>NC_088678.1:67938459-72738459 GCF_950023065.1 Planococcus citri | reverse complement strand
GAGTGGTGAAATGATATACCGTTGAACTCTATTTTACGGATAATCAGACTCGAATTCGATCGAATAATCACGCATTCACACTCCTACTGTTGGTGTTGTCACATGCGGGGCTGTACGCAAAATGTCAAAGTAAAATAATAATAAACACTGAAACACGCACGAATGAAAATAAAAATGCAAAATAAACGAAACGAAATTGAATAATCGGAATTTCAGACAGATTGGTTGAAACCCTTTTTGATGCTTTTTGGCGCATGCGCTGTTGGTTCACGGTGCAGTGCAGCCAAGCCAACGAATACTGAAACAGGATGGAATAAAAGCAAGAGGTGGAGGGGTGCTTTAGTCTTGGAGAGGGAATTCTGAGGATTACAATTACAATACTCGAATGAGGGGGGGAGGAACGGTTGCTTCAACGTTTTAACACTAGTCCAAGTACACTACTACAAGCACACTACTACAACTTACAAGTAGTTCACAACATTGATGATTGAAGATTGAACTGACTCAGCAAAAAAAAAACAATAGACTGAAATACTGAACAGCTGTTTAGTTAGTTTAGTTAGTGTTAACTCAGTTAACTGTAAGGGTGTTTTTTGTTGAATGATACTTCTCAAAAAAATAATAAAAATAAAATACCGCCAAAGTGCTGGAATGAATATAAAATTAAAATTAGTAGGTATTATGATTGGTTGGATTTGGATACATATTTTATATATATATGAATGAATGATTGGGTAAATTGATAAATTATCAATTTAGTCACGATTTTTGATCAGATCAGCTGAGCATTTGAGTACTTATTACTCACTTTAGTTATTATGATAATTTTCAAAACCCAATAATGCCTACTCAAGTGAGTACCTATACCTAATACGTACTTAATTGAAGAGCAGTGACTTGACTACTGACAGCCTGACAGTGAGGCAATAACCATAATTTGTTAATTTCTTCAGGGCATCAAATCAGAACTAAAACTAAAACCGAACCCCGTCCGGCACCCCCCTCCAGAGAACCTTCAAAACCGGATAGAAATATTGCTTAAAAGTTCATCAAAACCAAAATCAAAACCTAAAATTGAAAAACATCGCACTGCCAAGCCACAGTGTTGCTTTCTATTTACTGACAAAGTATTTGAAAAAATTACTCCCGGAGAGAAAAAAATTTATGAAACTAAAACGTAAAACTGAAAAGTGAAATAGTAAAAACTGATGAACCAGGAGTGACATTTTCCAAATCAAACCCAAAACTGAAACTGAAACTAGAGATGATAAATTTCATGAAATTTATTTTTTGGAAACTTTCAGAAACTTTCGGAAACTTTCCGGAAGCGTTCTGTAAATTTATTTTTCTTCAATGAATGAGGCACCCCATACCTGTTTTTAACAAATTCCAGTTTTAAAATGCTATTGGTCAACTACAAACTGATGAATTTCCAATAATTCTGTTTTTTTCATTTATTCTCATATTTTCAGCAATAAAATGTCATTTGTGTGGTGTTTTATGAATTAAAAAATGTGACCAAGTTCAAGAATTCAACGATTACTTCACAAAAAATAAAAAACAGCACCAAAAAAATTCTAAATAATGAAGAAAAAAAATGCAGGGATGTGAACCAAAATTTTCAACTGTAACACTGGAACTGGAACTGGAACTGGAATCAACCAGAAAATTTTTGGGGAAATAATTTTTTAATTTTTTATCCAATTAGCCTTTACTGAAATCAAAACAAAAATTGGAATTGGAACCCAAATTTGAAATTTTCATTTTCTCTATTGTAACCTTTGAATAAATTTGGTTAATTATGGTCCATGAAATTTGTGACAATTGAGACAAATATTGCTGTTTTCTCTCATTAGTCATTGAATAATTTTTTTTATTTAAAAAAATTGATTCTTGAATTTGAATCATTGACAATGCATATGCGTTAAAAAACAAAAGTATGAATTTCTCATTTTTCACATTCTGAACTTCGTCTGGATGGAAATGGATCTGAACTCTGAAGAGTCCTTGAACTTGAACTTCTTGAAGGAGACAACTAATTATAGGTATTTATTTTTGAAAAAATGTGCAGTATTTTTTTAAATTTCAAGAAATTGTCTCAAAAATGGTTCATCCGCAGGTTTGTTATTGTTACACCTGTTGAAAAAAATGATACCAAGTCGTATATATACACATATTTCGAAAATTTCAGTCAAAAATTTTTTTTAAAAACCAAGAAAAACATATTTTATTGTTTAAAATGTCATAATCTAGTGGTGTTTGTTTACTATTTACAAGCATTTCCTTATTATGAATGAAAATGCTGAACTCTGGTGAGTGTTTTGGTAAAAATTTATAAATTTCATAAATTTGAAAGTTTCCGGAAAATTTCCAAGAAAGTTTCCGTTGAAAGTTTCCTCTCATCTCTAACTGAAACTGAGAGTGGAAAAAATTCAGGGCATTAAAACTGCAGGATAAATATCTGTCATGGTTTTGGTTTTAGTTTCAGTTTTGACACATTTTCATCACTTTTCACTGTTTTCAGCAATGCTTTTCAGTTTTCTTTGAGCATGATTAATTATTGTTACATACACAACAGAAAAAGCGAATTGCATGACAGGAAAGGTGGTCTCAACAACAGACCCGACAAATTAAAGAATTGCCCATTTGCCCGACAAAAAAAAGTATTAAAAGACAAAAAAATGAATTTAAGGACAAACATGAATAGGTGAATTGCATGCCAGAAAAGGTGGTCTGACGTCTGACTCTGAACCACAAACCCGTCAAATTAAAAACAGACATTGAATAACAAAAAAATAAATTTGAACAACAAATATATCTATACTTATTTGCACCCTGCATGACAGATAAAACAACTCCTCCCGACAAAAAAACATTTCTAAACAACAGAACAATAACATAAACATATCCCTACAAGATTGAAACAAATGATGATACCTACCTACCTGTCTAGAGATTCATGACTCAAGCTTGGGTTCAACATTCTTCAAAAATGCATAAAAAAGGGGGTGATGAAGAATGTTTGGAGTTTCTGCTGAAAGTACCATACAGTATAAGTAACCATTCATTTTGATCTGTAAATTGCACAACACAATTTTTAAAAATCCCAAAAATCACAATCTAGTTTTGGTGTCAAAATTCTTTCAAAATGTGCAAATTAAATTAAATTTTGATGAAAATTTTTGATTTTTTTAATCAAGTTTATCCTGAAATTTTAAATATTCAAGAAACCTGAAATGTTACAAATATTGTTCAAATTCAAAATTTCAAATGGTGTTCGAAAAAATGTTGATAGGAATTTTTAATTTTCTGGCAAAATCTCAAATGTTTCTGCACTTTTTGATATTAATTCTGGGCATCTGGGCTCAGAAATGTTCAAAAATATATTTGTCAATGTAAGTATTTGTAAGTACCTATGTACATAGGTATGTATTTTGAAGTTTTCATGGAAGACGTGTTAACATATTTTTTTCTCAAATAAAAGCAAATCTGTTAACAGATAAGTAAGTACATACATATATCTGTTGTGATTTTTTTTACTGCAATTTTGAAGATGAATAATTTATCCGTTGTGCAAATATGTTTGTTGTTCAATTTATTTTTTTGGCATTCAATATTCTTTTTGTCGGGCCTGTCATTTAGACCACCTTTTCATGTTTGTCGTTAATTTACTTTTTGTCTTTCAGTACCTTTTTTTGCGGGGCATGTCTTGAATCAATTTTGTCGGGCTTGTCCTTTGGAGTTGGACCACCTCTTCTGTCATGCAATTCACCTTTTCAGGTTTGTCGTTAAGTTTATTGTTTGTCGTTCAGTATCTTTTTTTGTTGGGCATTTCTTTTATTTGTCGGGCCTGTCATTTAGACCACATTTTCTGTCGTGCAATTCACCATTTCATGTTTGTCGTTAAATTTATTTTTTGTCGTTCAGTATCTTTTTTTGTTGGGCATTTCTTTTATTTGTCAGGCCTGCCATTTAGACCATCTTTTTCTGTTGTGCAATTCACCTTTTCTGTTGTAAAGAAGTTAGTTTTTTCAAGTATCATTCCAATTTCTTGAACAAAATGAACGTGCAAAATTAGATATTTCAAGTTTTCTAGAACATTCAGTATAAGTACCTTTAGTAAAGTTGAGCTGATCAGAGAGGGGATGAGGGAAACAACGGGATGTTGAAATAACCCAAAATATTTGAATTAAAAATCAGTATTTCAGGCATTTTTGACAGATTCTGTCAATGCTGAATAAGTTTTAGTGCAAGATTCACCAAGTATGTACATCTTTTCTCTTCCATAATTGGCGAACAATCAGTTCAAAAACTCGTTCATCTGAATTGGTCACTGCCAATTTACACTACATCCAAGACCGAATAAGTATGTCATTCTTACTGCGTCTGGTAGTTGCCACTTAGCAATTCAAAATGCCCATGTCATGGGCGTCATGGCACATATTGACTTTTCAACTCAGATAAATAATGCATAAAAGCCTACCTCAGAGAATAATTTCAAAGCTGAGTTGAACAGTCAAAACACCTCAAAGGCCAAAATACATTCAACTTCAAGACACCCCGCCCCCTCCCCCATATGAATGCTGAATTTTAGCCTAACAGCAATTTATACTCTTCCCCTTTAACCTGCCATGGGTGACATGACAGATTAGTCCAAGAGCTATACCACTGTGATTGGGCCGAAATAACTGAAAGCTGGGGATGGTCTCAAAAGTTAGTATACATACCCCTATTTGGAAAGCACTTGGTCTGCCGATCCGCAGCTGCTGCTTTAAAGCTCAGTGAAAGCTCGAAAGTTCAAAATTTTTCTGAACTTTCAGCTGAGAAAACTGATGGCTAAAATTGGTGCCTAATTATAGCATTTTTCGCGCTGAATCCGAATATATCGGTCTGCCGACCCATAAGTGCCGCCAAAGCCCCGCCAGACTGGGTCAAAATGGGAGCAAATTTGACAAATTTCATGTTTTTGGACTAAATTCTCATAAAAAACTACAAAATCGGGTTAAAAATTATTTTCAAGCAGTTTAACGGAATGCTCTATGGCCAAGATGATTTTTAGGCACCGAAATTTTTCAAAATTTTCATTTTTTGGGGGGTGGGGCGTGAGGGGAGTATTTATGAATTCAGCAAATATGGCCTTGTGATGCATCAAAATATATATTTTGTGACCGTATTGTCCTCCAATGTGACAAATATTGCCATAATTGAATTCTACGACCCAAAAAACATATATTTTGATGCATCACAAGGCCATATTTGCTGAATTCATAAATACTCCCCTCATGCCCCACCCCCCAAAAAATGAAAATTTTGAAAAATTTCGGTGCCTAAAAATCATCTTAGCCATAGAGCATTCCGTTAAACTGCTTGAAAATAATTTTTAACCCGATTTTGTAGCTTTTTATGAGAATTTAGCCCAAAAACATGAAATTTGTCAAATTTGCTCCCATTTTGACCCAGTCTGGCGGGGCTTTGGCGGCACTTATGGGTCGGCAGACCGATATATTCGGATTCAGCGCGAAAAATGCTATAATTAGGCACCAATTTTAGCCATCAGTTTTCTCAGCTGAAAGTTCAGAAAAATTTTGAACTTTCGAGCTTTCACTGAGCTTTAAAGCAGCAGCTGCGGATCGGCAGACCAAGTGCTTTCGAAATAGGGGTATGTATACTAACTTTTGAGACCATCCCCAGCTTTCAGTTATTTCGGCCCAATCACAGTGGTATAGCTCTTGGACTAGATGTATACGGGAGTAGTACCATCTTGTAGCTCTTATCACGGGGAACAAGGGGCACTACCTACAAGCCCCTCTATTTATTCATGGGAAGAAACTACGGGCGTCTAAAGTCTAGACAATGAGCAAAACCAAAAAATGAAAATTTGTCCAAATGAAAAATTTGACCTAGGGAACTTGTAGAACATTTTTTTTAGATGAAAATTGCAATTTTTGGGATTAGCCTACCTTCATTTTTGAAGGATCCATGCAATTTTGAAGTTTTGAAACAGATCAATTTGAGTAAATTTGAAATTTTTCAGAGATTGTTCTTTTTCAAAAACTTCAAAATTGCATGGATCCTTCAAAAATGAAGGTAGGCTAATCCCAAAAATTGCAATTGTCATCTAAAAAAATGTTGTACAAGTTCCCTTGTTCCCTAGGTCAAATTTTTCGTTTTGGCAAATTTTCATTTCTTGGTTTTGCTCATTTTCCAGACTTTAGACGCCCGTAGTTTCTTCCCATGAATAGATAGAGGGGCTTGTAGGTAGCGCGCTGTGTTCCCCTCGACTTGAACCTACCCGAATTCTCGTTCAAGGTCATTCTCTTCCTCACTCAACTCCTACACTCCGAGTCCGAACCGATCCGCAACTGAAACACAAATAAAAAACAGAAACAACTCGATTAATTTAACGTTTTATTATTAAAACAACAATAGCAATTAGTAATAGTAGTAAATAATCCAAAATACATAAGAAAAAAAATCCGCTACATGCGTAAAAAAAAAAGCAATACATGTTTGTAAATCAATCAGGTATGTTAGAAGAAGTACAATAATATTAATCCATCCTTCAAAACCTGCACCTAAAGAAAAAAAGGCCAAAACAAAAGAAGGACGGTAAACAAAACAACAAAATAACGTTCGTGGTAATTTATACCGGCAGCATAGTCGCTATTACAAATTCTAACATACCTAATATGTAAAAAAAAAATCAAATCGTGGTTGTGTTTGTTTCTCTTTCTACTACATATATCGCGCGATAATAATTACATAATAAACATAATCATTAAAAACAATATAAAATATAGTATTTTCCTCCTCGATATACAGTATAGTTATAACGAGAAAAAAAAACAATAATAATAAAATTTCTTTAAGTTATAAAAAATACAGTTTTGTTGAACACACCATAGATACTTATTATTCTTGTATCTTATAACGAACGACGCAATGTCTCGTTTAAAGAACCAGAATGAAAATTATCCTAATTAGGTAGGTAATAATATCGTCGAAATGTTTAATAAAGAACGCGAAAACGAAAAATTATCCTAGTTGAAAATCTTAAGAAATGGAAAAATTGTAGTCGAAAAATTGTGCAAGTCGTTGATGTGGCGTAATAACGCAGGGTACGACGCGACATCAAGATCGCACCTTACGTGAATTAATCATGTCAATATATAATATGAAATTCAGTTCATTATGTCGCTTTTGTATAGAATACTACCTCTAGACAAAATTCAATCCTTATTACCTATATCTAATTATCGTTTAATTAGGTATAAAAATAACGCTAAAGAAGACGTTACAATTCGATCGGGAAATTGTAGCGATTTTTCCATTTTATGCATTTCTTCCATCAATCAAACCCAACACCTTAATGTAAATCTAAAAACACTTTTCTCTTATAGCCCGAACATCATTTTCTAAGTATAAAATTTCAACACTGTCACGACTCACGTAGAAGAAAAAATTAACCTATAATCCGCTTCATACGGTGTATTTAGGCTCGTTAATTTTTGAACGAATCGTGCTGAAAGAATTCCCGCATATTGAAGAAATGCTGATTGGGGGGGGGGGTGTAGGAGGTGGTAAAAAATATGAGAAAAAAAACTTCCGATACAAAATTTCGAAAAACTACATAATGTACCTACGAATTGCATTCTTCATTTTCAACTCATCAACAAAGGAAATTTTTCAAGGTCAGGGGTTCCAAAACATCCTCAATTCTTCATTTCGTCAAAATAGAACATTTTCTGGGACTTTGGAAGCATTGACTTGTGAATTTTTGTTCATCCAACATGCTGATCAGAAATCGCTTCTGTTCGCAGGAAAGAGAGCAGATAGGAGGGGGAGGGGATTCCCTCCTACCAAAATAGATTTTTAAAAAATAAAAGCTTAATTTTTCAAAATGATACTTTTCTATCACCATTCTAGAAATTTTCTGAGGGTGAGAGGAGGGGGAAGAAGAGGTGTAATAATTTTACCCTAAGACTTCCCCCTCCCCCCCAAACCGTGAGCCAGATTAAAATAGTGATACGGATATCGAAAAATAGGGGTCTGATTCTGATATCAATTTGGTTCAAAAATCGAATTTGAGGCTCCCAGAGTCCAAGAGGGAAGCTTGGGGCCCAAGATTTTGAAAAATGCAATTTGGGTATCAAAAAATAGAGTTTTAAAGGCTCTGATTGTGATATCAATTTGGTCCAAAAATCGAAATTGAGCCTCCTAGAGTCCAAGAGGGGAGCTGGGGGCCCAAGATTTTGAAAAATGCAATATAGCGTAAAAAAAAGATTTTTGAACGCTCTATTTTTTTTAATTCGTTCCAAAAATAAAATCGAGCCGCCCAGAGCCCAAGAGGGAAGCTTGGGGCCAAAGATTTTGAAAAATGCAATATGGGTATCAAAAAATAGGTTTTTAAAGGCTCTGCTTGTGATATCAATTTGGTCCAAAAATCGAAATTGAGTCTCCTAGAGCCCAAGAGAGGAGCTGGAGGCCCAAAATTTTGAAAAATGTAATTAGGGCGTAAAAAAAAAATAGAGTTTTGAAAGCTCTGATTTTTTTTAATTCGTCTCAAAAATAAAATCGAGCCTCCCAGAGCCCAAGAGAGAAGCTTGGGGTCCAAAATTTTGAGAAATGCAATTTGGGTATCAAAAAATGGGGTTTTGAAGGCTCTGATTCTCATATAAATTTAGTCCAAAAATCGAAATTGAGCCTCCTAGAGCCCAAGAGGTGAGCTTGGGGCCCAAGATTTTTAAAAGTGCAATTTCGGCGTAAAAAATAGATTTTTGAAAGCTCTGAGTTTTTACAAGTAATTTGTCCCAAAAACAAAATCGACCCTCCCAGAGCCCAAGAGAGAAGTTTGGGGTCCAAAATTTTGAAAAATGCAATTTGGGTGTCAAAAACTGGGGTTTTGAAGGCTTGGATTCTAATATCAATTTGGTCTAAATATCTAAATTGAAGCTCCCAGAGCCCCACACAGAAGCTTGTGGGCCAAAATGTTGAAAAATGCAATTTGGGTATCAAAATGTAGCTTTTCAAGCGCACTGATTACAATTCTGTAACCCTTTCAACTCTCAAAACTACAACTGAGTCCCCAAAGAGTAAAATTGGAGCTCGGAATTTCAAAAAATGGCATATGGGTATCAAAAAAATAGGTTAATAAATACACTAAGTAATTTAAATTCTGAAATCTGTTTGACCCCAAAATCAAAATCAATCGCACTTTTTTCAAATTTTGAGCCCCAGCACCCTCTCCTTTTGAAAAATCAAATTCAATTCTACGATTAAGCCGCAACCATGTTGCATTTTTCAAAATCCTGGGTCCAAAATCCCCCTGTGGGATGTTTACTTTCAATTTCGAGGTCAAATGGGATTCAGAATCTGAATTTTTCAAAATTATGAATTCCAAAGACGCATCAAAGAGGGGGGGGGGCTTTGGGGCCAACAGGTTTCAGAATTCTACGAGTACAAAAAATGATCGAACTTCTTCAAATCTTACAGTGTGAATGAAGGAGGAGGGAAAATGACCAAGATCAAAAAATGAACTGATCGTACCCATGTCCATTTGAAGTAGACAAATCCCCCCACCCCACCTAAAATTCTCAAAAATGACAAAAAATTCCATGAAAATTACCCCAACTTTGATTCTTTTCACCTCCAAGATCACTACCACACTTTTTCTCAAATTCTTTTTCGCATCATCGATAAAATGCGAAAAATAATCAATTTTGACAAAATTCAAATTTAAAGAGCAAACTTCAACTCACCACAACCGCCGAACTCGTAATTTTCTTACTATTACTTCTACGACGCGTTCGAAATCACGAATAACACTACGACTATAGCTTAATACGAATACCGAAGCCAGATTTTTGGAACCCCTGAAAACAGAAGACAGCGATGAAAAACCGCATTACTGTAGCTTTCTTGATGGAATTTTGAGAACAATTTCGTCGTAGTTCCTCAAATATGTGAAAATTTTGAAAAAATTCTTCGTTTTAAGTACCCCTGGAAAGCACGATAAAAGAAAATAATCTAATTAGGGTCAAAACACATACTTACAAAAATTGATAGTAAAACTACTTTCAACAAAATTAATTTGAAAACATTTTTTTCTTAAATTTCATGCAATTTTTGACGATTTATAAAAATTTAAAGGAGGGGAAGGGGGAGGGGGATATGGTCAAATTATACTTCGGATTCGGTTTCTCTGAAATTGATCGATTTTCAAAACGCTTTTCACTCCAAAATTTAGTTTCATAAATTCCATTTCAAACAGAATGCCCAGATCCAGTTCTAGAGCCCCCCTCCTTCCCCTATCTCTAGGCAACATCACACCCCCCCCCCCCCATCAGCATTTCATCGTCTGCACAAAAATTTCACGACCCTTCCAAGACCCTGAAATCCTTCCAGCAACGACTCACTTTTTCACTTAGCATCTCAAGGAGGAGACTACTTCCACCCTTAGCTTCGTCCCGACACAAAATACAAATTCACATAAGACAAAACCGTAACGTCTCGGTAAGAAATCCAAAAAAAAGAATACAAATAAAACACACGAACCGACGTACCAGTCGAAGGGACGAATCATCTCCCCGTAATCTAAATAGGTAAATCGATACCTAAATTCGGAATGTAATTTTCCCTCGACTATTACGTCGTGTTTCGCCGATCCATAATACAAAAATAAAGAGAAAAAAAAACACGTAAATAAACAGGAAAGAAAAAAAAATACATAGAAAAGAAACACACATTACAAATCGAATGGAGAAAAACGCGATAAAATTAATAAAATTAAAAAAAAGAAAAATCTAATTCCTTTCATTATTAATTTTTTTTTTTTGCAAAACGGTAACTTCGTGTATTATGATTGGTTTAAAAAAATATTAAACAAAAATCATAAAAAAAGAAAACAATAATAAGAAAAAAGAAGACAGAAGATACGAACTGCCTAGATAACTCAGCACCATCTTTGTTCACATCTTCGTATATGTATGTATGCGTACTTAGCTAAATTAAACAGAGAGAAAAAAAAACGACGAAAGGAGCACGTAACATTTGAATTTGTTTTCTTTTTGCGCGCGTGAATGAAACAAAACAAAACAACAAAAAAACTGGATAGAAAAAAAAATAGATAAATCACAACATGAATGATCGAATCAAACTTGTTTTTAAGGCACAACATTTTTAAATTTAAGGTTAAGCAGTAACCTGGGCCCGAACACACTCGACCCATGCAGCTCGACCGAAATATAAAAATGTTCAAACGATAGAGGGGTATATTGTAGAATTAGTATAGCATTTGAGCGATTTTTGTTTTCTCATTCGAATTGTTCTCACATGTATCTTCTTATTTTTTTTTTTTTTTTAAATAACCATAACGAAAAATATTATATAACCTTATTAGGTACAGCAAACGACATACGAACGTTAATATTAAGAAAAAGAAATAATAAATTTCAATAAACAGTAAACACGTAATAAATCTAATATAAAACCCACATTTTTTTTCGATTACATAAAAGAACGAGATAGAAAATGAATGAAAAAAAAATATTGATCCTCAGCACCAAAAAATAAAGCAGTTTTTTTTTCACACATCCGCACACGCTTCTCGAGACATACAAACTAACATAAGACAACGACTCGTTCTCGATTAGGTAATTATCCTATCAATAAAATAGCATTTTTATAACGAGATAGTTTTAAAGATAAATAAAAATATTCGTTTCCCTTCCAAGTTTGCTTTTTTTTTTTTTAATAACTATAAGACCAGGGAATATTCCTATATGTATAGGTATAAATCGATTAGATAGGTATTTAGAGAAAAATTAAACACGGGTGAAATATGAGGAGAGCAAGGGTACGAGAGTGGTGTCGATGTTGGCAGACACGCAGATACGTTTATCATTCCTTTCGATTATTTTAATAGAACCATCGTCGTCACCAAAGGTATCGGTGACGCTAGATTGATCACGGGCTATAAATTATCCGATCCTACGGTGCAATTGTTCTCGAATGCGGTCGTGATTTCCATATTCATATCGTCCATGTCGGCTACGACGCCGTTGTTGTTGTTGTTGTTGGCGAACTTGTGCATGTTGAAAGGTGTACGGAATCCGGGCGATAGGAATTGAGCCTCGGCTGCCAGCTCGGACATGGAGGAGCAATAACTGCTCTTACGAGGCGATCTAGCTCGACTGATTCTAGGTGCTGGTGGCCTGTACATTTCTTCCAGGATTGAAGGTGCTACGTAGGTGAAACCCTGCGGAAGAATAAGAATGAAAATTATAATCGATTGAGTGACTGTAGGTGGGGAGAGTTTGGTAACAGGTATCCAAAAAGGTCGAATTCGTAGAATTTTTCAAGCTCTGCCAAAAAGCACGATTTTCAAATTTTCATCCAAGTTTAAAATTTGAGCCTGAAGAGCACTTTGAAAATTTTAATCGATCATAACTCGATCAATTGTTAACTCAGGCAAAGATACACACGAAAAAATTTAGCAGAACTTCAAATGCTTTGCAAAAAAGATTACTCACGTTCATATTTTCAAAGCTCTTACTCAATTTTTTAAACAAAAAAAAGTAACTTCAACAACCAAAAAAAATTGAAAAAGTAACCAAAAAGTAACACATACCAGAGCATTTCATTAAAAAGTGAACTTTATAGCAACATTTTGACAAAATGCGATATTTCTTTGGCAATTTTTGGCAGATATGCCAATTTGCTGATTTTTATCAAAAAGCGAGACTTCCACAATTTCAGCGAAAGGAAGGGGGTTCAAGGCAAGATCTGTCGAATTTTAGGAGAAACCTGACTCTTTGATTTTTTTTGCAAAAGAACGGCAATTTTAGCCAAAAAAAATTGAACTGTGACAACTTTAGCAAACGGAGAAGGGGTTTCGAAGCAATTTTTGGGAGAAAAAGACTTCAAAACTGACTAGAATTTTTTGTGCAAAAAAAAAGAATAATTCTTAGCAAAAAAAATGAATAACTTCGAATGTTTTTAGTAAAAAAATATTTTTAGCAATTTATGCAGCGATTTTTTGCAATTTCTGGCAAAAATGTAAATTTTAAGCGAAAAGTGAGACTACGACAATTTTAGCAAAAGTTGATTTTTGGATACTTTTTGAAAAAAAGCCAACAACATTTTTTTGGAAATTGACATTAAAGTTTTTTTGGCAAAAAAAACGACACAATTTTTTCCAACAAAAATTGGACTACTTTTAAAGTTTTTGGTTGGAAATAATTTTTTTGGCAATTTTTGCCAATTTTTGCCAACAAAGTTGAGCATTTTTTCCAATTTCTTACAAAAATGTCAATTTTTAGCAAAAAGCGACATTTTGACAACTTTAGATAAAGTTTTTGGTTAAAAATAACATGTTTTGGCAATTTTTGCCAACAAAGTTTAGCTTTTTCCAATTTCTGGCAAAAATGCTACTTTTTAGCAAAAAGCAACCCTTACAATTATATTAAAAAGAGACTTTTGGTCAATTTTTGAAAAAAATCAACTTCAAAATTTGTGGAAAATACCTACTGAATCTTTGAATTTTTTTTCCTTAAAAAAACGACACAATTTCCAGCCAAAAAATTGGACTATATTAAGGTAAAGTGGGGTAATTCCGATGGCAAAATTCAAAATTTTAGCGATTTCTCATTTTTTGGATTTCCTGTACATTTTGGGGCAAAAATGATGTAACAACTTTATTCCTACATCCTTCAGCTACACATTGACTATATTGAAGAGTGATTTGTGTGAAGGCTTCATACTTATAATTGAAAAAACATTTTGGAAGGTTGAGTTATCAGAATTACCCTAAAAATGGGGTAATTCCGATAACGAGTTTTATAAGGAAAGTAATTCTCCCTGGGTAATTTCGAGCCAGTAATGTTGAAATATACCATTTATTGCATATTTAGGTTTTTATTTCATGTAAATTGAATCATTAGAACAAAAATTAAAATTTTTTTACAAATATGCATTTTTGAGGCATAATTTTTGAAAACTAGACCAACTAGAGAAAAATGCCCCGTTTTGAGGATTTTCTTTGATAATTTTGACCCCCTAAAACTATAATACATCAAAACAGCGAAAAAAACATTGCAGGACAATTTTGCTGGGGCTATCGGAATTACCCCGCAGCATGAAAAATGATCGACATGTTTAATAATTCAATGCCACCAAACAAATAATTATAAAAGCAAAATCAAAAGAGGTACTGACACTTTAACACGTATTTATCAAATATCAGCTTCTAAACAGAATTTTTCAACAAGTTTTGAACGATAAAAACGAGTTTCAAAAGTGCACTGTTTTTTGCGGCAAAGGATTTGGGCATTCGGATTTTGAACACTGCACAGACTTGACAAAACAGAGCAGATGAACCATATGATCATTAAAGGGTGTAGGTTAGCACTAAAACTACCTACTTTCTTCATCATTTGTGCCAAAATGTGTTTTGCAACAAAGCTAGGGCTTGCTATCGGAATTACCCCATATCGGAATTACCCCACTTTACCTTACAAGTTTTTGGTTAAAAATTACATGTTTTGGCAATTTTGGCCAACAAAATTAATTTTTTTTCCAATTTCTGGCAAAAATGCCAATTTTTAGAAACAAGCAAGAGTTTGACAATTTAGCAAATAAAAGCTTGTTGGGATAATTTTTGGGAAAAAATGATTTCAAAATTTTTAGAACATATTTACTCTTGAAATTTTAAGCAAAAAAAGCGACAATTTTTAATCATATTTTTTCAAAGAACAAAAACTTTTGCAATTTTTGAAAAAACCAGAATTTTTGACAATCATAGACAAAAGCAAAACTTTACCAATTATAGCTACTGGCAAAAAGAGATACTTCTCGACAATTTCTAGCAAAACTGTGAGACTTTTTCGGTAATTCTTGAAAAAAGATTTTTTTGCACTTTTGCTAAAAAGCTCAAATTTTTGCTCCGTAATTTGTTTTCGACATTTTTGTGGAGTAAGTAAACGTGATTTTCCATAACTTTTTGTTTTGGTAAAAAAACGAGTCTTTGGGGCAAATTTTGGAAATGAGTAAATTTTTTAGCAATTCTGTTACTAAGTAAGAATTTTTCTCAATTTTTAGGATACTTTCTCGCAAGTAGTGTTGAAAAAGGTGAGGCTTCTTCCCAACTTTTTGATAAAACAACGAGACGTTCCAAATTTCTGGCAAAAAAACGAGACATTCGAACAATTTTTTTTTAAAAAACGACAGATTTTTGAGATTTGAAATTGGCAGTACTTTTTTGGGAATCATTGTCAAAAAGAGATACTTTTTAACAGTGTCTGGAAAAGATAGACTTCTGGATAATTTAAAAAAAAAAGGTAAGACTTCCTAGCAATTTTTTTGAAAATTAAATTCAGAATTTTTGTCAAAAAGCAACACTTTAACAATTTTTCCAAGAAGCGTAATTATTTCTAAAAATTATAATTTTTTGCAATAATCTTGTTTTGGAAAGAAAAGCTAGACTTTGGGTAATTTTTGGAAAAAATAAAATTTATTAGCAATTTTGAAAAAAGCTGATCAAGTATTTTTGTCAATTTTTGGCACAAAACAAAGATCTGAAAAATTTCAGAAAGCAGCAGGACTTTTTGCATAAATTTGCAATTTTGCATAAAATCAAACATTTCGGTAAAAAAACGAGATTTTTTTGTAAATTTTCAACAGAAAACAAAACTTGGACAATTTTAGCCAAAAGCTGTACTTTTTGAAAATCATTGACAAAAAAAGGATAGGTTTTTGTCTATTTCCGACCAAAGAGAGATTTTTGGGTAATTGTTGAAGAAAAAACGAGAATTGTTGTCAAAAAATGGGACTCAGAAAATTTTAGCAGCAGGCAGTATCTTTTGGAAATTCACACAAAAAGATACTTTTTCACAATTCTTGTCGGAAAAGAGATACTTCAGATCACTTTTTTAAAAGAAGTGACTTTCTAGAATTTTTTCAAAAAAATGAAAAATGACAATTTTTATCCAAAAGCATGATTTTGACAATTGTACCAAAAATCAGGACTTTCAGGTAAGTAACTAACTGTATTAACAAAAAAAGTGATGTTTTTTTCGAGATTTTTGTTAAAAAATCAAGACATTTAGTAATTTTTCGAGAAAAACTGAAATTTTTCATTTTTTCACTTTTTTGGCAATTTGCAAACATTACTTTATCAAACAATGGACCTTTTCGGCAACTTTGACAAAATACAACATTTTTTGCTCTTTTGCGAACTATTTCGCCTCCGTTCACAATCAAAACCACCCCAACACATTTAAAATACCAGTCAAACGGTTAAAAAAAAATGAAAAAAATCAACTCACCTTGAAAATTAAATTGGCGCTCTCGCTTAAAATAGACTCTTCCGGAGAATCCACTGGAGTCTGTCTAGTGAATTTCGTATCAAACTGAGATACATCGTCTTCCGAACGCTACACCGCATCACAACGAAATCAACCATACATTATTATCCTTTAACACCATGTCCCATCATGGAGCTTTTGCAACGTCTTGCATTCAACTCACCAAGATCGGTTTAAACGGCGGTTCCAATTTCCTATCTACTACATCCGACCAGGTAATATGTTTAAAGAAATGATGCCTTCTGATCGCATCTCCGTCTTCGGGACCCGATCCAAGTCGTTGATTAACTTGTCTCTGGAATCACCACAAAAAAACACGAATTGTAAATATTAATTTGTTTGTATATTGAAGGACATGAAGAAGACCGAAAGCATTTCGTTCAACTCACCTTTAGTAATTTTCTAATTAGATCTCTGGCATCTGGCGTAAGATAAGGCGGCAAGAGTACTCGTCCTTTTAATATTTTTTCTATCGTTTTCTTCCGGTTATCGGCCGTGAAAGGAGGCTGCCAAAATCACAATTCGAATTAGTACACAAGAATTCGTTTAAAAATATTACCTTGGAAAGTACAGGGTGTTTCGAAAGTACGTTGGTTCTCCCTTTTCAAAGAGATGAGGGAAAGAGGGGCGTAACATGAACCCGAACCATTAAAAATCATATTTCAAAGGGTAGGTAGAGGTAGGTACTGCGAAATCAAATTCCGGTAAAATTGAAACCTGTAAAAAATTAATGGAAAATGGGTGAAATAATGACAAGCAAAAAATGTTTAACTTTTAAAAATTCTAAAAAAATAACAAAAGGACATGTCACTTTTGTAAAAATTCCACAAAAAATGTTTGTTAAAATAAATTAAAATTATTGTAAAAAAAATCATCAGAACTGGGGCAAAAATTTAAAAATATTTTAAAAATTTTGAAACAAATTTTTGAAAAACTAAAAAAAAAAAAAAAAAAAACTTTCAAAGCATTACACGAATTAATTAGTTTTTAAATTTTTTTCTCACTATTTTGAAAAACTTTCATTGTACTTTGACTTTTTGATAGGGAAATATATCAATATTTCAAAAATTAAATACTGACGTTTAAATCATTTGAAAAAAAATCAAAATCACAATTCACGAAAAACGAACTTCGATTTGTTGCAGGAGTAAAATCCCCCCTCCTCCATCCTCTTTCCAATAAAAAATAATCTCAACATTGGGTTTTCGGTCAAATAAAATCGATAAATCGCCATAGTTGAGATATGTATTCTCAACTCGTCAGACACCCTGTACTTTTCCATTTCGACAACAAGATAGATACTTACAGCTCCAGTCAACATATCGTACATCAACGCACCCAACGACCACCAATCCACAGCTTTACCGTGTCCACTTCTGGTCAATATTTCCGGCGCCCTGAAACCAAATTCCAAGTTGTAATAGCGATCAAATCTCCTTAGAAAAATACCCTCCCCACACAAATGACTCATTCTCTCAATTATTGGAAAATAATAATTTCTCCGAAAACAAAAAATTTCCACTCAACGACGACCTTGGCTATGACTTCTTTCAACACATATGGTACAGCAGTCGTTCGTAATTCGTAGTAATAATTTACTCGTGTGTATCTATCTTCCAATAGTCGTACTGTACACCTGCATCACTCAACCAACTTCACAAAAGTTGGCATATTTCACTGCATATCTCCTCGTATTTTCCATGTTCCCTTATCTTGAACCATAAATACTCTTATAGCAAATTAGCGACACGTACTTTAGTCTTTTTTATCTTTTCAATCAATAATTCTAATTATGTACAATACAGACATATGTGCATTGTGTACGTAGACATCTAGATTATAATCTCTTTCTTAAGAGACTGAAGTCGAGTACGCAGACTTAACCAAATAAAATAACGTAGCCTCACATGTATTCGATTGTTCCGCAAAACGTATGGGTAACGATTCCTTCCTGAATGTGCTCCTTGCATAATCCAAAATCGGTTAGTTTTACGTGACCTTGCGCATCCAATAAGATATTCTCCGGTTTCAGATCTCGGTATATGATGCCCAATCGATGAAGATGTTGTAACGCCAATATAATCTCCGCCAGATAGAAGCTGTACGAGAATAATAATAAAGAAAATCGTTAATAATTCTCGACGTAAATAAAAAATACAAGTCGCCTATGTCTATGTACATCAACACACATCTACAGATACGAGAAATATTTCTATTAATCTAATCGTCTCGTCGTAGCTTATCGAGTAATGATATCTGTATACTGTACTATTATCAACCGTAGAGTACTCGTAATTACCACGATAAGCTGTGTAACTTTGGTGAATGTAAATCAATTTGCACATTACGAGCCATGAGCATCGTAATCTCACAAAAGCGTGCATTAGGTTTCTTGAACAAGAAATTATCGAAAACAAAAAATGACCAAGGTAAAAAGCATTCTCAATCAAATGTGCCATAAAAATACTTTTTCGAGGAACAACTGGTCAACAAATTGAGGGGGGGAGGGGACAATGCCAACTATTGCATAAAAATCAACTAGAACCAGAAATTAAGTCTGGTTTTATAAAATCGCAACGAAAAGCCCTCAGAGTTCTCAAAAAAGACGAAATTTTCACTCGTACGTATAAATTTTCAATTTTCATTACAAAAGCACCAATAAATAATATCGACCCCCCCCCCTTTCCTCCCTCAGGTGAAGAAGAACTCGCGATCACCTCAAAAAATAATCAAAATCGAAAAGTTTCGATTTTTTAAAATTTTTTCCAACATCAGGAACCTTTGTAAAAGAGAACCACCAACCAAAGTTGGGGATGATTCGAATTATTCTTCAAATCGAATCACAATTATTCTTTCGAAAATAAGCAACTTCGAATGATAATGCGATGTTTCAAGCAAGTGTTGCCAGGTTCGCCTCAATTCTACTAAAATTTCATCAATTTTTGGCTCACGTTTCAGTCATTAATTTATTATCGTGTCTATTTTACAGTTTTTATGATATTTCGTGTAATTTTTGGCGAATTTCATTCCTGTTCGATGAATGATATTTGATCAACATGGTATTCTTAGTTTATGCAATTTTCAAGAAATTTTGCTCAAATTCTGACACCTTTAATTGATTTTTGGTCTCTTTTCATTTTTTCATGCCATTTTAACAAGTTTCAACTTTGTTTTATGCAATTTTTGTTGAATTTATCGAAATTTCATCGACTTTTCACTCTGAGCAGCTTTTACGGCAATTTCACAGATTTTCATAGGTCACGAATTTCCAACAACTTCCATGGAAATTCAAAAAAAAAAATTCAGGCAATTTTCCCAGAAGTGTGCTCAATTATGGTGATTTTTTTCATCGATTAAGGGCAATTTTCAATAATTTAGAAGTCAGTTGAATAAATTTCGTAACACTTTCTACAATTTTGACAAATTTTTATTCAATTTTTTATTTTATTTCATCTAGCCACGCCGTTTACAGCCTTTTGGCTTTTGAGAATAGAATATTTAATCAATTTTTAATAATCAGGGCAAATTTTGTAAAATTGTCTCAAATTTCAAGATATCCCATCAAGTTTTTTTGGTCGTTTCAACATTTTTTTCACATCATTCCAACAAGTTTTTACAACATTTCAATCAACTGTTGCAAAATTTTGAGGAATTTCATTCAAATTTCATCAGTTTTTTGGTAATTTTCAGTTGGCAATTTCTATGTCAATATTGCAGGTTTTATTATGATTCTAGTGATTTTTATTCCAATTTTATCTTATTTCGATGGCATTTGACGATTTTCTCATGACTTTCGCAACATTTTTTTTTTAATTTGGGTATTTTCGCACAATTTTTGCGTTTTATTAATTTTTAGTCGAATTTAACTATTTTTATGAAATTTTCATTTTATCAAGTTTTTAAGCATTTTTGGCAACTTTTGCAATATTGCTGATAATTTTTAAACGGTTTATGGTTATTTTCAATAGGTAACTAAGAGGTTAATTAACAATAATTATTTGTATTTCTGCATTTTTTTTAAATTTAAAAATTATAAATTTCAAGAATTTTTTGTAATTTTGTCCAAATTTGAAACCAACATTGATTATGGAACCAAAAATAGATTTTTTCCTGAATTGTCAATTTATTTCAAAGTATTTTGACCAGAAATAAGAAACAAGATTTTTATAGACTTTTTTTTTGATTTTTACAAACTTGGGCGGGAGCATCCACCAACATACAAGGAGACTGATGTTGTTTGGAGACTGAGGAAGGTTTTTTCTTGAAAATGGGAGTCACTTGGAAAATTGAAAAAAAATTAATATTAATTCTTTTTTTTCATTTTCAACTTCCGAAGAGGGGGGGGGGGTGTATTTTTTCGAGTGATATTATTTAGAAGAATTCTGAGTCTCTCCCCCCCCCCATCATTTTACATTACAATACATAGAAATTCAAAAAAGCATAGAAATGTGGTGTCAGTGGCCAGTCAGTTTTCATCAATTTGAAGCCCATGAAACCGAAATTACCTATTCAATTTTTGAATTACACTCCTCACGGTCCGTCCAATCATTCATTTTTAGAAGGTCGCATCCAAAGAAATTAATTTTTTCGAACTCGGAGGCAAGGCTCCCCCCCCCCCTCAAAAAAAGTTCAAAAAACCAAAAAAATGATTATAAAAACAAGGTACTTATTACAAGCCATTGTTTACTCATTCGAGGTCATTGTACTTGAATATCAATTCATTTTTTGGAGCCGACTCCTCCACGTTCTTGCTACAGTAGGTGGCTCATTTTTATCAAAATAGCACCCAAGGGGACCTTGAGGCGTCGCACAAAAAAAAAATAATAAGTTAATAAAAAAGTGACACTCAAATTTAGTGACATCGAATTAAGGAGTGTTCACATGAATTAAATTCAATCTCTCGGTGCTTTTCCACAACCAACCTATCCTGTCCTAACAGTCCTCCCCTTCCTATGATTTCGAAAAAAAAATCTTGAAAAATTATGGAAACGTAAGTACGGGTGTCGATTTCGAATACCTAAGTTTTTCAAATTTTCACACTTTCTGTGCTTCCCCATTTCCTACTAGTTTATTATTTTTTTTCCAAAATGAGGAATTGATAAGACTCTGTAAACTTCATATTGAAGAAAAAATTCAATAGAATCACAATTCTACATGAAAAATAAATCAAAATAAAATAAAACATAATACCCCCGAAACAAATTAGGCAAATAAGCATACAAACTAATCACGAGACAAGAGAGACCGATAAGGAAAAGAAAAATCCAAATTCCTCTCCTAATTACGTCAGTACCAAAACCAATATCTCAACGCGATTATGACCACATAAATGATAACAAAATAAGACGAGGAGGATTATCGCACAAACACTACACATACGTAAATAAATACGAGTACCTACATTGTATGTAGATTGTAGAACCACGAAGTCGTAGGAAGTATACGAGTACGTGGGTTAAAGTTCTGGTTACACTTACCAAGCAGTATCTTCCAAAAATATTCCTTCTCTTTCAAGATGCATGAATAATTCACCGCCACTAAGATACTCCAAAATCAGATACAATTTACCATCCGTTTGAAATGCGTAAGACAAGCCTACGATAAACGGGTGCTGAAATCAGAAAAAAAAAACGCAAAAAACATCGTTAAAATTCACGTCATTATCAAATTCGTGTTCTTATTTATCCATTTATTCATTTTATACTGTCAAGTGTTTATTTTAAAATGCTACGTACTGATTGATTAGGTACAGTGGCGTGCTAAACGGTGGGATCAGGGAGGGGGGGTATTGTCACTTTCTCCAACCCTCCCCACACTCAGAAAAATATTTAGGCGACAAATTGAGAATTTTGTGGGAAAAATTGGACCAGTTGGAAAAAATTTGGAAATTTGGCGAAGTTGAAAAGATTGAAGGGTTTTATGGAAAAGGGGCCTTAGTTATTTTTTTTTGTTTTTTATTTTCATTTTAACAATTCTGAGCATATTTAAAAGGATTTTTTTTATTAATTCCACCATATTCAGTGATTTTGAAGTGTTCTTCCATGAAAAAAAAAAAAAAAAAAAAAAAAAACGAATTGGAAAATGTTTGCTCATGGAAAAAAATTTCAAGTCTATTTTGAACTTCTAAAAATCAGTAAAAAAAATTGACTATCTAAAGCCCCTTTTCCATGAAGTCCCTCAAATTAAGTAAGCAGGGAAAATCAAAGAATTACCAAAAACCATGGATTTTTACTTCTTGAATTGTACATATAAATTTTCAAAAGGTTAGTTTCCTTTTCCTTTCTCCAACCAAAATTAGAAGATGGAAAAGATTGACTTCTCACATCAAAAGTAATGTTGTTTCATTTTAAATTTTCCAAAAAAAAAAAAAATGTCCTTCCAATGTATTTCGGTTAAAACTGCCAGAAAGTTCCAACTTCTGCTGAAATATCAAAAAAAATGTCCTATAACTTGAAGCTTTTCTCAACATAGAACATAGTCAGATCAATCAATGCTTTCGAGATATCCAAACCTACATTTCCCAATAACAATGACGAATCGATATCTCTTCGAATTTGAATTTCAAAACAGCAAAATAGTCTCTCAATTTTTTCCATTCATTTATGTAAAAGCTGGTCTCCTGTTAAATGTTACCTACGTTGTTTACACCACTATCCACAATCCACATGCAATGCGAGTTATTTCTCGATCCCAGACAGACCAGACATGCTTTCTTACGCATTAAAATACATCGATATATGTATATTGTATGTATAAACTCGAGTTGAGATAATTTCCCACCCAGCCCGCCAATCTTAACCCCCATAAACATGGCCGACCATAAGATTATTACGTCAATTGCGCGTATGTGCGATTAAATCGTATATATCTGCACTAAATGAATGAAATACATACGTGTGTACATTTGCGATATGATGTATACTCGTATGTAGCATACATACACATTTATCTACGTAAACGTACGTAAGTACGTATAAATGTGTTGTAGTACTACGAACACAATTTACATACGTCATTTTAAAATGAAATTCGCATCGGTGTGCGGTGATATGCGAAGGAGGAAGGGCTTTACCATAATATAATATTAACGATTATGTCGACTTCGTGAGCGACGAGAGAGCCACCAGACGGTCTCTTCTGAATACGCCATTTTTTCCTCACACAATCCTCTTCTACTGTATCGCGATTTTACTACGCCAATGATCCGAGACACGTGTTGATAATATGGGAAATTCCGTATATACGAGTATGTATTCTAAATGGAAAGTCGTACGTAGTCGGCGATTCTATTACACCGTTTATTAGGATAGAGGAATGGCACACAGTACGGCGAGAAGATATACTCGTCGCATGGTCGACTCGACTCGAGACGTATCTATACGATATCGTAGGATAGGGTGTGAGCTCGATGCGCATGTGCCTCGATGGATTGACTGTTGAATGAATGGAAGGCGAAGGCGAATGAGTGTGTGCTCGTGGCATTATTTTCGATTCGCACGAGTAATTTTCCGACGGTTCGAGATCGATTCAATTTTCAATGTTAATGATGGAAAATAACGACTAGGGAAGGGGGGGGAGTTGCGAAAGGAATTGTGCGATCATTGTTGTAAAGTGAGAGGAATTTTTTCAGCGTAGAAATTATGAAAATTGAAGGTTTTTTTGATAATTGTTAAGAAATGACGAGTCGAAAAAGTGGAATGAAAATTTTGCGTTTTTTAGAAGAAGAGCTCGAAGATTTTCAAACGATTATAGGTGAACTGAACAATCAGATTGCGATATTTGAAAAAAAAAATTGAATATGAATCAATTCATCCCTCGGTTTGGAAATTTGATAATTCTTCAAAACGAGTATGGAGATTTCCAAAGCTAAATTAAAAGATGCGGATGGAGACAAAAATTCAAATTGTTGAACATTTGATTTACTATCAAAATCCCATCAACTGAACACCTTATTCAATAATTCTCTTGCAAAGGTCAAATTTAATACCTCAAAATACTGCATTTCATTCTTTCTATTGATAACTTCTACAGCTGACAGAATTCAAATAAAACAGAGTCAATTTCGGGGAGAGCAGGGGGTCAGTTTTGAGGATGTATCATTTTAGAATTTTTGGGATTTTGATTGAAGCATTATGAAAATTTATACAATTTTTATACAACATCAAAATTTCCTCGCAGAAAAATTTTCATTTTGGAAGACTACTGGACTTGTAGATATGGAATTTGAAATTTGTTCGTTCGTTTGCGTTTTGTGTTTCTCGGGAGGGGGGGGGGGGGGTGAGGGCTGGATTTATTCTGAGAACGTAATTTCTCAATTTTAATGCTTCTCAATCTCATTCTTCCATTCCAATTCTAAAACAAAATTTGATCAAATTTTCAAAATTTCCGCGTTTTTGATCTTTACACAAGTTTTTTATTTTATCCAAAATGGAAATTTTTTAAATTCAAAAACATTAAAATTCTGTTGTTTGGTAAAGTATTTTCCGATTTAAGTTTTTCATACATTTTTTTAGAATTTTGTAATTCCAAAATTAATATTTTTTTCCTTTTTCGAAATAATCCCCCTCCCCAGCACCAGACCAAGTTTCATTTGAGCAGTCGAAGTTGTCAAAAAACTGGAATAAAATTGATATAAATGGGTTAACATTTCAAAAATATCTTCCAAAAATCTCAAAAGTTCGAAGTTGAGGTTTTTTGAAAGTTCAGTGTTGTGAAAAGCTTTGCAAACTTGAGAGCTAAAATTTGAAAATTTAAAAAAATGCAGCAAGTATTCTTTTTTTTTGTTATGTACCGTATTTAAAACGATGAAATTTCTGATACTGGATTCGCAAAACCATTAGAGGGAGGATGGAAAAGAGAAAGGGGTGGGGTGGGGGGGGGGGGGGTTCGGAGCCCCAAAATTTTCGTCAAAAAATCTAACAAAATATCAAATATCATGTGACATATCATTTCGTACATTTTTCAAGAGCACTGAATACAAAATATTATGCTCATTTTTTTGGATTTGATCCCTTCAACGCCCCCATTCCCCCTCCCTATTTTCTCAAAATTAAAAAAATCGTGTGAAAAATGGTTTGTTAGGTTTTTGGGAACGCTGAATACGAATATCTGCTAGGTTTTTTTTTTAGATTAGCCCCCTTCAAAGCTCCCCACTAACCATCGATGGTGCTCCTAAACAAAATTTCTACAGAAAATAGTTCCAAAATAGGTTTTAAAAAAAACTCGAATGGCTCGTCATCAATTTAGATAATCTCATTTCCAGCAACATATAAACTACTGCGTTTAGAGGACCTAATTTTGGCATAAGTCAAATGAGAAATGGGCAACTTTCGGACACTCAAATTTTTAAAAAAACTTGTAAAATGAGAAGAATAATACCATCTTTTTTTGATTCTGCTGATGTAAAAAGTGATGTCAAAACCCAATCGTAGTAAAAATACGACCTAAATTGACCATTCCCAAGGTTCCAGCTGCTTCGCTGTGCTTTCTAAAATTTTGATAGTTTTTTTTTTTGAAAAAATTCGGCCTCGAAAAATACAATTCTTCTTACTCAAGTCAAAAGTGGTTCCCAAAATGCGTTTTCAGTTGAAATACGAGCTAAAAATACTACTTTCAAAATTATAGCCACCTAATCGCATGTTTTGAGATTTCGAGGGCACTTAGTATTTGAAAAAAATTGGGCTTTTGGGCTTCAAAAATACGCTTTTTCTTATTCATGTCGAAAATGACCCTCAAAATGCCTCAGTACTTGAAATATCAGCTAGAAAGAAAAAGTTCTCAAAATTGTAACTGCGCGATCAAACATTTCAAGATTCTCTCTGGGGCATTTTTTTGGAGGGGGGAATTTCACCCAAAAAAATCATTTTTTTACTAGTGTCGAAAATGACCCCCCCCCCCCAGGCCAAAAACCTGCGTTGGTCTTTAGAATTGAGCACATGAATAATACTCTCATAATTGCTTTAAATTCCAGGGTATTTTTCTCAAAAAAAAATTGGGCCCCAAAAATGCAATATTTCTGGAAAGTGGTTCTCAAAATTGCAGCTGCCCAACACCGAACATTCTGAGATTTTGAATCATTTTTTGAGAGAATTGGACCAAAAAGTAGAGTTTTTTTTTTTACTGATGTCGAAAGTGGCCCCCAAAATGTGTTGGATTTTGAAATATGGCACAGAAAAAATATTCCCAAAATTTCAGCTGTCCAATGACACGTCCTCTATAAATACCAGGGTATTTTTCCAACAAAATGATTGGGCCTCGTAAATGCACGTTGACTCACATTTATTGAAACTGGCCCTAAAAATGCGTCAAGGACTTCGCAATATGATCTAGAAAAAAGATTTCCAAAATTTCGGCTGCTTTAATCAAACATTCTGAGATTTCGAGTAATCTATTTTTTCTAGGAAAAAAAATTGGACCCTAAAAATGCACTTTTTTCACACAATATGTTGAAAGTGGTCCTAAAAATGTGTTGGTACTTAGAATATGACCGAGAAATGAGATTACCAAAATTGTAGCTGCCTTATTAAACATTCTCAGATTTTTTTGTTCTTTTAATTGGCCCAAAAAACACACTTTTCCCCACTTCTTACAAAAGTAGTTCGATAGAAAGAAGATTTTGAATAGCACACTTCTAAATTTTGATGCATTTTGATGAAAAAATTTAGCTCTGAAAACCTACTTATGCCAAAATTGGGACTCTAATAATGTCAATTCAATTTAAATTTTAGTAAAAAAATGTGTGATTTCGAGACATGGAATTTTATTATTTTTGATTTTTTTTCATCAATTATAGAGAGATTAAAATAATTTTTGAACCATTTTAGAAAATTCAAAACCCTCTCAGCAGTCCCAGTTTTTTGTTTGGACACCTTATATTTTGTTTAAGAGCTAATGGGTTCTCACAGAGATTGGAAGGAGTCATGGATTGAAAAAAGACGTCAATTCACATCAGCCAAGTTCCTGCATCTTCCATCAATTTCACATTTCGTTCCAATTTTTGAGAAATAATAGTTAAAAATCCATTTTAATTAAGTTTCAGTTTCAGTTTCTGCAAAAACCTTCCCCCAAAGAAACCCCTTTTCCCAATTGGAAATATCGACCTCTATTCACATTCACATAAAAAGGCAAAAAGGACACCTAAAAAATCACGAAAGGACCTCCAAAATCTAGTAAAAGTACCCCATGAACGATTCCATCGCATGAAACTCACATCGTACGACATCCAACAGGATACACAATACACATACAATAAGGAGTAGGAAGCATCGAGTACATGGAAACCACCGATCATCAACTACCACACCAGACACTGCAGACATAGGGCGCTTGTAAACGAAAACGAAATTGCTCTATAATTCGAGAAGGAAGTATTCCGTAATGTACTTAAATTACCGTAAATAAAAAACGAAACACGAATCGTTGTGAATAGTAGATGCCGACCCGCCGCGATGCGGCAATGGCAATGAAAGGCGGCGCTGAAAATTGAGCACGTTTATCGCTCACTCAAACCATTTGCTACTACATTGACATTGATATTGGATTTACATTTCAGCCTTCACCTAGTTTTTTTCTCACTCACCGACGACGTTGGCTGGTTGGGCTGCTCGAGTGCTCGACGTTCGTGGCTGTTAACACAGGCGGAGTTCGCTCGTAACGAGCGTATAATATGTACCTTCTCTTTTTTTTTTTTGCAGGTTGCGAATATGAGTACTTCGACGGTACACCACGACGATGCAGTGTACACTGTACATAGAGGAGGATGTTGAAAGCGTTGGATAATAGAACAAACTTCGTAATGAACTAATGACTATAAGGGAAAGTAAAGTAGAAAGAGCAGATTACATCACGTTAGAGCTGAAAGAGAATTACGAGTACACGAATAAAACGGGACAAGTAGCCAAGATGTGGAATGTAGTGTACTTCGACGTTGACTCGATTCTTTTCCAAGGAAGCATCTCATCAGCTGCAGCATCAGAAAGAAGATCGAACCAGTACCACACAACAAGTCTTTAAAATACATATTGACAAAAGACTCGAGAGGAAAATATGACTAATAGGAAATTTTAAAACTTCGAAAACAAATATAAACAAACTATAAACGTGTAAGCTAAATATGGCAGCCTTATACGGTGAATTTTTTTAATTACCATATCGATTTCATTTTTAATAAATTCAAAATACCCAGATTGTAAATTCACTTCGCTATCGCTTTTCGTTGGTATAATTTATCATTATTTTACTATTAATTAACATGTTTTACTTAGGTAACTCGATCGACGTTTAGGTTAAAAGTTAATTAACTAATTGCGGATTATCAAACTGGGATCGGAGGGGATTGGCGAAGCGTGTATGGTTCGATCGAATGAAAATACTGATTACAGAAAAGGTACACTACACGGGAAGTTCAAAGAGAAATCAGAAGCGAACGTTGCTTCTTGAGAAATTTGTTTCCAAAAATAGGTACCTAGTTCAAAAAAATTAAAATCAAGTGCATGATTTTTTTTCGAGCATTCGAGAGTGAAAAAGAACGAAACACTTGCTTACTTTTTCAAAGAAAAAATTCAAATTACGATAATCCAATTGGCTTTTGCCTTTTTAAACAATTTTTTTTCAACGGATCTCGAATTCAACTTGAATATTTTTTCCAAAAATTGTAAAAAAAAAAAAAAAAACAAGGCCCAGAATTTTATTACAGAATATAGACTGCTATAGACCGCCCCCACCCTTTAAAATAAAGAACCTATGTACATAGTAGGTTATACCATATCAACTGGATCCAAAAAGAACTTTGATTCTTCGAGTTTAACTTGAAGACCTTTCAAAGGACCAAATTTAAAATCAGAAATTGAAATTTAGAAAAGCTCAAATATCATTCTTCAAAGTGAAAGCTCAACTTTTCATGATCAAATCAAATGTTCAAAGCACCATTTAAAAATTAAAAAAAAAAAAAAAAAAAAATAGAATAAGTAAGGCACCTTTACACTTTTTTTTAACAAAAAATTTTCAAAATGGGATTTAACGTCTCTCCCGAGCACGAAGACCTTTGGTCTTAATTTTGGCCACAATTCAAAAAAAATGATTGAAGCTCCCAATTTTCATCCTACTCTCCTCACTCTTTGATTTCGAATATTTCAACTTCAACTCCACTCCAAGATTTTTGGGGGAGATCAAAAACACACTTTTTCTTTTATTTTCTACTGCTTCGATTTATTCTTAAAAAATGGTGTAATTTTTCAGTAATTAGAGGCATAAAATTACTTATTTTTTAACATAATTATTACATTTTTATCTTATTGAAAAACACTTCAGCATACATTTATCAGATCAAACCATCAAGTGTGCTAAATGATAAATTAATGAAAAAAAAAAAAAAAATTGGAGCGATGAGAGAAGAAATTTTTGACACTACCACTTTGAACTCCTTTCAAGAATACTTCTTCACGAGAGTACTCGAATGCGCTTCAATGAAGCTCACTTTCACTCCTTCTACTCCACTCTTGCAACACTGCCTGTAATCAATTTTTTCCTCCCAATTTCGAAAAATTATTATAAGGCTTTCAACAGGTCAAGACTTTTTTGAGAATAGTGGCAAAAAACTGAACTTTTTGAGAATTTTGACGATTTTTGAAAAAAAAGACTTTATTTGACAATCTAGAAAGAGGAAAAACAAAACTTCTTTGGTTAAAAAAAAAGTTCTGACAATTTTGGTAAAAATTGACTTTTTAGGAATTTTAGAAAAAAATCAATACATTCTGGATATTTTGGAGCTCAACAATTTTGACAAAAATTAAAACTTTTGAAATTTTTGGGCAAATTTTGGCCGAAAAAAATGGAATTTTGCGAGCAAAAAACAAACTTTCTGACAATTTTGGCAAAAATTAGCACTTTTGAGCAATTTTAGCAAGAAAAAAAAACAGGGCTCTAATTTGATCATTTAAATAGGGAAAAAAGGATTTCTGGACAGCTACGGCGAAAAAGTCAAAACTTTATGGATGTTGGGGGGAGGGGGAAATGCATTTTTCAGTACCTACAAAAAATTAGACACGAAATTGCAGACAATTTTGACCAAAAAAACGTGTGTTTTTTGGTAAAAAAAAGATTTTCTAACAATTTTGGTTAATTTGTGTGAAAATAATTATGGACTTTTTAGCTATTTAAAAATTTCAAAAAAGGAACTTTTAACGTGCGGTTTTCGGTAAAAAAAAAGACATTCTGACAAATTTTTGTAAATTTTGGTAAAAATTAGAACCTTTTAGCAAGTTTAACAACAAAAAAAAAGTACAAAATTTTGAAAAAAAGGACCTTTAAATAACTAAAGCAAAAATCAATACTTTCAAACTGTTCTTACAAAAAGTAGAGCTTTTTGACAATTTTACCAAAAAAATGGGGCTTTTTAACAACAATGTCGACCTGACAAAAAACCAAGATGTTTCTGACATTTTTGTCAAAAAACAGGAAAACCAACACTTTCCAAAAACCTGAGGGGAAAGTCGATAACTTTTCGGATATTTTGGGAAAAAAGTGAATATCAAACTTTCTCAGCAATTTTGGCGAAAAAAATCAGAACAAGGGCTGGAAAGGAAGACAAATCCTCTTCCATCATGAAATTCTTCATTAAAGATTAGTGATGTCGATTAAAAATTGATTTAATTGAACATCGATAAAATCGACCTCAAATAATCGATTTTTTGCTCGGTCGATTTTTTCGATTTCGATTTTATGTTTTACAAGAATCGATTATTTCGATTTTTTTCAAAAAATACGAGAAAATTAGGCAGTTAAAATGATCTAAAAAAGACAAAAATCTTGAAATACTGTCAAAAATTCTGCAAAAATTGAAAAATTGATGAAATTTTTTACTCTAGAAATTGCAGTTTTTTCATTAATGTAAATTCACTGTTGGGAAGTCTAGAAATTTCAAAATACAATCATCCAAAAAATCATTTAAAAAACACGAAAAAAATCGATTACATATCATACAGAATTAATTTTTTTGGATCGATTTTTTTGAAACTGATTTTTTCAAAAAATCGAAAATCGATTTACAAAATCGATGTTTTTTTCAAATAATTGACACCACTATTAAAAATTCAATCAGAAAATCGACCAATAAATCTGGGATTTATTTAGCAACATCATTTTGCCGAATTTTCTAAAATTCGGTTTTCTGACCAGATTTTTGCAAATCATCGAAATCGACAAACATTAATGAACGATTTTTTAATTTTCACACACTCGACCGATTAAATAAATCCGAGGACAATTGGCATAATCTCGCTGAAATTCTCCAAAAAAAAAATTCCTTGCAAAATTCGTTCCAACCTACTCAGGAGGAGGTCAATTCAATATTGAATGAGCCGGATTCGACCTACATAGCAAATTCGTTTCGGTGGCGCTGTCGCATTTTGTTCATTTACTGGAATATCATCTCAGTTCTCACTTCCACGAAATGAATAAGTCTCTCGTGATTTGACAAATCTTTTTTTAGAATTTAACATACACGATAACCTATAAAAAAAATGTTCTCTCGTGATGTTGTTCTGTATTTTTTTTTATTTTTTACGTATTACTACATTTTAAATTCAAAATACGATGAATCGAGCGAGCATCGAGCTTTGATCAGTTCAAATTCTTATCAACATTAAGTATGCATAAGCTCACAATCACATATTAAGCTAGTTTCCAAAGATGATCAAATGTTTGGGTTCAACCCCTCCCCCTCCCACCTCTTGATGTCGCCATGTTGACTTTTTTAGCTTCAGAAGAACGTCTCAAAAATGTTGAAAAAAATTTGCGAGCATTCAAATCCCTTTTTCTGCTTATTTCCAATTCCAGAAAAAACTTTCAATGAGGAGAATGTTCGCTTTTTTTCAAAAACTCTGGGGCTCTTAATCTACTCTGCAAATATGATTTTATTCACAAAATTTCCGAACAATTTCTGGGTAAAAATTTCAAAATTTTCAGACTTCATCTAATTTCTCCAGAAGAGCAAAATTTTTCAATTTTTTTGATTTTCCAGACACCGAACACCCTGTTTAATGATGTTTCGACAAATTTTACAGGATTTTCAGTAAATTTCATCAATTTTCACCACGCTGCAATTGCCTCCAATTTTCCAGGTTTTTCACATTTTCATTACTTCAAAATTCAAAGAGCACGACTCAATTTAGACCAAACTTGGAATCACGTCACAAAATGGAAAACGATTGCGTCACACGAAGCTCAAAAAATTAATCTACGTAAAAACAAAAAACATTATAATAATTTTTACTCGTCAGATAATTATATTTTATCACCTTCTTCACTCGTAAATTCTAAACGTAACCTAAAAAAATGGCGAACCAAAACCTATCCGTCGACAGAATTTCCTTACAAGCTGCTTCAGCAACTCTGCACTCAACAATCAACCTACAACGTATTAATCTGTCCGTCTCAAACCATCCATCATGATCATCATCTCCACCATAACGATATACCTCTCGTACTTTCTACCAATCCAACAATCGTATGTACTAATCATGTCTGGTACACGAACGATGAAAATGAAACGAAGAGTAAAGGAATAGGGAACGCGACTCGCGAACACCGCCAATCTAAAAATAATACCCTGGCACAGGGTACGCATTTTCGTACGCAATAATTACTGTCGAGTGTGCTAAAACCAACACATTCGAACGTATACGAGTACACTAGACGTATACCACAAGGCTACAACTTGTAGTATGTAATAAGGCCTCGACACAGACCCTAAAAAAAAATTCTCGTTTTCATTTCTAAACGTTCATTCAACAGCACAATTATTACTGCGACAGACGATGATGAGCAATCAGTACGGTGCAAGTGGCACTTGACAATGACTCTCTATAGCAAAATGAACAAATTTTCATTCGAGCTTACTTTAACCGCTTCCAGGATATTCCTTTCGGCTTTCGTGTGAGCGGTGTCTTTCTGGTTACGAATTATAGCTGCTTTGTGAAGCACCTTCATGGCGAAATACGTTCCTGAATCATTACCGGTGCATTTGCGCACTTGGAATACTTTTCCGTAACCTCCCTTGCCCAGGACGCGTCTCAATTCAAAATCATTCGGGCCAGTTTTGCCTCGAGGACGATGCGTATTGTGTTCTTGAATCGGCAACGTTTCTACGTCTTTGGAGCTGCGAATAAAACGAAAAATCACATTAATAGTAGGTTATTTAAAAATATTTTTTATCAACTTGGATGAAAGAGAAAGAGACGGGGCGAGGGGGGGGGAGAAATAATGAAAAATTACTCATCACGTACGATAGGAAATGACACATACATATCTTTTGTACGTATCTTATCGCTCTGTATAGCGTACTGTACTAATGTAGATATAATTTACGTTGAGTAGTACGTTATGTAGTATTAGTATAACGTGCATTGCGTGGTGAGAAAATAAAATATGGCTCATGCTTATATTCAGATATCAAAGAGCTGCAGTAATAATTACAACTGTCGGCACAAGTGGTCGCATATTAAAAAAAAAAAAAAAAAACAGCAAGCTCCTTGAACTTCCCACGTAACACGATAGGTATAGGTTTAGATATAATATGTACATTGCATATTATGTTGTACTGTATGTAATCTATGTATATGTAATCTATGTATTCTCACCAACAGCTGACTCGTGGTTGGTCAGCATCTTTGCACGCGATCGATAATTAATTTACACGTGGACGCGTGTCGGTGTCGTTTCCCTCGGTTTTATTTTATTCTATACTACAAAGTGTTCGAAACATAATTATGTACTTCAAACACGTACATAATTTGGTACATAGTTCGAAGAACCAAATAAAACGACAAAAAATGAGTTTGAAGAGGGTCGAACGGAAAGGGAGGGGGAAATGTACGTTTCATAAAGTTCACATTGTGTACAGGTTCAAAATACCGAATTTTTTGATTTTTTCATAACCGAAAAAGGAGGAATATATTTACCCAGGGTGAGATTTGTCAGAAATTTTTAATGCAAGAAAAGGGAGGTAGTAAAGTACCCACCAAATTTTGAAAATTTTTAGCAAAACGAAAAATATCGAAATAATAGTTTATCTGAAGTAAAAATCTGAAATTTGGATTTTTTCAGGAGGGGGGGGGGGGGCATTACGAAATGAAAAAACAGAAAAAATGAAAAAAAATTGAGCAAGAAAAATGATTTTTTCTGGTTGTAAAATCATAAATTGTGTTGGAAGCGTTTTCAAATTTATGCGTTCATTCAAAACCTTCTAAATAAATGCCTCCCCCTCCCCAATCCCAGACAGGGTGTCCACATCATTTCCAGACAGATTTTCCCATTTTTTCAGGCTATTTTTTTTTTCAATTTTCTATGCTTACCCCATACTTTAATTAAAGAAGAAGTGGGGGGGGGGTAATTTTTTTTCATAAGCTTCTCTTTGAACTGGATACTTCTTCGAATATATAAAACAGCCAAACTTTGATTATCAACTTTTCTAATTAAAAATAAATAAATAAAATAAATACATGCATCAAGTTTGGCCGATTGATACAATATTCATATATTCATATAACTTACAAAAATGTTTCTTCTCATTTTTAGATTTTTGGAGGCCTCAAAATGTGAAATTTTTGGTTTTTCAAATTTTAATATTGGAATGATGAAAAAAAGAGAACAAGCTCGAGCGAAACGAGGGCGAAAGCTTCTAAAAATTTGCATTTTGAAAGGAATAAACACAAGGTTTTTTTAAAGTGAGAACGAGTAGTTTTTTTGGCTTTTAAAATTTTAGAATTTGAATGATGTTTTTTTGAAGGAAGTCGATTTTTAAAAAGAAAACAGAACAGGCCCAAGAGAGGACGAAAGCTCTTGTTTTGCATTTAGAGACGCCTAAAAACAATGTTTTTTTCGTGAGAAGTTCATTTTTTAGCTATAAAACTTGATTTGGTTTAGAAAAGAAAATAAGCCCGAGCAAAGCGAGGGTGAAAGCTTTTGAAAATTTGTGTTTTGAGAAGTAAAAAATAATGTTTTCCTTTCACCACAGGTCTTTATCCAAAATTTGCAATTGATCGGTTTTTTTTTCAAAATTCCAGGGATTTTGCGTGAAAATTACGAAATTCCTTGACTTTTCCAGACCGACCAAATTCCCTGACTTTTCCAGGTTTTCCAGGCTTGTGGACAACCTGCAAGAAATACTTTGGGCATGCAGAGGCTGATTTAAGGTTAGGATTAGAGCCCAGTCAAAAAATCGGAGAAAAAATGCCCAAATTTGGAAAAAAGAGCCCAAGTCAAATTACGAGTATTCAACATGTGACAAATCGTTTGGCAGGTTTTCTGGGATGCTGAGATTGCTGACATATTGTGACTTGTGAGTCCGAAAATTCACTCCATTTTTACCAATACCATCTCCATCTCTTTTAAGGGCCAACACACTGATGGATAGCTCAAGAAACATATTTTATTTGAGGAAAGTTATCAACATTTCCTTAGAAAATTTATCACAAGAAAATTCTAATTGGCCCAAGCGAAGTGAGGGCAAAAGCTTTTCAACTTTTATATCCCAAGAAAATTTATTTCTGATCTGTGAGATCATTTTTCTGGATTTAATACCTATTTCAAATTTGCATGAAAACTTTTCAAGAATTTCAATTTTAGAAAAGAAAAATAATTTGGCTCGAACGAAGCGAGGGCAAAAGGTTTTAAAATTTTCTAATCCAAGAGGTAAAAATGTTTTTTTTTTTTTTTTTTAATGAACGAAATTGATTTTTCTAGATTTAGATTTTAGTAAAAACTAATTGTTCGAAACAATTTTAATAAAAAAGAAAGAGTGAAGTGGCTCCAGCGAAGCGAGGGCAAAAACATTGAGAACTGTCCAATCCTGCAGTAAAAACACATTATTTTTAACGTTGTAAATTAATTTTTCTACCAATTTAATGCAGCACTTTTTTAAAAAAATCGATTAAAGGGAACCAAAAACCACTACAGTTGTTTGGGGGCCAAATGGAAGACTTTACTGGAAAAAGAAGTAATCCAGAAAATTTTGGACAGAAATGGGAAATTTTCAAAAAGATTTTTACAGAATTACGTTTCTTGTTTCATTTCTTCAATTGACGAGGGAGGGAGGGGGGGATTTTTAGAAAAAATGTCACCAAGGTTTTTTTTCGGCCAACCAACGGAACTAAAATAGCTTGAAGGACTGGGGAAGGTTTTTTCTTGAAAGTGGAATAGTTCTGACACAAAAATGAGGAATTTTTGGATAAATATAACATTTTTTCAATTTTTAAACTTTTTTCAACTGATGAGGGCTCCCGATACAACTCATCTCGAACTCAAAGTAAAATCAGAAAGTAGGAAAATATTTTCCAGTGAAATTCAAAAACTATCGGTGGGGGGGGGGAGGGAGACCAAAATTGATGAAACACGAACTTAATTACCTATGTGCATAATTTCCTTGCAAACTCCCTGAAAACCAGTTCAAAAGGCTCTCTCAACAAATTTTCAGGAATAAATGTGAGGAGGGACAGGAGGAAGTAAGACTTGGGTGGTATTTTTTCAACTCTCGAACGTCTTGAGAAAATTCAACAGTAAATTGGAAAAATTTTCATGCAAAGTCATCGTTAACACTATAACTTTGAAAACAGAGAATTTCTTCGAAACAATTTTGCAGATTTTCCAACAGAAATTCAAATAACGCAGACGAAAAAGAATTGGGAATGAAATCACATCACTAGGAATTTTTTTAAAATTCGTTCTCTCTCAATTCTTAATTTCTTAAGCCTTTCAATTCACAAAAAAAAACATTTAATGGCCCAAAATACTTGCATTTCGATTTTTTTTTTTTTGATTACAAGTTCATAGTTCACAAAATGATATTCCTGCACTTTTGCTTACTGTAAAAATGCTCATTTCACCCAAATTCAAACACATTAAAATTCTATCGACTTTTAATGAATTTGATTCTAATCAAATTTCTTCTCTGACGAATCTTAAATTCCAAAATTGATTTTTTTTTGGAAAACTTGATTAAACAACTTTTAAAATGAAGGCTCAACGTTTCATAAAAAAACATTATAAAGTTGAAAACCGTCATTTATTTAAAATTTGTCTCTTTTAAAAGCTCTTTTCAATGAACTAATCTTCAAAATGGGATCTCGACACCCTTCAAGGCTAAAAAAAGTACCCAATTGTCAAAATTTGATCAAAATTCAAAAAAAAGTTAACTAATAACACTAGCATAAAAAAACCAATTGGAAATTTTCAAACTTTTTCAGATCCCCGACTTTGGCACATATGAAAGATGGCAAATTTTTCAAACTCCCCCCCCCCTCCTAACCCCCCAGAAATATGATTGAAAACAGCCTTCAAAAAATTGATAAAATTCATATCAAGTATATAAATTAGCAATATTTTACCTTAATTTTTTAACAAGCATAAATATCTGAATTTAAAATTAGTTTTCACCTGAATGCAATTCTTTTTATCACAATTTTTTTTTCAAAGTCATCAAAATCAATTTTTAGATCAATCATTCAATATTCTCAGGTAATTTGCATGGATTTTTTTTTCAATTTAGACTGATTCTCATATTATTATCTTCCCTGAACAGAGGGGAGAGGTGGAAGAATGTGAAAAAAATTACCTTTCCAAAATACTTATTTCAAATTCACACAAAATATTTGAAAATTGAATTATAGTGATCATTTTTTAGGGATTGCTAAAATTTAGATCAGCAATGTTTCGCAATAATCGATGAGTTGATAGCACTCGAAATCGCAAAAATTTATCGATCAATTCTACAAAATTGTCAATTTTTTTATTGAAGTCAATGTTCCAAAATTTCCAATTAAATTAGTTTTCATTTTAATTCATCGAAATAATCCTGTTTCATTTCTATTTTTTCGTATGTATTTTACAAACAGATATTTCGAAATAGAAATTCAAATTTTTTCAGCCATGCTCTTTCGAAACCAAAACTTTCAACTCGATTATCTCAAACAAGAAACTCATCAACTTATCTAAACGATTTTTTTTCATCCATTTACCTATCAGATTTAGCCCCATGAACCGAACTTATATATAATATTTGTTATTTTTGTAAGTATAATTACTTCAAATTATGATATATTTTTAATCGAAAATCCTTCTGTAAATATTAATTTCTGACAATAGGGATTATCAAAGCAGGTAGCAATATGTACTCAACAGCTCATAAAACACGATAAGTACACGAGCCAAACTACGTAATCCATTTTATCGAGAAATAATGTGAGTCAATATTGGTCAAGAGCTATGGAAAATTGATTTCGAGTGGATTAGATATCTTTTGAAAAGTAAAGGACTCATTCGACAACCCCTCAACTCAAACCATACAAAGCTAAAATCATGCTAAAATCCTTCACAGTTTTTTTTTTATTTTTAAATTAACTTATTTCTCCAATATTACCATCAAAAAGCTTAAAACATTCATGTCTCAGCACAAAATGCATCACTATTTCATTATTCTACTATTCCAATTACATTTTCTTATCAGTTTAATTTGCTTTCAAACGAGTTCCTATCCAATTAGAACATATTTCTGGTCCATTTACACAACTTCTAATTTGTTTGGACCACCCTGCATAAACTCCACAATATCTTAACTCGTATATGAATCCGTTGATAAGATTATACTTACTGACGAAAATTATTCAAACTGCTGACATTCGGATTCGTATCATAACATTCCTGCAACAAACCAAAAAGAAAAAGGAATTAAGCAAAAGGGCATTTATATGTATAAATGTACTCTTAAATCTCGTCTCTACATTCAACAGCTGGTCAACCAGATCGTATACAATCATCGTAGGTATGAAAGTACCGCAAAAAGATCCAGCCTATCCCAAATAATACATATTACGTTCAACATTCTCAGTCATTTCACATTTCGTCAAAGACAGACACAGATAGGCATGACGATCGATGGGTGAGAGGGGTAAGAGGAAATACCCAGGAATGTTTCACACATATAGGCAGTACGCAGGTGTACTCGATTACAAAGTAGCAGTCATTTACTTTAAAATAAACCGGTTTCTTCTCGCGGTACATATAACAATGATTCGCCACAGATTCTCCTCCATTATCATCGAAGTGACAATATTTTCGAAGAAGAATCCCGCTAAACGTTACTTCATCCCTTGCGAGTCGAGAAACAATACAATTTGGGATTTCTTTTCACGTTTTCTCGATGGATAACTTTCTAAATAATTCTAATCCATCGTTTGCAGGGTTTGAAAACACCCACAAACTACAAAGCGCCACTAAATCGAGGGAGAAAACCAGTAAACCCGATTAAGTACGTGGAATGCGATCAATTAGATCGTTTCCTGGACGTAGACGTACCAAACGTCATTTCACACGCGTCCAATTCCAGGTGACCTTATAGTATCAATGCAACGATGACATCGCAGAGGGGCAAAGAGAGCAAATATTTGGATAGTTGGATCATCAATATTGTGATAAACGGAATATATACAATCGCGTTATATCACAAGCACCAACGTAACGATAAATCAGCTGCTAAGAAGATGACCCTGAATAAATAACATTGCCACGCTACCGTCGCGGCCACCGCAGCGAACTCGCAGCACCGCGAAATTCACCAAATCGCAAGCCAATTTCGCAATACTCGAATGCAAATGTCTCCGGAAATACTCGTACACGATGAAAAAACCTACTGCATTCGTCGACCAGAAGAAGCTGATTCGTCAGAAACAGTCGACTGGCTATAATTTCGCCAACGATGCGAATACGAAAGCGATGCATACAGAAAATGAAAAAACCAACCTCGTAATTGGTTAATCGATTACGCTCGAGATAAGATAAGGTTAAATATTTAATTTAACGCGAACGAAATTTCAGAATTTTAATCTATTCTCGATACAAAATGGTCTCCGATCTTTGTTTCAATATTCATCGAGTACTTGGGACTGTATTGTATCCGCAATCGATGAACTAAATTCACACCATTGACTGCGTCCACTTCTGACTCGGCGATACATTCCATTGTGATCGCAAAAATGAGCTCACGTTGAAACGAGAAACACCCCAAAATGAACAGCGACGTGAATACGAATCGAACGTATCGTAGTAAATCGTATACACATAACGAGATGAAATATGCAAATATATTAAATCGGGATGAGATATTCTTCGGGAATGATTGAATGAAATGATTGCGAACCATGGTACGACTAGGGAACGTCTTACAAACGATCGTCTCTGCCTTACCCTCATTACATCTGGATCCTGAGTTTCGGCATAATCATAACAAATGGTATTAAAATATTACTATACGATAAATACAGCGTGTAATTAATATACCTCTTCGACGTCGATGGTGTTATCTTCATCGGAATCTTCTTGTGTTTTGTCTTCTTCGTGTAATTCGATATCGAAGACAGCTGCCATTGTAGTAACTAAATCACATCTATTTAGAACCGATCAACTTGCACGAATTGTTCTTCGAGAAGTTCGACACCTGTGCGACACTTTGAAATATATTAATTTAATGGAGAAATTTTTTATCAATTTCGCACAAAAAACCACTACACATGTTTTAACTTCGACAAAATTTTATGAGAAATTCACACAACACAAGAGGAAAAAGCAGGTTATGTAAAGCTGCAAACGCGGAAACCGCGTTTGTCGCCGATTCAGGGTTGCCACGTGAACGAAAAATTGCTAAATGTGACGTCGAATACAAAATGGCGGATGGAGAGGATGTGTTTTCGTGATTAAAGTTTTTTTGTTTTTTATTTTTTTTAGCGAATATTGTTGTTTATTGATTTGATTTGATTATGATGTTTCATGTTTCTGATTTTGAGGATTATTTTCGTTTGATTTTTTGGAGTGAAAAATATCGAATGGAGGTTTAGAAATTAGAATTGACGCCATCGTATCGTAAATCGTAAGTGTCATTTGTCAACTTAAAACTTGAAACAAGTTAGTAAGTTTATAAAGAATGAAGGAAAATCCTCAAAATTTTGTAAATTAAAAAATTTACCTGTCTATCGAGTTGTACTTCAACTTTGTAAATTGATAAAATATGACATTTTTAAAATAAGAATTTAAGAAATTCAATAGAGTAGACTATCTCATTTCACAAAAATACAAGTTCCCACTTCCCAGTAACTCTTTGGAAAGTTTCCATTTTCCGTAAGTTTCCAGATCCAGACCAAAACCAAAATATAAAATTTTCTAAAAATTTTAAATTCATCATCTCTCTCTAGTGTTGAGTTGACTAGTTCTCATTAACAAACACTGTGTATTTATTTAGTTACTAGTACAACATGCACGTAAACGATAATTTGATATAATATGAATATGACTGAATGAGTAGGTCGGTTACTCGCTAACCGAGAGTAAAATTCTTTTGAACGTTAAAAAACCAGCCCTAAATCTGATTTGGCTGTCCTTCAACTATCCACGCCTTGAGATTTTTTCTTTTCTTCGCCGCTAGTCCAATCGTATGAATTGATGAGATTTGATTTAGAATCAGCAATCACTATTCGACCTAGTAAACAGCACGCCATTTGAAATATATGCAATTATACACCTACCTAATTGAAATCGTTTCTACTCCACTTGAAAATTCTCACTTTTTGATGAGTAAGTCATGGAAACAACCGACTCAACATCCAATGCGATATTTCCAATATCAGGATAACCCAAATTTTTGTGCTCAATGAGGTGTATATTATTTCTGAATGCCTTAATCAACGAATAAGGGTTTATTAAACAAGTTTTTGAATCTTTGCTCAGCTCTTTGTTGTCGGGGCAAGCACACGAAAAACTTAAACTCTTTTTTGGACCAGGAGCTAACAAACACATATCACTACAAGGATTATCATCACTAGCACATGGATTTACAATCTGTTGAAACAAATAAAACGTGATTATAGAATATCACACGAACGTCCAGAGACTAGAACATGAATGCAGTCTATTTTGAACAAATTTCTCATTATTTTTCTTACCGCTCTTTTGTTATGTGATGGATGTTGTACATGAATACTGTATACCGTATTGGACACATTTCGAATCAAACTTCTTCGGTTTTTCCCAGTGAATTTGTCACATTCCAAAATTTCATTTCCATCCGAATTACTCCAATATAATTTATTTTCAAAAATAGATATAGAGGAAGGCGATTTCACATATTCAGACGAGACCACCTGAAACGAAAAAATATTCAAGTAGGTATTTTCCTGGGAATCAACTAAAAACAATACTTTTACTTTTATAACCAACTAAGAAAAATGAAATCACCCTTCGATCAGTTCCATCAAATTTGATGGATTCTATACTATGGTGCTTCGCATCTACCCAATACACTCGTTCATTAGGAGTATCAGAGCAAATTCCATTCGGCCAATCGATATTTTCAGAAACGAATACTTCTGCTTTGGAACCGTCCATCCCGGATTTTCCTATCATAGGTTTCGATCCCAAATCGGTCCAAAAAAGTATTCTAAAAATAAATATTACGTCAATTTTCGCCTATCACAAACTAATCAAACTATAACCTACTAAAGCGGGTCGGAGAAAAATTGAATAGGTACCCATTTTCCGGCGAAAGAGTAATAGAGCTCGGTTTATCAATATTTCCTGAACGAAGGATACTACAAACCCCACCATCACTACTACAAACACCGATACGTTTAAATTCAGAATCCGTAAAGTAAATATTTCCAGTTATCCAATCTACATCGAGATCCTCCGGAGTGCCTAAGCCTATATAAAACAGAAAAATTCATCAAATTCACACATGCACTGTTTGCAAGCTACGAAACTCATTAAATTCGCAAACAAACCAGAACTTATTATCAAATGTGACTTATTATAATTATCCATGGATGCTTTATATATTCCAGTCAACCCTTGTTGAACCACTGTCCAATAAATACTGGAACCAGCCGCGGTCACTCCGGAAGAAACCATATTGTAATCGATTATACTGAAATTACGAAGACTCTGCACATGTATTCCTTTAATGCCGGACATCGACGAATACAACAACACCGCATCTTCATCTACGAATAAACAACGAAATAATTGCGGGAATTTCGCCGAAATCAAACCAATAACATAGAGTTTGATAGGTACCGTTCATTTTGCAAGTTCTCCCATCGCTTTGTAATACGTATAACGAATCGCATCCACAGGAATATGATCCTTCGGTATTGAAACATTTTTGATCGCATATACCGTATACTTCGCACTCGTTTACATCTATACAAATTAAATGAATTTTGAAATTTTCAACAACAAACCTAACTAAGTAGGTACAATCGAACAAATTAACAAAACCAACCTTGACATCTGTTGTTACTATCCAGAATAAACCCATCGGGACAAACGCAAACAGTTGTTTCTGGAGTGCGAACACACTTATACGTGCAGTTGGAACAGACTTCATTGATTTCTATTGGTAACAAAAAATAACTATAGAATGAGATTTTTATAACTAAATTAACAAAGGGCATAGCCGGTTTAGTATGGTGATTTGGCCCCCGAAACAGATATTGACCGCTCCCGCCCCAAAAGATCAACCATGATGAGAAAAAACGGTGATGAAAATTTTGGACCCCTAGAGCAAGTATTTTGGGGGGGAGGGGCTAAAATGTGTTTTTTAAAATTAATTTTCTCGTTTCCTCCCAAATGCAGATAAAAAGTTCGCGTTTTTTTTGATGGGTTCTAGGAAGTTCAAAGAACAAAACCAATTTAGGAAAAAAATTTTGGGCAATTTTTGGGGGGGTTATGCCATTTTGAAAATTTTGAGCCGCCATTTTGTAATGAAGGGTCAAAACGTCAATGGAATTTTTTTAGTCCAAACACGTGTTATTTATCCGTAAACATACCATAAAAATTTTAAAAATTTTGGAGTGGTGGAAGTTTGTCAAAAAAAATAAAAACTGACCACCCCTTGCTCTAATTCACTATGCGTAGCACCTACTAAACAATACACATAAGTACAAGTTATGGGAAAACAGCTATTAAATGTTGATTTTAATAAAATCATTTCATTCTGGAGCCAACAGAAAATGTTTGTGTGGAGCCCTAACCTCCTACCCACCCACCCACCCCTTCCCCCTCTCCCCAAATTGTTATTTTGATGAAAAATCAAGTCGCCGATATGGGTGTCGTTTTCATATGAATCGAACCTTCTGAAAACGAATTTGCAGTCGAATTCACATTTTGAACCATTTCTTCCCCACTCCTCCCTTCCCCCGAATATAAATTCATCTATATTAATACAAGTAGGTAAGTAATAAGCTACCAAGCATGCACTATGAGTCTCACCTACTATACATAAGTACAAGTTATAGATAAACCAGTAATCAACCATTGACTGTTATGAAATCATTTCATTCTGGAGCCAACAGAAAATATTTATGTAGGGCCCAAACCTCTCGCCCCCTCCCCCTCAAATTGTTATTTTGATGAAAAATCAAGTCGCCGATATGGTAGTCGTTTTTTCATACGAAAACGAAGTTGCAGTCGAATTCACATTTGAACCATTTTTTTGTCCACCCCTCCCTTCCCCTCAATATTAATTCGTCATTGAAAAGTATTATGTGCGTAGTAGGTGAGAATCATAGTGCATGCTTACCTACTTAATTTTTATTAATAATGACGAATTTATATTCAGGGGAAGCGAGGGGTGTGGGAAAATTGGTTCAAATGTGAATTCGACTGAAAATTCGTTTTCAGAAGGTTTTATTCATATGAAAACAACATCCACACTGTCAATTTGATTTTTGATCGAAATAACAATTTGAGGTGAGGGATAAGGGGGTGTGGTGGTAGGTTAGGGCCCCACACAAACATTTTTTGATGCGCTAATAAACTACCCCACCAGCTTTGGATTTTGGGATTGGGGACCAAAAAAAGGAAAAATGTAAAAACTTATGTATGTACATTGTACCTACAAAACAATTACAAACTTATTTTCAGCGGAAGGGAGGGGTGGGGAAGAAATGGTTCAAAATGTGAATTCGACTGCAAATTCGTTTTCAGAAGGTTCGATTCATATGAAAACGACACCCATATCGGCGACTTGATTTTTCATCAAAATAACAATTTGGGGAGAGGGGGAAGGGGTGGGTGGGTGGGTAGGAGGTTAGGGCTCCACACAAACATTTTCTGTTGGCTCCAGAATGAAATGATTTTATTAAAATCAACATTTAATAGCTGTTTTCCCATAACTTGTACTTATGTGTATTGTTTAGTAGGTGCTACGCATAGTGAATTAGAGCAAGGGGTGGTCAGTTTTTATTTTTTTTGACAAACTTCCACCACTCCAAAATTTTTAAAATTTTTATGGTATGTTTACGGATAAATAACACGTGTTTGGACTAAAAAAATTCCATTGACGTTTTGACCCTTCATTACAAAATGGCGGCTCAAAATTTTCAAAATGGCATAACCCCCCCAAAAATTGCCCAAAATTTTTTTCCTAAATTGGTTTTGTTCTTTGAACTTCCTAGAACCCATCAAAAAAAACGCGAACTTTTTATCTGCATTTGGGAGGAAACGAGAAAATTAATTTTAAAAAACACATTTTAGCCCCTCCCCCCCAAAATACTTGCTCTAGGGGTCCAAAATTTTCATCACCGTTTTTTCTCATCATGGTTGATCTTTTGGGGCGGGAGCGGTCAATATCTGTTTCGGGGGCCAAATCACCATACTAAACCGGCTATGCCCTTTCAAACTCTTATTACCGGCGCTGGAACAAGCTCCTCCTTCGTCCGAACCATCGAAACAATCTTTATGAAGATCACATGTTTTCTGGACATCGATGCACTTTAATTTGTCTTTGCAAGCGAATTTATAATTATTTAACGTGCAGTTGTTCATATCCAAAACCGGGTATTCTAAGAACATAACGATTCATGCAGTCTCTAGTATAGGTGCTTGGAATAGGTACAGGGTGCCCAGAAATATCGAATACTCCTAAAAAAGTTTTCTACTAAAATACTTTGGTTGGTCACAGTGAATGATAATAATGATAGCACATGATTGGTTGTTGGACTGGAGAGATAACATTCCACCAATCATATGCATCTATTTCACGTTGCCAACCTACATATGTTTTTAATGAAAAACTTTCTTGGGGGGTTGGGGGTACTCGATATTTCTATTACATTTAATCCAATTTGAGTCCAAATTTACCACAATGTTCTTCATCCGATTTATCGCGGCAATCGGGCATACCATCACATCGAAATGACAAAGGTATACACATATTATTCTTACACTTGAACTCGTTGACTTTGCATATTTTCTGCAATCAGAAAAGGATTGTTTTCAAGTCATCAGCAGGATACGATTTCTATAGTTCTCGAGTTCAAAAAATTTGTCAATAGCGAACCATTGTACATCCGACTGTTTCATCGCTGCTATCTGCGCAATCAGTATGGCCATCGCAAGTCCATGCTTCCGGAATACAGAAGTTATTACCACAGCGAAAGCTCGAATTAGTACATCCATCACTTCCCGGCTATCGAGAAAATATAAAAATGATAATTTTAAACAAAAAAACACATTTATCCAACAGTTTCAACACATACTTAATTCAACGAAATGAAAGACTATTTTAGTGGGTGTATGTGAAGTGTACATACCAGATCATGGCAAGCGATTTCATCTTCATCGCCATCACAATCTTTGATTCGATTACATACGGACGAGGAAGGAATGCATTTTGAATCGAGGCATTTGAAATACCTGGGACTAAGGCATTTTATATAATCTAAAAATAAATTGGAATTGAATTCGATTACCTATAAAAATAATGTATAGTAGAAACGATCCTACTCAAGCAAAAGTTAGTAGGTACATACCGCAATCTTCCTCGTCCGATCCATCCGCGCAATTGACCTCACCATCGCATATTTGCGCCAAATCGATGCACCTGCCATCGCACACTTTATTACTATTACAATCGTCGTTTGATTCTCTTGATTCGAATAAGTCAAAAAGATTTCCATGTCCTACACAAATTCACATTACATAACTAACTAGGTAACTCTGAATACCTGACTAAAAATTCAAAGTCACTACCACAAATAACATACCTGCAGCCAAATGACATTTTAAAACGTGAAGACACAGTACTATTAACACTCCCGTAAATTGCGCTTTCATTTTCAACATTAAAATTCCAACTACACACTATAACAATTTAAAACGAGCTTATTATATTACAAAAAACGAACCAAACTCAAAAAAAATCAAAATTCAATCCACATCGTTTTTTGAAAACGTGGTTACTTCGTTTGAATAATTTGCATGGTCCAACGAAGACGTCAGCACGAAAGAGAATCTTGTATACAGCGGAAGTTCAACCTGCCAATCTTATCGAATGTAGAATTCTAACGAAAAATACAACTAAGTATTTAGTGCCATAATAGCTCAATATAGCAACGAAAACTTCCTTTGTCAAGTTATGTGTTGATTATTTATCTATAGTTTTGATTTTTCGCAAATAACCGAGGGAAAAATATCGAGTACAGAACAGATATTCATCGAGTGCATCGCTCTAAAGATAAGTCAAATTTAAAATCTGATTTAAATTAGCAAAAGCATATAAATTAACACAGAAATATGTAGAATAGGTAAGGTACAGTTGTTACGTATGGAAAGATTATAAATTTCGGCCAAATCCACAAAAACAAAAGTACCGTTATATCATTCGATTCGATAACGGTACTTTTGTTTTATTGTGGATTTGGCCGAAATTTATAATTTTTCCATACGTAACAGTACCTACTTCAAACACCTAGCTAAGTAAACCTCAATACAACAGGACGAACGATGTAAAAATAAGTTTGGTATCTCTGGTTTATAGTTTAATCAATTTGAAAAAGCGCGGTTTTCTAAACACATGGTATTACTTAATTACAACGACTCCAACGAAATATATAAATTTTTCAACATAATTTATTTTCCTATTTAATTAATAAAAATAAATCTTGAAATTAAAGATCCGATCTCGTGAATAAGTTGAGTTTTGAAAAATAATTTGAACTTTTTTTTCTCGTATCATTGATTCAATACCTTCGTAAACTCAGTTCGAGTTCGACTCAAAATGAAATTGAATACCTACGAATTTTTCACTTCAATTGACTAAATATTATCAATATCAAAATGTCTGAATTCGAGTGTAGGACACTTGTTCCTATCTATTGAAAGGGAAAACCAGAATCAAATAAAAATTGTAGATTAATAATTACTTCATTAGTCATGAATGTCATGATAGATTCTACTGACTATGGTGGCTTCAGCTGCTTTATGAGAACGAAATCAGACCATGTTAGCAACTAAAATCATTTCAAAAGCATCTTAAGGAATTCCAATAATTATCAGAAAGTCTTTAAATATAAATTGAATATCCTGCCAATAATCGAAGAATTTTTCAATCCAGCAGTTTTCATAGCTTAAGCTCGAAAAAGTTGCTCCAACGAGGACAATGGACATCAATACTTTTTCATACAACTTATCGTACCAATAATGTTCAAAGCAGGAGCTAAATCATTTCCAAGGATTCCTACTTCATTAAAAAAAATCTTCAAAAGTATTTACCGAAGCCTACGATGAACAAATTCGTCTTGAACGTATTTTTCTACAAATTCTTCGAACATTTCTTCAATTCTGAGAAAACTGTCGTACAATTTCAAGATAATTTCATCGATTTCTGAAGTAATTAATTCATTAAAAACACTCTGCGAATCACAAATTGAAAAAACACAAAAAATTAGCCTACTGTAACATTTTTTGCCTTTTTGGAAGAAGGAAGACCACAGAGCAGTCATCCATACTTTTATTACAACCCGATAAACAGGAAAGGAAAAACTCGAGTTAAAATAAAAAATTTATTTTGGAATAAAAATTCCTCTTCATTTTTTAGGAAAGAAAAAACTAAAAAAAAAATTCAACCATTCCATCTTCTTGATCCTTAAAGTATGCATTCCAGTTTCAATTTAGAATCCATATCGATTACCTGACTGCGTTCATATCATCTTTCGAATAATAATATCATTTCGTAATGGTACGTATGAGGAAATAAATCGATAGTTTTAATTTTCTTCAATTTAAAAGGCGCCACGCCTTTCTTTTTCTTGTTGACTTGCATAAGATCTATGAAATTTTGTCTGGTCATTACATGGTCCGGTTTGCAAGAGATGTAAACCAATCGTTTAATAGAACTCGTATCGCGAATTATTTCTATTGCTCTGGGATCTGAAACAAAAAAAAAAAGGGAATATAGATCAAAAATAATTCATTCAAGGGGTAATTTCCATGAACAGCGCAGTCTCATCATAAGAAATTCATATGGAGCTATCACCTGATCAGAGAATTAGTAGCGATTTTATGATTGAACAACACTCGAAAAGTAACCAAAACGCAATCAAAAAAAAAAAAAAAAAAAAAAATTACAAAATGTGAGCAATACACTTTCGTGCAGAAAAAAGTTACCAAATTTTTTTTGCAAAAATCAAGACTTTTTAGAAATTTTTTTGAAAACCAGCGAAAATTTTAAGCAGTTTTCAGCCAAGAACGAGACTTTTTGCTAGTTCAAGTTTTTTATTTAACTGGAAACAACACTTCGTCAATTTTAGAAGGCAAAACTTATCAAAATTTTTGGTAAAAAATGAAAATTATTGGTAATTTTTGACAAAAAACAAGTCTTTTTGGCGATTATTGTGAGACTTGAGCAATTTTTACTAAAAAAAGTTTGACATTTTCGAATTTTTTGTGAAAAAGCGACTATCATCAGCAATTTTTGGAATGAAACGAGATATTATCAACATTCTTTTTTTTCTTTGTGAGAAGTTAGGCCGAGATTGGGAAAAATTAAATTTTTGTAACCAAATGCTTAGTTATGGGAAAATTTTGATCCAATGTTCCTACTCTCTCGCAATGTTATAAAAATTACCTAAGGAAAAAACCTTTAGATTCATTTTTTAATTTTTTTTTCAAGATTTTCATTGAAGCTACCCAAAATGTACCTCATTTGAGAGAATAAAGATACTTCAGAGTAAAAAAATGACCCATATCCTACAAATTCGACCCCCCCTTCCCTTAAAAATTATACCCGTGAAAATTTCTTCAACTAAAGTTGTCCTCTGATTTCAGGGAAATATTTTTGGTTCTCATAAAAATTTTGATCTGACCTCTTTTTCTTCACTAATTTTACAAATTAATCTACCAATTAAATCGAATTCTTTAAAATTCAAGATCGTGTCAAATTAAATTCCATCTCACAAATTTTTGAAAATTCAAAAGCCCTTGAAAAACATTAAAATCAGAGAAAGTTGAAATTAGGCTTATGTCTCATTTAAGACGGGTTGAATCCTTAGCTCATTTTTGACAAAAAAAATACGTCCTAGATTACCACATTTTCCTCTCCATTTCACAAAGATAATAAAATAATATTCACTCACGTAGTCCACTTCTTCCAGGATTTGCAATAACTACTAAATTTGATATCGTATACGTCGACTCGAGTACTTTCTTCAATCTCTGAAATCATAATAGAAGTCATATTGATAAAAAATTTCAACTACTTTCAATTAAAATTAAATAAAAATATTGAATCACCATCTTTTGCTCACCGTTTCTACGTTTCCTGGCATAAATTCGCAATTCAATGCATTATTCAAGACTGCATTATGCATAGCATCTTCGATAGAACTGAAACTATTATCAATACCGATACAATGTCTGGCATGTTTACTCGCAGTTATGCTGAACGTACCTGAAAATACAATTCGTAATTATATCACTATAATAATCATAAAGAATAATATTACAACTTCCACTGGAAACATTTCAATTTCAACTCACCAACTCCGCAACATAAATCCAATAAAGTCGTATTATCTTTCAATTGAGCTAACTTCATCACTTCTTCGTGTAATATTTCGGCAGCTTTGACGTTTATTTGAAAAAACGCATCCGGCGATATTCTAAACTTATGGTCAAGCAGCGTTTCATATATAAAAGGTTTACCGTGGATCAAGGATACTTCAGAATTACTCGTATCACATCTGACTTTATTGCTAACAAAAAAAAACAACAAATTAAACAAAACAAAATCAACATCTTCGAGCATACTATTAATAAGTGATGGAATACTAACGATAAAAAGTGATACATCGAATCAACATGACAATCATGAGCAGCGAAATGTTCGACTACTTCTCGTTCGATTTTTTCAATCGTTTCTCTAGAATGATTCTGAGGATGATTGTATATCACCAGCATAGTCTCATCATGAACATTACTACGTACGACAACTCTTCTCCAGAATCCGCCATCGTTCAGATTATAACAAGGAGGTAGAGGGTTCTCTTTCACGTACTTTTCAAAGATCTACGACCAAAGGAAAATATCAAACATGGCACTTTAGTCACAGAATTAGTAAAAGAACGAACAAACGATACTCACTTCGAGGATTTTATTATGTTTCGGTTTAATTACTGGTATTCTGATCGGTCTAATCGAATATACTTGCCCAACTGCGGGTCGACCAGTGAATAATCCGTAAGTTTTTGGATCACCGTCAACTCCCATTCGAACATTATATTCGTCTTTGCTTCGGTAATGATCAATAACAGGCTACAAGATAACAAATAACGCAAACGTTAATTCATCAGTTAGTAGTGATTAGGGTTTCTAACGTGATAATTTTATTACCGAAGGTGTTAAGGGTAAAATTTCTAAATCTTTTCTGGTAAAACCGATTACTCTGGTACGTAACTCTTTGATAACATCGTTGATGAAATGCTCCTTGTATTCTAATTGTTTCTCGTACGGTAATCGACATAAAGGTGCTACTGAATCTTCCAACACATCGTACTGGTTTTCAACGGTGATCAATTCTGGCTGTGTTTTCATTACGTATTCCCCCTGAATTATCAGAAAAACACGAATTGAAAATTATTACATGAAAGCTGAAGAGAGAGAATGAATGAAGAACTTACTGCTTTTGAACCCCATCGCTTACTCAGCGATGGGTTCGGATGGAAGTGAGTTCGAGCTAGTCGTTTAAACATTTCGTAGCATGGTTTTTAACGATGTAAATTAGTTAAAAAGGATGAAAAATATGATGAAACTGTCAATGCTCGATTTTCCGGCTTCAAAATTTACTGATAACATTCGGTGTTGATAAGAAAACGAACACAACACGTTTACCGAATAACTCACCGTGAAGGAATGTTTCGATCGAAATTCGAAAGTTCGTGCTTTTTCAATTTTTATTCATTGGGTCTTTTGAGTTTTTTCACGATTAAAATGTTGGAAATGAGAAATTCATCGAATCTCAAGAATCGAATAAGTACACATAAATCAGCAAAGTTCCTCCTAAAATAAAACACCAATAAAATAATACGCCATGTCTTTTCGTTTCCTATCCTAGTTTCCTTAGAAAGAATCATTCAAATTCCAAACCTTATTCGAAGTCAAGTGACATCAATTTCTTTTTTAAATTACTTTAATCAACGTTCAAAAAATTGTGATCAAATTACACTATTATTTAATCAGTCTTCATTCTTCAATACAACATAACAACAGTGGTTATAATACTGTGTATGTATACCTTTACCTATCCATTTTCAATCATGGTCTTCATTGAATCTGCTACCGATATTTTACTTCAAGAAAGTTTGCAATTTTTCAACAACACCTTTCTGATTCAGGTGATTCCATCTGAAAAAAATATTCATAATTCACCACTCATTCACCAACACTAGACCGGCTAATAATTGCAAAATTAATTGAATAAAAGAAGGTCCACGAAAAACTATTTAAAAAAACAAAAATGAATGCAGGTATGTCATCATCACAAATTTACGTGACAAGATAGACTCACTGAATTGCATTGAAAAAGCAAACATCTCGCATGTCTTCAGGTAATTCATCTGTTTTGGGCCACAGAAATTCAGCATCTATTATCGGAATAATATTACATTTGTACTGTTTCGCAGCTACGAATTCCTAAAACAAGACACCACTTACATTGAATCGTAAATTTAAAAGAAATAGACGTTATAGGTACGTATTATTCTTCAATTACTCGTATTACTTACTCTATGGACCCAGTCCTCACATCCATCATCGCCAATACATCGATCCAATGATTGCGGTGTTAGAACCAAGACGAAATTTTTCGACTGCTCTATTTTCTGGAGTAAATTTACGTCAAATTTACCCGATTTCAAGTCATACACATCTAGGAAAACTGAATACCCTAATGAACTGAGATGACATTTGAGCAAGCTGAAAAAAAAAACAGAGGAATTGAATGAAATTAAAAATGTTGAGTTTTTTTATTTTACACTTCTAGAGTTTCATTTACTTTTACCTACCTAGCTAAATTACTGCCACCTGCTCGACGGTAGCATAAGAACACATCTAATTTGGATGGATTCTGTTCTTCTAAATCAAGTTTAGCTGCATTTAAAAACACATTTATTAATAATCCTGCTTCTATTTTATTAATTTAAAACGATGAAATAAAGGTAGGGATGAGGTATGGTAAAATGAAATGCTCCAACGTGTCCATACTTACCCTTGAGTGGCCCAACTATGAAAAATTATTGGAGCCATAGTGGGGATTTGAATAAGTTTCATAATTCGTAAGGGAAGGTTTATCATGTTGAAATTAGAGTGCCGGGTGAATTTTCAATTTTGACTTGACAACTTCATTCGGCGAAATTTGCATGAAAAAAATGAGTTCCAAAAATCTGCAGAAGGTTCCAGGAATTTCCAAGAAGTCGCTGATTTGCTTCCAAACTTCATTGGGTGAAATTTCGATTTTCAACGATCTGATAAAGGCTTCAGAACTGCTCAAAATGGTTCAAAACTGTTTTGATTTGATTTGTTGGGTCACTTGGATCAATAATACTAAGATACATATATCCCAAATTTCTGCTTTCTAGGCCAATTTGATAAAATTTTGATTTTTTTCTTCATTTTTGACCCAAATTTAATTTTTTAAATTCGCCAAAAATCAAAAAATGTAATTTACTGGGTACCTAAAATTTTGCTTGGCATATTTTTGCATGCATGTGTCTCAGAGGATCGTCTGGGAGGGGAGGGGGGTGCAATCACAAATTATAATTGCATTATTCGATTTTTTGCAAAATTTTTCAAAATCAAATCTGGGAAACATTTTTTAAAAAAATCAAAATTTTACCAAATTCACCTAGAAGGATGAAATTTGGGATATATCCTATTTTCGATCTGCCAAATCGATTAGAAACTATTTCAAACAATTTTGAGCAATTCTGGAGCCTCCAGCAGACTTTTGAAACTTGAAATTTCCACAAAATGTCATCAGAAGCAGTTGGAAAGCTAAAATTCATTCTGTAAACTAATTTCATTACGCTAAGGAGTCGACTGCAAGTAAATTTCAAGTCGTTGTGGAGCCTCCAGCGACTTTTTGGAAATTACTGGAGCCTCCAGCAAATATTTCAATGCTTAAAATTTCTGTAAAATGTTATCAAACAGAGACGCCCCATTTTTGACATTATTCTGAGGTGGATCGCAGACAGTTTCAATCCGTTTTGGAGCCTCCAGCAGATTTTTAGAAACTTATGTTTTTCTAAAACTGCCACAAAATCTATCCGAATCAACTTTCGGCTTTCCAACTCCATTTGATGAAATTTTGTACAAATTGCTAAGTTTCAAAAATGTAAAGGAGGCTCCAGTAATTTCCAAAAACTCGCTGAAAGTGAAGGCTACAAAACGACTTGAAATCTACTTATACAGTCGACTTCATAGTGCATTAAAATTAGTTTACAGAATGAATTTCGGCTTTTCAACTCCATTTGACGAAATTTTGTAGAAATTTCAAGTTTCAAAAATCTACTGGAGGCTCCAAGAATTTTCAAAAAGTTGCTGATGGCCACAAAATGACTCAAATCCACCAGCAGTCGACTTGATAGCGTGTTTAAGTTGGATTGCAGCGTAAATTTCCTCTTTCCAACTTCATTTGATGAAATTTTGGGGGAATTTCAAGTTTCATAAATGTGCTGGAGGCTCCAGAACTGCACAAAACGGTTTGAAATAGTTTCCAATCGATTTGGCATGTTGAAATTAGGGTATATAGTAAATTTCAGCTTTATAGCTCAATTTGGTACAATTTTGATTTTTTTTTCTCATTTTTGGCCTGGATTTTCAAAAATTCACCAAAAATTGAAAAATATATTTTGAACACTCGAAAATTTTTTGGATCTGCGATCACAAACTATAAGTGCATTTTTAGATTTTTGCAGAATTTTTCAAAATCAAATCTGGGGAAAAAATTTTAAAAAAAATTAAAATTTTACCAATTCAATCTAGAAAGCTGAAATTTGAAATGAGTAGTATTTCTGACTCACCGAATTGAATTTTGCAGAAATTTGAACACTTGAAAATTTTTCAGGTTTTCCAAAACTACTTAAAACAACCTTAAGGTGACCACATTTGAGCACTTTACGACTTACGAGAATTGAATAATGTAGGTATTTAAAAATGATTACCTTTAATAGCTTCTAAAATTTGAGATACATGGATAGAGTTTTTAATAGCACAGTCCCTGCTCAACTGAGACGCAGATATGTTCCTAAAAAAAGAAATATTATAATTAGGCCTTTACTAAGTTTAAATATTCAAAATTTTATAAAATTATTCACGTAGAGTAAGTACCTACATACTTTTGGGTTTAAATTAACCTACCTGATTGAAGTTTTGTTGACACCTGCAATCAACATACCATAAGTATATATGGTAAAATCTGGGTTAATCCGTCGCAGAAACTCGTTCAAATCATCTTGATCATGACTTCCATAGTCAGCTATTTTCTTCAGATTTTGCAACTCTCTGATGAATCTGTTTTTAAAAAATCATTTGATTAGAAAAAATAAATCAGATATGATCAAAAATAATTCATTCAAGGGGTAACTTCCATGAATAGGACAGTCTCATAAAAAACTCTTATGGTGTTTTTAGCACAGAACAAGACTTTTTGGCAATTTTGACCAAAAAGCGTGATCATAAAGTCAGAAGATTTTAACCAATTTCTGTAGAGACCCGAGTTGAAAATTACTTCAACCGAATTTGGTCAAAATCCGTCAACTTTACCTACATCTTGAGCGATCCACCCTAATGTACTCACCTCTGCCTTTGAATTCCGTTCGTCATCTGTAAATCTTTATCTAAACTTTCTTCCGTCATCCTCAACAACAGATCTCCATCTATTCGATTTTCTTCAAACTTGGAAACCAATTCGGAGAAACCAACCTAAAAATCAAACGTTTTTCATTAGATACCTACTTTTACAACCACCAGCACTAAATAAAGTCTATTATTTTAAAATAAATTCTTTCACTCTACTCACTTGCGTAATCCAATTCTGAACATCTTCCGGAGACCACGAAGGAACCTGTTTGATGAGTTTATGAGGTAAATCTTCGCCCATCAGTTTTAACGCTTCGGCAGCTAGTTTAGCACCAGTATTGCATGGACCGCTGGCAATTTTTTTCAAATATATAACCGCTCCAATTTCTCGAAACATTCCTCCTGTCGCTGCTTCTTCATTTCTAAGCGATTTTCGAATACCTGCTTCCAAGCAGAAATGAAAAGCAGCCAAATTTCTGGACTCTTTTCGATTCGAGTTCAACACCGGAATTAACCGCGATAGCCAATTTTTACTTTGGCTCAGGATGTGAGACCGATTCGATACGATAAATTCAACTGGGTCGTGATTCATTATGAATGGCTCTACCAATTTCAAAGTGCCGGATTTTAACACGTCTCCTTCTAATTCCTTAATGGTTACTAGAATCGAGATAGCTAAGCACGCGTAGTATTTTACTACGTCGTCATCGTGGAAAGCCAACGGGAAAAGCCAAAGTGATACTTTGTGCTTGATCATCACTTGTTGATTTTCAGCTCCGCCGTAGAGACTCAAATTCACCAAGGCCTTGGCGCAATTTCTCAATGTTGGGATGTCGTTTTTTCGGCAGTCGTCCAAAATGACTTGTAAGCCACCGTAACGTGTGATGTCTTCGCAGGTACTTTCGCTGTGTTTGAATAAATGTTCCAGGATTCCTGAAAATTAACGAATGAATTAATTTTTATATCGAAGACGATTAGAATTAATATAGGTCAGATTTTGGGCTCCAGTTCTCCAATTTTGCACTAATTCTTCTTCTGGGTAGTTCTTATTGATAATACGAAAAATGAAAGTAGGTAGGTAGTAGGTACCTACAATATATCGGAAATAAAACAGAAAATCAATAAGTTACCTGTTCGAACTCTCGACTGATCTTGCGAAGATGAATTTTTCGTTGAACAAATCCCTCTAACGACTTTTTCCAATCCATGTTCAACAACATAAGCTCGATTTCCTGGTGTCAAGCACTGTTCCAATAACTTAGCGCTGGAGAATCTAACTCCTTCATATTTGGACTCACTACATGAGATCAAATACGATAATCCACCATAATCGCGCATAGTTTCACAAAGACGATGTCCAAATTCGTATCCATAGGTCGGGATGGACCAAGCTTTGATCATCAAGTCGCTCATTTTGCCATGAATTTTGGCAACTTCGGAAGCTTGGACTACTGACTCGTTCAACGACTGTACGATGTCTGTCAATAACTTGGAGGCAGTTTGGGTGGCCATTTCTACGTTCGGGTTTGGTTCGTCGATATTTTCACTGAATTTATCCACAATTTCGGCAAATTGAGCCAGGTAATCCGTCATTTTATTTACTTCGTTGCGGGAGTGATTTACCTGTACCAGGGCTTGCTGTTGAAATCAGATTTAAAAAATTAATTAGGTAAGCTAATAAAATCAACGAAGAAAATTTTTGAGCAGTATAATCCACCTGATTTTTTAAAAACTATCCCACTCCCTTCGAAAAATTAAAAATTATAAAAAAAAAACAATTTTCAAAGTTCATTTCTTGCCTACAATTTTCAAAAAAAAAATAAAAATTATAAAAAAACAGGTATCTACATTTTTGCTTAAAATTTTCAAAAACCAATCACAATCTGCAATCGATTATTATTTCTTATTCTTAAATAATGAATACAGTTTTTTGAAACACAAAGAAGCAAAAATAATAATAATAATAATAATAAAAAGTCAAAAAATCTCACCCGAATCACCAATCTATGATGATCATGTATCATGTGATCTACATGAGGGAAATCCATTTGGCGAATTTTCAATTCCAACGTCTTGTCAAAAAGGAACTTACAAGTATAGGTAGGTACCTACTTTATAATAAAACAATTTTCACCGACCAATTCACACTGCAACAAACCAACGACAGTTTTTAAAATATTATACAAAGAACTAAGTACAAATCACGATAGATGTTCAACGAATTATGAATGATCTCTAAAATTAAACCTTCTTCCAAACTCGACGATAGCTAAGAAGGAAATGGGATACTCAATTTCATCCTATTACCACATCGCTGACCGAAGACCGATAAAGCAAGTTTGTTTTCTTTTCAGTTGACAAACCGAAAGAGAAATTACGCGTCTGTGACTAAAAAAAAAAAAAATAACAGCGATAAAATTCATAACCTTATCTATAGAAAAAGAGAACGAGGAGCGAATGCTCTCGAATTCGATAGGTTAAAATAGCTGACTTCAATTCTCGAAAATCAACAACGAAGATCCGCGTTGGTGTTGGTACGATAGCTACTGGATCAGCAAGATAAAAAATTTTACGAACGATAAAAACATTATTTTAGTTCAAGAGATAAAGTAAAAATGTCCACGATGATGAAGCTATCTAACAATGTATGCGTGGGTTGAATCATCATCAATATCATCATTCATCGATCATAATTCATAACCACAACAAATTGACCTTTTTCGGCGATTTATCTCTTTTTAAAAAAGTAAGTATGGTTTATACCTACTTACTTATTCAGTGAAAATAATGGAAATTAATTCTGAAACAAACATCAACTCCCTCGAACAGAATTTAAGAAGTTGGTTTTAGACAAGATGCAACCATTCGTTCAAATTTCAAAAAATTTCCCTTAAAATTTGAAAAATTTGGATTTTTTGATTTTTTTTTTCAAAAACGTAATCGAGGTGTCTGCCTGAAAATCGACTCAAATATGGATATGAATGACCCCCTTTATTAAACAAATTGAGGATGAGGATAAAACAAAAATCAATTTTTAGCTTCCTAAATTTATTTCCACGTATTCTGGAGAAATCAAAAATCAAGTTGAATGCTCTAGAATGGTTCAAAAGTGAGTAATTCGAATTGAGATATTTTTTCAATCGAACTTGGTAATCCGAATTTCCCACTTTTGAACCATTTTGAAACCTCCAAAACGATTTTCGATTTCACCAGAATTTTAAAATTTCTCCAGAAGGAATGGAACTCAATCTGGACAGATAAAAATTGAATTGTAGAATATCCTCGATCCGTTTCAACGAGTTTCTCCACATTTGGTCCAATTTCCAGGAGGCAGACACCTCGAGTGCCATTTTTGAACAACTGTATCAAGTCAAGAATGCTGGTCAAAAAAATTCGCAAGTCACAACTCGATTTTCAGCTGCCCAAATTGATGTCCGGGTCATTCCATGTCAACTCAACCAACGTTTTTGGGTCATGTCCTTCGATTTCGCTCAAATTTTGTTACAATATCTACCCACCCAGTAAGTAAGAAAGCCGCCATCAGTTTGGTCCCAGGGGGCTGGTGGGGGGGGGGGGGGGCTTCTATTATTTTCACATTGTCTCAAGGTACTCAACTTCATCAGCCCATTCCTCCAAAACTATGATACTTTGATCAAAACTGATTTCACAGTTCAAAAGGGCATTGAATTTTGAACTTTTTAAGTATTTTGAAATTTTCAAAAGTTGAAAGTTGAACTTTCAATTTTAAAGTTCAAATTTCAAAATGGCGCTGTAAGTGGGAGCTACCATTTAAAATGTTGAAAAAATTTCCATAGATGTACATTTTGATACTTTTTCGAAATATTTAGGTTTCGAGATGGGACTCTTGACGGAGGGGGAGCACCCCCACCCTCAATTTTGGGTGAAACATTCAAAAGAATATCTGGGGCATGTGATATATCGAATTGTATGTTTTCGGGGTCGCTGAACACGAATATGACGTCAGATTTTTGATAGGACCCCATCCACGGCCCCCAGCACCTCCCCAAAGGGGGTAAAAGTTCAAAAAACCGTTTTGTTCGTGTGACACATAGAATAGTATGTTTTTGGTGACGCTGAACACGAATATGGCGTTAGATTTGTGATTGGACCCGTCCACGGCCCCCAGTACCTCTCCAAAGGGGGTGACCCCCCCAAAAATAGTTTACATTCGTGTGACACATGCAATAGTATGTTTTCGATATCGGTGAATACGAATATTGCCTTAGTTTTTCGAATCGACTTCACCCATGGCCCCCAGAACCTCCCCCAATTGGTAAAAGTCCAAAAAAATTGTTGGGGCCGTGGATGGGATCCAATCACAAATCTGACGTCATATTTGTGTTCAGCGTCACCAAAAACATACTATTCTGTGTGTCACACAAACAAAACGCTTTTTTGAACTTTTACCCCCTTTGAGGAGGTGCTGGGGGCCGTGGATGAGGTCCTATCAAAAATCTGACGTCATATTCGTGTTCAGCGTCACCGAAAACATACAATTCGATATATCACATGCCCCAGATTTTCTTTTTAATGTTTCACCCAAAATTGGGGGTGAGGGTGCTCCCCCTCCGTCAAGAGTCCCATCTCGAAACCTAAATATTTCGAAAAATTATCAAAATGTACAACTATGGAAATTTTTTCAAAATTTTAAATGGTAGCTCCCACTTACAGCGCCATTTTGAAAATTTCAAAATGCTCAAAACGTTCAAAATTTAATGCCCTTTCGAAATCATTTCAAAAAGTTTTGATCAAAGTATCATAGTTTTGGAGGAATGGGCTGCTGAAGTTGAGTACCTCGAGACAATGTGAAAATAATAGAGGCCCCCCAGCAGCCCCCTGGGACCAAACTGATGGCGGCTTTCTTACTTACTGGGTGGGTAGATTTTGTAAAAAAAATTTGAGCGAAATCGACAGACATGATTTTCAAAATTGCCTTTTTTTGGTTGAGTTGACATGGAATGACCCGACCCCTCCATGCCTTGTGAAGAAATTTTAAAATACTGGAAAAATTGAAAATTGCACGGGAGACTTCAGAATAACGAGAAATGGTGATATTCGGTTCGGGGGAGTTGATATTGGTTTCAGAACTAATTTTCATAATTTTTACACAATAAGTATAGGAATGAATTATTTCAAAAGAGCATTCGTCGTCGAACATGGTCAATTTTGAATTTTCAAAATTTCATTAAAAGTCAAAGATTCAATTTAGCCTGCTGAAATTTTTATTAAATAAGGGTTCCCATCTAGACCATGATCGGTCCCATACAACTCAGGACCAGTCCCGTCGAGAAGTTCTATTGTTATAGCTTTCTTCGAATGAATTCGAACACAATAAGTCAACCAGTTTCATTTTCCCCATTGCAATCGACTTCGCATCGAAGAAATTTTTCAATTTTTCAATAGCTTAAATTTGATCATCGTGATTCGTGATTCAATCTACGAAAAAAAATTAAATATGACATCATCAAACACACGTAACATTTTGTAATGTACCTATGGAAAAATTTACTAGGCACTGTGCTGAAACACAGTGAATTATAAAATTGTAAAACATGGGAAAAAAATATTCAAAAATATTTACATCTTAATTATTTACAACACCTAAATAAGAAAATTAATCTAAGGACATCACAGACCACAATAAATTTTCAGAACAATTTCTTAAAATCGCCGGGGATAGAAATTGTAAATGCAAGTAGAGTGAATGAAATGAGTAACAAATTCATTCAAAAAATTAATGACACGAAAAAAAAATACCAGGGTTGTGGAAACTAAAAAAAGGCCAATAAGAGAGCAGCAGTGTTTACCTCAACAACGTACCTATCTCATCATGTATCTATCCGAGGGGAGAGTGTGATTATAAATAAACATTAAGTTATGATAAGGGATAAGGATAACAAAATGATTAGGGAAGAATAATTATAGATAAAAATATCTCGAAGATAGTCTAGTAGAGTATGTACAGTAGATTTAAAAAGAAAAACATTCACACAAAAATCCTAAATGAGAGTAAAAAAGACTTTATACAAAATATTGGAGTCATATAAAACTGATAAAATGTACTAAAAAAGAAACTAGGTAGGTATCCAAAATATTAAAATAGGTACCAGGCGTTGATACAGGTGTTGCTGATGAGTTCAATCAGTTTCGTGCATTCAGGCAACAGAACAGTATTTCTTCAGCGAAAATGAGTCTGGACGTACATTCCCAATAAATTCGACGGTGAATAGCTGTGGATTTTTTGTGTGTGAGATGATGGCGAGGAGGTTCGAGCGGAAGTTTTAATAAGCATTTAGTCCAGATCATCATCATCATCATCATCACTACTGCTATCCATGGCATCCAGCTTATCATTTACTGCCTTGATCGACGTGACAATCGGCTGCAATTTCCGATCGATTAGAGTAGACATTCGTGAGAATATCTCTTCCGCAGACATTGACGAAAACTTACGATTACATTGCCCATATCTGGCTGGTAGAGTATCTATAACAAGAGAAGTACATACATACATAAATATACTAACTGATACTGAAATTTTTCAACCGGACACAGGAGAATCCGTAGAATACCCGAAAATATACCATCAGCGAAAAATTCAGCCATTGAAATTCATTTTTGGAGAATATTTTGAAAATACAAATCTCGATCCAAAATGGCAAAACATCAAAATTACACAAAATTCGCCTTAAAAGCTGAACTTTGGTTTTTGAACCTTTGGTCTCGACCTTCCAAGTAGATTGAGGCAGGTATCCTAAAACGAAAATGATCGCCTAAGCAACAACTAAGCACCGGATTGTTGGTTGCTTAGCCAATTAGCTAGCAGCATGCATTGCTTAGCCATTGCCTAACTTTAAGCAATGGTTTTAGGATACCAGCCTGATGATGGTTTCAAAACGTTTTGTTGGAGGCTAGGTACCGCAGATTTTTGGATTCTCCAGTTTTTGAAGAATGCTATAAGGGGTCATTCCAGGTCATTGGGTCAATTGGACTAAGAAGTGGTGGGGGGGGGGGGTTTGGCGATGTTTTTGAAATTTTTCCTGTGGAAAGACCTTCCGAAGGGATGATCAATGGCGCAAATCGCAGCCCTTTAGCCCATTTTTAAAGGCAGTCAGGGGGTGTCAATGTTTTCAGTGAACCTAGAATATCATCCATTTCAGCAGTGGATTACTCGATAACCGCGATACCACCTACCAAAATGGAACATTTTCCCATAGTTAGGGGCTTTGAAAAGCTTTTTGGTGGTATCATAAAAATCAGTGTTGCCACTTCTTTCGTACAAAAAATTAGCTCAAAAAGTTTCGAAACGTATTTTTTATATCGTTCCGACTCTCAAACATTCTAACAAAAATATATTATGGACAACTTTTTATGCTGAACAACATATTAAAAAATTGAAATGGTACCATGTTGCAAAGTCGATTTAAAAAAAATATAAAGTTTGCGAAAAAATACGATTTTTTTATTTAAAACATGAAAAAAAGTTTTGAAAGGCGAAGTTGACCCATTTGACCCCTATTTTTATGTATCTGTTGAGAAAGTTGAAAAACCCCTTTCACTCGATGAAATGAACTCCTCACAAAAAAATCAAAATTCGAAAAAATTCAAAAAATGAATGAATTTTTATTTTTTTGTTGTGAGAGTTAATTTTTTATCAACTTTTTCATAAAATACGTCAGAAAGTGGTCAAAATAAGACAACTGAATTTTAAACTTTTTCTAATGTTTGAAATTGAAAATTGAATTTTTTTCGAATTTTGATTTTTTTGTGAGAAGTTCATTTCATCGAGGGAAAGGGTTTTTCAACTTTCTCAACAGATACGTAAAAATAGGGGTAAAATGGACCAACTTCACCTATCAAAACTTTTTTTCATGTTTTAAATCAAAAAATCGTATTTTTTTCGCAAATTTTAAATTTTTTAAAATCGACTTTGCAACATGGTGCCATCCCAATTTTTTAATATGTTGTTCAGCATGGAAAGTTGTCATCAGCATATTTTCTTCAGAATTTTTGAGAGTCGGAACGATAATTATGAAAAATACGTTTCGAAACTTTTTGAGCTAATTTTTTGTACGAATAAAAGTGGCATCACTGATTTTTATGATATCACCAAAAAGCCTTTCAAAACCCCTAACTATGAGGAAAAGTGCCATTTTGGTAGGTATCGCGGTTATCGAGTAATCCACTGCTGAAAGGGATGATATTCTAGGTTCACTGAAAACTTTGACACCCCCTGGCTGATTTTAAAAATGGGCTAGAGGGCTGCGATTTGCACCATTGGTCATCCCTTCAAAAGGTCTTTCCACAGAAAAATTTTCAAAAAAAATCGCCGAACCCCCTACCACTTCTTGGTCGAATGACGTGGAATGACCCTAAAAACAATTTTTCAGATTTTCAAAGAGAAATTTAAAACGCACACTACATCAATTGGGGCTGAAATCACATCACTGTGAATTCTTTTGATTCGTTCTCCCTTGATTTCTTAAGCCTCACAACTCACAAAGGAAACAATTAATGGACAAAAACACTTGCATTTTATGGTTTTTTTTTTTTTGAACTAACACAAGTCTACAGTTTACGAGATGATATTCTTTTACGGAGACAAAAGTTTTTGATTTTGAAAAAATTTCATTCTGGAATTCGAGATTTTAAAACAAAATTTCAAACATTTCTGCACTTTTGCTCACTGTTAAAATTTTTATTTCATCAAAATTCAAAAACATTTACTTTTTGTCGACTTGAAAAAAATTGAATTTTTTGGAAATCTTGATTATTAACTTTTAAAATGAAGGCTCAACGTTTCATAAAAAACAATATAAACTTGAAAACTGTCGTTTGATTAAAATTCGAAAAAAAATTACAGAGAACACTTTTTCAAAGTACCTATACTTGCCAAAATTTGATCAAATTCAAAAAAAAAATGCAAAAGTGAACTGGGATCAAAAAATTTCTAAATTGGAAATTGTCAAACTTCTTCAAATCCCCGACTTTGGCACACAAAAAGGATAGCAAATTTTTCCAACTTTTCTATTTTTTTTTTTTTTTTCAAGAATATGATTGAAAACACCATTTAAAAAGTAAGAAAAGTTCATACTAATAAAGTACATAGTATTAATTTACCTTTATTTCTCAACAAGCATACAAAATTTCAAAAAAATCGCCGAACCCCCCTACCACTTCTTGGTCCAACCTCCAGTAATTATTTAAAAAAAAAAAAAAACTGAAAAAAATCATCATTTGCGAACACGTGAACAAAAAAAGGTGTACCTAATTTAGTTTGATGCCCTGTCTTCAACCTTTCGAGTCGATTCGTGACGCTTTTAAATCATTTTAGAGTTTCCAGCATTTTTTTTTTTTTTTTTTTTTCAAAAATTCTAGATTATCTACTGTAAAATTTTAGATCTGAACCAGCACAGAAATATTTAGAAATTATGAGTCTAAATCAATCGAATGAGTTATAAATGTGGCAAATCCTAGATTATAGGTGCTCAATTTCAATCTCACCCTACTTCCTACTTAAAACATGTTTTCGAAAACACTGGAGAATCCAAAAATCTGCTAGAGTTTCCAGAATGATTCAAAATCATAACCAATCGAATCGAGAGGTCGAAAATAGCGTACCTACAAATAAAATTTTAGCTTTTTAGACCAATTTGGTAAAATTTTGCTTTTTTCACATTTTTTGCCCAAATTTGAATTTTTAAAAATTCGTTGAACTTCATCGCCTGAAATTTTGGCTGGTGGTGAACTTCAGGTATGAACACATATCACGTGATCTGCTCAGGATTGGTTATTCTACTGATTGGCGTAGATGTAGATAATCTTTTTTACCTTGATAAAATTAAAATAATGATAGGTATGTATTTCGAAAATTTAATATTACCTGCGATGGCGTTCAGAATTTGCGAAACATGAATCGAATTCTCGATCTTGCATTCGGTTCGAAGAAATTCTTCCGTTACGTTCCTAAAAAAGAAAATATGTATCACATTATCACAACTCATAATCAAAATGCACTCTTCCTGTTTGAACTTCAGTTAATTTAACTTACATCAATAATCTCCTACGCACTCCTGCGCTGAGCATAGCGTATGTATATACGCTATACTCAGCGTTAATGCCTCTGAGGAATCCGTTGAGGTCATCCTCGTCCAGACTCCCGTAGTCAATGTATTTTTTGAGATTTTTCAATTCTCTCAGGAACCTGTTTGAAGAATACACAAAACTTGTTAAGAAAAATCTAACAAATGACCATACATACACGATGAAATTAACTCACCGCAGTCTATGTAGTCCGTTTTTAATGTTTAAATCCTCTGTCAGCGTTTTTTCATTTACTTCCCTTAAAAGCAGATCCCCATCTACACCAACTTCACGGAAATTCTTCCGGTATTGAGAGAATCCAATCTGAAAGCAAACATGTTTTTTGGTTAATTGGGTACTTTGTGCCGAGGATGTTGAATTTTTTGTGATGGTGGGGGGGGGGGGGAGAAAGACAAAAATATAGAATAATTTTCAAATTTGCAAAAACAATGGTTTTATATCAAAAATTTGGGTTTTCGGAAATTTTTAAAGAATTTTGGAATGTTTTGTAAAAAAAGACAATTTTTAGCAATTTTTCCAAAAATAAAAAAAAACGAAAAATACTTAGGTAATATTCGACAATTTTTAAAAATACGCAACTTTAGCAAAAAAAACTACTTCTCGCCAATTGAAAGAAACTGAATCTTTTTTTTTCTTAGTAAGGTAATTTTTTTACGAAATGCGAAACTTTTTTGCATTTTTCAAATAAAAAAACGAGACTTTTTTATGTTATTTCTGGAAATTTTGGATAACAAGCGTAACTTTTTGATTGTTAAGAAGCTAGAATTTTTGGTAACTTGACAAAAAAAAAAACAAGATTTTTGGTTAATTTTTTGTAGTCTTGAGTGGGTAAGGTAGGAACATGAAAATCTGTAAAATTATTTCAAAATGATTGTTGTACGTATTTACTCACATGCGATACCCATTGCTGCACTTCATTGACAGACCACAAATGAGCTTGCTTGGACAGCTTCGCCGGTACCTTTTCACCAAACAATCTCAACACTCGAGCAGCAAATTTCGCACCCAAAGATGGAGCCGATCCAATTTTGTTCAGTACGTCCATCGCTCCTATTTCTCGAAAAACTTCAATATTTTCTTCCAGTTGGCCGATGCTGGCTTCCAGCAAGAAATGAAACGCAGCCAAATCTACAGCCTCTGCTCTCGTTGAATTCAACACTGGAGTTAACCGCGATAGCCAATTTTTACTTTGGCTGAGGATGTGAGACCGGTTTGATACGATAAATTCGGCTGGGTCGTGATTGATTAAGAACAATTCGACAAGTTCCAAAGTACCGGACCTCAAAACGTTCGCTAAAAGTTTTCTGTCAGCTGCAAGAATGCAAGTGGCCAAGCACGCGTAGTATTTCACAATGTCGTCGTCGTTGAAAGCTAACGAAAACAGCCAAAGTGTCACGTTATGGTGGATTATCGCCTTTTGAATTTCACGGCTTCGGCCGTATAAACTGAAATTGGTTAATGCTTTGGCGCAATTTCTCAAAATTTCAACGTCGTTTCTCCGGCAATCTTCGATGACAGCTTGTAAGCCACCGAAACGTAAGATCTCTTCGCAGGTACTGTCGCTGTGTTTGAATAAATGTTCGAGTATACCTGAAAATTAACGAATTAATTAATTTTTATATCGAAGACCATCGGATAAATCAGATTTTGGGATTCAGTCCTCCAATCAGGGATTGTGCTCAAATTTTTCTCAAAAAAAGTAACTTTGGTAACCAAAAAAAAAAAACGAAAAAAGTTATTACCAAAAAGTAACTAGAAAGTAACCAAAAATTGGCCTCAAAATTTTTAATATGGAAACAAGCTGGCCCTAGCAATAAAGAGCAAATCGAAGGAAACATGTTTGAAAAATTAGGTACCTCGAGAGGTAAAAAACGATGTTTTTATGGCAGTAAATAATCATTTTTTCACTCGCATCTGGGTGCATTGAAACTGAGCAACCCAAAAATGGGTAAAACTATATTCGATTTGACTCGGTACATATTTTTACTCTCGTAAATATACCATCAGGAAAATATTACACAGAAGTCAACAATGTATTTTAAAATTTTCATTGGGTTTTGCGATAAATCTGAAAAACATTCGTTAGAATTTGGAAATTTGATTGAGGAAAAACTGCAAAAGCGAATACATACTTAGTTGCACTATTTTTCACGTTTCCTTGTTTTTTCAAAAGGGTCATTCCACGTCAATTGGACCAAGAAGTGGTAGGTGGGTGCGGCGATTTTTTTGAAATTTTTCCAGTGGAAAGACCTTCCGAAGGGATGACCAATGGCGCAAATCGCAGCCCTCTAGCACATTTTTAACGGCAGCCAGGGGGTGTCAAAGTTTTCAGTGAACCTAAAATATCATCCATTTCAGCAGTGGATTACTCGATAACCGCGATACCTACCAAAATGGAACTTTTTCCCATAGTTGGGGGTTTTAAAAGGCTTTTTGATGATATCATAAAAATCAGTGTTGCCACTTTTTTTCGTACAAAAAATTAGCTGAAAAAGTTTCAAAACGTAGTTTTCATATCGTTCCGACTCTCAAAAATTCTGAAAAAAATATATTATGGACAACTGTTCATGCTGAACAACATATTAAAAAATTGGGATGGTAACTTGTCGCAAAATCGATTTAAAAAAATTTAAAGTTTGCGAAAAAAAATGCGATTTTTTGACTTGAAACATGAAAAAAAGTTTTGATTGGTAAAGTTGACTCATTTGACCCCTATTTTTACGTATCTGTTGAAAAAGTTGAAAAACCCCTTTCACTCGATAAAATTAACTCACCACAAAAAAATCAAAATTCGAAAAAATTCAATTTTCAATTCCAAACATCAAAAAAAGTTTAAATTTATTCAGTTGTCTTATTTTGACCGCTTTCTGACGTATTTCATGAAAAAGTTGATAAAAATCACACTAACAGCAAAAAAATAAAAATTTGTTTATTTTTTGAATTTTTTCGAATTTTGATTTTTTTGTGATGAGTTAATTTCACCGTGTGAAGTGTTTTTTTCAACTTTTTCAACGGATACGTAAAAATAGGGGTAAAATGGGTCAATTTTACCGATCAAAACTTTTTTTCATGTTTTAAATAAAAAAATCGCATTTTTTCGCAAACTTTAAGTTTTTTTAAATCGACTTTGCGACAAGTTACCATCCCAATTTTTTGATAGGTATGTTGTTTAGCATGAACAGTTGTCCATAATATATTTTTTTCAGAATTTTTGAGAGTCGGAACGATATGAAAACTACGTTTTGAAACTTTTTCAGCTAATTTTTTGTACGAGAAAAAGTGGCAACACTGATTTTTATAATATCATCGAAAAGCTTTTCAAAACCTCTAACTATGGGGAAAAGTTCCATTTTGGTAGGTATCGCAGTTATCGAGTAATCCACTGCTGAAATGGATGATATTTTAGGTTCACTGAAAACTTTGACACCCCCTGGCTGACGTTAAAAATAGGCTAGAGGGCTGCGATTTGCGCCATTGGTCATCCCTTCGGAAGGTCTTTCCACAGGAAAAATTTCAAAAAAATCGCCGAACCCATCTACCACTTCTTGGTCCAATTGACGTGGAATGACCCAAAAGTGAAAATTTGAGTTAAAAATAGAAGAAAACAACAGAAAATCGATCAATCTAATTTTTTTCTCAGGATTTACTCGGCCGATTTTTTTCAAACTTGAACCAAAGTGTACGTATGCGTAAGGGCGTTTTCCAAAAAAATCAACAACCCCCTCCCCCACTTTTCCCCCTCCAAAATTTCGATTCATATTTTTGAGGTCCCCCTTACCTTCCAAGGCCTTTCGACACACTTCTTGAAAAATATTTCTTAGACGCAGTATTGATCCTAGAACAACATATAACTTACCCAAAATTCTACCTCGGGTGCGCCATAGTCAAATTCGACTAAAACCAACACCCTCTCGCCTGTAATAAGGTTAATAACCTCTACCTACACCACTGCTATTGAAGTAATTTCTGGAGTATTGTTTATAATGTTGTAATTTTCAAATGAAAATTATGTTTTTGAGAGTCGTTATTCACAAATTCCGATTTAGGAGTAGCGAAGCACCCCCTCCCCCAAATTTGGGCAAAACATTCAAAAAGAAACCTGGGGCATGTGACACATCGAATTGTATGTTTTTGGCGACGCTGAAACCGAATATGGCATCAAATTTTTGATTAGACCCCATCCACGCCTCCCAGCACCTGCCCAAACGAAGTAACCTAAAAAATGGTTTCATTCGGGTGACACATGGAATAGGTATGTACCTAGTATATTTTCGATATAGCTGGACACGAATATAGCCTTGGTTTTTCAAATTGAATGACGTCACCCATAGCTCCCAGAACCTTCCATGGGTAATTGTCTAAAACATTTTTTAGGGGCCATGGATATAGGGTCCAATCAAAAATCTGACGTCATATTCGGTTTCAGCATCGCCAAAAACATGCCATTTGATGTGTCGCACGATAAAAACCCTATTTTGAACTTTTACCGTCCATTTGGGGAGGTGTGGGAGGCCGTGGATGGGCCTAATCAAAAATCAAAGGTCATATTCGTGTTGAGCGTTACCAAAAACATATAATTCGATGTGTCACATGCCCCAGGTTTCTTTTTGAAAGTTTTGCCCAAATTTGGAGGAGAGGGTGCTTCGCTACCCCTAAATCGTAATTTTTGAATAACGACTCTCAAAAACATCATTTTCATTCGAAAATTACAACGTTATAAACAATACTCCAGAAATTACTTCAATAGCAGTGGCGTAGGTACCATATTAACCGTATTACAGGTGGGGGGGGGGGTGTTGGTTTTGGTCGAATTTGACTATGGCGCACCCGAGGTACAATTTTGGGTAAGTTATATGCTGTTCTAGGATCAATACTGCATGTAAAAAATATTTTTCAAAAAGTGTGCCAAAAGGCCTTGAGGAGTAAGGGGCACCTCAAAAAATTGAATCGAAATTTTGAAAGGGGAAAAGTGTGGGAGGGGGCTGTTGATTTTTTTGGGAAAAGCTCTTATGCATGGGTACACTTGGGTTCAAGTTAAAAAAAAACCAAGCGAGTCAATTCTGAGAAAAAAATTAAAAACGATTTTTGATTTTTGAGAAATTACTCAAGAACCACTCAGAGTTGAGGTCCAAAACTTGGGGAAAATACTTATCTTGGGGGTGCCTATACATCACATAAGTTTCGTGGCTTTTGCATTTTTTGGACAAGTAGTAGGTACACTTTTTACGATCATTTCGCTCAGATTTTAAAAATTCATATTTTTCATTCGTTTTAGCAGGCGTTGGAAAAAATTCGAGTAAAACATTCAATCTGGACAGTTTGATCGAAATGGTCACGAAGAGTTTGGTAAAAAGGGTATTTTGACCTGCTGAACACAAATCCAGAGTTAGATTTTTGCAACAGGAATTTTAAATTACGAAGAAGTGCGATACAGATGGTAAAAAATCGTAATTGGTGAGGTGGGGTGGGGGTTCAAAGGATTTGAATTTTGGTCAAAGTGAGAAAAAAATTCTTATGGTGGTGATCTAAATTTTCAGTTTTTTTTCCACTTGAAAAGTTTCATGTTTCACTGAATTTAGGGGATGAAAGTGACGAAATCATTCAAAATTTCAAGTATAATAAACGATATAAGCTTGTATAAAACGATATTAGGAATTTTTTGTAATTGCATAACACCATGATTTTACCCCTTCAATCCCTCTTATCTCAATCCTTATCAATGCTAGGGCAAAAACTGACACATATTCGAAATTCTCATGAAATGCTCAAACCTTTTTACTAACAAGGGAACCTCTTGAGGTGTCATACTCCGATTTGAACGGGACCGCGATTTTTGGAAAGCGCATAGTCTAAAACCCCCAAAACCCAATTTTTAGCTGCCCAAGTTTATTTTTCGATTTTTGGCGAATTTTTGAAAATTCAAAATTGACTGTTTTTGGCAATTTGTGCTTTTTTTAAAAGTACGTACTTGATTAGTAAAAATGGTCAAAATAAGTCACAAAACTGATATTAATTACCCAAATCCATATTTTACCATTTCCAGCTATTCTGGAGCCTCCAGCGCGATTTTTCAATTTCTCCAGAATTTTGAATTTGCTCCAGAAGGCGTGAATATGAAGTTGGGCAGCTAAAAATCGAGTTGTATATTACACTCGACCTGTTTAACGAGTTTATCCACATTAGAGCCGATTTTGAGAGTGACACCTCAAAAGTGGCTTTTTGACCAGCTTTTTTCAAAATTAAAAAATCCAAAAAATCAAAAGATAATCGTTTGTGAAGACATTTTTGAAATTCAGGTGAATCGCTGTATTTTGTCCAAAACTAACCCCAGGAGCGCAAATTCTACCATTTCCAGCCGTTTTGGAGCGAGAGTGACACCTCAAAAAACCACTCTTGAGGTGTCACTCCCAAAATCGGCTCAAATATAGATAAACTCGTTAAACAGGTCGAGTACTCGTATAATACACAACTCGATTTTTAGCTGCCCAACTGCATATTCACGCCTACTGGAGCAAAAATTCAAAATTCTGGAGAAATTGAAAAATCGCGCTGGAGGCTCCAGAATGGCTGGAAATTGTGAAGTTTGGATTTGGGGGGTTAGTTTTGGACAAAATACAGCAATTCGCGTGAATTTCGAAAATTTCCAAACAAACGGGAAACTTTTGATTTTTTGGAGTTCTTAATTTTGAAAGAAGCTGGTCAAAACGCCACTTTTGAGGTGTTACTCTCAAAATCGGCTCAAATGTGGATAAACTCGTTAAACAGGTCGAGTATAATATTCAACTAGATTTTTAGCTGCCCTACTTCAAATTCACGTCTTCTGGAGCAAATTGAAAATTCTGGAGAAATTGAAAAATCGCGCTGGAGGCTCCAGAATGGCTGGAAATTGTGAAATTTGGATTTGGGGGGTTAGTTTTGGACAAAATACAGCGATTCGCGTGAATTTCAAAAATTTCCACACAAATGGGAAACTTTTGATTTTTTAATTTTGAAAAAAGCTGGTCAAAAAGCCACTTTTGAGGTGTCACTCTCAAAATCGGTTCAAATGTGGATAAACTCGTTAAACAGGTCGAGTGTAATATACAACTCGATTTTTAGCTGCCCAACTTCATATTCACGCCTTCTGGAGCAAATTCAAAATTCTGGAGAAATTGAAAAATCGCGCTGGAGGCTCCAGAATAGCTGGAAATGGAAAAATATGGATTTGGGTAATTATAATTAGTTTAGGGGCTCATTTTGGCCATTTTTACTGATCAAGTACGTACTGAAAAAAAAAACACATAAATCGCGAAAAACAGTCAATTTTGAATTTTCAAAAATTCGCCAAAAATCGAAAAATGAACTTATGCAGCTGAAAATTTTGTTTTGGGGGTTTTAGACTATGCTCTTTCCAAAAATCACGGTCTCGTTCAAATTGGAGTGTGACACCTCAAGAGGTTCCCTTGATAGTAAAAAAGTTTGAGCATTTCATGAGGATTTCAAAAATATGTGTCAGTTTTTGCCCTAGCGTTGATATGGATTGAGATAAGAGGGATTGAAGGGGTAAAAACATGGTGTTATGCAATCACAAAAAATTTATAATTTCGTTTTATACAAGCTTATATCGTTTATTATACTTGAAATTTTGTAATTTCTCACCACTGTGAGTGATTTCGTCACTTTCATCCCCCAAATTCAGTGAAACATGAAACTTTTCAAGTTGAAAAAAAAAACTGAAAATTAAAATCACCACCATAAGAATTTTTTTCTCACTTTGACCAAAATTCAGATCCTTTGAACCCCCACCCCCTCCTCACCAATTACGATTTTTTATCATCTGTATTGCACTTCTACGTAATTTAAAATTCCTGTTGCAAAAATCTAACGCTGGATTTGTGTTCAGCAGGTCAAAATACCCTGATTACCACACTCTTCGTGACCATTTCGATCAAACTGTCCAGATTGAATGTTTTACTTGAATTTTTTCCAACTCCTGCTAAAATGAATGAAAAATATGAATTTTTAAAATCTAGTAATCGGTGTATTTTGATCTGCTGATCACGAATCCGGCGCGACGTTATAGTTAGAGGTGATCGAGAGATTACACAAGTTGTACTACTTATCCAAAAAATGCAAAAACCATTTTTTTTCCAAAAATGACCCTACTTTGAGGACCTTTAGATCAGCTCCCTGAACGGCTAGGGGGCTCGAAATTTTTCTGGATAGTTTCCCACTAGAAGTAAACATCCTCACCAATGTTCGTCCAAATCCAAGGCATGTGAGCTTCAACAATGAACGTTTGACTTTAAGCTTTTCTGATTTTTAACCTTGAATTTTATTCAGCTCCGAATCCCGCAAACAGATTGACTCCAAGTTCAACCGGTCTCAAGATCAGAAAGACTGTATTTAAAACTCGAGAAATTTTCGTTGTGTTTTAAGAAACATAATTTATCTAAAAATGTCGACACCCCTCCTCTCACCACCTTGAAATAAAGTTGTACTGAAAAACCCCCCTCACCTCTCTAGGTTCTCAAAAAAGAAGAAAACCTGATGAAAATTCTCATCATGAGACGCCAAGTTCCAAAATTGATTTATTTTTTCATATACACTGACTTCATCCTCCCCCAACCCCCAAAAAATATTTCATCGCATTGTCATAATTTTTCATACTTTTTTTGGGGGGAAATTCGCAAGTTGGAGACAGCACTGAGGGATCGTATCTGAAAAATAGATAAATGTTCGATTCCATAACACCTTTGGGTTAGTAGGAATCGATACGTCACACCAAATTATCGTAATTTGTCTTTATAGCGCGACTTGAAAAAAATCAATTATGGAAATTTCCACTTTAAGAACCACTGAAGGGATGAGAATCACTGAACAAGGTTTTTATGAGTAGCTATTTGAAGAGTGGTCCTTTACGAGTATCGTTTCCCTATCTATCTTCTGTCGTTCTGTGAAGACTTAATAAGCACAAATATAGGTAGGGAAAAAATTGACAATTTTCATAACTTTGAGTACCCCTGAACCGGTTTTGCGAATTGATCTCAAAAATGTAATGTTTTTTTGTTTTTTTTTTTTTTAATTTTACTTTGTAAAAATATGGCGAAAAAGTGACAGAAATTGACAAATGATGTAATATTTTCAGGTCAATTTCTGTCATTTTTTTCATATTTTTTCGAAAAATAAATTTAGAAAAAAACGAGCAAAAAGAAGTTGAAAATGATTTATTTATTCGACTATTTAGGTGCCAACTTTATTTCCCTGGTCTTGATCAAACTGACCAGGGCTTTACGAAGACCAGATCGATCAATTTTCTGCTGTTTTTTTCTAAATTTAATACAAATTTTTACTTTTGAAAAAACAAACAAACCTGCTTTTTAGATTCAACGCATAAACCAATGAAATACCAAGTCCAGATGTTGCTCAGTTTCAATGCACCCATAATGCAAGCATTTTACTGGGGTAAAAATTTCATAATGTTTTTGCAACAATAAATCAAAACAGAATCGAGGAAATAAGCAAGAAAAAAAGCTTTTAAAAATCCTTACCTCCAGAAGTACGAGTGAAAAAAACAATGTTTTTTTTATCAAAAGTTCATTATGATGGCTTTAAAAGTTCAACGATATATTATATATTTTTTTTAAACAAACACACCCCAACAAGTACTTCTTTTTTTTAAAAAACAAAAAAAACAAACCAACATGAAAAAACAAACAAACAAAAAAAACAAAAAACAAACACACCCGACCGAAGTGATAGCGAAGATTTCGACAAGTAAAGTTTTTTTTTCCAAATTTGAACACTAATTTTTCTATGTACATGTATTTGAAAATGCAATTTTATAGCAATTTTAAAAAAAGAAACCTGAACAAGCCCGAACGAAGAGGAAGCGGAACTGCACGAATATTCAAAATAGCATCGTTATCATCCATAATTATTATTATCTGATAGTCATTAATTGGAATCCACTGAGGGTAGGTACAATCAGGTATAACAACCCGAACGTACCGAAATAAATCAACTAACAAAAAAGTCGGATTTTTAACTTCATAAAGAGAATACCAAGCTGCAAGCTGGGTAAAATATATAATTTGGTCCTAGCCAAAGATTTTGAAACTAGCCTCAAGTTGTTCATTATATCCACTAGTGCGGCATATGACAATAGGAGTAATTGCACTCCCCCCCCCCGCCGATCCTCCGGGACAACTTTTTTCTTAAAGGGGACATCCTAAGGAACATTTCAAAGCAAACTTGCCAAAAAAAAAGTTGGCCTTACTTACAAAATGGCGGCCATTTTGATTGACAGGTCAGCCAAAATCGCAGATTTTGCGTTTTAACATAGGACTTGCTCGAACTTTTTCAAACTTTACAAAGGTAGATCGAAAGATCATGCAAAAATTTATCACCTGTCAAAATTTAAAGTGCTAAAGTGCGTTTTTCGATTTTTGGTGAATTTTTGAAAATCGAACTTAGGCCAAAAATGAGGGAAAAAATCAAAATTTTACCAAATTGACCAAGAAAGCTGAAATTTGGGATATACCCTACTTTCGACATGCCAAATCGATTGGAAACGGTTTCGACCTGTTTTGAGCAGTTTTGGAGCCTCCAGGAGATTTTTGAAACTCGAAATTCCCACAAACTTTCATCAAATTGGAGTTGTAAAGCTAAAATTTATTCTAAAAACTAATTTCAATACGCTACGAAGTACTGCAGGCGAATTTCAAGTAGTTTTGGATCCTCCAGCAACTTTTTGAAAATTCCTGAAGCCTCCAGCAGATTTTTGAAACTTTAAATTTTCACAAAATTTCATCAAATAGAGATGGAAAGCTGAAATTTACTCTACACTCCAATTTTAACACCCTTCTGAAGACGACTTCAGGTGGGTTCAAGTAATTTCAGGGCCTCCAGTGACTTTTTTGAAAATTACTGGAGCCTCCAGTAGATTTTTGAAACTTGAAATTTCCCCAACAATAATTTATCAAATAGAGTTGGCAAGCTGAAATTTACTTCGCAGACTACATGGTGGTTTCAAATAGTTTTGAAGCTTCCAGCTACTTTTAGGAAATTTCAATTTCCCAAAAAAACGTCATACAACCTTTCAAAAAGTTGCTGGAGGCTCCAAAACGACTTGAAATTTACCAGCAGTCAACTTCGTAGCGCATTGAAATTGGTTTGCAGAATGAATTTTGACTCTCCATCTTAGTTTGGTGAAATTTTGGGGAAATTTAAAGTTTCAAAAATTTACTGGAGGCTCCAGTAATTTTCAAAAAAGTCACTGGAGGCCCTAAAATGACTTGAACCCACCTGAAGTCGTCTTCAGAGGGTGTTAAAATTGGAGTGTAGAGTAAATTTCAGCTTTCCATCTCCATTTGATGAAATTTTGTGAAAATTTAAAGTTTCGAAAATCTGCTGGAGGCTCCAGTAATTTTCAAAAAAAGTCACTGGAGGCCCTGAAATTACTTGAACTCACCTGAAGTTGTCGTCAGATGGGTGTTAAAATTGGAGTGTAGAGTAAATTTCAGCTTTCCATCTCTATTTGATGAAATTTTGTGAAAATTCAAAGTTTCAAAAATCTTCTGGAGGCTCCAGAACTGCTCAAAACAGGTCGAAACCGTTTCCAATCGATTTGGCATGTCGAAAATAGGGTATATCCCAAATTTCAGCTTTCTTGGTCAATTTGGTAAAATTTTGATTTTTCCCCTCATTTTTGGCCTAAGTTCGATTTTCAAAAATTCACCAAAAATCGAAAAACGCACTTTAGCACTTTAAATTTTGACAGGTGATAAATTTTTGCATGATCTTTCGATCTACCTTTGTAAAGTTTGAAAAAGTTCGTGCAAATCCTATGTTAAAACGCAAAATCTGCGATTTCGGCTGACCTGTCAATCAAAATGGTCGCCATTTTGTAAGTAAGTTGTCCCGGAGGATCGGCAGGGGGGGGGTGTAATTACTCCTATTGTCATATGCCGGACTATACGATTTGAAACCCTACCGAAAATTTTTTTACAGCGTTAACTCGCATCTAAATCTACCAAAAAGGATGATATCGCAATTCAATTTTAAAATTTTCAGTTTCTTGCAGTTTTCGACCGAAATTTTTCAAACTTGTATGAATTAATGTTATTTGCTGTATTACGAGGGTAATTTATGGGAATCTTCTCAAATTCTTTAAAGCATTTCCTCCAAGCAAAAAAATTGCGTTCTTTCGCAATTTTTGTTAAAAAACGAGACTTTTTTTTGCGACGTAGGTACTTTTTGGGAACTTTTCAGAATTTATTGTGACAGAACCAAACTTCTGAATGTTGCTAAAAAGCGAGAATTTCAGTTAAATTTTGGCTAAATGCGATATTTTCATAATCTTAGCAAAAAACAGAATTTTTAACAATAAGCAAAACAATGATATGTCTCGCACTTTTACGGAATCTTTGTAGGAAAAGTGAGACTTTCTAGGTAATTTAAAAAAAAAAACGAAAAAAAACGAGAGTATCATTTCTCCAAATTGAAAAAACATTATACCTAGACGAAAATAAGTTTAAAATGTATTTTAAGTAATTATTAGTGCAGACATGGATTCAAATTGAATGAATAACCCGAAAAGGAGATCAGGGGTTCCAAAATTGCGTGATTCCACATTTTAAATAACAATTTATAAAACAGAAAAAATCAACGAAAGTCCAAATTTGGGCAGATGATGCAGTTGGGCATTATTCATAGCACATTTAGAAAATAAAATTCGGCCAAAATTGACCAAATGAGGAGGGGGGAATCATTTAAAATTTTGAAACAATCGAAAATTGCGCTTGAAGTTCCAAAACGTCTGCAAATTGTGAAATTCGATTCGGAGAGTTGATATTAATTTCAGGTATAATTTGTAGGTATCATTTTTAAGGAATAAATTCTTTTTTTTTCAAAAGCATAATAAAATCGCGAAAAATGACGAGTTTTTAATTATTAAAAATTCGCTAAAAATCACAAAATCATCTTGAACAGCTAAAATTTAGGTTAGTTATTTTTTCATAATTTTGCACCACGCTAAAAATGAGCATTTTTTTCACAAGGTATGTTTGGAAAAATTTCGAAAAATTTTCAAAATTACTGCCAATTTTGAAAAATGTTGCTTGAAAGGAAATTTTCAACTTCAATTGCAATTTCGCTTCTTTTTTAAGGGTTCGAGGTGAGTTTTCGATACAATATAGTTTCAAAATTCGAGGATATAGGACAACAAAAAAGCACCGATTTTCAATTTTCAATTTTTTCAAAACGTTATCGATCAATATTTTCAAAATTTCTTCATTTTCATCAAAATAAAAAAATTTTCCTTTTTTTATAACCAATTTTTAAAATTTTGAAAAAAGTTTCACTCAGGTTGTTTTGAGCCGGTTTTTCGATGGATCACCCCCTCTTTCTCATATCCCATAATTTCGTCTCTGTAAATCTAGCAACTTAAAATATCGTGTTACCTGTCCGAACTCTCGACTGCTCCACCGATAACCGATTCCTCGTAGTACCGCAAACCCCTCGAACGACCTTTTCCAAACCATGCTCAACCACATAAGCTCGATTCTCCGGTGTTAAGCATTGTCCCAGTAACTTGGCGCTGGAGAATATAACGGCGTCATTGTTCGAATCACAATTGGAAATCAAATACGACAATCCTTGACATTCGCGCATAATTTTACAAATACAGGTTTCAAGTTCGTATCCGAGGGTTGGAATGGACCGAGCTTTAGTCATCATCTCGCTCATTTTGTTTAAAATGTTGGGCACTTCGACATATTCGATCTGCGATAGGTTCAATAGCTGTAGGATTTTTTGGAACGACTGCGTGCATTTTTGGATACCTTCTTCTACGTTCTGCTGATCATCGACGTTTGATATAAATCTATCCAGGTTGTCCAGAATGATCGTCGGGTAATCCATTGCGGGTTTGAAGGGGTGATTCGGGTTGTTGCTGAATTGTTGCATCTGTTGGAGATGAAGGATGAATTAGATTCAAACATAAAAAATGAAATTTGAAAATAAAAAATGATTGAGCAGTATCTTTATTGCATCTTGAGCAAATGATGAGACCTAATAAGCTCCAATTTTGAAAAATTGAAGCTACCTACCTATTGTTATTTAAAAAAATAAATGAAAATCATTAAAATGAATAATATTTTTCACAACCTTAAATTTTTCAATTTGTATAATATTTTATCCTCCCAAAAATACCTATCTTTTATTAATCTCCCAAAAAAATTAAGTTAGGAACATCAATCAAAAATTCGTTCTCTTTTCACTGAGCCAATTTTTATTCTTTTTTCACCTAAGTATACCTACTTCATCGACGAGCTAAGAATTTAGACACTTGATAAAAATGGGGCAAAATTAGAACAAATGTAAAAAAAATATTAATTTGAAGTTTAAAAAAAAAAAAAAACAACAGCAATACAATCATAAAAAATCACCTGAACGAATAAAGATCTACGTTGCAAGTTCACTCGACAAGTCTCCAATGTTATTCGTTGAAATTGTCGCTCTGATCTTGACCAAACTTTACGGAATGAATTGTTCAATTTGAAAAGATGAGCACACAAATCAATTTTTCTTTGCATTAGGTATATTCACACTATTGATAATGCCAAATCAAAAAAAACACACGAATAATTTCTTGAGAGATTTCGTATGAAATTCCAACTTCCAACTAAATTAGTTACATCTTCTTAGCATTTTTGCCTACGATACCTAACGAACAATATACGAATACCTACCTACTTGCGCAGAACAAAAACGCAGAACATCAAATTTACAAAATGTACCGGAAATCGCCCTCCAAAATTCAACCATAGGTAGTATTCGAGGAGACGAACAAAAAACGTTATTATGACTAGTTGCCTATCTCGCGAATTAAAGGAGCTACCAAGCTTCTTAGAACTCAAAATTGTCCAATTTTGAAAAAAATCTTCAAAAATAAGAACATTTTTGAATCATTTAAACGGCGAATTTTTCAAAATTGATAAATTTTTACCCAAAAATGGAGATAACTGATAAAGAATTAATGATATTGTCAATGAAAGTCACTCAGAAAAAATTCCTGTCCAGGAAGTGTCCCTGGAGGGAAAAAATGAGCCCTCAAATAAAAGCAATTTTTGAAAAAATTGAAAATTTTTCGCTCTGTAGCCCCTTTTTAACTTAATTTGGGAATTTTTATAAAAATTTCAAGTTTCTAAAATCAGCTGCAGGTTTTAGGAATTTCCAAGAAATCGCTGTTTCGCTTCGAAACTTCTTTGAGTGAAATTTTGTAAAAATTTCGATTTTCAAAAATCTGCTGAAGGCTTCAGAACTGCTCGAAACGGTTCAAAATCGATTCGATTTAATTTGTCGGGTCGATAATAAAGTATATCCAAAATTTCAGACTTCTAGGTTAATTTGATGAAATTTTGATTTTTTCCTCTTAATTTTTGACCCGAATTTGATTTATTGAAATATTTCTTTTTTTGAAGGAAATATTACAAATAGGTACACTTCCTGGGCTCAACATAACATAAGGTAAATATAAATGGTAAAATCTTGATCCTGACTTTCGAAAAAAAAATAATACTTTGATTTGAAAAATCAGACGAATTACCGTGAGATTTTCATCCCCAGCTTAAAACTCTAGGGCGGATCGTGAAAAAAAAAGTCGGCAGATTTTGAACAAGTTCAGCAGAAACCTTCATTGGCTTCATTTTGAGTCAAAAATTATTCGGAAAACTTTTCATCTCCGACGGTGCCTCTGCAGGGGAGATATAAGCTTTCAAAGAGGGGACATTTAAAAAAAAATCATAAAAGTTGAAAATCAGACAAAATTTGAAATATCTCATTTGCTCGAAAAATACATACAGAAGCGAATAAGAAGATGTTTACAAAATTACAATTCCATTGCTTCAAATTCAATATCACGCAATGCAATCTTATTAAAATAACTGATTAAGTAAAAAAAAAGAACATTATTTTTAACAAATGATAGAAACATCGAAAGTTGAACAGGTGCCTAAGAAGTTATAGTTGAAAAGTTACGTAATTGTTAGAAAAATATTGTTGATTGCATGAACCATTTCATTCATAATAATAGTTCTGATGTCATGTTTATATTTAGTTCGATAACACTAGGTAGAGGTAGCCCTACCTAATTGATATGAATTAGGAACCTATATACACTCACCCTTCTCCTCTCTAATTAATTTGAAATGAACTCGTATAGCGTAATTATTGTGTAGATATTCTCAATGCGAAAGCAGTTCAACTGGATATTTTAACGATATTACAAATCTCATAATAAATATTTAAAATTTTCCTAATTGGCTACCTATTAATTTTTTTGTACATTTAAGAGGCAAATATAAAACTAAAAAATTCATATTTTCAAACAAAAATTTCAATGTTTTTCACTTTTTAAAAAATTAGTTCAAAAAAAATATTTCAAAGAGTACGTCCTTTTATTTTAATTATCTTAAATTTTTGAAATGTTTCAGGGTAATTAATAAGTACTTTAATTTCCTAGGTACTTTGTAATAATTCTATTTTCAAACGTTTTGAATATTTGATGAAGGCTGAAGCCGCTGAAGGCCTTGTATAGACCATTTTTTAAATGCTAGGTACCTACCTATTTCTACAATTTTTTTTAGTGACTGATTACAAAAATATTCAGACTATTACAATATAATTAATACATTAGGTGATTTCGAAGTCATTTTCAATTGATTAAAATATTTTAGTTAATTTTTACTTAATTTTGATGATATTATTTCAAACAATTTTGCACCTTTGAGGGCTTTGAAGTTTGAAATAATTCAATTTCACAGGAACCATTTAATTTGATCAAATATTAATAATAATATCTAATTCCAAAATTGAATAATGGCAAATTGGCAATTGGTAAAGTTTGGTCACGAACACGATTCATGTCAATCAATTAACATTAACGTAATCAATTTTATTCGTCCAAATTCCAAAACCTTTGAAGTTCGATGGCGACGATGGCTGATGGCTTTGATTATTTCTTTTCTTTTGAGATTGACTTTTTTTAAAAATAAAAATAAAAAATAATTAAATTAAATAATTCATAAAACGACAACAGAGACACCTAGTTTCTAAACACCTAACTAACCACACCTTGCCATTTTTTTATGTCTGTGAAAGATTTCCATTTTCCCTTATCAAAACAAAAACGAACAGTAAACAAACTTTTCCTCAACTTCATCGTAATTATTTTTCGCCAACTAATTAGTCATTTGATCGTTAATGAATTATTGAAAGTAATTCTTAGCATTCGCATACAACAACCAATATGACTGTTCAGTTACCTCCCTGTCCCGAATCTCTTCGTAACGTTCAACCGTACTTAAAAGTAGCCCTAGAACATGACGAAAGAAATCCAGTCATCAGCTATTGGTGTAAGTTACAAATATTATCTTTTATCTATGCACAACTTTGATAATCTTTATTCATCAAATCTCATCTAATCATATATTCATCTCTAGCTCGTATTTACGCCCTCCAGTTAGCTCTAACCATAGATAAGAAATCGACCGAAGCGAAGCAGTTCCTTTTGCCGTTGATGGACTGGTTGGAAAAAACCAAACGAAGCTCCGCTAACAATGAGCTAATCACGAGCGAAGCAGCTGCCCAAGCCTTCGTAGAAAATTACGCTCTTAAACTGTTCATTTGGGCAGATAACAATGACCGAGGCGGTATCTTTAATAAGTGTGTTTGCGATAATAGCTCAAATTTTCAGATAACCAATTTTTTTTTCTTCTACGAAACTCTGGTCTAAATTATTGTTTTACAGGAATGTGGTACGATCCTTTTACACGAGCGGATTACTGATGGATGTTCTCACAACGTTCGGAGAACTCAGCGAAGAAATAACAAAGAACCGGAAATACGCTAAATGGAAAGCAGCCTATATTAACAATTGTATGAAAACCGGTGAAGTTCCCATCCCTGGGCCACAAGGCGAAACTGACGAAGAACAAGAGCTGAACAATTTATTAAACCTAGATAAACCAGCATCACCTCCAGCTGCTGGTCCGGCTCCGTCTCAGTCGCAGCAGCCTTCGTTTCCCTCCATACCCAACTCATCTACCACCGGTGAGTGGATTCATCTCTGAGTAAATATTCTACGTATGTACCTTCAGTCGCTCATATTCATCGATTGTACTTTTTTTACAGCTTTTTCAGACCTCCCCACTGTTCCATCTGAACTAAATCTACCAAACACCAACTTCTCTTACAATCCTCACCCTACACCTTCAACAGGATCACCTCAACCATCTATCAACAGTGCTAGTAATATCTCAACTACTACTCAAGCTAGTAATTCGAGTCTGAAACTGGATTCTTCTCAAATTACCAAAGCACAAAAGTTCTGTAAATTCGCCTCCAGCGCTTTGAACTACGATGATATTCCAGAAGCGATAAATAACCTACAGAAAGCTCTGAAACTTCTGCAGACCGGAGAAGATGAGTAATATTATTCGTTCTTTAGGGACTTTATTTTTTTTTTACAAATAATCAATTTTTGTGATACTTCAGTTAGATTTTACAGATATTTTATACCGTAGGATTTCCAAGTGTCCCATCGATTTTTATTTTTTTTTGTACTAACAATGATAGGTTTATTGAAGAGCTTATGCTTCTAAAACGACGATTGGAAATTATTTTTTTATTTAAAACAATTAATTTTAATCAATGTCGAGGAGAAGAATGTCCAATTTGTATTTTTTTGCTTATTAAGAGCACATTTAATTAGATTTACGTTTTGAAAACAATACACGAGTCCATTTCCGGAATTATTTTACAATTTATTACGTGTACATATTCACTATTTATCTCAGCAAATATAGTTTACGATTTTTATTGTTTCTTTTTCCTTTAAAATTCTCAAACAATGGGTTTCCGGTGTCTTTTCTCTACACAGATTTATGGAAAAGGAAACGAGAGGGAGAAATGAAACAAAAAAAAAATACGACGAATGGCACGAAAATACAAAATTATCTCGAGCCATTCATCAATAAAACAATACACATTTGACAGAAAAACATTTACTAAAGATTACAATAAAAAAAAAAAAAATTGTAAAACAACATTCTAATAAAAATCCATTATAATAAATAATTGAATAAAGAAAGATCACAATTCACGAAAGAAAATAGATAATAAAATTAAATCACTACCTACCGACCAAAAGTAGGTTAAAACCATACATCACGTATCGGTCTTCAAATCGTGACACTTTTTCCAGAAAGTTTTCAATCTACCATCAGCGTTCGAACAAAATTGTCGAAAATCATGGAGTAATTTATCTTGAAAAGCTTCATCGTTCGTACCTAAATTAGTTCCTTTCCATCTTCGACCAATCATATGATTCCATGACCACAAATACCCGATCTAGAAGATATCTTCCATTATTTTAAGCGTTCAGGGATACGTTGGGACTTACCGAAAAGCGAATAAAAGAAGAGAAAATTATAATTTACCCTGTTCTCAGATTTTTTGCTATGGTCTGTCACGTGTCTGGTAATGTATTCTTGGTGAGGACTGACAGCTATCTCGTTAGATTCGATGGCCAGCCTGGACTTGAAGCTTTTCATATTCAAAGAGGCTGATTTCGAGTGTAACAGAGGTGACGATTCTTGACTACTGGAGCATTCGCTCGATGGAGTCGCAATCAGCAAGAAAACATTACCTATTGGTCATCGTATCTTTTTTAATATTGAAAATCTTCGTTAAGCATAGGTAAATGTTTATAGGTAGGTATCTGGAATATACTTTTCACCCCCCCCCCATCCCTATTAGGACCACAGGGCAGGATTTTGCAAGTAAAACGATTACAGAAAAGGACTCAAAAGGCGAATAAAAATAAAATAACAGCTGCCAAATCAAATTTAATAATATTGAGCATTTTTTAGCCTAATCTCATTTTAACGAGGATCATTTCATTTCGCAGATAGCTTTGAGGAAGACAAAAGTAAAATGACATTAATATTATAGGATCATAATATTGAGAAAAATCCAATTCAACATGATATACTGACTGTATTGAAGCACTATCTCCCTCCCTCTCAGTCTTTTCTCCCCACAAAAGCACTCTTCAGGTCAAAATATTGAAAAAATGAATTATCTACGAGTCTTTGGCGAATTTTCAAGAGAAATTGCACGATCAATGTTTCCATTATTGCCACGTTTCTTCCAGTGTGGTCAATAAATTTTCCAAAAAAAATGAGGAGGATAGGTGTAAAAGGGCTCAGATTGATTTTGAGGGGCTTTTGTACTGAGAACGATTTTTTCTCAAAAATAATGTTTTTGAATCATAAATCGAAATTTTTTGGAAAATTGTCATCAAGTTTTGTTAAATTTTTAAGATTTTTTTTTCTTCGCTAAAGAAAGGAGGGGGCTTGGTACAAGAGGACGATCCTCGAAAGACCTTTAATATTTGAAAAAATTTTGGCGCAAAAATTGAAAGAGTCAGACTAAAATTTTCCATCACATTTTCGAGATGTTTTTTCATCTGTGAGGGAGGGGGAGGGGGGTTTCTTGGACCTATAGAAAAATTAAAAAATGGGAAACTGGAAGCTCAAACCCGTTTGGAAGACCATGGGGGAGATTTTTTTGAAAATGAGGATCATTCAGAGCAATTCTGTCACAAAAATATAAAATTTTGAAATTTTTTAAAATACAATTTTTTTAAATTTTTTAAAACTATACAGAGAGAAACTTTTTTCTAAACAAAAGTTTATTTTAATAACAATTTTTGTAAATTTTTTCAACTTTTTTAACCTTTTGGGTCTCCCGGTGCCAATTTTTTTCATCCAAGGAAAAATCAAAAAGTAAGGAATTAGGAAAATTTCTCCGACGATCCAAAAACTCTACCGAAGAGAGCATACAAACAAGGGAAAATTCAAACTATGGACTACCCCAATGAACACAATCAAAATCAAATATTGATAAAATAATGAAGTCTCCCCACCTCTAAAGGAGCTGACTTTGTGGGGAAAAATGAGCAAAATCGAGGTATGTAAGGTCAACACTTTGATCGAATTGACATAGAATCATCCTTCATTGAACTATAAAGTGCCAAATAAATTCAACCACAGTATTTTTAAGGCTATTTGTTGGCACAATAAGTAATTAGAATTTATGCCAAAATGAAAACGTACCAGTCAAATGAACGTATTGGTTATGGTGATGGGTAGCTTCATTGCCACCTTTACACGAAATGAATCCAAACTTGATGGCGATTTCTTCCTGGAGCAAGAGCAATCTTCGAGGCCACGAGTCCTCGGGATATTCTTCGAACAAAAAAAAAACACACAATTAAAAATACTTCCACAAAAAAGTCTCGTAATCAAACGTACGATCTAGCTATACCTTCAAATAGGTAACTTTTATTATCCATTAAGCATTCGATATCCAGAGGAACAAAAACTGGCCCTCTGAGGGGATCAGACTTCAACGAATATGGAAGAGCATGAGGATCCGCTGGGACTGGAATTAAATGTAATCCGTTACTTTGGGCTTTTCTGTTAAAACTGTAAATCTACAGAGAAAAAACAAAACACAAAAATTAATAAATTTTCAATTCAATTTTTTTTTCAGTCTATGGATGATTTCTTTCGAAATAATGCTCACCAACTCCGATATAATGGATCCTGAAGCAGCCACCCACTCGATGACCAACTCAAAAGCTTGATCTACCGAATACACGGAATGGTATCGAGCATGACCCCATTCGATTCTTTCACTTTTACTGCCAATATCTACTTCCAAGTGTGTTTGTTTGTAAGCTGGAACTGTACAGAAAAAAAATATAATAATATCTAAATTCAATTCATATACTTACTAATTATCTCATCTTCATAGAAAAATAATTCACATACCAGACCAAAGCATCGAAGTAGGTATCACTTGATTTGGATCAGGTAATTCGTCCAATAAAAAGGCTGGAACTGTAGGAGCTGCCGGTGATATTGGAAGCGTTTCGATTTCAGCCCATTCGTTCTTAAAAGTAACCAAATCTCGGATAGGTTCGATATAATCTGAAATTCGTCACTCATCAGACACTGAAGTAACTCTAAAATATTATAGAATACACGAAAAGCTCACCTTTGGGCTTGTTTTCGTCCCTGCAAGGGATATAGTAAAGGTAGAAGCCAAATATGAACGGATGATCAAAGTCTCCGGAAGCGTGACAAATCAATTTATCTTCTCTCATTTTCTAAATGAAACACATTACCAAAGAACCAAATTATTATTCGTTCAATTTTAACTTCTGCAGAAGATCAAATCAAAACTTCGTGAATATTTTACCTCTAATTTTTTGACAGCTTCCGTCTCACATGTGATTCCTTCGACTCGGTTTTTCATCCATTGTACCGCATCGTAGCTGATGAACGTAAAACTAGGTAAACTAGGGTACTTCGATAAGAATTCAATTCCGTATATTGGATGGCTCAGCCTTTCTACGATTTCAATAGTGGTTGCGTTTTCTTTCAAACGAGCTATTTCAATGCTGCAAAATAAATCAAATCGTAAGATTAGCAGGTAAGTAGGTACCTGTATTCGCGATAGTATTAAGAGTTTATTCTTCTTTGTCTCAAAAAGTCAACTCGACACGAAAATTCCAATATCAAACTTAAACTAGAAACTTTGAATCAACTCGAACCAAAAATGAAATCAGTCCTTCGAATTTAAAAATTGAAAAAACAGCACATGTCCACCGATTTTTTCAATTTTTTTGATAGGGAGAAGAGAGGGAAGCCAAAATTTTGGAAGATTTCTTCATTAAACGAGGAAATTTCTTTCTTAAATAAAAATGCTGAAATTGACAGGTTTTTTCCAACTATTAATCAATCAAGGAATAACCAGAAAAAAATACAAATTACTAAAAAAGAAGAAATAATAATCGAAAAATTTATAAATTTGATTGAAAAATGGTAACTGTAATTTTTTAAAGCAGGTATTTCAATTATTTGGTAAGAAGGGAAGAGCAGGGTGATTGAAAATGTAGGCCTATACGATGTGAAAAAATTCAAAATTTCAAAAAAAAAAAAGAAAACACAAAATGAAAAATATTGATCTGGAAATTAAAAAACAGAATTTTTTCAGGTGTTTCATTTTTTTTTTTTTTTTAGAGAGTGAAGAACCTGAAATTTTGTATAATTTTTTCGTTATTCGAGGATTTTCAAAAAACTCAAAATTCTGAAATTCCTTGTGCGATTTTTTTAGAACTATTGAGGAAAAATTTCACATACTTAAAAAAGTGAAAACTGAGAGTCTGAGACCTTTTCCAAACATTTCAATAATTGAAGGGAACAGGACAAAGGTCAAAATGATTAAAACAGTAAACTTTTCCAAGCATATAAATGTATTTCAAATAATTTTTTTTGGAGGTGGGAGGAGGAGATTCAAAATTTTTTCCAATTGTTAACTTTCAATTCCACAATTTTTGGACCGAAAAGTGCCAAACTGAGAGAGTAAAAATACGCTAATGGGTCATTCCACGTCAATTGGACCAAGAAGTGGTAGGTGGGTTCGGCGATTTTTTTGAAATTTTTCCTGTGGAAAGACCTTCCGAAGGGATGATCAATGGCGCAAATCGCAGCCCTCTAGCTCATTTTTAACGGCAGCCAGGGGGTGTCAAAGTTTTCAGAGAACCCAAAATATCATCCATTTCAGCAGTGGATTGCTCGATAACCGCGATACCTACAAAAATGGAACTTTTTCCCATAGTTAGAGGTTTTGAAAAGCTTTTTGGTGATATCATAAAAATCAGTGTTGCCACTTTTTTTCGTACAAAAAATTAGCTCAAAAAGTTTCAAAAGTAATTTTCATATCGTTCCGACTCTCGAAAATTCTGAAAAAAATATATTATGAACAACTGTTCATGCTGAACAACATACTAAAAAATTGGGATGGTAACTTGTAACAAAGTCGATTTAAAAAAATTTAAACTTTGCGAAAAAATGCGATTTTTTGATTTAAAACATGAAAAAAAGTTTTGATTGGTAAAGTTGACCCATATGATCCCTATTTTTACGTATCTGTTGAGAAAGTTGAAAAAACCCCTTCACTCGGTGAAATTACCTCATCACAAAAAAATCAAAATTCAAAAAAATTCAAAAAAAAACAAATTTCATTTTTTTTTGCTGTGAGTGCGATTTTTATCAACTTTTTCATGAAATACGTCAGAAAGTGGTCAAAATAAGACAACTGAATAAATTTAAGCTTTTTTTGATGTTTGAAATTGAAAATTGAATTTTTTCAAATTTTGATTTTTTTGTGATGAGTTTATTTTATTGAGTGAAAGGGGTTTTTTCAACTTTTTCAACAGATACGTGAAAATAGGGGTCAAATGGGTCAACTTTACCAATCAAAACTCTTTTTCATGTTTTAAATCAAAAAATCGCATTTTTTCGCAAAGTTTAAATTTTTTTAAATCGACTTTGTTACAAGTTACCATCCCAATTTTTTAGTATGTTGTTCAGCATGAACAGTTGTCCATAATATATTTTTTTCAGAATTTTCGAGAGTCGGAACGATATGAAAATTACGTTTTGAAACTTTTTGAGCTAATTTTTTGTACGAAAAAAAGTGGCAACACTGATTTTTATGATATCACCAAAAAGCTTTTCAAAACCTCTAACTATGGGAAAAAGTTCCATTTTTGTAGGTATCGCGGTTATCGAGCAATCCACTGCTGAAATGGATGATATTTTGGGTTCTCTGAAAACTTTGACACCCCCTGGCTGCCGTTAAAAATGAGCTAGAGGGCTGCGATTTGCGCCATTGATCATCCCTTCGGAAGGTCTTTCCACAGGAAAAATTTCAAAAAAATCGCCGAACCCACCTACCACTTCTTGGTCCAATTGACGTGGAATGACCCTAATTCGAATTTCGAGGTAGCTAAATTTGAATATCCGTCCGTTTTAATCCAGCGAAGTCAACTGCAGGTAGATTTCAAGTCGTTCGGAGCCTCCAGCAACTCTTTGAAAATTACTGGAGCCTCCAGTAAATTTTCAATGCTTGAAATACTCATGAAATTTTACCCAACAGAATTGGAAATCCGAAATTCACTCTGTACTTCAATTTCAACACACTACAGGCATGAAATTTACTACATATTTAATTTTTTTAGTGACTTCAGTGACTGAAAAATAGCAAAAAAGTGACCAAAATTTTGAGAACTGAGAGAAAAGTATATTTTATGTTAGTCAGGGAATCTGCATATAAGAATCTATTGTACCCCCCTCTCCGGTCGATCCTCCGGGACAACTTTTTTTCTTAAAGCGGGAGTCCTAAGGAACATTTCTAACCCTTGTCCAAAAAAAAAGTGGCCCTACTTACAAAATGGCGGCCATTTTGATTTACATGTCAGCCGAAATCGCAGATTTTGCGTTTCAACATAGGACTTCCACGACATTTTTAAAACCGTACAAAAGTAGATCGAAAGATAAGGCGAAAATGTCACCTGTCAAAATTTCAAGTGCTAAAGTGCCTTTTCCGATTTTTGGTGAATTTTTGAAAACCAAATTTAGTTAGGCCAAAAATGAAGAAAAAAATCAAAATTTTACCAAATTGATCAAGAAAGCTGAAATTTGGGATATAACTTATTTTCGACACGCCAAATCGATTGGAAACTGTTTCAACCAATTTTGAGCAGTTCTGGAGCCTCCAGCAGATTTTTAAAACTCTAAATTCCCACAACATTTCATTAAATTGAGTTGGAAACCCGAAATTTATTCTGAAAATTAATTTTAATACGCTACGAAGTCGACTGCAGGTGGATTTCAAGTCGTTTTGGAGCCTACAGAGACTTTTTAAAAATTACTGGAGCCTCCAGTAGATTTTTGAAACTCGAAATTTCCCAAAATGTCATCAAATGGAGACGGAAAGCCAAAATTCATTCCGCAAACTAATTTCTATACGCTACGAAGTCGACTGCAGGCAGATTTCAAGTCATTTTGGAGCCTCCAGCGACTTTCTGAAATATACTGTAGCCTCCAGTAGATTTTTGAAACTTGAAATTTCCCAAAATTTCATCAAATGGAGATGGAAAGCCGAAATTTATTCTGTAAACTAATTTCAGTACGTAACGAAGTCGACTGTCGTTAGGTTTAAAGTCGTTTTGGAGCCTCCAGCGACTTTTTGAAAGGTTATATGGCGTTTTTTGGAAAATTGAAATTTCCAAAAGGTAGATGGAAGCATCAAAACCATTTTAAACCACCATACAGTCGACTTCATCTCGTATTGAAATTAGTTTGCAAAGTAAATTTTGCTGGAGGCTCCAGAACGACTTGAAATCTACCTACAGTTGACTTCGTAGCGGATTGAAATTAGTTCGCAGAATGAATTTCGGCTTTCCATCTCCCATTTGATGAAATTTTGGGAAATTTCGAGTTTCAAAAATCTGCTGGAGGCTCCAGAACTGCTCAAAACGGGTTGAAACAGTTTCCAATCGATTAGGCGTGTCGAAAATAGGGTATATCTTCAATTTCAGCTTTCTTGGTCAATTTGGTAAAATTTTGATTTTTTTCTTCATTTTTGGCCAAAATTTGATTTTCAAAAATTCACCAAAAATCGAAAAAGGCACTTTAGCACTTGAAATTCTGACAGGTGATAAATTTCTACCTCTGTACGGTTTAGAAAATATCGGCTCTATCCAATCACATCGTCTTACATTTTAAATGTTGAACAGCTGATTTTTAATTTTTTTAAAGTGATGATTCTGAAGGATTTTCATAAAAAATATTGATCATTTCTTAAAATTTGGCACTTTTTTTTACACGACAAATCTTTTAAAAAAAAGTGACCAAAGTCACTTTTTTTGGCCATTTTCGCCGAAATAGTGACAAAAAGTGACTTTCAAGTGAAATAGTGACTAAGTCACTTTTTAAGTGACCGAATTTCATGCCTGCACACTATCGAGTCGATTGCAGGTGGGTTCCAACCATTTTGGAGCCTCCAGCGACTTTTTGAAAATTCCTGGAGTCTCCTGCAGATTTTTGAAATTTTCAGTTTTCACAAAATTTTATCAAATGGAGTTGGAAAGCCGAAATTTACTCTGCAAACTAATTTCAAATTCAGCTTCCTAGGTCATTTTGGAAAATTTTTGATTTTCTTCTCATTTTTGAGCTTTTGGTTTAAGTAAATTTAAATCTCAAAAATTCATCAAAAATTGAATTCGATCTCTTAGTGTCTCTACTCGTCTCCCAGAAGGACCGAACCTCATTTTTCTTACCTCTCAAAAACTTCATTACAATCATTATCCAAAGTAACCGTCACCGGTGACATGACATCCGGAGCAGGAGATATCTTCTGCCTTTCAATAACCTTGGATCCGGATCTGAGTATTTACAAAACAAAACACACTATTAGAAAAAATAATCACCCTTCAAAGAAACCGCTTACGACTACCACCAATATACAATTTATATCGAAGCGAATATTACAATATCAGCTCGTCAAATTTGAGCCTTTACCCATCAAAGCTTTTTCAACGTATCACCAGGCGGGCACACTACTCGTGTATGGAGTGGAAAAAAATAATACAAATTTGAATCCGTGTGCATAATTATGGTCTTTGATGAGAGCCACTGAGCCAAGTATCTACTTATATATGCGCATGTGTTGGTAATAAGAACAATGGTCATGGTCTGATTTTTCTATTCGATATTCCTTTTTATTTATGTATTTTTTTGGTCAACGGCGGGTGAAAAATAAACGCTATATAGGCGTCTTTAGCAAAGCTTAAAACCTCACCTGACAGCGGCATTTTTTTCAGGCATGCGGTTTGCTGCTACATATTTCTCCTAAGCGAAGTAAAATAACAAAAAAAAAATTAATAAAAATGAAGAGTGATATTCCAAAACTCGCTTTGTCCATTTTTATCAAAGTTGGGTTTTCAGCGGTATCTGGTAGATGAAGTATTAACTCACATTCCTACATCATCAACCTACCAAAATGAGGTGTTAAACTCACCTAAATAGCCAATTCACTAAAAATTTAAAAAAAAATAATGTTCCAAAACGCGCTTTGTCCATTTTTATTGAAATTTTTTTCAGCAGTATTTAGTGGATGGAATGTATACCTACACTCCTACATCATAAATCCACCCAAATAAAGTGCTAAACTCGCCTAAAAAGCCAATTTACCCGTTTAAAGGGAAACTGTTTTTCCTCTTTCCTGAAAAGTTGTGAAAATGGACAAAGCGAGTTTTGGAATATCACTCTTCAAATGCAAAATCTTTTCAATCAATGTACAAAGCAGATGAAATGATCGATCGATGTTGTCGTGCTGGTGTCTTCCATTTAAAAAAAAAAAATTATGACTGCTCTGATTATTCAGATGATGAAATTTTCAATGAAAATATCTCGAGAAACTGAACAGAAGACACCAGATTTAAAGGGAAAAAAATGTACAATTGAAATGAGAAATTCATTTTGTAATTTTTGCAATCTGGAAATTTCCAACATGAGAATTTAATGATTGCAAGAGCAGAAATAATCGACTCGAAAGTATTTACCTATTTTAAAGTCTTCTCTCACTCTTCGTTCACATGACGAAAAAATATAGCTCAACATTTTTTCAGATTACTTAATCAATCTCATATAACTCAAAAATCCTGTCATCTTCTTTTATCATTATCAGACTTGCAAAATCTCGAACAAAAATGAACTTCTCATTTTTAACAAAAAAAAATATACTTACAACTAAAAAAAGAAATGAAAAAAATAATACTATCTCAAATCCTTGCACAATACATTTTTGTACATTTTACTACGTTTCAAAATCTACTACCTACCTACAAATGATCCCTTTACAAACCTAAACAAAAAAAAAATCCGAACATCCAATGATACAAATGCCTCACTACGATGAAGATTGAAAATAATAGAAAAGTCTGAGATACGAGTACATATTTCGTCGAGAAGAAAAAAGACTATGAACACCTGTGTGTGTAGATATGCCAAAACAAAAGCGCAACAGCAAATGATTTTCATGCATAGATAAGCATTAACAATACAATGAAGAAACCAAAGACTTCGCTGACCGAATACCATAAAACCAAACCAAAAAGATAATGAGCGTAAAACAAAGGCTGCAATTTAAAATAATAAAAAAAAATAGCATGCCACAAATCACAATAAAACGCAAACCTTGGACGAGTCGTAGCTTTTTCACGATTCATACTTCCTAGCCGTTCACGGAACGGTGAATTGTGCATATTTCCTATCTGGAGATCATATAAATAAACGATTTAAATCGATTAAATTAGTTCATTTTTTTATAATTAGTACTTTCTGCATTTATATAGAGGTATCTATTTGTAAATATTGAGTGTGGTAGCTGTATAGCTTTTTCAGCAACAATATACTTAGCACTAAAAGCTACGCACGGTGCTTAGGACGCGTAAAGCTATACGTATAATCAATTTCTACAAATGATCAATGATAAGTTTCGCACTCGCTGATTGCATATAGCTGATAGATGACAATTCAACGTTGAATATGCTTTCAAAAGTAATTTTTTAGAATAATATTTTGAACAAAATTTAGGTTTCATAGGGCTCATTCCAAAAAAAATTGTTTTCCAGATTTTTACTTGCCACGTTAGGAGAGGAGAGGGTTGCTTCGGGTATGAGGTATGTATTTCTGAAATATTGAAAAATTGAATCAAATTCGACTGAAAGAGAGGACTGAGGAGAGAAATAGAAAGATGAGGATCAACAACAACTGTAACTTAATCTATGGAAGGAGTGTGAGCTAACAGCTTGTTCTGAATTCCTTGATGCCAAAATTTAATCAACTTTTTTTATGTGTACATAAATTCGGTTTGGGTGGTAAAATTCAATTTTTTCAAAATTTTAGGGACCAAAATAAAGGATTAAAGAATGAAAAATCAAATTGTATTTTAAAGACTGGAAACACTCAAAGGATAGAATCGAATTCCAAAATCTCATCGAAATCGGTTCAACGTATTTTTTTCTCGAAAGAATGATTTTTGTTGAAATTACAAAAATTCAAACAAGAAAATGTTCATTTCGTAGGAGATGAAAAATTCCACTTTCGATTCAAACAGGACCAGGATTTTTTGGAAAGAGCATGGTCTGAACCCTTCCCCTCGCCCCCCACACATAATCAAAATTTTAGCTACCCGATGATGTTTGGAAAATTTTTAAAAATTTAAAATTGACGTTGTAAGACAATTTAGGACGTTTTTTTTTGAAAAAAAAAAAACATTTATCCAATCAAAATGATGGAAATTAATCTTGGAACTACTAATATCAATCCCCCAACCGAATTTCGCCGTTTCCTACTATTCTGGAGCCTCCAGCGTTATTTTCGATTTCTCCAGAATTTCGAAATTTTCCCCAGAATGCGTGGAAATCAATTTTGACAACTAAAAATCATATTCAGAAGAAACAAATACAAAAAAAAAAAACAAAATCATTCCATTTTTAATCTCGTTTGAAACCAACCCCGACCCCTGCAACGAGTCCAAATTTTACCACCATACCGAGTCATTCTGGAGCCTCCAGCGCGTTTTTTTTCTCCAGAAAGGATGGAAATTAATTTGGGCAGTTAAAAACCGAGTCAGCCTTATTTTGTCCGGTTTGAAATCGGTTTTTGAAAATCTACACGCTCGTTTCATCAGTTTCAGAAAACATTAATCTGGATTCTCAAAAATCCGTATTTTGGATTTTTGACTCTTGCATAATTCATCAAAAATTTTCCAAAATACGATCACATATTTTTAGACTTTGGTAAAATCCTTACCAAAAAAAAACGTAGCTAACTTATTGCAAGAATTATTTGTTTCTCGAAATCGAAAAAATTCCCCAAGAAATTTTCATTTTTGAGATTAAAAATACGAATTTTGAATTAGAATAATTTTTTTTACCATTTTCGAAATCAGCACGAAATTTTATACCACTTTGATAGATTGCAAGGTCGCAAAGGTATTTTATTCCAAGGGGAATTTTTTTTTCGTTTTTTCGTTTTTTTTTCAATTTTCCTTAAAAATTAAAATTTGAAAAAAAATCAAAAAATTATAAAAAATTATACGAGGGTGATTCAAAAAACAAGTTTTAAAATAAGAAAAACTTTCCAAAGAGTAAAATTTTGAAATTTGGTCTTTTTACTCACATTTTTGAGAAAAAATTTCGTATTTTTGATCAAAATGGCTGCGTTTAGAAAAAAATATGACCATTGGCCAATACCAAAAAAAATTGCATGCTTTTTTTGGTTTTTAAAATTTTGTTGTTTTTTCCATCTTTTTTGTTTTTGTTTTAGCAACACTGATGCAAAGGGTCAACTTTTGCAACGATTATTTTATTTGTTCATTTTTGTTTCAACACCTATGTTCCAGAAAGGAGGGGACGATAGCAATAAAAATAAAAATATTTTCAAGTGTTTTATTTTTCAAAGTCGAAAATGAAGCTTTCTCCTGCCCTTCCGTTCAAGGGCCCACATCACCAATTTTCATGAATTTATCAACAAAATGTACGACTTTTGGATCTACTGGGTGATCAAAAATTTTCAACTCAACCTTATGTTCTGAGTTCCAATCTACATTTATACGTATTATCCATATTATTATGATTTCACAATAAAAATATTCCTACGTATAAATTATATCGATCGGTTTGTTATTTCATTTCGAGGTCTCTTTTGTTATTGTGAATATTAAAAGAATGAGTAACTATTGTTGGGTGCTCTTGTTGTTCTCTTCATGCCAAACTGACAAAAATCACAGTCCAAGACAACAAAACCAAAAACCAATTTTCACAAGCAACAAAAGATTATTCATTTTTAGTCATTAATTGAAGCAAACGTGCAAGTTAGTTTGAGAATTTGAACTTTAACATGGCAAGGTGCTATGTTTTGCATCAAATTTCAAGACAAATCTTGAGAAAAATATTTTTCAAAATATGTAATTAACATTCTAGAAAACGTACACAAAACAGTGTAATTTTATGATAGGAGGGATGGAGAATAAAAATTTATAGATCAAGGTGACGAAGAAAAAAAACTCGAAAATTGAGTTTAAAAATAACTAAATTGACTTCAAAGATGAAAAAAACCACATCAAGTTAGCAAGTATTGAGAAATCATTCCTCCTCAAATTCGCTGATTTTGATTGCTTTAGATTGCCTGTTGAAAAAATACCTCATTTTTTAATACCGAAACCTTCCCCCTTTCCAGGTCTGCCAAGTAAAAATTACAAACATTTTAACATGTCGTTTTTTTGTGTTTGAAACATTTTCAATTGATAATTTTTGTTTTACTCCAATGGCTTCATTTTTTTACTCGGTCAAAAATCATTAAATAAAAAAATATTAATTAATGTGCTCGAGCAATTGAAAAAAATTAATTAATTTTTCGTGAACGATTACTCGAAGCGAGTGCAAGGTGCTGACTGCTGAGCACTTGACATATTACAGGACAGGATAACACTATGTACTGCAAATATACTTACAGCTGTAAAATAATCGATTAAAAAAATTGGCTAAAAGGTATAAAATTAAATGGGCTATACCTGGAAACGTGTGAGAAACACAATACCAGTACTGTGACGACGACGTGTAAGCTGACTGGTTAAGTGATCCTGTTAATAAACGCACATGCAATAGTAGAACTACATTTGTAGTGTATATTAATTCTTCATACGAGTAGTATTTTTCCAAAGGGAAAAAAATTATACAAGCGATAAGGCAAGTCTAGCAAACAGAACAGTTTCTCGCAATCAAACTGCTCAATTTGATGAAACTTCGCGAGTTAAAACTTGGAAAAAAAAGAAGAAAATTAATCGACAATTCAACTTAAAACATATCGTGAGATGAAAGCGTTGTATTAAAATTACGTGTTAGTGAAGGTAACATACAAATTTCATTTCTCGGTGTAGGTATTTTTTGATTATAAAATTGGAAAAACAGTATATACTATAAAAGAAGAAATTATCTTGAAAAAAATTTTGCTATCGTAATGTTCGGCATTGAATGCATTAAATTTCACTCTACTAGCTACTCTAGTACTTCGCTACTGGCTTTTTAGTGTACGATGCTCATTATTGCTAATTGCTAAGAGTATACTTTTTAGGCAGCACGTGTCTGCGAAATAGGCGAATAGCCTCGAGCTAATTTGGCATTACGTATCGACTATGAACCTACGTGTAATACGTACCTTTTGTTCTTGTTTTTGAATCGTCATACGTTTTATCTTGTTTACCGGAGATTCTATGAATTTCAAGAACCCTTCGAGTAATCCACGTTTTTCTTCTTGGGTTAGACGATCGTATACATCGCAGTTGGGCGAGCCGCCGTGGATTTTCTTCGTTCCAGGTTGAACTGATGGCAGTGCATAGACTCGGAATCGCCAGTATTTGCAAGACTAAAGGACAGAAATCATAAAATAAAATAAGATTTTTTTTTGAAAAGATAGGTTAAGAAAAGGAGAATTGCCAAAATTTATTGGAAAAAATTTTACAGTATCCATAAAATCTAACTTCCATCCTATTTCTTTTCAACCAGGTAAAGAAAAAAAATTGAAAGATGAGAAAAAGGTATAATTTTAAATCAAAGCAAAAATGCTTGCGACTGCTTTCGTCATTTCTATCCTCCCCCTCCCAATCTCCAACAGTTTTTTGAAAATATCCTGGAAAAATAGCATACTCAAGTGAAAAAAAGTGCATCAATTTGAAACCTTGCAGGAAAAAACAAATTTTCATAAAATGTAAGAATGTCGGTGTGAAGTTCTGAAAACAGAAATTTTTGAAAGGAAAATTAAACAATTTTTTACAAATTTAATGCACATAAAAATTCTTAGAAATCAGACAATTTAAAAAATTTTCCACTCTAGAATTTTTTGAAATTTTTAGCTCCTTTAAAAATACAATTTTGACAACTTCTGCATTCATTAAATTTGCCAATTTTGACACTTTTTCTGCGATCGATGGAGGAAGCAACAAGTTTTGAGTAGATTGAACTCTTTTCTACACAAAATCTAATTTCAAGAAATATTGTCAAGTGAAAAATAATAATTTTTAAAGAATGACAACTTTTGATCAAAGATATAATTTATTGAGTAATCCGTTGAAACCTCAATTTTTTTCAAAGTAAAAATCAATTTCAGAAATCCGTCGATATTTTAAACTCACACCCTTCCTCCTCTTCCTTCAATCACGTGCATGGTAAAAAAATTGCACGTTCACTTCAAAAGTCTGAAATTTCAAACACAAGAAGGTATTTATTCGGAAAGCATTTTTTTAAATTTCATTTTCAGAATAATGAAATAGGGTCACGGGTGGTTAGTTGTCAATAATTGTTAGTTGTCAAATTGCGTTTTTAAAAGGATACATGAACGCTATCTCCACGAAACCTTCATAATAACTTCATGCTATACCTACTAATGTTCCAACATGCAAAATTGGCAACATAGCTTTTTATTTGGGGATACAGTTTTGAAAAAAGTGATTTTACAGGTGCGAAGTTACACATGTTAAATTGGAACTTTTCGTTTTTGAACATAAAAATTTGTCAAAAGTAAATAAATTATACATCAATTTAAAGGAAATTTTATCACGGATTCAGTAATCACATGTTCAATTACAAAAAATTTTGAAATGAATAAAATTTTTTGGTACAAAGATGAAAAACGAGAAGTTGTTAGTTGTCAAAAAAGGGAATATTGTTAGTTGTCAATAAGATAGTTTACCAAAATATGCATCAAAGTGGAAAAATATTTTTAGAAAATTATCTATTGCATTATTGAATCATTTTTTTTCTGTCTTTCATTCTATAAAACGAATAAAAAGTTGAATTGATGGATTTACCTACGCAAAAAAAAAATTCAATGAATGACCAGTCAATTTTTAAAGTCCTTTATGGATATTTTTTCAAGTTTTTGAGTTTATCTAAAAGTTTAGTCCTTCTCATGTGTTATCTTTTTGAAAATTTTCGAAAATTGAATTGTAAGTTTTTTTAATCAATAGTGAATGCGTGTTTGACAACTTACAACAGGGGTGGTTGTTAGTTGTCACAAAAAAGTATCTCACTAAATCCACCATTAACTATTCATCACATGAACCAAAATTCAATTTTAAAAAAAGAAAACACGCGCAAAGAATCAAGCTTTCAAATGAGCCCAAAACCGCAAAAAAATATTCATAAATGGCTTCAGAAACTTCAAAAAACTTTTTTTCTTGACAACTAACCACCCGTGACCCTACATATTAACTTTTAATGGGTTTTTTAAAGAAAATTTTCAACTACCTGAATCTTTTAAATCAATCTCACTCTCCCCCTCCACCAAAAAATTTCCTTCTTCAATATACTTTTTTCAATTTACAAAAATCATGGAACTTTTTTTCACAAAATTATTCGAATAAACGTCTAAATCTTCCTCTTACTCTTCCCTTCCCTCTCCCAAAAAAGTTCATTATTTCAAAATTTTCAGCTTCATCTTCTTTTCAGAGAAGCGGAGGTAGGAAAAATGAGGTTTAAGGGAATTTGAAAGAGGTACCTACTCGTTTTGCTGCGTTTCGTTCGTTTTCCAAAAATTAAAAAAAAAAAAAAAAAACATTTTTTTTTCATGAAATTTTTCAATTAGACTTCTTTTCCTTTCTCCCTCCCCCCCCAAAAAAGCTCAAAGTTTCAACATTCTTATTTTCGCGAGTTGGCAGAGAGGGAGGGAGGAAAGGAAGATGAGGGCCATAAGATCTTGAGAAAGGTCACCATTTTGCACACAATATTCATTTAATTTTCCAAAAATCACGAATAAAATTTTCCATGAAATTCTTTATTTAGATCAATATTTAAACCTCCTACTCCTCCTTCTCTTCCTCCTCCTCTTCTCCTCTTCCCAAAAAGGCTCAATGTTTAAAAATCCTGAACTGCAGTTGTCTATTCAAAAACATTGAAAAGATATTATTTATGCCCCAGAATTTATGTTTTATTTCATCTTCTCATTCACCTACCCCTTCCCCAAAATAGTTACACGTTTCAAAATTCTAAAAAAATTCTTCAAAACCAACGTTTCGCAAAGAAATATGTTAATTTTTTTTCATCGTTAATTTCTTCTCCAGGGAAAAGAAGTGACGAGGGTCGAGAGACCTTGAAAAAGGTCACACATTCTATACAAGACACGGAGAAATTTCAGCAACAATTTTTCAAATCAATGTTTGAAGCTGATTCTCTCCTCTCCACCTCCCTTCTCCTCCTCCTCCTCCTCTAAAAATAACATCAAACATTTTCCAAAATTTTTCAATTTATTATCGTTTTTTTTTCAAGACTGAGATGACATTTTTCTATTTGTTGCTTTCATTTTTCAAACATCCCAGAGAAAATTTCTCATAAAACCCCTCAAATCAATATTCAACTTCTTCCGCTTCTTTTCCACAAATAAGTCTACTTCCACTAAGTTCAAAAAAATTTTTTTGATTTAGAATTTTTTATTTATCTTTTCATTTTCCTACCATTTCTTTCTCTCTCAGAAAAAACTCATAACGTTTCAATATTCAAAAAATGTTTATAAAAAATTTCATTGGGATATTTTTGCCTCTGAATTCTTTCTCGTTTCTTCTCGTTTTCATATCTTTTTTCAAATAAAAGAAGAACCGAGCCATAGATCTTTAAAAAGGTCATTTTTTCAACAGTTTCTTCAATTTTTTATAAAAGTTAAGCACAAGTAAAAATTTCTGGAAGAAAATTCACAATAATTGAAAGAAATCTCAACATTTCTCTTAAGAGAGGTAAATGGAAAAATTCAACAAAAAAGAGTCTATCTGCTAAAAACAACTAAACCGAAATGATACCTATCAATTGAAATTTCCTGAAAACATAAAAATATTCAGTCACTGGAAGTAATATCCCCCCTTTCTAAAAAAAAAAAACGTCGAAAGGTGAAATTGATCAACAAATTTTAAATTTAGATCTTTAAGTAGGCGGGGAAGAAATCCATCTTGAAACTATATATTTTTTTTAATGTAGTCATTTCAATTCACAGTGATGAATTTTGTAAAATTTTGAAGAACCTTTGCTCTGCCTACCTTCAATCATTCTATTCTTATCAGACAAACGAATCTCAAAATGAATGAAATACGAGTATCTCAAAAATGTTGATTTTACCGACCTCAAATTTCTCATCTCTCCTTCCTTTTTTTGGGTAGATATTCTAAAAAACCCATCTTTAAACTTTTTCCAGACTACTTGACGCACTTTGCAGTTATCTCCCGTTTCCACATCTTCTATATTGAATAAATCTTATCTTACCTCGACCAATTGGAAATCAGTATCGCCTCTGGTGCAAATGTAATGATCCAGGTAGTTCCAATTGAAATTCTCCAGTTTTTCAGCATTAAAAGACACCCAAGATACACCATATGTGTTATGATCCGGCGCCTGGAACCGATATCTGTACTGGATCACAAAAGGTGGATACGGATGCCTGTAAACAAAAAAAAAAAAACTCATTTTAATATCTAAGCAAATTAAAAACTCAAAAATCAGATTTATTATCACTAATGCTTAATTCAATCAAACTATTAATTTTAGCAACGACGTAATTATTAGTAACAGCAACATTTAATTCATCCGGGTACGAGGGTAATTTTTCAAATTCATCTAAACTTAGCGGTTTGGCCAACCTATCATCTAAAGCGTTCCAAATAATCTTAATAATATTTTCAATAGTGTACAGAGAGCTTTCAGTATACGGAGCTGAGACAGTATTGCTGACATGTAGAAGACGTTCAACATCCACGTAATGCCTCAATCTCAAAACCAATTGCTCGGCAGCTTGTTCGTTATCATTTTCGTTCAAACAGTGATGATAAAAAGACATATTTTGCGTATCGTACACCAGTAAACTATACCGAGAGGGGGTCTTTAAAACGAACAATATTTCGGAGTATTTCCTAATAACATCGGGATTCAAAATTCTCTCGATATCTTCCTCAGAGCCAGAAATCAACAAAGAGGTGGTTTCTAAATCCACGATGTGTATTTGAGGATACGATCGTTTCAAGTAGTTGACGAATTCGCTCAGGACATCGTCGTCTACGATCGAAGATGACGAGAATTTACTCAAGTTTTTGAGTACTCGTAGTAAATTTTGTATTTTCCAAGGATGAGATTTGTTGGTCGCCGTTTGGAGCTTGGAAAGAGGAGAAATGGCTTCTGTGGCTGATTTCAGTTCTCTGATTTCTTCTTGTTTTTTACATAGCAGATCGGATAAACTGCACAGTTCTGATTGCAAGAGTCGATTTTTTTCTACAAGCAGCGCTATCGATAGGTCGTCCTCGTCGATTGGGGGTATTCTCGAGGTATCGCTTAACATAGTCCCGGTACTAGTAGAGCTATCGTCTCGAGACATTTTTTTTTCAATCGCTAGGTTCCAAATTTCTAACACGAGTTTGAGTCGTAATGAAGGTGGCGATAACGATCATTAAAATTTGCTAAGCATGAGAAAATTCGTGTAAATTGAAAAATTGCAGATAAGAAAGCTTAAACATGACCTATCAGACCTATAGATATCGTGTTTTGACGTTCAACTAATGATTGGGAGAAATTAATTCATAATCTTAGATAATATACAGTCTAAAAACACAATTTCCAGAATTTTCAACGTCCTACTGTAGATTATGTCACAGTTGACAGTTCATTCCATGAGCACAAATGCAACATATTATTTATTCGCATCTGTTTAGCATCTTTACTCTACCTAGTAACTAATCTTTTTTCCTTGCCAGTGTTAAACGTCCCCACCCCTACACAAAATAATTTCACGTTTCATGATTCATCTGATATGTACTCGTATTTTTATACTGTACATTCACTAAATTCATTATCACCTTGTTAGTTAACCGTAAGTCGTTTGTATCGTTGAAAAATAAACGTTCTTGAAATTAAATTAGTTTTCATAATCCGAAATATTATCGATCATAATACGAGTAAAGTAAATAGTGAAGAACATAATTACAACTAAATTCGAAAATGCGTTCATTTAGCATATTTGGTGTTTTTTTTATACTTTACTGCAATGGTGAGTACAAAGAAAAGGTATTTGAAGATGAATTACTAAAAAAAACCCTCAGTTTCAATTTTGAATAACTTTCATTTTTTGTACACAGAATGCACCATGTCGGTAGAGCTGCTGGCTCCTACTTTTATCTACGACAATACATGGTGCCCGGAGAACGAGTTGGATGCACAATTGAATGAAATTATCAGATTTACAAGCAATTTCAGTTCATGTGCTATTGATACAGGTTTCGTGACGATATGGGTGAACTCCGGTAAATTCGAATTTACAAAATGAGTTTACTTACATTCTATTATTTTACCATTACCTAGTCTGTATGTATTTGAACTTGAACACCTCTCAATAATGTGGCTCTTGACTGGATAAAAATGGTGAAATATTCAACAAGTTTTTATCGTGCTTCAGGAAGAGCATTTTTAATTTTAATTGCTACCTTCTCAAACAATGAAATATTTTCATACGATTACATTGATTAACGATTAGCATTTTGAAAGTGTTGGGTGTACAAGTTTTGGGCATAGGTATCTGATTTTTTTTTTTTTTAATTCAAACTTTAAAAAATCTAAGCTGAATGTCATGTAATAGCTATTTATTTTTTTTGTAATACCTGCGACTAAGTCGTAAAGTTTTAAATGATGGAAGTTTTCTTTTACTTTTATTTATTTATTGAGAGCCATTTAGGCATTTACAGCAACTTATAGGCTAGGGGCTCTATATTAAGACAAACTTATGAATAGGGTACTTGCTTTGAGCTTTTTTTTGTGAGTTTTCAACTTGAGAAATTCTTTTATCCATTTTTTTGAAACAGTTCCCAAATGTCATGTAAGCTTGGCTGCTCTTTTAATTCCACTGATTCATCTGATTCATTAGTGTTATTCTTTGGAAGATTTCTTCAGACAGTTTTAGCTTGTTTGGGTTCTTCATTGTTTTCTGCTCCTGGCTTTGAGTGGTCCTTTGCTTGACATGATCAGTTGCTGTCATCTTTGGTTTAGATATAGCCACAACTTTTGCTTGATATACTTACTGGATACCCTTCTAATTTGCTGCATGATCATCATCACAGTTAGTACTCTTCTACCTATGTTGCTCTGTTTCATGGTTTGCTCCACACTTGACACATTTGGGGTTCCTTGCGCAGTATCTTTTGGTATGACCAACTTGCTGCAAGTTTTCACATTGAGTTAGCTCTAGAGCTGTGGGATCGAAACAATTTTGGGATTAAGTTTTGGTTTCAGGATCAAAATTTATTCATTTTGGGATTCGTTCATCTAAATTTTCATTTTGGTTTCAGGATTTGTTTAAGGATTGAAAAAATTGTTTTGGTTCTAGTTTAGGGGATTTCCATTTCAACCAATTTTAAGCCCAAATTGATGAATGGACCCAGCAAGGGGTCTAAAAAAATGCAACGTTTTACATGGAGAATCTCAAGTCATAATTAGTTTAACGTTTTAAATGCATATTTCGCTAAATTCGTCGAGTAATTTTTATATCTAATAATCTGAATGAATGATGATAAATGATGTAGAATGACAATTTATCAAAATAAAATCGCGGGAAAAAGGCAAAAATTGAAATTCTAGAACCAAAACGATTTTGTTTCAGTTTTGGGGATTGTTTTGGGTTCAAGATTATATCAGTTATGGTTTTTTTTCAGTCTCAGGATCAACAAAAATGACGATTTTAGTTTCGAGATTGCCAGATTGGTTTTGGGATTGGATTTGAATCAGAGTCCTGCACAGTGTAGTTGAAAGTTATCTGCGTTAGTCCTGTGTCAAGTGCAGTAAGCTACCAAATATAACTCATCCAAAAGCGGTTATATCCGCGTTAGCTGATGCGGATAATTTTGTAGTTAAAATAACTACACTACATACATGCGATTATACCGCGTTCTTATCAGAAATGTATTATGTAATGCTCAATTCTGTCATTTCTGTCTTATTTGTTTGATGAGTCACCAGAGAACCGAAGGCGGTTAACGTATGGTTATTAACCTAACTTACCGCTGGTTGCGCGCACCGACAAAATTAACTGCAGTTAGTAACCTATAGTTAGATTAGTTGATAATATCTGTGGTTATCCGGTTATTTTAACTAAGTACACCGTGCAGTACTCTGATTTGAAGAATCAGGATTTTGGGGATTTAATCAGTTCCAGTTTGGGGATCGTTTTGTTCCCACAGCTCTGGTTAGCTTTCTCTTTTTTGCTCAAGGTTCTACCTTCAGTTCAGTATGCAACAAGAACCTCATTTCATAAATCAGAGCTGTGAGACCAAAATGATCCCAAAATTGGAACCAATTAAATCTCGATTCAAATCCAAAACCAAAATCATTATTTTTCTCAGGGTTGAAAACTGTTTCAAATTGAATTGGTTGTGATGGTGGTGGTTCCCCATTTCAGTTCCCAAAAGGTTCTCAGACATGGCTTTGCAATGGTTTTGTTCTGGTTCCAAAACGTACCTTTCACATTGTTCTTCCAAAATGGTTCTCAGTTCTTCTCAAACTCAAACGGTTCTGGTGGTTCCTTTTACTCCTCCTTTGATGTTTTGCTGGTGGTGCTGGTTGTTCCACCAATTAAAAATGGTTCCAAATGGTTCCAGGTCCAAAAAAATGGCAAAAAATTGAAAATTTGAAAAAGTTCCCCTTTATCGCGCTTATTTTGCATGAAAAACACGAATTCATATTTCACTTTGGTAAGAAAAAACGAAGTTTAAAATGATGATGGGACCAAAAAGAACCGATTCCTGAAAAGGGTTCTGATGGTTCTTCTTATTTAAAACATGTTCTGGTTCTTGTTCTGGTTGTTCTTTCCATAAAAAACTCAATCGGTTCTAAATGGTTCTAAATTGTTTAAAAATCATTTTATATGGTTGTTCTTTTGGTACATACTTCTATTTTCCAAATTTTGAAACTGTTCTGATGGTTCTGTTTCCCGTTTCACCTGACCTAAAAAAGTGGTTGTGGTGGTTCCAAACGTTTGCGGCTCCAAACAGTTTTCAACCCTGAATTTTTTCTTGATCCCGAAACTGAAAAGATCCTGGAACTGATATAATTTTGAACCCAAAACAATCCCGGAACCAAAACAAAATTGTTTCGGTTTCGGGATTTCAATTTTTGCCTTTTTCCTGCCATTTTCTTTTGATAAATGGTCATTTTACATCATTTATTGTCATTGTCATTGTCAATCATTCAGATTATAATAAAAACTACTCAAAGAATTAAGTAAAATATGCATTTAAAACGTTAAACTAATTACACCATCGGATTTTTTACATCAAAACCGCCTATTTTTTAGACCCTTGCAGGATTCGGCGTCAACAAACATGTGTTGCACTCTGGCGGTGAAATGCATGAAATACGTGTTATCATGCTGAAAGGGGGATATTTCCATACTTACGCACGCTTACACACGCGCACACTCGACTTGTCGAGATGCGAATGAATGCGATTCTCTACAAAAAGTCCCCCTTTCAGCAAGGCGATGGTGGCGCGGCCACGAGATGTTAACGCCGAATTCATTATAGTCAATGTGGGCTTGAAATTGGTTGAAATGAAAATCCCAAAACCAAAACCGATTCAACCCAGAACTGAAACAATGTTTTCAATCCCAAAACAAATCCAGTAACTGAAATGAAAATTTAGAAGAGCAAATCCCAAAACAAAACCAATCCCAAAATGAAAAAATGTCAAACCTGAAATCTAACCCCGAAATCGACTTGTTTTTATTTGGGGAGGGGGGGGGGATAAGATGCGCATAAAGGTCTGGCAATGTCACCTTAAATGATTTTTTACTCACAATTTCTCCAGATTCATCTTTTTTCACCTCCGTTTTCTGGATAATTACATTGGTGAAATCAATGGCATCATGTCCGATTTTAATCAATTCTATATGACCTTTGAAAGAGGAAGCTACTCCAATAAACGTCATTCAATGTTGCCCTGCACTTCATTTAAATCTTCTTACAACAATTCGAAATTGCTGCAAAAATTGAAAACTAGCTGGAGGCTCTTGAGTTGATTATGTTACACACACAAATTTTTTTGGTATTTAAATGAAAATAAAATGATACCTATCCCATAAGTAAAAGCAGCTTTTCAGAATTTTTTAAACTTCTAAAAAATTCACTAAAAAATCTTGGACCGGGTTTTAGAACGTTCTGTTTTGATCCATTATCTGTTACTGTATACGGTTGAGCCCACTCACCCAACTTTTACATTAATATGCGTGTAAGTGTGTATATTTCTTCAATTAGTGATAACTGACACGGAGCTATTTATTTGTTCAATATGATCTCCCTTAGCACTCTATCCTTTCTGACACTGCCATAATTATGCCTTTTCATGGGTTCATGAAGCATGTATGCATTTCTATAGTTTATACTTCTGTCTTGGTTTGGCTTGTTGTTTGCACATATGATAAGCAATTTCAATATAAATTCATATCTAATTTTCTAGGTCGCAGAAGCAAAGTCACAGAAATATCGAATTCTACCATTACGCCGATTAATGACCAAAAGGCTTTGTATAGGTTACTCCACCTTTTAGAAAGGTCTCCTCCATACTACGCAATTTATGTGATGACATTTGCGACAAAATCTTGGGATGAAGGCTTAGTTGAAAAAATTCTAGAACAAATACAAATCAAAAGATCACAGGTGATTTCCGTACTTTGTGATTTCAATTTAGTTTAAATGTAAACGAAAATTATTAATGTACATTGTAATATACGAGTATCCGATTTCTTTCCATAGGTCAATTTTTTCATTTGGGGCGAGTATCCTTCTGAAGTCGACTACCTTAAAGAATACAGATTGATTAGTTCGATAAGTAACGGGATTACGCGGACTTCATTCGAATTAAATCCGGTAAGAAGGGGGCTCTGGTAAATCAAAGTCAGCCATATAAATCGTAGTTCATACCTATTGAATTAAATACAGGTACCTAATACGAGTATTTTTCTTGACAGTTTACAGATTGTATGTCTACGCGGCTGAATTCTATTCCAATAAAAGCAAACCTGCTAACAGTTTATGGTACTGGTAATGGAACATATTGCATGAAAACAGATTCACTTTTGAGAACTAATCTAGAAGATATGATATACAGTAATTTTGATTCAAACGAGTATGACGCTGACGTAACAATATCAAGAAAATACGATCGGACTACGAAAAGCAGAATTCAAGAGGTCATTACTTTCTCATATTACGTAGATTGTGTACATAGTTACATAGACTTAATTCTTTAAGAAAAGAACCTTCTCAAACTGTCAACTTGTCTCACAATAACAATGACATCGTCACTCATCAAAATAAGTTTAGATTTCGCAAACTTTTTTGAAAAATTTTTAGTCCAAAATTATTTTATTCATTTTGTGATTTTTGAAAAAGTGTCATTCAACTTATATACAAAATGGGTTGAAATTTCGCAATAAATTCGAATAAGCATTACAAATACTGAAAATAATGATCCAGTTTTAGGCTCATAATTCTACAAAAATGCTCAAAAATTATTTTTATTGAAATATTTTGAATTTCTCGCGAAATTTTAACACACTATTTCAAAAATTACAAAACGAATAATCCAATTTTGGGCTCAAAATTCTTCAAAAACGCCTAAAAAACATTTACCTCAAGGGTACCAGAATGTGTTAAAATTTCAGCAAAAAATCCAAAAATTTCTATCAATACTTCCTTTTGGAGTAAGTAATTTTAAAGATCTTCAAGCCCAAAATTAGGTCATGATTTTTGAAATGTTCGAAAAGATGCAATGTAATCTGTAAAAATGGATTAAAATTCCGGCAGAAAATCAAAATTTTTCATCAAAACCTTTTCCTCAATATATAGGAAAAAGAGAATCTCAAAATTTACTTCTTCGGAGTAAATGAGAGTGACATGCTCTTTTGGTAAATCTTTCAGCAGACAAGTTGTATTGTGAATGCAAATATTACCTTGTGAGATGAATTTGGATTAAATTTGTAACATATTTTATAATATTTTAGGTATGTGTGGAAGTTCGTAGAAAATCTCAAAATCCAAGTCATGCTTCTTCTTACACGTTACGAGGGTTCAGCGAAAGCGACTTCGACTTTAATTATGGATTTTCAGCGGACAACGTGACATTATTGAATAAGGCATATACCAGGCCAGTCAGAGGTAAAGATAACTATCGAGTGAATTTTTACAATGAAAATATACGTCATACTTATTTCATCTCATTGCACATTCATCATCAGGAATATCAAACAAAATCTACGTATCACCATGCTTAGAAAACACGCCATATGGATTTGATCACTTCAGGATACTGTTCATAAATGGTACTTCTTCTGCAGAAGAAATACCTCTGGAACTGATACCAAACACCGATCTGTTTGTAGGATCATTCGAACCACCAGAAAAGGAATACTTTTACATACAAGTGAGTGTGTAGTAGGTAGCTAGGTACTTAATTTCATGAAACGTGTTAGGTATTGCAATACCTACTAATTAGATCAGTCAATAGCTCAATACTACCATCAACATGAAGAACTACGAATTTTTGTTTTCTCTTTAGGTCACGACCTATGCGGATGGTGAAAAAATCTCACGGATGTCGTCTATTGCGATGAATGCTGCAGATGGGTTTGGCGAAGATAAACAAAATCCAACGATTGGACGCAAACCAACAGAGCATCGCAGGTACTACATACCACGACCACCAACAGATCATCTCAAGGTCAAACCAATAATTCAACAAAACCCAGAGTCTTCGGAATCAGAATACAGAATCGACATAACAATTGCGCTCTATTGCGCGATTGTCATTTTATTATTAACATTGATAGTGCTGCTCTTCATTTTGCCTAAAAGTTTTTGGAGGGATTGCCTTTCTCCTGGAGGATCAGGGCGTCGTAGAGAAGCACCCGAACCACTAGGAATAGAAAAAGCTCGTCGTCGAGCAGTGCCAAACAATTATCTCATTATGATGCCTTCTAAAAGAGTTTGACAATAGACGAATGTATCAACAAAGTCATAGTGTACTTTTTCAATGCGAATACTGCGAATTGCGCACTTAATTATTCTTGAAGAATGAAGATGAACGTAAAAATTTTGAATCGACTGCGAGTTATTTTTGAACTCATTTGATTTGACAAGGTCACGGATTATCAAAATGAATCACTCAATATAGTCCTGGTACTGGTAGAGCTATCGTCTCCAGACATTTTTTTTCAATTTTCAACACAGTTCAAGTCGTAATGAAGGTGGCGATAATTAGCATTAAAATTTGTTAAGCATGAGAAAATTCTTGGGAATTGAAAAATTGCAGATAAGAAAGCTTAAACGTGACCTAATAATCGTGTTTTGACGTTTAACTTATGGATGGGAGAAATTAACAAAAGGTATTCTTTCTTATACAGTCTATAAAAAAACACAATTTTCATCGACTTTTCAATGTCCTAGGTACTGCATTTTATGTCACAGTTCACTCATCGTTTAGCATCTTCTTTTCACACTACCTAATAACTAATTTTTTTCCTTGCCAGTGTTAGACGTCCCCACCCATACACAAAATTAATTTCATATTTCACGATTTATCTGATCTGTAAATTCGCCGAATTCGTTATCAGCTTGTTAGTTAACTGTAAGTCGTTTGTATCGTTGGAAAATAAACGTTCTTGAAATGAATTACTTAGTTTTCATAACCGGCAATACTTATTATCAATCATAATACGAGTAAATTGTGAAGAACATATAATTACCACTAAATTCTAAAATGCGTTCATTTAGTATATTCTGTATTTTTTTAATATTTTATTGCAATGGTGAGTACAAAGAAAAAGTTTTCGAAGAATCACTAAGAATTTAAGAAACCTTCACTTTCAATTTTGAATTACTTTAATTTTTTGTACACAGAATGCACCGCGACGGAATTTTCGTTTCCTCATTTTATCTGTGAGTGGTCCACGAACAAGTCGGATGAAAGTAGAATGATGAGGAGGCATTTCTCATCATGTGCTAGGACAGATTTACAGGGGACATCGCTGAACTCCGGTAAATACAAATTTACAAAATGGGTTTACCTAACATGCGATTATATTACCATTACCACTAGTATCTATAGTGGAATACCTTTCAATAATGGGGCTCTCGACGGGACAAAAATGGTGAAATTATTCAACAAGTTTTCGTCGCGCTTCAGGAAGAGTATTTTAATTTTAATTTCTACCTTCCCAAACAATGAAATTCTCATACGATTACATTGATTAGCGATTAGCGTTTTGAAATTGTTGAGTGTAGTATCTGAATCATGTACCAGGTACCTACAACGTCTTTCAGGGGGCAGTAGTCCATTTTCATCAATTTTAGGCAGGTATTTTTTTAAAATCAAAAATGAGAAATTCTTTTATCCATTTTTTGAAGTACTTCCCAAATGGCATATAAGATTGGCTGCTCTTCTACATCTGAAGTTCCAATGATTCATCTGATTCCTTAGGGTAGTGTTATTCTTTGGAAGATTTCTTTCGACAGTTTTAGTCGGGGAGCCCGCTTAAGGATCTAAAGGGAGAGTCCTAAGAAACATTTCTAGCCCTTGTACTCAAAAAAAAAGTGGCCCTACTTACAAAATGGTGGCCATTTTGATCGGAAGGTCAGCTGAAATCGCAGATTTTGCGTTCCAACATAGGACTTGCACAAAATTTTTCAAACCGTACAAAGGAAGATCGAAAGATCAGGCAAAAATTTATCACCTGTCAAATTTTCAAGTGCTAAAGAGCGTTTTTTGATTTTTGGTGAATTTTTGAAAATCAAATTCAGGCCCAAAAAGAGGTAAAAAATCAACATTTTATCAAATTGACCAAAAAAAGCTGAAATTTAGGATATACCTTATTTTCGACATGCCAAATCGATTGGCAACTGTTTCAAACCGTTTTGAGCAGTTCTGGAGACTCCAGCAGATTTTTGAAACTCGAATTAAATGTTGTATGGAAAGCCGAAATTTACTCTGCAAACTAATTTCAATACGCTAAGAAGTCGTCTGCAGGTGGATTTGAAGTCGTTTTGGAGCCTCCAGCGACTTTTTGAAAATAACTGGAGCCTCCAGCGGATTTTTGAAACTTTAAATTTTTACAAAATTTCTTCAAATGGAGACGGAAAGCTGAAATTTACTCCACACTCCGCAATTTCAACACCCTCTGAAGACGACTTCAGGTGGATTTGAAGTCATTTTGGAGCCTCCAGCGACTTTTTGAAAACTACTGGAGCCTCTAGTAGATTTTTGAAACTTGAAATTTCCGCAATGGAGTTGGCAAGCTGAAGTTTACTTCGCAAACCAATTTCAATGCGATATGAAGTCGACTACATGGTGGTTTCAAATGGTTTTGAAGTTTCCAGCTACTTTTTGGAAATAATTTTCCAAAAAAAACGCCATACGACCTTTCAAAAAGTCGCTGGAGTCTCCAAAACGACTTGAAATCCACCAGCAGTCGACTTCGTAGCGTATTGAAATTAGTTTGCAGAATGAATTTCGACTTTCCATCTCCGTTTGATGAAATTTTGGGGAAATTTAAAATTTCAAAAATCTGCTGGAGACTCCAGTAATTTTCAAAAAGTTGCTGGAGGCTCCAAAACGAATTCAAATCCACCTGCAGTTGACTTCGTAGCGTATTGAAATTAGTTTGCAGAATGAATTTCGGCTTTTCAACTCCATTTTTGATGTAATTTTGTGTTAATTTCGAGTTTCAAAGCTGGAGGCTCCAGATCTGCTCAAAACGGTTTGAAACAGTTTCCAATCTATCTGGAATGTCGAAAATAGGGTGTATCTCGAATTTCAGCTTTCTTGATCAATTTGGTAAAATTTTGATTTTGTCCCTCATTTTTGGCCTGAATTTGATTTTCAAGAGAAATGACCTTCAAAAAGGCGAACTAATCCATGCTCAAAGCAGCCTCCAATATTGCACTGAATTTCATTTCTAAATGTTCCTACAACAATTTGAAGTTTCTGCAAAAATTGGAAACTTGTTGAAGGCTCTAGAGCTGATTGAAATTGGTAGTTTTCAAACTGGAGGGGTTGATTAAAACAATGACAAGTTTTTTTTTGCATTGAAATGAAAATAAAAATTATATCAGCAGCTTTTCAAAATTGTTTAAACTTCTGAAAATTTAGTGATAATTTGATAACTGATACGAGCTATTTATTTGTCCATTATGATCTCCCTTAGCACTCTAAATATGTCGTATTTTCTTTCTGCCATCGCCATAATTATGCCTTTTCTGTGTTCATGAAGCATATTACATGCGTTTCTAGGTTATACTCCTGTCTTGGTTTGGCTTGATGTTTATCATAATTGATAAGCAATTTCAGTGTACTAAACTCTTATCTACTTTTCTAGATGACGAAGACCAAGAAATATCGAATTCCACCGCAACGCCGACTCATGACCAAAAGGCTTTGTATAAGTTACTCCACATTTTAGAAAGGTCTCCTCCATACTACGCAATTTATGTGATCACATTTGCGACAGCATCCTGCGATGAGGGCTTAGTTGAAAAAATTCTAGAGCAAATACAAATCAAAAGATCACAGGTGATTTCCGGCATATTTTGTGATTTTAATTCAGTTTGAATGTAAACGAAAATTATATGTAGGTACGAGTATCTGATTTCTTTCCATAGGTCAATTTTTTCATCAGAGGCGAGTATCCTTCTGAAGTCGACTACCTTAAAGAATACAGATTGATTACTTCGATAAGTAACGGAATTACGTGGACTCCGTCCAAATTGAATCCGGTAAGAAGAGGGCTCTGGCAAATCAAAATCATGCCATGAAATTCGTAGTTCATATTAAATTAAATACAGGTACCTAATACGAGTATTTTTCTTGACAGTTTACAGATTGTAAGTCTATGCGGATAAATTTTATTCCAACGAAAGCACACCTGCTTACAGTTTATGGCACTGATAATGGAACATATTGCATGAAAACAGATTCACTTTTGAGAAATAATTTAGAAGATATGATACAAAGTAATTTTGATTCAAACGAGTATGATGTAACAATCTCAAGAAGACACGATCGAACTATGAAAGGCAGAACTCAAGAGGTCATTATTTTCTCATACTACTTGTACGTAGATAAAAATATACATAAGCCCTACATACTTAATTCTTTAAGGAAAGAATGAGTAGGGAAAAATAAAGGTTTTCAAAAACGACCTTGAAAATTTCAGGCCCATGCACAGGGTGCCCACAAATTGAAAAACTGGTTTGGTCAAAAAATTCAAACTTGTTTTTATTGGCGCAATGTATTCTACACACTAAGGCGACAAAAACGTGATATGAATTTTCTGAAACAGGTTCATTAATTTGCAACCATGTTATCAAAAATTACCTAAAAATTGGAGATCAAGAAAAGGCTTGAAACAAAAGTTGTGGGGCGTGAAAAATTACACAATTCTGTTCAATCACATTTTTAAACCGGTTCTTGGTTCACATTTAATGACCAGTTTTTGACAATCACCTAAAAATCCAAGATAGAGAAAAAAGCTCGAAACAAAAGTCGTAGAGCGTGAAAAATTGAACCATTTTCGCTGATCAGATCTTGAAACCGGTTCATTAATTTGCAACCAGTTATCAAAAATTACCTACAGATTGGAGATCGAGAAAAAAGCTTTAAACAAAAGTTGTAGTGCACGAAGCGTGAAAAATTACACAATTCTGTTCAATCACATTTTGAAACCGGTTCATTTGGTTCGCATTCAACTATTTTCATTATTCAGATTTTGAAACCAGTTCATTAATTCGCAGAAAGCCATCGAAAGTTACCTGGTTGCAAATTCATGAACTGGTTTCAAAATCTGAACAGCAAAAATTTGTTTTGAGCTTTTTTCTCTGTCTTTGATTTTTAGGTGATTGTCAAAAACCGGTTACTAAATGTCAACCAAGAACCGGTTTAAAAATGCGATTGAACAGAATTGTGTAATTTTTCACGCCCCACTGCCCCACAACGTTTGTTTTGAGCTTTTTTCTCTATCTTTGATTTTTAGGTGATTGTCAAAAACCGGTTACTAAATGTGAACCAAGAACAGGTTTAAAAATGTGATTGAACAGAATTGTGTAACTTTTCACGCCCTACAACTTTTGTTTCAAGCCTTTTCTCGATCTCCAATTTTTAGGTAATTTTTGATAACTGGTTGCAAATTAATGAACCGGTTTCAAAAAATTCATATCACGTTTTTGTCGCCTTAGTGAGTAGAATACATGGCGCAAATAAAAACCAGTTTGAATTTTTAGACCAAACCAGGTTTTTCAATTTGTGGACACCCTGTGCACGCTTCATTCATCTCGATAGCTCTTTCCACTTGGAAATAAAAGCCACAGAGCACTACTTTTGCGTCATACTGTCTATGAAAGAATTTCATTAAAAGTTACTTCGCCACACATCAAAATAAGTTTAAATTTCGCAAGTTTTTTGAAAAATTTTTAATCCAAAATTGATTTATTCATTTTGCGATTTTTGAAAAAGTGTCACTCAACCTATAAAAATAGGTTGAAATTTCGCAATAAATTGGAATAAGTATTTCAAATATGCTGAAAATAATGATCGGTTTTGGGCTCAGAATCCCACAAAAATGCTCAAAAATTATTTTCACTGAAATATTTTGAATCTCTCGCGAAATTTTAACTCACATTTTTAGAGGTAAAATGACACTATTTCAAAATTTACAAAACGAATAATCCAATTTCGGGTTCAAAATTCTTTGAAAACGACTAAAAAACATTTTCCTCGCGGGTACCAGAATGTGTTAAAATTTCAGCAAAAAATCCAAAATTTCTATCGATACTTTTTTTTCGAGTAATTTTAAAGATTTTCAAGCCCAAAATTAGGTCACGATTTTTGAAATGTTTGAAAAGATGCAATGCAATCTGTAAAAATGGATTAAAATTCTGGCAGAAAATCAAAATTTTTCATCAAAACCTTTTCCTCAGTCTAGGAACAAGAGAAGCTCAAAATTTAGTTCTTGGGTGTAAGTGAGAGTGACATACTTTTTCGGTAAGTCAAATTTCAGCTGACACACTGAAAAAAATGATTTTTGAAATCATGTACTCATCACCTGAATTAATGCAATGAGTACTGTACAAAGCGGTATATTGCGCTGTCATGTAATGGTCCAAGTTACTTGCAGAACAAGTGCATTGTTTCATGTAGTGAGTACTTGATGGTAATGTATAGGTTCCCCCCTTGGAAATTCATGCAGTCATTACTGCGAATTACTGCAGTGGTTGTTGTTTAAAAGAAATGTCATGTATTAAGTACATGATTTCTAATTAATGCAGTAAACGTTACATATCAGAATGGGAAATATACTGGGTGCTATTGCTAGTCAGGCATTGGGTACAATTATCATTTTAGATAAAGGGCTTAGTACATTAGAAAAATGTACAAAATGCATTATCTGGGACTCAGTACATTTTGTAATGTACTGAGTCCCAAATAATACGCATTTCCAGCTTCCATCAACATAGTCTACAAGTTAGTCTTGTGTGCTCTTGTGTGCAAAGCTAACGTTTTCAATATTACGTATGGTGTTACTTATTGAAAATACTTAGCACTTTCCTCTGTTTTTGTTGATTTTCAATAAAATTGGTGATTTTTAACGCATATACGAGTATATTTTTTGTTGATTTTTACTGTAATGTAAATTTTACAAGTGTCTTGGTCAATTTTCTATGAATTTTTTTAATGCATTGGTCAATTTTCTGTGAATTTTTCAAGTGTTGTGGTCAATTTTCAAAGTGTAGTACGTAATGTGAATTTTTCAAGTGTTGTAGTCAATTTTCTGTCCATTTTTCAAGTGTTGTGGTCAATTTTCAACGTAATGCGAATTTTTCAAGGTTTTGGTCAATTGTCTGTGAATTTTTCAAGAGTCTTGGTCAATTATCTGTGAATTTTTCAAGTGTTGTGGTCAATTTTCAACGTAATGCGAATTTTTTAAGTGTTTTGGTTGATTTTCTGTGAATTTTTCTAAGAGTCTTGGTCAATTTTCTTTGTATTTTTCAAGTGTTGTGGTCAATTTTCAACGTGATGCGAATTTTCCAAGTGTTTTGGTCAATTTTCTGTGAATTTTTCAAGAGTCTTGGTCAATTTTCTGTGAATGTTTCAAGAGTCTTGGTCAATTTTCTTTGTATTTTTCAAGTATTGTGGTTAATTTTCAAAGTACGGTACGTCGCTTTGCTCGAGCTTGTTTGCTTGCCTTTCATTAAAAAATTGAAATTTTCATTTTTTAATTACTACCTACGAAGTATTCAAATTCGGCTCATAACAATTTCCTTCTCGAAATACAAATTTTTGAAAGCTTTTCTTCAAACTTGGCTTGGGTTTCTGTATTTTTTTTTCAAATTGAACTTTGAGAAAAACCTATCATTCCCTTACTTAAAAAATTATCGGGTACTAAGTACCTATAAAAAACGGTAGTGAATACCAGGAATCCGGGAAAATCGGGATATAACGCCATATCCGATAACTATTACCTTCTTGTCATGTAACTGGATGATTTGTGATGGAATGTAACCATTGCTGCATCTTCCCACCAGTAATGCATTCAGTGCATGCTTTAGGTATCCATTGTAATGTAATAGATACCTTAAAGCATGCAATGGATGCATTACTGGTGGGTAGTGCTCTACTGATAATGCAATGTAATGAGTACCTGATAGATTGCAACTGCGACATAATATACAGTAATGGTTACATTCCATCACAAATCGTCCAGTTACATGACAAGAAGGTAATAGTTATCGGATATGGCGTTATATCCCGATTTTCCCGGATTCCTGGTATTCACTACCGTTTTTTACACGTACTGGGTACATGATATTTTTTTCAGTGCGTTGTATTGTGAATGCAAAGATTACCTTGTGAGATGAATTTTTTTGGATTAAATTTGTAACATATTTTACATAATATTTCAGGTATGTGTGGAAGTTCGTAGAAAATCCCAACATTCAAAACATGCTTCTTTTTACTCGTTACGAGGGTTCAGCGAAAGCGACTTCGACTTCGATTATGGGTTCTCCCAGGACAACGTGACATCATTGGATGATACATATCTCAGACCAGTCAAAGGTAGGAAAAATAACTACAGAGTTTTTACACTGAACATACCTACTTATATCCCATACTTATATTTCGTTTTATTGCACGTTCACCATCAGGAATATCAAACAAAATCTACGTATCACCTTTCTTCGAAAATACGCCGTACGGATTTGATCACTTCAAGATACTCTTTTTAAATGGTACTTCTTCTGCAGAAGAAATACCTCTGGAACCCATACCAAACACCGATCTGTTTGTGGGATCATTCGAACCACCAGATAAGGAATACTTTTATATACAAGTGAGTGTGTACCAGTAATTTCATTTTTTTAAATTTTTAAAACACTCGCATCAGAAACGTGTTAACGTGATAGGTATTATAATACTTAATTGAGTCGGTCAATACCTCAACACGACCGTCAATTGTGAAGAACTATATGAATTTTATGCAAAGAAAATATTTTGAATACATGTTTTCCTTTTAGGTCACAACCTACGCGAATGGCGAAACAATCTCACGGATGTCACATACTGCGATGAATGCTGCAGATGGGTTTGGCAAGAATAAACAAAATCCAACGTTTATACCCAAACCAACATTTGTAAATCAAGAGTATCCGGAATCAAAATACAAATCCATAGCAATTATGATTTGGTGCGTGGTTATCATTTTATTGATGTTGCTGTTCTTCACTTCGCCCGAATATTTTTGGAACTGTAGAGAAGTAACATAACCACTTGGAATGGACAATATTACCAAGATGCTTTCTAAAAGAGTTTCGACAATAAATGAATTATATCCAAGTGATGCGTGTACATTTTCAATGCAAATACCTATCCTATTACGAATTGCGCACTCATCTATTCTGGAAGATGAATGTTGAATGTACAAATAGAAATTATGAATTGACTGCGAGTTATTTTTGAACACATTTGATTTAACAACGAAATGAATCATCTACATTTTACATCTGGGTTTATCACGAGATAAAAATGTCGAAGAGTTTTGACCGTAGGGGAACTTTCATTTCGAGTTGAAAGTCATCCAGAAAAAATTTCGACTCTGGAAGTGCACCCGAAGAGGAGACATTATTACCTACTCGAAGACATGGCATTTTCAAATAAATCCACGTTTTTTCGCTCCAGCTCCTACCCAACCTGCTTTGGAAAATTGACCCAAAACATACTTAGCACTTATTTGAGATTTTACATTTCCGTTGGCCTAGGTCTTCATTACCATAAAATCCAAGACCACTTTTAGAGTTCCATACTGAGCGGTTGAAAATTTACGAATTGCTTATTCGAGGGCAAATTCGTCGTATTTTCAAAACATTTTTTTCTCAAATATTTCGCATTAATTATGCGAAGATATCGAAATATATCATTTCCGAAACAATGGGAAAATATTTTGAAATACAGTGGTGCCACTTTGTGGCAACTACAGATAAGAGAGCTTATTTGCACGCAGTAAGTATCATTTAATGGCGTTTGGAGTTCTTCCTATAATAGAATTGAACACCCCCACCCCTACAATTTTTCTTTCACGATTAATCTGTACCTACTTGTAAAAATGTAAATTCGTTTCAACTCGTTATCAGCTGGTTAGTTGTTTGCAGGTCGTTATAGTTTCGTTGAAAAATAAGACTTCTTGAGACGAATTCGTTTCTATAATCTAGTTTTAATCATAATACGCGTAAATTGTGAAGAAATTTGAATTTTATAAAATGCGTTCATTTTGCATATTATTCGGTGTTTTTTTATTAATTTATTGCAATGGTGAGTACTCACAAAGGAAAAGTATCTAAAAAAAAACACCAAAAAACCTTCACTTTAAATTTTGTATAATTTTCATTTTTTGTGAACAGAATGTACCAATAAGTATTTTCCTCTATTTATATATGACAACAGACCACAAACAACGGAAAACGAGACAGAAGAAATGTACGATTTTATGTTTAATTTTTGTTCAAGTTCTAGGACAGGTGCTCACATGACAAGGCTATACGATTCCAGTAAGTTCAAATTTTACCAATAGGTTTACGTGCCATTATTTTAATTAAGTACCTTCCGATGTAGGTACGCCTACTAGCTCATCCACCCGTCACTAGCAACGACGCGACGGTCAAACAATTCAAATTTTATTATTTTTTTCAAGTTTTTATTTTTTTTAAAAATTCGATTTTTTGGAATACATACTTGGTAGATAACTTTCATTAGGGTGTACCTTATTTTGCAAAGTTATGAATTTTCCACCTCCCACCTCCCACCTCCCAAAGCTGTTACCTCGGTTGAAAAAAATCCCTATTTTTTAGTTTTCCTCTATCCGCAAAAGAAGTGGTGCTGGTAGCCCCTTAAAGCTGAAAAAAATTTAAAAAATCAATTTATGAAGATTTTTGTATTTGGGCCAGAATTTTTCTAAATAGTCCTATTTTTAAAAAAAATAAATAAAAACGTTTTCCGGCCTTTCGAACCATACAGGTTCCACCCCCTCCCAGTAAGGAGCCCCTCAAAGTAGAAAAAAATCACAAAAAAACAAGAATAAATCAAAATTGGGGAAATTTTTTTGAAAATACAAACGTATCTCATAATTTACATTAGAATTGTTCTACATAACCCCCTTTTCAAGAAAAAACCTTCGTTGGACCTCCAAATGATGTTGGCTCTCTTGTATAAAGCCCCCTTCTAAAAAAAAAAAAAAAAAATAGAAAAAAATGGAAAAAAATTTAAAAAAATAAAAAATATTGATGTCTGCAGACATTTTTAAAAATTTTCAATTTATGGGCAGAATCTTTTCAAATAAGCACTTTTTCAAGAAAATCCTTCCTCTGATCTCTCAAATTATGTGGGGTAAGTTGAAAAATTCTACAAAAAAATGAGAAATTGATACCTGTACCTACCTATAACATTTTTTTGAAAATGTTTAAATTCTGGGCGGGGTACTTTTAGCTAACCACATTTCGAGAAAAATCCCCTTTGGTGCTCCGAATGACGTTGATCTCATTATATGAAACCCCCTAAGTAGAAAAATAACAAAAAAGAAGCAAAATAATTGATGTCTGTAAGTACAAATTATTTTTAAAAAATTCCATCTCTGAGCAGAATACTCTTTTGGATAATTCTTTTTTCAAGAAAAACGTTTCCTCAATCCCCCAACAACGTTGACCATCTACTTAGAAACTTCCCAAGTTAAGTCTGCTCTGCGAGGAAAGCTTTTAAGTCATCGACGTTTTCCAAGTTCTTGAAAGTCAGATAGTATTGTAAAATTGTAAAAATATTTGTTGTTGATGAATTTTTTCCAAGTTTTCAAACATCTTTTAATACTCAAGGACTCAGTCATTAAGTAGGTATACCTATGATAATTTTTTATATAAAATAAAAATTTAAAGATATTTCAAAAGATAACAAATTCACCAATCCGGAAAAAATAAAAAAAATAAAATGGCCCCAATTGAAAAATTTTGATCAGAAACTGAAACATTTATAAAATGATCTTGATAGGATCGTTTTATTATGAACCCTCATCCACCGTTTCTTTTTTTGATTTTTTTTTCATGCTATTATGTTGAGAAAAATATGAAAAAAGTTTCAAAAAAATTGGTCACAAAAACACCCACTTTTGCATGTTTTATTTTAAATTTTCAATCCTAAGGGGGGCTCAATTGCCTCAGTCTCCCGTTTTGGCTACGCCACTGATAAGATATCAAGATTCAATCCCTTCTCCCCACCCCTCTCTGTCCCTTTCATCATTATTTTGAGCAAGCTTGCCTTCATTAATTTACTCTCACCAATTTACGTGAAAATTCGAGATTAGGTATCTACTTTTCTGTTTTTGTAAGGTTTATTACTATACATATCATTTTTCTGTTTTTTTTTAATATTATGTCCAACATTCTTGGACACCTTGTAGTCATTTCTACTGAGTATTGAGAAATTTATTAATCTATCGCGCAATACCGTTTACAATAGGTATATTTATACACATTAGTGTGCTCATTTCCGTTGAATTCCTAATTTAATCAGTTTATTATCAATATTATCAGTAATGGTGGGTTAAGTATAGGCAATTAAAATCCCATGTATAGAATACTAAATCATTTTTACTTTTTTCAATCAGGAAATACACGTTTCAGGGGAGTGATCTGGCCACCGAAAATGTTTCGAGAATCTTCATTCTTATTAAATTATTTGAGGATGACAACATTAAACAAGCAGGGAGGGTTTTTATCAGACATGAGCGTTTTTGAGAGATTCGATTTCAATTTTCACCACATAATCAACATCGAACAAGCAAGAAGGCTCTTCTCTGAACGTTTTTTGAGTAGTTTGGCTTAATTTTCGACATGCAAAATTCCCTGAAAATTGTAAACTTGTTTCTACTTTTCTAGAACTAGACAAAACATCGAATTCCTCAACAATACCAACAACAACAACAACCCCGATTAATGGCCAGAATGTTCTGCACGCGTTACTCGGAAATTTAGAAGACTATCCTCCATATACCCAAATTTATGTGATCACATTTGCACCAACAACATTCTCTGATGAGGACTTGATCGGAAAAATTTTAGAACAAATACAAATCAAAAGATCACAGGTGATTTTCATATTTTGTGACTTCAGTTCAGTTCGAATGCAAACGAAATTATACGAGTAGTAAGACATCTGATTTCTTTTCATAGGTCAATTTTTTTATCCGAGGCGAGTATCCTTCTGGAATCGACTACCTTAAAGAATATAGTTTGATCACCTCAGTTGGTAATGGGGTTACGTGGAGGTCATTCGAATTTAATCAGGTAAGAAGAGGATTCTCGTGGATCATTTGTACTTTGTAGTTAGCCACAGACACTTAGATAACAATTTTTTTCTGATAGTTCACAGACTGGAAATCTCTGGAGCTGAATGCGATGTTACCAAAAGCAAACCTGCTCACAATTTATGACACTGATAATGGAACATATTGCATGACAATAGATTCACTTTTAGAAACTGATATAAAAGATATGATATTCAGCAGTTTCGATTCAAACGAGTATGAGGTAACAGTAACATTATCAAGAGAACCCAATCGGACTACCCTCGTTAATGAGAAAGAAAAAGACGCTGAAAACACAATACAAACAATTACGACTAAAGAGGTCATTATTTTTTCATACTATACATAATTCGTTAACTATACAGGGTGTCTAACAAAACTCCAAGACAAAAATCATAACTTTTTCATGACCCACCCCCTCCACAAAAAATTTTGAGCATTTTAGAATTATTTTGAGCTCAAAATCGAATCATTTTTTGAGATTTTTTTTATCGACGAAAACGTTTTTTAAGCATTTTTGAAAAATTTTGAGCCAATAGGTTATGATTTTTGAAATTTTGAAAAAAAGGGCATGCGACCTGTCAAAATGGGTTAAAATTTGACAATAAATTCAAGTGTTTCGACTGAAAAGGTTCTAAATTTGGTTTTGAGTAGTGACATGCTCAATCGATCGGTCAAATTTCAGCTGACAGTTTGTAAAAAATTTTTTACGAGATGAATTTCGATTAAATTTGCAACATTCGTGATTTCAGATGTGTGTGGAAGTTCGTAGAAAATTTCAAAATTCAGATCTTGCTTCTTTTTACACATTACGAGGATTCAGCAAAAGCGAGTTTGACTTTTATTATGGGTTTTCTACGGACAACGTGACATCATTGAATGAGACATATCGAAGACCAATCAAAGGTATGTAGGCTAAAATACCTATCGAAATTTTACAGATTTAAGTCTACGTCTACCTATTACCCCATCTTTTATCTCGTTACATATTCATCAGGAAAATCAAACAAAATTTACGTATCATCTTACTCTGAAAACACACGATATGGATTCGATCACTTCAAGATACTCTTTTTAAATGGTACTTCTTCAGGAGAAACAATTTCTTTCGAACCGATACCAGATACCGATTTATTCGTAGGATCATTCGAACCGCCAAATAAGGAATATTTTTACATACAAGTGAGTGTGTAATTTCGGATTTTGAATACACTCGCATCAGAAACGCAATTATTACTGCAGTAACTGGTCAACTATGAATTTTGTATTAAGTATACTAAAAAATAATGAATTCATTTTCTTTTTAGGTGACAACCTACGCGAATGGCGAAACAATCTCACGGATGTCGCATACTGCAATGAATACTGCAGACGAGTTTGGCGAAGAAAAACAAAATCCAACGTTTGAACGTAAACCAATAGTTTACCGCGGATACAGCCGTTCCAAGATATTTGTTGAAATTCAAAAAGAAACTCAAAAAGAAATTCAAAAAGAATACAACAGTATCGGTTTATACAACACAATTGGGATCATTATCATAGCTATCATGCTATTAATAGTACTGCCATTCATTTGGGCTACTATTTTCCGGTTGTATTACCAACCTCCTGAACGTTCTGAGCGTGGTAGAGGAGTATCAGAACCACTCGGAATAGAAAAAGCTCGTCGTCGAGCAATGCCAAACGATTATCATATTATGCATGTTTCACAAGTTTGACAATAAAAGACTGTATTAAGGCATTGATACGTGTATTTTTTCAAAATGCAAACTGCGTAATTTACTTATCCTTGAAGATAGCTATGTATTATAGAAATTTTGAATCGACTTAGAGTCTTTGTTGAACACATTTGATTCGACAATGAAATGGATTATCAATATTTTACGTCAGTGTTGATCACGTGATAGAAACGTTGAAGGGGTTTGACCAAATTTAGTGCAGGAAAACCTTCATTTTGAGTTGAAAGTCAACCAAAAAAAATTTCGACTCTGGAAGTGCATCTGAAGGGGAGACATGGGTACCTAACTACTCGAAGACAAGGCATTTTTTCAAAGAAATCCACGTTTTTTCGCTCTAGCCCCTACTCAACCTGCTTTGGAAAATTGACCCAAAACAAAGGTACTTAGCACTTAAACTTGTTTGCGATTTTACATTTCCGTTGGTCTAGGTCTTCATTACCAAAAAATCCAACACCACTTTTAGAGTTTCATACTGAGCGGTTGAAAATTTACGAATTGCTTATTCGAGCGTAAATTCGTATTTTCAAAACATTTTTTTCTCAAATATTTCGCATTAATTATGCGAAGACATCATTAAAAGATTATTATTTCTGAAACTGGGAAAATATTTTGAAATACAGTATAGTACCAATTTTTCAGTTATTATTGCCACTTTTAAAAAACTAAAAAAAAAATATATTTTTCTCAATTACCTAATTAAAAACTGGCAATAATGACCAAAAAGGTTACGCTTTGTGGAAACTGCAGATAAGAGAGCTTATTTGCACGCAGTAAGAGTACATCATTTATTGGCGTTTAAATGATGAATAGAAGAGTTCTTCCTATAATAGAACTAAAAACCCCTACCCCTACAATTTTTTTTTCACGATTAATCTGTACCTACTTGTAAAAATGTAAATTCATTTCAACTCGTTATCAGCTGCAGGTTAGTTGTCCGCAGGTCGTTATAGTTTCGTTAAAAAATAAAGTTCTTGAGACGAATTCGTTTTTATAATCTCGTTTTAATCATAACTACGCGTAAATTGTGAAGTATACATAATTAAAACTGAATTTTATAAAATGCGTTCATTTTGCATATTCAGTGTTTTTTTATTACTTTATTGCAATGGTGAGTACTATACTTACTCAAAAAGAAAAAGTACATATCTAAAAAACCACAATAAACTTATAATTTTGTATAACTTTCATTTCATGTACTTACACAAGCAGAATGTACCACCGCGAAAGTAATTGTAAAGGATTTTGCTCAATTTATGTATAACAACAGACTAGAAAGAACGGAATACGACTACATGGCAGAAGAAAAATCGGAATTACTGTCGGATTTTAGTTCACGTACTGCAAGTAGAGGTGTCCAAATGATATATCTAGAACCCAGTAAGCTCAAATTCTTCCGATATATGTACCTATAGACCTATTTTGTAGATATCTCCCCACTGGATAAAAATGGCAAAGTTATTCAAAAGGTTTTTGTCACAATAGGATATACCCATGGTATGTGCCAAATTTTTAAAAAAAGTATTTACTTTTATTCTCCACATCTATTGAAAAATGAAACATTTTTATACCTATGATTAGTTCTGGGTCATACCACGTCAATTGGACCAAGAAGTGGTAGGGGGGTTCGGCGATTTTTTTGAAAATTTTTCTGTAGGGATGACCTATGGCGCAAATCGCAGCCCTCTAGCCCATTTTTAAAGGCAGCCAGGGGGTGTCAAAGTTTTCAGTGAACCTAAAATATCATCCATTTCAGCAGTGGATTACTCGATAACGAACGTTTTCCCATAGTTAAGGGTTTTGAAAGGCTTTTTGGTGATATCATAAAAATCAGTGTAGCCACTTTTTTTCGTACAAAAAATTAGCTCAAAAAGTTTCGAAACGTAGTCTTTACATCGTTCCGACTCTCAAAAATTCTGAAAAAAAATATATTATGGACAACTTTTCATGCTGAACAACATATTAAAAAATTGGGATGGTAACATGTTGCAAAGTTGATTTTTGCTACAGACGCATGCTAATTGCTAAGGATATTGTGGATTCAGATAAGAACAAACACGCCAATACTCAAATAATTGGGAGTAAAGGAGCGACTTAGCACAGTCATCAAGAGACGGATATTACGTTACGTATTTCGGACATACCGTGAGATAACCTGGAAAAGCTGCCAGTCCAAGGCCACATAGAAAGCAAGAGGGAAAGGGGAAGTTATTTTCTGTGTTGATTTCCATAAGAAAAAGGGGGAGCTTGAGGAACGATTAAAACCATTTTTTGAGTTGAAATTTTAACGATCACATTTTTTTAGCATTAGCTGAACTCCACCCAGAATCGATTTCCTCAGCAATACCAAAAGCCGAGGTTGCTTTGCACGCGTTACTCGAAAATTTAGAAGACTATCCTCCATATACTCAAATTAATGTGATCACATCTGCAACAACGCCATTCTCTGATCAGGACTTGGTTGGAAAAATTTTACAACAAATACAAATCAAAAGATCGCAGGTGATTTTCATATTTTGTGACATTCAGTTCTTCAGTTCGAATGCCAATGAAATTATATAGTAAGATATCTGATTTCTTTTCACAGGTCAATTTTTTCATCCAAGGCGAGTATCCTTCTGGAATCGACTACCTCAGAGAATATAGTTTGATTACCTCAGTCGGTAATGGGATTACATGGAGGTCATTCGAATTTAATCGGGTAAGAAGAGGATTCTGGCGAATCATTGGTATAGTTTAGCAACAGACACTTGAATAACAATTTCTGTATTATAGTTTAAAGACTGGAATTATCTGAAGCTGAATTTCATTTCACCAAAAGCAAACCTGCTAACAATTTATGGCACCGGTAATGGAACATATTGCATGACAATAGATTCACTTTTGAAAACTGATATAGAAGATATGATATTCAGCAGTTTCGATTCAAACGAGTATGATGTAACAGTAACTTTACCAAGAACCAAGCGGATTACCCTCGTTAATGATACAGAAAAAGAAGCTAAAAACAGGGTACAAACAATTACGACTGCAGAGGTCATTATTTTTTCACACTTCATAATTCTTTAACAAATTTAACAAACTTCACAACCTGTCATCAACTCCGTTTAGGGCGCAGACTTTCGTAGAATTTTCTCAAAAGTGATCTCGCAACCTATCAAAATAACCGGGTTTCAATTATATAAGAAAATCGAATATTTCTATAAAAATGTTTTTTTTCAGCACTTCAGAATAATTTCGAGATCAAAATTCTATCATTTTTTGAGATGGGTTTTAACGCGAGAAATTCGAATATTTCGACGAAAACGTTTTTCAATCATTTTTGAAGAATTTTGAGCCCGAGAATTGGGTCATGATTTTTGGGATTTTGAAAAAGGAGACACGCGACCTGTCAAAATGGGTTAAAATTTCACTTTTCACAAGAAATTCAAGTGTTTCGACAGAAAAGGTTCATCGATTGGTCAAATTTCAGCTGAAAGGTTGTAAAAATTTTTTTACGAGATAATTTGCAACATTCGTGATTTCAGATGTGTGTGGAAGTTCGTAGAAAATTTCAAAATTCAGATCCTGCTTCTTTTTACACATTACGAGGGTTCAGCGAAAGCGACTTCGACTTTGATTATGGGTTTTCCAAGGATAACGTGACATCATTGAATGATACATATCGAAGACCAGTCAGAGGTAGGAAAAATATTTTTACACTGAAAATATACCCCATCCTCATACGAATCATTTCATCTCGTTGCACATTCATCATCAGGAATATCAAACAAAATTTACGTGACACCGTGCTTCAAAAATACGTCAAAAGGATTTGATCACTTCAAGATACTCTTTTTAAATGGCACTTCTTCAAGAGAAAAAATACCTTTCGAACCGATACCAGATACCGATTTATTTGTAGGATCATTCGAACCGCCAAATGAGGAATATTTTTACATACAAGTGAGTGTGTAATTTCGGATTTTGAATACACTCGCATCAGAGACACGTTATTACAGTAACCAGTCAACCATGAATTTTGTATAGTACTAAAAAATAATGAATTTATTTTCCATTTTAGATCACAACCTACGCGAATGGCGAAATAATCTCACGGATGTCACATACTGCAATGAATGCTGCAGACGAGTTCGGTGAAGATGAACAAAATCCAAAGTTCAAACGTAAACGAATACAAGTACTAGTTTACCGCGAGTATAGTGAATCCAAAACACCAGTTATTCAACTTCAACAAAAATACAGCATCGATTTATACAGCATAATTGCGCTCATTTTGGTGGCTATCGATGCTATCATGTTATTAATAGTACTGCCGTTCATTTGGGCTACTATTTTCCGGTTGTATTACCAACCTCCTGAACGTTCAGAGCGTGGTAGAAGAGTACCAGAACCACTCGGAATAGAAAAAGCTCGACGTCGAGCAATGCCAAACGATTATCATATTATGCATGTTTCACAAGTTTCACAAGTTTGACAATAAAAGACTGTATTAAGGCATTGATACGTGTATTTTTTTCAAAATGCGAACTGCGTAGTTTACTTATCCTTGAAGATAACTATTATAGAAATTTTGAATCAACTGAGAGTCATTTTTGAACACATTTGATTCGACAATGAAATGGATTATCAATATTTTACGTCAGTGTTGATCACGAGATAGAAACGTAGAAGGGTTTTGACCAAATTTAGCGTAGGAAAACCTTCATTTTGGAAAACCTTCATTTTGAGTTGAAAGTCAACCAGAAAAAATGTCGACTCTGGAAGTGCATCTGAAGAGGCATTTTCAAAGAAATCCACGACGTTTTTTCGCTCTAGCCCCTACCCAACCTGCTTTGAAAAATTGACCCAAAACATAATAGGTACTTGAGGGGTTTGGTTCCAAAACTCACACTTTCTAAAAAGGACTTTTTTCAGAAACCGCAAAATTCTGTGGCGCGGCAATGAGCGAGTGTTTTGAACTGGAAATGATTTTATTTTGTAGTATAGAGGTAGGTTCATCGTTTTAAGGTGATTCGAGCACGCGACATGCCGTGGTATAGTTTGCACAGATGATTGAAAATGGCAACTGTGAGTTTTGACTCCAACCTGACTTTTTTCGCGTTTTATAGTGCGAGTAGTGAACTTTTTTTCAAATTTTGGGTTAGTGAAGGTCATATCATGGTATATTGAACACCAAAACATATTTGTTTCTACAAGAAACTATGTACAACAATCTCTTAATGTTGAATTTTGCATTTTAAAAAAATCAAAAAAAATGCAATTTTTCAAATTTGAGAATTATGAAAGTTGAAATATGTTAAGTAGCTTCTTATTACACACGTTGACATACACATATCGTACAACACTCAAAAATCAAAATTACGAAATCAATCAGGTCAAAAATATCATGAGTTTGTGCAAAACTCACAGTTGCCAGTGGCAAGTGTGACTTTTGACTCCAACTCCTCGCTTTGCACGGCGATTCTGAGCCGAACATAACGTTTATCGAGTTAGTGATACTGTAGGGTTATAGAGGGCGCTCTCCTCTATCCGAAACCGTATCAAACTCATTCTAGCTATTTTTGCCAAGTGTGAGTTTTGGAACCAGACCCCTCACTTATAGCACTTATTTGAGACTCGTACATTTCCGTTGGCCTAGGTCTTCATTACCAAAAAATCCAACACCATTTTTAGAGTTCCATACTGAGCGGTTGAAAATTAAAAGATTATTATTTCTGAAACTGGGAAAATGTTTTGAAATACAGTATAGTAAGTACCAATTTTTCAGTTATTATTGCCAATTTTAAAAAACTAAAAAGAAATATATTTTTCTCAATTACCTAATTAAAAATTGGCAATAATGACCAAAAAGGTTACTCTTTGTGGAAACTGCAGATAAGAGAGCTTATTTGCACGCAGTAAGTATATCATTAATTATTGGCGTTCAAATGGCGAATGGAAGAGTTCTTTCTATAATAGAATTAAACACCCCCACCCCTCAATTTTTTCACGATTAATCCGTACCTACTTGTAAAAATGTAGATTCGTTTCAACTCCGCGTTATCAGCTGGTTAGTTGTCTGCAGGTCGTTAAGTTTCGTTAAAAAATAAAAGTTCTTAAGACGAATTCGTTTTTATAATCTCGTTTTAATCATAACTACGCGTAAGTTGTGAAGTACATAATTAAAACTGAATTTTATAAAATGCGTTCATTTTGCATATTCAGTATTTTTTTATTACTTAATTGCAATGGTGAGTATTCGCAAAGAAAAAGTAGGTATCTAAAAAACCACCAAGAAACTTACAATTTTGTATAATTTTCATTTCTTGTACACACGCAGAATGTACCACCACGAAAGTAAATCGTGTAAGGGACGATTTTACTCGATTTTTGTATAACAACAGGCTAGAAACAACGGACGCGGAATACGACTACGAGGCAGAAGGAAGATCGGAATTCCGGTCGAATTTTCTTTCACATACTGCTAGCAGAGGTGTCGGCACGAGATATCTACATCCCAGTAAGCTCAAATTTACAAATAGGTTTATGCGTGACATTATTTTAGTTATAAAATATACTTTCCGATATATGTAGCATGTACCCAGACCCATTTATGTAGATATCTCCTCACTGGATAAAAATGGCAAAATTATTCAACAGGTTTTTGTCCCAATAGGATATAGGTAGGTATATGTCAAATTTTTTTTAAAAAAGTTTTTACTTTTATTCTCCGCACCTATTAAAAAATGAAACATTTTTATACCTACGATTGGTCCATTTTTAAAATTGCTGGGGGTAGGAGTAGGACCAGACACAGAATGCGTTTAAAGACGCAAACGTCCATTTTTAATATCAATTTTAAGCATGAAAAAGGTGAGCTAGTCCAATAAGCACTGCTGCAGTTCATTTTACTAAATTTTGTTACAACAATTTGAAATTACCACAAAAAGTTGATAACTCGCCGGAGGCTCTTGAATTTATTAACATTAGTAGTTTTAAAATTGGAGGAGTTGAAATTGAAACGAAATAAGCAGGAAAAACCAGAAAGCTAAATTTGTGCTTTTTTCATACTACCGAAATGAAATTTTGTATACAGTGTCAATGTCGTCAAATTTATACCCATACCTTCCACGAGCTGTAGTCTTGGGATGTATTCCGCCATTCACCCATCACAATTGTCTGTATCTCATCTTCCCCATCTCCCTTTTGGTCTCCCCCTTGCATGTTTTCTATCTGGTCTCCATCGAACAGCCTTACCACCCATCACTGATCCCTGCTTCTGGCAACATAACGTGACCAGACCAGCGGCACTTGCTTTGCTTGACCTTCTCCATAATGTCTGTCATCCCTGCGGTTTCCTGAATTTTCTCCACTGTTCATTTGTCCCACAGGGTTATCCCTAGCATTGACTGCTCCATTCGCCTCTGCATCTTGATAATTCTATCTTCCAGCTTCTTCATCAATGCCCATGTCTCGCTAGTATATGAGGCCACTGAGATAATGCATAGTATGAAGCCCATATGATGCCTTTATTCTTCTGGATATTTCTCTGTTGAAATCATTATTCATTGTCATGTCTGTCATGTCTTGGCCAGAGAACACAAATCCATAAACCATCTCAATTGAGCATCGCCCTCCATCTGGGCGCATATTTTGTCAGCTACAAACCTATTGCACATAGTCAGTGCTTGAAAACCAGATAGATATCACACTCAGTTTAGGTTTCAGTTTTATGTTTTTTTAAAAGTAAAGGTTTTGGTATTGGTAGTGGTTTTTTAAAATATTATCTCTCTTGTTCCGGGTTTGGTTAAAGATTTCGATTTCAAAGGAATCGGTTTTGGTTTCAGTTTTTTCCTTTTTTCTCCATTTTTTTGAGGGAAGAAGGCCAAAAAAGTGATCTCTTTTTCAAATACTTTGTGTAGGTGACTAGAAAGTGGCACTTTGGCCATCGATATTACACTAAATGGATACACAGCCACAGCGTGTAGAGAGGCGGGTGGGAAATGCAGTGCTCGCGAAGTTCAGAGGGGAAAGGTGAGGTTATTGAGGCGCATCCGTTCGGCACAAGTGATACCCATTGAAACGTTTCGCAAGGGGGAAGAGGCTATCAACTTCAAATTTACGCGGATCTACGCGGCCACCAAATTTGAATTCAAAATCAAAATTGACCAATCAGATAGGTAGTAGAGGTGAAAACGGTTACGCTACCCGCTTACCAGTATCTGGTTAAAATACCGGCTAAACCCGCTAGCGGTTGTATCGGGTTGATTCGGATATAGATAGTAGCGTATAGCGAGTACAACCCGAATGTTTTCGCACTTGGTCTGCGCACGCACCTCAAAATTTGATAATGCGTAAGTGGGAGGAGTTACGCTTCGACACCTGTCGTTCGTATGTGTGATTGACGTTTGACATGATTGATGACAATGATGATGTCATGCCGGTACACCAGCTACGCATTCAATGCGCTACTAGTTATATCCTGAACCGGTGCAACATTTTTTCAATTCACTACCCGCTACTACCGAGTAGCGAGAATTTACAATACGGATATGATAGTTACCCGCTGTCAGCGAGTACCGTTTTCAGCTCTAATAGGTACCATGCGCAGAAAAAAAACGCATCAATAACTAGATAAGCCAATAAGCCATCGTTGTTGTTCTTGGACGCGGGGTAAATGGACTTGCTGGGTATCCATTTAGTGTAATATCGATGACTTTGGCAGCACCAAATTTGTCAACTTTTTTAGTTTTCCCCTTTAGCATCAGTTTTTACTTAATTTTTACCAAAAATGCAGTATTAATTAGGCTAAGTTACCTACCTGAAAAATTCCAAAATCAATTCAGTTTTCAATCAGTTACGCTTTCGGTTTCAGTTTTGAATTTTGAGAAATAACGCTCCTGGTTTCAGTTTTGAGCAATTTTAATCAGTTTTTGGGGGTTTTGGTTTTGGTCTTACCTTTATCAATTTTCAGTCCCATGTCTAGATAATATATCCTGTGCTATCAGCACTACATCATCACTTCATCAGCATGTGTGACTCGCTCTGACGCTCTGACAAAACTGTCTGTTTCAAAAAAAAAAAAAAGTTTCCAAAATAATGATGTTTAAAATGAATTTTAAGGGTTCAAAGATCAAATTTTTGAGGAAAAAACATTTTTTTGAAATTTTGTCAAAATGGTTAGTTTTGTCAGAGCGGGTCACATACAGCAAATGAGTCAATTTTTCTCCAGAGATCTCTAGTCCTCCCTCTCCCCATAATATATCTCTGATGTTGTTATAGAAACTTTTTATTTTGAATCATAATGCATCTTACATATTTTTTGAGGATTATAAATCAATCTAGCTACTGGGAGTGATAAAATTCAAAAAAAAATATCATTGACTATGTATATAATTAAAAACCACTCCAGTGGGGAGGGGTATCTTACCTCCTCTCTTTTGCTCTGCAAGTCCATGTCAGGGTTTTGTATCCATCTCAGATTATCAGATATTTAATTTAAAAATTTGTTTATATTTTTCTGTCGAAAAAATCTTTGAATTTAGCAAATATTCATCACCTAGGTACTTACGCCCCCCACTCCCCGCCTCATGGGTTCAAAATTATTCCACGATGTTCACCTCACACGAATGTTGGGGTTTCATGATCAGAACAAAAAATTCGACTAGGTCAGAATTAAAGCATAAATCATTTTTTTTATTTTTCCCTCAATTTTGGGAACCTGCAGCTCGCTGTTCCTACCTCCCACTACAAAATACTTATATATCTGGGTGCAAAATGCATGGCAATTGGCAATGGAATCATGGCCCCTGCCCCCTGTATAATGCTAAACGAGTTTTTAAAAAAACTGGTTTTCACCATGCTTATTCTCTGCGTTGGTTTCCATGAAAAAAGGGGAGAGGGGAACTTGAGGCACGGGTTAAATTCATTTTTTGATTTGAAATTCTAACGGTCTCATTTTTTAGCACCAGCTGAATACGAAGAAGAAGAAACTTCGATTTCCTCAACAATAACAACAACAATCCCGGAAGCTGACCAGTATGCTTTGTACGCGTTACTCGAATATTTAGAAAAGTATCCTCCATATTCCCAAATTAATGTGATCACATTTGCAACAGTAGCATTCTCTGATGAGGACTTGGTTGGAAAAATTTTAGAACAAATACAAATCAAAAGATCGCAGGTGATTTTCATATTTTGTGACTTCAGTTCTTCAGTACGAATGCCAATGAAATTATTGTAAGTATCTAATTTCTTTTCACAGGTCAATTTTCTCATCCAAGGCGAGTATCCTTCTGGAATCGACTACCTCAAAAAATATAGTTTGATTACCTCAGTCGCTAATGGGATTACGTGGAGGTCATTCGAATTTAATCGGGTGAGAAGAAGATTCTACCGAATCATTGGTGTAGTATTGCAACAAACACTTGAATAACAATTTCTTTTTGATATGTAGTTTAAAGATTGGAAAACTTTCGAGCTGAATTCCATTCCACCAAAAGCAAACCTGCTAACAATTTATGCCACTGGTAATGGAACATATTGCATGACAATAGATTCACTTTTGAAAACTGATATAGAAGATATGATATTCAGCAGTTTCGATTCAAACGAGTATGAGGTAACATTATCAAGAAACCCCAAACGGACCACCCTCGTTAATGTGAGAGGAAAAGGAACGGAAAGCAGAGTACAAACAGTTATGACTACAGAGGTCATTATTTTTTCATACTACATAATTCGTTAGCACAAGAATGCATAGATTACCTTGTGAGATGCACTTGGATTAATTTTGTAACATTTATAAATATTTCAGGTATGTGTGGAAGTTCGCAGAAAATTTCAAAATTCAGACCCTGCTTCCTTTTACACATTACGAGGGTTCAGCGAAAGCGACTTCGACTTTGATTATGGGTTTTCCAAGGACAACGTGACATCATTGAATGATACATATCTCAGACCAGTCAGAGGTAGGAAAAATATCTACATTTATAGCGAGTTTTTACACTGAAAATATACCTCCCCCCATCACCATACTAATCATTTCATCTCATTGCATATTCATCATCAGGAATACCAAACAAAATTTACGTGTCATCGTGCTTCCAAAATACGTCAAAAGGATTTGATCACTTCAAGATACTCTTTTTAAATGGTACTTCTTCAGGAGAAAAAATACCTTTCGAACCGATACCAGATACAGATTTATTTGTAGGATCATTCGAACCGCCAAATGAGGAATATTTTTACATACAAGTGAGTGCGTAATTTCGGATTTTGAATACACTCGCATCAGAGACACGCTATTACAGTAACCAGCCAACTATGATGAATAATTTTGTATTAAGTATACTAAAAAATAATGCATTTATTTTTCTTTTTAGGTCACAACCTACGCGAATGGCGAAACAATCTCACGGATTTCACATACTGCAATGAATGCTGCGGACGATTTTGGTCAATATTACGATATCGGTTTATACATAACAATTGCGCTCATTTTCCTGGCTTTCATTTTAGTAATAGTACTACAGTTCATTTTGGATAATATTTTCCAGTTGCGTTACCTATGTCGTAAATTTTCAAAGCGTGGTAAAAGAGTACCAAAACCATTCGGAAAAGAAAAAGCTCGTCGTCGAGCAATGCCAAACGATTACCATAATTAGGCATGTTCCAAAAGTTTGACAATAAAAGACTGTATTAAATTGAATATCGATACGTGTATTTTTTCAAAATGCGAACTGCGTAGTCTACTTATCCTTGAAGATACTTAACTATAGAAATTTTGAACCGACTGCGAGTGATTTTTGAACAAATTTGATTCGAAAATGTCATGGATTATCAAAATATTTTACAGCAGGGTTGATCACGAGATAAAAATGTCGAAGGGTTTTGACCAAATTTAGCGTAGGGGTAGGGGAACCTTCATTTTGAGCTGAAAGTCAACCGGAAAAAATTTCGACTCTGGAAGTGCACCTGAAGGGGAGACATGGGTACTCAGAGACAGGGAATATTCAACGAAATCCGCGTTTTTTCGTTTTAGCCCCTAACCAACCTGCCTTGGAAAAAATGGTCGATTCCAAAACACACTTAGCAATTATTTGAGATTTTGCATTTGCCTTGACCTAACTAAGGCCTAAGTCATGCATTACCATCCAAAATTCAAACCCACTTTCAAGGTTCTCATTCAGTTTTAGCCCTTTTTTCTGAGGAGGGGGTTTGTATAAAAACTTATGTATCTCATTTTCTGAGTAATCTTCCATCCATTAAACTTCATCGCCAATTTCTCATCAAATATCAGGATATTTTTTTTTCTACCTACTCCTTTACATGACAGAGTAAGTAGTCAGCTACCTACGCAATCTATGCGACAAAAATAAAAATTCCATTTTTTCCCCAATTAAAATAATTTCAATTTGAGAGGTGAATTTTGCTTTGTCAAGAAATAGGGTCAGTTTTTTCCATTTTTGAGACGAACAAAAAAGGCTCTCTGACATAAAATAGCCTATCTCTGAAATTGAAAACTTTACAGGCAAATCAATTTTTAAGGGTGTCCCAAATTTTTGTAAACTAACTGTTTCCAGCTCTTTATATTTCAAAGTTGGACAATATAGTCCGGCATATGACAATAGGAGTAATTGCACCCCCCCCCCGCCGATCTTCCGGGACAATTTTTTTCTCAAAGGGGACATCCTAAGGAACATTTTAAAGCAAACTTGCCAAAAAAAAAGTTGGCCTTATTTACGAAATGGCCCGCCATTTTGATTGACAGGTCAGCCGAAATCGCAGATTTTGCGTTTTAACATAGGACTTGCACGAGCTTTTTCAAACTTTACAAAGGCAGATCGAAAGATCATGCAAAAATTCATCACCTGTCAAAATTTCAAGTGCTAAAGTGCGTTTTTCGATTTTCGGTGAATTTTTGAAAATCGAATTTAGGCCAAAAATGAGGGAAAAAATCAAAATTTTACCAAATTGACCAAGAAAGCAGAAATTTGGGATATACCCTATTTTCGACATGCCAAATCGATTGGAAACGGTTTCAACTCGTTTTTAGTTGTTCTGGAGCCTCCAGCAGATTTTTGAAACTCAAAATTCCCACAAAATTCCATCAAATTGCAGTTGTAAAGCTAAAATGTATTCTAAAAACTAATTTCAATACGCTACGAAGTACTGCATGTGAATTTCAAGTCGTTTTGGATCCTCCAGCGACTTTTTAAAAATTCCTGAAGCCTCCAGCAGATTTTTGAAACTTTAAATTTTCACAAAATTTTATCAAATGGAGATGGAAAGCTAAAATTTACTCTACACTCCAATTTTAACACCCTCTGAAGACGACTTCAGGTGGATTTCAAGTCATTTTAGAGCCTCCAACGACTTTTTTGAAAATTACTGGAGCCTCCAGCAGATTTTTGAAAGTTTAAATTTTCACAAAATTTCATCAAATGGAGATGGAAAACTGAAATTCACTCTACACTCCAATTTTAACACCCTCTGAAGACTACTTCAGGTGGGTTCAAGTCATTTTAGGACCTCCAGTGACTTTTTTGGAAATTACTGGAGCCTCCAGTAGATTTTTGAAACTTCAATTTTCCACAACATTAATTTATCAAATAGAGTTGGCAAGCTGAAATTCACTTCGCAGACTACATGGTGGTTTCAAATGGTTTTGAAGCTTCCAGCTACTTTTCAATTTTACAAAAAAACGTCATACAACCTTTCAAAAAGTTGCTGGAGGCTCTCAAACGACCTGAAATTCACCAGCAGTCAACTTCGTAACGTATTGAAATTAGTTTGCAGAATGAATTTCGACTCTCCATCTTAGTTTTATAAAATTTTGGAGAAATTTCAAGTTTCAAAAATCTACTGGAGGCTCCAGTAATTTTCAAAAAAGTCGTTGGAGGCTCTAAAATGACTTGAAATCCACCTGAAGTCGTCTTCAGAGGGTGTTAAAATTGGAGTGTAGAGTAAATTTTAGCTTTCCATCTCCATTTGATAAAATTTTGTGAAAATTTAAAGTTTCAAAAATCTGCTGGAGGCTTCAGGAATTTTTAAAAAGTCGCTGGAGGATCCAAAACGACTTGAAATTCACATGCAGTACTTCGTAGCGTATTGAAATTAGTTTTTAGAATACATTTTAGCTTTACAACTGCAATTTGATGGAATTTTGTGGGAATTTTGAGTTTCAAAAATCTGCTGGAGGCTCCAGAACAACTAAAAACGAGTTGAAACCGTTTCCAATCGATTTGGCATGTCGAAAATAGGGTATATCCCAAATTTCTGCTTTCTTGGTCAATTTGGTAAAATTTTGATTTTTTCCCTCATTTTTGGCCTAAATTCGATTTTCAAAAATTCACCAAAAATCGAAAAACGCACTTTAGCACTTGAAATTTTGACAGGTGATGAGTTTTTGCATGATCTTTCGATCTGCCTTTGTAAAGTTTGAAAAAGCTCGTGCAAGTCCTATGTTAAAACGCAAAATCTGCGATTTCGGCTGACCTGTCAATCAAAATGGCCGCCATTTTGTAAGTAAGGCCAACTTTTTTTTTTGGCAAGTTTGCTTTAAAATGTTCCTTAGGATGTCCCCTTTGAGAAAAAAGTTGTCCCGAAGGATCGGCGGGGGGGGGGGGGCGGTGCAATTACTCCTATTGTCATATGCCGGACTAATATGACGAAATATCATTTTTCGTTCGTCTTGAAAAGTTACACAAGAATTTACCTTCTAAATTGACCAAAATTCAATTTTTGAAAGTTTTGATAAACTATAGACTACAAAAAATTTGCTCTATTTGCGGAATACGGTTGCTTGTTGCGCTTTCACCTTCAGTTTTAGAGATAGGCAATTTTGTTGGTCAAAGAACCTTTTTTGTTTGCGTTGAAAAATTATGCCAGACCCAGAATGCAGAATCCATGGTCATGGTCAAAAATTGAATGTTCAAAAATCCAAACATCCCGGTCTCTTTATTTTCCAGATTACACTCATTACAGAAAAATCGAATACGGATCTCGTACATCTGCGAGTTGCTTTTCCATGTTTGTACAAAGCTACAAACACCAACTAACATCTATCTAAAATTCTACAGTAGACGAGACAGCATCGAATATCGATGCTGACGGATGCTTCCCTCGGTCGTCGGTCGGTAGTGCGACACATGATTACATGAATAATGTCATTGATGTCTGGTCTGATGATTGTTGATGATGAACGTAAATTTGGCAACATGTTCAAGGCTTAGGCATCATTTAGGCATTCAGACTTGTAGGGGAAACGGCAACTGCGCGCGCATCCTTATCTCACTCACTCGCTGGAGGCTAGCGCTGGAGATTCTCCGCTGGAGGTGAAGGGCAAATATTTCTTATTTCTTATCAAAACACATTGTGAATATCCGAAATCCGAATAAATACCTTATACGAGTAACGAGTAAGTCATAACTGCATGTCGTTTGTATCTAACGAATCGTTGAGACGTTGAAAAGTATACGTTCGGTTCTTGAATTGAATTAGTTTTCATAATCTTCAATATCATCAATCATCATAATACGAGTTAATCGTGAAGTAATTACAACATCTGAATTTTAAAATGCGTCCACTTCGCATATTATTATTTTGTGTTTTTTTAATACTTTATTGCAAAGGTGAGTACAAAGAGAAAGTATGCGAAGAATCGCTAAAAAAAACCGTCGCTTTCAATTTTGAATAACTTTTATATTTTTCTTTTACGCGTACACAGAATGCAGCACGAAGATACGACTGCGACTGACTCCACATGTTCGTCACACTCACAATACACCGAAGCCGGACAAGTTGGATGAAACGTCGAGATTCTTGAGTAGTTTATGCTCTGCGAATGGTCATGAGATGATATCGCCGCCGTTCCTCGAAGGTATGCAAGTTCAAATCTACAAAATGAGTTCACCTCATGTCATTAGTTTACCATTACCTGTGTCTATAGTCTGGTTGAAATTCCAAATCTTTAGACTGTTTTATGGAGATTGTCTATCCGAGTATATGTTGATGGTCAGTATCCTTATATCTTACACCTCTGTACGTGTTTCATAGCTGGAATGTATCCTCAGAAGACCTTGACCTTCAACAATATACAGTGATGGACTGATATTCCCAGTGTAAAAAATTAGCCAAAGTTGAAAACAACTTTTAGGATGCCCAATAATCCAAGAAACATACTCCCAAGCACCCTAATGCGATGTTTGTTTTGTATTACGTGTATTTTTCTTGAATATCTACCTGATTGGCGCAAGTTTAGTTTTCAACAATCTTTACAAGACTGGTCAATCAGCACCATTGTCTACGGGCTCCAACCAATCGGTGCCATTCTCACTGGATTGTGTTGTGTGTCCAAAAATTTGGCTCACAAACACCGATTTGAAATATTAAGACCCAGACCCAACTTATACATACGTACATTAATATCTGCGTAAATGTGCCCAACTGCCCATTCTATTTGTTCGTCATGATCTCCCTCAGCACTCTAATTGTATTTTCCTTCCGACATCAGTAATTAGTAAACTCGTATCGACTTTTCTATAGGCCACACACCAGATGTATCGATTTCGTCAACAACGTCCATTCGTAATTTGTATGATGTACTCGAAGGTTTGAAAAACAGTCCTCCATACTCCGCAATTTATGCGATCACATTTGCGACAGCATCCTGGGATGAAAGCTTAGTTGAAAGTTTTTTAGAACAAATACAAATCAAAAGATCGCAGGTGATTTCCGGCATATTTTGTGATTTCAATTCAGTTCGAACGTAAACGAAAATTATATGCACGAATATCTGATTTCTTTTCATAGGTCAATTTTTTCATCCAAGGCGAGTATCCTTCTGAAGTCGACTATTACCTTAAAGAGTATAGATTGATTACTTCGATAAGTAACGGAATCACGTGGACTTCATCCAAATTAAATCCGGTAAGAAGAGGGCTCTGGCAAATCAAAGTCATGCCATGGAATCATACTGTTCATATTAAATTAAATTAATACAGCTACCTAATACGAGTATTTTTCTTTACAGTTTACAGATTGTAAGTCTCTGAGGCTGAATTTTATTCCAACGAAAGCTCACCTGCTTACAGTTTATGGCACTGGTAATGGAACATATTGCATGACAATAGATTCACTTTTGAAAACTGATATAGAAGCAATGATATTCAGCAGTTTCGATTCAAACGAGTACAACATAACATTATCAATAAAACCCAAACGGACCAACCTCGTTAATGTGAAAGGAAAAGGAACGGAAAGCAGAATGCAAACAATAACCATTTCCGAGGTGATCATTTTCTCATACTACATACGTAATTCTTTAAGAAAAAACCTTCACAACCTGTCGACTTAGTTTGACTCACAATGAGGCGTAGTCGAATTATAAAGTCATACTCTCCTCTAATTTCGAATAAAAATGAACCAATTTTTGACTCAAAATTATTCTTCGAGAACAAAAATGCCCGAAAAATATTTTTCGTCCAAAAAGGTATCAAAATGTGTTAAAATTTCGGCAAAAAATCCAAAATTTCTATCGAGATATTTTAAGACGTAATTTTGAAGATGCTCGAGTCCAAAATTAGGTCATGATTTTGTTACAAATTTCGGCGAAAAATCAAAAATTTTTATCATTACTTTTTTTAGTAATAATTTTTAAAGATTTTCAATCCCAAAATTAGATCATGATTGGGTTAAAATTTCCATCGATAATTTTTTTGAGTAGATTTTCAAGTTCAAAATTGGTTCACGATTTTTTAAATTTTTGAAAAATTACAAAACAAATTTAATGACTTAATTTTTGGTTTAAAATAATTCTTCGAATTGATTAATTTTAAAGATTTTCAAGTTCAAAATTATAGGTCATGATCTCATGATTTTAAAAATTTTTGAAATTAGCCAAAATAGGTTAAAATTCCGACAGAAAATCAAATTTTTTCATCGAAACCTTTTTCTGAATAGGAAGAATCTCAGAATTTAGTTCTACGAAATGAGAATTTCAGCTGACAAGTTGCATTGTGAATTCAAGCATTACCTTGCGAGACGAATTTGGATTTTTGAACAATTTTTATGTATATGTATTACAGGTATGTGTGAAAGTTCGTAGAAAATCCCAAAATTCCGGATATGATTCTTTTTACGCGATACGAGGGTTCAGCGAAAGCGACTTCGACTTCGATTATGGGTTCTCCAAGGACAACGTGACATCATTGGATGATACATATCTCAGACCAGTCAAAGGTAGGAAAAATAACTACCGAGTTTTTACACTAAAAATATACCCCATACTAATTATTTCATCTCGTTGCATATTCATCATCACACATCAGGAATATCGAACAAAATTTACGTCTCGACATGCTTCAAAAACACTCCAAATGGATTTGATCATTTCAATATAGTATTTTTAAATGGCAGTACTTTTGGAGAAGAAATGCCTCTGGAACAGATACCAAACACCGATTTGTTCGTAGGATCATTCGATCCACCGATTAAGGAATATTTTTACATACGAGTGAGTGTGTATACCTAATTTCATTTTATTTTAAATATGTACACTTGCATCAAAAACGTTCCATTACAATTAAGTCAGTCGATAGCTCAACACGAAGAACTATGAATTTTAAGTAAAGAAAATATTACGAATTTGTTTTCTCTTTAGGTCACAACCTACGCCGATGGCGAAACAATCTCACGGATGTCATTTATTGCGATGAATGCTGCAGATGGGTTTGGCGAAGATAAACAAAATCCAACGTTTATACCCAAACCAATATGTGACAATCCACAGTCTTCGGAATCAGAAAACGAATTCGTAAAATTTGTGCTGGTATGCGTGATTGTCTATTTATTGATGGCGCTGTTCTTCTTTTGGCCTAAACGTTTTTGTAGGCAATCTCCTGAATGTTCAGAAGCGTCGTCGTAGAGAAGTAATATGTATACTTAACCTCCTGGAATACTTAGAACGAGCTCGTCGTCGAGCATGGTGTCAAATAAATCGTTTATTATGATGCCTTCTAAAAGAGTTTTGACAATAAACGACTGTATCAAAATGACACGTGTATTTTTTCAACGCGAATATTATGCAAATTTCCACAATGTAAATTGAAAATGAAGTTGTTCGAAACATTTTTTAACAAAAAGTGGACTTTTCAGACATGCAAGGCAGAAATCAATGTTGTTTGGACGTTTTGGCAAAAAAAAAAATCTTGGCAAATTTGGCAAAAATTACAACCAATTTGACTATTTTATCAAAAAATTACTTCCTGAGAATTTTGACGAAAAAAGAAAAAAAATTTTTCGTCAACTCGCCAAAAATTGACACTCAAGGGTCATTCCACGTCAATTGGACCAAGAAGTGGTAGGTGGGTTCGGCGATTTTTTTGAAATTTTTCCTGTGAAAAGACCTTCCCAAGGGATGACCAATGGCGCAAATCGCAGCCCTCTAGCTCATTTTTAACGGCAGCCAGGGGGTGTCAAAGTTTTCAGTGAACCTAAAATATCATCCATTTCAGCAGTGGATTGCTCGATAACCGCGCTACCTACAAAAATGGAACTTTCTCCCATAGTTAGAGGTTTTGGAAGGCTTTTTGATGATATCATAAAAATCAGTGTTGCCACTTTTTTTGGTACAAAAAATTAGCTCAAAAAGTTTCAAAACGTAATTTTCATATCGTTCCGACTCTCAAAAAATCTGAAAAAAATATATTATGGACAACTGTTCATGCTGAACAACATATTAAAAAATTGGGATGGTAACTTGTAACAAATTCGATTTAAAAAAATTTAAACTTTCCGAAAAAATGCGATTTTTTGATTTAAAACATGAAAAAAAGTTTTGATGGGTAAAGTTGACCCATTTGATCCCTATTTTTACGTATCTGTTGAGAAAGTTGAAAAACCCCCTTCACTTGGTGAAATTTCATCACAAAAAAATCAAAATTCAAAAAAATTCAAAAAAAAGCAAATTTCATTTTTTTGCTGTGAGTGAGATTTTCATCAACTTTTTCATGAAATACGTCAGAAAGTGGTCAAAATAAGACAACTGAATAAATTTAAGCTTTTTTTGATGTTTGAAATTGAAAATTGAATTTTTTCAAATTTTGATTTTTTTGTGATGAGTTCATTTTATTGAGTGAAAGGGGTTTTTTCAACTTTTTCAACAGATACGTGAAAATAGGGGTCAAATGGGTCAACTTTACCAATCAAAACTTTTTTTCATGTTTTAAATCAAAAAATCGCATTTTTTCGGAAAGTTTAAATTTTTTTAAATCGACTTTGTTACAAGTTACCATCCCAATTTTTTAATATGTTGTTCAGCATGAACAGTTGTCCATAATATATTTTTTTCAGATTTTTTGAGAGTCGGAACGATATGAAAATTACGTTTTGAAACTTTTTGAGCTAATTTTTTGTACGAAAAAAAGTGGCAACACTGATTTTTATGATATCATCAAAAAGCCTTTCAAAACCTCTAACTATGGGAAAAAGTTCCATTTTTGTAGGTATCGCGGTTATCGAGCAATCCACTGCTGAAATGGATGATATTTTAGGTTCACTGAAAACTTTGACACCCCCTGGCTGCCGTTAAAAATGAGCTAGAGGGCTGCGATTTGCGCCATTAGTCATCCCTTCGGAAGGTCTTTCCACAGGAAAAATTTCAAAAAAATCGCCGAACCCTCCTACCACTTCTTGGTTCAATTGACGTGGAATAACCCTCGATGAAAATCTTGATAAAAAACGAAAATTTTTTCACAATTTTATCAAAAACAGTATTTTTTTTAGCATTCTTGGCAAGAACAGGAGTGTTTTACAATTTTGGCAAAAATTGACCCCTTTTTGACAGTTTTACCAGAAATGGGCGATTTTAGACTTTTTAACAATTCTGCCAAAAATGGGCACTTCTTGACCATGTTGTCAAAAATTGACACTTTTTGATTTAAGCAAATTTGGCAAGAAAAAAAAACAAATCTTAAGAACCATATTTGGCAAAAAACAGGATTTTTGTTTAGCAATTTTGAAACAAAAAGAGGATTTTTTAAACGGGAAAATCGATTTTTTTTATGTTTAGACTGGGAGGGGGTACATAAAATTATGGACTTGCAACTTTCAAAAATTAGCGAAAGGCCTGGTTATCTCGTAGATAAATTTGTAGTGCCAAGGTATTCTTTTATCAATGAAACACAAATTGTCGTTGTTTCAAACCACTTTTTATCGTTCAAATGAATATATTCAGCAAACCACATTTTTTTATCGTTCAAAATATGAATATATTCAGCAAACCACATTTTTTATCGTTCAATTATACATATATTTCCCTAAATAAATTTCAACCAAAATAATCACAAATCAATTTTCAATTTATTTCCTTCTGACTTCACACCAATAAAAATTTTACAAACATAATTGTCGTTGTTTAAAACACTTTTTATCGTTCAAATGAATACTCTGCAAACCACCTTTTTTATCACAACAAATCTCAAAAAAATTCATTAAAAAACCAAGTACATATTATTTCAATTGTAATTATTATTTTTTGTAATAATTTGGTACTGTCCATTATCACCTTTTGTCTATTCATTGTTATCCCCAACATCCCTTACTTCCTCGTTCAGGATCTTTTCACAACAGATCTTTCTTCTAATCTGGTTCTGACCACTCCTCTCCTTGAATCATCCCTACATTCTATTATTCAATTTTTAGTCTATTCTGTGCATGGGAGATAGGGATACATGACTGGCTGAACGCACAGGTAGTCTTTCTATTGGTGTCAGTTAGTATACAATACCTCGCATCCTGCAGTGCATAGTGCATTAGTGTACATCCAAGCATTCTTTCATTTCATCTCGCTGTCAGTTTAGTTCGTCGGTTGCAAGAAAAGTTGACTCGTTTTCGTATATCTAGTTTCCAATACCTACATATATTATCGATGATATGCAACAGAGATCTATGAATAAGTATATGGTATAACTTGTGAAGTAATTGCAACTGAAGTCTGAAATGCGTTCATTTTACCCAATTTGTGCATTAATATTACTTTATTGCAATGGTGAGTATTATAAGAATTAATGCAAACAGTGCCTATATTTTAAAAATCACTCGACTTATTAATTTTTCATCAATTTATACCTATCTACACAGAATATACGGCGAATAATGAGGTTCGATTTTTATACGATAAGAAGAATGTGACAAAATATGACGATAATGTCACAACGGAGTTTTTTTCGTCTTTCGCTCATTCGACATTCACATTTCTGGGATATAATCTGAACGGCAGCTTCACCACGATAAACTACCTCGGTAAGTGACCTACAAGTTCACACGAATACTTACAGTTATTTCAAATTTTTTAGTAGAATATCTTGCTTGATTTACTTAACCCTCAAACATTCAGACGAATATAAAAACACAGAATAAATAACGCTTTCAATGTCTTGAATAGGACTTACCTACATGAGTATCACATTAACCTCCTGCATGTCCCCCCTCCTCTGCTCCTCAAAACTACATAGGCTATGTCCTGAATGATATGTTATTTTTTAAATGAATTTCGACAAAGCAAAACACTGAATTGAGTCAATTTTGAGAGAACTTGATATGATTAAGTATCATTTGACACATTTCACATAACTGATTCAAAAGTTAAAAAATCGTCATGATTTTTCATTTCCAAAAAAACAGAAGTTGTTAACTTTGAACTGCACTTTTTTTCTTGGAGCAAGACAGAAGGGCGAGGTTGCGACTTTCAAACTTTTGGAACTTTTTTACAACCAATGCGGCTTCCATGCAACTCATGTCAAGCTTTAATACATCCAACATCTGATGCACTCCACTTAAGACCAAAAAATGTAAACAAAAAATTTCATCATAAAAAAATCAACAGGTTTTACATCGAGAAGTCATATTTTAGGTCACTAGCATCCAAACTTCATTCCACGACACCCATGGTCCCAATCTGTAGACAAAATTAATTCGATCGGGTCTCTATAGCACTTTGTGAGGTTCCCTCGTGTAAATCGGGAGCAAAAAAACTCGAAAAATTTTTGTTTCTTGAGATAAATTAGTAAAAGCTGATAAGTTTATTGTGTAATGATGTTAAACAAACCATTAATTTTACTCATTTCCGGTGAATTCTTGATAACATACAGAATCTAACATTTCTCCCCAAAAATAGATACCTACAGGCTATACAAATGATTACATTCGACTGAAAATCAAACATTATACCCAATTAGGCAGTTCATTATAAAATATATGAAATATGCAGCAGATTGGAAAAGAACGTCAGAGAAAAACGTTAAATTATGTTCAGTTTTGACCTTTCGTTCCTAATTAGTGTTTCAAATCAAGTGATAAACGAAAAGAGGGGGTAGAGGGTGAAGAATTGGAAATGCAGTATTGAAAACCGTTTAAAAATCAAAGCAATACTTTTAGTTTCTTCTGATTGGAGGGCACGTGCTCAATTTTTTCCAAAAAAGTGGCTCTAATAGGAACAAAAAAAAGTCTTACAGAAACGTGAGCAAAACATCTTAATAAATAAAAAAAATTAAAATATTTAAAAAATCACGAATTGAAATGTTCTAGTTTTCAATTTTGAAATGTTAAGCTTTTTCAAAACTTTCTGATAAAAAAGTTAGACATTTTGGTAGCCTAATTTTTGGCTGGCGACAAATTTTAACGAAAGGAGCTAAAAGGGTTTTTTGACAATTTCTGAAATTTTTGAACAATTTATGGAAAAAAGTGAGACTTTTCGGATTTTTTATTGCGAAAAAAAAGATAAGTAATCTTATGCAATTCTATATTAAAAAACAAGAATTTTTGACAAAAAGCCATAAAGCAAGACCTTGATGATGATTTCAGAAAAAAGCTGAACTTTTTGGGAGTAATTGGCGAGGAAGTGATACTTTTTTGGCAATTTCTTGCAAAAAAGATGAACTTTTGGATTTGGATAATTTTTGTAAAAAATGTGTAAATCTACATCAAATTTACCAAAAAAAAAATTCAACGCTTTCAATAAAAAGCAACAGCTTTTGGGAATTATTGACAAAAAAATTCTTCGCAAATTATTTTCGAAAAACAAGTCTTTCTTATAGTTTTTGGATTTAAAAAAAACGAGAATTTTTAGTAGGTAAGTAATTTTTTTGTGTGGCAATGTCAAGTGTAAAAGGCGAGACATTTTTAATTGCTAAAAATTTGCTGGCAATGTTTGGACAATTCTTGGAAAAAAGCAAGACATTTTGGAGTTTTTTGTAATCAATAAACCACAATTTTTAGCAATTTTTCTAGAAAAAACAAGATTTATGTCAATTGTGAAAAATTGAGAATTTTTTACAGTACTCTTGAAAAAAAGCAAGTCGACAATTTTTTTTAGCAATTAAAGCAGGACTTTCAGGAATTTTTGACGAAAAAGGGACATTTTTCAACAAAAAATGAGATTATTATGGGAATTTTGACAAATGTGAGATTTTTTTGGTAATAAAACAAAATAACCAAAAATTCTTAAAACAAGGCAAAGGAGGATTCTCAATTCTCATCAAACACAAACGATAAGGGTTTTAAAGAAGGGGTCCGGATTGGTCTTTATCTAATGCAGAATTCCAAGCAAACAAATTAAATAGGTATCACTAATTCTCATATGCTGTGATCATTTTTCCAGACACTAAAGAAATATCGAAGCCTACAACATCGATCAACAATTGCAGCATCGAAGCTCAGAAAGTACTGGAAAGTTTACTCACACATTTACGAATCTATCCTCCATACACTGTATTCTACGTAATAACAAATCAAACATCGCCATGTAATGATCCCTTCATAATTGACCAAATTATGGAACAAATACAAATCAAACGATCGGAGGTAATTTTTTGGTACATTTTGAAATTTTGGATTATGCACTTTAGTCTATTTGAAAGCAAACTAAATCAATTTTTTCACAGGTAAACTTTTTCATCGAAGCAGAGTTCTCTCCTCAAGCTGACTCCCTTGAAAATTACAGATTGATTAGTTCGATAAGCAACGGGCTCGTATTTCGTCCAAAATCGTTTACATTAATGCAGGTAAGAAGAATATTCATTTTTCAAACTATAGAGAATCATTATTCATTAAGCAATCAGTCTGATTGAATTGAACACTTGTTAGAGAGAACTTATCAAAAAAATCCTCATGATAAGGAGAGCTAATATAAGGCAAGGCATGATTGAGTCATCACCTGATATTATGTATTAAATACGAGTAAAATTATCATTCGTAAATTTTTTCAACATGATTCACCTAACATGGCTTAAAATTATGTTTTTTTACAGTTTGCGAGCTCGAAGTACTTGCGATTCAATTCCATGTCCCAAAAAGCAAATCTACTAGCGATTTCTGGCACAGATAATGGCACATACTGCATGAAAATAGATTCACTTTTGAAAACTAACATAGAAGACATGGTATACAGCAGTTTTGATTCGAACGAATTTGAGATAATACCACCTTTAAAACCCAATCGAACAACCGTCATTAATACGATGAGAAGAAAAGGCTCTAAAAACAAAATGCAAGCAATAACGACTGCGGAGGTTATCAATTTTTTCATCCTGCATCCATTCGTTGAACTGAACTTAGATTATATTAACAAAGTTTGCGATTTCAGATATGCCTGGAAGTTCGTAAAATATCCAATAATTCAGATCATCCTTCTTTTTTTATGCTACGAGGGATCGGCGAGAGCATTTTCGATTTTAGCTATGGGTTTTCCACGGAGCAAGTTCGATTCATGAATGAGACATATCGAAGGCCAATAAAAGGTATAGGAAAGGTGCAGACGAGAGAGATTTCACATTAAAAATTGTACACATTTAATTTCATCTTATTTATGTGAATTCTACAGATAAATCAAACAAAATCTACGTATCATCGATCGATAGAGACAAGTATTTTGAATTTGATTATTTTACGTTACTTTTTCCAAATGGCACTACTTTCGGAGAAGAAATGCCTCTAGAACCGATACCAGACACCGATCTGTGTGTAGGATCATTCGAACCCCCGAATAAGGAATACTTCTACATAAAAGTGAGTGTACCTACTACCTAATACCTATCTATCAATTACCATATTATTATTTCTATGAAATTAAATTAACACTATATACCCGGGCTAATCGAGCCAGTGTATAAAAATACAAATTTTATGACTAAAAAAGTATGTTTTCTTTTCACAGGTCACAGCATACGTGCAATGTGAAAAGGTCTCAAGAATATCTTCAACTGCAATGAACGCTGCAGAAGGGTTTGGCGAAGAACACCATAATCCGACGTTCGAACATAAACCATTATTTCAACGCGATCCAATTAAACGCTACGTCATACCAACATATCAATATTATTATCCAGCAACTTCCAAATCAATAAACGAAACGCTATCATTAACGAATGCTGTGCTAATCATTGTAGTTGCGATATTAACAGTTGTAGTTTTTACAATTTTGGCTATTAAAATTATCGATGCGCGCTGGCCGATTCCTGATCACTCGCAGCGCTCCGGAGAAATACCACAACCACTTGGAATAGAACAAGCTCGTCGTCGAGCGCAGCCAAACATTTATACTCGTATTTCTAGGTCCGTTCGTAGAGATTAATAAAAATGTAGAAAATTAAATAAACCTATTATAATCACAGATTGGTCCATTTTTGAAAAATGTCAACTGCATAGTGCATAAGCACTCACCAAACCAACTTGATGATATTTGTTGGGAGTTTGAATCGAATCCAGCCATTTTACCGAAGAAGCAAACTCTCAAATTGAAATTGTTCGATAAAAATTGGAAGTATCCTACCTCAAAACAGTATAAAGCAATGAGTCCTTTAAATGGGACCGTTTTCAAAAATGAAAATGAAACCAAAAAAACAATTAGCCCTGCAGAAGCCAAAAAAAAATTGAACTAGGTAAAGTTAAATGGAGAAAAAAAAGCTTTTTTCGATGTTTGATAAATTTTTGAAAACAAAAATTGGAATTTAATCAAACTAATTTCGGCAGCTGATATTTGTCAGGGCAGGAGCGGTTTCTCTAAAATCTAGAATTTTCAATACATTCCCAAACTTTCCCCCGAATACATTTTCCTGAATGGAAAACTCCCGAATTGCCATTTACTCGAACTCCAATACTTATCTCAGATGCACAAAAGGGTACAAAAATTTTGTTTTTCGCCAAAGTTGCGGAAAAGACCTGTTTCTTGTTTTTTTGCCAAAATCTCAAAAAATCCTACTTTTCTGTCAAACATTTTTCAAGAAAAATTTGTTTGTTAGTCAAAAGTTACTACTCAGTTTTTTTTTTTCAAAATTGCTCAAAATTCTTGTTTTTTTGCCAAATTGCCGAAAAATCATTTTTTGAGGCCAACATTTTTAGAAAGTCTTACTCTTTTATCACCAAAAAATCAGCTGTTTATCAAAATCACCAAAAAATCTTACTTTTTTTTGCCAAAATTGCGAAAAGTCTTTCCTATTTAAAAAAAAAAAACCCCTTTTTTATACGCCAAAAGTAACAAAAAAGCTTGTTTTTTTAGTCGTCAGAATTTTCAGAACTTTTGGCCTTTTCGTTGCAAAAATCAAGTTTTTTAATTTTTTTTTTTTTTTTTGACATTTTTTTATACTGGGCGTGTATAACTGCCAGGATTTTTACGCCCAGTTTCGAGAGGTTTGTCTAGATTCGGTTTGAAAGATTGATTTCTTTGATGTATTTAAGAATGTTTTCCATCTGCTTGATGTTGTCAGGAATTGTAGGGTTGAGGTCTGAAATGTTTAAGGATTGACGTTTTGTTTTGAGGGAGGGACAGTAGAATAGAAGGTGTTGGGTGGAGATTATTTCAGAATTACAGAATTGACAGGTGGGTTTAGGAGCTTTGGTGTACAAATAGCTGTGGGTTAATTTGGTATGACCAATTCGGAGGCGGGTGATTATAATTTCTTCTGATCTATTTAGGTGACTAAGGTGCTTCCAAGGGAGGATTGATTTTTTGTGGGTAAATAGTTTGTGATTTGTTTTTGAGTTCCATAGGTTTTGCCAGTTGGAGTTTTGGATGATTTTTAGAATGTTAATAACATCATCATGGGTCACAGAGAAAATTTTAGAGGGGGTAACAGCTGTTTTAGCTGATTCATCTACTGCCTGATTTCCTTCAATGCCTACATGACTTGGGACAAACATAAATTTAATAATTTTGTCAGTAGACTGAAGTTTATAGATGATTTGATGGATCTTATGAACAAGTTGATGTTCAGAAAATTTGTTTTGAATTGATAAAAGAGCAGCGAGTGAGTCTGACTGAATCAGGAATTTTTTGTTGGGGCTTTTTGAAGTAGAGATCTTTTGTAGGCAATGGAGTATAGCAGAAACTTCTAAATTGAAAATTGAAGAATATTTATGAGCTGTGAAGTTGGTAATTTTACCATCAATAGAAAAAGCATAGCCTGCATATTCAAACTCATTTTTAGAACCATCTGTGAAGCATAAAATAAATTCATGATATTCTGCTATGATCTCAGTATATTTTTCTTTGATGAAACCAGATGGGTACTCATTTTTTTTGTATTGGGATAAGGATAGATTGAATTCTGGTAAAATTAATTCCCAGGGAGGAAATTTATTGTACTCGGAAGTGAGGTCTAATAGGCTTACATGGTAATTTCCTAAAGAATTTTGGAGAATGCAGGAGTGATTTTCAGAATGGTTTGAAATATTTTGAATTTGTTTTTTGATTAAAGTTCTGACTGGGTTTGTTGGATTTGTTGTTGCTGATACAATGAATTTATTAGTAATATAGAAATTCCCGAAGTTTGGAGGGGGTTCACTAGCTTCACAGTAGATGCTGTCTATAGGAGAGGATGGTAATGCTCCAATACATAGGCGTAAGGCAGCATTTTGTATTACTTTAAGGATTGATAGGTTTTTATCTGATGCACTGATATAGGCTGGATATCCATATTCTATTTTGCTTCTAATTAGAGATCTATATAACTGAAGTAAAAGGGATCTTGAAGGGTTATATTTTGGATTTTTAATCACTTTCAATAGATTTAGGGTTTTCATTAAGTTCTGTTTAATGGATAAAAAGTGAGGTGTCCATTTGAGCTTGCAATCGAAAATCAATCCAAGGAATTTTGTATTTGATTTGAATTCAAGTTTTTTACCTTTGAGAGTTAGGGAAGGAAGTTCAATTTTGTTTTTTCTAGAAGAAAGAATGCAATGGGTTTTAGACTGTGAAAATGAGAGACCATTTGAATCTGCCCATTCTTGAATTTTATCAAAGGTTTCTTGGATAAAGAGCTGTGCTATTTGTAAGTCTTTGAAACATAGGGAGATGTTCATATCATCTGCAAATAATCTTAGTGACATTGGGGGAGGGATAATGCTATGAATACTATCAATAAGGAGAATAAAAAGAGTTGTACTCAATACAGAGCCTTGTGGAACACCATTTCGAATTTCATATACTTGTGATAAGGTATTATTTATTCTAACTTAAAAATACCAAAAAAGCATTCTTTTTTGCCAACATTACGAAGAAAAAATTCGTTGAAAAACTGTAAAATAGACTTATTTTTTGTACAACAATATCCAAAAAACCCTGTTTTTTTGTCATAATTGACATCATTTTTTTTTACCAAAATCCCACGTTTTAATCAAAATTCAAGCGAAAATTTGTTTTTTGTCAAAATTGCCTATAGAAACGATGTTTTATTATTTAGAAACTTTGAGAAAAATTTATTCAAGGGAATGGTCGTTCGACTAGTTCGGGAAATTGGATTCCAGAATTCAATAGTCAGGAAAAAAAAACACGTTCGGAATGGATTTTGGGGGGAGGGGAGATGTGCCAGAATCTTTTCAGAAAGTTGCTGGAAGTTTCGAAAAGGCTCATTTTAGCTACAGGGTGTTTACCCTAAGGGTATCACATTTCAATTAATAACTACTCCTACAAATTATCGTTTATTTAATCGCGGTTTTCGGCAAAATATTCTAAAAACTACACATTTTTATTCTTATGCTTAAAAAAAATAATATCAAACATCTGAGAGCCATTATTGTCGCTACAAGATTCCAACCGTTCTCTAAAGTTTTCGAAAACACGTCGACTTTTTTCACCTGTTCGATGTTTTCTGCTGTTCTTACACTATTCTTCCTGTTTCGTTTCTTTGAAGGAGTTTGGCTATGACCACTTCGAAAATTTCCGATCCACTTTCTCACTGTAACTTGCGTAGGAACATCTTCATGTGTGCTAATACCAAACTTTTTACAATACAGAGTGGCGCAAATGTCAGTATTCCAAAGTTTTTCGTGAATAAATCAAAAACTAAGCATCCTAGAAAAAAACTAATGACATTATGTCGATTGGAAATTTAATTCTCTACAATTTTCCTCGACTTCATTTTTCCGTAGAGTGCTTATTTCCGCCTCCAGACCGATTTTTATGAAACGCAGTTTGCAAATTTTTCAAAAATTTCAAAAATTTACAAACTGCGTTTCATAAAAATCGGTCTGGAGGCGGAAAAAAGCACTCTACGGAAAAATGAAGTCGAAGAAAATTGTAGAGAATTGAATTTCCAATCGACATAATGTCATTAGTTTTTTTCTAGGATGCTTAGTTTTTGATTTATTTACAAAAAACTAAACGTGAAAATTGGAATACTGACTATTGCGCCACTCTGTATGCTATGAATTTCATTCCACTTCGACATCTTTAAGGCTTGATCATTTCATGTAAAAATTCTCATCACCAAAAAGTGTGACGTTTTGACTTTCGAATGGTTCAGGTTTGAGCGTTGTAGGTGTCTGAGTTGCCACGCAATTAAGAAATAAAATGTGATACCCTTACGGTAAACACCCTGTATAATTATTTCATTTTGAATAAAATATGAAAATTTCAACTCGAAAACATTGCTCGAAAAATCTTAGAAACAAATGACATCTTTTGCTGGTCTTTTAAAATTTACACCAAAATTTACCTTAAAATTCAACAAAATCTGAACTTGTAAAAGGTAACCTTTACACCACCCCACCACCCTCAATCGATTTTCTCATTTTTTTCCATTTTTATTTTTCAATGATAATATGGTATCCAACGAAATTTTTTCGAAAAAAATCACCACTTTTTCATTACCTTTTTTCAACAAAATTTTCAGAAAGCTCTCAACTTGACCTCCCATCCCCTCCAATACACACACAAAAACATTGACAAAGTCAAATTTTTCAAAGGAAAATATTCAAAAAAATTTTAATTGGGAGAAAAGTGTGGAAAGCAACTATTTTTTAATTTCATCAAAAATAAACTTTTTTTTCAATGAGTTGAAAGTTTATTGTACGTTTAGATTTCTTCATTTTTTTCACTATTTTTTTTGAACAAATTCACTCCTTTTTCACTACTTTCACTACCTGTTAGTTACCCTGAATGATAATGAAAACCATCGCTACATTTATTTTACATTTTTTATGTGTGGTAAATCGGATTTTCCACTTTTTTTCATTTTTCACTACCTTTCAAGCAAAATTGCTGAATATCACTACTTTTTCACTACTTTCCCTACTTGTAGACATACAGGTCTAGAGAAAGACTACTTTCAGGGTGTCTACAGGAATTTTTTTGACCGATAATCACTACTTTTTCACTACCTTACAAAAAAGATCATTACTTTCCAAAATATTTTCAACCCTTTCCCCCACATCGATTTTTTCATTTTTTTTTTTTTTGAATTTAACTTCGTAATTTTTTACATTTTACTACTTTCACTACCGACTTTCAAAATCACTACCTTTTCACTACTTTCACTACTTGCAGACACCCTGATTTTGTAAGAGAAGCTTTTTCGTTCATTTCAAAAAGTTATACGCCAGAAACTATGGTCATAAAGTTGGGAATTTCGCAAATTTGGGCATTTACTCGTATGTTACAGAAAAACTGAGAAAGGTGAGCATTATAACCTTTGAAGTACACTACACGTAGGTAAAGTCTCAAAGTGTAAAATTATTCATATGACAACCATTTGACCATTTGCATGAAATGTTTGTCAAAATTAATTCATGAAATGGGGGAAAAAACAGAAAAAAAGTAAATCCCTCTCCTTACCAAACCAAAAGTAAAGGTCGAAAATCATCAACCCTAAGTATTTTCAGATTGAAAATCTCAATAAAAACCATTTAACGATAATTTTATTCAAATTTTTAACCGCTCAAATTCATTATCAAGTACTTTTCAATTTTCTCAACACTTATGGACAAATAGAAGAATTTGATCGTTTTTAATCTGAAAAACGTAAAGACTGTTTCAAGTAACGACAGTAACGTATTTCAAAACTTGCAATATTTTTTTAGATCATTTACGACAATTATTATTGTTCATTTTTAAAAATACAAAAAAATGTACAACGCAAAACATATGGTTTCAAAGTGCAAACATCTGCCTAGCGATTGAATAAATACGTAGAACACAACTTTGACATAAACGTCGAAAATATTATTTCCCCCTATTTTCCTGTAGGTCTAGGTACCTACCAATGGAGAAGTCACGATTCAAAAAAAACTGGAGTCGGCCCTGTCGAAAATCAACAAAAGTCATATTTCTAGGTTAAACACCTCCGTAAAAAACACTTCTTGATTTTTTTCAAACAAACTTTCAACATTTTTTCTTATCATTTTCAACATTATAGATATTAGGTAGGTACCTCTACCTACTTAACCCACCCATATGTGTGCGTCATTCTATAACAGTTTTTTTAGTTCATCGCTAAAAATAATGTCAAGGAACAAAATTCAAGAGTTCAGTTCAATGATTAACAAACCTAAATGTTAGTATTTTCACATTTCAAATAAATGCTAAAAGATAAAACTTGTGTTATCAAATAACCATTTTATCCCACAAATGAAGTACAATAAATAAGTAATGCAATATCTTTGCTCATTTCTACGAGTACGTTTATCTTGATAATACTCATTAACCAATCATCAGAAAGGTATTTCCATTCGTTTTGCTAACGTGTTCCGAGTAGGACGTTTCTTGCTGTGTAGTTCTCTCTGTACTTGTGTATAGTTATTCGTTTATTTACCTATTGTTGGTTCTCACGCGTTTTTATCTCGTTTTTATGATAAGATAAAAGCAAATATCATCGGATAAACGTTAGTGTGATAAATCCGGCCTCAGCACAGCTGAGCCGGTACCTATCTTCGTATTATGCCTTCCACACCCTCCTCACCAACCACTGGTGCTGACAACAGACCAGTAAAAACGTTCTCAAATGCTGTGACCCAAGAAATATTCCCTACTAAAGATCAAGCAATCATCTTTCAACACATACCAGGTACAAATGCTACTTATTATGCTGAAAAAATGTCCGCTAAAATAGGCGTTGAAAATATTTTACACTGTGGTGTTATCTCAGAACAAAGGGTAAGAATGTACCTAAAATCAGCTGACCTAGCCAAGCAGTTTCTTGAAACAGATGGTACCTTGGAAATAGATAGAAAAATAATCCGAGCCAGACCATACATGACCAAAAATAAGAAAATTATAATTTCGAATGTACCTCCTCATGTACCACATGATGTTATCCTCAATGTTATAACTGCCCATGGAGCTGTACCTGCAACGAAAATGAACTTTCTTCACCTTACTATGCAGACCAACCTCCGATCAGTTTTATCTGAGAGAAGGTCAGTATTTATCACAGAAGATACTGCAAATAAACTTCCTCCATCTGTTCTAATCAACTATGAAGAGGACCAATATCGGATATTTTTCAATGACACAAAAATCAAATGTTTCATATGCCATGAATTTGGTCACACCTCAAACCAGTGTCAATATAGCTATGAAAATGCTGCAAAGAATTCAAATGCTTCAGCAATACAAACAGAAAATAATGATGACTCAAAAGTCTCAAATGTAACCATCCCCGAAATTCCTAAAGATGAATCTAATGAGAATAAACTCACAAAAACAGTTCCAGATAATGAACCTGCAAATAAACCTGATGAACAAACTGTGAATGTGCAAACTCCATCTGATAATTCTGAACCTACCCATGAATCTCTTTTCAGTGAGCTCCTAGAACAGACTCAGCCAGTAAACCTGACCAAATCCAGTGAAATTGAGATTCCTAGTACTTCCCAGTCACAAGTTATGAAAAGACCCTTATCAATTTACTCTGAATCTTCAATTTCTTCTATTAATACTGATATTTTTCAAACCCAAAATCCATCCTCAAATCCAAAACAACTTGAAACAAATGAAATCAATCCAACCCTAAAAGTTATAAAAACCAGTGATTCCAAGAAATTGAAAGCTGAAAATGAACCAGTTTCCATAAAAGAGCAGCTTAAATCAATAGAAGAAAATTTCAAATTACATGAAAAGGAATATCCAATATCATTTTCAAATTTTCAAGTTATGATGGATATGTTGAAAGGACAAAGTGACCCAATGTCAACAATTACACAATTTACAAATGACATGGATGGTCTAGTGAAAATCTTGAACCAGAATTACCCACATCTTGATACTAGAACTATGAAGACTCGTTTTACCAAGCTCCGAAAGAAGATTTCAAAAGATAATGTCCAGAAAATGGAAACTGATGGTGATTCAACTTCTGAGTAATGGCATCAACCAGGCAGAATGTGTTTTTTTTTTTTTTTTTTTTTTTTTTTTTTTTTTTTTTCCTACTAAATATTTGAAAAGATGTACTATTGTAACATGTATGTAATGTCATTTCTTTCACATACTATAGCTACATGTTTGTTAAATGTCTCTTATGAGCTGTCAAGTATTACTATCTTCTCAATCTTTGTAAAAACTAAAGTTATTGAGTAGGTTTTAAGTTCTGTATTCTAGATTATCATATGTTATTAGTTACTGTAGTTTATACTGATACTCAGCCTGAAGTTCTTGACCCCCCCCCTCATTCTGGAAAGCTAAAAATCACATACCAACTAAAATCATACAAATATGACTTTTTTGATTCAATGGAACATAAATGGCATTTACAGTCATTTGAGTGAGCTCAAAACCCTAGTTTATCCCAACTAAATATCTTCTTAGGTAACTTCCAAGCCAATGCTGTAACTATAAATACCCCACACTATAGCATAAAAAATCTCACAATTTGCAATATTTACATTCCCCCTCATCAAAACATAACCTTACAAGAACTAGAAAACCTTCTCATACAATTACCTAAACCATACATTGTACTTGGTGATTTTAATGCTCATTCAAAAATTTGGGGATCAAATTCAAACAATAATCGAGGCAATGTTATAGAGAAATTCTTATCAAAAAATGATATTTTTCTCCTTAATTCTTCAAAACCTACTCACTTTAATATATCAAATGGTACTTTCTCAAATATTGATTTGACCTTTTGCTCTCCAAATATTTCACACCTTTTAGACTGGAACCCCCAAGATGATCTTCAACACAGTGATCATTTTCCCATTACCATTTCCATTCCAAACCAAATTCATAATCCCACAAAAGCAAAATTTCCAAAATGGATATTAGATAAGGCAAATTGGTCTCATTTTAATAAAGAAGTGCTTTCATTAGATTTCTCTTGTCAAGACCTTGACTCTATTGTTCAGTACTTCACTGATTCAATCATTCAAGCTGCTATCAAAACCATTCCTAAATCTTCTTCAAAGGTCCCTAAAAAATCTGTACCCTGGTGGTGTCCAGAGTTGAAAATTGCTATTCAAGAAAGAAAAAGATCTTTAAGAAAATTCAAAAAATATCCTTCTACTGACAATCTCATAGACTTTAAGAAAAAAAGAGCAATTGCTCGCCGAACAAATCTATCAAAACAAAGGGATAGTTGGACCAAATTCATGTTGAATATCACTCACAGTACTAGTATAAAACAAATGTGGACTAAAATACAGATATTAAAAGGCTGCTATGTCCCATCTGACATTTCATATCTTCTCCACAACAATGACATTATTACTTCATTAGATAACATAACTAACACCATGGCTCAATCTTTTTCTAAAGTCTCAGCAACAAGTTCTTATAGTGAAGCTTTTCAAACAATCAAAAACCAAACTGAAAATTTAGTACTTGATTTTTCATCTGAAAACCTTGAACCATACAATGCACCTTTCTCTATAAACGAACTACTGTACTGCTTAAACCACAACATCAAAAATTCATCACCTGGACCAGATGATATTCATCCATATATGTTGAAACATCTTTCTGACACCAGTAAAAATGACTTACTAAACCTCTATAATATAATCTGGTCTTCAGATTCCTTTCCTCAAACATGGAAAACTGCAACTATCATTCCCATACTTAAACCTGAGAAAAATGTTCACCTTCCCTCCAGTTACAGGCCTATTTCCTTAACTTCTGTCCCATGTAAAATTCTAGAAAAAATGGTTATGAAACGTCTTACTTGGTATATTGACTCTACAAATTCCCTCAGTTCTTTTCAAAGTGGCTTTCGGAAAAAAAGATCTACTCTGGACCATCTTTTTAGTCTTACACAGGAAATCAATACTGCCTTTCAAAATAAAGAATTTGTACTCTCAGTCTTCTTTGATCTTGAAAAAGCTTTTGACAAAGCATGGAGATACAAAATACTTCAAAAAATACATTCTATAGGGATTCGAGGGCATTTAGCTTACTTTATTCAAAACTTTTTATCAAATCGTACCTTTAGAGTCAGAATTGAAAATACATACTCTGAACTTTTTGATATTGAAAATGGAGTCCCTCAAGGCTCTGTGCTTAGCACCATACTATTTATACTCCTAATTGATGATATCTGCAGTATTATTCCTCAACCTCTTTCCTTAAGAATTTTTGCAGATGATATAAACATTTCAATACGTTCAAATAACATCAAACTAGCCTCAGAAATGATCCAAAAAACTCTAAATTGTATTGAAAAATGGGCTGAAACAAATGGACTAACATTTTCTGAATCTAAAACTCACTGTATACTTTTTACCAAGAGAAATAAAACCTACCCAGAACCTATCCTTGAATTCAAAGGACATCCTTTAGTTTTTAAACCAACTACCAAATTCCTCGGACTTACTTTTGATAAAAAACTTACTTGGACACCTCATTTTCTCAACATAAAAGCTCAACTAAATAAACGTCTAAATTTACTAAAAATTGTTAAAAATCCAAAGTATAACCCATCACGCCAACTATTGCTTCACTTGTACAAAGCTCTGATACGTAGTAAAATTGAATATGGAAGTCCATGCTTTACAAACCTGTCAAATAAAACTACTAACATTCTCAAAACTGTTCAAAATTCCTCCTTGCGCATCTGCATAGGTGCTCTCTATTCGTCTCCAATTGATAGCATTTATTGTGAAGCTGCAGAGCTTCCTCCTGATTTTAGGAAAATTCTCATGACAAACAAATTCTTGACAACTGTTGCAAATAATCCATCTCACCCTCTTCAAAGGTCACTCAATGTCTACAGCTCTCAGCATTTCCTCCATACTTCAGGTCCAATCCCAGAATTTATCAAAAATATGAACAACCTACAAATTGACCTAAAAAACCTAATACATAAACCAATATCTTATCCCCCTTGGTCTCTTAAACCTATACAGATGGAATTTTACTTAAGAAACTACCCAAAACATGATCACTCCCCATTATTAATCAAGAGTCATTACTTAGAACTGTTATCAAACTATACTGAATATAACTTATGCTTCACAGATGGTTCAAAAATTTCTAACATTCATACTGGTTATGCTTACTCAATTAATGACAAAGTTCTCAGTTTCAAAATTCACAACTGTGCCTCAATTTTTACTGCTGAACTCACTGCCATAAAACATTGCTTAATAGATATAATTTCCATTCAATCAGAAAATAAAAAATTCTTAATCCAAAGCGATTCACTAAGTTCACTGCTATCTATTCAAAACATTTTTTCTGACCATCCCATAGTCCAAGACATACATAAGTCCCTTTTTAACCTCCAATATTACGATTACTCAATTAGCTTCATGTATGTTCCCAGCCACATAGGTATCACTGGAAACGAAACTGTTGATAGATTAGCAAAAACAGCCGCTGCCCCCTCCCCTCTTACCTCTCTCACTCCTGATGACATTAAATCTCTAATCACTCACAACACATTTACTAACTGGCAGAACTTTTGGTCACAACAAACTTCAAACAAACTCTTCCAACATAAAAAAACTACCCTCCCCTGGAAAAATCTAGGCCACCTGAACAGAAAAGAAGAAATCCTGATTACTAGACTAAGAATAGGCCACACAAAAATTACTCATAACCACTTATACCAAAAAGAACCAAAACCCTCATGCCAATTTTGCAGAAACGAACCCACATCCATCCAACACATACTTTTCAACTGTCCCCAACTAAAACAAAACAGACTTACACTACAAATAAAAGAAAACCCACCTACTATCCCTGACGAACCCTCAGAAATTCAAAAATTCATCTCCCTAATAAAAAGCATCAACCTCACAAACCAAATCTAACCCCCCCCCCTTACGGGTGTAATAATCTTGTAATTATAAACACCCAAAAAAAAAAAAAAAAAAAAAAAAAAGAAAGGTATTTCGTTAAATTATTTTTTTCGCAGTAACAAAGCCACTTTTGGCTCAATGACAACATTAGGTGACAGAAGTTCGTACAGTATGAACGTATAGTTATTACTCGTATTAAACACGAAGATGCGTTTGTTTTTAATTTTCGGTGCGCTACTTTTATTATACTGCAATGGTAAATACTTCAGATATAACTCGATTTTTTTCGAAAACCTTAACTATAGGTGAATTATAATTATTTTAAATTACCTACTCGTGATATTTATTTTGTATAGAATGTGAATCGACACAAACTGTTGTTTTCGTCTACGATAAAGTAAACGCAACCGAATATGACGTCAACCTATTTACCGGAAAAATAAAACAATTTTTCGCCACGTTATTCCAGACAGATGGAGATTTCGATTATCATCTCAAGATAGTGGTCCCTGACAAATCTTGTAAGTAAAAATACTCAAAATACATTAATCAAGTGCGCTAACGTTCGAACCAAACAAGAGTGGATTTCAATCAGAAATGCGTTTTAGCTTTTTTATGGGTCTTACTCAATGCAAAATTTCAATCACTGTATGTAAAAAAAAAACTACATTTTTCCAGACATCCAAGAAGTATCAAAATTCAATTCCACTGGTGCAAAAGTAACTCGAAGAAACGATACCACAATCAAAGGCCAATCCACATTGAAAACTGTACTTACACAATTACAAGAATCTCCTTCGTATTCAGTCATCTACGTCATCACTAATGTCACCAAACCAATAAGCAACGACATCCAACTCGACAGTATCTTGGAAGAAATACAGATTAAAAGAACCCAGGTGATTTTCTTTTTCGCGCAATGATATTTCGTGATTCCATTTTATTTTTGTAGGTAATTATTTAAAAGGTAAATAATTGGTAAATAATGAACCAAAACTAAGGAGTCCAATAATTGGAAAAAGAAAAAACTCTCTCCTTATTTTTAATGCTTTTTATTGCAAAGATCTTTTCAAAAAGTACAACTTTTCATCATCAGGCAAGAGCACGAAATTCGATCATGTTTTTTTTCCTAGGTCAACTTTCTTATCGAAACGGAGTTCTGTTTGCAAACCGATTCGCTCCAAGAGTATGGATTAATTAGTTCTGCGAGTGATGGATTCGCACAAATGGGCCCAAAATTATTCAAATATCACCAGGTAAGAAAAGTTCACTCTCTGGTGAAATAAGCAACTCATACTTTGTCCATTTCCTATTTTTTTAATAAAAGTCCGAGAAAATAGTTAACCAAAAAAATATACCTAGATAGATCATAGAAAAACGAATTTCAAAAAATCCAAGAAAAATTTCTGTAATATGTAGGTAAGTAATTCAAAGACAAATTTGACGTAATTTAGCATATTGAATGATCTGAAAAAATTGTGAATTTTTTTTACCAGATAATCGAAAGTTTTCAAAACCAACACGAACTAGCAAAAATTAGTAGGTATTTTTGGGAATTAAAAATAAGAAAATTTAGCTCATTTTTTCCTACTTTCTGGCATAATCCAGCATACTTTTTCCCTCCATCAAATCCAATTGGAACGTGGAGAAAGACAGGAGCAGGAGTTTGAAATGTTTCAAATTTTGTGAATTCGTGCTTCAGTCATTTTTTAGCTCGTTGACTCTATCAGATGGCAAAGGATTATCAGAAGTGAGACGAAGTGATGTATCGTGGAGGGGAGAGACTGAGACTTTCCCAACTTTTTGCCCCAGATCCGCTCTCCTGGATTTTTCCTGCTAATTAGCCAGATGTGATTCGGATAAATTTTGTAAGGGGGAATTAAAAATGAAAATGTTGAATAATTTAAAATTTTCAAAAACGATACTTTTACACAATTACAAAAAAATTTGAAATGTTCTATTGTACGGTTGGTAGGGCTGAAATCCAAAATCTAAAATTCGTATCTTTTTTCTTGTTGACTACTATTTTTCGGGATTTTTTTTAGACCTTTGGGTTTGTTTCGAATTAAATTTAAAAAGAGGACAAAACATAATTTTTTCGCCACCTCTCTAAAGACAAGGAATACGTTTATAATTATCAATATTTTTCGATACCTAGTTTCCAGTATCGATATATATGAAGTTGAATTCTGCACCTCGAAAAGTATGCTCATTGGAAATTAAAACCACAGATGAAGATCGTACATCCTGCATCAACATGGATTCATTTTTCATTAATGCGGTAGTGCAAAAGCTAATTTTCGGTAGTTTGGATTCAGACGAGTACGAAATACATGCAGTAGACCATCATCGAATCGAGACAGCGACAGGAACTTCCAAGGTGACTATTTTTCAATTTTTCACATGTGTAGAATACCTAACTATCGTTGAAATTCAATCTACAAAGATTTTATTTTCAGATATGCACCGATACTTATAAAAAACTTAATCGAGCAGAGTTGCAATTTGTTATTGCAGCGTATACAGGAGAACATGAGTTTCACTACGGTTTTTCGACCGAAGACGTCGTCGAATCCTTAAACGAGACATTTAAAAGACCAATCAAAGGTATAAATAAAAATCAGATATGTAGTATTAAGGTTTTAGCTACTACACTTTACTTTCCCTTCCCTTCCCTTCCCTTCCCACAAAAAATCCAATTTAACACTACAAATTTATTAGGTGCTTCAAACAAAATCTACGTATCATCGAGCTACAAGTACAAAAAGGATCAATTTCAACATTTCAATGTTCTCTTTCTGAATGGTACTCCTTTTGGGCAAGATATTCGTTTACAAGCGGTGAATGAAACCGATCTATTTGTGGGATCGTTTCAACCACCGAGCGAAGACTATTTTTATATTCAAGTTAGCGAGCGATTTCATTTTCACTATTTTAACTGTATCATATCTACCTAATTGAAATTAATACAAATTAATTTTTTTCAGGTCATAAGTCACGATGACTGGGCAACAGTGGCGCGAATTTCAAATGCAATAAGTGCAGCAGTTGGGTTCGGTGGTGAAAACGATAAAAATCCAACTTTCGAATATAGACCGGATTTCAAGCCTCGATCCAAACAATCGATTGATCAATATGTTCGTAATCGAGACCCGAAGCCATCGTCCTCAGAAAACTACAGCATAGATGCAGTCCTACTTCTATTTGGATTTCTTGTTGTCGTTTTAGTGATGGTAGGGGTGCTTCACCTCTGTTTGGTTGGATTAAAACTGATTTGTAAATTTTGTAAGTGGATATGGTACTATATTCGAGACGAAAAATCATTGAAACCAGAAATCGAAAAAGACAATCGTCATCGAGCTAAGCGTGCTAAGCCATTCGACTATCACGGTGTGTAACTGCTCAGTGCTCATGTTTGTACAACTTTTAAATAAAGGTTTTTAATTAATCGATACACTCGTGTACTTTTTTTTCTACTTGAATGCTTATGGAGAATGAATCATCGATTTGAAAAATAAAATTTTGCGAGTGAAAAGACCACCAAGAACATCAAACGACTTCGAATGCCATAAATCGAATAATTTCTCAATTTTTTTGCTGAAGATGTGAGCCTTTAAAATTTCTCAAAATGGAGTCGAGTAGAAAGTTTCAAATTTAAATGCTCATAAATGACAAAAATACTAATGTACGTACAATGCTTCTCTGATGGTTCACTCTCTTCCCCGCAATGACTGAATGATGAGATCACAAATTGGGGAATTTTGGAAAGGAGGGAGTTAGAGGGGCTCTTATATGGAACTTCAAAATTTTATATGTAGATCGACCCCAAAAGCTAAATCGTCTCATTTCAATATTTCTTTTTGACTGTAGAAATCTGAGTACCTAAGTACTTCTATTGAATTTGAAGAAAATCAACAGAAAAAAATCACGATAACTTCAAAATGTCAAAAATTGCTCCAATTCTCAACTTTTTTTTGTACTTACTCTGAATAATGAGATGAAATTACGAATACCGAATAAGACAAAAATCAATGAAAGATATAAAAGTACATTTCACCCCCTCCTTCTTTCCCATTTATGTGGCTTTTAATTCAAACAGGGTATGAAAAGTATTCCAACATACAAAATACATAGTTACTTACAATAAGAAAAAACACATACCTAGATCTACTCATCATGAAGTACTTCGTCTTACTTTACTCCAATAAATAAAAATTTTGAAACTCACCTGAAACAAGAAAACAAAACAAATTGTTCATTAGTTATTAGTTAGTCAGTCACTATGATAAATTAAGCTCACTACCTATAGATTACTTCAAATTATTGCCTATTATCAAATACATATGAGAAAAAACAAAGATACTCGTAGGTATAATTCAAAGGTCGCGGGAGGTAAACTTGCTTCTTCTAATCGCAGGTCGAAATTTTTTAGTAATTTTGCTAGAAAACGAGACTTTTCGTCGATTTCTTCTAAAGGCAAAACTTTCACAATTTTAGCAAAAAGCTGCACGCCTTTTTGGAAATTATTAGCAGGGCGATTCCATGCCAAATCGGCGAATTTTTGCAAGATGGATCTTCGATTATTTTGAAAATCAGATAATGTACTTACGTAAAGATCATCAAACGATGACCAATGATGCAAACCAGACATTTTTCGATTTTTTTTTGACGGAGCTATGGGGCTTCAAAGTTCTTTAAAATGCCCGAAAATGGAAAATTTCAGCTGCAATTTGCTCCGGTTGTACGGGGTGTAGAATTTTGAACTTTTTTTCAAATTGTATTGCTTTGAGAGGGTAATCGACGAATGATGTCAAAATCAGTGTTGCCACTTTCAAAAACCTGAAAAAATCGATTTAAAAACTTATAATTTAAATAAAACCACGATCTCGACGAGTAAAAATTCTGAAAAAATTCTCAGTTTTAGTCCTTTTCATGTAGAATAACATATCAAAAAATTAGACTGGCATTTTTTTTTTCATTTTCGAGAAAAAAAATTACAAGTTTGACACTTATTGCAAAAATACTATCAAAAACCAAAAAATGAAAATTTTTGCATTTTTGAAATATTTTATCAATGTGTGGACGAATATGTGAAAAAATCCCCCTCACCCCAATTTGTCAACAGCGGCGACATTTTTTCAATATATGTATTTCACTCTTAAAATAAAATTATAGCACGAAAAATGGCATTTCTCGTCAATCCTTGACAAATTGGGTAGCAGAGGGATTTTTTTCACATATTCGTCCACATATTGATAAAATATTTCAAAAATACAAAAATTTTCATTTTTTAGGTTTCTGATGGTACTTTTGCAATAAAAATAAAACTTGTAATTTTTTTTCTCGAAAATGAAAAAAAATGCCTCTCCAATTTTTTGATATGTTATTCTACATAAAAAGGACTAAAACTGAGAATTTTTTCAGCATTTTTTACTGGGGGACATCGTGGTTATATTTAAATTATAAGTTTTTATATCGAGTTTTTTAGGTTTCAGAAAGTGGCAACACTGATTTTGACATCATTCGTCGATTACCCTCTCAAAGTACTACAATTTGAAAAAAAGTTCAAAATTCTATACCACGTACAACCGGAGCAATTTGCAACTGAAATTTTCCATTTTCGGCCATTTTGAAGAACTTTGAAGCGCCACAGCTCCGTCCAAAAAAATCGAAAAACGGTTTGCGTCATTCGTCATCGTTTGATGACCTCTACACATGATCTGATTTTGAAAAAATCGAAGAACCCTCGTGCAAAAATCCGCCGATTTGGCATGGAATGACCCACGGATAAAAGGAAGAATTTGATCGCTTTTAACCTACAAAACGTAAGGACTGTTTCATGTCACGTTTTTCAAAACTTACAACACTTTTTAGATCATTTACGACTTTTGTTCACTTTTAAAAATACAAAATACTGTACAACGCAAAACATATGGTTCCAAAGTGCAAACATCTGTCTATAGCAATTGAATAAATAAGTATGAATACAACTTCGACACGTCGAAAATATCATTTTCTCCTTTTTTTCTGTAGGTAGTACATAGATACCTGCCAATGGAAAAGTCACGGTCGAAAATCAACAAAAATAATATTTCTGGGTTAAAACACCTCCGTAAAAACCACTTCTCGATTTTTTTTCAAACAAATTTTCAACAGGAACGAAATTCAAGAGTTCAGTTCAATGATTAACAAACCTAAAATGTAAGTATTTTCACATAAATGCCAAAAGATAAAACTGTTGTTATCAATTAACCATTTTACATCGCAATTGAATGAATCGTTGCTCATTTCTACGTTTATCTGATTATACTTTATTAACGAATCATCAGATAGGTATTCCGCTGAATTATTTCTTTCGCAGTAACAAAGCCACTTTTGGCTCAATGACAACATTAGGTGACGGAAGTTCGTACAGTATGAACGTATAATTACTCGTATTAAACACGAAGATGCGTTTGTTTTTAATTCTTGGTACTCTACTTTTATTATACTGCAATGGTAAATACTTCAGATAATTCAATTTTTTCGGAAATCTTATAACTACAGGTGAATTATAATTATTTTAAATTACTCGTGAATTCGTGATTTTTATTTTGTAGAATGCGAATCGACAAAAACTGCTATTTTCATCTACGATAAAGTAAATGCAACCGAATACGACGTCAACCTATTTACCGGAAAAATAAAACGATTTTCCAGTACGTTATTCGAGCCAGATGGAGATTTCGATTTTCATATCAAGATAGTGGTTCCTTATAAATCTTGTAAGTGAAAATACTCAAAATACATTAATCGAGTGCGCTTATTATAAGACTAAATCTCTTAAAGCCTTCAAAACTAATGTTCAAACCAGACAAGAGTGGCATTCAATCGGAAATGCTTTTAGCCTTTTTTAGTGGTCTTACTCAATGCAAAATTTCAATCAATCTCTGTTTTAAAAAAAAACTACACAAAAACACTATATTTTTTCAGACATCCAAGAAGTATTAAAATTCAATTCCACTGTTGCAAAAGTGATAACTCGCAAAAACGATACCAGAATTAAGGGCCAATCCACATTGAAAAGTGTACTTACACAGTTACAAGACTCTCCTTCGTATTCGGTCATCTACGTCATCACTAATGTCACCAAACCAAGTAACGACATCCAACTCGACAGTATCTTCGAAGAAATACAGATTAAAAGAACCCAGGTGATTTGATTTTTCGCGATTCTATTTCATTTTTGTAGGCCTAATTTAAACGCAAACAAAATTCGATCATGTTTTTTTCCTAGGTCAACTTTCTTATCGAAACGGAATCCTGCTTGGGAAACGATTCGCTCCAAGAGTACGGATTAATTAGTTCTGCGAGTGATGGATTCGCACAAATGGGCCCAAACTTATTCAAATATCGCAAGGTAAGAAAAAAATTTACACTCCGGCGAAATAAGTAACTCGTACTTTGGCCATTCCCTATTAACAAAAAGGTCCAAAAAAGTAACCAAAAAAATTCCAAGAAGCGAGAGAAACAATGTAGAAAAATAATTACTAAAAATCCAGAACATTTACGAAGTGTGGTTCTGTACTTTTCTCATTTCTCAATTAAATTTTGAATTAACGAGTTTTTGGTGGTTTTTTTTTCAAAAGGTGGCGGGAAGGGAGAAATCCCCAAAATAGATCGGCGAAAAACGAATTTTAAAAAAATCCAAGAAAAATTTCAGTAATAGGTAATTTAACGACAAATTTGACGTAATTTAGCACATTGAATGATCTCAAAAAATTGTGATTTTTTTTACCAGATAATCGAAAATTTTCAAGCCAACATGAACTGTCAAAGTTGAGTATTTTTAGAAATCAAAAATAAGCAAATTTAGCTCATTTTTTCCTACTTTATGGCATAATCTAGCATACTTTTTCCCTTCAGCAGAAATTTTTGTAAATTCGTGCTTCATTAATTTTTTGGCTCGTTGACTCTATCAGATCACAAAGGATTATCAGAAATGTGACGATCCGACGAAGTGATGTGTGGTGAAGCGGGGGGGGGAGGGCTGAAATTTTTTCAACTTTTTATCCCTGCAGATATCTTTCCTCCCAGATTTTTCCTGCTAATTAGCCAGATGTGGTCTGCAAAAATTTTGAAAGGGCGAATTGGAAACCAAAATGTTGAATAATTAAAAATTTTCAATAACGATACTTTTATAAAATTACAAAAAATTTGAATAAAATTCGCACCTTTTTTCTTGTTAGGTAACTACGAGTATTTTTCGTGTTTTTTTTTTTTAGGCATTTGGTCTGTGAAAATGAAATTTTAATAGACAGAACATAATTTTTGGAAAATTTTCGATTTTGAGAGGAATAAAACTTTAGAAAACTTAAAATTTCTGAGGTATAAAAAAATACTTCATTTACGTATGAGTGAAACAGATTGAAAAAATTTCACTGCTGTTTTAAACAAGTTGGCCACGTTGTATAAGCGAATATTCATCGTCATTGCAGATCAAGTACAGAAAATGTCGAATAATTAGGCTATACCTACCTACGTATGCGTCATTCATGGCAATAAATAGAAATTCTCGCGGTGTTACTCAATGTTATTGTTCGAGTGTTTATATTCGTTAATCTCTGATAGCAAAGTCACCAGAATGTTTCATTATATTAATAAGCAAACTACTTTTTAGAACATTAATTCAGTTCATTCGCTAGGTAGGGTAAGTCGACTGCAATAATGCGTTTGATTTTCATGTTCGTTGTGTTTACGTTACTATTCAAATACAATGGTAGGTAATATACTAGTGTAAATTTTAGTAGAAATAATTTTATAATGTATTCGTAATTTGAATTTTGATTTTTCATAACTTTTAACACCTTTCAATTATTTCTATAGAATGTGCCTCGACGTTAAAAACGATTGCTTTTATAAATGACGACGTGGATATGACCGCGAACGACAACGACTGGTTATCAGGAAACATCGACAAAGTTAGCAATAGGCTAATCGACGATGGGATGGAATTTACAATGATTAAGAAATTCTACTCGTCCTACTATCCAGGTGAGTACAAATATGCAAACATGTAAATAGTACCTTCAATCCTTTCTGAAAATATTGTCGAGTTCGTTCATTAAATAACGCGTATTTATCGAGTCTTACTTATTCGTATATACAATCAAATAACTTAGCTATTATTGTAGACGAGGACGAGGACGAATCACTGAATTCTACAGATTTGACAGTTCTGCCATTTGAAATTCTGCTCAACACATTACAAGAATCTCCTTCATATTCGGTGATTTTCGTCGTAACAAATGCTAATGCTACCAAACCCAGCAATGAGACTAAGACTTCAACCGACTTAATTTTGGAAGAGATACAAAATAAACGAACACAAGTGAGTATCGTACACATGCATTTGGTGATTTTATTTCTATATAGTCCACAGTACAACTGGCAAACATGTGCTTCAAAAATCTGATGAGGTTTGCTTTTGTGGCCCGAAAAATGCAGTTGGCTTCTGATAGTATTCGTTGTATTTACTTTACTTGTTACTCTATAAGTAAGATTTTTGGACAAAGAAGAATAATGGTAACGCAGGGATCATCAAGTTGGAGAGAGGGCAAAACGAATACAGATGAAGTACCCACTACCCACTCATGGAATAATTTGAAAATATGTATTTGAGCATAAAAAAATTGAATCACGATTTCAAGGATTTTTCAAAAGCGTAAAGTGACTATAATTAAAATTAGCCTACTCGTACGTTGAAATTTCGCGAGAAATTCAAATAGGTACCTACTTGTATTATTTCATAATGAAAACGTTTTCTACAGTTTCCCAAAAGAGGTCCGTGCGACGTATCAAAATGAGTTAAAATTTTGGTAAATAATTCGAAATATTTCAACAAAAATCTAATTTTCAAGCATTCATATCTAAATAAAATTTTGACAGAAAACCAAAAATTTGCGCCAAAAATTTTTTCAAGCACTTCTGAAGCATTTCGAGCTCAAAAGTGTCATACTCATGAAAATAAATTTACAATTTCGCCTAAAATTCAAAATATTTCAAAAAAATTGTTTTTTTAGGTAAGTATCTTGAAAGTACATAGGTAAGTATCTTGAAAGTAGGTAAGTATTTTTCGCTCAAAATTCGATAATAGGTTTCGACATTTTCAAAAAACAAAAAAAGTGTTACGCAACCTATCAAAATTAGTTGAAATAACGACAGAAAATCAAAAGCTCACATCAAAACTTTTTTTGAGAACTTCTGAACGCTGGTTCAAATCATTTCCACGTCTTCTTTTGTTTTACATATTTCGAGAAACCACTTATAAAAAGTTAAATTTTAGATTTTCTGCAAAAATATCAACTAATTTTGATAGTAGATACCTAACATGACATCGTTTTCGGGAACATGGGAAATCATAACCTAATTTTGGGCTCTTCCAAAACATTTTCGTTGAAACATTTGAATTTCTCGTGTTTTAACCGATTTCCATGAGGTGTACGATACCTTTTTTTAAAACTTTGAAAATCATGACCAAATTTTGTAGTCCGGCACATGACAATAGGAGTAATTGCACCCCCCCCCCCGCCGATCCTCCGGGACAACATTTTTCTTAAAGGGGACATCCTAAGGAACATTTTAATGCAAAGTTGCCAAAAAAAAGTTGGCCTTACTTACAAAATGGTGGCCATTTTGATTGACAGGTCAGCCGAAATCGCAGATTTTGCGTTTTAACATAGGACTTGCACAAACTTTTTCAAACTTAACAAAGTTAGATCGAAAGATCATGCAAAAATTCATCACCTGTCAAAATTTCAAGTGCTAAAGTGCGTTTTTCGATTTTTGGTGAATTTTTGAAAATCGAATTTAGGCCAAAAATGAGGGAAAAAATCAAAATTTTACCAAATTGACCAAGAAAGCTGAAATTTGGGATATACCCTATTTTCGGCATGCCAAATCGATTGGAAACGGTTTCAACCCGTTTTGAGCAGTTCTGGAGCCTCCAGCAGATTTTTGAAACTCGAAATTCCCACAAAATTCCATCAAATTGGAGTTGTAAAGCTAAAATTCATTCTAAAAACTAATTTCAATACGCTACGAAGTACTGCAGGTGAATTTCAAGTTGTTTTGGAGCCTCCAGCAACTTTTTGAAAATTTCTGAAGCCTCCAGCAGATTTTTGAAACTTTAAATTTTCACAAAATTTCATCAATTAATAGAAATGGAAAGCTGACATTTACTCTACACTCCAATTTTAACACCCTCTGAAAACGACTTCTGGTGGATTTCAAGTCATTTTAGAGCCTCCAGCGACTTTTTTGAAAATTACTGGAGCCTCCAGTAGATTTTTGAAACTTGAAATTTCCCCAAAATGTTATCAAACCAAGATGGAGAGTCAAAATTCATTCTGCAAACTAATTTCAATACGCTACGAAGTTGACTGCTGGTGGATTTCAAGTCGTTTTAATGCCTCCAGCAACTTTTTGAAAGGTTGTATGACGTTTTTTTGGGAAATTGAAATTTCCTAAAAGTAGCTGGAAGCTTTAAAACCTTTGAAACCACCATGTAGTCTGCGTAGTAAATTTCAGCTTGCCAACTCCATTTTGATAAATTAATGTTGGGGAAATTTCAAGTTTCAAAAATCTACTGGAGGCTCCAGTAATTTTCAAAAAAGTCGCTGGAGGCTCTAAAATGACTTGAAATCCACCAGAAGTCGTTTTCAGAAGGTGTTAAAATTGAAGTGTAGAGTAAATGTCAGCTTTCCATTTGAAGAGTGATATTCCAAAACTCGCTTTGTCCATTTTCACAACTTTTCAGAAGAGAGGAAAAACAGTTTCCCTTTAAACGGGTAAATTGGCTTTTTAGGCGAGTTTAGCACTTCATTTGGGTGGATTTATGATGTATGTAGGAGTGTAGGTATACATTTCATCCACTAAATACTGCTGAAAAAAATTTCAATAAAACTGGACAAAACGAGTTTTGGAACGTAATTTGTTATTTTTTAAATTTTTAGTGAATTGGCTATTTAGGTGAGTTTAACACCTCATTTTGGTAGGTTGATGATGTAGGAATGTGAGTTAATACTTCATCTACCAAGTACCACTGAAAACCCAACTTTGATAAAAATGGACAAAGCGAGTTTTGGAATATCACTCTTCATTTCTATTAATTAATGAAATTTTGTGAAAATTTAAAGTTTCAAAAATCTGCTGGAGGCTTCAGGAATTTTCAAAAAATTGCTGGAGGCTCCAAAACAACTTGAAATTCACCTGCAGTACTTCGTAGCGTATTGAAATTAGTTTTTAGAATGAATTTTAGCTTTACAACTCCAATTTGATGGAATTTTGTGGGAATTTCGAGTTTCAAAAATCTGCTGGAGGCTCCAGAACTGCTCAAAACGGGTTGAAACCGTTTCCAATCGATTTGGCATGCCGAAAATAGGGTATATCCCAAATTTCAGCTTTCTTGGTCAATTTGGTAAAATTTTGATTTTTTCCCTCATTTTTGGCCTAAATTCGATTTTCAAAAATTCACCAAAAATCGAAAAACGCACTTTAGCACTTGAAATTTGGACAGGTGATAAATTTTTGCATGATCTTTCGATCTACCTTTGTAAAGTTTGAAAAAGTTCGTGCAAGTCCTATGTTAAAACGCAAAATCTGCGATTTCGGCTGACCTGAAAATCAAAATGGCCGCCATTTTGTAAGTAAGGCCAAATTTTTTTTTGGCAACTTTGCATTAAAATGTTCCTTAGGATGTCCCCTTTAAGAAAAATGTTGTCCCGGAGGATCGGCGGGGGGGGTGCAATTACTCCTATTGTCATATGCCGGACTATATTGAGCTCATGCTCAAAAACATTTCGTCATTTTTTTCATAATAATATTCGAATTTTTCGACAAATTTTAACGCAGGTTGCAAGGTCACCTTTGAGAAAATTTTATAACTAGTTCATATTTACTTTAAGTGGAAGGGGGAGGGGCTACAAAATCTACTGCGCCATATTGTAAGCTGTTTTTCATTTTTTTTTGCGAACTTGAGCTATGGATATAATTTTTTTCGACCCCCAACTTGATGACGCCTTCGTAACAGTTTCTGTGCAAAATCTGTACAAAAATCACGTTTTCAAGGTAACTCCTTGTTTTGTACTACTGGCAAGCTGAATTAAACATAAATCCATGCTCAGTTCAAACCTGTGAAAAACTTCTTTGGCCGCTTCATTTTGAAAATTGAGACTCCATCCCATATCTACCAAAACCCAACTGAATTTTTTTTAGCTTCAAAAATTTCATCCAATTGAACACTTTTTACCGGTTGGACTGTAGACTATTCAGTTCAAATAATACGAATATTTATTCATTTTTTTTCCTATTAGGTGAACTTTCTCATCGGAACGGAGGCTCCATTTTTAGATAACGATTCGCTTCAAGAGTTCAGATTAATAGCTTCTATCAGCAACGGATTTGTATTAGGCCCAGAAATATTTCAGTTCGACAAGGTAAGATGAGTAAGCACTAAGCAACTAAACACTCCACTGTACTAATAATTCAATCTTACGCATATCCATCTTCTGATAACTGAACCCATTGACCAGTGATTTATCAGCAATTTTATTAGTATTCGCTGAACTGAATCATGAGCAGAAGGTAGCTCAATATAATCTATAGCCCCATTAAAATTCACGATCCGCCCCTTGGACTTTGAGAATTTACTAACTCAAGTTTAGAAAATTAATACATACAAAGATTAATACTTAGGTATTATTTTTTGATAGTTTACAGATGCGATATATCTGAGATTAACTCACCAACCTCAAGAAATCCTTCTATTTTCACTTCAAGATAGCAAAAGTGATGTATCATTTTGCTCACACGCAGAACCATTTTTTACCAATGCTTTGAAAGACTTTAAATTCAGCAATTGCAGTTCAAAGGAGCGCGAAAGAAAATTAGGAAATCCTCGGCGAAGTACATTAACGAATTTGATTGAAAAAAGCGACGATGGATTGACGATACATCAGTATAAACAGGCTCTTTCCAAGGTTACTGCTTTTTCTACTTTCTTCGCCCTTCGTTGAAATTGGCCGAGATTGCATTCGAAACATTTATAATTTCAGACGTGCTCTTTTAAAAAACCAATATATTCGGTATGGTTTGATTATAAAGGATTTACTGGAAATGATTACGACTTTGATTACGGGTTCACCATTGAAGACGTTGATTCCTTGGACAATACATATCGAAGACCAATGAGTGGTATGAAAAAACTAGATACCTATACCTACCTAAGTATACATAATGCATTATAAGTTGTTGAAGAATTGATAGGTATCTGCCTACTTTTAAAAAATTTATACAAGACATTTCATCTCACTTTGCAAATATTAACAGGAATGACAAACAAAATCTACGTTTCATTGACGGACGAAAATTTCGAACACGGAGTGGATCATTTCAAGATACTCTTTCTGAATCAAACTCAATTTGGAGAAAACATTGCAGTGGAACAGATACCGGAGACCGATTTGTTTGTAGGATCATTTGATCCACCAAAGAAGGAATATTTTTACGTTGAAGTGAGCATTCAATTTAATTTTAACCGGAATTCCTTTTCAATCCAATTTCTCCCATTGGAAAATTTATTTTCTGTTCTGAAATTCCAAAAATCGTACTAAATAATTGTCCTTTCTCAGGTAACGAGTTACGTAAACGAAGAAACAACTGTTTCTCGAATTTCATCGACTGCTGTGAATGCTGCGGAAGGGTTCGGAGATGATCATGGCAATCAAATATTTGAACATCGACCAATATTTAAACGGCAACCAGTATCGATAGAATCATACGACATCTACGATTACATCGACACAGTTTACTTTTCCATATGCGTGCTGTTAGGCGTATTGTTGTTAATCGTAGTGTTTGATTTAGCACTAAATCTTTTCACACCAGATCCCTCCACTACCTCCAGGTGTACTTGTTTTTTACAACTGACATGTTGTACGCGCCCCGAGCAGGGTAAAAACCCACAACAACGATCAAAAAACGATAAGGATTGTTATCGAGCGGTACCAACGGTAGATCGTGTCTAGTGGATGTTCAGAGAGCTTAAGATAAAGGACCATATTTGTATTAAGTATATTGATAAGTTAAATTTTTAAAATTTCAACTACGATGTACCATACATAACCTAATTTTTGGGTATTCGAAATTTACCATTTTTCAGCATCCACCATTACATTTTTTTTAAAAGTTCTACAATTATTAATTTTTTCAAATTTTAAATTGTTGCAAGATTGCTTTGAAAAATGAGGTAAACTTTCGGTTACCTATACATGAGAATTTTAAATTTTAAAATTCTTTCTAACAATTTCGACGAAAACATTGGAGAAAAATGACTTTTTTAAAAAACAAACTAATCCAATAAATTTTTTTTGACTCGTTTTCACATTGATCTCCGCCATTCAATTTTTTTCAAGTTTCACCCATCTTTTCGAAATTGAATTGTCGTAAGATTGCAGTGGAAAGTAAGTTGAAATTTCAAGAATTTTTGTTAGTATAAAAATTTAAAATTTTGGAAATTTTTTTTCACAAATTTCGATGAAAATATTGCATAAAAATATGAAATTGTTGTAAGAATGCTCTCTACTAACATTTTTTTGACTCATTTTCACTTTCATCTTTTTCTTAGAATACCTAGATAATATTTTTTGTAGAAATGTGTTCAACCTATTGTAAATGATTACTTATAACCAATAAGTAAGTTCCTGCCTATAATTGATTTTACTGAATAAATGTATTTTTTTTGTAGTTTTCCTTCGCTTTCGCGTTGCTTTTAAAAGAATTTCAGATCATTTACAGATGAGAAAACTTTATATATAAGAGGTTTTTTTTTTTTTTTTTTTTGACATTTTTTTATACTGGGCGTGTATAATTGCCAGGATTTTTACGCCCAGTTTCGAGGGGTTAGTCTAGATTTGGTTTGAAAGATTGATTTCTTTGATGTATTTGAGAATGTTTTCCATCTGTTTGATGTTGTCAGGAATTGTAGGGTTGAGGTCTGAAATGTTTAAGGATTGGCGTTTTGTTTTGAGGGAGGGGCAGTAGAATAGAAGGTGTTGAGTGGAGATTATTTCAGAATTACAGAATTGACAGGTGGGTTTAGGAGCTTTGGTGTACAAATGGCTGTGGGTTAATTTGGTATGACCAATTCGGAGGCGGGTGATTATAATTTCTTCTGATCTGTTTAGGTGACTAAGGTGCTTCCAAGGGAGGATTGATTTTTTGTGGGTAAATAGTTTGTGATTTGTTTTTGAGTTCCATAGGTTTTGCCAATTGGAGTTTTGGATGATTTTTAGAATGTTAATAACATCATCATGGGTCACAGAGAAAATTTTAGAGGGGGTAACAGCTGATTTAGCTGATTCATCTACTGCTTGATTTCCTTCAATGCCTACATGACTTGGGACAAACATAAATTTGATAATTTTGTCAGTAGACTGAAGTTTATAGATGATTTGATGGATCTTATGGACTAGTTGATGTTCAGAAAATTTGTTTTGAATTGATAAAAGAGCAGAGAGTGAGTCTGACTGAATCAGGAATTTTTTGTTAGGGCTTTTTGAAGTAGAGATCTTTTGTAGGCAATGGAGTATAGCAGAAACTTCTAAATTGAAAATTGAAGAATATTTATGAGCTGTGAAGTTGGTAATTTTACCATCAATAGAAAAAGCATAGCCTGCATATTCAAACTCATTTTTAGAACCATCTGTGAAGCATAAAATAAATTCATGATATTCTGCTATGATCTCAGTATATTTTTCTTTGATGAAACCAGATGGGTACTCATTTTTTTTGTATTGGGATAAGGATAGATTGAATTCTGGTAAAATTAATTCCCAGGGAGGAAATTTATTGTACTCGGAAGTGAGGTCTAATAGGTTTACATGGTAATTTCCTAAAGAATTTTGGAGAATACAGGAGTGATTTTCAGAATGGTTTGAAATATTTTGAATTTGTTTTTTGATTAAAGTTCTAACTGGGTTTGTTGGATTTGTTGTTGCTGATACAATGAATTTATTGGTGAAAATGTCCAAAAGGAATTGTGTTTTGAATAACATTTTTTGGAACAGACTCTTCTAATGGGTTGAATGAAACATTATTTCATTGTCTTCAATTTGAGACTACAGCAATAAGTTCATTCAAATCCGCGAACAATTGAAAAAATTGTATTTTTTTTTTACACACGTTTCTTTTATTTATCGACATTTGTCTTCTTGATTCTTAGTAAACATATTTTGTAAAGTAAGTATGTTACCTCAACTCAACACCAAGTAAGTAAATGATTACGTCATCAAAAGTTAGCAATTTTTCCCCATAAAGCGTACTGGGAAAATTGTTGGATACTAATATTTTGATCTATAGTTTAGCGCCGCCGGTATTTTTGTTATGATTTTATACCGACGTGCTCATAATAATTGCTGTTAAACGTTATTCTGAACATATGTTCAAAGTTCGATGAACTCTTTGTTAATATTTCATGGGTTTAAAGAACATCGTAGAGGAGCAAATACATACCTACAGTCACCTGCACATCCCAAGCAGCTGCATATTCATCATAATAAAAATGATTTTTTCCACTATGTACATATGTATTATAAAAAACAGTTTTTACCACGCTTCTCTATACATATCAGTTCCTAAAAGAAAAGGAGTGGCCTGAGAGCACATTCCTATAGCATTCCAGAGCCCTGTTTCCCCTCACAAACACGCAAATCCATTCCAGTTGGGCTTAAAGCCTGCAACATAGTTCAAGTCGCGCGCTCAGTCAGTGCAGTGTTGCCGTTTTTCAGATATTTTGAAAAAATTGAACATTTTTTCGAATCTTCCTTTTTTTTTTGGATATTTTGATACTTTTTAGTCTAAAAAAATCGGATAAGTACTTCAAGATTTTTTGGACATTTTCAAGGAAAATCCAGTTTTGTCACTTTTACACTTTATATACACTGGATTAAAACTTTCTTCAATTTTAAACTCTGGATATTTCCTGGATTCAATTTGATCGGGTAAGGCTGGCTAAATGTAATCATATCTGGTCAGATCAAAGTTCAGATCAAATCTAACCAGATCTGGACATCAGAAATTTAACAAAATTATTTTACATTTCAGAAAATTTCCTTTTAAATAAGCCTAACATTATTTCGAATATTTTGGAAATTTTTGAATTTAGAAAATCTTAACACTGCAAACGTCATGGATATTTTCTTTTTCTTTAGAAATAAATTTCGTTTTTGAATTCGCATATTTTCAAATATTCTTGAGGTATTCGAATATTTTGGGCAATATTTCACTCCAAATAATCAAATAAAAATTATGTAGTTGGGTAATTCTCAGAAAAAGGTAAAATTCGTGTACATGGCAAATTTCTCAACGGTTTTAGCATGAATTTTTTTTTTTTTTGGACCATTCAAGAATGACCCCGCACACATTTCACACATGGTATTGAGGTTTTTAGACCCTCCTTTCATTGGTGTACATTTGATTTTATACCCCAAATGTCCTTCGACTTGGCTGTCACACATCATGTTTTTGAAAATGAATGTTATAAAGTGTCATGAACTTCATTTTTTTTTGGAAAAATTGACACATTCTCATTATCATAGAACATGACGGTCTCTTATTGTGCAAATTGCAATTGCAATAAGTCTATAGGAAGCTCACAATTCACATTTGAAAACTGTCACACACTTTTTGCGCAAATTTTCGAGCAATTTTCAATTATTTTTGGTAGCTTCCCAATCCAACATTTTTTTCTGGTGAGTGGCTGCACTGGTTCACTGTTCTCATAGAAATGTTACCCCGCACCGTTGTTTTTAAAAACTACATTACAGCTCGTTCTGATCGTACTTATCTGTGAAGTTCTGATATTTCGCAAAATCTGTGTCCTTCGGCTTGGTGTTTTCATTTACGCCAATGAACCCGCCAAAACCAATAATTGAGCACGGGAAGTTATTCTACATGATAAGTACACATTTATTACGTGTTAAAAATCGAATAATGTCCAGTAGGTAAGGCTAGAAACGAAAAAACGTTGAGATTGTCCTTCGGCTTGTCCAGCGCCCATTTGTCCTTCGACTTGGCCAAATTTCAGACAGCTGTACTTTTATCGCGCTAGTTGGCATATTACACGATAATACAAGCAAAATTTTACATTTTCTCCCTCCCCACACTTCACCTCTACCCCTACCAAAAAAATAAGTCCAGATTCGAACTCTGCGGCCTGAAAAACATAAATCGACATATTACACGATAATATAAGCAAAATTTGACATTTTCCCCCTCCCCACGCCTCACCCTCCACCTCTACAAAAAAAATAACTCCAGATTCGAATTCTACGACCTTGAAAACATGTCAATCGATATATTACACATCGATGAGGGTCGAATTCTAATTATCGCCGTTTTAGGGGGGCCGGGGTCCACAGTGGGGGGATTGAATTGAGGCCAACACTAGAAAAGGGATCTGGGACACATATACAAATGATTCCCACTTGAAATTTTCCAAAAAAATGATTTTCGTTTTTCAAAATTATGCATATCAAAATCGACCCTTTTTCTGAGAATTACCCAGATGTAGTCCTACTCCTATTTGGAAACGTTTTCGCATGATTGAATTGTGGTTATAAAAATAGTCGCGTTTATCGTAGGGATGCTTCACGTCTATTTGATCGGATTTTTAAAAAAAACTGATTTGGAAGTTCTGTAAGTGGGTATAGTACATATATTTGCAGCGAAAAATCATTGAAACCACAGGAAATTGAAAACGATCGTCGTCATCTAGCAAAGCCATTCGACTATCAAGTTAAGTATCTGTTCATGGTTGTATAACTTTCAACTAACAAATTTAAATAAATTGATACCCTCGTATATTTTTTTTATTATTACTCGAATGCTAATGGAGGATGAATCATCGACATGAAAAATAAAATTTTGCGTGTGAACTGTGAAAATACCGTCAAGAACATCAAATGACGACAAATGCCACAAATCGAAAATTTCGTAATTTTTTTTTTTGCTGAAAATGTGAGCTTTCAAAATTTCTCAAAATGAAGTCAAGTTGAGAATTTCAGATTCAAATGCTCATAGATGACAAAAATACTGCTGTATAATGTTTCGCTGATGGATCACTCCCTTCCCAAATGATTGAATGATGAGATCACAGGTTTTATAGATCAACCCCAAAAACTAAATCATCTCATTTCAATATTTTTTTGACTATAAAAAACTAACTTGTATTGGATTTTGAAGAAAACGACTGATTTTTTTCTTCAAAAAATTCACGATGACTTCAAAGTGTCAAAACTACTCCAATTCCTAAAATTGTTTTTTACTCTGAACAATGAGATGATGTTTACTTGTTTAGAATACCAACTGGGAAAAAAATCAATAAAAAATATGAAAATACATTTGAAGAGTGATATTCCAAAACTCGCTTTGTCCATTTTTATCGAAGTTGGGTTTTCAGCGGTACCTGGTAGATGAAGTATTAACTCACATTACTACATCATTATTCATTAACCTACCAAAATGAGGTGTTAAACTCACCTAAATAGTCAATTCACTAAAAATTTAAAAAAAAATAAATGTTTCAAAACGCGCTTTGTCCATTTTATTGAAATTTTTTTCAGCAGTATTTAATGGATGAAGTCTATACGTACACTCCTACATCATAAATCCACCCAAATAAAGTGCTAAACTCGCCTAAAAAGCCAATTTACCCATTTAAAGGGAAACTGTTTTTCCTCTTTCCTGAAAAGTTGTGAAAATGGACAAAGCGAGTTTTGGAATATCACTCTTCATTTCATCCCTTCCTTTTCCCCATTTAATATGCCTTTAAATTGAAACAAGGCCGGGTTGTTATGGAAAGGATAGATATTTTCCAAGATACTGACAATGAGAAAAAAACACTTACTTACTCATTATAAAGTACTTCATCTTATTCCTACGAATAAAAATTTGAAACTCACCTGAAACAAGAAAACAAAACAAATTGTTGATTAGTTATTAGTTGATCACTCATCTACGATGAATTAATGTCACTATAGATTATTTAAAGTACGAGAAAAAACAAAAATGAGGAATACAATTCTAAAGGCGAAAAGAAAGAGGGGAATAATATTGAATAATCGTAGATGAACTTGCTCCTTCTGATCGCGAGTCGCAATGTCGTAAATGTATTTTGAATAATTTCTAGTCTCACTCAATTTCACACAAAATTTTGTAATTTCAGTGCGCGAGAAATGACTCCCCAACTTTTCACAATTTTTCAGACCAATTTTTCCAATTTCCATATCTTTCAATCATCAATATTATGAATACCATGACATTCGACTATAGCATAATGTAACTGATCACAGAACTTTTGAATAAAAAATTTATTTAAATTGATAAGGTTACCCACATGTCTTTTTTTAAAACGCTGACCACGTCAGAAAGGAGAGGTATGTACCATATACTGGAAATTCAAATTGAGTCATTTTTATGCACAAGAGAGGTGAATAATTAATACATCAGTCTCGGTACCTAATCATTTTAGTTTACGTAGCCACTAATAAGGCAGAGTAAAAATCAAAGCACACAACTTGGATTTGAAAAAAAAAATCACTCGATACTTGGAATGATAAGAAAGTTTACTTTTCAGTTGAAATCTTCTACCTATAAGAATTTTCCGACTTGTGTTCTATGCGAAGGAAAATAGGAATTTATTTTCAAAGAAAGGACAAAAAATAGTTTCAATCAAGCGATGTAGAAATGAAGACGTCATAACAAAAAGGGGTATATATGACACATATGTCCTTTTTGAGACGAATCCATATTGTTATTCTTCAGACCTTCCTCTATCATATGAGACCACCCCACTTCACAAAGTCGAAAAACCAGTGAGATATCGCCATTTTACAACTGCGAAGTCAATTAAAAATTTACTTTTTCCGAGATAATGGGCTACTCATGGTTGATTTTGTGTTGTTAACCATTATTTACCTGGTTTAAATCCAAAAATTTGCTCAAAAACATTTTTAAATCAATAAAAAACTAGACAGCTAAGCAAAGCTTAGCTGCAAAGTGTGCGTAGCTAGCTGCCTTTTCTACAGCTATAACCGTTATTGCATCTAGGTAGTGCATAAGTGAATCAACCATGTCACAGTGATGAGAATTTTTGAAACTCTCACTGCTTCAAAATAATAATTGTTTTTCAGTGTTTTCATATTTTCCAAATTACAATAGGTATTTCAGAATAATTTATAAGCTTGTATTGCTTCTAAATTAAGAAATTTCTAGTTGTTTTTCATAGTTTGCATTGTTTTAAAATTTACAAAATTTCAAATCGATTTTCCCGAATTCCCCATCGCTACAATTTCATAAAGTTTTCAATAAATTTTCAGAATTTTGCATTGCTGCTGAGTTAGGAAATTTGCAATCAATTTTTAGAATTCACATTGCCTCTAAATAGTCAAATTTTGAATAATTTTTCAGAATTCTTATTGTCTTTAAATTAAAAAATTTCAAATTCAATTTTCAAGTTCATATTTTCCACAAATTGTAAAACGTTTACTCAATTTTTGGAATTCACATTGCCTCCAATTTTTCAGAATTCTCATCTTCTTCATAAATATTACAATACTTATTTCATATAATTTTCAAGTTCACATTATCTGCAACTTACAGAACTTTTAATCAATTTTTGGAATTCTTAGCGTCTCTAAATACAAATTTTCATATTATTTTTTTTAGAATTTCCATTGTCTTCAAATTTATAAATTTTCAAACCAATTTTCACATTTTCAGAACTTGCTTTTCATTCTAAATTAAGAATTAAATCTTATAAAATACCTATGTTAAGAATTTGCATTGCCTATTACACGAAAAAAATATGGGTAATTTTTACAAAAAAATTTAACTAAATACTCATAATTAAGTACCAGATCCCATGAAAATGCCGCAAAGAAATTCTTGGATGTAAGAACATACAGAGGCCTAGAAATAGGCACTGACCATCATTTTGTTCAAGGAGTAATGAGAATGGAAACAACAAGAATACCAGCCAGAAAGAATGAAAAGAAGATCAACACAAGAGCCCTGGATGACCCAACCAACCAATGGCTGTACCAAAGACGGATGAACATCATTAGTCAAGAGATACCAACAAGCCAGGACATAGAAGAAGAATGGAAAAATATCAAATCCATTGTGACAAAAGCGGCAAAAGAAAGCTTAGGAATGGTTCCTTGCAGAATTGGGGCAAAGCGAATAAAGAATTGGGACAACGAAATCCAAGAACTCATACAAAAGAAAAGACAGGCATTCAGAAAATTCATGAGCACAAAAAGCGAGGTCGATGGTGAAGAATATCGAAAACAGTCGGCAAAAGTCAAGAGAAAGTCCAGGAAATTACAGAGAGAGAGCTGGGAAAATTTCATCACATTCCTGGAGCATGACACATACAAGTTACGGCCAAAGGTGTACAAAATCATAAGAAGAATTGACACAAATTTTAACGAAAGAGTGGGTTTGCCAAAGATTAAAATCAATGACGCAAAGGAATATTTTGAAGAACTCTGGAGTGATAAAAATGCACAAGATACAAAGATAGAAGATGAAATTGGAGAAACAGAAGACAGAATTTCAATTAAAGAGCTACAAGAAGCTTTGAGAACGGCAAAAAATGCAAAAGCTCCAGGAGAAGATGGCATACCAACAGAATTGTACAAATATGCAAGTGGTGAATTTAAAAGAAGACTTCTGGAATTCCTAAATAGGATGTACCAAGAAGAAAAGGTACCTGAAGATTTCAAAACAGCAATTGTAATACCACTCTTCAAGAAAGGCGATATGTCACACCTGAAAAACTACCGAGGAATAAGTCTACTCAACACCTGCTACAAGATATATGCGAAAATACTGGCAAAACGACTGGCAGAGCATACAGAAGAAAAGCTGTCAGAAAGTCAAAACGGATTTAGAAAAGGAAGATCATGCACTGACGCAAGTTATACAGTAAAACTACTGATGGAAAAAAGGATCGAATACAACCTAGAAACACACATGTGCTTTATAGACCTGGAAAAAGCATATGATAGGGTTAATAGAAAAAAACTGTTTGAAGTCCTAAAAGATGAAAAGGTAACATATAAAATGTGAAAGGTGATAAACAGCATATATAAGAACACTAGAATAAGAGTAAGAATTGGAAATAGACTTTCAGAACAAGCAGAAATAAACAGAGGAGTTCGCCAGGGATGCCCACTGTCTTGTGTTTTATTCAACATGTACATGGACCACATGGTAAAAGAATGGCAGAAAATGAAGCCAAAAGGAATCAAGACAGACAGAAGGCAAGAAATATCAACAGTATTATTCGCAGATGATCAAGCAGTACTAGCCGAAACAGAAGATGACCTACAGAGATCAATGTATAATTTAACAAAGACATCAGAAAAGTATGATATGAGAATATCTTCAGAGAAAACAAAAACAATGGCCTTCAAAGGAAAGGAGCCAGTAAGAAGCAAGATTGTAATAAATGGAAAAATCATTGAACAGGTCAATAATTTCAAATACCTGGGAAACACGATATCATACCAGGGAGAAGTAGATGTTGGTGGAAAGATTGCAAAGTTCCTGAGAGTCACAGGACTGATAAATAGGACCCTAAGAAGCAGTAAGGTGCGAAAAGAAACAAGATTGAAGGTGTACAATACCCTAGCAATACCAATGATGACGTATGGAAGCGAGGTATGGGCACTGAAGAAATCTGATAAAAGAAGAATAACGGCAGCAGAGATGAAGTTCATGAGGAGAACGGCAGGGGTGACTCTCAGAGACAGAGTCCCATCCGAGAAAATAACAGCAGATCTCGGAGTGAAGCCAGTCATGAAGAAGATAAAACAGTATAGGAAAGATTGGAGAAATCATGTCAAAAGGATGGAGGAAACAAGATCACCAAAACAGGTCCTCCAATATACACCAATGGGGAAGAGAAGCAGAGGGAGACCAAGGAGGAAACTCACGGATACCTCAGGCTCATCCTCAACAGGTTCCACACCGCAGCAGACAGGCCAATAGGCCTACCGCTTATAAGGAAACGACGACGATCCCATTCCATAATTTTTACTGTAATCGTATAGTAAAACTTATCATTTTAATAAATTTTGCTATAGGTACCAATAGTAAAAATCGTTTTGTTTTAATAATTTTTACTAAATCATGATAATAAAAATTACATGGTTCAATTGTACAAAAATTAGTTTAATTACTCATTTTGAAGTAATTTTTAAATTATAAGTAAAAAGTTGAAAATTATTCATGTCAAGGTAATTCTTACTATACTTATGGCTATAGGTAGACAAAAAATTAATGAAATGAATTTTTAGTTAGCAAATATATCATAAATTCATAACTCAATTTCAGCATTATTTTTACCCCATTATCATGTACCTACTACATAGGTAACTCCGAAGCATTTACCTATCCAATTTTCCTACGAAAAATCTGTCACCTACCTACTTACCTCACGGGGATTCGAACCTGGATCCCTAAATATTCCTATTCCTACCTACATGCCCTAACCACTCAGCCACCACTTCGCTACGAGGGTTACGGCATTAAAATAATATATTTGTTTGGTAAACGCCCCACCAAACCACTCCCACTTGGAATTTACAGCTAACAGACTGGGGGTGTAACAGGGTACAATGAAACACAGCTGGTGATGGAATAGACTGGGGGTATAGCAGGGTACAATGAGCGGCAGGTGTTCTACAAGTCCCCTTTTCCCTTTTTTAGGATTTAATGCATTAAAATAATGAACTAAAATTGCAATTACTCAGCAACTACCCATCCGAATTGAATGAAAATTAATCTATTCCCTCCGTCTTAATGATTCTCAAATGGTGTCCAATAGGTACAAAAAACGGTTGGATAGCTTAAGAGAACATTCAGTTCCAATAAAATTTCATTTCTCAAAGCGAAACCAATAGTGTGCTACGCACACTAAAAATTGGCCAAAAAAACTTGTCTTTTTTGTTTTTTTTTTTTTACTCAACATAGCGATCTTTTTTCAGAGATAATGGGTTACTCATGGTCGATTTTGTGTTATTAACCATTATTTACCTGGTTTAAATCCAAAAATTTGCTCAAAAACATTTTTAAATCAAAAAAAAATTGGCCAATTTTTCGCTTCAAAAAGGACATATAATTCGAAATGTTTGAGCGCTTACCGCTAACACACAGTTTCCTCCAGACCGATGGTGCATAGCATTTCATATAGTTAGATAGTGGGAAAATAAGATAAAATCGTCACCATGTTCAAATATGCACATTTCTAAACTTCACAAGCACTCAAACTTTCAAACAGTTTTTTCTCAAAATACAATTTCACACATATGTCCTTTTTGCTATGACGTCTTCAAATGTATTCAGTAGGATTATTTTCACTAAAGAAAATATTTTTTGAATTCTTTTTGTTTTCACTTTTTCTTGAAAAGAAGGAGAGAGGGGAAAAAATTCAATTTTCGACACACAATCTTCAAATATACCCTGCAGAAGTAATGGAGAGCCGGTCTAGAGGTGTAGGTGTATATTTGTATTTTTTGAAAAAAGTTACATCACTGTGACAGCAGCACAATTAGCTAGATTCTATTATTTCCTGTTTTTTTTCTGCATGAATCAGTCAATTCGTGGAAAATAATGAGAAACCTTTTTAATTTATCATAAATGACGCTCGAATAACATGGTCATTGCTGAATTTCCGCAAAATTCTGATAACACCATCCACAAATAGGTACCCAACCCTTGTTCAAAAGCATGTATACATAATATAAAACATCGCTCACCTCATTATTTTATCATTCATTATAATACTATGATGAAAACTACACAGTGGATTGATACAATGCATTTCATTTTCCTTTTTGGCGTTTTCATTATTCTTCAATGTAATGGTAAGAACGTGACATTTTTTTTTCATAATAGTAAGCGACTTGCATTTTTATTTTCTATCACTCAATATTTGTAGAATGTACATCAACGAAGATAGTTACTCTCATATATGATAAGGTGAATACGACTACATACGACATAGATCGGTACTCAGCAAGCATCAAAAATATTTCTACTGATTTCTACAATGATCGATTGGATCTTCATTTCAAGATAATATTTCCAGATAAATCGTGTAAGTACAAATTTACAAATAAGTACTTACTCACTATAATGACGATAATTACCTACTTACAATTAAGAAAACCCTCAATGGGATAGTAAGGAACGAAATGTTTCCACAAAAGTTTATGCTGGTATAACAAATTTTATGCAAAGTCATACCTTTCATAGGTATTTTTTTTCAAATTGTTCAAAGCCAAACATTTGGATGGTTTTTGGTCCAGAATGAAAGTCAGTTAGATCACACTTACCCATTGTCTTCAAAATCATATCAATCGAAAAAAAATTAATTTGGCACCTTTTGAATACCTTAATTAAAAAAAATAAATCTGCGAGCGAAATTTATTTTTAAAATTTGCAATTTTTGCCCAAGAGTGACCATTTTGAAATTGCAAAAAGCCAAAAGTGGCCTCCAAGAAGCACACTAAAGCAGCCCCTTGAAAAGTAATGAAATTCCAAAAAATTGATTCAGTAAGCTGAAAGTTGGTATGCATCAGATTTTCGACCTGCCGAATTAATTAAAGATAGTTTCGAATCATTTTGAGCAGTTCTGGGGTCTGCAAAAAAATTTTGGATGTTCAAATTCAAAAACCGTACTAATTAACGTCATACGCCATTTTTCAAAAATCGATTACTGCCAGTTCGGAAACGTATATTTCTTTGATGGATTTTATGAAATTTATAGCGAACTGAAATTTCCAAAAAAATTGTAGGAGGTTCCAAACCGCCCTAAAACAATTCCCAGTTGATTCGGCACGTTGGAATTAGGATACAACTAGAGTAAATTTTAATTTTGCAACTTTCTTAGGTAGAATTTTGCAGAAATTTCAACATTCAAAACTTTACTGGAGCCTCCAGAACTGCTCAACAAAATTTTTTACATTCTATTCGAGAAGTCGAAAATAGAATACAGTACCTATATACTAAATTTCAACTTTATAGGTCAATCTTGAAATTTTGTATTTACTTTATTTTTTTGGTCCAGATTGGATCTTTAAAAATTCGCCAAAAATCAAAGAATGCGCTTCAACGCCTGAAATTTTGACTGATGATGTATTTTTACACGATCTTCGGTCTATTTAATTATAATAAGCAGATGATCAACGGTCGCCAATTTTCAAAATTTGAATGATACCAATATTTTTTGCAGACATCGTGGAAATAGTAAATGGTACAACGACCTATAATGACGTTCACCATATCAAAGGCCAGACAACACTCAAGAGTACACTAACACAATTACAAGATTCGCCACAAAACTCAGCAATCTGTGTAATCACAAATGTTACGAAACCACAAGACTGGTTCTTGATTGACAACGTATTAGAAGAAATACAAATGAAAAGAACGGAGGTAATTGATGTATATTTCACGGCATGTATCCGCAATTGTATGTATACAAATTCTGAAAATATTTCCAGGTCAGCTTTGTCTTAGAAAGGAGTAATTCTTCTCAAGTTGAATCCCTTCAAGAATACAGATTAATTACTTCTATAAGTAACGGGGTTATACTTCCAAAATTCTTCGAATTTAATCAAGTAAAAAGAGAAATGAAAAACGATTCTCTCCCTACATTTTAATGAATTTCATATTTTCAACTTGATATGTTCAATGTTCATTGTAGCGTTCAGAAAGTGTGTATCTGTGGTTGAGATACCTTCCATGGAAAGTATTTATGCATATTTCACAACCCGAAGAGAGATTCGACTCTAGTATTGATACACTTACAGGTGAACCTGTAGTATACGTTAGTGATAGTTTCGATTACAATGAGAATAAGATAATGTCAACGGATATTAACTTACAACAAATCGGGTACACTCATACGGAGGATGGCAAATCCATTTTAGAAGATCTTAGTACTCGCATGGTTGCATTTTTCACCCCTTCTACGCTTCATTGAAATCAACTTGGTAATGTCGTAATTTCCAACATTTCAGGCAGAGTTCGATCATCAAGGAAAACAAAACCCAAAACATCCGTCTTTTTACAATTACCATTTAATTAGTAAAAGTCGCTTCAACATTGAATACGGGTTTTCCGTTAGCCCAGTTAGTTCCTTGAACGAAACACGAAGAAGACCAATTAAAAGTAAGCTTGAATTTTAAAAAATCAATTAAGTACTTTTACAAAATTCACGAAAAACACGTAAATAGGCGAATGACATTGTTTCATTGCGAACTTGCTAGGAAAATCCAATAGACTGTACGTGACTTCGAGCAGCAAAATTTTTCATAATGTTACATGCGGAAGTTTCACTCTTCTCTTCCTTAATGGAACTAATCTTCAGCAAGATATTCCTCTACATCAGGTAGCAAAGACCGATTTATTCCAAGGATTATTTCAACCACCAAATGAAGAATACTTTTTCATAGAAGTAAGTAAGAATCTGACATAGGTAATTCTAAATTGATGAAATTCAAGCGAAAGCGTCTATTTTATAATTCGAGTAATGGTTTGTTACAGGTATCGTGTGAAGTAATAGAGCTAGTTTCACATGTAGAGAAACCTTATTTAGAATTACACCGAACCACTAGAACTTCACTGACAGCTATGAATGCTATGGATGCAAAAGTCAATTTTTTATTCATTTTATAAATTGTGGGTAAGGTGTGGTTTAGCAAACTATAGTACCATCAAGTATGTAAAGACACATGTACTTATGTAGGTACACACACAAAATTGTAATTCGAGCATTTTGTTCTATTTTGAGAATAGTGTATACATTTTAGAAAATTAAACTCAACGATAGGCTTACGCGTATAACAATTTTTGTAATGTGTTTGTCAAGACGAGTAAAACTATACCCACATTGAATTCGCATATTTTCAAATATTCTCGTAGGTATTCGAATATTTTGAGCGATATTTCACTCTAAATAATCAAATAAAATATTGAATATTTTACCTCGAATAAAAGTATTTATTTTAGGTTGCCCTAGACGTGATCAAATCCGGACATTCCTTAGATCCAATTACATCTGTTCATGAGCTGATCATATTCAATGAGAAGAGACCTGATTGGTTAGATCTGACCAGATCTTGTTATATTTTTCATCCAAAGATTTGCTTTTTCAAATTAAAAGAGCGAAAAATGTAGAGAAATCATTGAAAAATGATGACACTTTTGGGTATTTACTCTATGCCAATTTTAAAAAACAGAATGTACCAAAACATCTTTTTTTTTCTAAAAAGAACAAAAGTATACCTTGAGGAGAGAGGGGATTTCAAATTGAAAAAAATTCTGTATATCTACCGACGTATTAACAGAAAAAATAAAATCGAGTAGGTAACTTACTTTTAAAAAGTTTAGAAAAGTACGCAGGGAGAAAAAAGATATCAGAAATGGCCACACTGCCAGAGGCTCGTTCCTTGCTCGTCTCGTACACACGTAAGTTAGCAACCTTATGACGTATATTCATCGTCATATTCGTCATTGATCAAATACAGATTAGCCTACATAATTATCATTTAATCAAAATGTCGAATAATTACATATATACCCACATACGTCATGGCAATAAATAGAAATTATGCTTCTATTAGTTAATCTCTGATAACAAAAGTCATTCAAATGTTTTATCTTTTTTAATATAAGGCGCCTACTTTTAGACCATTTATTCAGTTCATTCTCGTACGAGTAGTAATAAGTAATAAGTAACAGTTGACTAAGTTCAAGATTCAAAATGTGTTTCGTGTTAGTGTTCCTTGTGTTAATGTTATTCAACTATGGTAAGTAAATAGCGTAAGCTCTAAAAAATTTTTTTTCCTATTTGATAACTTTTTAACAGTTTTAATTTCTACTTATAGGATGTGCCTCGATGGTACCCGTAAAACCGATTATTTTTGTTAACGACTACTTCGAAATGACCGCGAACGACACCAACTGGTTATCAGGAAACATCGACACAATCTTCAAAAAGCTGGCCAATGATGGGATGAGTTTTTGTATGGTTAAGAAAATCTACTCTTCCTATGTGTCATGTGAGTAAAAAATATGCAAATACTGTAATGTACCTTCCATACTTTTTGAAAACATTGTTCAGTTCATTCATTAAATAACCCGTATTTCGAGTCTTCCGAAACAGCATTCAAATTTGAACAAACATTATCTATAGGTACTTACTATCAAAATTATTTCAAACGATAAAATATTTCAAACTGGTAGATATCTAAAGTTTCAAAAAATAAAATAAAATATTGATGTGGCAATTCCAAGTTTGAATATCATTTTTTAAAATAAATCTCAGAAATTCAAATGTGAGCCAGATCAGGAAGATTCTCATCAGAAATGGCTTCAAAAGAAAAGAGCTACGAGTAGATGGTTTCTTAATCCAATCAAAATTACCTTCACCTTAAATAAAATATGTTTTAAGTACAAATCCTGTTTATTTGTACATTCAAATAATTTAACTATAATATTCTAGACGATTACGAGAGAAACAAGTTAAAAATCACAGTTAAGCCAACATTGGAAACTCTGCTCGAGCAATTACAAGCATTTCCTTCATATTCGGTGATTTTCGTCGTAACAAATGCTACCAAACCAAGCAACGATACTCCAATCGACAACATCTTGGAAGAGATACAAAATAAACAAACACAAGTGAGTACATACCAATTACCATAATTATGTTTATTTTTTTAAAAAGTATTTTGTGATTTTATTTCTATGTAAGTACATTGTATAGTCGACAGTGCAACTGGCAAAACTGTGCTCTGTGCTCTAGAAACCGAATTAGGTTGGAATTTTGTAGCCCAAAAAAATTTAGTTGGCTTTTGATAGATAAGTATAAGTAAGCGTTTATGGATTTAAAATGTTATCATTTCGATGAAAACGTTTTCTACGGGTTTCCAAAAGAGCCCGTGCGACTTATCAAAATGAGTTGAAATTTTGATAGAAAATTGAAAATTTCAACAAAACTCTCGTTTTGAGCCTTTCTAAAAAATTTAGAGCCTATGATTAGGTCATAATTTTCCAAGTTTTCGAAAAAAGGTGTGATGAGACTGATTAGGACGGGTTAAAATTTTGACAGAAAACCAAAAATTTGTGCCAAAACTTTTTTAAAGCATTTCTGAAGGATTTCGAGCTCAAAATTTGATAATACCTAATTTTTGAAGTTTTCAAAAACGATGTCATACAACTCATGAAAATGAATTTAAAAACTTGAATTTTGCTCAAAATTCAAATAATTTCAACTGAAACTTTTTTAAGTACCTATCTTAAAAGTATTCTTTGCTAGAACCATGCGACTTATCAAAATGAGGTAAAATTACGATAGAAAATCAAAAAATTCTATCAAAACTTCTTTTGAGCACTTTTGAACAACTTCAAGCCCAAAACTTGGTCAATTTTTTCCAGCTAGCTAGTTAGAAAAAGTGTCAGACAGCTCATCAAAATGGGTCAAAAAAACTGGTTTCGTATTTTAATCCATTTTTTTTTTTTTTTGAAATCATTTCCACCATTTTTTTGCCGATTTTACGAGTTTTTTGTTTCTAAAATTCAACCAGATGCAAAGCTGCAATTTTTCAAGAAACCCCCTAAAAAGTTTTGATAAAAATTTTCGATTTTCGATTTTCTGCAAAAATTCCAACTAATTTTGATACGTCACATGACACCGTTTTCTGAAAATTGGAAAACCTAACCCAATTTTGGACTCTTTTAAAATATTTGCGTTGAAATATTCCGAGTTCTTTTCGCGTTTTAACCCATTTTCATAGCTTTTTTGAAAGCTTCGAAAATCGTGACCAAATTTTGAGCTCGAAATCCTTCAGAAGGGATTGAAAAAAATTTTGGAACATGTTTTTGATTTTCTGGCAACATTTTAACCTATTTTGATAGGTCGTATGGCACCTTTATCGAAAACTTGGAAAAATACTCATAGATTCAATCTCGCTAAGGGAATAAAACGACTAAGTACATTGTTTCCTTTCGCTGATTTAAATTTATCGCGAAATTTCAACTCATTCTGGTAGATCTTATGACACTTTTTCAAGAATATAAAAAATGAAAACTTTCAGAATGCTCAAAAAAACATAAACTGAGCCAAAATACGTATAATGTACACTATGAGTGTGTTTATTACTGAATTTGCAACACACGTTTATACAATTCTGCTCCTTTTAAAAACAATTCCGTCATACTAATAACATTCGAATTTCTGTAAAAATTTCAACACGAGTTGGAAGGAAACAGTTGATAAAATTCATTAATTCAACAACAGTTCATGTGTAATGTATACAATACCATGAGTAAGTTTATTACGTAGGTACTAAATTTGCAACACATGTTACAATTCTACTCCTTTTAAAAACGTTTACGTCTATCGTCATAATAATATATTCGAATTTCTAGAAAAATTTCAACACAAGTTGGAAGGTCACATTTGAGAAAATTCTACAATAGTTCATATTATTTACATGAAATGAAAGGGGGAGGGAGTACAAAATTCGACTGCGCCATATTGAGAGTTTTTTTTACGAACTTTTGGTTCAATTCACCAGAAATAAACTCCTTTATGCTATAGATATGTTTTTTCCCACCCCTAACTTGATGACGCCTCGCAACCATTTTTGTGCAAAATCTGTACCAAAACCCAAATATGAATTTTTCGGCTACAAGAATTTTATCTAATTGAACACTTTTTACCGGTTGAACTGGTCTGTAGACTATTCAGTTCAAATATACGAATATTTGATAATTTTTTTCCTAGGTCAACTTTCTTATCGGAACGGAGACGCCATTTTCAGACAACGATTCGCTCCAAGATTATAAATTAATTGCTTCTGTAAGCAACGGATTTGTAATGGGCCCAGAAATATTTCAATTCGATAAGGTAAGACGAGTAAATATACTCCACAGCAATGAGCATTCAATCTTACGTAAGTAGATTGAGAATAAAATCTACCGCTTGGTCATTGAATAGTGACTCATGTTCAGAAAGTGATTATATGTATGTAATCTTAATATTATCATTTTTTTGATAGTTTGCAGATGAGATTTATCTGAGGTTAACTCGTCAACCTCAAGTAGTGCGTCTTTTTTCAATACTAGAAAGTTACAGTGATATGAAATTTTGCGCGGAAACAGAATCATTTTTCACCACTGCTTTAGCAGACTTGAAATACACCGATTGCGGTGCAGAGGAGTACGAAAAAAATCCAGGAAAACCTCGTCGAAGTACAATAACGAATGTGATTGAAAAAGACGACGGAGCTGAGACGATAAATGAAGAAACTCTTGTCAAGGTTACTACTTTTTCTATTTTTTTCGCCCCTTCGTTGAAATAAACCAAGATTGCATTAATTTAAAACATTCATTTTATAATTTCAGAAGTGCTCTCTTGAAAACCCAGTAGATCCAACATGGGTTAATTACATAGGATTTACTGAAAACGATTACGACTTTGATTATGGGTTTACCATTGTGGAAGACGTTGTTTCCTTGGACGATACATATCGAAGACCAATGAACGGTATGAAAAAATCAGAAGCCTACCTATTTGTACATGGGTAATTCTCAGAAAAAGGTAAAAATCGTGTACATGGCAAATTTCTCAAAGGTTTTAGCATGAAATTTTTTATTTTTTTTTTTGTTCCATTCAAGGATCATCCCCCACACATTTCACATATGGTATTGAGATTTTTAGCCCCTCCTTTCATTGGTGTACATTCGATTTTATACCCCAAATGTCCTTCGACTTGGCTGTCACACGCCATGTTTTTGAAAATGAATGTTATAAAGTGTCATGAACTTCATTTTTTGGGGGAAAAATTGACACATACTCATTATCATAGAACACGAAGGTCCATTATTGTGCAAATTGCAATTGGAATAAGTCCATAGGAAGCTCACATTTCACATTTGAAAACTGTCACACACTTTTTGCGCAAATTTTAGAGCAATTTTCAATTATTTTTGGTAGCTTCCCAATCCAACATTTTTTTCTGGCGAGTGGCTGCACTGGTTCACTGTCCTCATAAAAATGTTACCCCGCAATGTTATTTTCAAAACCTACGCAATGGCTCGTTCTGATCGTACTTGTCTCTGAAAATATGATATTTCGCAAAATCGGTGTCCTTCGGCTTGCCTTTTTATTTACCCTGATGAACCCGCCAAAAACGATAATTAAGAAAGGGAAGTTATTCTACATAATAAATACGCATTTATTACGTGTTCAAACTCGAATAATGTCCAGTAGGTAAGGCTAGAAACGAAAAAACGTTGAGATTGTCCTTCGGCTTGTCCAGCGCCCATTTGTCCTTCGACTTGGCCAAATTTCAGACAGCTGTACTTTTATCGCGCTAGTCAACATATTACACGATAATACAAGCAAAATTTGACATTTTCTCCCACCCCACACCTCACCTCCACCCCTACCAAAAAAATAAGTTCAGATTCGAACTTTGCGGCCTGAAAAACGTGAATCGACATATCACACGATAATATAAGCAAAATTTGACATTTCCCCCCTCCCCACGCCTCACCCTCCACCTCTACATAAAAAATAACTCCAGATTCGAATTCTACGACCTCGAAAACATATCAATCGACATATTACACATCGACGAGGGTCGAATCCTAATTATCGCTATTTTAGGGGTGCCGGGGTCCACAGTGGGGGGGATTGAATTGAGGCCAACACTAGAACAGTGATCTAGGACACCTATACAAATAATTCCCACTTGAAATTTTCCAAAAAAATAATTTTTATTTTTCAAAATTATGCACATCAAAATTGACCCTTTTTCTGAGAATTACCCGTATATACATAAGTTGTTAATGAATTAGATACGAGTAGGTAACCTACTTTTAAAAAATTTACACAAGACGTTTCCTCTACTAACTTTGAAAAATTCAACAGGAATGACAAACAAAATCTACGTTTCACTGACTGACAAAAATTTTGAACATGGAGTTGATCATTTCAAGATACTCTTACTGAATGAAACTCAATTTGGAGAAAACATCGCCGTGGAACAAATACAGGGAACCGATTTGTTCGTAGGATCATTTGACCCACCAAAGAATGAATATTTCTACATCGAAGTGAGTGTTCAATTTCATTTAGAGGGGAATAATTTTTCGATCTAATTTCTCCCTCATCCTATACAAAATTTCATAAGACGAATAAAATCGAGAAATTCATTTTCTACGACTTTGAAATTCAAAAAAATCGTACTAAATAAGCGTTTTTTTTTCAGGTAACGAGTTATGTAAACCAACAAACAACCGTTTCTCGAATTTCATCGACTGCTCTGAGTGCTGCGGAAGGGTTCGGAAATGATCATGATAATCGAATATTTGAACATCGACCAATGTTTAAAAGGCAAACAAAATCATACGACAACATCGACATATATTTGTTTATAATTGGGGTTCTATTAGCTACATTGGTAATAATAAAAGGTTTTAAGTGTTCCAAACAAGATAAAAATAAAAAACCACAAAAAGTTGATAAGGATTATCGAGCGGTATCAAATGCTTGATACGTTGAATTTTTAAAATTTTAACAATGTACATAACTTACTCAATTGTTGGGTATTCGAAATTTGCCATTTTGCAGCACACGTTTGGTAGCTCTTTCCTAAACCTCATTTCCCATCATTAAATTTTGTACAAGTTGAACGAATTTTTTCAAAGCTTCAATTGTAGCAAGAGTGCTCTGAAAAATGAGGTAAATCTTTGGTTACCTACACAAAAATTTAGAATTTTAAAATTCTGTTTGAAAAATTGATTTTTTTTTGGAGTTGAATTGTCCCAAGATTGCTATGAAAAGTAAGTTGAAATTTAGAGAATTTTTGGTTGCATAACTTTTTTTTTTTTAAATTTCGACGAAAACATTGCATAAAAATAAATTTGTTGTAAGAATGTTCTGTACTAAAATTTTTTGACTCATTTTCACTTTCATCTCTTTCTTTAAATACCTAGATAATATTTTTTGAAGAAAATGTTCAACCTATTGTAAATGTTTTATTCCTATATACATATAACATTATAAGTACCAACGTAATTGTTTTTATACTGAATAAATGTATTTTTTGTAATTTTTCTTCGCTTTCTTGTTGCTTTTTGAAAAACTTCAGATCATTTTACAGGTAAGAAAAATTAAAGAAAGGGGTAAAAATATCCAAAAGAGATCCTGTTTTGATTTATTTTCATTTACAAATGCTTCATTTTTCAGCATAAGTACTGATCAAAATGTCGAATAATTATACCAGGGTCATTCCATCCTAAATCAGCGGATTTTTGCACGATGGGTCTTCGATTTTTGAAAAAATCAGATCATGTGTAGAGGCCATCAAACGATGACCAATGACGCAAACCGGAAGTTTTTGCGATTTTTTTGGGCGGAGCTGTGGGACTTCAAAGTTTTCCAAAATGGCCGAATATGGAAATTTTCAGTTGCAAATTGCTCCGGTTGTACGTGGTATAGAATTTTCAACTTTTTACAAATTGTAGTACTTTGAGAGAGTAATCGACGAACGATGTCAAAATCAGTGTTGCCACTTTCAAAAACCTAAAAAAATCGATTTAAAAACTTATAATTTAAATATAACCACGATCTCGGCGAGTAAAAATTCTGAAAAAATTCTCAATTTTAGTACTTTTCACGTAGAATAACATATCAAAAAATTAGACCGACATTTTTTTTTCATTTTCGAGAAAAAAAATTGAAAGCTTTACACTTATTGCAAAAATACCATCAGAAACCTACAAAATGAAAATTTTTGCATTTTTGAGATATTTTACCAATGAATGTAGAATGTACAGACGAACGTGTCAAACCCCCCCCCCACCATTTGCCAATGAATTTACGAAAAATACCACTTTTTTGGCTATGATTTTACAAGTGAAACATATTGGGAAAATGTTGTCACCGTTTTAAACAAATGAAAAAACACTATTTTCGTAAAACTTTTTATCATAATTTCATATGCCTAATGAAAAAAAAAAATGAAATCATACGCGATAACGCTGCCATGCCAGAAGCTCGTTCAGACGTACCTATGTAAGTTAGCCACGTTGTATAAACGGATATTTATCGTCATAGATCAAGTACAGAAGTTCTAAATGTCGAATTTATACCTGCGTACGTCATGGCAATAAATAGAAATTATTCGCGAGTTATTGCTCATTGTATTAGGGAACTATAACCCAGGTATGTCAGACGGCCATTTTGTTCCTGGTTTGACGAACTTAGCATTGCAGTATATGGGAATTCGGCAAACTTTAACCGCATATATCTTCAAAACCGTGCACTTTTACAACTTTTTCATAGTAACATTTTTGAAAGAGAATTGAACGAGCTTTCCAATGGTATGCTACATGTATCAATTGAAATACATTTAATTGTTTTGAATTTCAGTCATTTTTCAGCACTTCATTTTTGGGTTAAAAATACTTCGAAATTGTGTGAAATTCACAGCATGTGCTCTAATTCAATGGTTACTTTCATTCTATGCCAGAAATTCCGTCATAAAAACCTTGAATCGAAAAACAACAATTTTTTTTCGTGAGGAACAAAATGGGAGTCTGACATACCCGGGTTACAGTACCTTAATTGTATTTGTAGTTGGAGTGCTTCTATTCGTTAATCTCTGATAACAAAGACACTAGAATATGTTTCATTTTTAATAAGAAAACTATGTACTTTTAGAACATTAATTCAGTTCATTCGCTCGACTGCAAAATGAAGGTTACACTTTTAAATTTCAAAATGCGTTTGATTTTCATGTTCGTCGCGTTCGCGTTATTTAAATGCAATGGTAAAATAAAGTGAATTCCAATAAAAATTATTCTACAATGTTTTCGTAGGTACCTTGAATTTTTATTTTTCGTGACTTTCAACAGTTTCAAGTTCTGTAGGATGTGGCCCGTTGAAAAGGATTGTTTTTATATACGACGTAATGGATATGACCGCCAACGACACCGACTGGTTATCAAGAACTATCGACAAATCAATTACACATATGCTAGCCAAGGATGGAAGAAGTTTTTGTATGAGTAGGAGTTGGTACACCTCCCATGTGTCATGTGAGTAGAAATATGCAACTACATACATAAAAATGTAAATATCTTCAATCCTTTCAGAAAACATAGTAGGTACTTAGGTAGATTCTCATCAGAAATGGCTTCGAAAGAACTAGATGGTTTCTTACTTCAATCAAAGTTCTCTTCACCTTCATCAAAATACTATGTACTATCTAGGTATAAATCCTATGTATCTGTACATTCAAATAACTCAGCTTTAATACCCTAGACGATGGAGAACCACGTGCGAACTCAACATCTTTGATAAACAATTTCAAAATCACAGTCAAGACAACATTGGAAACTTTGCTCGAGTACTTACGAGATGCTCGTTCATATTCGGTGATTTTCGTCGTAACAAATGCTACCCAACCAAGTAACGAGAGTCCAATCATAATCAATGACATCTTGGAAGAGATCCAAAACAAAAGAACACAAGTGAGTAATGAGTACTGTACACAAGCATTTTCTGATTTTATTTCTATAGTCCACAGTGCAGCTGGCAAAAATGTGCTCTAGAAATCGAACTAGGTTTGCATTTTTGTAGCAGAAAAAATAAATCAGTTGGCTTTTGATGGATAAATATAAATAACCTAAGGATCTAAAATGCCAGAAAAGACACATTAGATTTTCCCTGTTGTACAATATAGGATGGAGCCTAAAAGCCCAAATTTCCAGAATGACTCTGGCTCAAAATTTTTTATAAGTTCAGTTACAACTGAGCACTCCCCTCACTCCAAATAAACTCGTACGTTTACTTGACTGGTATACTCTAAATGCGATTTTTGGGCAAAGAAGAATAATAGTAAGGTAGGAGTCATGAAGTTTGGGGGAGGGCAAAGTGAATGCATAAGTTAATAAGTACCCACCCATGGCATAATTTGAAACACTTTCAGCGAAAATTTGAGTCATGATTTTGAGAATTTTTCAAAAAGTGTCACGCGACTGATCAAAATCAGTTGAAATTTTGGCAGAAAATTGAAAATTTCAACAAGATACCTACTTTTGAGAACTTCTAAACAATTTTGAGCCCATGATTCAGTCAACATTTTTCAAGGTTTCAAAAATAAGTGTGATGAGATCAATCATGATGGGTTAAAATTATGACAGAAAATCAAAAATGGTGTCATACGCTCCATGAAAATGAGTTTAAAATTCCACTCAAAATTCAATGATGGTTTTCGGCATTTTCAAAAAAAAAGTATCATGCAACCTATCAAAATGAGTTGAAAGTTACGACAGAAAATTAAAAAAGAGGAGTTGCGATAAGGTCATTTTTTGGCCCCACCTAGTTTTCAACTCGACCACTCTAAAAATGTTGTAATAAACATTCGAAATACGAATCCGTGGTTAGTTAACCCAAAGTGACCAAGTGACCATTTTTTGGGCTCCAGAGGTTCCCAAAGTTGCGAATAAAAAAATAATTTTAGGAACCACTGAGTATTATTTTCAAAAACTTTTTTAGCATAAAATATCTTTTTGAATCAGATAAACGTTATGTGAGATGATTCTCTTACTTTTGACTCTCGGGGGCAGAAATGGGGGGGGGGGGGGGGTTCAATTTTTTGAAAATTTTGGAACCACCATTTTGATCCTACCCCTTTGAATCCCGCTAAAAAGCTTTTTACAGTTTATTAGTAGGTATCTGAAAACCCTCCATCCTACCAAATTTTGAGCTCAATAAGTAAAAATTTTCGCTGATACTCAAAAATTCAATTTTCTAATTTTTCGTAATTTCGATATTTTGGGAACCCCTAGAAATCTAGAAACCTGGGATTTACACCAAACGTAACGTTTTGAGGTATATATTCGATTATTTAGATGAAAAAGTTGAATTAAGCTCCCTGTATATTCGTAATTTTGTACCCTTTTTTTAGAGCCCCCCATTTTGGGCACCCCTAAAAAAAGCGACGCATAGTTTTTCAAATAAATTGAAGAATTTGCATTTGAAACACACCTGACCAGCAAGTGCTCGATAATTTTTCGAATGATTTTTCCAGTAACTTTCAAAATTGAGCTATTTTGGGTCAAATTTTAAGATTTTTACTATGTTGAAATCGTGAAAACGTGATTTTAACGTCTTTTAAGAGTTAAATCTGAGAATTTGACCCAAAATACAAAACTCAATTTTGAAAGTTACTGGAAAAATCATTCGAAAAATTATCGAGCACTTGCTAGTGTGTTTCAAATGCAAATTCTTCAATTTATTATTGAAAAACTATGCATAAACGCCTTTTTTAGGGGTGCCTAAAATGGGAGGCTCTAAAAAAAGGGTTCAAAATAACGAATATACAGGGAGCTTAATTTAACTTTTTCGTCTAGATTATTGAATTTATGCCTCAAGATGTTACGTTTGGCGCAAATCACAGGTTTCTAGTTTTCCAGGGGTTCCCAAAATATCGAAATTACAAAAAATTAGAAAATTGGATAAAGTATCAGCGAAAATTTTTAATGAGTTCAAAATTTGGTAGGATGGAAGTTTTTCAGATACTAATTAACTGTAAAAAGCTTTTTAGCGGGGTTCAAAGGGGTAGGATCAAACTGGTGGTTCCAAAATTTTCAAAAAATTGAAACCCTCCGAAAATTGAAAAATCTCCTCGCACAACGTTTATCGGGTTCAAACAGATATTTTACGCTAAAAAAGTTTTTGAAATTTATACTCAGTGGTTCCTAAAATTCTTCTTTCAATCACAACTTTGGGAACCCCTGGAGCCCAAAAAATGGTCATTTTGGATTAAATAACTACGGATTCGTATTTGGGACATTTATTACAACATTTTAAGAGGGGTCGAGTTGAAAACTAGGTGGGGCCAAAAAATGGCCTTATCGCAACACCTCCTTTCTAACAAACTTTTTTTTGAGCACTTTTTACCGGTTGAACTGGTCTGTAGACTATTCAGTTCAAATAAGTACGAATACATCTGATAATTTTTTCCTAGGTCAACTTTCTCATCGGAAAGGAGATCTCAATTTCAGACACCGATTCGCTCCAAGAATACAAATTAATCGCTTCTATAAGCAACGGATTTATAAAAGGCCAAGACATATTTCAATTCGATAAGGTAAGACGAGTAAACACTCCACAAGGAATAAGATTCAATCTTATGTAGATTCGTGAAAACCGAACCGATTGATCAGTGACTTATCAGCGATTTCAATAGAACTCACTGAACTGAGTCAACACTAGCTCAATATAAGCCCCATTTAAATCCACCACTGACCCTTTGGACTTTAAAAATTTACTGACCCAAAATCAGAAAATTAATATAAGATTAATACTAATAGGTATCATTTTTTGATGCTTAGTTTGCAGACGCGATATATCTGAGATTAACTCATCAACCTCAAGAAATCCGTACTTATTCACTTCAAGAAAGCAATAGTGATACATCATATTGCACTCACGCAGAACCATTTCTTACCGATGCTTTAAAAAACTTGAAATTGAGCAATTGCAGCGCACAGGAGTGTGAAAGAAAACCAGGAAATCCTTGGCGAAGTATAATGAAGAATTTGATTGAAAAAGGTGACGATGGACTGACGAAAAAATTATTTGAAGAAACTCTTGCCAAGGTTACCACTTTTCCTGTACTTTCTTCGCCCCTTCGTTGAAATTAACCAAGATTGCATTCAAAACATTTATTACATACAATTTCAGACGTGCTCTTTTAAAAAACCAGCAATTTTAGAATGGTTTAGTAATAAAGGATTTACTAAAAGTGATTACGACTTCGATTACGGTTTCACCATTGAAGACGTTGTTTCCTTAGATGACACTTATCGAAGACCAATGAACGGTATGAAAAAATCAGATACCTACCTACAATCCTACATGTATAAGTTGTCAAAGAATTAGATAGGTAACCTACTCTTAAAAATTTACGCAAGACATTTCATCTAACTTTGCAAATTTAACAGGAATGACGAACAAAATCTATGTTTCATTGACGGATAAAAATTTCAAACACGGAGTTGATCATTTTAAGATACTCTTTCTGAATGAAACTCAATTTGGAGAAAACATTGCAGTGGAACAGATACCGGGAACCGATCTATTTGTAGGATCATTTGATCCACCAAAGAAGGAATATTTTTACGTTGAAGTGAGTGTTCAATTTCATTTTGAGGGGAATAATTTTTCAATCCAATTTCTCCCTCATCCTATACAAAATTTCACAAGACGAATATAATCGAGAAATTTATTTTTTACAACTTTGAAATTCCAAAAATCGTACTAAATAAGCGTCTTTTTTCAGGTAACGAGTTACGTAAACAATGAAACAACTGTTTCTCGAATTTCATCGACTGCTGTAAATGCTGCGGAAGGGTTCGGAGATGATCATGGTAATCGAATATTTGATCATCGACCAATCTTCAAAAGCCAACGAACTGAACAGCAACCAGTATCATCAAATTCATACAACTACGACATTTATTACTTCATCATAGGCGCGTTGTTAGGTTTATTGTTGTTAATCAAATGTCGTAAGTGCTTCAAGCTGGGTAAGAAACCACAACAAGGAAATGAATTAAAAGACGATAAACATAAAGATCGTTATCGAACGGTGTCAACTGTCGATCGTGTTTAGTGGATGTTTAAGATAGCTCAAGATTAAGCACCCTTATTATGTTGATATGTTGAATTGTTAAAATTTCAACTAACTAAGTTTAATTTCTGTATAGTGTTACTGTACACGACTTGATTGTTGGGTAAGTCTAAGTATTTGAAATTTTACCATTTTTCAGCACACGTTAGGAAGCACTTTTTAAAACTCGATTTCCCACCATTAAATTTCTTTTTAGGTTCTATAACAATTCATTTTTTCAAAGTGTAAATTGTTGCAAGATTGCTCTGATAGAATGAGGTAAACTTTTGGTAACCTACATAAGTTTTTAAAATTTTACGAGTATGATATTTTCGAAATTCAATTGTCGCAAGATTGCTGTGAAAAGTGAATTAAAATTTCATGAATTTTTGGTTGTATAAAAATTTTTAAGAAATTCTTTTCACAAATTTTGACGAAAACATTCCATAGAAACAATTTTTTTGTACGAATACTCTTCACTACAGATTTTTTGACTCGATTTTCACTTTCGTCTCTTTCGTTGAATATTCAGATGGTACATATTTTTTGTACAAAATGTTCAACCTATTGTGAATGATTACATTGATTACCTATTAACATTATTTGTAAGTTGTACCAAGGTGTGATTGTTTTTATACTGAATAAATGTATTTTTTATAGTTTTCTTCCGCTTTCGCATTGCTTTTAGAAGAACTTCAGATCATTGTAAAAAAAACCAGGAATGTCCTGCTCTAAAATTTATTTCAAAAATTTCAAAAATTTTTTTGAACACACTCTTCCAAGGATTAATTGAAAGATATCACACCAGTCTCAATCAAAATTGGTCTAACGTTGTCACTCGAATCACAAGTTGGGAAGTTTGGAAGAGAGGGGATTAGAGGGGCTCTTGCAGCTGTTCGAATTTTGTTGATCATTCCCAAAAACTAAATCGTCTCATTTCAATATTTTTCCTCAAGTTACCCTGATTACAAGTTGGAAAGTTTGGAAGAGAGGGGATTAGAGGCAGGTGTGCTTGCAGAAGGTTCGAACTTTGTCGATCATACCCAAAAGCTAAATTATCTCATTTCAATATTTTTTCTTTTGCAGACAGATTAGATACATATCATCAGATCTAAATATCAAAAATTTTATATCTAACTAGGTATATATACATCATATGGCAATAAATAGAAATCAATCGCATTACTACTCAATATAATTCGAGTACTCCTATTCGTTAATCTCTGATAGTGATAACCAAGTCACTAGAACGTTTCATTTTTAATAAGCAAACTAACTTTTAGAACATTATAGTTACAGCCGACTGCAAAGATGAAGGTTACTCGATCGATTTTCATGTTCGTTGTGTTCATGTTATGTGATGAACACAATGGTAAGTAAAGTAAATTCTAATACAAATTGTTAGTATTTCACAATATTTTCGTAACTTCCAACACTTTCAAATTGTATAGGATGTACCTCGACGATGTTTAAAAAGATTGATTTTATATACGACAAAATGGATATGACCGCGAACGACATCGACTGGTTATTAGGAAACATCGATACAATTATCAATAAGCTATCCAATGATTGGATGAATTTAGTTGTATGTAGCACATTCTACACCAGCTATCACCCAAGTGAGTAAACATATGCATACATGTAAACACCTTCAATCCATTCTGAAAACATTATTGTTGAGTTCATTCATTAAATAAGGCGTCTTTCGAGTCTTTCAAACAATATTCAAATTCCAAACATTCACTATACTATCAAAATTTCAAACGAAAATTTTCAAACTGGTACATATCTGAAGTTTCAACAAAAAAAGATCGATCTGACAATAATCAAAAGTTTGAATATCATTTTTAAAAATAAATCTCAGGAATTCAAAATGTGAACCAGTCGACGAGGTAGATTCTCATCAGAAATTGCTTCAAAAGAGCTAGATGGTTTCTTACTACAATCAAAATTCCCTTCATCCTAGCTTCAACAAAATAAATTATGTACATACTATCTAGGTACAAATCCTATGCATTTGTACACTCGAATAACTCAACTATAATATTCTAGACAATGGCGAACCACTGAATTCTACATCTTTGAGAAACAATCTAAAAATCACAGTTCAGGCAACATTGGAAACTCTGCTCCAGCAATTACGTGTAGCTCCTTCATATTCGGTGATTTTCGTCATAACAAATGCTACTAAACCAAGCAATGCGGCTCCAATCGACTTAATTTTGGAAGAGATACAAAATAAACGAATACAAGTGAGTATCATACACAAGCATTTTGAGATTTCATTTCTATAGTCCACAGTACAACTGGCAAAAATGTGCTCAAGAAATCGATTTGGGATTGCATTTTTGTGACCTAAAAAATTCAGTTGGTTTTGTACTTCATATGGATCTAAAATGCCAGAAAAAAACGCACAAATGGGGATAGAGCCTAAAAAGCCCAAATTTCCAGAATGACTTTCGCTCAAAATATGTACAAGTTGCAACTGGGCACTCCCCCCATCACTCCAAATTTACTCATAATTATGTTTATTTGACTGGTTACCTTAGGTGCGATTTATGGACAAAGAAGAATAAGAGTAAGGCAGTGGTCATCAAGTTGGGGGAACGAATGTATATATAAGTACCCATCCAGGGCATAATTTGAAAAAATTTTTGCATAAAATTGGATCACGATTTCAAGGATTTTTAAAAAATTGTCACGGGACTAACCAAAATAAGTTGAAATTTCGCCAGAAATCCAAATATTATCTCGATGAAAACGTTTTCTATAAAATGAGTCAAAGTTTTGGCAGAAAATTGAAAATTTCAAAGAAAACCTATTTTTGAACCCTTGATTATTCAGTCATAATTTTTCAAGTTTTCAAAAAAGGCGTCATGAAATCAAATCAAGATAGGTTGAAATTGTCACATAAAATCAAAAATTTGCGCCAAAACTTTTTTCAAGTACTTCTGAAGGATTTCGATCTCAAAATTTAGTCATCATTTTTAAATTTTTCAAAAAAGGAGTCATACGCTTCATTAAAATTAACGAGTTCAAAATTTCGCGAGAAATTCACATATTCCAACTAAAATGTTTTTAGGTATGTATCTTGAAAGTATTTTTCGCTCAAAATTCGATGCTAGTTTTCGGTATTCTTGAAAAAAAGCCACCCGATTCATCAAAATGGGTTAAATTTGCGACAGAAAATCAAAAATTTCTATGAAAACTTTTTTTGATCACCTTTGAACAACTTTGAGCTTAAAACTTAATCAATTTTTTCCCGTTACCTAGTCAGAAAAGTGTCTTACAGCTTTTCAAAATGCGTTAAAAAACAGGTTTCGTATTTTAATCCAATTTTTTGCGTAAAATTTTTCAAGAAGCCACTGAAAAAGTTTCGATAGAAATTTTAGATTTTCTGCAAAAATTTCAGCCAATTTTGATAGGTCACATGATACTTTTATCAGAAACTTCGAAAATCAATTTAGGACTCTTTCAAAATATTTTTGTTGAAATACTCGAATTTCTCGTGTTTTAACTCATTTTCATGAGACGTAAGGTATGATAGTGCAGTATGCAAATATGAACAAATAGGTAGAGAGAAGGCCAAGGAACCAAAACAAGGCATACGTAAAACGATGCCTTGCTAGGTTCGTGACTAGAGGCGAGAAAATAAAATAATAACAATAAAACAACGACTGTTAGTTTTAAGCCTAAATTACCCATATAAATATAAGCTAATTGGTAGCTTAATTTATCATTTTGTATCATTTTGTATACCAAGTTTAGTCGTGATTAAACTATCCAAACTGTACACTTGTGTTTTAAATATTTGGTAGAAGAACTCACTCAACCTACACCTGATCTCATACAACAAATTGGCGCTCAAACGGACCTACCAAGAACGAAGTGTACCTACCTATACTATGATCAAGGTAAATGAATGAAAATTCAATCAATAACCAAAGTGAAATTAATTTTAAAAGTGATTCAAGTGAACTAACCTCTAGTATAGAAATTGATTCAAGTAACTTTAGTAATTTTCTATTAGAAATATCAAGTGATAATTTTAATTACTTCATCTCCTCAAAAGTTGGAAAAAATTGCAAACCTGGAACTAAGCTGGATTATTGGTGTTCCAAAAGAAAAATTTGACAAATATTTCGATGAATTAAAAATTCCAAGAGAAACCACAGTTGAAAAATACAGATCAAAATTACGAAAATTTTGTGAAGAAGGAGCTGAAGAAGGAACTGAATTTAAAACGAAATATTTTAAGGAAGTTTACGAAAAATTAATTACATCTCCTCAAGATCCAGAAGTATTAGATTTTCTCAAAATGACAATAGGAAATTCAGGCACGAATACAACAATAATAAAACCACTTACATTCCATCCTGAAAAATTCTCAGGAATCAACAGTGATGTGACTACATTTATGAAAAATTACGAATTATATGCCAAAATTAATGGATGGGATGATGAGAAAAAATTCCAATATTTTCCTGCATACCTAACATACCTAGCCTTACAAGTTTATTATCAAATAGAAAAAGATGTCAAAGACTGGAAAACATTAGAAAAACGATTTAAAGAAGAATTCAATGAAAGTGCAAACATAGACCTAACTGAAAATAAGTTAATGAGAAGGAAGCAAGAAAAAGATGAGTCAGCAATGCAATATATTACTGACGTTGTGAATTACTGTGCTATAGTAGACGATAAAATGGAAATGAAACGAGTTTGTAAACATATAATGAAAGGTCTAAGACCAGAAATAATCTCTGCTATAGGTTTATTTGACAATAGTGATTTGAAAAAATTAAAGCACAACATTGAAAAATACGAAAATAATCTACAATTAATCGAATCCAGCAAGGAGGAAGATAGGGTAGCAAAAATGGAACAGGCAATTTTTGAATTGAAAGAAAACATCAGTAAATCAGATGGAGAAAAAGTTGAAAAAGTGAACCAAGTAGTTGTACAAAAATCAAACCAAAACGAATCAAAAAATGACCAATGGAGAAAAAATAAATCAAAAAACTGGGAACAAAATAATTTTTGGCAACCACCTAATTTTTGGCAAAATCCCATGTATTCTCAAAATCCATTCAATACCTACCAACCACAGTGGAACCAGTTCCAAGGATTACCAAATCAGTTCCAAGGATCACCAAATCAGTTCCAAGGATCGCAAAATCAGTGGGGTCAATGGCAAAATCAATTTCAAAATGGACAACAAAACTGGGGAAATGGTCAAAATAATGGTGGAAAAGGACCAACTCCAAATAGATCAGGCAAATTTTGTACAAATTGCAAAAAACCAGGACACCTTAAGGAAACCTGCTGGCATTCAGAAACCAATGCTGAACAGAAAAACGAAAAGAAAAATGACCAGAAAACCATAAACGAGTCCAATAAAACCTGCACAAATTGTAAAAAAATGGGTCATTTAATTGATGATTGCTGGTTTTTGGACCCAAGTAAGAGGAAAGTAAAGAATAAAGAAGATTGAGGAAGTAGGCACCCAGTTCCGAATCACACACCAACATTTTATCTACAGAATGGAAAACAAACAGAGTACTTTAGAAATATTGTACATTTCAATAAATTTACTCTGTTGAAAGATTTTAATACAGACGAGACCAAGACTATAGAAAAAATTATAACCATCAACGAACGTAAATATACTCGTAAATATGCACGTTCGGAATGTAAACAGGAAAAAGCAAAATCAGCAAAAAAGTTGAAGGTAGGTAAAATAAATGGTAACCACCTCAACGTTAGTATACAGTTATGTAACCATGTATATGAAGGTGTCATAGACACTGGTTGTAATTTAACGCTGATAAATGAAAAAATACCACATAACAAAAGTGAACTTGAAGAATCTGACGTAAATTTGGTGTGTGCAAATGACTCTGCTATGAAAGTGAAAGGAAAGATAAAGAAAATATTCAGTATTGAAGGCCAGAATTATGAGGTTGAAGCTCATGTAACAGAGGGCTTGAATTCTGATATTATTTTAGGGATAAATTTTCTTTTACAACATGCAGCTGTCATAGATTTCGTAAATAAATATATCCAACTAGGAACTGGGAAAAATGCCATAAAAATACCTATGGATGAAAAATGGTTGAAAAATTTCAAACAACCTGAACAAGAAATTGACACTATTGGAGACCATGTAATTTCTTTCAAAGAAATTATTTTGAAACCTAAAGAGAGAAAAATAATCACAATTGATGACATAAAACCAAATAAAAATAACAGGCTGATAATACCTAATGATTTGTTTCATCAAAAATCAGGCATAAAAGCAACAGGCGTGTGTGTTAAAAATAACAAACAGGCCATACTTCAGCTGTTTAATTACACAAACGTGAGTAAAAAAATATACCAATTGCAAAGAATCGGAGTTTTTAAAGACCATAAAGAAAACAAACAACAGGTAGTGAACAATATTCAAGGCGAGGAAAACCACACCCAAGGTGAAATAAACGAAAATGAAGATGAGGTGAGAGACCTAGAAGGAAACCTGATTGATATTTCACCCAAAATGAAAGGAGAAAATAGGAAAAAAATTGTGCATTTATTGAGAAGATTTAGGCATTTATTTACCATGGACTCTTTGCATATCAGCAAGGCAAATGTGGAAGAATATGAGCTCAAAGTAAAGGATGACGAACCTGTCAGCTTGAGATCTTATAAACTGGCTCCAGTAGAAAGGAGAGAAATTTGGAGACAGGTAAAAGAGATGCTCAAATCAGGCATTTTAGAAAGATCAAGATCTCAATACAGTGCACCAGCTTTTCTACTCAAACAAAAAGACAAATACAGATTTTTATGCAATTTTAGCAAGCTCAATGAGAAATTAATTGCTGATAAAAATTCTGTACCTCGGATAGATAACATACTTATGGCCCTTGAGGGAGCCACATTATTCAACCTACTTGACTGTAACTCTGGTTTTCATCAAATTCCAATTTCAGCAGCTTCAAGATATTTAACTGCCATTATAATAGAAAATCAGTTATTTCAATACACAAGATTACCTCAGGGACTGATGAACAGCCCTGCAGCCTTTAGCAAAACCATAAATGCCGAATTTGCGGATCTACTCTATGAGGCCATGGTGGCTTACATGGATGATATTTGTGCTTATGGAAAAGATTTTGAGCAGGCTTTACTCAATTTGGAAAAAACCCTTCAAAGGCTAGACAAATTGAACTTAAAGCTCAAAACCTCAAAATGTAAATTTTTCTATGACGAAATTGAACTTTTAGGTCATAAAGTGAATGGAAAGAAAATTGAACCAATTGATAAAAATATAAAAGCCATAGTAAATTTCAGACAACCAAGGACTATCAAGGAGGTCCAATCATTCATTGGAATGGTAGGGCACTACAGAAAGTTCATAAAAAATTTTGCCAAAGAATCAGCTTGTTTGACTGATCTGACTAAAGGAGATGTCAAAAATAATACAAAAGTGAAATGGGAAGAAATACATGAAAAAGCCTTTCAAAGGTTGAAAACATTGATGACCAGTGAACCAGTTTTAGGAATTTATAAAGAAAATAGGCAAACTATAGTTGAAACAGATGCATCTAGTATAGCTATTGGAGGTGTTTTATCTCAAGTAAATGAAAAAACAGGTAAAACTCATCCAGTAGCCTACTTCAGTAAAAAACTGCAACCATCACAGCAGAAATATTGTGCCTATGACCTAGAAATGACAGCTCTAGTGGAGACTATTACCCATTTTCGCGAGTATTTATTTGGAATTCCCTTCACAGTTTACACTGACCATGCAGCTCTGGTCAGCTGTAGAGGGATGAAAGATCCAAATGCCAGAATGGGGAGAATGATAGATAAACTCTCCCCCTACGAATTCGAAATTAGGCACAAACCAGGGAAACAAAATGTGGTCCCTGATGTGCTCAGTAGAACAGAAGTGGCAAACGAAATAAAAATTGGAACCAATTTCAAGGAAGAACAGCAGAAAGATGAATATTGTAACAATTTAATAAAAGCAAAAAAAGGTCAGCTTGATAAAAAACATCCAAATTATAAACAGTATAAAAGGGCAAGTAGGAGGTATGATTTGAATGAAAATGAATTATTGGTCATAAATCAAAGAACTCCAATGGGAATTAGAAGGCCAGTAGTAGTACCTCGCCTACTTATAAACGAGATATTACATGCATACCATGACTGTGCTATAAGTGGAGGACACTTTGGAGCAAATAAAACTTTGAATAAAATTCAAATGAAATATTATTGGACTGGAATGACTCAAGATGTGAAAAATTACGTGAGGAGCTGTCATTCCTGCCAGATTCGGAAAAAAGAAGCTGGAAAAATTCCAGGACTTTTGAAACCTATTGAAATAAACACCTGTGAAATTTTAGGACATTTAGAAATTGATTTTGTGGGCCCTTTGCCCAAAAGCTCAGGACATAGCTACATACTAGTTGGCACATGTAGAGCTACGAAATTTGCATTCGCCAAACCAGTAGCTACAGCCTCCTCTGATGCAGTCATAAAATTTCTTTATGAATTAATGACAATTTATGGATGCCCAAAGAAAATTTCTTGTGATAATGGAACTCATTTTAAAAATTCCGAATTTCAAGAAACCTGTAAGCGACTCGGAATTACACTGACCTTTAGCTCAACATTTTCCCCACAGACTCAAGGAGGGACTGAAAAATTCAATGGTGTGCTGAGTAAAAGTTTGGCACATTATTGTAACCAAAATAGGACAAATTGGAGTGAATTTGTGAAATTTGTAGTTTTTGCATACAATACCACTCCATTGGTGAGATTTAAAGGACTCAGTCCATACTTCATCATGTATGGGCAAAATCCAAATCAACCAATAGAAAACAGACTGTCCCTAGACACTAGGGCAAAAAGGGACAGGATGGAAGAAATAGAAGAAATCCAAAAAATCAGAAAAATGGTACCTGGAATAATTCTCGAAAATCAGAAAAAAGAGAAAACTGAATATGACAAAAAACACAAAGAAGTGAACCATTCACCTGGAGATATGGTACTTCTAGAAATTCCATTTAAGCACAAGGGAAAATTTGCTGCAAAGTATAATGGACCCTATAAAGTGCTTAGAAAGATGAATGACTTGAATTATGAGATAGAAAGAGAAGACAAGCCTGAAATTGTTCATATTAGGCGTCTCAAAAAATACATAATTCGAGATTGAAAAATCAAAAAAAAATTGCTGAAAAAATTTAGTATTAAGGGTTAAATTTATGAAGTATTTTAGGAGCTTTAGATTTACAAGTATTTTTTAAGATATCTATGAGCTCGAGATCATAGATTTACCTATTAAAAAATATACTTATGAATTTTACAATGTAAGCTAAAATTATGAAATAATAGGTAGAAAAATCACAGAAATCAGCAAATTTTATGGGCCCAGCATACAAAGAAGGTGAGGAACATGTACTATGTATGTGTAACAATTTGCCAAAATGAAAATGAAAATAAATATTCCAGAAAACCACTGAAAAATGTACTCAATTTTGACAAAAATACCCCTAATTAGACATAGTTTAGCTGTAAAGATCAATAAAGTAGGGAGCCTGCAAGAACATCTGAGGGCTTGCAGGGTTGGAGAGAAAATTCTGGGGAAGGATAAGGAAATAGTAGTACCTTGTCCATCGTGTCCTTAGAACCTCTCCTGATTGTAATTCGGCCTGATATAGGTATAAGTAACCCAAACTAGACCTCTTGGGGCTTCAAGTGCCCAAAATGTGAATAATGTTCATATAAGATTGTAAATATCAATAAAAACATACCTACTCTAAATGAATGAAAAAAAAAAAAAAAAAAAAATATAGGTACCTATCTACCTACCTAGTTAAAACTAAGAACTAATCTAAGTATAGCAATGGAAAATATATCGCAAATACATCGCGATCACAATGTACATAATTATTTAAAACTGCCAATTCAGCAGAATTCATTTTAAGAGAAAAATTAGTACTTTACATAAATTATTCCTATAGTCGAAGGAATAGGCTATTTTTATGAAATAGATGTATATAGAATAGCAATATCACAGGAAAAATAAAAACAAACTCAGAATCAGCAATAACCTGCCACAGAAGCCATTTCAATCCATATCCAAGGGTCAATAACTGAAAATGGACACAGTCACATGAACAGAACAGAAATCAGAGAAATTCCAAAACATATCGAATGGAAAGACCAGATACCACATGGAGAAACCAAAACCAAGGGGAAAGAATTGGAAGAAAAACTTTCAAAATTGGAAATCACAAAACCACAGCATCATTTTTCAGAAGGACTACCCAGAAGAGTATAACTGCAGCCATTCAATGGATTTTACATTTTATTTATAAGAAAAATAATAGAAATTTTGAAAATAATGCAAGATTAGACTTACTAGAGGAGAGAAAAAAAAAAGTCAGAAAGAAATTGAGATTGAGTGAAAAAAGTATAGAGTAAAAATGAGGACATTTTTTTTTTCCGAGAGGAGGAAAATTTGCAGTATGCAAATATGAACAAATAGGTAGAGAGAAGGCCAAGGAACCAAAACAAGGCATACGTAAAACGATGCCTTGCTAGGTTCGTGACTAGAGGCGAGAAAATAAAATAATAACAATAAAACAACGACTGTTAGTTTTAAGCCTAAATTACCCATATAAATATAAGCTAATTGGTAGCTTAATTTATCATTTTGTATCATTTTGTATACCAAGTTTAGTCGTGATTAAACTATCCAAACTGTACACTTGTGTTTTAAATATTTGGTAGAAGAACTCACTCAACCTACACCTAATCTCATACAACAGATAGTTTTTTTGAATACTTCGAAAATCATAACCAAATTTTAAGCTCAAAATCTTAATCTTCCACAGATGCTCAAAAAAAATTTTGGAACAAATTTTCGATTTTTTGCCAAAATTTTAACCCTATTTCATTACTTGCAATACACATTTTTAAAAATCCCCCAAAACCAAGATAAAACCGAATTTCAGGCTTGAAAATTTCAAGAAATGCTCAAAGGACATTTTCGTCATAATATTCGAATTTTTCGCAAAATTTCAACGAAGACTATTCAGTTCAAATATGTACGAATATATCTGATAATTGTTTTCATGTAGGTCAACTTTCTCATCGGAAAGGAGATTTCAATTTCAGACAACGATTCGCTCCAAGAATACAAATTAATTGCTTCTATAAGCAACGGATTTATAAAAGGCCGAGAAATATTTCAATTCGATAAGGTAAGACGAGTAAACACTCCACAAGGAATACACATAAGAATTCAATCTTATGTAGATTCGTGAAAATTGAACCGATTGATCAGTGATCTATCAACGATTTTAATAGAATTCACTGAACTGAATCATGAGTAGTAGCTCAATATTAGCCCCATTAAAATGCACCCTTCGGATTATGAAAATTTACTGACTCAAGTTCAGAAAATGAATACAAGATTAATATTATTTTTTTCATAGTTTACAGAGGCGATATATCTGAGATTAACTTATCAACCTCAAGAAATTCGTACTTTTTCACTTCAAAAAATCAACAGTGATGTATCATTTTGCACGCACGCAGATCCATTTCTTGGCAGTGCTTTAAACGACTTGAAATGGAGCAATTGCAGTGCAAAGGAGTGCGAAAGAGTCCCAGGAAATCCTTGGCGAAGTATAATGACGAACTTGATTGAAAAGGGGGATGAAGTGACGAACTACGAGTCGTTTGAAGAAACTCTTGCCAAGGTTACCAATTTTTCTACTTTCTTCGCTTTCGTTGAAATTGACCAAGATTGCATTCAAAACATTTATAATTTCAGACATGCTCTTTTAAAAAACCAGTAGTTTCAACGTGGTTTCATTATATAGGATTTACTAGAAGTGATTACGACTTTGATTACGGGTTCACCATTGAAGACGTTGTTTCCTTGGATGACACATATCGAAAACCAATAAACGGTATGAGAAAATCAGATAACTATACAAGCTACCAATACCTACAGTAATACAAGTTGTTGAAGAATTAGATAGGTGTCTCTGTCCACCCACTTTTTAAAATTTTACACAAGACATTTCATTTCATTTTGCAAATTTTACAGGAATGAGAAACAAAATCTACGTTTCATTGACGGACAAAAATTTCGAACACGGAGTTGATCATTTTAAGATTCTCTTTCTGAATGAAACTCAATTTGGAGAAAACATTGCAGTGAAACAGATACTGGGAACCGATTTATTTGTAGGATCATTTGATCCACCAAAGAAGGAATATTTTTACGTTGAAGTGAGTGTTCAATTTCATTTTGAGGGGAATAATTTTTCGATCTAATTTCTCTCTCATCGTATAAAAAATTTAATAAGACGAATAAAATCGAGAAATTTATTTTCTAAGACTTTGAGGGCCATATCACAGAACACAACTTATGCTTGACTCAACTATGAGATTTTCCCAAGTCATAAGTAAAATTTGCTATCATAGAACAAAAGTAAACAAAAGTTGAGTTGAAGTTTTTCTTTTACTGGTATCATAAAACAAATGTAAGTTTTCTATATCATGCTGTGTTGCCAATAACAATAAAGCTGCAAGATCCTGTAAGAACCAATCAAATTGCTAATAAATGGAAAAATTTTGTATAATCTGTGGACAATTCCAAAAAAATAAAATTGTTTATTTTTGTTTAACACGAGTAGTCGAGTAATCAACTCGTAGCTCACGTAACTGTCATAGGTCGTCGAATTATAAGCGTTTTCGACAATGTTTTCTTCTTTTCCTTTTCTGATTTTACGAGATAATTTCAAATTTATGCGAAAACGTTGCTACTTGTTTGATACTTAATAATGAGAGACTATGAAAGAGTGAAAAATAATTTAGAAATGTTGCCGTGATAAACTGAGAAATCATAAATGAAGTGAAATTACGAATCATGAAAAATGGGCAAACAATAAGATGAATGAAAATAAATGTCAAATAATGTATTTGTTTTGTATGACACTGGATTATCGCGAGATATATTCCTACCGTACGATTGTATCATCTATTATTATCTTCAAATTGGTCAGTTTAGCAGTTCAGATATCCGATGAAAATTGTAGTGAAAAATTTTTCAAACAAATAACAATGCACAGAAAACAATTCAGCATAACATTTCACCTAATAAATTCACTATTTATGCATTTAATTTATTTTTAAAAAAAAGAAACACCCCTGAAAAATGATAAAGTAACGACAAAACGTATTTTTATTGTAAACATTTTGCTCAAGCTGAGCTTAAGACGTCAAATTTGACCTCTCAAGTTTTTTGTTTACAAAACAGTTTTCAAGTTGGAAAAAATCCATCTATGATACAAAAATTTGCTTAAGCAGCCATGTAAGTCTGAAAGTAAGCATAAGTAACGTTCTGTGATATGGCCCTGAAATTATAAAAATCGGGCTAAATAAGTGTCTGTTTTCAGGTAACGAGTTACGTAAACAATGAAACAACTGTTTCTCGAATTTCATCGACTGCTGTGAATGCTGCAGAAGGGTTCGGAGACGATCATGACAATCGAATATTTGAACATCGACCAATATTTAAAAGGCAACCAGTATCATCAAAATCATACGACAACTATGACGCATATTACTTCTTCATAGGCGTGCTGTTAGTCTTATTGGTGTTTATCAAATGTCGTCATTGGTACAAACAGGGTGAAAACCCACATCAAGGATTAAAAGTCGATAAGGATCGTTATCGAACGGTATCAACCGTCAATCGTGTCTAGTGGATTTCCAGAGAGCTTAAGATATAGCACCATAAATTATATTGATACGTCGAATTTTCTTTTCAACACTGATTTAGGTATATACCTACATAACTTACTCGTAATTGTTGGATATTCAAAATTTACCATTTTTCAGCACACGTTTGGCAGCACTTTTTAAAACACGATTTCCCACTATTAATTTTTTTTAGGTTCTATAATTAATTTTTTCAAAGTTTAAATTGTTGCAAGATTTCTCTGAAAAATTAGGTACACTTTTGGTTACCTACATACAAATTTTAAATTTTAAAATTCTTTTTAAAAATTTCAACGAAAACATTGCAGAAAAATGATTTTTTTTCAATTTTATCACAGCCATTCAATTTTTTTCAAGTTTCACAGTTTTTTTCGAAGTTGAATTGTCCCAAGATTGTTGTTAAAAGTAAATTGAAATTTCGAGAATTTTTGGTTGCATAAAGTTCTCTACTATAAAAATTTTTCGACTTATTTTCACTTTCATCTCCTTTTTTGAATAGGTGCCTAGATAATATTTTTTGTACAAAACGTTCAACCTTTTGTGAATGATTACCTATATGTAACATTATAAGTTGTGCCTACGTAATTGTTTTTTATACTGAATAAATGTATTTTTTATATAGTTTTCCTTCGCTTTCGCATTGCTTTTAAAAGAACATAAGATCATTTTTACAGATGAGAAAAATTGATATCGAATTTTGACGATCATTCTCAAAAGCTAAATGCTAGATAGTCTCATATCAATATTTTTTTTTTTACAGACAGATTAGATACAGTATAATCAGATCAAAATGTCGAATAATTATAGGCTATATCTACATACACCACCCACCATGGCAATTATAAATAGAAATAATTCGCATGATCACTTAATGTAGTTCGAGTATCCCTATTCGATCTCTGATAACGTTAATCCCTGATAACAAAGTCACTAAAATGCTTCATTTCTAATAAGCAAACTACTTTCAGAATCAGAACACTAATTTGCTTCATTCGCTAGGTAGTAACAGTTGACTGCAAGATGATGGTTACGTTTGTAAATTTCAAAATGCGTTTGATATTCGTGTTCGTTGTGTTCGTGTTAATTAAATGCAATGGTAAAATAAACTAAATTCTAATAAAAATTATTTTACAAAGTTTTCGTAACTTGAATTTTAATTTTTCATAACTTTCAACAGTTTCAACTCCTATAGGATGTGACCCGGCGTTGAAAGCGATTGGTTTTATATATTTGTACGACCAAATGGATGAGACCACGAAAACCACCGACTGGTTATCAAGAAACATCGACACACTTATGAATAAGCTAGCCAATGGTGGAATGTGTTTTTGTATGTGTAAGAGATTCTGCAACAACTATCATTTATGTGAGTAAAAATATACAACTATACACTTATTATACAAAAATATCTTCAATCCGTTCTGAAAACATAGTAGGTCTAGGTAGATTCTCATCAGAAATAGCTTAGAAAGAGCTAGATGGTTTCTTACTTCAATCAAAGTTCCCTTCACCTTCATCAAAATATGTACTATACCTATAAGTACAAATCCTACGATCTGTACATTCAAATAACTTAGCTATAATATTCTAGACAATGGCGTGAAAACCGATTTAAAAATCACAGTTCAGTCAACTTTGGAAACTCTGCTCCAGCACTTACGAGAATCTAGTTCATATTCAGTCATTTTCGTAGTAACAAATGCCACCGAACCAAGCAACGGGAATCCAATCGACCACATCTTGGAAGAGATCCAAAACAAAAGAACACAAGTGAGTATCCGAACACAAGCATTTTGTGATTTTATTTCTATTTATAGTCGACTGTACAACTGGCTCAAAATTCGATGACAGTTTTCGGTATCTTCAAAGAAAATAAATACCATGCCGATCTATCATAAAATGAGTTAAAATTACGACAGAAAATTCAAAATTTCTATCAAAACTTTTTTGAGCAGTTTAGAACTTCAAGCTCAAAACTTGGTCAATTTTTTCCGTCTACCTATACTTGGAAAAAAAAGTCAGACAGCTTCTCATCAAAATGAGTTACAAAAACCGGTTCCTTACTTCATTCATTTTTTTTTGTAAATGGTTTCTCGACTTACGTTTGTTTAAATCATTTTCATCATTTTTCAATTTCATGATTTTACGAGTTTTCTGTTTCTAAAAATAAACCACATGTAAGCTGCAATTTTTCAAGAATTTGCCCTAAAAAATGTTGAAAGAAATTTTTGATTTTCTGCAAAAATTATAACCAATTTTGATAAGTTACATGACACCTTTTTCAGAAACTTCAGAAATCATAGCCCAATTTGAAGTCTCTTTCAAAATATTTTCGTTGAAAAATTCGAATTTCTCGCGTTTTAATCTATTTTCATAAGGCGTATGACACCTTTTTCGAATACTCTTCGAAGATCATTGCCAACTTTGATCTCAAAATCTCTCAAAAATCCTCAATAAAAATTCTGGAACAAATTTTTGATTTTTTGCCAAAATTGTTTGAAAATCCCCCAAAACCATGACATAATTTTGCGAGTAAAATTCTTTTAAAATAGAAAAATACGACAGAACAATACGTTCAATCTCACCAAGGGACTGAAACGTTTGTAGACCTGGCAAGCTAAGTAAACATCAATTCGAATTTCGAGATGAGGTGAGTGTTCAGTTCAAACCGAAGAAATTTTTTTAGGCTGTTTCATTTGAGAAATTGAGGCTCAGACCCATATCTATACCAAAACCCAACTGCATTTTTCAGCTGCAAAAATGTCATCCAATTGAACACTTTTTACCGGTTGAACAGTAGACTTTTCAGTTGAGTTTGAATACAAAATTGATCATTTTTTTCCTAGGTCAACTTTATTATCGGAACGGAGACTCCATTTTCAGACAACGATTCGCTCCGAGAATACAAATTAATTGCTTCTATAAGCAACGGATTTATATTAGGCCCAGAAATATTTCAATCTGATAAGGTAAGACGAGTAAATACTAAATACTCCACAGGAATGAGCATTCGTTGAGATAAATGAATATATCTATCTATCTTATGAAAACTGAACCGATTCACCAGTGATTTCTCAGCGATTTTAATTGAATTCACTGAACTGAATCATCAATAGCTCAATATTAATCCCCATTAGAATCTACCGTTCGGTCTTTGGAAATTTACCGACTGCGACTCAAATTCAGAAAGTGAATATACCTATTAGGGTAATTCTCAAAAAAAAAGGTCAATTTCGATGTGCATAATTTTGAAAAACAAAAATCATTTTTTTGGAAAATTTCAAGGGAGAATCATTTTGTATATGTGTCCCAGATCCCTTTTCTAGTGTTGGCCTCAATTCAATCCCCCCACCACTGTGGACCCCGGCCACCCCTAAAACGGCGATAATTAGGATTCGACCCTCATCGATGTGTAATATGTTGATTGACATGTTTTCGAGGTCGTAGAATTCGAATCTGGAGTTATTTTTTATGTAGAGGTGGAGGGTGAGGCGTGGGGAGAGGGAAAATGTCAAATTTTGCTTATATTATCGTGTAATATGTCGATTTATGTTTTTCAAGCCGCAGAGTTCGAATCTGTACTTATTTTTTTGGTAGGGGTAGAGGTGAAGTGTGGGGAGGGAGAAAATGTGTTTGTATTATTGTGTAATATTTCGATTGGCGCGATAAAAGTACAGCTGTCTGAAATTTGGCCAAGTCGAAGGACAAATGGGCGCTGGACAAGCCGAAGGACAATCTCAACGTTTTTTCGTTTCTAGCCTTCCTTACTGGACATTATTCGATTTTTAACACGCAATAAATGTGTACTTATCATGTAGAATAACTTCCCTTTCTCAATTATCATTTTTGGCGGGTTCATCAGGGTAAATAAAAAGGCAAGCCGAAGGACACAGATTTTGCGAAATATCAAAACTTCACAGAAAAGTACGATCAGAACGAGCTGTAATGATTGTAGTTTTAAAAAAAAAACGGTGCGGGGTAAGATTTCTATGAGAACAATGAACCAGTGCAGCCACTCACCAGAAAAAAATGTTGGATTGGGAAGCTAGCAAAAATAATTGAAAATTGCTCTAAAATTTGCGCAAAAAGTGTGTGACAGTTTTCAAATGTGAAATGTGAGCTTCCTATGGACTTATTGCAATTGCAATTTGCACAATAATGGACCTTCGTGTTCTATGATAATGAGAATGTGTCAATTTTTCCCAAAAAAAAAAATGAAGTTCATGACACTTTATAACATTCATTTTCAAAAACATGGCGTGTGACAGCCAAGTCGAAGGACATTTGGGGTATAAAATCGAATGTACACCAATGAAAGGTGGAGCTAAAAATCTCAATACCATATGTGAAATGTGTGGGGGATGATCCTTGAATGGACCAAAAAAAAAATGAAAAATTTCATGCTAAGACCTTTGAGAAATTTGCCATGTACACGATTTTTACCTTTTTTTGAGAATTACCCATTAATATTATTTTTTGATAGTTTACAGATGAGATTTATCTGAGGTTAGCTTATCAACCTCAAGTACTACGTCTTTTTGCATTGGATAGCATCAAAAACGATTTTTCATTTTGCACGGACGCAGCGCCATTTTTTACCACTGCTTTAAAAGACTTGAAATTCAGGAATTGCAGCGCAAAGGAGGACGAAAAAAAAACAGGAAAACCTCGGCGAAGTATAATGACCAATTTGATTGAAAAAGGCGGTGGAGATACGATAAATGAAGAAACTGTTATCAAGGTTGCTACTTTTTCGACTTTCATTTAACCTTTGGTGAAATTAACCTGGATTGTATTCAATTTATTTATAATTCCAGGCGTGCTCTGTTGAAAACCATGTAAATCCAGTATGGTTTAATTATATAGGATTTACTAGCAGCGATTACGACTTTGATTACGGGTTTACGATAGAAGACGTTGTTTCCATGGATGACACATATCGAAGACCAATAAATGGTATGAAAAAATCAGATGCCTAACTACATACGAGTATAAGTTGATAAAGAATTAGATAGGTAACCTGATTTTAAAAAATTTACACAAGATATTCCATCTAACTTTACAAATTTAACAGGAATGACAAACAAAATCTACGTATCATTGACGGACAAAAATTTTGAACATGGAGTTGATCATTTTAAGATACTCTTTCTGAACGAAACTCAATTTGGAGGAAATATTGCAGTGGAACAGATACAGGGAACCGATTTGTTTGTAGGATCGTTTGATCCACCAAAGAAGGAATATTTTTACGTTGAAGTGAGTGTTCAATTTCATACTGACTGGAATAATTTTTCAATTCGATTTTTCTCTCATCGTATACATTACAAGGCGAATAAATAGGGACATTAATTTTCTACAACTTTGAAATGATAAAAATCGTACTAAATAAGTGTCTTTTTTCAGGTAACGAGTTATGTAAACAAACAAACAACTGTTTCTCGAATTTCATCGACTGCTGTAAATGCTGCGGATGGGTTCGGAGATGATCATGGCAATCGAATATTTGAACATCGACCAAAATTTAAATGCCAACCAATACTTAAACGGCAACCAGTAGCATCAAAATCATACGACAACAACAACGGCATATATTACTTATTCATAGGCGTGCTGTTAGGCTTATTGTTGTTAATCGTAGGGCTTCATTTTGCACTAAAGCTTTTCAAACCAGATACCTCCAGGTTTGCTGAATTTTTACAACGGAAATTTCGTAAGTGCTCCGAGCAGGATAAAAAACCGCTACAGCAACGATTAAAAGACGATAAGGATCGTCATCCAGCAGTATCAACTGTCGATCGTGTCTAGTGGATGTTCAGAGAGCTTAAAAAAACCACCATTACCAGTAAATATTGCCACGTTGAATTTTTTAAATTTCAACAATGATTTATGTACATATTCATACCGAAATTGACGATTTTTCAGAACACTTTCGGCAGCACTTTTTAAAACACAATTTCCCACCATAATTTTCATTTTAGATTCTACAATTTAGTTTTTCAAAGTTGAAATTGGTTGCAAGATTGCTCTGAAAAATGAGGTAAATTTTTAATTACCTACATAAGAATTTGAAATTTTAAAAATTTCGATAAAAACATTGCAGAAAGATGACTTTTTTTTATAAATAATCCATCAACATTGTTTTTGACTTGTTTTCACTTTGATCTCCACCGTTCAATTTTTTCAAGTTTCACGGGTCTTTTCGAAATTTAATTGTCGCAAGATTGCTGTGAAAAGTGAGTTGAAATTTCAAGAATTCTTGGTTGTGTATGAATTAAAAATTTTTGAATTATTTTTACAAATTTCACGAAAACGTTTCATAGAAATGAATTTTTTATAAGAATACATACTTACTCTCCATTAAAAATTTTTTGACTCATTTTCACTTTTATCTCTTTCTTTGAATAGCTAGATAATATTTTTTTGTATCAAATGTTCAACCTATTGTAAATATTATCTGTAGCATTATAAGTACCACAGATACCTAGCTACGTAATTGTTTTTATACTGAATAAATATTGTATTTTTTATAGTTCACCTTTTCACCTTCGTATTGCTTTTGAAAGAACTTCAGGTCATTTACAGATGAGAAAAATTAATGAAAGTGGTAAAAATATCCAAAAGGGGCCCAGTTTTGATGTTTTTTCTTCTATTTACAAATACTTCATTTCAATTTTTAACAAACTTAGCATCCCTAAGTATAAAAATTCTAGTACGTAAAGTCACGTTCCAAAATTTAAAAAAAAAAAAATTTCAACATTTTTTAAAACTCATTTCCAATGGATTGATTGAAAGATTGCGCACACCAGTATCAAAATTTGTACAACGTAGATAACTTGAAGGATTTGTGTCTAAAATATTTCGTATTAATCTACCAAAAAATGAAAAGATATTATTTTTGAAATTAGGGTAATATTTTGGAACACGCAATGGTTCCAACTTTTAGGGTTATTATTTTCAATTTCTCATCATTTAGTTGGGGGGGGCGGGGGCGGGGGGGTTAAATAGGCTATAATAACCAAAAAAACTGGCACGCTCTCTCTCCAATCGAAAATAGTGCACTCGAAGATTGAAAATGACTAATAACAATGTTCTTATGCAAATCGAAAAACATCTCTGTAAAAGTCATTTTCCAAAAATTTAAAACATTTCATCGCTCACTGCTCACTCAATTTTCGAGTGGTGAGTCATCCTATTTCAGAAGAATCATTTTTAATCATCTCTAAAATAGATTTAAAAAGAAGCTCAAAAATTAATTAAATTGATGAACGGATTAAGTTTAAAGCAACACAACTACGCCGAGTAGGAAAATATTAAGAACTTTAGGCCTAAATAAGTACCTAATTATAGATTTTGGTAAGTAATGATTGCATAAAAATACCTTATCAGAATATTTTATCGTGTAATCAAGATGGAACGGTCCACATTAGGTAATTTGATCATATTTGTGAGTTCCTGATAAGGGAAGGCATATTTAAATTCTAGGATATTTTCGTCTCAGAAATAAAACCACATTTATCCGAGATTAACATAACAAATTCAAAGATGCGTTTAATTTTCATTTTCGGTGTTTACATTCTACTTTATTGCAATGGTAAGCTAAGTACTGTGAAAAATTATTTTCCAAATACTTTTCGAACTACGCGTACGCGTGGCATAAAACTTTAATTTTTTTTTCGATTTCTAACATTTATACCTACTTTCAGCGTGTCCCTCGAGCAAAAAAACTGTTATTTTTATATTAGATAAAGTGAATCCGACCGAATACGACCAGGATTGGCTATATACAAGAATAAAAAATCTGCTTTCCAGATGTGCTCAAAATGGCTTTGATTTCCAGTTCAAGGCATCATGGCGGGGTTCCTTTGAATCTCGTGAGTAACAATTTTGAAATATAAAAATACTACTTGACCACGTGTTTAAACTCGGTACCGTCACGTCTTCAAATTAAACTACGCCTTACAAGGATTGTATACACTATACAGCAAAAACAAATACCTAACGAAATTTTTAAACACTGATAAATTTTCAACTAACAAATTCATGCAAAAATTCTCAAAAAGCTTCTCTATAGTTGATTTTTTTTCTCGATAGATTGGAATGTTATCATCCCATCAACATTTCGAAATTATTTTCATCATCATTGATGTAAGTTTAATGTTACATTCATGATTCATAAAATTATATTATTCTGAAATCAATTGATCGCTACTATACATCGCTGGTCTGGAAAAACATCAATTTTTAAAAATGGTATCAAAGGTTCAAAAGTCAAAACATAATTCATCCTTTTAAATTGAATTATGAAATGAATTGTTCTCACACTTCCCAATTTGAACGAAACCGATCTGAATCGAAATTGCACGTCCTAAAACCCTGTAGTTGAAATTCCAAGCGCCAAAGTTCATTTTTTGAGAATTTTTTGAAAATTCCAAAATGCTGTTTTCAATATGATTTAAAAACTCTCTTGAAAGATTTTCATTTCGTAAATAATTTTAAAATACACCCTTATTTTTAAATTTTCAAAAATCCGCCAAAAAATCAAAAATGAACTTAAGCATCTGAAATTTGGCCTACAAGGGTCATAAGACATGCTCTTTTGATCCAGCTTGGTTTCGTTCTAAATCGGGCAAATTAAGTTCAAAATATTTCTTTGTTGGTATCCAACGAATGACTTCAAATTCTATTCATATTCCAATGACTTGGACTAGTATAGGTAATTATCTAACCGTCGACAATATCGTCTCGAATTCCACAATTGTCGAGAACGGTTTCATCATCAGAGGCCAATCAACGTTGGAAATTAATCTTCTGAAGCAATTGAAATGTATTCCACCGTATTCGGTAATCTATGTCATCACAAATGTGACCATGCCCAGTAATAAGACCCTAGTAGACGATATTTTGGAAGAAATACAAATCAAAAGAACAGAGGTGATTTTCATACTTATGTATTTTGTGATTTTGTTTCCGTTTGAATTCTAATTTGAGTAATTTTTTTCTCCTTAGGTCAACTTTCTCATTGGATCGAAGTGTTCTTTAGAAAAAGATTTTAATACCGACTCCCTCAAAAAGTATGCATTGATTACGTCTATCAGCAACGGGTACATAATGGGTCAAGAATCGTTTCTATTCAATGAGGTAAGAACAGTTCAACTGACAATGAATAGAAATTCATTTTCATAATTATTCTAGTCTATTGCTGACCTACAGATCTACATTCACTTTGAGTGGTTCTTGAGTAAGGTCACTTTTCCGAAAAGATGATTATGCATTAATTTTTCACTTAAAACTTACACGCCTGATTAATTAATATAAAGCTTAACCACCATCGTGGTCATTTCTAGTTATGACTTGTATATTCCCTAATGCTTGATGCCTGTTCGAGTTCAAAACAAAAAGGATTATTTTTTGTTGTGAAACTGTGTAGGTACCTACTTACTTTAAAACGAGTTGATCTACAATCGGAATTGAACCAGATCATTGGTAAAAATTAATGTAATGATACAAAAAACAACATTATTTTCATTATAGCCACATGCTCAGTAGCATCACTCCAGCTTTAAAAAATTAAAAAAAAACAAATTAACAGTTTTCCATTTCCCCCTCTCTCCGACGCATTAATAAAAAAACTGAATTTTAACTCAACTAAAACGATTAAAATGACCACGTTTTCACATTCTCATCTTTGGATTCAGTCCCTCAGTATTAGAAAAGCACTATTTGATAGTTTTGATCGCCCCCCCCCACAAAAAATCAATAGTTCGTTTTGAGAAAAGATGTCGGTGAAACAGTGCATGAGGATTGAATTTTTTTTTAAAAAAAGGACCCAGAGAGATTTACACAAAAAAAAACTAAAAGTTTTGATTCATTGACTATTTGACATGGATATGGATATGTGGGGGGGGGGTCATTCCCAAACTTGCGTGGCGCTGACATTTAAAAACATAAAAAAAATACAGTTCACTTTCTGACAATACAAGTAAATCAGGTTTTTAAAAACTTGAAGAAAATCGGTTGTTAGAGAGGTTGACTTTTGAAAACGAAACAATATTTTTGACTTCCAAGCATTATGCCAGACTTTAAAAAAGACAGAAATTCGATCAATCGGTGTGAGGTTGACTTCTAAAAACGAAAAAAAAAAAATCGTGTTGACTTCCTGAAATTACGTTAAGTACCACATAAGACGTTTCAAAATCTGAAGAAAAAAATCGTGTTGACTTTATAATATCATGTCAGACTTTAAAAAACTTTGAAAAATTTACTGTGTACTTTCTGAAGTTATGCCAAACTTGGAAGGAAAAAATCAATGAAATACATGAAAATGAACCAACAAAAATGGCTTTCTGATATTTTGTCAGACAACTTTTAAATTTGGAATTTTAAGCATCGAGTAGTTAACCTAAGCAAAAAAAATATCCACAAAAAACTTTCCTCGGAGAGAAGATTTTTCACTGAATTTTTTAAAAGATTTTCAGCATTTCGATGAGTTTCATCAGCTTGAAAAAATTCCACTGAGGGTTCAGGTCAATGAAAGAGGAGGGAGGGCGGGAAATGCAAATTTTACAGTTTATCCCCTCTCATTACAAAGTTTGAGAGTGATTCAAATCAGAGATTTTTGAGAAATCACGGAAACCCCTCTTCCTCCCTCGTCCACCTTTAGAAATTTTGATTTCAATTATCTGAGAATATCGTAAAATCCTAAAAATATTATTGAATAAGTATTGAATCACCATAGAAATGTTTAATTTAATATTTTGATAATATCAGACGATTTGACGATGATCTCATCAATATTTTGTCCTTTGATCTTTGACCTACATCAATTATTACTCTCGTCTAAAAATACCACTTGTTTTGAGGTCAGTACTGATCGAAAGCAGCCAGAGTTGTTTTGGAATGTTGAAATTACGGTACAGAGTAAATTTTACCTTTGCAAATTCCATCCTGAGGCACAATTTTGCAAAAATGTCGACATTTAAAATTTTCTGGAAGCTCCTGAACTGCTCAAAAATGGCTCCAAGCCGTTTCCATTCAATTTGGGGAGTCGAAAATAGGGTAAACACCAAATTCCAGCTTGTTGAAATTTTGGCCAAGATTTGATTTTCTAGTTCCATTCAGCTGCGTTCGACCAAATTTTTACTGAAACCTTAATTTGAAAACTATAAATGTAACAAGATTTTCTCACAGTCCAGGTTCACAGATTCCGTGTATCTGAGGTTAACGTCTGTCCCTCTAGAAGTAACCTTCCCAGCAGTCGTACGCAAAAATAACAAAACATATTGCGCAAACATAGATTCGTTAGCAGATAAAGACAGGATTGAAGAAAATTTGCAATTAGGCTTGTATGAGACGAATGCAGACATGCCTAGAACGAGCCAAATCAAATGGGAAATGGCAGTGACGCCTTTGACACATACTATCCAGGTTCACACACACTTTCTCATCATTCACGTCTATAATTAAAAATAACCATAGAATACATTGTCAACGTTCGTTATTTTTCAGAATTGCGACGACCTTTTCTACAAAAGAATCAACACATTGGAGTTTTCTGACGTGGTTGCCGAAGGCTTTACCAGAAAATATTTCGACTACGATTATGGATTTTCTACGGAAGAGATTCGTTATATAAACGAGACATATAAACGACCAATACGCGGTAAAAAAAATCAAATACATATCATTTTATTGAAATTGGTGCCTACTGCCTGGAAAAAAATCATTTTATTGCAAATTCATCAGGAAAACCAAACCAACTTTATGTATCCTTCGTTGACGAAAACGTCGAATATGAATTCGAACATTTCGAGATACTGTTCGTGAATGGAAGTTCTTACGGAGAAAAGATTTATCTGCAGCCGAAACCAGAAACGAATTTATACACCGGATCATTTTTACCGCCAAACGGATATTTTTACATACGAGTGAGTGTCTAATTTCAATAAATTGGCATTCTGACAACGTATAAAAAAACAGCTCAAGCTGCGAAGCATTAAAGCACGATTTTGTAATCTTCATTATTTTCTTTTCAGGTAACGATTAATGCGGCAGACAGAGTAGTCAATCGATTATCATCTACTGCAATGAGCGCTGCGGAAGGATTCGGAGAAAATCATCGTAATCCAATTTTCGAATACAAACCAATATTCAAAGTCGAGAAAGTACTGGCTACCACGTCTAAACCACCACCTTCAAAAGATAACACCTTATTGTCTGATTATTGCATTAAGATAAATTTAAAAACAATCGTAATAATCGCATTATACATTGGTGCTGCCTTCTTAGGATGGGCCTTTAGTCAGGTTGTACTTAAACCACTCATACTCAAATATTGCATGTCCAACGAAGAAACAGAGAAACGATCAGATGTCGAAAAAGCTCACTATCGAGCGGTGCCAAAGGGCGATGTTCCTTACGGAGTCATCAAGGTATAATCTTTTCAACGACACATATCAACCAGTTTTATTCCATTATAGAGCCTCCAGCGAGTTTCCAATGTTCTCCAGAAATTTCAAATTGCTGTGAAAAGGATCAAACGAACTTGACTCGAAGTCTAAAAAATACTCTTTTGATCATTTTAAATGAATTTTTACGAAATTATGTATATGACTCCTATCAGTTCAAAAAAGAATTTTTGATCAACTCGCAAATCTCTCCCTCCCCCCACCCAAAATGAGGAATCCTTATTTTACAGTTTTACACAGAATACTAATTGTCGAGGTATTACCTATCTAATGTTTCCACAATTCTGACTAGAACACGATTGCTTTTAGGAGGTACCCACTTCGGAGTCTATTAGTCTACACAGCAATTTGAAATTATTACAAAACTTATGACTATGGAAACTCGTTGGTATAGAGTAATTAGCTCAAAAATACAGGAAACAATAATTTAGACTAACTAACTATTCAATTATCTCCATAAGATTTCGATTTTATGACACTACAAGTGAATAAAAATTAAGAAACTCAATTTTATCGAACCGTTCGTTATTCTGGAACCTAGGTAAGTACAGGTCTTCCTGAACAAGTACAAAAAATATGTTGAATCTAGTTTTTAAATATTCTAAGAATAATTCTATCGTTTATACATATTATTATGATTAATTATAACATAAATAAATTTGCAGAATACTGCAAAAATGTATTTCTATGCCATTTTATTTTCACTTTTACCTCATCAACAAATCCTACAATGGAGTTTTCCTGCTTAATCCACCAAAACATGAAAAAATATCATTTTTGAAACTGGGGAAATATTTTGGAACCAGGGGAGCCCATTTTTTCATTATTATTGCCAATTTTAAAAAACTGCCAAAAAATCATCATAGGGAGGGACAAATCGGCAATAATAATTCAATGACCAAAAAACTGACATGCTCCCACTCCAGTCCACTCAGAGATTGAAAATTACCAACAACGATATTCGTACGTCAAACATCGCTGTATAAGTCATTTTCCAAAAATTTAAAACATTTCATCGCTCACAGCTCACCCAATTTTCAAATGGTGAGTCATCCTATATCGGAAGAATCGTTTTTAATCATCTCTAAAATAGATTTAAAAAGAAGCTCAAAAATTAATTAAATTGATAAATCGGATTACTTACGTTGAATTTTTCAAATTTCAACTACATACAATTTATGTACGTAACTTAATTGTTAGTAGGTATTCGAAATTAACCATTTTTCAGCACACGATTGGCAGCACTTATTGATTAAAACCCGACTTCCCGCCATTGATTTTTTTTCAAGTTCTACAATTAATTTTTTCGAAGTGTAAATTGTTGCAAGATTGTTCTGAAAAATGAGGTAAACTTTTGGTTACCTACGTAAGAATTTGAAATTTTAAAATTCTTTTCAAAAATTTCGACGAAATCATTGCAAATTTACAAATAATCCATTAAAATTATATTATGTACTTTTCAACTGTCCTCAACTGAAACAAAACAAACTTACGCTACAGATGAAAGAAAACCCACCTACTATCCCCGACGAACCCTCTGAAATACAAAAATTCATCTCCCTAATAAAAAACACCAACCTCACAAACCAAATCTAACCCTCCCCTTTACGGGTGTAATCCTTATATATTAAAAGATGTTTGAAGGAAATAATCTTGTAATTATAGACACCCATACCTATATATAAAAAAAAACTTTTATCCCCACCATTAAATTTTTTCCAAGTTTATAAGTAACTGTTTTTATACTGAATAAATGTACCTATTTTTCGTAATTTTCCTTCGCTTTCACATTACTTTTAAAATAACTTAAGATTATTTACAGATGAGAAAAATTTATGAAAGAGCTAAAATTGTCCAAAAGGGATCATGTTTTGTTGTCTTTTTTTTTCATTTACAAATGCTTCAATTTTCAGCGAAAGTATAGCATACCTAAAAAAAACTGGTATAGTCACGTTTCAAAATTTATTATCTTTTCCAACATTTTTTTGAACAGACTCTTCCAACGGATTGAATGAAAGATATCAAACCATAGTATCAACATTTGTCTAACGTTGATAACTTCCAGGAAATTAAAAACTGATCAAGTTGTTACTGAATGAAGTTCGAATGTCCTTATCCGTTAATTTTTGATAACACAAAATCATCAAGATTATTTTTTTTCAGAAATACGAGTAAAACCACTTTCGAAACATTATTTGATCAGTCAATGCCGAACGGTATAGTTGTTGTTGTAGAAATTGAAAATGCGTTTGATTTTCATTTTTGGTGTTTTCATTGTACTTTACTGCAATGGTAAGAGTACACTGGAAAATTATTTTCGTAGATAATCGTGTATAACTCACATTTGAAACATTTATCATTTTTGGTATTTGCAGAATGCGCTTCGAAGACGACTGTTATTTTTTTGTACGATAAAGTGGATACCACCGCGAACGATGTAGATTTTTTAACAAACAAAGTAACGTATCTTTCATATGTGCATAATGATTTGGATTCGGAGTTCAGCATAAAGTTCCCCTATAGATTTGGTAAGTATAAAATATTCAAAAATGAACTAGCGTTATGTAGGTACTAGGTAGTATCTACTTAAAGTATTCTGACTGATACAAATTTTATGAAAAAATTACATAGTCTTTCAACGCCCCAAATTCAGCGAAAAGGGTTTCAAAATTTTTCATCTGAGAAGTGGAAGTGAAAAATTGAGTCGTAATATTTTTTGGGGAAAAATGATCTTAAGAAAATGAAAGATAGGATTCCTTCAATTTCCTCAAAACGATCACGTTGATTTCAAAATTCAAATTAGAGACGAAAGGCCAAATTGTTATATGTACAAATCTATAAAATTTCATCGCCTGAACATTTTTCCAACTTCCCATCTTCAATTTTATCATGACCCACTAAGGGAAAATTCAAACATGGCATTTCGTTTCTTTTTTTGACAATTCCAATTGTATAGTAAACGATCACATTCAATTTCTATTCATATTCAAACGATTCATTTTTTTCAGACGTCGATAAAATATCGAATTCTACAACTTCGAGAAAGGGCGAGTCAACATTGGAAAATCTTCTTACACAAATAAAGGAGTCTCCTTCGTATTCTATGATCTACCCCTTGCAGAAATTCTGTGACAATGACCGACAGTAATTTACAATTTTATAACAGTTACTGTTAAGAACTGTTAGTAATTAACAGTTTTTGTTATAAACTGTAAGTAATTAACAGTTTTTCATCGATTGCTGACAGTTATACTCAGTAACAGTTAGTTTCTTGATGATTTCCAAATGTTACCAACAGTTATTGCCAGAGACATGTCGGCTACTTGATAGTTACTTACAGTTACCGTTAGTGTCATGACAGTGTCTAAATGTTAGCATAAGAAAATTGGCATTGATTGGGAAACGCTTGCATACAGGCTGAATTTTGGTATACAGGCCAATTTTTATAACCTGAACACGAATCCTTGGTGTCTCTGATGTCTGTCCCTAGTTTGCTTTCCCACCAATTGTGGATTTTAGCCCCCTAAATGAGGTTTTTCTCCCGTATCTTCTCAAATTGCGGTCCTAGCCTAAAAATGAGGTCTATAGAAGTTGTTGTACGTCAAATTTCTCGTCAGATGACCTATGAATCAACTTCGTCCCCCCCAGGGGAGGTGGACCTAGAGTCAAACTGCATCAAATAATAAAAAACGCTCAGGGGGAAGTTGAATTTTGGTATACTAGTCCATTTTTACACCCTAAACACGAATCCTTATTCCTTTATAGTGCCCCACCAGTTCCTGGTGACCTTTCCCCCAATTGTGGATTTTAGCCCCCCATTAGGTTTTCCCCCTAGCCCTTCAAATTGCAGTCCTACCCCAAAAATGGGGTCTATGAAAGTTGTTGTATATCAAATTTCCCATCAAATGATCTATAAAACAACTTCGTCCCCCCGAGGGAGGTGGACCTGCGGTCAATCTAATACATATAAGGGGTTTTTGAATGTGAGTCCATGATAATTGATAGGTACGAAATCTGTTTTTTTTACAACAATTTTGACCTCACACAAGTGTAGGAGAATGGATTATAACCTCAAATTATTCCAGTGGGGAGTACCTCTTTCCACCCTTCATACATATCGTGACTCATATTCAAAAACTCCCTATATTCAATTAACTGTAGGTCCACCCCCTCGGGGGGACGATGTTGGTTCATAGGCCATCTGATGGGAAATTTGACGTAAAACAATTTTTATAGACTCCATTTTTGGAGTAGGACCGCAATTTGAGGAAATATGGGAGAAAAACCTTATTTCCGGGGGTAAAAATCCACAATGGGGGCAGCAAGCTAGGGACAACTGAGGTACACCAAGGATTCGCGTTCAGGGTTCAAAAATAAGCCAGTATACCAAAATTCAGCTTTTGATACAATGTTGGTAAATGAAAAGAAAAAGTTGAAATTATTCGATCACTTGAAAATTTTTAAAGTCCAGAGTGTTGAGAGGTGCATATAAAAGCATTCAACACCAGTTCTTTCATCAGCTACAGTGGTCCAGTAGGTAAGTTAGGTGGATAATGCAGTGATGTGCAGGAGGTCTCAGGTTCGATCCCTACCCCAAGTGGAAAATTTTTTTAGGTTTTTCAAAATTTTTTTGGAAAGAATTCTTCAATTCTAGCACTGCAGCTTACAGGGAAGCACTAAATTCAATCATCAAGCCACATATTTCAATTTTTTACATTCACATTTCACAATGTAGGTAATTTTTAGTCAAATCACCAACAGTTATTGTTAGTGATTTTACTAACAGTTTTTTACATCCTTAGAAGGTGACGAAAAAACTGTCAGTTTTTTTACTAACAAAAACTGACAAGGAATTTCTGCAAGGGACGTGATTACTAATGTGACCAAACCCAGCTGCAATGACACCCTACTCGACAGTATCTTGGAAGAAACACAGATTAAAAGAACACAGGTGATTTTCTATTTCGCACACATGATGCGAGTACTTATACCAACCTATGTATAGTGATACTGTTTTATTTTTATAAAACGTTTGATTATCTTTTTCTCCCAGGTCAACTTTCTCATCGAAACGGATTTCTGCTTGCGAAACGATTCGCTCCAAGAGTACGGGTTAATTAGCTCTGTAAGCGACGGATACGCACAAATGGGCCAAAAATTATTCAAATATCATACGGTAAGATAAATTTACACTCTATTGAAACCAGTATCAAATGTACGAGACCGACGTGAACTAGTATAAAGATAGCTTTAGAAATCCAGAATGAGAAAATTCACCTCATTTTTTTCGTGCTTTCAAGCATAAATCTAACATTTGTATGTACGAGTACTTTTTCTTTCCTTTGTATCTCGTTTTAAGAAAAAGAATATACAAACGACAAACCCAAATCCAGAGTTAGAAAGGAGAGAAGGGAGGTGCAGGGGTTTGAAATGTTTCACATGGTTCATTCACAATATTATTGCAAAATAGCCTGACTTTCGTCACTTCCCTAAAGACCCATAAGGACACTGGACAGCCTGTGATTATATGTAGTATATGTAATAACATTTTTCGATAGTTTTCAGCATCGTATTACAAGAGGTTAAATACTGCACCACAAAAAGTATGCCAAATAGAAATTGAAAGCATCGATAATTATACATTCTGCGTCAATATGGATTCATTTTTCATTAATGCAGCAGTGGAAGAGCTAATTTTCGGTAGTTTGGATCCATGGGGGTGCGAAATGAATGCAGGAGACCATCGTCAAATCGAGGCAGCGACACGAACTTCCGAGGTGACTATTTTTCATTCAATTACATATCATTGAAATTCAATCTACAAGGATTTTATTTGCAACATTCGCGATTTCAGGTATGCACTCGTGTTTATAAAAAATTAAATCCACTAGAAGCTCAATCAATTCGATGTACGTATAAAGGCGAAAACGACTTTGATTACGGTTTTTCCCTACAAGACGTTCGTTCCTTAAACGAGACATTCAGAAGACCAATGAACGGTAAATGAAAATCATGATACGATATTAGTTAGGCCTAAACCTACTCATAAGAAATCCCATTAACATGTACTACTAATTCATTATAGGAACTTCGAATAAAATATACGTATCGTCGAGCTACAATAAAAATGAATTTCATCATTTCAATATAATCTTCGTGAATGGCACTTCTATTGCACAAAACATTCCTTTACGGCCGATGAATAAATCCGATTTATTTGTAGGATCATTCCAACCGCCAGACAAAGGCTATTTTTATATTCAAGTGAGTGAGCAAATTGATTTTTATGATGCTTGTAAACTTACATACCGTCGTAGCCGTAGCCCTATACCTACAGGAAGAACTGTACTATGGATTTTATAATTCTTCATTTTTTTTTCAGGTAATAAGAATCGATAACGGAGCAAAAGTACTGGCGCGAATTTCGAATGCAATCAGTGCTGCAGATGGGTTTGGTGCAAACCATAAAAATCCAACTTTTGAATACAGACCGGAGTACTCGAATGCGTATTTTAATCAGAAACCCAAACAATCGAGCTGTGGATGTGGATGTAATTCAAAGCCTTCGTTATCAAAAGCCGAGGATTCAGGTCTTTCTATCGTTTACCTATTTATTGCGGTTGCAGTATTAGCCACGTTGGTTGTGGGGGTGTCCTTGTATTTGTACTTGACTCCTCTTTACAATCGATTAAATTCATTATTCTCTAGACTATCAGATTAATTACAATGATCTATGTATGTAGGTATCGCCATTCGATTACCACCTTGTATAAAACTGTGCATACAGTTGAGTATTTGTATAACTTCTGAATAAAAAATTTGAATAAATTGATACCTTTTGGTATTCTTTTTATGCTAACGAAGGTTGGATCATCGATTTGAAAAAATAATTATCATTTTTCAGGTGAGCATAACACAAACAAACACATCAAACGATGACAAATTCCAAAAATTGAAAACCTCGCAAATTTTTTTGCTGAAGACGCGAGCCTATAAAATTTCTCAAAATACAGTCGAGTTGAAAATTTCTGATTCAGATTCTTATTGCATAGTTCACCAATCCCAAAAGTTGAACCGATTCATTAAAGTTGAGCTTTCAAAGATGAATCATTTTGGAAAATGAAAGTTTTGAAAAAGCTCAAATCCTTTATTTCCAACAAAACAAACGAATACAAATTGGAAATTTTTTTCAAAAATAATTCAACACCATGAGTAAAAAACATTAGCTAAAAGCCCTTTTTGAATTTTAAAAAATTGATAGAAAAAAATTGAATTCGATTTCAAGTCATCACTCACTTTGGAAATTGAAAATTCCTTCGACGTTTATTTCAGAAGTTAAATTCGTAGACATCTACTTACTCAATCCCCCCCCCCCCCAAAAAAAAAGAAGTAAATTGAGTAACCAAAAAGTCTCGAAAAAACAACCAAAATGTAACCAAAAAAGTGGCCAAACGTGAAAAAAACATTTTAATGAAGAAGAAAACAAGAACATCACAAATTGAATTGTTTTAGTTTTTAATTAGTTGAGCTATGTATTTTGATTTTGAAGCTTTTTGGTAAAAAAAAAAGGCGATTTATGGCAAAAAAAACAATTTTTGGCAAAAAGCGAAAAACGTTGACAAATTTTACAAGTGAGACTTTTGGACCTACTTTGGAAAAAAGTGAGATTTCTAGAATTTTTTGTTTTTTGTAAAAGAAGACAATGTTGAGCAATTTTGCCCACAAGTGAAAATTTTTGACAATTTTTGGCAAACAGAAATATTTTGACAATTTTAGCAGAAGGCAGGACTTTTAGGAAATCGTTAGCAAAAAAGTGATACTTTTTGGTTATTTCTGGCTGAAAAACGACTCAGGGGTTTTCGCTCTAGTCTCTACACAACCTGTTTTGGAAAAAATTTCCCAGTCCCAAAAAATAATACCTGGAATTCTGTGTCAACCTAGCCCATTGCCATCAAAATCCAAGACCACTTTTACGGTTTTATTGAGCGGTTGAAAATTTGCAAATTGCTTGTTTTTGGTAGATTTGTAGTGGTGCCAATTTTTTGGTTATTATCGCCAATTTCAAAATGTTGAGAAAAAACAACCAAAAAATCATCATGGTCGGAGGGGGGGGGGGTGTTCAAATTTGCAATAATAACCAAAAAATTTGGCATGCTTCCTCAGCCTCTCCAGTTGAATAATACCATATTCTTACGTAAAACATGGCTGTATAAGTCATTTTCCAAAAATTTCAAACATTTCATCGCTCACAGCTCACCCAATTTTCAAATGGTGAGTCATCCTATATCGGAAGAATCGTTTTTAATCGTCTCTAAAATAGATTTAAAAAGAAGCTCAAAAATTAATTAAATTGATAAGTCGGATTAAGTTTAAAGCAACACAACTACGCCGAGTAGGAGAGTATCAAGAAATTTAGGCCTAAATAAGTACCTAATTATAGCTATTGGTAAGTAATTACTTGCATAAAAATACCTTATCAGCATATCTTATCATGTAATCAAGATTGAACGGTCCGCATTAGGTAATTTTCTCATATTTGTGAGTTCCTGATAAGGGATGGCGTATTTAAATTCTATGTAGAATATTTTCGTCTCAGAAATAAAACCACATTCATCCGAGACGAACATATAGGTTAACAAATTCAAAAATGCGTTTAATTTTCATTTTCGGTGTTTTCATTCTACTTTATTGCAATGGTAAGTACTGTGAAAAATTATTTTCCGAATCCTCTTTAAACTACGCATGGTAAAAATTTTTCAATTTTGTTTTTTTTTTCGATTTCTAGCATTTACCTATACGGCGCATCCCTCGAGCAAAAATGTTCTTTTTATATTAGATAAAGTGAATCCGACCGAATACGACCTGGCTTGGCTAAAAACAAGAACACAAAATCTGTTTTCCAGATGTGATCAAAACGGCTTTGATTTCTCGATCAAGAGAATGTGGTTTCTACCTCGTGAGTAAAAATTTTGAAATATATGTAATTACCTACTAATTGACCACATTTTCAAACTCCATATTCTCAAATCTTCAAACTGAACTACGCCATATTTTTACAAGGATTGTTTTCAGCAAAGACAAATAAGACTAAACACTATACTAAATTTTCAAAATATTGTTAAAAAACTTCTCTATAGTAATAATTGTTTTTTTTCGATAAATTGAAATGTTATCATATCGTCAACATTTTGAAATTATTTCATCATCATTGATCTATGTTTAATGTTACTTTCATGATCCACAAAATTATATTCTGAAATCAATTGAACGTTACTATGCATCGCTGGCCGGAATAAACATTAATTTTTAAAAATGGTTGGTATCAAAGGTTCAAAATTATAATTCAGCGTTTTAAATTGATTTATGAAATGGAGAAAATGTTCGAGTATTATAAAGAAACTTTTTGTTCTCACAGGTTCCGATTTGAACGAAACCGAGCTGGATCGAAATTTCACATCCTAAAATCCTGTAGCTTAAATTCCAGGTGCCAAAGTTCATTTCTTGAGCATTTTTTGAAAATTTGAAAAAGCTGTTTTCAATATGATTTTAAAAATATTTTGAACAAATAGGAGTGGAATTTGAAATTATTCATATAGGTTTAAAGGTTTACTTGGCACGAAAAAATTTTCATTTCATAAATATGTACTTTAAAATAGGTACCTATACATATAAATCCTATATTTTTAAAATTTTCGAAAATTCACCAAAAATCCCAAAATAAACTTTAGCATCTGAGATTTGGCCTACAGGGGTCATAAGACATGCTCTTTTAATCTAGTTGGGTTTCGTTCAAAACCAAGCAAATTCCGTTCAAAATATTTCTTTGTTGGTATCCAACGAATGACCTAAAATTCTATTCATATGCTAATGACTTGGACTGGGTAATTTTCTAGAAATCAACACGCGTAACTCGATTCCCACAACTTCCGAATCAACGTTGAGAACTCTTCTGACACAATTAGAACGTTCTCCATCGTATTCTGTAATCTATGTCATTACAAATGTGACCACGCCTAGCGATAATACCCCACTGGACGATATTTTGGAAAAAATACAAATCAAAAGAACAGAGGTGATTTTCATACGTTATGCATTTTGCAATTTGGTTTCGGTTTGAACACTAATTTGGGTAATTTTTTTTCTTATAGGTCAACTTTCTCATTGGAACACAGTTGTCTTCCCAAGATAATGGAACCGACTCCCTCAAAAAGTATGCAACGATTACGTCCGTGAGCAACGGATACATAATGGGTCCAGAATCGTTTCTATTCGATGAGGTAAGAACAGTTCAACTGAAAAGTGAAAATGAATAGAAAAAATTTCTGTTCGGCTGAATGTTTTTTTTTCTGCTCTCGTTGAATATTTTAGCACTCCTTCAACTAGCTTGAAATTAAGCCACTAGCTCAGTAGCTCCACTCCAGTTTTAAAAAATGAAAAAAATTTAAATTAACGGTTTTTACTTTCCATCTCTTCTACGCTTAATAAAAAAAGTGAATTTTAGCTCTTCTCAAACGATTAAAAATGTCCACGTTTTCACATTCTCATCTTTGCACAGATTTAGTTTTTCAAAATTAGAAAAAAAACGCTCCCCCCCCCCAATCAATAGTTCGTTCTGAGAAGGGATGCCGGTGAAACATTACGTGGGGATTGGATTTTTTAAAGGCATAATTTAAAAACATGAAAAAAATACAGTTGATTTTTTGAAATATTGGGCTTCTATATAAACTCGAAGAAAATATGGCTGAATTTTAGAGTGGTTGACTTTTGAAAACTTGAAACAATATTGTTAAAAAATCGTGTTGACTTTTCTAATATGTACATATCATGTTGGACTTTAAAAAACTTGGAAATTTTTTTAAGCAAAAAAAAAAATATCCACGATTCAAAATTTTCCTACGAGAGAGGATTTTACACTCATTTTCACTCAATTTTGAGTTGATTTTCATCCGCTTGAAAATGTTCCAGCGAGGGTTCAGGTCAATGAAAGGGGGTGAGGGGAGGGCGAGAAATGCAAATTTTACCATTCTTTATCTCTCATGACAAAGTTTGAAAGTGATTCACGGAAACCCCTCTTCCTTACCACAGAAATTTTTTAATTCAATAATTTGAGAATATCAGACTATTTGACGATGACCTCATTGATATTTCGTCCTTTGATCTTTGTCCTTCAATTATCCTTGTAGAAAATACCACTTGTTTTGAATAGTTGATGGTCAGTAGTGATCCAAAGCGGCCTATAAAACCATTTCAAGTTGATTCGGAATGTTGAAATCAGACTATATTCCATCCTTAATAGGTACAATTTTGCAGAATGTCCAACATTCAAAAATATGCTGAAGGGTCATTCCACGTCAATTCGACCTCTAAGTGGAAGGGGGGTTCGACGATTTTTTTGAAATTTTCTTGAGGAAAGACCTTACGAAGGGATGACCAATGGCGCAAATCGCAGCCCTCTAGCCCATTTTTAAAGGCAGCCAGGGGGTGTCAAAGTTTGACCCTTTCACACAATGAAATGAACCCCTCACAAAAAATCAAAATTCGAAAAAATTCAATTTTCAATTTCAAACATCAAAAAAAGTTTAAAATTCACTTGTCTTATTTTGGCCTCTTTCTGACGTATTTCATGAAAAAGTTGATAAAAATTACACTCACAACCAAAAAATTAAAATTCGTTTATTTTTTGAATCTTTTCGAATTCTAATTTTTTTGTGATGAGTTCATTTTATCGACTGAAAGGGTTTTCTCAACTTTTTCAACAGATACGTAAAAATAGGGGTCAAATGGGTCAACTTCACCAACCAAAACTTGTTTTCATGTTTTAAATCAAGAAATCGCATTTTATCGCAAACTTTCAATTTTTTTAAATCGACTTTGCGACATAATGGCATACCAATTTTTTAATATGTTGTTCAGCATGAAAAGTTGTCCATAATATATTTTTTTCAGAATTTTTGGTAGTCGAAACGATATGAAAACTACGTTTCGAAACTTTTTGAGCCAATTTTCTGTACGAAAAAAAATGGACAACACTGATTTTTATGATATCACCAAAAAGCTTATCAAAACCCCTAACTATAGGAAAAAGTTCCATTTTGGTAGGTATCGCGAATATCGAGTAATCCACTGCTGAAATGGATGATATTTTAGCTTCACTGAAAACTTTGACACCCCCTGGCTACCTTTAAAAATGGGCTAGAGGGCTGCGATTTGCGTTATTGGTCATTGCTTCGTATGGTCTTTCCACGGGAAAAATTTCAAAAAAATTGCCGAGCCCCCCTACTACTTCTTGGTCAAATTGATGTGGAATAACCCTGGAGGCTCCTAAAATGCTCAAAAATGGCTCGAAACCGTTTCCATTCAATTTGAGGAGTCCAAAACTGAATGCACACCAAACAGCCTTCCAGATCAACTTGTTAAAATATTGGCCCATATTTGGTTTTTAAAAATCCAAAGTCAAAATCAATGCACTTTAGCTACTGAAATTTTAACTGATGATGTATTTTTGTATTTTGTTTCCATTCAGCTTTGTCTAAATTTTTTCTAACCCCTGAATCTGAAAACTATACCTAAATGTAACTAGAGATTTTCCGACAGTCCAGGTTCACAGATTCCATGTATCTGAGGTTAACATCTCTTCCTTTAGAAGTAACCCTTCCAGCAGTCGTACGCAAAGATAACCAAACATACTGCGCAGACGTGGATTCATTAGCAGATAGAGATAGGATCGAAGCTTTGAATTTAGACTTGTACGAAACGAATGCAGATATGCCTAGAACCAGCCAAATTAAATGGCAAATGGCAGTGACCCCTTTGACACATACTATCCAGGTTCACACTTTCTCATCACTCAAGTCCAACTGAAAATAGTAACCATAGAATATTACTACATTGGCAACGTTCGTTATTTTTCAGAATTGTGACGACTCTTACTACAAAAGAATGAATACCATGGAGTTATCTGACGTGGTTGCCGAAGGCTTTACCAGAAAATATTTCGACTACGATTATGGGTTTTCTACGGAAGAGGTTCGTTATTTAAACGAGACCTATACACGACCAATACACGGTAAGAAAAAATCAGATAGGTACATATCATTTTAATGAAAGACACCTAGAAAAAAATTTCATTTTACTGCAAATTAATCAGGAACACAAACCCAACTTTACGTATCCTTCGTTGACGAAAACGTCGAATATGAATTTGATCATTTCGAGATACTGTTCGTGAATGGAAGTTCTTACGGAGAAAAGATCCTTCTGCAGCCGATTCCAGAAACGAATTTATACACCGGATCATTTTTACCGCCAAACGGATATTTTTACATACAAGTGAGTGTCTAATTTCGTATTGAAAGTTGCCTTTTCCACGAGTACAGTAATGAATTCACATTCGACCCCACCGTGTAAAAAAAAAACAGCTCAAGCTGCGAAGCAACGTGTTTATGTTTACATTAGAGTACGATATTGTAATCTTCATTATTGTCTTTTCAGGTAACGATTAATGCGGCAGACAGAGTAGTCAATCGATTATCATCTACTGCAATGAGCGCTGCGGAAGGATTCGGAGAAGATCATCGTAATCCAATTTTCGAATACAAACCAACATTCAAATTGCCTACATCGACTACTTCGAAAGATAACCCCGGCTTTGATTATTATTATTACATTAAGATAACTTTGACAGTAATCGCAACAATCGTAGTATACGGTGCTGCTGCCTGGTTAGGATGGGCCTGTGGTCATTATATAACTAAATATCTCATACTCAAATATTGCATGCCCAACAAAGAAACAGAGAAACGATCAGATGTCGAAAAAGCTCACTATCGAGCGGTGCCAAAGGGCGATGTTCCTTACGAAGTCCTCAAGGTATAATCTTTTCAACTGACACATATCTATCGACCAGTTTTATTCCATTATAGAGCCTCCAGCGAGTTTACAATCTTCTCCAGACATTTCAAATTGCTGTGAAAAGGCTCGAACGAACTTGAATTGAATCCTAAAAAACACTCCTTCGATCATTTAAAATTAATTTTTACAAAATTATTTCTTTGTATGACTTACATCAGTTCAAAAAGAATTTTTCATCAACTTGCAAATCTCTTCCCCCACCCAAAATGAGGAATCCTTACTTTATACAGAATACTAGTTGTCCAGGTACCATCTGATGTTTCCACAACTCTGACTAAAACACGATGGCTTTTAGAAGGTATACCTACTTCGGAGTCTACACAGCAATTTGAAATTGTTACAAAAATTTGATCATATTCGTAGGAACTCGCTGGTAGAGTAATTGGTTAAAAAATAAAGGAAATGAAAATTTATAGCATGAAATTCCTGACAGATACTCTGTATCTAACTACCTATTCGATTTTCTCTATGATATTTCGATTTTATGATATTTTAAATGGATAAAAATTGAGAAACTCAATTTCATCGAATCGTTCGTTATTTCGGAACCTAAGGTAGTAGGTACAGGTTTTCCTGAACATGTACAAAAATGTTGATTCTAGTTTTTTAATATTTTAAGATTTCGATCGTATATTATTATTATAACATAAATAAATTTACAGAATACTGCATAAATGTATTTCTATGTCATTTTATTTTCATTTTTACCTCATCAACGAATCCTGCAATGGAGATTTCCTGCTTAATCCACCAAAACATGAAATAATAATCATTTTTGAAACTGGAGATATATTTGGGAACCCAGTGCGTGGTGCCAATTTTTTCGGTTATTATTGCCAATTTCAAAATTTCGAGAAAAACAGCCAAAAAATCATCATGAAGGGAGGGGACTTCAAATTGATTGCAATAATGACCAAAAAATTGGTACGCTCCCTCAGCCTCTCCAGTCGAAAATAGTGCACTCAGAAATTGAAAATTACCAACAACGAAATGATTACGTAAAACATCGCTGTATAATTCATTTTCTAAAAATTTCAAACATATTTTCATCGCTCACAGCTCAAACTCAATCTTCGAAGACGAGTCATCCTATATTAAATGAATCGTTTTTATTTGTAAGTAATCATATCTAAAATGGATTTTTTTAAAAAATCAAAAATTCATCAAATTGATGAACGGATTTAGTTTGAATCAACACAACTTAGCCAGAAATTTGAGGCTAAATAAGTACCTAATTATATGTAGATATTGGTAAGTAATACTTGCGTAAGAATACTTTATCAAAATATCTTATCATTTAATTAAGGATGAACGAGCCATTGAGTGATTTGCTCATTTTTGGGAGTTCCTCACAAGTGATAACACAAATAAATCTTGGGATATTTTCGTCTCAGAAATAAAACCACATTTATCCGAGACGAACATATAAATTAACAAATTCAAAAATGCGTTTAATTTTCATTTTCGGCGTTTTCATTCTGCTTTATTGCAATGGTAAGTACTATGTAAAATTATTTTTCGAATCCTTTTTGAACTCAGAGGTAAATACACTCGTGGTAAAACTTTCAAATTTTTTTAATACAGTGTGTTCCTCGAAAAAAACTGTTGTTGTTTTTATACTTGATAAAAGCAATTGGACCCCATACGATATGGATTGTCTAAAAACAAGAATACGAAATCTGCGTTCCAGATGTACTCAAAATGGCTTTTTTTATCGGCACAGGACAATGTCTCCCTACGCTGGATTTCCCTTCTATGGATCTCGTGAGTAAAAACTCTGAAACCAAACTGGATCGAAAGTGCACATCCTAAAACCCGGTAGTTCAAAGTTCATTTTTGTAGAATTTTTTGAAAATTTCAAAATTTTGAAAAAATGTTTTCAGAACGATTTTTAAACTTTTTCACGAAATAAAATTTTTCGAGCAAATAAGAGTGGGAATTTACAAAATTATTCAAATAAGTTTACTTTGCTCAAAAAATTTATATTTCAGGAATAATTTTAAATCATATCCTCATTTTTAAAATTGTCAAAAATTCACCAAAAATGAACTTACTAGCTAAAATTTGGTCAACAGAGGTTTTAGGGCATGCTCTTTCAATCTGGAATGGTTTCGTTCAAAATCGGACAAATTAAATGACCTCAAATTCTATTCATATTTTAATGACTTGGACTATGGGTAATTTGTCTATAGGCATCGACAATATCTCGAGTTCCACAACTTCCAAAAACTATTTCAGCACCGAATACGCGTCAACGTTGAGAAATCTTCTGAGAGAATTACAACGTGTTCCATCGTATTCTGTAATCTATGTCATCACAAATGAGACCACGCCCAGCGATAAAACTCGGATTGACTATATTTTGGAAAAAATACAATACAAAAGAACACAGGTGATTTTCATACGTTATGTATTTTGTGATTTTGTTTCGGTTTGAATGCGAACAGAGTAATTTTTTTCTTAGGTCAACTTTCTCATCGAAACACAGCTGCCTTCCTACGATCACGGAACCGACCCCCTCAAAAAGTATGCATTGATTACGTCTATCAGCAACGGGTACATAATGGGTCCAAAGTCATTTATATTCAATGAGGTAAGAACAGTTCAATTGACAAGTGACAATGAATAGAAATAATTTCCTGTTTGGTTGAATGTTTCAGCTCAAATGTTGAATAAAACCGCAAAATTTTCTCAAAATTTTATTCTCATTAAAATTCTGTTTTATAAATTGTTTAGGGGAGATTTTAATTTAAAACTCGAGAAATATTTTTTGAGATTTTTTTCTGCTCTCTTCCTCGTCGTTCTTGATATTCCTTGAATGTTTTATGTAGCACTTCCTCATCCAACTTGAAATTAAGCAACATGCTCAGTAGCTCCACTCCAGTTTAAAAAAATGAAAAAAAAAATCAAAGTAACAATTTTTACTTCCTCCTCTCCCTACGCTTAATAAAAAAGTGAATTGTATAGCTGACATCAAAAATGTCCACGTTTTCACATTCTCATCTTTGGATTTGGTTCCTCGGCATAAGAAAAGCGCTATTTGATGAATTTGATCACCCCCCCCCCCCCCCCACACACACACAAGAAAATTAATATTATGTATTTTGGAAAAAAAATGACGTTGGAGTTAATTAGAACGGTTTTTAAAACACTTTTTAGAAAATCTGAAATTTCTAAAATATACTCGAAGGCTCCCGAACAGCCTGAGAACACCTCCAATCGATTCAGCATATTAAAAATGGGGTACTAAGTAAATTTCATTTCAACAACTCAAGAGGGTAAAATGTGGAAATTCCAAATTTCAAAAATCTTTTAGGGAGCTCCAAAATTTGAATTACCACTCAAAATGGTTCTAAACCGTTTCAAATCGATTCGGAGGGTCGTTAATAGGGCATATTTACACCAAATTTCAACTTTATTGGTCTATTAATTTGGTGAGATTTTGATTTTTTTTTATTTTTGACCCAAGTTTGATTTTTTAAAAAATTCATTAAAAATTGAAATCGTTTGTGAACTGAAAAATTTGATCTACTGTTTCCTAATTCGTATTCGAAAAATCAGATCACCTCAATTCCAACCTGATGGACAATTATTTCAGCTGATTTTCAAATTCTGTCATTGAAAATAAAAAGACACAGGTGTAGAAATGTGGTAAATTACTCACTTATTCTCATATACACGATTTCATATTCTATCAATTTTGGAAGGAAATTTGTACTCACCTGAAACAAAAGTAAAATTAAGGTGGATTAGTTGATTATAAAATAAAATAATAATGGTCGAAAGACAGAGTAAAAATTAATTCTGATGATCTCGACGTTTAATAAAGAGCCAGAAATGACTATTCACAAATAAAGTATCTTAAAAAATGTAAAATTGATTGTGGAAATCACTCAAAAATAACAAAAATTGATTGAACATCAGAAAACGACCAAAATTTGTGAAAATGTTTTATTTGGTTATTCGCACAGACTACTTAGATTATTAACAAATAGTAGGTACCAAGAATAAATAGGAAATTCTCAAAATTGAATGATGGTTTGTCAAAACTGCAGAAAGTGTCATATTTGTCAGTTTTTTCAACTATAGTTTTCAAAAAGCTCTCGACCAGTTACCATAGAAATTTTGAATTTAATCTTTTGAGAATATCAGACGATTTTACAATGATCTCATCAATATTTTGCCCTTTGATCTTTGACTTTCAATTCCCCTTGTATAAAAATACCATTTTTTTTGAATAGTCGATGATCAGTAGTGATCCAAAGCGGCCTAAAACTATTTCCAGTTTTAGCTCAGCCAATTCCATCCTTAGGTATAATAATTTCAGCTTCCCAGGTCATCTCGTAAAAATTTTGGTCCGGATTTAATTTTTAAAAATTCAGCCAAAATCAATGCACTTTAGCCTTCGAAATTCTGACTGATTATGCAGTTTTGCATTCTGTTTCCATTCAGCTTTGTCCAACCTAAATTTCATATCAACCTCTAACCTAAAAATTATAAATGTAACGAAATTTTTTGACAGTCCCACTTCACAGATTCCATGTATCTGAGGTTAACTTCTCTTCCTCTGGAAGTAACCTTCCCAGCAGTCGTACGCAAAGATAACAAAACATATTGCGCAGACATGGATTTATTAGCAGATAAAGACAGGATTAAAAAAAGTTTGGATTTAGGCTTGCACGGAACAAATGCAGATATGCCTAGAACGAGCCTAATCAAATGGAAAATGGCAGTGACGCCTTTGACACATACTATCAAGGTTCACACTTTCTCATCATTCACGTCAAATAAAAAATAACCATAGAATACATTGTAAACGTTCGTTATTTTTCAGAATTGCGACAACGTTTTCTACAAAAAAATCGATCCTCGTACATTGGAGTTTTCTGAAAGGATTGTCACAGGTTTTACCAGAAAATATTTCGACTACGATTATGGGTTTTCTACCGAAGATATTCGTTATTTAAATGAGACCTATACACGACCAATACACGGTAAGAAAAAATCAGTGATATGTACATAGCATTCTAGTGAAAGATATACTCGTACCTACAAGGAAAATTTATTTTTTTATACGTAGTAAATTTATCAGGGAAACCAAACAAACTTTATGTATCCTTCGTTGACAAAAACGTCGAATATAAATTTCATCATTTCGAGATACTGTTTGTGAACGGGAGTTCTTACGGAGAAAAGATCCTTCTGCAGCCGAAACCAGAAACGAATTTATACTCTGGATCATTTTTACCGCCAAATGGATATTTTTACATACAAGTGAGAGTCTAATTTCATATTGAAAGTTACCTTGTAGTCCGGCATATGACAATAGGAGTGATTGTACCCCCCCCGCCGATCCCCCGGGACAACTTTTTTCTTAAACGGGACATCCTAAGGAACATTTTAAAGCAAACTTTCCAAAAAAAAAAGTTGGCCTTACTTACAAAATGGCGGCCATTTTGATTGACAGGTCAGCCGAATTCGCAGATTTTGCGTTTCAACATAGGACTTGCACGAACTTTTTCAAACATTTACAAAGGTAGATCGAAAGATCATGCAAAAATTTATCACCTGTCAAAATTTCAAGTGCTAAAGTGCGTTTTTCGGTTTTTTGGTGAATTTTTGAAAATCGAATTTAGGCCAAAAATCAGGGAAAAATCAAAATTTTACCAAATTGACCAAGAAAGCTGAAATTTGGGATATACCCTATTTTCGACATGTCAAATCGATTGGAAACGGTTTCAACCCGTTTTGAGCAGTTCTGAAGCCTCCAGCAGATTTTTGAAACTCGAAATTCCCACAAAATTCCATCAAATTGGAGTTGTACAGCTAAAATTTATTCTAAAAACTAATTTCAATACGCTACGAAGTACTGCAGGTGAATTTCAAGTCGTTTTGGAGCCTCCAGCGACTTTTTGAAAATTCCTGATGCCTCCAGCAGATTTTTGAAACTTTAAATTTCCACAAAATTTCATCAAATGGAGATGGAAAGCTGAAATTTACTCTACACTCCAATTTTAACACCCTCTGAAAACGACTTCTGGAGGATTTCAAGTCATTTTAGAGGCTCCAACGACTTTTTTGAAAATTACTGGAGCCTCCAGTACATTTTTGAAACTTGAAAATTTCATCAAACCAAGATGGAGAGTTGAAATTAATTCTGCAAACTAATTTCAATACGCTACGAAGTTGACTGCTGGTAAATTTCAAGTCGTTTTGGAGCCTCCAGCAACTTTTTGAAAGGTTGTATGACGTTTTTTTGGAAAATTGAAATTTCCTAAAAGTAGCTGGAAGCTTCAAAACCATTTGAAATCACCATGTAGTCTGCGAAGTAAATTCCAGCTTGCCAACTCCATTTGATAAATTAATGTTGGGGAAATTTCAAGTTTCGAAAATCTACTGGAGGCTCCAGTAATTTTCAAAAAAGTCACTGGAGGCCCTAAAATGACTTGAACCCACCTGAAGTCGTCTTCAGAGGGTGTTAAAATTGGAGTGTAGAGTAAATTTTAGCTTTCCATCTCCATTTGATGAAATTTTGTGGAAATTTAAAGTTTCAAAAATCTGCTGGAGGCATCAGGAATTTTCAAAAAGTCGCTGGAGGCTCCAAAACGACTTGAAATTCACCTGCAGTACTTCGTAGCGTATTGAAATTAGTTTTTAGAATAAATTTTAGCTTTACAACTCCAATTTGATGGAATTTTGTGGGAATTTCGAGTTTCAAAAATCTGCTGGAGGCTCCAGAACTGCTCAAAACGGGTTGAAACCGTTTCCAATCGATTTGGCATGTCGAAAATAGGGTATATCCCAAATTTCAGCTTTTTTGGTCTATTTGGTAAAATTTTGATTTTTTCCCTCATTTTTGACCTAAATTCGATTTTCAAAAATTCACCAAAAATCGAAAAACGCACTTTAGCACTTGAAATTTTGACAGGTGATAAATTTTTGCATGATCTTTCGATCTACCTTTGTAAAGTTTGAAAAAGTTCGTGCAAGTCCTATGTTAAAACGCAAAATCTGCGAATTCGGCTGACCTGTCAATCAAAATGGCCGCCATTTTGTAAGTAAGGCCAACTTTTTTTTTGGCAAGTTTGCTTTAAAATGTTCCTTAGGATGTCCCCTTTGAGAAAAAAGTTGTCCCGGAGGATCGGCGGGGGGGGGGGGGTGCAATTACTCCTATTGTCATATGCCGGACTATTACCAAGAGTATAGTAAGTAAAGTAATAAATTGACGTTTTGCCAAGGTGTAAAAAAACAGCTCAAGCTGTAAAGCGACGTGTTTGTATTAAAGTACGATTTTGTAATCTTCATTATTTTCTTGTCAGGTAACGATTAATGCGACAGACAGAGTAGTCAATCGATTATCATCTACTGCGATGAGCGCTGCGAAAGGATTCGGAGAAGAACATCTTAATCCAATTTTCGAATACAAACCAACATTCAAAAGCCAGGAAGTATTGCCTACCACGTCTAAACCACCAACTTCGAATGAAATTAACATCTCCGGTGAATTGCCTGTGTTTAAACGACCAACTTCGAAAGATAACACCTCCGGTGATAACTTTGAAAAAATCGTGTTTTACGCTGGTGTTGTCTTGCTCGGATTGGGCTTATGTTGTGTTATATTTATACTACTTAAATATCGCAAGCCCGATAAAAAAACACAGAAACGATCAGATCTCGAAAAAGCTCATCATCGAGCGGAGCCAGACGAACTTGAACACCTAGTTGAGCACCAGCAACTTGAATTGAAGCCTATGACTTATCTGCCCCCCACCACCATAAAAATGAGAAATTCCCACATCAAACAGAAAACTAAATGTCGAGGTATCATCTGATGTTTCCACAACTCTGACTAAAACATGATGGCTTTTAGGAGGTACCTAGCTAGTAGCTACCTACTTCGAAGTCTACACAGCAATTTGAAATTATTACAAAAATTCAACTATGGAAACTCGCTGGTAGGGTAATTGGCTCAAAAATAAAGGAAACAAAAATTTAGAGCATGAAATCCCTGATCAATACACTGTACCTAACTATACCTATTCGATTTTTTCTCAGAGATTTTGATTTTACGATATTTAAAGTGGATAAAAATTAAGAAACTCAATTTCATCGAACCGTTCGTTATTATGGAACCTAGATACAGGTTTTCCAGGACAAGTAGGTACAAAAATATTGATTTTAGTTTTCATATTTTCAAGTATTTTATGAATTCGATCGTTTATATTATTATTATAACATAAATAAATTTGCAGAATATACGAGTAATACTGCAAAAATGTATTTCTATGTTATTTTATTTTAATTTTCATTTTTACCTCATCAACAAATCCTGCAATGGAGTTTTCCTGCTCAATCCACCAAAACATAAAAAAATATAATTTTTGAAACGGGGGAAATATTTTGGATCGCAGTGGTGCCAATTTTTTCATTATTATTGCCAATTTAAAAATTTCGAGAAAAACAGCCAAAAAATCATGATCATGAAGGGAGGGAGGGGGCTTCAAATTGATTGCAATAATAACCAAAAAATTGGCATCCTTCCTCAACCTCTTCAGTCAAAAATAGCGCACTTAAGAGATTGAAAATTACCAACAACGATATTCTTACGTAAAACATTGCTGTATGAGTCATTTTCCAAAAATTGCAAACATTTCATCGCTCACAGCTCATTCAATTTTCGAGTGGTGAGTCATCCTATATTAGATGAATCGTTTTTACTCATCTCTAAAATAGATTTAAAAAGAAACTCAAAAATTTATTAAATTGATAAACGGATAAAGTTTAAAGCAACACAACTACCTATACGCCGAGTAGGAAAGTATCAAGAAATTTAGGGCTAAATAAGTACCTAATTATAGATATTAGTATAAGTAATACTTGCGTAAGAATACCTTATCAGAATATCTTATCATGTAATTAATGATGAACGGGCCATCGGGTGATTTGTTCATTTTTGCGAGTTCCTCACAAGTGATAACACAAATACATCTTAGGATATTTTCGTCTCAGAAATAAAACTACACTCATCTGAGACGAACGTAGGTTAACAAATTCAAAAATGCGTTTAATTCTCATTTTCGGTGTTTTCATTCTACTTTATTGCAATGGTACGTACTGTGAAAAATTATAATACGAATCTTTTTCGAACTATACACAAACACACGGTAAAACTTTCAATTTTTTTTTATACAGTGTGTTCTCCGAAAAAAACTGTCGTTTTTATGTTTGATAAAAGAAATTGGACTTCATACGAGCAGGCTTGTCTACACACAAGAGTACGAAATCTGCGTTCCAGATGTGTTCAAAATGGTTTTAATTTCGAGTTCAAGCCAATGTCTCCCTACTGTGGATCTCGTGAGTAAACATTTTGAAATATAATTACTAATTTATCATTTGAATCCCATACTCTCACTTTTCCAAACTAAACTACGCCTTACAATTGTATTCAGCAAAAACAAATAAGAAACGAAATTTTCAAACACTAATAAATTTTCAACTATGAATAATATTCATGCAAGAATTCTTGAAAAATAGCTTTATAAAAAAACTTTTTGTTCTTACACCTTCCAATTTGAACGAAACCAAGCTGGATCGAAGGTGCACATTCTAAAACCCGGTATAGTTCAAATTTCAGGTGCCAAAGTTAATTTTTTGAGAATTTTTTGAGCTGTTTTCGGGATGATTTTTTCACAAAACAATTTTTTTTGAGCAAATAGGAATGGAATTTACAAATTTATTCACATAGTCTAACTTTGCTAAAAAAAAAAATCATATTTCATAAATTTTAAAAATCATCTTCATTTTTAAAATTATTTTTAAAATTTTGCCAAAAATCCAAAAATTTAACTTTAGTATGTACTTGAAATTTGACCAACCGGGGTTTTAGGGCATACTCTAGGTATATCGATTTAGCTTGATTTTATTCAAAATCGAGCAAATTAAGTTCAAAAGGCTTCTTTGTCGGTATCCAACAAATGACCTCAAATTCTATTCATATTTTAATGACTTGGACTAAGTATGTTGTGTAATTTTTTAGCCATCGACAATACCTCGAATTCCACAATATCCAAAAACGATTTCAGCATCGAAGACGAATCAACGTTGAAAAATCTTAAGACACAATTAGAACTTGCTCCATCGTATTCTGTAATCTATGTCGTCACAAATGTGACCACGCCCAGCGATAATACGTCCATGGACGATATTTTGGAAGAAATACAAATCAAAAGAACACAGGTGATTTTCATTGTACCTACGTTATGTATTTTGTGATTTTGTTTCGGTTTGAATGCAAACTTGAGTAATTTTTTTTCTTAGGTCAACTTTCTCATCGGAACAGAGTTGCCTTCCTATGATCACGGAACCGACTCCCTCAAAAAGTATGCATTGATTACGTCTATCAGCAACGGTTACATAATGGGTCCAGAACCAGAATCGTTTCAATTCAATGAGGTAAGAACAGCTCAACTGACAATACATAAGTGACAACTAATAGAAATAACTTTCTGTTTGGCTGAATGTTTGAGCTCAAATGTTGCATGAAACATGGAAATTTTATCAAAATTTTATTCTCTTTAAAATTCAGTTTTACAATTGTTTGGGGTGACTTGAAATTAAGCCACATGCTCACAACTCCACTCCGGTTTTAAAAAACGAAAAATTATCCACTTCTCCTTACGTTTAACAAAAAAGTGAACTTGCTAAAGTTAATTTGGACGGTTTTTAGACCACTTTTTAGAAAATCTGGAATTTTCAAAATATACTCGAAGCACTTGCTAGTGTGTTTCAAATGTAAATTCTTCAATTTATTTGAAAAAATATGCATAAACGCCATTTTTAGGGGTGCCTAAAGTGAGGGACTCTGAAAAAAGTTCCAAAATTACGAATACACAGGGAGCTTAATTTAACTTTTTCATCCAGATTATTGAATATATACCTCAAAACGTTACGTTTGGCGCAAATCGCAGGTTTCTAGTTTTCCAGGGGTTCCCAAAATATCGAAATTACGAAAAATTGGAAAATTGGATTTTTGAGTACCACCAGCGACAATTTTTATTGAGCTCAAAATTTGGTAAGATGGAGGTATTTCAGATACTAATAAACTGTAAAAAGCTTTTTGAAGGGGTAGGTTTAAAATGGCGGTTCCAAAATTTTCAAAAAATTGAAACCTCCCCATTTCTGCCCCAAAGGATCGAAAATAGACAAATCTCCTAGCATAACCTTTATCGGGTTCAAACAGATGGTTTACGCTAAAAAAATTTTAAAAGTAATACTCAGTGGTTCCTAAAATCATTTTTTATTCACAATTTTGGGAACCCCTGCAGCCCGAAAAATGGTCATTTTGGGTTAACCAACCACGGATTCGTATTTGGGACATTTATAAGTGGTTGAGTCGATAACTACATAGCTGGTGCCAAAAAATGGCCTTATCGCAACTCCTTCAACTTTCTTGGTCTATTTGGTAAAATTTTGACTTTTTTCCATTTTTGACGCAAGTTTGATTTTTTAAAAATTCAATAAAAATAAAAATCCTTTTTAAACTCAAAAATTTGATACTGTTTCCATATTCGTATTTCGGAAAATCAGATCAGCCCAATTCAAACCTTATGGACAATTATTTCAGCTTATTTTCAAATTCCGTGATTTAAGAATTTTTATTAGATTTGGCATTGAAAATGAAAAGATACAGATGCACAAGTAGAAGTGACTAACGTAACTTTTCTCATAAGTATTATAAAATTACTCACTTATTCTCATACAAACGAGTTCATATTCTATCATTTTTGGAAGGAAATTTGTACTCACCTGAAACAAAGAAAAATTAAGGTCGATTGGTTATTAATAATTATAAAATGAAATATTAATGGTCGAAAGACAAAGTAAAAATTAATTCTGACGATCTCGACGTTTAATAAAGAGTCAGAAATGAATATTCACAAATAAACTGCGCAGTATCACAAAAATTGTAAAATTGATTGTGAAAATCACTCAAAAATATGAAAAGTTTATGGAACATGAGAAAACGACCAAAATTTGAGAAAATTTTTCATTCTGTTATTTGCACAGACTGCTTAGATTATTGAAAAATACTAAAATAGTACCAAGAATTAATGGGAAATTTTCAAAATTGAATAACGATTTGTCAAAACTGCAGAAAGTGTCATAAAACTTGTCCCTTTTTTCAACCAAGTTTTCAGAAAGCTCTCCACTAGTTACCATAATAGGCATTTTTAATTTGATATTTCCAGAATGTCAGACAATTTGACGATGATCACATTAATATTTTGCCCTATTGATCTTCGACTTTCAATTATCCTTGTAGAAAAATACCACTTTTTTGAAATCCGAAGCGACCTAAAACTATGTATTTCCAGTTTTAGCTTTACAAATTCCATCCTTAGGTACAATTTTGCAGAAATTTCAACACTCAAAAAAATTTGCTGGAGGCTCCTAAACTGCTCAAAAATCGCTCAAAACCGTTTCCATTCAATTTGGCCAAATTTCAGCTTTCCAGCTCAACTCGTTAAAATTTTGGCCCAAGATTCGATTTAAAAAACTCAGTCAAAATCAATGCACTTCAGCCCGCGAAATTTTGTCTGATGATGTATTTTCGCATTCTGTTTCCATTCAGCTTTGTCCAACTAAATTTCATCTCAACCTCTAATCTAAAAACTATAAATGTAACGAGATTTTTTTACAGTCCCACTTCACAGATTCCATGTATCTGAGGTTAACTTCTCTTCCTCTGGAAGTAACCTTCCCAGCAGTCGTACGCAAAGATAACAAAACATATTGTGCAGACATGAATTCATTATCAAATAAAGACAGAATTGATGATGAACGTTCGAATTTAGGCTTGTATGAAACGAATGCTGACATGCCTAGAATAAGCCAAATCAACTGGGAAATGGCAGTGACGCCTTTGACACACACTATCGAGGTTCGCACTTTCTCATCATTCACTTCTAATTAAAAATAACCATAGAATATATTGGCAACGTTCGTTATTTTTCAGAATTGCGACGACTTTTTCTACAAAAGAATCAATACGTTGGAGTTCTCTGATGTGGCTGTAACCGGATTTACCGAAAAATATTTCGACTACGATTATGGGTTTTCTACCGAAGAGATTCGTTATTTAAACGAAACTTATAAACGACCCATACACGGTAAGAAAAACTCAGATACATAATATCATTCTATTGAAAGGTATACCTACAATAAAAATGAATTTTTTATAGTAAATTCATCAGGAAAACCAAACAAGCTTTATGTATCCTTTGTTGACAAAAACGCCGAATATAAATTTCATCAATTCGAGATACTATTTGTGAATGGGAGTTCTTACGGAGAAAAGATCCCTCTGCAGCCGATTCCAGGAACGAATTTATCCACCGGATCATTTTCACCGCCAATTGGATACTTTTTCATACAAGTGAGTGTCTAATTTCGTATTGAAAGTTACCTTACCACGAGTATAGTATAAGTACAGTAATAAATTGACGTTCTGCCAACGTGTAAAAAAACAGCTCAAGCTGCGAAGCAACGTGTTTACATTAAAGTACGATTTTGTAATCTTCGTTATTTTCTTGTCAGGTAACGATTAATGCGACAGACAGAGTAGTTAATCGATTATCATCCACTGCAATGAGCGCTGCGGAAGGATTCGGAGAAAAACATCGTAATCCAATTTTCGAATACAAACCAATATTCAGAAGCCAGGAAGTATTGCCCACGCCTACTTCAAAAGATAACACCTTCGGTGATTACATCAACCTATATTTTGAAGAAATCGTGTTTTCCGCTGGTGTTGTCGTGCTCGTATTGGGCTTATGTTGTGTTATATTTATACTACTTAAATATCGCAAGCCCCATAAAAAAACACAGAAACGATCAGATCTCGAAAAAGCTCATCATCGAGCGGACCCAGACGAACTTGAAAATCTAGTTGAGCACCAGCAATTTGAACTGAAGCCTAAAAAACACTCCTCCTCTGATTTTAAATGAATTTTAACGAAATTCTTTCTTCATAAATGTTGACTTATATCAACTCAAAAAAGAATTATCTGCGCCAAACCCCCCCCCCCCAAAATGAGAAATCCCCACATCAAACAGAAAACTAAGTGTCGAGATTACCTATAATCTGATGTTTCCACAACTCTGACTAAAATACGGTGGATTTTAGGAGGTACTACCTACTTCGGAGTCTGCACAGCAATTTGAAATCATTACATAAATTTAACTACATTTATATGGAAACTTGCTGGTAGAGTAATTGGCTCAAAAATAAAGGAAATAAAAATTTAGAGCATGACATTCCTGACGAATACTCTGTACCCAACTACCTATTCGATTTTCTACCGGAGATTTCGATTTTATGATATTTAAGTGGATAAAAATCAAGAAACTCAATTTCATCGAACCGTTCGCTATTTTGGAACCTAGGTGCAGGTTTTCGAGAACAAGTACAAAAATGTTGATTTTTAGTTTTCAAGTATTTTAAGAATTTGATCGTTTATATTTTTAATAACATGACATGAATGATGAATGAGAATAAATTTGCAGACCACTGCAAAAATGTGTTTCTATGGTCATTTTATTTTTATTTTTACCTCATCAACTAAATCCTGCAATGGAGTTTTCTTGTTCAAAGATGCAACAAATTAATCCATGGAATTCAGAAGCTCATTCCACGCCAAATCAGCGACAATTTGAACTTGTATGACGATTCAGTGATTTTTTTTTCGTATTTTGCACATCGCTAGCAGGGCTCTTACCCAACTTTTTCCACAAAAAAGCGGAAAAAAGCTTGATAATTTATCATTATCACGTACCTATAAGGACTGTCGTTTAACAAATGATTCACTGCCATTGGTGTATTTCCGTTAAATTGTGATAACATCAATTTCAGATACTGATTTGAAAAAATGAGCTGCCACGAAACACGGGTTGGCTTATTATTCTGGACAATAATTTTTTTCCACAAAAAAGTGAAAAAACATTAGCAAAACATTTTAAGGCAGGGAAAAATTACCAAAAAAATCAAAACCTTGTTTTAGCAATTTTTGGCAAAAAAAAACGAAACTTGGCAATTTATACAAAATGCGAATTTTTTTGCTACGTTTGGCAAAAAACGAGACTTTGATCAAATAAATTCACTAATACGTAGCTGAGGCTTCTTAGTAATTTTTTTTTTTTGCTAAAAAGCGATAATTTTTGACATACTCGTAGATAAATTGGCAAATTAAATGCAAAACTAAAACTTTACAACTTTTTGCAAAAACATAATTTTTTGGGTATAAACACAAAAATGAGACTTTTAAGTAATTTTAGCAGAAAAAAGTGAGAAGATGATAATTTTATCAAAAATCAAAAAGCAAGACAGTCGGGCAATTATTGGTGAAAAAGTGATATTTTTTCACAATTGAATCGGTGAGAACAAAAAGGGACCAAGTCAAAATTTTGGAAAAAAAATTTTTCACGGTTATGTGGGTTTTGAAATACAACGGATCGACTGGTGATGTCAGATTTCCACAAAACTGTCCGGAAAGTGGTGTTTGGGTGCAGAAAAGGGCTGGGTTCGTATTGATCACTTTTTTGTTACATTTTTTTGAATTCTTTGGAAAATAACTAACATTTTCCAGAAGACCATTTTTTGAAATTTCAAGTTCATTTCTGTACTGAAAAAAGACGGAAAAAATTAACAACTTCAGCAAAAAGTTTACACCTGAAGAGGTTTTTGGTCAATTTGAACGAGGTAACAGTCCAAGTGATGTACTCAGATGTAGAATCAAGCCGCATTCGTGCCCGAGCAATTTCAAGAGAAATTTTGGCGATTGCGTGCAGAAAGGGTCTATGTCCCATTTGTTTAGACAGCAACAGCACCGGCGCATTTGAACATTTCTTTTTTCGAAACTGCGCTAAAAATTGTGTCTTGGGGTTCTCTTTCAATGACCTTAAGCATGTTTACCAAAAATTTTTGATTTTAGAATAAATCAGTTCTTTGTTATTCCTGAAAAACGCGAAAATGGACTTAGCCCCTTTCTGTTCTCACCGAATCAATTTTGTATAAAGTTGGACTATTTTGCAATTTTTTCTAATGAAAATTTTTTGGTAATTATCTGCGAAGAAGCCAAACTTTCGGATACTGGATTTTTGTGGGAAAAAAGTAAGACTTTTTGGCAATTCAGACAATTTTTGGCAAAAAGACGAGACTTTTGGGCATTTTTTTTGGAAAAATTAGGACTTTGGAATGTTTTGCGAGAAACCACAATTTTTAGCAATTACCTATAGAGGTCATCAAACAATGAGAAATGATGCATACCGGAGGTCCTTACGATTTTTCAGGGAAGAAGGGAAGAGGAGGGGCAAGAAGGAAATATTTCAACTTTGAATTCGTCTGAAACCTGTTCCTTTTCACTACCCTCGTCGTTTTACTTCTCGAATCTCCTATTTTCCAAAACTCCTGCTTCGCTTTACACAAAAAAATGTGGGAAAAAATTGCGAGAAGGTCGAATAAAAACTGTCTGGAAATGTTTTTTAAATGGCAGTGAAAAGGTACATGTAATGAAAGAGGAAAATAAATTTCGCCAGAAAAATTCCGTTAGATACCCTAAAGATGAAAGAAATTTTATTCGTATTTTCTTAGATGAAATATTTCGACATTACAGAAAAAATATTTTCCATTGTTTTAAAATTTAGTGCGTGAATTTCGCAGCTGTTTCAAGTGTGTGTAATGGGATGAAGGTGTTGTTCCACTTTGGTAGTACATGCTCAGAGTACCAGATGGCACCATAATCCTAGAAATGACGTAATCAATTTTTTTTAGCACTTATCAAATGAAATTTCTACCTACGTACGTCTACGTACATGAATAATCACGATGACGATATTTTTCAACAACGCGTTGTGCGCAAATGAAAATACAGTACCTACATAGAAATAATCTAATCAGGTATGAAGTTTGAACAACTCATTACACAAATCTCAAGTTCCTTTTACATTAATACAATAATATAACCAATTTCATATGAAATAAACGTGATTTATATGATTTATATGGGTATGCAATTTGAATTCTAAAATTATAAAATGCGTTCAGTTTTCATTTTCGCTGTTTACATCTTACTTCACTGCATTGGTAAGTTATCTTCTTAAAAATTATTTTCTGGACAATTTTTTTAGCTACTACTACACATAACTTATCTACATATTATGACCATTCAATTTTTTATGACACGAATTTCAATGTATACGCAGGATGTGCCTCGACAAAAAAGGTCATCTTCGTATATGACAAAGTGGATACGACGGCTTACGATATAGATTGGTTAACGAAAAAAGTCAGCGATCTTTCAACAATTTGTTCAAACGAGGGTTTAGATTACCAGTTTGAATTATCATTTCCCTATAAATCGTGTAAGTATAAACTTACCTCATCTTTTCAAATCATTAAACTATTTTCTTCAACAGAGATAGGGCTACAAAAAATCTAGCTAACTCAAAAATTCTTCAAACCTTTCAAATTCTATGTATGTACTTATTTACTTATATTAAAATGAGAAATTACTGATTTTTCTAGCGAATTTTGCAACTTCCCTAACCGATTCCGGAACCGAAGGCAAATCAACCTTGAAAAATTTACTGACATGGTTGAAACAATCTCCTCCATATTCCATAATCTATGTTATGACGAATGCTACTACGCCCAGCGATGAGACCCCAGTTGACGAGATTTTGGAAGAAATACAAATCAAGAGAACAGAGGTGATTTTCGTAAACTACATAATAGGTATGTGTTGTGATTTTGTTTCGATTCGAATGAGAACTTAGATCATTTTTACCCTCAGGTCAACTTTCTCATCGGGACGAACTGTTCTTTTGAAAACGATTGGGGAACCGACTCTCTCAAGAAGTATGCACCGATTACGTTGATCAGCAACGGATACATAACGGGCCCCAAATCATTTCAATCCGATCAGGTAAGAAAGACCAGTCCAACAAAATGTGAAGTCATCGGGATCATTTCATACCAAATCAGGCAATATTTTGCACAAAGGGTCATCGATTTTTTTCATATTTTTCATGCTGGTGGAGGTCATTAAACCATGAGAAATGGTGTAAATTCAAAATGGCTGCCAATGAAAACTTCAAATGCTTGGTGCGATGTTTTCAATCAACTTTGCGAGGGCTGCCCATCTGCTCATGGTGCCAAAATCAGCGTTGCCACTTTTCATGATGTACAAAAGTCAGTTTAAAAACTTGCAATTGAATTTTCGACGAGAGATTATTATTCGGATGATTGGTAAAAGAGCAAGTAAATGGATAGTTTTGAATTTTTTTTCAGAATTTTCAATTGCATGTTTTTAAACTGATTTTATAATTTTTGAAAAAAAAAAGGCAACACTGATTTTGGCACCATGAGCAAATAGCTCTTGGAATGGAGAAAAAAATGAAAAAAAAAAATGAAACCGCCAAGTTAATTAGATCCACCGCCACTGGCATTTAAAATTTTCATCTGGCGGCCATCTTGAAAATTTTCAAATGCCCCTCTAGCCCGCAAAGAAATCGTAGAGATCATCGGTTTGCGCAATTTCTCATCGTTTGATGACCTCCACAGACATGCAAAATATGAAAAAAATCGATGACCCTTCGTACAAATTTTGGCTGATTCGACATGGAATGACCTATTATTTTATTGTAATTTACTGATATCCTCACAGACCTATAACTAAGTTGAATGGTTTTAGAGTTTTAAAACAAGCTAACACAATTTTCCGATAGTTTACAGAATCAATGCATATGAGGTTAACTTCGGCTTCTCTAAGGGTAATATTCCCGGCAGTTTTACACAAAGATGACAAAACGTATTGCATGGACTACGACTCATCTTCCGAAGCAGCAGATAGAGTCATGATTGACATCAAATTTGATTTATACAAATATGAAGATATAGCAGGAAATTTCGATCGAAGCTTAGAAATAAGCTCAATGGAATGGACCGTGTCAGTGCCATTGACTACCGAGGTGACCATTTTCACATTATTCACGCTTCGTTGAAATTAGCTCATTGTTAGATCATATACTAATTGTCTTGAAACATTCGTGATTTCAGTGGTGCGACTCCGATTTTTATAAATTATTTGGTACGAGAGATGAGCTACCAAGAAAAATTCAAAGAAAAGGGATCACCAGAAGTCAGTTCGAGTTTGATTACGGGTTTTCCACAAAATACGTCCGTGCTTTGAATGAGACATATAGGCGACCAATAAAAGGTAAGAAAAAAAAACTGATACCTATCTACCCATAAAAGGTACCTATAGAAAAAATTTCAACTCATTATAAATTCACCAGGAATATCAAACAAAATATACGTATCGGCGGTTGACAAAAGCTCCCACTACGAATTCATCCATTTCCAGATTATTTTTTTGAATGATACTATTCGTAAATGTAGAACCTCTATTTGTTTTGGTAAAGAAATCCCTCTGCAGTCGATACCTGGAACGGATTTGTTTGTAGGTTCATTTGGTTGTGAACCACCAACTTCGCAATATTTTTACATAAAAGTAAGTACAATATTTCATTTTACCCAAAGAAACAGACGTTTTGATAAATAAGCGATACTTTGACAAGTTTAACAAAAGGAAGTGATTTTTAGCAATTTTGAGGCAATAAGGAATGACTTGGGAAATTTCTTATAACTGGGAGGTTAATTTTCCTATTTTCTATATACGTATGGCATTTTTGAAAAATATTAAGTTACCTTATGATTCAATTTTCGAAGATATTTAATCAATTTTTAGTATAATGTTCCATACCTAATCCAAGAGATTTATTCCAAATCTCGCCCTTGTCAGATTTGTGTGGTAATTGTACAGTTTTTATGATACTTTACCCAAAAATATAATCATTTTTTGGGTAAAACTATCGACTCAAAATGAAAGCTACCGCTGAATTTGAAGGCGTTTCTCAGATTTTTTTTCGCCGGCTATATATGGCACTGCTGTATGTACTATATTAATAAAATTAGAATTCGTGATCCAAATAATCGTCTTTCTCCTACAGGTGAATATTCATACAAATAGAGTAGACGTTTCTCGAATTTCATCCACTGCTATGACTGTCGCAGAAGGGTTTGGAGATGAACACCGTAATCCCATTTTTCAACGAAACCCAGGATTTAAAACCGAGCCAGCAAGCAGTAAATCAAAAGACAACGCAGGAAGTTACATCAGCATATTCTCGCACCAAATCATATTATCCATTTGTATCGGTTCGCTAGGACTTTTCTTCGGTTTTGCTGCAGTTTTAGTGCGGAAATTTTGAACTTATGTGCTTGGAGCGCGATAAGAAAACACTGAAACTTTTATATATTATTTTTTTTGTCCCTTCGACAAATGCTGCAATGCAGCTGTCCTATTTAAAAAAGCAAAAAAATTGATCCTTGGCAAATGAGAAGAGACGTAGAGAGAGATATGTGAAATTAAACAAAACACCACCAAAGACAATATTCTCGAGTAAAATATCACGGTAATAAAAACCATTTTCCGAAATTTTTAAAAGAAAAATTGATTTTGAAGCAGCATGTTTTGAAACTCACACGACCAAAATTTTATATAGATACTCGAGTTCATTTTTGGATTTTTGGTCCATTCTGAAACCGTCAGCGAGTATTCATAATTTCTTCTAGAAACATTAGATTACGGTGGAAAATGGAAAGTCCAAAAATGAACTTTAGTACTACTAACTTTGATTGGTTTTTATCGAACACTCTCTCGACCATTTACGTCAGTTAATACCTGATTACGAAAGTGTGAAAGTAAACTTCTAAGCAGCTTGTTTTCCAAACAATTAAAAAAGTCAATGGCCCAATGCGTCCTAAATGTGTGCCCATCTTCGGAAAAAGATATTGTAAATTCCGAAATAATTTTAAAGCACAGGTCACGTATTCATAAGCAATAAGAAGTAAAAATGGATGAGAATGTAACGAATTATGTAATTTTTATTAATTAGTTTATTCGTGACCAATATTATACTATCGGTCCACTTGTATCTAAGACATTTTGCTCAAAATATCTCACAAAGGATCTCTATAAAAAAAAGAAACTTTTATATTTTGTGTTTTGTGACTTTATAACAATGGATTGTTCATGAAGATTTGAACGATCAAAAATTATTATTCTATTTGTTTGTTTTTCACCAAATACGTGACAGTTTGACTAGAAACTTTGATTCTTGATAAATGAAAAAAATCACCATGAAAAATAAATTTCGAACGGAAGTTCTATAGAAAAATTACGTGCACAAACGCATCATGACTGATTTATTTTTATAACACATCCGTCAGATATTATTGATCAGTTCGCGATAAATGATGAAAAACAGAAAAAAGCTTGATAATTTATCATTATCACGTACCTACCTATATCACTGCGATTGGCGTATTACCTATTTCCGTTAAATTCTGATAACATCAATTTCAGATACTGATTTGAAAAAATGATCTGCCACGAAACACGGTTTGGCTCATTATTCTGTACAATAATTTTTTTCCACAAAAAAGTGAAAAAAATGAGCAAAACATTTTGATGCAGAAAAAAATTACCACAAAAATCAAAACTTTGTATGTAGGTACATATTAGCAATTTTTGGCAAAAAAACGAAACTTGGCAATTTATACAAAATGCGAGGTTTTTTTGCTTACGTTTGGCAAAAAACGAGACTTTGACTAAATAAATTCACTAATAACTACTTACATAGCTGAGGCTTCTTAGCAATTTTTTTGCTAAAAAGCGATAATTTTTGACATAGATAAATTGGCAAAATGCAAAACTTTACAATTTTTTGCAAAAAACATAATTTTTTGGGAATTATAAACACATAAATGAGACTTTTGAGTAATTTTAGCAAAAAAAAAGTGAGAAGTTGATAATTTTATCAAAAATCAAAAAGCAAGAGAAAGTGATCTTTTTTCTCAATTTTGGGTAAAAAAGTTGGACTATTTGGCAATATTTTCTGATGAAAAACTTTTGGTAATTTTCGGTGAAAAAGCCAAACTTTCGGACACAGAATTTTTGAGGGGAAAAAGTAAGATATTCTAAGCAATTTTGCTAAGAAGCGAGAAAAAGTAAGGCCTTTTGGCAATTTCAGACAATTCTTGGCAAAAAAGCGAGACTTTTGGGCATTTTTTTGTGGAAAAATTAGGACTTTGGAATTTTTTGCGAGAAACCACAAATTTTAGCAATTACCTGGAGGTCATCAAACGATGATAAATGACGCATACCGAAGGTCTTTACGATTTTTTAGGGAGGAAGGGAAGAAGAGGGACAAGAGGGAAATATTTCAACTTTGAATTCGTCTGAAACCTGTTCCTCTTCACTACCCTCGTCGTTTTACTTCTCGAATCCCCTATTTTCCAAAACTCCTGCCTCGCTTTACTCCATTAATTTTCTTTTTTTATTTCAGAATTTCAATTTCTAAAAAATTATTAGGTACATTCAATTCGAAAAATGTCATAGCTGAAAAAATGAACTTTATACATCAAAATTGGACTCGAAATCGACTTTTCGCATAAAAAATAATGCCTTTCGAGTAGTCGATTAATGAATTTTCAAAAACTTTCTCCTTCGCTTCGCTGAAGCCAATTCTCTTTTCTTGTTCAAAATTGTTTGTACAAAAAATTACTGTTTAAATTCGAAACATGCAAAGGCTGATAAAATCAACTTCTGACATCAATTTCAAAAATAATATTGTTGCGTTATTTTATTTCTTAAATTGAAATGAATTTTGGAGAGCTCTTGCCTTCGCCTCGTTCGATGTTCCGGTTTCCGGTGTTCGTAATTGCTTTGAAATTGAAAAATATCACAAAAGGTGACATTCTCTGAAAGATAAATGCCTTTAGTAGTACGTGCTCTGGCCACCTGGTGGCACCATAATCCTCAGAAATGATGGAATCAAATTTTTTTAGCACTTATCTGCCTAATACCTAATTACCTATGTATAATCAGGATGATGATGTTTCTCGACAACGCGTTGTGCACGAATGAAAATAGGCTAGAAATAATCTAATCAGGTATAAAGTTTGAAAAACTCGTTAAATATAAGTAGGTACCTACACAAATCTTACGTTCTTTTTTCAGTAATACAACCAATATTTCATATGTGATAAACGCGATATACACTCGTATGTACCTAATTTGAATTCTAAAATGCGTTCAGTTTTCATTCTTGTTCTCAACATTTTACTTCACTGCAGCGGTAAGTACACTCTTAAAAAATTTTCCCGAACCGTTTTTTCAGCTTATTGAATTTAAATGTTTACGCAGGATGTGCTTCGACAAAAAAAGTTATTTTCATATATGATAAAGTGAATACGACCGACTACGATGTAGATTGGTTAACAGGAAAAGTGCAAAATCTTTCCACAATATGTTCAAACGCGGGTTTAGATTACCAATTTGAATCATCATTTCCCTACAAATCATGTAAGTGCCTACCAAGTATAAACTTACCTCATCTTTTCAAGTCATTAAACTAAACACATATCAAGGACTCTATTCAACAGAAGTATAAAAATCAAGCTATGTATTCAAATGAGAAATTACTGATTTTTCTAGCGAATTTTGCAACTTCCCAAACCGATTCCAGAATCGAAGGCGAATCAACATTGAAAAATCTTCTGCAATGGTTGAAACAATCTCCTCCATATTCTGTAAGCTATGTCATGACGAATGCTACTACGCCCAGAGATGAGACCTCAGTTAATGAGATTTTGGAAGAAATACAAATCAAGAGAACAGAGGTGATTTGTACATTATGTATTTTGTAATTTTGTTTGGATTTGAATGCGAGCTCATATCACTCTTACCCTAGGTTAACTTTCTCATTGGAACGGAGTATTCTCTCAAAAAAGATACAGATACCGACTCCCTCAACAAATATGGACCAATTACGTATACCAGCAACGGGTACATAATGGGTCCGGAATCATTTCAATCCGATAAGGTAAGAACGGCACATCAGAATGTGAAGTCATTTTGAAGTCATCGCATGCCAAATCAGACAAAATTTGCACGAAAAGTCATCGAGTTTTTTCGTATTTTGCATGTCTATAGAGGTCATACAACCCTCACAATTGGTACAAACTGGAGGTCTGTATTCTTTTTGCGGACAGGAGGGGTATTTGAAAATTTTCAAAATGGCTGCTAATGTAAATTTCAAATGTCTGTGGCGGTGGTTCCAATCAACTTCACGGATCAATTTTTTTTTCATTTTATTTCACATTATACAAGGACTATTTGATCATGGTGCCAAAATCAATCGACAAATAATATCGACATGGGATTTTATTGACAAAAAATCGTAAAAAAAATCTTAAGATATGTATCCGATATTTGATAGATAATTTCTGAAGTCAACCGAAATCGATATCCAGTAGATAAACTGACAGAAAATCGTGTAATGCTCGTTTCAGATTTCTTGTCACTTTTGACTGTTTATATCATCGACAAAAAATGATGAACTCATCTTTTTCGATAATGATACGATAATATTACGATATGTGTCGATCACATAACGAATAATTATCGGAAGTTAATCAAAATCTATAAATATCCATCCAGTAGATAAATTTGACGATACCATCACCAATATAACTGACAGAAAATCGTCTGATACTCCTTTCAAATTTCCTGTCGATTTTGACTGTTTATATCATCCACAAAAAATTGTAAACTTATCTTTTTCGATAATCATACGATAATGTTACAACATGTGGCGATCACATATCGAATAATTATCGGAAGGTAATCGAAATCGATATCCAGCTTAGATAAATTGACCATACCATCACCAATATTAACTGACAAAAAATCGTGCTCTCTAAATTTGAAACAGTCAATTTTCACTGCTTAGCAGTCACGACATTTTGCCTTTTTAAAAGCAGTAGTTTTTGACTGCAAAGCAGTAGAAAATATACTGAATTGGTCAGTCAAAATTAATTTTTCTGCACTTAGGTCTTTTTGCAGGTATCTACACTCCTCATTTTAAAAATTCGAATACGAAAAAATATACCGTGCTTAAAAAAGAAAAAAAATCCTCAAATTCAAGAGAAAAATACATCCAAACCTGGCAAAAATTGAAAAATTCGATTAAAAGTAGAAAAACTCCTCCGAAAAAAATTACAGTAAAAAGCACTAAAATTTAGGAAAAAACATCATAAAAAAAGAAAAAAAAACTCACGAAAATTCACAATAAAATAGCACAAACTTCACAAAAATTTTAAGCACAAAAAAACTGAAAATTCGGGGAAAATCGACGAAAAATTGGAAAATAGAATCCATGAAAGAATAAAACGTGAAAAAAATCCAGAAAGCCTCGAAAAAATTCAAAATAAACCATCAAGGATTGAAGTACAAAACAAAGCTCTCAAAAGCACAGAAAAAATCAGTAAAAATAATGGGAATCCTACAAAAATCTCAGCAGAAAAAATTAGATACTAAAATTTGGGGCAAAATTAGAAGAAAATTTCATAAAAATGACGAAAATTCAAGAAAAAAGGTTTCCGATGAAAATGGGAAACTCTGAAAATGAACAAAACAAACTCATCACTTGAAGCACACGTTTCCAAAACGCACTACGAGTAAGTCCATAAAAATATTGATAAGAAATTCATGGTACTTAGTACAATTTGGAAACGTAGAAATGGCTCAAATTGGCTGGTTTTTTGATATGTTGTAGCCAAGACCCTAGGGCACAACATATCAAAAAATCAGCCATTTTGGGCAGCAATTTTATGCTAGAAGGTTGCCTCAGAATCTTTAAAAATGGACTTAGTGCGTTTTGGAAACGTATGCTTCAATTCTTAAAGAAACTCTACCCCGTTGCTGTCCCAGTCTAAAAATTGTCACAATTTAAAGGAAATCATAACTTTTGGAAGAAGAAAAAATCACAATTCCACAAAAAATGTAAGCAAAAAAATCATTAGCTCTTTTAAAACACGAAACTCGAAAAAACACCTGTTAAAATGAAAAAAAATCCTGTCAAAATTAGGGCAAAAAGATGACCATAATAAAAGCGTGAACATTCATATAATTAAAAATCCCCTCAAAACTAGAAAAACTTCGCCAAAATTTAAAGAGAAATAAATGGAAATTCCGAGAAAACCATCGAAAAACTAAAATAATGATACTCGTCAAAATTGAGGAAACAAAAGAAAACTCACCAAATCGGAATGGGAGGAGGGGAATTCACAAAATTCAAAAAGTCTTCAAACAAAAATAAAGAGAAATCTCGACTAGAATTTGACCAATAAAATCACAACGGAAGAAATCTACGACCAAATATAACAATATTTTCCGATAGTTTATAGAATCGATGCATCTGAGGTTGACTGCGGTTTCTGTGATGATAATAGTACAACCGGTAGCTTTACTCAAAGATGACAAAACGTATTGCATAGACCTCCAGTCATGTTCCGAAGCAGCACAGAGAGCCATGTTTGACACTAAACTCGATTTAAACGAATATGAACTCTATGCAAAAAACTTCAATCGAGACGAAGTAAACCTAATGGAATGGAAAATGTCAGTGGAATATACTACCGAGGTAAGTAACTATTTTTTCATTTTTCGCGTTTCGTTGAAATCAGCTCATTGTTCTATGTAGATTATACTTGAAACATTCGTGATTTCAGTCGTGCGACTACTTTCATAAAGAATCCATGCCACTAATCTCGGGTAGAGCGGTTACCAGAGGGCTCACCAGCAGTCAGTTCGAGTTCGATTACGGGTTTTCCACAAAAAACGTCCGTTCTTTGAGTGAGACGTACAGAAGACCGATAAACGGTAAGAAAAAAAAATCAAATTCCTAGCTATACCCATGAAAATTACCAAGAAGAAATGTCACCTCATTAATTAATATAAATTCATCAGGAAGATGGAACAAAATCTACGTATCAGCGATCGACAAAAGTTTCCATCACGAATTCGTGAATTTCCAGATGGTTTTTTTGAATGTTAGTAAATTTGAAAGATCTGTTAAATTTGGAGAAGAAATCCCTTTGCAACCACTACCTGGAACGGATTTGTTTGTAGGTTCATTCTGTTGTGCACCACCACCTTCGCAATATTTTTTCATAAAAGTAAGTACAATTTCATTTTAAGTATCTAAAGATACGGCAATCTGAACTATGGAATAATAATTTGGGTTGCTGACTTCAAAAGTTGAGGGGGCAGGACTCGTACTCAATTTTTTCCCAAAACAGTAACTTTATTAACAAAAAAAAATCAAAACGAAACCAAAAAAGAGACAAAACGCGATCAAAATTTTTTTATGCAGAAAAAATATCAAAAAAAAAAAAAAACAAACCGACACTTCTTAGCAAGTTTGGTAAAAAGCGAGTCTTTTGGATGGTTTTTGAACCAAAGGGAGACTCTTCCACAGCTTTGCAAAAATGTGACGATTTTCGACTTAAGCCTTTTTTGCAATTACGTAATATGTACCTACCAAAAAAATCCTGCTGAATTCCTGGTGATTTCTCGTAATTTTTGTCAAAAAGGCAAGACTGAAGATTGACAATTTAAGCAAAAAATAAGACCTTCAGGGACCTACTCGTATTGCCCCCCTCCCCAAAATAAAATTGACAACTTCTGGCAAGTAAGCAAAACTTTTGTGTAATTTTTGAAAAAAAAAGTCGAGACTGTTTAGCACTTTTGCCAATAATAAGCGAGATTTTTTATCAAAAAATAAAAATTTTACAATTTTAATAAAATGCGGGATTTATTGAAAATTATCAACGCAAAACAACGCAATTTTTGTCGAGAAGGAAAGACTTTTTCGTAATTTTTCGGTAAAAAACAGAGGATTTGGCGAAACTTCTCAGATTTTTTTTCGCTATCTATCTACTACTGTGGATGGCACTGTTGTATTGTACGTACATACATATGTTAAAGTTAGAATTTGTAATCAAAATAATTGTATATGTATTTCTTCTAAGGTAAAGATTCATGCAAACCAAGATGAATATACTCGACTTTCATCCACTGCTATGACTGTCGCAGAAGGGTTTGGAGATGAACACCGTAATCCGATGTTTGAACGAAACCCAGGATTTAGAACCACGCCAGCATGCCCATGCAGCACATCAAAAGACAACGAAAGAAGTTATATCGGCATGTTATTCTCGAACGATAACATATTATCCATTTGTATCGGCGGTTTGTTATGGCTTCTCTTCTGTTGGAAATTTCGAATTTAGGTGCTTGGAGCGCGATAAGAAAACGCTGAAACTTTTATATTTTTTTTTGTCCTTTCAACAAACGCTTTAATGCAGTTGTCCTGTTCGAGAATGCAAACAAATCGATCCTTGGCAAATAAGAAGAGCCGTAGAGAGAAATATGCGAAATTATTCATAATTTCTTCCAGAAACATTAAATTGCTGTGGAAAATGGAAAGGCCAAAAATGAACTTAAGTGCTACTAACTTTGATTGGTTTTTATCGAACACTCTCTCGACCATTTACCTCAGTTACCTTATTTCGAAAGTACGAAAGTAAATTTCTAAGCAGCTTGATTTTCAAACGATTTAAAAAAATCAATGGTCCAATTCGTCCTAAATGTGGACTCATCTTCGAGAAAAAAATAATTTATTATACAAGTTCCGAAATAATTTAAGAGCACAGGTCGCGTATTCGTAAGCAGTAAGAATAGATAAGAATGTAACGAATTAAGTAATTTTTATTTATTAGATTAATTTTAGACCAATATTATACTATCGGTCCATCTGTAAGACGCAACTGTAAATTTTTGTTCAAAATATATCATGAAGTCTCTCTAGAAAAATAAAGAAATTATTCTTTTGGAAAAACTTGGACTTTTGGAATTTTTTACGAGAAACCACAATTTTTAGCAATTAAGAAGTCATCAAACTATGAGAACTGACGCAAACTGGGAGGGAATAACCAAAAAACAGATTTTTCGCATGAAAATAACACGGTTTTACATCTCGAATCCCATGTTTTCCTAACCTCCTGCCTCGATTTGCTCCGTTTAATTTTATTTCTTATTTCAGAATTTCAATCTTTAAAAAACAATTGTTCCCATTCGAAAAATGGCATGGCTGAAAAAATGAACATTTCACGTCAGAATTGATCTCGAATGGTTTATCGAATAATCGAATTATAACTTACAAAAAATTACTGCTCAAATTGGAAACATGCCAAGACTAATGAAATCAACTTCTAACATCAGTTCAAAAATGATATTGTTGTGTTATTTTAATTTCTTAAATTGAAATGAATTTTGGAGAGCTTTTGCCTTGCTAAAAAGCGATAATCTTTGACATAGATAAATTGGCAAAATGCAAAACTTTACAATTTTTTGGGAATTATAAACACAAAAATGAGACTTTTGATTTGACTAATTTAAGCAAAAAAAAAGTGAGAAGATGATAATTTTATGGAAAATCAAAAAGCAAGAGAAAGTGATATTTTTTCTCAATTTTAGATAAAAAAGTTAGACTATTTGGCAATTTTTTCTGATGAAAAACTTTTGATAATTTTCGGTGAAAAAGCCAAACTTTCGGATACTGATTTTTTTTTTGGGTGGGGGGAAGTAAGTTTTTCTGAGCAATTTTGCTAAGAAGTGAGAAAAAGTCAGACTATTTGACAATTTCAGACAATTCTTGGCAAAAAAGCGAGACTTTTAGGCATTTTTTTTTGGAAAAATTAGGACTTTGGAATTTTTTGCGAGAAACCACAATTTTTAGCAATTACCCACAGGTCATCAAACGATGAGAAATGACGCATACCGGAGGTCCTTGCGATTTTCTTGGGAGGAAGGAAAGAGGAGGGGCAAGAGGGAAATATTCCAACTTTGAATTTGTCTGAAACCTGTTCCTTTTCACTATAGCCTCGTCGTTTTACTTCTCGAGTCGAATCCCCTATTTTCCAAAACTCCTGCCTCGCTTTACTGGCCGTTAATTTTCTTTTATATTCCAGAATTTCAATTTCTAGAAAATTATTACATTCAATTCGAAAAATGTTATAGCTGAAAAAATGAACTTTTCACATTCAAGTTGAACTCGAATGGTTTTTGAAATTATAAACATTCCACAGCATTTGCCCTCGCTTTGCTCGAGACAATCCAATGGATTTCGTTTTCAAACTTTTTTTTTTTTAGGAGATTACTGTTTGGGTTTGAGAAATGTCAAGGACTAGCAAAATCGACTTTTTGGCATAAAAAATAATTCCTTGCAAGTACCTAGTCGATTAATGAATTTTTAAAACCTTCTTCCTTCGCTTCGCTGAGCCCAATTCTGTTTTCTTGTTCAAAATTGAAATTTACAAAAAATTACTTTTTAATTTGAAACATGCCAAGGCTAATAAAATCAACTTCTAACATCAATTTCAAAAATAATACTGCTGCGTTATTTTATTTCTTAAATTGAAAGGAATTTTGGAGAGATCTTGCCTTCGTCACGTTCGATGTTCCGGTTTCCGGTGTTCGTTGATTGCTTTGAAATCGAAAGATATCACATCAGTGTACAAAGGTCTGAATGATAAATATTTGCCATTGTTTAAAAATCCAGTGTGAATTTCTCAGCTGTTCCAAGTGTATGTAATAGGATAAAGACTTTGTTCTCCTTTAGTATGTAGTACGTGCTCTGGCCACCAGATGGTAGTTGGCACCATAATCCTTAGTAATGACGGAATTGAATTTTTTTAGCATTGTCTGCCTAGTACCTATGTATAATCAGGATGACGATGTTTCTCAACAACGCGTTGTGCGCGAATGAAAATAGGCTAGAAATAATCTAATCAAGTATAAAATTTGAAAAACTCGTTAAGTATACCTACACAAATCTTACGTTCTTTTTTCAGTAATACAACCAATTTCATATGAGATAAACGCGATACTTGAACCCTACCTAATTTGAATTCTAAAATGCGTTCAGTTTTCATTTTTGTTCTTTACATTTTACTTCACTGCAGCGGTAAGTACACTCTTAAAAAATTTCCCCGGACCGTTTTTTCAGCTACTAACTGCTACACATACCTACTTATTATAAACATTCAATTTGTATTGAATTTCAATGTTTACGCAGGATGTGCTTCGACAAAAAAGGTTATTTTCATATATGATAAAGTGAATACGACCGACTTCGATGTAGATTGGTTAACAGGAAAAGTGCAAACTCTTTCCGCAATATGTTCAAACGCGGGTTTAGATTACCAATTTGAATTATCATTTCCCTACAAATCGTGTAAGTGCCTACCAAGTATAAACTTAACTCATCTTTTCAAATCATTAAACTAAACACATTTCAAGGATTCTGTTCAACAGAAGAATAAAAAATCAAGCTAAGTATTCAAATGAGAAATTACTGATTTTTCTAGCGAATTTTGCAACTTCCCTAACCGATTCCAGAATCGAAGGCGAATCAACATTGAAAAATCTTCTGCAATGGTTAAAACATTCTCCTCCATATTCTGTAATCTATGTCATGACGAATGCTACTACGCCCAGCGATGAGACCTCAGTAGACGAGATTTTGGAAGAAATACAAATCAAGAGAACAGAGGTGATTTTCGTACATTATGTATTTTGTGATTCTGTTTCGATTTGAATGCGAGCTCATACAATCACTTTTACCCTAGGTTAACTTTCTCATTAGAACGGAGTGTTCTCTCAATAAAGACACTAATACCGACTCTCTCAACAAATATGGACCGATCACGTATATCAGCAACGGGTACATAATGGGTCCGGAATCATTTCAGTCCGATAAGGTAAGAACGGTACATCAGAATGTGAAGTCATTTTGAAGTCATCGCATGCCAAATCAGACAAAATTTGCACGAAAAGTCATCGAGTTTTTTCTTCTTTTGCATGTCTATAGAGGTCATCAAACCATGACAAATTGTACAAACTCGGGGTCTGTATAATTCTTTTTGCGGACAGGAAGGGAATTTGAAAATTTTCAAAATGGCTGCCAAATGGAAATTTCAAATGTCTGTGGCGGTGGTTCCAATCAACTTCGCGGTTCAATTTTTTTTCATTTTATTTCACATTACAAAGACTATTTGATCATGGTGCCAAAAATCAGTGTTGCCTTTTATGATGATGTAAAAAAATCAGTTGAAAATTGATTATTAAAATAACAACACTGATTTTGGTACCATGAGCAAATAATCGTTGGAATGTAGAATAAAATAAGAAGAAAAAAAATGAACCGTGAAGTTGATTAGAACCACCGTCACCGGCATTTGAAATTTTCATTTGGCAGCTATTTTGAAAATTTTCAAATGCCCCTCCTGCTCGAGAAAAAATCGTAGAGACCTCAAACCAAGTTTCCGCAAGTTCTCATCGTTTGATAACCTCCAAGTATCGCTGGGATTGTTCTCAAATTTTTCTCCAAAAAATTAACTTGAGTAACCAAAAAACCTAGAGAAGTAACCAGAAAGTAATCCAAAATTTTTTACAAAATTCGAATAAAAACTATTTCAAGAAACTACTAGCGAAAGCTCAAAACAGAGAAGGTTGAGAGTCCACCCCAAAATCATTAAAAAAAATTGAACAAAAGAGCCAATGGTACTTAAAATTGCAGAAATTTTGACATGAGCAAGCATTTGATGAAAAAACAAATGTTGAGAAAAAATAAACAAATTGCAAAAAACTCCATAAATAAGAAAAATTATTTTAGATCGGGAAACTTACTAAAAACAAAGGTAAAGAGGGGGGAAAATGTAATCCAAATTTGGGAAAGTGGTGATTTGTGAAAATCATTTGAGGAGTGTACCTACCTGCAGAGTGACCTATGTGTAAAAAATTGATTTCGAGAAAAACGTGTCCTACGGAATTGAAGTCACATTTTCGAAATCTGTTTTCGAAAATCGAAAGGGTCAACCTTCACTCCTTTTGGTTTCTGAAAAACATGCAGGTAAGTAAGTAGTATATAGGAATAGGTACTAGGTATACAGTTTTGCTATACGGCGCAACATGCATTTAGGTCACTTAGCAGGTACAACGCATATTATATTTTTTTAAATGAAAAGTACGCAATTTTCTTTGTTTTTTTATTACGTATGTTATTGTTTATGATGTTAATGTACAGAAGTATTAAAAAAAAGCGAAACATTTTTACAAAAAAACGGCCAGGTGATCGAATTGTACGAGTATAATGAAAACGTGTGTACATTAAGAATTATTTACATTTATCATTTTCAAGGAGCAATAGCAGCTGTTATACAATTGTGATACTGGGAGAGCGCGTTTTATTCCTTTTGTAGGGCATGCCCTATTGCCCTAGATTACCAGTTTACAGGTACACTCCTCATTTTAAAAACTCAAATACAAAAAAATGTATCATGTTTCAAAAATTTTTAAAAATCCACAAATTCACGAGAAAAATATATCACAACTTCGCAAAAATTGACACAAATTTCAAAAAAAAAAAAAAAAAAAAAAAAAAATGCAGAAAATTACGATGAAACTGAGAAAAATTGAAATTAAGTATAAAACTCTGAGAATGAAACTCGAAAGCAAAATTAAAAATAATGAAAAAACATCTCCAAAAATTAGAGGAATTCTGCTAAAATTTTAAAAGTTGAAAAAAAAACACGAATAAGATTCCGGAATAAAAATTTGATTAAAAGTAGAAAAACTCCTTAGAAAAAATTGGAGTAAAAAGCACTAAAATTCAAGAAAAAACATCATAAAAATTGAAAAAAAAACTCACGAAAATTCACGATGAAAATTGCAAAAACTTTACAAAAATTTAGACACAAAAAAAACATGAAAATTCTGGAAAAACCGACGAAAAATTGGAAAATAGAATCAACAAAACAATAAAACGTGAAAAAATCAAGAAAGCCACAAAAAAATTTGAAATAAAACCATCAAGTCTTGAAGTACAAAGAAACTCTGAAAAACGCAGAAAAAAATCTGTAAAAAGGAGAATTCCACAACAATTCTAAGCAGAAAAAATTACTAAAATTCGGGGCAAAATTAGGAGAAAATTTCAAAAAAATCACGAAAATTAAGGACAAAAATTTACGCAAAAAAACAAATCAATGAAATTCAACGCAAAATCATGAAAATGGAAAACTCTCGAAAATTCAGTTTTGGAAAAATCACTGAGAATTCAGAACAGACAATTCACAAGAATCAAATGTACTTACCTATAAATTCGGAAAAAATCAACAAAAAAATCAAAAAAAAATCGTCGAATAATTTCAAGCAAAACTCAAGAGCATTCAAGAGAGAAAAATAATTTGAACTTGGAAACAAAATTGTTCAAAGAGAGAGGAAATATGCCCCGAAGGAGCTTCCCCATAACTGAGAGAGAAGGGGAAAAGAGAGAGGGGTTAACGGAAGAAAGATAGTATCAAGATGCAAAAAAATACACCACAAAGGGTGAAAAAAACTCCCCCCCCCACCCACCCTTAAAAAAATGGTAAAAATTTAAAGAAAATCATAACTTTTGGAAGAAGAAAAATCACAATTTCACGAAAATGTAAGCAAAAAAAATCACTAGTTTTTTTAAGCACGAAACTCGATAAAAACTATTAAAATAAAATAAAAAAATCACTTAAAATTAAGGGAAAAAAATGACCATAATAATATGGAACAATTCATATGTACTTAGTTGAAAAGTTAAAAGTCCACCAAAATTAGAGAAACTTCGCCAAAATTTAAAGAGAAAAAAAAATGGAAATTCCGAGAAAATCATCGAAAAAAAGAGAACATGCAAAAATTCAAAAGAATGATAGTCGTCAAAATTTTTAAAAATAAGGATTAATCCCGACTAGAATTTGATCAATAAAATCACACAAGCTAAAGGGAAAATTTTTAAAAAATTTACTGATTCATCTGCAGCTGAATTTCGATCATTTCAACACCCATGAGTGAAATGGAAAAAATCTACGATAAAATATAACAATATTTTCCGATAGTTTACAGAGTCGATGTATCTGAGGTTGACTTCGGTTTCTCTGACGGCAATACACCCGGCAATTTTGTACAAAGATGGCAAAATATATTGCGCGGACATGACTTCCAATGCTGCATGGGAAGCCATGATTGATACCAAATTAAATTTAAACAAATATGAACTTATAGCAAGAAACTTCTATCGAAACGAAGAAGTAAACATAATGGAATGGCACATGTCAGTGGCATATACTATGGAGGTGACTATTTTTTTCATCTTTCACGCTTCGTTGACATTAGGTCATTGTTAAGTATAGATTATACTTGAAACATTCGTGATTTCAGTGGTGCGACTACTTTCATGAAAAATCCATGGCACTATATGCACGTGACGTGATTACTACAGGGCTCACCAGCAGTCAGTTGGAGTTCGATTACGGGTTTTCCGCGAAAAACGTCCGTTCTTTGAATGAGACGTACAGAAGACCAATAAACGGTAAGAAAAAAATCAGATACCTATACCTACCCATAAAAGGTACCTAGAAAAAAATCTCACCTCTCTATATAAATTCATCAGGAAAATCAAACAAAATCTACGTATCAGCGATCGACAAAAGTTTCCACCAAGAATTCGTGAATTTCCAGATGGTTTTTTTTAATGATAGTAAATCTGTAAAATATGTTCTGTACGGAGAAGAAATCCCTTTGCAGCCGATACATGGAACGGATTTGTTTGTAGGTTCATTCGGGTGTGCACCACCACCTTCGCGATATTTTTTCATAAAAGTAAGTACAATTTCATTTTACCTAAAGATACGGCAATCCGAACTACGGAATAATTATGTTAAGTTGCTGGCTTTGAAAGTTGAAGGGGCAGGACACGTGCTCAATTTTTTCCCAAAAAAGTGACTTCAATAACAAAAAAAAAAACTTGGAAAATTTTTGAATAAAATGAGACTTTTTGGAATTTCTTGCAACAAAAAAAAATCGACACTTCTAAACGAGTTTGCTGAAAAGCGAGAATTTTTGTCAATTTTTTAATAACAAGAATTTATAATAGTTTTTGACAAAAAGCCAGACTTTTAACAATTTCAGTAAAATTCATGCATTTTTGGCAATTGATACATTGCCAAAAACTGACAATAATTTTAGCAAGCCTTTTTTTGCAATTACGTAATTCCAAAAAATTCCTGGTGATTTATCGTAATTTTTGTTAAAAAAGCAAAACTGAAGATTGACGATTTAAGCAAAAAATAAGACCTTCAGGGACCTACTCGTATTGCCCCCCTCCCCCCAAAATAAAATTGACAACTTCTGGCAAGTAAGTAAAACTTTTGTGTAATTTTTGAAGAAAAAAAAGTTTAGACTCTTTAGCACTTTTGCCAATAATAAGCGAGATTTTTCATCAAAAAATAAAATAAAATGCGAGATTTTTTGAAAATTATTAACGCAAAACAAGGCAACTTTTGTCGAGAAGGAAATAATGTTTCGTAATTTTTCATTTTCGGTAAAAAGCAGAGGATTTGGCGAAACTTCTCAGCTTTTTTTTCGCTATCATGGATGGCACTGTTGTACATATACCTACTTACATGTATCGTATTAAAGTTAGAATTTGTAATCAAAATAATTGTATATGTATTTCTTCTAAGGTAAAGATGCATGCAAATCAAAATGAATTTACTCGACTTTCATCCACTGCTATGACTGTCGCAGAAGGGTTTGGAGATGAACACCGTAATCCGATGTTTGAACGAAACCCAGGATTTAGAACCACGCCAGCATGCCCATGCAGTACATCAAAAGACAACGAGGGAAGTTATATCAGCAAGTTATTCACGACCCCAATCATATTATCCGTTTGTATCGGCGGTTTGTTAGGACTTTTCTTCTGTTGGAAATTTCGAATTTAGGTGCTTGGAGCGCGATAAGAAAACGCTGAAACTTTTATATTTTTTTTGTCCTTTCAACAAACGCTTTAATGCAGCTGTCCTGTTCGAGGATGCAAACAAATCTATCCTTGGCAAATAAGAAGAAATGTAGAGAGAAATATGTGAAGTTATTCATAATTTCTTCCAGAAACATTAAATTGCTGTGGAAAATGGAAAGGCCAAAAATGAACTCAAGTGCTACTAACTTTGATTTGTTTTTATCGAACACTCTCTCGACCATTTACCTCAGTTACCTTATTTCGAAAGTATAAAAGTAAATTTCCAAGCAGCTTGATTTTCAAACAATTTAAAAAAATCAATGGTCCAATTCGTCCTAAATGTGGACTCATCTTCGAGAAAAAAAAATAATTTACTATACAAGTTCCGAAATAATTTAAGAGCACAGGTCGTGTATTCGTAAGCAGTAAGAATAGATAAGAATGTAACGAATTAAGTAATTTTTATTTATTAGTTAATTCTAGACCAATATTATACTATCGGTCCACCGGTAAGATGCAACTGTAAATTTTTGTTCAAAGAGAAAAATAAAGAAATTATTCTTTTGGAAAAACTTAGACTTTTGTAATTTTTTTACGAGAAACCACAATTTTTAGCAATTAAGAAGTCATCAAACTATGAGAACTGACGCAAACTGGAGGTCTTCACGATTTTTTAGGGAGGGAGGGAATAACCAAAAAACAGATTTTTCGCATGAAATTAACACGGTTTTACTTCTCGAATCCCTTATTTTCCAAACCTTCTGCCTCGATTTGCTCCGTTTAATTTCTTTCTTATTTCAGAACTTCAATCTTTAAAAAATGATTGTTCCAATTCGAAAAATGCCATAGCTGAAAAAATGAACTTTTCACGTCAGAAGAAAATTCATGTTTGGGTTTGGAAAATGTCAAAAAATAGAAAAATTGGAAGGAGGTAGAGTAAAAACTATCAAGAAATGTTTTTTAAACGGTACACTGAAAACGTCATGAAACAAAAGTGATTTTCACTTTAAAAATTTCGTTAGATAGGTAAGTATACTCTGAAGACGAAAGAAATTTTACTCGTATTTTCTGTGAGATTTACAAGTAGATGAAATATTTCGACATTACGGAAAAAATATTTTACATTTTTTAAAAATCTGGCGTGAATTTCTAAGCTGTTACATACATATACATAATTACATAAGTGATTAAATGAAAGCGTTGTTCTCCTTTGGTTAGTACATATCCAAACCACAAGATGGCACCATTATCCCAAAAATCAAATTTTTTTTGCACTTATCAAGTTCAAAGTACAACCTATGTACTATAATTAGAATGATGATGTTGATTAACAACGCGTTGTGCGAATGAAAATGGAAATAATCTGAGTACGAATGATTAGGTTTAGATACCATGTAGGTACCATGAAGTTTGAACCACTCATATTACCCAAATCATAGCATAAGTTCATTTTCCATGAAATGTAACTAACTTCATTTATAAAATGAACATAATATGTATTATGAATTCTAAAATGCGTTCAGTTTTCATTTTCGTTATTTTTATTTTACTTCACTGCAGTGGTAAGTACACTCTTGAAAATTATTTTCCGGGCCATTTTTTCAGCTACTACTTCACATAACTTATCTACATATTATATGAACATTCAATTTTTTATGACGTGAATTTCGATGTATACGCAGGATGTGCCTCGACAAAAAAAGTTATCTTCGTATATGATAAAGTGGATACGACGGCTTACGATGTAGATTGGTTAACGGGAAAAGTAAACGATCTTTCGACAATGTGTTCAAATTCAAACGAGGGTTTAGATTACCAGTTTGAATTATCATTTCCCTATAAATCATGTAAGTATAAAGGTACCTCATCTTTTCAAACCATTAAACTATTTTCTTCAACAGAGATAGGGCTACAAAAAATCAAGCTAACTCAAAAATTCTTCAAACCTTTTCAAATTCTATGTACTTATTTACCTACATTAAAATGAGAAATTACTGATTTTTCTAGCGAATTTTGCAACTTCCCTAACCGATTCCGTAATCGAAGGCAAATCAACCTTGAAAAATTTACTGACACGGTTGAAACAATCCCCTCCATATTCCATAATCTATGTTATGACGAATGCTACTACGCCCAGCGATGAGACCCCAGTTGACGAGATTTTGGAAGAAATACAAATCAAGAGAACAGAGGTGATTTTCGTACACTATGTACTCGTATTGTGATTTTGTTTGGATTTGAATGCGAGCTCATATCACTCTTACCCTAGGTTAACTTTCTCATTGGAACGGAGTGTTCTTTCAAAAAAGATATGAATACCGACGCCCTCAAGAAATATGGATCGATTACGTATATCAGCAACGGGTACATATTGGGTCCAGAATCATTTCAATCCGATAAGGTAAGAACGGTCCATCAGAATGTGAAGTCATTGATCTCATCGCATGCCAAATCAGACAAATTTTGTCGATAGAGGACATCAAACAATGAGAAATGAAAATTTCGAATGCCTGAGGCGGTGGCTCCAATCAACCTCGTGGTTCAAATTTTTTTCATTTTATTTTGCATTTCAAGCACTATTTGCTCATGGTGCTAAAATCAGTATTGCCATTTTTTGATGATTTTAAAAAATCAGTTTAAAGACTTGCAATTAAAATAAAAGTTCGAAAGTATGAAATAAAAATTTTGAAAAAATCCTCAATAATTATCCTCTTTATGTGAAACAACATAACTATGATAATAGATCGTGTATAAATACAAAATTGCTGTAAGAAATTCAAAAAAAATTTCAACATGAGGTAACCTGTCAAATGTTGATACACTTTTTCTGAATGCCCCCTCCCAAAAAAAAATTAATATTGAAAAGTGCAACCACCGTTAATATCAAGTTTGAACCTTCAACTCTCAAGTACATTTTTAGTATTTTGCTCAGAATCAGTGAATCAGTTTCTGTTGAATCCCGGGCTTTTCAAAAAGGGTCCAAAACAACAGCGTTTTGTCAGAAATCCCTACTTAAGAATACTCGAATGACGAGATAATTGACACGAATATTGCCGACTGAAATCGAACGAAAATTAATTATTACTACATAGGTATAACAACTGGAATGTAGAATAAGTAAAATAAGAAAAATTTGAACCACGAAATTGACTAGAACCGTCTGGCATGCACAGGCACTTGAAATTTTCATTTGGCAGCCATTTTGAAAATTTTCAAATGCCTCTCCAAAGCTGTAGAGACCTCCAGTGTTTGCGCAAAATTCTCATCAACGTACTCAATTTTTCTCAAAAAAAGTAACGTGAGTAACCAAAAAGTAAACAAAAAAATTTTTAATGTAAAAAAAAGAGGCGACCAAAAAACTGCCCAATAGTCGGGGGGCCCGCATAAGGATCACTTGCACCCTCCTGCCGATTCTCCGAGACAACTTTTTTCTTAAAGAGGGAGTCCAAACGAACATTCTAGCCCTTGTCCTAAAAAAAAAGTGGCCCTACTTACAAAATGGGTGCCATTTTGATTGACAGGTCAGCCGAAATCGCTGATTTTGCGTTCCAACATAAGACTAACATGAAATTTTTTAAACCGTACAAAGGTAGATCGAAAGAGAAAGCAAAAATTCATCACCTGTCGAAATTTCAAGTGCTAAAGTGCCTTTTTCAATTTTTGGTGAATTTTCAAAAATCAAATTTTGGCCAAATGTAAGAAAAAATCAAAATTTTTCCAAATTAACCTAGAAAGTTTAAATTTGGGATATACCCTATTTTCGACCTGCTAAATCGATTGGAAACTGTTTCAAACCGTTTTGAGCAGTTCTGGAGCCTCCAGCAGATTTCCGAAACTCGAAATTCTCACAAAATTTCATCAATGGAGTTGGAAAGCCGAAATTAATTCTGCAAACTAATTTCAAGTCGTTCTGGAGCCTCCAGCGATTTCTTGAAAATTACTGGAGCCTCCAGTAGATTTTTGAAACTTGAAATTTCCCCAAAATATCATCAAATAGGGTTAGGAAGCCGAAATTTACTGTGAAAACTAATTTCAATACAGTAATATGAAGTCGACTGCATGGTGGTTTCAAGTCGTTTTGAAGCTTCCAGCTACTTCTTGGAAATTTCTATTCTCCTAAAAACGCCGTGAAACCTTTCAAAAAGTCACTGGAGGCTCCAAAATTACTTGAACCCACCTGAAGTCGTCTTCAGATGGTGTTAAAATTGGAGTGTATAGTTCATTTCAGCTTTCCATCTCCATTTTGATGAAATTTTGGGGAAATTTCAAATTTCAAAAATTTACTGGAGGCTCCAGTAATTTTCAAAAAATCGATGGAGGCTCTAAAACAACTTGAAATTTACCTGCAGTCGACTTCACAGCATATTAAAATCAGTTTGCAGAATTAATTTCGGCTTTTCAACTCCATTGATGAAATTTTGTGAGAATTTCGACTTTCGGAAATCTGCTGGAGGCTCCAGAACTGCTCAAAACGATTTGAAACAGTTTCCAATCGATTTGGCAGGTCGAAAATAGGGTATATCCCAAATTTAAACTTTCTAGGTTAATTTGGAAAAATTTTGATTTTTTCTTACATTTGGCTAAAATTTGATTTTTGAAAATTCACCAAAAATCGAAAAAGGCACTTTAGCACTTGAAATTTCGACAGGTGATGAATTTTTGCCTGCTCTTTCGATCTACCTTTGTACGGTTTAAAAAATGTCATGCTAGTCTTATGTTGGAACGCAAAATCTGCGATTTCGGCTGACCTGTCAATCGAAATGGCCGCCATTTTGTAAGTAGGGTCACTTTTTTTGAGGACAAGGGCTAGAATGTTCGTTTGGACTCCCCCTTTAAGAAAAAAGTTGTCCCGGAGAATCGGCGGGGGGAGCAAGTGATCCTTAAGCGGGCCTCCGACTATAATTCAAACTAAACATACCTAGGTACATTTTATTTTATTTTATTTTATTTTAGATTAACAAAAAACAACAAAACATAACGAAAATTTCGATCAGAGTTTCTTTAAAATACGCAGAAAAAAATCATCAAAATTCGAATAAAAACAATATGTACTCGTAATTTTAAAAAACTAGCGAAAGCTCAAAACACAAGCGAAGGGAGATTCCACCGAAATAGGAAGGAACAAAATTTAATCTTTTATCCAAAATAATTTTTTAAAAAATGACAAATTCACGAGAAAAATACATCAAAACCCGGCGAAAATTGACACACATTGAAAAAAACCACAAAAAATTTGAAATAAAACCATCAAGACTTGAAGTACAAAAAAAAACTCTCAAAAACACAACAAAAAAACAGTAAAAAAGGCGAATTCTATATATAATATTTGAGCTTAAGCAGATGAAATTACCTACTTACTAAAAATTGGGACAAAATTAGGAGAAAATTTCATAAAAATCTCACAAATTCAAGAAAAAAGGTTTCGCCGAAATTAAGAACAAAAATGCAGGCCAAACAAACGAATCGATAAAATTCAACGCAAAATCACGGAAATTACGAAAATGAAAAACTCTCGAAAATTCAGTTCAGGAAAAATCACTCAGAATTAAGAACAGAGAATTCACGAGAATTAAAAGCATGAATTCGGAAATAAAGTCACAAAAGCTTAAGAGAAAATCTTTATGAAAAAATCACTGATAATTGATAAAATTCAACAAAAATTTGGGCGAAAAAAAATCATCAAAATTCATAATAAAATCATGGATTTTTTTGTAAAACTTAAACGATCACTTTTTACACTCATTTCTCCTCATTCAAAACCATTACCACTAAAAATTCAACTTTCTCATAAAATTTTACTGATTCATCTGCGACTAAATTTCGATCATTTCAACTTCCACGAGTGAAATGGAAAAAATCCCACTATATAAAATATAACAATATTTTCCAATAGTTTACAGAGTCGATGTATCTGAGGTTGACTTCGGTTTCTCTGAAGGTGGTATACCCGGCAGTCATACACAAAGATGGCCAAACGTATTGCGCGGAAATGAATACCGGAGCTGCATTTAAAGTCATGGTTGACACCAAATTCGATTTATACGATTATGAACTTATAGCAAGAAACTTTGATCGAGACGCAGTACGAATATGTCTACTCGAATGGCACATGTCAGTGGCATATACTATCGAGGTGACTATTTTTTCATATTTCAACGTTTCGTTGAATTGAAATTAGCTCATAGGTCTAGATTATATGTACTTGAAACATTCGTGATTTCAGTGGTGCGACTACTTTCATGAAAAATCCATTCCACTAAGTATGGGTAACGTGGTAAGCAAAGGGCTCACCGGCAATCAGTTCGAGTTCGATTACGGGTTTTCCACAAAAAACGTCCGTTCTTTGAACGAGACATACAGACGACCAATAAACGGTAAGAAAAAAATCAATTTCCTACCTACCCATAAAAATTACCTAGAAAAAATCTCACCTCACTATATAAATTCACCAGGAAAATCAAACAAAATCTACGTATCAGCAATTGACAGAAGCTTCCACCACGAATTCGTCAATTTCCAGATGGTCTTTTTGAATGATAAAAAATTTGAAAGAGATGTTAAATATGGAGAAGAAATCCCTTTGCAGCCTCTACCTGGAACGGATTTGTTTGTAGGTTCATTCGGTTGTGCTCCACCAGCTTCGGAATATTTTTTCATAAAAGTAAGTACCTAGGTGCAATTTTCATTTTACCCAAAGATACGGCAATCCGAACTACGGAATGATAAGTTGGATTGCTGACTTTTAAGAGTTGAAGGGGCAGGACTCGTACTCAATTTTTTCCCAAAAAAGCAACTTTAATCACCCCACCTCCCCCTACCAAAAAAAGAAACAAACAAAACGTGATCAAAATATTTTTAATCCAGGAAAAAAAATCTAAAAAAAAGACAAAACATCACAAAGTGAAATGCTTTGGTTTTCAATTTTAAAAAGTCGAACTAGGTAACAACACGAGTTTGCTGAAAAGCGAGAATTTTTGTGAATTTTTTAAAAATAAAGACTTTCAACAATTTTAGTGAAATTCGAGCATTTTTGGCGATTTATGGCAAAAAACGAGTCTTTTGGATGATTTTCGGACAAAAGAGAGACTCCTCAATATAGTTTTGCAAAAAAGTGAGGATTTTTGTCAAAAAGTAGGACTTTCACAATTTTAGCAAAAGACAGGATTTTTTTCGCAATTATTGTCAAACAAAACACGTTTTTATCAGTATTTGTGATAAGAGATTTTTTGAAAATTTGTTGGTAAAAAACAATAATATTTGATCATTTTCAATAATTTTTTGCAAAAGGAGTTCGACACTCTTATTTTAGCAAAAAGTGGCTAAGCAGGTACATACCTATCAAAAAATGCCGGTGATTTTTGGAAATTTTTGTCAAAAAATCAAGACTGAAGAATGACAATCTAAGTAAAAAATATTACTTTCATTTCAGAGAACTATTGCCAAAAAAATTTTGACAACTTCTAGCAAATAAGTAAGACTTTTGGATAATTTTTGGGAGAAAAAGTTGAAACTCTTTGGCAATTCTGCTAATAAGCGAGATTTCTAGTCAACAAATAAAATTTTCACAATTTTAGTAAAAAGCAGGATTTTTTTGAAAATTATTGACATTTTTCGTAACGTTGCGGTAAAAAGCAGAACTTTTTTGGTAAAAAACCGAGCCTTACGAGTAATTTTGCTAAATAGCAAAAAATTTGGGCATTTTTTGATAAAAAAGAAATACTTGAGAAGCTCTCAGATTTTTTTTCGCTATCAATCTATGTATGGCACTGCTGTATATTCAAGTTAGAATTTGTAATCAAAATAATTGTCTTTCTTCCAAGGTAAAGATTCATGCAGAGCAAGTTGAAGTTTCTCGAATTTCATCCACTGCTATGACTGTCGCAGAAGGGTTTGGAGACAAACACCGTAATCCCAGGTTTGAACGAAACCCAGGATTTAAAACCACACCAGCGACGCCAGCGACGCCAGCATGTCCATGCAGTAAATCAAAAGACAACTGCGGAAGTTATATCAGCATATTCACGACCCAAATCATATTATCCATTTTTATCGGTTTGCTAGGACTTTTCTTCGGTGGTGTTGCAATTTCACTCCATCACTTTCGACTTCATGTGCTTGGAGGGCGATAAGAAAACGCTAAAACTTTTATATTTTTTTTTATCCCTTCAACAAACGCTGTAATGCAGCTGTCCTGTTCGAGAATGCAAACAAATTGATCTTTGGCAAATAAGAAGAGACGTAGAGAGAGATATGTGAAATTATTCATAATTTCTTCCGAAAGGCCAAAGTAAACTCTCAAGTGCTACTAACTTTGATTTGTTTTTATCGAACATTCTCTCGACCATTTACCTCAGTTACCTCATTTAGAAAGCATGAAAGTAAATTTATAAGCAACTTGTTTTCTAAACGATTTAAAAAATCAATGGCCCAATGCGTACTAAATTTGGGCACATCTTTGAAAAAAAAAATAATTTTTTATAAATTCCGAAATCATATTTTTAGAGCACAGGTCGCGTATATTTTAGATGAGAATGTAACGAATTATGTGATTTTTATTTATAGTTAATTCGAGACCAATATTATACTATCGGTTCACCTGTAAAATAAAACTGTAAATTTTTGTTCAAAGTATCTTATGAAAGTCTCTCTAGAAAAATAAAGAAACCATTTTTTGGAAAAAGTAAGAATTTGAAATTTTTTCTTTCTTATTTCAGAATTTCAATCCCTAAAAAATGATTGTTCCAATTCGAAAAATAACATGGTTGATAAAATGAACTTTTTGGTGCGGAATTGATCTTGAATGGTTTATCGAATAATATTCCAGAGCGTTCGCTCTCGCTTTGCTAGGACCAAACCAATGGATTCCATTTTCAAATTTTTTGGAAAATTCATGTTTGGTTTGGAAAATGTTAAGGACTAGCAAAATCGACTTCTCGCAGAAAAAATAATGCCCTTCAAGTTGTCGATTAATGAATTTTCAAAAACTGAAATTTACAAAAAATTACTGTTCAAAATCAACTTCTACCATCAAAATTTTTCAAAAATAATAATTCTGTATAAATTGAGAAATTGGGCTCCAATGCTCCGAAATATCAATTTATCATTCGAAAAATATGAAATTTTTATTTGTTTCCGAGAAAAATTGAATCAAAATTCACCACTTAGCCAAGTGATTCGTAACTAACATGTAACATCTCATTCAAAGTTATTTTTCATTCAAAATTTCAGCTTTTAGAAAAGCCGAAAGTTAGCCAAAAGCTATAGCTGAATTAATTGCTGAAGCCAAAAGTTTCAGTTTTTTCTTTTGGAAGTTAGAAGCCGAAAGCCAAGTTTCATTTTGAAGCTTTCAGTCCCGGTTCTCCTTTGGATAGTATACATATGGGTAATTCTCAGAAAAAGGTAAAATTCGTGTACATGGCAAATTTCTCAACGGTTTTAGCATGAATTTTTTTTTTTTTTTTTTTGGTCCATTCAAGAATGATCCCGCACACATTTCACACATGGTATTGAGGTTTTTAGACCCTTCTTTCATTGGTGTACATTTGATTTTATACCCCAAATGTCCTTCGACTTGGCTGTCACACATCATGTTTTTGAAAATGAATGTTATAAAGTGTCATGAACTTCATTTTTTTTTGGAAAAATTGACACATTCTCATTATCATAGAACATGAAGGTCTCTTATTGTGCAAATTGCAATTGCAATAAGTCTATAGGAAGCTCACAATTCACATTTGAAAACTGTCACACACTTTTTGCGCAAATTTTCGAGCAATTTTCAATTATTTTTTGTAGCTTCCCAATCCAACATTTTTTTCTGGTGAGTGGCTGCACTGGTTCACTGTTCTCATAGAAATGTTACCCCGCACCGTTCTTTTTAAAAACTACATTACAGCTCGTTCTGATCGTACTTATCTGTGAAGTTTTGATATTTCGCAAAATCTGTGTCCTTCGGCTTGGTGTTTTCATTTACGCCAATGAACCCGCCAAAACCAATAATTGAGCACGGGAAGTTATTCTACATGATAAGTACACATTTATTACGTGTTAAAAATCGAATAATGTCCAGTAGGTAAGGCTAGAAACGAAAAAACGTTGAGATTGTCCTTCGGCTTGTCCAGCGTCCATTTGTCCTTCGACTTGGCCAAATTTCCGACAGCTGTACTTTTATCGTGCTAGCCGGCATATTACACGATAATACAAGCAAAATTTGACATTTTCTCCCTCCCCACACTTCACCTCTACCCCTACCAAAAAAATAAGTCCAGATTCGAACTCTGCGGCCTGAAAAACATAAATCGACATATTACACGATAATATAAGCAAAATTTGACATTTTCCCCCTCCCCACGCCTCTCACCCTCCACCTCTACAAAAAAAATAACTCCAGATTCGAATTCTACGACCTTGAAAACATGTCAATCGACATATTACACATCGATGAGGGTCGAATTCTAATTATCGCCGTTTTAGGGGGGCCGGGGTCCACAGTGGGGGGGATTGAATTGAGGCCAACACTAGAAAAGGGATCTGGGACACATATACAAATGATTCCCACTTGAAATTTTCCAAAAAAATGATTTTCGTTTTTCAAAATTATGCATATCAAAATCGACCCTTTTTCTGAGAATTACCCATATCCAAACCACCAGATGGCACCATTACCCCAAAAATCAATTTTTTTTCACTTATCAAGTTCAAAGTACAACCTATATGTAGGTACTAGGTATAATTGGGATGACGATGTTGATTAATAACGAGTTGTGCGAATGAAAATAAAAATAATCTAAGCACAAATAATTAGGTTAGATACCATGTACACTACCATGAAGTTTGAACTACTCATTACCCAAATCATAGCCCAAGTTTTTTCTTCATAAAATGTAACTAATTTCATTTATAAGATGAACATGATATGTATTGTGTTTTGAATTCTAAAATGCGTTCAGTTTTCATTTTCGTTATTTTTATTTTACTTCACTGCAGTGGTAAGTACACTTATAAAAATTATTCTACGGGCCATTTTTTTAGCTACTATTGCACATAACATACTACATACCTATTATGAACATTCAATTTTTTATGACACGAATTTCAATGTTTACGCAGGATATGCCTCGACAAAAAGGGTTATTTTCATTTATGATAAAGTGGATACGACCGCTTACGATGTAGATTGGTTAACGGGAAAAGTAAACGATCTTTCCACAATATGTTTAAACGACGGTTTAGATTTCCAATTTGAATTATTGTTTCCCTATAAATCATGTAAGTATAAACGTACCTAGACCTACCTAATCTTTTCAGATCTTCAAACTAAACACATTCCAAGAATTCTCTTCAACAAATAAGGTATACATAAGTTCAAAAGATTTCTACGTTGATGTCCAACGAATGACCTCAAATTCTTTCATATATTTTAACATCTTGAACTATTTTTCTAGCCATCGACAAAATCCCGAATTCCACAACTTCCAAAAAAGATTCCAGCATCGCGGGCGCGGGCGAATCAACGTTGAAAAATCTTCTGACACATTTGAAACGTGCTCCATCGTATTCTGTAATCTACGTCATCACAAATGTCACCACGCCCAGCGATAAGACCTCAGTTGATGATATTTTGGAAGAAATCCAAATAAAAAGAACAGAGGTGATTTCCATACATCTACCTACCTATTTTGTGTTTTGGTTTCGATTCGAATACGAGCTTAGATCATTTTTACCCTAGGTCAACTTTCTCATCGGGACGAGCTGTTCTCTTGAAAATGATTGCAAAACCGACACTCTCAACAAGTATGGACCGATTACGTTTATCAGCAACGGGTACATAACGGGTCCTGAATCATTTCAATCTAATCAGGTAAGAAAGACCAGTCCAACAAAATGTGAAGTCATTGGGATCATTCCATGCCCAATCAGGCAATGTTTGCACCAAGGGTCATCGATTTTATTCATATTTTTCATGTTGGTAGAGGTCATTAAACCATCACGAATGGTGCAAACCTCTGTACATTTTTTTTTGCTGGCGGGAGGGACATTTCGAAATTTTCAAAATGGCTGCCAAAAAAATGAAAACTGCAAATGCTTGGTGCGGTGGTTTCAATCAACTTTGCGGTTCAAACTTGGAAAAAATTTTATTCTATATTCCGAGGGCTTCCCATTCGCTCATGGTGCCAAAATCAGTGTTGTTACTTTTCATGATGCACAAAAGTCAGTTTAAAAACTTGCAATTGAATTTTCGACGAGATGAAGTTATTATTCGGATAGGCCTACTTAGTAAAAGGGCGAGTAAAAATTTATTTTCTACTACATCATCGCAGGTTTTTGATACGCTGTTCGACATAAAGATAGCTATTTTTGAAAAAATATTCAGAATTTTTAATCTATACTATCATATACTCGTACGTTCTATAAGTATGCATTGCACGTTTTACGCATTTTCTCATCGTTTGATCACCTTCACGGACATGCAAGATACGAAAAAAATCGACGACCCTTCGTACAAATTTTGATTCTATTTTAATTTACTGATCGCTAGGGCTAGGATTTTTAAGCGCTATCAAACACGTTTTAAGCGCTATAAAAAAGCATTAAAAATGTAAGAAAAAAGCAAAAAAAAGCGCTATCAAATCCGACCATGTTACATATCAAAATGAAGGTTTTTTCAAACCCAGCAAGATACCTCCCTTAAATATATGTACAACATGAACCAAAATGAACGAAAAGAAGAAAATGAAAAAAAAAAGGAAAAAACTGAAACTGAAAATTAGAAAAAAAATAAAATAAAATGAAAATTGAAAAATGAAAACTGAATCTGTTATTTTTCAGGTTTTTCTCCCTTGTTTTTTTAAACTGATCTTTTTTCAAAAATTATTTATTTTTTTCAAAAATGTGCAAAAGTTGATAAATTTTTGTATTTTGGGAACTAATTTCTTCAATTTTACCAATTTTTTGCCAAAAAAAGCGCTAACGACGAAAAAAAGCCCCAAAAAAGCAAAATTTCGGCCTTTTTGGCCCAAAATAAGCATTTTAAAGCATTTACACCCAAAAAAAGCAAAAAAAAGCATTATCAACTTTCACCATTCGCCTCAGAATGGAATGAAACGCAAAGAAAATATATTTATGCCGTATAGGGTGTTGCTACAAAAAAAAAGCATTATCATAAAAATCCTAGCCCTACTGATCGCCTTACAGACCTACAAGTAGAGTTTTAGAATAAGCTGTAAGACCACTTTCTCCCAAAAATATCAAGTTTTTAGATAAAAACCCACCCTACCAATTCAAAAAATATTAAATTTAACCTATCACTTCATACAGCATTAATAGATTTTTTTTATTACTATAGACGAGATGATATAGCCAGACATTTTAATCATGATCACTAATTTATCTATCACTCAATTTTAAATTTTACTGATTCATCTGCGCGGCTGAATTTCAATAATTTCAACTTCCATCAGTGAAATGGAAAAAATCCTCGATAAGATACATATGTACCTATTTTCCGATAGTTTACAGAGTTGATGCATCTGAGGTTGACTTCGGTTTCTCTGACAGTAATATACCCGGCAGTTTTGCACAAAGATGGCAAAACATACTGCTCGGATATGACTTCCAATGCTGGACGGAAAGCCATGATTGACACCAAATTAGATTTACACAAATATGAAATTATAGCAAGAAACTTCCGAGACGAAGTAAACATAATTGAATGGCACATGTCAGTGGCATATACTATCGAGGTGACTATTTTCCATCTTTCACGCTTCGTTGACATTAGCTCATTGTTGTAGATTATAATATTTGAAACATTCGTGATTTCAGTGGTGCGACTACTTTCATGAAAAATCCATTCCACTAGACGCAGGTAACGTGATAGCCAGCGGTCTCACCAGCAATCAATTCGAGTTCGATTACGGGTTTTCCGCGAAAAACGTCCGTTCTTTAAATGAGACGTATAGAAGACCAATAAACGGTAAGAAAAGAAAACAGATACCTATGTACCCGTAAAAATTACCTAGAAAAAATCTCACATCATTATAAATTCATCAGGAGCATCAAACAAAATCTACGTATCTGCAATGGACAAAAGTTTCCACCACGAATTTGTGAGTTTCCAGATGTTTTTTTTGAAAGACGATATTGTAAGATCTGTTCGGTATACAGAAGAAATCCCTTTGCAGCCGATACATGGAACGGATTTGTTTGTAGGTTCATTTGGTTGTGAACCACCACCGTCGCAATATTTTTTCATAAAAGTAAGTACAATTTTCATTTCATCTAAAAAGATACGGCAATCCAAACAACGGAATAGTAAGTTGGGGTGCTGACTTCAAGAGTTGAAGGGACAGGACTCGTATTAAATTTTTCCCAAAAAAGTAACTTGAAAACAAAACAGCAAAAAATCAAAAAGTATCCGAAATTTTCAAATTTATAAAAAAGTCGAATTATACTTTGGACAATTTTAACAAAAGTAGGTATGGGCTTTTAGGCAATTATAGGCAATAAAAACGACACTTTTTAGCGATTTTGCCGAAAAACGAAAATGCTTGTCAATTTTTTAAAAAACACGAATTTTTGAAAGTTTTTCACATAAAGTAAGACTTTTAATAATATCAGTAAAAATCAGGAATTTTTGGCAATTACTGGCAGAAAAATGATACTTTTTTGCAATTTATGGTAACAAAGTTACATTATTTGACAATTCATGGCAAAATAGCGAGTTTTTTAGGTGGTTTTCGGGACAAAAGAGTGACTCTTCAACACTTTTGCAAAAAAGAGACGATTTTCGTCAAAAAGTAGGACTTTCACAATTTTAGCAAAAAGCAGGATTTTTTTCGAAATTATTGGCACAGTTTTTGTAAAGAAATTTTTAAAAAAATTGTTGGAAAAAAAGCTCAACTTTTGGCAAAAAGTAGCTAAGCCTTTTTGCAAGTAGGTAATATCAAAAAATGCCTGGAGATTTTTCGAAATTTTTATCTAAAAAGCAGTTAAAGCAAAAAATAGGACCTCCAGGGAACCACTGGGCAAAAAAGTTGAGACGCTTTGGCAATTTTGCTGATAAGCGAGATTTTTTGTCAACAAATAAAACTTAAAATTTTAGTAAAACGCAGGATTTTTTGAAAATTCTTGACACAAAATTCGAGAAAGACAATCTTTTTTGTAACTTTTTGGTAATTTTTGACAAAAAAGCGAGGCTTTCAAAAATGTTTGCTAAAAAGCAAGAAAGCTTGGCATTATTATTGATTAAAAACAGCAAACATTGATGGCAATTGGGGGAGGGGAGGAATTGAAACTCTTGGAAATTTTTGGAAGAAAGTGGCAAGCTATAGCAAGAAACGAAACCATTTGGCAATTTTGTCAAAATACCGAGATTTTTTGCAATCTTTAGCAGAAAGTCAGACTTTGGTAATATTCAATTGTACAGTTTTTATGATACTTTACCCAAAAATATATTCATTATCTGGGTAAAACTATATCGACTCAAAATGAAGGTCTCTACTAAAGTTGGTGGAACTTCTCTGATTTTGTTTTTTTTTTTTTGATCGACGTATATGTACGACACTGCTGCGTATTAAGAAAGTTGGAATTTGTGATCCAAAAAATTGTCTTTCTTCTAGGTGAAGATTCATACAAACCAAGTGGAAGTTTTCCGAATTTCATCCACTGCTATGACTGTCGCAGAAGGGTTTGGAGATGAACACCGTAATCCCATTTTTCAACGAAACCCAGGAATTAAAACCGAGCCAGCAAGCAGTAAATCAACAGACAAGGCAGGAAGTTATATCAGCATATTCTCGACCCAAATCATTTTATCTATTTGTATCGGTTCGCTAGGACTTTTCTTCGGGTTTGTTGCAATTTTACTGCAACACTTTCGAATTTGTGTGCTTGGAGCGCGATAAGAAAACGCTAAAACTTTTATATTTTTTTTGTCCCTTCGACAAATGCTGTAATGCAGCTGTCCTGTTCGAGAATGCAAACAAATTGATCCTTGGCAAATAAGAAGAGACGTAGACAGAGATTTATGTGAAATCAAACGAAACACGTAGAACCTATTTTCCGAAATTTATCCAAAGAAGGTTGAATAATTTGAAGCTGGACGTTCTGAAACTCACGCGACCAAAAGTTCATTTTTAAATTTTTGGCGAATTGCTTTTCTAAACAAAAACAATCTGTATAATTATACATATTTCATTTCAAACGATCCAACTACATACAAAACGGCCAGTTTTAGTCCATTCTACAAGAAACGTTCAGCGAGTATTCATAATTTGTTCCATGAAACATTAAACTGCTGTGGAAAATGGAGGGCTAAAAATGAACTCAAGTGCTACTGGCTTTGGTTGGTTTTTATCGAACACTCTCTCGACGATGAAAGTAAATTTCTAAACGGCTTGTTTTCCAAACAGTTTAAAAAATCAATGGCCCAATGCGTCCTACATGTGGGGTCACCTTCGAAAAAAAAATTGTACATTCCGAAATAATTTTAAAGCACAGGTCGCGTATTCATAAGCATTAAGAAGTAAGAATATGTGAGAATGCAAAGAATTATGTAATTTTTATTTTAGTCGATTCGAGACCAATATTATACCATCGGTCCACCTGTAAGACGAAACTGTAAATTTTTGCTTAAAATATCTCACGAAGGCTCTCTAGAAAAATAAAGAAACTTTTATAATTATTTTGTGTTTTGTCATTTTTGTGATTCTATGACATTGGATTGTTTACATATGAAGATTTGAACGCTCAAAAATTATTATTCTAATATTTGTTAGTTTTTCACCGAATTCGTGTATGACAGTTTGACGATAAACTTTGATTCACGATAAATGAAAAAAAATCACTATGGAAAATAAACAATTTCAAACGGAAATTCTAGAAAAATTTAGCGCATAAATGCAACATCAATGTTTTATTTTTATAACACATCCGTCACATACTATTGATCATTTCGTGATAAACTATGAAAAAAGCTTGATAATTTATCATTAGCACGTAGGTACCTATAAGGACTGTCGTTTAGCAAATGATTCACTGCCATTGGCGTATTTCCGTTAAATTCTGATAACATCAATATTTCAGATACTGATTTGAAAAAGGGAACTGCCACGAAACACGGTTTGGCTCATTATTCTGGACAATAATTTGGTGATAAACGTTACATTGTTGATGGTTAAATTCGAAAATGCGTTCCATTTTCATTTTTAGTGCCTTCATTTTATTTTACTGCAATGGTAAGTACTCTGAAGGACCTATTTTGCGGCTGGTTGAATAATTGAACCATACAGTTAGACTTTTTATTTTTCACGACTTTTAAAATTTGTAGAATGTGCCTCGACCAAAAATGTCATTCTCATATACGATAAAGTGGAAACGACAACATACGACATGGATCAGTTAACAACAAGCGTCAAAAATATTGCTACTGGATTATTCTCTAACGATCGATTGGATATGCGTTTCAAAATAGTATTTCCATATAAATCATGTAAGTACAACTTGAAAATACTATTCGAGGAAGCTGTTTGGGAATTTTTCGTATTTCCTTCTTCCATTACTGATTTTTCAATTGAGTTTTGACATATTTACCCTTGTACATTGTCTCACGTCAGTCACATTTCCCTATTTTTTTAGCGTAATAAACCAATAGAATTTTAAACACACATCACAAAAAATGTTTCGTCTTTTAAGACTGTTTGGAAGATTCATAGAAAAAACGTAGATCAATGATATGAAAGCTCTTGTAAAAAACGTTATGAACGTGTCAGAAATTGTACTAAAAACATAAGAAAAGAAATAACAGGAACTACAGAAAGCTCATTGGCCAGGCTATCAAAGAAATAATTTTAACAAAATTCTCCGAAAGTTGTCATGTAACCTAACAATAAAATTTCAGAAGAATTTTTTAAAGCACTTTTGAAGAATTACGAGTCCGAAATTGAGTCAATATTTCGGATAATTTCAAAAATCAGCTAAATTTCAGTAGCAATTCTTCAATAAATGCTCAAAAACATTATATTTTCGTGATCCAATTTCAAACTCCAAATTCTTAAAAATTGTTCCAAAAAAAAAAGCGTCGAGATATTTGGATTTCTTGCAAAATTTCAACCCGTTTTGATAGGTCACGAGGCACTTTTTCAAAAATTCCAAAAAACATGACCCAATTCTAGGCTCTAAATTTTTCAAATTCTTCAAAAAAAAATGTCGTAGAAATGTATTTGAATTTTTAGCAAAATTTTAACCCATTTTGATAGGATGCAAGGTCTTTTTTGAATAATTCTCAGCAGTTCACCTTTACTCGAAGTCGAAATTGGAGGAGGTGATACTTCAAAATTCGACTGCGCTCAATTGAGCAGACCTTTTTTTCGCAAATGTCGGCTCAATGGGCCATGATCACTGGTATTCAATTTTTCAGAAAAATGATCAAGTAGGCAAATAGATTTTTTTTCAAATATCATGAAAAAAACTTACTCGTTGCCGAACTACTTTTTCTAACACATCAACATTTTGAAACTCACCTGAAACAAGAAAACAAAATAAATCGTCTATTAGTAAAATTACCAATAAATTCTTACACATACAACAATAAAAATAATATAAATTAATCTCATGTTAGATTATTCTGCATATCAAAATATGCAGCGAAAATGAACATACGTCATTACAGGGAGAGAGGGAAGAGAGCCAGAATATTGAATAGATAGATAAAGGTGCTAAGATTACAGATGAACTTGTTCTTTTAGAGTCACAGTAAATAGATTTTAAACAATTGCTACTCCTAATTAAATTTTAGAACAATAGGTACAAGCAAAATTTTGTAATTCAGGCTTTTCAGTCATTCAGGGGCCATTCCATGTCACTTCGATCAGGGTTGGGAAGAGTTGAATTTTCCAATTGAAAATCTGGTCCACACATTTCCAATTCCATTCGGTTTTTAGGCTAACAAAAGAGTCAACGAGGAACAGAATGTTCAAAAATGGAGGAAATATCAATTTCAGAGCTCGTATTCAATCCCCTCTCCCCCCCCAAAAAAACTTTTAGTAATCAACAAAGTTCATTAAAGTAACCAAAAAAGTTACAAAACTTGAACAAAACCACGCAGATAAAAATCACAAAAAAAATTGATCGAGACTTGAACAATTTTGGTAAAGAGGAGGACTTATTGGAAACATTATGGACAAAAAAGTGACATAATCTTAGCAATTTTTGTGAAAAAATTTGAATTATTATTCAGCAATTTTTTGGTTTAAAAAAAGTGAAAATTTTTGACTATTTTCAGCATTGCTTTTTGATTTTTTCCAGAAAACACGAGGACAATTTCAGCAAAAAGTATGGCCAATTTTTTGAAAAAAATGAAACTTTTTCGCAATTTTAGCAAAAAAGTGACATTTGTTGGCAATTTTTCGAAAAAATTGAAAAAATTTGGTAATTTTTGGTAAAACGTAAAACTTTGACAATTTTGGCAAAAAAAAATTGTTGGAAAAAGTCGAAATTTCTAGCTATTTTTGACAAAAAGAAAAATGTTGACAATTTTGTCAAGCAGCAGAGTTTTTTGTCAACTTCTGGCAAACAAACGAGACTTTTTGATAAATTTTGGAACAAAAGTGAGACTTTTTGGGAATTTTGCATTAAACAGCGAAAATTTTGCACAATTTTTGGCAAAAACGAGACCTTTTTTGGGCAGTTTTCATTAAAAACTTAGGCTTACTGAAAATCTCAGCAAAAAGCTGGTCGTTCAGGCAATTATTGGAAAAAACTTAAACTTTTCAGCATCTGAAAAAAAAGCAAGAGTTAGATCATTTCTAGAAAAGGCGGGACTATTTAGCAATTTGAGAGAAAAAAGCGACACTTTTAGGCGATTTTCAGAATTTTTCAGCAAAAAAGCACTTCGAAAATTTTAGCTAACAGTAGGGCTTTGCAACCGTAAGGTTGGAAATGCAGAGTAGCCAGTTGGGGAGTGATTAAAAATGTGTACATATGCGTTTACAATAGAGAACTATAGATAATTAACTATGTAGTTCGCAAATTACTATTAATTTTGTTGATATTGCAATTTTTTTTCTTTTTTCTCAAAAATATTTACCTAGACCAAGATTTGGAAACATTCTACATGAAAACAAATTATTCGCCCATTCTCACCTCAATCAAAATTATAAGTTTCAAGCTAAACAATTTCATTACATATTTCAGCAAATAGGTAAAAACAATGAATTTTAAAAAAACGATCAAAAATAATTTGGATCAATGCGATTCTGAATAACTACATATGTAAGCATAAACATGGGCCTCGGGGAGGGAATGCAAATTGAAAAAATTTGTCACACTTCCTATTTGTTTCCCACCAAACAATCGAAATAAATATTTTCTCGTATTTTTTCAGACATGGTGGAAATTGAGGGTTCCCCACAGGCGAAACCACAGAGTAACCATTACCGCATAAGAAACCCGTCAACATTGAAAAGCCTTCTAACACAATTACGAGAATCCTCTCCACGTTCTGTGATCTTTGTAATCACAAATATTACAACACTTTCTGATGTGACCCAAATGCACGACATATTAGAATACATACAAATTAGAAGAACAGAGGTAATTTTTCGCTGATCGTAATTTCACTTTTGACTTCTGAGTTTGGAGTTAGACACCGTACCAATGAATTCTGAAATTGTTTCAGGTCAACTTTATTATAGAAAAAAAGGACAGTTTTCAAGGTAATTCTCTTCAACACTACTTATCAATCACTTCTATAAGCAACGGGCTTATACATTCAAGTTCGATTCAATTCAACCAGGTAAAAAAAACAAAACGTTTCAATTGCATAAGAAGCGATTCTCTTTCCACAATTAATGAATTTTAGCACAAAAAATTAAACTTGATGGGGTAATCATTCACCACAGATCTCAGATTCGTTGCGTCATTGGTTGAAATCTCTTCCACACAAAGTAAACCAGATACCAATACATCACAGCGATTCAGGGGAATACTGCATCACGTTGGATTCACTTTTGAGAGACACAACATTATACATTGGTAGCAGTTTGGATGACTGCGAGTATGAGATGCAATTAAAAAAACCTTATATGGAATTACAATTGACATTTCAAGAGGATGGAGTGCATTTAGAAAGGATTTATGCCTCTAAGGTGGTATTTCTCACATATTTGTAGATAAGGCTCCAATATCAACTAGGAATACATTGATGAAATTATTATTTCAGCCTTGCTTCATGATAAGGAAAAACCTCAAAAATCTAGATTACCTATCTTTTTACAATTTCCGCGTCTTTGGCCAGAGTAGATTTGACATTGATTACGGATTCTCCAAAGATCCAGTTAGTTCATTGGAAGAAACACGTACAAGACCAATCAAAGGTCGGTATAATTTTTTTTTTATTTCATCAGTTGACAAAATACATATTACCTTAAGAAATCACCTCAAGTGTATAATGTAATTACATTTTCATTGCGAACTCATCAGGAACATTCAACAGACTCTACGTAACTTCGACCAGCAGTAATTTCCAAGCTACATTTGATTACTTCAGAATACGCTTCCTCAATGGTACATATTTTCAAAACAAAATTCCTCTTTATCATGTACCAGAGACTAATCTCTTCGATGGACCATTTGAACCACCAAACAAAGAATATTTCTTCATAGAAGTAAGGGTGTACCTATGTATTATCGAATGCAACCGAATGTGCACATTTATGACTCGAATTGCTTATGTTAGGTCACAGGTCATGTAAATGGAGAAGCAGTCACTCGAATGTCATCGACCGCTATGAATGCTGCTGATCAAATCGAAAACAATCCCATAAATTCCGAATTGAACGACAACACGGACATGAGCTATCTTAACTTGAAAATGATTTTCTTGTTGATCGCATTTTCTAGTTTAGCTGCAGTTTTACTTTGCCAATTCTTCAGGTACATCGAATGTTTCACAAAAACACCCGAGACACCTGCAGAATTGCAAATATCTCATCGTAAAGCGGTACCAAACTTTTACCAGCCGGTGGTCGCTTACAAAGCTCCAAAATAGACAACTTTGTCGAATTGATTCATTTTTAAAAAGTCGAGGGTTTCATGATAATGAAAATTTATCACGAATTATTTTTGAATTTAAGCTAATTGTAAGTTAACGAATTATTATTATTTTGATTAAGTATAGGTATTTTAAAACAGACCTAGGCATAATCTAAAGTAGCGATAAATTTTAGTTTGTGGATATATAGGTATATTTCCTGAGAAAAAAATACATATTTTAAGACAAAATCAACATAATTATGTATTTCGAAAATTATTATTATTTTATTTGATATTTTGGGTTTCAAGGTAAAGTGCCCAAAAGTGGCCACTTGAGCTTTGCTGTTCAACTGAAAAACTTAAGAAGCTATTTTGGAAGGAGAGCAAAATGTTAACAACTTTAGCAACCAGCAGGACTTTTTAGTTGGCAAAAAAAATGAGAAATTTATGTACTTTTTCGAAATTTTTGTCAAAAAACGAGATTCTTGGACAATTTTTGAAAAAAAAAAGACTTTTTAGCATTTTTAAAAAACCGAATTTTTTTCAGCATTTTTTGGAAAAAGAGCAAGAATTCCTGCCAATTTTAGAAAAAAAGCAAGATGTTGACAATTTTAGCTAAAAAACAGGACTTTGCAAAATTTTGTCAAAAAAACGAAGCTCTCGGAATATTTTTGGAAAAAGATGAGATTTTATGCAATTTTTTATAATTGAACGACAATTTCCAGCCTCTTTGCTAAAACGCAAAAAGTTTGACAAGACTTCATGGGTAACTTTTGAAAAAAAAAGTCAAACTGGTCAGACCCTCATTTACATACCAAATCACATTTGAAATTATTGGTTTGAAAAGTCTGTAGCTTTGTTTAACGAAGGAAGCACCTCAACACTGTTAGTCTCCAATCTGTTCGATAAGTTGCCTATATTTAGGTCCTTAAGGGATACAACTCTCGTCGTATTTGGTTGGTCTGACATGAGCCTAGCCTGGAAAGTCAATTGGCAACGGTACACACATTTTAGAAAAAATCCATTTTTCATTGGTTTCTGGTACAACTTTTCAAGACAAACAAAAAAAGGTTCTCTCACAAAATCTTAGAAACTGAATGCATTCAATTTATCAAAAAATTTGCATCATGTATACGAAATTTTCATTTCTCACCTCTATCACTTTTTAACCTCAATCTACTCGTATGATACTTTGCAACAAAAATACTTAGTCTAGAGTCTTGACTTGACCATTGTAATGCGTAGGTAATTAAAAATTAGACGAGTTGATGTTACATTAAAAAAAAATAAAATTATGCAATGTAGATTGAACTTGGTTTTCATCTTTTTTCAAATAGGCCATCACATTATCTTACGCTATTGGCATTATAGATAAAGAGCTTGAAGCGTTTTGAAATATTTATTAATTAATTCATCGTGTAATGACGTTTATCGCTTTCACATACTGATAAAAGTCACTCGAATTCGTTTTCTTGGCAAAAGTTTTGGTATAGATATGAAAAATTCTACATCTTTACCCACATACTACTTCCTTTAATTCACGTACCTACTGATAATAAATTTTCTAACGAGTAAAAACCGTTGAAATATCAATGTAAATTCAATTCGATTTCATTTCTTCAATATAGATTCAATTTTTTCAAGATCGATGCACTGCAACGGTAAGTGCTTTAAAAATAGTACACAATAGATTATAATTTGATTTTAATAACATTAAGTGCATGGAATATTCTTACAAAGGCCACTCAAAAAATCCACTATGGATTGGGTTCTTTGAAGTTCATTTTTATCAATTTTACACATGCATGATTTTCATCCCAACTATATACATACATACAAGAATATCTCAGCTGAAGGCATTTTTATGGTAGATATTTTGGCTTGTGGAGATGACCTTGACCCAAAATTCGCGTGTGCACAAATTTTTTAGAATTGATGAAAACTGTCAAAAATTCGAGACAGGAATCATTACGAAATCAGAAGTTGTATCACAGTGTAACATATTCAAACATCAGTGTCCTACATCAATTTGTAGGGAAGAAATCAGAAGTTTTCGCGTGTTCTTTAGAGCTTGAAAACCCATGAGTCAAGTTACCCTCCTCCTCCCTCCCACTTCTCCAAAATTACTTGAAAACTGAAATTTGGTGTAGATTTTTCTTTCAACCCCCCCTCCCCACCCATCATACAGGAAGCGGATTTTCGTGCTTTCCAGCGGTTTTTGATTTTGTTTCATCGCTCGCTGGATCTCCTCCTCAGTTGTTCTAAGAGGGTGAAATTTGCCGCATATACTCGGATTGGGGGTTTTGAATTTGGAGTCTCTCCCTATAACTACGTAGCATTTGCGAAATATTCGACATGTGGTCCTTACTCGTGTGCTCTCTTTACTTCACATTTTAAAACGACTAGATTACAATGAGATTATTTGTTTTCCTATACACATTGCGAAGATGAAACTTTTGTTGGAACAATGTGCATAGACTTTATTTACAAAATACAGTTACGAGTACATAACCCTGTATTTAGACGTACTTTCAATGTCTATTTTAACCAGTATAGTAAATTTATTGCATTTTTCAGACAAATCCGATGTACACTATCTAAGTGAACTGGCTGGAATCCTGAATTCAATCAAGAACAAGCAAACAAAGGTAACCTGTACCAATTTTAATTTTGTATTTTTATTAAACAGAATGAACTAAATTCAATTTTTTCTCTAGGTCAACTTTTTATCGACAAGAAAGGATCAATTATTTGCTGCCTCGCTATAAACTTTGATAAAAATTCGAATCATACAGTGACCGAAGATCTTTACTTTATTGATCCACTGATCCATCGATCCATCGCATCAACACCCGTATATTCAATCAGGTATGATAAGAAAAATTTTCAAGCAATTGAGAAGTGATCCTCTTTTATAGTCGGGGGGGGGGGCGCATAAGGATCAATTGCACCCCCTGCCGATCCCCCAGCACAACTTTTTTCTTAAAGGAGGAGTCTTAAGTAACATTTCTAGCCCTTGTCCTAAAAAAAAACATGGCCCTACTCACAATTTCAAATTTCAAAAATCTGCTGGAGACTCCAGGAATTTTCGAAAAGTCGCAAGAGGCTTCGAAATGACTTAAACCCACCTGAAGTCGTCTCCAGAGAGTGCTAAAATTGGAATGAAGAGTGAATTTCCGATTTTCATCTCCATTCTTGATAAAATTTCATAAGAATTTCAAGTTTTAGAAATCTACTGGAGGCTCCAGTAATTTTCAAAAAGTCACTGGAGACTCCAAAACGACTTGAAATCCACCTGCAGTCGACTTCGTAGCGTATTGAAATTAGTTTGCAGAATGAATTTCGGCTTTCCAACTCCATAAATTTCGTGGGAATTTCAAGTTTCAAAAATCTGCTGGAGGCTCCAGAACTACTCTCAGCGGTCTGAAACAGTTTCCAATCCATTTGGCAGGTAGAAAATAGGGTATATTCCAAATTTCAGTTTTCTAGGTCAATTTGGCGAGATTTTGATTTTTCCCCTCATTTTTGGCCTTTTGATTTTCAAAAATTCACCAAAAATCGAAAAAGGCACTCAAGCACTTGAAATTTTGTTAGATGATAAATTTTTGCCAGCTCTTTTGATCTACTTTCGTAAGGTTCAAAAAATGTTGTGTAAGTCCAATGTTGGAACGATTTTGACTGACCAGTCAATCAAAATGGCGGCCATTTTGTGAGTACTGAATAGGGCCATGTTTTTTTTTGGGGGGGGGGGGCAAGGGCTAGAAATGTTCCTTAGGACTCCTCCCTTTAAGAAAAAACTACTGAATAATGTATTTTAAATCACCATGAAAAATGCACTTGAGATCATCATGAAAAAATTCATTAGTCATCATCGCAAAAAAAAAGGGTTGGTGAAAATTGAACGTTTGAAATTGCACGGGCAAAATTGCACGTGTATAAATCACCTTAGGTACTTCTACTTATCTTTAAGAAGAGGCGGTTGAATCACAATATCCTCCTTTGAATGCAGGCTTGTTAACCAAAAAAAATCATTCATAACTACGAGTAATTGTATTTTTTATCCTGTATATGCATTTAGGCAAAACGAAAAAATTGATGTGCAATCCACGAACACCTCATTCATGGCCGTATTCAAAAACGTTGATATTCTATTTTTAAATGGGACGGACGTAGCCCTGGAGGAGCATTTGAAGCTCCAACTTATGAAACTTTTTACATACAAGTGAGGGCGTTTAATCTAAATTTTCAACCATAAGTGCAAGATATATGTTCAAATTTTTGATTGTGTTTTTTTTTTTCAGTTCGTAGCTCACATAGAGAAGAAGAGGAGATCAGAATACCACTGACTGCAACAGAAGAATGATTCCGGCCTCGAAACAACATGGATGGAACAACTCAAATGAAAAATATAAAGTAAAAGAATGATTCTGGCCTGGACAGAATGAATTTTATTTAATGTAGTTTTACGTAGGTATATTATTTTAATAGGAGTTTTATTTTATCATCAGTTGTATGTAGCTGTAAGTTTATTACGAGTATGTTTATCTATTCCATAAGTACCGTAGGGTATGTGAAAGGATTAATATTATAATTTTTTTGAGAACAGGGTAAATGCATGAGATGTTCGGCTTCTTATCATCTATTATCTATTTAGGTATAGAATATTAACAGAAGAAATTTTTGTCGAGTGAAGTTGGGTCAAATACATAGCATTTTTCAATCCTTTCCATTCTTTGTTTTATTTTATTAACATTGAGGAAGGGGTGGAGAGGGGTCATTAATTATTTCTTATTTTTTATTTTCATTGTCAAATATTTCAATTTTCTCCAAGTACATAGTTTTTGTTACTCGTTTTTATTCAATTGGATTCATTTCAGAACTTCATAAGTAAAAGTGTAATATTATAAAAACTTGACCCTTGACTGTGTGTTTTAATTTTTACATCGAATTATATATTTTCAATGGAACTCTTTTAGCCAGATCATAAAATCGGGAAAATTAAAACAAAATACCTAATGAATGAATTAAAAAATGAAAAATTATGACGTCATATCCCAAAAAATGCTACACTTACAAGGGAACTACCTGAACCGGCAGAAACGAAAATGAACGAATCAAAGCTAGATCGAAAGGGGACCACCTCAGGACCCCAAATCCAAAATTTCAAGTGCTAAAGTTGATTTCTCGATTTTTGGTGAATTTTTGAAAATTGAAAAATCCGAAAAATTATCAATTAATACCAAAAATAGAAAATATTGATGAAAAATGGAATTTTCTCGGGAAGTGGCTCAGATGGTGTCCCTAACTCATTTACGACTATCGAAATTCGTAAAACCTCAATTCCAGTCATTCTGGAGCCTACAGTGATTTTTTATCATTTCTCCAGAAACTTGAAATTGCTGTGGAACGGCTAAAAATCAACTTTAGCACAAATAACTTTATTTGGGGCCTATATGGGTTGCCTTTAACCGTTTTTTGCGGTTGTCGCAAAAATCGGCGTCTGCCGGTTCAGATGTGTATTTTTGACCACTGGAAAAAATGACAAAATTTGAAAATGTCAAATCTTCCATCTTTTGCGATGCTACCTATCCGAGATCGAGCTCTGGCCTATTTTCGACGTTTCAAATAGGTGAAACCTCCATTTCAACAATTCTGGAGCCTCCAGCGATTTTTTATCTTTTCTCCAGAAACCTGAAATTGCTGTGGAACGGCCAAAAATCAACTTTAGCACAAATAACTTTATTTGGGGCCTATGTGGGTTGCCTTTAACCATTTTTTGCGGTTGTCGCAAAAATCAGCGTCTGCTGGTTCAGATGTGTATTTTTGGCCACTGGAATAAAATGACAAAATTTGAAAATGTTAATGGATGCTCCAGAATAGTCGAAATGGAGGTTTTGCCTATTCGGAACGTCGAAAATTGGTCAGAGCTCGATTTCGGATAGGTAGCATTGTAAAAGATGGAATATTTAACATTTTCAAATTTTGTCCTTTTTTCCAGTGGCCAAAATACACATCTGAACCGGCAGACGCCGATTTTCGCGACAACCGCAAAAAATGGTTAAAGGCAACCCATATAGGCCCCAATTAAAGTTAAGTATTTGTGCTAAAGTTGATTTTTGGCCGTTCCACAGCAATTTCAAGTTTCTGGAGAAATGATAAAAAATCACTGTAGGCTCCAGAATGACTGGAATTGAGGTTTTACGAATTTCGATAGTCGTAAATGATTTAGGGACACCATCTGAGCCACTTCCCGAGAAAATTCCATTTTTCATCAATATTTTCTATTTTTGGTATTAATTGATAATTTTTCGGATTTTTCAATTTTCAAAAATTCACCAAAAATCGAGAAATCAACTTTAGCACTTGAAATTTTGGATTTGGGGTCCTGAGGTGGTCCCCTTTCGATCTAGCTTTGATTCGTTCATTTTCGTTTCTGCCGGTTCAGGTAGTTCCCTTGTTAGTCGACATTTTTGCGATTTGCTAAAAATGGGCAGATTCGTGGATTCGAATAATTCTCCACATTGGCAATTCAAATCACTTCGAATTGTTAAAATTGAAGGTGATTCGTGATTTGAATCAATTTTTATGCGTTTTTGCCCAGTACTGCGCCTTCAAATATGTGATATTCGTTACAATTACAACGATACTTACTCACTGCCTAGCGGTAAAAAAATTAAACAAACTATGAATTCATCGCACATTGACATATTTTAATAAAATCCTGATAACACCGGAATCCGAATGAACAGTGGGAAGGTATTTCCGCAAAATTCAGATAATATCAAAATCAATACATAGTAGTTCCTTTTAAAAACCCAAACTGCGCATAAAATATTAACTTATTTTGTCTAGTTGATGGTAAGTGGTGAAAGAATGAGATGAATGTTACGACATCGAATTAAAAAATGCGTTCGATATTCATTTTTTTCGTTTTTCTTTCATTTCACTGGAATGGTAAGTACTGGAGAAAGTAATTTCTAGAATATCACACATGATCCATATCAAAAATGAATTTTCTTAATTTCAATACATATTTTGCAGAATGTATTTCGACAAAAACCATTCTCTTCATATATGGTAACACAAACATGACTGAATACGATGTGAAGGAGCTATCAGAAAATTTAGAAAACATTTCCAAAGACAAATTGTTCAAGGATGGATTTGATTTCAATTTCAAAATAATACTCCCCAATATATCTTGTAGGTATTTTACAGACGTTTAGCGTAATTATTTTATGCATGATTAAAACCCACAAGATAACCTGTGATGGATTTCTGTTGAGCACTTCCAGAATTTTCAGCCCAAAGTCAACCCCTCGTTCTCTACACTTCATTCGACCGGTAGTTTGAATATTACCTAATATGTAGGTACATTTACTTCATTTTTAGACGTCGTAGAAATAATAAATTCCACAAAACCGAGAACCTCAAACAATTACAGTATCAAAGGCCAGTCAATACTCAAAAGTTTACAAACACAGTTACAAGAGTGTCCTGATCATTCTGTAATCAATATCATTACAAATGCTGCAGCACCTGATGATGTGAACTTGATTCCCAATATACTGGAACTGATACAAATCAAAAGAATCGAAGTAGGTTAACGTAGATTGCGATCGTACACACTCGTATTTCCATATTTCCACAGATAAAGGGCGAATTACATAAAACATGTTTTCTAGGTCAACTTTTTAATCCAAACAGAAGATGAATTACCTATTACCTCGCTTCCTGAATATAAATTAATCACTATTATAAGCAATGGATTTATAGTTTGTTCAGAACTACCTAAATTTGGATTTGATCTGAGACCATCACTGAGATTAATTGAGGTAACAAAAGATTAAAATTTTTAAAACCAAACAAGAAGTAAATTTCTCTTCTAGTAGATGGTGAATACCTTAACAATGCCAACTTTTATTGACAATTAGCCATAGTTTCCAGGTTCTCTGAATTCGTGGTTAAAATCAATCAAGCAGAAAGTCACTTTACTAGCAGTTCATCGCGTAGGTAATTACCGACATTGTATCCATTTAGACCCCTTTTTAAAACAAGAAGAAAAAGAGATGATTTTTACTCGAGGATTACAACTACATTTCGTATTGAAGTATTCCTATACACTAGAAGTGCGTCGCTTCGGTCCAGAATTCAATATCTTCCACGACCACCCTTCTAAGGTATTGTTTTTTTTTAATTATATCATAACGTAACACTGAAATTAACCAATTGTTCGAATACCTTAATTAATGGGAAACATTGCCCGGAATAGATTCAGGAGTGCGTTAAGATCGGCAGAATGTTAACTGAAAACTCTCCACTTCTGTATGGCTTGCGAATCATTGATAGAAGCGATTTCGACATAGATTATGGATTTTCCACAGATGCAGTTCGTTCCTTGAACGAAACACGTAAAAGACCAATCACCAGTAAGTATATAAACTTCAAAAACTCAACCAGAAATATTTTACTTTCAAAATAGGTACCTGATTAACATAATAGTGCAAACTGAAATGTCTACTAATTGTCAACATATCAGGTAAATTAGAAAAAATCTACGTCACGTCCAGCAACAAAACTTTCCAAGCTACATTTAACTCCTTCAGTGTGCTCTTCCTAAACGGTACATATTTTGCGAAAAAATTCCTTTGCATTCAGTACCACAGACTGATTTATTCGCAGGATCATTTCAATCGCCCAAACAGCATTATTTCAACATAAAAGTGAGGGTTCAATATAATATAATTCCCAGTGCAAGCTAGCGTAAAGGATGTGCATTATGTTGTAACACAAATAAACTCACATTTTAGGTAACAGCTCATGTGAAAAAGAAAAAAGTTTATCGATTGTCACAAACTGCTATGAATGCTGCGGATGAATACAACAAAAGTGAAAAAAACTCCACAAATGTACAACTCTATGACAACGCAACGAGTTTTTTGATTTCAAAAATTAAAAAAGTAATATAAATCATAAAATTTTTTAGTATTTTAGGAATTTCTTCATTTCATGAAATATAGTACAAGTTTATTTTAAGAGAGAAATAAATGCACGAAACATTGTGAAAAGTATTTTTATTGATTTTTTTTCAATTCACTATCTCAACTATTCCACTCAGTATTTACCATCCAAATTACATTGTACCATCCTGGTACTTTTTCTAATGAATCAAAAGAGGTCAAATTTGGCGAATGGGGTTCTTTTGAGACTCAAACTTGAGCCATGAAATAGGTAGAGTCAGAATTTAAAATTAAAGGACAGTAATTTTTTCAGAGGATCATGCTTAATAAGAAACAAAACATGATAAAAATGTACAAAAATTAAAATATGGATCCACTGTGACCAACGTATCCAAATTTCAAATTTAAAAAAAATGGCAGCAATTTTGATCCGACAGGTCAGCTAAAATCGCAGATTTTGCGTTCCAACATTACATAGCACTTGCACAAAATTGTTTAAACCGTACAAAAGTAGATCGAAAAATCAGGCAAAAATTTATCACCTGTCAAAACTTCAAGAGCTAAAATGCGTTTTTCGATTTTTGGTGAATTTTTGAAAATCAAATTTAGGCCAAAAATGAGGGGGAAATCAAAATTTTACCAAATTGATCAAGAAAGCTCGACCTGCCAAATCGATTAGAAACTGTTTCAAACTGTTTTCAGCAGTTCTGGAGCCTCCAGCAGATTTTTAAAACTCGAAATTACCCCAGATTTCATCAAATGGAGTTGGAAAGCCGAAATTCATTCTGCAAACCAATTTAAATACGCTACGAAGTAGAATGCAGGTGGATTTTATGTCGTTTTGGAGCCTCTAGCGACTTTTTGAAATTACTGGAGCCTCCAGTAGATTTTTGAAACTTGAAATTTCCCAAAATTTGATCAAATGGAGTTAGCAAGCTGAAATTTACTTCGCAAACTAATTTCAATACGATATGAAGTCGACTCCATGGTGGTTTCAAATGGTTTTGAAGCTTCTAGCTACTTTTCGGAAATTTCAATTTTCCAAAAAACGCCATACAACCTTTCAAAAAGTCGCTGGAGGCTCCAAAACGACTTGAAAGTCACCTGCAGTTGACTTCGTAGCGTATTGAAATTAGTTTTCAGAATGAATTTCGGCTTTCCAACTGCATTTGATGAAATTTTGTGCTAATTTCGAGTTTCAAAAATCTGCTGGAGGCTCCAGAATTGCTCAAAACGGTTTGAAACCGTTTCCAACCGATTTGGCAGGTCTGAAATTCTACTTATTTTTTGAAAATGAAGTGTTCAAAAGATGCAAAATTCTCTCTGCTTTCGATTGATAAAATTTTTAGGCCAGTAAGTGTGATCTACGGCTTGCCAGGCTGCATTTATCAAAAAACTAAAAAAAAAAAAACAACTTCAGAAATAGTTGCATTTTACTATCTCAATTCTCTACATACTCACAGACTGGCAGTAAAGAAAAAAACAAACTATGTACTAATTTATCGAGCATGCATAGACGTATTTTCATAAAATCCTAATAACACCGGAAGACAATAGATAGGTACCTATTTCCGTAAAATCCTGATAATGTCAATGTAGGGTAATTTGTTTAAACATAAAAATTGCGTATAAAATATCATGTGTCTAATTTGTGATTTGTGGTAAGTAGTGAAATGCGTCAATAATTCACCGCGAATTTAAAAATGTGTTCAACTTTCATTTTAGTCATTTTCCTTTCATTTCTTTGGAATGGTAAGCCTACGTAGCAACTTAAGAAAGTCATTTCCAGAATCACACATGATCAACAATGAATTTTTAATGATTTCAACACACATTTGCAGAATGTACTTCGACGAAAACAGTTATCTTCATATATGGTGACACAAACATGACCGAATATGATGTGAAGGAGTTATCAGAAAGCATAGAAAAAATTTCCACAAGCGAATTATTCAACGATGGATTTGATTTCAATTTCAAAATAATACTCCTCAATACATCTCGTAAGTATTTTACAAACATTCGGCATAAATGTTTTAAAAAGTCATTTCAGTCATTTCATTATACCTATTACATAAAAAAATTGCAAAAGGTATTTCTGGGGTACGAAAATTCATCTCTCTCTTAAAAATTTTTCAGAAAATTAGACCGAGTGACGTAATTTTTGAAAAGAGCATGACCTTAAACCCCCATAAACAAAATTTCAGTTTCCCAAATTGATTTTTCGATTTTCATCTTTTCAAGTCTCTTTTTTCAGCATCAATTTTAAAATTTTAAACCCCAGTAGAAAAGTGATGGTTCAAGGTGGGGATCCAATTTTTCTTACAGTCCATTTCGGTCTCCCTACAACTTTTTATCGAATCGCCCCTTCCCCCTCCCCCACTTTCGTGAATTAGTTTTTCGAAAATTAACACGTACATTTACTTCATTTTTAGACGTTGTTGAAATAACAAATTCCACAAAACCGAGAACCTCAAATAATTACACTATCAAAGGCCAGTCAGTACTCAAAAGTCTACAAATACAGCTACAAGAATGTCCTGATCATTCTGTAATCAATATCATTACAAATGCTACAGCACCTGATGATGTGGATTTGATTCCCAATATACTGGAACTGGTACAAACCAAAAGAACCGAGGCAGGTTTCCTATAGTTTGCGATTGTACCTACTGTATTTCTACCTTTCCAAAAAATAAAGGCGAATTACCTACATTTAAAATATTTTATAGGTCAACTTTTTAATCCCATTAGAGGACGAATTACCTGCTACCTCACTTCTTGAATATAAATTAATTACGATTATAAGCAACGGGTTTATAGTCTGCTCAGTATTACCTAAATTTGGATTTGATCTCAGACCATCAATGAGAGCAATTGAGGTAACAAAAATTAGATTGTTAAAACCAAATGAGAAGTAATTTCTCTTCCAGTTGGTGGTGAATTTGTATCTGTTGAATATCGCAGAAATAATTTTACATATACTGTTACCTACAGTTTCCAGGTTCTCTGAATACGTGGTTAAAATCAGTCTCGCAAAAAATAACCCTACTAGTTCTTCATAGCGAAAATGATCGCCAATGTTGCTTCCATTTAGACCCATTTTTGAAACCCGATAATAAAGAGCTGATTCTTACTCGAGGATCACATTTAGTCAATGTATTCTCTTATTCCGATGCAACCATGCGCGTGCCAGGTCGGGATTTACAAGTGGATGTCGAACAACCTACTAAGGTCTTGTTTTTTACATGATCGAACGTAACACTAAAATTATAACTGATTGTTTCAATACCTATATTTTAGTTTCTGGAGTGCGTTTCGATCTACGTATTTACCGAAACCCCTTCACTTCAGTATAGTTTGCGTATCAGTGCTAGAAGCGATTTCGATATCGATTACGGATTTTCCACACATGCAGTTCGTTCCTTAAACGAAACACGTAAAAGACCAATCGTCAGTAAGTACTCGTATACTGCAAATAAACAACCAGTGGGATTTTACTTTCAACCATTTTGATGTTAACACGGTTTGAGTGAATCCAAATTGAAGATCTGGTGAGTTCATCATAAGGCATCATTCCAAAGTTACATACTTGACAAAAAAAATAGGCAGTGGAATAAAAAAAAAGTGTGTAGGTAAATTATAAAGTAATGACAACTAAAAATAAAAATCGCCAGATACTTTAAAAAAATGATACTAATAAATTTTCAAAAACTTTTATTCAAATTGCCCCTTTTCTGATGTAGAAAATTTTTTTTAGATACTTATACGTATGATTTTTTTTCTGTTTTGTAACTTTGGAGTGATGCCTTATGATAAACTCATCAGATTTTCAATTTGGGTTCACTCAAACTAGGTATGAGAACCTCGAAAGAGTTAAAATATAGATAGTACGTAAGTACATGACAAACATAGCATATAACTGAACTGAATACATTTCATTGTCAATACCTATACATATGTGTGTGCATTTCAGGTGAATCTGAAAAAGTCTACGTCACATCCAGCAACAAAACTTTCCAACCTACATTTAATTCTTTCAGTGTACTTCTTCTAAATGGTACTTATTTTGGAGGAGATATTCCTTTGCATTCAATATCAGGGACTGATTTATTTACGGGATCATTTAAACCACCCAAAAAAGAGTATTTCTTTTTACAAGTAAGGGTTCAATATAATTTACAGTGCAAGTCAGTGCAAGGGATGTGCATTATAACACAAATAATCTCTCATTTTAGGTGACAGCTTATATCAAAGAGGAAGGAATTTCTCGACTGTCATGGACAGCTATGAATGCTGCGGATGAATATAACAAAAGTGAAAACAACTCGACAAATGCACAAATCTATGGCAACACAACAAGTTCTTTCATCTCAAAAATTAAAAAAGTAACATAAATCATAGGTAATATAATTTTTTAGTATTTTAGGAATTTCACCATTTTATTATAATACGAATTCATTTTATGAGAGAAATAAACGCACAAAATATTATTGTGAAAAGTATGTTGCTTGAGTTTTTTTTCAATTCACCATCTACTACCATACACCAATGATTCATCATCCAAATGCAATTCATCAATCTATATATTAAAATTATGACCGGATTTTTGTAATACTGAGATCTCAGGAACGGCTGAACCGATTTTGATCGACAAAGTCTCAAAAAAAAGCTTTTGACCCGTAGATGTGCAGGTTTTTATCAAAAGTTCAAAAAGTTGCGTCGTAAAGCTCAAAAAAGCTCAATAATTGATTTTAGCCTATACGTAGCGCATTCAACGTATACAGAGAAGTACGTATATTATACCTTGAAAGAGCATCGAAAGAAGTGTAATGTTGAAGAAAAAAGTTTTCAAAAAAGTTGCGCCTTAAAGCTCAAAAAAGCTCAATAATTGATTTTAGCCTGTACGTAGCGCATTCAACGTATACAGAGAAGTACGTATATTATACCTTGAAAGAGCATCGAAAGAAGTGTAATGTTGAAGAAAAAAGTTTTCAAAAAAGTTGCGCCTTAAAGCTCAAAAAAGCTCAATAATTGAATTTAGCCTATACGTAGCGCAGTTAATGTATACAGAGAAGTACGTATATTATACCTTGAAAGAGCATCGGAAGAAGTCTAATGTCGAAGAAAAAAGTTTACAAAAAAGTTGCGCCTTAAAGCTCAAAAAAGCTCAATAAATTGATTTTAGCCTATATTTAGCGTATTTGACGTAGGAGTATGTAGAGAAGTATGTATATTATATGTATCTTGAAAGAGCATCGAAAGAAGTCTAATATCGAAGAAAAAAGTTTACAAAAAAAGTGCGCCTTAAAGCTCAAAAAAGCTCAATAATTTATTTTAGCCTATATTTAGCGTATTTGACGTATGTAGAGAAGTATGTATATTATATCTTGAAAGAGCATCGAAAGAAGTCGAATGTTGAAGAAAAATGTTTACAAAAAAAGCTGTGCTGTAAAAAGCTCAAAAAAAGCTCAATTATGACCAGCTTTTTTTGACTCTAAGATCTCAGCAACGGCTGAACCGATTTTGCTATACGATGTCTCAAAAAACAGCTTTTGACCCATAGATGTGCAGGTTTTGATTAAAAGTTCAAAAAGTTGCGCCGTAAAGCTCAAAAAAGCTCAATAATTGATTTTAGCCTATACGTAGTGCATTCAATGTATACACAGTAGTACGTATATTATACCTTGAAAGAGCATCAAAAGAGGTCACATGTTTAAGAAAAAAGTTCACAAAAAAGTTGCGCCTCAAGCTCAAAAAAGCTCAATAATTGATGTTAACTCTATACTCAAAGCCTTCAACGTATATAAAGAAGTACGTACTATATTATACACTTTGAAAGAGCATCACAAAAAGACAAATCTTGAAGAAAAAAAGTTTCAAAAAGTTCCAGGTCAAAGCTAAGTGAATGCTTGAAAGTTTTGAATTATGGCCTGATTCTTTTGTCTGTGAGATCTGAGATCTTAGCAACTGCTGAACCAATTTTGATAAATGACATATCGAGAAAGGTTTTGAAGTGTAAATGTGCAGGTTTATGTTGAAATTTCAAACAGTTACACTATAAGCTCAAAATAGCTCAATAATCAATTATGTCATATTCGGTGGGTACACAATGTACCTACATTGTACCTCAAAAAGTCTCCGCGGAAAAAAACTTATGACAAAAAAAAACTTTCAAAAGTTGAAAGTTGTGGTCATGCAGTATTTGATCTTATTTGATGTGTAAAAAAATTATACAGATTGTACTTTGAAAAAGCACAGTGAAAAAACCATTCTAGACTGTAAAAAGCTTTTAAAAATTGTTGGCAAAAGTTCAGCGAAAGTTCAGCGAAAGTTTAAAAGTTCATTATGAGTTGGTTTTTTGTCACAGCAAGATCTCTGCAACAGCTGAACCGATTTCGATAAACAGCCGCTTGATAGAAAGGTTTTGAATAGTACATAGATATGCAGGTTTATGTTGAAAGTTCAACAATTTTCTTCATGAGCTAAAAAAAGCTTGAAAACCATTTACTAAATTTTGAAATGTGAAACAAAGTTAAGTACTACAAAAAGTTGATTTTATAATAAAAGAACATTCAGGGTGCATCGTCAACATTACCTCATGTTATGAACTTTAAAGCTTTCGCTGAACTTTTACCATAAACATGAGAGTTTTTTTCTGTTAAAAATTGTTTTTCAACTTAGATCTTTCAGGGTACAACATAAGTATTTTTGTCTGCCCATCAAATGTTTTTTCATCTTACTACAAAATTTTTTGTACTTTCAACATTAGCTTGCACATCTACACTTCAAAGCCTTTTTACTGAGAGGTTGTTATTTTAGGTCAAATACCACATGTCAAGAAGTTTTGAGCTTTCGCTTAGCTTTTTTTCAGAAATTTTCAAAAGTTGATGGTAAAAGTTAAGCGAAACCTCAAAATTTTTTGACATGAGATATTTGACCAGATCAAGTCATATACGTACATGCAAGGTTGAATGTATTCACCAATTTATGTAGAGGGTGCAGCAGATTGAGTCATTTGAGTCGAGACTTTGATAATCTTAGCAAACAGAAAAAGAACTACTGAAATTTTTGGTAATTTCTGATAAAAAATGATTTTTTTAAAACTAAAAAACAAAACATTTTTGTAAATTAAAAAGAAACAAGATTGTTGATTTGGTAAAAAAAAAAGAAATTCTCAATTTTAGCAAAAAATAGCAAGTTTGGTAGTTATCTACAAAAAAAATATGACGTTTATATTTTTTGCAATTATTTTTGTTGCTTTTATTAGGTAAAACTAAGTATAGGGTAAAAAACAAGTTTTTTTTTGATATTTTTGGTAAGAGTTTGCAATGTTGCCAAAAAGTTATCATTTTTTTAGACTTTTTAAGAAATGAAACCAGGACTTTTCGCCAATTGTTGGAAAGAGTGATATACTTTTTCGCAACTTTTATTGAAAAACTGGACATTATTTTGATTTTTGATGAGAGTGATTGAGTGTTTTTAGAATACATTTGGGGAGAAAGCGACGCTTTGGGGTAAATTTTCGACTTTTGGTGCTGACAGTTGAAATAAGTACATATTGGAATTTTTTGCGATAAAACAATATTTTTTTCTGTTAATTTTTAAAAAAACCTCATCAAGAATTACAATGTTAGCCAAGAGCAGAACTTTTTGAGAATAAGATATAAACAAAGAAAGACCCTTTCAAAACTTTTCAATAATTATGTATTGCGAAAAAAGTAGAACTTTTTAGTACCTACCTAATTATCAATTAACAGTTTCTGGCAAAACAGGTAGATTTTTGAACAATTTTTTGGAAAAAAGGTAGGCCACAGATTTTTTACAAATTTCATTAAAAGCAAAATTTTTTATCAATTTTTGCCAAAAAGCAAAATTTTGATATGTACTTAAGGGGATATTCTCAATACATGGTAGTATATCTGTCCGCCTGCCAAACTTCAAACACATAATTCAGAGCCATTTGTGCATGGAATAGCTTCAAATTGCGTATAATACGTTTTTCAAAACATTTTGAACAATCCTGTGCATGCAATTGTCAATACGTTGAGTAGTTTTCGAAAAAATTCGATTTGATGAAATGTTGAACTTTTTGAGAAAAAATCCAACATTTCTTAAAACTGTATTTATTGAAAAACTATTCAACGTATTGACAAATGCATGCACAAGATTGTTCAAAATGTCTTGAAAAACATGGAAGTATTTCAAATTTGAGCCCATTCCATGCATCCGCGGCTCTAAATTATAACATTAAAGTTTGTCCCATAAGACCAATGTAAAATAAGGCATTTTGGTTATACTACTACTATGTATTCAGAATATCCCCTTAATAGGAAAAAACAAGGCTTCTTGACAATAATTGTCAAAAAAATTATACCTTTTTGCAATTCTTTTTGAAAAAGCGAAGCTCATTTTTTTGAATTTTCCAATAACTAACAGTGAAAAAATCATGATTATTCTACATATTAGTTACTGAATTTTTAAAATGTACATTTACGTTTTGAAGAATCGCGCAGTATGCGCGATTAACGGGTTGGCTAGTGTATCATTATAGTTGTAATTGTGCTTTAATGAATTTACGTACGTACGTAGGTAGGTAGGTAGGTTGGTACATTTACCTTATAAGTTTACCATCATTGCTACTTAGTACTTACTTACGTTCCGTTTGTTGAATTATTACCAGCGCTTATTCCCTATAGTGTGTTTGCTGCGCTTAATCATATGATAAGCTATTCCGAAACGATTTAATTTTTTAAATTTCTTTCTCGCTGCATACTTAATACATTAGGTACATATACCTATCTCGTCGAGTACGAGCTACTTACCTATCTTGTTTTTCATCACTTCGTTTATTCGAAATGTTAGTTGTAATTTTTCTAGTTTCGAGTTGCTTATGCATGTAGTAGTGCATCAATAATTCACACGTCCTTCCAAGATTCCCCCTCCCTCTCCTCATCATTGCCATAATTTTGAACAAAATGTAAATTTTTACTCGCCAAAAAGCTTTCAAAGGGTAGCCACTTTTTTGTACCTATACATACACCAAGATTATATCATTTGATTCGCTTTCGAATCCGTCATCATGTCTGCATGATGAATTTATAAGTACTCGTGCGTACAAAACAACAATAGCCTGCGTTTTTGGACGTGGAAATTCTGAGATGTCTCCGACGTTCGATCAAAAAAAAAAAAAAAATTTCCAAAGAAAATGCTACGCGAAGAGCAAAACCGGGACTTTGTTCCTCGTTCGCATCATTATGCCGGTCAACTCAGTTGTCTTCAAAGTGGTCAACTCTCCTACTTTCATAATGAATAAGGTTCGAAAGCCGAGATCTTTCAGGAAAAATTCACGTACGTATAAAAAGTAAATTTTCAAAATGATAGGGACTGTCATTTCTAATGCTTTCGCTACAATTCAACTTTCTGAGAATCAAATTATTCCTTCAGCTCCTTCTGTGCCACTGCCTTCCGCCGGCCGGCCATACTTTCAAACCTTTGAATCGCCGAACACTGGACAGCTCAGCTCAGCTCAGTGATCCGGACAATCTGCCTCGTTGCATCGCGTCGTTTTTTCGGAACACAAAGTTCCTTCGAGACGGTTCTGTTGCGAATGACAGAAGCGAGCTCTGAGCGATGCAACTACCTGCGTAAATTTCCAATCCGCCCATTTTACCACCACCTGCAGCTGCACCATGCATCGTCATCATCAGTGGTGCACGCAGTCCAACTGCCTGACAAGATAATCGAAGTACCTACTGATACATAATACAGGGTGCCCAGAAATATCGGGTACCCCAAAGAAAGTTTTTCATTAAAAATATACGCGTAGGTTGGCAACGTGAACGGTTTAATAGATGCGTATGATTGGTGGAATGTTATCTCTCCAGTCCAACAACCAATCATGTGCTATCATTATTATCATTCACTGTGCCCAACCGAAGTATTTAGCAGAAAACTGTTTAGGGGTACCCGATATTTCTGGGCACCCTGTACATATGTAGAGGTGGTGTCTTGGTCTGGATGTGTTATCGCTTCGAGGCAGGTGTCAAGTGTGCATGATAAAGGTTTTTTTTTGTATATGTATTGAAAACATATTGCCAAATATAAATCAGATAAGGGCGACTCGGACTGGTAGTATCCCTTCGACGGCAGGTGTGCATAATGAAGAATTTCTATTGAAAACACCATTGACAAATATAATATATCTAAATCAGTTGAGGAGTGACTCATTCGTTATCCGCCTGTCTGGTATTTCCAAATTCCACACGCTTTATGTGAATCAGATAAGGGTGGCTGATTCATTGTGTTGAGCGAATTGCCTATCTGGTATTCTCAATTTTGCACCGATAAGGGTTATTATCACACGGGTGGGGCTTTGTCTGTTGGTTCTTCAATAGATTATACAAGGTGGTAAATTTTTAATGTTCAAAATTGTTATACAGGTACCTATGTATATTGTATATTACCTACATACATTGTGCATAAGTGACTACCACCCCTAGGGCGGGGGAGGGGGTAAGAAGCGGATGACAGCTAATTTGGAAACCTGCAAAAAAAAATGTCGAGTACCATAAAGCCAAAACCGAGTTGATCTGACATGCTATGATTCCACAATCTTAATTAATACTGCAATGCTTTGAAAAAATTGAGTATTTTTTTGAATTTTATTTATTTTTTTTCAACATTGGAGAGAAATCCGAGTACATGAGTAGATGTCAGCTAGGCAATTACCAACTGAAATTAACCTATCATACTTATTGAAAATTCAGAGAAAGGTGGAGCGAATCTTGGTTATCTCGATTCGACTGCTAGTCTATATATTAAAATTATGACCGGATTTTTGTAATACTGAGATCTCAGGAACGGCTGAACCGATTTTGATCGACAAAGTCTCAAAAAAAAGCTTTTGAGCTGTAGATGTGCAGGTTGTTATCAAAAGTTCAAAAAGTTGCGCCGTAAAGCTCAAAAAAGCTCAATAATTGATTTTAGCCTATACATAGCGCATTTAACGTATACAGAGAAATACGTATATGATACCTTGAAAGAGCATCGAAAGAAGTGTAATGTCGAAGAAAAAAGTTTTCAAAAAAGTTGCGCCTTAAAGCTCAAAAAAGCACAATAATTGAATTTAGCCTATACGTAGCGCAGTTAATGTATACAGAGAAGTACGTATATTATACCTTGAAAGAGCATCGAAAGAAGTCTAATGTCGAAGAAAAAAGTTTACAAAAAAGTTGCGCCTTAAAGCTCAAAAAAGCTCAATAATTGATTTTAGCCTATATTTAGCGTATTTGACTTATGTAGAGAAGTATGTATATTATACCTTGAAAGAGCATCGAAAGAAGTCGAATGTTGAAGAAAAATGTTTACAAAAAAAGCTGCGCTGTAAAAAGCTCAAAAAAGCTCAATTATGACTGGATTCTTCTGACTCTAAGATCTCAGCAATGGCTGAACCGATTTTGCTCGACGATGTCTCAAAAAAAAGCTTTTGACCCGTAGATGTGCAGGTTTTAATTAAAAGTTCAAAAAGTTGCGCCGTAAAGCTCAAAAAAGCTCAATAATTGATTTTAGCCTATACGTAGTACATTCAATGTATACACAGTAGTACGTATATTATACCTTGAAAGAGCATTAAAAGAAGTCGAATGTTTAAGAAAAAAGTTCACAAAAAAGTTGCGCCTTAAGCTCAAAAAAGCTGAATAATTGATGTTAACTCTATACTCAAAGCCTGCAACGTATATAAAGAAGTACGTACTATATTATAAGTACCTACTTTGAAAGAGCATTACAAAAAGACAAATATTGAAGAAAAAAAGTTTCAAAATGTTCCAGGTCAAAGCTAAGTGAATGCTTGAAAGTTTTGAATTATGACCTGATTCTTTTGTCTGTGAGATCTTAGCAACTGCTGAACCAATTTTGATAAATGACATATCGAGAAAGGCTGTGAAGTGTATATGTGCAGGTTTATGTTGAAAGTTCAAACAGTTACACTATAAGCTCAAAAAAGCTTAATAATCGATTATGCCATATTTGGTGGGTACACAAAAGTACCTACATTGTACCTCAAAAAGTCTCCGCGGAAAAAAACTTAATTCGGACAAAAAAAAACTTTCAAAAGTTGAAAGTTGTGGTCATGCAGTATTTGATCTTATTTGATGTGTAAAAAAAATATACAGATTGTACCTTGAAAGAGCACAGTGAAAAAACCATTCTAGACTGTAAAAAGCTTTTAAAAATTGTCGGCAAAAGTTCAGCGAAAGTTTAAAAGTTCATCATGAGTCGGTTTTTTGTCACAGCAAGATCTCTGCAACAGCTGAACCGATTTTGATAAACAGCCGCTTGATAGAAAGATTTTGAATAGTACATAGATATTATGCAGGTTTATGTTGAAAGTTCAACAATTTTCACCATGAGCTAAAAAAAGCTTGAAAACCATTTACTAAATTTTGAAATGTGAAACGAAGTTACGACAAAAAGTTGATTTTATAATAAAAAAACATTCAGGGTGCATCGTCAACATTACCTCATGTCATGAACTATAAAGCTTTCACTGAACTTTTACCATAAACTTTTGAGAGTTTTTTTCTGTTAAAAATTGTTCTTCAACTTAGATCTTTCAGGGTACAACATAAGTATTTTTGTCTGCCCATCAAATGTTTTTTCAGCTTACTACACAATTTTTTGTACTTTCAACATAAGCTTGCACATCTACACTTCAAAGCCTTTTTACTGAGAGGTTGTTATTTTAGGTCAAATACCACATGTCAAGAAGTTTTGAGCTTTCACTTAGCTTTTTTTCAGAAATTTTCAAAAGTTGATGGTAAAAGTTGAGCGAAACCTCAAAATTTCTTGACATGAGATATTTGACCAGATCAAGTCATATATATATATGCAAGGTTGAAAGTTTTCACCAATTTATGCAGAGGGTGCAGCGGATTGAGTCATTTGAGTCGAGACTTTGATAATATTAGCAAACAGAAAAAAAACTACTGAAATTTTTACTGAAATTTTTGGTAATTTCTGATAAAAAATGATTTTTTTAAAACTAAAAAACAAAATATTTTTGTAAATTTAGAAGAAACAAGATTGTTGATTCGGTAAAAAAAAAGAAACTCTCAATTTTAGCAAAAAGTAGCAAGTTTGGTAGTTATTGACAAAAAAAATTATGTAGTTTACATTTTTTGAAATTATTTTTGTTGCTTTTATTAGGTAAAACTATAGGGTAAAAAACAAGTTTTTTTTTTTGATATTTTTGGTAAGAGTTTGCAATGTTGCCAAAAAGTTATCATTTTTTTAGACTTTTTAAGAAATGAAACCAGGACTTCTCGCCAATTGTTGGAAAGAGTGATAATACTTTTTCGCAACTTTTATTGAAAAACTGGACATTATTTTGATTTTTGATAAGAGTGATTGAGTGTTTTTAGAATACATTTGGGGAGAAAGCGACGCTTTGGAGTAAATTTTGCACTTTAGGTGATAAAAGTTGAAATTAAGTAGGTACATATTGGAATTTTTTGCGATAAAACAATATTTTTTTCTGTTAATTTTTAAAAAAGCCTCATCAAGAATTACAATGTTAGCCAAGAGCGGAACTTTTTGAGAATAAGATATAAACAAAGAAAGACCCTTTCAAAACTTTTCAATAATTATGTATTGCAAAAAAAGTAGAACTTTTTAGTAATTATCAATTAACAGTTTCTGGCAAAACAGGTAGATTTTTGAACAATTTTTTGGAAAAAAGGTAGGCCGCAGATTTTTTACAAACTTCATTAAAAGCAAAATTTTTTATCAATTTTTGCCAAAAAGCAAAATTTTGATCTGTACTTAAGGGGATATTCTCAATACATGGTAGTATATCTGTCCGCCTGCCAAACTTCAAACACATAATTCAGAGCCATTTGTGCATGGAATAGCTTCAAATTGGGTATAATACGTTTTTCAAAACATTTTGATGAATTCTGTGCATGCATTTGTCGATACGTTGAGTAGTTTTTGAAAAAATACGATTTAATGAAATGTTGGACTTTTTGAGAAAAAATCCAACGTTTCTTAAAACTATATTTATTGAAAAACTATTCAACGTATTGACAAATGCATGCACAAGATTGTTCAAAATGTCTTGAAAAAAATGTATTTCAAATTTGAGCCCATTCCATGCATCCGCGGCTCTAAATTATAACATTAAAGTTTGTCCCATAAGACCAATGTAAAATAAGGCATTTTGGTTATACTACAACTATGTATTGAGAATATCCCCTTAATAGGAAAAAACAAGGCTTTTTGACGATAATTGTCAAAAAAATTATACCTTTTTGCAATTCTTTCTGAAAAAGCGAAGCTCTTTTTTTTGAATTTTCCAATAACTAACAGTGAAAAAATCGTGATCATTCTACATATTAGCTAATGAATTTTTAAAATGTACATTTAGGTTTTGAAGAATCGCGCAGTATGCGCGATTAACGGGTTGGCTAGTTCATCATTAAACGTTTGGAATGCAACAATTTCGTACATCAATGAAAACCAGAGTCAAGGAATTTTTGTAATTTTTGGGTTAGGTTTGAATTTTAAAAAATTTGACACAGTGACCTGCAAAATTTTCAATTTTTTTCATTAATAGGTACCTTACCCAAGATTTAGAAGAACTATTTCATTGTTTTTGAATAAATTATTTTACACTAAATAAAAATTTAAAAATAAAGACAGTTTTGAAAATGACGCCAATTTTCAAAGATTTTTGTACTTTCTGAAAGAAATTTCTACGTTACTTTCCTACATTCATGCCATTTTCGTTCCGTTATGACTCTCTAAATTTTGATTCAAATTTAAAGAGTAGAGTCCTAAAACCAAGATAAAAATTGTTGGGCAAAAGGCCTTTTTTTTCTGTTGCATTTCAACTTCGAAACCGAATTTGAATAAATTTAGTCCCATAAGAGCTGTGAGATCTGCCCCAAAAACCAAATTTTTGAATTTTTGGACCTCCCAACGGTAGATGGCATCACCTTTGAGAACCCTCGAGACAATTCCCAACATTCATATTTTCTGAGTACTACGTCAGTTGGGGGTATAACAGAAGAATTTTTAGGTCTTCGATGCACGTGTTATGATTATTATTAGTTTCTGGACATAAATTACCCTTCAAAATTTGTTCAACCTCAAAAGATCCTTATAATTGTGAAAAAAACAACGCTTTTTGCCAGTAAAATGTCGACCCTTTCATTACTTTCAAATTTCAAACCACAGAAAGAGTTCAATTTGAGACACTAAATCTTGTTATTTTCTGATTACCCCTCCTTCTCCCATCCTCTACACAATTTCACAAATATTTGCTTAAATCACCTCTGCGTACTCTGAAAAGATTAATACTTTAAAGGAGGATGTTTTGTACAAGATAAGAGAAGGGTTAATTACATTTTCGATAAGAGATTTAGCGTAAATCAGTTTTATACACGAGTAGAACAATCTTCTCAGTAAAATCCTTTTTTCTTTACGAGATAAAATACTGAATTTTTAGAAGGGCTCATCCCTTGATACAGATAATTTAACACAATACTGATTATATACTGATAAACAACAGAACAGGTACTCGCACATTCGAAATACAGTAGGTAACAAAATGAGTCATTCGTAGAATTGAATACCTACCCTATTTTTAGAAGGCCAAAAAAATCACCACCTTCACCATTACAGTAGGAAATATACGTACGTATACATACACAACAAAATATACGAGTAATCTTCATACCCATACATCCACCCCTATAATTTACTTCCCTTATACACTTTATCTTTACCGACTTCCAAGAAACGTGTAGACTACCCAAGACACCCCATCAATCAACTTCACGTTTCATTCTGGAAAAAACTCCGCATTCAATACCTGGCTGATTCACTTCCAACAAACCACCATTTAACAACCGCGACCGAAGTAATTAAGTCATTCGAAATTCGAATCACACTGTACCTATTCTTTTGAAAGATGAAAAAAAGAAACAACAATGTAATGTGGCCAATCTGTTGAAATGTTAAACAGATCGTTTCGTCGCTACCAAGAACTCTTCATTGTTATTTACCCCGACTGACTTGTATATTTTTACCTAAAGCCCGAAGATTTCGTATGTGTGAAGAAGTCAGACGTCAATTTGCTTTTTTGTTCGCTCGGAGTCAGACTAGTTTCAGTTTTCTGTAAGGGAAGTTAATGTTTAGGAAATCTTCGACCAAAGTGTACGTTCGTGTTCGTTTCAAGAGGTGAATAAAGGTGTAGTGCGAATTCGTTAAGATGAAATTGACGTTATTTTATACCCTGTTTGTGACCATTTCGTCGGTCTCTTGTGGTAAGTAGAAGTAATTTATTCATTTTTTAGTTTATCAGACTTTGAGGATGATTTTTAATAATTTTCAAGCTAAAAAATTGGTCGAATGAGAAACCAATACTTAAAGGGATGATGCATGGGCCATTTAAGGTAATGTTTTTCAATTAGGTGTTTGTAAACTTATGGTTGGTAGATTTTTAAATGTTCATAATAACACTCCAATTTCAATTTCATCTCAAGTTCGTATTTTTTTGAAAATGTAAATTTTAAAAAATCGAAAAATGTCTTCAAAAGAAAAATTTACCTATCCTAAACTAAAATCCAAGTTACCTATTTTCAAACCATTTCGCACGTATTTTTTACAGGGACCCGAATTATGAAAAATTTCATCGTATTCCTAAACGGTAACAATCTAGCAGGAGTCGACGAAGAAATATTGACCAACTTGATCGCGTCACCGGTTTTAAAAACCTCACCAGAGAAAAACATTTTATTAAATTACTCGGTGAAATTCCCATACCTAGAAGGTAAGATGAGCAACTTTTTTCACAAAATTTCAAATTGCTGCATTTTTAATTTCGTACTTATACTTATTTTACGAATATTTTCCAGATCCGATAAATATTCCATTATCAGAAAACCCCAGCATTGATCACTTCCGGCGATTGATTCGAGACCACAGCCTTGACGTAAATGTACTCCCATTAACTCTGTTGAATCTACTAGTCAAAAAAAGTCCACAATTTTCTGATATTTTGATGATTACCAACGCTCAACCGGAAAATATCGCAAATTCATTGCCAGATACCCTCGACATAATGCGAAAGAAAATGATCAAGGTAATTTTCATTTTTAATAATTATTAAACTTTCACATAGCCAGATTGATTGATTCATGTCGTATTTTGCAGGTTGTAGTAAGGACCTTTGATTCTTTGAAAAATACTGATAAAGATGCTACGGATTTATACAACTCCGTACAATTGAGCAACATCACCGACTCGTATCACAAAATTAATAAATTAACTAAAACCATCAAAAGCGAAATGGTTTTTACCAATGTACTCAAACGAATGCTGATAAATGACGAAAACAGTGAGCATAAAATATTTTCTTTTAATCTTTATTCGTATGTAGGAATATGTAGGTGTAGTTAATACAGTTATTTCCAACACAAGTCATGACAGGTAAGGTAAGTTAGGATTTTTAGAGTCATTCTTGCCACCCGCGGTGACAGTAGTCAAGTACTTTTTTTCGAATATGTCGCCATAATATAACAATAGGTAGAGGCACAATGTTTTTGGAAATGACTAATGAAGAAATTGCTAAAACCATTACTGATTCTTGAAATGGGGAGGAAAAATCTTGGAATATGTGATCGTATAAAGCGTCCTAAATCCTACTGAATGATTATGGCATTAAAGCACTAGAAAGAATCTCATCAATAAAATTATACGAGTTTATAAGCAAATTAAAGGCATCGATCTTTACTTTGAATTGCATTTTCTGATATGATGTTTGACTTGGGCTCTACGAATTTCAAACTGGATTGGATTCGTATTCAGCGAGTTTAGCTGTTCTGAATGCACTCTTTTTAAAAATTTCAAAAATAAAAATGCACATATCATAAGATTTTCCATTTTTTTGACCAGGTGTAATAATCGTGCAATTATAAACACCCCCCTCCCTCAAAAAAAATGTTGCAAGTTTACCAGCAATTTCTTCTTGAAATTTTGAAAACAAAAAAAAAACAAATAACCCTAAAAATGAAATCTTTGCGAAAGGAAACGTTTCAAATTTTTTTTGTTCCAAAACGAGAAGAAAGGAAATTCCTGTTCAAAAAAATCTCCATAAACTTCAATTCACAAAATTCGACACAAATCCAAGTAGGTAATAAGTTGGAAATTATTTATCGTCTTGTTTTCCAATAGTTAGGGGGAGGGTCGGAGAAGAAAAGTTATGCAATGACGTCACACGAACGTGACATTTTGAGTGAAGTTAAATGCTCTAAAATTTTTATCAATTCCAAAAATGCTGAAAAAAGGTTTAAAATTTTCTATTACCTGAAGCACCCCCTCTCACTCCCCGCTCACCACCTAAGAGGAGGAGAATGAAAATCGTTAATAATAATGCATTTTCAACGTAAAAATCGATTTCAAACTTCAAAAAAACGTCGACACTTTTCGGAATCAAGAAAAATTCTAAATTCGATATAATAGCCTCCCTCCCACCAACTGGAAATTAGTTTCGTTTTCAAAAATAATGAGATCGAATTGAACTAGCATCATTGGACGTAACAGCCAAATTTCTCAAAAATTGAATTTTTCGAATTATTTATTTCGACTTCTTAGCCTCATATCCCCTACCTCTTCCAAGAAAATTCATTAGTAGTATTTTCTATATAAAAAGTAGAAATTATGCCCTGACGTTTATATTGTGCTTGGAAAAATTCAAATTTCGATGTGTAAAAATTAAATCTAAAAGGAGAAGAGAACTTTTAAATGGAATTTTGAGAATATTTGATTAATTTTTGAGGATCACTTTCAATTTTTGGTCAATAGGATAACCTTTTTGATGACTTTGATGATCTACAGTCCAAAAAGATGACTATTCGATAACTTTGATGATCTGGTGGACCTCTTTACGTTTTAGATAATTTTGATCAAAAAAAAAAAGTTGAGTACCTGACCTGAAAGTGGGTTCAATTTTGGTGCAAAAATCCATCGAGCGCATCGATATTAACAAATTAAGGGTTTCTCGTGAGGGGGAGAGGGAAAGGGAGTGAGCAATGAATGAATCATTTGAATAGCATGGACATAACTTTACTAAACCACAATGATGTCAAAACTTTTACAATTCAGTTTCAGTTTTCAACCAGTTTCATTTTTAGTTTCATTAAATTATTCCATCAAATTCGTAATATTTTGGAAATTTTGAGAAAAAATGAACTACGTACATACTTAAATTTCAGTTTTGCTTTTTTCAGTTTCAGTTTTCGATCATTCCAAAGTTTAGACAAAATAAAACTTCTGCTTGCCTATTTCGATTCAATTTTGAGACGAAACTCAAACGAGGGAGAGGATGGAAAATGAAATACATAGGTACCAACTATGATCATGATTTTCGGATTTATCGCGAAATTTCAACACTTTCTGCTGGTTTTCATCGAAATTTGAAGATAAGATGTGATGGGAGGGGGAGGGGAGGGGACGGAATCAGGATGCAACATGCCAAAATAAATAAATGAATAATTCTGGGGCATAACTCTTTACCTAATGTTATTGTTCAGACATAACAATACGTTGCTTTTCCCTTATTTCGACTTCATTTTTGGAGCAAAACTCTACTTGGCGAGGAGGGGGTAGGGTGATGAAAAATTATCATGATTTTCGAATTCAGCACATTCAAACTATTTCGATAAGTCAATCACATCGATATATTCAATGAACTAACGTTATTATAATGCCCAGGGAGGAGTGAGAGAGGGAAAGAGAGAAGGAGGGGATTGGAGATCTCAAAATAAAAATCTTAAGACTCACAAAATTGTTCTGTTTCTAAACTTGGGGTCAGTTTTGGGGCAAAAACCCCACCGAGGGTAGTCGAAATGCAGCTTTCATTAATAATAAAGTATAAAATTCACCTTCACATGCTGATTTTATGTAATTAATTTTTTTTTCTTTTGCAGAGCCCACTCGTAATGCAACCATCACAATCATCAACGGAATGGCATTTTACAAGCAACTTCCAGTATGGGATTATGCTCTACAAATTGGAATATTTTTATCCGAATTCAATCGATCTCAAGTATTCAGTTATAACGGTCAAGTCATGTGGATCGACGATTTCTCAGTCATGCATGTATTTGAAAATGGTAATAATAAATAAAAAATAAATCTCAATTAAGCTACCTTCAGATACCGAAAATCAAATGACTTTTTTTTTTTTTTTTTTTTTTTTTTTTTTTTTTCTACAGATTATGTCGTGAAAATAGACCTTAAAGCAGAATACATTCCAGGATCTTACATCGATATTTTGACAGAACATTGTAAAAACGAAGGTGAGCTCGATCTACATTGATCTTTCATTCAAAATTCATCATAATATACTTCTAAAACTCAAATCTCGAGTTAATATTTTGAAAAATATTTCCAGGTATTCGTAATCAAATCGATACTGTAATGGAAAAATACATCAGACGTCATCCGGGTAACCAAGATCAAAAAATTCTAAACGAAATCTGGCACACGGAAGCAGCCAAGATTAAATTCCCATTGAAAAGTTTAATAAAAGCTTTAATCGAAAGTTCGCCGAGATCAGTAATTTACGTTTTAACCGACGTCCATCCTACAAATACCGATTTAATCACACCAATTATGAGATTGATGCGAGAGAAGAATATCACTGTAAGTGTTGCAATGTTGCATTCATCATGTGTCTATTAGGCTAATTTGTAAAATCAATTGTTTTGAAAACCAATCACTGATTGACTAATTTTTTGAAATTTTTTTATACTCGTAGGTTTTCGTGACGTATTACGGAGATAAATCAAAACCTGATCCAGAAGAGTACGTAGAGATTAATAAAGCTAGTACAGAGGCGCTTTGATTTTCATCCGCAAGAGTTACATTACCTATAGATTTTAAGTTACCTACGTAAATGATGTATTTAGCATTAGTGACCTGAGTTACATTAACATGAGATATTATTTATGTCCTTGTATAAGGTTCCATTCACTTCTTTAGTTCTTTAAGCGGTATACTTAGCACTTAAAAATATTGCTTACGAACAAAATGTAAATAATTTGTGAATATTATAACGTATGATAATAATTATAGAACTTGATTTTTTAAACATATTTTTTAAAAAAATCGTTACTCGAGCAACGTAGCACGTTTATTTCATAACACGGATTTATGTACAACTCACAAATGAGTATCTATACTTTTTTCCAACCATATCTCGAAGTAAATTTCACTATCGTTCGAGTAATCACTACAAACCCACTTTTTTAAAAACAAAACAACGAGTAAAATAAATTTATGGAAATACTCATTAGGCACGTAGGTAGATACTTCAGTCTCCAGCCAATTTAACCGAGACTGGAGTAAAACCAGAGGCATTTCGGTTTCACTTGTTCTGGTTACGTATCAATTGTTGGTTTTTTAGAGCAATTGAAAATAATGCAGCTCTTTTATACTGTTGTGTTTTATTTAGCTTGCTTAAATGCAGGAAATTCGGGTAAGAATGAATTTATTTCTAATTAGAATTTAATTCGTGATACAAGAATGAAACATTTTTAAATTATGAATTTTTTCAACAGAGCCTTATGTTCCGAAAAATTTGGTTTTCGTGTACGACGTCATAAATCCTGGAGTAGATTATGTGGATTTTGTAAATGGAACCGAAAAAATTTATAAAGAGTTATTTCAATCTGGTCAAAAAATATTCAATAGGTTTCGTATCATATTTCCTTTTAAAACAAGTAAGCCATTTTCCACTTTCGATTAGATTATAAATTGAGAATTTGACCCATTTGACACTTGGTGGGACATAATTCAATACTTTCATATTCTTTACACTTACACAGATTTCATGCACGAATTAAATGCCAAATTGAAAAAAAAAACTGAAGTTTATCCAAAGTTCCTTCAAAAAAAAAAAAAAAAAAAAAATGGAGACCTACCTAATAATATCAAAATGTGAAATTGGAAAAATGACTAAAACACAAATTGTAATTTTTGAAATCAAAAATCGAAACATTTCAAAATTTTTCACTTTACTTACTGAGTTTTTTTGGGATATAGTTTCAAAAAAATGAAATAAAATGAAAACAATCCAAATTTTTATCTAATAATTTATTTTGCAAATTCTTATTATGATTTTGAAAATTGGATTTCATAAACACCATTTGTTGAATTCATCAATTTTTTAAGCACTGTCAAAATTTATAATATCCTTTTGACTACTCCTAATTCAAGTTGTAAACATTTGAGAGATTTTCTCTCATTTTCCAAAAAATCTTTTATTACTCAAGATACCTACTTTCCAAGTCTCGAATGATCAAATTCCTAGTTCAAAAAAAAAACATACAACTGCCCATTGATAAAATTTCTTCACAGGTGTTGAAATAATCGACGATCAAAAAGACCAAAAAATTATGGAAAAATTGCTCGAGCATAAATCAACTATCGAAGGCGAAAAAACATACGGAAATGTGAGCAGAGTTTTACGAGGGTTATGGTCAGCATTGTACAATAGTGACTTAAATTCACTCGTTTACGTTTTCACCAACGCTAAACCGGAAGATAATTCAATCATGTATGCCATATCGTGCGCCATAGAAAATAAAATGATCGAGGTACTTAATAATTTTGGAATTGTAAAATAAAATGTGTTTAAATATTCGCAATTAATTGTTGAAATTTCTCAGGTGGGATTTGTCATTCAACAAAATTATCCAGAAGTTGATATACCAGTTGAATATCAAACTATTTCTTTGCAAAGTAATGGTCTAATCTTAAATGTGCATGCAGACTCGCAGGCGAGTAAAAAATTTAAAATTATTTCACATTATCGAATGAAAAAATTTTTTAGATGAAGACAGATTTTTTTGCTTAAATGACCTAATTAATTTGAGCGTGGAAAATGATAAAAAGTTGAAATGAAATTTTACAGCAGTTCTTTAATGTATAAATTTTTTCAACCACACGTTTGCAGATCCATTCGAATGTAAACAACAAAAATTGCTGAATTATCAATTCAATACTTTAAAAACTAAACATAGGTAATAAAAGTCGTTCAAAATTGAGTATGACTAAACTTGATTAAAAAGCAAAAAAAAACAAACAAAAAAACAAAAAAAAACGAGAAAGAGGACTGGGGCAATACGATAGGGCATTTGCAAAAATTAGAAAATGACAAGTGGCTCAGTGAATTAGATAGATTTTTGCATTGTAATTCACTTACCATTTCATTAAAAATATTTTCTTATTCTTCAGGAAAAAAATTGTACTCACCTGAAACAAAAAAAAACCAAAAAACATAAATTAGAAAAATAAATAAATAGCTACTTAATTATTGAAATTATATTTAATTTTAACATATTTTAATTTTGTAAAAACGTATCTACCTAATCAAAAAACGTCAGCAAAAATCAGTTAGAAGAGGAGAAAGGAAGGGGGGTTGTGAGTCCACAATAATAATGGTAACAAAATTGAGAGGTCTTGACTCAAATCACCTCTCTTCATTTCAATAAACTGGAACTCAGAGATTTTGCCACGTTATTAAATTCGATTATCACATCAAATCTTTATAAATTACCAAACGATTTCTTTCAATTTTTTAAGTTATCTTATGTTTTCACGTATGACGTCACTAATTGAACACAGTTTTTGAAAACAACGTTAGATGGTAGAAAAATCTTCATTTCTACAGCTGTTTTGTGATTTTTACTCAGATTTCGAGACATTTCATCAAGTTTTAGACATTTTCAACAGCTTTAATGTGATTTTTACAAAATTGGACAATGTTTCATCAGGGTGTCTAACAAAATTTCTCCGAAGAAATGCAGTACTTTTACAGTACCTTTTGCATTACCTTATTTTTTTTTATCCAGCTTACACTAACCCACCCCCCCCCCCCCCGAAGAAAAAAAATATTTTCGAACCGGTTGGAATTTGTCAATCAAATTTTTACAAGTATTAATTTAACAAGTGTTGCCATCTTTTGAGGTACAAAATGAACTTTTTTTTTTTTAAATTTTCACCAATTAATTCATTTTGAGGTTTCAAAAAATTTTAAATCAATGATTCTGAGAAAAAATACAGTACTTTTCAGGAAAAATGCAGTACTTTGCAGTACTTGCAGTACCGAGGATTTCAATGCAGTACTTTTACAGTACTTGCAGTACCTGCAGTACCTGTTAGACACCCTGTTCATGCAACTTTTGTAAAATTTCGCCCAATTTTATCAACACTACGAGATTTTAGCTATTTTAAGTACTTATGTAATTTTTAACCGATTTCACGTTTTTTTTTACGATATTTACTTAATCTAATTTTTCAGAAAATTTGTTCAGTTTGAATGATATATTTGATCAATTTTGTTCATAATTTTGAACTTTTTTTTTTAACATTCAGGCATTTTGACGAAAGTTTGCGATTTTGCACAGTTTATTGAGAGATTTTTACATCAAATTTATATTTTTTATGATAGTTCAAAGCAATTTTTACAATTCTTTGGTCAAGTTTTGAGATATTTTATCACCTTTAGCCATTTTCAATTGTTTTAATGTAATTTTAACGAATTTTTAAAATAATTTACGTAATTTCTGCTAAATTTTAATTCAATCTCATTAAAAGTTCATTCATTTTTGATCATTTTCAATAATCTAGCCATTTTTATAACTGCAAAAAAACAATTACTTTAGAACAATTGGCCAAAAAATGACTCGATTTTTCGTTCGAAAACGAAGGTACAAAGCTATAAAAATTCAAATTAATCCAATCGACTATGATATTTTTTACCAGATCATGAATTTCATGCCGACTTTGTTGACTTACACGAAACAAAAAGTGAATCTGCTGACTATCAACAATGATTTCACCAATACCCACGTCATTCGAGTGGATAAACTCCTCGATGAAATCACAATAGTCGACTGGACTTATGGAGGCGTTGGCCAATACATCACCCATCATTATAATCGTTCCGAATATTCTAAAGTGATTACGAGTAGATCTTACAGAAGTCGTCATTTGTGTACTTTGAAAACCCAAATAGAATCTTATAAGGTAAGTAGATCTATAGATATCTTTTGAAATATTCCAATTTCATTTCAGCATTTCAAATAAAGCATACTTAATTTATTACTCATCACTCAACTAACATTTTTTCTCCATGTAGCGCATTTCACAAGGCAACCTATTCATCAAAATAGACTCAAATAGGTATAATTTTGGTTTACGTGTATTTGGAGTCAGTGGATTCAATTTTGATTACGGATTTTCTATCAATAAAATCAACAACTGTACGAATAATTTACAAAAAAGACCATTTTTGAGTAAGTAAATCATTTAAAATATTAGAATAACAATAAAAATTTGAAAAAAAATTGATAACGATATCAATTTCATCAATTTTTATTCCGTCCAGATACTTTGAATTACATCTACGTGAAATCAACCAACACAGAATACGGAGCTGTTTTCAAATCTTGCAAAATTATCTCTACAGATAATAATTCAGTCGTGAAGGAAATCCCCCTTACCAGTTTCGATTCAGAAAATGATTTTTACTACGGTGCATTCGTACCTACTTCTCAATCCTTTTATTTACAGGTAAGTTATTAAAAATACTAAATGGAACGAGAAATGAACAAGTACATATTATTTCGAATAGGAAATACATTAAAGAATAATTAAAATTTCGACAATTTCACAGGTGACCGCTTTTCTTGGAAATGATATGATTCAAAGGACGTCTTCAATTGCAATTTCACCGATTCAAATGCCTTACCCGGAGTATGAGAAAAATTACATTTCAACTGAATCTTTTGGGAACGATATGATTCACAGGACGTCTTCAATTGCCCTTTCACCAATTCAAATATCTTACCCACAGTACGAGAAAAATTACATTTCGGTATCAACGAATTACACAAATACGTCTTATTATGGATCAGTAGATAGATCATCGGCTTACGTAAATTCGTTAAATTCAACTTATCAAGTTACAGAGCAAAACGTTCAGTTTGTCTGATATTTTTAATTTTTAATATAACAAAGGGTAATTTTGTGAGACTAGAACTTCATCAAATCATCTCCTTAAATGTCTATTCTATGCGTCTTTTTAGGTATTATACATGATTTTATTATTGCCTAAATGCATATAAATGATTTCTAAATGTATATTAATGTGTTCTTCTCTAACAATAAATAAAGGAAAGACAACCAAGCATAAAGCCGCATTTTAACAAAACATCGAGGTTGAGGAGCCTGTACGTCGTGAATTGAATCACTTGCCAACAAAACAATACGAGAACGCTCGAGCGTCTTTTCAATGCCAAGAACTTCATCTCCAGTGTATGATTCTCAGAATCGCGAATAATACAAGTACATATTTTGGACATTTACGTCGTATTTTTTCAAAGCCTTTAGACACGTATATTTCTCATTTAAATGAAAAGAACAAGCAGTTGCCTAAATTATCTTCAAATTTACTTAGACCTTTTGTATTTGGAACGAGAAAAGTAGGTAGCAATTGTTACATGAAAATGAACCAAGTCGTCTATTATTTTCAATAGATACGTGTTTCGGCCACAAAGTACACTGTCAAAGTGGCGAGAGTGTTACTTATAGATTAATGATGATTTAAAAATGAAGTATCGCACAGTAAGATATTAAATTTCAACACAAAATCGAATAAAATGGCGAAAAAATTCCAAATGATCTGTAAAGTAGACTTTAGTTACCTCGAAATTTCGAGTGTTTGACTGACTATGTGTATATTGTGTATATCCACGTTCTAGACTTTTCTGTTCTCAATGAGTCAAGAAAGTCCATTTCCAAAACGATGACAACACTTTTAATTAAAATTGGAATACTTAATGTACGAATTTTTTCCACTAAAATTGCAAACGACATGACGAGTTTTTTCATATACGTAATTACGTATACCCAAGCTACTATACGTACTTAAGTACCTCTACCTACATATCAACTTTTTCTCAACAAGCACAAAAACGATTAGCCAACAATTGTGCACTTCGAAAATATGGGAAATTGGGCAGAGAAAGAGGAAAAAGTTGTGAAATGGGCGGAAAAAACGGTTACAATAATCTCAGGGTGCAAGATTTCACTATTCTTTCCTCATAAAGGATTCGTATAAAAAAAGCAAATGCGTGACGAAATGATGTATCGGTGGGGGGGGGGGGGGGGGCTGAAATTTTCGCCAGATTTTCCCACCTTTTTTTTTACCCCAGATCCAGATTCCCCCGCCCCTTCGGAATTTTTTCAGCTCATTGGCCACATGTGGTTTGAAAAAATTTTTGAGAGGGACAGTTGGAAACAAAAATTATAATGTGTATGTATTATGTTGAATAGATAAGTAATTCAAAATTGTCAAAAAGCGTTTGGTCTTTGAAAATAAAATTTAAAAAGATTAGGTACAGAAAATTTTTTTTTCAGAGAAGCAACGATTATAATCGATGCTATATTTGTCCCAAAATAATCGGAAATGATAAGAGATGTGCACTTTTCAGAAAAGTAATTTTGGTGAAATGAAAAGTGTGAAAAGTTGTGAAAAGTAAATCATGTGAGTCTCATTTTAAAGCTCTTTGTAAAAGCTTCAAATTCATGTATTTTTATGCCTATATCTAAAACATACAAAAAAACAAAATCATATTTTTGTCATCTACTTGATCGAAAAGTGGTAGTTTTGAGCCTTTCTAGAGCCTCTAACATTTTTGGTTCTTTCTGTTTTGAAAAAAATGCTGTGAAAAATTTTAAAATGCAATTCATGGATGCTGAATTGCAAAGGTGGAGCAGTGGAGAGAGTGAAACTTGATATTTGACTTCATCAATGAGCCCAGTGTTCTCTGATGAGTAAATTGATTCGTCACTCACTTTTTTTTTTTAGTGAAAACTGAAAAGAGAAATAAAAAGTAGGAACTTTTCTTTTCAACTTTTCATTGAAAGAAAAGTACTTTTCACTTTTCACTTTTCATTGAAAGAAAAGTACTTTTCACTTTTCAGACTGCACATCTCTAGAAATGATCGATTAATCGGCCAAAAAAACTGCTATACTCGTGGTTGGTGATTGGTGGAAATAAAGTGACGTTATCAGTGAGTGAACCATGTTTTTTCATTCCAGTTTTTTTTTTTTTTACTCGAAATACTTACCAAACTTTTTGCCAACACTTTTCTGCTTGGATGAAGGTAGCTCCCCCCTCGTTCGGTATGCCCCTGGAAAAAAAGCTTAACGCTCATAAAGCCCTTTAACTATGGAATTCATTACCGATTGATTCTTTTTCGCAAGCCGTTTTTCCTATGGAATTTAGCGTGAAATATTTTTAAAAAAATAGTTTTTATTACCTACGCATGTGTTCGAATTTTGAGCAAAATTAAAATAGGAATTAGAGCGAAAATGAGCTAAGACCTACAATGCTCCATTATCAAACAATTCAGCACCGCATGTTTCATCTCAAGAAATTTTTAAAATAAAATTTCAGGATTCATATTTCCTTTTCTGCGCTTGAAAATTTGATCCAATATCTCAAGATCGATACTCCAAATCGATTAGGGCAAGTAATTCACAAATATAAGATGATGGATTGAAAAAAATATTTTTTTATACTCGTAAGTTAAAAATCTAAAATACTTGGTAAATTTGAAAAAATCGCCAGTATACGCTATCTCCTGTAAAGGAGTGCGACTACGACGACGACGCCTCTTTTTGCAGAAAATCACTCGAAAATTCCTCTATACCTTCAACATTCTACGCACCAAACATGTTGTATGTATCATTTATCAACAAAACAATAAGAAAACACTTCGGCCCCTTTTCAAGATCAATTTGGTATCCTTTACGAATTTCTCATGTTTACGATTCTCAGAATTACAAATGATGCTTTGGACTTGGCAGCATATTTCTTTTCAAACCTTTCGATACATTTCCATTTAAATAAAAAGAAGAGGCGACGATCTGACGAACAGTTACCTAAATTGCATTCAACGTGACGTTAATGTATCAGAAATAAATAGCAAAACAACAATACCAACTCGGATTGCTGAAACCCGTTCCCTATTAACCTATTATTCTACGTGTAGGCCTGGGCTACCTGCTGAGTTGCCGAGTAAACGGTCGCCATCGTTGGGAACAAACAACATAAATCAGCGACGTGAAAAGACGACTCCCCTTTATATGTAAGTATGTATATTTCAAGAGGAAATGAAATGAACGCAGTATAGACAGGTAGCCATTTTAAAGCTAAAACAACATGGGAAGAGAATTTTTACGTTTCGCCTATTTTTTGAGAGAGCATAAATGCCAAGAAGTATCAACATTTTGTTTATTTCGAGAAGATGGAGATGGGAAGTGGAAGGAAACTTTATGAACTGACTTCGATAGACTGTGATAAAGATGTTAGATGCGATATTTTACCCCTTCCTCGAAAATTATGGAATGATTTAAAATTTCGAAAATAAAAATCAGGCTAGGTATACTTAATTTTGGTTGGTTTTTCATTCAGGGTGTCCACTCATTTCTGGAATTCTGGAAATGATTTGCCCTGACTTATCCACATCCTGGTTTTCCAGACCTTTTTTTCAAAATAAAAACACCATATTTTTAAAATTTCTTCTTCTTTGCATTAAAAAAATCACGTTTTTCAATACGTTCAGTTCCAAACTGGAATTGAACGAAATTACCCGAGCGATGCGAGGGAAATTTTTTCCAAAATAAGTACAATTAAACTATTAGAATTATTAAAAAATTACAGGTGAGGGTAATTCTCAAAAAAAAGGTCAATTTTGATGTGCATAGAGTAAAACGGGGTCAAGTGGACCGCAGGTCAAGTGGAACGATGTCAATAAATCGAAAACTAAAAACTCAAATTGCATTTCTGTGAGCTCAATATACTCTAACTAATGTTATCCATGATCGTCGAAGTTAGCAACACTGTATAGTTATTTGTGTTCATGTAATGAAAGACATGTGAATTTTTATAGTCGAAAAAATCAAGTGCTGCATTTTGAAGCCATTGAAAAAGGTAGAAATTTTTGTTCAAATTTCAATCTGAATATCAATAAATAATGAGTAACTAATGTACTTCCACATACACTAATCAACTTTGAGTAATTAAGAAATAGAATCGAGATATTAATGATGAAAAAAAAATTGTGTTTGGGGTCAAGTGGAACAAAATTGATGGGGTCAAGTGGAACTTGTATTTTTACATGGTAATTGTGTTCTGAATTAATGATAGGATGCTGTGAGTCAGAGAAAGAGCCAACTGATCGTGAAAAACATTCACAAGAAATGACCAAGGAGGCAATTTGAAGAATTGTAGAGGAAAATTCGTCTTATCAAAATGCATCTATCAAACTTTGTATAATTCAGGGTGGGATACCCCAAACCCACCCAGAATGATTACATTTGCCATTTATGTACGCAAATAACTTGTATGAACTACTTATAAACTTGATTTTTGTAAAAAAAATTACTAATCATTTCCTTATGGAAAATAACACGTACCACTTGACCTGACCCCCTGTTCCACTTGACCTGCCCGTCAGGTCAAGTGGAACGAATTTTGCACTTTTTTAAAAATGAAATTTCTCAGAAATTTCTCAATCAAAATTCAAAATTTGGGCGGCCAATGAAAGCTAAAACTTGGTTCTTTGAAATGAGCTCACAACCAGCTCCCTATCTTTAATACAATGCTCGCAATCTTGAATTTAAAAAAATCGTTCCACTTGACCCCAGCTTACCCCTAATTTTGAAAAATAAAAATCATTTTTTTGGAAAATTTCAAGTGGGAATCATTTGTATAGGTATCCCAGATCCCTGTTCTAGTGTTAGCCTCAATTCAATCCCCCCACCGTGGACCCCGGCCCCCCTAAAACAGCGATAATTAGGATTCGACCCTCATCGATGTGTAATATGTCGATTGATATGTTTTAGAGGTCGTAGAATTCGAATCTAGAGTTATTTTTTATGTAGAGGTGGAGGGTGAGGCGTGGGGAGGGGGAAAATATCAAATTTTGCTTATATGTATTATCGAGTAATATGTCGATTTATGTTTTTCAGGCCGCAGAGTTCGAATCTGGACTTATTTTTTTGGTGGGGGTACAGGTAAGGTGTGGAGAGGGAGAAAATGTCAAATTTTGCTTGTATTATCGTGTAATATGTCGACTAGCGCGATAAAAGTACAGCTGTCTGAAATTTGGCCAAGTCGAAGGACAAATGGGCGCTGCACAAGCCGAAGGACAATCTCAACGTCTTTTCGTTTCTAGCCTTACCTACGGGACATTATTCGATTTTTAACACGTAATAAATGTGTACTTATCATGTAGAATAACTTCCTTTTCTCAATTATCGTTTTTGGTGGGTTCATCAGGGTAAATAAAAAGGCAAGCCGAAGGACACCGATTTTGCGAAACATCATATTTTCAGAGACAAGTACGATCAGAACGAGCCATTGCGTAGGTTTTGAAAATAACATTGCGGGGTAACATTTTTATGAGGACAGTGAACCAGTGCAGCCACTCTCCAGAAAAAAATGTTGGATTGGGAAGCTACTAAAAATAATTGAAAATTGCTTTAAAATTTGCGCAAAAAGTGTGTGACAGTTTTCAAATGTGAAATGTGAGCTTCCTATGGACTTATTCCAATTGCAATTTGCACAATAATGGACCTTCGTGTTCTATGATAATGAGAATGTGTCGGTTTTTCCCCAAAAAAATGAAGTTTATGACGCTTTATAACATTCATTTTCAAAAACATGGCGTGTGACAGCCAAGTCGAAGGACATTTGGGGTATAAAATCGAATGTACACCAATGAAAGGAGGGGCTAAAAATTTCAATACCATATGTGAAATGTGTGGGGGATGATCCTTGAATGGACCAAAAAAAAATATTAAAAATTTCAATGCTAAAACCTTTGAGAAATTTGCCATGTACACGATTTTTACCTTTTTTTAAGAATTACCCTCATATTTCTTTCTCTGCATTTGAAAATTTGATCCAATATCTCAAGCTCGATAATCCAAATCGATTAGGGCAAGTGAATTGCAAATACGAGATGATGGATTGAAAAAAATATATTTCACACGTTGAAAATCTAAAATACTTGATAAATTTGAAAGTCGACTCCTTTTGCAGAAAATCACTCGAAAATTCTTCGATGCCTTCAAAATTCTACCAACTAAACGTGTTGTATCATTTACTTTAGACCCATTAATTTTCAAGATCAATTTGGTATCCTTTACAAATTTCTCATGTTCACTATTCTCAGAATCACAAAAATGGACTTTACAGAATATTTCTTTTTAAATCTTTCGATGCATTTCCATTTAAATGAAAAGAAGAGACGACGATCTGACGAACAGTTACCTAAATTGCATTCAACGTGACGTTAATGTATCAGAAATAAATAGCAAAACAACAATACCAACTCGGATTGCTGAAACCCGTTCCCTATTAACCTATTATTCTACGTGTAGGCCTAGGCTACCTGCTGAGTTGCCGAGTAAACGGTCGCCATCGTTGGGAACAAACAACATAAATCAGCGACGTGAAAAGACGACTCCCCTTTATACGTACCATGTATGTACGTATATTTCAAGAGGAAATGAAATGAGCGCAGTATAGACAGGTAGCCATTTTAAAGCTAAAACAACATGGGAAGAGAATTTTTACGTTTCGCCTATTTTTCGAGAGAGCATACTCGTAAATGCTAAAAAGTATCAAACATTTTGTTTACTTCGAGAAGATGGAGAATTGGAGGTAGTGGAAGGAAAGTTTGTGAAATGACTTCGATAGACTGTAATAAATATGTTAGATGCAATATTATTCACCCCTTCCTCGAAAATTATGGAATGATTCTAAATTTTGAAAATAAAAATCAGGCTAGGTACCTACATACTTAATTTTGGTTGGTTTTTCATTCGGGATGTCCACTCATTTCTGGAAATGATTTGTCCTGACTTTTCCAGGTTTTCCAGACCAACTTTTCAAAATAAAAACACCGCGTAGGTATTTTTAAAATTTCCCCTCCTTTGCATTAAAAAAAATCAGGGTTTTCAATACGTTCAGTTTCAAGCTCGAATTAAACGAAATTACCCGAGCGATGCGAGGGAAATTTTTTCCAAAATAAGTACAATAAAACGACTGGAATTATTAAAAAATTACAGATGAACCACTTTAAACAAATTCTCCAACTTGAGAGAAAATTGCTCGAAATTTCTGAAATTTCTTGACTTTTTCAGGTTTTCCAGAAGTGTGGACACCCTTTTCATTTGAAAAAGAGCATAGTCAGGTATACGAATACACAAACTCTAAAGTAAGATGACTTCGCTAGGATTACCCCCCCCCCCCCAATCAAGTCTGCAAGGTGTCCCCAAATTATAAAAATATTTTAATAGGAGACTTTTTTGATATTTTTCTCTATAGAAAGGTACATAAGATTTCAAGATACACTTTCTTCCCTCCTCCCCTCCCTGCCCATTTCATCATAATTTTCGTAAAAAATAATAATGAATCTATAAGAATGAATTTTAAAACATTTCGATTCGAACTTAATATATTATGTACATAAAAAAATGTTTATTAAAAATAAATATTCTGACTTCTCTGCAATTATTCGCTATTAGACCTAACTACGTATTAGGGGAAAAATTGAACAATATGGACGCCAAACAAGCGAAAAAACATTAAAGAGGCTGAAATTCGTGTACTTTGTACCCTGCAAAACACTATGGCGACAGCGACAGCCACCGCATGGCGGCGATAATCCGTGGAAAATATAAAAACATCCCTACCAACAGAAGGAATAACGATTTTATATTTTAAAAACCAGTTCCGCTGATATACCTAGGTATGTAGTAGGTAAACACAAGGAAGGGTAGAAAAGGGAACGCATCGCCAGTCGCCAGTTCGCTACGCTACGTAAGTAGGAGGAGTGACGCAAAGAAGAGGGGATGATCTACCACCGATACCATACCGATGACTTGAGTCGTTTTACAAGGGATGATCATTACAATTTTCGTCTTCCTCGAGAGAACTTTTTGAAATTACGTAGCTCGTTGCCTTTGCGCTCTTTATTGCTTTTTTCAAGTAACCTTTGCGGTTGTTATTGCTTTTCTTTATAGTGTATTTTTTTTTCAACGTTTCGTTTCGAATTTCGTTTGTGCGTTTTGCAAAGCAGATTCGAGAATTTTTTCGAACGACGACATTTCATTTGGCTAATCCTGCAGTGTTTTTAAAATTCAAGCTAGAAAAGCTCGAATTAGTTGGTGAGTTGATTGTCATTTATTTTATTCAATTTATGCAGATTATTTGTATTTTATTTTATTTGAGTAGGTATATAAAATTTAATTGTGTTTGTTTAACATGATTAGGTATTTTCAACAGTGTCTTCTTTTTTTTTCAATTTCATAGTTTTCATGAATATATCCATATCCAATTTCAAAGCTGAATTTGGGACTTCTCAAAAAAAAAAAAAAAAAAATAGTTCTCGTCTATTAATTTTCAGAGTTCGCGAAGTTGATACCGAATAATTTTCACTTTTTTCCAATTTTTAAACAATGAAAAACGGACATATTTCAATTGAACAAAATTTTTTCGAAAAATCCTGATCTTTGAACTTATTTACTCGATCTTCAAAAATTCCAACCGAATTGAAACAAAAAAAAAATCGTTCGTAATGCAGCAAAGTTGAAAAAAAACATGACTTTAAAAATATTGCATCATTATTTTCAATTCGATCCTGCTAAAGTCTAAACTCTTTCCCTCCCCTTCATGCTTCAAACATGATGTAAATCTGAAAAAAATGACAATACTACGTTGAAATGACAAAATTTCTAATCCTCATTATTGCTTTGTTTGTTTTACAGAACGTAAAGATGAGGCAGCAACAAGAATCTTCTTCGTCTTCATTACCGTCATCGTCATCTACCTCCGGCACGACACCATCGAACCAACCACAAAATCGGCCAGTAGCAAAAATTGCAGCGGTCAGTGTCCGGCCAATTGCACGAGTCAATAGGCCTCCGGCACCAGAACCAGCCAGCAACAATGTATCGAGACCACAACCGCATCCTCGCCGACTGATACCTTCAACAGCGTACCCTTCAAGCAGCCAACGTCCATCTACAGCACATCCATGGGGTGTACCGTTTACCAACGTGTATTCCAATATGTTCTTCGGTCCTTCTCTAGCGGCAGCTCCTCAACAGCCCGTTATATCGACACCGCAATCGATGCAAACTACAGTCCAGAATTTATATTCTCTTCTGCGGCAGCCTACTTCGGGATCAGCTCCTGCTCCGGCTCCGGCTCGTCAATCTGCCCTGCATAGATTTTATCCTCCGTTGAGCCAAGTATCAGTTCCTGCTCCAGGTCATCAATCGACAGTCGAGAACTTGAATACTTTTTTACGGGTTTCTGCCCAAAGATCAGCTCCAGTTCCAGCTCCGGCTTCGGCTCAACAATCCAATGTCCAGAACGTCGTCGTTCCTCCTCCGCGGCATTCTATCCAAACATCAGCTCCGGCTCCGGCTCCGGCTCATCAATCCACAGTTCAGAATTCGAATCCTCTTTTACGGCATTCCATCCAAACATCAGCTCCGGCTCAACAATCCAGTGCCCAGAACGTCGCTCTTCCTCTGCGACAATCTACCCAAACATCAGTTCCAGCTCCGGCGCTATCTTCCTCGTCTTCTGGTGTGAGCAGCGCCTCATTAAATAACATCGAGGAAGATTCACGATCAGAGGATTTTGACGCCTTGATTGACGGTGACACACCTCAGCCCATTTCGGAAATGCTTCTCAACGCCATCGAAGTGAGACCGTACATGCTGGATGGAGAAACTCGTAGCCCGGAGGTATTCGTAGACCAGTTTGAGACGTACGCGGATTTACTGCTGCTCAACGATGAACAGGCGCGAGTCTTGTTCGCTAAGCTGGCTTATGTCAAGGATGATTTACGTTTCCAGGCCCTCAAATTCGATTCGACTTACGATGATATGAAGAGAAACTTCCTCGATATGGCCTACAAAGGCATTTTAAAACCATCGGAGAAAATTTCAAAGATTGTGGCTCCGAAAAAATCCGGTTTCATAAAACGAGTAAGGAAATTGTTTCGTAAATAATTGAACCAGTTTTTTAATCAAATTTACGTTCGTATGTTTTTTTAAAAAATTTTTATGTAAATATTTTTTATCTATTGCGTCGATTGTTCTTTTTTGTGATTTTTTCAACCAAATAATTGTACCAGTTTTACTATTTTTTTTTTTTAAACCCATGTTCGTATGTTTCTTTTTAATTTTCATGTAAATATTTTCACTTATTGTATCCATTGATTTTTTTTTCATATTACAAGCTAAGTACTTACTATTTTTAAGATTATAATCATGTCCGAGTGATTGCTGTACCTTACTTAAAACACGAGTGAAAAATATACGTAATCAATTTTCAATGTTCAAACGTTTCAAATTCTTTTTGAGTCTATCGTGAAGGTTTTTTTTGGAATTTTGTAACAGAACTTTGATGTAAAGCTTTGATGATGAGTAAGTTGACAAAAAGAAAAAGTTTGCACTTGCTTCGAAAAAAGTACAATATTTCATTACAAAATGGTACATAAATGGAAAAAGCGAGAGTTAACTATTCAAATGGAGAATCATTCTTTGCAAGGCCATTGAAGAAAAAAAATATGTATAAGTAACTGGAGCAGAAAAGCAGATGAAGTCTTTCACTAACAAAGTAAGTACTCGTACATTAATTTATTTACTTGAAAACTTTTTCATGTTTTTTCAAATCTTCTTTAAATAACATAAATTACTCCAGATCTAATTTTATTATTTTTTCAAAATTTTCAATCGTGAAGAAAAAATAGTCCGGCATATGACAATAGGAGTAATTGCACCCCCCCGCCGATCCTCCGGGACAACATTTTTCTTAAAGGGGACATCCTAAGGAACATTTTAATGCAGAGTTGCCAAAAAAAAGTTGGCCTTACTTACAAAATGGCGGCCATTTTGATTGACAGGTCAGCCGAAATCGCAGATTTTGCGTTTTAACATAGGACTTGCACAAACTTTTTCAAACTTTACAAAGGTAGATCGAAATATCATGCAAAAATTTATCACCTGTCCAAATTTCAAGTGCTAAAGTGCGTTTTTCGATTTTTGGTGAATTTTTGAAAATCGAATTTAGGCCAAAAATGAGGGGAAAAAATCAAAATTTTACCAAATTGACCGAGAAAGCTGAAATTTGGGATATACCCTATTTTCGACATGCCAAATCGATTGGAAACGGTTTTGACCCGTTTTGAGCAGTTCTGGAGCCTCCAGTCGATTTTTGAAACTCGAAATTCTGACAAAATTCCATCAAATTGGAGTTGTAAAGCTAAAATTTATTCTAAAAACTAGTTTCAATACGCTACGAAGTACTGCAGGTGAATTTCAAGTCGTTTTGGAGCCTCCAGCGACTTTTTGAAAATTCTTGAAGCCTCCAGCAGATTTTTGAAACTTTAAATTTTCACAAAATTTCATCAAATAGAGATGGAAAGCTGACATTTACTCTACACTCCAATTTTAACACCCTCTGAAAACGACTTCTGGTGGATTTCAAGTCATTTTAGAGCCTTCAACGACTTTTTTGAAAATTACTGGAGCCTCCAGTGGATTTTTGAAACTTGAAATTTCCCCAACATTAATTTATCAAATGGAGTTTGCAAGCTGAAATTTACTTCGCAGACTACATGGTGGTTTCAAATGGTTTTGAAGCTTCCAGCTACTGTTAGGAAATTTCAATTTTCCAAAAAAACGTCATACAACCTTTCAAAAAGTTGCTGGAGGCTTCAAAAAGACTTGAAATTCACCAGCATTCAACTTCGTAGCGTATTGAAATTAGTGTGCAGAATGAATTTCGACTCTCCATCTTGGTTTGATAACATTTTGGGGAAATTTCAAGTTTCAAAAATCTACTGGAGGCTCCAGTAATTTTCAAAAAAGTCGTTGAAGGCTCTAAAATGACTTGAAATCCACCAGAAGTCGTTTTCAGAGGGTGTTAAAATTGGAGTGTAGAGTAAATGTCAGCTTTCCATCTCTATTTGATGAAATTTTGTGAAAATTTAAAGTTTCAAAAATCTGCTGGAGGCTTCAAGAATTTTCAAAAAGTCGCTGGAGGCTCCAAAACGACTTGAAATTCACCTGCAGTACTTCGTAGCGTATTGAAACTAGTTTTTAGAATAAATTTTAGCTTTACAACTCCAATTTGATGGAATTTTGTCAGAATTTCGAGTTTCAAAAATCGACTGGAGGCTCCAGAACTGCTCAAAACGGGTCAAAACCGTTTCCAATCGATTTGGCATGTCGAAAATAGGATATATCCCAAATTTCAGCTTTCTCGGTCAATTTGGTAAAATTTTGATTTTTTCCCCTCATTTTTGGCCTAAATTCGATTTTCAAAAATTCACCAAAAATCGAAAAACGCACTTTAGCACTTGAAATTTGGACAGGTGATAAATTTTTGCATGATATTTCGATCTACCTTTGTAAAGTTTGAAAAAGTTTGTGCAAGTCCTATGTTAAAACGCAAAATCTGCGATTTCGGCTGACCTGTCAATCAAAATGGCCGCCATTTTGTAAGTAAGGCCAACTTTTTTTTTGGCAACTTTGCATTAAAATGTTCCTTAGGATGTCCCCTTTAAGAAAAATGTTGTCCCGGAGGATCGGCGGGGGGGGGGGGGGTGCAATTACTCCTATTGTCATATGCCGGACTAATGGGTTTAATAATATTTTGAGACATTTCATTTCATCATTATTTCAGTTGTTTTTAATTCATTTTGTAATAGCATTTTGACGCCATTTCATACGGAGTAGGGTCAGAAAAAGTTGAAATTTCACGAGAAATTCAAATATTTCGACGAAATGTTTTTTGAACATTAAAAAAAAAGCCTCAAATAATTGAGTAACGATTTTTGGGAATTTAGAAAAAAGTTTCATGCAACTCATCAAAATGAGTTTAAATTTTAGTAAAAAAATCAAAAATTTCTATCAACACTTTTTTTTGAGCACTGTTAAAGAATTTCAAGCCCAAACTAGAGCCTTGATTTTCTTGCGGTATAGTTGAGAAAAAGGTGTCATTTAAAGCTGCTAGTTTTCAAAAATACTCTATAACTAAATAAGTTTTGAAAGAAATTTCTCATATTTTTCTGAAATCGTAATTCATTTTGGTATAGCAACTCAAGTTCGGGCTTGAAATTTTTCAAAAATGCTCAAAACTATTTCCGTCCAAACACATATTTATTATTTAATACTTAAATTATTCGCCCAATTTTACCACAGTTTCATAGGTCGTATAACACCCTTTTTCAAAAATTCAAAGATTTCGTAATTAGTAATTACCCGATTTTGTACTCTAAATTTTAAAAAAAATCAAAACATGTTCAAAAGAGCTCCAAGAAAGGTTTTAATGGAAATGATTCTTGATTTTTTTGCAAAATTTCAACACATTTTGATAGGTTTTCATAACATCTTTTTCAAGACCTTCGAAAATTATAACTCAATTTTGTGCTCAAAATTCTTTAAAAAAAAAAAAAAAATCATCGGAATATAAGAGTTCTTTGTGAAATTATAACTCAACTTGATAGACCTCTATAGACCTTTTTTCAAACATAAAAGAGTTGATATAAATAATTTTTCAATTTTCTCGGCAGAGAGCCCAACTACTCTCAGTGGAAAAAAAAAAGTAACTTTAGTAACAATTTTGGTCAAAAAAGTAGCCAAAAAGTGATCAAAAAATAATCAAGTAATAAGTAACTTGAATAATAAAAAAATCCTTAATTTTCTAGACGTTTTTTAGTTTTATTTGTATGACGTCTACACTTGGAATACAAAAACAAAATTTCGTTCATTCGTCCGCATTTTTTGTGTCAGTCATTCAAGAGCTAATGCAAAGACGATTCGAATCTTTTTTTTTCAGTGTGTATGTGGGGGGGATCGAAAATTATACGCCGAATACAAATGACTTCAAATTTTCAAAAACGATGGTCTTATTTTTGCAAATTGAATGCAAAAAAAATAGAACAGTTTGCTGCTCGAGCGAATCGAGAATGCAAAATTTTTGAAAATTTACATTTTGTGAAGACAAGAAATCTGATTTTCTTCAGTTAATTCGACTTTCAATTCTAGAAATTTCATTACCAAAATTTCGTAAGAATCTTCGGTGAGTTTTCGTACCTTTTTTGGTTAATTATTGATTTTTTTTATGGTAGACATTTTCAACAAACGTAGGAAAACGTTGAAGAAAGTAACCAAAAAATGATTTTAGTAACAATTTTAGAGAAAATAGTAACTTTTAGTAACTAATAGGTAATGAAAAAAGTAACCAAGTTTCTAAAAAGAAAGTTCTTGGGCTTTCTGTTTTCTCTAAAAATTGGTCGCAAACACTTTTTCACAAATCATCACCAATTTTGGACTCAAAATTCTTCAAAAATGCTCAAATAAACTTTTCGTCGAAATATTTAGATTTTTCGCGAAAGAGTGTCCCATGATTTTGATAAATTTGTATCGCAGTTTTGAATAAAATCTCAAAAATCATGGCCCAATTTTTGGCTCAAAATTCTTCAGAAACACTCAAATTAACTTTTCGTTGAAATATTTGAATTTCTAGCGAAATTTGAATTTAGTTTGATGAGTCGTAAAGTCAATTTTAGGCCACCCAATCTAGATAATTATATATTTCATGATTAATTCAAAAAAATCCTAAATGCGGGGACTTTTTTTTCAAAATGGAGGGAATATTTCCCAGTACAACGTACGAGGGTTTGGTGACCAAAATTTTACATAATCTTTTTCCCCACAACACTCTATTCTCAATGATTCACAATAATGATTCCATCCAAGAGTCATACACGTCGCAAGTTACGAGTTGTCGAGTATCAGTGCGATGTTTAAATAAATTCTTTACAACGAAAACTCATGTATGTAAATAAAAATATCGTTGGGGTAATTTTATGAAACTAGAATCACTCCAAACGATCTCCTGGTCTCAAAGTCTTTTCTAGGTATACAAACTGTTGATAAAATTTCATTATTGCCTTTAAGGATGACAATTTCTATAAGTATTGATATATTTTTCCATAAATGAAGGAAACGTGATTTAAACGAGCATACAACAAAACAATACAAAAACTTTCAGCCGCCTTTCCAAGATCAATTAATCACACTAAAAACTTCGCTGGCGCATAATTCTTAGAATCGCAAAAATATAATATTTTGGACATTTTCAACGTATTTTTTTCAAATCATCAGATGTGTGTAAGTATACGTATTTGTTACCTAAATCCTATTCAACTTGACACTATCTTTTGTGTTTGAAAGAGCAAAGTTGCAATAATTACGCACAATGAAACCCTTCGTCTATTATCTTTGTAATCTACCTAAGCTTCCGTCGTCCAGTCTACTGTTGAGACGTGTGGTTGAAAAAAAAACCAGGGGACTAGCAACGCAAACAAGACGTTTGGATCTGTATAGGTATAAAGAACCACACACAATTGATATTTTAAGAGAAAATAAAATGAAATGAATAAAAAACGAGCCAAATGACCTGCAAAGAAAATTTATAGTCGCCTTGAAATTTCAAGTCTCCTATCCCACTAACCTAAGAAACTTCCAATTTTCTGTTTTCAACTTGAAAAAGTAATTTACGTTGGCTTATTTGAAGATAAGATGATGACCAAAAAAATATTTTTTGAAATTTTTTTCACTAGTACGGCGAGTTTTTAAACGCACATTGAATAATTTTCGAAGATTTCTTCAAAAAATAGCCTAACGTTCATCAGTGAATGTTTCATTCTTGAAAAGAACTGAACAAGATAGGTGGTTAAGTATACCTACCTATATAGGTAACTATAGTAACAATGAGTATAAGATATTCAAGTTTCAAGTGAAGGTAAAATTGAGTGATTCGTACAAAAAAACAGTCTTGGAGATTCAGAAGGCCTTTTTCCAAAAAAATCATAATCGAGTGCCTCTTTTCCAAAAATTAATTCACAATATTCGATCAAAAAAAGTAAGTAAAACTGAAGGAATTATCAATAAGAACACTTTTTTCCTCAAGTCCATAAAGCCCATTTTTCCAGAAATTCGTCACCAATATCATTTTTGCCCTCCCTCCCTAAAAAATATTTGATTTTCAAACGAAAACAAATTAAAAGTAGGTACTCGTGCAAAAAAGGTCCAAGACTCGTAATTTCCTTTTATACCGAAAAATTTATCGTCGAATGTTCAATTGGGGAAAAATAAAATGACAATGTTGACCGTTATAATACTCAACTCGAAGTTGACGTAAAATTAAAGATTCGGATGAAAACAAGTTTCAAGAAACGTAATGTACTTCTGCAGTTGAAACTTGAATTCTATCATTAGATTCGACATTCTAATTCGATAATACATATGTATAGAAAGTGAATTGCTAATCCGTGGTCAATCAGCTGTGATGGGTTGAAAAATGTCAACTTTTTTGAACAAGTTGAAAATCTAGGACTACAAAAATTTCGCAAACAAAAAACACCTATACGGCTTTCCAACTTCCAAGATTAATGTAGGTCTAGGTACGTGCTTATATCCTTCACGAACTTCTCTCGTTTACAATAATTCTCAGAATCGCAAATGATACTTTAGACTTGGCATGTACATATATTTCTTTTCAAACCTTATGAAGGATTGTCATTTGGATAAAAAGACGAGCGAGCGAGCTGACGAATTGTTACCTAAATTGCATTTAACGTGACGTTATTGTATTTGAAATTTGAAAAGGCAAGGATGCATTTATCTACACCACTGAAACCCGTTGCCATTGTTCTATACATGTACGCCTAGACTATACGTGCTGAATTGTCAGTAGACTGTCGACATCGACATCGTTAGTAACAAACACAGAAATCAGCAACTTGAAAAGACGACTCCCGTATTTAATGATACGATACATATATTTTAACAGGAAATCGAATGAAAAGAAAAATTCCAAGAAAAAAATTCTCTGTTTAGTCCCTCGAAATTTCAATACTTTGACTGACTTGTCGACGGGCTTGAAAAGTGTAATTTTCATAACAATGCGTTTGGGACATCGTGTATATTAAATTCTTGCGTTAAAATTCTTATAGCGATTAGGTATTTTCTATTGGAGGCTCTAAAATGGCTTGAACCCATCTGAAGTCGTCTTCAGAGTGTGTTAAAATTAGTTTTCAGAATAAATTTCGACTCTCTATCTCAGTTTGATGAAATTTTGGGGAAATTTCAAGTTTCAAAAGTTCGCTGGAGGCTCCAGACCTGCTCAAAACGGGTTGAACCCGTTTCCAATCGATTTGGCATGTAGAAAATAGGGTATATCCCAAATTTCAGCTTTCTTGGTCAATTTGGTAAAATTTTGATTTTTTCCCTCATTTTTGGTCTAAATTCGATTTTTAAAAATTCACCAAAAATCGAAAAACGCACTTTAGCACTTGAAATTTGGACAGGTGGTAAATTCTTGCATGATCTTTCGATCTACCCTTGTAAAGTTTGAAAAATTTCTTGCAAGTCCTAATATGTTGAAACGCGAAATCTGCGATTTCGGCTGACCTGTCAATCAAAATGATCGCCATTTTGTAAGTAAGGCCAACTTTTTTTTGGGCAAGTTTGCTTTAAAATGTTTCTTAGGATGTCCCCTTAAAGAAAAAAGTTGTCCCGGAGGATCGGCGGGGAGGGGGTGCAATTACTCCTATTGTCATATGCCGGACTATTTGCTAAATTGTCAAAACTATGAGAAGCTTTTGAACTGGGGCTCTCCGATTTGAACTGAACGAAGCTATAGGTTGGAAGAGGATGTCTTCAAATACAAGTACACCTAACCAAAATTTTAGGTTCTCAAGTTCATTTTTAGATTTTTGACCAATTTGTGAAAATTTGAAGGGCGATTCTCAAACTTTTTCATGTAAAATATCAGTTTTTTGGATCAAAATAACCCAATTTGAATAATTCCTTTGATTCCATTCTCTCACATCAACAACTACTGCGTATATAGTTTTGTGTTACTGAAATTTTGGTTGCGGGGTTTTAAGGACTTGTTCTTCGATCTAACTTTTTGCACCATGGTTTTTTAGAATCCTCTTAAATTTTTTTTTAAATCTGAAAAAAGTGGCTTTTAACGACCATTTTTGAAAAAAATAATAAATTAAGTAGTGGAAAATGAATACCAAACACTCGAGTTTATTTTTAAAAATAAACTAAACCATACTCGTTTACGTATTAGAAACCATTGTCATATTCAATAGGTAGGTACCTACAAAGTACTTACATCTATTTGATATAGAAGCCTAACTTCAGAAAATAATTAAATACCCTTGAATAAAAAATGATCTCGAATGTCTCCGATTATTCAAATCTTTTTCAGTGCATAATTATTTGATGAATCTATGTACCTAATCAGACTAAAATTTAATTAGTGAAAGAAATCTTTATTAAAAAATAATCTCGACTTCTTAGTAATGGTAAACACATTACAAGGGTGAAATCAATCACGTGTACTTTGTACCCTACAAAATAAGTGACGGCTGACAGCGACAACAAGGCGGCGACGATTCGTGGAAATAAAACCAACCCCAAACAATAACAACAACAGGTACAACGCTACAAGGGTTACAAAAACAAGTTCAGCTCAAGCGTACAAAACAGAAGGGTGAAAAACAGAACGCTAATCGCCAATTCGTCGTGGCCATATAAGTAGGAGGAGCGAAGCAAAGAAGAGGGGTGCTTTACTACCCGATAACATCTCACCCTTGTGATCAGCACAACATCGATGACTTGAATCATTTTGCAAGCGAAGATCACTACAGTTTTAGTCTTTCTCGAGAGAAGTCTTCGAACTTATGTCGTAGTATAGTTGCCTTTGCGGTTGTTATAGCTTTTTTCTTGTAATTTTTTTAACGTTTCGTTTCGTATTTCGTGAAGTACATACATAGATTCGAGACGTTTGTTCAATACCAGTACTCCAGTTCGCGAAATTTCACTTTTTTTAAAAACGTTGTGATCGATCATCAGTTCCAATTTATTCAACGTTTCGTTTCGTTTCCAACCAGCGCAGTATTTTCGATCTTCAATCCAGAAGAGCTCGTTTAGTTGGTGAGTCATTTTTTTTGTTGAATATTTTATTCAATTTATATGCATGATTTTGTATTTTTGTGTCTGTTTCATTATTTTCAGCATAATTTAATATTAATTTTACTGTGTTATCACCATATTTTTTGTTTTTCTTGTTTTTTTTCTTCAAAATTTCAAACCTGAATAATTTTTTGAAAATAATTTCATCAGTGAACAAACTGAATTTCTTCGACAATTTTTATCATTTTCAACCAATTTACTATACTTAAACCTAGGAATATGCTAACCGCCATTTTTTTTTTTGCGAAAGCGTATTCTTTATATAGTAACTCAAAAACTATGACATTTACAGACATTTTACGAAATTTCTTTTTTGATGTAAAAACAAAAAATCAAATTTTATTTCTCATAATATTTTTTATTTTTTTAATATCCAAGATTCTACTTCATGAAAAAAGGTCACAGTTTTCGAATTGGGAAAAATGCTCTTTAGCAAGAAAATGTCGAATCAGCATATCCTCCTAAATCTAGGTGAAAATGATTGTCAATTTCATGAATAAGTATTTATGTAATCTATTGATTCAAATCTGAACCATTAGGTAATTTTAGACAGATGAGTACCAATTTCTAAGAATTTCAATCAATCCATAGGTAACAAATTTTCAAAATGAGTAGGCTAAAATTGATGATCACAAAATTATCAACATTTCAGATACGATTTCAGCCTTGCTTTTCAAGATAATTCAAATTTTTTTTCTCAGTTTTAGTAAATTGGCAATGAAAAATAAAATTTAGCGAGAGCAAAGTTTTGAAAAATTCTGAAAACGTTAACATAGAATTCGCGATTTTGTCACACATGGTATTTCAATAAAAACGTTTTTCGTCAAGTAATTCAAATCATTTTAAAACCAAACTTGGGTCATGATTTTCGAGATAACTATTTAAACACACAGGTTAAAATTCTGCAAAAAATTCAAATGCATACAAATATTTTGACGAAGTTTGTTTGATTTGAGTACTCTCGAAGCACTTTGAGCCCATATGTGATCTGTCACGAGAAAACCAGGTTAGTGTCCAAAAAATCGATTTGGTTTTTTTTATGGATATTGGTAGTACTTAGTGTGCAGAATCCGCCTGTGGTGGTTAAAACGTTGATAAAATAATATTGTGTCGTAGGTACCTACTAAATATACGTTCGTATATTCGATACCTACTGACTAATTACCTACTCGAATAAGCAGGTAATCGGATACGGAGAATGCACTGGTGTAATCGTAATAAAGCTAATTACTTACCTCGGCTAGGGCTTTTAGTACACTACCGAACACAATACAATATCATACGCAAAGTTCGTGTAAACGAATGTATTATGGTCAAAAATGACACAATATACTTAAACCGACTCGGAGAAATAGGGAAAACAATACAATATTTATCAGAGGGGGAAAATTACGTTAACACTACTGAATTATTACTAAATTATAAAATATACAAGAACACTTTAAACCTAGGGCCGGAGCTCTAAAGAATTAAGGACATATTATCTTGGCAACTCGCTTGCTTCACGAAAACGAACTACGAGTTGGTCCAGTTGCCAAAGAAGCTGGAAGGCTCATTTGACACCTTGACCACTCATTGTTACCAACCACATCACCGAAACGGTGCTGGAAGGGTTAAATTACCTGTTTATACACATACGTGTTACCATTAAGGCATATCCGTCTAACAACGTTCGCGAACGATTCTTTTGACCCTAAATTCAAGGTTAAAAAAATTGAGCAACTACAAAAAAAGTTTGAAATTTTTTTTTTGAGATTTTCTTGAAAAGTATGTTTTGGGGAGTCAACATGCAAATTTTTGGGACAATCGGCCCACATTTGGTGGATTAGTGCCATTTTATTGAAATTTGAATGGGGCTTAAGCTGGAAAAATCAACTCTTTTCACTTTAAACAAAATTTTTGAAAAAATTGAAAAACTCAATAAATAACTTTATTTTAAGTATATTAATTATTCATTCTTAGTAGTTTTCGCGACATTTTGGTGCAAAATTGAAAAAAAAAACGAAAAAATCGATTTGGGGAAATTTCGATTATTGGCCTTTGGCAACCCTGATTTTGAAAAAAAATGTCAGGTTATGTTGGCACCCCTTGTGGTCAAAAGTGGTCCAAATTTTTTGGACCTACGAATCATAGATCGCCGAACACATAGATTCAAAACTTCAAATGCCCGTCCTGTAAAATTTACGTTTTGGACACTAACCTGGTTTTCTCCTGACAGATCACATATTATGTAAAAAAATTTTAAAAAGTCAAAAATTTGTGTCAAATTTTATTTTTGGTGTAGGTACCTAATTTGAAAAATTCTAGTTTTGAATTTGGTTGATCTGTGGAAACTATCGAAGAAGGGAAATACAACCTAAAAATAGGGTTGAAATTTCCTAAGGAACCTTCCAGAATTTCGTAAAAAATTCAATGAAATTTTTTGTCATTTTCTGCCAAAATGTATAATTTATTCAGATAAATTGCATGCTTCTTTTTCAAAAATCCAAAAAATCACAACTCCAATCTTTGTATAAAAACGCTTCAAAAAAACCTCAAACTAATTTTCGTATCGAAAAATTTGAATTTCTCGAGATTTTAAACATTTTCAATACAGCACGTAACAGTTTTTAAGAAAAATCCTCTTTAGACGTGCTCAAAAAAAAAAAAAAAGTTTCAATAACATTTCTGGCTTTCTGCCAAGATTTTAACTCATTTGATAGATTGCATGCTTTTTTTTCAAACATCCCAAAGATCATGACCCAATTTCGAGTACAAAATTCCTTAAAAATTGCTCAAAAACATTTTCATCAAAAGATTTGAATTTTACGCGAGATGAGATTCTAAACAATCTAGCAGATAAATTGTATGATACTTTTTACAAAAACTCCGAAAATCATGACTAAATTTTGAACACAAAACTTTTCAGAAATCCTTAGAAATGTTTTAATGAACAATTTTAATTTTTTGTCAAAATTTTGACCTCATTTTGGTACCTGGAATGGCACCTTTTTTCAAAAATACCCAAAATCTCGACTCATTTAAGCTCAAAATTCTTTATAAATGCTAAAAAAAAACATTTTTCGTCAAAATATTTGAATTTTTCCGAAAATTTTAACCCATTCACTACTTTTTTGCTGCTTTTTTTAAACCCCATTTTCAGAAAGCTCTCCACTCGACACCCCCCCCCCCACACACACACACACAAAATTGAACAATGTCAAATTTTTCACTGGAAAATTTTCAAAAAAAATTAAAACTGGAAGAAAATTTACATTTTAACATAGTCACAAATTTTATATTTTTTTTTCAATGATTTGAAGCCTTTGAAGGTTATTGTTGAGCGTTTGATTTTTCTCACTACCTTTTTGACTTAATTCACTACTTTTTCACTGTCCATCTTCAAAATCACTATACTTTTTCACTATTTACACGACCTGTCAAATACCCTGCATTTTAATGGATAACATGGTTCTTTTTCAAGAATGCCAAAATTCATAATTCCCAATCCTGAGCTCAAGATTTTCAAACAAGATTCAAAAAACATTTTCGTTGGAATATTTGAATTTTGTGCGAGATTTTAACCTATTTTGATAGGTAGCAAAGGTCAATTTTGAATAATAATAATTTAACACCAGTTCTTTTTTACTCAAAATCAGTAAAAGTTATTCTTAGAAAAATTTCCTACCTTTTGGTTGTTACAAAATGTTTATTTGACCCCACCCTTGGGGCCCAAATTCTCAAAAACCATTTCAAAAAAAAAAGGTCAAAATCGCAATTTCAACGTTTTTACGAAAAATTTGTAATCAGGAAACGTGCTTAGAGCTAAGTAAATATTATTAATTTTTTTCACCCCTGCCCCCTCATACAGCTCTCTTTGCGAGAATACCATCAATTAAGGAGCCCTAAGCAACCCCAAACACGCTCATTTTAGTTTAAAACAATTATCTGTTCAATGTGACAATGTTTTTTTTTCTTTTTTTTCACAGATCTCTACCAAATTTTATTTTACCGACACGATGGATCAGGATGGAAACTTGTACCCAGAATTGATCGCGCTGCAAAGACAGCTTTCGATGAATCGACGGGCACCTTCGGTTCCAGTTGTTCAATTAACAGCCGCTGATGCATTTGCCAATGCTCTCGATGGATCTCGGTTATCACACCGCCAGCATCCTTATCGGCTTATACCATCGACAGCCTACCCTTCGAGGACGCCGACATATCAACCAGTAACATCGATGCGCTCATCATCAACACGAAATTCCGTGAATAATCATCCTCAGCCTATTCCGCCTACACCACCGAGAGTCCGAAACGGCATCGCCGAAGGTTACATTCCATATTTGACACCAGCGGACCTCGCTCGCGATCCTGCTCGTCTTGCTTTATTAGATCGAGCTTTCGAGATTTTCTCGTCTCAGATGGAGCATATGCGATCATCCTATCCTACTTCGGCTCAATCTCAAAACGGTTACTCTTCGCCACAGCTTCCTATTCCATCAACCGTTCCTGCTCCTGCTCCTGCTCCAGATCAATCTCACAACAGTTATTCTTCTTCGCTGCATCGTATTCCACATCCACCATCCCCTCCTACTCCATCCCAATCACCACTTTCATTCTGCTCAGAAGACGAATCATCGCAGTCAGATGATGATCTAAGAGATCCTGTGATTGACATTAATACGCCACCGGCCATTTCTGACCTGCTTCTGGCTGCCATTGAAGTAAAGCCGTTCATGCTACCAGGAGAAAATCGCCGTCCGGAAACATTTGTGACCCAGTTTGAAACATATGCGGATTTGCTAAGGCTGAATGATGAGCAGAAACGAGTGCTTTTTGCCAGGTACGCTTACAGAGACAACGACTTGCGTTTCAAAGCCCTGAAATACGATTTTACATACGAGGACGCAAAAACCTCCTTCCTGGACTTGGTCCGCAATAACGTATTGTAATCTCCTTTGGGAAAAATTTCGAACTATAAAGGATCCGAAAAAATCTGGTTTTATGAAGTGCGTAGGAACAATGTTTTGTAAATAGTTGAGCTTGTACTTAAGTTTGTTTTTTTGAATGTACGGTTTTTTTAATTCCTTTTTTATGTTTCGATGTTTTATTTTTACCTATTCATTTTTTCAACGTATTCTATAATCATTTCTGTGGTACATAGATATCTATTATTTATTATAGATATACTCATTATGATTTTATGCACATACTTATTACAATTTATCATTTATTTTTAAATGATTGTTGCACTATTTTTTTTTTAAATTTGTACATAAACTGTTTTAAGTTTGAATTCAAAGTGCAAAATATACGTAATAAGTTTTGAATTTACAAACTCTCTGAATTATTTTTGAATATGATAATGACGTGAAGTACCTACTTGCTATAAAAAGAGTAAGCTTTAACCTGATTTGTGGAAGAAAAGTTTGAATTTTCAAGTGCGGAATTATTTTCTACATCATTGAAGAACAGAACTGAAGCAGAGAAGCATGGAATCATTCGCAAGTAAGTTCACTGAGTATGTGCTTCAATTTTTTTTTACCCTTCGTTAAAATAATATAAATAACTCTGGGTCTAAATTCACATACTTACGATTCGTAATTTTTAAAAAAGTTTTTATTCTGAAAAATATTATTTTCGACTTTTGTGTTTTCAAATCTTCGTTAAAATTATTAACATTTCGCTTCATCGTATTCTCAGATGTCTGAGAACTCAAAATATCTCGTTCTATCGTATCCTTAGGTCTTGTATTCAATTTTTTCCAAAAAAAAAAAAAAAAAAAAAAAAAAAAACGTTGGTAACTAAAAAAGTTACAAAACCCAAACCCAAGAAAAACATTTTAATGCAGAAAAAAATTACTAATAAAATTCGACCGAGACTTCAACGATTTTAGCAAAAAGCACGACTCGATGGAAATTAACAAAAAAGTGACACTTCGTCGCAATTTTTGTCAAAAAAGATGGATTATTTTGATTCTTCCAGATAAAAAAGGTGAGAATTTTGGATAATTTTTGACAAAAACCAAGAATAACAATTTTAGTGAAAGGGAGGATTTTTCGCTAAAAATTGACAGAAAAAAAACCGAGACTATTTTTTGTAAAAACGGGAAACTTTTAGTAATTTTTGACAAAATGCAAAACTGGAAATTCAAGTAAGAATTTTTTACGACTAGTTTATTGAAGAGAGGAAGAAAGATTCAACGTTTTACAAACCAATTTTTCGCTTTTTCAATGTCTTTTGGACATTCAAGATTTTTTAAAGGGGGGTGTCAAAAACCCTTTATTAGGTATTTCAATTTTTCACGAACAAAGCACTCTGCAAACAATTCACGATACTTTTTGGAGAAGAAAGAGAGGGGTCAACATTTTAAACCCATATATTTCACTTTTCCAGCGGTATGGGGGGTGGGGTTTCCGATATTTCCTTGGGAGGGGGAGGAGAAGGGAAGATAACAAGATTCTTACCATCTCTAACTTTTTGTTTATCAAATTTTTCAAGTTCTTTTGCGTATTTTTAATGAAATTATTACAATATTTTTCCAAGGTAATTATTGTTCTTAAAAAAAACAAACAAATTGATTCATCGAAAATTTCTTTGAAAACCGAAGCGAGGAATAACATTTTTGGAAAATTATTAGTTGAGTATGTTTTTCTTAAAACATTTTTTCATACTTAAAAAAGCAAGATTTGCAGGATTTGCAGAACTGTTAAACACATTTAAAAAAAGAAATATTTTGACAATTTTAGCAAAAAAGTAGAGAGCTTTCTCAATTGATCTGAGCAATCTAGAGAACTCTTTAGATCATTTATAGATTTTTAGAAATTTTAAAAGCTCAAACTTACCAAATAAAATTTCTATCAATTTTTATTTTCAAGGCGGAAAAGTAACTTGGCCCAAGCAAATTGAGAGTAAGTTTTTTTTTTCATTTTTAGTCTTGGCATTTCGCAATGTTGGACAGTAGTTTTCTAAAAATTTCGATTGCGTTTTGAAAAAAAGGGGGGGGGGGAGTCACTCGAACGAAACAAAGGCAAATGCTTTCGCAAATTTGCAATATACTTCTAAAAAAATTTCTCTGTTATTTTCTGAAATATGATAAGTAAAAAAATGTTTTTGGTCATTTTTGTAATATTATAATAGCAAAAAAAGCAAATGGAGTAAAAAATAGAAATTAAAATATGCAACGATGACCCCATTTTCCTTCTTTCTGGAGAAATTTCAGTCGTATTTTTGTATGTTACTGTTGACGGAGCGTTTTTATAAGGAAATAATAAAACGAAATACGTCCTTTGAGTTCACGATCACTCTCTCAAGCGTTAGGTTAGGTGCACGATTCAAAAATATTCAAGTACATACATAAATTACACACGTTCAAAACAAATTCCAATTGACACCTACCTTGGTCTATACCGCGTAATCCTGATTTCCGATCTGCACAACGATATCTTGTGGAAAATTCTACCAATACTTAATTTATATTCTTCAACAGCGTCCATATTCTGAGTACCTCTAGGTACCACAGTACACGTATTACTCAATATGGTCGATCCGCTACTATCCGATTCGACGATTAGTTGAAATCCCTAAAATTATGCACAAATACAGTACAATAATCCAGAGAGCTCACAATATTTGTCCACGCTTTGTAGATTCCAATATTCACTTACTTGAGCCAAACGTTGAGATATCAATTCGCGAAATACCTCAGGGGTCTTCAAAGGATCCCGATAAATAGCTCTTTTTCGAGCATAATCAGCGTTTACGTCATCCGGCAAGAGATTATAATCGGAGAACACGTAGTCTGTTTTTAAAGACACTTCATCGGGGAAAAAATCAGTTGTGATTGGTAAACAAGCAGGCACGATGAGAGATTTCCAGTCGACGCCTGAAAATGAATCGCACGTAGTTTCGTATATTAGTAAAAAGAATTAAAATTATGGAATTTTTTTTGTCGAAGCAATAAGTCGAATCACACGATTTATTTTTAGCGTAAAAGGCGCTAGAATTTTATAGCAAGCTCATGTGATTTCAATAAAAAGGCTGCAACAGCGAATTATTCGTTGATGAAATTTTATTTAGGAAGATTAGCAATGGCATGGCATAACTTTGCGAACACCCTGTAATTCTGATGCCTAATCAGAGATAAAGCTAACAAAAGCAACGAATAAATTAATAAAATAATTTTCAAAGCGAAAAACAGAACGGGAGTAAAAATTAAGAATGTTACTCAGAATTAAAAAATTGCGCCACCAATTTTCAATTTCAACATTGAAATTTTATAGAAAAAAAAACAAAGCTGAGGTTTTTGCCAAAAAAAATTAAACTTTCAAGCTCGAATAATTTCACAAATCAGTTTTTTTATAAAGCGAAAACAAATCTGCCACAGATTAGCTCAAACAGAACAAAACGACTTCACAATCTCTCACAACGAACTCATTACACTCTCATTTTGCAACTCACGAACACTCTCGACTCACATTTAAAGCAAAACGTAACTCCACCTCTGACCAAAAGCGATCCCGATCTACGACTAAATACACTAAAGGCTTAAATATCTGATCAAATCAAACCTATTAAAACTTTCGTAGATTCAATAAGAAGAATACCAATTTGCATGAAACATAAATAATAATCGTGTTAGACTTGAAATTTTTAAAAAAATTAAGAATAAATTAAAAATTCGTACCAGTTGTTAAAGCCGGAGTCCATTCTTGTTCTCCGGTCACTCCCCATAATAAAGTTTGGGTTTTTTTCATCGGCAGTAAAACGCTGCCGTTGGGGCTACCGACATGAGTGGAAGATTTAGTGCGGGATCGGCATTCTGCAAATGAAATTTTTCAATAAAAAAGATCCTAAACCGATTTATTGAAAATGTTGAAGTGTTAACCTGTAGAGGGAGGAGATCTAGCGAACATGCAATCGTCATCTAGATCTTCCAATCCGTTGTTTTTCTTGTTTAAATCATTATCTTCGAAGTTATCAGACTGGTAATGATGACGTTGAATGACAACTCCGGTGGGTCCTGAAAAAAATTAGTTTAGGGTCAATATCAGACATCCTGAAGAACCTGGAGGTGATCGAAGGTGAAAGTTTACCTTTGGGGAACACGTGAGTCCATCGTCTCCGATTCGAAGTCATTTTGACAGTGACATGAGACGGATCAAACGGATTAATCAAAGCTCTTCCGGGACAAATAGCAGGAACATTGCTGATATTCTGCGTATAGTTTGTTTGCAGCGAATTAGAATGAGATACGTAAGGAGCCGACGACGCTGAAGACCCAGTACTGCTGTTTACGGTTTGAAACGTAGGAGATAGTTCTTCCTCCATGAAGAAATCGGAGCTTCTGGTTTTCTCATCTGGAAATACGACGGAGATTTAATTAAAATGAAATTTAGTGAAGCTCGAGGATTTACGTATAAAATTACTCACAGTCGATAGTACCAAACGAATTATTAGGATAAATATTACTATTCGATTGAGTACTCGAAATAGCTATGGAAGTGGATCTAGTAAGTCCTAATGTTCCGCAGGAAGACGATATTTGCGAACGATAGATATCTGGGTCGGATAATTTCCACTTGACTGATTTGCTGTCTTGGTTCAAGCTCAGTTTTTTCGTCCTGGTGAATAATTTCTGAACTCTGTAATTATTTTATAGGTCAATTAGAGAAATAGGTACTCATTTCGCCAATTAATTTCGAATAATCGATCATACTTAGCAATATGAGACGAAGGTAAAGTAAAAACTTGAGAGTCGTAAGCATCGAAATCGACATCGGCAGTGGAAATGTTACCCAGTAAATTAGGTTCTTCTATCGCATCAGTTGGTAATTTAGGTTTCGGTATAGATAATAAGGAACTATGCGAGCTGGTCGATTTTGTTCGACGAGATGGTAATCTGATTCGAGGTACGAACGTTGAGTATGGTAATTTCTTATTAGACGAGTAAAAACTGAAAAAAAAATGCAAGGCGATTAATTTTTAAATCGATATTTATTCATATTATACTAATTTTTCAATTATTTTACCTCAGATTGATCCAATGAGGCATACTATAATCGTCTCTCATAATCGACGTATCCTTATTATGAAACTGAAAACCAAAACAGAAAGTCTCGAATAAAAATATTACAGAATCAATTCGAAATATAGTGAAATAATTACTTTAAACAAAGGCACAGCATGCAAAGGTTGCTCGCCAACGCAAACCAAATCACAACCAACACCATTATCGATAATTCGCTGCTTGGTAACATTAGTCAATTCACGATCAACTTCGAAAACACCGACTCCAGGCGAAATAACCACAACCAACTGCCCCGTTCGGTCCAAACTTCTTTCAAGATAATGCTTCTCGAACACTGCAACAACCAGCTCCATTAACCATCCATAAAAACCAAATAGAAATTCAAAAGAACAAAAAAAAGTACCATTCAACGAAATATTCAAGACTTCTAGAAAATTCCCATGAGCAGCGCTCGATAAAAAAGCATTGGGAACTTTGTATCCTGGTTTTTTGTGATATTCCAAGACTGTTTTTCGATAATCAGCGAACAGAGTTTGGAGTAAAACTAAAGTTCCGGTCCAATCTTCGTATTTTTCATTTTGGACCGCAACTCTGTAGAAATCTTCGTAAAAATGACCTCTGAAGTCTTTCTGTAGGCATTCTCTGGTGTATTCGGGGAACTCTTCGAGATTTGTAGCTTTGTAGTATACACGTGAAAAAAGAACTATGGTAACTTCGTGATTGCTGCTATTTTTCTAAAATGAAATACGTAAAATACATCATTAATAGTTCAATTTTCGAGTCCAAATGGAGAAAAAATCTCGCCAAGATACCTTCCACTTTTGAAATAAATCCGACAGAAATCCATTGACAGCTTTTTCAAAGTACAGGTCACCGTGAACGTCGAATTCCCACATTTCCGAGCTCATTTGCAAGAATAAATACACCATGCTCGTAGATGAACGAAAAACAAGCTGAAATACAACACGATGATTAGTATCGTTTAACAAAATTGTGATTAAAGTGAACGCATTAAATCGAACTTTGGTATCTTCGGATATAACACCGCAGGCAACACGTTCTCCTTGACTCCACATTTCGTAAACTTGAGCTCGGATAGCTTTATTATAAAATTCGAATTTCTTGTTGTAATAAACGCAAGAATTGACCTGAAATAACCATACAATGAAAATTAATTCGATGAATTTCTTTCTTTCATCGTTCTATTTTGAGAGATTAACTCACTAATTGCTTCTTTAAACGCCACATTTCACTACGGCCCAGATACTGATCTTTGAATATCAATTCAACCGAATCCAAAACAACCGAATCGAAATCAACCTTCTTGACAACAACTTCGGTATAGCTTTTCAATTGAAATGCGTTAGCGACACTAGTTTCAACGCTGATTACTCCTGAAAAATATTCACGAAATTAAACAACAATCGAAACATCGAAATATAACACCGGAGAAGTGTTCACCTTTGCCTTGTAAATCCTCTCTCAGGGTGGTAACTTGTAACAGAAGTCTGGTAAGCTCATCTTCGGGATGGTAAATTTCCACAATATCGCCAACTTTTAGATCGGGAAAATCTTTAGGATTTATCACAAGATCAGCTTCTGCGTGAAAAGAATTCAAAACCAGAATTAGTCGTTGATGTTTTCGATAATTGAGAGAAAATGAGCGATGCTTACCATCGAAGCTGGTCCGATGAAACATTAACTTGATGTGTTTCATATTTACATTCTAATTCATCCACGTATAATCGAGAATTCAATTTCACACGTACGTAGTTTTCATTAATCGCGAATTTTTTCTCGAGTTTTCATTTTCGAACTTCGTAATAGATAATTCCGTTCTTATCACGCTTCCGGGCCGTGTTTGTTTACTTCGAAGAGAAGCTTTTCGATTGGTTGTGTTCGAAAACTGGATCTGAAATCCGAATTACAACGAAAAATATTATTAAAAGAATAAAAACAGATTTTTCTGACAATTTAAGAATCAGTCAATACTCTAGAAATGAAAAATCACCCAGAAAAATTAATAACTTATCATCTCACCGAATATATCAACGTTAAATCGTACTTCCAAACGGTGCTCAAGTTCGATTATCTGTTCTGCAAGGGGTTCCAAAACCACTAATTATTATTGTTCACCAGCCAATGGAATGATCAAGTGGTCCATTGAAATGGCGCGAACGAACAATTTTGAAGCAGCTGTACGAATGAACAGAATTCCTTCAGGTTAATACCATCTCGAACTTATTAAATAGTACGTACTTAGATGAGAAAAAAAATTATTACCTTTCTTGATTTCTACGTTTCCTAACGAATTGTGCAGTAGAAATCTTCATTCCTCGCCGCAGATCTTCGCAAAATCATGATACGATAAAGGAGCACAGGACACAGGCATCAGCACATTAGTTTTCTGAAACATTATTCATGTTATATTCTAAAGCATAATTCGTGACGGTGCTATAGTACAAACCTTCAGTTACATTTTCGGAAACGACTGGAAAATCCGATTTCGTATCTCAACGGTTGATGCAGCGAACGAAAATTGAAAACTTGAAAAGTAGCTTGTTTGTTTTCCATCGAAATACATATTTCGACTTCTTCAAAGAATTGCTCTTCTGCAGCTATCTGAAATTAGAAAACGTTTCAGTGAACATTGAGCATAGCGTATGTAGCACTAAAAATTGGATAATATTTAAGCAATTCAACTTGATTAATAAATTAAAACAAAGGAAACAACAAAAATTTAACAAGTAAAAAATAGTAATAGACGATTGAAAAAGAAATGATAAGAAACCATTTGTTTTGCTAGTTTTGCTCCTCGCTTCTGTACAGTATATTGAGGAACAGGAGGAAGAGGGGCGCGTGAACAACGATTCTCATTGGTTAAAATTGATCACGTGATTCATCATCAGAGCGTCTTCTCTCTTTAGTCTTTTTTTTTCGTTTGTTTTTTCAATTTGATTTTTTTTTTTTATATGAAATCGAAGGAAGTTTCGAATTCCGGCGTTTCAGTTTCACTTACGAGGAAATAAAATCGAATATTTCCATCTGGTGAGTCAGTTGCTTGTGTTTTGAAATGAATACTCATTTTTCAATTTCAAATTCGATTCTGATGTGATTTCTAGGTGGCCAGTTTCTGATCTGAAATCTGAATTCATCGGTAATACTCTTCAAGATTCGAGGAAAAGTGATCTTATTTCTGGATTTTGATCCAAACTAGTCACACTGAACAACCAGGTATGAAACACTGAAGTAAACACTCCTTCTTCATAACTTCATAAGCATTTTACTAGCTATTTCTGAACATTTACCGACCTATTTATAATATCACTATACGAATCATGGACACTGAAAATGGACTCTCAAGTGGTTTGGTAAACTGTTTCTGTGATGTTGATTTATATTCTAAGTATTTGCTTCGTATAATGAATAGTATGGCGATAGCAGCTGCTGACTGAAGCAATTGCATTCGCCAGTGATCTACTTGATCAATAATAAACACACGCTTTTCTTCACGTCATGTTACAGCAGCTTTGGTTGGTTACAGATAAATTCTGGAAGAGATCTGGTCTAGTGTAAATTCACGATGCCCTATTTCAAGAGTTTCTGCGGTTACAGTTTGAAATGCGGAGTTTACGTTTCCTGTGCAATTCATTTGGTAAGATGAGTATTTATGATTGAACCTTTACAGTATACGATAATCGTTGATGAAATATCTCGAAACTCATATCGTGTCTATTTTTCAGTTGATAGGTTTATGTTTCGCCATCGCTTCTGAAGAGAGAACTTCAATTCTTCTTGGTTTCTCACAAATGTGGATTGTAATGAATTCGGTCTTTGCATTACTCTTGGTAAGGTGCACAACTGATCAATTATTACGAAACTCGTCATTATTGATTGCTTTGCTCATCATGATATTTCTTTCAACAGAACTCAGCCTTCTGTCTTTGGCTAATGATCGCTTATCAGTTCTTCATTGCTGCTTGTTGTGGTGTTGCGATGGTCGTGTGTCTAATTAGGCACTACATACCTATGAGTTTCCTTGCTGGTCTAGGTTTCGGTAAAAAAAAAAAAATTCGACTTCATTAAGAGATTACGTAGGTTCGTTCATCAGTGATCAGAATTCATTTCCCTGATTTGTACGATATTGTTTCAGCTTTGGAGATATATTTCGTCATGTTAACGATAAATCTGCACCACGAAATGAAACATCGTCAAACTGGTCACGTTTTCCCTGATCATCCTGAAGCATCAGAATCAAATCGTATGCCTCAAGTAAACGTACAATCTCCTGCAGCTTTCAACGTTCCTTACGTTCCAGTTCAGTCGAATTTGCCGAATCGTGTTGTTATGCATTCGAGTATTCCTCAAAGTGCAGTATATAGTGCTAGTGTTATTGGTGTTCCAGTTGTGGATCATCATTCCTATCTTCCGGCTCATGTTCAGCCTGCGTATAACCCAGATTTCGTTCAAACTGATTTCTTGAAAATTGAAAAATGATTATACTAATGTAGTGAACTACATTGAGACACGAGTATAATTTTTTGCGATGAAGGATATTATTATGTGTACCAGTATACCTACTACTTGTTACAATTGACTGTTTATTTTACGTACCTACTTACGTAAGTTTGGTGATTTTTTCCAGTATGTATTTATGTTAATAAATTTGATAAAAATGTAAAACAAAATCATTATTCTTGATATTTGATATTATCAAGCTGACGTGTCAGGCGTGTACGAGGAAATTTCTATCAAATATTTTTAAAAAAACAAAAAACACTCACCAACGATTGTTGTTCGTTTAATTTGTCTTCAAATTTATCTCGTAAGTTGTAATTCTATCAAATGAGCAGGAACTTGCCAAATTATTACATTTCGCAGCTTTCTTCTAAATAATCATACTTTAAAATGTTGGATTCGTATGTTCAGATCTCTGAGTCAAAATGATTCTTTGTAGGCATAAGTTGGAACTTGCTACTATGAGAACCTATAAAAAGAAATATATTTTTGTTAGGTGGTAGGTATACGTACTTTATTTGCTAAATGCATTATATTCAATACTCATACGAGTATTTACAAGAATGAGAGTGTGGTTTACTTATGTAGTACCTTGATTGGTATCTTGAGATTTTCAATAGCATGATATGTGTTTGAATTTTGCAGAAGTCCGAATCAGTCATTCAGTTCGAGGATGTCAGTTGTTGGGTGGAAAACAGTTCCTAAAAAATGACACATTTTTATGTTGAAATATTTTTCATTTTTATTATCAACTTCCCACTTTATTATAAATGATAATAATCTCTTGAAAATAGCAAAGCATTTTTATAAGTTAATCAAGGAAATTTTTCATGCCAAAAGATGAGAAGTCGAGAAAAAAAACACAAGGAGTAGAAACCAATTTTCAATCTAAACTCCATCATTTCCCGTAGGGTAAAATTGGATTTTTGAGTACCAGGGCAAAATTTTATTGAGCCCAAAATTTGGTAGGATGGAGGTCTTTCAGATACTAATTTGATGTAATTAATCTACTTAATAGGTACGTTCTAATCTACTTCATTAAATTAGCCTAATGAGCCATCGAGGCTGAGGTGCACAGGAACGCAACCCCCCGAGCAGCAATGACAACAAATCATACCAAGAGTTCAACATGTCACCGCAAGCAAACGCAACAAAGCATTGCAGCAACAAGAGTCCACTCTGCCGTCTAACCATCAGGAAAACTTTTTTCCCAACCATCAGGAAAATTTTTTTCCAACCATCAGGACACTTTTTTCCTAACCATCAGGAAAATGTTTTCCCAACTGCAACAGGGAGCCTGGAGACCCGAAAGACCTTCGCCACCACAAATTTCCACCACGCCCACCCACAATGACACATCTCCCTCCAAGTAATCTCGGATGAAATCACCACCAGGAAGTGTGTAACCGGCACCACAGTCCAACAACCCTCTAAAACTAAATAAACTACCTACCTACTTAATTAAACTAAAGAAACGTTACTTCACGCCCCCCTGTTGCATTAGCAAGCTGGATTCAAGAGAAAATACTGCTGGGGGTACTGAAATTTCCTGAAAAGTATTCCCTCATAAAACTGAGCTGCCTTTTAGAAGATTGTGTGAATGGGGGGGGGGTCCATCAAAATTGATTCGTATTTAACTTATACTATACTATATTATGTATATTAGTTATTACATTACATAGTTTAAAATATAAGACACTTATTTATCAATGCCAATATGCTCTGTAAAATGTAGGTAGTTATATCTACTTCAAAAAATTGACACATAATGATAATGAGGCTGGGGGATCAATGTTGTACAACCATATTTCAATTTAATATGTACCTACCTAGGTACTTAACTAGGATCTAAGAATAGATAGGGCCGCTTTCTCAAACGCCAAGAAACAGGATAGGCATTACACAAAGCACATTACGAAAAAGTTATCATTCGTAATATCGTTTTTTAAAAAATAAATAAAAATATGATTCAAATTCTTAAAAAGTTGCAAAAATCCAAACACCATATAAAATTCATTTTGAATGCAAACCATTCATCAACAGCCAACTCCATTCTTTCCTAGAATATACAGATTTTAAACTTCCCTTGGACAGGAGACTTTACTTCCATTTTTATCACACTGACCTGCATTGACTTGCCCGAGCAGACCAAGCCTGGGCTGACCTTAAAATCAGACTTGCGGACTGATAAGTCAGCAATCTGAGCACATACAGAGACTGACTAGTCAGACTGTTTAGAACAGATGTAGACTGAGCAACCGGAATGGCCAACACCAGCAATAATTTCGGACTTGTGAGACTCGGACTCGTGAGGCCACACTCGGCGTCGTGAGACTCGGACTCGCAGAAAATGCCGATTTTCTCCAAAGTTAGACTCTGGACACTCATGAAGGGACTTTTTAAAGAATCTCTTCATCACTGGTGCAGCGATTCAAGGACGACAGACCCTCCGCAAACATGTCCGTGTGACCAGAAAATCCCTGCAGACTGCAGCCCCGAACAGATAGTCAACGCAGAGGCCCTGGGACAGCTTACAGACCTGGAAAAACACCGACAGAGTATACAGGTTGCCTCTCTGACATAATGCCAGATTTTCAAACAACTTGGAAGAAAATCGATCAAAAACAGTATGAAAACTTGGGAAAGAACCTGTTGACTTATTGCCATGATATGCTATCGAAAAAATTGTAATCATTTAAAACAATATTCTAACCCAAAACTCATCATTCCCAATCAAAATTTCAGAAATCATAATACAAAATGCAATGCTAGTGCAAACCAATTCTCAACTCCATACTTTCCCATTCGCTTTTTTTTGCCTCCCAACTTTGAAACGAAAGAAAATCTTACCATCAAATATTAACTAAAAGCTACACACCGATTCGGATGGAAATTGACAAATTAAAACAATTAACAAATCAACACCACAATTACAGACCTATGATATGTACTATTTTTAGTATTCGGCATATTGTAAGAAGCCACGAACTGACCTGATCATCAATTCGAGGATTGGTACAACTGGCTTTTGTACCAAAATTTGGCATCACAGAACCTGAAGATCTCTTTCCAAAATCCAACGAATAATCGCACAACGAGACAACGAATAAAATAGGTACCTAAATATGGAACATGAAAGGGTTAGGATCTAAACTTGCAAATGAAAGATTGGAAAGAGAGAACCTGGACTGAAGTGCGTAAGCAATATAGGTAAGTATATAAACTGAGAAAATGAAACAATTTCGACAAATTTTGAGGTTTATTTTCCAAGCGAAGCAAGAGAAATAATTCAAAATTGCAGAGAACCGTTCATTTTATCACTGACTCATTGCAGACTGCCAAATCCGATGAAGAGGCAATACAGCCAACTTCCAGAAATGGCACCAATTTTTCCCAGGCTAGCTTCATCAAAAAACTTTGAACTTCAACAAATTTTGAATTAAAATTGGAAAATTCTATTCCCCTTGTAAAATTTTAAAATATTGCCAGGGTACTGAAATTTTCTTGAAAAGTATTACCTCATAAAACTGACCATGCCATTTAGAAGATTTTGGTAATTTGGGGGAGGGAGCGTCATAAAATCTATCGTAGGTATATCTACAGCTCTAGAAATTCCTGCTTCATATCTAAAAAGGTGCTTTGATTTAAAAAAGAAAAAATTCAATTTTTGAATGAAATTTTTCAAAAACTTTGCATCAGTATAAAAATAACTTTTAAAAAATCAGAACATTTTGTAATGGGTAAAGGGTGTTAATTTTATCTACGAATTACGAAATGAAAGCACATACCCGCAAGTTCGAGTACAGAAAATTGTGAGAAAAAATCACTTACCAATGATCGTTAAATTTTTCTTAAAATAATTCTCGTAATTTTACCAATTATAAGCAGCCAAGCAGGTACTTGCAATAACTTTATAATCACTCGTACTCGCAAATGTATGGAATTTGTACGTTCAAGTATGGATTTGAATTTCAAAATAATTCTTCGTAAATTTGGTGGACTCAGTACGATACAAATCTACAACAGGGACAAAAGGAGATTTATTACATAGTGTGTACGTACACATTATGAGAATAAAAGTATACGTATCAACAATTTGTTTACCTTGACCAGTAATATCTTGAGATTTTCAATAGTTCACAATAAGTGTTTGAATTTTCCAGAACTTCAGGTACGTATGATGATCAGAACTTCATCTAGAAAACATCAAGAAGTGGAAAGCAGTACCTAAAAAATAAGAAGAAAACCAAAAATTGAATACATTTCATGCTAAACAAACTCGTGCACATAAATGTACAATAACCATGCAGGCCTACACCCCATGCAACAAATCGAGACAAATCCGATCATTTTTTTTCATAAAAATGTAAAAAAAAACATCTACAATGATGAATTAATTATGATTGAAATATAAAACGTTATCATTTCATGTCTGCTAAATTTAAAGATAGGTACGCACCTGTTTGATTCGCTGATCCGAGCTAACTAAGTGGAAAACAATTCGATTGGATTCGTACAGGTTAACCAGCGTTTTTATTTACTTCGTGGCATTTCTGCAGTGTTTTCTGTCCTCGAAGACTCAAAAAATCAGGGCGGCGTGAGAATTTACCTGTCAATTGAAACAAATGATCAATTATTACTCACATCACATCGGTTCACTTAAAAAAATCTATATCATTTCATTTTGAAAAACTAAGTCTAGAAGTCCTCCTTAAACAGCTTTTTTGAGATTTTTTAATTTTTAAAAATTCGTCAACAATTCAAAAATGAACTTAAGCTCCTGAAATTCTGATTATGAAGGCTCAAGGATGTGCTCTATCGATTTAGCTTGATTTCGTTTAAATTGAAGGCTGCCATTTTAATAACATTCGTTCCCTCGCAAGAACTATTTAAACGTAAAATATGTAGCCTATACATATGTAGAAGCAGATAGAAAATGAATCCATGTCCGCTCATGTCATTGATTTCTAAACAGGTGAAAATGCAATAGGCAACAATTTAGCACGTTGATCTTTTAATCAACAAGGTTAAAAAGGTGACGAAAAATTCAATAGAAGTTCAATCTATCCTCAAGAAAATAATATCTTCTATAAAAATAAAAATCATGTGAAATTGTATGTACCTACTTGTTTAGTTGCCTAACCAGTTTGCCGTAAATACTTACACGAGTCATTTGAAAACAGGTGTAAAATAAATAGCACACAGTTTGTCGTGAATACGAGTACTGTACATAGCAGCTTGACTAGACTTTGCGGAAAGGTAGAAGGGTATGACGAATACGGATTCTAGGAAACTAAACATTTAAAACATATGTAATAAAAACGATCGCGCATCATCGTTGTCGAAAATGTTACCGGTAAAAGTATCAAACAGGCGCGGACTGGGTGGGTTGGAGGCCCCTGGCAAAGGCACCGAATCGGGCCCTCAAACTTTAACCCCCTCCTTCAAATATTCCTCTTACTGTTTTTTCTCAGTTGTTTTTTGACATTTTTTATTCGCTTTTGCGAAAACGAGTCGATCTGACAAGAAAAAAACTGGATTTTTTTTGGGGAGGAGGGTAGTGGACTGGAGTGAGGAAAGGGAGGGGGGTGTCTGACTCAAAATTTACCGACTGATATGAGAAAAAAAATGTCAATTTATCCGAATGATATGAAAAGTTTTTAAGATGAGATACAAATAAAAGACGTAATGAGTGTAATGACAATATTCTACCAATTGATATAAAACTCACATTAAGTTTGGTTCATGAAAAAAATGTTATTTTCATTTTTGAGTTTTATGGAAGTTTCAAACTGGGATTTTTCAAGTTTAGGGATAAAAATTGACCCTAGCGCAGCAAGGACAAAAATTTTCAAAAATTTGGTTTTCGAAAGGTAAAAGCATTGTTTTCAAACTAGTAGAATTTGAATGACGAGTTATAAAAAATTTGAATTTTGAAAATGAAAAGTAAACAGACCCGAGTTGAAAAGTTATTGAACTGTTTCAAAACTTTCTGATGAAAAATCGAGACTTTTTGACAATTTTTTGTCAGCAAAGTACCTAAGATTTAGGCAATTTCTGACAAAAAAGGCAATTCTTGGAAAAGTAAAACGAGACTGACAATTTTAACAAAATAAGGAATGGTTTTCTGACAGTTTTTGGCAAAAAAGCAAGACATTTAATCCACCAAAAATACTTTTTAAAAAACAAAATTACCACCAACAAAAAAAAACTTACAAAAAAACAAACAGAATAGTTAAAAAAAATCTAATGGGTAATTTTATTGAAAAAATTCGGTGGTTAGGTATGTTGTCATTTTGCCGATATAAATGTAATTTTTGCGACAAAATCAAGATTTTGATCTTTTGATGCGCTGAGCTCAATCGATGGTATACCTATAAAAATTTTTTAAAAAGGAGCAATTCTGTTGAAAAAACATAAATTGTAGATGTTATTAATTCGCATTGTTCTGGTTTGAGTAATATTTTTGTAATTTTTCGGTTCAATCACTCTATTTTCTGAAGTTTGTAAAGAGCATGTTGAATGGCCCGAGTGAAGCGAGGGCGAAAGCTTTGGAAAATTTACAATTCAAACAATAGAATAAGGCAGAAAAAAAAATCACCAGAAAACCCAGAACTTTTCGTTTTTAATCAAAATCTAAAAATGAAACTCTATAGAAACTTGTTTAATTTCAGCAAAAAGCAGGACATTTTGGGAAATTACCGCTAAAACAGTTCTTTCCCAATTTTTGACAAAAATTTAAACTACTTAATATTTTACAACTTTTTGGTTGAAAAAAAAACGGTTTTTTTTGACAATTTTGGGTCAAAAATTGAGAACATTCGCGATTTCTTGCAATAAATACCAGACTTTTGACAATTTCAGCAAATAAAAGCAATTTCTGGCGAAAAAACGACACATTTGAACTACCTAATTATTGGAAAATAGTGAGAGTTTTTAGATGCAAAAAACCACACAATCTTTAGCAATTTTTAGCAAGAAAAAAGAAAATTCTTGACGATTCAGGCTAAAAGAGAGACTTTTTGCTACTTTTGGTTTTGACAGAAAACGAAATTTCGACAATAATTTCAGTAAAAGGCAGGGCTTCTCAGCCATTTTTATATAGCAAAAAAGCAAAACATTTTAGCAAATTTGCGAAAAAGCGAGATTTTTCAATGATACCTAGACCTACTCATAACTCATAATTTGACAAAATGCAAGACTTCAACAAGTTTTGTAAAAAACAAGACTTTTTGGGAATTTGGCAATTTTTGACAAAAAAGGGACCTGCAAAAAAACTGCCTGATCAAAGCGAAAGTAAATTTTTTCATCACGTAGGTATGAGAAAAGGAAAAATCTGTTTGAAGTAAGCCTTCACAAAATTCCCCCTCCCTGACTTTTTGAGTAAAAAGTGCTGCGTAAATTCCAAGATTTCCTAATTTTTCCCTGACTTTACCAGACCGACCGAATTCTCTGGCTTTTCCCAGGTTTCCCAGGCTTGTGGACCACCCATGTATATCATATTCACTATCAAAGTTGTGCAAATTGCAAAATTTGAAGCAAATCGGTTCATTTGTGGTGGCTGTAGTCTTGTCGACGGAAATTAAAACATGAAAATTCGTGAATATTTCCATTTTTCACCCTCAACTACCTACTATAAAAACGAAAAATGTTTGCTGTACCATGAAAAAGGGTCATCAGCATCACATTTAATGCCACTGTGCAAAATTTCAAGCAAATCGGTTCGTTTGGAGAAGCTATAGCCTTGCCAATGGAAAATTTCATGAATTTTCATGCTGAAATTTTCGTTGACATAAGGCTACAGGCTCTCCTAATGAACCGATTTGTTCAAGATTTTGCACAGTGATAGCGAATATGATGTAGATGACCCTTTTTTTACGATACAACGAAAAATTTTCATTTTGAGGGTGTTCTAGGGGGGAAAGAAATTTTTGAAATTGGAAAAAAGGGGTGCAAAAATAATTTTTTTTTTGAAAACTAACGTTATTATTTCGAAATAACTCGTCAATTTACCACACCAGTGTACAAAACTTATGATGCACGATTACGTCGTCAAATGGGTTAAATGGGTAAGTAAAATACACCGAAACTCCGAACGATTAGCAAAGAAAGTACATCAATGAACATAGAAAATTTCGCAGATAGACAATAAGGAGAGAGTTTTTTCTTTTCCAAAGACAGGAACGTGAATGTTGAACATTTACATAAGTAGATACGTGAATTTTGAATCAAAAAACAACACCAGATCAGAAAAGAAACATTGAAATTAGCTTAATAAACGAGAGAACACGAAAAAATTTACTCTGGGAATATTAGGTATACGATTTCATCGTTAGACATAGACATAGGTACCGGAAAATCGAACGATTGATGAGAAAGGCACAGTACAGTAACGAACTATTAATCATTTACGTCAATTTTAAATCAAGAAATTGCACAAGATTAGAAAAAAATAACCGTTAGAATGTTAAACCTAGGTAGATCGAAAACGAGAAAACGCCAAGAATGAAGAAAAATCATTCAAGTAGGAACGCGAACGTACGATTTCGTCGCTTAAACGACGCCGGAAATGAAAACACGAGCCACACGAACGACATTCAAGCATCATAGGTAGAGGTACCATTAACAGATATTTAAACCACATTCACGTATTAATTAAAATACATATAAGTACTCACCGAGAAATCTGAGTAAACAGAGAACTTATTGAAAACTGCAACAAAATGGCAGACCGTTGGACACCAGACAACACGTAAGCAAAAAGCACTTTGACCGTTAAAATACGAGTCGAACACCACTTGATCCAAAAAAACAATCGACGAATTAAAATTTACTCAATTTACTGAAAACTAACAAACGCGAAAATAATACATAATATTAAAGAAACACGGTGACGATACATCACAATACACGAAAGCACAATAATTTCCAAAAACTAAAAAAACCGTTAGGCCTAGGTAGTAGGTAAGTACATTCCGAGACGAAAGAGTTGATCGACCGTTACACCCACTCAAGGGCACATACGAATAACTAACGAACTTTTTACATCAAATTATTACTTACTTAACCGAAATGTACGAAAAATAAAACACATCGCCATAATTATTCGCATTCGGAGTAAAAATACTTCATTAACCGTTAACGAACAAAAGAAAACTAGTCTAGTCACAACTTGAATGGACGTAAAAGCTCAACTCGCGTACGTTACTGGAATGCGTCGCGCCGAGCCGCCGACCGCGGGGTGCTACAGGGTGCTACGAAAGTCTAAGCGAACGTGCGTGCGACGGAGGGGGTGGTAAAGTACGTAAACAAAAATTCAAAACAAAACAAAAACAATCTGTTCGTTTTTTATCTAGAAAATACCTAGAAATTGAAAATTGATTATGATTTATGAATGAATTTCAAATTATATGGGATGTATTATGCTTTTTCAGCTTCTGAAATTAATGACGAAGATATTCATAGCTAATTTTTTAACGTGAACGAAGTAATGAATTAAATACTCTAGCTTTATCAACATTAGTAAAATAAAGATGTTGCAGACTCTCGAATGAGACAATCATCATTGATTTTCATTGTTCGTTTTTCACGATACATAAATATTTCAATTAAGGTACCTAAATAGACGACCAAGATTGAGATTGAGATTCGAGATTGACAAAATAATGAATGATTCAACGATCAACGTGAGTAGGTAATTAGCTTATATAAGCAAATCTTCAATCTTACAAACGAAAGTTTTAATTTTTGTACATAGGTAGATATTCTTCGCCGATCGTATCAAACTTCGCACAGTACCTCTATGGCAAATTGGCAATAATCACCTATCTAGGCTAGTACAGATTCTTCGATGCATTTATCAAAACATTTTCACTAAACTTACTCTTGAATTTTACCAAACGAATATCCATCGATGGTTCATTGATCTGCTTGAAAGATACAAACTTGTCTACTGTTTCTTGCTCACAACTTCGTCATTGTGCATCGAATAATTGACGGAAATGATTCTATAATAGTTCCACAATTCACTTTATCGCTCCCTATTTCGTCATATAAGTATAAGTAGAACATATATCTTCTCAAACAACAGCAGCAGAAGAATTCATAACTTCCATCTAACATTTCTACATACTTATGTACTTTTATCGTCAGTAAGAATGAGTTAGATACTGCAGTTAGCAATCTTTTCGGGTGTTGATTCATGAAACACTTACACGTAAAAAATTATTCAGTTCATTTAGGTACTATATGTATAATCAATTTCGTTAAAATGATATTATAAAAAGAGGCTTATTGGAATAGGTATAATATGGAAAATATTCATATTCGTTGAGAAAAAAAAAATCTTCAAAACGACCTGTAAATTAAACCCAGGCCTAATGAATTTTGGGTTTATAAGTACCCAAATGAACTAGACACTGTGGACATTCATGACGAAAATTCTTCGTAGATTTCCAACAACAAGACATGATAGCGCAGCAAAAACACAAACAAGGACACCAGCACAAAATCCTCTTGAATCTATCCCATGTTTCCTCGGTATTCTGACGGATAACCTTCGTAATGACCTCACTTCGACAGCAGGGACATACAAATCGCATAGGGGTATCTCCCAATTTGATCTGTACTATCACAGAAGGCGTATTAAATTGGATGGGCTGATTGACAACGTGTGACTGTTGCGGCGAATCTAACGGCTTAAGTGTTGATGGGAATGGATCAAATGGTATTTGCTGAGGGACTCCAAAACATTCCGGCGAAGGGACCGATTCCAGAGGTAGATACGTAGATGTGGATTTAGCCATTTTAGAATCTGAAAAAAAAAAATCGAATGATAGGTTGAGTAAATTGGGTAAAATTTCAACGAATTAACATTGACGATTCATAAACTGAATGATGAAGAAACAGTGATGTGCAATATTCAACATCAAGATCGTATATGAAATTGACAACATTTTAATTTTAAAAAAATCTGTCTACTGAATCAAATCATGCAGTAGATGAAGTAGGAATTGATATTTCACGCTTTTAACGATTAGGGAGAAGTCAATTATCATATTTACTAATTACTACCTACGAGTAGTAAGAAATGTAATTATGCACTTCTAATACAAATACAATATAATATTAGGTACCTATAGGTAAATAAGTCAGGTATACTTATACTCACTAAATTTGATCAGCAATAACCGCAGTTAAATGGATACTTCGACTCGTATCTACTTTAAAACTCAGAAGCCAGAACACGACAACAAATAAATGTAAAATGTAATGTCTAAATTTCTAATGTATAAGTTGACATTAATTTTCTTTTCGTTTACAACACAATATTTTCAAGTTACTTCTACTGGAGGCGAACGTTGAAACACTTATGGTGACTAAAATTGAGTTCTATTAATACGATTAATATTTGATCATTCACGAACCTCACGATAAGCATTTCCTATCCCATGCCTGTACAGAGTGTAAAAAAGCATACGTAGCGCAAAAATCACTATCGCGAGTTCGACTGGAATAAACCTAATTCAGCATTTTTATTGTTTAATCGAGTATTCGACTCGCATCATTTTCTTTAAACCAAGTATTATACTATTCCCGAAATTTGCAGACTAACCTACTTGATTATATGAGTTGGGTACATAAATTCACCGAAAATTAACGATATTATCTATCATCTTTTTACTAAGTATACGAGCTGTACTGCTTCCATCATTTTTTCTTGAAGATATCTCAAATGATGAAGAGATACATTTTTACTATACTTGAAATCACATTCTTTGAAACTTGAACTTTAATTCCAGTTTTCACTCTGAACATACCTAGGTACAACAATTTTCTAAATAAGTACTAAATATATCTTCTTTAGATCTCATTCTGTTCGACTCACGAGTCACTCTCATTTTAGGTACCTACACGTAAAATTATAAAATCATCACAGCGTTTAAAAATATGAAAAATTGATCTATATTACCTATAAAAGAAACATACGTATTTAAAATGAAAAACTACGCAACATAACTAAATTAAAAATCGAATTAAAAAAATTGAGCATCACAATAAAATAATAAGTATTCAAATCACAGAAAATAGGCGAATGTAGGTTAGGAAATAAACCTAAGTTACGCAGTCTTTAATAATTGAACTAACTTTAATTCTTAAAAATACGTTTCTTGCACACTTCCACGATTAATTCTTTCGCCATATTTGAATCCAACTTGGCAAATTCGTCTGAGATCACAACATCGGTTTCATTATCAGCGGTAAACTTTACGCAGGAGTCTTTCAATTGATCGAAGATGTTTTTCATCGTTGTTGTTTTACTCATCACAGCTACACGTTCGTATAACGATACTAGATTTTTAGCGGTAATATTGGACTGCACCAAATATGCGCAACGTTCGGCCAGCGATTTTGAATTATATTTGTTTGCCAAGTTGAGTAATTCTGCAAGAGGTAGAAAAAATTAAAACACGTTGAGTTGATTTAAACGTAGCTACTCTGATTTCATATTATAGAATCGTACCTATCATCTCGTTGAAGGATAATGTAGTGTCGAGTTGATCGGTATATAGGTATTTGAGGAACGCTTTGTAGACTTTAAAATCGCCGTCGTCAATTTCTAGAACACTGAACACGAATTTCAGTCATTTCATTTATGTAATTCGTAGTATGAAAAGTAAACCAAAGCACAAAACTTACCACGGTTTCTCATCCGGCCACTGTTTCTGAAACACTTCCGCAAAATGTCCACATCTTAGGGATAACACCGATCTATGAACTGGGATCGTTTTACCTTCGACGACGATAAATAAATCACAGAATTTCTAAAGAAAAAAACATTATATCAAATTAACACAAAAAATATGAAGCAGGAAATCCGTATAGCTGAACAAAAAATTATAAAATCTTTACCGGATCATCGAATGCTTCTTTGAACGTATCAATGAATAAATTCTGCGCTTCTGTCATCGTGTATTTATCCTGTTTAGTTTGAGGTCCAGCTATATTGAAGTTGTTCATTGGTTCAAGAGGAGAAAATTCGCGAACATTCACCATTTCATAAGTTACCAACGGCATTGAATAATGCAAAAAAACTTCATGAAGGGATCTGAACGGTGTAAGCATGGGTTTCAAAATGGAAGCACCTAAAAATACGAAAAAATCAATTAATACTGAACATGAAATGAATACGTTTATTTTGAAAGTAATAAAATTTCAATTTTTTACCTCGGCCTTTGCCCCACATATACACCTTGCCACTTTCAGTCAACGCAGCCCTTAGAGAACAAAACCGACTCGCAGCAATATCAATAATCCTACGGAAGAAAAATAGTCAACATTATAGGCATTTCACAATCGTATTTCAAGTACAAAATCATTCGAAACGAACTTTTCGCCAAACGTTGAATTGTGGTCGGATTTATAAAGTCTTAACTTCTCGTCCGTCATAGAGCGGCTAATCACAAATAAATGACCATATTCATCCAGAGCATATGGTCCGGTAATCACTTTTTTAATTTTACCATGATCCGCAGTTTCAAAACTCATTACTTCGCAAACGAGAGGATCATTGATATTGACTTCTACTCTCATTACCTGAAAAATTGCATTTCACGAATAAATAGCCTCATATTTGATAAAATAATGTATGAGGTTACTTTGAAAAGAAATATAATTACTTTTCCATTCTCCAACAATGAAACATAACTGTCCTCAGCCACATGAAGTATATTTAATGGTTTCGCATCTGCTACCGATGAAGTATTGATCAGATATCCTTTCAGAAGGCCAAATTCAAATACTCGAATCTATAATAATATTCGCGGATTAGATGAAATATTATGAACATTTTTTTTTAAAAGTAGCCTTATATTTATACCTTTCCATTATCACATAAAGCTAAGCATTGTCCTCGTGGTCCCATTGCCATGTCAATTACTCGCAATCCTTGAAGTTCGGATACTTTCTGAGGTAAAACGTATTGGGAAGGAGCTGCGTTGTAATTGCGACGATATCCATACCCGAAAACTTCGCCTTCCTCGGTACAAATGAAAACTTGACTGATACCAAATACAAATTCTGAAGAACGATGAAATAAGTATTCGATAAATGACTGAATAGCTCAAGTATAGTTTTCAAAACGTGTAGTAAGATGTAAATAAATTACTTTTAATTTTTTTGCCATTCAATAAACAAAGCAGCATCGGTTCATGAACATTTGTCTTCGTGCCAGAGTCCGCTAACGTAGAATCATTTCGGCAACGCTCGATAATATCCCCCGCCGCATATATATCACGATTCTTCATGACAAACAGAGCGTTTCCCAGATCAGCAACATTGTTCCCTTAAATAAAGAATATTACATTAAGCAGGTATTTTAGGAAAAAAATAGAATGTGGTGGTTCAAAATATCTTACTCCAAACGGCGAAAGTATCAATTCGTTGAATGAAATCATCACTGAATTCCCAATCGCAAAGGTATTTTCGAATATCCATAATGTTCAGCTAAGAAAATCGAACCTACGATTGAACATGAGATATTTTTGTTCAATTCTGAGACGGCTTAGCTATGACCTTATTTGATTTTATGTGTTTTCTATCGGTGTCTGAATGAAAAACCTGGCAAAGAAATGAAGTAAGAATAACACGTGATTGGAGATTGCAAATAGATTGCAAACAGCAAAAAAATGAGTGAAATATATTACTTACTTTTCTACAGGAAAATGATAGTTATCAGAAACGACTGATCTGAGATGGATAGATCCAGCAAAAGAGTCTTCACAAGAGTATATATTTCCAACGTCTTTAATATAATTAATTTAATAATACACGAGGTACATTACCAAGCACAAATGCCGAAAAAAATGGTAAAATTTATGTTTTTTCTAAAAAATGATAACAGTGATAACAGGTGGTTTTTTTTCGGGGATTCCCAAAGTACGCGTACCTATGCAAGGAATCGGTGAATCACATTCAATAATTTCAATGAACATATTCAATTAATTCAATGATTCACTCTCACTCACTGTACGTGTACACGTTTAAACACGTATTTAAATTGAGCAATTTACAATTATTTATGACTCTGACAGTGACACCCTTCAAAAATTGAAAAAAATGAAACCCAATTTTCACTCTGAAGTCTGAACAGTGAACATAACTACAACAATTTTTTCAACGTTAGGTAAATATCTCTTCGCAGGGCAGATTTTCATTCTAGTTTTTATTTTCTCTTCGTCATTCTTGATTCTCAGCGATTTTTCTGCTCAACTCACGATCTCACGAGTCACTCTCATTTTAGACACAAAATATTATATAAGTAGGTAATCATCACAATTTAAAAATGAGAAATTAATTTTTATTACAAAAGAAACATATTTCAAACAAAACGCCACGCAACGTAACAAATTAAAAATAGAATAAAAACATTGAGCATTATAAAAATAATATCACTTACATCACAGAAAAATGATAAGTAAGCTTGGAAAAGACGTAGATATACTACTTCTAATCGGTGGCACATTTCAATTCTTAGAATTGGATTTGTATTTAAAAACTTCAACAATAAATTCTTTAGCCATTTCTCCATTTAGCTTAGCAAATTCGTCTGATAAAACGATCGCCGTATCATTGTCCACGGTAAACTTCACGCAGAATTTTTGCAATTGATCAAAAACATTTTTCATCTTTGTTGCTTTACTCATCACATGCACACGTTCGTACAGAGAAACAACATTCTCAGCGGTAATATCGGATTGTATGAGTCGTACGCAACACTCGGCCAACTGTTCTACATTATATTTATTGGCCAAGTTGAGTAATTCTGCGGGATATAAATGAACATTAGAACATGACAGAAAGTTTGCTTAAAAGAGGGCGATTCAATTTGCTTTTCAGTACCTGTAATCTCGTTGAAGGATAACGTATCGTCGATTTCATCCGTATATAAGAATTTGAGCAAAGCTTTATAAACTTTGAAATCACCGTCTTCGATTTCTAAAACACTGTAAGTGAATTTCAGTATACGAAGCTGCCCAGAGCATAAGATAAAAAATATCCGCTGGATGGCAGTAGCCATAATTTTTCATCATCAAACAATACGTCCCTAATGAAAAAAAAAAAAAAAGGTCGAGAGCCATGCTAGCACGGGACAGATATCATGTTGGGTCCCATTTAGAGATGTGCAGTCTGAAAAGTGAAAAGTGAAAAGTACTTTTCTTTCAATGAAAAGTTGAAAAGAAAAGTTCCTACTTTTCATTGCACTTTTCAGTTTTCACTAAAAAAAAAAAGCGAGTGACCAATCAATTTACTCATCAGAGATCACTGACCACATTGATGAAGTCAAATATCAAGTTTCACTCTCTCCACTCCTCCACCTTCGCAATTCAGCACCTATTTTAGATATTTTTCACAACATTTTTACAAAACTGAAAAACCCAAAAATTTAGAGGCTCTAGAAAGGCTCAAAACTACCACTATTCGATTAATTAGGAGAAAAATAATGATTTTCTTTTTTTGTGTGTTTTAGATAGGCAAAAAATACATCAATTTGAAGCTCTTACAGAGAGCTTTAAAATGAGACGCACACAATTTACTTTTCACACTTTTCACAACTTTTCACACTTTTCAAAGAACTTTTCACTTTTCATTTCACCAAAATTACTTTTCTGAAAAGTGCACATCTCTAGTCCCATTCTAAAGCAGAAGGTATTTTTAGTTTTTTGAGGAGGGGGGTCGACTGAAAATTTGTCGAATGATGCAGTAAAAAAATATCAATTTTGCCAATTGATATACATTATACTTTACATTTAATGTAACTTATGAACATTTTTATTTTGGGGAGAGGGGGATTTTTGGAAGCCTCAAATGTGAAATTTCTTCATTTTAAAATGAGAAACAAATTGGTCCGAGAGAAGTGAGGGCGAGAGCTTCAAAAATTTTCATTTTGAGATGCCTAAAAACGAGGGTTTCTTTAATGCGAGTAGTTTATTTATTGGAATGATGTTTTTCTTAGGAAGTTAATTTTGAAAAAGATAAGAACAGGCTTGAGCAAAAACTTATGAAAATTTGTAGCCTATGTATTTCGAGAGGCATAAAAACGATGGTTTTTATGTGAGGATGAAGAGTTTATTTTTCGGCTTTAAAACTTGATTTTTTTTTTTAGAAATTTCCATTTTGACTTCGAAAAAAAAAGAATACAAGCCAGAGCGAAGCGAGGGCAAAAGTTTTCGAAAATTTGTGTTTCAATAAGTGAAAAATAATGTTTTTCTTTCATCCTCTTATCCGAAATTTTGCCGAATTGTCGAATGAAATTTAGCGATTGTGCCCTCAGGCACAATTGTAGTTCACTGGGTGGCAGTAAGCCATCACTGAGTGGCACTGGTGCCACCTAGTTTATATGTTATTTTATGCACTGAAGCTGCCTATAAAAATACATATACTGTATCAATATGTAAAACATATTCACCTTGGATTTTCAATCGGCAAACTTTTTTGAAAAATTTCCGCAAAATGTTCACATCGTAGGGATAATATTGATCTATGGACTGGAATCGTTTTACCTTCCACTACGATGAATAAGTCGCAGAATTTCTAAGAACGAAAAAATTATTATTGGATATGTCAAAGTATGGAAATCAAAATTACTGAATTAAAAAAATTGGGCAGGTACTTATTGGTTTGCATAACTCACCGGATCGTCAAATGCTTTTTTGAAAGCATCAATCAGTACATTTTGGGCATCTGAGAGCGGACGTTCAATTTGCTTGATTTTAGAGGTAGCAATGTCAAGGGTTTTCACTGAGTTAGAAGTTACGGATGATAATTCGTGAACGGTGATTGGTTTATAAGTTGTCAAATACGTTCCATAATAAAAGAAAACTTCATGAAACGATTCTAACGGCGTTAGCTTAGGTATAAAAATGGATTCGCCTGAAAGCATCAACATTTTAATTGGTATCAGTTTTAATCTGTATGTAATTGAAACGATATGAAGTCTAGAATTTCTGATTTCTTACATCGGCCGAAACCCCACATGTATACTTTACCGCTTACCGTCAACGCAGCTGATAGGCCACCACTGACAGCAATGTCGATGATTCTGCGAGGAGAAAAACACGATAACATGAGAATTTTACCTTTTACCATCGAATTTCGATTACAGAATCACTCGTGACTTACTTTTCAGTAAAAAATGAATTGCGTTCAAATTTGTCTCCATGGTACTTTTCATCTTTATCAAGTCCAAGTCGCCCACAAGAATTGCTACCAGCCACAAATAAACGGCCATATTCATCCAGAGCTAGCACATGTGAACTGCTGCAAGCTATTTTTTCAATTTTACCATGATCGATAGCTTTTTGAAAACCTATAACTTCGGCGTGATTCCTCATGTTGTTCTCAAAAACACCACTAAGCGGGCAATATTCATTATCGTGTTCGTAAATCAGCTTCATCACCTGAAAGATACAGTTACAAAACCTGATGCATGCATCAAATAACTGTACATTTTCTAAAAGTAGGGAATTTCTCGATCCATACGTCTAATAAAACACTAAGGGTCCATAATTTGAACAAGCGGAGGTAGATACAAGGCACCAAAAAAATCAATTCTGTAAAATATTCAAAAGCAATCATGGCTCTTTTCAATTTTGAAATTTTTCAAACCCTCGCCCTAAAATCATTGTAAGACGATGATTTCATTTGAATGGTGTAAGGTGTAACCATTCGTCGAGATAAGTAGACAAATTCGGTGACAATATTAACGAGAATTTAGCAATTCATGAAAATGAAAATGACAATAAATAAATGCATTATTTGAAAAAATAATGATAATAATTACTCTTCCATTCTCCATTAATGAAATGTAACAGTCTTCTGACGTATAAAATATGTTCAATGGTTTTGCATAATGTGTAACATTAATATTCACCAGGCGTCTGATTAGCACACCAAATTTGAATGAATACAGCTGTAAACAATGGCAATAAAATATTCACAAATGATCGTTTAAAAAATAAAATACTTTTGTGTTGACACATTTTTTTAGATGTACCCCATTTTACCTCTCCATTATCACATAAAGCCAAACTTTCTCCTCTTCCTATGGCGATGTCAATCACACACAATCCTTGCAGCTGGGAAACTTTCTCAGGAAAAACATATTTAGAAGGAATTTTATCGTGACCATAACGATATCCATAACCGAACACATCTCCCTCCTCAGTACAAATGAAAACCTCACCAATTCCGATTATAAATTCTGAAAAATGAATAATAAACAGATACCTTACCTAATACATGGCCAAAATTACATTCAATATTTTCAATAATTGTGTAAGTTTTATACTGTTACACTTTCTTTTAAAGAAATGGATGGCAAAATGAAAATAATGAATTATACGATACTTTTGATTCGTTTGCCACACAACGCAGATAGCTTCACTGGTTCATAAACGTCTACGTTTGGGTTGGAAATGTTTATTGATGCCTCTTCACAGCAGAGTTCTATGATATCCCCACCAGCATAAACTTCATGGGTTTTTGTGACGAAAATCGCATCCCTAGCATAACCATTTCCTGCAAAATTCTCGATGATATTACACAATGTCGATCACAAAATCGTACAAAATTTACTCAACTTACTCCACACGGCGAAAGTTTCGATTCGTTCAATGAAATCATCGCTTAAATTCCATTCGCAAAGGTACTTATGGATATCCATTTGTATACACTAGATAATCAATCGAATTAATTAACGAAGCTTATCATGTAACACCTCGACAATGTACAACACAGAACAGCCCAATACAATGCAATCACGAGCAAAACTGTAAAAAATTCAACATAGGATACAAAATTTTCAACCACACAGACAGCTTCAGAAATTGATGATTTTAAATAAGTCAAATGAATATCTATTTTAGTTTCTCTGTCATGTATGTATTCATGAACAAGATATGCTGAAGAAAATATCAACAGAAATAAATATTAGCAATGATAAATCTGATAAAATACTGACCTTACACCTTTCACTTCATTCCACTGCGACGAGTAAATTGAACATTTTATGAATCGACGTGAATGATGAGATGAAATTTTGCATAAGACAGTAGATGGATTATGAGCAACGTAGACAGTCAGGAATTTTTTTTCATAACATGACATACATAAATACCTGATATAAACCTGATGCTGACGCCGGAAAATTGTGATTGTGAACTTGTGAATTTTGATCTTGATCCCTTTCGGTTCCAAAGTATGCGCACCTCTGCAGGAATCGTCAAATCGTGAATCACAATTCATTCAATGAACTTATGATTCACTCATTCAATTTACAACATTACATTTCATTACAAGTTTGAACACGTAAATTAAATTTACGATCATCATTTGAAAAAATGAAAATCAACTTTTATTACGAAAGAAACATAATCGAAATGAAAACAACTCAACGTAGTAACTAAATTAAACATAAAATTAACAAAACTGAGCATAGTAAAACACGTTTCTAAAAAATCACATTAAAAACGAACACAGCTGACAGCACTGAGCACACGCAGGTTTAGAAACAGACCTAGGTAAGGTATCTACTTCGTAATAAGACTTCGAATACATTTCAATTCTTACATCTACTTTTGCAAACATCTATGATTAACTCTCTCGCCATATCTGAATCCATCTTAGCGAATTCGTCAGATATTACAACTATATTTTCATGGTCTGCAGTAAATCTTACGCAGGAATCCTTTAATTGATCGAAAATTTTCTTCATCGTGGTGTCTTTGATCATCACAGTGGCACGTACGTATAATAAAATAACACTTTCGACGGTAATATTGGACTGAATCAATAGTACACAACGTTCGGCCAACTGTTCTGAATGATATTTATTCGCCAAGTTGAGCAATTCTGTAAAATAAACAAACATTAGAACAAGTAGAAAAAGGTCCTCTGAACAAGGACACCGGATAGGTAAAATGTCCTGCTTCTTCATACCTAAAATGTCGTTGAAGGATAACGAAGTGTCAATTTGGTCCGTATATAGGTACTCAAGGAAAGCTTTATACACTTTGAAATCACCGTCTTTAATTTCTACAATACTGTAACAATAATTTCAATTATATTTTCATTGTTCGTTGTCCAAGTATCTCAATTTCAGAAATTACAATGTAATAAATAGGTATCTACTCACATCGGTTTCTCTTCGGGCCAATCTTTCTGAAATACTTCCACGAAATGTTTACATCTCAAGGCTAGAACTGATTTGTGGACTGGAATTGTATTACCTCCTACTTCTACGAATAAATCGCATAGTGTCTGAAGATTAAAAAATTATCCATGTTATTGAACAAACGTTGAATAGAAAAACTCAAGTATTACTGGTTCGAATTTCGAAAACCTCACCTGTTTATCAAATGCATTTTTGAACATATCAATAAAGAAATTCTGCTGATCATTCGTTCTCGTCCGGTTAGCATGACTCGGCTCAGAAAGCAATTCGTCAACGTTCATTAGTTTATAGGTCGACAATGGCATCGAATAATGAAGGAAAACTTCATGAAGGGTCTTGAATGGCGTAAGCGTAGGGTTTGAAATGGATGCACCTAAAACAATGAACATAACGATCGATACCAGTTTTAAAATGTATGAAGTTTTCAATCATTTAGTTTTACCTCGGCCTCTTCCCCACATATAAACGTTGCCTTTTTCAGTCAACACAGCTGTTAGAGAACAAAGACGACTACCAGCAACATCAACAATCCTATACAAAGGAAAACATAGCACTTATTATTTAATAAAATCGGTTACGTAACTCTCATCATTATTCTAAAATAGGTGGAGTGAAACAAACTTTTCGGGGAAACACGAATTGACTTGAAATTCTTGAAGTTTGAGCTCTCCTTGTACATCGTAGCTTATCACAAATAACAGACCATATTCATCCAGAACATATTGTATATGTGGAAATCCAGGAATGATTTTTTTAATTTTACCGGCATCAGCTTTTGGATAATTCATCACTTCGCAAGTATTTTTCTTGAATTTCTTGGCACTCGGGTTAGGTAAAAAATCATCGATACTGGTATCTATCTTCATCATCTGTAACAGTTAATTTCACTTGTATGCAAACTTATATCTATATTGTACCTAAACTATGGTTGAAATTCACCACATATGCAGTTACGTTTTACCTTCCCATTCTCCAATAATGAAACATAAATATGGCCGGTTACATTAAATATATTCAACGGTTTCGTATCTGCTGCGGGTGAAGTGTCCACTAGATATTTTAGTGGAACGGCGAAATCGAATACTTCAATCTATAATAAATAGATAGGCAATGTTAGCAAATGAAACATAATATATATTTTTTTTAGATCAGTCTACTAGGTATACCTTTCCATCATCACGTAAAGCTAGACAGTTTGACTGTGGTCCAATTGCGATATCCACTATACGCAAACCCTCCAGGGAGGATACTTTCTGAGGCATATTCATGATAAAAATTTTATTACGAGAGAACCACGATCCATAACCAAAAACTTCACCTTCCTCAGTACAAACAAGAACTCTAGTATCTTCGGCAACAAATTCTGAAAGATTATAAAATTACTACGTATAGTATACCTATCTAATAAATTACCAAGTACATATAATCCAATAATTCGCAAGTAGCTCAACATCTATGACTGTAACACTTCATTTTCACGACGTACTAATGTATACCTAGTCAAGCTCAAGATATGAATAAAATGATGAACTATACGTACTTTTGATTCTTCTGCCACATAATGAAGGAAGAAGCACCGGTTTGTTAGTGTTTTTTGAGCTTGAGCTTACTCCTGCCGCATAAACGTCTAGATTTTTCATCACGAAGAAAGCATTCCCAAACTCAGGGGTATTACAGCCTCCTTGAAGCAAAATTATCAACGATATTAAACCGAAACATGAAACACTCTACGAATAAATGCCAAGTTAAAGTGTCTCACTCCAAACAGCGAATCTGTCAATCTCGTCGATGAAGTCTTCATCGAGTTCCCAATCGCACAGGTATTTCCGAATATCCATTTTCAGTTGTCAGCTACAAAAATCAAGGCAGTTCGATGCTGAAGCAGTGATAGAACAAATAAGCAACCCAACAGAGATTTCCTGAAACATGATTCAGATTTCAGAATAAGTCAAGACCATCTCGTGTTTCTCTATCTGTATCAATCTCAGTACAGGTAGTTATTTCAGCAATACATCGGTAGGTATGTTAATAATGATGAATCAAAAGAACGGGCTACTAACCTTTCACTGCATCATCATCTTATTCTGGAATGGCACATCTAGCTATGATCTTTACAGGTTGAGCGTTGAACGCCTGCTCTATCGGCAAGAACCAACAAAATCTATTAACGAGATGAAGTAAGATTGGATTACAGACTTGATGAAGATAAGATCCAAAACAGATTTAGAACAATGAAAATGTAATTTACCTATTGCTGTTTTGCAAATGAAACTCTGATGGCAGATACGACTGATGGGAGGTTCCAGGAATCCTTATCAGTTCAGGGGGAAAAGCTTGATGTTTTCAACTACAGATGATTTAATTAATTACCCATCGGTATTTACTTTCAAGGCGTTAATTAATTTAAAACATTTATGAAGAAACTGAAACTTGAAAGTTCAACGCGAGAGACGCGGGAAATGGTCTAATGGTCTGCTTTGAAAATTTTTCAAATATTTCAAAAAATAGTGATAACCAAAGTGATAATAAATAGCCCTACAAAAGCGCTCTCTGGTGTTGCACTTGACTTACTCAATTTTCAGACTTTTTTTTATAAATAAAAAAATATTAAAAAAAAATTAAATCTAATTTTCAGTATCAATCAAGCAGGCACAAAAATCAAATTTTAAATGTGGCATAAATTTAAAATTGAGATGAATCTACATAGGCTATAATTTCTGAAAATATGGTCAAGTGTCAAGTAAATAATAAAAAACCGAGAACCAGAAGTACGAAAACAAAAACAAAATTTGATCACATCGAAAAAATCCAAAATTTTGAAGTTATTGAGACATACCTACTTCAAGTAAGACTTTTCAATTTCAACGAACAAATAGGAAGGAAATCGAATAATATTAATAAAAAAACTAAAATTATTAATACTTACAGGGGTGTCAAATATAAACTCACGAACAGATGAGATATAGATAAATGCAAAATATCAACACCTCAACAGGAATAAATATTAAAATCTACACTTCAATATTGTTGTGAATTTTCTATCTCAAAATTATCTTTTTTAAAATGTAAATAATTTTTGAATTCGTATCAAAATCAAACTACAGATTTTTTTCAAGGGTACCGATCGTTATACTACCTACTTATACTCATCGAAAAGTCATACTTACTGTCTGTATCTAATATCTACCTTGTAACACCCCTTTGATGTACCTACCTATGTACTTACACCTGTACCTATTGTACTCCTACCCTACGTATAGACAACTGACGCCACTGACGGGAAAACAAAAATAAATATGTTCAATTGTTCAGCTTCCGGAGTTGATTTTTCGAATTTTGGCATTCCTTAGGCTGTATACATCCTCAACACACGTAGTTTTCAGTTCGTTGGAGAAAATAGAAACCAATTTAAAATAAAATGTTTAATTTTTAAAATGGCCCATTTTACAACAAGCGTACATTCATACAAGTAGATGCAGTATCTATTACTAAAGTTACAAAATAAAAAAAGAGAGTGATAATGAAAATTTAGTAACAAAAAAATACATTTCAACAATACATGAGAACTTTACCTATTGAGTGATTAAAATCTGTATACGTACATAGAATAAAATAAAAGTATGTAGATAAGTATCATAATATGTAATAGGAAGATACAGATAGGTACCTAATTTTTCGCGATATACCATCGACTTTTTCCGTCAAAAAAAAAAATGTCAATCCTGCTCAATGCTCATTCAGTCTGAGACACCGAGGAAAGTAAGAAAAATGCAGAGAATTTGCTTATTAATAATTGATTTGATTTTTCATTAATTTTTTATAGTTTTATAATATTTTATTATGTAGGTAGGTACCTACTTCGTTAACAATTATTTTTTTATAAATTTCTCACTCGTTTTCAAAATAATTTTTAAACTTTTTATATTGTTGTTATTATACCTACTCAAACTTGAAATTCATTTGTTTTCGACATTTTTTGTAGATTTCTTAAATATTTTTGTTTGTATTATTGTACAGTTTTTACGGCTCATAGGGAGGAGCTTATTGTTAGCTATAAAATTGCAATTACTTTATAGGTATCTATTTTAATTAGTTGCGTTCATATTGTCGTGTATGCCTGTAATATACCTCAGCAGAAACATTGACATTTATATTACACTCATGGAAATCATCCGGCAATACAATCGTATACCAACGTGATTAAAATTTATGATTCGAATTACAAAAAATCATGGTACTTTATAAATTATATTATAGTGTTTATCAACGCAAAAATTCAGAATCACAGTTTTTGAATACCTTTGAAAAGCAATTTCTGTAAGTGTGCATTTTTGTTCTTCAATATGAATTTTCTTAATCGAATGATTGTATTTTTCATCATATCTGATGTAATATTTAGAGTTTACTTAATGAAAGAAAACGACACACAATAGTGTAAAGCTTGATTTATTCATTGACTTTCTTTCAATATAGGCCAACAGAGTGATTTTGATTCGAGTTTCCGAAATTTAAAATGATCATTCATTTAGCTGAAACGTTTATGTAATTTTATATTTTGTTTAATAGACTTTTATGTTTGAAAAGCTATAATTCGATTTTTCATTACCTAATTTTTTATAGTTTTGTTTCGTAACATTTATTAATACTTCGTTCATATAATTGTTTTGTAATTTGTAACTTAATATTATCTACTGTTGTGGTATTATTTTTATAGTCGAATTTCCAAAATGAATACCCAAGTTTATTTTGAACGATTTAATTTGAAAAATCGAATATTCTTGTTCTGCATTACCAACGAACGCCTGAAAAGACAAAGCCTAATATCTTTTCTTGGAGAACATCACACATGATTTTTTCTATCAGATATTTTCAAAAATTAAATATTTATGTTCAAATTTATTAATACTTCATCGATTTGTGAAAATTTTGTTTTGATGTCAAAATCAGTAGGTACCTACAAATTAAAATATGGACTGCACAGTGCAATCAAATTTACTTCCATAATCTAACCATATATAATCTTCATAAAATCAAATCAACTCACAAGGTGTGACACGCCGATCGAAAAAAATTTTTCACAGGCGGATAGAGCATCAAAAAATATATTATGAGCCAAAATTTTAGCTGCTGAGGTTCACATGGGGGAAATTTATGGGGGTTTGAATATCGAAAAATCGCAAAAATACACAAAAATACACTGAAAAAAATATAAAAATTGAAATCATTCGGCACCCTGTTCACTTCTAGTGGTGTTAAGTATCGTCGAAAAAAGGTATCGATTAGTATCGAATGATTCTCCAAAAGTATCGATCGATACCCCCAATTTTTCACATTTTTGCCGGTGTTTTTTTTTTTTACCATGGGCCATGGCCCAGAGGAAAAAACGAAAAATACAGTGACAATTTGACAACAGCTGGAATTTCACAAAAATTTGAACAGTTTTTGGTATTTTTGTTTTTTTCATGCTTTTACTCGCATTTTGAGGAAGTTTTAACCATATTTTGCACCATTTTTGCTAAATTTTAACGAAATTTTGTATTCGATACTCGCTCAAAAAGTATCGATAAGTATCGAATACAGCCAAGTATCGATACTATCGATATTTTTTAACACCACTATTCACTTCAGCAGCTAATTTTTTGGCCACGATCTACCATCGATATATGACGCCTTATGGTGGACAAGTCGCCGCGATCTGCGTGTAACACCTTGGGGGTGAATTTTTCCCCACCCCCTAATTTTGGGCGAAACTTTCGAAAGAAAATCTGGGGCATGTGATATATCGAATTGTATGTTTTTGGTGACGCTGAATACGAATATGACGTCAGATTTTTGATTGGACAAGTCGCTTCGATCCGTGTGTGTAACAATGTAACATATTGAAGATGAATTTTTCCCATCCCCTAATTTTGGGCGAAACTTTTGAAAAAAAATCTGGGGCATGTGATATATCGAATTGTATGTTTTTGGCGACGCTGAACACGAATAAGACGTCAGATTTTTGATTGGACCCCATCCACTGCCCCCAGTACCTCCCCAAAGGGTTAAAAGTTCAAAAAAGTGTTTTGTTCGTGCAACACATGAAATAGTACACGTAATACGTACACGTGCGTGATGGGGAGGGGGGAGGTAGTTTTCGACGCTGTTTAGCAACGTGTATACTGTCAAAAAACTCATTCTGGCAAACTGCAGCGCTAGCCCGGTGGCACATGGTGCGAGATTATTGATCAGAAGATGCGGAGATCAAATCGCACCTCGGGCTCAAGTTTTTTAAAAACTTTTCTTCACAATTTTTGTTTTTACGAGTTAATTTTTGACAGAAAATGTAGGTATAATTAATTTTTTTTTGCTTTTGAACATGAATAATGAATTTTTGTGCAAACCAAAAATTATTAAAAATGATATCATTTTTTACGAGTAAAAAAATCATCCCTCGGGTGTCACAAGCGAATCTTGGCGACTTGTCCATCCTTGGACATTATTATATCGACGATGGCTCATGATAAAAAAAAAAAAATAGCTGCAAAGCAAACAGGATGACGAGTTATTTTGATTTTTCATTTCTTTATTCTTTTCAATAAGTGAAAAATTCATCCCGAAGGTGTTACACACGGATTGCAGCGACTTGTCCGCAATCAAAAATCTGACGTCATATTCGTATTCAGCGTCACAAAAAACATACAATTCGATATATCACATGCCCCAGATTTTCTTTCGAAAGTTTCGCCCAAAATTAGGGGGTGGGGAAAAATTCACCCCCAAGGTGTTACACGCAGATCGCGGCGACTTGTCCACCATAAGGCGTCATATATCGATGGTAGATCGTGGCCAAAAAATTAGCTGCTGAAGTGAACAGGGTGCCGAATGATTTCAATTTTTATATTTTTTTCAGTGTATTTTTGTGTATTTTTGCGATTTTTCGATATTCAAACCCCCATAAGTTTCCCCCATGTGAACCTCAGCAGCTAAAATTTTGGCTCATAATATATTTTTTGATGCTCTATCCGCCTGTGAAAAAATTTTTTCGATCGGCGTGTCACACCTTCGGGAAGTTCCCTTGTCATAAAGGAGTTGTTGAGGCAGAAAGTAGGCCACAATGTAAGATTCAGCCATTTATATTCAGTGTTTTATAAGACCACTTGCAGTATATTTTTGTTCATGGAAGAAGTGGCGAATGTTTTATGAAAATAAAAAACTGAAAATGGGTCCGCATTTCGATGCAAAAAGATCAATTATCTGTTCTCAAAAAAAGGATTGTGCAGGTTATACATATGTATTATTATGCTGGAGTAGTGAAATGTGAAAAACATTACATTTCCTTCAATGAAATGTAGGTATTAATTCTAGACATTATGATAACTGTAATGTGCAATTTTCAACAGAGTTTGTTATGAACGAAGTAGGTACCTAGTGAATATTACTTTGTTCATAATTAAATTAATTATTTTGTAATAGGTACCTATTATTTACTGTTGAGGCATCATTTTCGTAGCCCAATTTCCAAAAGAAATACTAAAGTTCGTCACTTTGAATGATGTTATTATTTCCTAATTTTTTATAGTTTTATAGATTTTATTATGTAGGTACTTTGTTTGCAATATATTTTGTAATTTTATAAACTTTCTCACTTGGTTTCAAAGTACTTAATTTATAAACTTTTTATATGTATTATTGTTATTATTACTCAAACTTAAATGTAAGTATCTTGAAAGCGTTAAGTTCAAAATCAGATGATTTTTTTCGACCCGATCCCTCTGACTTTACACCTTCCCTCCCGCACAATCCCTCATATGTTCAGAATATAGCAAAAAAATCCAAGGAAGTGACTTTGAATTAAGGTTCTGAACAAAAGACACCTTTAATTGGAATTGAATTACGCGATTGATTATTTATCCATTTCAATTAAAGAAGGTACGGATCTTGCACACGTGTGTCAAAAGTTACAGCGTTAATCGAACATCTGGAGCTTTAGCTTGAGTTATCGTCAATCGGCCATAATCATTCAGAAAATTGAATCGGCTGTGGTCTTTTTTAAAATAATATTATGCCTACTGGTGCATGAAAAATACTTAATATTCATCGTGATTTATAACTGTGACAACATATAGGTACTTGAGGAAGTATCTCACGTCAGTTCTGTTCAATTTATTTTGAAAAACGAGAATGAATATTTGGGAGCTTTTTATATCATACCTACCTTTCTATACACCAGTATTTTTTAGGGTATAGGTATAAGCCCATACTTTTCATCAATTTTTTATAGTTTTTATAACAATTATTACTTCGTTCATAATTATTTTGTAATATTATTAATTGTTGTGGCATTATTTTTATAGTATCGTAGCCGAATTTCCAAAAGGAATAGGTACCTACTAAGGTTGCTTTGAATGATTATAACATTTTGTGGTGTGTATTACACCCTATAAGCAGAAAATTCATAGACACATTTTTTGAATCTTTGTTTTGGAAGACTACTCTTCCTTTACTAAGGTAATAATATGCCTACTTCAGGAATTACAAGTATAAGTATAGTACTTCTATGTATATACCTACATTGATCAGCATCGATATTTCTATATACAAGTACCTATACATTTAAAAAGCTTCCGGTAAAACATTATTTTCATTAAAAAAATTATGTACCAATTGTTATAGTGATTAACACATGAAAAGTTTATCAAAAAGTGAAACTTAAACGAGAAACATTGCTTGTCATAATGCAAGTAAAATTTCCATACCTCTCTGGTTCACAAACAACTGAAGGTGTCTCGTATTTATATCTGTTGTTAAGCAGCGATTCGAATCTTGCCCTCTAAATAAGGTAATCTGCGTCTTCTCGGAATTACTCATCCATAATTATGTGATCAAAATTTTCGAAAAGTATGTCAGGGAGGAATGAATTCATCTTCATCATTTGGACCATATCTTGTACTGTAAGAAAATAATTTGCAGCAGTCAGGTTTAACGTTCTGATGGTAAACTATGAAAATTAGCACATAAGAGCAAAGGTGTAAGCATGTAACATAGGTATATGTACCTAGACCTACGAATAGACATATCGTTTACATAAATGCAGGGCCACGTAGGCAATTTTTTTTACTGAATTCTAAGCAACCAGATAATACAAAAATCCAATTTTTGAAAAAATGATGGTCTACAAGGTCCCGCATTTACGTAGGTACCTAGTCGATTTACAGAAAAACTTGTATATAGTTCTATATCTTGAATGTGAGCATTTGAACAATCGAGAATTTTGCCGTAAGTATAATAATAAAAGCTACCTACTTCATTGTTTTTTTTTTTTTTACCGAAAAATACATTTCTATTAAGGTAATTTTCGTACATGCTTCCTTACCTCTTATTTACATCCATTTCAAAATTTGTGTCCAGGTCTTTCTATATCACTTCTAGCTAGGACCAACATTGAATAGAAACTAGGCGAAGTTGAAAATGATGTCTGAATTAGTTTGAGAGAAATTCTAAACACTCGTTCGTTCTAAAAGTAATCGACTACATCATGAAAAATCAAAGGTTTTAAATGCACTCCATTCTTAGCACAAATCACCAATAAATAAGGGCTCAGAGAGGAAAAGAAACCACGAAAAAAAGACGCAAAACAGGACACCACTACCACTATACTCGACGTGTCGCTGTGGTATGATAAAGGTGACCTACTTGGCCAGATTGCCACCTACCGCTCATTTAAATTATCATTGTTGTTCATACGTTTTACGTTAGATACCTAGGCAATAATTTTATCTATATATTTGGTAATACATATGTACAAACAATGCCTGGCTGAGTACACAAAATAACCGCTCGCTATCTAAAGGGAGTGATTTTGAAACGAGCACTTCATATTGTGGAAACATTTGCGGTAGAGTGAGATACAAGTAGGCAGGACTTTTTTATAATGTAGAAGAGGCCACGTTAAGGTGGTAAATTTTTGGGTGTTAGGAAAATTCATCGCGCGAAATTAATGTAGCAGGGAACATTCGTAGCGGGACAATATTCACAGCAGGGTTTAAACAGCATTTTTTAAAATGAAGTATGACACATACAACTTACAAGATAATCAAAATCAGATTACATATGTAGGTAATCTTATCACAAGCACCGCCAGAGAAGTGCCTGTACCTATGTAATAAAAATTTTGATTTTTTGATGAAAGAACTTTTGAAAATTCAAAATTGTCTATTTCACTGATTAATGCTCTTTTCGAAAAAAATAGGTAGGTACGTACTCAATTAGCAAAAATGATGAAAATTAGTCCTGAAATGAAACTAACTAACCCTCCGGAATCCGAATTTCACCCTTTCAAGCCATTCTGAAGCCTCCAGGGTGATTTTCAATTTCTCCAAAATTTTGAATTTGCTTCAGAAGGCATGGATATTTCCTAGAGGCATCATGAATAGCTCAAAATGCTGAAATGCGGACTTGAGGGTTGGTTTTAGACCAGACACAGCAATTCGCGCGAATTTCGAAAGTTTCCTTGCGAACTGGAAACTGAAAGTCTGAAACTATACATACCTATGTATATTGATTTTTTTTTGTTTATTCATGCAGAGTGATAGTAAGTATAAATGCCAAGAATTTTCAGCGACTGACGGGAGATTCCAGGAAGCCTTCTCAGAGCAGAGCCAAAAGAAATCGTGCTGTTGTACTTACATTTACATTTAGTATTTTCTATTTTCTGCTCGATGCTCAATTGCTCTGCTCTAGTCAATGTCAATGCACATCATTCAATTGAATAATTGAGTTGATTATGTGTACTTACTCTCAATGTGTTCATTGATTTTAAAATATTCAACTTAATATTCAAGATGAAAGTTCAACGACCAACGAGACGCAGAAAATAATAGTCATAATTATTTTTCTTTCATCCTTTAAAAAAATTAAAAAATTTCAAAGATAACGGCGCTCTCTAGTGTTGCACATTCTAACTTCTCAATTTTCAGGGGTTACCAAATTACTCTTGTGTTTTGAGAAAAATTAAACAAAACAAAAACAAATAGAAATGAAGAATGAATAATTAATTAGTGATAACACTGAATTATTGAGAAAATTACATAATTGTTCGGTTTTACGTTCAATTTTCTGTACTTCTTTCCCTAAATTTGCATCAAGTTACTTTTGAAGCAACGTTAAATTACCCTACCGAAGTTCTTCGAGTAAGAAACACAACTTCAAGTGAGTATTTTATCATATTTTCATCTTCATTTCGAAATTGTAGCTGTTCTATCAGCCCTATCGATTGATTCATTTCAGATTCCTCATCTATAACATGATATTCAAATCACCCATTAAATTCAGCGATCCTGTTTGTAACCTGAAATCGATCAATCAGTGGAAGTGTTTTGGTTGTTGTCATGTTCGAACAGCCACTATCATCGTTGGATTATGGCATCTTGTGAGTTTAATTGAATTTAAAACATTTAACGTTGTATTCACTCGTTTCATTTCCATTTACAATATATTTATCTTGTCATAGGCGATTCACATCATGGGATTTTTCCTATTCGTCGTTGCAACCTATATAGTTCCTACTTACTACTGCGATTCCCCAACACTAACGACATTGCCACTGATGAGAAACAGAGATTCTGATCTAACTGTTCAGAGAGTCAAACACGACTACGACGGATATTCTGATTTGCAATCGATTAGCACTGGTAAAAATACTACCATTAATTTAGATCCCAATCTAACAATCTTTATATTACATTTTGATCTTATGTATCTTTGCAGCCAACGAATCGAAAGTTTGGATGTTGATGAGTGCATTATCTCTCGTAGCTACGGTTTCGCTGATCTGCGGTGCAACGAAGAAAAAATCACCTCTCATTTTGCCCTTCTTTTTTCTTCAAATATTCGATATTCTGTTCGATATGTGAGTATCTCGAGATATTGATTTTCCCATTACTACGACGTTACGAACTATACTGATACTCAAATATTAATTTATTCCTGTAGAACCATCATCGGCGTATATTTTGTTATGTCGTCGAGTATTACGGAATTCTTCGGTGAATTGTACAATGCCCCATTTCAGCAATTCGTTCTCCATTTCGGATTCTATCAGAAGATCGTTTTCACTTGCGCGTATATTCTGCTCGCCCTGTTTATCAAAGTAAGATTAATTGTTTTAAGATTACTTCGAACGTGAAATATTAATTCATTCGTGTATTTTAAAGGTGTACTTGGTGTGTATCGTTTATTTGTGCTACCGATATTTGACCAATTACCTCAAGTACAGTCAAGATGTGCTTTTACAAACGAACGCAGGAAGCCCGAATAATCTCGTTAAATAAATTATATACGTTTTTTTTACGACGAGACTGATGGTATTGATTTATTTTGTGACGATATGTGCCATCGAATTTGCTTAATTTTTAATTATTTTATCTCTACGAACGTCTTATACTCATTATTATTTTAATGTTTCATTTCTAAAAAGCATCACTGAACTGGTCAGGTGATTACTTAATGTTTTTTATTCAACTTATATACTTTCTGTATACGTATTTATATCTTGCATTTCATAATATTATTTTTGGTTTTGTTTTTTATTACAATTTGTGGTATGATTTCTAGTCAATTTAAACGTTTTATATATTGTGTTTATGTTTACAAATCAAACTATTTTTATTTAATTTTTATGATTTTTTTATAATTTATATTAATGCTGTGTAATTTATTTGCGTAAACAAAGCTTTATTATAATTATTCTACGAACGATTTCAGCATTATTATTTATAATACGTATTATAGGTATCATTTATGAAAAATGAAGTGATCATACGACTTACCTACTCGATATTTTACTGAATTTTAATCCATCAGCTGTACTGTATCGCGAATCACGAATCATAACAAGGTAACGAACGAGAGCAATATTTTTTCTAACTAGCGAAGGACATTTTCCTAATTGAAATTGTATTCGTGATCTGATAAAGCACCGGAGAACCGAACCGGATGTGTAGAATTTGGATCTGAGCCCTTTAAACACGCAATTATTAATGTTTGATGGAGTATTTTGATTGATTAGTATAACGTAACCGAACTAGCTTATTATGAAAAACGATCAATAAGAGACGAATGAATAATCATATTAACGTAGGTAATAATACACCAACGAACAAATCAATCAGAATTTTTGTCAAATTTATTTAGTTTGATAAGAGAATACGATACATTTATTTCGCATAAGTTTTAAATTACTCTATCCCTTATCTTGTTTACGATTTCGTTCAACGTATTCGAAAACTCCTACTTCGAAAAATACAATGCCAGCTTTCTTTTCATCTTTATCGTAAAGAATCCCCTCTGCTTTAAAGTAATACTTCGCAGCTTCCGAATAAAACAACATCAAAGCATCCGTATTCAAAGTCGCATTATTGGCTCGATAAATGCCCTGCAATAGAATAAATGTTGCGAAAAATTTCCATCGAGAATTTCTTGAAAAAAGCTATACTAGGTACTCACTTTCTGCACAACGGGGAAAGTTAACCTTGGCGTTAGATTTTGAAATATCGGAGTCCAGATTTGATTTTTCATGTATAAGATAGCTTTGATATTTTCATTAAATTTCCACGTTTGAAAATACTCGCAGCTGAATCTTTCGTAAGTGCAACGTTGCACGATGACATGTATCTAGAAAATTTAAATGAGCTAGATTATATTTTTATCCTTATCGAATACCTAATTAGGATATTTGTATACGTAGGTAAGGTAGGTAAAGGTATTTAGATTACTAACGTTTTTTGATACGATATTTTTGGTGAAATTCATGTAAACCGCTAATCTATGCTCCATACCGTGTTGGAAAATGGTCATATTTATCAAATACATACTGTCTGTTTCAGAAGCCACGCTAAAGTTTCGAAATCTTGTAGCAAAACGAACTTTTTGAGAATCCTAATCCAATCAAAAATGTCGATTTCGATTAATATATACGAATTAAAATATACCTAATTGCAGTGCAACGAAATCTGATTTAAGCGAAGAAAATTTACCTACCGCATTTCGAATTCGAAGAATCAAAAATAATGCCATAAATGCACAATGAAAACTAATATAAAATATAAATTTCCTATTGTTAGCCATTTGTACACTTGATTGCTGGATTTCATTCGAAAAAATCCACCGTAGAATTCAGAGAAATAATTGTTTGAGCAGGAAACCAGAAGCTCGACTTAGGTAAAATTCATTTAGAAGATGATTACAATTTTGTAATTTAGATGCAACGATAAATATTTGTTTTGTAGAAAAAATCGTGTATGTATATCTAAATTCTAAATGGTAAATAGAGATAATTGGTGCGGTTAATTGGTTAATTATTGGACGGAATACCTATTTAGGAAGATAGGTTGGATAATTATATGAACATTTGTCATCAAAATGAATCCGTAGGTAAGCAAGACTATAATAATATGCTCATTGCTTTGTGTTATATATTGCAATTAGATTTGTAGTGAATGATTTCTCATGTTATTTATTTTTTACGGTTTTCAATTTTTCAACTTTTGCACATCTTGATACAATTTGATACCACGAGTAAGTACCTGGTGAATACCTATTTGAAAAAAATACAGCAGTAAAATGAACCCTTTTTCTTATCAGAATTGTTTATTAACTTATTTTTTGATCATTTTTGATCATTTTTTAAAAAAATTTTGTGTCCAAAAAATATCTTTTTGGATGCACAGACTCAAAAGTGAGACCAAAATTTTGAAAATAAGACTTGTGACTAGAAAACACGATTCCTAAAGTTATAGCTCACCAATCACATTATTCGACCATTTTTGGACAATTTATCGAAAATTTTGAGCCCGAAAATTCCCATTTTGGATTCACAGATTCGAAATCGAACCTAAACCCCAAGAAAGTCGACTTATGAGTATCAGAAGAAATGATTCTCAGAGTTGTAGTTGCCCAATCGCATTTTTCGACCAATTTTTTGAAAATATTGAGCCCAAAAATAAGGAGCTACCTAACCTAGCATAAGCTCAATTTCTTTGTCAATGAGTAACTAAAACAACAAAATAAGCAAAAATTAGGAAAAAAACCTCTTCGTTTCAATCAAAACCTTGTTCAAGACAGGTTAATTAATAAGGAATTAGAATATTTTTCAAATTTGTATTAACGATAAAAATTAAAGACTCTTTATATCAAATAATTATTTACAAAAAAATCATAATTAATTTACTTTATTATGTTTTCCTATTCTTGTTTTCGATTTCGAGTACCTCCTCGGTCCTTTTTTTAATTCCCTCAACAAAGGTAAAAACAATAAATTCCAGCTTCATTATGAAAGCTTTCTTATCCATTTGATCTCTCATTATAACATCGGCTCGCCAAAAGTAATTCACACATTCAGGATACCAAGTTATTATTGCTTTTGCATCAAGAGACGCGTCTGATGTTCGATAAATATTCTGTAAAAAAATGTAATAAATAAATGAAGCATACGTTTCCAAAACGCACTAAGTCCATTTTTTTGATTTTGAGATAAACACAAAAAACTGTGTCAGACTAGTACATCGCGTGGTTTCACATTCTACCCTAGCAAAATTGCTTTGTGTATTCTTTCCAATACTAACTCCATTTTGAAAAAAAAAGAAATTCACTTTGGTGCGGCAGTAGAGCACGTGTTATGTTGCAAACCTGTGGACTTAGTGCCCTTTGGAAACGTAATATATCTCTAGGTGAATGAAAAATGCTGAAAACGATAGTAGTTAGTGCCGTTTGGAAAAGTATTATTCTCGTTCTAGAAGATCTGAGTTGAAACTAATTTTTTTCATAATAATACTCTTTATTCTGATTACTTCATAGATTCGTTTACTCTTAAATTAACAAAAAGGGAAAAAAATCAATAAAGAAAACCATTTAGTTGAAAAATTTATTAAAAAAATCAAAAAAGAAAACTATTCTTCTTTTGTCGACACCAAAATGTAAAATACAAACAAGATCGCATTGAAATAACAAAATTTTTCATCATGAATTTATTTTTTTATGGACTTAGTGCATTTTGGAAACGTAGAAATGACACACATGGTTTTCAATCCCTCATTTCTCATGGAAATATTCATTTTTTCTTAAAACGTGATACACCGTTGCATTCGGGAAGCAATTTTATAATAGATGGCGTTGATATCTCAAAAATCTTAAAAATGGACTTAGTGCGTTTTGGAAACGTATGCTTCATAATAAAATTAATAATCTATAAATTTTACATATTTATTTTTAAGTTTTACTCAAATTTATACTTTTTTGACTAATGGAATATCGAATTTGGGTGTTATGTGATCGAATAACGGAGTCCATATTTGATTCTTCATGTAAACAATTGTTTTCAAATTTTTAATAAACATCCATCTTTGAAAATTTTCGCAGTCAGATTTTTCGAACGAACATCTGTGCACAATAACTTCAATCTTCATGATGAGAGGAAAAATTGAAAAAAAAATGACCGTTTATTTGCTGACTGAGTGCAAAATTACAATGCGATAGGTTGTTTAAAAAAAAAACAACTTACGCTTTTACCATTAATATCCTTGGTAACATTCACTGTCACATCTGCCTTATGTTCTCTTTTATCTTGGTATATTTTTATGGCGACCGAATGGACACTTTCATTTTCAGACTCAATGGTGAGATTCTTGAATCTGTTGGCGTATTGTATCATTTGACCATTCTGAATTTAAAAAATGGAAAAATTTATGTAAAAACTATTATAATTAAGGCGGCGGAATTAGGTACCTTTATCTATTGTTCACTCACTATGGTTAGAAGAATCGTCAAACTTGCACAAATTAATAAATGTTTATTCATGTTTTCAGTTTTTAAAACGAATTCTATAGCTGTAGGTATAGGAAGTTTGAAAACTAGGCAATGAAAATGTCCTAGGCCAATATTTTGACACCTTTGAAATTACCATCACAGGTAATTTGATAGGTCTATTTGATTTTATGACGAGATAAAATGTAAAATAAAAGCGATAACGAGTCATTAGAGCAGTTATTTATACTCGTAATAGTAGAAAATTTTTATTTCCTGGTTGATAGGTGGCTTATTTCCAGGAGAAACTTTTAATTACTTACAAAAACTCATTTGGAGCATCAATTTTTCTCGTAACGTAGACTTTAATTTGTCAGAATAAAATTTATTTTTGATAAGACCTTCATAAATCAGTTATTTCTCTTTTTTCTCACCTTGGGAAATACACTCCACTCTCCCCATTCTAATTTTTTGTTCTATAATAAATGTTCAAAGCGGAAAATTCCGTTCTTTGGCTCCTGGATCTCACAGGTTAACATTACCGACAACCTACCTGAGCCAATCTTCATCAAATCAGCCCAGTTTTTGAGTTGAATTTCTTCCACGCCCATTTGAACCAAAGTTTTCGAAAAAGGACTCGCACAATTCAGCACAGTTGAATTTTAAAGTCGCGACACCCTCTATAATTTCGAGTAAAAATAAACTCTTTTGGAATTATTTAAAAGTGACCTTGCGACCTATCAAAATGGGCTAAAATTTTGCGAGAAATTCGAATATTTCAACGGAAATGTTTTTTGAGCATTTTTGAATAATTTTGAGCTCAGAATTGGTCATCATTTTGGGCATTTTTGGAAAAAATATCATTCATTTAAACGGATTCAAATTTAGGCAAAGAATTCAAGGATTTTTATAATTTTGAGCTTTTTTGATGATTTTTGAACCCAAAATCGGATCATGATTTTTGGTGTTTTTGGAAAAAGGAACATGCAACCTATCAAAATGGATTAAAATTTTGACAGAATATCAAAAATTTCCACAAGAACTTTTTTTTAGACATTTTTGAAGAATTTTAAACCCAAAAAAGAATTACCTATGATTTTCAGATTTTTTTTTTTTAATGAGCATTAAAGTTTTTTACTCACGTTCTACAGCTTTTTTGGTGTCTGAATTTCTTTTTTTTTACTTTTTCAGCTTCATCAACTTCAGCACCGTCTGGTGATTAAACTTGACTACTGTCTTCTGATGCCAATCCTGGCTTACGAGTATCTAGATCCAATGTACCTATAGCTCCAGAACGTAGCCTCCTGCTGGTGTTGGAGAAGGTATTGCACTTTGAAGAGTTCAAATTTTTACACATGGAACCTTCAACCTCGACTTTTCAGACACCTACCATAAAAATTTCAGAATTTCTATTTCTGAAAGAGTGAAAGGCATCTTTGATTGTGAGTAATAGAACAATGAATATTTTCATAATTTTACCACGTTTAATGATACGATTTTCAAACTTGTGTACCTATACCCATACTTATTTCTACGAATAACGAATAGCTATAGTAAGTTACTATACCTAGTCTACATATGTACTTAACATGAACAGTGGGTAAATATATTTTATCCTTTCGAATTGTTCGTCGAATGTGTACCGCCTCGATTTCTTTTTTTATTTCTTTCAACGAACGTAATGACAGCTCCTTCAAACTTTATTATGAGAGCTTTTTTGTCCATGTAGTCATTCAAGATGGCATCAACTCTCCAGAAATAATTTACTGCCTCAGGATACAATTTAATTATCGCATTCGAGTTGAGAGTTGCATTTTGTGCTGTATAGATATTCTAAAAAATTTCACATTGAGATGAGTAATTTTGATAGTACATAGGTGTACCTAGGTACCTATGTACTTAGGTACCAAAAATGTTAAGTACTTAGGTACTTATTCATGAGTTTGATTTTAGAATTAGGTATTTCATTTTGTAAGTAGGTACGTTACTTACTTTTTTCAAATGAGGAAGATCCAAGGTGGGTGTTATATGAGAAAAAATTGAACTCCATATTTGATTCTTCATGAAAACAACAGATTTCAAATTCCGAGGGAATTTCCATCTTTGAAAATTTTCGCAATCAGATTTTTCATACGAGCATCGATTCACAATAGCTTCAATCTTCAGGTAGAATGTAAAAAAAAATATTAAAAAATCAAACATAAAAATAATATGAACATTTTGAATATTTTATTAAGCAGGTTATGGTTTCATTTCTGCGAATAAATGTCTGATTTTCAGTATTTTGAATAATTTATTTTAGGAATTACGTGCTTACTTGTGATTTGAATAGGTACCTACATTTTTAATATGGATATCTTTGGTGATGTTAATCACAGCAGATATTTTGTGATCGTGCTTATCTTGATATATATTCATACGAATCAAATAACCACTGCCAGTTTCTGATTCGAGACTCAAGTTTCTGAATCTGCCCGCATATTGAACTAATTGCCCATTCTGAAGTGGATTGAAAGAACACAGTTTGAAAATTTTCCATAATTCTTATTGAAGCTTAAGGTACATATATTCTGTGCTTACTTACCACTGTTTGAATAAGTAGTATCAAACTTGCACCGATTAATAAATTATTATGCATTTTGTTCTCTAAAAAATAAGTGTTGTTTTGTTGTCAGTCAAAGTGTTGAAATTTACCTATCCAACATCCTGCGTTAATTTTCTCACTATAAAAACAGGTAACGCAGATGGGCTAATTTGTTGTGTTATCTTTATCCTAGCTGATATCACAGGGAGATAAAAACGCGCAGGTACGTGTAGGTGATTATGAGCTTGTTAAATCATATATATTTTATGAATTTATCGTGTTAGTTTTAGTGGAGATGTGAAAAAGTTTTCATTCCCTTGGAAGTATAGGGCCTGACCAGTGCTCTTTGGTTATCCATTTTTCAACACATTTTAAGATGTCTACAATCAAAAGGAAATCACAGCCGAGGATGGTACAGTCGCATGGGAGTCGAATAAGATTCTAGAGAACTGGAGATTGTATTGCAGTAAGCTATATTGGAGTGAACCACAGAACCCAAACAACAATGAAATACCAGAGATTGAAGTGGACCACAGTAGAAGAGCTGGAAATATTACTTGACAAAGCAAGAGATGCCATCAAGGCGTTGAGAAAACGCAAAGCACCTGGATGTGATGGTATTAAGACTTAGATACTACAGTCCAGGCTTGTAGGACCCCTCAGGTTTTGCGGTTGCTCTAAAATAAAGGTCCTAGTTTGGAGCTTTCAAACGGTCCGGTCCAGTCCAGTCATTCGGTTCGGAATTTTTTGTCTTTATATAGGTCAGTCCAGTCCAGTCCTGACCAGAAATTTTCATCGTGGTCATGGGTTAGTCCAGGTCCAAAAAATGGTCTTCATTTTTCAGAAAGAAAAAAGCTTCCTAACACACAAGATGAGTTGAAAAATGGGATTTTTACTTTCAAAACATTGAAACTTCGAAGAAATTAAATCACAATGGAAATTTATTCGAAATAGGTATCTAAGATGGCATTAAAAATTTGAAAAACTGGACATAACTGAGGTCCAAACCGCGGTCATTGGTCCGACTTTTTCAAAAGGTCTTCAGTCTCTGTCTGTCCCTGTTATTTTTTCTGAGAAGGGTCATCTGTTTAGTTAATATTTACATCAATTTTTTTTTAGAGGTCTTAGCCTCTTAGGTCCAGTCCAGTCCACTCGGTCTTGTGTGCATTCTTGGGTCCAGTCACGGTCATCAGTCCAGTTTTTTGGTCTGGTCTGACAAGCCTGCTACAGTCCATGGGCAAGAAAGCATAGAAGGTGATATTGTCGGTTTCCAATACAAGGGTGATATGTCCATCTTTTTTCCCCCAGGTTTTAAGCGTTTTGGGTACGGTTATAGTAGGTCTTTAAGTAGGTACTCATAAAAAAATTAAAAAATGTTATTTGTCAAACCAATTTTTTTTAATTTGATGAGTAAGTACCTATTTAAAGACCTGCTATAACCGTACCCAAAACGTTTAAAATCTGGGGTTAAAAGAAGATGGGCATATCACCCTTGTACTGGAAACCGACGATATAGAAGATATGCAACAACATATGGCGCAAAAGAGAATGGACAGAAGATTGGTGTAAATCAGTGTTAATTCCTCTAGCCGCTACATAAGAAAGGTGATACAAAAAATTGCGCTAACTATCGCAAAATAGCCCTGACAGGGGTGGCAACTTGAATTTTCCCCGTGTGTAGCATAAAAATTTTGACACAAAATTTGAGAAAAATTGTTTAGAATGTCCAAAATCATTTCATTGATTAGTTGCACTTTTTATTCTTGTGCCATGTGTAGCATGCTACACACGAAATCAGCTCGTGTGTAGCCGAAGCTACACAGGCTACAGGATAGTTGCCACCAATGAGCCCTGATTCCACATACCAGAAAAGTGATGCTCCAAATAATCAACGACAGGATCAAGGCATACTTGCATAGGCAGATTCTACTTGAACAGGCAGGTTTTATGCCTGGAAGACTAAGAGGTATAAGAGAGCAGATTTTGAACATCAGACAAATACTCAAATTCCATGAATTCAACATCCCTGCAGTACGATGCTTTGTTGACTATGCAAAGGCCTTCAACTGTGTTAAGTGGGCAAAGCTATATGAGACACTACGCAAGATGCGAGTTCCAGAGCACCTAATTGAGCTAATCAAATCGCTATATGACAAGAACTGAGAATGAGATGATTGTAAAAGAAGGCGGAGACAAGTAAAACTAGAGCCCTGCACTGCCACACCGCCACCACTGCCACCAATTTTTCAAACATTTTTTTACACACCTCACAATCAGCTGTTTCAGAAATTCCTTCAGCTGCCACAGCCACCGCCAAGTAATCTGTTCAGCTCAGCCGGCTTAACTCACTCAAATGGAAAATTTTTGGGAGATTTTTTACATATTTTGATTTTTTTCAAGTGGCAAAAATTTTTTAGTATTGCCATACACTACAAAAATCAAAAATGGTCTCTCTTCCCACTTCCCAGCTTGGAGAAGAACACTTACATATGTATTTCTATTTTGAGACTGAGAAGTTGAATTTAATTTTTCATACAAATTCATATTTTAGGGTGATTTTATAAAAAATTACTGCAAAATTTCTGTTTTTTAGCCGGCTGAGACGCCACCAAGTAAAATTTTTGCAGCTGCAAAAAATGTCGGCTGGAATTGGCTCCACCACCAGCCACAGTGCTGTGCTTGCCATAGCCTCTGCTGATCATTTTGTTGTTGGCACAGGGCTCTAAGTCAACCCAGTTTCAGTCAGAATGGGGAGTAAGGCAGGACTGCATACTCTTGCCTCTGCAGTTCAACATCTATGACGAGTACATCATGCAAAAAGCCTTGGAGAACTGGGAAGGTGGCATCAAGATAGGAGGATGAAGAATCTCCAATCACTGATGACACCACCTTAATAACTGTAAGTGAAGAGGAACTTGCAGAACTGATCACTAGTGGGTTAGGATGGTTAGTGAGGACATGGGACTCCTCATAAATGTGGGGAAAACCAAGGTCATGGTTGTTGATAGAGCTGGATACTTACCAGAATCTGAAGCCCTGAATGAATTTGAAAAAGTGAAAAGTGAACTCATTTATTTATTTGGGTTCACTTGTGGATGCTGATGGAGGATCATGCCAAGGGAATTAGAAGAAGAATGGATATTGGAAAAGCAGGGATGTCTTGGTTGAGAAAAGTCACCACCAACCAGAAAATCTCCATAAAAATGAGGAAGAGACTAATCATGACGCTAGTTTTTCCAGTTTTCTTATATGGAGCGGAAACCTGGACATTGAAGCAAGATGATCAAAGAAGAATTGATGCTTTTGAAATGTGGATATCCGCGCACTGAACAAATGCATGAACCAACCAGGCTAAATAAAATATGTGACCCACTCTGACAAAATCGACCATTTCGACAAAATTGTTGTAATCTCTGCAAATTGGCAACACTGTTTTCTACTTATAAAATACTTTGTATGTTATTTAGTACAGAAATATATTTTACGCGTTACTTTACCCTTGTATGGAAACCACCTGCGTTCTTTATTTGCGTAATGCGTATATATTTTTTCTCTCGCCTAACACCAAGGGCATATCCCTCTACAAGCATATTTCTTCAAATTACCAATTAACTTGATATGAGGAAATATGCCTTCATCACGTAAGGGATGATTAATAAAAGCATCGCCGTAGTGATGAGTATAAGAAACATCGCCGTAGCGAGGATTAAAATAACAACTCCCAAAGACTGCGCAAGTCTGGTAATGTGAGAACTTCTTCTAATACATTTTGATGACAATTCAATGTCATCAATAGCCGCGCATCGAACGATGCACCTACGACTATAAATTGAGCAACACAGCCACGAGCCGAACTAGTTGCAGTTGTTGTATTTTCGGGCAAGTTGCATTCCCAATTAAGCTGCATCTCCTACTCGGTGGTCGCAAGGCTACCGAGTAGTTACATCTAACATGATTTGAATTTAATTAGATCTCGTATTCGGCGAACGCGCGAGCCGGTTCTTGGTCTCAAAGTGTATTTATGTAAGTTAGAAGCGGATGAGTTCCCTCTACAAGGACACTCATCTCCTATTTTTTCCGATCTCGCCCACTTCTATAGTGGTTAATATTATTTCGCTTCGTGATTAAAATTATCGATCGTAATTCTTCACGTTCTCTATTGGGTATGTTTCCCATCCTGCCGGCCATCGGAACATACTTCTCGTCTGGAAAAGCACCCTCAGTAAAAACAACCAACCCCTGCCGACCATGTCTAGTATTAGGGACATACCGAAGAGGCAGGAAATATGGACAGTTTGTGAACCTGGTGAGAAAGTCACCTGCATTAATAACACATTTTCTAGGAAATGTGTACAGTTTCAATGGGTAAGCAATTACCACCCTCATTATCTATTAACGAATATTAATTATTACATAATATGCCAACTCGAGTCTAAGGTAGTAAAATCATTTTATACTCGATTAACCGATAGAATATGTATCTTTAATCATGTTTCCGAGCAACAATAAATCATATTATCTTGTATGTATGCTTTTGATTGGTGATTGGAAATTATTTCTGTGAAAAGTGAGTAGTATGACTGAGACCTCTCCGATATATTGAGCTAACCTGGCGAGGCAAATATTCACTACCTTAGGGAATATTTCTAAACTTCAGTACGTAGGTAGAAATTCTGATAAAATCTATCTATCTCATTCACTATTAATCTCACTATATCATATTGGCGCCTAACTTCCGCGTAATTCTCATGAAAATTGTAAAATTTTCAATCCGACTTACTAAAAAACCCACCCTTAAAAATTCAAATTTTTTAAAATCTTCAAACTTTTCGATTTTTATCAAATTTTGTCAAACTCGAATTCCAAATGGTTCTCCTAAAGAACACAATTCGAGTGAAAAAACCATAATTCCAAAATATTCAATGTCAAAAATTCTAGACTCTTTGACAGAATTTTTTTCTTAAAAAAAAAAAAAAACATGATTTTCCAAGGTATGTTGCATGTCAAAATTGACTAATCACTTAGTCTGGCGCCTGACGTGGATGAACCTCTCTAGAAAAAATCATACATGCCACGTATCTTCGAAAACTCATAAAGTAAAAATTTAAATTTACCAAAAAATTAATTTTTGAACTTTCTTGAATCCAAAAAGCTCGAAAAAACGAGCATAATTCAAGCTAAAAATTACGTTTCGAATTAATCGAAATTATAACCTTCTAAAATTTTTGATTTTTTTTTTTGATTTTTTTTTCATTTTGATTTTTTTTTTTAAATTCCTATACCCCACTAAAAATTGCGCTTTTTGCCTCGAAGTCTCGTAGATAGATAGCTCATACTTTAGTGAGAAAAGTCTCAGTACATAAGGCTTACTAACACTATGTTAAAATAATGTAGTATATTTTTCATGTACATAAAATGAATTTTTTCAAACACTCTTTCGTGCATAAATTGCGAATAGGGGCACGAAAAAATTCTAAAATACTATTCGATTCATAATTCTTAGAAATACAAGTCCGAGTCAAAATAATTTAATTTTGTTAAAAAATTAAACTTACGTAAAATTTTGGCTTCGTAAAAAATTAATCTCTGACTTACATGATGGGTAGGGGATCGCAGCTATATTGTGCCAATCGAGAAAAAACTCCTCATGAGCAAGGTGTAAAACCTGACTAGCCTCAAGGGAGATAATTATCTCGAAAATCACGGTAGAATTGTGGTACCCTGGTTACTGTGTATTTTCAGAGCAAAATAAAATTTTGATAATACAAAAATTGCTAGTCTCTCACTTACGTGGTGAGTAGGGGATCGCAGCTATACTGTGCCAATTGAGAAAAAACTCCTTAATGAGCAAGGCAAAAGCCTGACTAGCCTCAAAGGAGATAATTATCTCAAGAATCACAGTAGAATTGTGCTACCTTATTCATCATGTACTTTTGGAAAATTCCAAAATATAAAATTCTGAAATATTTGACTCATGATCTGTACTCTCATGACCTTTCGTGAAAATCATTTTACTCACAGAGAATCATGGGACTCCCCGTGAGCGATTGGTAAGCTTGTCTCCTAAAGTGAGTAATTTATCATCATGAAAGTCCATGCTTAATACAGATCAGAGTTGGATAATTTAATCAATTTTCTTGTGGTATAGTTTGCAATAATATGGACTCTCATGAAAATCATTTAACTCACAGAGAATCATGGGACTCCCCGTGAGCGATTGGTAAGCTTGTCTCCTAAAGTGAGTTCTTTATCATCATGAGAATCTTTCGTTTTTCCTTCATTGGAAAAACTAGAAAATTGCCCACAAATACCGAATACATGAAATGCTTAAATTTTCACTAAATAATGTAAAAATTTGAAAAACGTCTATAAATTAGAACAAAAATAGAACAAATTTTTTCAAACACTCTCAAATGCAAAAATTTAGAATAGGAACTAGGAAAAAATTCTAATAATACCATTTTTGACTCGCGATTCTTAACAGTACAAGTCCGAATCGAAATAGTTTAAATACTTTTAAAATCAGTTCAATTGCTTCTTAACCTAGCTAACCTCTTTGTGGTGTATTTTCGGACATTTCTGTGAAAATTACGAAGATGAAAATCTGAAAATACAACACAAACAAGGCAGAAATTCTTCCGAGGTTAATTTTGTTCCAAATGGAACAGATTACCCATCTGATGAATTCGGACCTAAAATCAGGGCGAAATTGCCGTTTTTTGTCAAGTTCGAAGATGAAAATCGGACAATTTGACAGGAAAATGCAAAACTACCCTCAAAATGCAAAGCATAAAACTTTGATCTTTTTATGCTCATAATTAAAGTGTTCAAAATTCCGAAAACGAGTGTAGTTAGGTTGAGAAAAAATTCACTCAAACTCATTCCTCCCCTATGGAGCACAATGACAACTTGAGTGAGGCCACCCAGTTTCAAAATCATGAAAATGTCTCATTTTGATGAAAATTTTTTGGCCATTCTAATCTAGTTATTTTCTATGTACCTAGTAATATTTTAACAATTTGGTGCATGGGTAAAATAAGCAGTTCAGCTCATTTTATTCAAGTAGGTACCTAGGAACGAATTTATTTCTTGTTTTTACAGACGAAAATCTGTAGAAAGATGGAATAAATTCAGCCTGTAAATAGTTCATTGAATTTTCTCTTTGTAAAAATCTTTCTCAAGTTACCAGTGAGAAAATGATCAAATACCTATCAGGAATTGGGCCATTTGATCAAATTCCACACTGGTTACATTTCTCTATAAAAATGCATCTCTCTAACCACCCCATTTTGCATCTGTGTAAGTTCAAAATCTCAAAAATCTAGTCCAAAAAAGATCGTTGCAAGACTTGAAATCTCCGATGAAAATTTCTTAAAACCATAAGATAAAAAATACCAAGTTTTCAGTTAGAAAAGAGCGCGATCTGTTTCCATATAAAAATCACCCCCATAGAGAATCTTCTTTGTATCCAGCTCATATAGCTGCACACACGTGCCATAGTCAAACAGGATGCCTATAAAAACATCCGAGCCGAAAGATTCCCACGAAATCATAGCGCCAGTAGATATGTAAATTAATTAACATACAAACAACTTGAGTATTTTGGTTAAATGCGTTGACATTTATTGCTTAGCAATAAAAACGTCACTTTCTGGTTACTTTATTACACCTATCTGCCGCATATACAAAATCGTCTCGGATACCTGAGAACGCCCAATTAGTAAAATAGAACTGCTTCCGTTTAATCACATTATTACACCTATTTGCTGCAGTGTAATAAAAATGTCACCATTTAATTTCTATCTCGTGACAAAGTAATTGGGTACAAGGCACATAGATGCTCAGCAACAAATACGTAAAAGACTACTGTATTAAGCATAGGTACATAAGGGCTTAGACTTTTATTTCGTCGCATGTAAAAACTAACAATAATAATAGCTCCCAATTAATTGATTAAACATGTTAATGTTTTTTGCTTTTCTGTGGTGGCCACATAGGAAACTGGAGAATATTAACACGCAATATTTCAATACTTAGCTTGACATTTTGACAGTTTTTTACAATTTATTACCAATCAATAGTTTCCTAACACTTTTATTGCTTAATCTTCTCATACTTTCGAGTATGGGAAAACAAAAATGTAAATAGTCACAATAGTTAAACGCTCCGATTAATTATATATAATTCCTTAATTCAAGTCATCAATATGTCAGCTTTTGACAATTTTTGACAATTTATTTACCATTCAATAGTTTTTTGACGTTTTTATTACTTAATTTCCTTATACTTTCGAGTGTGGGAAAATGAAAATGTAAACATTCACAGTAGCTAAAAACTCCGATTAATTTTCTACAATTATTTAATTCAAGTCATTAATCTGTCAGTTTTATTTGTTTTATGCCTACTAAAAATTAACAATACTAATAGCTATGCACCTCTTAAAGGTAGCATATTAATGTTTTCTGTTTTTCTGTACTGATCACATAGGAAATTAGGGAACATCAATACCAATTATTCAACTATTTTACTTGACATTTTGGCAGTTTTTGACAATTTATTGCCTTCCAATAATTTTCTGACATTTTTATTGTTTAATTTTCTTGTACTTTTAAGTATAAGAAAACGAAAACATACGTATCCACAATAGTTAAAAGCTCCGATTAATTATCTATAATTCTTTAATTCAAGTCATTAATATGTCAGCTTTTGACAGTTTTTGACAATTTATTACCATTCAATAGTTTTCTGACGTAATTTTCTCATACTCTCGAGTGTGGGAAAACAAAAATGTAAATAATCACAGTAGCTAAATACTCCGATTAATTTTCTCAAAACCCATAAATTCAAGTCATTAATCTGTCAGCCTTATTGTTCTATGCTTATGCACATGCTAACAACCCTTAAAATACTCCAAGTAATTTCCCAAAGTCATTAATTCTGTCAGTTTTATTTCGTTATTTACAAATAAGAACCAAATAAAAACGCTTATACTAACAATAGACAAATAGTTCAATTCATTGTTGTGCATTTAATTGACATTTTTCCCATACTTTTTGACAGATTTATCTATCCTGCAGTAAAGCAAACCCACATATTCACAATACTTTTATACCAATAAATTGCAGGTACCAGGCACTAATTGATAGGATTTCCGGCGAAAAATGTCACATTTTGGCAGTTTTATTGATTGAAAATAGAAAGGATCCAATGTAAAACAATGTGCCATATGAGCAAAAGCCATAAATTTGAACTTAAAATAGACTTTTATAACCCAGAAGCGGAGAAATCTAGCGTGAGAAAGCACCTAGAGCTCAATTCTCATCAAAATTCGTGGGAAAATTATTACAATGGAGTTCCCACCAAATCTCTACAATTTCCACCTCTCTTTTTGCCGAATTGAGTAGCCAAGCTCACTATATAAGCTCTTACCATCTGAGCATTTTCATTAGTTTCGATAGTACTTTTGCGCGCATCAGACCTCCGCATCAGACCTCCGTCTTGCACTTCGAGATTCTATGAACACTCCTCCAGCTTTGAATACACGCAGTAGGGTGAGTGAAAAATCTTCTAAATTTTTCGAATTTCGTAAACGTAATCGGAAATCGGGTTTAAATAGTATCAGTGAAATGGAACAAGAAAATAGCCACGGTTCTGTTCACTCCTTCTTTAGTGATCATTCTCAGGCAAACAAAGAGCCTGTATATGAGGATATGGACCAGCAAACGCCAAGTGACGAAGGGATAGGTACTCAACAGTACTCTCGCCCCTTTGAACCAGAGCTTTTTAAGGATACCACTAACGAAAACGTATACGCAATTTTTCTAAAAACTTGGGACTGGAATGAAGAAATTCAGTCTGAAGTAAAAAAGAATTTTGAAAAACAAAAAGATAAAATTGAAAATGCAACAAAGGTAGCATGCGAGGCAAAGGGAATTGGAATTTATGTCAACTCTAAGCTTTCTGATCTTGCGACCCAAGCTCATAATAACTTGAAAGAAGCCGGAGCATGGGTCGATGAGTTGAAAGAAAAATTAAGATCTACTCGCATTGCTCTGATTGAGACAAATTCTATGACAAAAGAGAACACTTCGGAACTGCAGAAAATTTCTGAGACAATTAACAAAATTTGTCAAGAAACTAAAAAACGTGACGAGGGTTGCGCTCATTTTGTCGAAGAAATCAATAACATCAAAGAAAAACTCCGACGTACTTCATTGGGTGGTGGTTCAAAATTCAAATCTCTCGCGATTGATGCTGGATCCATAAAAAATGCAGGAATTATATTCACAGACGATCAACTGCATTTTCCGCATGAATTTTTGGATGAATTTGATGCGTATTTTTCAGAAACAAATGCAGCTGAAAGGCACAAGATTTTGGCATTTAAGGGAGTGATTGATACGAAAACTCGCAAATCATTTCTCGAGACTGTACGAAACGTACAAAATTACCGCGAATTAAAAAATAAATTTCTGGACTTTTACTGGGATCGCAGTGCTCAGAATGAAGCAATGAAAGCTTGCAGATATGACTTTGCGTATGCGGAGGACCTTAAAGATATGGCGAATAAAATGGCCAGATGGGCCAAATCACTCCGAAACCATCGTCATAGAAGTGAGGACGAAATCATTGATATCCTCATAGGCAAAACCCCAGAAAGTCACCAACCCAGCCTAAGAGAAGAAGGACAGACAATGGACCAATTCTTAGAAAAATTGGCCAATTTATCAAAAATGCAACATGATCCAGAGAATGAAGTACCAATCATGTTTCGACGAAATTATAAACGTAAATTCAATGACCCTCCTGTACCCGCGCCTGCTAACAATCCGCGATACACGAACAAGGGCACACCATCAAATGAGCAATTACTGGCAATTTATAATCTAATCTCGCAGAAGGCGATTCCGAAAAATTTCAATGAAAACACCACGAACAATTACCAGCCTGCTCAAAATGAAAAATCACCTACGCGTTATCCCCCAAGTTCGTCGAATCTTCCTGCAACAACTTATCCCCCAAGGGATAAGCCAGAACAGAAAACTATACTTCAAAACCCGAATCAAGTGAAAAACCCGAATATGACTATGTCAAATCCAACATCCAAGCCATTTGGTATCGATAAAAATGGCAATTTGACAATAAACAGATTTAAACCGAAAATGCAATCTAACGCACCTGCAGCTGCCGTACAAGCAGTAGAATTTGATCAAGATTTGGATGAATATGTTGTAGACCAACCACCCCCAGACGATTTAACTGATCAGGTGGCAACATGCAACATGTTAAATACAATCTTTGCAGATGCGCCAGAAGAGTTAGATTTGCAAACAATTACGGCTGCCTTGCAATTAATGACGACCACGCCCTCTGACGAAGAGGAAAATTCTGCATCGGGAAACGAAAGCCACTAGGTAGCCAAGGGGCAACTCCTAGTGCCTTTAGAGCCCCCCCAGAATCAACTATAGAAAAATATACTTTCGTCGGCGATGGTTTAAGCCATTACATAAGGCGCGGCGAGACAACGTTATCAGACGATTTACCTGAATATTTACGTGACCAATTAGCACTTGAAGAATTACACCTTAGGCTGAAGAGAGCTAAGTTCCCTAAAAATTCACACTTTATAGTTTCTGCAGGACAATTGGAATTTAATTTTTCGCGTAAACCTTACCATGTCATTGAAACACAACTACACAGTATCATCGACTCACTACTCGACAAGGGTGCACAAAGCATAATTCTATTATTTCCTCTGATGAAACCACGTGTACCAGGAGAATTCGAAATAAAACTAGCACGTTATATTGACTTTAAGAACATATACGTACGTGTAGCCAACAATCCTAAAGTAAAATTCTTACGTACACCAGCTATGAGCTTTTTGGAAACAGAAATCATTCATAGCCAGGGCAAACAATACACCAGACCCAAAGTTGGTGCACGCAAAGAATTGTTGCCAATAGATCAGAAATTCCACTATGTCCCTTCACTAAAACGATATTTTCCTTCAATCACAGAGTACCATGATATCCGCAAAATACTTATTTCCGAAATAGCACGAATCGAATCATTCAAAGAAAGAATGGCGGCACTTCCTACTTATGCAGAAGTAGAATACCTGGGAAGTGACACCACCGAAACTACAACCACAATAGAAGCCCCAATCGGTCAAGTTTCAACGCTTAAAAATCCAAATTTACGCAATAGACTCAAACCAGAAAGAAAAATTAAAAACGCAATCCATAATCTCTTCAACGATCCTGCAATCCTATCAGATTCTCCTACAATTATGAGTTTGGGCGAGTTATTAGTCACAAAAATCAATGAACAACGATTTCATAAAATAGTCAACCAAAACTCAAAGAAAAAACAGAATATCAAGTTCATCGATGCGATAGATAACACTTCACTCAATAACGACGAGCCTGACCCAGCCACTTCTTCGCAACTGGTGACTCAAAAAACTAATGACCCGGCGTGTGTCGTACCAGTCATCATTGGTGCGAGAAAAGTTGCGTTACAGCTCGATACAGGGGCACTTCCTAATGTACTTTCTCGTTTAATGATCAAAACATTCCTGGAAGAGGCTCCAAATTGGATGAAGTTTATCAAACTCAAAAAACAAGTCCAACTTAGATTAGCTAACAATTCACTCATTCCATCTGCCAATTATATTGTTGAACTCAAAATGATACTTGGAAATGAAACGATAAAAGTGCCATTCTACATCATTGATGCACCTGGTCAGACATTTATTATGGGTAGAATTACAATGGACTATTTGAAAATGAAGTTGAATGTCCCTAAACGACTCATAAAATGTAGACCAGAATTTTGTGAAAAATTCACAATACCGTTCATGCACACTGATGAATTCCAAAGTGCATTGACGGTATTCTCGTTGGTGGCTAATGAACAAGAATATGAAACATTTTCCGAGGATATGTCAGATACCTACTATACCATCACTGAACAAGAAATTTTTGAAGAGCGTAGATTGGCTCAACGTACTTTTAAAGAGAATTTACGAGCTGATCTAAACATGGCTGTTGAAAATGGATCAATCACATTACAACAAGCGATCCGCGGGTTCGACAGACTACAGCATTTTGCCGATATTTTTGACCTCAACCCTGGTAGATACACTGGTGAACAGGTGAAATTCACGTTTCAAGAAGGAAATGAACACCTGAAACCATGGAGAGGAGAAAAATTTCGACCCAGTAAAAAATTATTGCCTGCCTTACGCAAAGCAATAAATAAAATGCTCGCTCTTGGCATAATTCAATATTCACACTCATGCTATATAAACACCTTAGCACCTGTAGTTAAGAAAAATGGAGATATTCGTTTATGTCTCGACGCTGATGAACTCAATAAATTCCTAGTCAATGTCTTAACTGAGCCAAATACGATCGCAAGTATGCTCTATGACAATGCTGGCGACAAGTTCTTCTGCACCCTTGATTTCACCGCAGGCTTTTGGCAGTTAATACTTGACCCAAAATCACGACAATTTACCGCATTCATAGTCGAAGGGCAAGTATACGAATTCATCAGCCTACCATATGGTTTGAAGATTTCATCAGGTGAATTTGTACTCATGATTAACCAAGTCATACCCAACGAAGACGGAATTACAAAATACGTCGACGACATAAAAATATCAGGAACAACTTTTGAGGAAACTATCAAAAGACTCGAAAAAGTTTTTCGATTAATTAGAGAGCACGGTTTGAAGCTAAATCCAACAAAGACTCAATTTTTCAGAAATTGCGCTGATCATCTTGGTTTTGTAATTTCCGATAAAGGAATTGGAAAACAAAGTGAAAAAATTAGAAAATTAGAGGAATTTGAAAAGAAACACACTAAACGAGGAAAATTCTCTCTATCCAAAAAGAACGATATCTTGGCTTTAGTTGGCAACACGGGCCTCTATAGGGACTTCATTCCTGAATATTCACAAATTGTAAATCCCATCTACCATCTTACGAAAGGTGACGTACCTGTTGAGTGGACAGAAAAACAACAAAGAGCCTTTGAGACCCTGAAAGCTGAATTCAAGAAGGATTTTAAACTACAACAAGCTCCAAAGGAAGGTGATCTGTTCTTAGACACTCAACTCTCTGATGACTCGATGAACGGAGTTCTATTTTATATGGTTGAGAATGACAAACGAATCATCATGTTCATCTCGATAGCATTTAAAGAGCATCAGAAAAACTTCACCTTGTTTGACCGAGAAATTATGTGTTTGGTAAAATGTGTTCAGAAACTCCAAATGTGGTTACATGGACGACGAGTCCATGTGAGATCGAACCTTTTACCAATTATCAATCGATTTAGAGAAATTGCTCAAACCCACCGAAAGGCGGCTCACTGGGTAACCGTGTTAAATTGCTACGACATTATCTATGATATGAACTTTTCTAACAAGACCCTTTACAAAATAAAGGCACCTGAGCTAGAAGTCCACAATGTTGAAATTCCAGATGACTCAGATCCAACAGAGCTGGAACCATTCGAACCTCAAACTGAGCCATCGGAACCTTATTCACAAGAATTTGAGACAGGAATTGCACCCTTGGAAGTCAAATTTCTTGCTGAAAACATTCCTGAACTTCATAAACGTCTCAGAAACATTTCATCATACCAACAGACAGATACAACGTGCAAAAAACTCATCAAAATTCTTGAGGAAAGTATCCCGGCAAACAATAAAAAGCAAAGAGATGCTCAGAAAAACAAACTTTCGAAATTTGAAATTTTCAAAAACGCCAAAGGGGAGAAAATTCTCATGAAAAAACTAGAAAATGGTTCAAAAGTACCATGCCTGCCTAATGAGCTTTTCTACGATACTGTTGACTACCTACATTGCGTATATGGCCATGTAGGATCTACCAAACTCGACGTAATATTTCGTAGAATATTTTATCACAACAATTCACTGGCGTATATTCGCGAAATAGGCAACGTATGCATTGTCTGTAAGGTCAATAAGAACTACGCAAACCATAAGACTATTGAATACGCTCAAATAGAAGCTTATGCCCTTGGAGATGTTCTATCTGTGGATTTGCTTGGACCCCTTCCTGCAATGAAAGATGAACCAAAATACCTCTTGGTCGCAAAAGATGTCTTTACAAACCGGACATGGTTAAGAACATTATATAACATCAAGAAAAAGTCAGTCTGTCAGCAAATGGCTACAATAATATTTGACATTGAAAGTCATAAAGTGAATATCAAGAAAATAATAACAGACAATGGCTCACAATTTATCTCTAGTTCTTGGTACAATTTACTCGAAGAACATCACATTCAAGCTGCTCACACCAGCGCATACAACCCACAATCTTCATCTGTGGAAAGGACGATGCGCTGGATTGGAGACAAATTACGAGTAAAAATCAATAAAAACCACAATCCATTACGTTCACATTGTGGATGGCAAGAATTAATCTCTGAAATTGAGGATGAATTGAACAATACACCAACATCATTTGGATTCAAACCCAATGAAGCCTGGGGCATCGCAGATGTTATTGGATTACAAATACCCCAGACAAGTGTAAAGTTCAACTTCAAGAAAGAACTCATCAAGATTCATGAAAAAATGATAAAACGCGAAATTCCATCTGTTTCGACTGAAAAATGTCTTGAGGAAACATTAAACCCCGACATAGACCTAATATTTGACACAGACGGTTACGTCCGTGTCACAGCGGACGGAGCCTGCTCAAAAAATGGTGACGCGAATGCAATTGCTGGAATAGGTATTTGTTTTGCGCCAGACTCAATTTTAAATATTTCTGAACGTATAACGAGCACTCAATACCCAATTTCGAACAACCTTGCGGAATTAATTGCAATTCGTACAGCATTGCAAGTACTTAAAGAAAATGAGATCACAAAAGTAAAATTATTGAGTGACTCGAACTACGCTATAAAAGCGCTCAACAATACCTGCTCATTATGGCAAACCAATAATTGGAAAAATTCGCGTAATAAACCAGTCCATCATGAACACCTATTTAAAGAAATTCTCGAACTTCGTAAGGAGTTTGAAAAAGTCGAATTTATTCATGTTTTTGCAAGAAAACATGAATTTACAAACATCATCGCTGACTCGTTGGCTAAAAAGGCTGTCTATACTATTGAACAAGACACTCTAAAAATCCAAGAAATGACCCACCGTCAACTGGTTGAGACTTTTATTCGAGAGAAAAGAAGGTTGAAGAAAATTGAAGAAGAATACTCCTTCAATAAAAGTCACCCAGATCCTACATTCTTCAAAAAGGGAGACTGGGTCTTAATGGCCAATCATAAACAATCATCTTTTGCCAAACAGACTTCTGGCAAACTATATGAAAAGAAAACTGGACCCTACATCGTTGTCCAAAGAAATGGCCATAACTGCTATCTTTTGGAACCAACCGATGAGGATGAAATCAACAGAGTAGCAAATATTCGCCAATTGACTCTTTTTATTACAAAAGAGAACTTAGAAAAATTGAGAAGCGAAGTTTGCTTCAAATCTAGCATTGATTCGCGCTCGTTAGAGCAAAGAATCAAAGAATTTCTCACTGATTATCAAAACGAATCTGAAATCGACAGTGAAGATGATGAATTATACCTTGATTCAGATCACGAGGATGACACCGAAATTGTAATCAGTAGGAAAGATTTTCGAAAAGCATCTCAAGTGGTCCTACAAGAAGTAGCAAAATCAGCTCGTGAAAAACGTGCTGAGGCACGAAATAAACGACCTGAAAAGGCGCAAGCTACAACACACGCGTCTCAAAATTCAACCCTTTCTCAATCCCAACCTTCCACTTCAGGGGCACAGGACGGACCCCCTATTACGATAAAAAGAACGAGAGGCCGTCCACGTAAGAATAGGGCAACTGAATTTTCATCCCAAGAAACTATTTCAACCTTGGACGATAGCCAAGACAGTCAAGATAGCCAAGATTCTGACGATGAAATATTTTTGGATGCTCCTATGGCACCCCAAAATTCACCCGATAATGACCTTTCCAATGTTCAAAACCCATTGGATACTCCACCTGACTCTGCTATTCTAGAATCGCAACCTAGCGAAACTCTAAACGCTCCTAGGGCAGGGGCAAGTGCTCAAAGGCCTACATCTCTGCCAACTAGGACACGATCTGAGCGAGTTCTCGCTAAATTACGAACTAAACCCGCTACTCACTGGAAAAAACAGCTCGAGACAAAATTCCTAAATTACGTATCTGATAGCGATCAAGAGCCTATCGCTCGGTTCTTCGAAATGGTTCCTGATGAAAAATCAGATGATGAAGGAAACCCATCATGGAAAACCTAATGCCTTGCAAAAATTCAATACTCTATTGTCGCGAATTGGAAAATGTGCGAAAATTACCCTATCATATGTCCTGACACATTTTCTGATTGCAACAATAACCACATATTACTTCTATCACAACAGACATGCGACAAGCAAAGCATTAAGAATCAGAAAGTGTAGATATTTTCAAACCCCATAACCCCTTCTGTCACTCTACAGTGGTATGTATACTCGTATAGCTACAAAACTACGATCTAAATCGCTTGGAAGTACACTGAAAATACCTCATCATATGTCCTTGTGCATTTCCAAGCAATAATGCTCCGAGTAGTATAAACTCAAAAATACGCAACCCAAACTGTTTGGGAGTATACAGAAATTACCCCATCATATGTCCTTGCGTACTCCCAAGTAATCAGTATACAAAATTATCTTATCACATGTCCTCTTATATTCCCCAACAAATACATATCCCTTTTAATGTAACGCTTAGAATCACATTTGATTAATAATTCATTTTTTTTGTCTTCAGTGCATTTTATACACGTAAGCATTCTAAAATACAGACGAAGAACGATATGTCCAACTCGTAATTCGCACCCTTGGTAAAAATAGACACATAACAGGTAGACAAAACCGGAACCCCACTGTGCCATGTACGAATACAAACATCAACAACAAGTCTTCACATCCTAAGTTCGTTACTCCAGCGACACAGTAAGCAAGTGTGTCATTGACCCTGCTACATCTCGTCAACACAGAGCGTAGACACCCGCATATACCAGCTGGAGAAGAATGCGTAAACAAACCCGAATAAATACGTACACACATTGGTCCAATATTCGCCACCAGATGATTTGGGAAAGGAATACGCTTAACAAGTAACTTGCACACGATTCACGAGTATTCCCCATAGTCATTTTTTTTTTCCCTACTCATGCAGTTATTTCCGTTTCATAAAAAGACAAATTCGAATACTCGTAAGTATACCGAGATCTAGGTCTTGGCATAATACCTATAATTTTTCCCAAATTTATACACACATAGTACCATCAATCTGTATACTACGCCATCGTTCAGTACACTGAAAGATGCATTTTCACACACCATTCAAAAATCATCCTTTATCCAATTAAAAATCCTATACTCGTAATCGTAGGCATAATATATGTTTAATTAACACATTACTATGCGCATTTACAGTTCAACAACAGCAACAGCCCATACGTAAGAATACATATAACGTGTTTAATTTTTCTGTTATAGACAATAGTCAAACGACGAGATTTAAATATTATGCTACTGTAGGATGCAAAGCTACAAACCCCCCTAAGAAACCCGAAATAATCATCGATACATTGTGGATAATTAAATGGTTCCCAGCGCAACACAGAGGACTCAGTAAATGATGCGAGTTATGTGACAGTTATGGGCAACTAGAAACACTGCTGCTTACTACCTCATTAAGATACTACGTAAGGTACAAAATTCGAGCAAGGCCAGCAGCAATAGAAACAAAATAATTGCCGGTAATGCAAGTAATAAGCCTGCATTACTCCGACGATTCATAGCAATCTCTATGAATTCGCTACTCTGAAAAACTGAACTGTATGCAAATTTTCTCGACTCGTCTGGCGATTCATTTTAGTATAGTCAGCATTTTTTGAAAATTTCATTCATAAGTCCAGACGAAGTGCTACCACTTCTAGAGAGACCATTCGGTAACCAGTCTAAGGCCATAAACACGTCAACGTACGAGGACATAACTGTCATTCAAATCACTTATTTTTTTTTTCTCTATCGCCTATTTGAGCATTTTATTTTTGATAATTACCTCGCCTTCTTATCGATTCTCACGCACAAGTGCTCATTACGGTCACATACACCTAAAATTTATGGACCCAGAGGTGGGAATAATTTTTTCAATCTAATCTGTATCAACTAAACAGTTGGTAAAATCAAAATAAAAGCGCTACCTTTTTTCGAATCGAACCTTATTATATGTAGTGCTGGGCTCCACGCAACATCTCTCAACTTAGCTGTGGTAAGTTTTCGACTTTGCTTTACCTATTCGTTTCCGAGTTTTGCTTTTCCAATACAACTTGATCTGGTTGACTTATATTTGAGTAAGTCAATTGGATCTTTTTTGCATCGATTTCGCGATTGATCATTTGTGTCTTTGTACCAAACTGCTGTGTTTGATTATTTTTCCAAATCCGTCTCAAAAATCTCGTTATTCAATTACAGACGTCGACAAAAGCCCCATTAGATCACTCTTCGATCGATTTTTCCCGATTTTTTGTTGGTCATCTTTCATTTCAATAGAATTTCCCTATTAATCGCAATTTTTTAGTGAAAAATGTCGATAACCATCTTCCAGATTTTCGAATGATTTCAATTTAATTCGTCTAGAATATTCCCCAAAATTTAGTCAATTTTTTGGAGATAACTTCCCTAACTTTTTTCGATTTTATCATCATTTCAATTTCCCCTCACGATTATGTCGTACTGCGAGATAATCTGTGACCAATGCAAGCTATCCTTGGCCTTGCCAGGACCATTTGCAAGAGCCATTCATGACGATATCTACATAACGGCGTGTCATCACCTTTTTCATTTTGGGTGCCTATACCGATTGTATATACACTCCACCATGAGAACAGAACAAGGTGCACCATGTGTCCCATGTCCCCATCCGTCATGTAACCAATTGATCCTAGGATCCGATTCTTTCTTTGTTGACCAATCTCTACGAATATTCGAAGTGCTCAATACCGACTCTAGAGTCCAGTCTCTAGTGAATCAACTAGCATTACAACGAGATTACGTTACACGTATTGAGATGGTATTGGTCAATGACAATATTACCCTAACAAGTCAGGTGGAAGATTATCGAAAGGAATACGCCAAATTGACGACGCAGTATAATAGGCTCCTAGATCATCAGATAGGAAACCTATTCGCAAATCTACGTCCGAGAATGAATTCATCTACCGAGTCCCAACCTTCCTCCTCTCAAATGGAACCCGTCTTGCCACAACCTTCGATTTCCAACTCAGGATCTCCTTCACCCTCGTGGCGACGAGTCCAACAATCATCACGATCCGCCTTTGCGAAACCACAAAATCTTTCTTGTGGCTCTGCACCAGTTCAAAGACCGGAGCCTGTAGAGACCCCGATCCCAACGATTATCAATCCTCAAAATCAAAATATCCAAAATAACCCAGTGACCCAGCCCATAATATCGCAACTCGATTGCATAAATATGAACGAGCCGATTCCATCAACCTCGTCTGACAGCTCTAGGGCTCCAGACTCCGAAGTTGGCAATATTTCAGACCACGTAGCTGCTACGAGGTTAAGATCAAAAATTCCCCCGCCAAAACCGAAAAAGGGCACATCTGCGGACAAAAACCTTTTTCGTAAAAATTATAAAGCACGGTTCGGCTCCGATTCAGCCGAGTTAAAACCCTTTTATCCCATTAATTCCTACCCGCACGGCTTTACTGCCGCGGGATATGAAATTTTGGAAGATACATACAACGTCGCATTTTTCGCATACAATATCTTAATCATGGGGGATGGACACGCCAACGGTATTGCAAAATACCTAGGTGTGTCTAAACCCTATGAAAACCTGATTGATAATAAAATGTACCGTAGAGACATGCTGGCGTCCGGACTGCTCTCATACCTCGGGACGTTTAAAGAACTTCCAAAGAGAATAATGATTTCAATTGGAAATTTTGATGTGGAACGAAACACGTCATATGAACACTTCTTTTATGCATTCCAAGCAATCTGTCTGTTGTTGAAAAAATTACAAGTTCAACAACTCATAATCCTCCCCCTCATACCACATGAGGATATCAACCAAACGACTTTCTCAGAAATCAACCGAGCCCTAAATTTTGATTGGGAACGGACCCTCGGAGGAAGGGTTTTCCACACCTCAAATATATTCGAAGAACTCCACAGAAACAGGGCTGGAATGGACCAAAAAGGTCCCTTCTACCCATCTAACTTATATGCCAATATAATCCCGACAATGCGAGACAAATTCATCCCTGAGGTATTACGAAAGCAAACAATAATCCTAAATCCTAGGCCCCCTACACCTGACGTAGATATTTCGTCAGAATACACTCCTCAATTACTACCACTTGATTTAAAAATCCCTAGGATTTGCTTGACCCCTGTAAGGATAGCTCCCCGTCCAACCACTAATCCTTCCACACCCTCAACCTCTTCTCACCCAAATACGACAAAGGCAGTAGCAGTACAAAGCACACAAACTTCCTCCGACGAAAACAGTAATCTCGGAAAGATGGGTAAACTGCGTCGCCTAGAACGTCGAAAAAATGACAATAACGACAGCTCAGTTCGACATGTACGCCGACGCACCGATCGAATCGTGCGTATGGTAGAAGCAGCCATAGAACAGGCAGAACGAGTCAGCTTGCCGTCGATTAATTTGTCACGCGAGCGCGCGACACTGCTTTATTCTGATTCTAGATACTCCAATAACGATCAACGGGTACCATCGCAAGATGAAGAGATAAGTGACACGGAAGCCGATGAATAAAAACGACTACCTTAGCCGAAACCAGAAGAGCTCTGGATCACTGGAAGTGCCTAATAAAAGTGAAATTGAATCTTCCCTGTACATAATTAATCATTTATTTTTTTTAATCTAACCCTAGAGTTAAGTATAAAAATAAAGCATGACTAACTTTCCAGACCCCCATCTATACACAAGATACAATAAGTAAGTATTTTTCGAAAAACACACTAATAGTTTGTTTCCCCACAGAATTATTATGACTCAACAAAAACGCAGTCCTGAGTAATGATCCATATTAAATGACGATGTCGAGAGATTTCATAACTCGAAAAGCTGAGATTCGTTGATAATAATACTGTTGGCGACTAAACGACCACATCTTCCCATCACAAAATATCCGTAATTCTTCAACAATTAATTTTTTACAAATCCACATTATTCAATAGTTCAGATTTTGTATTCTACACTCATATATGTTATATGCATCTCTATTCAATTTTTGCATCAATAGTTCTACTCTTATGCACGTATTGTTTTTTCATGCTATGTATAGATATTACTAACTTAAAATTAAGCAAAATTCTAGAATTAAGCAAAATTTTTTTTTTGATACTATTACGCAATCTTTTCAGACCATTTTTTACATTCAGTCTCCTTTTTCAATAATACTAGAACCATATTTTTCTGCACTTATTTTTATGCAATACATTATGCTCTTAAAATTAGATAAAAATTTTAGAATTACGCAAAATTTTAGAATTAAGCTAAATTCTTTGAAACTGTATGCATTCTCTAGAGAATAGGAAGGTAAGACTACAACACATTCGCAAACTTTTGAACTTTTTCAATTTTTCTTCCATTTTGATGGGGGTATGAATTCAAAAATGGGGAAACAAAAACTTAAAAGCTGCGATATGACCACTATAAAAAATAAAAGAAGCTGGCTTTTCGTAATTATCATATTCGCAAGAACGTTTATTAAATTTATAGGCCAAATTAACATAATGCTACTTGATGACCAAGAACCACTCTCGTTGGCAGAGTACATACTTCGCGTATCTATTCCATCTAAATTGATAAGGAAAATCTTCGCATCGAACCCATTAGGAAACATTTGGCTACAAAAAACAGAAGGGCCGTTTTAAAACTCAAAAATTTTAGAATTTTCTTACTATTCTCACAAAAAACATTACCATTTTCGATCCTGTTGATTGACACTGCGGTCTCTGATCATCAAGCAATTGGTGTCTTTGATTGCGGGGAAAAAAGTCAATGGCATTTTTATTCAAAATTCCCACCCTCCGACCCATCTTGTGAAAACCTGTCACCTCAAAATAGTCTGCAGATCAACGCAGCAAAGTACGGAGGGGCAGGGGTGGCGCATCCTCCCTTGTTTGGAAGGGAGGGGAGAGCGGGGTACGGCATATTTTTCCTCTTATTTTTTGTGATCCGTGCTTCCCCCCGTGACCTGCTGTAAAGGGGTCAACCCCCGGAAGGGCATATGATATGAGGAAATATGCCTTCATCACGTAAGGGATGATTAATAAAAGCATCGCCGTAGTGATGAGTATAAGAAACATCGCCGTAGCGAGGATTAAAATAACAACTCCCAAAGACTGCGCAAGTCTGGTAATGTGAGAACTTCTTCTAATACATTTTGATGACAATTCAATGTCATCAATAGCCGCGCATCGAACGATGCACCTACGACTATAAATTGAGCAACACAGCCACGAGCCGAACTAGTTGCAGTTGTTGTATTTTCGGGCAAGTTGCATTCCCAATTAAGCTGCATCTCCTACTCGGTGGTCGCAAGGCTACCGAGTAGTTACATCTAACATGATTTGAATTTAATTAGATCTCGTATTCGGCGAACGCGCGAGCCGGTTCTTGGTCTCAAAGTGTATTTATGTAAGTTAGAAGCGGATGAGTTCCCTCTACAAGGACACTCATCTCCTATTTTTTCCGATCTCGCCCACTTCTATAGTGGTTAATATTATTTCGCTTCGTGATTAAAATTATCGATCGTAATTCTTCACGTTCTCTATTGGGTATGTTTCCCATCCTGCCGGCCATCGGAACATACTTCTCGTCTGGAAAAGCACCCTCAGTAAAAACAACCAACCCCTGCCGACCATGTCTAGTATTAGGGACATACCGAAGAGGCAGGAAATATGGACAGTTTGTGAACCTGGTGAGAAAGTCACCTGCATTAATAACACATTTTCTAGGAAATGTGTACAGTTTCAATGGGTAAGCAATTACCACCCTCATTATCTATTAACGAATATTAATTATTACATAATATGCCAACTCGAGTCTAAGGTAGTAAAATCATTTTATACTCGATTAACCGATAGAATATGTATCTTTAATCATGTTTCCGAGCAACAATAAATCATATTATCTTGTATGTATGCTTTTGATTGGTGATTGGAAATTATTTCTGTGAAAAGTGAGTAGTATGACTGAGACCTCTCCGATATATTGAGCTAACCTGGCGAGGCAAATATTCACTACCTTAGGGAATATTTCTAAACTTCAGTACGTAGGTAGAAATTCTGATAAAATCTATCTATCTCATTCACTATTAATCTCACTATATCAAACTGTTGTATTAATTGTATTGTATAGTATTTCTAATAATAAAAAGTACAATCACTCACATCAACTACTAAAAAATAGTGAAATTCGCTACCTACTTCAATAGTGCAATAACCATAGTGGGTAAAACAAGAATCAATCATAAAATTGCTTTCAACCTGGGTTAAACATGTATAAAACACGTTTAAATGTGTTTGAAACACGTTTAAAAATGTTTAAAACACGTTTAAAACAAATGAAAAAAAAACAGAACGATGTTTTAAACAAAAAAGTCGTTTAAAACCGTTCAAAACTGTGAGATTTTTTGTTTTAAACGTGTTTTTTTTCAACTTCAATTTCCTAAAAAAAACACGTTTTTTTTTAGTTTCTTGTTGAAAAAAAGTGGAATTGAACAAGTATTTTTAGAGACAAATTTTGTGTTTTGATTCCAATTTGTCAATATTTCTTGAGCTTTATAGCTATTTTATGACGTCACATCTTAAAAATTGATGTCAGGTGAACCCAAAACAAATGAATTTGTGTTTAAAATACGTTTTAACCGAAAAAAAGACTTTTTTTTTGTTAAAATGTTAAAAAAAACACGTTTTTGTACCTACAACCCTGCTTTTAACATGAATAGCGAGCGGGGGCTTTTTTTGTGAAATTGAGACCTGACTATTAATTTAAAATAATGATGTAGGTAATTGTAGGTAATCCCTGATTCAGATTAATTTCTTCCCCTGTAGTGGTGACCTCGTTTAGCACCCATTTGTGAATGAACTTTCACTCCTTATTTAATACATGAATTAAATGTATATCACAAATAACATTTCGCAATGACGAGTCATGGTATTGTCTGTTTACAGCGCTATATGCCAACGATCTTCAAACTCTCTCTTCTATCTTTGCTTCGCTGTGATGGAGGTGCAGACCACGGCTGCAAATCGTTTGATCCGTATATTCCGAATATTAATGCACTGATCAGTAAAATAACAGAAGTCACGAGAAAACAAGCGTTCCATTCTTGTATGCTCTGAAAAAATATTGTGATTTAGGTTTTGAATTATTACCACTTACCAGTACCAGTACCTATACCTATAAGTACTCTCTAAATTTGAAACAGTCAATTTCACTGCTTAGCAGTCACGACATTTTGCCTTTTTAAAGCAGTAGTTTTTTTTTACTGCAAAACAGTGAAAAATTACTGAATTGGTCAGTAAAAAATCATTTTGACTGACCAATTCAGTAATTTTTCACTGTTTTGCAGTAAAAAAAAACTACTGCTTTAAAAAGGCAAAATGTCGTGACTGCTAAGCAGTGAAATTGACTGTTTCAAATTTAGAGAGTACTTATGTACATACTCGTAGTTACATATAGTACATAGCTTGGAAAGCAGAAAATTGTAAAACATTTTTAAGAAGATGATCACGATTTGAAAAAATTCGGATAAATTGAAAAAAGTAGGTATGTACTAGAGAATAGAGGAAACCATGACTTTCCACTTTCAGTGTTTACCATATTAAGTAGAAGAAAAATTACTGTTAGGTACAAAAAACACTGTGTATATTAACATTTTAAATTGTGACGGCCGTTTTGGTACAATGTACCATCATCAGACTAGGAAACAGAGTGAGATAATTTGCGAAGTGCATACATGAACAGAATAGGTAAAATTAGTACCTCAAATAAAAATTATGCGTTGTGCGTGGGATGTAGTGAAGGGGGCATGTTCGTTATTTTTTTGTTTGAAAGTTGGACCCCCAAATGGTTTTGGCTTTCTTGCATGCGAGCCCCTCAAAATTCGGAAAAATAAAAAAATATTAAAAACAATTGATGTCTGTAGAAATTTTTTATTTGTGTGCAGAATCTTTCTGAATAAGAAATTTTTCAAGAAAAACCTTCCCCCCCTGTCACCCAAATCATGTTGGTTACCTATAAAGCCTCTCAAAGTTGGAAAAACTCTACAAAAAAATGAAAAATTCATTTCTTTGCAAATTTTTTGATAATGTTTCATTTCTGAGCAGAGTAATAATTAGGTATAGATAACCACTTTTTCAATAAAAGCACCCTTTTGTCCTCCAAATGATGGTGGTCCTCTTTTATGAGACCCCCAAAATTGAAGAATACCTAGAAAGATGAAAATTGATGTCTATAGGTAGGTAGGTCCTCATAATTAGGTGGCAATTTTTCATCTCTGTGCAGAATGCTTCTAGATAATTCTTTTTTCCAGGAAAACCTTTTCTCAGTCCCCTCTACAATGCTCACCACCTACATAGATGATACAAAGTTGGATTTTTTTTGTTTTTTTGAATGGAGGTGAAGTCTTCTCTGCAAAGATAGTTTCAAGTCTTTTGCTTTAAACGTGAAAATGAAATCTCATTGATAGGGATTCTTGATGATTTTTTCCAAGTATTCAGTCTTATGAGTGCATTACAAAATTTCAGAACATTAATAAGTCTTCTGTGAAAATTTTACATAATTTTATTACAAAACATCCACTTAAATATTCCTTCAAGTCAAAATTCAGAAATTCATCCTTTTTCTACAAGTTTTTTAAAAGTCTTATATAGGTAGTGCTTTTCTGATGAAGATCGACCAAATCCGAGGATTAAAATATGGAAGAAAAAAAATGTAATAATACCTAGGTATTCATCTTTTTCATTTTCTGGGGAAGGAGACAAGTTCGGAAGTTCCAAGTGGCTTTTCATCATGTAGATGGTCATAAAATATTTAACAGTATATTTTCTAATGAAAATGGACCAAATCCAAGGATTATGATGTAAAAAAATGTAAAAATTTTAATTTTTCTGATTTGTTTTATATTTTGAGATGGTGGAGGGGGAGAGGCGTGCTCCCTAGCACCACTCATTTCTACTAACGTGATTGGAGAAATTTTTCTCGTGAAACCCGACAACAATTTAGGGCGTCACCCATCATTAAATATTTTTTCATTAGTTGGTACCGGGTGTTCCGGGACAGGTGTCAACCCCTTCGACTGATAATACTCCAACCCAAACTACACAGATGTAATTTGTTTTGCCGACCCTAAAAATTGAAGGGGAAAAGTTATGTGTCATGTATTGTAATTCCTCAACTATTATAGATAGCTTCAATCTGATTTCGCCATTTTCTAGAACTCCTTAAGGAGTATAAAAAAGGTTATTTCAAATTGTTGCCTATCTTCAAAATTGAAGGAGCTGTGATTACTTCAGATTTTCAATGTGCTCTAGCGCCTTCAATTTTAGATTTAGGCAAAATGTAGTTATGTCCTTTTTTGAAGAACAATGAATGTTCTACAACTTACGTTGCATCAATTGTTGGCCTAAACTCAAAATTTGAGGCGCCAGAGCATTTCGAAAATTTTGAGTGATTGTGGCTCCTTCAATTTTGAAGATAGACCAACAAGTGATATAACTCAAGTTGTAGATGAACTTTGAGTGTTCTTCAAAAGAGAACATAACTACATTTTGACTAGATCTAAAATTGAAGGTGCTAGAGCACATTGAAAATTTGAAGCGATCACAGTGCCCTCAATTTTGAAGATAGGCAAAAGTGGAAAATAACTTTTTTACACTCCTTGAAGAGTTCTACAACATGGTGAAATCAGATTGAAGCTATCTATAACGATTGAGGAATTGCACTACCTCAAAGAATTGACAATAAATGTCCTGTAATTTTGCCCCTTCAATTTTTAGGGTCGGCAAACCAACTTACATCTGCGTGGTTTGGGTTGGTGTATTACCAGTCGAAAGGATTGACACCTCTCCCGGAACACCCGGTATAAGGGTAAAACACCCCTGTTCCACCCAGTGCCTAATTCCGACCACCATGTATATCTGGTCTATTATTAGCGCTACCTATTGAGAAGTGATATAAACGTGTTCCTCTATCACAGACAATTAATTTGAGACATTCCTGGCCACTGTAAAGCCAAAACTCGCGAAATAAATTGAATTTGAAGAGATTCCATGATCAAAAAATTGTTTTTCACCATTTTTTATCGCCAAAAATTTTCAACATGTTATAACTAATTTTGTGGTGTTAAATATGATTTGTGATTGTGATTAAAGAGAGATTTTGATAGTGATTAAAGTGAGGTTTTGATGGTATTGCCGTTTTTGTAATCAATCGCAGGTATGTTTAGAAAATTTTTACAAAAGGGTAAAACAGTATGGGTCTCCTAATCCCAACTGAGTCCCTCAGTGGTGTAGTAGGTAGAGCCGCGGACCTCCGTTCACGAGGTACCCGGTTCAAACCCAGCTACAGAAGCAAGCTTGTGCGTGTAATTAAGAAATCTTTCGTGCAATTATCAACATTACACGCCAAGTACCGTGGGACTGCCAGTTTAGCCGAGCTAACAGATAATGCACGCCATCTGTTAGCAGAATCAAAAATCTGAAACTGGTTCGAGCGTCTATAGAGGTCGACACTGAGGAGCTCAGGGTCTCTAAACTACCCGGCTAGCTCCAAGGTGCTTGTGTAGATGTCACTAGAAAGCAACAGGAAACTACAGTAGCGTGCAAATTACTTGTCCGCGCCGAAAAATCGCGATGTTACACCGTTTTTAAAATGCTCGCTACAACAATACCGCCAACGATTTTGAAAAATTTTTTATTGTGGGTGAATGCCCTATCCTTCAAGAACATTTTGATGTGTTTGAACCAAAAAAAAAAAATTTTCCAAACGCTCACAAAAGCTCTTTGAAGTAAACATGAGAGAATTTTTGTGTTTTAGTTTTCCGCATATGCCGGACGGACCGTACGTCCTAGCAAAATCGGATGACTGTATGTAGAAAGAGAATTAAATTCTCTACATTTTGGTACATTTGACATTTTCGTAGGACGCTCAGTTTCACAGGAGCAAGCGTTTGAAGTTTGAGTAAAAAAAGTTAAACTTGAAAATTGGAGTTGCAGTAAATTTTCATAAAATTCTTGTTACTCCAACTTTAAAGGCTTACACTTTTGAAACCGAGCGTCCTACGGAAATTTCAAATGTACCAAAATGTAGAGAATTTAATTCTCTTTCTACATACAGTCATCCGATTTTGCTAGGACGTACGGTCCGTCCGGCATATGCGGAAAACTAAAACACTAAAAATTCTCTCATGTTTACTTCAAAGAGCTTTTGTGAGCGTTTGGAAAATTTTTTTTTTGGTTCAAACACATCAAAATGTTCTTGAAGGATAGTGCTTTCCCCCACAATAAAAATTTTTTCAAAATCGTTAGCGGTATCGTTGTAGCGAGAATTTTAAAAACGGTGTAACATCGCGATTTTTCGGCGCGGACAAGTAATTTGCATGCTACTGTACTAGTGGAAGCTCGAAACAACGTCGATTCCCTAGAATAATCGCAGTGGCAATAGGCATACGCCTCACCCTGTTAGGGTACCACAAAAATGCGATTTCCAATGTCCTGTAAAGGATAAGGAACCACGACGACGACGAATCCCAACTACCCATAAGATCATGTAAATTCAGGGTGGTTGGGATTAGGGTACCAAATTCAGTCATTTTTGAGGTGCCTTGGAAGAAAATGTCAAAAAGCCATAAAGAATTATTCTATAATTCCAAAATTTTAATATGAGTTGGGGGAAGGTTCAATCGGCTGCAAGTGGTTTGCGCACAAATGGGGGAAAACATAACTCGTTTGCGCACAAAATTAGAACTCGTTTGCGCACAGGAAACTTAGGGGCATATAGGGACAATACGACTCGTTTGCGCACACATTTTTCCTCTCATGTTCACAGGCTTAGGACTGTCTGCTTTAGGCGACCCACATTTCCGGCTCCCGCAACTTTGATCTTCAAGAACTTTTGAACGGTAGAAGGTAGAGCTTTTGATAAAACCATTTTAAAAAGGATAAAATGACTGCCTTGTTTTCGCAGCTTCAAACTTCTAGAACTTTTGAACGGTTACATGTAGAGCTTTCTATAAACACCCATTTTAAAGGGGATGAAATTACGAACATTTTGCTATGTTAAAATACCTGTGTGTTCACTGAAGATTTCGAGTATTTTTAGTTTAAAGTTGGCATATGTAGTATGAAAAAATTGGGTAATAGAAGTATTCATAAAATCGTCAGGTTTTCGCGAAATGACAAAAATTCAATATCAATGGATAGAAAATTTAATTGTCTTTAGTTCGAAACTACATAAAAATCCACCCGAATCCGCGAATAATCGAACCGTTGGTTAGAACCAATATGGCGTATGCGTATACTTCCCCTCTCTAGCACTTTAATATCATCATGTGCTGAGATGTAGGTACTAGGTACCTGTCTATCACAGAACCCACTCGATGAATTTTCACATTACAGCACTGCTTTGCTATATCAATGCAGTGACTAGTGACCCATTCGGTGAATCTAAAAAGCTAGGAACCATGTACTTACAATTGCAATTTGCATACATGTGCGCAAACGAGTTGTGGTCACTACAGCTACCCTGTGCGCAAACCACCTCTACTTGCTGCGGTCATTTTCCCCCATCTGTGCGCAAACGAGTTACGGCCGTTCAATCTATCTTTTAAGCCATTTACTGTATTTTCATGTGAAATAGTATTTTATTGGTTGCTGCACTTTCAAATGTGGTCGGAATTAGGGTACCTAACTTTTTGGAGATAGTCTGGATTAGGATACCAAATTTTGAAAAATCATTTTTGAGTTGTTTCGAAAAAAAATTCAAAAAACATATTAAGGATTACTCATTTACGCCAAAATTTTGATATGAGTTAGGGGAGTTCAACCTACATTTTAAACCATTTACCACGTTTTGAAGTGAAATAGTCTTTGATTGGTGGCGGTTTTACAAAAAGGGGTAGGTTTTTGGGCGACTTCACCCTTATGTATATGTACTTAGGCATAAATATGAGCTCTCCCCTCCAATCCACTGGTTCGTCTTGGGTGGAGATAGGGGACTTAAATTGGTATGTAGGTTGATTTTACATACGTAGAGACTTGACTGAGATGTTAGAACAACTAGAAAGTTCACAATTTTAAAAATTTTGCCTGATACTTCGATTTTTTCATAGGCTATATGGGAAAATGGGGCGAGGGGCCCACCTGCACGACTTTTTTTTCACCTAGGGGCCTGAAATTTTCAGGGTATTATTTTCTCACCTGAGATCACGTTCTTGGGAAGGGGGTGGGAGCGAAAAAAATCAAAAAAAAATTTCACTTTATAAAGGTAGGTACACCATAATATCTACACTGTACAGAGTGCCCAAAAATATCGTGAACCCGAAAGGAAGTTTGTTACTAAAAATATACTTATAGGTTGGCAAATGTGAAATATATGCATATGATTGGTGGAATGTTATCACCTCTGTCCAACAACCAATCATGCACCATCATTATTCTCATTCACTGTGATCACCAAAACATTCAGTAGAAAACTTTCTTAGGGGTACACAATATGTATTTCTGGGCATCCTGTATCTGCTTAATTTGGTCAAAATCCGCCGACTTTGTGTCACAATCCACCATGTATTTAAGTAAGTACTCACATGATTTTGTACCATTGAACTTGTAACAATTTGTGAAACAAATCCACCCAATGAGAGAACAAACACCCCAAAGCCAAATATTATGTTAGCACTATTCGGACATAAATTCAACCCAACATTTCTGTAAAAATTAGAAAAAGCGTGATAGTACAAGTAGGTAGGTACTTCAAGTCGTAATATGTACATATACTCGTACTTTTGCCGAAAATGCCGAAATATCCATTAAAGGTGAATTGTTATTCAACTTACTGTATAATCGTTATCATAAACGATGTCTCAATTTGAATAGCAGCAAATGCGATCATTGTCACGATGAAATTTGGAATCAGTACGATAATAGCGAAAGAAACAGGCGCCGAGGTGCAAGCAAAGGTCATCATTATTTTGTAGATCTATAAAATTTGGTATGAAAGAGCTGTTAAAGCTGTTACTTACTTAAACTTCAAATCGATTATGGTTTATGGCGATTTAAACAAAATTCTTCCACCAGTTTACCTTTGTTAATGTGAATGTACTGCCAGTATGATCGTTCCAACGTTCCATAAATACATTCCCAAAATGAACCGCGAAAATGAAAACAATATTTGGAATTGCAGACAGCATTCCTATTTCGTCGGTATTTTTATTGGTAATGTCTGCGAAATAGAATAATATTAGGTATCAAATGGGGGAAAAAAATTTAAATTGATCACTTTTCAGACAAGTGAATTTGCACATGTAATGAAATTTTAGTTTTTTAAGAAAAACTCAAAAACTAGGCATTCTAGAAAAAAACTAACAAGATTAGGTCAATTGGCAATTTAATTATGTACAACTATGTTAAGATGAAATTTTTTTTGGACGCTACAATGTTTTCCAAACTTTGAAATATTTCTTCTTTAAGATTTTATTTTTCAAAAAGTTCTTCTACTACATGAAGGAACGATACAAGATCTTTAAAATGAGGTGCTATTCGTTCCTCACAATTAATAATTGATTCGGTCATTTCTAAAACCCCATAAGTCACAGATTTTTCGTTTTTCACTTTTTTTACGATTTTGATAGTATGTGGCGAGCTCTATCGGCTGGCGGTGGAATTTTTTTGTTTCGACCATTTTTTCCCGCCAAATCGCTCCGATTCAAAATCGAGTCATTTTTAAAACCCCATAAGTCCGGACTTACGAGGTTTTAAAAATGAGTTGGTGTCAAAGCATCATCCGTACTATCATTTTTTCGAAGTTATTATTCGATTTTTTGTACTTTTTTCATGTTCTTTTTTTTCAATAAAACATTTTTCTTTTTATAAAACAGCCAAAAAACTATTCCCAAGTGAACTGTTTTCAGTCCTTTCATTGAATTTCATCGTTTAGAAAGGTTTAGAAGCTTCTTAGGTCCTTCAGATGAAATTTTAAACCATATTCAGTTACAAAAATATCAGTCATTTTTAAAACCCCATAAGTCCACGCACTTCAAGGCGTAATATAGCGATGATGGCAAAACTTTTGAAATCCAAATTTGACCCAAAATACGTATTTTTGTATGCCCTTTCCATTTCTGATATCGGTTTTCACTTTAACACGTAAGAATTTGCTTGAAACAGTTTTTTGTCTCTCCTGAAAAATTTAGGTCTTTGGACTTATGGGGTTTTAGAAATGACCGAATCAATTATAAGTGGATGAAAATAATGAATCAAGTTTAAAAAAAAAAAAAAATCGCTCTCGTGTAAAATTTCATTTTTTTGAGATGTAACCTTATTACTCCCAAGGTGCGATTTGTACCTTCTCCTCTATCATTTCGGAGAAAAATATTTTTAAGCAAAGTGCATTAGGAAAAAAAATACCTTTGATGTATAAAGGCAAACACATTCCGGTAACTATGGATACCCAAATGTATGAAAACGCACAAATAAGCAAAGCCCAAACTGCCATTGATGTGAACATACTTTTGAATGGATGATTTACCTAAAAAATGAATGTTGTCAGCTCATTCTGTGCCTCTTATTTCCATGAGTACAAAATTGAACAAAGTTTTCCTCACTTTTGTATCAACATTATTAGCATCAGTTCCATCGAGAATGTATTGAAGTTCTATTTTTGAAATCCAACTGTCTTCCGAAGGTCGATTCCTTACAATAATTCCAAAAACAAGTGACGTGATCGTAGCTAATGCGCCTAATTGAATAACGTAATTAGATACTTATTATGAAACATGAAACATGATTCAGATGAATGATCTTCAGCATGATTTTTAGGAAAAACTGTAACTTTCTCTTGAATTTTATGACTCACCTGTAACGTAAAATACAGTTTGCCATCCGCACTTGTAAGCCAAAAATCCACATAAAGGATAAGCAACTGCCACTCCAACATTCGCTCCATTAAAACTAAATGATGCCAGGAATGACCTTTCATTTAGTGGGAACCAACTTAATATCACACCGCTAGAGCTCGCATAAAAGAAAGACTAATCAATGTATAAAGTAATGGTTCATTTTGGCCTACTTGATACCTACGTATTATGTGAGTATGTACAAGGAGTAGACGATTACCTCAAATACTCCTGCGATAAAACGACATGCTAGAAATGAATTGAACTCCAGGTTGAGTGTAAGAGGCTGAAGTAAAGTCATGATACCTCCAATGAGTGTGAACAGTGCGCAACTCACAGCTCCTCCTAACCAATCTACGAAAAAGCCACCCAAAAATGCCAAAAGACCTCCGCATGCTGTCATACTTAACGTCAAACCAATGGTTATCGAATCCCAGTTGAAGTCAGCAGGCTATAAAATACATATTAGCACAGTCATATTAATAAGTAGGTAAGTACATATACCATTACATAAATATTAGAAAAACAACATCGATTACTTACAAAAAAAAAATCAGGAGTTTGAAACGACTAGTCTTTCAGTTGATCGACAAAAATTATGTAGATGAAACCAGTAAGTTTTTAAGAACTACTTATAATCGAATTATGAGCAAATGCGTAAACATTTGGTTGAAAGGACGGGCGCTTTTCAATATTATATGACTTGACTACATTTCATTATACAGTCGACCGGGAGGAGGGCTCGCATAAGGATCTATTTTACCCCTCCTCCTCGATCGATCCACCGGAGCAACTTTTCTCTTGAAGGGCCAGTCCTAAGGAACATTTCTAACCCTTATACTAAAAAAAAGTGGCCCTACTTACAGAATGCCAGCCATTCTCGTTGGCCACTTGTCTCAAAATCAACATTTTCTCCTTTTTACAAGTGAACGATGCTTATAAGGTGCACGGGGGAAGTCAGAACGTTTTTTCACAATTTCAACTTTGATCAGCTGTTACTCTCATACTAATGAACCAATATGGCTGAAATTTGGTATGTAGGTTCCCATAAGGGTTGTTAACCTATGGTAAAAATTTCAGCGCGATTGTCACAGTAGCTTTCGCACAATCGAATAAAATGTAACTAGTTCTGACTTACCCCGCTTTGGGGTAAGTCAGAAAATCTACAAAATTAATTGGTGATATTATAGTCCGGCATATGACAATAGGAGTGATTGCACCCCCCCCATCCTCCGGGACAACTTTTTTCTTAAAAGGGGCATCCTAAGGAACATTTTAAGGCAAACTTGCCGGAAAAAAAGTTGGCCTTACTTACAAAATGGCGGCCATTTTGATTGACAGGTCAGTCGAAATCGCAGATTTTGCGTTTTAACATAGGACTTACACGAACTTTTTCAAACTTTACAAAGGTAGATCGAAAGATCATGCAAAAATTTATCACCTGTCAAAATTTCAAGTGCTAAAGTGCGTTTTTCGATTTTTGGTGAATTTTTGAAAATCGAATTTAGGCCAAAAATAAAGGAAAAAATCAAAATTTTACCAAATTGACCAAGAAAGCTGAAATTTGGGATATACCCTATTTTTGACATGTCAAATCGATTGGAAACGGTTTCAACCCGTTTTGATCAGTTCTGGAGCCTCCAGCAGATTTTTGAAACTCGAAATTCCCACAAAATTCCATCAAATTGGAGTTGTAAAGCTAAAATTTATTCTAAAATCTAATATCAATACGCTACGAAGTACTGCAGGTGAATTTCAAGTCGTTTTGGATCCTCCAGCGACTTTTTGAAAATTCCTGAAGCCTCCAGCAGATTTTTGAAACTTTAAATTTTCACAAGATTTCATCAAATGGAGATGGAAAGCTGAAATTTACTCTACACTCCAATTTTAACACCCTCTGAAAACGACTTCTGGTGGATTTCAAGTCATTTTAGAGCCTCCAACGACTTTTTTGAAAATTACTGGAGCCTCCAGCAGATTTTTGAAACTTGAAATTTCCCCAAAATTTCATCAAACTGAGATGGAGAGTCGAAATTCATTCTGCAAACTAATTTCAATACGGTACGAAGTTGACTGCTGGTGAATTTCAAGTCGTTTTGGAGGCTCCAGCAACTTTTTGAAAGGTTGTATTAAGTTTTTTTTTGGAAAATCGAAATTTCCTAAAGGTGGCTGGAAGCTTCAAAACCATTTGAAACCATTATGTAGTCTGCGAAGTAAATTTCAGCTTGCCAAGTCCATTTGATAAATTAATGTTGGGTAAATTACAAGTTTCAAAAATCTACTAGAGGCTCCAGTAATTTTCAAAAAAGTCGCTGGAGGCAGTGGAGGCCCTAAAATGACTTGAACCCACCCGAAGTCGTCTTTAGAGGGTGTTAAAATTGGTGTGTAGAGTAAATTTCAGCTTTCCATCTCCATTAGATGAAATTTTGTGAAAACTTAAAGTTTCAAAAATCTGCTGGAGGCCCTAAAATTACTTGAACCCACCTGAAGTCGTCTCCAGAGGATGTTAAAATTGGAGTGTAGAGTAAATTTCAGCTTTCCATCTCCATTTGATGAAATCTTGTGAAAATTTAAAGTTTCAAAAATCTGCTGGAGGCTTCAGGAATTTTCAAAAAGTCGCTGGAGGATCCAAAACGACTTGAAATTCACCTGCAGTACTTCGTAGCGTATTGATATTAGATTTTAGAATAAATTTTAGCTTTACAACTCCAATTTGATGGAATTTTGTGGGAATTTCGAGTTTCAAAAATCTGCTGGAGGCTCCAGAACTGATCAAAACGGGTTGAAACCGTTTCCAATCGATTTGACATGTCAAAAATAGGGTATATCCCAAATTTCAGCTTTCTTGGTCAATTTGGTAAAATTTTGATTTTTTCCTTTATTTTTGGCCTAAATTCGATTTTCAAAAATTCACCAAAAATCGAAAAACGCACTTTAGCACTTGAAATTTTGACAGGTGATAAATTTTTGCATGATCTTTCGATCTACCTTTGTAAAGTTTGAAAAAGTTCGTGCAAGTCCTATGTTAAAACGCAAAATCTGCGATTTCGACTGACCTGTCAATCAAAATGGCCGCCATTTTGTAAGTAAGGCCAACTTTTTTTCCGGCAAGTTTGCCTTAAAATGTTCCTTAGGATGCCCCTTTTAAGAAAAAAGTTGTCCCGGAGGATGGGGGGGGGGGGTGCAATTACTCCTATTGTCAGATGCCGGACTATTAGGATTCGACTCTGATCGATTCGCAATATGTCGAATAATATGTTGTCGAAGTCGTAGAATCCGAATCTGGAGTTATTTTTTTTTGTATGAGTGGGTGGTGAGGCGTGAGGAGAGGGAAAATTTCAAAATTTCCCCACATCATCATGTGATATGTCGAGTAATATGTTTTCGAGGTCGTAGAATCCGAATCTGGAGTTATTTTTTTGATAGGAGTGGGGGGTGAGGCGTGGGGAAAGGGAAAATTTCAAATTTCTCCTACATTATCGTGTAATATGTCGAATAATATATTTTCGAGGTCGTAGAATTCGAATCTGGAGTCATTTTTTTTTGTAGTAGAGGGAAGTGAGGCGTGGGGAGAGGTAACATATCAAATTTTTCCTACACTATTGTGTAAAATGTTGAATAATATGTTCTCGGGGTCGTAGAATTCGAATCTGGAGATATTTTTTTTTGTAGGGTTGGGAGGTGAGTCAAGGGGAGAGTAAATTACAATTTTTTTTCGATATTAATGTGTAATATGCCGATTGATATGTTTTTGAGGTCGTATAATTCGAATCTGGGGTTATTTTTTCGCAGGGGTAGGAGGTGATGAGGCAAGGGTAGAGGAGAAATTTCAAATTTTGCCTATACTCGTAATATTGTGTAACATGTTGATTGATATGTGTTCAAGGTCGCAGAATTCGAATTTTGAGCCAGTTTTTAGGGTTGAGTGCTATTCAAGTATCACCGTTTGGGGAGAGGGGGGTTGTGGCCTACTGTGTCCCGTGAAAGTTGGAACAGTAATAAAATGAGGTAACTAATGATTATTTGAAATACCTTTCGCTCAAAATCACGCATGTGTATGAAAATGGCGATTTGTAGAAACCTCCCCCTCCTGCCTATCAATTCCCCCATGCTGGCATTTCGGAGGTGTTTGTGGTAACTTCAGAAAAACAATTCATCTGACAATTTATTGTAGAGTACAAAAATGTATTTGTAAAAAATTTAAAAACTCATTTTACTGATCATTTCTTCTGAGGTAAAAAGAAGTCTGAAAAACACTGGTTACAATTTGAAATCAAATTCAAAACAGCAACTTAAAAAGAACCAATCAAAAGCCTGTAAAATGAAACTGGGTCGCGAAATTTTTTATGCTGTGATGAAGTAGGGGTAGTACCCTCAAGTTACCCCTGGGTAGCGCTTCGGCAGATATAAGCCTCTAAGAGCTAGAGCAGTTTTTCTGACTTACCCTAAATTCGGACTTCCCCCGGTGCACCTTAGATCGTTCGAAAGTATGCAATTTGAAATAATTTTTACTGCATTAATTCAAATTTTGGATCAATTTGGATGTTCAGGCTCTAGGGAGGGGACGAGGTGGTACCTGACTGAAATTCGACAGAAATGGAATGGCAGTCGAGTGTGGTATCGAAATTTTGGTAGTTTGGGGTGAAAATAACGATATTTATGTTTAATTTAGTTGTCCAGCCCCCAAGGACTCTGAAGGAGGATGGCCCTAAATTACAAACGGGGTATCTCATACCTGGATGCTGGAGATGGACCATTTAGTACTTCCAAGTTGGGTCGACACTACTAGTAGTATTCAAAGCTAGGTATGTTAATTGTAACATTCTATGTGGCAACGTTAAAGGGTTCATTCCCTGTGTGCTTTCAATAGTCAACGTGGTTTATGGGTCATTCCACGTCAATCGGACCAAGAAGTGGTAGGTGGGTTCGCCGATTTTTTTGAAATTTTTCCTGTGGAAAGAGCTTCCAAAGGGATGACCAATGGCGCAAATCGCAGCCCTCTAGCCCATTTTTAACGGTAGCCAGGGGGTGTCAAAGTTTTCAGTGATCCTAAAATACCATCCATTTCAGCAGTGGATTACTCGATAACCGCGATACCTATCAAAATGGAACTTTTTCCGATAGTTAGGGGTTTTGAAAGGCTTTTTGGTGATATCATAAAAATCAGTGTTTCCACTTTTTTTCGTACAAAAAATTAGCTGAAAAAGTTTCGAAACGTAGTTTTTATATCGTTCCGACTCTCAAAAATTCTGAAAAAAATATATTATAGACAACTTGTCATGCTGAACAACATATTAAAAAATTGGGATGGTAACTTGGCGCAAAGTCGATTTAATAAAATTTAAAGTTTGCGAAAAAATGCGATTTTTTTATTTAAAACATGAAAACAAGTTTTGATAGGTAAAGTTGACCCATTTGACCCCTATTTTTACGTATCTGTTGAAAAAGTTGAAAAAACCCTTTCACTCGATGAAATGAACTCCTCACAAAAAATCAAAATTCGAAAAGATTCAAAAAATGAACGAATTTTTATTTTTTTGTTGTGAGTGTAATTTTTATTAACTTTTTCATGAAATACGCCAGAAAGAGGTCAAAATAAGACAACTGAATAAATTTAATCTTTTTTTGATGTTTGAAATTGAAAATTGATTTTTTTAGAATTTTGATTTTCTTGTGAGAAGTTTATTTCATCGAGTGAAAGGGTTTTTTCAACTTTTTCAACAGATACGTAAAAATAGGGGTCAAATGGGTCAACTTTACCTATCAAAACTTGTTTTCATGTTTTAAATAAAAAAATCGCATTTTTTCGCAAACTTTAAATTTTATTAAATCGACTTTGCGCCAAGTTACCATCCCAATTTTTTAATATGTTGTTCAGCATGACAAGTTGTCCATAATATATTTTTTTCAGAATTTTTGAGGGTCGGAACGATATAAAAACTACGTTTCGAAACTTTTTCAGCTAATTTTTTGTACGAAAAAAAGTGGAAACACTGATTTTTATGATATCACCAAAAAGCCTTTCAAAACCCCTAACTATCTGGAAAAGTTCCATTTTGATAGGTATCGCGGTTATCGAGTAATCCACTGCTGAAATGGATGGTATTTTAGGATCACTGAAAACTTTGACACCCCCTGGCTGCCGTTAAAAATGGGCTAGAGGGCTGCGATTTGCGCCATTGGTCATCCCTTTGGAAGCTCTTTCCACAGGAAAAATTTCAAAAAAATCGGCGAACCCACCTACCACTTCTTGGACCGATTGACGTGGAATGACCCTAATATAAGTTGTTACTAAATTCGTGTGAATAACTAAGTTGATCGTAGTAATTCAGTTATTATTAGTTATTATTATTAAAGTAAATGTGAAGTTCGAGTTAAAGTGTTATTAACTGTGAATGTGTACTAAGAAGAAATACATCGGTTCGTAAGTAATTGTGTTAGATTCATCGACTTCGTAACTAGTGTATATCTATGTTGAGTATATGTGTTCTTTAGGTAATACCAGAGCTAGCTAGGTAATCAGTGCGGTTAATATCAGGGATTGCATCGTAGAATTACTGCAGCCAGTATATTCTTGATCTATTACTGTTATATGCAAGGTCAATTCGCCACAAGTCTTTATTTCCTACCCTAAGAATATCTATTCTCACATAAGTGCTGGGGAAAGTGCAAAAAAATGAATAATAAGTAAATACATAATTATTTGGCCACATTTACTTCTATGCTTCGTCAAATTCCATTAAAAAAGTGAAAACAGCCCTTCTTACTCATCTATACATGATATAAATGTAGACACTCACTTACCATTACTACAGTTTCGTTTCCTTTGACTATTGTTTTGTTCGATGTCATTTCTACAGCAGTAATACTCATATTATTTCTTAATATTTGAAAATTCATAAAACTCAAAAATAACAAAAACGATACAAGTAAGCGTTTTGAGAACAATAACGACGTCGAATTCGTTTCCATTTTGAAGAGATACTGAAATGAAACGAAAGTAAGTAAAATGCAGATAGCTCGTAGGGAATTCGAAGTGACCAGCTATCTACTTTTTCCGAGAATCTGATACAATGTTTCCCGCTGGATAATCGCTCGGTGGGCTAACTTGGCGATTGTCCACCTAAGATGACGCACCATTTTTAGAATCGTCATAAATTCGGGGAAAATGACTCAAAAAATTTGATTCTTTGTGAAAAGTACTACGTACAGGTTCTGTACCTGTGGCCACGAACAATTTTCTTTTGGTCAATAATTTTTCGATTTTTTAGAAAAATGGAAAAAATTTTTTTTGACCACCTCTCCCATGTGTATGGGAGAGATGGCTTATGGAATTTTACATGTAAATAATTGAAAACGTATTAAAATTTTTTTTTTTGAAATTTAGGATGAGCAGAAGTAACAAAAGTAGTCGTCTGTGTTGGATGGGTCTAGTGAGCTTAAATTTAAAAAATGAAAAACATTATTATAACTATGAAATTTTCACTCCACGCATGTGCGGCATCTCTCCCATTTTGAGACTTTTTCATTTTTCGTAAATTGATCACACAAATCATTTGATATTGAAAAAGTTGTATAGCTCAAATTAATGGTAACCGGACACTTCCCCGAATCCACTTCCCCGAAAGACGTTTTCCCGAATACCAAAATCCCGAATTTTTTTATCCCGAATCCATTCCCCCGAATCCGTTTCCCCGAAAGACCTACACCCGAAAATTGAAAAAAAATTGAGTTGAAAAATTTTTTAATTTTTTAATCTTACAGATTGATGTTATTACCTAAAGAGCGGAGGTATTCTAGTTCTGTACCTTCGTCCACGTAGTCCTCGTATCTCAGAGTAATTTCTGGTCCTTTTAGAACAAGCAGTTCCCCGTTTCGTCGAACTGCAGTTATCGCTCTTGACTTGCACTCCTGCAGCCTCACTCTTTGGCAATCCCAATACGTTTTCGTTCCATCTGGACTTTTCTTTGACTTCACGTAGACGTACCCTTGCAACAATAATTTCCCGTCACTGATGGCGGCCATTTTTTTTTCTAATAGAAAATTCAATTTTCATATGAGTAACATAAGGTGCTTACACGGCATAGGTAACCATTACACCTCATCATTTCTATTTCCATGGTAAATGTACTATTATTCGGGATACACCGAGGCATTCGTGATGTAGGTGTTCGGGATATATGCATTCGGGTTAAAGGCATTCGGGATTTTGGACGTTCGGGTTACAGATTCGGGTACACGGCATTCGGGAAAATGGATTCGGGATAAAAAAATTCGGGATTTTGTCATTCGGGAAAATGTCTTTCGGGGAAGTGGATTCGGGGAAATGTCCGGTAATCCAAATTAATCTGTATTATATTATGTACTTTCCATTGGACAATTTAAAAACCAATTTCAGAATGTATTTTGAACGAAAATTTTTGTTTTAAAAATCATGAAAGGAAATTGAATTTTTCAAAAAATTTCATCACTTTTTAACTTCAAGGTTTCCCACAGACCAAAATATGTTAGGTCGCCGGAATATAAATTTTAGTTTATTATTTAATCATTTTGAAAGTAATCAAAAACAGATCAATCCACATGTAAAATAAAATTCAAAATTCTGCTTTGTTCAATTATTTCGTGATTTTCCCTCATGTGCGCATTACTAGTACAAGGTAAACAACAGTAATTCCACGTACACTATCAAGCCACTTAACTTACCTACTTTGTTTAGGTACTTCAAAAATGGCGTTACAGGTCACTTCCAAATGCATTTATCCATTCTGTACATGCGATTGCTAAAGCGGGGTTTTCTCGCCCTCCGATTGGCCCGTTAACAGCGCCCTTCTTATCACCATGCTCTATCTATCACACTATCACTTCGCTGACTTCGCTTCACTTCGATTTTTTCGCCCGCATAATAAAGTTTGTTCTTTTTGCTACAATTTCTACAACAATTTGTAGTACATAGTGTTATGTAAAATACAGAATTATTTACTACCACTTGTACAAAATCCTGCAATATTGTGGAAAATTGCAGGAAGTTGCAGCAAATAAAACGAAACGAACCTCTTGATTAATTATTTGAATTAGTGAATTACTCGCAACATAAGTATGTTTATTGTTTGAATAATTTTGACCAAAGAGGCTAGAGGCATACTATCATACTGCGTTCGATATATTTTTACTTGCATAGCGATGTAGGATTGTAGGTGGCTAAAGTCATTCATTATTTTTATCTAATTTTATTACTTTGCCAAATTGATGGTGATCGTGATCGAATTTCAATTTACTCATAACGCATCAAAATGTTTCTCTTTCTTTTTTTGTATTTACATAAGCTTATTGTGTTAAGAATGGACGTAAAGTTATCAATTTTTCGATACCGCTTATTGATTTTTGCATTGCTAAGTTCAAAATTTAATAAAGATTAAAGATTAAAGATTTAAAGATTCGGTTTCGGCACAAGTACAAGATTTGCGGCTGATGAAGGCGGAGCTTATCGAAATGCGAAGGAAAGGAATTGGCCAATCAGAGGGTGGCATAACTCCGCTTTAGCAATCGCATGTACAGAATGGATAAATGCCTTTCAAATATCGAACATGAGAATTACGATTAGATAAGGTATTTGCTAAGAAGTGGAAAATTTTTTAAAGTTATGGCATAGGTGTACTTAGGTAGGTATACATTATACAACCTGAGGAATACGTCACATTATTCAAGTTGGTGTAACGTTACAATGCAAAGTATAGACCGGTACCTATCTACAAGTTTTTCGTATGCTTCGTAATTCTTTTCACAAAAGTTATCAATGTTGATTTTTAATATTGGAACATACTTAATCCTTTAAGAGCTCGAGTAAGTTGAATCAAATGCTTGAAAATGAATTAAAGTGGAATAGTGTGTAGATAAATATGCATCTTTAGGATAGGACATGCCTATTCGTTTTCTGATTGAAATGGGTTTCATGCCCAATACACAAAATTTTTGGAGGAATAATCGAAACCAGCTTAAATTATCATTCTAACTGAAAACCACCACTCCACAGACCCATAGCTAAATTTTTTATCGAGGGGGATTCGCACCCACCTCCAAAATGGGTTTTGCCCGTGTTCTCCCTGGGGTTTGATTTTATCGAAAAAATAGTTATACTTTCTAAATTTGAAACAGTCAATTTCACTGCTTAGCAGTCACGACATTTTGCCTTTTTAAAGCAGTAGTTTTTTTTTACTGCAAAACAGTGAAAAATTACTGAATTGGTCAGTCAAAATGATTTTTTACTGACCAACTCAGTAATTTTTCACTGTTTTGCAGTAAAAAAAAACTACTGCTCTAAAAAGGCAAAATGCCCGTGTAAAAAAAACCAGATGTATACCACGTAGTTAACTAGGATGTATTACTATGTTAAATACTATGTAGTATACAAGTCATCAATTGAAACACGTAAACCACTGGTATACCATGCAAATTACAACTGGTTTGGAAATGCAAGTCTAGCCCTTTATATTGTTTTAAAAGGCTTGAAATGCACATTGCGTGTACAGAATAGCAAGAGTTAATGTTGAAATGCTACCTAAAAAATTTTTTTAAATAAAAAAATTTGTGACCTGGGTGGGGATCGAACCTGGGACCTCCACACCTCCGCTTATTTCCACTCTGCACTGACAACTAGGCTACTGTGTGCGGTGATAGGAATGGTGTTATATGGGTTTATATGTTTGGTAAATTTGGACTTAGTCAAATTTTGGAGATGTGATGATTTTATTTTTATTTATTTTCTTTCATTTTTTGCAAAAATATTTTATAGGGTGATATTTTACAGATGATACCAGATTGCACACTTTGTTTTACTGACTTTTTTATGAGGATATATGTGATGAAGTGCACATTTTTTCACTAAAAATGGGTATAGTTTGTAGTTTATATAGGGTAGGAATACAATTACATGAATCTAGTATATCCTACTTGAAGTTTTGAAAAAATATCATCTGAAAATCAGAAAAACACGTGAAAAACCTTGATAAAAAATTTGTTCATGAAAAATATTTGATATTATATCTTACCAGTCCCCAAGAAATATTTATTTTTCTGAATGGATGACATTATTTTGTAATTATAATGTTTTTTGAAGATTTCTACAAAGTAATGTTACGTTTCTGAGTGCTTTTTCTAATTTTTTCCCCAATAAAATACCATATAAATTATCTAGAACTGAATTTTAGAACGCATGTGCTTAAAAAACTTCAAACTTGATGAAAAAAGTTAAAAAAAATTGTGAATAACCTATAAAGTTTGGACATGAATAACTTTATCCTTCAGCGAATCAAACAATGCTTTGCTTAGTATAAGCAATGGTAAAATTTACCTCCTTACATTTACCAGTGGTATTACAACATGCGTTTCACTTTTTAGATAGTAAAACATTATCAAAATATAGTAAACATGTGGTAAATTTTACATCTTTCATTTACCATTGGTTTACCATGTAGTTAAATTTACTAAATGGTAAACCAGTAGTAAACTTTTGCATTTACATTTTCAGGAAATTATATACCAGTAGTAAATTTTAATTTTTACATTTACTAGTGGTATACCACAATTTGATGGTATATCAAGAGTAAATCAGTGATATACCACCTACTTTGTGGTAAACGTGTAGTAAATATCTCGTTTTTTCTACACGGGTGTCGTGACTGCTAAGCAGTGAAATTGACTGTTTCAAATTTAGAGAGTATTATAGGTACTGTTAAGTTCTACAATCTACACTAAATTGTCTACAACTTTTGTCTCAAGATTTTTTTCATAGGACTAAAGAGGGAGGAGGTAAGAGAGTCCAAGGGAGGCTCCAGAATGATTGGAATTTAGGTTTTGCGAATTTCGATAGTTGTAAATGAGTTGTGCTGGCCGACTATTTCTACTCCGCTGAGGGATTAATTTATCGCATTGCTGCTAATTTCCGAAGGTGATGATAATAATGGTATCTTGGGATTAGTCAACTGTTTAACAAACGAACCAAATAGCACTTATTTGAGGTAAACTCACATCAATCACAGAAGACTAGAATAATGCAACTTGAAGCTCAATTGGTTTCACTCATTTCATTTCTGCTCCCTCATTGTAATAGATCATTATTCATTCAAGGCAAAAAGGCTCCTAAATATTCCTCAAAGTTCGAGCCTTATTCTACTCAATTGAACAAGGAGCTGGTTCACAATGTGTACAAAAATGGGGTATTCGGAACTGGCATCTTCCTTTGAAGAAATTAACGGATAATTCTTTGAAAAAAGTTGAACATGCTTATATTAATACTTTGACTAGGGGTGATCTTACTAGTCTGTGCTGGATCGAAGGGTGTTTAAAATATTACCAGTAAATTACATGTTTGAACTATAAGGTACATCATTTTCCATTTCTGTAAACTGTGGTATACAACTGTCCATTTTTGTTTTCAGACCAGAAAACCATCAGAACAATGAATTATGTACAGTGTACTATGCTCCATTAAATTTCCGTGATGTAATGATAGCTTCTGGAAAATTTCACCCGGATGCCTTGTTTGGAGATCTAGGCAGACAGGTATATACCTACAAAACTATAAAGCAAAGGTCCCCATCACAATGCATATAATTTTTATCACCCTCCACTCATCATAACAACCTATGTCATACATATTCATTGAGGAGAAAAATTGAAATATTTGGCTTTTGTTAAGTGATTGTGATGTCAGAATTTGGGAACCATATGGCTATATCTGATTATATGTAATACACCTAATTCCATTTTCCATTTGTATATAGGATTGTGTTTTGGGTATTGAGTTTTCTGGACGTGACAGCAGTGGAAGACGTGTAATGGGCATGTTGGGTGGAAGCGGTATGGCCACCACAGTGATACCTCATCCTTATTTCCTGTGGGAGGTGTCAGACCAATGGACACTTGAACAAGCTTCCACTATTCCCATAGCATATGGGACTGTAAGTGCTACATGATGTAGGTTGTAACTGTGATGTAATAATGGAACCAATTTCTCAATTTTCTGCATTTTTTTGAATTTTAGGCTTATTATGCTCTTATTGTACGTGGTCAAATGAGAGCAGGTGAATCACTGTTAGTTCATGCAGGAAGTGGTAGTGTAGGCCAAGCGGCCATTTCAATTGCTTTACACATGAAATGCACTGTATACACAACAGTTGGAAGTCAGAAAAAACAAGATTCTATTTAAAAAATCTTCCCTCAGGTGGGTTTGTGGGCTAGTGTAATATGCTAGTAGATAACTACATAGTCAAGGGTCACTGTTAACGCCAGGGCAGGGTCAAGTCGGGCGTGCGGTATGCAACCATTTTCACCATGGTGTAGAGAGACGTAGTTGCAGGTCCTTCACGTTGTGGGAAGACGTAGTTTGTACTGAAATTTCCAAAGTACAAGAAGGAAATGTGTGATGTACAATTCCATGAAATAATTTGGTTGAATTCAGAATGCAATGGCAAAGTTAGTATAATGAGTATCCGGATATAAAATTTGAAGAATGTCTATCTAAAATGAATTTTGAGAATAAATTATCTAGACTTGTTATTGATGATATGATGTGTGAATCAAGCAACTCATGTAGCGTAGTCCATTTTATTACAAAAGGTTGTCATCATAGAAATGTCAGTGTACTTTTTATAACCCAAAATCTTTTCCATCAAGATAAAGGTCAAGGAGACATCTCATTAAATGCTCATAAATTGTATATGTATTTCAAGAATTCTAGAGATAAGGCCAAAATCTAGCATTTAGCTCATCAATTAAGGTTAAGGGTCAGACACGTTGTCTACGTGTAAACAACGTTACTGTAGACAATGATAGTTTACATGTAAACATTGTAGACAATGTAAACTACATACCTATGTGACCCGCTCTGACAAAATCGACCATTTCGACAAAATTTCAAAAAGTGGAGGTGCGTTCATGATTGTCTGTAACTAACCGTAATAAAAGTTACGGTCTGTTACGGAAAAGTAAAATACAAGAATTCTTATGGCGTAGTTCACGTTGTCCGTAACCGTAACTTTTTGTTTTACAGAAAAGAACAAAGAAAATTACAGAAAAGTAAAAAATTTTTTACTTTTCTGTAACAGGCCGTAAGAGTTACGGACAATCATAAACGCACCTTAAGTTTTCTTCAAAAATCTGATCTTTCAACCGTTAAAATTCATTTTAAACGTCAATATTTTGGACACTTTTTTTTGTCGAAATAGTCGATTTTGTCAGAGCGGGTCACATATGTAAACTACAAAGTAAAACTGTTTTCACTTTTTCAGTGTTTTCTGTTTTAGAATAAAGCCTTTTTTACATGGATTTTGGCAGAAAATTTCAAAAATTTGTGGTTAAAATCCAAAAAGTGTTCAAAAACGAGATTCCAAAAACATCCAAAAACTACATTTTTGAGAATACGCGTAAAAAAAAACGTGGCAAAAAAGCAATAAGGTACTTTTCATTTTTGACAATTTTTGGCAGATATAATTCTTAAAAAAAAGTGAAAATCTTTAGCAATATTGTCTAGCTGAGAAGCAAGAATTTGACAATTTTAGCAATAAGCACAGCATTTTCCTAATTTTTCTCGAAAAACGAGATTTTTATTGCATTTTTTGGGTAAAAAAATGAAACTTTTGAACAATTTGTGGAAAAAAGTAAAGCTTTTTAAAGTTTTTGCAAAAAATGAAAATTTTCAGGAATTTAGCTGAAAAAACAAGAAATTTCATCAATTTTTGAAAAAAAAAGCGAGTAACTTATTTTTGACCACTTTTGGGCAGGAAAAAACTTGAAAAAAGCAAAACTGACAATTTTAGCAGAAGTAGATATCATTTTCATATCATTGTTGAAAATACAAGATTTTTCTTCTTCAATTTTTCAGTTAAAAAGTGAGGGTAATTTTTTCCAAAAAAAAACACGACAGTTTTTAGCAAGAAGGGAGATTATTTGGGAATACACAACTTTGAAGTTGACATACATACATTACTCATTATTGTCTATAGACAGTCCACTCTACATGAAGTTTACTTAGATTAGATTACGCGACAAAGTAGACTATGTAGACAAAGATAGTCTATGCGTAGAGAACCAACCCTGGTAAGGGTACTGACTATCAACCCCCTAGTTTATTTTTTTAAATAAATCACCATGTAATTATGCAAAAAATCTCTGCAATGGCTTAAACGATAGCTTGATATGTCTACTTCAACATGCTAAAGCCCCAAGACCCAACATTTTCATTTACCATTTTTTTTTTTACATTTTCCGGAGAAGTTTAAAAATTCAACAAAAAAAAGTGACCCAAATATCAATCCCCTAAAAAAACAATGTTAAAAATGAGTAAAAAAAACACCAAAATCAAAGTCTAAAGGCGTTATAACAAGTATTTATTACTTAATACCTGAATACAAGTATTTAGACTGTTTTTTACAAATTATGAAAATTGGTCACTTACAAAAAAAAAAAGTGATCCTAATATCAACCCTCTCAGAAAATGTGTTAAAATTCAAAAATGAGTAAAAAACACCAAAATCAAAGCTGAAGACGTTAAAATACATAAATATCTATTACTTGACATATCAACATAAAAGTACCTTAGAACATTTTACTGGAAACTTCTGCCCATTTCTTACAATTTTGGTTCATCTTTTGGTATATGTCTGTAGCAAAAAACAAAGTCTTAAAATTGCCAAAACAATGGGGGGGGGGGGGGGGTCAAATTTAGGGCACTTCATAAAAGTAACTTTGACCAAAAATTTGTAAACTCACCATTGAACTTATCCAAAAAGTAATTGGCACTAATTTATTTGTTCAAGTGTCAGCTTTAAATAAAAATTAACACAAAATTTATCCGCCAAAAGCTATTTTCACACACTTCAAACAGAATTTAAAAGTTGATGTTGACTTTCTGATTTTTGTTTTTTGCTTGTCATTTCTTACCATTTGGCTTTACAGCGATGATTTTGGTCTCATTCGCTTTTTCTGTAAAAAAGGAATAATAAAAACGTTTTTCCGCGATTGTTTTGGAATTAGGTATCAGATGAGTTAGAGAGGGGGGGGGTCGGGTTTAGGAGGTACCCTTATCCTTATGTCCAGAAAACATTAAATTTATACAAGAAGCTTATAATGATGCAACCTTGTTACCTGATGTGTACTTACTTTTAGATTTAAAACAAATCAACTCGGTTCCATTTCTAATTTTTTTCAACTTGTTCTTGTTATGTAGGACTTTGTCGCCTGGTTCAGATGACGATTTTTCACTGATGAATGTGGATTTGATGGGCGATTTGCAAGATGTTGTAATTCGTAATTTCGCGATCCACATAAACCGAGATCCACCAACAGCCTAAACCTGATTTCGGGGTGGATCTCGCAACATGTGATCCCAGGCCCTCAAAACGTAAAGCGAACCCGTATGAAAAAAAACTAGTCATCACCACTGGTAAACAGTACCAGTGGTATTTTCGACACCACTACCACTACCACTACACTAATAACCAGTGGTAGTGGTAGTTGTAGTTGCTGCATAATTTATTTTGAATTAAAAATCAATTCTAAAACATATTTACGGCAGTACAGTCATTGTTTTTTATTGTAGACCCTCCTAAGTCAAAGAATTCATCCCCAAAAAATTTTGAAAACCAAAAAAAATTTCCACCCTGGGTGGGATTCGAACTTGCGACCTCTCGCTTCATAGTCTTCTGCCGAACCTACTAGGCCACTGAGGAAGTTGAATAGTAAGGTGTTTTAAGGATTTATATGCACTTTTCAGCACTCTGGACTTTGAAAAATTTAGAGTATGATGATTTTACAAAATGAAAACTATGGATATATAACCAAGTTTTTGGAATGTTCATACTTCTAGATAAAAATTTAATTGATATCGCATCATCTTTACCTAAAAAACGAAGGCGCTTCCTTATTTTTGATTTTTTGAAATTCACCCAAATTGAAATAATTCATAGTTTTTAAAGAAAAAAGTGAATGATTGCTTTTGAGGTGCTGAGTATTGAAATTGTGTCCAAGAATAAAAGGTTTTAACTATCCAAAAATGGGAAACACCTTCCATATTCCAAATTTAAAGTTATTTAAATTAAATATGGGTAACCAGGTATTGCAAAAACGCCAAAATGAGTGATTGAATTATTATTTCTATGCAAAATAAACACAGTTTCCATTTTCCATAGAAATAGTCACGCATACTTCATCCTGTTAATAATTATTTGATTTTTTAATTTTGACCTGTAAAATTTTTAGTTGTGATTAGTGGTTACCATTAGTATGACCAGTCATCACTACTGATCAGCATTCTTCTGATGAGTAGTAACCAGTGGTAACTACTAATCACAGCTCATCCTGTTAGTGGTGAATAGTCATCACTACTGGTTTCTTGTAGTTACCACTAATCACCACTGAATGATGAGTAGTTACTACTAGTTACTAGTGGTATTTAGTAGTGATGACTAGTTTTTTTTTCATATGGGAAGTCACTCCCCAGTCCAACTCTCACTATCGCAACAAGTACGATACCCCACTTTTCTAATGAAAAGTCGGTAAAGAATTGTACTTGGTATTTTGAAAAATAAATCGTTTCAAGACCAGAACTTTTGCATACGAACATGTTAGGTAGGTATGTTTTTTGTACACTGTTTTTGATTGTTTTTGAGTGATTTTAGATTTAAATCTAATTCTGTTTTTTTGGTCAACAAAGAACGCCTGATAGGTAGGAACAAGAACAAGAACAATAACCCAACTTGAAAACAAACACATGTTCATCCAACACTGGTCCAAACTATCCTCACTCTCTTATAAGTACATACATATATGTGCTAAAATAATAAAGAAGTGTTATTTTTGGTTGAGGTGGTCATACAAACCCCAAAAATGCAAAAATGTCAGTCAATTTTTTTTTTTAGTGTGCGTAGCACACTATTACTTTCGTTCCGAAAGTTGAAAAATTCTTTGGCTCGAATGTTCTCTTAGAGGAATGGGCCGATTTTTTTGAATTTTTCATAGGTAGGTGAGGCTTAACTTGAGGGAGGGAATGTCGTAATTATAATTGCAATTACTCAATTAGCTTCTTGAGTAATTGCAATTAATTACGAAAATTTGTACCAAAAAAAGAATAAAAAAGGGAAAAGGGCCATATCAAAAGCGAAGCCGACAAAAGGAAAGCCGACGTCAGTTAAATTTCGAAATTTATGTAACACCACAGGGGTTCGGAAAAGATTTTATCAAAAGCGAAGCCGACACCCTTTGTGTTCACTTATCTGCCGGTGGAGCTAAACTTTGAACAATGAGAAAGGTATCAAAAGCGGCGCCGACAGTTGGTTAAATATCCAAATTTATGTAACACCGCATGGGGTTGTAAGAACATTTCCCATTGTTTAATTTCCGAAAAATCACCCCACCCCTGCTGTGTTACATAAATATAGAAATCGCAATGGGCGGTAAAAACCTTTCCCTTTGTGTTCGTTTTAGAATGTAACACCGCGGGGGTCCTAAATTTTCTTATCTACAGTGTTAACTTTCCCATTGTTCAGTTTCAACCCGATTTCAAATTTGGTTATTTAAACACCTGCAGGTGTTTCATTTGCACAAGTTCAGTACCTAGACAATGAAAGCAGGTGGTTACCCTTTTTGAATCAAATACCACCAGTCATTCGTGATTATGTGGTGCTCCCAAGAGGTTCTCTCAGTGCTTTTGGAGTCGCATTATGCTTTCGAGATATATCACCTTGTGCACTGGAGCTTTCAGAATAGCATAGTGTATTCGGAATTACGTTGTGCTTTTTTTTCAAAAACGTGTAAGGCTTTTTTTCAAAATCGTGTAGTGCATTCGCGGTGTGCATTTTTTTTAAAAATCGCGTTGCACTTTTTTTCAAATTTACATTGTGCTTTTTTTCAAATTCGTATTGTGCTTTTTTTAAAATAATGTTTTTATTTTTGAATTTTCGTTGTGCTCTTTTTTGGAAATTGCGTTTTCATTTTTGAAATTGCATTGTGCTTTTTTTTCAAAATCCTGTAGTGCTTTTTTTCAAAATCGTGTAGAATTCGCGTTGTGATTTTTTTTTCAAAATCGTGTTGTGCTTTTTTTCAAAATCGCGTTGTGCTTTTTTTTTGAAATCCCATTGGGCTTTTTTTTAAAACTCGCGTTGTGCTTTTTTTCGAAGTTCCAGTTGTGCTTTTTTTTCAAAATCCCGCTGTGCTTTTTTTGAAATCGCGTTGTTTTTTTCAAAGTTTGTGTTGTGCTTTTTTTTTGAAATCCTGTTGTGCTTTTTTTTAAAAACTTGTGTTGTGCTTTTTTTGAAGTTCCAGGTGTGCTTTTTTTTCAAAATCGCGCTGTGCTTTTTTTTTCAAAATCTGTGCTTTTTTTTCATAATCGTGTTGTGCTTTTTTTCAAAATCGCGTTGTGCTTTTTTTTCAAAATCTCGTTCAGATTTTTTTTCAAAAACGCGTTGTGCTTTTTTTTGAAATCCCATTGGGCTTTTTTTTAAAACTCGCGTTGTGCTTTTTTTCGAAGTTCCAGTTGTGCTTTTTTTTTTCAAAATCCCGCTGTGCTTTTTTTCCAAAATTCATGTTGTGTTTTTTTTTCAAAATCGTGTTGTGCTTTTTTTTCAAAATCGCGCTGTGCTTTTTTTGAAATCGCGTTGTTTTTTTTCGAAGTTTGTGTTGTGCTGTTTTTTTGAAATCCTGTTGTGCTTTTTTTTAAAAACTTGCGTTGTGCTTTTTTTGAAGTTTCAGATGGTTTTTTTTTTTCAAAATCGCGCTGTGCTTTTTTTTCAAAATCTGTGCTTTTTTTCATAATCGTGTTGTGCTTTTTTTCAAAATCGCGTTGTGCTTTTTTTTTCAAAATCTCGTTCAGTTTTTTTTTCAAAAACACGTTGTGCTTTTTTTGAAATCACATTGTTTTTTTTTCAAAGTTTGCGTTGTGTTTTTTTTTTGAAATTCTGTTGTGCTTTTTTTGAAGTTCCAGGTGTGCTTTTCTTTCAAAACCCTGCTGTGCTTTTTTTTCAAAATCGCGTTGTGCTTATTTTTAAAACTTGCGTTGTGCTTTTTTTCAAAGTTCCAGTTGTGCTTTTTTCCAAAATTTGTGTTGTGCTTTTTTTTCCAAAGTTTGTGTTGTGCTTTTTTCTCTAAAACTCGCGTTGTGCTTTTTTTCAACGTTCCGGTTGTGCTTTTTTTTTTCAAAATCTCAGTGCTTTTTTTCAGAATTGCGTTGTGCTTTTTTCGAAATCGCGTTGTTTTTTTTTCAAAGTTCGCGTTGTGCTTTTTTTTGAAATCTCGTGCTTTTTTTCAAAATTGTGCAGTGCTTTTTTTCCCAAATTGCTTTGTGCTTTTTTTCCAAAATTGCATTGTGCTTTTTTTTCAAAATCGTGTTGTGCTTTCTTTTTCATAATCACGTTGTGCTTTTTTTTTAAATCATGACTGTGTTCTGCTTTCAAAATCCCAATCACTTTTTTTCAAAATCAAGTTGTGCTTTTTTTTCAAAATCGCGCTGTGCTTTTTTTCCAAAATTCGTGTTGTACTTTTTTTTCAAAGTTTGTGTTGTGCTTTTTTTTCTAAAACTCACGTTCTGCTTTTTTTTCTAAAACTTGAGTTGTGTTTTTTTTTCGAAATTCCAGTTGTGTTTTTTTTTCAAAATCTCAGTGCTTTTTTTTTCAAAAATCGCGTTGTGTTTTTTTTTTTTGAAAATCGCGTTGTCCTTTTTTCTTGAAATCCCGTTGTGCTTTTTTTCTAAAAAATCGCGGTGTCCTTTTTTTTCAAAATCGCGCTGTGCTTTTTTTCCAAAATTCGCGTTGTGCTTTTTTTTCAAAGTTTGCGTTGTGATTTTTTTTCTAAAACTCGCGTTGTGCTTTTTTTCAAAATCACGTTGTGCTTTTTTCTGAAATCGCGTTGTGCTTTTTTTACCAAAATTGCGTTGGGCTTTTTTCAAAATCTCTGTGCTTTTTTTTCAAAATCACGTTGTGCTTTTTTCCGAAATCGAGTTGTGCTTCTTTTACCAAAATTGCGTTGTGCTTTTTTTCTCGAAATTGCGTTTTGCTTTTTTTTTTCCGAAATCGCATTGTGCTTTTTTTCAAAATCTCGTGTTTTTTTTTCGGAAATTGCGTTATGCCTTTTTTCAAAATCGCGTTGTTCTTTTTTTTAAAATCATGATTGCGTTCCGCTTTCAAAGTTCCAATCGCTTTTTTTCATAGTTGCGTTGTGCATTTTTTTGAAAATCGCGATGTGCTTTTTTTTCAAAATTGTATTGCGATTTTTTTTGAAATCTCCTTCTATTTTTGAAATTTGCGTTGTGCTTTTTTTCAAAATTGTGAGGTGCTTTTTTTCAAAATCGCAATTGGGTTGTGCTTTACGAACTAAAGAGGCTACGCACACTGTTACAGCTGCGCTTGGCGCAGCTGTCTAGTTTAGATGTAACCTTATTACTCCCAAGGTGCGATATGTACCTACTATACCTACTTTTGAAAGAATAAATCTTTTTCACAAAAATTTTGATAGCCATATTTTAATTGAGTTATGTTTGTAAATAGAACAATAGAAAATGTTTTTACAACCCCTGCGGTGTTACATTTATACAAGTTTAGTACCTATACAACAAAAGCAGGCTGCTATACCCTTGAAGAATCAAATCCCACCAGTCATTTGTGATTTGGCTGTGCTCCAGAGAGGTTCTTTCACGCGTTCAGTATTATTGTGCTTTGCATTCGATGTTGCATAGTGCTTTCGAGCTTTCGTTTTCGCATACTTAGTGCTTTCAATATCGCGTTGTGCTATCAAGCTTTTGTTTTTGCTTAATAGTGCTTTTGTAATCGCGTTATCCTTTCAAGCTTTTGAGCTTTTGGTATTGCATTGTGCTTTTTCTTGTTGTGCTTTTTTTGCAGTGCTGTTTTTGCGTTCTGCTTTTTTTTGCGCATTGCTTTTTTTCGCGTTGTCCCTTTTTTTGATTTTTTTTTGAGTTGTGCCTTTTTTTGTTCGCCTTGTACTTTTTTGCGTTGTGATCTTTCACGTAGTGCTTTTTTTTCTGTGGTGCTTTTTTCATGTTGTGCTTTCTTGTGTTGTGCCTTTTTTGGTGTTTTTTTTCGCGTTGTGCTTCTTTTTCAAGTTGTGTTTTCTTGCGTTGTGCTTTTTTTCGCGAAATGCTGTTTTCACGTTCTGTTTTTTTTGTGTAATGCTTTTTTTCGCATATTATAGTGCTTTATTTTTCATAGTGGTTTTTTCGCATACAGTGCTTCATTTTTGCATAGTTGTTTTTTTCAAGTTGTGCTTTTTTTTGCAATTATTGTGCTTTTTTCAAAATAAGCTACTCACACTGTTACAGTTGTGCTTAGTTTTTTATTTTGACTGTTATAAGTATTTTACAACCACATCTGCATTATCCAATTACCTATTTCAAAATTCCATCAAAAAAAGATGTAACCAAATCGCGGATTTTTTCCAAAGATGCATCTTGTAAGATTTTGTGATGATTGCCTTCTACTTTATAAATTTTTACTGGCTTCTGTACAATCTGCAATAAAATTCCCGGAATTATTTTAGATAAGTATTGAATTATAAGTAAGATAGGATAACGTTCACATTCGCAATGTAGGTAAGTTAAAGTTACACCACCCCACCAGTCATTGCAGAGATACCTATGTCAATAAACCAATCATATTTGGCCATTCCTATAAGTTGCGTAACTTTCAAAGTTGCATATACCTCTACCTATATCACAAGTTGGTCGCGAAGTTGTGGGGTTACCTAACTTACGTCACAAAAATGGGCAAGTAAACCAACCTAAAGCTGAGTCGCAACACTTTATGCGGATAGAAAATATTTTACAGCTACCTTATTCAATCCGTAGTCCGTGTCCATCTGTATCCAATTCTCTGTAGACGTGATCAACATGGTGTCGGCCTTCAGTTTATATTTGGGCATATATTTATCCCCGATTACCGTTAGATCGTATAGCAATTTGACACCAGTTGATAATTCATTCTCAGTACGAGGTGTTTCATTTTTTAATAGTTCTAAACACTTTGCGTGCATTTTTTCCATAGAATTTAGTGCTATCATTTCTTTCTCCAACTGAAAATTGAATAAAAATAAAAAACATTAGGAACGACGATGCTACCAGACACATTTTTTTTTTTTTTTTTTTTGGAAAGACAAGAAATAATGTGAGTAGTGGACGGGTCACTTTGGAACAGTCCGAGCATGGCGTGAATTTTCCCACGGGTGGCTCGTGGGAAGTTGCATTCTCGGGCCCGGTCCCAAAGTGCCCGTGTTGGTGGTGTTCCCACGGCCGGCTGGTGGGAAATTCGTGAGGGCCGGTGAGGGTGGGCGATTGTGCTACTAGGGACTTCAAAAAAGGTACCCTTGTGTATTTTTACTTACTTTAGCATAATCAAATCCGATGAACATTAAGAGGAATCGCAAGTAAATACCGACAGCGGTTATGTAATGGTCAATGTCAACGTTATGTCTCTTTTTGTAATATCCAATCTGATTGGAAACGTAGGCTGGGGAACCATCCAAGCAAACTAAATTCACTACTTCGCCACATTCTTCTAGTTGAAAAGTTAATTCGCAGCCTAACGCCGCACCGTATGAATATCCAACCAAGTTATATGGTCCCTTGCTTTGCACTTTCTTTATATTCTATAAAATGAAGAAGAAACAATGTAGGCTATATTCCTGTGTAGAGATGAATGTCACTACTTGTTGGGATGTCGCAAATGTAGTGATAAGTATATAATATTATTGTAACCAAATTCCAACCTCAATATAAAATTTGGCTAAAGCTGGAATGGAGTGAAGCGGTGCTTCTTTCCCACACTCAATTCCATAAATATTATATGGTAAAATTTCAGCCAATGGTTTCAACTCGGTGATCAAGCCGTAGATGGGATGTACAAAAAATAAAGTAGGTACTCGCGAACGAGCAGTATCTACTTGCGAAGGTAGTCTCATTATGACCTTTTCAGGTATTAAAGGTACATCATCTGCAAGTTTAAACTTAAAAAAAAAATAAATTAATGAATTGTACGCGTTCTCGGAATTTTATAAAAACATAAAGTCACCGCGCCATGCTCTTTCCAAACATCAATTTTCAATGTGTATGCAAGAGCACACCCATATAAACCTATTAAATTCGGCATATTCATTTAGGTACCTGAATGTCCAACATCTCATCACTGACTGTGGTCGTGGATGATGGGGCGATGGCTGAAACATTGTCACCCCTACTATCTTCTATATCCAACAATTTTCTCACAGTCAGTTTTCTGATTTCTCCCATGCTCATTGGTATATTAAATTGCCTTTCTAAGGTTTGTTTAATTTCCTCTCCCATCAAAGAATCCAGACCCATTTCAGTTAACGTTGCAGTTGAATTAGCTTGTTTAATATCTTTGATACCTGCGAATACAAGGCAATTGTTACTCCAAGTGTTTTTCTTAGCTCTGCACAGGTGTTACCTATTTTAAAAATGATTCAGTTCACACTTATGTATTACACAATTTTTTTTCATTTTTTTTTTTTTTTTTTTTCAGGGAGAACTAGCATGCGAAATTAGAGCTAGTCTTCAACATAAATGCAATGTTACTCATACATGTCTGGTTTACCTTATGCAATTGATCAGCAGCACACAGTCCTACATTAGCCATCTGAGGTTGACACGTTTAGCTTACCTAAAATGTTTGCGACAGCATCCAAAACACTGACAGAGCTAGCTGCGCCAATACCTTTAGTTTTTTCAGCCAAAACAAACACTGACAAAATGGGCTCTGCCCGTTGCAGGAAGTAATCCATGGTGTCCATACAAGACCTCATCTTTTGGAGGAGGCAACCCGCAATCTCAGCGTTGTTACTGCCTGTCATTTTGAAAGACATACCTACATCTGCGATAGGTCCCCACTGAATGGCACACTAAATGGGACCAATGATACATAATAATAATATACAGAGTTACATCCGTCAATGTTTATCAAACATACGGGATGGGCTGTTTGTGAAATCGTCTGCCGAATATTCAAATGATAGAACTTGAGGAGACGAACAAAAAACGTTATTATGACTGGTTGCCTATCTTGTGAATTGAAGGAACCACTTGCTTCACAAAACTCAGAATTTACTAATTTTGAAAAAAAAAATAATTCGGCCTAGTCTTTCACTGTTTGTTGTAAAGACAGGAATGTTTTAATGTTGTGTTCCATCGGTTTAATTTTGGTTATAAACATTGTGTTCCATCAGTTTAATTTTGGTTATCTGCACTTGCGAATCCGCGTATAATATGTTAATTGTTTCACAAAGTATTTGAAGACATTGTACTATTGATCGTGTTAACTCTTAAAGACCCAAGCAAATCCTGAGATGAGATTGGGTCAATCTTGGAACTGAAAGATATAGTTTCACTAGATGTTATGAATGAGTGAAACCATAATTCCAAAGAACACCTCACCCCTTTTGGGGATGGGCAAACAGCAAACATTGATAAAAGTTGTGATAAAATACAGGGACCCATGCTCCATTTTTGGATGAACAATATATTGATGGATGAGCTTTCACAAAATGAAATCAAGAAAGGTGTGTGCAGGGTGGACCAGAGCGTTTTTTTTTTACAAATCTGATAACCTTGTTTCGAAAACAAAAAAAAAACAAAAAAACACAGCATGAATACACAGAGTAAATAATACGGAAATATTCTCAAATTGGCCTGAAATGACAGTAAGAAAAATTGAAAGGAACACAAATGCTCTTAATGGGGCATATGTTCAGAAAATGTACAACCCACCCGTCAAATCTGTTTATCACACCATGGATATTCTTTCTCGATATTTGTCACCAAATAGTTAACTACATCCCGCAAAGGTTAGCAGTTGGATTGCTTGTCTGCAGAAATATCGAAATAGGTTTATCTGCCACTGTGAAAAGCTTTACATAGTCAAATTGTAGCACTCTCTGGCATTTCATAATGTTCAAGCATTCATGAAGAGGTAAATATCATGAGGTCAATATCATGATTGGAAACAACGACTTGTACTCGTGCAATTTTCATGATGTAGAACTACCTACACTATCTATGATCGAGGAGGGATAGTGACCTCTTCATGAATACTTGAACATTATGAAATGCCAGAGAGTGCTGCAATTTGACTATGTAAAGGTTTTCACAGCAGTAGTGAGTAGGTAGATAAACCTACATATTTTGATATTTCTGCAGACAAACAATCCAACTGCTAACCTTTGTGGGATGTTACTATTGGTTAACAAATATCGAGAAAGAATATAGACTTCGGCAGAAATGTCTCAAAACTGTCATAAGTTCAGAGTTGTGGCTGAACAGCAGTTGAAAGCTTTTTGCTGAAACTCAAATCCCCTGAATCCAATCCAGTAGTCATAAGCTAGACACAATCTCATGATTGTAAATGACGGCTTCTGCTTGTGCAATTTTCATGATGTAGAACTACATTATCTATGATCGAGGAGGGATAGTTACCTCTTCATGAATGCTTGAACATTATGAAATGCCAGAGAGTGCTACAATTTGACTGTGTAAAGCTTTTCACAGTGGCAGATAAACCTATTTCGATATTTCTGCAGACAAGCAATCCAACTGCTAACCTTTGCGGGATGTAACTATTTGGTGACAAATATTGAGAAAGAATATCCATGGTGTGATAAACAGATTTGACGGGTGGATTGTACATTTTCTGAACATATGCCCCATTAAGAGCATTTGTGTTCCTTTCAATTTTTCTTACTGTCATTTCAGGCCAATTTGAGAATATTTCCGTATTATTTACTCTGTGTATTCATGCTGTGTTTTTTTGTTTTTTTTTTTTTGTTTTCGAAACAAGGTTATCAAATTTGTAAAAAAAAACGCTCTGGTCCACCCTGCACACACCTTTCTTGATTTCATTTTGTGAGAGCGCATCCATCAATATATTGTTCATCCAAAAATGGAGCATGGGTCCCTGTATTTTATCACAACTTTTATCAATGTTTGCTGTTTGCCCCCCAAAAAAGGGGTGAGGTGTTCTTTGGAATTATGCTTTCACTCATTCATAACATCTAGTGAAACTATATCTTTCAGTTCCAAGATTGACCCAATCTGGTTTTTTGCTTCTTTGATTTTGGATGATAATCAAATAAATAAGTCTATCATTATCGAGGTGGCTTCAAGTGGCTGGGAGGGGGGGGGGGGTGAACTGTGAGTAAAAGTGATACTTGTGATGATCTTATTCAGGAAATTGAAAGCATTTTTTCATAACATCTCAGGATTGGCCTGGGCCTTTAAGGGTTAATAAATAATGTTACGTACATGTGAATGTTGAATCTCTTCGCTTTTTGTGAAATAAACTATATTCCGAATTCATGGTAACAAGTTAATGTACAGAGTCGCATGATAGGATCAGGATGAGTCTCATTTAACATACAGTTATTCAATACCTATTCTTATAAGACCAAGTTTAGGCTCTAGTAGGATTTGGGCTGATATATATTCGCGTTACTTCTTTACATGCACAAACAAAAAATGTTATGGCAGATTGTCCATTTTCAAATTTGAAAAGATAATTTGATTCAAAACTTTCAAATTGGTTGTACCCCAGAGTTTGAAAATTTTGATTTGTTTCTTCCACTTCAATTTTTAAGATGAGCAATTTGCCATAATAACTTGTTTTGTTCGTCCACTCAAATATTATGAGTTGACTTTTTTTTGTTCATCCACTCAAAATACTATAAATTTGTGAAGTCATTCGAATGATCCAAACATTATTTCTCTTTTTTGATGGTTTTTTCAAAATTCATAAATTTTCCTCTAAAAATGGTGTAACTTTTTCCATTTACACATGGTAAGAAAATGTTTGCATAGGTATGTAATTTCAATAATCCAGAGTGCTAAAGTGGACGAATAAAAAATGTTAATGACAAATTGCCCCATCTTCAAAAACGTGGGTACAAATACAATTTTAAAATTTGAAATCCTCAAAATTTCAAGCAGCCCAGATTTGGAAATTTTGAACCAAGTTTGCCACCTCAATTTAGATGTGCAATTTGTCTTATTAGCATTTTTTTGTTCCTGTACTAGAGTACCTATTTTGAGTTATGGGCAACATTTGAATGATTAAAACATTTTCTTATTTTTGATGATTTTTTCAAAATTAATAAATTTTGAGTCTTGCGAAGAATGCGGCTTCTTCAATTCACAAGATAGGCAACCAGTCATAATAACATTTTATGTTCGCCTCTTCAAGTACATACTATCATTTGAATTTCAGCAGTCGATTTTCGGAGCACCCTGCATGTACACAATATATGTACCTACGTAGGTAGATATGGTATATCACTAGAGCCACTGCATGAGGCAATGACTTACCCCAGGCAAACCGTCCATTTGCCTAGCTTCACAAATCCTTTCTATAACAGAATTTGCAAACCCATAACTAGATTGGCCAGCATTACCGCGACCGCAAGACAAAGAAGAGAACACAACAAAGTAGTCTAGATGATGACAGGCTTGGCGAGAAACAATGTCAAAATTCTTTGTGGTGTCAATTTTTGGTTTTCTAACAATAAAGAAATCATCAGCAGTTAAATTTTCAATGAACCTATCACGTAACACCTGGAAAAACCCAACAGTGAAAAAAAAGTATTAGGAATAGCATTATGAATTTGCAAGAGAAGGGACACACATGGCGTTTTCAAAATTATGAAAGAATTTATTTAAATGTAAAATTCTTATCAATTTTTTCAGCCAGATCCGCACAATGTTTTGTCCAGAGGTGGGAAATAATTTTTAAGTAATTTTCAAGACGACTTTTCTGCATTAAAAATGTTTTGGGGTTTGAATTTTGAAAATTAGTTGAAATTTTTTGCACGATTGAAACTCTCTGTGGGGGATAAACTTTATCAATCGAAATAATTTTTATCCAAGTTTTATTAATATCGATAAATCAGAATGCTGTATAAAGTGTAGAATTTCTTATACAGCAAACCTGCAAAATCAGAAATTTCAGGTCATCAGAAACTATGAAAGTTGATTAGAGTAATACTGATGCCAAACTTATGTGGGTAAGTATAAGTAATAATTAATAAAAGTCGTTTGAAAGGGTATCAGCTATTTCACACAGATGCACTTGCATGCCAAAGATCCACAACTTTTTTTGATCAAAATAGTATTACCTATTCAACATTTTATAATTTTCTCGTTCGAAGGACAGGACTGATACAGGTACAGCTAGTTACCCATAATAACAAGTTTTGATTCATAACTAAAATCAACTCACTGCTGCTAAATTGAAAATACCGCCTACTGGGCCCAACGAATTAGCCGCATCAAGCAGTTGTTCAGTCCCAAGGATAGAAGTGCAATCTGTAGTTGATACAATAACTTCTACACCGTTTTGTTGCCATTGTCTGACACGAGAAGCTTGGTAACTTGTAGTGATACCAGCACGGGATGAGAACACAAGTTTTGTAGCACCACGCAATACCATCCAGTCTGCTAACTCTAAACCAAAACCACCAAGACCACCTGAAAAATACCAACAAAGCATAGGTACATGAACAGATATATTATCAAAAAAAAGGTAACGCACATTCCTCAAATATGCTGGCAAGTAACATTTACCAATTAAGATGTACGATTTGTATGGGTTCATATATGTACGTGAAACAGCCATAAAATGTTTGAGAGCCGGTTTCATGACCTTCTGCGACTCTTCATCTCTCACTTTTAGAACAATTTTACCAACATGTTTACCAGTTGCCATGTACCTAAATCATATCAAGGAGGAAATATTGCGTAAGTCCATTTCAAATACAAATTAATTGGGAACTGGCACTGTGGATTGTTAAGTAGCTGATGAGTTGAACAAGGACTTCTCAGGATAATTTGGGCAGAAACAGGAATTTTCAAGATTTTTGCTAATAATAAAGTTTTTTGGTCATTTCTGCAAGAAATGTTATTTTGTCAAAAAAAAGTAGAACTTGCTGACAATTTTGACAAAGAGCAGAAGTTTTGAAAAATTTGACCAAAAGCAGAACTTTTTTTTACAATACCTTATGTATATTTTACTTTGGCAAAAAAAAATGTAATTTTTAAAAGGTGTCTCTAGCCCAGGTGGCTGTACATGGTAAGCAGTAAGCACTATAGGTAAGTAAGTAATCAATTTTGTCAATGATTTGGCAAAAAACAGGACCTTTTAGTATAATTTGGGCAAAAGCAAGAATTTTTGCCAATTTTGGCAACAGGATTTTTTTGAACATCTTGGCAAAAAGCAGGCATTTTTTGGTAATTTTACAAATGTTAGGAGTTTTTAATAATTTTGACAAAAAAGGAACTTCTTTATAATTTTGACATAAACGAGTCTTTTTTGACAATTTAGGCAAAAACAGAACTTTGCAGACAATTCTGGCAAAAAACATTACAAGGAGTTTTTAGGATAAGGAATTTTCAACATTTTTGCTACTAACAAAGTTTTTTAGTCATTTCTGCAAAAAAATGACTTTTTTGATAACGTTGACATAGGGCAGATTGGCCCCACTGCTGAAGGTAGTGCTTATAATATGTACTCCCTATATTGAATATATTCAGTAACATATGTATCTATTAAATAAATAGAGTTGTGCTATGACATAGTGTACGTACACTACGTACATTTTATGTAGGCTGTACCCTTTTTCTTATCCAGGTATAAGTAAGTATTTGGAAAGATGCCTATAATAACGATCTATTTTGGCGCTAAATCCTCATTTGGTTTCAGTAAATGCTAGCTAGCTGGTTCCTTCTCGCATGTTGATGTAATTACAGATTTGGTGAATCCTTTGGAAGACCCCAGGCTAGTCTTTAAGCTGACCCACTTCACGTGTGGTTAAAGTAATTTGTTTTTAATATTTAATCGATCCAAAAATCGAGTAAGTACTTAGGACTTTTTTGGTGATTTGTGATGTATCCAGACATCCGCGGATTACGCAAAGTGTTACGTGTATTTCTTTTAGTTAAGTCCTGCCGACGCCTTTAGTATTAGGGAGGCCCCCGAAAGAGACAGGAAAAAGTGTACAGTGTTCCAGTGAATGGTGAGATACATTTGCTACCTATTTATTAAGTGTTAATCATTGTTATTTGACCAAGACCAAGGTGTTGTAATTTATGATTATTAGTTTAGCTTTTAGATTTATTATATTCAACAAATTCTTAGCATACCTGCCTAATTTTGCTGATCTACCTATCTGTGAATAGATAGATCATTTACTTGTCTGAATTCATTCATATTAAATTTATACCATATCGTGAGATTTGCAAAACGATATATGCTAATGATGCTTGTAAATCGTGTAAATATACATAATAAGTAAAATGAGTTTTATTTATTGTGTATCTTGTAATTGAAGGGCTAATTGTGAAAGTCGCCTTAGTCAGCAGTGATTTTTGTACAAATCAATGAAAACGTTCTTGTCCTGCTTCAGTGATAATGTAAAAACTTCATGGTCAAGTATTAAAAAAACATCTTCAACTATCCCAGAATGCATTACAATACTCATTTTTCCCTTTAAAATTGATGAAATATGAAAAAAAAAATGTTCAAAGTTGTGTGTACAAAAAAATGACTAAGGCGACTTTCACAATTAGCCCTTCAATTAAATGTGTATACCTACTGCAGTTAGGAATAATCAACCCTTCTGAGCTACCTAGGCATCACATAATTATTCCCCACCTAAGGAGTAATTATTATCTGAAATGGTTACAAAGTAATTATCGTCTCTTTCCCCTTCAGTGATTCTTCCTATCCCAACTATTCAACAATATAAAAAAAGTTATTTTTCAACAATTTTGGAAAAAACAGGACTTTTTCGGCAATTTTAACAACAGTTGGGATTTTAAATAATTTTTTTAAAAAAGAAACTTCTGTACAATTTTGGCAAAAATGATTCTTTTTTGGCAATTTTTCTGGATATAAGATTCTTTTAAACATTTTTTCAAAAAACTGTGCTTTTTTGGCTACTTTTACAAAAAGTTACAATTTTTTAATAATTTTGGCAAAAATAGGAATTTTTGAAATTTTGGCAAACAACATAATAATCCATTATAATTTTCCAAATCTGGGAACAGGGCCATTTCACCTATCTTACAGTGGAATACCCTTTGAGTTTTTCTCAAAAACCATCTCACGGAGTGCATAATTTTTTCAAGTATGTATATGTACCATAAGAAAGAAAATTTTATTCTCTTTCTAGTGGTGCAATTTTTGTTTAGATTTCCAAACATGATCTTGCTTTAAGAAATGTAAAAACTGGCTAGTATTAGGAGAAATACAACGTTTTAAGCCAAAAACATATGGGGCATGTATGCAACCAGAAATACCTACTGCATTTGCTCTTTAGGTTTCTGAATTTTGGGCTTTGTTTTTGACAATTAAAAATTTGCTTCACCTGGGAAAAATCAAACGTTGCCGCCCTCTTTATAGGAGTAGATAAATGCACACTGACCTGAATGCTTCTTCAACTTGCTCTGTTGAGAATAAAGTAGTCTGTAAAGGTTTAATCGCGCCATTTTCCAATCCTTCATTCATTAGTCTCACAATAGCTACTTTTTCAGAATCTCCATAATTAGGGGCCATTAACGCATCCAACAGAATACCATGGAACGTTGTATTGTTCAAGAACATAGCCATTCCTTTGCAAGTAAATACAGTATTTTCAACTCAAAATTAAAAACAAATCAGTTTGTTTCCTTCCTTCCTCTCACACCCTCTATACAACTATAGGTACTTGTATATAACATTAGTTATAATACTTGGTACTTGCCAAGAGGTGAATTATTGGACAAATCAACTTTTCCAATTTCTAAGAAACGACCACCTGCAGCTAAACACTTTATAGAAGCTTGCAATTTGTCTTCAGCCAGTGAATTCAATACCAAGTCGACGCCTTTCCCTTTGGTTTGCTTCAAAATGTGCTGCTCAAAGGTGGTGTTGCGAGAAAAAGCTATATTATCATCCGTCAACTGTAACCAAACGAGAGTACAAATAGGCAATATCCTCAGGTTCCTCACTTTATGCAAAACCATCTTTGTGGTACCTATGTAGTTATCTACTAGCATATTACACTAGCCCACAAACCCACCTGAGGGAAGATTTTTTTAATGAAATCTCGTTTTATCTGACTTCCAACTGTTGTATATACAGTGCATTTCATGTGTAAAGCAATTGAAATGGCCGCTTGGCCTACACCACCACTTCCTGCATGAACCAACAGTGATTCGCCTGCTTTCATTCGACCACGTACAATAAGAGCATAATAAGCCTAAAATTAAAAAAAAAAACACAGAAAATTGAGAAATAAGTTCCATTATTACATCACAGTTACAACCTACATCATGTAGCACTTACAGTCCCATATGCTATAGGAATAGTGGAAGCTTGTTCAAGTGTCCATTGGTCTGGCACCTCCCAAAGGAAATAAGGATGAGGTATCACTGTGGTGGCCATACCGCTTCCACCCAATATGCCCATTACACGTCTTCCACTGCTGTCACGTCCAGAAAACTCAATACCCAAAATACAATCCTTTATACAGATGGAAAATGTAATTAGGTGCATTACATATAATGAGATATAGCCATAGGGTTCCCAAATTCTGACATCACAATCACTTAACAATAGCCAAATATTTCAATTTTTCTCCTCAATGAACATGTATGACATGGGTTGCTATGAGGAGTGGAGGGTACATACAAATTGGGGACCTTTGCTTTATAGTTTTGTAGGTATATATGTACCTGTCTGCCTAGATCTCCAAACAAGGCATCCGGGTGTAATTTTCCAGAAGCTATCATTATATCACGGAAATTTAATGGAGCATAGTACACTGTACATAGTTCATTGCTCTGATGGTTTTCTGGTCTGAAAACAAAAATGGACAGTTGTATACCACAGTTTACAGAAATGGAAAACGTTGTACCTTAGTTCAAACATGTAACTTACTGGTAATATTTTAGACTTCCTTCGATCCAGCACAGACTAGTAAGGTCACCCCTAGTCAAAGTATTAATATAAGCATGTTCAACTTTTTTCAATGAATTATCTGTCAATTTCTTCAGAGGAAGATGCCTGTAAGTTCCGAACACCCCATTTTTGTACACATTGTGAACCAGGTCCTTGTTCAATTGAGTAGAATAAGGCTCGAACTTTGAGGAATATTTAGGAGGCTTTTTGCCTTGAATGAATAATGATCTGTTACAATGAGGGAGCAGAAATGAAATGAGTGAAACCAATTGAGCTTCAAGTTACATTATTTTAGTCTTCTGTGATTGATGTGCGTTACCTCAAATAAGTGCCATTTGGTTCTTTTGTTAAACAGTTGACTAATCCCAAGATACCATTATTATCATCACCTTCGGAAATTAGCAGCAATGTTTTACCTTCATTTTCACAAGCTGCTAAACCAGTCTTCACTTCTTCCACCCAATCATAAGTATCTACATATACCTCAACCTCTTTTAATACAGGAATCCGATTTAACTGAAAAAGACAGTGATCATTGTTGAAGAGATTATTTACTCAAGTAACCTCCATCCACCTATCATAGCTTTTCATTTTATGAATTTCAAATATTTTATATTGAGGATAGATTGGCGGCCCTCACAGAAAAATACTACTAGTTTTTTTTTCACTAGTATGCATTTTCATATTACATACTAGTTTTCTACTACCTACTAGTTAAACTACTAGTAGTAGGAAACTAGTAATACAAAAACACATACTAGTAAAAGATACAACCTATTAGTCTCTAGTAGTACATATCATACTAGTAGTTGATTACAAGGATTAGTGGAGTACCCCACCACTCATGGTCGACTGTATGAAGATTGAAGTGAAATATTAAGGTTGACCAAAAAAAATTTTGTACTTATCAATTTTTTTCATTTTTTTGCAATGTAACTATTTGAACAGGGATGAACAAAAACGATGATTTATAAAGTTTGATTCAAAGTCAGAATTCTACTGCGCGCGGCATGTTTTTATAACTTTACACTTTAATAACTTTTGAACAGTAAACGCTAGCGCTTTGAATATAACACCATGTTAAAGAGCACAAAATTCTCAACATTTTGGATTTTTAAAACGCGTAGGTGCTCGTTGAGAATTTTGAGTAATTTCAATTTGAAGTTTATGTGCAGTGAAAATCTGCAAATGAAAAACCTTATCAAGTCCGCATAACGCAGCATTGCGAACCATAACGACAGGTCTTAAGGTGTCGCTATAATAACGACACCAAAACTGGTCAAACAACTTCATAGCGAGTCATAGCGAACGATAGCGAATCACTATACTAATTCTGAAAGGACCACAATTGAAATTTTTTTCAATAGGTACCTATTATGTGAAAATTCAAAGTAATGAAGCTGTAGTATCATCAAAGAAATTAGACCTACCAACTCCAAATGAAAAAAAAAAAAATCAAAAAAGAGGTAACTTGAATAACAATTTTTTTAAAGTTCAGTGAATATGTGTCTATGACTCTATGTGACAGAATAAAAAAATAATAATCATCAATACAGTGTTTCCACGTTTTTATTTTTTGACCTGTTTCTTTTCCACTTTTCAAACAAATTTATTAACAAATTTTTGCTCCCATTCCATTCTATTGATGATTGTTTGAGAAAACTAGTTGGTCTTTCAAAGTATTAGTACTTCTAATAACTACTTGGTGAATGTCAATTTGAATTTCACTTACTACTAGTACTTCCAAAATACTACTAGTGAACATGAATTTAAACTAGTAGTTTTTGCCAAATACTACAAGTGAAATAATTTACTAGTAGTATTTTTCTGTGAGGGGGAGGTTATACTGATGACAAAGATGTAAGATGAAGATAATATGTACTTGAAATGAATTTCACTTTTCTTTTTGGAATCTTTCATCCTACTGGTTATTTCACTATCACAAACCAAGTATATAACCAATCAGGTACAAGTATATCATCGGTATAACCTCTACCATAGAAAAAATAAGCTTACTTTTCTGAACTGAATAAGTAATAAGTATACTGCAATACTACACAGTTTTGCTTTCAGTAGGCATTTTGAAAATTTGATCAACGTCGGTTTAACCTCCACCATAGGAAAAAAAGCTTACTTTTCTGAATAAGTACACAGTTTTGCTTTCAGCAGGCATTTTGAAAATTTGATCAAGTCCAACTTCATCAGTGATGGTTTGCATGACTTGAAGTGTATCTTCAATGATTATCAGAAAGCCATTTGCTTTAATGCTGGTAGACAAATTGGACAAGCCAGTTTTGTTATGTGCCATATTTGTGGCGATTACTAGATGACAGTTCAGTTCAATAGGGACAGCAATCATGTCTGTAACAATGACCTTCCCACCTATTTTTTCCATGATGTGAGAAACTTCGGGTACTGTTGATGCGACTGTGTAATCCACCTGTAATTAGAAATAATATACCACAATATAGGTACATTCTCAATATTGAGGTGAATGAACTGAATGCCGATCTACTTGACCAATCATCGTTTATGTTTTTTGTTTACCAATTTTGGAAATTGAAGGGACAGAGTTATGCAATTTGAAATTAAATTTGTACATATTAAGAATATTTGCCCAAATTGAAACTTGAACGAGGTAGGTACAAGGAAAATTACATTTTTTCACATCTTCTCTAATTTTCAAATTCATCCAACTTATAATTAATTGTGAGGAACGAATAGCACCTCATTTTTAAGATCTGGTATTGTACCTTCATTTAGCATAAGAACAATTTGAAAAATAAAATCTTAAAGAGGGAATATTTCAATGTTTGGAAAACATTTTGAGTTATAACCTTTCATTAAAATTGATCTGGAGGCAAAAGGAAGTGTCCAAGAAAATTTCATGTTAACCATGTTGAAGAGAATTAAATTTCCAATCGACCTAATGTTGTTAGTTTTTTTCTAGAGTGCTTAGTTTTTGAGTTTTTCTCAAAAAACTAAAATTTCAATGATGTGCAAATTGATCAATTTAAAAATTTTTTTCCATTTGGTGCAAACCAATCAAAAATACACTTCTGGTGACTATTTCTATCTGACAAACATTCATAACAATCAAAACTGTTTTTCAACACTTTGTATGTGCAAAATTTGCTCAAAAAAGGCGGAGTTTTTTGAGATATACCCTTATAACTCCAAACAACTTGCAATGTTGTTGGGATTTTGAGTTAGGCCATTTTGCGTTTTTTACAAGATCTAGATAATGTACCTACTCAACTCAAAGTGTTATTTTTGGTTGATGAGCGTCATACAAACCCCAAAAATGCAAAAATGTCAAAATTGATTTTTTTTTTAGATGTAACCCTATTACTCCCAAGGTGCGATATGTACAAACCAATTTTCATATTATCTTGAAAATTTATGCTGATGGACAATTTTTGCATTTTCAAAATTTGCTCAAAACAAATTTTAGTACCTAGGTATGTGACATTTTTTATAAGGCACGTGTAGCATGATTTTTATACACTTTGTAAGCATAATTTCATCAATGTATTGGACTTCCCAATTTTACTGAACATTCTTCAGTTATCTGTAGGTCTCAGGACTTCAATTCATAAATTCTCATACAACTATAAGATGTAGGTAGATTGAAAAATATAGCTTACTCTAATGTCAGGTTCTGATTCTATGATGTTGATTATTTCAGTAGCATATAACATGTCAGGTGGGTTATTTAAGCCTGCTTCAACCACTTTTAACTTTGAAGTTCCTGGATTGTTTTCAAGTACTAATTGAATGGCGACAATAAGCGCTTCTTGTAGTCCATAGTGGATATTTTCCTGAGTAACAGAGCAAATTGGAGTAGGTAATAGGTATATAAAACGAAGTAACTATAATGCCGATGATACATATAGGTACGTGAACCTATAAGTACACATTATGTATACCTATGTTTATATTACGTGTAGGTATAGGTAGGTACTTAATGTCTTAATACAATATCAAGCAATAGCCACAGCTTACCTTATGATTTACAAATGGTACAAAGGTATATTTTTCCAGTTTAGGTGCCACTTCTGGTCGCAAACTAGTTATTGAAGTTGTCAAGCCTTTAATTTCAACACCTCCGCAAGTTATCACCTGGATATCTTTATAATTGCATATTGAAATTCCTGACACATATATCAGTATGGCATATAAGGTGACAATCGCAGAAAATGGAATAGAATAAATAAATACCTACATAAGGAACTTGGTAAAATAAATACAGAGGTATCTCAAAATTTTTTCATAATAACGATCAACATTTGGAATAAAACAACACTTGGCAAAAAAAATGTCACCCTTTATTTTGCAATTTCCAAGTTAAAATGTCGAAACTCTCTGAAAATACAGACCTTAGGTAGGTACTTGATTTAAACCCTTTTCAATATGTATATGTACCTATAGGTACATATTATATCAACAATTACACCCATCAAACACTAAGTAATATCAGTTGATTTGATCAACACTAGTTACCGGGTGACCAAGAATAATGGGTTTTGAAATGTTCTGATAAGTCAAAAAGGGAAAAAAATTTCCCTAAGTAAAAATTGGAAAATGGAGTAATAATCGAGAAAAAGTGCTTTCGAATTATTGTTTCGATGCAAAATGAAAGATTATTTCGTGTTTCACTGAAACAATCATTCAAACGCACATTTTTTACATGATTATTTAATTTTCTAATTTTCATCGTGGGAATTTTCTCTTCCTTTTGATAACATCGAAATCCATTATTCTTGGTCACCCGGTAACTGTAAAAGCGCCTGTAAACACAACAGTTAAGAACATTGTGTGTTCAAAATTTCACAGCGCAACTTATATTTTGAGGGTTTGTGAGAGTGCAGTGTAATAAATAATGAAATTGAAAACTGAAGTGGGATCAACATTTTGCTAGTAAAAAGAGCGCTGCGTTTTGGACCCTCTTTGAAAATCGTGGGATTCAACAGTACATACAAAGATGGTACTTGAATGTTGAAAGTCCAAACTTGATATTAATGGCGGTTTCATTGTTCAATATTGTTTTAGGGAGATGTAGGGTGTTCATTGTTCAAAGAAAGTAGATCAATATTTGGCAGGCTACCTTATTGGAATTATTGAAATTTCTATTCCTCACTCATTTTAATCCTAGGTTATTTCCCACTTACACTAGGTGACCAACCCTGTTTCCACTCAAAAATGTGAAAATTCACACAAGTGATACCATAAATCATACAAACACCTATGTGGATATAGTTATATACATACCTTCCCCTTCTGAGATAGCCTCATCTTGTTTCTGCTTCAATGGATTTATGAATATTCTTTGTAGTCTAGTTGGTAAATACAATCCCCTATGACTATTGCCAATTACGGCAAATTGTAACATGCTGTCTATGAAAGTGACATAATTTCCATCGAATATCAACTTTCCATTTATTCCTAAATGCAAACAACACATATTACAATTTACTGGTTAGTTCCATACGTCTATAATTTAATTGTTAAATCTTGCAAATCATCTCATTAATTGCTTTCAGTTTACCATTACTATCAGATGATATGATTCCTTGAAAGGCATTAGAGTACTCATACCCACGTAACCTCAATTCCTTATAAATATCAGGTGTATCCAAAGTAAGTCCATCGGTTACATCAAGTTTGGGGAGATTTAATGTTTCCCCGCTCAGATCTGTACATACTTTGATGACACCTTTGACAACCACGGAGCCAGATTCGCAAATTTCAAATTCGCCACTACCATCAAAAATGCTGACGGCAAATTTGACAGCACCTGTTTGGGTAACACCATGTCAACATCATATCATAATAAAGAGAGGCTTTGGACATCTGTCATGAAAATTTAGCATCTTTTACTTCACTTCAATACAGATTACAGATACATTACTTGTATGAGTACCTAGTGGCATTATGGTGGCTCTTAACAACTGGACATTTTCAAATAGAACTGGGAATTCATTATAGGGTCGGCGATGAAGATCGGCAAAAGTCTGCCAAACCAACACCTAAAATGAAAGTAGATATGTACTTAGGTATCTGATGAGGAATTTCACAAAGTTGTCATTCTACTACATGTCAAATACATCTCATTTCATGTTTTGTTAAGTATCCTATTCAATGTAGTATAAACATTTATTTTACTTGGCATATAATTATTTCACACATTTTACCTACAGTAAGTACCTACCAAATATCCAGTAGCTGGAAATAGAACTCTTCCATTGATAACGTGTCCAAGATAGAAAGCTTCTTCATCTTTGCCAGTATCTATTTCAATGAATGATTTTCCTAGTTCATGGCTTTCCTTTAAAATAATTATTAATTGGTTTGTGTAAATATGCTATAAGTAGGTACATATAATTTTCCTGATCTATCGCGGCAGTCACAATTAAACCTTTGTGCCAGTTATTTTTCCAACTCTGACCCTATTTAGCATTTTGAAATGAAGACATGAAAATTTTGAAGGTATAATGACATAGCTGAATTAAAAAAAAGACAACTGCGGGCAATTTAAACAAGTGTCAGTTTTCAAAATTTAGTGTAAAATAGGTTATAACTTATAAGTGAATTTTGCCAATGAAAGAGCTTGATTTTAGACAATGAAAGCATAAAGAATACCTAGTAATGTTGCCCCAGTAAACTGTGTGAAAATTTTGTTACCTACATTAGATATGATTTTAAAATATAAAAACCGAATAAAATAAAATTTGTCTTTTGGAGAACCAAATAGTCATCCTATAGGTACCTATGTACTAACTCATGTTTCCACTGTAGGTAGGTATGTCTATGTAGTTTCCAACACAATGGTTTTTCAAAATCTCATCAAGTTGACCTTATACCTAATTATTTTTAAAAAAAGGATTTTATTAACTTGTGTGGAGCTGTTTGTTTAATAGCCCAGTCAATATGCAATTTGACCCAAACATAATTCACAACAAAGGTTTTTTTGATGAATATTGTTTAGGGCGGTGTGCTGAATAACATACTAAAAGTCCCCGCCCCTACCCCACGAGCTAACCCCCCCACAGTGGATCAAAGCCCCCCAAAATCAGTTTTTTGCCAAATACTCCTGAAATATTGAGTTTTGAGTAAAATGAGCCCAGTGATCATTTCATCTCCTCCCCAATACCTATCAAATGAGCTATCGACCAACTCCCTAGCCTCAAGGGGGTGGCGCTACGACCCCTCAAGTGATCTGATTTCAATAATTTTACATTTTATGATTTGGGACTTGTAACCTGTTCTAATTGATAAAATGAAGTCAAACTTGGGGAATGGGATTCTTTTGAGAGCTAGAGTTGACCTTTGGAGTGGGGAGGGTCAAAGTTGAAAATTACAGAAAGGTCATTTTTTTGTAGGGGCATAACATGACCCCAAATGGATGAAAAGGGTCCAAAATCATACCATCGAACAGTACCCTATCTGTGATCAACATATCCAAATTTCAGCTTCCTAGGTCATTCCCACCCCATTTAAAGCGGAATTAAGCTAAGAATCCCCTTATTTTGCCACTATTTTCGGTGTTTTCCATCTTAAAAGGAAATGTAAAATTATTGAAATCAGATCACTTGAGGGGTCGTAGCGCCACCCCCTTGAGGCTAGGGAGTTGGTCGATAGCTCATTTAATAGGTATTGGGGAGGAGATGAAATGATCACTGGGCTCATTTTACTCAAAACTCAATATTTCAGGAGTATTTGGCAAAAAACTGATTTTGGGGGGCTTTGATCCACTGTGGGGGGGTTAGCTCGTGGGGTAGGGGCGGGGACTTTTAGTATGTTATTCACCACACCGCCCTAAACAATATTCACCAAAAAAACCTTCGTTGTGAATTATGTTTGGCTTTGGCCATTTTTTTCTGCTATTTGACTGGGCTATTAGGGCTTTATTTATCGATCCTGGCCAATACCACCTATAGTAAAAGGCCTGAGCGCTGTTTTGTGACGTCATCACTCGTAGATAGTATGTACTCCGATAACACTATAGAAATGAATGAAATATTAATGCACTAGAACGAAATAAATACTGAGAACATTTTATTTTGCATTTTGAATCACATTCTGATACTTAATAATCAATTTGAGATCAAGAGGGAATGATTTGAATGGAAAAATAAGTAAATATAAGCTCATAATCAACACTGTTTTTATCATTAAAGATGAGAACTACACTCGTTTATGATCTAATTTCTAAAAGAATATCAAGAAAAACTCTGGAGGATGACAGCTGACAATGAGGAATATAGCAAAGAAGTACAACACATACTAATTATTGTAAATATTACCGAATATACGCGAACATAATCTCCAACTCAAAGATAAGGTATACGAAACGATCACCAAACATTGCATACATGACGGAGATTTCTCTCGAAATTCTTTGCAAACATTGTATTTATGCCTGTTGAAATCCATCCCAAGTATTTTGGAATTTAAAGCTGCTTCAATTGGTTTGAGATACTGATGATTTCTTGTTTAATATCCATTATCCATCATAGCAGCTTTAGCATGGCTGCTGGCTGGTCTAAGAAGTAGATTTGAAAATTAAAATGTATTGTAGATTTTTCTCCAATTTGATGCGATTGCATTGTTCACTAACTACTTATTTCATTACAACATCATTCCGGTACAACACACTAGTACACATTAATTTTCATTTTAATCTACAGTTTACATCACTATTCATTCAAATCACACAACACAAACGAGTCGCAAAAAATTCATTTTTGTACACAAATCAAATAAACCAACACCATCTGTAATTGAAAACATCAGTACCACATTACTAGAACACATTTTACGACAAATATTAATTGAATTTCATAATTTAAATAACTTTTTTAACGAAAGTTTTACTCAATTTTACGAATTCGCCATTTAAACATACGTTAAAATTCAAATGGTAAACACAATCGAGTCATCTACTAGTGGTGATGTCAGAGCTGATAAGGATTCAGCGCTCAGGCCTTCTACTATAGGTGGTATTGTCCTGGCTACCCCACCACAACCCTGCACATTAACAATAGTTATTTAACAAAATTTCAGACTTGATATGCAAGTATTTGGTCTAAGTATCAAAAGTTAAAGAAAATTTTAAAGGATATCAAAAATTGATAGAACCTGCAACATTGCGATAAGTACAGGGTATAGGTCATAGGTCTACAATACACATACTGCATCAGAAAAATTAGCGATGCCCCACTCCTTGGAATGGTCCCATTGAACCATGGACTGAATCATAGGCGTTCCCCTAGGAACTGGGAATTCTACAGGATGAAAAAGTTTACTCAGTTTTGGTTGACCACCAGCATTGTATAATCTGCAAATGTAAACTATGTTAATGGAAATAACAATGTACATATCACATCAATGTCTTGGTGCATACTGGAAAGAAAATATATTTTTTAATATTTCAAATGAGGTACAGTTAAAAAATAAAAAATATACCTAGGGAGTAGAAGTAGACTTACTTTCCCAAGTTATTCAGGAGGAAATCTAAATTGTCAGGGTGTGATCTCTTCATCAATGATAAAGTGGTAGCTTTTTGTCCAATAGTACTTTTCACAATGCTTTGCATCAAACCATGGGGAGCGATTTCAATAATGATGCCATTTTCAGGAATGTGCTGTAATGCTTCCTAAAAACATGGCAGACGCGAACATGTTGTAGATTGCAATTTTGTATAATGGTACCTACACTTGAAAAATTATGCTTATGCAACTCATTTTTAATGCATTACTCACATAAAACAAAACAGGGGATAGCATATTGTTAGCATGATAAGAAGCTGAAGATGATTGGACTAACTGTGTATTCCATTTTGACTCTGGTACAGAGCTAGTAATCCATTTTGAAGAGCGTTGCTTTGGGATTGGAATAATCTTTTTATAAAATACAAACAAGCGAATAAAAATGAAAAAATGAAAATTTCAACTTAATTAGCTGCGTTAGTGTGACTGTACGCAACCACATATATAACCTATACAATAGGTAGGTAGGTAGGTAGGTACGTACTGTTTCTAAGTGTTTTTTGAAATTAGACCCTGCATCCACCATGTACTTGGAGTGAAGAGCAAGTCCGCAACTTTTGACCTCTCTGGTAAAAACATCTTCCTTCTGGAGTTGTTGAACAAAATTTTGTACAGACTTAAGTGACCCAGAAATTGTCACATTATCCAAACTATTATGGCAAGCTATGTCAATATCTGGAGGTAAGCGCTTCTGTGTCTCCTCCAAGGACAACCAAATCGCAGCCATGGATCCCTTTGGTATTTGGGATTCCAAGATACTACGTCCTCTCCAATAAGCTGCCAGGATAGTTTGATCACTGGTTAAAGTACCATCAGCATAAGCGCAACCTAACTCGCCCAAAGAGTGGCCAACCATGCCATCTGGTTCTATCCCTATTGTTTTTAATAAATCTACCAAAGCAACCTGTACAAAATTAACAGTTACAAATCATAATGCTTCCAAGCGCATCAAAATATGTACCTAAGTGTGCAATTATCCTACATATTCCAGTTAGGAATTTGGGTGGTTTGGTTCTTGTCTTCACCTTTGACATTCTTTTTTGCTTCCAACATCAAAGTTTTACTGATTCGCCCACCCAACCACCAGTAAGTAAGTAAAAGTACTTAGTTGAAGATAAAGTGAACTTCTAATTTTTTTCTACAGTGAATAAAGTTGCGAGAATTTTTGTTCTCCCCTTGCTCAGGCAAGGGTAATTCTCAAAAAAAGTTTTAAAATCATATAACAGGTGGTTTACTTGAATACTATTTACAATTGAAATTTTTTTTCAGTGGCATTGTGCAGATACCAACTCGGGCATCGCGTGCATATAGTTTCACATCCCCCAACCCCCCTCCACTATGGGTCAAGTCCCCTCCAAACGCCGAAAATTCCATCGTCGTGGCTTGTAACCACTTTCAATTTTTCAACTTCATCTTCAAAAATTAATTACACTGTCACTTTTTCTGAGAAAAAAAAGGATTCATATTATTGTATGATATCCAGAGTAAATGATAGAACCAATACAAATTTTCAGAATGATACTTACACCCTGAAACCAAGGCCATAAAAAGATGTACCCAGTTTTTGCTCCATCGCCGTGGCCAATTTTTGTTTATTTTTTCCTGGCTCTCCTATTCGACTTTTTTTTGCGGTGAAATGGCTACACTGTATTGTTTCAGTGATAGCAGTGCTGTGCCCATTTCACAACCATCAAGGAAATAGTTACAGTCACCCGTTCTCCGAATGGTAATCTGTGAAAATTGTACAGATTTCCATTTTCCAAATCCATCGCCGTGGCTTATCATTCTCACGTTTAAAAGAGACATTTTTTTTCTTGAAAAAAAAAGAAAATATACAACTTTGAAAATTGAAAAATTATTGATTCTGTTGACAGTAAAACAAATTTTAGTTCTTTTTTTCTTACGTCGCGTAGATAGTACAGTTTGGTATTTCGTCGTGGCTATCGGGGTTTTTTTGTCCACGGCAAAGGAAAGTACCTACCTTATCATGTTTGAATACTCCCATTAAAATGTATCTGGTACCTACTTGATGACCTTCATGTGAGCTAAAGTTACGAATAACTGCTCCAGTTATTCCTATATCTACTCAAAAGTAGTGAACAGCCCTTTTTTTCAACAAGTGACATCGATTTTTTTGAAGCCCCTACCCCCGCCCCTATTGAAGATGACTTGGGCCTGAAGTCATTTTAGGGGTCCTGGGTATGCCTAGAATCAAGTCCCTTTTGAAAAAAATTCAAAAAAAGGTTTTCATTTTTGAAAAATTTTAGTACTGAAATTTAAACTTTTTTCGAGAATTACCCGCAAATAACTACATTCTACACAGATTTTCATCAAATAGAATAATTAGATACACAATTTTGTTTTCTTTTAAAGGAGTTCTTAACAACCAAGCCCAAAAATGCAGTCTTGTAGGTACTGCACTTTATTTCAACAGAAAGTGGTCTGTTTCCGCCTTTTGCGTAGGTATAATATAAATTTAATACAAACCTCTATGGCAATAATTGCAACAAAGGCATTCAATGCATCATCAAAAATTGATTCGTCTCGAGAATATATCACTTTGTACAAATCAAAACCTTGAGACTGCAGGGCTTGGGCTGCATTATCTATACTCTGATTGAATTGTGGTAGTTTCAATAAATCATTTGCCATTCCGGTCCATTGACGAGCTCTTTCAACAAACAACTGTAATTTGAAATTTTGTTGCATAGAAGTAACCAAATAATGTAAGAACTACCTACAGGGTGGCCAGAAATATCGGGTACCCCTAAAAAAGTTTTCTAACTGAATACTTTGGTTGGTCACAGTGAATGATAATAATGATAACACATGATTGGTTGTTGGACTGGAGAGATAACATTCCACCAATCATTTATGCATCTATTTCACGTTGCCAACCTATATTTTTAATGAAAAACTTTCTTAGGGGTACCCGATATTTCTGGCCACCCTGTACTGTATACCTATTCATATAACCTATTCAATTACCTATTCATATACAAATTTTAATATCATGTAAAGTAGGTCTCAAAATGTCTTCATCAATGCAACAATGCGTTTTTTTCACCAGACATGGTTTAAAATATATTCAAACAATTATATTTTTAAGCCTATCTACTGCAAGTTCAATCAGTCATAAAACCTAGGTTTTCTAAAAAAATTCAAGTGGGGAAGTATTCGTCACCTTATGGGCAACGGAGTGTATGTCCAAAAAAGCACTTTTTGAGTTAGAGCAATTTTAAACTTTGAATGGTGATTATTGAGTCATAAGGTGATATCGAGCGATGAAATTTTGAACTTTTGTAGCTGAACTAACTCAGAGTATTATGTCTGGACCACTTTTGAGAAAAATGATGTTTATTGTGCAGTAAAATTAACTTTTATTTGTGAAAGATGGACATACTCATACTATTTTGAGTATGTCCATGATATCAAGAGGTAATTAACGAGTATGTCCATATTTCATGAATGAAAATTAATCAACTGTGCAATGAAACAGTCCCTATTTTAACGAGTAGTTCCACACATATTATGTAGTTCCAAAAAATCGATGTGCATGTTGAAAAAAAAATTATGCAGTTCCAAATTTAGAAAAAAAATTACTGCTATCAACTGAACGCAAAAAAACTAATTTGGAACCAATGTAACGTCAGTCTGAAAGGTGTACCTACTGTAAAAACTACACAATACTGCCTACTTACCTACCTAATACAAAAAAACTTGATGTTGAACAACTTAATCAAACAAAATTTTACACTGGTTTCGTGTTATGGACATACTCATGGACATACTCGCTTTTCGCAAATAAGCTGGACAAGTGGACATACTCAAACCAAAAAATGATTTTAATTTTAATTTTTGATAATTTTCCCATCTAATTAGGAATATTGTTGTGACACCATTAGGTTCGTCTCAGTCTCAGCTTTCCAGTGATACCAAAACCTCAAAATTGAAAATTTTGGACATACACGCCGTTGCCTTTGCATTTAAGGTGACGTATTTTTATGGAACAGGTTGCATAACTACGCATGAAATAGCTCCCAATTCTAGGATGTGACAAAAGGAAATGGAATAAAAATTATCAAAAATTATGTATCTGCACCCAGTTCCAATCCTGAAATGTTGGAATGAATAAACGCTTGAAATGATGCCAAGGACATCGACTTTGATTTTTGCTGCAAAAAGGAGAACCACAACAATGCAAGTAACAGTGATGAAGACTTTTGCAGTCGATATTCTCAATCCATCACATCTTCAATATCTACAAAACACAGAACGAAAACTCTGGGAAGCAGAAACTGCTCAACAAAGAAGTCCAAAACGTTCCAGTTGAGTCGCATGTAGTGCAGTAGACACTCTATAACACCTCCAAACATCTTCTCCCCCCCTCCTCCGCCCCCAAAGTGTAAGTATCCGAACAGTAAATGTTCCTGAAAAGGTCCTAGTAGTGTGCCTTGTGCGCTTGTGTAGGGGGGGGGGGGTTGCTGGTATGTAACAATACTTACTATTATGTAGGTGCACTAAACTTATTATGTTAAACTAATATGTTCCCTTGGTGTTTTCTCAGAGTCAATGAATGAGATCCTCAAGATGGAGCATATCCATATCACTCAACTCAGAGTATCAAGTACCAAACAGTCGAGTTCAAGAACCTATCAACTGTTATTACCAGTTGCAACAACTTTAACTGTGAACTCTGATTGCTGCGTAGCTGCCAAATGCAGCCCACATCGAGTTACAACTGAAATTTTAGTTATGGATCGGGTATGACAGAACCATGTAACTGCCTACGTTATCATATTATGTTGCTTATTGCTAAGATGTACATTTTAATTAAGAGCCCCTAGGTAGTAATTAAGATGTGCCCCAATATTTGAAATATATTTGCCCCACGCCATAGTGGTGATTGGGGAACCCGTTTTAAAAAAAATATTATAGGTGGTCATAATGTATGTAGTACATGTAAGTATGCAATACTTTACTTACGGAAGTTTCTTTGAGCCGGCTATCATTTAAAATTGTAAATCCTCGATAAGGATGACCTGGAATATTTTGTTGGTGGATATTGTGTAATAAAGCGATCAAATTATCATCACGTGGCAAATTTATAATCTGCATAAAATTATAAGACTATTACTATTAGTCATTAACTTTTAAATTATTCTGTTTTCTTGTATGAATTTCCGAGATGTATGTATATTGTATGAAGGTATTAGGTATACCAGAGAGTCAATTGTACTTTTTAAGTTTTGAGAGGCGGAAGCTACAGTAAAGTACCTACATTAAGTAATATTTCAAAGTTAGGTGATAACTGTATTCAATACCTCATCCAACATATGGTGCACTGCATTTTCCGTTCTGCCTGAAATACAAACCAGTCTTGGAATATTATCATAAATTGGAGACTCCTTCAATTTTGGATTAGATTTAAGTAAAACGTGGACATTGGTTCCGCCAAATCCAAGTGAATTCACAGTGACGTAATCTCCGTGAAATGGCCACAATTTGTTTACAACCTGAAATATTTTTAAAATACCAATGCAATAATTGTATTTGGAAATGAGAAGGTATCTTAGCCCTGAGGTACTTAAAATGGCAGGTTTTGAAACTAATGAGTATACAGATGTGCAAACCTTAAGTAGGTAAGCAACTTTTCAACTTCTAGTAAGAAGCTATAAAAGAGGTATTCTAATATTCCAACGTCAATAAGCCAAGGATGTGTAAAAACTCAAATTGTATCTATTTAGTGCCGTTTCAAAAATATCCCAGGCATTTCCTGGTGCTCACTGCTCAGGATCAAGTTTGTGTCAAAAAAAATTTGCCGACACTATTATAGAGGGTGTTACCACCTAATCAGTAATTCTCACCGATGTAGTAACTCGATGAAAAATTAACCAGTCAGTCACGTCAGTGACAATTGTCACAGGGCAGACCTAAACATATAAGGTATGACTACTTTGGTATCTAGGAGTTAAGGAGTATGGTCATTGGTCTAGTTACTTGCAAACGCCCATCGTTCAATCCAGCGATAGATTTATTTGGATTGTAGAAGTGTAAATTTGGTGGTATGAGTCCTCTTTCAAAACTGATTACAACTTTGATCACAGCAGTCAAAGCAGCGGCGGCTTCTGCATGGCCCATGTTGGATTTGACAGAACCAATCAGCAATGGACCATCACGTTCTTTACAAAATACATCGACAATGGCATCAAATTCTTGCGGGTCACCAGCCTGTGCATTGAGAGTACAAGTAGAACAATAGGTAGAAAACTAAAATAAAATGCTGGCACATGGATTACACACAGTGTACCTATACCTACTATAGGTAAGGGTAAGGGTGCCAATTATCAACCCCACCCTTAAATCCGACCCCCCTTTATCTCATCTGATAATGCCACAACATTTGTGGAAATTCGTTTTTCTTATTCCTTTTTCACAGAAAAGGCGAATGAGATCAAAATCACCTCTGTAAAGCCAAATGGTGAGAAATTAAGAGCAAAAAACGAAAATCAGAGAGTCAACATATTAAATTTTAAATTTTGTTTGAAGTGAGCTCGTCAAAATGACTTTTGTTGAATCAATTTTGGGTTAATTTTTATTTAAAGCAGATACTTTGAGGAATAATACGTGCTAATTAATTTTTGGGTAATTTATTCAGTGAGTTTTCAAATTTTTGGTCAATGTTATTTTTGTGAAGTGCCCTAATTTCGACTCCCAATGTTTTGGCCATCTCAATATGATGTTTTTATGAATTCGAGTAGATATGCGGAAAGAAAAAGTAAAAATGAAAAAATGGCAAGAAACTTCTATCCTGCGATACAAAGGGCCAATTTTATGGCAGAAAATTGAATGAAAACTGCTATGGCAAGATATGGATGAAATGCATGTCATGATATACTCGTACTTATGTGACCCAGCAGCGGATGCACTTCTAAACTAAAACGTTGGTCTATTTGTACATTTCTCTATCATTTAAGAATTTGATCGTTTTGAAATAGGTACCTAAATGTAAGCGTTTGTAAGCCGCATTAAATCCATTTTGTTTTTGGAAAGATTGATACAATTTATTGGAAATAAGTATGTACCTTAGTGCCAGTGCCATGAGCTTCTACGTAGGCCACATCAGATGCATTCAAGTTTGATTCTTTCAGTACTTGCTGCATGAGGATTTTTTGATTTGGCCCTGATGGAAATGTGATGCTTTCTTCTTTGAAGCCATCACAATTTGTTTTGGCATTCACAATTGTCGCATATATTCTTTTAGCATTGCCAGATTTTTGCAAATAAATTGCAGCCACAGCTTCGCTTCTCACATATCCATCTCCTGTGCACAGTCATAAAAAAATTAGCATATTGCCATGCCTATAGTAGCGCTTACTTCAGTAGGTACCTGCTGCATCAAATGCTTTGCATTTTCCATCTGGCGACAGCATACCCAATCTCACAAACTGCAAAGAGATCGTTGGTTTCATCAACAAATTGATGCCACCAACAATGGCTGCATCACACCGTCCTGTCCTAATGGCGTCAAAAGCTTGAGTCAAACAAACTACATAGACTGGAGGAAGAACCAGTATCAACTGCGTAACTGGGCCCTGAAAAATTGTGCGAATGGTACCATTACGGAATTATCTGCAGCTGCTAGGTAGGTATTCAGAATTTTTTTCCTTTTTTCTAGGAAGTGGAAGGGATTGATACAAGTGAAATAATGCATATGAGACTACCTATATTCATAAATTGGTACAGAGTACCAACTATGTACCTACGTAGGTACAGTTTCAGGATCTCTAAGTATCTAGAAGAGAGGACTGTAGGAAGAAGGCTGATTTACTAAGTTCCATAAAAATTTAATAAACATGTATGTAATTGAAAAAAAAATCTTGTACAGGTACATACATAGGTACCTACTACAGCGACGCGAGGACAGAAATTTTTCAACAGGAGGCCGGGCTAAATCGGTGAAAATTGGAGAGAAATGGGTTAATTACAAATATGTAGCTTAAAAAAATTGATGTATGTGGTATGTAGACGAATTTATCTATCTATATCTATCTGTGTAGATATCTATCTTCTATGTACTTATATATTAATACATACCTAGACCTACATGCATGAAAAGAAATTTGAAAAATTCTCTCACTGGATCGCTTTTGCACATTTTTGTTTTAAAATGTTCCTCATGACGTGTAGATATGTTATGAAACGTTTAGGTAGAATTCAAAAATTTTTAGTTTGAGCTCAAAAAATCGAAATTTCATCATTTCGAGCAATCGTAGGTATAACTTTGATCTTTAAACATGATAGCGATGTTTATTAATTGAAAAAATTAAAATCAACCCAAGTATATGGTGGCATGATGGAGGTTTTCAAACGTGTTTACAAAAGTTCAATGAGACATTTATAGGGGGCACTTCTGCTCTTTGCTTGAACTACTCCCACGCTCGCTTTGCTCCAGTGCTTCATCCGTGTCCTTCCACGTCACCACCCTCTTGGGGTTCGCCCAACTCCCTACTTTTAATAGTTTTTTGATGTTCTGTGCTTCGCCAGCGTTCGGAGAGACTTCATACCCTCCCCGGACCAGAACCCCCTTGGGCTTCATAGTCCAGGAAAATTATATGAAAAAAAAGGGTCATTGGGAAAAGTGAGGTAGAAAGCTGAATTTTGGTATACTGGTCCATTTTTTTGTGCTGAACACGAATCCAATGAGTCCCTGGTCGTCCCTGGTGAGCGTTTTCCCCTATTGTGGATCTAAGCCCCCCAAAACCAGTTTTTTGCAAATTTCTCCCCCGAATTGCATTTGAGCGAAAAATGAGGTTAGAAAATTTCCCATCTAATGATACATATATCAACTTCACTACTACCCCTAAAAAACACAAAAGGGCTATTGGCGCATAGGAGGGGTGAAATGGGCCCCGAGAGTGTTCGGGTTGATACCAGCATTGAAAGTGGGTACCATCGAGAAACTACCCCGTGAAAAATTTCAGATCCACACCACCTCCCCTTTTTGCGGAACCCCCCTTTTTTGAAATTTCAGTAACACTTTTCTCAGCCCCATTTCAACCGATTTTGAAAATTTTTCTGGAAATTAGGTATATCCTTAGTAGGTATCCTCACAAAAATTTTCAACCCCCTCCCCTCATATTTACCCCCCAAAATGGCGTTTTTTTTTTCATTTTTTTAATGCCTATCAACAATCAAGATTCTGCTACACTCACCTACCCCTCTCCAGAGCCCCTCAGCCCCCTCAATTTTCACGATATTCGAAATAAAGTCATTTTGATGATGTTGGTTTCATTGCTATGGGAAAATTACATAAGTTCATTGTCTGTGAAATAAATACGCCACATATGCTCCGCATACCTATACAGTGCCGTACACATAATTATACAGATTTGTTACGTTTTCTGCGTGGAAAAAATTCAAGGGTCCACCCCCTCGAGGGGGGCCATGTGCTGTAGCTTATTCTACGAGAAATTTTATGTACAATAACAATGAACTTATGTATGTAATTTTCCCATAGCAATGAAACCAACATCATCAAAATAACTTTATTTCGAAAATCGTGAAAATTGGGGGGGGGGCTGAGGGGCTGTGGAGAGGACTAGGTGATTGTAGCAGAAAATCTGAGGTCATATTCGTGCTCGGCGGTATCGAATCATATGAAAACGACACCAATGTCATCAAAATAACTACCTATATTTCGAAAATCGTGGAAATTGGGGGGGTGGCTGAGGGGCTCTGGAGAGGGGTAGGTGAGTGTAGCAGGAAATCTGAGGTCATATTCGTGCTCAGCGGTATCGAATCATATGAAAACGATACCCTACTCATTGATAGTTATTTTTTTCAAAATTCCCATTTCACCTCCCCTCCACCCGCCCCCCACGATACATTATTCCAAGTTTTCACCACGGCGCACCAAAGCAAAAATTTCTAATATAGTATATGATGTTTGGGGGCCAAAAATACATCCAAAAAACGTGTTTACAAAATTGTACCTCGCAATCTTGATTGTTAATAGGCATTAAAAAAATGAAAAAAACGCCATTTTGAGGGGTAATTATGAGGGGAGGGGGTTGAAAATTTTTGTGGGGTTACCTATCAAGCATATACATATGTAACCTCCAGAAAAATTTTCAAAATCGGTTGAAATGGGGCTGAGTAAAGTGATACTGAAATTTCAAAAAAGGAGGGTTCCGCAAAAAGGGGAGGGGGTGTGGATCTAAAATTTTTTGCGCGGAGGTTTCTCTATGGTACCCACTTTTCATGCTAATATCAACTCGAACGCTGTCGGGGACCATTTCACCCCTCTTAGGCGCCGATAGCCCTTTTGTGTTTTTTAGAAAACCCCTCACATTTGAATGGTTCCTGCTCCACCTCCCTTGGGGGTAGAAGTGAAGTTGATATATCATTGGATGGGAAATTTGACGTAAATTCTTGTATCTAACCTCACTTTTCGCTAAAATGCAATGCGGGGGAGAAATTTGCAAAAAACTGGTTTTGGGGGGCTTAGATCCACAATAGGGGAGAACGCTCACCAGGGACGCGCGGGGACTCATCGGATTCGTGTTCAGCACAAAAAAATGGACCAATATACCAAAGTTCACCTTTCTACCTCACTTTTCCTAATGGAATGCTATTTTTCCTGGACTATCACCCAACTCCCTTATTCTTTCACATAAACCATAACTTACCTTTTTTAACTCTAAAGAGGAGTCAAATAAGGTAAGAAAGTTGCAACTTTCAGAAGGAACTTTCAGCAACGCCCTCCCATTGTACTGTGAAAATTTAGACTGCCCAGGTCAATTTGGAGGGGTTGTAGGCTTTCCTAAAATGTTGAAATGCAGGTAAACAGTCTTACCTTTAAGATCAAATGTGAATGAAATACGATTCGCAAAAAAAGCTCTATCACAACCAAGCAAACTATAACCACTGGCACGATTTGCTTGGCTATTGTAGTAATCATCTGTTTCACTGGCTGAAATTCCAATAAAAACACCTGTATTCGAACCCCTTATTGTTGTTGGGTTCACACCAGCATCTACAATCGCTTCATAGGTTGCTTCCAGCAGCAGACGTGCTGATGGATCCATTACGTCAGCTTGTTTGGAGTGTACGTTGAAAAATGAAGCGTCGAAATGTTTGATATCTTTTAATTTCCCATTTCTCAGAGGCACTCCAAAAATTCCTGGAAGAATAGCGAGATGATAAAAATGCTGTTCAGTAACGGTATAAATTAATTTCTATCATGTAGGCACTACGTATCCACAATGGGAGGTTTTTACCTGCTGGCCAGCGTCTTTCATCATCTGTAACCATATCGATGCCTTCGTACAAGTTTTTTTCAAATTCTGCTACGGAATCACTTTCTGGCATTCGACCAGAAATACCAGAAATGACCACCTCGTCTGGTATCACCCATGCTGAGCTGATAGGGCTGGAGCAAGTTGACATATTGTTTTCCTGCCAATATAATTGTATTATATGATTTCAGTCACAACACTGTAACAAAGTAAGATGCCATAAATAACCAAAAGTCCCAATTAAATTAAAAATAAAAATGACCCAATTGGAGTATAGTCTGTGCGTCTGTGATAGATATGCCGAAGTAAGCAGTAGCTTTTGAACGAAAATTTTGGGCTGAGAAAAAAATTATTATTGTAATTTCAGAAAAAAGGGGGTTTCTCAAAAACGGGGGGGGGGTCTGGTGGTCTGAAACTTTCCTGATGGAAGGTGCTCAAGGGTACCCACCTTCCATGCAAATATCAACCCTGAAGCTGTCGGGGGAAAATTCACAATACGTATCCACCTATAGCCTTTCAAGGGCTTCCTCTAAACCTTAAGAATTGTTATAAAAAAACACGAAATTTTTATCTACACTTGTCGAAAAACTGGAAAATAAACTTTGAAAAACACATTTTGGCCCCTCCTCCTTTGAAAAAGTAAGCTGGGGGTCTGAAATTTTTGTCAGCTTATTTTCTCATCACGGGTCGCCTTTGGTGTGAGTTTCGTCGAAATCCATTTCTGGGCCCAAAGCGGTGCCTTATCCTCCTATACCCTTTCCATGTTTTTCATCAGTGAATACCATCTGCCATGCCTTATTGGCATTCCAGAGGGGGTGCCATATCATCTCGAACTTCAGCTAAACCCTATTTACCGAACTCCCCATCAAAGTATACAAAATTATTCTTACCTGATGAAATGATGCACTTTGTTCAAATAATTGCGCACGTGCTAGAAGTAGAGGTAACAAGACGTAAATGCATTTATGAGTGGTACAAAGTCGAAGTATTTATCTATTTCGAAACAGAATGAATACGAAGGTATTCGTGATATGGTTACTACATATTTCCAAGAAAAATAGGATAAAAAACAATTAACAAAAAATTTACTTTCAGGTATCGTTAAGTACTACCTATGTACTTCGAAGAAAACTCTTGATTATAAAAAAAATACGAACCATAACAAAGCACTGAAATGACGTACCTATGAAAAGATTTTAACCTACCCGTACGGAAAAATATCACAATTTAAGTAAGTACAACGAAATTCTGATTGTTAAAACAAAATACAAATTATCAAATTAAGGCATAAGGGCAAAACGTGGTGATAATTTCTAGTTTGAGGAATCAAAGATTATTTTTCTGGCTTTATTTTCTATGAAAGGGCCTTTCAGGATAAGATAGTGAAATCCACACTTTCTCCGATTTGGTTGAAACTCACCCACAATGTTAGTTTGGATGTAAAACCATCCCAAAAAATTTTTTGAGCCCACCCCCCCCACCCCCACCCGAGAAATGTGCCAATACATGCTCAAAATTCAAAATTCCCGTTCTCCGGAGGGGGTGGTCCAAATATTGGTGCTCAGTGGTATCGAATCATGCAGAAACGACACCACATTCATTAATATTTGATTCTCCCACAATTTTCATTTTACCTCCGCTATGGCACATTTTTTCAATTTTTCACCAAAACAAAAATTTTGAAAAAAATATTATACTTACAATTACGGGTCAAAAATACATCCAAAAAACGTGTTTTAAATATGGTACCACGCAATTTTCATTGTTGGTAAAAAGCATAAAATCAGTTGAAAAACACAATTTTGAAGGCTAAATACGAAGGGAGGGGGTTGAAAATTCTGGTAAGTATAGCTCTGTTGTTCACCACACCACTCTAGTAAATATGCACCAAAAAAACCTTTGATGGCAACTATGGTATTTCAATAGAGTTTTCAAAAAAAATCAATTTCAAACTTTCTTTTTTTTGACCATGTTGCACCCCCCTTTGGGACCTTGGGAAAATTATATGTTATACCTTAGGGTGTAACTAAATTTCTGAGAAAATTTCGCAGCTGACCTCCCTCCCCATTTTTTTCTACGAAATTTTGAAATTTTGAACCCCCCCCCCCTCAAAAACCCCCAAAAAGTGAAAAATTTTTTCCGAAAAAAATTCCACACACCCAAATACCTAGTGACTATTTTCTGTGAAAGTTTCAAAGTATTTGGACCACCCCCTCCGGAGAACGGGAATTTTGAATTTTGAGCATGTATGGGCACATTTCTCGGGTGGGAGGGGGGTCGGCTCAAAAAAATTTTTGGGATGGTTTTACATCCAAACTAACATTGTGGGTGAGTTTCGACCAAATCGGAGAAAGTGCGGATTTCACCATCTTATCTTGAAAGGGCCAAATTTCAACCTTGAAGCAGAGAAGCAACAATGGCTTGAGTTAAGGAAGAGCAACAATTTTAAAAATTTATAAGTACAAATAATAATCCAAAGAACTAAAACGGCGTAACTTTTGATGTGAAAATTTGATTTGGCTGGCTTTGACCCATTAAAAATTTGTACAATAATAATTATAAATGATATTGAATTTTGGAATAGAAATGTGAATTGACCCGCTGCTAAAAATCTACAAATATACCTAACTTCTGTTGGATAGGTATTAGGGAATTGATGAATATTTTTAGACTAGGGAGAGTAGCGAGTGTTGTAGGTATAAAAGGATTCACATATTGGATTATTGGGATGGGTATTTAGGATAAAAGGAAACCTACCTATCAACATAAAATTAAGCTCTATCGAAAATAATGATAATATGATTCGAATTAACAAGCAAGAAACCAAAAGAGAGGGGAGATTTACACATTATTTACAAAATAGGCAGAGCCTATCAAAACGACAATCATGTTTCGGACTTGTCCTAATTATATAATTCGAATTGTAATTAGCTAAGAATTACGTACATTTCAACCTCAAGGGAGAAAATAGATGGTACTGTCTTAATAGATCTACTCCGAGATCATCTCATTTTATTAATTAGGTCCTATTAAGTCTTTAACTAGACTATCTAATTGAATCTAACCACTAAACCATTACCTTGGATATTTCGTACTCAGATTTTAACGGAGCCATTTACCTTGGCTATCTCTAAACCTAACTATGAAATAAGACCTATATTCTGACCGGAACTGGCATGGGATCAAGTCCCAACCATGCCGGTGTACTCGAAAATATGACTTACTCCATTAGATCCAATACTCGAATCAATCAGAAAAACATGTTCCTTTGAGCAAATTAACTTTCACGACACGAATATTAGATCATTGAAAAATAGTTTAATTAATCATTCGAATTAGAAACACTTTACATTGCAAATTGAATAATAAAAAATAAAAAGAAAACGGTCGAACATATATCACACGTTCTTACTATTACATCGAATAAAAACATACTGCCGCTAGGTAGGTAAGTACCTAGCGTCATAAACTTTTCCATTTCCCACTCTAGATTTATTCTCTGACGTAAGCTCCTCGAATTCATGTCATAAGTACAGTCTATCCCACGATAGCAAGGGGTACTTATACTACATAAACTCTCCCCCCGACAAGGAAGAAATCGCCGAGTAGGAAAAGGAAAAGCTAGACTACACAAGTAAGAAACAAAAATACAATAATTTTTCTACTGATATGATAAATCGAATGACAAATAAACAAAACTAATAAACTATTTTACAAAACCTTCATAAGGAAAAATTATTCAATGATCAGATTTTTAAACAAAAACAAAACAAAACAAATCGAACTAAACACCAATAACAATAATTCGAATAAAAAAGAAAAAATAAAAATAAAATATTTACAGAGTCATATCCGGGTAGATTTAGTCGCAATCGATAAACAGTACACAAAATTCACAACGAGGAACACGTACAAAATACACGAGAAGAAGAAACACAAAAATCGAATTAAAAGTCGACATAATCTTCGTCATAACGGCAACCTTTTATCTTCTCGATGCAATAATTCTGAACAGGTTCGAATTCAGCCTTGATGTCATCAGGAGTCGCTTCCCGTAACGTTCGCATTAATCCCCTAATTCGAATTTCTGGGACCTTTTCTTTACAACGAATTGATCGCAACCTTCGATTCTCCTCAGGACCCATGATCGACATATCCAATTTATCTGGGTCAAATCGATTAATGTGCGGAATCAATTGTCTTCCAAGAATTATCGTTCCTAACCTTGGATCACGTCCTCTGGATACAGGGAAATCGGCGACGTAACAATTGAACAAATGTTCTTCTTCGACATGCCATCTGATATTAGGGGTTAATCGAATCGGAACGGTAGTACGTTTGTGAGAAAGCACTCGAACAAAATCTTTCCACGGTACGTATGTGGCGCGTGGATGTTGTAACTCGGTGAATTGAAAATCGACAAAAGGTGTTAAATTGTCGACGGCGTCTTGGCTGATTAATGAAACTGGCAACGTCGCATCAAATATTATTTCCAATTCCTGGCCACGTACATTACCGAGTATGGTGAGAAGATGATTCACCTCCAGGTTCCTGTCTTCGTAGCTCCATCTCGGGAAATCGACGTACTCGTGAGGAAAAATTTCTTCAGAAACCGTTTTCCTCACAAAGTTCAAGTGGTTTCTCCAGCATAAAGCTTCAACTCGGGTACGAGGCCACTCAAACGTCTGTCTACGCACATAACGTGGGAAAATCGGTACCACAATATGGTAATTAACGGTGGTTCCTCTATTGAGGCCATTCCAGAGACGTAAGTAGAGTGAAGAAAAATCTGGACCGTTCCATTCGAATGCCATAAGTATATAATTTCTCGGATAAAAAGGCGGAACGTATGTCTTGAATCTCTGCTCTGGGATTTTGTTCGAATCGATAAGATCACGAGTGAAGTTTTGTTTGCCATCGATTTCGGCGTAATTGAACCGTGGAAACGTTACTCGAAGATAAGCACGATCGTTGGTAGGGATGACTGGAACTGCTGCAGGAATCACCGCTGGAACATTCGAATTACTAGGTCTATCAGTGACTACATTTTCAACATCATTAGAATCGACAGGCTTCTTGTTATCAGATGAATTCTCGGATTTATCGTTGCATTTTTCATTCTCAGCATCTGAAGGCGGCGGTCGAACGAAGATGTGATCACTTGAGGATGCAATCACTGGAGGTACCAAATATGAAGTTGAAGGTGCGCTATCCGAATTTGCCTTCAATTGGGCCAACATGCTTTCAAGAGTGAAAGGTAGCGGTTCGTCGGGCGTGACTAATCGATGAGATGGTAGTTCACCTTCAGCAAAGTGAAATGTTACTGATTTCGGTGGCTTAGGCAACACTTCGGGCTCATGACGTTTGGCTTCTGGCAAACTTTCATCTGGGCTTTTCAGCTCAGATTTCTTCGTATCACATCAGGTAAGGCTGACGAATAATTCTCGTTTCGTTGAATTGATCATTCGAACATCGTCTTCGGAAAGAGTAACGTTGAGATCGTGGAATGTCTTATTTAATTTCTCGGAGTTTGATTCGAACACATCATCATCGTCACCATCAGTCGTATCAAAAACATTATCGGAGTTCTCTTCGGCGGACTGAGCAGTTGCGACGTTATCGTTTGCTGGAATTCGAATAGGAGCGATGACTTCTTCAGCTTTTTCAACATGAACGGCGGGAATTACGTACGGTGGCAGATTCAAATCGTCGACAGAGAAGGCTCTTCGTATATTTATCGAAAGATTCGGACGAGCGAGAGGAGGCGGAGGTACCCAAAGCGAGGTGATTGAGTCAACTAAGAACGATCGTAAATTAATGATCTCAACTGCAACGGAAGACACCTGTTCAGATAGCCTCGGAGCCGGATCGGATATGACGCAACGCTTGAAACCTTTTATCAGATCAGCAGCCAAGATGGTTAAGAGATACTCTCTGATATACAGCTCGATTCGTTGAAATTCGCTCTCTCTGTAGTACTCTGCCAGTTCAGGATGAAGATTGAGACGATCGATATAGCGGCGGATGGTTGTTTTAATTGGACAGGTGACCTCTTGGAAAACAATCAATAATGTCCGCTGCTGTTTTCCACGTACGTACATTACTCGTAGATCAAGGTCATCTGCTGTGCAAGTATGAGCAGCGATGTTCTGCATTTGTTGATTCTTTAGAGGATGTACGTGTCCCTCAAGACAACTCGCGTACATGTTATTCTGTGAACAAATTAAAATACCATTTTTCATAGATTAGAATAATTCTATGAGACTTTTTTATTCGAATACAAACTATTTTATAACGCTAAAATATAAATAAAAAAGAGAGAGGGAGAAAAGAAGGCTAAGACAAGACGAAACTTAAGACACTACTCTATAGGAGGCGTTTCTGGATCATCAGTTGCCTTGTCGTATTTTTTCAGATGTCTAATGTTCTCACGAATGATGTAGCCGGGTCTATTTTCGTCTTCCAACTCGTAAACGTTGATCCAAGGTTTACTGACTATTTTATAAGGACCTTTCCACTGATGAGACAGTTTAGCGGCGACACCTTTTTCTTTCGAAGATTGGACTCGGTTTTTTACGAAGACACGATCCCCTTCTTTTAATCGAACTGGAGGATGAACTTTGCTAAAATATTCTCTTCTTTTCTCGATTTCTTTACGTTGATTATCGAATATCTTCTGATGGAGATTTTCAGGTAATTTCCGTTTCTTTACAATTTCAACGAGTGGATCAGGAACGAGTCTACCTTTAACTGCTTCATAGGGAATACATCCAGTCACAGCACTGTCAGTGTAATTGAGTTTTCGCTCAATATCAGGAATAATACGACACCATGCTTTTTGCTTATCACTGAGGTATTTTCGAATACTTGAACCTAATGTGCTCATTATGCGTTCGGCAGGATTCGAATTTGGCGTATAACGCGATGTATAACGTATTTGAACATTCTTTTTGAGCCAATATTTTCTCCATAGTTTTGAAGAAAATTGCGGTCCATTATCGCTCAAAATGATCTTTGGGCAACCAAATTCAGCCATCCATTTTTCCATTCGATCAATGATATTAGTAGAGGTCACGACTTTCATTGGGTAAAGTCTAACGTATTTGGTAAAATGATCCTCTATTACGAATACATGGTCAACACCAGCTGTACTCGATGGAATCGGGCCAAAATTATCCAGACAAAGAATGTGATTAAAATTGTCAGATGTTATCGATTGAATTGGACCATACAATCTTGACGTAGTTCGCATTGATACCTGGCAAGATATACAACCATTAACGTATTGTTGCACTTGAGATGTCAGTCCAGGCCAGTCAAAATGCCTTCGAATGATTCGAATTAATTTTGTAATTCCAACGTGTCCATAGTCATAATGATAATGGTTAATGATATCAAGTTGGAGATTACTTGGAATAAAAATTCTCCATTCTTGGTCATTTTGATTTTGGAAAACAATCAATTTTAAATCATCATCAATTCGAACTCGTTCTGGTGCTTTTGCGATCCAATTTTGAACTGCTGTATCATTATTTTGAATCGAACGAAGTCTTCGAAATTCAGTATACAAACACTTCGGTGTTACATAATCGAATAGAAATATGGTGAAATTCTTATCGTTTTCAGTGATGTTAAATGAATAGCGAGACAAAAAATCTGCGATCGAATTATCAGCTCCAGCAATATGACGAATATTGATACGAAAATTATCCAGATAAAGTAACCACTTTATAATTCTATTCGGAAGTAATTGATTTTTCTTTAAATAGGTGACTGCTATGTTGTCAGTATACAAGTTCACCTCATTTCCAGCGAGCAGATAATAATTTTTAGCCAATAGATGTACAACGGCTAATAATTCTAGCTCCATCACAGAGTAGGATTTTTCGTATCCTTTTAAGACTCTGGAAGTAAAAGCTATCGGCATCATAAGCTCTTTCCCATTCTTTCTATTCGGTTGCATAACAACACCTCCAATTGCCTTCGTAGACGCATCAGTATACACATAGAAGGGCTTGGAAAAGTCAGGGTAAGTGAGAAGGGTTTCATTGGCTAATTCTTGTTTCAATAAATTGAAACATTGGATGTTCTCTTCAGTCCAAATGAAAACACCTTTTTTAGCAATCATCGCATATAAAGGCTCACACAGCAGGCTGATTCTTGGCATATATTCTCGGTAGTACTGAAACATACCGAGAAACTGCTGGAGGCACTTTACGTCTTTGGGAAGCTCAAAGTTCAATATCGGTTCTATCTTTTCTGGATCTACCTGTACGCCTTCGTCAGAAAAGATCATTCCCAAATATTTTATTTTTCTTCGACACCACTGTGTCTTGCGGAGATTTAAAGTCATTCCTGCAGCTTTGACTTTTTCGAGAAAGATTCGAATATGCTCAAGATGCTCCTCTATTGTCTTCGAATAGATAATTACATCGTCTACGTAAACTCCTGTGAAATCTTCACATCCGCGGAGTACCAATCTCAGAGCGTAGACAAATGCTGCAAGGGAGTCCTCCGTACCAAAACCAACTACTGTCATGACTAATGGAATGCCATCGACAGTAAATGATAAAACGCATTGTTGGTCATCGACTACTTTGATTTGCATAAAACCATTGTTGAAATCGAATATCGTAAAGTAGTTTGCGTCTTTGAACTTCATACGCATATGGTTTATGTTCGGAGGTTCTGTAGAATGACGATAGATAAATTCATTCAATGGACGACCATCAAGACAGATTCGAACTTTACCACCTCCTTTGTCAACGTATACTAATCCTAATTTATAAGGAGACTGTCTTTCAACTACCTTTCCCTCTTCTTTCCACTTTCGGATGATTTCGTGGACTCCATCTTCATATCGATGTGGAATAGGCCTGGTTTTACACCAAACTTTATGAGGAGGGGGAAGTTTATTTCCCACAAAGGCAAACCTATGCTCGTAACAATTACATAGACCTATCCTGTTTTCAAATGGCTCATAATTATTATATAGGTGTTTACGCAACGTACCTTTGTTTTTTTGAGATAATTCGGTGCCTTCGACAGCTTCTTCGATTTTGTAACGAAGCTCAGTTTCGATGACATACTCAGGATTCTCGCTAATCGAAAATATTTCTTCTGGTTTGATGAAGTTGATGAAATGAACCTCTTTTAACGGCTGTTGTTTAGGATCAGGTTTTAATTCGAAATTGACTGGAACTTTTTCAGCTTCTTGATACGGAATCGTGAACGTTCGATTTTTACCGGAAGTATTGGCAGGATCAGTTAATTCGATATAATTTTTCGCCGTAAAGATGACCATTTCGAATGCTCGCATTAGGTTGCGACCGATGATAAGCTGAGCGTTGAGGTCTTTAACAATGAATACTTGAATGTTATAGACGCTCTTATTTGGCTTTTGAGTAGGAAAGCTGATTGATAAATATGCCATTTTATTTATCTTAGGATGTGATTTTGTAGCAGCCAATGTAAACTTCTGGCCCATCCCTTCAGCTCTCACTTCGCTCTTCTTGTATTCTGGATATTCTGCTAATATACGCTCGTAAGCGTTTTCGTTCATTAGAACGTGCGAACACCCGTTATCAATCAGAGCATCGATCTCAATTTTGCCAAATTGAACTTTGATTTTAGGTGAAATGTCTTTATTCGAATACTCAATATCGACTGGTTGTAATACGTCGATGATGCTGTCATTCAAATTGAATACCACTGGAGCATCTGTACGTCCATAAAGATGATCGAGATTTTCATCTTTAGGTTGTGGCTTTGTAGATTCGAATATGTTGATATGGCAAAATTTCTTCATAAAGCTACACATTTCGTATTGTAGTTTATTTAATTCGAATATTTTCCAACCTGCCAAATCTGCTTTAGCGGTCTTCGGATTAACTCCACCTTGATATAATTCTCGTTTTATATCGTACAAGATATTTCCTTCAGCCACGTATTTAAACCATCGCTTTTCATTTGGAATTAGTTCGTTACGTTTTACAAATGGAGAAAACGCGTTCCAAAACAGGCATTTATCTTGCTTGCCTGCTGTAAAGTAAATCGTTTTATTTACTTCTTCGAGAGTTTCCCAATATTCTACTGTTGGAACAGCAAAGTTAGTCGGAGCGATCAAAGCGAGAACAATGTGCTTAAGTTGGTAATTATCACGTAATCGCATGATCAATTTTTCCAATTCCATTTGGAAAATCGAACTATCAAGCTTCTTGAATATTGATTCTTGCAATCCTAGATGGATAATTGCATGTTCGACGCCGGGCGGAATATCGAAGGTGTGTTCATCGAATAACTGATTGACTTTTTTAGCAGTTAAATTGTCACCAACTAATTTGTAATTTTCCAAATTACAAGCGGGTTTCTTATCATATTGACGCAAGAAACGGAACATGACGTTGCTACCGATGTAAAGTATTCCATCACAAAACAAATAAACTGGTTCTTTCTGTTTTGGAATTTCTGGAATAACTGGTGGTACAATCGGTGCATTTTTGGTATTTACAATGGAAGCATTCGGTAAAGTGAACTTTTTGGTCGGCTTGACTCGAGTGAAGGTACTACTGCGACCTTTGGTAGCACCTTTCAGTAGTTTAAATCATTTGGATCGAATTCGCAATCGAAAGCTTCACCTTCAGGTTCTGGTTCATTTTCTTTCGGCTTCACGTAATCGGCTAATTGATGATTTTGATCGATGATGTAAATTTGAGCATTAGGTTCATTTTCTACTTCCTTTATGCTCTCAATTTTCTTCAATTGGTATTTGCCATCTTTTGAACTGACGTATTTGAGCAGCTGACCCTTTTTAAACTTTTCAAAAGGATTCGGCTTATTCGAAAATGGCTTTGGTGGCTCTTTATTCGAACTGGAACCACTGGAACTTTTACTGGAACTTGAACCATCCTTATTCGAATATGATTTCTTCTCTTTGTCAAGCATAGGTTTCGTGACTTGATGATAATACGAAGATGCGTCAATATTCTTTTCTTTAGAAGTACCGGAGAATTCAAGTTTCGTAATTTTTTCAATTAAATCTTCAATAGAGTCGGTTGGTGAACACTCTTTGAAAATTTCTCGATATTTCATTCCAATTTTATTGTCTTCCAATAAAACTTCAGATACGTATTTCGCTTCTACCGAGGAGTTCCAATGTAAACGACGTAACCAAAAAGTGGCATAATCGACAGCACTCTGTTGAGGTTTTTTGACACTCTCATTGAAACATTTTAATTCATTAGAATGCTCACGAACATTCGAATACATTTGAATCAATTTGATCGCATTCTCATGCCATGGAGTATCTACTTTCATTTGTTTCTTGAAATTCAATAAATCTGGAGAATCGAGAAAATGATCGAATCCAATATTGTATTCTTGGTTGGTTTTAACTAGTTGACGAATTTCGTTTTCGAATTCTACAATGAATTCTTCGACACAACGATGGTCTTTTCCAGCTGTCCAAGATTTCAAACGAGCATTTTGAAGAATTGTCTTGGTAGCTTTGTTGTGATTCGAATTATCGACGCTGGAAAATACAACTGGTGAAATTTTCAATAATGATCTAGTACCAGGAATACCGAAAGAAAGCTCTTCGCTATCAGCTGCTAAATTATAGTTGCGTTTCGGTATTATCAAACAAGTAGGTTGAGGAACGAAGTCTTGATTTCGACTTCCACCTCCACCACCACGTCCACCTTGTTGTTGAGGTTGTGGTACGTAGATAGAGAATTGTTTAGCAACTTCTTCGGCAAAAGTACTATTATTAACAGCCAATATATCACATAATTGTTTGGCAGAGACACCTCCGGTTCCAGTTGACGTTCCTGGAACTGGATCATTCTGGAGAGATTCTCGAGTATTCAATCTCTCGCGAAGAGACTTCTCAGTCGCTTGCAAATCAGCGTACTTAGCTCTCAACTCCTCGAGTTCAGCTTGCATGACTTCGTCGAATACTTCAGCAATTTCTTCAACAGGTATTTCTTCACGAACTTCGTGATAATCACTGTCGTTAGAATCGTACGTCTTTTTTGTACGAGGTCGAAATGTTGGTTTTGTTTCTTTATAGAAACCAGGCGGATGTGAAATCGCACGTAAATGTGGGCCAACTGGAGAGAAAAGTTTAGCTCTTCTACGATGACGAGACTGACGCTTGCTCTTCTTTTCTTCAGTTGATAATAATTCAAATTTATTTGTAATCGAAGTCGGAGATGCAGAAGCAATCGATGATGATGATGAATTCGACAAACTGCGAGATTTTCTGGACTTTTTAGGTAATTCGAATTCGTCGTCGGAGAAATTGGATCGAGTTTCGTTAAACTGGTCTCGAATACCGCGAAGTTCTCGTTCAATTGAATCGTCTGCTTCGGTTATCGTTTTAACAGAATCGTCGCTTTCTTCGTTATTCGAAATTTCGAGGTTAATATCACTACTATTTATCGTAAAGTTGATGATAGCTGGATCGAATGATCGAATGTCTACAATCGAATCGTCGATATCAGCAACGTTGAATTCTTCTTCTCTATTCACTGTATACAAATCGAATTAATGGAGATTCAAGCACACCAATGGCTTGTTCCGGTCAGAATATTCCTAACTAACTAAATCCCTAACTGAACCTAGTTCCCTAACTATTCGAATCCTTAGGTAATGGTTTTACATTCGAATTCTACTCTAACATTAACACAAACTAACCTAACAGCTCAAAAATACCTGACGTGCATGAAACAAATCTAAAAGGAAACAAATACTCACGTCAGGCGCCAGGTTATTCTCATAACCAATTTTGGCACGTAAAATACTTTTGAGCTTACACAAATACACACAAAAGAAAAATACAACACATATCTAGACAAAATTCCAAAATCTTTACCTCAATCGAAGTCATAGTAAATATCAATACGAAAACAAGCGATTCCAAAAGGTAAACAAAGATAACGTATTCGGCTGGATCTGATGAGATACCGAAATCGAACAATAACACGAATAAATCGCACTTAACTCCACAAAATCCTTTACGTTAATCAATTACTCATTAATTACACGATCGCATCATTTATTCGAATTAAAAATCGCAAAAAACAAAGCATAAATAGATGAAAAATTACGCGACGCAAAATCAACGATGTTCATCGAATGAAAGTAGAAAGAATACTCAAAGAGCTTGTATCAAAACACTGCGATCGTTTGGAAATAGACAATAGAGATAAGCATTACAAAATGGCGACTCGATATCACAATAACAATACCTAGAAAAAATATCCTACGATTCTTGGAATTTAGTCGACGCGAGTGTCGATTTTTCTACACGTAATTTTTTTATTTAATTTTCTGATGATTTTATTATAAAAACACATACTAATACTAAGGCATATTTCAAACACTCGGGTGTTCGAACATATGCGGGAGAGGGGAAAATAATTTAGCGGCCTTTATTACTCAAACCCTGCCTTGCCATAGCAATACAACGTACTTGAACGTAAATCTAGTTGTAACATGTTTTATTTCCAATGCTAAGCAATTCTGGTACTTTGTAGCAGCTGAAGAGTAATCGTTATCTCGTTCGTTTCTCGTTGGTACTCGTTGCATTCGATGGTCTGGTACTTTTCTGTTACAATTTTATCGCGTTAGAAGGCTAGTACAATTATGCACGAGTTAAAACATTCTCTCTCACACGCAAATACCCCTAGGAAGATAGGTACCTACCAATTCAGTACCTACCTATCCGAGACTGACCGAACTTTCCTATAGGCGAGAGAATGGCACATTGCGATAACGAGATAAAACTAATCTAGGCCTATTTGTTATTCGAATCCTATTTTCATGTTAAAATTTGAACCACATGTTCGAATGGAATTTTGACACGAGAAGATCGAAAATTAATAATTTTAATTAGGTAATTAAACCTACTTACACACACTAAGCCCTAGCCCCACGTTGGGCGCCATTTTAATTTTATGTTGGATAGGTATTAGGGAATTGATGAATATTTTTAGACTAGGGAGAGTAGCGAGTGTTGTAGGTATAAAAGGATTCACATATTGGATTATTGGGATGGGTATTTAGGATAAAAGGAAACCTACCTATCAACATAAAATTAAGCTCTATCGAAAATAATGATAATATGATTCGAATTAACAAGCAAGAAACCAAAAGAGAGGGGAGATTTACACATTATTTACAAAATAGGCAGAGCCTATCAAAACGACAATCATGTTTCGGACTTGTCCTAATTATATAATTCGAATTGTAATTAGCTAAGAATTACGTACATTTCAACCTCAAGGGAGAAAATAGATGGTACTGTCTTAATAGATCTACTCCGAGATCATCTCATTTTATTAATTAGGTCCTATTAAGTCTTTAACTAGACTATCTAATTGAATCTAACCACTAAACCATTACCTTGGATATTTCGTACTCAGATTTTAACGGAGCCATTTACCTTGGCTATCTCTAAACCTAACTATGAAATAAGACCTATATTCTGACCGGAACTGGCATGGGATCAAGTCCCAACCATGCCGGTGTACTCGAAAATATGACTTACTCCATTAGATCCAATACTCGAATCAATCAGAAAAACATGTTCCTTTGAGCAAATTAACTTTCACGACACGAATATTAGATCATTGAAAAATAGTTTAATTAATCATTCGAATTAGAAACACTTTACATTGCAAATTGAATAATAAAAAATAAAAAGAAAACGGTCGAACATATATCACACGTTCTTACTATTACATCGAATAAAAACATACTGCCGCTAGGTAGGTAAGTACCTAGCGTCATAAACTTTTCCATTTCCCACTCTAGATTTATTCTCTGACGTAAGCTCCTCGAATTCATGTCATAAGTACAGTCTATCCCACGATAGCAAGGGGTACTTATACTACACTTCAGAAATAAACTGGAATCATTTCGCACGTACGTCGTACTCGTAGGTAAGTAAAAGTAAGTATACACATACAAAAATTTGATATTAAGTACTTATTTGTTTCGACATTTTCAATAGTTGAACGATAAATACATATTACCTGAGTAGGTAGTATGTACTTTCAAAGTAATTTTCCAAACATTTCGATCGTCAGGGGCAAAAGCAATAGTATCTATTGAAAAGTCTGTTACAATATAAGAAAAGCTCAGTTTTAAGTGAGTCTAATGAACACACCAGCAGGAGAGAAGGCTTTCCAATTACTCCGCACTATTAAGTATACATATCCATCTTTATGTTTGAGCCAAAAGTGTTTTAGTGATATGCTTAATTGCTTACCGACTTTCACCAATCCTCCTCCAACTCCCATCCCCCCTTAATAGGGGTAACTCGGCACAATTTACATTTCGTTCCACTGACGTGAGTGATAACTAGGCCCATGTCTCCTCTAACCATAGGTATTCGTTTATAGAAAAAAACATTTCTCAAACACGCGTTTCTATAGAACTTTTACCTGAAAAATGCGTTTTTTGGTCCGCTGGAGGAGCGAGGGTGTGGTGGGAGGCAGGCTAATGGGCTAGAAATTATTTTTGCGGCGTACTAAACAATATACCCTGTAAGTAGACTATCAAAATCCGAGGACAGGGGCTTTTCCTATCTCATGTTGCTGCTGAAGTTCACTTTTGAATTTTCTAACGAATTTGTAGGTAATTTTTTGGCTTTGGCGAAAAGTGTGTAAAACCACAAGGACCCACGTTGCACACCCAAAAATTGCGAAAAACGCCCTCTTCAGACATTTCGGAGCGTCCGCGGCTCAATGTTGATTTTCGCTAAACATTTCAAATTTGCCCCAAACGCTTAAATATAAACTTAGGGAGCTGCAATCGTAGTGGGTGACTATTTGGGACCTCGTATAACCGATTTTTGCCGTTGCGATAAAAATATGGGCAAGTCAGTTCAATAAGTAAAGGAGGAGTTGCGATAAGGCCACTTTTTGGCCCCACCTAATTTTCGACTTGATCACTCTAAAAATGTTGTAATAAATGTCTGAAATACGAATCCGTGGTCAGTTAACTCAAAATTACCATTTTTTGGGCTCCAGGGGTTCCCAAAGTTGCGAATAAGAAAATGATTTTAGGAATCACTGAGTATTATTTTCAAAAACTTTTTTAGCGTAAAATATCTGTTCAAAGCCGATAAACGTTACGCAAGGTGATTTTTCTACTTTCGAACCTCGGAGGCAGATTTTTGGGGGGGTTTTGATTTTTGGAAAATTTTGGAACCACCATTTTGATCCTACCCCTTTGAACCTCGCTAAAAAGCTTTTTACAGTTTATTAGTATCTAAAAGACCTCCATCATACCAAATTTTGAGCTCAATAAAAATTTTCGCTGATACTCAAAAATCCAATTTTCCAATTTTTCGTAATTTTGATATTTTGGGAACCCCTGGAAAACTAAGACCCTGCGATTTGCGCCAAACGTAACGTTTTGAGGTATATATTCGATTATTTAGATGAAAAAGTTAAATTAAGCTTCCTGTTTATTCGTAATTTTGAACCCTTTTTTTTAGAGCCCCTCATTTTAGGCACCCCTAAAATGGCGTTTATGCATATTTTTTCAAATAAATTGAAGAAATTACGTTTGAAACACACCAGCCAGTGTTCGATAGTTTTTCATACGATTTTTCCTGTAACTTTCAAAATTGAGCTACTCGTATTTTGGGTCAAATTCTGAGATTTTTACTTTGATGAAATCGTGACAACGTGATTTCAACATCTTTTCGAAGAGTTAAATCTCAGAATTTGACACAAAATAGCTCAATTTTGAAAGTTACAGGAAAAATCATATGAAAAATTATCGAGCACTTGCTAGTGTATTTCAAATGTAAATTCTTCAATTTATTTCAAAAAATATGCATAGACGCCTTTTTTAGGGGTGCCTAAAATGGGGGGCTCTAAAAAAAAGGGTTCAAAATTACGAATACACAGGGAGCTTAATTCAACTTTTTCATCTAAATAATCGAATATATACCTCAAAACGTCGCGTTTGGCGCAAATCGCAGGTTTCTAGTTTTCCAGGGGTTCCCAAAATATCGAAATTACGAAAAATTGGATTTTTGAGTACCAGCAAAAATTTTTATTGAGCTCAAAATTTGGTAGGATGGAGGTCTCTCAGATACTAATAAACTGTGAAAAGATTTTTAGCGAGGTTTTGAAGAAATGTTCGCGTAAACTCAAGCAGTCTTGAAATACCATCACGAATGAGAAATGAAGTAGGTAACTAGGTATAAGTATATTCTTTACATTAGGTCTAAATGAAAAGTGTACAAAAGTGTATAAAAATAGAGGTAAACAAATTGGTAGGTATTATTTAAGCACCTATGCATGAGGTAAAAAATGTATAACTATATTTGAATAAAACAAATAAATGAGCACAAATTCTTAAGTTACATCTGACATGATACCATCATCATTATTGAAATAAAGTGTAAGAATCAACATTATTTTTACATGCATTTTTTTCATGGTAGTACAATTCATTCATTCATTCATTAATACTTACAAGGGAGGTGCCCCAGGTAACATGCACCAATTTAAATGATTCTTGCACCATTGTATAGAGGACATTGAACATAGTCTACCACAAAATTTTCAGCTGCTGAAGTTGATATTTCGATTTTGCAGAGCAATTTTTCAATTTTCACATTGCAATTTTGAAAAATTAGCCAAAAATAGTCGGTGGAGGTCGCATACCGAAACCTTCAATATTATTTGGGCATTTCGATACACATGATGAGACTAGCCCACAGTGAAATTTTCAGCTGCTGAAGTTGATATTTGAGCCCTCCAGGGCGATTTTTTGATTTTCACATTGCAATCTGGAAAAATTGGTCAAAAACAGTCGGCGGAGGTCGCATACCGAAACCTTCCACATTATTTGAGCATTTCAATACATATTATGATAAGTAGGGCTAGGATTTTTAAGCGCTATCAAACACGTTTTAAGCGCTATAAAAAAGCATTAAAAATGTAAGAAAAAAGCAAAAAAAAGCGCTGTCAAATCCGACCATGTTACATATCAAAATGAAGGTTTTTTCAAACCCAGCAAGATACCTCCCTTAAATATATGTACAACATGAACCAAAATGAACAAAAAGAAGAAAATGAAAAAAAAAGGAAAAAACTGAAACAAAAAATTAGAAAAAAATAAAATAAAATAAAAATTGAAAAATGAAAACTGAATCTGTTAATTTTCAGTTTTTTCTCTCTTGTTTTTTTAAACTGATCTTTTTCAAAAATGTGCAAAAGTTGATAAATTTTTGTATTTTGGGAACTAATTTCTTCAATTTTACCAATTTTTTACCAAAAAAAGCGCTAACGATGAAAAAAAGCCCCAAAAAAGCAAAATTTTCTGCGTTTTTAGCCCAAAATAAGCATTTTAAAGCATTTACACCCAAAAAAAGCAAAAAAAAGCACTATCAACTTTCACTATTTGCCTCAGAATGGAATGAAACGCAAAGAAAATATATTTATGCCGTATAGGGTATTGCTACAAAAAAAAAGCATTATCATAAAAATCCTAGCCCTAATGATAAGACTAGCCCATGGTGAAATTGTCAGCTGCTGAAGTTGATATTTGACCCTTCCAGGGTGATTTTTCTATTTTCACAATTGCTATGTGAAAATCGAAAATTGCTCTGAAAAATCAAAATATCAACTTCAGCAGCTGAAAATTTTGTGGTAGACTATGTTCGATGTCCTCTATCCAATGGTGTAAGAATCATTAAAATTGGTGCATGTCACCTGGGGCACCTCCCTTGTTAGTAGAATTACATTATGATTTTTCATACCTTTACAGGTTAATTTTAGATTCTGCCTAGAATTGCGGTACACCAACTTTTCTTCCATATTAAATAAATCCATGAATCTCTTAGGTAGGTTTACATTGAAGGGTAATTTTTTTACTTCTTCTTCTTCTACTACTAAGTTTTCAACCCTTACAATTGAGATTGATTACACTGGAAAATAGGTTTAAAAATATTTATCGAGTATGTTTACCATATCTACTGTACATTTTTAATCAGTGAATGGTTTTTAAAATTTATTTTAATTTAAATCACAAAAGATATGTTCGTTTTTCCATATCCATGTTCTTGTTTTTAGATCAGTATTAGTATGTTACCCACTGAAATAGTTGAATCTGTGATACTTAAAATACTTTTTTCATTTTAATAATGTGTCTAATATGCAGTAAATAATAGTAACTAAAATAAAATTGGAATTTTAGTGGTATTTTCTTTTAAAAAGTTTGATTTTGTGTACTAAACGTATTGTACTGTAGTACATTGGTCGACCTACAGTTGTGATGTCATGAAACCAGCGCCCAGGCCTTTTATTATAGGAGGTGTTGCACTAATTCCACATGCCAGCAAAGTGATGCTCCAAATAATCAACAATAGGATCAAGGCATACATGCATAGGCAGATACCACCTGAACAGGCAGGTTTTATGCCTGGAAGAGGTAAGTATAAGAGAGCAGATTTTGAACATCAGACAAATAGGTAATTGAAAAATTCTGTGCATTCAACATCCCTGCAGTACTACGCTTCGTTGACTGTGCAAAGGCCTTAGACTGTGTCAATCAGACAAAGCTGTATGCCTATGAGATACTATGCAAGATGGGAGCCCCAGAGCACCTAATTGAGCTGATCAAATCACTATATGACAAGAATGAGATGATGATGAGAGTAGGTGGAGAAGAGTTGAACCCGTTTCAGTAAGAACGGAGAGTAATAAGGCAGGACTACATACTCACACCTCTGCTGTTGAACATCTGTGGTGAGTACATCATGCAAAAAGCCTTAGAGAACTGGGAAGACAGCATCAAGATAGGAGGAGAAGTATCTCCAATCTCTGTTACGCTGATGACACCACCTTAATAGCCTTAAGTGAAGAGGAACTGGCAGAACTGATGAAGCATGTTAGGATGGTCAGTGAGGACATGGGACTCCTCATAAATGTGGGGAAAACCAAGGTCATGGTTGCTGATAGAGCAGGATACTTACCAGAATCCGAAGCCCTGAATGAATTTGAAAAAGTGAACTCATTCATTTATTTGGATTCTCTTGTGGATACTTGTGCCTCATGGAGGATCAGCCAAGGAAATTGGAAGAAGAATAGCTCTTGAAAAAACAGCAATGTCACTAGACGTTAAAGTGCATTAATTTTTTTTCCGGTGCAAAAACTCGGAAGCTGTCGGGTATTGTCAAAGGTACTTCCTTCAACTTGTATTTATTATTTCATCGTCATCTTTCGGTTCTTTCCAGTTCCCAAAGGCCAAATCCTACTGCTTTGTCGGTGCGATGATTTTATCATTTTTATTTGACGATGATCTTCCCTAACACTAGTTTTTCAAATTCAAATTTTTGGTGTTAAGTATTTTTCGGTTTCTTTTTCCACAACTAAAGCCCAATACTAATGATGTTCATTATGAAATTACTTGATAGTTGATGTTGATTGAAAAACCACTGTCACTGTAGAGGCGAAGATTCAAATTCAAATTCAAATTGTATATTTGAGATACATGCGGCAGCAATGTGCTGCCATTATATCACGTTGAGCATTACATAATTGAAAACTGTAAAAATTTTTGATTACTTATCTACGTATAAGATACAATTTTCAGATTTAAATAAAATAAAAGACATGATTAAAACATAAAAAGATGAAGATTTGAAACTATACATACAAAATCAAAATTCAAGCAATTATTGATCAGAGTAGCCAAGATATTCCTCCAGGGTATAAAAAGCACTATTGATCAGCCATTCTTTGAGAGCAATTTTAAATTTTTTTGCAGTTGGCTGGTTTTTAACACTCCCTGGAATCCGATTGTATACTTTTGCTGCAGATGATACAGCACTACACCGGAGAAGTTTTGTACGGTGGTGGGGAGTTCTAAGGTTACCTAGTGATCTTGTGCTGTATGGATGGGTAATTTTTGGAAAGGTTATAACCTTCGTATAAACCATGAGAGATATGTCCAAAATATATTGTGATATTGTAGTGAGGATTTTATTATCAACAAAGATGGGCCTGCATGTTTGTCTTAGAGTTATTTTATAAATTGTTCTTATCGCACGTTTTTGTAGTGTGAGAAGTGTGAGAATTTGCTTGACATATGATGCATTACCTCCCCAAAAAACCACCCCATAGGCCAATGTAGAGTGGAATAGTCCAAAATATGCAAGTCTGAGAGTTTTTTGATTTGTAATTTGTCTTAGCTGAAAGAGTAGAAAGTTTATAGATGACAAACGACAGGTTAATTTATTAATGTATACATCCCATTTTAAATTGCATTGAACATCAACCCCTAAAAATTTTGCAACACTAGAAACATTTGGTAGAGGCGAGAGAGTTTCTGCTACCAGCAGAAAATATGAAAAAACAGTATTGAATTAAGTAGATTATTACGTATTTCCGAGCTTTCGACAATTGTTTTTCAACTCATATATTCCAAATTTGCGTACATAGGTAATATGTTTCGTGGAGTATGTTCAGTTGATGAACGATATGTATCAACACTATCAGGCTTTTAGGTAACTTTATTAAAAAACCACCTTGAAATGATGATAATTGATCCATCTAACGATTAATATTATGGAAAATGCTGAACTAGTAATGTAATCATAATGTAGTACGGTAAGAACAGAGTTTGAGAGTTATCACGTATCAGTTACCACAATAGAAAAATTTCAGAAAAATAGAACAAGTGGAACGAAGTATTTCCGACTGTACCCGATATCGTATGACAGATCCATTTACACATTTTTAAATGGGCTGATTCTGAATATATCAACCAATTTTTTTATTGAAAGTTCAACTTTGAAGTTTTGAAATTCTCTACAAATATTTTTGAAATTAGGTACCTATAGCTCTTAACTTTCTCCAAGTTTCACCAGCTCCGAGCAAACAGAGGACTCCAATGTTGGGCATTATGACGAAAAAATTATTTTTCAGGTAAATCCAAATAGGTAGGTATGCCTAAAAAAGGACTGGTTTGAGATGGAATAATTCACTAAATTCATGTCAAGTGTTTTGGGATCAGTTAATTCAAAAGAATATTAGCACAATGAATCAATTTTTCCTTCGTTTAAGTAAAATAAAACATGATTCCAACTTTACAAAAAATGCGTAATTTATTGGCTTCTTGTCTTTGTTATTCGTGTGCTTCCTCGATCCTTTTTGTTATTCCTTTCAACAAAAGTGAATATCTCCAGTTCCAATTTCATTACAAAAGCTTTCTTATCTTTTTGATCATTTAATATTACATCAGCTCGCCAGAAATAATTTGCCAATTCCGGATACCACGTTACTCCCGCTTTTGTGTCCAGATTTGCATTTGGCGTTTGATAAATGTTCTGTAATGAACCGAAAAAAAAAAAAAATTAAAATTAGGTACAAATCTTAGGTACCTTACCTATTCTCGTTTGAACTTTGATTTTAAATTTTAATGCAATGTCGAACTTTTTTAATGAACGGAATATCCAGTTTTGGTGTAATGTGGTCGAAAATCGGAGTCCATATTTGATTCTTCATGTAAACAACTGATTTCAAATTTCGAGTGAACTTCCATTTTTGAAAATTTTCGCAGTCGGATTTTTCAAACGAGCATCGGTATACAATAACTTCAATCTTTATGTTAAGAGGGGAAAAATACAACATTAATATGAATCGTTTTTTTTTTGTTTTGTTTCTTATTGTAAGTAGGTACTTAGGTATCTACCAGGTTACCAGTTAAAGAAGAACTTACACTTTTAACATGAATATCCTTGGTAATGTTCACCGTCGCAGCTATCTTATGTTCTTTTTTATCTTGGTATATTTTCATCGTAACCAAATGAGCGCTGCCAGTTTCAGACTCGATGCTGAAATTTCTGAATCTGTTGGCGTATTGAGTCATCTGACTATTCTAAGTGTAAAATGATGAAACATGGCAGTAAATGCTTAATTAAATTGCTCATTTATCCTACCTATAGGTACTCGAATAGTATTTAAAATACCTATACATACATATTTTGTACTTACTACAGTTAGAAGACCCATTAAACATACATAAATGAGTAAATAGTAATTCATTTTCGCAACCATCACTCGCGTCATACCTACGTAAAAAAATCTCGAAATATGCCTGGCGAATATTTTGGCACATTACAAATGAAACAATGCTTGTCAATGTATGATATCATCTTTAGCTATACCTACCCAACTGATGTTGCATAGCGATAAAATCGCAAAATATGAATGATAAAGAGTTTTGTGACATGCATATCTGTAGGCACCTATATATTTATTCTACACAGAGGAGCGGAAAAAATGGTCAGTGGGCTCCAATGAATTATGGAAATTTCCACATTATTATCAATCGTTTGGTGTAATCTACATGATCATAAGATTCGAAAACATCGCAATTTGACCTTTTTTGGATCCCCCAGCGCCCCGGCGAACGTTCAAAATGTTTCTAGCAATTTCACACCATTCTGGAAAGGCCAAAATTGAACTTCAGCGCCTATAGCTTTGCTCTGTGTTTATTAAGCACTCTGTTGACCGTTTTTGTTACATATTCGTACGTTTGAAAATTCAACATTTTAAATTTTTCTGAGATTTAAGTACAAATCCGTTAAAAATTTACTTCTGAACTTGTGTTTCTAAAGTTTTACGGTAACCACCTAAAAATAAAAACGGTCGAGATTGTGCTCGATAAGCATCCACCAAAGATAGAGGTCCCAAAATTTGTTTTTGGCCTTTCCAGAGTAATTTGGAATACCTGGAAAAATCATAAAAATCGTTGAAGGCTCCAGAAAGGCTCAGAACTAGGTACAGTAGTAGTGTTGTTGACGAGTGAGAATTGAATCACCTAAAGGAATTATTCATATTGGTCAACTCTACTCAGAGATTACCAATAATTTATCAAGAATTACCAGTCATTTACCAAAAAATACCCACAATTTACCAGAAATTACCAGTAGTTTACCAGAAATTACCAGTTGTTTACCAAAAATTACCGGTAATTTGCCAAAAATTACCGGTAATTTGCCAAAAATTACCGGTAATTTGCCAAAAATTACCGGTAATTTACCAAGAATTACCGGTAATTTACCAAGAATTACCGGTAATTTACCAAAAATTACCGGTAATTTACCAAAAATTACCAGTAATTTACCAAAAATCACCAGTAATTTACCAAAAATTACCAGTAATTTACCAAAAATCACCAGTAATTTACCAAAAATCATCAGTAAATTTACCAAAAATTACCGGTAATGTACCAACACCTCGTTGCTAAGTTTTCACTGATATTTCTAATGTTAATTGATATTTCGAATCGAATTAATGCATATGACTCAGTGAAGTGGTTGTGTATCGTTTGGTGTTTGATTCTATGTTCTTACCCTCGTATATAATTAATAATTTGATTTTTTCGTGAAGTGTTACTGATAGTGTAATGAACTGATAATGGATATTTTGTGAATTCAATATTGATGGTATTTTATATGGATGGTGGCTGCTGTTTGTATTATTTGTCGAATCTAGCCCTCATGATGCGATTGGCGACCCATAATCTGACATTTTCGCTCTAAATTAATTGTAATTCGAGATTTTTATTCGATATTTGCGAAGTCATTGGGCTACATGGGTTCGTAGTCAAGACCTAGCTGTTGGTGATTAGGAAGACTAGTTTCTGAAACCTCCGCAACCAGTTTCTGGCGTTACCAGTGTCAGTTTTCACGGACTGTCAGTTTGACTGTTTATCAGAGTCTGTGTTGAGGCATACCTACATCAACTACCTACAAAACCAGTTCGTGTCATCTTGGCTGCATACCCTTTTCAAGTTGCAGGAAAATTTCGTTACTGGCTTCAAGATGGATAAATGCGGCATATGTAAAGATCAATTGGACAAGATTTATTGCGAGTGTACTGCCTGCCTTTTATACAGCCATCCGAAGTGCAACAATATGCTTGATACCTCTTGGGTACACAAATCTAAAGATAATAGGGCCACCTGGAGGTGCTTACCCTGTTGTGATAATAAGGTGGAACGTAAGAATAAACGATCGCGGAAAGAATCCATTGGGAGTGATGGTATCCAGAGTGATATAGAGCAATACGAGATAGACGAGGAGGTTTTCAAGAGTTCAGTCAGCTCACAGCCAGCAACAATGGCTCAAATCCAGATGCTATTTACAAAAGCTATGGAGCCAATCCAGACAAGGCTGAATTCGATCGAGAAAAGTGCCCAGAAAGTTGAGGAAGTAAAGAAAACAGTGGAAGGTATAAGTACTCAGCTTAACTCGATATCCGAACGTCTGAAGGATGCGGAGACACAAATCAAGTCACTTGAAACGAAAAGTTCTGATCTTGATGCGACAGTCCAAAGTCTGAAAAATGCCCAGAATGTGGCACAGCCAGTCGAGATAGACAATAAATTTGAGGCGATGGAGCGATATACACGTCGCAACAATGTTATTATATCTGGTGTGCCATTGAGTGACAATGAGGATGTCTACAAATGTGTAATTGGATACTGTTCAAAAATTGGAATTGAGGTTAGTGCCCAGGACATTGATGCATGTCATCGTTTACCATCCAGGAAGTGCCCAGCACCCATTGTGGTGAAATTTGTCAATAGACATCTCAAAGAACGCATTATCCGTGCTGCTAAGAGTACTCGAGTACGTGGGAATACATTACAAGTTTTTATTGATGAGCATCTTACTCGGCTGGGAGCGGCCATTCACCGTGAAGCACGCAAGTTAACTAAGATTAATTATTATGTTTGGACCCGTAACTGTAACATTTATGTGAGGGAGAAAGCAGAGGGGGCTAAGGTGGTAGAGATTAGGTCTGTCAGGCAGGCACAGGATTTATTGGCTTCTGTGTCAATGGATACTAGTCATCATGGTGACGGTTAAGTTTAATTCAATGCCATGCAGCTTAAAAGTATTTATCAAGTATTTGGAATCTGGAGGTTTTTTTTTCATTTTTTTTCATTCAATGGTATATATTTTGTTTGAATTTGTTCTCAGAAATCCAAGTGTACTTTGTTGTATTTTTTATGATATTGGTGTAGTAGTAATTAATTATCTATATGTATCCTAGTAATAGTTTTCTAAAGGTCCTGTCCCTTAACATCCGCTCTATTCGGAGAAATTTTGATCATCTTTTGGGGTTTTTAGATAGAAATGTGGAATTCGATATTATTGCCCTCTCTGAGGTTTGGATTGGGCCTACTGAAGTTAATAGATATGCTCTGGAGGGATATTGTGTATACTTAGATGAAAGAAAATCTGGCAGATCAGGTGGAGTTCTCCTCTATGTGCATAAAAGACTAACTTCTAGGGTATCCTGTATAGGTACCTCTACCTTCAATGGTATTAGGGCTGATATTAGTTTGACAAATGCTAAGCCTAATTACAGGGCCAGTAAATTGACTTTTTTCTTACTATACAGATTTTGTCATGGTGATAAAACGCTATTCCACCAAGAACTTGAAGAAAACATCTCAAATTGTGCGGAAACATCAGTCTTAGTAGGTGATATCAACTTGAATTTGATGAATAGGGATGAATGTGCTGGATATTTAGATATTGTAGATTCTTATGGTTTTAAAAGTATCATAAATGAGCCCACTCGCATAGGTCTCACCAGTAGTACTTGTATAGATCACCTATTGGTTAAGGGTTCTCACTTACCAAATGAAAGACAACTTAAGACCATGTATACTCTGGAGTCTGTGCACTTTTCAGATCACGAAGCAATAATCATTGATTTGAAACTACCTGGCCTAAGTTTTGAGAAACATGTGAATTCGATAGAAATTGAAATGTTTAATGAGGATATTTTCAAAACGTTGGTAAGGGAAGTTGATTGGGAGAGTTTAATTGGGAATGAGAATGCTGAGGATGGTATGAACAATATTATAGTGAAACTCAAAGACTGCATTGCTGGTGCTAAAACAAGTAGATTAAAGAAAGGTGCACTGAAAAAAAGGAGGGAATGGGCCTCTATTGAGTTGATGAAATTTTCCAAAATTAAGGGGGAACTGTATAAATTGATGAGGCAATATCCTGGAAATCAATGCCTGAAGGATAATTATAAAGAAGCATCCAGGCGTGTAACTCTGTTGGTAAAACGTGATAAATTAAATTTTTATGATGGAAAGGCTAATAAACTGAAACCTGATGCGAAACAGTACTGGAGGTTCTTGAATGAGATTGCAGGAAGAAGTGTTAAAGGCATTGACAAAATAGAAGTAGGAAATGAGATGAGATCAGTACATAGTGGAGATGGAGAACTTATAGCTGAGCATTTCAATGAATTTTTTGCGGGTACAGTGGAAGGAATTGATGATGATCGAATTATGGATAGTCAATTTACTAGTGAGGTCTTGCCTAACTCATTTGCATTTTCTGAAATTCAGCAAGGTGAAATAAAAACCATTATTGATGCTCTACCTAAAAAAGATAGCTGTGGCTATGATGGAATTAAGATAAATGCTCTCAAGGGGGTGTCACAGATCATAGCTGGGCCTATTGCTCAAGTATTCAATGCTGCCGTATATAGTGGTAGATTTCCACAATGTCTTAAGAACGCTGAGGTGGTGCCTGTACCTAAGACTGGAGACCTCACTCAGGTATCTAACTATAGGCCTATTTCTCTCTTGCCAATTGTAGGAAAAATTTTTGAAACTGTGGTTAAAAAGCAAATTTTGAATTTTCTTACTAAAATGGGGGTTTTCTCTGAGCGACAGTTTGGTTTTCTTCCACATAGATCAACAGAGCAGGCATTGGCTGAACATATAACTCAGATAACAGATGAGGTTGAAAAGAATTCGCGGGTGGCGGCTGCTTATCTTGATATAAGGAAGGCGTTTGACAGTGTGGATCATAAAATTTTACTCGGAAAGCTAGCCAACTGTGGTATTCGTGGGTTCATGTTGGCCTGGTTCAAATCCTATCTAAGTGGCAGAAAGCAAAGAATTAAAGTTGGCAATATTCGGAGTAGCTGGAGAGATATAAAAGCAGGGGTGCCACAGGGAAGTGTATTGGGACCAATTCTTTTTCTTATTTATATTAATGATCTCTTAAAATTGACTTTGCATGGTACCTTGTACTCTTTTGCTGATGACACTGCACTGGTTTGTGCTAGAAGGACAGGAGGGGAACTGAAGGGGGTATTGGAGGAAGATTTGAGAAAAATTGTCCGTTGGTTATGGTGTCATAAACTGAAATTGAACATATCAAAATCAAAATGTGTGTACTATGCTTTTAAAATAGGGTATGAATGGAGACTACCAATTATTGTACACACTTGTGAAAATGAGGAAGTAGACTGCTTGTGCTTACCTTTGGAAAGAGTCTCAAATTACAAATACTTGGGAGTTGTAGTCAATGAAACACTCTCATGGATGGATCATTGTGTATTATTAAGGGGTAAAATGAGAAGTCTGAATTATCTTTTATATTACTTGTCTAAATTTTTAGGGAAATATCATTTGAGGAGGATGTATAGGGCTGTTGTGGAGCCAGTGCTACGTTATGCGCTACCTGTCTGGGGAGGGTGTGCTGATTGTTATCTTCAGCCAATCAGGGTTTTACAGCATAGAGCTGTTAAGACCTTGGTGGGTTTAGATAGGTACTCATCAGCCACAGAAGCATTTCAGAAAGCAGAGGTACCTGCCTTGAATGATATATTAAAAGTAGAAACATGTAGACTAATTGGAAAAATGGGTGGGACAGTTGGCAGGAGAGAGATGCGTTCAGGCCTGCGTGGAGCTGGTGAAATGTGGCTCAGGGTACCTAATTGGGTTAAGGCACACTCTCAGGCACAGTTTGGCTTCAGGGGGCCACAAATGTACAATTCGCTACCGGCAACAATTAGGGGGATAGCCAGTGGAAGATTGAGGGACAGGGCCATAAAGAAATACCTCTTGCAATAGTCTAGTTTTTGCTGCATTGGCTTTTCAATTTATTTTGTTTTTTTTGTTTTTTGATACCATTTACTCTCCACCTCCCCTCCAACATTATATTGTACTATGTTTCGTAGTTTTGTTAATCATTTTTTTTTCTTTTTTTCTTTTTTTTTTTTTTTTTTCTTTCTCTCTCTCTCTCTCTCTTTTCATACCATTACTTTGTAATTTGTCAGCTCTTTTCTATAGTTTGGTTGAAATATCTGCGTTTTATACTTATTATTTTATTTTGTTTTTTGTTTTTTGCTTTGTTGTCTTTGATTGTCTATTGTTTACCGGCCTCCGCTCGCCTTTGGCATAGGGGTGTCGTTAATTTGTGTACCTACTTGCCGTGTAATGTTATCTTCAATAAAATTATTATTATTATTATTATTATTATTAAAATGAAATGACCAGTGGTTTACCAAAAATTACCAGTAATTTACCAAAAATTATTGTAATTTACCGAAAATTATTGTAATTTACCAAAAATGATTAGTAATTCACCGAAAATTGTTGGTAATTTACCAAAAATTATTAGTAAGTTACCAAACATTATTAGTAATTCACCAAAAATTACCAGTAAGTTACCAAACATTATTAGTAATTTACCAAAAATTACCAGTAATTTACCAAACATTACCAGTAATTTACCAAAAGTGAAAAATTACCAGTAATTTACCAGAAGTGAAAAATCACCAGTGATTTACAAAAAGTGGAAAATTATCAGTAATTTACCAAAAGTGAAAAATTACCAGTAATTTACCAGAAGTGAAAAATCACCAGTGGTTTACAAAAAGTGAAAAATTACCAGTAATTTACCAAAAGTGAAAAATCGTCAGTAATTTACCAAAAATGAAAAATTACCAGTAATTTACCAAAAATGAATGTTTTGAACACATTATCTACTTTTTTATCTCTCAAAATACGAATTTTTAAAAGCTTTTGCTCTCGTTTCGCTCGTATCATACTGTATTTTCATCTCTTACATAAACTAACAAAATTTTCATCTTGTAACTTCCCTAGATTTAATAGGGAAAATAACAATTAGGTATCTACATATTTGGCAAAATTGGTAGTTTTTTCTCTTGACAAATTTTTAGTCGTTCGGTCGTCCCCCCATCCCCTTCAAAAAACACCAGTACTTTTGTCCTCCTCAGGTTAACTATAATTTCTGAAAAATTGAATTAAAAACTGAGCGATTTGTAAATTTTTAACGACTCAGTAGAACCCTGAATGTGGTCTTGGATTTTGATAACAATGGCCTAGGTCGACGCAGAATCTCAAATAGACATAGACCTACCTAAGTACCTATATTTTTGGCTACTGTGCTATTTTTTCTAATTAAAACAGGTTGTTAAAAACTAAAGCGTTAAAGACCATGATTTTTTCGAGCAAAATCTTTCTTTGAGGATTCATATCTTCTCTCCAGGAACACCTCCGGAATTCACCTTTTTCCTGAGCGTCTTCTAACTTACACAAAAATAATGAATTTGCTCAAAAACTTTCGACATTTTCATTCGCGATTGACTCTATTGTTACAAACTGTGGTCTTTTATAGACCAACGTCGTTGAATGTGTTTCGAGACGAATTAAAAAATAAAACATTTTTAAAATTTTCATTTTGCTAAAGTAATAACCCATTATTACCTAACTATTTTTTTTTTTTTGAAAAAAACTCAGTGTGTTGATCTAGGTACTATTTTTGTTTCCGAATACCTCTTCGGTCCTTTTTCTTATTTCTCTCGACGAAGGTAAAAATAGCAAATTCAACATTCGCTATCGCAGCTTTCTTGTTCATTTCATCTCTGAATATAACATCTGCTCGCCAAAAATAATTTACACATTCAGGATACCAAGTTAATATTGCTTTTGCATCAAGAGACGCATCTGGCGTTCGATAAATATTCTGTAAAAAAAAATAAAAGAGGAATCATTTTTACAAATTTTACATAGGTACCTACCTAATTATAAATTTTTATTTTTGCTCAAATTTATTTAATAGGTATGTAGGTATTTAGGTAAGTAGGTACTTTTTTTACTGATGGATATCGATTTTGGGTGTCATATGATCCAATAATGGAGTCCACATTTGATTCTTCATGTAAACAATTTCTTTCAAGGTTCTAGTAAAATTCCATCTTTGAAAATTTTCACAGTCTGATTTTTCATACGAACACCGATACACAATGATTTCGATCTGCATTTTATAGGAGAGAAAATTCACATTTACCTATTTGCTTTTATTTTCCTTTTGATAGCAGGTAAGTATTTATTATTTACTATAGGTAGAGGAAACCTACACTTCTGATATTAACATCCTTCGTGACATTTACTGTGATTGCCATCTTATGTGCTCGTTTATCTTGGAATATTGTCTGTTCAGCCAAATGAACGCTACCAGTTTCGGACTCTATGCTGAGATTTCTGAATCTAGTGGCGTATTGTATCATTTGACCATTCTATATTTAAAATGTGGTAAAAAATAGATCATGATAAGCTGGAATAGTCAAGATTGTATAAACTAATTAAAACTATATTCTGTAGATACTTCCGTAGTTTACTTACTATGCTTTGAAGAATTTTCAAACTCACACAGATAATGAAATACTTATGCATGTTGTCAGTTTTCAAAACAAAACAACTGTGAAGGTGTAGGTAGTTTAAAAATTAATGATATTGTCCTAGGCGAATATTTCAACGCCTATGAAATACAAGAGTGCCTGTCCATAATTATCAATTATCATACCATATCCAGCGGCGGTCAGTAGTTTTAAACAAGGTAGCGTGAACTTTGAATACACGAGGCTTCCACCTACCCTCTCACCCAACATCATGACCTCCCCCTCCCATATACCTAACTATTTTTTTCAGGAAATCAATATTTTTATGACTATATAATTTACATAGTCTGGTGCGGTTATATGTACCTACTTATTAGAGAGGATTTGAAAAAAAACACCAATTTTCAAGCATAATGCATCACAAAAAATTTAATGAAGACGAGTCAATCATTAAAAAATGAAAATGAAAATAAAACATCTCATAAAGCCGATGAATTGTTTGCAAAAATGTCGATAATCCATAAGGCTCGATGAGTATCTACCTAATCCAACTCCTCAACCAAATCCACTTCCATTGAAATCACCATCAGTCTTTTGATACTCACTTCTCCAGTGATTGTTCTCACTTAATCGATTCTTTATAGGTCTAAGTCAATGTTAATCCAATTTCCATGAATAGGTGTAAACTGGGATAAATGGTTTGGAGGCCATTTATAGTGAAAATTTGAAAAATGTTGAATAAGCTTTCACTTTAAAAGTGATCTTGGATTTTGATAACAATATTGGTCTAAATCAACACAGGGTCTTAAATCATTTTTCCAAAGCTTTTTGGTAGAGACTATTAGAATTTTTTCGAAAATACATACTCTCTTTTTGAGGACTCACATCTTGCCTCCAGGAACACCTCAGGAGCTCACATTTCTTAATGAGGGCCTTCTTTAAATGATGAATTCGGTCAAAATATTCTGATTTTTTTTCGTGATTGATCCTAATTTCTACATTCAATGGTCTTTTATTGACCAACTTCGTTAAACACGTTTTCAAAGTTGAGACGAATAAAAAACAGTAGAACATTTTTCACATTTTTATTCTGGTAAAATACGAGGGGCACTCAAAAAGTAAGGTTCCCATCCCTGGCATTGTGTAAAAATGAATAAAAACGAAATGTTAAAAAATCGTTTGTTTCTCTGAACTTTCTAGACTATTTTGATATACTTAATCACTTTTAAAATTTAAGATCTTTTCACGTTCGAAAATCAGTTTCGCAATGGTCGTCCTCTATAAACATAGGTCCAACTTATGTGATGTTGATTGAACTCGTTTTTTCAACATCATTCTCGTCACCTTGACATTTTTAACCGGAAAATCCAATTTTTTAAAATGAGAAATAAAGTGTACCTGATCATCTGGTTCAAGATCGGAGCGGTACGGAGTGATGGAGTAAGACTGAAATTCGAATTCGTCAATCAAAGCGCTGGTGACTTTGCATTTTTTGATCAAACCTCTAATGACATCACCAAAGCTTTAATCGACGAATTTGAATTGTCAGTTGTACTCCATCACTCCGCACCTCTCCGATCTTGAACTAGGTGACCAGGTACACTTCATTTCTAATCTGAAAAAAACGAATTTTCCGTTGAAAAATTCCAAGATGACTAATCAACATTACCTACAGTATGACACAAAAGTAGTGCCCGGTGGCTTTTATTTCTAAGTGAAAATAGCTAGAGAGATGAATGAAGCGGCGTTGCAATTGCCTAGGGAAAAATATGGGCTTACAAAAGCGACCTTAAAAATTTCAGGCCCATGCACAGGGTGTCCACGAATTAAAAAACCGGTTTAGTAAAAAAATTCAAACTGGTTTTTATTGGCGCAATGTATTCTACACACATAAGGCGACACAAACCGTGATATGAATTTTTTGAAACCGGTTCTAATTTGCAACCAGTTAACAACAAATACCCAAAAATTGTAGATAGAGAAAAAAGCTTGAAACAAAAGCTGTAGAGCGTGAAAAATTACCCTATCCTGTCTAATCACATTTTGAAACCGGTTCATTGGTTTGCATTTGGCAACCACTTTCGGACAATCACCTAAGAGTTGGAGATAGAGAAAAAAGCTTGGAACAAAAGTTGTAGAGCTTGTAAAATTGAACCACTTTCGCCGATCGGATTTTGAAACCGGTTCATTAATTTGCAACCGGTTATCAAAAATTACCTAAAAATTGGAAATCAAGAAAAAAGTTTGAAACAAAAGTTGTGGGGCATGAAAAATTACACAATTCGGTTAAATCACATTTTGTAACCGGTTCATTGGTTTGCATTTAGCAACCAGTTTTTGACAATCACCAAAGAATTGAAGATAGAGAAGAAACCTTGAAACAAGAGTTGTAGAGCGTGAAAAATTGTACCATTATTGCTGATCAGATTTTGAAAATGGATAATTTAACTTGCAACCAGTTAACTTTTGATGGCTTGCTGCGATAATGAACCGGTTTCAAAATCTGATCAGTAAAAATGGTTCAATTTTTCACACTCTACAACTTATGTTTCAAACTATTTTCTCTATTCCCAATTTTCAAGTGAATGTCAAAAACTGGTTGCTGAATGCAAACCAATGAATCGGTTTCAAAATGTGATTACAAAGAATTGTGTTCTTTTTCACACTCTACAACGTTTTTTTTTAAATTTTTTCTCAATCTCCAATTTTTGGGTAATTTTTGATAACTGGTTGCAAATTAATGAACCGGTTTCAAAATCCGATCAGTGAAATTGGTTCCATTTTACAAGCTCTACAACTTTTTGTTTCAAAATTTTTTCTCTATTGCCAATTAGGTGGTTGTGAAAAAGTGGTTACCAAATGCGAACCAATGAACCAGCTTCAAAATGTGATTAGACAGAATTGGATAATTTTTCACGCTCTACAACTTTTGTTCCAAGCTTTTTTCTCCATCTATACAATTTTTGGATATTTTTTGTTAACTGGTTGCAAATTAATAAACCGGTTTCAAAAGATTCATATCACGTTTTTGTCGCCTTAGTGTGTAGAATGCATTGCGCCAATAAAAACTAGTTTGAATTTTTTGACCAAACCGGTTTTTCAATTTGTGGACACCTTGTGCATGGCCCTGAAAATTTCAAGGTCACTTTTGAAAGCCCTTATTTTTCCCTACGCAACGCCGCATCATTCATCTCTCTAGCTCTTTCATCTTAGAAATAAAAGCCCGGGAGCACTACTTTTGTGTCATGCTGTAGAAGTTGGGCCTCAGTTTAAAGATTACAATCATTGCGAAACCTGATTTTCAAATGGGAAAAGGGCTTAAATCTTACCAGTGATTATATCAAAATAATAAAGAAAGTTCAGAGGATTAAATGATTTTTTAACATTTCGTTTTCGTTCATTGTTATTTAAATGCTAGGGATGGAAACCTTATACTTTTTGAGAGTGACTCATAAAAATTAAAAAGTCATCATTACCTACCCAACTATTAAAAAAAAAGAACTTAGGCGTTGTTCTCCTATTTTTGTTTCCGAGTACCTCTTTGACCCTTTCTCCTAATTCTCTCAACGAAGGTAAAAACAGCGTATTCAAAGTTCACTATGGCGGCTTTCTTATCCATTTGATCTCTCATTATAATATTTGCTTGCCAAAAGTAATTCACGCATTCTGGATACCAAGTTATTATTGCTTTTGGATCAAGAGACACGTCAGACGATCGATAAACATTCTGTAAAAAAAAGATGAAATTTTTTTTTACAAATTTTACATACCTACTTATTTTTTGAGTTTTACTCAAATTTATATCTAGGCACATACTTTTTTTACTGATGGAATATCAATTTTGGGAGTAAAATGACCGAATAACGGAGTCCACATTTGATTCTTCATGTAAAGGATTTCCTTCAGATTTCTATTAAACCTCCAACTTTGAAAATGTTCACAGTCGGATTTTTCATACGAACACCGATGCACAATGACCTCGATCTTCGTGTTATAAGAGAGGAAACTCACATTATTAGATATCTATTTTGCTTTTATTCTCCTACCAATTGTGGCGCTAACGGCCCACTTTTTTTTACATTCCACGAATTTTGTGAAAAATAAGCTCCCAAAACCACATTATTTTTTACCCGGGTAATAAAATAGGAAACCTAAATCAATTTTCGTTCACCAATTCCCCCTCCCTATTTTCAGAATTTCAGCTTACGGATGACTGTTCAGAAGTGTGCCAAAATTTAGCTGTAGATAGTACCTATATTCGAGGAGTTGGATCAAGAGAAATTCCAAGAAACGTCCTCAGGAGATTAAAAAAAATATAGGGCCGTTACACCCTTTCTTATGCAACAAGTAGAGGGAAACCTACACTTTTGAGATAAATATGCTTTGTGACATTCAGTGCGCCTGCCATCTTGTGATCTCGTTTATCTTGGTATATTTCAAATTCAGCCAAATGAACGCTACCAGTTTCGGATTCTACGCTGCAGTTTCTGAATCTATTTGCATATCGTATGATTTGACCATTCTACGTTTTAAAATATGGTAAAAAAAAAGTCACGATAAGCTGGAATAATCAAGATGAACCTACCTGTGACGATTTAAGCTATATCAACTTATTAAAACTACATATATTCTGAAGGTAGGTATTTCTGTATAGTTTACTTACTGTGCTTTGAAGAATTATCAAACTCACATAGATAATGAAATATTTATGCATTTGCATTTGCATGTCTGTCTGTTTTCAAAACAATTCGACTGCGATGGTGTAGGTATGTAGTTTAAAAATTAATAACCTTGTCTTGTGCAAATATTTCGACACCTTTGAAATACAAGTAGGTACTTAACTATTAACTATCATACTGCACCTATCGCCGGCTATAGTGGTTTTAAACAAGGTAGGACGAACTTTGAAAACATGTGGCCACCACCCACCTACCCACCCAATATCATGACCCTCCCTCATCATACAATTTTTTTCAGGAAATGCAATTTTTTTATAACTATATTTACCTACATACATAGTTTGGTGATTGGTGTATGTTATACCTACTTATTACAGTGGATGCGAAAAAAACGCCAATTTTTAAGTAGGTACCTATTATGTATTGCAAAAAATTTAATGAAGAATTAGGCGATCATTAAAAAAATTAAAATGAAATATCTTATAGTCGAGGTGCCCGCATAAGGATCTGCTGCACCCCCCCCCATCGATTCTCCGAGACAACTTTTTTCTTAAAAGGGGAGTCCTAAAGAACATTTCTAGGCCTTATCCTTGGAAAAAAGTGGCCCTACTTACAAAATGGCGACCATTTTGATTGACAGCCAACCGAAATCGCAGATATTGCGTTCCAACATAGGACTTGCATTTTTTAAACTGTACAAAAGTATGTAGATCGAAATAGCAGGCAAAAAATTCATCACCTGTCAAAATTTCAAGTTCTCGAGTGCCTTATTTGATTTTTGGTGAATTTTTGAAAATCAAATTCAGGCCAAAAATGAGGGAAAAAATCAACATTTTACCAAATTGACCTAGAAAGCTGAAATTTGTAATATGTATGTATATATTGTATATCCTATTTGCAACCTGCCAAATCGATTGGAAACGGTTTCAGTCCGTTTTGAGCAATTCTGGAGCCTCCAGCAGATTTTTTGAAAATTTAAATTCCCACAACATTTTATCAAATGGTGTTGGAAAGCGGAAATTTATTCCGAAAACTAATTCAAATGCGCTACGAAGTCGACTGCAGATGAATTTCAAGTCATTTTGGAGCCTCCAGCGACCTTTTGAGAATTACTGGAGCCTCCAGTAGATTTTTGGAACTTAAAATTTCAACATAATTTCATCACATGAAGTTGGAAAGCCGAAAATTCACTTTGCACAGTAGGTTACATGCTAAAGCTGATTCGAACAAATTTTGTGGCATTTTTAAAAAAACCGAAGTTTCCAAAAAGGTACAGGAGGCTCCAAAATGGCTTGAATCCGCCTGAAGTCGTCTTCAGAGGGTGTTAAAATTAGAGATTATCACCAAAGTGTTGGTGGGACTTCCACGAACACAACGCAGTACCTACAAGACCTTCTATCTACCCATTACACACAACAGGGTGTTAAAAAGAACGCATCAGTTTTCGAATAGGAATGCTAACTTATGCCGACCCCTGTATTTATTCTACACAGAGGAGCGGAAAAAATGTTCAGTGGGCTCCAATGAACGGAAATTTACACATTATCAATCGTTTGGTGAATCTACATGATCATCAGACTCGAAAACATCGCAATTTGACCTCCTAAGCGTTTTGCTAGCAGAACCTCGCGTTTACCTCGCTCACTCTCATTTATCTGGCGAATTTCTCGCGATTTCCAGCTAGCAACAATAGCAACATTTCCTTCCTCACGCAAATCAAGCAGTTTACTAGCGATTGTAAGATAGCGTTTTAGATGCTCGCGAAAAGCAAGCGATCATCTCGCGCACTTGAGCTAGTTTGAAAATGCTTAGATTTGCTCGCGTAATTCTAACAATCTGTGAGTGAATTTTCGCTAGGTAGCTTTCCAACTCATGACACATGACGTCACAATCACATGATTACGGTTATAGTCTTTGTTTTCAAAGGGTATTCCAGAGTAAAATAGATAAATAGATGAAATGCCACTGTCCTTGGATTTTTGAAATTTTAATGAAACATTTTGTTGGGTATCGGTAAAAAAAATGTTGGAGCCTAAAAATCCCCCCCTCCTCACCATGTTTGTCTGCAATGGCCAAAAAAAACATTTTTCTGGGAAAAAATCATACTTCAAAGAGTTTTGAATAAAAAATTTTGAATTCACCCAAAATATGGGGAGGAAACATGAGTCTATCAACGAGAATTTTTTCAAAATTTTTCGGCCCCACAGGAAGGAGATATTGACAAACTAAAATTGGAAACCGCCATATTTCCAACCCTAATTATTTTACACAAATTTTGTTTCTTTCAAAAGTATATCTGTACGAATACTAGAATTGGTATTCTTTCCAAATTTTTTCTTCTGGTGGGTCATCTTCAAAAACTCAAAAAACAGTCAAAAATATGTTTTTTGTGTCACGGCACCACTAAAAAAAGCGTTACTGTCAGTGATAGGTATAATTCTGAAATGTTGCATGTGAAACCTGTTGAATATTATGTCTATCGATGTTTGGTAGGTAAAATATACTCGTATGCACGAATGTGCATTACCAATTCTTATCTTATATTCTCACACTCGTACCTGAACTATTTTTACTTGTTGTTCATTACTGTAATAAACGTTGTACTCGTAACTTGACTATTTATCTCGCTCGTACGTAATTCTCAGCTATACCAATTAACATGGTAGCAACGTGGTTATTTTTTCATGTAATGTATTGAATTTTTGGTAGATTTTTTCGCCATTTTCGCGACTTTTGGGATTTTATTTGCTAAATTTGTTTTGATTTTTGTGTCCGCGAAAAATGGGTTCGTCCGAGAGGTCAGCTGTGCCATCATTTGATGGAAATGATTTCGGAAATTGGCAGTTTAGAATGGAACTTTATCTTGAATCAAAAGAATGTGAAACAGCCATCAGAGAAGTACCTGGAAATGATGAAGCTAAGAAAAAATTGGATAAAAAGGCACGCCATTTAATCGTAAGTTGCCTTGAAAATACTCAGTTAGAGTTGGTTAGGAGTCAAACCACTGCAAAAGGAATGTGGGATAAGTTGACTGAAACTTACGCACGTCCTTGTAAATCAATGCAAGTATTGGCTGAGACTGAATTATCTGCCTTAAAATTCGACCCTAGCAGAGAAAGTGAAAAACAATTCGTCTCCAGATTCGAAGCAGGTGTAAATGCAGTTAGATTGGTTGGAAAAACGTTAGATGAGGATACTCAATTATCCCATTTTCTGCTGAAATTGCCTAAAAGTTTGGACCACTTAAATGATGTAATCGATAGTTTGCTGGCTGGAGAATCGAAATTGGCTTACGTAAAGGCCAAATTTATTGCCAAAGGTCGTCGTGATAAAATTGAGGAGGTATCTTCGGAAAATTCGAGTTTAAGTGTTCAATCTCCATCATCATCCAGTGCTATTCCTAAAATCGAGCCAAAGGAAGAACATGTTGAGGGTGATCGATCTGCTTTCAAAGCTCAGACTGAAATCTCCTGTTTTGGTTGTGGTGGCAAAGGCCACATTCGGAAATATTGTCGTAATAGAGGTCGAGGACGAGGTCAATATCGTGGTAATTTTCGAGGCAGAGGTGGCCATCAAAATAATAATCGCAGAGGAGGTCGCGGAGGACGCTATAATCGAAACAATCGTAGTTCAAATAATCAGTATCAACCTGAATCGTTTGTAGTGGAAATTGATCGTAATCCAGTTGCCAATAGTTCTGAGATTCCAGTTTCTAGTGATACCATGAAATGGTTATTAGATAGTGGAGCCACTGATCATCTGGTTTGTAATAAAAGTTATTTTAGTAAATGTATTAAATTGAAAACTCCAGTAGGTGTAAAAATGGGGGATAGTTTTCCTTGTAAATCTGAATATATTGGTACTATTGATGTTGTTTTTAAAGTGGGATCAAAATTTACTAGATGTAAAATTAAGAATGTGTATCTTGTTGAAGAAATTAGTAATAATTTGTTATCTATTAGTACTATGGATGATGCTGGTTATAAAGTAAATCTAGGTGATGGTAAAGCTGAGATTTTTAATAGGCAGGGCAAAGTTATTGGTTTGGGTACCAAAAATGGTAGACTTTATGAGATTACGTGTAAAATTGAGGGTCAAAATTCTAATTTATGTGATGGTGATATGCAAATGAACAGTGCTCAAAAGGTTCAGACTGATAAGAAATATTGGCATCATGTACTTGGTCATGTGAATTTTAATTCGTTGAGGGAACTTGCAGAAAGTAAAATGTTGGATGGTTTTCCTGAAAATGTCTCCGATGAATATGTTGAATGTGATTTGTGTCATCGTAATAAATCAAAGAATTTGCCTTATGGGTCATTCCACGTCAATCGGACCAAGAAGTGGTAGGTGGGTTCGCCGATTTTTTTGAAATTTTTCCTGTGGAAAGACCTTCCAAAGGGATGACCAATGGCGCAAATCGCAGCCCTCTAGCCCATTTTTAACGGCAGCCAGGGGGTGTCAAAGTTTTCAGTGATCCTAAAATACCATCCATTTCAGCAGTGGATTACTCGATAACCGCGATACCTATCAAAATGGAACTTTTCCCGATAGTTAGGGGTTTTGAAAGGCTTTTTGGTGATATCATAAAAATCAGTGTTGCCACTTTTTTTCGTACAAAAAATTAGCTGAAAAAGTTTCAAAACGTAGTTTTTATATCGTTCCGACTCTCAAAAATTCTGAAAAAAATATATTATGGACAACTGTTTATGTTGAACAACATATTAAAAAATTGGGATGGTAACTTGGCGCAAAGTCGATTTAATAAAATTTAAAGTTTGCGAAAAAATGCGATTTTTTGATTTAAAACATGAAAACAAGTTTTGATAGGTAAAGTTGACCCATTTGACCCCCATTTTTACGTATCTGTTGAAAAAGTTGAAAAAACCCTTTCACTCGATGAAATGAACTCCTCACAAAAAAATCAAAATTCGAAAAGATTCAAAAAATGAACGAATTTTTATTTTTTTGTTGTGAGTGTAATTTTCATCAACTTATTCATGAAATACGTCAGAAAGAGGTCAAAATAAGACAACTGGATAAATTTAAACTTTTTTTGATGTTTGAAATTGAAAATTGAATTTTTTTGAATTTTGATTTTCTTGTGAGGAGTTCATTTCATCGAGTGAAAGGGTTTTTTCAACTTTTTCAACAGATACGTAAAAATGGGGGTCAAATGGGTCAACTTTACCTATCAAAACTTGTTTTCATGTTTTAAATCAAAAAATCGCATTTTTTCGCAAACTTTAAATTTTATTAAATCGACTTTGCGCCAAGTTACCATCCCAATTTTTTAATATGTTGTTCAACATAAACAGTTGTCCATAATATATTTTTTTCAGAATTTTTGAGAGTCGGAACGATATAAAAACTACGTTTTGAAACTTTTTCAGCTAATTTTTTGTACGAAAAAAAGTGGCAACACTGATTTTTATGATATCACCAAAAAGCCTTTCAAAACCCCTAACTATCGGGAAAAGTTCCATTTTGATAGGTATCGCGGTTATCGAGTAATCCACTGCTGAAATGGATGGTATTTTAGGATCACTGAAAACTTTGACACCCCCTGGCTGCCGTTAAAAATGGGCTGGAGGGCTGCGATTTGCGCCATTGGTCATCCCTTTGGAAGGTCTTTCCACAGGAAAAATTTCAAAAAAATCGGCGAACCCACCTACCACTTCTTGGTCCGATTGACGTGGAATGACCCTTATGGTAAGGGTCGTAAACGAGCGAATGAGGTGTTAGAAATTGTGCATACTGATGTAAATGGGCCACATCGTACTGAAGGTTTCAAAGGTCAAAAATATTTCGTAACTTTCGTGGATGATTATTCAAAATATGTCATGGTGTACTGTATCAAATCAAAGTCTGATGTTTTTGGTTGCTTCGAGGATTTTCACAATAAGATGACAAATTTAACTGGTAAGAGATTGAAGTATCTTCGTTGTGATAACGGTAGTGAGTATTTGAATAGGAATTTTTATGAATTTTCTCGTCATAATGGTTTTGTAATCGATAATGTGCCTCCTTACACACAGCAGCTCAATGGAGTAGCTGAAAGGTACAATCAGACTATTGTGAATAGGGCCAATTGTTTATTTGATGAATCTAGTATTCAGAAAAGATACTGGCCAGAAGTTGTCAAGGCAGCTGTGTATTTAGGTAATCGTGTTCCTGGAAATGCCATGGAAAATAAAACTCCTTATGAGATTATCTATGGAAATCGGCCAAATGTTTCGAATTTAGTACTTTATGGGTCTGAATGTTACGTGAGAGTCCCAGATGAGAAAAGGCCTGAAAAGTGGTCCAAGAAAGGGAAGTATGGAAAAGTAGTAGGCTATGAAAGTACTGGTTATCGGATATTGTGTGGTTCAGAGGTCATCGTTTCTAGACAGATTAAATTCATTGATCCGGAGAAAAGTCGAATTGTTTACCTAGAGAGTGATGAGGAGGAGGTAGAAGAGTCTAGGCCAATTCCTACCACTGCAAAGTCCAATGAAAGGATTATTCCTTGGAGATTGGAGAGAGAAACCAAACCAGTGGAACGATATGGTGATCCAGTTGCATATTTTGTGCAAGTAGGCGCTCCAAATACCTATCAAGAAGCTGTCACTGACCAACGAGCTGAGGAATGGAAAGCAGCTATGGATAAAGAGCTTCAAAATATTCAGAAAAATGGTACTTGGATTGTGACTGATTTACCTGAAGGTCAAAAGGCTATTGATTTGAAATGGGTGTATGCTAAGAAGTCTAATGGTATTTTGAAGGCTAGAGTAGTGGCTAGAGGTTATCAGCAAGATGAGGATAATTACGACGAGGTCTATTCTCCAGTGGTTAGTATGTCAGCTGTGAAAATTTATTTTTTGTTGGCAGTGGAAAATGATTGGTTTATTGAGCAAGTTGATGTAGATGCTGCTTTTCTAAATGGCTATGTGAAGTCTGAAGTTTATGTCAAACCTCCGGAAGGGTATAAGGTTAAGGTTGGAAAAGTGCTCAAATTGATCAAATCTTTGTATGGACTTTGAGAGAGTGCTGGTTGCTGGTATGATTGTCTGAAGGAATATCTTGAATCGTTGGGATTTGTCTGTTTTGTTCTCGAAAAGTGTATTTACGTTTTGGATGGTGTGTATATTTTGGTTTATGTTGATGATCTACTTATCGGTGGAAAAGATCTCGGAAAAATCAGAGCAATTATCAGGAAGTTGTGTACAAGATTTTCGATGAAGGTCATGGGACCAATTTCGAATTACCTCGGAGTAGATATCAGCTTTGAAAGGTCAGGTGGCGTAATGCAACTTAGTCAAACTGCCTATATCGAAGAATTGGCTCAAAAGTTTCGAGTAATTGACTCAGACCAAATATATTCAACCCCTATGGAACCTGGACTGAAATTGAAGAAATTAGACTCCATTAGAGAAGATTTACCATACAGAAGTTTAGTAGGTGCACTACTTTATATTGCTGCAGCTAGCAGGCCTGATATTTCGTTTGCAAGTAGTTATTTGAGTAGATTTCAATCTGGATATAATGGAGAATATTTCGGTTATGCTCTGAGAGTCTTGAAATACTTGTATGACACTCGTAATCTGTGTCTGAAATTCGTGAAGTCAGGAAAAGTAGATTCGATTTTAGAATGTTATGTAGATTCTGATTTTGCCGGAGATATTCAGGATTATAAATCAACGTCAGGGTTTGTTATTAGTGTTTTCGGTAATCCTATTTTGTGGAAAAGTGTGAAGCAAGGAGCTGTTACTCGCGCTTCTACTCAGGCTGAATATTATGCTTTGGCAGATGCTGTACAAGAGGTAATTTGGGTGAGAGATTTGTTAGGCGAATTTGGTATCGCTAATCTTGTACCGATTGTATTCGAAGATAATTCTGGAGCTGTTACATTAGCCAAACGAGGTAATTTTTCTGGTCGTAGCAAACATATTGCTATCGCATGTCGTTATGTCTCGGATTTGTCAGCCAAAGGTGAGGTGGATGTTCGTTCAGTTGCAACAGATCGAAACGTTGCTGATTGCTTTACAAAGCCCCTCAATCTTGGCAAGTTTGAATATTTTCGTTATTTGGTGGGAGTAGTGCCCAAATCATGATTTTGTCAATGTCTCTTTTTGATCATATTGATCATTTTATCGAATATTGATATTGTTCAACTTTTATTATGTTCATACTATCGTTTATGTTGAACTTATTTTTGCTATCGTTTATATTTCGTTGAATAATATTATTTCGAATTATTTGAAATGTTTTAACTTGTATGTATTTATATAATCGATTTATTTTATTGAAAATTTTATCATGTATGTATTAGAATATTTTAATCGCTAATTTTAGTTTCAAACATCGAGGTGGCGTGTTGAATATTATGTCTATTGATGTTTGGTAGGTAAAATATACTCGTATGCTAAACGTTGTACTCGTAACTTGACTATTTATCTCGCTCGTACGTAATTCTCAGCTATACCAATTAACAAAACCCCTAAAAACAGTAGAAAACCCACCATTTTCTTGAAACCCAAATTTTTGGGTCATAGAAACCCCGTCCCCCTATTTTGGGGCGAAAGAAGATCGACAATATGGATATCGTTATTAAATGAATTGAGCTTGAACACAAATATGTACGAAATTAGATTTGCAGATGGACCCTCCTAATTCTGGAGGGCGTGGCAAAAGAAATGCATGTGATGAAAGAAAAACATCTTTTTATTTTTACTTCTTAAAAAACAAATTTTCTAAAGCTTCAGCTCAAACGAAGTGTTGGGCTTGAGTATTTTCTTTTTTTTTCCAAAATTGAAATTTAAAAAAAAAAATCATTCAACTTCAAAAATCTTAAAACAAAAAAACTTCTTGCATAAAAAGTAGGTATAGTTTTTATTCAAGAACTTTCGCCCACATTATAGGGTCCGTTTTCTTTCCTTTTTCAAATTCTAAAATTTTAAAATCCAAATAATAAACTTCTTTTAAAAAACATTGTTTTTAGTTCTCTCAAAATGTAAATTTTCAAAAGATTTCATCCTAGCTTCACTCGGCCCTGTCCTCTTTAAAAAAGAATCAACTTCCTAAAACAAAAAAAAAATTGTTTCTTGTATTGGAATAGAAAAATTCACATTTTTACCCCCAAAAATCCAAAATAGAAAATGAAAATTTTTGTAAGTCATGAATATTAAATATGATATCAATCCGCAAATTTGTTATTTTTTCCTTTATTACACAGCAAATTTCCCGTATGGAAAAATACTATGGTTGACTAAAGTCAACTATAGTTACTATGCAAATTTTTGTAGTCAACTATAGTACATCTTAGTTATAACTATAGTAACTATACAAAAATTTTCATAGTGAACTGTAGTTACTACGATAAATTTTTGTAGTCAACGTGGTAAATTATGGTCAACTATAGTAACTTTGAAAATTTTCATGGTCAACTATAGTAACTACAAAAATTTTCATAGTCAACAATACTAACTATAAAAATTTTTGTAGTAAACTATGATAACTATGAAAATTTTCGTAGTCAACTAATATAATAACTACCTATAAAACAAAAATGTTGCAAAAATTTTATAAAAATCACATTGAAAATCACTAAAAAAAAAAAAAAAAAATCAAAGAGAAACACGTTTTTTATTTGATGACATGAGAATATGACGCAATTTATGGAGAAAAAAATCAATTAACACACATTTTATATCCAAATTCAGATCGTTTTTTGTGTATTTTTAAAGGACTTTGCACCATAAACCTGTAGAAAATTTTGAACATGAAAATGAAAATATTAAAAATTTTCGGCGGGTATTTCGGCAAAAAAGAAATTAATTTTTTAAAAAATCATCACACTTTATAAAAAAATTTTAGCTTAGTTTTTTTTTATTCATAATACCCAAATAAATCATTAATTAATTTATCTAAAAGTATTCATCATTGCTGTTCAAAATAATGTTTTTCGATTTTCAAAAACACCTTTACGTTGTAACATTTAAAAAAAAAAAATCAAAAAGTTGAAAAATTTACAAGTTCAGACCTAGAAATATAGAATATATGCAGAGTGGGTAAGGCAGATGGAACGACGGCATGCACGTGACGTAACGCAAGGGTCGAGGGATCAAGCCCCGCTGGTGCCGAAAAATTTTTGAAATTTTTTTTACATTTTTTGAAAATTTCATTACCTTACAATGCCTGAAAATACACAATTTATCAATGGACAATCCATTATCAGTGTTTTAACACAATTTTTTACCTAAAATTTTGGTACTACACTATACTATACTATACTATGATATACTATAGTAACTGTAGTCGCGAAAATACTATAGTTGACTATAGCAGTTTTTTCTCATAGTCAACCATGGTTTTTTTCCATACGGGTTCGAATCAAACCCCCTACCCAGCCTCCCCTCACAAAAATATTCTATGTACATATTATGTAGTTTCATGTCTAGAAAAGGGGCCAAATTATATTTATTGAGGGTCCACATATGGCTCTTGGTGGCTCTGTAGATATAGGTATACAGGATTAGGAAATACCGCATCTATTCAAATAGAGTAGAAAAAAATCAACTTCAGAATGAAAAAATTTTTAATCATTGTTTCCTGGCTCCTTTAATTTGTGTATCTTGAGCTGATGGATATTTTTCAATTTTTTATTGAGGTTTTAAGTACGTAGGTCTACTTACCAAATTGAAAATTCAATTGATAGATAAGTAAATGATTGATAATGAACATTCTTCTTAAAAAAATTGGCAATGAGAAACACCGATTCACACACTGCAATCCTATAAAATGTCACATTACAAACTTGTACAGTGATACACCAATAAGGAGGGCCCAAATGAAATACATCAGTCGTGGCCCTGTCGTTAAGTGTGGGTAGTAGTTAGGAACATAGAGTTTCTGGTTTGAATCCCCGTTAATTAGGTAGGAAAATTTTTGTAAGAAAATTTGGTCTTAAAAAATTTATTGTGATGAGGAGAATTCAGACGTGAAGAAATACTCGAAATTGAGGGTACCTAATAGAGCTCGAACCAGTCCGAATACCAAATATACCTGGTCCTGGGTCAGGCAAAACCGGGTATCCTCTTTAACGGAGTACAATACCATACTCTTATTCAGTTCAATTTTTGCCAACCGAATATCCCTGGTAGTGTATTACGTCATGCATACAAATGGGCATATGGGTGCAGGTATGATGCATTCATTCATTTCTTATCATGCAAGTAACACAAACACTTTGACAACACACACAATAGCCGTTGAGAAGGCGAATACATAGCGTTCTGTTTCGTCAAAGGCCGAACAGGGACAGAATACTACCAGTCCCGGGTTCATCTTCATCAAACTGCCCGTACGGAAAAAAACCATGGTTGACTATAGGAAAAATCATAGTATAGTAACTATAGTATTTTCGCGACTATAGTTACTATAGTAAATCATAGTATAGTATAGTTTAGTGTAGTACCAAAATTTTAGGTAAAAAATTGCGTTAAAACACTGATAATGGAATGTCCATTGATAAATTGTGTATTTTCAGGCATTGTAAGCTAATAAAATTTCCAAAAAACAAAAAAAAAAATTTCAAAAAATTATGGCCCGCACGGGGCTCGATCCCCCGACCCACGCATCGCGTAACGTACATTCTGCAGTTGTCTTTGCCACCTTCCTAACCCACTCAGCCACACCGCTAGTTACCAGAATGGGGTTTATTTGCGTATACATATTTGAAGCACGGAAATGCAAAGTCGGCTAAGTGCCAATTTTTCAAAATGCGTTTTTTCAGTGCAATGTGTACTTAGTGTTGTTACACATGCAATCATATCTTCACATTAGGGAAAACACATCTCCAAGTTATACTATTGAACACTGAAAGATAGCACTTTCCATAAAAGATACGTGTTACGCGAGCGCGTATTTACGCTCTCCTGTAAAAAAACGTTTTTGGTACTTAGCCGACTTTGCATTTCCGTGCTTCATTTACATTCTATATTATTAGGTCTGGACTTATAAATTTTTCAACTTTTTTTTTTTTTTTTTTTTTAATGATGTTACAATATAAAGGTGTTTTTGAAAATTGATAAAAATTATTTATGATGAATAGTTTTAGATAAATTGAATAAGTGATTTATTTGGATATGTACTATGAATATTAGGCACTTTAAAAAAAAAAAACTCAGCTAAAATTTTGGTACAGTGTGATAATTAGAAAAAAATTGTTTTTTTTTATTGCCAAAATACCTGATGAAAATGTTTTAATATTTTATAATTTTAATTTTCATCTTTATAATTTTTTACACCTGCAGGTTTATGGAGCAAAGTCCTTCAAAAACCTACAAAAAAAAACGATCTGAATTTGGATACAAAATGTGTGTCGATTTTTTTCTCACAAATTGTGTCATAAATACTCAAGTCTTCAAATAAAAAACGTGTTTCTCTTTGAATTAAAAAAAAAAAAAAATTATTTTCACCGTAATTTTTATAAAATTTTCGCGAAATTCTTGTTTTATAGGTAGTTACTATAATTGACTACGAAAATTTTCATAGTTAGTATTGTTGACTATGAAAATTTTTGTAGTTACTATAGCTGACTATGAAAATTTTTATAGGTACTATAGTTGACTACAACTCACTATGTTGACCACAAAAATTTATCGTAGTAACTATAGTTCACTATGAAAATTTTTGTAGTTACTATAGTTCACTACATCTTACTATAGTTGACTACAAAAATTTGCATGGTAACTATAGTTGACTTTAGTCAACCATAGTATTTTTCCGTACGGGTGGTAACTGGGTATATTCAGTATTCGCTTCAAACAAATATGGTAAAGAGTATACCCAGGTACTACTCTGTCCCAGTTCAAGCTCTGGTACCTACCCTCACTCTTTTTAAATTTTGAAAATAAAATTTTGACCTTAATGGGTGATTTCTATTTTATTTAGTGGAATGCTAGCGTATAGCGAGCTGAGAAAGAAGCAACATGTTCTGCTTGTGTTTTTATTGCTCAAAAAAATCCGAAAACCGCACAAAATGCTAGCTTTCTGCTAGCTTTTTCCCAGCTGAGGCTCCATTTCTTTTAGCGAACACACTAGCTTTTTGCTATAGTGATTTTTTTAGCGTGAAACACTAATGAAAAAAGCTAGTGGAGAGTCCCAGAATCACGCTAGTGCAATTGTAGCGTGATTAGCTAGCTATTATCTAGCATTTTTATCCGAATTTTTGTCAATTGGCAAGTCCCCGATCCGTCAGAGTGCGCTAGTGTGGTCGTTGGTGATGAGACCATTCTAGCATTGTGCGGGTATCCTATGATGAGATCTGTATTAATATTGAATGGAAGCAAATTAAAGACGTAATTTTGCCGACAAGAATTCTTTGCCTACAATTAAAATTTGAACTTGCTATTACTGCTGTGTTAAAAAAATTTGAAAAGCTAGTGAATCTGTTCAGAAAAAATGAAAAATTTATATTTTTCATGTGCTTGATATGGTGAGATATGGCCCAACTACGTAAGTAGTTATTCAAAGCATAACTATAGGTAGCGTGAACGTGAGTGGTGGGAACGTGTTAACTCCGCAAAGGTCGTGACGTAGGCAACGCATCGAGCAACGCATCGAGCGCGATGCATATATAATGCATCGCGAACGCACCAAAATTACTTAGCATAGGTATCTCGAGCTCGCCGGTGCTTCGTCGTAACGCGCATTTCCTCAGATATGAAACTTAGTAGATGTGACAGGCAGGTAAGGTATCCCGTAAGGGTACCAATCCCCTATTTATCCAGGCATTGCCCACTACATATAGTGGTTAAAATGAAATTGAGTCGTGATTCGAATAAGTTAACTATCCGGTCGCGATATTATTGGGTATGGAGTAGATCTTCCCGGGCATCACTCCTACTGCTAGTAGAATAGGTACCTCGTGTAATACATTGCTGTCGCCTGTCCTAGTATGAGTGAGCCACCTTGAAAGAGACAGTAGAAGCGGACATTATGTGGACCTTGGTGAGTAACCTCATCATTTATTTAATAAGGTAATTTTTCCCATACTTACGAGTATTGAGAAGTAATCTCTTTCTTCGTAAGTATGTAAAATTAGGGTTTATTGTCATCCCTGCTTAATTCATCACCTTCGAGTACAATAATACTTTAGCGTATTATAACTTAATTCATTAGCGCGAGACGCATAGTATGGACCTGTGTCCATATTAATGATGTAAAATTATGTAAATTCTTTTATATCTTGATTCACCTGACATGATCGAATTATAATAATAAATCAATTAGACATGTTGTATCGTCTTGGTGTTATTATTATTACATCTGATCATAAATGCATATAGTATTTCTGCATGACTTCTGAGCTCTCCGACACCCATAGACTAGCCAGGTATAGGGAAATATTAACTACTTACGTAGTGATATTTAGCCTTCTCCCCTCAGTAATATTTCTAATAATATTCTCTCCCATAGTTATGCCAGATTTAACCATATCATTTTGGCGCCCACCTTCCGCGTAATTCCTCTGAAAATTGCAAAATTTTCAGTCCGACTTACTAAAAAACCCACCCTCAAAATTTTAAATTTTTTCAAAATTTGCAAAATTTTCAATTTTTTCAATTTTTCCGAAACTTGAATTCCAAAAAGCTCTCTTCAAGAGCACAATTCAAGTGAAAAAATTAATCTAATACCTTCAGTAAACTCGCTAAAACACTCGTAAAAAATCCATAAATTTAAAATAATTAATTTCAAAATTTTCAAATTTTTTCAAATTCTTTTTTAAACTAAATATGGTGACAAATTCAAATATTAGAACATAGCGAGCCATACTCAAATGATAGTTCTGTAGGAGATAGATAAATTTCTACTTCTTTTTTGAAAAATTGCAAATAACCTTCTTTTGACTGAGATAGTTGCATTCATGATTTTTCGTAAAAACACCACGAAATGGCAAAGTATGCAATTCATCTGACTCAAAAGATATCTAAATTGCCTGTAAAATTAAAAATTAGTGATGAGTTAAAGTATACTAATTCGCGATTCTTTTTTACTAACATACTAATATTGCATGAAAATTGTCTTAACAGCTTTTTCTAAAAACTTCCGAGCATAACAAATTTTTTGTTTTTTACCAAAATCGTATGTCCCATATACTGTAGAAAGTACAAATTATTTAACTCGGAAATCACTCAAAAACCATAGTGTTTGCTTCTAAAAGGTCGCAAAGGTCAGAAAAGGGGCAAAAATTATGCAATCTTTTTAACTAAAAAATTAATAAAATCCATCTAAAATCAACTTTTGAGCAAAATTCATGTAAAAATAGTCAAAATTAGATCCGAAGAGAACTTTGAAAATGATTTAATCGAACTATTTCGTGTTAAAAATCTCACTAAATATATGTCTGAAAACTGTAAAAATAAACAAAAATAGTCTATTTTATGCTAAATCATAAAATAGTCTCAAAATGTATCTTTTTGTTAGGTTCTTTGTTCATAGCGCAAAGGCTGGCAAAGATCTCAAGAGTCTCAGATGTTTCAATATATTGCAAAATACATGATTCGAAACAATCCTAAATCCAATGTAAATCTCTAATATTCCCAATAAGATTTTTTTTGAAAATATGCAAAATCTTAAATACGATCTTCCAAGATAGGTGGCCTGTCTAAATTGACTATTCATGTAGTCTGGCGCCTGACGTGGATTGAACCTCTTTTGGAAAAAGTCATACATGCCACGTATCTTCGAATTTCAGATACTTTGCTATACTTTCAAAACAGAAAAATGCTCCTTTTCCATAAATTCGGAAATATGCAAAATTCTAAAATTCCTGCATATATCCCAACGTATTTCCGAAAACCATTTTCTGAAAATAAAATTTACCAAAGTTCAAAGATATGCAAGTGCTAAATTCATATGTCCCAGCACATCCGTGAAAATTCTAACAGAAAATTCAGATTCTATAAGAATAAACCAATTTTTGACAAAAATTCATAACTTTTTGAAAACTAAAAAATCCGTTTCTAAATCAAAATAAATCACATTTAACGAGCTAAAAATACTCAAAAACATAATAATAGGAAACTTAAAAAGTCTCAAACAGTTTTGATCTAAAATAAAAACAATTCTAAGTTCGTTTTATGCAAAAATAAACTAGACAAAAATTACGTTTTGGGATACTAAAAATACGCCATTCTTTGTCTACTAGAATATATCAGCTGGAATTTTGGTGTTCTATAGTCTCGTAACGATAGCTATACATGCCAAAAAGCCTTTGCAAAGGTACAGGATAGGGGTCAAAGAATGACTATAAAATCATAACTATTCAAATTTACTGAATTTTGGACAAAATTCCCTAATTAAAATTTCTAAAATAACCCTCATTTTTCCATAAAATTCTGAAATACTTTGTTTCGAATAACTAGATCCGCATGCAGGATAGTTAGAACAATAGAAAAATTTAATTTCTCAATTCAGTCTTTTGGAAATATAAAATGAACTAATTTGTCTGGTATTCCTTTGAAGAAATTCAGGGGTTCAGGGGGCAAATGGTTTCAATGTATTGACCAACAATTTGCTAAGTGAATAAAAAGGCATTGAAAGTTGAATCAATTCATCACCTACGAATTGCAAAATGACTAGACTATCACATATTTTAGGAGTTTTAATACTCGAAAATATGGAAATCTGGACTCTACCTGTGCTCATACAGACGACACATTTTTCTGTATTTTTCAGACTGCGTAATGAGTTTGATTATTTTGAATAAGAAAAAGTGTCAATCTGGAGTGCAACAGAGACCAGGTTATAGTAAAAATGCCGTAATATTCGCTGAGTGAAAAATAGGTCAGCACAAGTATAATTATATTTTCCAAAAATCATGGTTTCTTCTATTCACTGAAACACATTCTAGGATGTGTCCAGTGAAGGGAAAACAAACCATATAAAACTTCCGATCAAATATTTCAAAATTTCATTTTGAAAGTCCCAAAAAGTATTTCATACACAACATAGGATCCTTTACACAATTCTATGTCTCACGAATTCGTTTCTTGTATACTGGAAAAATGCCAGTCAATATTTTGAGGTTTTAAGTCTCGTAAACGAAAAAATATGAAACTTATGCTCGAAGTATTGGCTGGTAAAATTACACAGTGGACCAGAAAAGAATCTAAAAATCCCCAACAGATCTGAAAAAACCAAATTTCACATTCTTTTCTAAATCTTTCTAAACCAAAATCTACCCCTATAAAGTTCTTTGTTACATAGATTTCTTCTCGAAAAAATAGTAAAACTCCAAACTATCAGATTATTTCATATACCAACACTCTCGTTTTCGTTTCGAAACACTTTCCATAGCCACATTCCAAAGACCTTTTTGCCTTTGCAATGCACAAAGAGATGGTCCGTGAGAACCAAGCTATAAAAATCTTTGTCTTCCATGGGAAAATTATTCCGAGCATAAGAAATCAATAAATAATTATGTCTATTTAAAAAACATACATATTAGGCACAAATAAGCTATACTGCTTAGGCACATAATATGTGTATTAAGTAGACAAGTAAATTTATGAGATTTCGAAACAATTAAACTGTCACTCAAAGATTTCGTTCTGAATAATTGAAAAAATATTTTGACATTTTTATGATCTGTAGATTTCTATTAAAAATCAGTCTTTTTATACACGCGAGTATATTTAATCAAAAGCAACCAACCTCCAATTAACAAAAATGCACCTTTTTGGATGACACTAATGTCCAATAAAATATTCAGCTACCGTATTTTTCTCAAAACAAATAAACATAAACTAATCCGAAAATGAGAAACAATAAATGTCATCTAATATGTTCAATGTTTTTTAAACAAACCCATTTAAAAATCACACGTAAAAATACCTTTAATATGCTAATCATATTAAAGGCTCGCGCCAAAAGGTATTAGCCTTAAGTCCAGTAAAATGATTAGGGCCATAAAACTGTCAAATAATCATAAAGGTAACGAAAATTATCACCTATTATCTTGCCGCTTTTATACAGGTGATAAAAACGTCAAGATAAGAATTCGTCTACCTTTTTATCGTGGTGATAAAACTGTCATGAGTATTCTAGAATACAAAGACATTTTTATCACCTCAATAGCTTTTTTTTTCCAAATTAAAATACTCGGAGATGCTAAGAAAGAATCAATTTATTATATGCATATGTACATAATTAATATAAGAACATATAGAGTAATCTAGTCTAGGAACTATTATTACATAGGTATCCTATATTTATTTACATTGTACCCAAGCCCATAAATATGTCATCTTTTTCACATCTTAGAGTGTGGGAAAGACTTTCAAAAATCATAATGCATTTTTGCTGGAACCTTAAACAAATAAAAGCTCCGACACGTTACACACAAAAATCATTCGTGCTACAAGTAGCAACGTGTGCGGAGCTCTTCCTTCAAGTACTCGGCTACCTATTTGATTTCTTCCTTCACGCATCCAGCTACCTACTCAACTCATCTGTTCGAGAATCCAGTGAACTCCTGCTTACTCTAAGGTAATATTGCACAAGTTTTTTGGATTTCGAAAGCAATTCGTTACCCAAAACATTATTTTTCGCGATGGAACCGACTAAAAAACCTGAATCGGAACCCCCAACATCTATTTTTGAACCTAGGATCGAAATATTGACCCCAAAATCGCCTCAATATGATCCAAATTTAGGACCTGCAAAAGTTGTAGTTTTAGAGAATAAAACTGAGGCAGAAATAGATCACATGAAAAACACAGTTTTGGAAAAAGAAACTGAGGAAGAAATAGGAAAAATATTTGATGAATCTGAACCCTTTTCGATATATGACTTGGATAAGAAAGAAATTGACAAGCCTTCTGATGAAAAACCGCCTAAATTGGAAAAATTTGATGCTAATGATGAAAAAACTGATAAATTTGATGAAAATTTGGACAAATATGTCGAAGTGAAAGATCAACCTCAAAGTTTTCAAGAAATTTTGCACCCGGATATACCCATTGAAACTCTCGACGAGAGAATAAGTCGCTATTTGGACTCAAAAGCCAAAAATGAGACCCTATCTTTTGAGGAAAAATTAGCCAAATGCGCAGAAAAAGTGGAAAATTCGGAAAAACTTCCACCATTTGGAGAATCGTTCAAAAATGTAGCAACCCAAACCTTTTTGACTTTCAATAATAATTTGGATTCACAAATTCCCTCCACTGAATCAGCTAGTGAAAATATTGAAATGCAGGAAATTCCCTTAAAGAAAGAAAATAAAGCTGATTCAAGCGACGAAAAAATGGAAATGCAAGAAACTCAACTTGACAAAAACAAAATTTTTGAAATTCCCGTGATTAAAGACGAAATTAAGATAAAAATTGAGTCACCGAAACCTATGGCTGGTCAATTAATCGATGAGGAAACAATCGAGAAAACAATTGCTCAAATTCAGGAATCACCTCAGGAATTAGAATCTCAAGCTACAACTGCTGCTTTAAATTTAATGACCACCGAAATTATGCAAGACTCTGACGACGATGAATCCACGCTTTCGGGAAACGAATCACACTAGATGCTCCAGGGGCAGCTCCTAGTGAAGAATCAGCCCCAATTGAGGATATTTTTTCAAAATATGTCTGGATAGGCGATGGATTAGCGCATTATATGATGCGAGGCGAGAATGTCTTAGTGACACATTTACCCGATCACCTCAGAGACCAGATCACTCTAGAGGAATTGCATAACAGGATATCTCAACTCGATATTCCTCAAAATTCAAAAATAATACTCTCGGCTTGCCAAATTGAATTTAATTATTCTCGAAAACCGTACAAAATCATTGAAGATCAATTACTTGACGTACTCGATCTACTTTTTCAAAAGAAAGCAGAAAGTATTATTTTGCTATTCCCACTGCTCAAACCTCGCATATCATCAGAGCCGTTAGTCAAAATTTCTAGGTACATTGACTTTAAGGAAATGTTTACCCGCGCTACAGCTGATCCTAGAATTAAATTTGTACAGAGCCCATCTATGCAGTTTCTAGAAACTGAGCTTATTAGCCGTGGTGGAAAACAGTTTCTTAGACCAAAAATAGGACCCCATGGAGAAATTCTGCCCGTACGTCAGAGATTCCATTTCGTCCCAATTTTACGAAGATTTTTTCCATCAATTTCGCAATATAAGGAAACCGAAAAATTAATCGAAGCTGAACTCAAACGAATTGAAAAAGCTGCCTTGTTCAAGACTGATCATCAAGATAGGAATATAGAAGGAGATACGAAACGATTATTTGAACCAAAGACAGCACCCTATATTCACCCTGGGGATAAGGAACCAGAAATCGAGCTTGGAGATAAACCCCCACCACCCATGATGGTATCAACTTCAAATCCCGAGTCGATCACACCGGAAGTTGAACTCATCACGGCTCAAATTCCACCACTCATGTCACTGGCTTCAGAAACACCTTCTCCACCACAAATTTATCAAAACATCCAACTCGACCCATTAACCACAGCAGAACTACCCATGGATAACACCCTCAGTTCATTAATGGCAGGGAATATTGAGGAACAAATTGAAGAACCCACTACATCAAGGAGTGCTCGCAAACGAAGAAGAAGGCGAGAAAAACGTTCAAAAACCCCAATACCCCCTGCTTCACCTCCTAAACCCTTCCGCCACTTACAAGATCCTGAAAATCTTAAGGAATCTACCATGGCACAGCTCTTACATCCAGCCACAATAGACCCAGCGTGCATAGTAGGAGTGGCAGTTGGCCCAAAGTTTATATCCCTACAATTGGACACTGGGGCAATCCTCAGCATAATTTCTCAACCAGTAATCGATATCCTCACAACTTACGCACCCAAAGATCTTTCTTACATAGAATTGAAACAACAAATCTCCTTGACTTTGGCTGATAGCAAGACAATCGCGATAGCAAAGCATTGCGTAGAAATACGATTGATGTTGGGAAATCGAGAAATAAATATCCCATTTTATATAATCGATTCCGCGGAAAAAGTATTTATTATGGGTAGACTCTCTATGGATTATTGGAAAATATCGCTCAATTTGCATGAAAGAAAATTAATTTGTAATTTTGATCCCGAACATCCCATGGAAATTTGCTTTATTTCCACAGAAGGGATGTTTAAGCCAACTCTATGTTCAGCTAAAACCAACTTACAGATCGAAAACTTGAATGAAACCATAGCAACAGTTGAGGAAGCCGAACTAAGTATTTTTGAAATGATACAAAGTATGGAAACAGACCAAGACTTTTTCACTATAAAAAATTTTCAAGAAGGAATATGGGAACTAGATCTACCATCCTCATTTGAAAATATCGATATCGAGCCTAATTGTACGAAAAAATCGGTTAATAATAGTAAAATTTATGAGTTCAAAACTTTCCCCTATCGCTATAATTCATATACTAAAGTACCTAATTACTTACTAGATACTTTTATGAGAAATAAAATTAATAATTGCAAAATAGCGCACGAACAACGTGCGATACGTCGCAAGAATTATTTTTTCAGAAAACAATCGACTATGCGATATTCAGGGGCACGAGCTTCAGTTTTTGACACCCCTCCCACTACTCCTCCCGTTAATACTACCCTAGGCACCCTAGAACAGTTACATCAACTCGCGGACGCATTAGAAATTTTGAAAATGGAGGCAGAGAGTGGACCGTACACAAAAGATAAGAAAAACACCAGAAAAAGGCTCCACTCCAGCAACCAATAATACGACCCCAGGATGACAAGTAGTAGTTAATGAAACTTAGGTGTTGGGTACTAATTTTAGTTAATAATTATATCCTTTAGAATTATAATAATTATAGAATTCACGTATCGTTATACCCCCATCATTCCCTGTATAAAAAGATACAGTAAAAAGAAACCGTTCATACCTCGCTTTATTACGCGGTACAAACAAACACTTCCACGCTCACCTTGACACACTACACCGCAGTCGGTCGTTCACCTTTTTATACCTGTGTTGTTATTACAACCCATTCCTATACGATTATTTACCTGCATAGGTAAAAATATAGACCCTCTTCATACGGCTCTCGCATCTCCGTTAAGGATAAAAAATACGTGGTTCTTTTCTGACTTAATTATCACTCAACAAGTGACAAAATTAGTCCCAAAAAATACAAGAAATGCGATAATAATGTAACCATACCCTGCAATCATATGCTTCATTCTCCCCCATAAACTAATTCAAAATGCACCCAATAAGTTCTACGACTCATTGGTGGTAAATTTTTCTTTTACTGCATGAAATGTCTCTAAGGAATCCATTTCAATCAGCTCAATCCTACGTAAATTAAAAGCCGCTTAGATTCAAATCGCCTCTCATGTGCAATACTATTTTACAAAAAATTACCATAGCATTTGTCCCAAATACCCTATTCGAAAACCACATGAGGGGATATATTGACCAATATTGTTACGAAAAAATCCTCCCCACCTTCATTAGATATCATGACAAAATTAATACAAATTAGTTCAAAATCATAACCTAATTCAAGCTTAAATCATTACCATAATTCATTTCACGTAAAACAAAATTAATTATCCTGTTGAAAATTTCAATTTTCTTCTTTCTTCTTTCCACGCAAAAATTTCAAAATAGTTGACATTTCTTAGAAGTATTTGCTAAATAAGAAAGTGGTGGCGACTCACAAACTCGCGACCGCCACTTTCCTTCAGCAAACACCCTCCAAGGCCCCATAGTAAAAATGGCAGAATAAGTTGATATTTGTCAGGAGTAGTTACTGGATAAGAAAGTGATAGCGACTACAAAAGCACGCGACTACCACTTTCCTTCCAGCAAGCACCCTCGAAAGCATTATATTAGAAATTGTAAAATCGTTGATATCAATCAGGAGTGTGCGTTGAATAAGAAACCAGTAGCGACTTCGTAAAACACGTGGCTACCGTTTTCTTACACAAACACCCCCGATTATTTCATAATAAAACTAATTTGCCTAAAATAATCTTAGAAAATAGATAAAAATACGACATCTTACGGTAATGACTACAGAGCTTAACAATTAGGACTTCACAAATTAGGCGAACTTCGTCTTCTTTTCTCATTACAATATTCAGGTCAGAAAACTTCATTTTTTTTTGTAAATGATTCTTGTTCACGATGAAATTCAAGTAGAATATTTATCCAAAACTACGAAGGACAGAGAGCACCCACTGACTCAGTGGATCATCTTTGTCCCTCGTTGCTTCAAACAAATTATAGGTCATTTTTCAAAATTCCACTTCCATCAGTTCGCAGAATTGCTGGGGAAGAAACAGCGGCAGTTTATCGACATAAAACTGAGTCTTCTCCTTCTTTGCCACCTGTCGCGATAATCAATTTTCTAAAAATTCGTGATCCCGTTGGTACTTTGGTTCCCTTGAGATTTATTAAAGGGAAGAAAATGCGAGTTGCTTTCAAAATACGCAACTACCATTTTCTTACCTCCAATACCCCCAACTAATACCTAGACGAAAGCATTTCATAACTTTTCTGATCATTGATTGTGCAAAATAGCGACAAACAGTAAAGAATGCTGTACACACGTAAACATAAGTGTACGTCATTCTTTACCGCTGGACGATATCCGCTAGAATGACCGCAAGTCAGAGAAATAGCACGATAAATCTTCGGAGTTTCTGATTTTCGGCTAAGCAAAATCCGCATACCATATTTGGAAGACCCTGAAGGAGTATTAGCTACGGATAAGGAGTACTGGATACTCTTTCATCATAGGTAGCCAATACTCCTTACTCATAACCACTACCCCATAATAAAGTTAATTTATTAAAGTAAAATTATGAGAAACAAGAAAATAAAGTGCGACCCATATTTTGGCGAAGTTTTAAACAACAATAGCTACGGATAAGGAGCGTTGGATACTTACAACCATACGTACCCATCGCTCATTACCCGTTACCATCATTTCTCAATTCAAGTCCCATATTTGGCGAAGGTGTGAGGAAATAACAGCTACGGATAATAAACGCTGGATACTAGTAGATATAAAATGTATTTCCTGGCACTGGAGTAAGAATTCTTACAATACTTTTTAAATTCAAAAGTATGTGGAAACTTATGTGAAAAATTTCACATAAACCTTCACATAGTTTTTCATTCAATCAAATGCAAAAATATTTACAAAACTTAGATATTGAAATGAAATGCAAAATTTTTTGCAATACTTAAACATTTCAAACAAATGCAAAAATTTCATCAAAACCTAAACATTTCAAACAAATGCAAAAATTCATTCAAAACTTAAACATTTCAAACAAATGCAAAAATTCATTCAAAACTTAAACATTTCAATGAAATGTAAAAATTTCATCAAAACTTAAACATTTCAAACAAATGCAAAAATTTCATCACAACATTACCATTATACCACTAGTTAAAGAAAACATTATCTCTAATAAAGCGGTAACACAAACACCAACACCTTTATCATAGAAACTGATTCTTTTAACTAATGCACCCACCACATGTGGAGGTAGTTATTGAAGAGAAATTTTTGCATTTGATTAAAACAAATTGACATTTTTTTTTTCTTTCTATTATAAAATAAATAATGAACACTATTGAAAAGAGCCACCTTGAATTAATAAAAGATTATGTAAATTGGTATGATGTTTCAAGTAATCAAAAACTATCAGAAGATTTCATAAGGGAATTCAAAGACAAAGTTGATTGGGAAGAAATTTCACGTTATCAAAAACTATCAGAAAACTTTATAAGAGAATTCAAAGATCAAGTACATTGGAAAAAGATTTCAAAACATCAAACACTATCAGAAAACTTTATAAGAGAATTCAAAGATCAAGTTGATTGGGAAAGGATTTCAAAACATCAAAAACTATCAGAAAATTTCATAATAGAGTTCAAAGACAAAGTAAATTAGTGCGCAATTTCAGAAAATGAAAAACTGCCAAAAGAACTTAAAGACATAGTAAATCGCAATATTTCAAAAGGCTTAATTGAACATATTTTATGTAACTTAGACTCAAGTAATATTCATATTGTCAGACTTTAATGATGTGAATAAAAAACTTTTTTATGAAAAATTTTTTCATAAAAGATGTAAGATTAATTTACAACAGCTCTATTTGTGAAAGGGTTATAAGTAGAAACAACATTATAAATAGTTACAATGTGTATTACTGTATCAGCAGAAAGAGCTTCCTTGAATCTAAATTTTAATTTTACGTTTGTGGTACTCTCCTTTATGCTTTCAGGTTGGCAGGTACAATCAATAGCTATTATGGGATATTTGTTGACATAATCATTTAAAGAACAAATTGGTTTCCCTTCATTACCATAATAAGCTAGTTTGAAATTTTTAAACATTTGATAAATTTTATTATAATCATTTTCTGAACTATTTATATTTAGTTCAGTTTTAGGATAATGTTCATTATTGTTGAGAACAGCTTGAACGTTTTCAAGGCCACATAAATCAAATTGACTATTATCCACTTTGATGTTATCATTTCTATTTTTTTGCATCCCAATAAGAATAAATATTGGATTCCCATCACAAGTATATTCACATGTATACTTTTTTGTTGTTATACCAGTTTTAAACTCATATCCCCAATGTCTAAAAATTTGTGGTAAATCTTTTGAAGCCAGTATTTGTTTTAGACATTTGTTTTCCATTTCTCTTCTCAATTTTACCTGTGACATTATTAGTGCAACATCTGTAAATTTTATAGTAATAGTATGTTCATTTGCAAAAGTACTATCAACTTGAAACATATTATTATAATTATTGAGATGGGTTTTTGTTAACCTTAATTCATGTGGGACGTGAAATACATAATCCTTGTGATCCTCATGATAACCAAATAGTGTTTCTAAAGAATCATACAAAGTAAAATACCCAGATTTGTTCAGAACATTTGAGTTTGGAGAGGAGATATTCCAGCCTCCATCATTGTAAATCGAATCAGAACCAAATGAAACAATTCCTTTCATAGTACTAACCACACCTGGCTCTTCAACTGAATCTATTATTTTATCACATTCCAAATATTCAATTTTTGAAAATAAATGTGGTAGTGGATTAGTAACAAATGATATTTTTTTCAAATCAAGTTCTGCTACAGCACTCTTGTCAGAATTTTTAGTCACTGTAACAATTCCTTTCACAAGTAATCCACTTCTATGTGGATGGGTAATGACATCTTCATTGTATGTTCTTATACGAATTTTACTGTTTGGTTTATTTATGTCATCTTGTGGAGAGGGTCTGTAGACTACAAAGTCTTCACTTTCAATGTAATTTTGTATCATATTTATAATAGGAAAAATTTTTTTTTATTAAAACTTGGATTTTAAAAGTTCTTCATTATAGAATTTCCCTTCAATTTCTTCACCATCAGTATCTTTAATAGAATAAGTTACAGGAGTTGTGTGAAATATTTCATCAACTACAAAAATTTCTTTAGTCCAGTTATTCTTGTACTTGTTATCAAAAACTTTTTTATATGCAAAAATTCTAACTCGATCTCCCTGCTTAAATTTCTGATTCGATTTACATTTGGGTTTATTTTTGTTAAATTTCATCAAAATTTCTTCTGCATTATCCTTATCAACTTTAATAGGTGGCATACCAATAGTTCTATGAACATCTTTTGTGTTATATTCTTCTAGTATTTTAGGTAAAATATCAATCCATCTGAAATTCTTCCTCATCTCAAAATAAATTTTCAACTTTTGATTTAATGTTCTGTTGAAACGTTCAATTATTGCAGACTTTTCCTCATTATTGGTATGATACATTTTAATGTTGTGTTTTTTCAACATTGTCTTGAAAGTTTGATTTACAAATTCCCCACCTTTGTCCACATGAAGTAAATTGGGTTTTCTTTTCGAGATTTTCAAAATATTTTCAAAAGCATCTGTAGCTGCTTTGCCTGACTTATTCTTCAAAGGTTCAATCCATACAAATTTAGAAAATGTATCTTCAACATTGAGCATATATTTAAAACCATCATTTTCTTTGGAATATTTGTCCATAATTAATAAATCAGCTGCCCATAAATCGTCAATACCTTTGGTTACAATACTTCTTTTACAAAATTTTTTCCTAATAGGTGCATGTAATTCTTTAGCTTCTTCCATTTATTTATTGTATATAAAAAAATCCTTTAAAACTTTGTTTAAAAATTTCATTCACATTATCACAATCTTTATCAATTACTAGAAAGCCATACTTAGTTTTCCAACAAATATTGCACATTTCCAAATATTCATCAAATGTTACTAAATGTGAGACATGATTATCGTAGATGTGTCTCGAATTTCTAAGATCTTGCATAAAAATTGTCAGTAAATTAAAATTATCTCTTATACATTGTTTTGGACATTTTGAATAGGATTGAGCTAGATAAAAGCAAGAAATATTGTAATGTCTTCCTCTCAGATAGAAATTTGCTATTTTATCTTGAGGGTCTGTCAAAACATTGTCAAAAATTATAACTGAATTTGGTTTCATTTCTTCAGGTTCTTTCAAATCTTGAGGTAATATAGTACTAAAACCAATGTTCTGTTCTGGTGATGTTCTGTTGATAATATCTATTATGTTTTTCAATCGAATATATTTTTCTTGATGAGATGTTTTTGAGCAAAGATAAATATGGGTATATGTATTTATTTCCATTAGAATTTGAATTAAAAGATTGGTTTTACCACAACCTGATGGACCAAATATACCAGCTCGAATTACATTTGGAAAATTTCTATTATATCGTGGACCCACCTCCTTGTAATCATAATTTTCAATTTCAATAGGTATATCACTTTTAACTACTTTTATAATACGTTTTTTCTTCATTTATATTAGGATTTTTTTTTTTTGTATTATAAATATGAGATTTGATTTAATAGGCGAACGTAAAGGAGAAACTTTATCTTCTTACATTCACACAATATTTAAAAATAGAGTTAATCTGTGTTCTAATAAACTCTATGGAGTTTGTTTACTCATTCTTAGTCTCTTTAATTCTTTAATGAATGTAAGAAAACATAACAACAGGTTTGATCTTGTAGATGATCAAGGAAATCACGAGGAAATTTATATTCCAGAAGGTGCCTACGAAGTTACGGATATTATCAACGCTATAAGAGATAAAAAATTCAACTCTTTATATAATGTTGAGAGAAAAAATATACGATTTGATCTTTCAGAAGATGAAAAGAAGATGATTACAGTTCCAGAAGGAATTTATGATGTGGATAATCTAGAGAGTACAATCAAAGCAAAGGAATTTGATAAACTAAGTACAATAATACAAAAAAGGGAAGATTTACATCTAGATAAGTTATTAGATAAAGAGTGTCGTCATTACATTCACATTCCTGGAGATAAGTACAAAGTAGAAGATATCTTACAAGCAATTAAAGAGAGAAGGTGTGCAGCAGATAAATTGAAAATGAATTTGACACCATATACTCATAAAGTAAAGATAATATCTGAAGGTAAAAAAGTTGACTTTAGTGTACCCAACTCTATTTGTAGAGTTTTGGGTTATAGTGAAAGGGTTTTAGAAAAAGATTTAACACATCATTCAGATAGAATGATTGACATTTTTCCTCTTACTGCTATTCAAGTAAAATGTAATTTAGTGAATACAAATTATGAAAATGGAGAAGGAGGAGGTGGTGTAATATACTCCCACCCCTGGTCAGCTCCAACAGGTGAAAAATATTGGATAATCCCGTATCACTACTTATACTATGAAATAAATACACATTCTTTCAGGGAAATTGTAGTTCAGATTGTAGATCAAGATGGTAATCTGTTGGATTTTGGTGATGAAAAAATTTATGTAGCATTGGATATTAGAGAAATGTAATTTTAAGAGAAATTCTCTTAAAATACTTAGAACTCAGCTAAAAATTTCAAACAAAGATGTCCACAAATAACTTGATTGAAATTTTGCTTTTGGTCAACATTATAATATACATTCTTTTGAAAATAGTTTAGTACTTCACTAGGAGGTCTTTCACCGAAAGAATCAAAATAAATTATATAATCATCTTTCTTGAAAAAACAAACCCAATGAGATCCCGGTCCAATAGAATCATCTAAATTGATAATCATGCTTTCATTTCTTCCAATTTGTTTTGGTAGTTGATCTTTCATAAACACTCCCCTAAAATAAGGTATACACAATTCCTTTGCATATAATTCTAGTTCCATATTGGATAAGGGTTTAATAGGAATTTTTATTAACCTCCCTTCCTCTTTTTTTTTTTTGCTTTCACATTAACCCCAGCACCTTCAACAGGTTTTCGATGAGAAGCCGGATTTAAATATAACCCCTCACCTTCAACAGGTTTTCGATGAGAAGCTGGATTCAAATATAATCCTTTTCCTACTTTCTTCATAGCTAATTTGATATCTTTAGAATTATTTATAAATTGCAAAACCTTTTCGTTGTTTTCCAAACCTGTACCAGACTTTACTGGTTCCTCTAGTATATCAGTTAGTTGTTTGTGAAGAGGTTTTTCTTCTTTATATCTTTTTTTAACTTCTTCAACTAACTGATTGTTTGCTCTATGATTGCTATAGGCATCAAAACCATTTTTAATTATGGATGATGCTGCAGCTATAGCTGGTAATGCAGCAACTAGAGCAGGTAAAAAACCTCCAGTTTTATTATTTGTGTTGATAAATTCCAATTGTTTTGCAGACAACTTTATCTTGACTGATTTCTTTTTAGTACGCGCTTTACTGATTTCCTTCTTTTGATATGTTGTCACTGGTAAATAAGTCTCTTTCATCACACTGTTTTTTGTTCGAATCAATTGTTTGTGATCCAAGTTTAAAGTAATTGGTTTCCCTAACTTTATTCCCTCTAGAATTAACAGTTGCTCTTTTTCATCTAAATTAACAGGAATTTTTTCATAATTTTCCTTTTTCATACCGGTACCAAAGTACCTTTTTGCACCCATGACAGCATCCACAAGCTGAGCTTGTTTTTCCAATTTTTTACTTGTATCTTTATCACGTGCAATATTTGAAGCTTCTCTCTGTAATATATAATCAGCTTCATGAAGTTCAGCAGGATCTTCCATCAATTCATAAGCAACATCATGTCTCCTAGATGCATAATCCAGTTTATTTCTTGGTTCAACTCCTTTCAATATTTGTAAAGTTGGATTTGTCCAGGGTCCAGTAAAATTATGATCTTCTAAATGCATGGGAGGTAATGGAAGCTTCTTTATTGCCCAATTTGCAACTGTACCCAACATACCACTACCTTCTTTCACTTCACCATCAAACATCACCTTGGGAATTCTTTGTCGAATTTTGTCATTCAATATAGTTTTAAAGTTGTTACTATTCATGTTTATTACAGAAAAAAAAATATCATTTCTTCTTTTTGCGTCTAATCACTTTTTTTCTAAATTTCCAAATACTTTTCAAGAGAATCGTCATCAAGAAAATACATGTTTTCATATTTTGATGCTGGGAGCTTGTTCTCCCACTTTGTGTATTAGAATTATTTCCTTCACTACTACATGGAGAGTCACTATTCATTTTATAATAGGAAATTTTTTTTTTTTCAAAGTTCTTTAAGTTCTTGCAAAATCCTAACAATTTCATTTCTTAAATGAGGGTTGGAATTTCCAGCTTTCTTTTCACCATACAAAACAACTAATTTATCAAACAATTCAGGCAAGTTATCCCAATAAATATATTTATCCCCAGATGTGTTGGCATACAAATTCATTTTTTTGAGATGATTTAAAATTGGTACTATTGCCTTACCATCTAAAGATCCTTTTTGAATCTCTGAGTAAATTGTGATTAATTTTTCTAGATAACTATCTATGCTATCACTTTGATACAACCCTCCCCCCTTTTTCAGATATTTATCCAGTAAAGGTTTTATTACAGAAATGTATTTGATTCCACAACTTGATTTCACTCTGGAAGATGGATTATTATTTTGTTTATAACTACTGGTTTTATCAATAATTTTCCAAAAATCCTTTAAATCTTCAGAATCATACTCATTTGGATCTGGATTTTTTAATGTCAACAACTGCCATAAACCATGAGTTCCTTTAAATTCAATACCACCTTTAAACTTGATGTTATTACCATTAAAAGTAATTTCTTCATTGCCAATCATCCATTTATTAATGTCTGGATCATATCGAATTCCAAAAGTAGTATCACAAATTTCTTTTTTATCATCAGCTGCATAAAATTGTAAATATTGTTTTGCTATTTCACCAAGAACATTTTCTTGAGGACTATTCCACTCAAGCATATTTTGGGTAGGTTGTGGGAAGGTTTCTGGAAGGTTTTGGGAAGGTATTTGGAAGGTTTCTGGAACATTTTGAGTTATTTGGTTTCTAATTTTTTCTAGTGGTGTAATGATTGGTTTAAACTGTTCTTCTAATACTTCTTGCTTATAAATTTTACCTGCTTTACTTGCCTGATACATTGCCTTCAATTCCTTTCTTATATTAACATTTTCATTTACTAAATTGTAATTATTGCTCATTTATAGTAGAAAAATTTTTTTTCCTATTATAAAATGAAGTGTGCTGGTATTATTCTGTTTACCCTTTTTGTATCAACTTTACAAGAACATGATTTATTCTTCAGATCTCAAAAAATAGTCAACAATGATGGGGTTACACTATTTTGTAATGTTACATTTTCAGAACAAGAATTTGTGTATCAGCTGGAATGGCTTAAAGATGTTCCTTTTGACATTCCAGAACGTTTAAGTATCAATAAATTTGAATATTTGAATTCAACATCGAAGAAAAAGGTTGAGGTTGTATCATTTTTGAAAGTTATAAATGAAGGACAATACATGTGTCGAATTAGAACAAAAAAATTTGGTGAATCTTCAAGTAACTATTACTATGATTATTTGGTAGTGTCGCAGCAAAATTTAAAGAGTCAACAGCATTTGGTGACAAAAACTTGGGTAAAATTGCTTATGGAAACAGAGGGAGTCAATACAAAAATTGAATGTGTTTATAATTTTGAGAAATTTCAGTCAAATAATAAGTGGTTCAATTATAACAATGAATCCATCATTTCTAATGAGCGAATTCGTACCACAGACTTGTTTATTGAAATCAAAAATCTAACTTTTACAGATCAAAATGCGTACAGATGTGTGAGTCCAAACAATGAGTTTTATACAGCTTTAGTGGTTACAAAAAATTATAAAAAGTGGTAATATCTTTTAGAACACTGTTCTAAAAGAACAAAGCAGTTAATTAGATGAATATTTCCATCCTAAAGAAAGGAATATTTTTCTGCATATTTCATCACATTCCCTCTTGTTACCAAGTGAAATGAAATCTTCTGGATCAAAATTGTGACCATCTTTCAACATTAATTTATGTAAAAGAAATTTCATATTTATAAAGTTTTTTCTATGGCTATTTATCAAATCAAATTGATTGGAAAATTTTTCAAAATCATTTAGAAGTTGTTGTTCTAAATGGGAAATATCACTTGGTTTCTGCCCTGTTAAATTAGAATGAATTAGAATATAATCGTCATAGTGTTTATGATAACCTAGTTCTTTCAAGAAATAAAAAACAGTTGATTTTTTCACTTGTCCAAATGTAGATAAAGCTTCTTGTAAATGTATATAAACCTCTGGACTTATAAAATCAGTTTGTTTTCCTTGATATTTCTCCAAACACTTTTTGAAATTACTTAACCTATTGTAGTTTGAATTTTGTTTCTTGAAGCAATGAGGTTTAGAATTATGTTTGTAGTGAATTACCTCGGCAAAACATTTTTTGCATATTAAAATATTATCTCGATCTTTGAAAAATTCTCGAGTACTTCCACAGTTTTGACACCTTTTGGATGGATAATACTCTTTTTTTGATACATTGCATATGAGACCAAATCTCTGTGAAGCTTCCTTCATAATCTCATAAGGAATGATTTTTTTCATTTCATTCAAATATGTATTCACATTTGTTTTCATCAAGTTTTCTCTCGTTCTCAAATATAACATCAATATGCTTTCTGAAAATTGAAACTTGTCCATGTTTTTAAAATCATTCACAACTTCAGGAGAAAGAGCATCCTCAATGTTGTATGTTTTCACTCTTTGCTTAGATTCTTGAAATAATTGAATATTGTTCCTTAAAGTATTTGTTATAAAATTATCCAATTCTATAATAGAACTCATTGTATTATAGAAAACAATTCTTTTAACTATTACATTTTTTTCCTAGATACCCAATCTTTCAATTCACATATGAAATCTTCTGATAGCTCTTGATTTTCTAAGATTTCTTTCCAATCTACTTTGTCTTTGAATTCTCTAATGAAATGTTCAGACAGTTTTTGACTCCATGAAATACATTCCCAGCATACTTGGTCTTTAAATTCTTTAATGAAATCTTCAGCCAGTTTTTGATGGCATGAAATCCAATGCCAATTTACTTGATCTTTGAATTCTCTAATGAAATGTTCAGACAGTTTTTGATGACCTGAAATCCAATGCCAATTTACACAATCTTTGAATTCCCTTATGAAATCTTCTGATAGTTCTTGATAACGTGAAATTTCTTCCCAATTTACTTTGCCTTTGAATTCCCTTATGAAATCTTCTGATAGTTTTTGATAACGTGAAATCCTTTCCCAATTTACTTGATCTTTGAATTCCCTAATGAAATCTTCTGACAGTTTTTGATGAACTGAAATTGCAAACCAATATACTTTGTCTTTGAATTCCCTTATGAAATCTTCTGATAGTTTTTGATATTCTGAAATTGCAAACCAATATACTTTGTCTTTGAATTCTCTGATTAAATTTTCTGATAGTTCCTGATTACTTGAAACATCATACCAATTTACATGAGAGAGTAATAATTTAAGATGCCCCTTTTCATTATTGATCATATTATTATTTTATAATAAGGAAAAAAAAATTTTAACCAAAGTTATTTATATTAGTGAAGAGAGAGTTTTCAAATGTGTGATAAAATTCTGTCTTTCTACTTCTAGTTTATAATGTCCCCAAGGTAAAGTTTCATTGTCAAATATACATCTCTTGTCATCAAATGGAGATAAACCTCTTTTATCTTGTTCAAATGTGTAAATATTATGATTTTTACTTTGTATAATTTTCTGCTTGAAACTCTTTGTTATTTTCTTCTCTAAGCATTCTTTATAATCATTATGGGTGATTTGATTTTTGATTACATGTTTCTTCACTCCTTTTGCTCTTTTCTTTTCATCTTCTTCAAATACTTTGATGGAGTACAATTTAGAAGCTAACCCTATGAATTCTTCAATACTTTTTCCTTTCATTTCATCTTTGAATTTACCAATAACTTTTTTATTAACTTGAGGAATACCATATATATTATTCTCAGGATAGTCTGATGTGTCAAATTCATCAATCATTCCTTTCATATCACTGTAAAAGTCTGGCGTTTTTATTGACAAAATTAATGAGTCTGTATCAGTATACAAAAGTTTAACATCATTTTTATATTCTCTCTTCAACCTATAATAGAAATCATACATCAATGTTTTTGAAATATCTAAAATAGAAACACCCACATAAATTGGTTGATTGAAATTGATGTGAGTTTTTTTCATGTGAACAGCTGCAAGATCTTCTGCAAAAAATGTTGATTTTACAAAATTTGGTTTTGAAACATACTTTGTATATTTTTTACCTTCACTAATCAATTTTATATCCACATGATTTCGCACATTCATCATTGTTCTACCAAACACCGAGTTATTCATCAATTTAAAAAAGTCTTTTTCTAATTCATTTTTTGCATTTTGTCTATGCTTTGTATTTTTATCAATATATACTTTCATCCAATCTGATTGGTTGAATTGAATAACTCTGTGAATTTTTTCCAATTTCAAACCTGCTTCAAGAGCCTGTCTAAGATTCAAATAATGTAAAACATATTTCTTCTTATCATATAATGTTGTGAATAATTTAGGAAGCCTATTTTCATCAATAATATTTTCTGCACAATAAGGTAGATCAGAATGATAATCATGTAATGTTTCTGGATAGCTTAAATCAACTTCAAACAGATATCCTTTGCTTTGGTTATCTCTCATTTTCAAAATTCTACTGTAAGTAAAATCGTTTGGATTTGCCCACCAAAACCCTCCATATGGTAAATGTTTACTCATAGCCCATCCATATAAATTATTTGCATCCAAATACTGAATGAATGTTGATTCTTTATTTTTATCAAATTTTTCACCCATGTACTTATGATTGGCTTTTTCATATCTATTTGAACATTGGGAAATTCCACCACGCTTGGCATTTTCAAACATGTACAACATGTCTACATCAGTTATCAATTCCAATTTTTGTTTTGTTGTTTTCAACATGCAATCCCAAGCAAATCCGGGGGTAGTATAATACCAAAGTGGATCTAACTTGTAAATTTCAAGTGCAGTTTTTCTGAAATTTTCAATCACATCTGCTAGCAAGAGTACATCAATTTTATTGTACAACATTGTAAACTCTTTTAGATTTTTAATGTTGAAATGTTCCCAAATTTTTTGAGCACGTAAAAATTCCTGTTCATCTACATGTTCATCATTCAAGGAGTTGTAGAAATTTCCCCTAGATGGTAACTCTTCCTCATCATATTTTTCTAATGAGTCCATATAATCGTAAGGGTAAGCCAATTTTTCAGTCAACAAATTGAACAATGAATCATTTCCAGGTGGTACTGTATTATCAAACCATTTCTTTAAATTTTTGAAATGACACATTTCCAAGTTTTTAGCCAATTTAGAAAGTGGTTCAGATAGAAATTTGTATGAATCTAAAAATCTAAGTTCTATTTTACCCTCTTTTCCTGAATAGTGTTGAAACTTTACAACTTTTGAGAAGCTGATGTAAGATTCCTCATTATTTGGAATTAGTTTTAAATTATCTGTAGTTCCAGCAAATTCTTTGACTAATAAGTGGGAATCATAACCAGAAAAGTTGTGAAACAAGACGGGTATGAAACTAGGTACATTGTAATTCAAGTTGCAAAGACTATGAGCTGCACCTCTATATTCACCTGTTATATGGTCATGATCCTGAACTTTCTTTTTATTTTTTTCTTCATCATCTAATTTCTCTTTCAAATCTAATTCTAATTTCTCTAGTCTATCAGTCAGTGTTTGATCATCATGATACTTTAAAATATTTGAAGTAATTTCTATTTCTTTTCTCAATTTATTAATATTTTTTTCCATCATAGGTGGGAAATCACTCAATTTTCTTTCACAAATATGACATATTGTTGCTTCTTTATATTCACATTTTTGTATATTGGTCAGTTTCTTCATTTTTTTACAATTATATATGTATTCATTAGCAATACGTACTGCATCTTCTGATAATTTTTCACACAATACTTGAGGGGTATTACTTCCAAAATATTCAAACATGTTCTCTGATATTTCTCCATTCTCATATAAAATGTAATAAACACAACTAATTGGTACGTGCTCTTGAATTTTTTGTGTTTTAGCATCTTCCTCTACTTTAGTTTTTTCAAGTTTTCTAAGTATACACTCAAAATCAGCTATTATTGTGAAAGGAATTTTCATTGATCGATTATAGTTTGTAAATTCACAAATGTTATCACTTTTAAGAGGAAGTTTTACTGCAACTGGATCATGTACTTTACAGCTTTCTCTATGTTCTAAATATTTAACTTCACTGTAAAAATGACAAAGGCACCTTTTGCACAAAAAATGTATTTTTTGAGTGTTTTTGGTTAATTGACTTTTAATCAATTTTGTTAGATCCTTAATCCAACAGTAGTGAGTATTTCTATCATTACTCTCTTCACATAAATACAATAAATCAACATGTTTTGTTTTCTCTTCTTTAGTAATATGTAAGGGATAAATTTTATAACGATCATCATGATGATAAACATTAATAGATAATCCACCTTCTACCAATTTCAATTCATTCACTTTATTTTCAAATTTCTCTATGTCTTTAATTTTCATCGGAAATTCAATATCTTTCAAAGCTTTATCAAAAGTTTTCTCATATGCTTTGTACTTTATTATTTCTTGTGGATTATCTTTTGCAGGATATAAACATGCTAAAAGTGACCATAAAAAGCATTTATTATCAGTATTTTTAACATTTATAATTGCTTTCTTATCTTTTAAAATTTTTGGAAGATCAATATAGGAACTTGCTCTAAGCGGGTCATATTTGTTTATATTTACTCTAAAACTATTGATTGATATTATTCGCCATGGACTACCTGTTAATTCATCAATGATATTTTCATGTCTATCAAGTACACTCTTCATTAAAGTTGAAATTCCATTTGTTAATTCACTTCTATTAGTAATTCTATCATTCTTAGTTTGCAAATGTTTGTATGCAATTTTTGTTTCATCTCGAGTGTCTACATAAGTTGCAGAAACACAAAAATTCACTTTAATACCACTATGCTTTTTCATCCATTCTTGAAGTAAAGAACTAACATGTTTTTTCATAAAATGTAAAAACTTTGACATATCTTTAATATCCCAGTTATTTTTCATATCAAATTGAGCATGTCTTGATTTAAAATTTTCATCCACAAATTCCCATTTGGGCAGAGGTAATGTTTTATTTGAGTGAAAATTGAGTAACCTTTCTACTATTTGATCTTTTCTCAACTGTTTATTAATATTGAAATTGTTATCCTGAATAAACTCAATCAATTTCTTTTTTGATAATTTCAACAATTTTTCTCTATCAATATTAATAGCCTTGATTTTATCTTTGTTCACTAACAAATCTGATTTTTTCATTTTATCAACATTTTTCATTCCATACCACTTCAATTCCGTCTTTAATTCTTTCACATTAATCTTGACTTCATTGTGTTTCTTTGTTTTTAAATGTCTGGCATAGTTCTTGTATGTAATTTTACACATACACTTCTCACATGTTCTTAAAGGTGCTTGGTTATCCATTTTATTATAGTTATTCATTTTATTATTGAAATTGATTTCTTTAACTAATGGATCAATTTCTAAAAGATGGTGTACTTCAAATGCAAAAAAATTCGTTCACAGTGGAAAAAATTCATTAGTTAAAAGAATCAGTTTCTATGATAAAGGTGTTGGTGTTTGTGTTACCGCTTTATTAGAGATAATGTTTTCTTTAACTAGTGGTATAATTGTTAAAGTTTTGTATGATTTTTACAGTTCAATTTTGTCTTTGAACTCTATTATGAAATTTCCTGATAAATATTGATGAACTGAAATTCTATACCAATCTACTTTGTCTTTGAATTCTCTCATGAAATCTTCAGATAGCATCTCATGCCATAAAATTCCCCCCCAATCTACTTTGTCTTTGAATTCCCTTATGAAATCTTCTGATAGTGTTTGATGTTTTGAAATCATTCCCCAAACAACTTGATCTTTGAATTCTCTTATAAAGTTTTCTGATAGTGTTTGATGTTTTGAAATCCAATGCCAATCTACTTGATCTTTGAACTCTCTTATAAAGTTTTCTGATAGTGCTTGATTTCCTGAAATTTCACTCCAATATACTTTGTCTTTGAATTCTCTTATAAAGTTTTCTGATAGTTTTTGACGCCATGAAATCCTTTCCCAATATACTTTGTCTTTGAATTCTCTGATTAAATTTTCTGATAGTTCCTGATTACTTGAAATTTCTTCCCAATCTACTTTGTCTTTGAATTCCCTTATGAAATCTTCTGATAGTTTTTGATATTCTGAAATTCCCTCCCAATCAACTTTGTCTTTGAATTCCCTTATGAAATCTTCTGATAGTTTTTGATTACTTGAAACATCATACCAATTTACATAATCTTTTATTAATTCAAGGTGGCTCTTTTCAATAGTGTTCATTATTTATTTTATAATAGAAAGAAAAAAAAAATGTCAATTTGTTTTAATCAAATGCAAAAATTTCTCTTCAATAACTACCTCCACATGTGGTGGGTGCATTAGTTAAAAGAATCAGTTTCTATGATAAAGGTGTTGGTGTTTGTGTTACCGCTTTATTAGAGATAATGTTTTCTTTAACTAGTGGTATAATGGTAATGTTGTGATGAAATTTTTGCATTTGTTTGAAATGTTTAAGTTTTGATGAAATTTTTGCATTTCATTGAAATGTTTAAGTTTTGAATGAATTTTTGCATTTGTTTGAAATGTTTAAGTTTTGAATGAATTTTTGCATTTGTTTGAAATGTTTAGGTTTTGATGAAATTTTTGCATTTGTTTGAAATGTTTAAGTATTGCAAAAAATTTTGCATTTCATTTCAATATCTAAGTTTTGTAAATATTTTTGCATTTGATTGAATGAAAAACTATGTGAAGGTTTATGTGAAATTTTTCACATAAGTTTCCACATACTTTTGAATTTAAAAAGTATTGTAAGAATTCTTACTCCAGTGCCAGGAAATACATTTTATATCTACTGATACTTCAAAAACACATGTAGCCCTCGTTTGTTACCCGTCACCATTATCCCAAGCTGTATCACGTCGTGAAATTTGAAATCTTCATTTTCTTCGATTCAAATACACATTATCCGTGTTCACATTTCTTCAAAAAATTCTTCTCAATCATAATCCAAATTAACAACGTCTAAATAAATAAATTAATCAACTCTCACCCAATATTGAAGCATGAATCCGGTTGCTAAATTCTTCGGTCCCACGTCGCTCCTTTTGTGCACTCAAAACGATCATATATTTTTTCAAAAAATCTAAGAAGTACCAAAGAATTTTAGTACACAAAACATTTACTTAAAAATCATTTGAATACTTCTTACCTGTATTAGAAGTAGCATTCAGGAACGATAAAATACATCGCTGAAGTATTCTATTCCTTGTACACGATGAATAAATCTACAAATTAGGATCTAGATCCGGTTCAACATCACACGTTTTCGCCAAAATTTGCAGTACGTTGATGACCATAAGATAAGGAATTTCAAATCAACACAGCTTCCCAAAATATCGTCGAAATTTCAAATTCTGAAAACCTGTACAAAATTACACACCATTCGAAAATAGATAGGAATAGTATTAATACGTAAAATCCAAATTAATAGCTCACTTGTTTGTTATCCAAGAATTTCCCTCGATGATGGTTACGAATACAATCCTAGTCGTTAACTCCATTCCACTTTCCCAAAATTCTAGGATGATGGGAAGCTCCCGTAGTCTCAAACAAATCTTGACAGCTCGATTGATTTAGGTCATTCCTTTTCGCGAGTCGACTTTCAACATCGTACCTGAAATAAGTAAAGAGATTACAAAAATGATCAAAATTAAACAGGAACAATCGTACTATATTGGTAAAAAATTGTAACTCACCTTTCAGTCGTTAATACTGTTTAGAAATCACGAACACGTTCACACCTGTCATCTCGATCCAATCCCGAAAAATTCCAAATTCTAGGATGAGGAATGCCAAAAATCCTTCTCAGGCTTAATCACGATATAAATCGACTAATACATCCAATACCAGTTGAACCTTTTCTTGTCGTCGCGATCATTTCTAAACACCCTGTAGGATTGAAAAAATCAATTAAAATATTCATAATCCATGATAAAAATAATACTCAAAAATCTACTCACGAAAAAACCGGTTGATCCCACGTCGAAAATGTTGCGATCTATGTCGCCAATATCATCACTAAAAACTTGACCACTGTTTGATGGATGACCATAAATCTTCGACAAGCATTTTTCTTCCCCAAAAATCGAACACCTGCACATTCAAAAAATTACACATTGTTAACTAGGCAGTAATTTGGCGATCGTTAAAACATCGAACAAAGCAATAAAATATTATTGTACCAAAATTACGTCACCCCCGTTTGATTACGGATACGATTCTAGGAAATTCGCGATAAGGACCTATCTTTTGATATTTTATTTTTTTTTCTTTTTTATCAAGCGACTTCTTGTCTCGACTTTGTCATGATTTTGTTGTCGACTTCTCATATTCTCAGCTCAGTAATAGTCGTACATTGGTCTAAGCCAATTCGTGTTAGAAAGCCTCGCGTACAATTAGCCAATTTTTTCGCGTTTATTCTTCTTACTTTCAATTCAAGTGCGTAACACCGGTACTAGAACCGACATTAAAAGTCGAATTCGCAATCTAGACTGCGGATTTTTTCGTTAACATATACATTCGCGATATAGAGTGCGGATCATTTTCTTTGTAATAAACATTCGCGACAAGTGCGGTCAACGTGATACGAAAGTTTGCCTGCAAGTACTCGATTACACCACACACAACCAGAATGCCGCCACTCGATCCTCTACCACCGAATTTCCTACCAAATGACCAGAACAACTTAGCACAAGATATGGAAGGCGACATTGGAGAAAACGGGATGATCATGGATGTGCACCAGGCCGCGGATTTGCTCCTTAACCTGGCGCACAACAACGTCCAGGTAATCCAACATCAAGAACCTTTACTTGAGGACCCGGAAATGGTAGCCGCCGGTTTGAATAACGACACTCCTCCACTCCTGACGTTTGCAGGCATCGCGGTACAGCGTCTTGCACGAGACGAGCACGTCTTACGCATAAGGTATTACCGTATCCATACCGTCAATGATGGCGTTTTATATGCTACCTGGCAGGAGCGCCAGCACATAATCTCGTTCCTAATTTCGCTGGGGATGCCTCCGGCTGCGGCAGCAAACGTAAGGCCGTACGAACCACCTGTCGAAGCAGAAAATCCGGCACAATAACAATGAAAGCTACCAGTTTCGAAAAGAATGAGAATCGAAAGTGTCGAAGTAAAAAACTCATCACACGCATCATATGACTTCCTGTATTTTCTCTCGTATTACGAACTTGACGCTGTATATCGATTCAACCATACATTCTGTGTTCATGTTATAGAACTAAGCCATGCCTTTTCTTATATTTTTTTTTGTTTCTTGCATTTTGTTTTAGTTTTGTAAATTTTTTTGTATTTAGCCATAGAGCATAAGAAATGAATAACAAAAATGGTATACAGAACGACTGTGTAAATTTAGTTACGTAAAAGAATACCTTTATTCGATTGTGATTTAATTTAGGCATGTTATAATATGTGATACTACTTTACTTACACATGACATTTTTTCTATTGTTGTTACGTTTGTGTATCTTTCCCTCGTGATACTTAAAAATATAGACGAGATTATCACTGACTCCTAGTATTATTTCGTTAACACATACAAAACACAAGTATACTGTAACATCTCTGCGTAATATTATTAAAGTTCGTACACAATCATTCATTCGGCTACACAAAAATAAAATAGTAACAACACTACAAACAGCAAAAATAATACTTTCAGCCATGATTAATGTAAAAAATTCGAATTCGGGATTTTTCCAACCAAAACTAATCAGCTGTTGATGCACAGATACTTGTTGCATGAGCAACTCGTTACGTTTCGGTTACAGTTAGTAGGCTAAACGCACGCACGGATTGGTTATACTACACAATACTACCAAACCAAAAAACATAAACAAAATCTCATTTCAAAATTTTTCAAAACACATTCACTGATAACTGTTCTAAAAGAGTGTTCCTTTCGAATTTAGAAGATTTGAATATTGTACGATTTTATAATATTGAATGTAACTCTACGAAAATTACCGGCGTAATATAGCGACAAAAAGAGGTATGAACACTTCAGAGATTTCCCCATTACATAAAAATTACCATATTAATGATGTAAAATAGATACTCTAGAGTACATCACGTTTAAATTTCATTTTCTTTTCTTTTTCATTTTCCGACAAATACAGGTTTTTTCCGGCACTATGGCTGCAGAAAGATGTGACTACTGTCATTTGACAGTAGTACCGTTTAATGAAGAAAACACGACTTACATTTCGCAATGCCAGCACCTCTATCATCAACGCTGCCTAGCAGCTATGATGAGAGGGAGAACGGAAAGAAATAAGCGAAATCAAACAGTGACTCCCTGCGCACATCCCCGCTGCGTTAAGAAGTTGTCCATGGGCGATGTGGCCCAAGTAAAAAGAAGCCCTTCCTCATCCTCGAATCCTAAACTCGAAGACTACGAGACACGCAAGCGAGAAGACGAGATGGCGATTTTCAAACATCGCATGGCGTTATTAGCGGTCGAAAATAAAGAAATTAAGGCACGATATAAATTAGTGCTACAGCACCGAGGTGACGTGGCTGAACCTTATCAAGAGCGAAACCCAGCGACACTATACAAACCCCGTTCCAACCTAACAAACGACTTCGTACCTGTAAATGGTAACTATTTTCCGGCACCGCGAAATTCTACGTACTTTCCGATACGTACAGCTTCGACATTTCACGTTGAGTATACTACAGACGGAAGACCATTTATGGTTCAATCAAGCATTTTTCCACCAGCTCCGATCATCACGGATATCGATAATCGTTCTAGAACGATATCGTTTAGGAACCAACATACCGGCAACCCTACGTTTGATCTACGAAATCATATAAACCATCGTCGCTCCGGTTCTACGACCATGAACAAACCATCCACGTACAACCAACCAAACGTACACCGGTCATCAAGTGAACCGAGATTTCCCAAAAAAGGACCTTCAATCTTAAAACACACTCAAGCCGAAGAACGATCTCTACCGCTTGAACAGCTTAAGGGTACGAGCGCCAACAAAGCGAGTCACCACCGTAGATATTGGCTGAGATGGCATACCAGCTCCAATGAAATCCAGCCCTTTTACCCCCTTAATTCCTACCCCAAGTATTTCACCGCAGCGGGATACGAGCACAAGCCAAAAATTTACCGAAGCGTATACTTCACTTTTGATATACTGATGGTCGGAGATGGGCATGTTGAAGCGCTAGCCAGAATTCTAGAAATTAATCGACCGTTCGCCGGTATACTGGATCGCGACCTATACCAAAGGGACCTGTTGCTCGAGGACCTGATGGAATACTTAGATTCTTGGACAATCCTACCAAGACGTATAATGATAAGCATCGGCCACGCTAATATTTTACAGAGAACGCCAGAGGAGGAATTCAAGGAGACCCTACGATTATTAGGAAGCGTCTTGAACAAATTGAAGGTGCGAGAAGCAATCATCGTCCCTCTCATCCCCCACCCGTCGTTTAATCGAGCAACTTTCCACCGTATTCGTGCTGCTCTTGATCGTCATTGGATAGAAAATTTTAATGGTCTTGTGATCCGAATAGACGATCATTTCTCCGAGCTACACTCACGTCAAGCCCACTTCGATGAGATGGGACCTTACTACGATAATTCAGAATATACCCCAATATTTGGAACCCTAAAGAGCCGTTTTATTCCCGAACTAAAAAAGAAGGTAAAGGATACGCCAATGGAAACTCAGGAGCAGACGATTCAAGCGATAGTAGAAGAATTTAGAAATTCCCAATCCCAACCATCATCGTCCAACGGAGAAAAAACAAATGAACCGAGTTCCACGTCTACGGTTTTGTCATCACAAACACCTCCCAATAAAGATCAAGTGTTGAGTTCTAAATCTCAAAATCAATCATCATCTGAAGAAATTACTAATACTTCGAACGTTACTTCCCCAATTCTATCATCGTCAGAAGCTTTCGAAAATAATCCAAAACCGAGTACTACGTCTACGGCTACAACAGAGACGGTTGAACAGATGATTACCGATCAAAATTCTACATCGACGAACGATTTTACATCCGAAAACTCCGAAGTGACAATCGATGATTCGAGTTCTAAGTCTACGAATTCATCAATCGAAGATATGGATACGACGGACAATTTTGAACCCAAAAGGACAGATCATAGTTCTAAATCCATGTCTGACAAAATTAAACGAAGAAATGCTGCAAAATTTTCGAACCAAAAAGCGCATCTACAGCTTACAGAGAAAAAACTTGCTGATAAGCGAAAATCTGAAGAAAAACAAGTTCAAGCGAAGATTGCAAAGTTAGCGATAACGTCACCATCGCACAAAGCCGAATTCCCAGCTCTACAGCCAGAAACACCTTCGACTTCACATACGAACCAACATTCACCCAGCGATACCATAAATCCCTTCCCATACTTCGAAGATATTGCATTTATAAAATGCGAAAACGTCGATACAGAATCCAATAACGATCGATTTCTCGATGAAGCAGTAAAAGAGGAAGATGAAGAACGATACGCGCAATTTTATGCTGAAACAGCGGTAGAATATGGTTCAGAAAACGAAAAATCCGATGACGAACATCCTGAAGACGCTGGCTACCAGTGAAAAAATGATAACTTATGAAAATCGACGAAAACGAACCCTTCATTTTATGTTTCCCTTTCGTGCTCTCACAATATACTCCCTATGTCGTTTATGATGGAATTTAATACCCTATCCGTATTATTTTTTTAAATTTCGTATCATCTTTAATTTATTTTCGAAAAAGACATTGTTTGATTATTCTCTCGGATCTAGAAACCATTAGGAATAATTTACTTTAAAATAACTAAGTTATTTTGTGCAAAAATTTAGTATTTTGTACCCCTGTCATTTTTTCTCAATTATTTAATTTTGTACTTATGACGATAATCGTGAATTTTGTAGGATAATTAGTGTTATAATTTATTTATTTATAGACGTTTAGTGATATATTGATTGTCCCTTTAAATATCAACGTATTTACCTTACAGATATCGGCTAATTTATTGATCTTTATTATTTTTTGAAATATTACGTTTTGTTTTGTACTTGTGTTTTTTGACTACAATTATACCATCGCTATACTGCAAGATAATCAAGTCTTTTCTTTTTAGATACAAATTACAGCCAAAACAAGAAATATGCCAGTCCAGAAAAACGGTAATGGTTTTAGTCTCTAGAGACTAAAAGACACTCATCGGAAAAACAAGTAATAAAGCTCCAATAATTACTAAAATCTTTCGATACTTCCTAACCAATCTACCCCAAAAAATCAATCTCTCTAGCGAATTTTATAGTTTGATCAAGTTTGATTTTGCATTGAAATCTCAAAAGTTTACTTTTTCTCTTCATACATTTAGCATCCAAAACAAACAAAATTAGATTTTTTTTTTTGAATAATTTTCTCTTTCCAAAATTATATACCCCAAAAAAGACAAGTATGTAATATGTTAAAATATACAAAACTTACCTTATGTTTTCACTCCCATAGCGCCATGACATTTTGACCAATTGACTGCAATGCTACATACGACTGAACTGACTCCAGTGAGACGTAGCACAATGATCCATCTACCTCCTCCGATGAAAATTAACACAATGAACCATGTATTTCCTCCAGCGTGAAACATAAAAGCAATAAAGCATTTGAATCAATTATATGCGGACGATCAACATATTCCTATCTATTTTAAAATATAAATACTAATATTAAACTATAAGCTGCAAAACTACTCTATATGAAAAACTGACGTGTCAATTGTACCTTATAAATATAAGATAGGCAACAATGTAAACCTAGCATAAATACTTCTCGCTTTCTTCATCTTTCTCTCATATAATGTCTCTTGACCCTTCTTTATTTTCACTTCTTTTCTCTTTTTCGAATGATTATTATTCTTTCTCTATCTTTCTTTCTCTCTTTCTCAATAACTGAACTATTTATCTCAATATTTTTTTTTCTTTTTTTTGAGAACCGTTACGACCTCTCTCCTTCAAATCAATCTAAATCTTACATATTATTTTTATCTCTATCTTTCTTTTCTTTTCCTCTCTCTATACTACTTCTACTCTAAAGTACCTACTTATTTGTTTAGTTGTATTTAGTAATATTAATTATCTCAGTACGAAACTATCTAATTACCTTTCAATAATGGTGAGGAGGCACACTGGTCCAACTGTCCGTTGATTTCGTCTCCTTCGTGCAGGCCACTTTGTGAATAGGTCAACAACCTCTGGTCAGTCTGCTGTTTATAAACCAAAATACAATTAGGAGAAAATAGTATAAAATACAGACAGCTACAATTTCGGCATCAAAGCAGGGATAATGAAAAATTTTCCATTCTCTTACCTTTTATGATATCGATGAGCACTGACCCTTGGTATCATTTTCTTTTTCGATTTTCACCATTTTCAACAATTTCTGGAATTCTTCGAATCTGAAACACACATAAAAGAAACATGAATTAATAAGGTTGCAGGAAGCTTTCTACAAAAAATTATACTAAAATTGAAACGCATAGTCTAACAATAAAAGATCCCGGATTTCTGAAAAACCAAAAAACCTGCAACAAAAAGAAAAAACATACAAAAAATTCATTACAATTTTCAAAAAATGACCTACACATCAGTTTCATATGTACTTACCGATGCACCTACCTGCTGTACTCATGTACTTAAAATAGGAGATACCGTGCTAAGTAAGCTCCTCTTTGACTAACCCCATTTCGAAGTTGTAAAAAACAATACAAATAGTTAGATTCTGTCACAATATTCTACACTTTAGGTGTCTTCAACAAAATTTTTTGAACTTTAAATTCTAAATACACCCCACAACAACACGTTAACACACCACCTCTACTACTCTCTCTAGTGGATATGTTTAGGGTCACTGACCTTTCCAATGTATCCCCTGGATCGATTGCTCGTTTGTGTTCTAAATTTTCGAATTTGCTCACTGACATCAAGTAATCGAGGGGTGCAGGAATCATATGGTGACCCTTGTTCCCACAATGCCTGCCCCCACCCATCTTTCGACCTCTCTTGTCAACTCAAAATAGTCTGCAATCGCAGCAAGTAATGGGGGGCAGGGGTGAGCTATAGCCTCATCAGTCTAGCTTCTGGATAGGAGGGGAAGGGGGGAGGAGTTGAGGCCTATCTCCCATAGCTTTTTTAAGTCATAACCGTGACTTTCCTCGATTGTTACTCAATTGAGTTAACCCCACGGGGGGCATATGATATGGTGAGATATGGCCCAACTACGTAAGTAGTTATTCAAAGCATAACTATAGGTAGCGTGAACGTGAGTGGTGGGAACGTGTTAACTCCGCAAAGGTCGTGACGTAGGCAACGCATCGAGCAACGCATCGAGCGCGATGCATATATAATGCATCGCGAACGCACCAAAATTACTTAGCATAGGTATCTCGAGCTCGCCGGTGCTTCGTCGTAACGCGCATTTCCTCAGATATGAAACTTAGTAGATGTGACAGGCAGGTAAGGTATCCCGTAAGGGTACCAATCCCCTATTTATCCAGGCATTGCCCACTACATATAGTGGTTAAAATGAAATTGAGTCGTGATTCGAATAAGTTAACTATCCGGTCGCGATATTATTGGGTATGGAGTAGATCTTCCCGGGCATCACTCCTACTGCTAGTAGAATAGGTACCTCGTGTAATACATTGCTGTCGCCTGTCCTAGTATGAGTGAGCCACCTTGAAAGAGACAGTAGAAGCGGACATTATGTGGACCTTGGTGAGTAACCTCATCATTTATTTAATAAGGTAATTTTTCCCATACTTACGAGTATTGAGAAGTAATCTCTTTCTTCGTAAGTATGTAAAATTAGGGTTTATTGTCATCCCTGCTTAATTCATCACCTTCGAGTACAATAATACTTTAGCGTATTATAACTTAATTCATTAGCGCGAGACGCATAGTATGGACCTGTGTCCATATTAATGATGTAAAATTATGTAAATTCTTTTATATCTTGATTCACCTGACATGATCGAATTATAATAATAAATCAATTAGACATGTTGTATCGTCTTGGTGTTATTATTATTACATCTGATCATAAATGCATATAGTATTTCTGCATGACTTCTGAGCTCTCCGACACCCATAGACTAGCCAGGTATAGGGAAATATTAACTACTTACGTAGTGATATTTAGCCTTCTCCCCTCAGTAATATTTCTAATAATATTCTCTCCCATAGTTATGCCAGATTTAACCATATCATGCTTGAGTACTATGCTCATATCATATGAGTATCTTCCTATTTTTGTATTTTTAGAATTTTTCTGTTTAATTAAGCTCTTTTTATAATGACCAGCACTTTGAAATTTTAGCCATGAAAAAAAAACGTGAAAGGTTACGGTCATTATTAAAAGGCTTTTAGTTTTCAATTTTCATATTCCTAAGATTGCCGAAACCAGCATCTTAAATGCCTGAGCAAAGCGAGGGCAAAACTTTTGAAAAAGTTGCAGTTGGACAAGTAGGTCAAATAGACCAACAAACCAAAAAAAAAAAGTACTAGGTAGTAGGTACTACATACATACATAGAACAACCTCAATTTTAATGTAAGATTTCAATTTTTCTGATCTCAACTTTTTAAAAATTTTGTTAATGGTTTCTTAAAATTTCAATCATGAAAAAGAGAACCAATAAATGGACCCGAGCGAAGCGAGGGCAAAACTTTTGGAAAAGTTGTAGTTGGACAAGTAGGTACTAGGTATATACATAGAACAACCTCAATTTTAATGTAAGATTTCAATTTTTCTGATCTCAACTTTTTAAAAATTTTGTCAATGACTTCAATTATGAAAAAGAGAACCAAATGGGCCCGAGTGAAGCGAGAGCTAAAGTTTTTATAAAATTGAAATTTCAAGAAGCAAAAACAGCTGTAATTTTGATATGAAAAGTCAGTTTTCCACAACAAATTTTTAAAAGTTTGAATAAGAATTAAGAATATTTTTCAAGCACAAGTATGAATAATCTGAAAAACAGAAAATAACAATTTAGCCTGAGCCAAGCGAGGGCAAAACCTTCTGAAAAAAATAAGAATTTTGAAGATAGATAAGTGATTTTGTCGGCAAAACGCCAGTAATTTACCTAATTTATCAACTTTTCAGCACTTTTTTCTTTTTAAAAAAAGAACTACTTTGAAAAAAAAGGATGTGTCCCCCTCTCATACAAATCTTACTTATTTTAAAAACACAGGTACAACCTTAATTACAAGTAATTAATACTGCCATTCTCACTTCTCAATGCACCATTCACCATAGCATATTATAGTATGTATCAAACCAGTGGCTATCCTAGAATGGGACAATTCATTCACGACAACTCCACCAGAGTGTGTATCTTTGGTGGGGACTTCCCAATTGGGTTATTTGTGAAAACTGAATAAAATATGAAAAACAAAAATTATAAACAAAAACAACCTTTGTATTCTAAACACAAACAAAAATTCAGTAAAATATATTAGCAAAGAAGCCAGTACTAGGAACAATAATTTCATATTCATTCTTCAGTACAAGAATTCAATTTTAGCAAAAAACAGAAAACAAAGAATTCTCAAACTCACACAGATAATGAAATACTTATGCATGTTGTCAGTTTTTAAAACAAAACAACTGTGAAGGTGTAGGTAGTTTAAAAATTAATGATTTTGTCCTACGCGAATATTTCAACGCCAATGAAATGCAAGAGTGCCTATACATAATTATTAATTAGCGCATCATATCCAGCGGCGGTCAGTAGTTTTAAACAAGGTAGCGTGAACTTTGATTACACCAGGCTGCCACCTATACCCTCTCACCCAACATCATGACCCCCCCCCCATATAACTTTTTTTTCAGGAAATCATTTTTTGATGACTATGTAATTTACATAGTCTGGTGTAGTTGTATGTACCTACTTATTATAGAGTGGATTTGAAAAAAAAACACCAATTTTCAAGCATAATCCATCACAAAAAATTTAATCAGAACGAGTCATCAATCATCAAAAAATGAGAATGAAAATAAAACATCTCTTAAAGCTGATGAATTGTTTGCAAAAATGTCGATAATTCCAAGGCATGATGAGTACCTAATCCAACTCCTCTACCAAATCCACTTCCATTGAAATCACCATCAGTTCTTTGATAGGTACTCATTTCTCCAGTGATTGTTCTCACTCAATCGATTCTTTATACGCCTAAGTCAAAATTTCCATGAATAGGTGTAAACTGGGATAAATGGTTTGGAGGCCATTTTTAGTGAAAATTTGAAAAATTTTGAATAAGCTTTCACTTTAAAAGTGATCTTGGATTTTGATAACAATAATGGCCTAAATCAAGACGGTGTCTTAAATCATTTTTCCAAAGCTTTTTGGTAGGGACTATTAGCATTTTTTCGAAAATACGTAGTTACTCTCTTTTTAAGGACTCATATCTTGCCTCCAGGAACACCTCAGGAGCTTACATTTCTTAATGAGGACCTTCTTAGAATGATGAATTCGGTCAAAATCTTCCGATATTTCTTTTTCGTGATTGATCCTACTTCTAAGTACATACCGTGGTCTATTATGGTGAACATTTTTGAGAGTTGAGACGAATAAAAAACAATAGAACATTTTTCACATTTTTTATTTGGGTAAAATACGAGGGCACTCAAAAAGTAAGGTTCCCATCCCTGGCATTTGCGTAAAAATGAACGAAAACGAAATGTTAAAAAATCGTTTGATTCTCTGAACTTTCTAGATTATTTTGATATGTAGGTATAATCACTTTTAAAATTTAAGCTCTTTTCACATTTGAAAATCAGTTTCGCAATGGTCGTCCTCTATAAACATAGGTCCAACTTATGTAATGTTGATTGCTGAACTCGTTTTTTTCAGCATTATTCTCGTCATCTTGGCATTTCTTACAGGAAAATTCGTTTTTTTAGATGAGAAAAAAAGTGCACCTGATCACCTGGTTTTCAAACGATTGGAGTGGTGCGTAGTGAGGAGTACGGCTGAAATTAGAATTTGTCAATCAAAGCGCGCTGATGACTTTGAATTTGTTGATCAAACCTTTAATGACATCACCAAAGCTTTACTCGATGAATTTGAATTGTCAGTTGTACTCTGTCACTCGTCCCCCTCCGATCTTGAGAACCAGCTGATCAGGTACACTTTTTTCCTCATCTGAAAAAATTGGATCTTCCAGCAAAAAATGCCAAGATGACGAGAATGATGCTGAAAAAACGAGATCAATCAACATTATACCTACCTACAGTATGACACAAAAGTAGTGCCCAGTGGCTTTTATTTCAAAGTGGAAAGAGCTAGAGAGATGAATGAAGCGGCGTTGCGTAGGGAAAAATAAGGGCTTTCAAAAGCGACCTTGAAAGTTTCAGGCCCATGCACAGGGTGTTTACAAACTGAAAAACCGGTTTGGTCAAAAAATTCAAGCTGATTATTGGCGCAATGTACTCTACACACTAAGGCGACAAAAACGTGATACAAATTTTTTGAAACTGGTTCATTAATTCGAAACCAGTTAACAAAAAATACCCAAAAATTGTAGATAGAGAAAAAAGCTCGAAACGAAAGTTATAGAGCGTGAAACATTTTGAAACCGGTTCAGTGGTTCACATTTGGCAACAACTTTTTGACAATCACCTAAAAGTTGGAGATGGAGAAAAAAGCTTGAAACAAAAGTTGTAGAGCTTGTAAAATTGAACCATTTTCGCTGATCGGATTTTGAAACCGGTTCATTAATTTGCAACCGGTTATCAAAAATTACTAAAAATTGGAAATAGAGAAAAAAGTTTGAAACAAAAGTTGTAGAGTGTGAAAAATAACACAATTCTTTGTAATCGCATTTTAAAACCGGTTCAAATTGGTTTGCATTTAGCAACCAGTTTTCGACAATCACCTAAAAATTGAAGATAAGGAAAAAAGCTTGAAACAAAAGTTGTAGAGTGTGAAAAATTGAACAATTTATTGCTGATCGGATTTTGAAAATGGCTAATCAACTTGCAACCAGGTAACTTTTGATGGCTCGCTGCGATTTAATGAACCAGTTTCAAAATCTCATCGGCAAAAATGGTCCAATTTTTCACACTCTACAACTCATGTTTCAAACTTTTTTCTCTATGCCCAATTTTTAGGTGATTGTCAAAAACATGGCTGCTGAATGCGAATCAATAAACCGGTTTCAAAATGTGATTACAAAGAATTGTGTTATTTTTCACACTCTACAACTTCTGTTTTAAACTTTTTTCTCCATTTCCGATTTTTAGGTTAGGTATTTCTGATAACTGGTTGAAAATTAATGAACCGGTTTCAAAATCTGACCAGTGAAAGTGGTTCAATTTCACAAGCTCTACAACTTTTGTTTCAAACTTTTTTCTCTATCCCCAATTAGGTGATTGCCAAAAAGTGGTTGCCAAATGCAAACCAATGAACCGGTTTCAAAATGTGATTACACAAAATCATGTTTTTTTTTCACACTCTACAACTGTTGTTTCATGTTTTTTGCTCTATCTACAATTTTTGGGTATTTTTTGTTAACCGGTTGCAAATTAATGAACCGGTTTCATAAAATTCATATCACGTTTTTGCCGCCTTAGTGAGTAGAATACATTGCGCCAGTAAAAACCAGTTTGAATTTTTGTGACCAAACAGGTTTTTCAATTTGTGGAGATCCTGTGCATGGGCATGAAATTTTCAAGGTCGCTTTTGAAAGCCCTTATTTTTCCCTACGCAAAACGCCGCCTCATTTATCTCTCTAGCTCTTTTCACTTAGAAATAAAAGCCACCGGGCACTATTTTTGTGTCATACTGTAGAAGTTGGGCCGAAGTTTATGGAGGGCGATCATTGAGAAACTGATTTTCAAATGCAAGAAGGACTTAAATTTTAAAAGTTATTATATCAAAATCATCTAGAACGTTCAGAAAATCAAACAATTTTTCAACATTTCGTTTTCGTTCATTTTTACGCGAATGCCGGGGATGGGAACCTTACTTTTTGAGTATATCCCTCATAAAAAGGTCATCATTTCCCAACTAGGTATTGAAAAAAAAAGAACTTGGGCGTTGTTCTCCTATTTTTGTTTTCGAGTACCTGTGGGGTTCTTTCTCCTGATTCTCTCAACGAAGGTAAAAACAGCGAATTCAAAGTTCACTATGACGGCTTTCTTACCCATTTGATCTCTCATTATAATATTTGCTCGCCAAAAGTAATTCACACATTCTGGATACCAAGTTATTATTGCTTTTGGATCAAGAGACACGTCAGATGATCGATAAATATTCTGTAAAAAAAAAAAGATGAAATACATTTTTACAAATTTTACATACCTACGTATTTATTTTTGAATTTTTTTACTCAAATTTATTTTTAAGTACATACTTTTTTTACTGCTGGAATATCGATTTTGGGTGTCATATGATCGAATAACGGAGTCCACATTTGATTCTTCATGTAGAAGATTTCTTTTAGATTTCTATTAAACCTCCATCTTTGAAAATTTTCACAGTCAGATTTTTCATACGAACACCGATGCACAATGACTTCAATCTTCGTGTTATATGAGAGGAAATTCACATTATTAGATACCTATTTGCTTTTTTTCCCTACTACAGGCAAACAGCCCAATTTTTTTACACTCCTAGAATTTTGTGAAAAATAAGCCCCAAAGTCATAAATTGATTTGAAAGCCGTAATAGTATGTTTTGTGTTTCTTTTGGAATGCATTGCCTATTTGACTTGCGATATTTTCATTTTAAAGGATTTTTTTCACCAAGCGCTATGAAAACATGCCTGTTTATAATATGAAAACATTGTGAGCATTGTAACTGAATTGCTCTGACCTAAATTTGATTTTTTTTGTTTTTTTGGTATTCTTTCATTCACTGAGCTCATGATTACAGTGCTTGCTAACTTCAGTAGATACGCGTTTTGACAACCTTTTGAACACGTTTTCTTGGGTAAAATTTGACGCTCTACAGTTTTTGTTCTATACAATTTTCGCATATTTCCCATAATTATGCAAAAAAACGCGAAAAACGGATATTCTGCAGTTTTTTTCGCAAATACAAGCCTTTTGCAGGCAAAATTTTGATTTTATGGATTGGTGGGAAGAAAGTACTGGTAAAAAGACATATTTTGGCGAAAACAGTTTTTAGTGTCCAACCCTTCAATCCGGAGCTTGTCTCCTCCACCACTATGATGAGAATTTTTGAAAAAAATCGTGTTGAAACGCCCAGGCTTCCCCTACAGATTTCATGTGGTACCAGACTTTTCTTCCCACTACTTACTGATACAGATTTTTTCGCAAAGGAGAGAGGGAGGATGTTCTGGACAAAAAATTTCAAATTCGATTTTAGACTCCTCAAATCAAATCAAATCAAATCAACTTTTATTGGCACACAATATACAGATTTACAGACACATGTACAAAAGTTTATCTTCGATGCCAAGCCCCCTGTCGAGCAAAAGTCTCCTTCAACCAGGCCCATTCTACCCGGTTATCCGCCACTCTTTCAAAAAAGTTTTTTTTAGAAGATCCGTGATATCGTCGGTCCACCTCGCCTTTTGTCTTCCAGGCTTTCTTGTTCTGGTCTGGAATCAGTGGAGCAGTCTGTACCCCCATCTTTAATCCTCTATCCTACTAAGGTACTGAGCCCTAAATACGCCAGGTGCCCAACAACGCCAACAGCTGATATCTCCAGAACTAAACATCCTACCGGGCTATAACGTACATTCAGGTACTCTATAAATAAAAACAATATGACCAGTGAAATGTTGCTGTGATTTTCGAAGTGGAAGTCTAGAAATTTTGCATTTGAATTTTTTTATCAGGGGTGCTATGCAACTTAGAAAAACATCAGTTTGAAAATACACCAAGAAAAAAATATTTTTGTTAAGTTGATAAGCTTGGTAATGAATATTTGTACCTTTTTCTACATGTTGAGCTCATAGACGATCCATTTTACGCATTTCTTCATGCTAAAATTTTTCTTCAAAGTTGAGCATAGGGGTGTCCTAACAACGCCAACGTAATTTTTTTCAAATTTTTTTCAGAAATGTCAAAAAGACGTAGAGGTGATTAATAAGTAATAATTACCTATTTCAATATTATTGATTTTCAATACATTTTTTTTGTATTTCTTACAATTTATTTTTTTGTTTTTGAAATTTGAAAATGCATTTTTATTGGGGTTAAAATTTACTTTTGCGGATAATTTTGGTGGTAGGGTATACATTTTTCATCTTAGATTTCAATAATTGCGTTAAAAATTGGTTTTATCTCAAAATTTTAGATTTAAAATTGAAATCACTTTTATAAAATTTGAAAATGCATTTTGATTGGGGTTAAAATTCACTTTTGCGGATAATTTTGGTGGTAGGGTATACATTTTTCATCATAGAATTCAATAACTTCATTCAAAATTGTTTTTATCGCAAAATTTCATATTTAAAATTAAAAAAAAATTTTGCATTTTTTTCACTTTTTCGAAATTTGAAAATGCATTTTGATTGGGGTTAGAATTTACTTTTGCGGATAATTTTGGTGGTAGGGTACGTATTTTTTATCGTAGATTTCATTAATTGCATTATAAATTGATTTCATCGTGAAATTTTAGGTGAAAAATTGAAAAAAAAAATTGTTGGCGTTATTGGGTACCCAGTTCCAAACAACGCCAGAATGGTGACCTCACTTTGAACCGTTATTGCTCGGAGGGAAAAAATTGTAAAAATTCAAACATTCGCTCAAAAGATACCTTCATGTATCCTTTATCACCTACACGAATCAGAATGGAAATAAGTTTAATTGTGACTGAGTAATTCCAATTTTTCGAGTGCATGGCGTTAATAGGGCACAGTACCTTAATATGACCTGCCCATTCCCACTTTTTTCCTTTTACAATCAAAGACAATATCAGTTAAGCCCCCAAATTTTTTATATATATCTATTGTTCTGATTTTTTCCCTTTTTGACACCACTAACATTGACCTGACCATAGCATTCTGTGTTGTTTGTAATTTTGAGATAAGACTTTTTGTAAGTGTCCACGTCTAGGATCCGTAGGTTATAGTTGGTGCGACGCAGTTATTAAAAATTTCTTTTTCATTTTTTGTTGAGAATTTCCCCTTCAGAATATGTTTTAAGGACCAAAATTTACCCCAACCCCTCGTAATTCTATTTTTGATTTCTTTTTCCATACAGTTTTCAAGTGATAAGACTTGGCTAAGGTATACAATTTCTCTAACTTTTTCAATTTTTTGGCCCTCAATTTTAACTTCTTCCAGGGAAGCACAGTTGGACATAATTTTAGTTTTTAAAAAGTTAATACTTAAACCTGCCTCTTTATTGCTTACTCTCACTAAGTTGGATAACATCTTGAGTAACTATCCTCATGTTTTTCCAAAATACTAATGGCATTTATCAAAAACTGGTGTTCCAAGGAGTCAAAGGCTTTTCTGAAGTTAATAAAGGTGAGGTGGAGACCAGTTTGATATTCTGCACTTTTTTCTATCAATTGGTTAACTGTGAAAAAGTGATCTAAGACTTCCAATTGTCTGCTGTGATAACGTGATAAGAGAGTGATATTGTTGCAATTTTGAGCGATTTTCTTAATTTCCCATTCAAATTGCTATTGTTTTTTAGTTTCCCAGTGAATAATAAACTTTAATGATGCTAGGGATCATTCTAATGTAATTTTAAAACTCGGCAGTTATGGAAATCAACTGAATCAAGCAATGCGTGAGGAAAGTTGTCTGACTGAAGTTGAATTGAAGAGCTCTATTCCAAAGTGTGTTAAGTCACTTTTTTCTCCAAAAAATTTGTTTAAAATTTTTGATGCTAAAATTTGTTCTGTTTGCAAAGGTCGGTGCACCTTTCCTTTCTTTGGACATAGAATAATTGCTTGCAGAAAAATTCACTTTGAAAAATCGATGATTTAACCCACTTTTGAAGTGAAAATCTCCGTAAAACGTACCTTTTTTTTTGAAATGACTTAACCTACTTTGGAATAGACCTCTTCAATTATTTCAGTATTAACTCTCAATTATTTCTCATTCAAAAAAATAGAAGGTAGGTACGTAAGCTATTCCGGAAAACGATTTTACTCATAAACTGATACAATTCTAATCTCAAACCACACTTGAACTCCCTAGTTCATTATTATTTTCAGTCGAATAACCCTCGGCGAGGTGGTGAATTGCCAGATGGGAGTGTACTTTAATTAGCTAGGTCTTCCCAGGGTTCAATTATTTATTTTCGATTCTCAGGATGATACGCGTAAGAAATTTTTCTGCACGCTTCAAAGTAGGTACCTATTTTCTTTTAAAATATTGCTATCCCCTTCAATTTCAAATTAAGGTAAAAATTCATAATCACAAAAGTTGTTCATTTTCCAAAGTACATACCTACTTTGGAAATGGTTATATCCAAATCTCAAGTTCTGACATCCACTCACCATACTCCCACATAAAATGAGCTACCGACTTAGTTATTTTTCATCGCAATTATCTCGTAAAAATTTTAAACAGGTGGGAGGGTAAAACAAAATAGGTTGCTAAGTACATATTAGAACCCAGTTTAGTATTTTTTTTATCCGGGTAAAAAAATATAAAAAAATAGAAAACCTCTATTAATTTCCGTTCACTAATTCCCCCTTTCTATTTTCAGAATTTCAGCTTACTGGTGAGTGATGACTGTTCAGGATGTCGTATAAATATAATCCATGAACCGTTTGTCAAAATTCAGCTGTACATATGTAGTACTCGAGGAGATCAAGAGGAATTCCAAGAAATGTCCTCAGGAGGTTAAAAAAAAATAGGGCCGTTACAGCCTTTATTATGCAACAGGTAGAGGGAAACCTACACTTCTGATATAAATATCCTTTGTGACATTCAATGCAGCTGCTATCTTGTGATCTCGTTTATCTTGGTATATTGTTAGTTCAACCAGATGAACGCTACCAGTTTCGGACTCTACACTGCAATTTCTGAATCTATTTGCATAGTGTATGATTTGACCACTCTACATTTTAAAATGTGTAAAAAAAATCGTCGTGATAAGCTTGAATAATCAAGATGAACCTACCTGAGACGAATATTAAGGTACCTATCAATCTTATTAAAATAAAACTATATTCTGTAGGTACTTCTGTAGTTTACTTACAATGCATCGTTGAAGAATTATCAAACTCACACAGATGATGAAATATTTATGCATTTGCATGTTTGTCAGTTTTCAAAACAATACGACTGCGAAGGTGTAGGTATGTAGTTTAAAAATTAATAACCTTGTTTTGTACAAATATTTCGACACCTTTGAAATACAAGTAGGTACTTAACTATTAACTATCATACTGTACCTATCGCCGGCCAGTGGTTTTGAACAAGGTAGGAAGAACTTTGAAAACCTGTGGTCACCACCCACCTGCCCACCCAACATCACGACCCTCTCTCATCATACAATTTTTTTTCAGGAAATGCAATTTTTTTATAACGTATGTTTACCTACATAGTTTGGTGTATGTTATACCTACTTATTAGAGCGGATTCGAAAACAAAATCGCCAATTTTTAAGTACGAACTTCGAAAACACGTGGCCACCACCCACCTACCCACCCAACATCACGACCTTCTCTCGCCATACAATTTTTTTTCAGGAAATGAAATTTTTTTATAACGTATACTTACCTACATAGTTTGGTGTATGTTATACCTACTTATTAGAGCGGATTCGAAAACAAAATCGCCAATTTTTAAGTACCTATTATGCTTTACAAAAAATTTAATGACGAATGAGGCGACCATTAAAAAAAAATAAAGTGAAACATCTTATAGTCGGGATGCCAGCATGAGGACCTACTGCATTCCCTTCCCCCATCGATCCTACAGGACATTTTTTTCCTAAAGGCGGAGGGGGGGTCCTGAGGAACATTTCTAGCCCTTGTCCTCAAAATAAAAATGACCCTATACTTACAAAATGGCGGCCATTTTGATTGACAGGTAAGCCAAAATCGCAGATTTTGCGTTCCAACATATGGTATAACTTGCACAACATTTTTCAAACTGTACAAAGGTAGATCAAAAGAGCTAGAAAAAATTGATCACCTGTCGAAATTTCAAGTGGTGAATTTTTGAAAATCAAATTTTGGCCAAAAATGAGGGAAAAAATAAAAATTTTATCAAATTGACCAATAAAGCTGAAATTTGGAATATACCCTATTTTCAACCTGCCAAATCGATTGGAAACGGTTTCAGCCCGTTTTGAGCAGTTCTGGAGCCTCCGGCAGATTTTTGAAATTGAAATTCCCACAAAATTTCATCAAATGGTGTTGGAAAGCCGAAATTTATTCCGCAAACCAATTTCAATGCGCTACGAAGTCGACTGCAGATGAATTTCAAGTAGTTTTGGAGCCTCCAGCGACCTTTTGAGAATTACTGGAGCCTCCAGTAAATTTTTGAAACTTGAAATTTCAACATAATTTCATCGCATGAAGTTGGAAAGCCGAAATTCACTTTGCACAGTCTAGGTCACATGCTAAAGCTGATTCGAACAAATTTTCTGTCATTTAAAAAAAAAAACGAAGAATCCAAAAAGGCACAGGAGGCTCCAAAATGGCTTGAACTCATTTGAAGTCATCTTCAGAGGATGTTAAAATCAGAGTGCAGAGTAAGAAATTTTGTGGAAATTTTAAGTTTTGAAAATTTGTCCGAATCAGCTTTAGCACGTATAGCTTACAGCGCAAAGTAAATTTCGACTTTCCAACTCCATGTGATGAAATTATGTTGAAATTTCAAGTTTCAAAAATCTACTGGATAGTACGGGTACCAAGTCTGTCTATCGTTTCAAAATCGCAAAAGAGTGGGACCGGAAAGATATACAATTTTCGCGATATTTCCTCGAAAGGCGATCATTTCCCGACCCCGAAACCACCATTACATTTTTGAGATCGAATTGCAAAACCGATTCAGGGGTTCTCAAAGTTGTGAAAATTGAGCACCTACGTTGCCATCTGTTTTGGCCAATAAATCCCATCCAAAAGGGGGTAAGGGGGTGCTTGTGGTCTCAAATAACTCGTATTGGATCACTCTTGAAATATCTACCCATGACCGCTCTCATTTAGTGATACCCCACATTTCAGTGGTTCCCAAAGTTGAACTTTTGTATTCCAAATTTTTAAAGTCACGCATTCAAACGAATATTGTCAGTAAATAAATTTAGCAATCAAAAACTAGTCCAGATAAAAAGTTGCGAAATTTTACGACGATTTCAAAAATGTGTCATTTTTTTTCTTAGCATTGATAGGGGCCGAGTTGAGGGGGTTGGAACGTCAAAAAACGTGATGTAACAATAGTCTAGTAACTTAAGCAAAAAAATAGGGGGTATCGTGAATCTGTAGGTGGCAAGCTGATTTTTGGTATACTGGTCCATTTTGATGGCCTGAAAAAGAATCCGAGGAGTCCCCTGCTGTCCCGGCTGAGCTTTCCCCTAAATTGTGGATCTTAGCCCCCCAAAATTGGTCGCCATAATGTTGATGGTTAATATTGATTGTAGTACCTTCAATCGTTCCAAAATAGTACAGGGGGTGGTTTTCTTTGTTTTTCTGAGGTACAGAGCGGAGCACAATGTCATCCCGCCCCCTCCTCCCCCTTCACTATTCAGTTATTTGCCTATATACGCATGTGAGATGAATTGAAATGCACTAAAAAATGTAAAATTGTCGAATGGAATGTTGATACGAGTTTCAAATACCAGTTTTAGCGTATTGTGACCACTTCTCCCCCTTTGCGGATCCTAGCCCCCCCCCAAAATCGGTTTTTGACCAATATATCGAAAAGTATCGAGTCCAGCTCAAAAATGGTTAGGACGAATGATGTTCTACATCTAATTTCTCATCAGATGATCCATTGATCAATTTTCCAGTCCCAAGGGGGTTGGACCTACCCCTTCTGACCTCTCACCATTCAATTATTTGCCAATATACGTATATGAGGTGAATTGAAATTTACTTGAAAAAATGTAAAAATGACGAATGGAGAGTTAATACGAGTTTTAAACGTATCGTGAACAATTCTCCCCCTTTTTGTTTTACAAGCTCCCAAAACTTTTTCATACCTCTGAAGTGGAGTGAACCTAAATCATCGAATACCTATGTACCTTCTCGTTCCTATACTTTTCAAGTCTGTGTGTATGAAATTTCCAATTCAATCGCCAATAGGCAAAGTAAAACTTTGAGATTAGGTAATTTTATAAATTAGATGCATTAAAAAATTTCAAAATTTGATTGTAAATTCAATCAATGAAAAATGGAAACGGGTAACGCGAGAGAGGTGGGCGATGCAGCATCGTGTCCCTAGTTTAATTCTGAACCAAAATGCCAAGTTTCGCTGTGCTTATGCGATATGCTCGTGTTTCAAGTGTGTTAGAATGAATGGTACTTTTGGAAGTTGGTCGGTGGAGCGAGCAATGAATTCTTTGAGCATTCACAGCGCTTATTTCACACCAATTTTTGAAAATCTGAGCTTCTAAACAGTGGTACTGACTCTCGGAAAATTGCAATTTTGGTTCAGGATTGAACATGAAACACAATGCTGTATCTCCCATATCTCTGCTGTTACTTGTATCAAAGTGATGGGTTTGGAGGACTTGATTTTTGGTAGCCCCTCGTAGGGAAAAAATCTGAGATCTGGTCACAAGTTGAGCTTTCTCAGGTTTGGGTACGATTTCGAATCTGTACATACGAAAAGGTATTTTTCAGCCCAAAATTTTTCAAAAACTCAGTTGAGCTACAGACAATTTCTAAAGTTGCAGCCCAATCGCATTTTTTGATCCTTTTTCCACAATTCCATTTGTCATTTTTACATTTTGTTAAGTAAATTTCAATTCACCTCATATACGTATATTGGCAAATAATTGAAAGGTGAGAGATCAGAAGGGGTAGGTCCAACCCCCTTGGGACTGGAAAATTGATCAATGGATCATCTGATGAGAAATTAGATGTAGAACATCATTCGTCCTAACCATTTTTGAGCTGGACTCATACTTTTCGATATATTGGTCAAAAACCGATTTGGGGGGGGGGGCTAAGATCCGCAAAGGGGGAGAAGTGGTCACAATACGCTAAAACTGGTATTTGAAACTCGTATCAACATTCCATTCGACAATTTTACATTTTTTAGTGCATTTCAATTCATCTCACGTGCGTGTGAAGGGGGAGGAGGGGGCGGGGTGACATTGTGCTCCGCTCTGTACCTCAGAAAAACAAAGAAAACCACCCCCTGTACTATTTTGAAACGATTGAAGGTACTACAATCAATATTAACCATCAACATTATAGCGACCAATTTTGGGGGGCTAAGATCCACAATTTAGGGGAAAGCTCAGCCGGGACAGCAGGGGACTCCTCGGATTCGTTTTCAGGCCATCAAAATGGACCAGTATACCAAAAATCAGCTTGCCACCTACAGATTCACGATACCTCCTATTTTTTTGCTTAAGTTACTAGACTATTGTTACATCACGTTTTTTGAGTTTCATAAAAATCTATGCCAGGTCTCTGCAGAAAACCTCTCGCAACTAAATGAGCTCAATACACGCCTGTAGGTTTCTTTTTGAATACCCAAGTAGAGTAAATAATACACGCATTCATAGGCATATCAACAACCTTAAAAACATTGCGTTTTTCCATAGCTGCTAATTCGTGATTAATTGCAGCACGCCAATGATCACTCTCTGCCGAATTAATCGCAGACTCATAGGAAAGTTCAGAGGACAAAGCATATACGGTCTCAGCTGATAGAGCACACAAATTTAATTCGTAATCATTTAGGTAGGTAGGTAACCTAGTTGCTCGAGTAGGACGACAGATAGGATCGGGTAAAATAGATTCAACTTTAGGTACCGGTTTATTGGATGTTTTATTGTTGGATACACTATCACCATTGTTAGAACTGGTGCTCGGAGTTGAATTATCAGGTAAAGAATTGGTACTACAAGGGGATAGAATATCGACAGAATTTGACATGTACATGCGAGATTCATTGAAGTGTACATCACTTGAATTTATTACCTTGTTTTCCGAAAAATCAAAGAATAAATAACCATTCGGAGCATATCCAACAAAACAACATTTGCGACTTTTGTCGTCCAATTTTGATGTGCGTCTCACATCAGGTATCCTAACAAAAGCAACACAACCAAAGGTCTTCAATTTAGAACAATCAGGTGAAAAACCAAACCATAACTCAGCAGGTACTCCATTTTCTCGTGGAATACGATTCAAGGCATAAACAACAGACCTCAAAGCAAATTAGCAAAAGGCCAAAAATTTTTACTCAAACCGGATGAACATAAAGAAGCGCGAGCACGTTTGCACAATGTTCGATTCAAACGTTCAGATTTGCCATTACTTTCAGGCAAATAGGCAGTTGTATACTCGATAAAAATTCCTCTATCTGAACAAAAATTTTTAAATTCACCTGAGGTGTATTCGCCACCATTATCGCATCGGAGACGTTTTATTTTTCGATTGCACTGATTTTCGACTAAATTTACATAATCTTTAAATTTTTGAAACGTCTCTGATTTATTTTTCATAACAAAAACGTAAATAAATTCGCTGAATTCGTCAATAAAAGTAACGAAATATTTTTCTGGAATAGGGGAATTTGTTATTTCGCAAACATCACTATGTACCCTATAAAGCAACGATTTTGCGTGATTTTTACCATTTCCCTGAGAAATACGAGGTCTACGAGTCTGTTTGGACACAATACAAGGATCACACCTAATAAAAGATCTCATAATATCGTTATTGTAAATACCAGCCTTTGCAATCGAAGACATTTCACGTTCACCTGAATGACCAAAACGAAGATGCCATAAATTTGCATCTGACAAGATAGCAGGTGATGCCAATATAGGAATAGGATTAGGGCTAGGAGGAGGTGGTGGTAACACAGGTGGTTGACATAACGTAAATTTAATAATATACAATTCGTTAACAGAATTCGCAATAGCGAGAATATCATTATTTGACATAATTTTGGCTTTACCATCCTTAAATAAAATACTTAGGCCTGATTTTTCAATACAGCGAACAGAGAACAGATTATGCATCAATTTAGGCACTAATAAAACATTATCAAAACGACATAAATTTCCATTTTCGGTTTTCAGAAAAATAGAACCTACTTTAGCTACATCTAAGCGTCTACCTTCTTCAGCAATTCTCACTGTCATAGGCACATCAGGTACTTTTGAATTACATAAAATATCTAAATTAACCATGTGTCGAGTTGCTCCACTATCTAAGGCACCTGTCACTTGATCAGAATTAGCAGGCATAATTAAATTTTCAATATTAAAATTTGCCACCAAATTAGCTACAGTTATCATAGAAAATTGCACATCTTCACTGGTGGCTATATGTGAATTTACAACACTTCCCTGCTTGTTTTTATTTTTGAGTTTATAGCAATCTGCCTTAACATGACCTACTCTTTTACAGTAATTACATTTTACCTTGCTAGTGTTATTAGAATACGTATGATTTTTATTACCACGACCTCGACGTCCTCCTCTGAACGAAGAAAAGAAAGCAGCTGATTGATTTTGCTGAGTGGATTTGGGTGACAAAGCATTTTGACTCGTTTTTGACTCAGTTTGCAAACTCGTACTTGGTTGAACAGCAGAATTCTGAGGTACTTTAAAATCCTTGAGTTTGGCGGAAACAGAATCCCAATCCAGATCTGAATCTGAGTTTTCGATGGGCATGGTGACGTGCATATATTCTGGAGGAAACGACTTGGCTAGTTTTATGATGGTACGACGCTGATTTATGGGCACATTTAAACCAAGCAACTGATTATAAATCGAACGATATTTAGAGATATAAAGGCACACATCATCGCCTAATGAAAATCGCATCTCGCTCAATTTAGTCTCCAATTCAATGACTTGTTGGTCAGTTTTATGGGAAAAATTCGCCTTTAATGAATCCCAGGCATTTTTGGGATATTTGCAACCTTGGATTATATGAAGCAGATCGTCATCCATGTGACTAACAATGGCATAGTAAGCTGAAACGTTGGACTTTTTCCAGGTGTCCGTCAGAGCATTTCCAGTTGGAACGGGATCGTCTATACAGGACTTGATGCCTAGTTTGGTAAAATATATTTCCATTCGGAATTTCCAAATCTCGTAATTTTGACCATTTAGTTTCATGATTCCGCTTTTATTTGTTTCTTCCTCCATAACAGTGAAAAGGGTTAAAAAAAATCGCAAAAACAACACCAAATCGTAACATAAACTTAGGCAACGAAATAACATGCCAAAAATTGGCCAAAGCGCGAAAAAAGACCCATAACCTGTTAAATAAACTACGCAGGTAACAGTAACAACGTATATTAATCATCTCATAAATCGTTGAGAAGTCTACGCTTCTCAAATACGATTGACAATCAGTGTTGCCACTTGATAACTAGATAATTGCGTAACAGACTGGAATCTTCCAGTTGAATTTACAGATTTTTCACAAACATTTTCGGTAGTTTTTGAACGGGAAATCGAACAACTCATGTAACGAAGACCCTGACTACAATATTAATTTCGTGAAATTACTCAAAACAAAACATCATTAAAAAATAAAAAGATTCATTTTTAAATTCGGTCGTTGATCCAGGAATGGTTCAACGAACCTACACGTAAATAATAACTTTGAGCTATGAGCTCAAACATCTATACCTAACGATGACAAAATCAATACAAATGCGAAATTTAATATTTCATAACGAAAACGACTTATACTCGAATACATATTTAACAGCCAACAATTTCAACGAAATTTCATCAATCAATAATCGACTAAATAGCCAATAGTTTCTATTACGCGATTTTACGAATACGAATTTATTTTTATTTAAATTAAAAAATAAAAGTTATCGAAAACTTAACGATATCGTTACAGTTATAAGACCAATTTTGCCAACACCCCACCATAAAAATATTTTTCCTAACATGAGTACCACTTAATAAAACGGAAAACTTGTTGCTTTTTTTATCACTACCGGTGTTTGTAAACACTACAATTAAAAATATTTTTACTACAAAATTTAAAACCTAAAAATCGACTCGAACAATTAAGCGCGATACAAAACTTTACATAATCTTTCAAAAATCGTACGTGTAGTGGCTTTAGTAAGTAAATCGGCCAATTGATCTATCGACGAAACCTTTTGAAGATAGATCACATTTTTTAAAATTGAATCTCGAATATGGTGATAACTGACATCGATATGTCTGGCACGTTTTGATTTGACCGTATTCGCAATGGCAATCGCTGCATTAGAATCGCAATACACAGGAATGGTGTCAATACGTACGTTTAGTTCGATCAACAAATTTCGCCAAGATAAAACTTCCTTTCCAGACGTACTTAACGCAACATACTCAGCCTCACACGACAAAAGACTCACGCAATTTTGTTTTTTGACAACCCAGTCGATAACGTTTCCATAATGCAAGACAAAAATACCAGACGTTGACTTCCTATCTAAACTATCACCGGCAAAATCAGAATCAACGAACACTCTTACAGAGTGTTTATCGATGAACTCAGGTACTACGTAAGTAAGTTTCACGTTTAACGTACTACGTAAATACCTTAATATACGTTTGCTGTACTCGAAACAGCTCCTTATTTGCCAAGTGCTGATATCTGCTTAGGAAGTTTACAGCGAAAGCAATATCAGGAAGTGTTCCCCTTGCTATGTAGCTTAAACTTCCTAAGAGACCTCTTACCTTAGTTTCGAAACATTTATCGAGCTTAAGATTAGTAATCTTTAAGTTCAGTTCTATCAGAGTGGAAATACTGTTCGAGTTAGACAGCCCGTATTCATTAACTAAGGGTCGCTATTACAATCGGTTGTTAGCAACGATTCATCAGTTAACGACTTGTTAGTTGTGCTGTGTGATATTACAATCCTAGGTTAGTGTGTAACACTCTGTTAGAACATATTTTTCCTAGCAGACGAATCTCTGTTGGTTAGAACACTGCTACGCGTCGGTTAGCATTACTATTGGTCCATTTGAAATCACGTGATGATGTGATTTTCAAAAATTTTGAGTTTCTTATCAGTGTTTGGTATTTATGAATGATAATTGTGATAGTTCTGTTTTGAAGTGCAAATATTTTTTCAAATTTGTCCCAAATTTTTACAATTTCTTGTTCATGATGGATAATATTAACGTAATAAACTACATTAATATCGATCGAGATGACAGTGATGATGAAAGCATCGATACAGACACGGATTTCTTTCAAATGGCTATACAAGTAGAATTTCCTAGAGCTGGGAAAGTCACACGTGAACGAATCGATTACTATAAAAGATACAGAGATAACGAATTTCTTCAGAAGTTCAGATTGAGTAAAAGAACTGCGAAATTCTTGACTGAACTCATTGAGAATAAAATTTCTTCTCCAACTACTAGGTAAAGTGCATTTTGTTGCTTACTTCAGTTAGATGTTGATTTTGTATGGTATCTACAATAATACTGTTTTTTATAGGAATGATGCGGTAACACCCAAGCAAAAAGTATTGCTTACACTGAGGTACTACGCCACTGGCTCATTCGTAGACGTTTGTGCTGAATTTGCCGGAGTTCATGAATCAACTGGTGGGAAAATAATAAAGGTGGTATCCGAAGCTATAGCTGAGCTTAGGCCAGAGTTCATATACATGCCGGAAACTGATGCAGATATGAAGCAGATTCGACAAGAATTCTTCAACATCGCTAAATTTCCCAGGTGCATTGGTGCTTTGGATTGCACCCATATAAAAATTCGTTCACCTGGTGGCAAAGAGCCGGAAATATTCAGAAACAGAAAAAACTATTTCTCTATCAATGTTCAGACAATCAGCGATGCTAAGCTGCGGATACAAAACATAGTTGCCAGGTGGCCTGGATCCAGTCACGATTCGCATATACTGAAAAGCTCTCGTATTCGACAACATTTTGAAAGTGGAAAATTCAATGACAATGTTTTGGTGGGTGACAGTGGTTACGCAATTCAGAAATATATAATAACTCCGCTACAGGATCCAAAGACTAAAGCTGAGATGTTATTCAATGAGGCCCAAATAGTGACTAGAAATCCTGTAGAACGATCTTATGGGGTGTGGAAGCGGAGATTTCCCATACTGAGCATCGGTATCAACCTTCGGTTGTCAACAGCGCTCGCCATCATTGTGGCTACAGCTGTTTTGCACAATATAGCTCTAAAGTTCGGCGACGCTGTCCCTCATCCTACTCGAGAACTTGAAGAGCTCATAAACATTCAAGAAGTGGAAAACATTCCTTTATCAACTGAAGGAAACACATAGACAGGTGTTGGCGAAATGTTCGGAAATTTCACCATCTTTAAAACAGTTTTAAAGCGATACCAAAAGCTCTACATGGAACTGCTCAAAAGTTCTCACAGTTGAGAAAATCATTCAAAAACCAACTGCTAGCGGTAAGTATTGAACTTTGAATTTGAATTACTCGAAGTCTAAATTTTCACGGAACACTACAGCAAAATATTTGTAATGTTATACTCTTCGAACTGGTTTTCATTTACATGTAGTATGAAAAAATTGGTGTACATAAGTATTCATTAAATTCGTCATTTTTCGGCGAAATGATAAAAAATTCACATCAATGGATAGGAAAAAAGTTTATCCAAACACGCAAACAAAAAAAATATTAAATTTTTTATACATAATTTTGAACTAAACAAAAAGCAGTGCTTTTACTGCTTTTTAAAACGTACGTACCATAGTCATCAGCGCATTCTTGCTCGGTAACCGTCTCATTTTTGTGTTCCTCTTCTACACGGCTCAAAATCTTTCCACTTTGCACATTGACTTTAACCTTCCCAGTTCCGATTTTAAGACTGCTCAAATTCATTTTATCGTCCACACCAACGTTCTGAATTCTCACTTTAAGATTGTTCGAAATGTTTTTATCTTTTGATTCTGAAGTAAATTGCAGGGGTAACGATCTGGGTTTCTTCAGCATCGTCGTCGTCGTAGTCGCGCTCCTTTACAGGAGATAGCGTATACTTCCATCTATATCAGCCGGTTTCTAGCGTATCTGATAGTTTCTTTCAGGGTCTTACAGGGAGAGTTGGCCGGTGAGTTTGTTGTTAACATCTCCGATCGTTTCCTCCCTCTTGTAGTTCTTCCTTGAATTTTCCCCTGTACCGCTAGCATGAAAATACCGTTTTCTCGTATTTTATGAGCTAGATACTTTAGCTTTCTGTTCTTTATATCTTCTACTACGACTTTCCGCTCCTCTCCTATTCTTGCTAATACTTCCTGGTTGGTGATGAAGTCCTTCCATGAGATCCGTAGTAGCCTTCGATAGCACCACATCTCAAAAGCAGATACTTTCTTCTCGCATTCTGCACTCATGGTCCATGTTTCACAGGAATACTTCAGAACGGTCCATACGTAGCATCGCATAATTCTCTTTCTCAGAGCTAGACTCATCGTTCGATTTCCCAGCACATTGGCTAGGTTGTTAAAGGCGCTTTTTGCCATTCCAATCCGTGATTTATGATTGACTGGAAAATAAATGAAATTACATACAATAACATAATAAAGGAACCAAGGAATAGATGCAGTGCCGAATCAAAGTTGAATAAGTAGTTACTTCTTTTAGCATTTTTTCCAACTACTTTTGAAGTATTCGTGATTTGAGAGGTGGAAGTGGAGGCGATTTCTTTAGAAGGTGTTTTCCAAGTTTGCACTGAAGTGTCAACGGGAGAAGGTTCATCAACTAATTGTTCATTGTCATATTCGTCATCATCCTCTTCAATTATATAACCATCAATTCCTAAAAAGTATATTATGTATCATGTTACATGTACGTGATCAATAACATTAACTAACCAATGGAAATGTGAATAATTTACCTGTATCATCATCATAAGGAGATTCTAATCCAGTGGCCCTTGCTCCCATCTGTCCCATGATTTGCTGTTCTATGGGATCCAAATTTTCAAATTCGCACTGACCACCTCCTGTTATTTTGGGGGTTCGTTTTGTGGCAGCAACCTTCCTTTGGGCTTCTTTCCAAGCTGCTGTGTACTCGTCCCTCAAGTCCATAGCCCCAAATTCAACATCGGATCCGGATGAACTATTGAAATCCAATTCAACTTTCTCCCAAAATTCAATATTTCTCCTGCAAAGAACAATTGATAAGAATAGTTCACAAATTGAAAAATTATAAGCATCAATCATTTACCAGTCTACTTACATCACTTCGTTATCTTCAGCTGCGTCTAGGTACTCACTTACTATGTGATTCAACAATTCCATATCACTTGTTGATAGTAATGAGACTCTAGCTTTAGGGGATGTTTTCATACGCGAATTTTTTGGTTTTAATACTTTAACTTTGGCCTCCACATTCTTCAAATTGATGTTTTTTTCGGTGGCTTTCCTCATCATGTTGGTCACTTTTTGTTTAAGTGATGAGGCTGGTCTGTAATAATTGTGTACTGGATCAGAATTGAACTCCGATGCAATTTGCTCCCACGTTTCTTCTTTTTTACTGCAAAAGCAAGAAAAACACAAACCAATGAATACATTTATTATCAGTTTGAAATGAATAATTAAATAATTATATGCTTACAAATTATTTTCGTGATCAGTTTTCTTGCACTGGATTATACTCCAGTGCTTCTTTGCTAGCTCCCACAACTTCTGCTTCTCACTATTGGTAAAATCTGGTCCGCGATCACGTTTATTCATTTTTGAAAAATTACAAGGATTCAACAAACACCAGCAAATGTAATGGAAATCACGAAAAATTTTAATCAACTTCATTAATTTTTTTATCATCAAAAAATACCGCCAAATCACAAAAAACTTTGTTGGCATTAGGCACAAATCAGACTACAGCTCAAGCAAAATCACAGAAAACTCTGGTTTGCTAGCAATTACATGGAATTTGTTTGTAATAGTGAATTTGAGGTAACACAGTGTTAGGTATTAACCAGTGTGTTACATAACCAATCCTCTAACAACCGATTGTAATAGCGACCCTAACTGTTTGATATACGTATTTTGATGAATTTCTAACTGATTTTTACTTCTTTCAATTTCCATACCAATAAATTTCTTACATTGTTCAAGGTCTCGAATACCAAAACGTTTGTTCAACCGTTTAACCAACCACTCGATAAGAAGCAGAAGTATCAATCATACTACGGTCAACAAGAATTTCACCGCTACGTTCGGCTTCGCTCAACTCGTCTGGATTTACCCAAGACGAGCATCCAGGAGTCGGCTCTACCAAACTACGTACTTCTTGCTGAATCGTAGGTATGATTTCTACGTCACTGACACTAACCGTTACAGATGTTTTAAGCAAATGGTCATTGATAATATCGTGTATTTTTCTCGTTTCATCGACCTCTACACAACTCGAATTAGTAAATTTATTTCTTAAAACATCATATAAAACGTACCCTGTCTCTGTGAACCCAAGTAATACCATATCTATCGATTTTTCATCCGTCTTCTTTCTCTTTTCAGGCGGTACAAGAACTCGTGCTACGCTTCCAAACAATCTCACTCTCGATAAATCTGGCTTTCTGCGATTCCACAACTCGTATGGTGACAAATCATTTAGAGCAGAATGCGGTAAACGATTGTAAATGTAGTTTGCTGTGTATGCAGTGTAGAGCCAGAATTTATTCGTTAAACCACCTTCGTACAACAGAGCTCGCATTTTTTCTTGGATGGTTCGGAAGAAACGTTCGACGGTGCCATTATGCTGCTTTTCATAAGGCTCACTTTTCTGCATAGATATGCCCTTTTCGTCGACAAACTCTTTAAAGGTACCTCCGATAAATTCACTAGCGTTATCGCACCTGATACGCTTAACCTTCGTATTCCATAACGTTTCACTAATATTTACGAATTTTTTTAGGTAGGTACCTACTTCGGCTTTACTTCTCATTCCGAACGTTACTCCCCATCTCGTACAATCATCTACAAAGCCGATTAAATATTGCTCGCCTTCTAGTCCTTCAGTAATAGGACCCATTACATCTATATGAACAAGATCGAGCGGATTCGGATACCTATACCTAATTGAATCGTAGGTATGTTTCTTTTGTTTTGCTTTACAGCAAATTTGACATTGATTAAAAGGTGGGCAATCACATCCACGTAACTCAGGAATTTTATCTAGCACCGTCTTGCTCGTATGAGCCAAATGTCACCTTCACCTTTTAATTTATTCACTTTCGAGACATTAAAATTCTGATTTTTATTTTTCAGATTTACATCACTGTCGCTGCTCATACTGGTATTTCCTATACCTACACTTGAAACATTCGAGATTACACTTCCAGAATTATTACCTATACTCGTACTTGACTTATCTACGTTCGTGTCATCAGAAATTAATGCTACAGAAGAATTAACGCATGAATACAACAATGGAGGTATGTTTATTAAGAATTGTACTGTATACAGACTGTTGTCATTTAATAATAACTTCTATACAATGTTTCCAGAAGGATCGACAAGACACGGATTTTCGTCGAAATAAAAACGATACCCATTTTCTACGATCTTTGATACGGACAATAAACTGAAGATAAACTCGGTACGTAGAATACCTCATTAAGCCAGTAAACATTTCCATCTTCGGCTAATACTCTCAGACGTCCAACACCTTCCTTCATCAAGGAAACCTCACGATGAGCCGATTGTAACGTTTCTTTTACCTTCTTTTTATCGTGCAAGATTCCAGGATGTTTGAGGAAATGCGAAGTCGCACCACTATCGACGACAAATGTGACAAAGTTGACGCCGTTGTCGTCGTTGGTCTCAATATACGCATTCTCCTCACCCAAATTCAACGCTGTAGAGTTGCCTAGGAAATAATTACTCCCTATATTAACGTTATGCGCGTTTCCAAAATTAGATAACGCGACCGAATCACCGAAACCACGACCGTTTACACTCCATACAAAATTATCAACTACGTTTGAACTCCTACGACCAACATCTAACTCGATAATTTTTTCTTTTTTAGGAAAAACCGAAGAAAGACCTAACGCCAACAAAGGCCGAGGCCCGGACGAACCAGACAAACCAGACGTACCCGACGAATTACCGGACGTACTACCGTTACCACCGTTACGATTCAAGTCACCATTTTGAGGGCAGTTTCGACCGATATGCCCCGTTAAATTGCAACGATAACAAACGATAGCACTGCGAGGGTTGGTATCGTTCCTATAATTCCCTCCAGCGGACCTGCAACTCTTGGCCATATGGCCACGCTTGTGGCATTTGTAACAGGTACAATCTTTATTCTGTACAAAGCCACTACCGTTACTATTATCACTGGACGAATTTCCACTCGAATTACCCGAACTGTTCGAATTACTATTATAATTACGCGAGTTATTATTACGATTATTCTTACGTTTTTTAGCGTTACCGGACTGACCTTCGGCGGCAGCCATCGCAGATCCCGAATTTACTGAACTTTTGGACGTTGAAGGAGTCTTTGAAGCGTCTTCCATACTCAGCAATAAGCTCGATATCACCTTTGGATTGGGATCGCCTGTGGTGATGTGAACCAAACCTCTGGCTGTCATACGTACCGATTCATACCGAGGAGAATTCCCCAAGGCATTTATCAGGTACGTGTAGACCTTAGGAACTGACAGCTTCACATCCAGGCTTTCCAGATCGTTAACCAACGTGTAGAACGCTTCAAGAAACTCCTTCAGACTACGATATTGGTCGATCAAAATTTTTGATATTTTGGTTCGACCATCGATTATGGTGGCTTGGTTTTCCGCCTAGTAGAGGTTATTGAGCTCGGTCCAAAATATGTGAGGATCTTCGGTATCCTTCACCAAACGGAAAACGTTATCCGCCACATGCCTAATCAAAATTTCTAACGCTTTTGCTTTTTTACATAACGATAAATTATTTACCGACAATATCGCGGATTGAAGACCTTTCACGGATAAAATAAGCTTTATCTTTCTCTTCCAGGTAACGAACCCAGTTCCCCTGAAGACCATCGACTCAATAATGCGAGCATTGCCGGTTCCAAACATTTCGTCGTCGGACGAACTACTCGAAGACTCGTTACCGGATTCTAAATCGTCGTCAGATTCGTCGGAATCACTCTTGTCATCGTCGCTCAAATTACACGGATCGTCGTTGCCGGGTGGAGAAGGTGGAGGAGGTGGAGGAGCAGACGGATCACCGGATGGAGGAGAAGAACTTACAGGAATCGCCGAATCGTCAGTAATACCAGGAGGAATCTGCGAGTCGCCGGAACCAGCAGAACTAGGACCAGCTACACTTTCTGAATCGCCTACGGACTCAGATACGTATTTAGAAGTCGCGGTATTTTTTAATTTACCCGACTTCGTTTTACTTTCGTTCGATTTATTTTCAGGAAAACCCAAAAATACGGAGCTCGATTTACATTTACTTTCATCGTCGTCTACGTCGTCGCTGTTTACAACTTTACCGGACCGAAGATATGACAAGACCGTCGACATCTACTACACTTCGTCGAACCAAATTCGAATACCACCGAACACCGTAGCTACACAAGCCAACACAAACCAAAAACGTCGTCGGAGATTCCACACAGGAATACACGTCAAAATACAGAGCTTTTGAAAAAACCAAGCTCACGCTACCATGTAAGGGAAATCGAACAACACATGTAATGAAGACCCTGACTACAATATTAACTTCGTCAAATTACTCAAAACAAAACATCATTAAAAAATAAAAAGATTCATTTTTAAATTCGGTCGTTGATCCAGGAATGGTTCAACGAACCTACACGTAAATAATAACTTTGAGCTATGAGCTCGAACATCTATACCTAATGATGACAAAATCAATATAAACGCGAAATTTAATATTTCATAACGAAAACGACTTATACTCGAATACATATTTAACAGCCAACAATTTCAACGAAATTTCATCAATCAATAATCGACTAAATAGCCAATAGTTTCTATTACGCGATTTTACGAATACGAATTTATTTTTATTTAAATTAAAAAATAAAAGTTATCGAAAACTTAACGATACCATTACGGTTATAAGACCAATTTTGCCAACAGTTTTATCGAATTTATTCGTTTATAAACATTGAACAAATTTTTCCAGGATAAAGTTTTAAAAAATTTATTTGCCAGATAGCTTTTTAAGAGCTTTTTAGTTCGGGCGCCATTGTAAGGTCGGCCTTTTTACACGATAAATAACGACCCCAAGAGACAAATTCGCCTCAGAAATGAATTTTATTCATCAATGAAAAAAAAAAATCAATACAAATTTTAATACATATTCTACCCAGTGCTGTGAGAACAAACGAAAACGGGAATGGGAACGCCTAAAGAACGCTACTTTTTAAATTTCCTTCAAAGAACAAACGGACAATCACACAAATCTTCTTGAAGAGCGTTCTTACTCAAGAACGGTGACAATAAAATTGCGAGAACGGAACGGGAATGGGAACGGAGTGCTAATTTGGCGTTCTCAGATGTTCTTTCAGGGTCCTCTAATTACCTCCCAAAATTCTGAAAAATAGGGAAAAATAAGCTTTTTCCACAAACTTTTAGTTGTTTTATGGTACAATTGAAGAAAATGAAAAAATTTCCACCAAAAATTGCTTGGCTTGTACCACAGAACACTATTGAGAACGGGAACGGGAACACAGGAACGTGAATTCTGGAAATTTTTTTGAGAACTAGAACGGGAACGCTTCTGCTTATGGAGCAGAAGAACTAGGAACAGGATCGAGGTGTTGCATTTGGGAACAATAAGGAACAAAGAACGGCGTTCTTTATAGTGAGAACGAAGAACGGGAACGGGAACAAGCACTTCCGCGTTCTCACAGCACTGATTCTACTGTATCGCAAGGCCAGCTAAGACTTCCAAAATAACTCGAGTGACTTTAAGAACTGACTTTAATCGACTGAAACGATCGCATTTGCAATTTAAAACCTCAGTATCACCAATGGCCAATACCGTTAGCTTCCCAGTTTGGGTAAACTCCGATCTGCAAAGTTTACCACCAATGCACCATTAGACGACGCCGAAGTTACATTTCGTCGCCTAACAGTGAAATTTTTCCACGAATTTTTTTCCAAGTATTTCCCAGTTGTTTTTTTGACGGCGAAATCGTCGTCACAATAGATAAAAACAGAAATTTCCAGATTCATTATGAGAGCTTTCTTATCCATTTGATCTCTCAATATAATATCGGTTCGCCAAAAGTATTTCACACTTTCAGGATACAAAGTTACTACTGCTTTTGCATCAAGAGACGCGTCTGATGTTCGATAAATGTTCTGTAAAAAAAAAAAAAAGAAATATGTTGAAATAATTTCTACAAATTATATTTATTTTGAATTTTGTACTATTGTACTCAAATTTGTACTTTTTTTTACTGATGGAACTTCGAATTTGAGTGTGACATGATCGAAAAACGGAGTCCATATTTGATTCTTCATGTAAATAGTTTCTTTCAAATCTTTAATAAACTTCCATCTTTGAAAATTTTCACAATCGGATATTTCATATGAACATCTGTATATAATGACTTCGATCTTCATGTTATAAGAAAGAAAATTCACGTTTAGGTACCTATTTGCTTATTTTCCCTATTAATTACCAGGTAGAAATAAACCTACACTTCTGACATGGAAATCTTTCGTGATATTCACTGCGCCTGCCAACTTATGTTCTCGTTTATCTTGGTATATTCTTAGTTCAGACAAATAAGCGCCTCCAGTTTTGAAATCAGATGCTTGCGGTAGTTGTGGTAACATTTAGTTTCACCCTAGGCCGCTAGGAGAATGAAACACCATTTTTCGGCGGAGTTGCCAGTATTGTCAGTTGATAGTATTTGCTGATGCTAAGGTACTCCCTGCATGGGTGTTGGTTTTAGACAGAATGCATCCAATCGTGCAAATATCAATAACTTCCCTGCAAACAGAAGAGTATTGATTTTTTGAATTTTTTTTCTCATAATATTCTGATTAGTGGAGGCAAATTAGCATCATATTTCAAAAATAAAAACATTTTTGGATACCCAAGCTTTTATGATGAAAAATTGTCAAGGGTGGTCCCCTGAATAATTCCTGAGAACTACCACCTCACAGACCCCCCCCTAACTTTTTTATGGTGGGTTGAACCCCCCAAAATGGTTTTTTTGAATTTTTATCCTCAGGGGTTGATTTTACATCGTATGTAGCTCTATTTTTGAATTCTAAGTCAAATTTCTGATCTAGTGATTTATCAACTGTCCTTCTACCCCCCAAGGGGGTGGGGCTAGAACCATTCAAATTTGATGGGGTTTTTAAAAAACACAAAAAGGCTATCGGCGCATAAGAGGGGTGGAATGGCTCAGGAGAGCGTTCGGGTTGATACTAGCATGGAAGGTGGTACCATCGAGAAACTACCGCGTGAAAAATTTCAGATCGACACCACCTCCCCTTTTTGGGGAACCCTCCTTTTCTGAAATTTCATTAACACTTTTCTCAGCCCCATATTAACCGATTTTGAAAAATTTTCAGAATGTTATGTATCCTTGATAGGTATCCCCACAAAAATTTTCAACCCCCTCCATCCATATTTACCTTTCAAAATAGCGTTTTCAGCTCATTTCATGCTTTTTAACAATATTAAAATTTGAGGGGGCCAAGTGCTCTGGAGAGGGCTAGATGAGTGTAGCAAAAAATCTGACGTCATATTTGTACTCAGTGGTATCGAATCATAAGAAAACGACACCCTACTTATTAATACTTAGTGATTTCCCCAAAATTCCCATTTTATCCCAACCCTCCCTAAAACTCATTTTTACAGAGTAAATATGAAAGGGGGTTGGAAGTTTTTGAGGGAATACCTACTAAGGATGTATATAACATAGGTACTGAAAAATTTTCAAAATCGTTTAATATGGGGCTGAGAAAAAAGTTATTGAAATTTCAGAAAAGGGGGGTTCCCCAAAAAAGGGAGGTGGTGTCGATCTGAAACTTTTCACGCAGTATTTTCTTGATGGTACCCACCTTCCATGCTAGTATCAACCCGAACGCACTCGGGGGCCATTTCACCCCTCTTATGCACCGATAGCGCGATAGCCTTTTTGTGTTTTTTAGAAACCCTCTCAAATTTGAATGGTTCTAGCCCCACCCCCTTGGGGGGTAGAGGGACAGTTGATAAATCACTCACTAGATCAGAAATTTGACGTAGAATTCAAAAATAGAGCTACATTCGATGTAAAATCAACCCCTGAGGATAAAAATTCAAAAAAATCATTTTGGGGGGGTTCAACCCCCCATAAAAAAGTTAGCGGGGGGTCTGTGAGGTGGTAGTTCTCAGGAATTATTCAGGGGACCACCCTTGACAATTTTTCATCATAAAAGCTTGGGTAGCCAAAAATGTTTTTATTTTTGAAATATGATGCTAATTTGCCTCCACTAATCAGAATATTATGAGAAAAAAAATTCAAAAAATCAATACTTGTAATAGTATAGAGGAGAAAGACTAGTTAAGGTTGTGATTGTGATATTTATCGAGTATGAGAGAAATTCCTATAATTTTGTGTTAGGCTAATTCTAAGAAATATTCGTTAAGAGAGAAAATCTTTCTTGGACGCCTGCTTAGCTCAAGATGGAGAGACTTTAGTCAATCAAACTACACTATTCACTTAAGAACAATCCTTTAGCTACCTTTTAGGGTTCAATGAAATGATAACGAAAGGAGCATTTATGTACAATTATTTTAATCAAGAAATATATACACAAATGAGCAGATTATACCAAATAATTTACAAAGGGTCAAAACGTAAATTATTCTGTTTTGCCATGACGATACAATGGCATGCCTAACCGGCCAAGATTAGGCGGCAAAGTACAACGCACGCGAGCTAGCAAGCTAGGCTCGGAAGATTGGTTTGGTGGATAAATTAAAGTACACATATAGGCGAATTACAACAGCTTCTAAGGTACAAATAGATCAATTGGTACATGATTAACACATCGTCATCTACCAATTAATACAATTACGTAAGATATAATTTTAACGTAATTAGGTAAATTAAGGGTGCACGTAACCCTGAATAAAAGGATACACGATTACCTAGGTTGGTCTGAGTACACTTCTGTTTAGCAATATTCACATTGCCTGCCTCTCCCTGGCGACCCCAATAATAGTCGCTTCGGCAGGTCTGGGTCGGAGATCCATTTTTGTAGAGATAAAGGTATGATTTCCGGATAAATCAATACCAGTGACTAAGAAAGTACCACAATCTTACGCGGGAAATTAACGAAGATCGCGTTATATAAAATAGTACCATATCCGTACGCAGGAAATTAACGACGGACACGTTATAAGTACAAAATCACCATCCAGAGATGGGTACTTCAATGTTTGATTTCCAGAGAGCCTAGGCAGGGCTCCCTGGTCATCTATTTAGTTGGTTAGGTGAGCTGATGAGAAACTACCGCGGACTAAGTACTCGAACAGACTGATTTTTCTAGAGAATACGAAGCAGGAGCTTAGCCTCTGCTTCGACAGAATTGTCGCACGATAGCCTTGATCACGCCCCTACAGTAAGATTCGCATAATCTTGCCTAAGGCCGGCAAGATCATAAAACTGCGTTGAGGGGAAATTACATTAAGCAACGCGTAGGCGGTCAGGGCATATCCGCTCATCACATACTCTTCTGTTTGCAGGGAAGTTATTGATATTTGCACGATTGGATGCATTCTGTCTAAAACCAACACCCATGCAGGGAGTACCTTAGCATCAGCAAATACTATCAACTGACAATACTGGCAACTCCGTCAAAAAATGGTGTTTCATTCTCCTAGCAGCCTAGGGTGAAACTAAATGTTACCACAACTACCGCAAGCATCTGATTTGCTTATTCAAATTTCACAGGCGCGCGAGATGCAAACCAGTTATAAACCAACCTATCAGAGCATTTTTGATAAGAGTTAGTTTTAACCCTGGCCGTTCAGATCGAGCTAATACCGCCACAAAAACGCTCAATGTATTTTAAATGGAGTTGCCAGTATTGTCAGTTGATAGTATTTGGCATCAGTGAACTGCACACTGGCAAACTGACCCCGGCTCAGGTGAAGAATTTACTTGAACATAGTGGAAAAAATGGGAGGCACAGATCCAGAGGAACAACTGAGGACATATATCAGTAAGATCAAATGGAGTATTTACAATAGAAGAACTAGATGATGACCTAATACTGTAAATCCCCAAGTATGCATTGGCGCATTGTGTTAGCCAGGACTTTGAGATAAGTAAGGGCATTGCACTCTTATTCAGATGAGCCTTTAGCAATAATGTTGACACTCTGAAGTCAAGAGGTGCCAAAGTGGGAGATGTGGTGGAGATATACAGCAAAGGGAACTACGTTCTATATGCAGTAACCAAAGAAAGGGGCAAGGACACGCCGACAATAGAAGACTTTGTACAAACAATGAAAGCTCTGGCAGCTAATTGCATAGAGCTGAACATAACTAAAATCTCAGTACCAAGATTAGGGTGCAGTTTAGACCAACTTGATTGGAAGTTAGTTAAGCGAGCACTCCTGGAGTGCTTCAAGGGCCTTATGGTGGCTCCGAGAGTTTGCAACCCCCACCCCCAAACATGTTAGTGTGACTACTTACCTAAACAAGATGTCAAAAACCAATATTGTCAACTGCAAATAAAAACCTTCTTTCTTTCTTCCTACTACAGTAAAAGCCGCTTAATGTTATAACGTTTGTCCGAGCTCAATTTAATAACATTAGCCGACTTATAATACAAACCTATTGAACAAAAATGTGATCTTTTGCCACACCTAGTATTATTATGCCCGAAGCCAAATTCAAGACACAAAATACTCAGCACTAAATTTACCTGGATCTTGAGTTGATCCTAAAATTTACTATAATATTTATCTCTGTACTTATAAGTACTAAACTTATAAAATAGAAAACAATCTTCTCTTGTGGGTAGTTTGTGATAAGCCCTAAGCAAGTGCACCAACAGCCCCACAAAAGTCCAAATAAACCTCATGGCAACAACTAGGGGACCTAACTTGTTGGGATCACTCCTAGGCAGAAACACTCCCCCTTCACACTTCACCCCGAGATTGGTTGGGGGCTCAGTTGTGATTGGAACAGGTATGAGTGGAAACAAAACCTGGGAAGTGACAACTGGGCCTTAGGCAACTGCCTAAGGGTTTGTGTCATGGTGGACAATCCGTCTCACCTCCCCCTCCCTGCTTAGACTTAGGGTGAAGCTATAATTATATTTAGAGACTTTTTTTCTTTATTAATAAATAGGGCAGAAGAACATATTCTTTGGCATATTTTTTCTGTGCTATTAGGTAGAGAATATCCAACACATCTTTGCGAATCAAGAGATTTCAAGTCGAATAAGCCAATGTTATTTGGCATATTTTGGCATATTTTGACCATAAATGCACGTTTTAGCATATTTTTACCTGTTTTAGCGCATATTTTAGCATATTTAATCAATTTTTACAGTTTTTCCCTCTTTTTGGGGAATATTTTCAAAAAATTTCAAAATTTCACTTTTTTGTATATTTTTGAACACAAACTTTTTTGGGTGGATTTTTTTGTAATCTTTTGTAATTTTTTGAACACACATTTTTTTGAATGTAAAATGTCAACACTGCATAAAAAACTGTCTCAAAATATAAGATTTATCACTTTATCAAAATTATTATTGTTACCTTCGAATTCACTTTGTTTTTCCCTGTAAAATGATACCCATATTGTGTAGGAAATGATGGGAATATTTTGGCATATTTTGACTTTTTTGGAAATTTTTTGGCATATTTTTGACAAAATTAGCGCATAAAATATGCGCATATTTTCAGGTTTTTTGAGCATATATTCTTCTGCCCTATTAATAAAATACCCCACCACCTTTTGAAACGAATAAAAGAAGTATTTATATTCGTAGAACGTTTTTTAGATTTTCATTGTGGTAAAATAAAAGACTCGATCATTACTACCCAACCAATCAATAAAAAAAAACCTTGGATATTTTATTGTTCTCCTAGTTTTGTTTTCGAGCACCTCCTCGATCCTTTTTTTTAATCCTCTCAACGTAGGTAAAAACAGCGAATTCAAGATTCATTATGAAAGCTTTCTTATCCATTTGATCTCTCAATATAACATCGGCTCGCCAAAAGTAATTCACGCATTCTGGATACCAAGTTATTAATGTTTTTGCATCAAGAGACGCGTCTAATGTTCGATAAATATTCTGTTGAAAAAAAAATTAAAAAATATATTTTTTACAAATTATTCATAGGTATTTATCTTTGAGTTTTACTCAAATTTATACCTACTTTTTTTACTGATGGAATATCGAATTTGGGTGTTATATGGTCGAATAACGGTGTCCACATTTGATTCTTCATGAAAACAATTTCTTTCAAGGTTCTAATAAACTTCCATCTTTGAAAATTTTCACAATCGGATTTTTCATACGAACATCTGTATACAATGACTTCGATCTTCACGTTATAGGAGAGGAAATTCAAATTTATACTTAGTTATTTGCTTTTATTTTCCTTTTTAATGGCAAGTAGGTACCTATTTAGGTATTATTTACCAAATACGAGTAGAAAGAAACCTACACTTCTGACATGGAAATCCTTCGTGACATTCACTGTGCCTGCTATTTTATGTTCTCTTTTATCTTGGTATATTCTTAGTTCAGCCAAATGAACGCTTCCAGTTTCAGACTCTATGCTGAAATTTCTGAATCTATTGGCGTATTGTATCGTTTGGCCATTCTACATTTAAAATGTGGTAAAAAAAAAAAACGGTCTTGATGAGCTGGAAATAGTCAAGATGTATGCAGGTACCTAAGACGAATTAGGTATCAACTTAATAAAACTAGTAGTTTACTTACTGTGCTTTGAAGAATTATCAAACTCACAAAAATAATGAAATATTTATGCATGTTGCCAATTTTTTAAAACAATGCAACACTGTGTAGGTGAAGGCGACTTAAAAATTAATGATCTTGTCCTAGTTCAATATTTCGACACTTTTGAAATACAAGTACCTATTAGTACCTACATAACTATCATATGCATTGTACCTACAATTTGATGGGCCTATTTTGATTTATTGAGGAGATAAAAACATAAAATAGGAGTAATAATGAGGTACCAATTTATGTTGAGACATGCGATATTCATTAGAGTAATTTTACAACAGCAGTATTTTTCCATATTTTCCTGGTTGATACGATGCCCATTTTTTCCTCCAGCTCTTTTCCACGATCGAACCTTCTCCCTAATAAGTCAAGAAAAAATTTTCTCATGCATCAGAATATTTATGTGAAAAAAATTCAAAAAATCAGAACTCTTCCGTTTGTGAGGAAATTTTTGAAATTTGCACGATTAGCTTTATTTTGTCTGAAACCAACCTCTCGCATCCGAATTTCACAATTTTAATCTACTCGGATGCTTCAAGCTTGATTTTCGATTTTTCCAGTATTTTAAAATGTCTCCAGAAGATTTGAGCCAATATTCTCCACTTACGTATCATTATGATATTCTGGCAAAAAAAAAGGAACTTGAAATGTTCACCTGAAAATCGGCTCAAATGTAAAGAAATTCTTCAAACAGGTCTAGCATAAGACAAAACTAAGTTTTCATCAACCCAAGTTGATTTCCACTGCTTCTGGAGAAATTTTAAAATTCTGAAGAGGTCAAAAATAATTGAAAATGGTGAAATTCGGTTCAAGATAGTTGATACGATTAGTTTTAGGACTAGTTTGCATCATTTTTACTGAAGGTTCCTCTATATTAAAAAAATATAACTCGCCAAAAATAGTAAATTTTGAATTTTGAAGTAAGAAATCCTAAAATCAATCTGGGCAATTCAACTTTCGGTTTTGGAATGTTTCTCTTCTTCCAAAAATAGTGACTTTGTTCTAATCGGAGGTGGACACCTCGAATGGTTAGGTATGTGAGGAAGTTCCGGAAGATGAGATATCCGCATCTGCTCTGAATCCAATGTAATCTGTCCAAAACCATCCAAATTTCATAATCTCAGAATTTTGATTATCAAAGAAGGTGTACGAGCGATTTTTTCGAGGAGAAATCGTCTGATGTGTCTGAAGAATTACCTGACTCCAAACCAATCTCAATTTGATCTTTTTTCAGAGCCTCTAGCATGTTTTCAAATTTCTCAAGAGATTTCAAATCATGACCTAGGTCTGCAGAATCATAAATACAACAACACAAATGGTAATAATTATTAAAATACTCGCCTAACTATTTGATCCAATAGAAACCTACGTTGAAAGTGTTTTGAGACGAATAAAAGAAGTACACATAAAACGTTTTTCATACTTTCATTGTTTTAAAATAAACAACTCGATCATTACTCAACCAATAAAAAATAAATAAATTTCAGTATTTTATTGTTCTCGTATTCTTTGTTTCCGAGTGTTTCTTCGATCTTCTTTTTTCTCAGTGCTCTCAACGTAGGTAAAAACAGCAAATTCAAGATTCATTACGACAGCTTTCTTATCCATTTGATCTCTCAATATAACATCGGCTCGCCAAAAGTAATTCACACTTTCAGGATACCAAGTCACTATTGCTTTTGCATCAAGATTCGCTTCGGATGTTCGATAAATATTCTGTAAAAAAAAAAAAATTAAAACAGTTGAAATATGTAATTTCTACAAATTATAGGTACCTACTTGTTTCTGAATTTTACTCAAATTTATACTTACTTTTTTTACTGTTGGAAAATCGATTTTGGGGGTTGTATGATTGAATATCGGAGTCCATATTCGATTCTCCATTCTGTAAACAATGCCTTCCAAATGGTTACTAAACTTCCATCTTTGAAAATTTTCACAATCGAATATTTCATATGAACATCTGTGTACAATGACTTCGATCTTCATGTTATAGGAAAAGAGATTCACGTTTAGGTACATACCTATTTGCCTTTTAATTGCAGGTTATTTATTATTTACCAGGTAGAAAGAAACCTACACTTTTGACATAGAAATCTTTCGTGATATTCACTGTGCCTGATATCTTATGTTCTTGTTTATCTTGGTATATTTTCAGTTCAGTCAAATAAGCGCTATCAGTTTCGGAATGAATGCTGTAATTTCTGAATCTATTGGCGTATTGTGTCATTTGACCATTCTACATTTTAAAACGTGGTAAAAAAAAAATAGATCATGATAAGCTGGAATAGTCAAGATGTACCTAACAAGGCGAATTAGGTACATATCAACTTATTAAAACTGCATATATTATCTAGGATATGTACTTCTGTAGTCTACTTACTATGCTTTGAAGAAATGCCCAACTTACACAGATAATGAAATATATTTTACGCATGATGTTAGTTTTTAAAACAATACAACACTGTACAGGTGAAAGCAGTTTAAAAATTAATGATTTTGTCCTGGGTGAATATTTCGACACCTTTAAAATAGGTATGTACATGTGTACAAGTACATACATAACGATCATATTGCACCTACAATTTGATGGACTGATTTTAATTTATCAAGGTGATATAAAAATATAAAATACGAGTAATAACGAGGTACTAATAATTTATGTTGAGACATGCGATATTCATTAAAGCAATTACCTATATTATAACTGCAGAATTTTCTCATTTCCTGGTGGATACGATGCTCATTTTTTTCCTCCCTCTGTTCCCAGAGCAATCCTCCTCCTTAATGAGTCGAGAAAAAAATTTCTTATAAGTCACAACATTGTTTCCGAGTCCGAGTTTAGTAATTTCGAGCCATTCTGAAGCCTAAGCATCCAGCTTGGTTTACTTATTCACATTTGAGCTGATTTCCAAGAGGACATCTCGAGTGCATTTTTCTCTACCAGAATATTTATTGGTATGAGAAAAAAAATTCAAAAAATCAGAACTCTTCTGCTCGTAGGGAAAAATTTAGAAATTGGCACGAATTGCTGTATGTTGTCCAGAACTAATCCCTCGAATCTGAATTTTGCAATTTTGAGCCACTTTGAAGCCTTAAGCTTGATTTTCGATTTCTTCAGAATTTTTAAAATTTCTCCAGATGGCGTGGAAATCAATTTGAGATGATAAAAAATGAGTTGTGGCTTATTCTCATATTTGAGCTCAAATGTGAAAAAATTCTTTGATCATGTTCTAAGTAAGATACGCCATAACTTGGTTTTTAACAGCACAAGTTGAATTTCACTCCTGGAGAAATTTTAAAATTCTAAAGACACAAAAAGTACCTACCTAGTCAAAAATAGTGAAATTCAGTTTAAAGGAGTTGATATTAGTTTAAGGACTAATTTGCAAAACATAATTCGCCAAATTATAATCAATTTTGAATTGTCTAAAATTTAAAAAAAATTGAAAAATCAATCTGGGCAGCAAAACTTTTGTGGGGGGGCACCCCCTTGTCCCCTAGAAGTGATGTAGTCCATTTTATTGGTTAATGAGTGTTTGTTTTAACATAGATCAACGTAATGTCAATTTGATTTATGGTTTCTCTGATCATCTCTCTATTATCTGGTCATAGAAGATATGTACCCAAGTTTTACATGTCATCTTTCTATGTACCAATGGCTGCTGCCGCACCTAGCAATAGGGGATGCTAGGGAGAGGCAGTCAATGTGCACAGTAGGGTGGTTCAAAAAACAATAGAAAAAATTTTATGTTTTAATTTTTTGAGCTTACCCCCTAGAAGTGTTCCATTTGGTCAGAAAACACTTCACAAAAAATTTCAGGTCAAAAAAATAATAATTTGAGGTCACACATGAATTTCCCATGGTTGCGCGCCAGTGAATGCAGCGTTGAGTCTTCTCATTGGATCAAAGCAGATTACAACACAGTATCCCCTCTACAATGCATGATAATTAAGTCTAGTCCTTCGTGGATTTTTTAAGATGTTATTAATGATGAGTCAACAACAATTTTTCAATTCCGAAAATCACTGAAGGTGAAAATTGAAAATACATATGTACAAAAGATTTGAAAAATAAAGAAAAAAGTACAAGTATGAACTTGAGGTTGTATTATTCTATTCTACTTTGAAACCAAAGGGAAAAAATGTATAGGATAAATTTACATTGAAGTATGAATATTTTATAAGATTCAGCACTTCAAGTTGATGTTTTATCAACTAGGTACCTATTATCAATTTAAGAGCTATTACTTAGTAAAAATCGTCGACCGTATATAATGGACGAATAATTCAACGGTGAAAAAATGACAAAATGTGAGGGCTAGATTTTGGATGCAGAATCCTGGAAACATTCTGCTCATGCGCCAAACATGACGCTTACGGTGCTGGTGGAGAGAGAGACGGTTTACTGGTTGGACATGGGTTGAACCAGGGAACCCTCTCTCTCTCCACCAGCGCCGTAAGCATCATGTTTGGCGCATGTGCAGAACGTTTCCAGGATTCTGCATCCAAAATGTGGCCGTCATTTCCCGCGATTTGAATTATTCGTCCATTATATACGGTCGACGGTAAAAATGGAATTTTTTGATTTCTAAATTCCATAATTCGGGTTCAAATGAATTCTACAGCCGAAAAATCATAATCAATACTTTGAAATAGTTGTTTTAAAAAACCCCAAAAATTGGTATTACTTAATAAGTTGTAGTGGGGATGCCACTCTCAGTACAGTTGTGTAGAATTCGGAGTCAACGAACATGTGTTGCAGTCTGGCGGTGAAATGAATGAAACACATGTTATCATGCTGAAAGGGGGACATTTCCATACTCACGCACGCTTACACACGCGCACACACGACTTGCCGAGATGCGAATGAATGTGATTCTCTGCAAAAAGTCCCCCTTTCAGCAAGTCGATGGTGGAGCCGCCACGGGATGTTAACGCCAAATCAACCCCGTCCAGCTTTGTTGTGTTTCCCACTGCACTGTCATGGGAAGTATTGTGCTTGCGCGCGCTCGTAGCTGTCAAAATTCAATGCTTGTGCGCGACCTCTAAATATTATTATTTTTCAACAAAATTTTTATGGTGTCATTTTTTTATCAAAAGGAACAAAATTAGGGGGTAAGACCTTAAGATTTCAAAAAAAAAAAATGTTACATGAACCACCCTAGTGTACAGTGTTAGAGGGAGGTTGAAATACCCTTCTAATGGGTTGCGTTCACCCATCCTAAATTAATCAGGATATTGCAATGGTGAGTGTTTATCAATCATTAATTCAATATCTGGTCAAGAGATGTGATTTTAACCCATCTCTGATTAATCTACCATACCTACCTTTTCATGCGATTGCCAGGTTTTCCTGTGGATATTTTAATTGATCTAGTCAGATTGGCCTCTGACCATAGAAGCAAAGAATTATTCGCCTTACTCACACATAGAATAATTATAATTACGTATTAATAGTTATTTGGTATAATTAGCTGAACTGTTTATAGTTATTACATCATTAAAGGAGTATAAACTGTCCTGTTGCAGTTGAGGTGTTTTATTCCATTTTAAGACATTTCGGGTGTAGTTGAGACTTAGTGTGATCTATAGCCTACCCATCCGAGCTAGTCAGGTAGAAAAGAAATATTCCCTCCCTAGGGAATAATTCTTGGAAGGGAATATTTCTTGGAAAATCCCCACACAATAATTATGATAATTCATACCATCTCCGATCATTCTGAGCCCCGTCTTTACAGATTTATTCTCATTTGAGCCAATATCGCACCTCGGGAGTAATAAGGTCACATCTCAAAAAAAATCTATTTTGATGTTTTTGCATTTTTGGGGTTTGCATGACCCCCTGCAACCAAAAATAACACTTTGAGTCTGGTATGCTGCTTAGATCATGTAAAAAATGCAAAGGGCCTAACTCAAAATTTCTACAACGTTGCAAGTTGTTTGGAGTTATATAAGGTCACATCTCAAAAAACTCCTCTTTCTTTGAGTAAAATTTGCACATACAAAGTGTCAGAAAACAGTTTCGATAGTTTTGAACGTTTTTAAGATGTAAAATAATCAGAAGGAGTGTATTTTTAGTAGGTTTGTTCCAAAACAAGAAATTTTTAAAATAGAACATTTTTCAGGAAAATTAATTTGCATATATATTGAAATTTTAGTTTTTTGAGAAAAACTCAAAAACTAAGCACTCTAGAAAAAAACTAACGACATTATGTCGATTGGAAATTTAATTCTCTACAATTTTGGTATCATGAAATTTTTTTTGGACGCTTTTTTTCGCCTCCAGGTCACTTTTTATGAAAGGTTATAACTCAAAATGTTTTCCAAACATTGAAATATTTCCTCCTTAAGAGTTTATTTTTCAAAATATTCTTATGCTAAATGAAGGTAGGATACCCAATCTTCAAAATGACATGCTATTCATTCCTCACAATTGATTATAAGTTGATGAAAATAATGAATCAAGTTTTTAAAAAAAAGAAAATCACTCTCCTGTAAAATTTCACTTTTTTGAGATGTGACCCTATTATTACTCCCGAGGTGCGATATATTCTCCTATTATACCCAATCAATAAAAAAAAAAGTAATCAGTATTTTATTGTTCTCTTAATCTTGTTTCCGAGTACTTCCTCGATTTTTTTTCTTAGTCCTTTCAACAAAGGTAAAAACAGCCGTTTCCAGATTTATTATGAAAGCTTTCTTATCCATTTGATCTCTCAATATGACATCGGCTCGCCAAAAGTAATTCACACTTTCAGGATACCAAGTTATTATTGCTTTTGCATCAAGATACGCTTCTGATGTTCGATAAATATTCTGTAAAAAAAAAAAATGAAAACAGCTGAAATAATTTCTACAAATTATAGGTACTTATAGGTAAGTATTTATGAATTTTACTCAAATTTATACTTTTTTTACTGATGGAAACAAATCGAATTTGGGGGTTGTGTGATTGAATAACGGAGTCCATATTTGATTCTTCATGTAAATAATTTCTTTTAAATTTCTATTAAACTTCCATCTTTGAAAATTTTCACAATCGAATATTTCATACGAACATCTGTGTACAATGACTTCGATCTTCATGTTTTAGGAAAAGAGATTCACGTTTAGGTACCTAACTATTTGCCTTTTAAGCAGGTTATTTATTATTTACCAGGTAGAAAGAAACCTACACTTTTGACATAGAAATCTTTCGTGATATTCACTGTGCCTGATATCTTATGTTCTAGTTTATCTTGGTATATTCTTAGGTCAGTCAAATAAGCGCTACCAGTTTCGGACTGAATGCTGTAATTTCTGAATCTATTGGCGTATTGTATGATTTGACCATTCTACATTTTAAAATGTGGTAAAAAAAAAAAATACATCATGATAAACTGGAATAGTCAAAATGTACCTACCTAAGACGAATTAGGTATCAAGTTATTAAAAATTTCTGTAGTTTACTTACTATGAATTGAAGAAATGTCAAACTTACACAGATAATGAAATACTTATGCATGCTGTTAATGTTTAAAACAATATAACACTGTGTAGGTGAATGCAGTTTAAAAATTAATGATTTTGTCCTGGGCGAATATTTTTCGACACCTTTAAAATACATACAAGTACATAACGATCATATTGCATCTGCAATTTGATGGACTGATTTTGATTTATCAAGTCGATAAAAATATAAAATACGAGTAATAACGAAGTACTTTAATAATCTATGTTGAGACATGCGATATTCAATAGAGCAATTTTATAACAGCAGAATTTTCTCATTTCCTGGCTGATACGATGCTCATTTTTTCCCTCTTTCGATCTTTTCCCACAGCAAACCTCCGCTCCAATGAGTCGAGAGAAAATTTCTTACGCAACCAGCCTGGGAAACTTCCATATACCTACTCCTTATTCCAAATTTCTGGCATGTGAAAATTTTTGTCATTTTATAGTTCCTTTTCAAATTTGTTTATCAAAATGTTGAATTGAAATTTACAACAGCGTCTCCAAGTAGTTTTTGAAATTAGCATGAATCGCTGCATCTAGTCCAGAACCAATCCCTCGAATCAGAACTTCGTAATTTCGAGGCCTCGAGCTTGATTTTCGATTTTTTCAGAATTTTTCAATTTCTCTCCAGAACGCGCGGAAATCAATTTGGACAGGATAAGATACAGTTGTGGCTTATCCTAGCTCAATCAGTTTAAAGGATTTATTCTCATTTTTGAGCTCAAACGTGGAAAAATTCTTTGAACAGGTCAATAGGATGAGCCACAACTCGGTTTTTATCTCCTCAAGTTGATTTCTACTCCTTCTGCAGAAATTTTACAATTCTAGAGACATCAAAAGTAGTCAAAAATGGTGAAATTCGGTTCAACTGAGTTGATAGTTGATATTATGTTTTAGGACGAGTTTGCAAAACATAATTGTAAAAATTTGAAAAATCAATCTGGGCAGCTGAACCTTTGGGTTTGTCGGCGGCGGGGGGGGGGGTTACTCCTTCCGAAAATTGTGGTTTTGTTCAAATCGGAGTTGGACTTTCCAAATGGTCTGCTTGCAAGGAATTTTCGGATCTGATCCAACATCAGATTCCAGAATATCAAATAATTTTATAAGGGCATCATGGCATTCGCAGTTGAAAATGATTGGAACTGATCAGATGAGATCATATCCGCATCTACTCTGAATCCAATTTCATCTGCCCAAATATATCCAGGTTTCATGATCTCAAAATGTTTACATTTTTTTGTGTTTTTGGGCCCCAATCCGCAGCAGGGGTGGGGATTTTATTTCAAAATGTATATTTACAACTTAAAAGAAGAGCTTAATAAGCACAAAATAATCCCTGATCACCAATTCGGATTCAGAGAAAAGCACTCCACAGTTGAGCAAGCACACAAAGTGACAGATGAAATTGTTACTTCTCTAGAAAGGAAAGAGGTCTGTGCTGCCTCCTTTCTTGACATTCAGCAGGCCTTCGACAAAGTGTGGCATCTGGGCCTCCTCTACAAAATAAGGCAATTACTTCCCTATCAGTTTTACCTGTTTTTTCAATCCTACTTGAGTGAGAGGAAGTTCATGGTAAAGATAGATAATGAGCTGTCCTCACTTTTTGATATCAATGCTGGAGTCCCTCAGGGGAGTATTTTGGGCCCTTACCTATACACGTTGGTTACTGCAGATATACCGCACCAATGAGGAGATAGTCTTGCGCACATTTGCAGATGATACTGTAATTCTGAGCAGGAGCAAATGCATAAAGGGAGCTACTCAGCAGATGCAGAATCATTTACAAGATATTGAAGAATGGTTACAATTTACAAGGTGGCGTATTGAAGTAAATCCCACAAAATCTACAAATATTACATTCACAATGAAGAAATGCTCTACCTTACCAGTTAGGCTGAATGGTACTGAGTTGCCAATAAAAGAATCAGTAAAATACCTTGGTCTGCATTTTGATAGGACTATGACTTGGAAAACTCATATCAAGACAAAGAGAAAGGAAATGGATTTAAAATTCAAGAAAACGCTTTGGTTATTGGGCAGAAAATCCAAGGTTTCTCTAGAAAACAAACTACTCTTGTACAAAAGCATAATTCGACCAATTTGGACCTATGGCTGCCAGTTATGGGGCACTGCCAAAGGCTCCAACATCAAAATAATCCAACGATTTCAAAATAAAACCCTGCGCTGTATTGCTAAAGCTCCATGGTTTGCAACAAACCAGTCCATCCACAAACATTGCAACATTGAAGCAGTCAAACCAATTATCACAAAAATTAGTGAAAAATATAAACTCCGGCTGGAAAAGCATGAAAACATCAATGGTGTTATGCTATTGGACAACAGCACAACCATAAGAAGACTCCAAAGACAGCATGTGCTGGACTTATGATTGAAGTGTCACATCCAATGGGATGTAGCGCAGATGTTAATTAATTATACGTACATGTTCACTAAATTAATTAAGGCCCAAGGCCGTTGTAATTTTAAATTGTAAATTAAAAAAAAAACAACTTATAGGTACATTTAAAACTATGGTACTCTGTATGTATAATCTTAATCCTAGATGCTTGGGGGAGACAGAACCACCATGTGGTACTTGCATAGAAAACGCTACGCCTTTCTTCCATATAGCCAGGACCCTCAACCTGGCTCAGGGTTGAGATTTGAAGGGAGATTTAGAGTCTAGATGGTGGGGGAGGTGGTCAGCCTGGCTTTTCAATAGATCAAGTATTAGATTTACATTAAACAATTTTGGGGCAGCATATGCACTTGCATAGGGCTTCTCACCAGCTGCTCACAAGATAAGGCCAATAGGAACTTGATTAGATACTTAGACCTACCCAAAGTTGAATAAGAATCAGCATAAATTGAGAAAAATTTTGATTAAATATTGTACATAAAAATAGCTTAAATCAGCTGGATACTTAATTTGTGAAAAAAAAATAATGGAAAATTTCAAATAATTATTTTTAAAAATATTATCAAAATTAAATTAAATTTTGGAAAAATTACATAAAGTATCATAAAAATTGTACAATCATCACAGAAATCATTTTGAAAGTTATTAAAAATTCATGAAAATGAAATTTTAGTGAACAGTGTGATCAACTCTGAAATGTAGAAAAATTCTGATGTGATGGAATTTTTAAATTATTTTCCCCAACTATTCAAGTTTAATCAGGCTCGTGTAATTTTTAAAAAATGGCCATCAAAAAGTAAAAATTTGAACACCCTCAACAAAAAGTAATCTCTTTCATTTTTTCGATTGGGCAGACACTTTTATTTAGTTATCGATGAACGTTTTAGATATTGAAGTAAAATTAATTTAGGTTCAATTTTTCTTCTCTTGGAATATTTTCTCATGAGTAATATATAGTACGAGTACTTACCAACCTATGTAGGCACCTACCTTTTTCCATTTCATGTTATTCCAATTCATTGACCAGTTTTTATTCAAAGAAAATATGTAACAATCGTGTGATTCAATTCATTTATATTTTAAAGTTCATTAAACTTCAACATTTATTTACCATTCACTCGGATAATTTACCTTGGATCAAGTATTTCTTGCACTAGTATCACGATTTGGATTCCGTTTCTTACTCCTTTCACCGAACGAATGCACGCTGAATTCAAATTTCAACGATAGAGCTTTCTTATTACTGTAATCATTGAGTATGGCGTCAGCTCGCCAAAAATAATTTACAACTTCAGGATAAAATTGCACTATCGCTTTCGTATTGAAAATCGCATCTGGTGTGTAATAAATATTCTGCAGCATGGTAAAATTTTCCAGTTAGGTATATTAACAGGTTTTAAAAAGAAACCTGGCATAATTATTCAAGTTATACCATTATTGATTTCAACTCCTTACTAACTTTTTTTACGTGAGGTATTTCCAAAGGAGGAGTTATATGCTCGAATATAGGTGTCCACATTTGATTATTCATATAAACAACTGATTTCAAATTTTCGGTGAATTTCCATTTTTGAAAATATTCGCAAATTGATTTCTCATACGAGCATCTATTCACGAGCACTTCTATCTGTAAAACAATCAAGCATTTGCAAGTTTTGTAAACTTTCATTTCAGATTTGTGCTGAATTAGAAATGGGTATAAAAAGTTTAGGCATTTATACACTTTTAGTGCGAATATCTTTGGTTACGTTGACAGTGGCGGACGCTTTGTGGTCGAATTTATCTTGATATATTGTGAAATTTATTAAATAAGCGCCATTGGTTTCTGAAGCTATGCTGAAGTTTCTAAATCTACAGGCATAATTAACCGTCTGGGAATTCTGAAGATGAAAAGCAAAACGAATTTTTTATTTGATCATACGAATACTTACCCTTTTTTGTTATAAATTAATTTATAAAATTCTTACCACTGCTAGAAAAGGCATCAAACCAATGTAAATTGTTAAAGCTTCATTCATTTCACTTTTTGAAGTAGCAGCACTATTACAAGGGTATAGGGTAATCGATCCATTCAAATTATGTGACTAGTTTGACGCAGTTGCAAATTGAACACGAACTGCGAGAATTTTCGATGCTATCTTATTAAAGTTGTAGATTTAGAGTGATAAAAAAGATGTCAATGTAAATTACAAGGATATCCCGCATGTTCATTGAGCATTACTCATTAAGGTGGACTAATATGAAAATATTTTCTAGTGTACCTAAATTGGGTAAAAAACAAAAAAAAAAAAAAAATGAAGAAACTGGAAAAAACACCAAAATGTTTCGTTCCTATTGCGTTTTAATTTTCTTCCAGATATGGGCAATTTTGTCAAAAATTGAAATGTAATGTAAGTAGAGTAGATATAGGTAGGTACATACTTAATTTTATATCCAGTGAAATTATATTTTTTATAAATCTCTTTTTTGTTTCAAAGGAAAAAAAATTTCATTTAACCTAAACACCTTCGGATGAAATTAATTTGTCCTTACCAACTCTAATTCCATATCAAGGGTCAAGCAACCAGCCGGGGGGGGGGAGCTCTACCGCCTGGCCATTTTGGAAGTTGGCAAAAGTTGGCAATTTTGAGTGTCAAGTTGGCAATTTTGAATGTTCAACGAGGAACTGTCAACTCTGAAATTTGTAACATTTAAAAAAAAAAACATTATTTCTTTTGAAAAATTCCTAGAAAAATTTTCGCGCTGAGATTCACTTGGGCAATGTTTCAGACTTCTTTTAGTATTTCTGAATTTCGAAAAACTCTTCAAAATCAAAATTACGTTATGGTACTGTTTAATCATTTTTCATTTATGTATCATCTTTCTATTTTTTTAGTAAGCCAACACAAACCCTGATCTGACTAGATCTGATCATGCAGAATTGGATTTGAAATGGGTATTTCCCTAAGTACAAATACTAACTTTTAAATAAAAACACAGAGGGCTGAGGTTACAGAATAAAATATGTATTGAGTATATGTACAGATATGATACCTACACTTATAATATTTAAATCAAGAACAGCAAGAATAAAATAAAAATGCTTACACAAACCATAAAGATTTAAGACTGGTAGAGTTGGAGGTACCTACATAATACAGTATGACACAAAAGTAGTGCTCAGTGGATATTATTTCTATGAGGAAAGAGCTAGCGAGATGAATGAAGCAGCGCGGTTGAGTAGGAAAAAATAAGGGCTTTCAAAAGCGGCCTTGAAAAATTTCAGGCCCATGCACAGGGTGTCCACAAATTAAAAAACCGGTTTGGTCAAAAAATTCAAACTGGTTTTTATTGGGGCAATGTATTCTACACACTAAGGCGACAAAAAGGTGATATGCATTTTTTGAAACCGGTTCATTAATTTGCAACCAGTTGACAAAAAATACTCAAAAATTGTATATACCTACCTAGAGAAAAACGCTTGAAGCAAAAGTTGTGGAGCGTGAAAAATTACACAATTTGTCTAATCACATTTTGAAACCGGTTCATTGGTTCGCATTTTTAGCAACCATGTTTTTGACAATCACAGCTAAAAATTGGAGATGGAGAAAAAAGTTCGAAACATAAGTTGTAAAGTGTGAAAAATTGAACTCTTTTTGCGAATCAGATTTTTAAACCGGTTGGTTAATTCGCAGAAGCCATCAAAAGTTACCTGGTTGCAAATTAATTAGCCATTTTCAAAACCTGATTCATGAAAATGGTTCAATTTTTTATTTTGTACAACTATTGTTTCAAGCTTTTTTCTTCATCTTCAATTTTCAGGTAATTGTCAAAAACTGGTTGCTAAATGAAAACCAATGTACTGGTTTCGAAATGTGATTGAACAGAGTTGTGTAATTTTTCACGCCCTACAACTGATGTTTCATGCTTTTTTCACAATTTCCAATTTTTGGGTAATTTTTGATAACTGGTTGCAAATTGATGAACCGGTTTCAAAATCCAATCAGAGAAAATGGTTCAATTTTTTACGTTCTACAACTTTTATTTCAAGCTTTTTTTCTCTATCTCCAATTTTTAGATGATTGTCAAAAACTGGTTGCTAAATGTGAACCAATGAACTGGTTTCAAACTGCGATTAGACAAATTGTGTAATTTTTCACGCTCTACAACTTTTGTTTCAAGCTTTTTTCTCTATCTACAATTTTTGGGTATTTTTTGTCAACTGGTTGCAAATTAATGAACCAGTTCCAAAAAATTCATATCACGTTTTTGTCGCCTCGGTGTGTAGAATACATTGCGCTAATAAAAACCAGTTTGAATTTTTTGACCGAACTGGTTTTTCAATTTGTGGACACGCCGTGCATGGACCTGAAATTTTCAACGTCGCTTTTTTCGTAGGTACTGTAATGACGAAAATATTTGCAAATGATCCAATTGAACTTATTCCATAAACTGCCTAAACCATACTGACTGAACCATAAACTGGCTGATCATGCCTTTACACCAAGACCAACTCCAGTAAAACATACGTACGGCGCTTCAAATAGATTATACTATAATCCAACCCATTAATAATCTGCAACTTATGTAACAGCTCCAATAACTTATTATCAACACTACTTGACCACCCTGCACCCAAAAGTTCCATATAAATACAAATGAAATATTGGATCATTCAATCAGTCTTCCTAATATGTAGTTTAACACCTAAGCTAATCTTATGTGCTTTAATGTACTTGTACCTTTTTATGTAGAATAAGTTTGTGCTTTATTAATTAAAGTGAATTAATACAAAGTGTGCTTTTTAATTAATCTGGTAATTAAGTCATCACAGTACTCAACACCGCCACTTCATTCATCTCGCTAGCTCTTTCCACTTAGAAATAAAAGCTGCAGAGCACTACTTTTGTGTTATACTGTACACATGTAGCGTCGAAAAGTGAATTAAGTAAGTACCTACCTATTGTGTCAGTATCACAATACGTATGGATACAGAGAGAAAAAACGTCCCAAAAAGATGTAATCATCTTCAAACAGATAAAGATATCAGTGTAGTGAGCAAGATGAAAAATAAACTGAATATTAACATTTTTTGTAGGTAACATGATAAAATTTGCAATAATTGTAGAAAAAAATTTAAAGAATTTTTTTTGAAAATTCAAACTTATTGCATATTAATTTTTTTGTAAATAGGTGAGTGATGTATTAGGGACTTGCCGTTTGTTCAATCTCTTCTCCAGTTTCGGAGTAATATGTAGCTTTCCAAACAATTTCCCGGTCAGCTGTTTTAATGCATACACCTACAAGTGTGACTGGCTTCTGTTTATGTAGGAAAACTTGCACACGTTTCTTGTTCTTGCCTCGATTTAATGCTTCTTCCACATCTTTATCCTCCCCTTCATTTCTTCCAACCATGTTCAGGTGAAAAACAATTACTCTATTTTTTAGTCGGACCACAATGTCTCGTGTGGAATAGTTGTACTCGGATTTAGCTGGAATGCCAGCAACTGTCAACAGTGTTTGCATAGCCACATGAAATGCTATTTCTGTACTTTGGGGATCATACAGGGTACTTGGGATGTGAAGAAAAATGCTATTTAGAGTTGTAAAAAATTGTTCGAGATCTAAGATTTCAAGAGAGTTTTTCAATTCCAGTATTCCTTTTTCCCAATCCTCTACTGCTAGACCAATAACCTCATAAAAGGCATCTTTAACCTCCAAGTTTGGGAAGTCAAGATAATAGATGCGGTCTTTATATTCCTTAATAGTGTAGTATCCGTAGCTGTAAAATAGGGGTAACAATTCGATGCTATAAATGCTGATGCTATATTGGAGAGTGATTTCGCAAATAGGAATAGGTGTTGGTGTGAGGTAACAGGTCTGCAAAACCTCTTCAAAGGAATGTTTTTGAAGTTCATGTTTCAACAATGTAGCCCTACCATTCATCAACCAAGTATTTTCTGGATGTTCATCAACAAAATACTGCTTAATGGAGTATGGGTTGAACATAGCGTTTTTTGGACTTGTATCTTTTGAGAAGAAATAACCTTTGTACCATGTACACATTTCTTCGAGTATATTCTTCTCAGTCACCTCGTTTCCAGGTTTGCTTCTGGTATGCGCCATGTGATAAATATAGTCTGAAAAGTGCTGTTTAATTTCATCTTCTGTAAAACCTAGAGCGGTACAGTATCTAGGTTCTAAGGACGTATCCTCAATGTGGTTAGGTCCAGAGCCAAATGAAACAGCAAGGTCAAAGTTACTCACTCCAGTAACATAAGTGCGCTTGATTCTATCACTTTTGGATTTAAGAATGCAGAAGAAATTGTACATTACGTTGAAATTTTTTTTCAAGAGTGTTGAATTATTTAGGTTTTTTACAAGTGGAGCATCATATTCGTCGATCAATACAGCAATGTCATGGATAGTGGTGTTATCGATCTTCTTTGATAATGCATCTATAAGATCAATAAGAAGGCTACCCAAGTCTATGGTTGTTTCTTTAATAAATACATTGTTGAGTTTCGCTATGCAAAAAATTTCTTCAATCAATGACTTTTCAAAATCATCTTCATTTTTCGCAGAAAGTATAGAGAAGTCAAACGTTAGAACAATATGCTTAATATTCCAATTATAATTTGTTGTTCCAATGTAACAGTTCTTGAACAGTTCTTTATTACCTTCAAGGATTTCCTTTAATGTGTCCAAAAACAGACTTTTTCCAAATCGTCTGGGTCGGAATAAGCTAATGTGGCGTGATTCTTTGGTTAATATTGTGAAAGCTGCGCTGGTCTTATCAACATAGATTCCGCCATTCTTGATAATGTCTTTTATACTCTTACCTTCAGGATAAAGATTTGCAGATGGAGGTGGAGTATGTGATGAATTGGAGATCTGAAAAAATTTAATTACTGTACATTACATAATATAATATGTGTTGGTCTGATGCAGTTGATTTTCAACCACGTAAATATATACTGTTTTCTTTAATTTTCAATTTTTTTTGGTGGAACTGTGGGGCTTTGAAGTTCTCCAAAATGGCTGAAAATGGAAAATTTCAGTTGCAAATTGCTCCGACTGTAAATGGTATAGAATTTTGAACTTTTTCTCAAAATTGTAGTACTTACTTTGAGATGGTAATCGACGAATGATGTCAAAATCAGTGTTGCCATTTTCAAAAACCTAAAAAAATTCGATTTAAAAACTTATAATTTAAATATACCTAACCGTTATCTCCCCCAGTAAAAATTCTGAAAAAATGCTCAGTTTTAGTCCTTTTCATGTAGAATAACATAAATCAAAAAATTGGACTGGCATTTTTTTCATTTTCGAGAAAAAAAAGTACAAGTTTCGCACTTGTTGCAAAAATACCATCAGAAACCTAAAAAATGAAAAGTGAATTTACAAGAAATAGGGTACAATTTTTCTGACAATGATTTCGCAAGCCTACATATTGGAAAAATTATGCAACTGTTGTAAACAAATGAAAAGAACACCATTTATTTTTCATAAAACTTTTTACTAGGAGTGAAATCGGGTCAGGTCGAACGATTTTTGCTTGGCCGAAAATTGCACTTCCTATTTCAACTTTGAAACCCCATAAATATTTTGTCGCGTAGTCCCATCCTTATTTGGCTAAAAAAGAACGTCTCACTTTTCAAATTTGGTCCAAAAATTTGGGTTCCAGAATTTTTTTTCTGAACCACCTTTTTTCGTTTCACTCGACTCACCCGTTTGTTCCACTTGAACACATCATTGGGTCAAGTGGAACGAAAAAAGATGGTTCAGAAAAAAAACGCTGGTTCCCATAAGAAAATAGTAGAAAATTAACGTATGATTCTGAATTTTTAATATGTTCTTCGCCTCAACTAGAGCTCTAATTTGATATTTTCACAAGCTTTCTACGGTGAAAAATAATTTAGACAGGAAGATCCGAAATGAGCATTTTGAGGCAATTTTTGAAATCACAAATGTTCGTGTCAAGAGAAATGAGCCCAATTTTGTACAGTGATGTAAATTAGCGTGTTATTTGGAATTATAATGCCATTTTATAAAAAAATCATTTTTGAGCTCCTTTTTCTTAATTTGAAAATTTCTTTCCCCCATAAGAACCCCCAAATAAAAATTTTTCGTTGAACCATAAAAAAGTGTCATTTACATCATTTATTTGCTTTTTTTTTTTTAATTTCTGATAGTATTTTTGCAATAAGTGCCAAACTTCTAATTTTTTTTCTCAAAAATGAAAAAAAATGCCAGGCCAATTTTTTGATATGTTATTCTTCATGAAAAGGACTAAAACTGACCATTTTTTCAGAATTTTTACTCGCGGACATCGTGGTTATGTTTAAATTATATGTTTTTAAATCAATTTTTTAGGTTTTTGAAAGTGGCAACACTTATTCCGACATCATTTGTCGATTACCCTCTCGAGGTACTATAATTTGAAAAAATGTTCAAAATTCTATACCACGTACATATAGCCCAGTCAAAATGCAATTTGACCAAAACATTATTGCCATCAAAGGTTTTTTTTTTGGTGAATATTGTCTAAGGTGGTATGCTGAACAACATACTAAAAGTCCCCGCCTACACCCCACGAGCTAACCCCACCCCACAGTGGATCAAAGCCCCCCAAAATCAGTTTTTCGGCAAAAACTCCTGAAATATTGAATTTTGAGTAAAATGAGCTCAGTGATCATTTCATCTCATCTCCAATACCTATCAAATGAGATATTGACCAACTCCCTAGCTTTAAGGGGGGTGACGCTACGACCCCTCAAAGTGACATGATTTCAATAATTTTACATTTTATGACTTGGGACTTGTAACCTGTTCTAATTGATAAATTGTAGTCAAACTTGGGGAATGGGATTCTTTTGGGAGCTAAAGTTGACCTGTGGAGTGGGGAGGGTCAAAGTTGAAAATTACAGAAAGGTCATTTTTTTGGAAGGGCATAACATGACCCCAAATGAATGAAAGGGGTCCAAAATCATACCATTGGACAGTACCCCATCTGTGATCAACATATCCAAATTTCAGCTTTCTAGGTCATCCCCACCTCATTTAAAGCGGAATTAAGGTGAAAATCCCCTTATTTTGCCCCTATTTTCGTTTTTTTCATCATAAAAGGAGTGGGAATGAACTAGAGGAAGCTGACATTTGGATATGTTGATTACAGATGGGATACTGTCCGATGGTATGATTTTGGACCCTTTTCATCTATTTGGAGTCATGTTATGCCCTTCCAAAAAAATGACCTTTCTGTAATTTTCAACTTGACCCTCCCCACTCCAGAGATCAACTCCAGCTCCCAAAAGAATCCCATTCCTCAAGTTTGACTTCATTTTATCAATTAGAACAGGTTACAAGTCCCAAGTCAAGTCATAAAAAGTAAAATGATTAAAATCACGTCACTTTGAGGGGTCGTAGCGCCACCCCCTTGAGGCTAGGGAGTTGGTCGATAGCTCATTTGATAGGTATTAGAGAGGAGATGAAATGATCACTGAGCTCATTTTACTCAAAATTCAATATTTCAGGAGTTTTGGACGAAAAACTGATTTTGGGGGACTTTGATCCACTGTGAGGGGGGGGATCAGCTCGTGGGGTAGGGGCTGGGACTTTCAGTATGTTGTTCAGCATACCACCCTAGACAATATTCACCAAATGTTTGGATTCACCTATTTTTTCCTGCTATTTGACTGGGCTAACAAGTACAACCGGAGTAATTTGCAACTGAAATTTTCCATTTTCGGCCATTTTGGAAAACTTTGAAGCCCTACAGCTCCGCCAAAAAAAAATTGAAAAAATGTCAGGTTTGCATCATTCGTCATCGGTTGATGACCTCTAAACGTGATCTGATTTTGAAAAAAATTGAAGACCCCTCGAACAAAAATCCACCGATTTGGCATGGAATGACCCAATAGGTATTTTAAAATTTTTTATACAATATACATATGTAAGTTATCTACTACCTAACTTATGTATTTTTCTGATTCAAAAAATTACATTTGTACCTACCCCAATAAGAAAAAGAGTACATAATTTGAAGAACTTACCTTTACCATTGTTGTTATGGAATTCAGATCAATGAATAAGTACTATCGAACATTAGTTTCACAATTATATCTCTGATACTTACATAAAATTACGTTAATGAAGTAAGTACCTATATATGTAAGATACTGTACGTACTACAAAATTGAAAAAGAACTGTAGAAGGTACTACGTGCTAGATAGCGGGTTATCCCATGCAGAAAAATAGTACTACTAAAGTAATACTAAAAGCAGTACTACTTTCAGTAGTACTAAATTGAGCAATTCAGTTTTACTGGCAGTACTACTAAGAAGTATTATTGTAGTACTACTGAGAAAGTATTACTGTAGTACTACTAGGACATATTACTGTAGTACTACTCAAAAGAACTGTACCTAGTACTACATTTTAACATTTTTAAATTAATTTTTAAAAATATTGAGTACATTTGGCACAATTTATGTTATCAGTAATCGTTTTACTTTTTATCTATCGAATCATTAATTCATATACCATCCAATTCCATTAACGAAAATTTCCTACCTAACCTGAGATTCGAACCTGCGACCCTACGTTCCTAACTGCCTAACCTTAACCACTAGACTATGGGGACTTCAATGGATATAGCACATTTTGAACAATATAAGCATATTATCCTTGTTATTCTGAAATATTTCCTTTTTTTTTAAAAATTGCAGTACATTATTAGTAAGGCAATTGTTTTAATGATATCGTATATTTTTTTGCTGCACCATTAAATACTGCAGATAGCAATTTTCTTTACGTTTTGTCAGTTTCATGCAATTTTGAGACAAATGATGACATTTTATAGCGCATTTTTTCGCATATTTTTGGAATAAATAAATGCAAATGCTTATTTTAGTTTAAAGCACGTTGATTTTGAAGTTTTTTCAGGTGGTTACAGCTTTTTTGTGGGAGAAAAACAGCAAAAATCAGTTTGAAAAATGGGAAAAAACAAAAATTTTGAAATTGTCAATACAAAAAACTGAATGTTTATTTTTATTTTATAGCCTATATGAAAATTAAAAACGATGATCGATGCATTTGTGTTTTAAAAAAAATTAATGTTTGACGTTTTTTAGGTTTTCTGATAGCTCATTGAAAATACATACCTACATTTTGATACCTACCCATGATGGAGCAGTTTTATAGCACTTATTTCTGCAGTCTTTGGTTTCTTAGCACAATAATATTAATGAAATGCGTTTTTTTTTTTTTTTTAGATTGTATAATCACTTATTATGAGCGTTTTTTTGCTGTTTTTCGAGCATATAAAAATAATTGCCGTATTTATTAGCTACTTAATTATTTAAATTTCAGAAAAAACGTGTGCTGGGCAGGTATAATTGAAGTTCAAACTCACATACCTATTTTTAACAAATAAGTTTAAGCTTGAACATAGACCATAAAATGAGAAATTTGTCTAAAGTAGTATTTAGAATGGTACTATAGTACTACTTGATACCACAATACCGAAGTAGTACTGAATAGTCTTACCTAAAGTAGTACTGGAATAGTACTATCGCATTACTTGGTATCCCAATACTGAAGTACTACTGAATAGTTATACAGAAGTAGTACTGAAGAAATACTAAGTACTACTTAGTTCTACAGTAGTGAATTAGTACTCAATAGTTTTACAGAAATAGTACTGAAATAGTACTATAGTACTACTCATCTATGATTTTCTTGCATGGGTAGGCATCTACTGCACAGTTGTGCACAGTCATACTCGTAGATAATTCTTGCAGTAAGATTAGTATGTTCTAATATTAGTATGCTGATGAGTTCAATCATGGCGGATGGCCAATAATAATTGTATGCTTCAAGATTTTCTTAAACGAAAATAAGTAGGTACCTTTCTACTACGCTTTGAAGAAATATCAAACTTACACAGATGATAAAATATTTTACGCATATGGTTAGTTTTCAAAACAATAGCTACAACACTGTATTGGTGAAGGCAGTTTAACAATTAATGATTTTGTCCTAGGTGAATTTTTGACACCTTTTAAACGCACACAAGTAAAGTATAGGTACATAACGATCATATTGCACCTACAATTTGATGCACTGATTTTGATTGATTAAGGCGATAAAAATATGTATAAAATACGAGTAATAACGAGGTAGGTACCAATAATTTATGTTGAGACATGCGATTGCGATATTAATTCATTAGAGCAATTTTATAACAGCAGAATTTTTCCATTTCCCGGCTGACACGATGCTCATTTTTTCCCTCCCTCTTTTCCCAGAGAAAACCTACAGCTGATAATGACACGTGAGTTTCTAACCTTATTTTTAATTACGTAGCCTATCGAATTACTTACACGTGCCTATTTATCAATGGGTAACGAAGGACTTGTTGGTATGACTATTTCATGTTGATATACTCACATTTTCTTGACCAAATAGTTGTGGTGTAGGTAATCTTCCGATGTACCTACTTATAATGGTAAAATTTCTTAATCTGACAGCAATTGTGCACATTGAATCAAGCATTTGACAGGTTCAATTTTTCTCCTCTTGGAAACTTTTTTCACGAGTAATGTACTTACCTACTTGTGTATGTGTAGGTAGGTACCTTCTTCCATTTCATGTTATTCACATTCATTGACCAGTTTTTATTCAAAGAAAATAAGTAACAATCACGCGATTCAATGATTCAGTTCATTTATTTATGGTTCAATAAAGTTCCAACATTTTTCATATTTACCATTCTTCGAATAATTTACCTCGGATCAATATTCTTCGTAGTATCACGATTTGAATTCCGTTTCTTACTCCTTTCAACGAACAAATGCATGATGAATTCAAATTTCATTGATACAGATTTCTTATTACTGTAATCATTGAGTATGGCTTCAGATCGCCAAAAATAATTCACAACTTCAGCATAAAATTGCACTACCGCTTTCGAATTGAAAGTCGCATTTGGTGTGTAATAAATATTCTGCAGCATGATAAAATTTTCCAGAGTTATACTAATTATGTAGTTTTTTAAAAAAAACCTGGCCTAATTAAAAATTACTTCCAAATTATATATTATTAATTTAAACTCCCTACTAACTTTTTTCACGTGAGGTATTTCCAAAGGAGGAGTTGTATGTTCGAAGATAGGTGTCCACATTTGATTATTCATGTAAACAACTGATTTCAAATTTTCGGTGAATTTCCATTTTTGAAAATATTCGCAAATTGATTTCTCATACGAGCATCGATTCAAGATAACTTCTATCTGTAAAACAATCAGGCTTTCAAGTTTTGTTCAGATTTGTACTCAATTAAAAAAATAGGTATGAAAAGTTTAGACATTTATACACTTTTTCCGCGAATATCTTTGGTTATATTGACAACGGCGGACCCTTTATGGTCGAATTTATCTTGATATATTGTGAAATTTATTAAATAAGCGCTATTGGTTTCTGAAGCTATGCTGAAGTTTCTAAATCTACAGGCATAATGAACTGTCTGCGAATTCTGAAGATGAAAAGCAACACAAATTTTTTATTTGATTATACGAGTAGGTACCTACCTACCCTTTATTTTTATTAATTTATAAAATTCTTACCACTGCTAGAAAAGACATCAAACTGATGTAAATTATTAAAGCTTCATTCATTTTACTTTTTGAAGGAGTAGCTACAAGGGTATAGGGTAATAGATTCATTCAAATTATGTGACTACTTTGACGCAGTTCCAAATCGAACACGGACTGCGAGAACTTTCGATGCTATCTTATTGAAGTTGTAGATTTAGAGTGATAAAAAAGATGACAATGTAAATTACAAGGATATCCTGCATGTTCATACAGTATTAGGCCTACTCATTATGGTGGATCAATATAAAAATATTTACTAGTGTAGGTACCTATCTAAATCGGGTAAAAAACAGAATTTAGTGATTCTAAATTTTTGGGAAGGGGGTCAAAAAAAAGGTAAAAACTGTGAAAAAACACCAAAATATTTTGCGTTTTAATTTTCTTCCAGATATGGACAATTTTGTCAAAAATTAGATAAATTTAATGTAAGTAGATACAGAATTTTATATCCAGTGAAATTATATTTTTTTATGAAATTTCTTTTTTGTTTCAAAGGAAAAGAAATATCATTTAACCTAAACACCTTCGGATGAAATTAATTTGTCCTTAATGTCCTTACCAACTCTAATTCCACATCAGGGGCCAAGCGACCAGCCCATTTTGGAAGTTGGCAAAACTTGGTAATTTTGAGTGACAAGTTGGCAATTTTGAATGTTCAACGAGGAACTGACAACTGAAATTTGTAGTAGGCCTATTTTTTAAAATAATCACCATTTCTTTTATTTTAGTACATATTTCTGAATTTTGAAACAGTAAAAAACTCTTCAAAATCAAAATAACGTTGCAGTCCTGTTTAATCATTTTTCATTTATGTAAGTATTATAAAAACCCTGATCTGACTAGATCTGATCAGGCATAATTGGATTTGAAGTAAGTAGGTAAGTGTTTCCTTGAGTACATTGTACAAATAATAATTTTCAAATAAAAACAAAGAGGGCCAAGGTTACAGGATAAAATATGCATTGAGTAATAAGTTATGTACAGATATGATACACGTACCTATATAATTATTAAAACAAGAACAGCAAGAATAAAATAAAAATATGTAGTACTTACACAATCCATCAAGATTTAAGGCTGGGATAAATCTCAAATAAAAAAACAAAAAAAAATAGGTATGGGAGAAGAAGAAGACAAAACAGAGTTTGGAAGTAATTACGAATGTTTGTATTGTCAAAAAGTGAATTAGGTAGGTACCTATTGTGCAGGTATCACAAAAGTATGGATAGAGAGAAGAAACAAGCCAAAAAGATGTAGCTAATTATCTTCAAACAGGTGAAAGATATCAATGTAGTGAGCAAGATGAAAAATAAACTGGAAATGAAAATTTTTAGTAGGTATTAACATCCTGTTAGGGTACCACAAAAATGCGATTTCCAATGTCCTGTAAAGGACAAGGAACCACGACGACGACGATTAACATGATAAAATTTGCAATTATTGTACTCGTAGAAAAAACATTTGATGAATTTGTTTTTGAAAATTCAAACTTATTGCGATATTAATTTTTTTTGTAAATTGGTGAGTGATGTTCTGATGTATTAGGGACTTGTGGTGGTTTGTTCAATCTCTTCTCCACTTTCTGAATAATATATAGCTTTCCAACCAATTGTCCGATCAGCTGTTTTAAAGCATACACCTACAAGTGTGACTGGTTTATGTTTATGTAGGAAAACTTGCACATGTTTTTTGCCTTGATTTAATGCTTCTTCCATAACTTTATTCTCTCCCTCATTTTCTCCGACCTTGTTCAGCTCAAAAACAATTACTCTATTTTTCAGTTGGACCACAATGTCTGGTGTGGAATAGGTGTACTCGGATTCAGCTAGAATGTCAGCACCTGTCAACAGTGCTTGCATAGCCTTAAGAAATGCTTCTTCTGTACATTGGGGATCATACAGGGTACTTGGGATGTGAAGAAAAATGCTATTTAGAGTTGTAAAGAATTGATCGAGATCTAAGATTTCAAGAGAGTTTTTCAGTTCCATTATTTCTTTCTCCCTATCCTCTACTGCTAGGTCAACCTCCTCATAAAAGGCATCTTTAACCTCCAAGTTTGGGAAGTCAAGATAATAGTTGCCATCTTCATATTCCTTAATGGTGTAATATCCGTAGTAGTAAAATAAGGGTAACAATTTGATGTTATCAATGCTCATGCTTCTTTGGAGAGTGATTTTGGAAATAGGTTTTGGTGTGAGGTAACAAGTCTTCAACACCTCTTCTAAGGAATGTTTTTGAAGTTCATCTTTCAACACTGTGGCCCTCCCATTCATTAACCAAGTATGTTCTGGGTGTCCATTTAGAAAATACCGCTTTATGGAACATGGGTTGAAGATAGCATTTTTTGGACTTGTATCTTCCGAGAAGAAATAACCTCTGTACCATTCACACATTTCCTCGAGTATATTCTTCTCAGTTACCTCGTTTTCAGGTTGGCTTCTAGTATGCGCCATGTGAGAAATATAGTCTGAAAAATGTTGTTTAATTTCATCTTCTGTAAAACCTATAGCAGTACTGTATTTAGGTTGTAACGACTTATCCGTAATGTGGTTGGGTCCAGAGCCAGTTGGAAAAAGGGCGAAGTTACCCACTCCAGTAACATAAGTGTACTTGATTCTACCGCTTCCAGCATTGCGTTTAAGACTGCAGAAGAAATTGTCCATTATTACTAAAATGTTTTTTGAGAGTGTTGAATTATGATGGTCCCTTACAACTGGTGTATCAGATTCATCAATCAATACAGCAATGCCATGGATAGTGGTGTTATCAATCTTCTTTGATAATTCATCTATAAGATTAGTCAAAAGACTATCCATGGTTGGTCCTTCAATAAATACATTGTTAAGTTTCGCCATGCTAAAAAGTTCTTCCATCAATGACTTTTCAAAATCATCTTTATTTTTCGCAGAAAGTGTAGAGAAGTCAAATGTTAGAACAATATGCTTAATATTCCAATTATAATTTGTTGTTCCTATATAACAGTTCTTGAACAGTTCTTTATTACCTTCAAGGATTTCCTTTAACGTATCCAAAAACAGACTTTTTCCAAACCGTCTTGGTCGAAATAAGCCAATGTGGCGTTCTTCATCGGTTAATATTGTGAAAGCTGCACTGGTCTTATCTACATAGATTTTGCCACTCTTGATAACATCTCTTATACGTGCACCTTCTGGATAAAGTTTTTCACGCGAAGGTGTATGTTTTGAATTGCAGATCTGAAAAAATTGAATTACTGTACATTACATAATATACGAGTAATATGTGTTGGTCAGATGCAGTTGAATTTCAACCATGTAAATATGTAGGTTGGTACCTATTGTTTTTTTCAACACGGAAAAAAAATTAAGGATAATTTTTACTATTTCACACAGTAACCGGATCCCATTCAAAAATATTGTGATTTTTACTATGAGAGTAATAAACTATTACCTAATTTCTAGGTAAGATGTATTTTTTTTTGGCTGAGTAAAAATCACTATTATTTGTGAATGGGATCCGGTTACTGTACTGAAATAGTAATTTTTATTAAAAAATTTTCCCGTGAATTTAGGGAAAAGTATATAAGAAAATCCAGATCTCTCAAAAAAGAAAAAATACAACAATTCTTGTCAAAAACAATAGGTAGGTATTTGAAATTTTTTATACATAATGTAAGGCATCCAGGGTCGTTGTGATCCGGATCATTACGTGATACGGATCACATTTGAGTGATCTGTATCCGTGATCCGGATCATTTTCTGCAGTAGGAATCGTGATCCGTGATCCGGATCATTATACCACAACGATTCGTGATCTATGATCCGATTCAAAATTTTCCGCAGATCATTTTTTCACGGATCATTTTTTTTCACCAGTAATGCTGCATTGCTGCATGTTTTTGCTTTGAAAATTTGATTTTATTAAAAACTAATGGAGTTGAACTGAATTTGTTGGATATTAACGTAATGATAACGAATAAAATGTATGTTTTTGATATCAGGAATGCAAAACAAAAAAAAATTCAAGCTAATGGAATCGTAATAAGATAAGGTACTTGGTACTTACAGGGGTGGACAAAAGTCAGCTTGCATCTTCGAAAATTGCGAATGTGTCAGTGTCACTACGAAAAAATTACACATGACCGAAATTGTTGAGAATTAAATTTCCAATCGACCTAATGTCATAAATTGTTTCTAGGATGCTTGGTTTTTAATTTTTGTCAAAAAACCAAAAATTTTTGAAATGAACTTTTGATGAAAATTGAACTGGAGGCGAAAGAAAGCGTACAATGAAAAAATTACACACGACCAAAATTGTAGAGAATTAAATTTACACTTCGACGTAATGTCATTGGTTTTTTGCTAGGATGCTTAGTTTTTGATTTTTTGACAAAAAACTAAAACTTTTTGAAATCATTTTTTGAAAAATTTGCAAACTGAGTTTCATAAAAGTCAATCTGGAGACGAAACGAAGCGTCCTACCAAAAAATTACACATGACCAAAATTGTAGAGAATTAAATTTCCAATCATCTCAAATTCATTTGTTTTTCTCCAGGATGCTTGGTTTTTGATTTATTGATAAAAAACTAAAACTTTTTGAAATGGTGAAAATTTTATTTTTCAATTTCTGCAAATTTGCAAGCTGAGGCTGACTTTTTCCCACCCCTGCAGGCCTGCATAGTGTGATATTTCAATTTTTCGAAAATAAAATGGAGACAATTTTGCTTTTTCACGTTTTTGTTCAATCTTTAATTTCAAAAACCAATTTAGTACCTTATAGTACAATTTCCTTGAAATGATCCGAAAAATGATCCGTGAAACTTGATCCGGATCATTTTTTTCTGGAGTGATTCGTGATTCGTGATCCGGATCACAATTTCCCGGGTGATCTTTGATCCGTGATTCGGATCACAAATTTCTCAATGATTCGTGATCCGTGATTCGGATCAAATTTCCGTGATCCGCAACAACCCTGAAGGCATCTACCTACTACCTAAGTATTTTTCTGATTCAAAAAATTACATTAGTACCTACGCCAATAAGAAAAAGACTAAGTGCCTACATAATTTGGAGAACTTACCACTAATGTTGTTATGGAATTCAGCGCAATGAATGCTGTTAAACATAGTTTCACCGTTATATTTCTGATACATAAAATTACATTAATGAAATAAGTATAATTATGTAAGATAAAAATGTACTACAAATTGAAAAGGAACTGTGGAAGGTACTACATGCTAGGTAGCGGCTTAGGTATCTACTGCACAGTTATAGATAATTCTTGCAGTAAGATTAGTATGTTCTAATATTTGTATGCTGTTGAGTTCAATCATGGCGGATGGCCAATCATATGTATCAAGATTTTCACAAAAGATAATTCTTGATTTATTGAGGGAAGGCACTTATTAGCTTTAATCGGATATTTCTAGTACTACATATTAAGAATGTTATCCATATTATCAATATCACTGATATGAGAAATAATTCGGGAAATTTTCGACTGATTTCCAATTATTTACACAAGTTGAATATAATTTTTCAACGTTATACGAGGTGATTTTTTTAATTGCGTAAGAGGGGTGGGATGGGGTGAAATGTGGAAAATTATAATTTGGGAAGGAAATTTTCATCTTTGTGAGTATTGGATTGGTACCTAACTATTCATTAAACTTGGTATAAATAAAGGTGAAGATACTTGGGACGAACTAATGAGATCATTTGAAGACTTTCAATGGTTCTCTGTTGTAATGCGTCAGTTTTCATGCTTATTTATGCAGATGTGATGAAAATTGATTATCTCAAGGTTTTTGACATGTTTTACACCTTTGGATTTTTTTTGGTTGGATTTTTTTCAGTTCAGGCGCATTCTTGTTCAGCCTTCAAAATCGTTTTTCCAGCATTTTTCGCATCTTTATGCACAACGTTTTTTTTTTTTTTTTTAATAAGAAATATTTTTCATTGACAGAATTAAATTCACTAAGTTGACTGAGGGTATATTATCAACGTTATTGACCCGTCTTTTCGGCTTTTCAAGTTTGTCTGTCTTTCTGTCTGACCTTCAAAGGTCATTGACTTGTCTGTCTACCTGTCTAGCCTCTTCAGGAATACACTCAGCAAAGTAATATTTTTAAAAAAATTGTCGCATTTCGCACAAATACCTACCTAATTAATTTCCCAGAAAATTTTAAACACTTTCTGTGAGTTTTTTGTCTTTTTTGTGCAATTTGACATAATGTCACCATGGTACCTATTTCTTAACTTCCAATGATTTTAATGCTGATTTTGACATTTTGAAAAAATTCAGTATCCACAACTTGGGGTTTCAGCTTTCATGAAAACTTTTACTGCATAATTAGTCCAACAAGTACAGGAGAATCACTCAAGTATAACCTCTTCTGATTGGAACAGGAATGCTTTTTTTTGATTCATTTCGCATTCATTGGATAAAATTTGCTTTTGTTAACAATTTTGTCAAATTTTCTGTACTTTAATTCAATTTTCAAGGTTTTTTTTTGGCGTAAATGTTTTGACTTATGAGTGTTTTTTTTCTTTAATTTGAATTCCTTGAATTGCGTGGTTTTTGAATTTCTTCATGACCCTCTCGTATAAAGACTCTATCAGCCAAAATTTATTATTTAAATGGATATTTGATGAAATTTTCCCATTTGAGGGTCGAATTTACAGCCTAATTTTCTTTTGACTTGAAATACTTACGATTAAAGTATGACATTGGAATTTGTGTGCAGCAGCAAGCGCCTTTTTTGCATTTTTCGTTTCGTTTCATCAAAAAATTTTCACTCGAAGAAAATAATTCTAACGTGGTTTAATTCGTTTATTTATCAAGGTAGGTACCTACATAAATGTAGTTAAGGTCTTTTTTGTCTGTTCAAGTACTGATGCATTATTTTTGGATTCATCTCGCAAAAATAGTCGCAGCTCGAATAATTCAGCTAGTTCGGTTCTTGGTACCATTACGATCTCGTTTCCTATTCCTTTCGACGAACGGATGAATTGAGAACTCAAGCTTCAATACCGCAGCTTTCTTACAATAATAATCATTCACTATGGCATCAATTCGCCAGAAGTAATTCACAACTTCAGGATAAAATTGTACCAGTGTTTTCGTGTTAATAGTCCCATTTGGTACAAAATAAACGCCCTGCAAAAGGTATAGTTACAATAGTAAAGTTCTGCAACATATTGTTTTAGTTTAGCTATGATATCCGATCTGATAGATCTGAATGATCAAACCGGATCAGATTTGATTAAATTTGGACATGATGAGATCTAATCTAATCGTATCAGAATTTTATCCGTATTAACTAACTTACGTATAATCTGTTCAAACCTAAGCAGATTTAATAGGGAACACCTGAGTGCTTCACTGATCACATCTAAATAAATCCGATCAAACCTATATAATCAAATCAGGTCATCAGACTCTGATATCCGTCAGAATTTTGATTGGATTAGATCCACCCAGTTCTGATTACATCCTATTTTTCTTCCTTGAGCGTGTACATAATTATAGGGCGGACCTATCATAATTTTAATTTTAATTCTGTAGTGATACTAACTTTATTTACATGAGGTAAATCCAATTCAGGAGTAACATATTCGAATATTGGCGACCACATTTCATTTTTGCTATAAACAACGGATTTCAAATTTTTAGTGAATTTCCATTTTTGAAAATATTCGCAGTCGATGACTGATTTTTCATACGGGCATCGATCCACGACAACTTCTATCTGTAAAATAAAAGGGGCTATAGTTATTAAATAGGTATACTGTACCTCCTTTCAGCTGAGCTATTTGTGAAAAGCTGCAATTTATTCGTGTTTTTACATTTTTGGCAAAAATGTCTTTGGTTACGTTGACGAAAGCTCTTATTTTGTGATGCGTTTTATCCTGGTTTAGAGTAAAATTGATTATATAGAGGCTATTGGTTTCCGAATCGATGCTGAAGTTCCTGAATCTCCCAGCATAGAAAACATTTTGCGTATTCTATGAAAAACATAAACAACGTGCACAATGAGGTGATTTTCTTTGATAACTATCGCAGTCTTCACTTATAGAGTGTCCATGAATATTGGGCATGATGGGTAGAAAAATGGTCGAAAAAAATTTTCTTTTTAATGCAAACTAAATATTTAGATAGTCACACTTTTTTTCTGAAGAATTCTTCACTTTAAAATGGTTTTAAACCATGTATTTTTCAAAATGAGAAGTTAATTAGGTACCTACCCACTCAGTGAATAATGTACGAATCCTTTTTTTTTTCATGTGGGAACTTTTTCTTCCTTTTTTGGTTATGTTTTTCTTATCATACCTATGCCCAATATTCTTAGACATTCTCCACTTATATGTACATTATGATAAGTTAGGCAGCTTAATAATGCTGAAATTCTTACCACAGCTATAAAAAACACCACGCCTATATAAATGGTTAAAGCTTTGTTCATTTTGTACTATCCAAATAAATATCAACACAGTCACGACGATTGGTGTTAACAATTGGCATTGTTTTAAGTTTCACGCCATCAGTGTTAATTTTATTCGAAGTTATCTGATGTGGTTGATGCTCTAAATGGATAAAAATGCGTATACTCGAAATATTAATTACCTATTTTATTTGTAGAAACGCGAGAAAAGCCAGCATAGGATAGGTGATTACTGATTTTAATTAGGTATGTTGTTTGTTTGAATGTATTCCTATTAAACCAATTTCATTCGAAAATTTGACTAAGTTGATTAGTTTCGGAACTCATTATTTGTAACTTTTCAACCACAAATACCAGTTTGTGGTTTCATGATCGAGGAAAAGAAACTGTCGGAGGACTTTGACCAAATTCAGTAGAGACTTTAATTTTGAGTTTAAAATCACTCAGAAAAATATTATGGTTCGGGTTCGGGAGGTGCCCTTTTTCACTAAATAAAATTTTTTTTGGATAAGACTGGTTGTTGTATGTATAATCAATTTTTTCAGAACTTATTTTTAGCTTCAATTTAATTTCAAGATCATTTCGTAAATGATCAGATTAGCTTTTGAGGTCTTGAGATAAGGTTAAATCATGAGTCAGAACTTGGAAATTTGTGTTCAAGAAAGCAACTGCCTGCCTTTCTTGCATTTTTCGTATCACTGCAGCCCCCAAATAGATGATCTATTTAAAACATAAAATATGTAGCAATATTTCCCAAGGATATCGTTAACTAGGTACTCGGCAGAAAATTATCGGATCTGATGTGATCTGATCTAATTTGATACCTGATCAAGTGATCAGGTCTAAGACGATCTATTTCAACGAAATCCTTCGGATTAGATCTGGGGAATGTCAGACAGATTTCGCCAGCCCACTAGCGTCAAGAGGGAAGGGCAGACTCCTCGAAGGGATAGAACATGGTCTGAGCAAGTTAAGGACATTGACCCGTGCGGCTGGGATTTCAAGGTCACTGACCTACTTGTCCAGCTTTTCAAGATCGTTTGTGTGCCCATCTGGCATCTTGAGAGGTCATTAACCAGTCTGCCCGGCTTCTCAAGGCAGTCCATGTCTGGCTGATCTTTTCAAGGTCATTTAACTCTGTGTGTGGCTTCTCAAGGTCACTTGTCTGGTCTCTTGAGGCCATTAACCCATCTGTCTAGCTTCTCAAGGCCCCCCGGTTGGATTCCAAGGTGGTCTGCTGCCTTCATCAGGTCATTGTTTGGCCTCTCAAAGCCGTCTGTGTGGCCTATTGAGGTCATTGACCCGCCTGTCTAACTTCTGAAGGCCGTTTGCCCTCTCGTCTGGCTTGTAAAGGTCATTCACTCATCTGTCTGTCAGTCTGACTGACTTCCCAAGGTCGTCCATATGTTCTTATTAGGTCATTGACCCACCTGCCCGGGTTCTTAAGGTCGTCTGTCTTCTTGCCTGGCTTTTCAAGGTCATTGACATTGTCTGTCTGGCTTCTCAAGATCATCTGCCTGTCAGTCTGACCTCTTGAGCTCATTGATCCATCTGTCTGGCTGTCTTCATCTCAAGGCTATCTGTTTTCATATCTGACCTCTAAAGGTTATTGACCCGTTCGTGTAGCTTCTAACGTTCATTGATCCATCTCTGCTCAAAGCCATCTGTCTGGTCTCTTAAGGTTATTGACCCGTCTTTACGTCTTTTCAAGTTTGCCTGTCTACCTGCCCTATCTCCAAAGGTCATTATTGGCCTGTATGTCGGCCCTCCAAAAGGTCATTGATTCCCTCAAAAGGTCACTGACTTGTCTGTCTAGCCTCTCAAGGTTGCCAGCCAACCTGTCTACCCTCTTAAGGGATACACTCAGCAAATTTGCAATATTTTTCAAAAATTATCGTAATTTGCACAAATAGGTAATAGCCCTACCTAACTGATTTTCCAGAAAATTTTTATAACTTTCTGTGAATTTTCGGTCATCTTTGTGCAACTTGACATGACGTTCCTCACTATCCTCTGATATTTTGTAACTTCCAATGATTTTAAAGCTGATTTTGACATTAAAAAAAATTCAGTATCCAGCATTTGGTTTTTCACTTTCCATGATAACTCTTATTATACTGCATAATTAGGTAGTCCAACAAGGACGGGAGAATCATTCAAGTAACCTCTTCTGATTAGAAGAAATGCTCTTTTTGAGTTCATCTTGCATATTTTTTGGATAAAATTTTTGAACAATTTTGTAAAATTTCATGTTCTTTGATTCAGTTTTAAAGTTTCTTTTGCTTAATTTTTTTTACTTTTGGATTGATTGGTTCTCTTGAATTCGAATTCCTTGAATTGTGTGGTTTTTCATTTTCTTTATGACCCCCTCCAATATAGACTCCATCAGCCAAAATTTATTATTTAAATGGATATTTGATGACATTTTTCCATTCGAGACGAAGGTTGAATTTACAGCTCAATTTTCTTTTGAGGTCTTGAAATACGATCAAAGAATGACATGGAATTATGTGTGCAGCGGCAAGTGCCTTTTTTGCATTTTTCGTTTCGTTTTGCTTCATCGAAAAATTTTCACTCGAAGAAAATAATTCTATAACGTGATTTAATTCGTTTATTTATCAAGGTACTTAACTAGGTACCTATACCTACCTACATAGGTAGGTATTTGTCCGTTTAAGTACTGAATGCATTATTCTTGGATTTATCTCACAAAAATACTCGCAGCTCGAATAATTCAGTTAGTTCGGTTCTTGGTCCCATTACGATCTCGTTTCCTGTTCCTTTCGACGAAGCGATGAATGGAGAATTCAAGCTTCAATACCGCAGCTTTCTTACGATTATGATCATTGGCTATGGCATCAACTCGCCAAAAATAATTCACAACTTCAGGATAAAATTGTACCAGTGCTTTCGTGTTGAAGGTCGAATTAGGTACAAAATAAACGCCCTGCAAAAGGTAAAAAAGGTATAGTTAGAAATACAATAGTAAAGTTCTGCAACATATTGTTTTAGTTTAGCTATGATCGGACCTGATAGATCTGAATGATCAAACTGAATCAGATTCGATTGGATTTGGACATTCTTTGGGTACAACTTGATCAGATCTAATCGTATCAGAATTTTATTCGCATTAGCTAGGTACTATAATCAGCTGTTCAAACCTAAACAGATCTAATTTAGATCTAATAGCTATTAGATCTGTCTAAGTTTAGTGAAGCACTCAAGGAGAAACCTGATGTGCTTCACTGATTACATCTGAATAAATCTGATCAAACCTATAACATCAGATCAGGTCATCAGACCAGGACATTGTCGTCGTCTGATCCGTTCGAATTTTGATTGGATTAGATACACCCAGTTTTGATCACATCTTATATTTTAATTCTATACCAACTTTTTTAACATGAGGTAATTCCAGTTCAGGAGTAACATATTCGAATATTGGCGACCACATTTCATTTTTCCTGTAAACAATGGATTTCAAATCTTCAGTGAACTTCCATCTTTGAAAATATTCGCAGTCGAAAACTTGTTTTTCGAACGGGCATCGATCCACGACAACTTCTATCTGTAAAATAAAAGGACTTAATAGCTGAATATTTGTACCTCTCCTTTCAGCTGAGATTTGATGTGAAAAGCTGCAATTTATTCGTGTTTTTACATTTTTGGCAAAAATGTCTTTAGTTACGTTGATGAGGGTTCTTATTTTGTGATGTGTTTTATCCTGGTCCCGGCGGTGCCAAAAACGAAATTTTATGGCACTCTAGGCTCATAAAAGTGACATAATTCCGCCATTTCATGACTCTACATTAATATGCTCTAAAAACTGCACAAGGTATGTAACAGAAAAATGTTACAATTATGTCATGCCATTAAAATTGTGCTTTAATTGTAACAAATCAAACCATATTCTGGTGGCATGAATGTGATTTTAAAAGGTCACATTTCAATACCATTTTTAGTGGATCAAAATGTGACTTGAAAATGGCATGGCATGAATTGTGTCATTTTATTGTTACCAATATGAGCAATCATCTTAGTACTCATAATGCCACCTACAAATGTGTCATTATAGATTTTCATCTAATGCTATATTATGGCCCATAATAATAGCACATGAAAAACTACCTGAAATGGTTTAGAAATGTGACATTATCATGTCATGCAGCAAATCATGTGGTTTAACGTCACATTAATGTCACAGTTTATGTTCACATATAAGGGACTTTGATCTATCCCATAATTGCACTCCACATAAGATAACATAAAGCTACCTTACAGCAGTATATAAAATTGCTCTAAAAAAGTAACATGTATGTCATATCAGCAAATTACAAAACAATGTCAATTGTAATGGCTCTGAAAAAATATCATTTCAGAGTGAAATGAAAGTGCTTGCAGTATGACAAACACAGTTCTGCAGGAAGTTGTGTGCCTTAATGCACATAAAGAACAAATTTTTAGTTGTTATTGATGTCACACTTTTATGCCTCATAATTTTCATTCTTCTATTGTATCATAAAAATACCAGAAGCAAGTGCATAAAATTGCACTCATTAAAGAAACATTAGTGTCTCATCAGCAAACCATAAAATGACACATAAGAAATTTTTCAGTTTTACAGCACACAAAGACCACATTTTCAGCTTTCATGAATGTTTCTCTTTTATGTCCCATCATGTTCACTGTTTTATTGTATCATAAAAGTGCCAGAATCAAGTGCATAAAATTGCACTTGCCAAAAAAACATTTATGTCCAATCAACATGCCTTACAATGACTCTTTGGAAATAGTGAATTTTTTATGACATATTAAGGTCAAATTTTCAGTTCTTACCAACATTTCTCTTTTATCTCTCATAACTTTCATTCTTTTATTGTATCATAAAAGTGCCAGAAGCAAGTGCATGACATTGCACTTGCAGAAGAAACGTTAGTGTCTCATGAGCAAACCATAAAATGACACATGAGCATTTTTCAGTTTTACAGCACACAAAGACCACATTTTTCAGCTTTCATGAATGTTTCTCTTTTATGTACCATCATTTACACTGTTTTACTGTATCATAAAAGTACCAGAATCAAGTGCATAAAATTGCACTTGCAACAAAAACTTCAATGTCTAATCAACATACCATACAATGACTCTTTGGAAATTGTGCAGTTTTTATACTCAACACATAGGTACATTAAGATCAAATTTTCAGTTTTCATCAATGTTCCTCTTTTATTGTTTTTTTATTGTAGGTATCAATAAAGTGCCATAAGCAAGTGCTTATAATGGCACTTCCAAAAGAAACATTTATGTGCTATCAGTAAGCCATCAAAATAATCTGCAGGAAATTGTTCAACTCTGCAGCAAATTTAAACCAAATAAAATTACATTTTTATGTCCCATAATTTCAATTTTTATATTGTATCATAAAAGTGCTTAAAAAAAAGCTCATAAAAATATACCAAACAAAGTGATAAGTATATCATTTCAGCAATAAGTCATGAAAGGACACTCATTTATGCCATGATGAAAATGATATCAACAGTACCTATGATAAAATCACCATAAATCCCTTAAAATTATGTGAAAAGGAAAATTGTTGCATTAATGGCATGTATATGTAACAAATTATGAGGACAGTAACAATTATATTCCACTTTTGTCCTTATATGAAATATTCACAGGGTGGCTAGCTGCACTAATCTGTGCTCAGTAATCCAGAGGTCCCAGGTTCGAATCCTCTGTCCGGCAGAAAATTTATTAAAAATTGAAGCATGTTCCAGAAAAGTATCTCATAAATAAATATGTTAAGAATGGTAATACAGCTATAAATGATGAAAAAACTTGAATTAATAATTAATAAAAATAGTTAATTAATAAATACTGCTAAAATTAACAAATGTGCCATAAATGTGACATTAATGTGACTTTGGTATGATATCTTGATGAATACTCTGTGATAAAAATATGGTGCACTAGGCACTTTGAATGCCCACATATGTGACATTAGATCAGATCAGAAATGTGCCATAGCTAATGGCACATAATAGAGCATATAAATTTCGTTTTTCATGCAACATTTTTGTCACCTGGAAAGTACACAATTTATGTGACATGAGATCAGGCCAGAAATGTACCATAGCTGATGGCACATAATAGAGCATATAAATTTCGTTTTTCATGCAACATTTTTGTCACTTGGGAGGGATAAAATTTATGTAACATGAAATTGTACTTAGAAAGTGCCATGGCACATGTCACATAATACAGCCTATAAATTTCGTTTTTCATGTGCCATTTATGAAATTTTAACATGATGCATAAATGTATCATAGATATGCCAATGAAAAAGGCCTCTGCTCATGTTACATTAATGTTGCATGATAAACGAAATTTATATGCTCTATTATGTGACATGTGGCATGGCACATTTATGGCAAATACTTGGCACCGTCGGGGTATATCGTAAAATTAATGATATAGACGCTATTGGTTTCCGAATCGATGCTGAAGTTCCTGAATCTGGCTGCATAGAAAACCTTTTGCGTATTCTATGGGGAAAAAAACAAAGTGCACAATGGGGTGATTTTCTTTGGTAACTTTTGCAGTCTACTCTTACAGAGTGTCCATGAATATTGAACATGATAGGGGAAAAAATTCTCCTTCAATGCAAACACAATATTCGGTAACACTTTTTTTTGAAGGATTCTTTACGTTAATGTAGCAAGAAATGGTTTCAAACCATTATTTATTTTTCAAAACGAGAAGTTAATTGGGTAGGTAACTATACTTGATGAATTTTGTACTAAACTTTTTTCAGTTGGGAATTTTTTCTCTCTCTTTTCGATATTCTCTTCGTATCATGCTCAATATTCTTAGACACTCTGTACTTGGTTATATAATAAGTTAGGCTTAATAGTGCTGAAATTCTTACCACAGCTATAAAAAATACCACGCCTATGATATAAATGGACAAAACTTTGTTCATTGTAAGCAGGTACTTTTCAAGTAAATATTACCACAGTCACGATGATTGATGTTAACAATTGACATCGTTATGTTTCACGCCAACAGTGCGAATTTTATTCAGAGTTATCTGATCTGATCTAGTTGATGTTCTAAATGGATAAAAATACGCATACTCGGAATATTAATTACCTATCTGTAGATTCGCGAAAAAAGCCAGCATAGGTGATTTCTGATTTTAATTATTTTGTTATATACTTACCTGTCTAAGTATAGTTAACCAATTTCATTCGAAAATTTGATTGGATTGATTTCGGAACTCGCTTTTCCAGTTTGGAGAGAAACTTTTTTTGGGAGGGAGAGTGAGGGAGGAAGGAAGGAAGCTGGGGGGAGGGAAGGATTCATTTCGTTCTTTTTTTGGATAAGATTGAGATCAATTTTCTCAAATCTTCTGATTTTCGATTTAATCATTTTGGGGTCGTGAGATGAGATTAAAGCATGAGTCAGAACTGGGAAATTCGTGTACAAGAGAGCAACTGCCTGCCTTTCTTGCGTTTTTCGTGTCTTTTTCTTCAGCCTCCAAATATAATCTAGGTATTTAAAACAGAAAACAGCAATAATGTGATTTTGATCGTCCATTTTATTGATTTGTTTAAATTTTGATATTGTTTTCTTGGATCTATTTTACATAAATAGACATATTCATAGCTCGAATATTTAATAATTCGATTCTATGTACGATCACGATTTCGTCGTTTCTGATCCTTTCTGACAAAGTGATGTATGGCGTATTCGAACTTCAATACTACAGCTTTCTTACCATTGTAATCATTTAATATGGCATCAGCTCGCCAAAAATAATTCACAACTTCAGGATAAAATTGTACTATCGTTTCCGTGTTAAGACTTCCGTTTGGTGACAAATATACGCCCTGTATAAAGAACATACCTAGGTACGAGTATTAATATTTCCCAACGTTATATTATTATATAAGCTACTCTGCAGAAAATGATCGGATCTGAATCTGATCGCATCAAAGTTGTAATTATATTAGATCTGTCCAAACCTGATCAAATCCCAAAGAGGAAATCCAATTAGATCTGATCAAATCGGAATAGGTACCTACCTTGTAGGTCTGATCAGACCACAATGATTAGATTAAATCATGAGCTCTGACATACTATCTAATCAGGTCAGGATTTGATCGGATTACATTGGATCTGTTCAGACTGATGTTGATTTCCTTTATCATAATTTTCAATCACTCGATCAGATCCAATCGTTTACACCTGATGAGGGAAGCATCCCAACTGGCACAAAATGTTCTGAACCGAACACATGAGAATCGATGAAGGATCCCAAATTCATCACCAGCCAAAATTTCAAGCACTGAAAATTCATTTTTGATTTTTGGCAATTTTTTGAAAATTCCAATGGTTGAGTGGGAAAAAATTAAAATGTCACCAAACTGATTTAGAAAGCTGGAATTTGGTTGTATGGTGGTTTTTTCTCCAACCCTAGTTTTGGGTTTGACTGTGAGTTTTTGTCGTTGAATTCTATTTGTAGGTAGCTAATTAAGTTAATTGATTTTAGTTCAAATGAACCTTCAAAATTTCCAGAAATCAAAAAATGAATTTCATTGCACAAAAATTTGTCCTGTTCAGAATTTTTTCTGCTGGTTGGCATACCTTATTTTCTTGTGAGTATTTTTCTCGTGTACTAACTTTCTTTACATGAGGTATTTCCAACTTGGGCGTTATATTTTCAAACATAGGCGTCCACATTTGATTATTCATATAGACGATCGATTTTAAGTTTTCTGTGAATTTCCATTTTTGAAAGTATTCGCAGACCGTTTTTTCGTACGGACACCGATTCACAACAACTTCTATCTGTAAAATGCAGAAAGGTGCATTTTTATAGTCTTTTTACTTATGTTAGATTCGGATTCGTAAATACTTTTTTTTATTTACACTCTTTGCAATGACATCTTTAGTTACGTTGATAAGAGCTCTTATTTTGTGATCTACTTTTTCCTGATATATTGTGAAATTGATGATGTACGCGCTATTGGTTTCCGAAAATATACTGAAGTTTCTGAATCTGCCAGCATAGATAACCTTTTGCGTATTCTACCAGAAAAAACAATTGTGGTGATTTTACAATTGGATAACATTTAAGTTATGGTCTTAACTTAGCCTATAATAAATGATGAAATTCTTACCACAGCTACAAAAAACGTCAGAATAATGTAAATTGTTAAAATTTTATTATTCATTTCACTGTTTAAAGTATGTACCATACCACAGTCATTACGATTGATTACCTATGACAGAATAACCTAGCTGCTACTTGACTACATTGTTTTGATAATGTTGCAAATTTTGCACCGAACATGTTAATTTGCAGTGTTACGTTACCTTATCTGATTTATTATATGCTTAGTTGATACAATATTATATTATTTTTTAGTTGATTAGAAATGCATACCTACTGGGTAGATACCTAAGGTACCTATATTATTAATTAGGTACCTACTCACCAAAGGAACCTCGTCAACTCGTTACCTCCGATTTGGCTGAAATTTGACGCACTGAAAGTTCAAGAACCACATTTTCAGCTGCCGAAATTGATTTTGAAGAATTTTTGAAAATGACTGAAACTGAGATAAAAATCTGAAATTTGGTTTGACCTTCCAAATCAATGGCGATCATTTTCGAGACGATTTGAAACCTCCAGCAGAAATTAGAATTTCTCCAGCACACTGGAATTTCTTCAGAAGGTGCTATAATCAGCTTCGGCTGCTAAAATTTTAATTCTACCATATGTTTGATATTTTCAATCGATTTGGGCACTCAAGTTTCGAATTCGGGGTGACGAGCTCACGAGTATTTTTTCTTAACAAGTTGAATATTCCATATTTCTTGAGAAAACTGTCCAAGACTTCGCCTATGCCCTGAAATGCCCGAATCGATTACGACTGTATCCGAGGCGATCTGAAGCCTCCCGCAGAAATCAGTTTCTCTCCAGCACAGGCCTGTCTGTCTTTTAAAGGTCATTGACCTGTCCATTGGTTTCTCAAGGCCGTCTGTTGGCCCGTCTGGCACCAAATAGGTCATCTGTCTGGCCTCTTGAGGTCATTGACCTAATTGTCTGGCCTTTCAAGGCTGTCTGTATACGGGTCGGGTGTCTCAGCAATTCAATAATTTTGTTTCTATTCCTTATACGTCAGACTTGGTTTGTAAAAGTCCACTTTAATACAAGTTAAAATTTCAACCAAAAGGTAAGATTAGTAATTTTTCAAAAGTCCAGCATCACGTGGGGAATTGAATGGAATCGTTTCTTCTCAAAAGTCAGATCAAATATTGCAAAATCAGGTGTAAATGCTCTAAATATTGTAAATGAATGAATGAATAAATTTTTATTTAGAGACGCCCAGCAACTTAGGCTTTTTTGCGTCTACTGTTTTTGACACAGATTACAAATATTAATTCATTTTGCACAGATGATTACAAATACATTCAACAATATAAGGTAAAGTACCAGTTGTGGTTATACTTTTTTCAACATGCTCTGAGAAGCCCAAATTTCAACTTTTTTCAAATTTTTTTGATTTTGTTGTGTAGTGTAACTGTTGAACTACATAATACTTGGGAGGAAAAAAAAAATCAAGAATATTTCATTTCTTAGTAGAGAATCTTAAAAACTTCCAATTATCCGCTAACCGGGCCCCCTGGCCCGGTTGCGGACAAAGACTGCTCTAAATAGTACTAAATGAAATCAAAAATTCTCAAAAATATGCAGAGGTGGTTATTTCATCTTATTACTATCCAAAAACTTCCGCAGTTATGAAAAATTACATATTTGACTCGCTTTTCTCCATCATTGAAATTTTCCTTCTAAAAAATTTTAAAATCTGCATTTTTATCATTTTGAAACTTCAATGCTTTTGTACATAGACTTCATGGGTGAATTTTCATGTTGTCATGAATGCAAGGAAATGATTAAATGTTACAGAAAAAGATACGAGCGATAATTTTTTTTTTTAGCCCATAGGAACGATTATCCACAACCGGGACCCCTATCCACAACTGGTACTTTACCTTAACAACAAATATAACATGAAAAATAAACAGGAAATATATAACATGCAAAAGAAAAATAACATTGAAAAAATTTGAGAAAAAGCACTAAGGAAAAAATAATGTGTTTAAATATCATTGAATAAGTTAGACTCTTTTAGAAAAATGAACAATTTCTGGCACAGATTTTCATCATCAGCTTTCAGATGAGCATATTTAAAGTCACTGCCTAGTATATTTTCTGCTTTTGATTTGTATAGTATGCATGAGTCCAGTATATGTTGAATAGTTACATCTGTATCACAAGTTGGGCATTTTTTCAGAGATTTTTCTGAGAAGAGTGAGCTGTGTGTGAATGTGGTGTGGCCTATGCGGATTCTAGCTAAAATTACTTCTTCTCTCCTGCTTAAGCGATATGAGGTGACTGGATTTGGTGGTATGATGTTTTTGTACGATTGAGTTTTTTCTTTGATAGCATTCAAGTTGGCAGAATCAATATTGCAGGAGGCAAGCAGTTCTCTAGTGCGATTTCCAAATGGTTTGTAGGTACCTAGAGTACTGGCTTTCAAGGCTTGAATGAAAAATCTTGAAGTAATTCAGGTGGTGTGGGTTCATGGCAATCTTGAGATAGTATTTCTGAGCAAGGTAGTTTCTCCTTTCTTGCAGACTGGTGGTGCCTATTTCTGTGATAAGTTTTGAGATGGGGCTTGTGCGGAAAGCACCTACACAGAGACGAAGAGCATGATTTCTGATGGAATTTAGTTTATCTAGGTCTGATTTGGCAGCTGAATTATAGATAATTGATCTATCTATTTTTTTAAAAAAGTTTTTACAAGTCTAATAAAATGACAGCGATTATGATATACCTAATATCAAATTGTCAGAATTGGGCAATTTTTGTTTGTAAAAGTCCAACACAATGACGAGAATTTATCACGTGTTTTCTCTAGTTTTTAAAAATAAGACATTATAAAGAATTGGATAATTTTTTCCATATTTTCAAAAGCTAGCGTGACGCAGATCAGCGTCGTCGTGCGAATCAACGCGATAAAAATTGTGGACAGACACCCTCCCCCTCCGACCAAAAAACATATCCATGAGTCTTTATTTTAAACTCAAATTACGAAGCACGAATCACTATTGTAGCTCATGTAGTATATTGAGTTTTTTTTTTTTTTTACAAATTGTTGATGTTATTGTTGTGTAGGTATGTAGATTCAGCTGATTGAGCTGGTATTTGTAGATACATATTTTTATGGCTTCATCGTCGAACTTCCTCGTTCTCGTTTCCTATCCCTTTCAACAAACGTGTAAAACGATGTTTCAAATATAAACGTTGCTTGTTTCTTATCATTGGTATCAACCAAGATGAGATGAGCCCTCCAAAAATGTTTCATAACTTCTGGATAAAACACAACCGTTGCTTTTGCATCCAGGGTGGCTCCTTTAGTCTGGTAAAGAGCCTGGAAAAAAAAAGCGAACATGATGAAAACGTTGACTTTGAATTTTGATTCAAAATTGATTCATTGTTTTTGGTTTTGAAATCGATATCGACCTTTTTCATAACAGGAGGGTCTAATTTCGGCGTGATATTCGCATATAAAGGAGTCCAAATTTGATTTTTCATATAGACGATCGATTTTAACGTATTCGTATCGAATTTCCATTTTTGAAAATATTCGCACGCTGCGTTCTCGAATGTGCATCGGTATATCAGAGCTGTAGCCTGAAATTTAAATATAGGCTCAAGTGTTGGAACCTACAGTTGTGAATTATGACGTTAGGAATAGGTACGAATTTTTGTGCACTCACACTTTTCACTCGAAAATCCTTAGTTATGTTGAAACTGCCTGCCAGCAAGTGGTCCATATTATGCTGATATATCGTATAATTCACCAAATAAACATCTCCTGTTTCTGATTCGATACTGAAGTTTCGGAATCTGTTGACATATTGTACTTTTTGCACAACCTATAGAATACACATGCAACATGTGCCTATGAAAAAAGTCATTTAAGTATAATATATTTACCTCTCATTCTGAATTAAACATTGATTTTACTTACCACCAATTTTAGGCACATTGCACTAGCACAAATGATTACACATATTTTCAAATTTGGCATAATGTGTATTCATGAGGGTTGGGAATGAACTAAAAACGTTGCTAATTCATATTATGACAGATTCGTTGGATAGGTAAGTGGAAGCATAGGTACAATAATGGCGGAAAACGTTAATACGCGTGCATAAGTGTAGGTATAGGTACTCGTAGTTCTAGATGTTATCTGGTGTGATTTTAGGAAGAAAATCGTGTAAATTTTATCAGCCTTGGTATTATCCGTGTTGTTTGGTCTTTGATAATTCGCTAGCTATGTTCGACGAACATTTTCTGTTTTGAGAGGTAACAAACTTACAGACTTTGTCTACAATTTTTGGATATTTTTAGTTGGGATTAAGGAAAATGTAGGCTTTTTTAAAAAATATCATTTTTGATGCATATATGTAGATTTCTACAAAAATTCGAAGAGTTTTGACGTGTCATCGTATTTTGACTGGTATTTCCATTTTTGAGTGGATTTGTGTCCAATTTCAGTAAGATTTAGTAAAATATTGTGATTCCAGTTGCAAGTTTTTTTTTTGCTTTTTTGTGAATCATTCGCGAACGAATTGATTCATTTACTTAACTGTTGGCGAATCGTTCACAAACAAATTTGATAATTTTTGGTGAATTATTCGCGAACGAATTGAATAATTTCTGATGAATCATTCGCGAACGAATTTATTTGTATAAGTGACTCGTTCGCGAACGAATTGATTCATATACTTGACTATTGGACTTTTGGTGAATCATATGAATAATTTTTGGTGAACTATTTACAAAAAAATTGAATAATTTCTGGTGAATCATTCGCGAACGAATTAAATAATTCATTTGGTGAATCATTCGTGAACGAATTCATTTGTATAAGTTACTCGTTTGCGAACGAATTGATTCATTTACTTAACTTTTGGACTTTCGGTGAATCATTCACGAACAAATTGAATCATTTTTGGCGAATCATTTGCGAACGAATTGAATAATTTCTGATGAATCATTCGCGAACGAATTTATTTGTATAAATGACTCGTTCGCGAACAAATCGATTCATTTACTCAACTTTCAGTGAATCGTTCACGAACAAATTGAATAATTTTTGGTGAATCATTCGCGAACGAATTGATTTGTATAAGTGGCTCGTTCGCAAACGAATTGGTTCATTTACTTAGCTTTTGGTGAATTATTCACGAACGAATTGAATAATTTTTGGCGAATCATTCGCGAACGAATTGATTCATTTACTCAAATTATGGTGAATCGTTCACGAACAAATTAAATAATTTTTGGTGAATCATTTGCGAACCAATTGATTCCTAAATTGAAGAATTGATCAATTCGTTCGCGAACGATTCACCAAAAATTATTCAATTTTTTTGACGAATGATTCACCAGCGGTTAAGTAAATGAATCAATTCGTTCGCGAACGAGTCACTTCATACGAATCAATTCGTTCGCGAACGAGTCACTTCATACGAATCAATTCGTTCGCGAACGAGTCACTTTATACGAATCAATTCGTTCGCAAATGATTCGCCAAAATGCAAAAAGAAAATTTGCAGCTGGAATCACATTTTACAAAATTTTACTGGAATTGGACACAAATCCATTCAAAAATGGAAAAATCAGTCAAAATACGACGATACTCCAAAACTTTTAAAATTTTTCTAGAAATAATTTGTGTACACCAAAAATTATATTTTTAAAAAAAGCCTACAGTTTTCGAAATTTCAACTTAAAGTATCCAAAAATTGCAAGCAAAGCCTGTAAGTTTGGATCCCTCCGAACAAAAAGTACCTATTCGTCGAACATATGAATAATTATCAAAGACCATGCAACACGGATAATACCAAGGTTGATAAAATTTACACGATTTTCTTTCTAAAATCACACCAGATAACATCTAGAACTTCGAATAGAGATACCTAATACCTATGGCTATGCGTGTTTACGTTTTCCGCCATCATTGTATAGGTACTTAGTACTTACCTATCCACCGAATCTGTCACAGGTAATATAAATTAGCAACATTGTTAGTCCATTTCCAACCCTCATAAACACGCATTATGCCAAATTTGAAAATATGTGTATTCATTTGTGCGAGTGCACTGTTCCTAAAATCGGCGGTAAGTAAATTAATGATTCATTCAGAATGAGATGTACGAGTAAATGAGTTTTTTTTTTCAAATGCAGATGTCGCATTTGTGCATTCTAGGTTGTGCAAAAGATACATTATGTTAGCAGATTCCGAAACTTCAGCATCGAATCAGAAACAGGAGATATTTATTTGGTAAATTATACCATATATCAGCATAATATGGACCATTTGTTGGCAGGCAGTTTTAACATAACTAAGGATTTTCAAGTGAAAAGTGTGAGTGCACCGAAATTCGTATTCTAACATCATGATTCACAACTCGGGTAGATATCATTTACAAATATGTACCAAAATTTAGGTCTATATTTTAAATTTCAGGCTACAGTTGTGATATACCGATGCACATTCGAGAACGCAGCGTGCGAAAATTTTCAAAAATGGAACTTTGATACGAATACTCTAAAATCAATCATGTATATGAAAAACCAAATGTGGACTCCTTTATATTCCAATATTACGCCGAAATTTGACCCGCCTATTATAAAAAAGGTCAATTTGCACTAGCACAAATGATTACACATATTTTCAAATTTGGCATAATGTGTATTCATGAGGGTTGGGAATGAACTAAAAACGTTGCTAATTCATATTATGACAGATTCGTTGGATAGGTAAGTGGAAGCATAGGTACAATAATGGCGGAAAACGTTAATACGCGTGCATAAGTGTAGGTATAGGTACTCGTAGTTCTAGATGTTATCTGGTGTGATTTTAGGAAGAAAATCGTGTAAATTTTATCAGCCTTGGTATTATCCGTGTTGTTTGGTCTTTGATAATTCGCTAGCTATGTTCGACGAACATTTTCTGTTTTGAGAGGTAACAAACTTACAGACTTTGTCTACAATTTTTGGATATTTTTAGTTGGGATTAAGGAAAATGTAGGCTTTTTTAAAAAATATCATTTTTGATGCATATATGTAGATTTCTACAAAAATTCGAAGAGTTTTGACGTGTCATCGTATTTTGACTGGTATTTCCATTTTTGAGTGGATTTGTGTCCAATTTCAGTAAGATTTAGTAAAATATTGTGATTCCAGTTGCAAGTTTTTTTTTTTGCTTTTTTGTGAATCATTCGCGAACGAATTGATTCATTTACTTAACTGTTGGCGAATCGTTCACAAACAAATTTGATAATTTTTGGTGAATTATTCGCGAACGAATTGATCAATTCTTCAATTTAGGAATCAATTCGTTCGTGAATGATTCCCCAAAAGCTAAGTAAATGAATCAATTCGTTTGCGAATGAGCCACTTATACAAATCAATTCGTTCGTGAATGATTCACCAAAAGTCCAAAAGTTAAGTAGATGAATCAATTCGTTCGCGAACGAGTCAATTATACAAATCAATTCGTTCACGAATGATTCACAAGAAAAAATTATTCAATTCGTTCGCGAATGATTCGCCAAAAATGATTCAATTTGTTCATGAATGATTCACTAAACGTTGAGTAAATGAATCGATTCGTTCGCGAACGAGTCACTTATAGAAATCAATTCGTTCCCGAATGATTCATCAGAAATTATTCAATTCGTTCGCGAATGATTCGCCAAAAATGATTCAATTTGTTCGTGAATGATTCGCCAAAAATGATTCAATTCGTTCGTGAATGATTCACCAAAAGTTGAGTAAATGAATCGATGCGTTCTCGAATGATTCACCAGAAATCATTCAATTCGTTCGTGAATGATTTGCCAAAAAATATTCAATTTGTTCATGAATGATGGACCAAAAGTTGAGTAAATGAATCAATTCGTTCGCGAATGATTCACCAAAAATTATTCAATTCGTTCGCAAACGGCGAGTAAAGTTCAATTCGTTCTCGAATGATTCACTAAGTAATAATGAATTCGTTCGCGAGTGATTCGCCTAGAAATCAATTAATTTGTTCAATCGCCAAATCGGTTGTGAATGATTCGATTCGATTCGATTCACTTCGCTTAATAACAGATCAATTCACAATTCCTACACGATAGTTTCACAAAAACCGAATCACTTGTAAATAATTCATTTAATCACCCAATCGTTCGTAAATGATTTGATTCGATTGCAAACAGATCAAGTGCTATAGGTACAAATGTTCTTTAAAAAATGACTCAATTTGTTCGCAAAGATTTGTATTAGTGAAGAACAGTCGGCCTTCTCACGCATAATGCGTAAATGTTTTTTTTTTTTATTTCATTTTTTTCACCAAAAATGGAGAGTGAAGTTAAATTTTGAAAAATTTGCCAAAAAATCAAGAACTGAATTTTACAAGCTAAAATTCGGCGTGATGCTGGTTCTGTCAACGTTTATCTGCCTAGTCCAAGAATTATTTTTGAAAATTATTGTGTGATGAGCAGGACTGCCCTGACCGCCTATACGTGGTCTTAACGTAATTTCTCCTCAACATAGTTTTATGATCTTGCTGACCTTAGGCAAGATTACGCGAATCTTACTGTAGGGGTCGAAGCTGATGCCCAGCTCCAGCTTTGTATTCTTTAAAAAATCAGTCTTAAAAGTAACAAGTTTGCGATAGTTTCTCTTAAGCTCTAACCAGCTAAATAGGTGACCTGGGAGCCCTGCCTCAGCTCTCTGGAAACCACACATTCGATGTATAACGTGTTGCGTCGTTAATTTCCTCGTAGGGACATGGTACTATTTTAAATAACGCGATCTTCGTTAATTCCCCGCGTAAGATCGTGGTACTTTTTCAGTCACTGAGCCTTTGTCTCAACAAAAATGGAACTCCGACTCAGACCTGCCGAAGCGACTATTATTGGGGTCGCCAGGGAGAGGCAGGCAATGTGAACAGGTAAAAACAGAAAAGTACTCAGACCATCTCAGGTAATCGTGTATCCTTTTAAAGGGTTACGTGCGCCCTTAATTTATCTGATTACATTAATAATATATCTTGCGTAATTGTATCAATTGATAGACGACGATGTGTTAATCATCTATCAATTGATCTAGTTTATTCAAGAAGCTGTATTATCTTGCTTGAATATTGTTTTAATTCACCCCTAAACCAATCTTCTGAGCCTAGCTTGCGTGCGTTGTACACTTGCCGCATAATCTTGGCCAGTTATGCTGTCACCATCGAATCTCATGGCAATACAGAATAATTTACGTTTAGACACTTGTAAATTATTTGGTACACTTTGACATAATTGCTCCTTGTGTTATCATTTCATTTAATTAAAAGGTAACCAAGGATTGTTCTAAGTGAATAGTGTAGTCTGATTGACTAAGTCTCTCCATCTTGAGCTAAGCAGGCATCTAAGAAATATTTCCCTCTTAACAAATATTTCTTAAAATTCTCCTAACACAAAATTATAGGAATTTCTCTCATACACAGTCAATATCACCATTTCTCCTTCTACGAGTCTTTCTCATTCTCACTATTACAATTTGACAAAAAGTCATAATTTCTTGGCAATTTAAGGCGAAAAAAGTGAGAATTTTCCCAAAAAAAGAATTTGACATTTCCAGAAAAAGGTAGCGAATATTTGATCATTTTTGGAGGCAGACTATTGGTATTTTTTGCAATTTTTGTCAAAAAAAAAGATTTTTTTGAAAAAACGACTTTTTGTCAGTTTTTGAAACAACCAGAATTTTTTACAATTGATCAGCGTCGAAAAATTTTGGAAAGAGCCCCCCCCCCCCACCCGAACACCTGTTCACATTGCCTGCCTCTCCCTGGCGACCCCAATAATAGTCGCTTCGGCAGGTCTGAGTCGGAGTTCCATTTTTGTTGAGACAAAGGCTCAGTGACTGAAAAAGTACCACGATCTTACGCGGGGAATTAACGAAGATCGCGTTATTTAAAATAGTACCATGTCCCTACGAGGAAATTAACGACGCAACACGTTATACATCGAATGTGTGGTTTCCAGAGAGCTGAGGCAGGGCTCCCAGGTCACCTATTTAGCTGGTTAGAGCTTAAGAGAAACTATCGCAAACTTGTTACTTTTAAGACTGATTTTTTAAAGAATACAAAGCTGGAGCTGGGCATCAGCTTCGACCCCTACAGTAAGATTCGCGTAATCTTGCCTAAGGTCAGCAAGATCATAAAACTATGTTGAGGAGAAATTACGTTAAGACCACGTATAGGCGGTCAGGGCAGTCCTGCTCATCACACAATAATTTTCAAAAATAATTCTTGGACTAGGCAGATAAACGTTGACAGAACCAGCATCACGCCGAATTTTAGCTTGTAAAATTCAGTTCTTGATTTTTTGGCAAATTTTTCAAAATTTAACTTCACTCTCCATTTTTGGTGAAAAAAATGAAATAAAAAAAAAAAACATTTACGCATTATGCGTGAGAAGGCCGACTGTTCTTCACTAATACAAATCTTTGCGAACAAATTGAGTCATTTTTTAAAGAACATTTGTACCTATAGCACTTGATCTGTTTGCAATCGAATCAAATCATTTACGAACGATTGGGTGATTAAATGAATTATTTACAAGTGATTCGGTTTTTGTGAAACTATCGTGTAGGAATTGTGAATTGATCTGTTATTAAGCGAAGTGAATCGAATCGAATCGAATCATTCACAACCGATTTGGCGATTGAACAAATTAATTGATTTCTAGGCGAATCACTCGCGAACGAATTCATTATTACTTAGTGAATCATTCGAGAACGAATTGAACTTTACTCGCCGTTTGCGAACGAATTGAATAATTTTTGGTGAATCATTCGCGAACGAATTGATTCATTTACTCAACTTTTGGTCCATCATTCATGAACAAATTGAATATTTTTTGGCAAATCATTCACGAACGAATTGAATGATTTCTGGTGAATCATTCGAGAACGCATCGATTCATTTACTCAACTTTTGGTGAATCATTCACGAACGAATTGAATCATTTTTGGCGAATCATTCACGAACAAATTGAATCATTTTTGGCGAATCATTCGCGAACGAATTGAATAATTTCTGATGAATCATTCGGGAACGAATTGATTTCTATAAGTGACTCGTTCGCGAACGAATCGATTCATTTACTCAACGTTTAGTGAATCATTCATGAACAAATTGAATCATTTTTGGCGAATCATTCGCGAACGAATTGAATAATTTTTTCTTGTGAATCATTCGTGAACGAATTGATTTGTATAATTGACTCGTTCGCGAACGAATTGATTCATCTACTTAACTTTTGGACTTTTGGTGAATCATTCACGAACGAATTGATTTGTATAAGTGGCTCATTCGCAAACGAATTGATTCATTTACTTAGCTTTTGGGGAATCATTCACGAACGAATTGATTCCTAAATTGAAGAATTGATCAATTCGTTCGCGAATAATTCACCAAAAATTATCAAATTTGTTTGTGAACGATTCGCCAACAGTTAAGTAAATGAATCAATTCGTTCGCGAATGATTCACAAAAAAGCAAAAAAAAAACTTGCAACTGGAATCACAATATTTTACTAAATCTTACTGAAATTGGACACAAATCCACTCAAAAATGGAAATACCAGTCAAAATACGATGACACGTCAAAACTCTTCGAATTTTTGTAGAAATCTACATATATGCATCAAAAATGATATTTTTTAAAAAAGCCTACATTTTCCTTAATCCCAACTAAAAATATCCAAAAATTGTAGACAAAGTCTGTAAGTTTGTTACCTCTCAAAACAGAAAATGTTCGTCGAACATAGCTAGCGAATTATCAAAGACCAAACAACACGGATAATACCAAGGCTGATAAAATTTACACGATTTTCTTCCTAAAATCACACCAGATAACATCTAGAACTACGAGTACCTATACCTACACTTATGCACGCGTATTAACGTTTTCCGCCATTATTGTACCTATGCTTCCACTTACCTATCCAACGAATCTGTCATAATATGAATTAGCAACGTTTTTAGTTCATTCCCAACCCTCATGAATACACATTATGCCAAATTTGAAAATATGTGTAATCATTTGTGCTAGTGCAAATTGACCTTTTTTATAATAGGCGGGTCAAATTTCGGCGTAATATTGGAATATAAAGGCGTCCACATTTGGTTTTTCATATACATGATTGATTTTAGAGTATTCGTATCGAAGTTCCATTTTTGAAAATTTTCGCACGCTGCGTTCTCGAATGTGCATCGGTATATCACAACTGTAGCCTGAAATTTAAAATATAGACCTAAATTTTGGTACATATTTGTAAATGATATCTACCCGAGTTGTGAATCATGATGTTAGAATACGAATTTCGGTGCACTCACACTTTTCACTTGAAAATCCTTAGTTATGTTAAAACTGCCTGCCAACAAATGGTCCATATTATGCTGATATATGGTATAATTTACCAAATAAATATCTCCTGTTTCTGATTCGATGCTGAAGTTTCGGAATCTGCTAACATAATGTATCTTTTGCACAACCTAGAATGCACAAATGCGACATCTGCATTTGAAAAAAAAAACTCATTTACTCGTACATCTCATTCTGAATGAATCATTAATTTACTTACCGCCGATTTTAGGAACAGTGCACTCGCACAAATGAATACACATATTTTCAAATTTGGCATAATGCGTGTTTATGAGGGTTGGAAATGGACTAACAATGTTGCTAATTTATATTACCTGTGACAGATTCGGTGGATAGGTAAGTACTAAGTACCTATACAATGATGGCGGAAAACGTAAACACGCATAGCCATAGGTATTAGGTATCTCTATTCGAAGTTCTAGATGTTATCTGGTGTGATTTTAGAAAGAAAATCGTGTAAATTTTATCAACCTTGGTATTATCCGTGTTGCATGGTCTTTGATAATTATTCATATGTTCGACGAATAGGTACTTTTTGTTCGGAGGGATCCAAACTTACAGGCTTTGCTTGCAATTTTTGGATACTTTAAGTTGAAATTTCGAAAACTGTAGGCTTTTTTTAAAAATATAATTTTTGGTGTACACTAGGGTGTCCCTTAAAAAAAAGTTTTGAATTTTTTGCGGGACCCCCCCTAGTTTGGTTCGTATACATGAGAAAATAATGTCCAAAAATTTTCAGCCCAATCGGAGTATATTAACCTGCCCCGCATCGCCCCTCTTTGTTGAAAAAAGTAGCGCGCCCGAGCTCCGTATTACTCCACCACGGCGCGTGGCACACAAAACGCAGCGTACGGGGGTTTATACGCGTCAACATCTTTCCACTTCTCATTGTTTTTGTTGGTGCTTGTAGGTTTTGGAACTTTGGTTCATAACTCCTCAGGGTCTCCCCATCACCTTTGCTTGTTCATTATGCACAATCTTTCCTTTAATGCACTTTTTTTGGAACTGATAAGTACTAAATACTAAGTACTTACATAATTATAATAACTAATAAGTTGTGCCTTCATGTGATTTTGAAGAACGTGATGCATTGACGAGTACCTAATTTACAAAATTATTGAAGCCTTTTACTGTTCATAAGCAGTTTGAATTTTTCCGCTTTTCTGCCCGCTCGGCGCTCCCCCTCCCCCAAATCAGGAAAACAAAAATCAGAAGTCACAATTTTTCAAGGAACTTTTTTTATGCAATCAAGATTTTGTTATTACTGTTAAAATTATTATACTTGGGTAAATTTGAAAAAAGATCAAAAAATTCCAACACAAAAAAGGGTTTCTGAAAAGTAGTTCAATCACAATTAATTTCCATAAAAATAAAAAGTTTTAAAAAAATTTGCTTTTTTGAAATTTTTTTCAATTTTTGTCTTTTTTTGTTTTTAGGAAAGAATTAGCGACTGGAAAAAACATTTCTAAAAAAAAAACGTAATAAAAGAAATTCCCCGAAATTATCTTGCCCAAAAATGTATTTCAGAATAAATATCAATATCACATTAAAAGTGGGGTTTGTTCAGAACTGATTTTTTGCTGTTTCCAATTGACTTTTTTTCTTCTTTTTTGAAGATACAAATTTGAATTTTTTGAAAATTCAAAAATGTTTAGCCTTCCATTTTAATTAAAATCATGTTCATTTCATTTCCACATTAAACTTCAATAATTACAGTCATGTTCACGTTTTGAATTCATTTTTTATCAAAAAGTGCGTTTATTCATAAAACAGAAATCACGGGTGCTTCCCCACAGAGAAAAAGCCATAGCTTTTAGACTGTAGAATGGTACATTGTTCACCAGAGACACCAAGGAGTTAAAAACAAAAGTTCCGAAGCCTACAAGCACCAACAAAAACAATTAGAAGTAGAATGATGTTGGCGCGTATCAACCCCCGTACGTGACGTTTCTTGTGCCACGCGCCGTGGTGGAGTAATGCGGAGCTCGGACCCGCTACTTTTTTTAACAAAGAGGGGCGATGCGGGGCAGGTTAATATACTCCGATTGGGCTGAAAATTTTTGGGCATTATTTTCTCATGTATACGAACCAACCCAGGGGGGGTCCCGCGAAAAATTCGAATTTTTTTTTTCACCAAGTATAAATAAGGGACACCCTAGTGTACACAAATTATTTCTAGAAAAATTTTAAAAGTTTTGGAGTATCGTCGTATTTTGACTGATTTTTCCATTTTTGAATGGATTTGTGTCCAATTCCAGTAAAATTTTGTAAAATGTGATTCCAGCTGCAAATTTTCTTTTTGCATTTTGGCGAATCATTTGCGAACGAATTGATTCGTATAAAGTGACTCGTTCGCGAACGAATTGATTCGTATGAAGTGACTCGTTCGCGAACGAATTGATTCGTATGAAGTGACTCGTTCGCGAACGAATTGATTCGTATGAAGTGACTCGTTCGCGAACGAATTGATTCGTATGAAGTGACTCGTTCGCGAACGAATTGATTCATTTACTTAACCGCTGGTGAATCATTCGTCAAAAAAATTGAATAATTTTTGGTGAATCGTTCGCGAACGAATTGATCAATTCTTCAATTTAGGAATCAATTGGTTCGCAAATGATTCACCAAAAATTATTTAATTTGTTCGTGAACGATTCACCATAATTTGAGTAAATGAATCAATTCGTTCGCGAATGATTCGCCAAAAATTATTCAATTCGTTCGTGAATAATTCACCAAAAGCTAAGTAAATGAACCAATTCGTTTGCGAACGAGCCACTTATACAAATCAATTCGTTCGCGAATGATTCACCAAAAATTATTCAATTTGTTCGTGAACGATTCACTGAAAGTTGAGTAAATGAATCGATTTGTTCGCGAACGAGTCATTTATACAAATAAATTCGTTCGCGAATGATTCATCAGAAATTATTCAATTCGTTCGCAAATGATTCGCCAAAAATGATTCAATTTGTTCGTGAATGATTCACCGAAAGTCCAAAAGTTAAGTAAATGAATCAATTCGTTCGCAAACGAGTAACTTATACAAATGAATTCGTTCACGAATGATTCACCAAATGAATTATTTAATTCGTTCGCGAATGATTCACCAGAAATTATTCAATTTTTTTGTAAATAATTCACCAAAAATTATTCATATGATTCACCAAAAGTCCAATAGTCAAGTATATGAATCAATTCGTTCGCGAACGAGTCACTTATACAAATAAATTCGTTCGCGAATGATTCATCAGAAATTATTCAATTCGTTCGCGAATGATTCACCAAAAATTATTAAATTTGTTCGTGAATGATACACCAAAAGCTGAGTAAATGAATCGATTCTTTATTCGCGAACGAGTCATTTATACAAATCAATCCGTTCGCGACTGATTTACCAAAAACTATTTAATTCCTTCGCGTATGATTCACCAGAAATTATTCAATTTTTTCGTGAATAATTCACCAAAAGTTAAGTAAGTGAATCAATTCGTTCGCGAACGAGTCACTTATACAATTCAATTCGTTCGCGAATGATTCATCAAAAAATATTCAATTTGTTCGTGAATGATTCACCAAAAGTTAATGTATTATCCGTGTTGTTTGGTCTTTGATAATTCATACCTTCGACGAGTATTTTTTGTTTGGAGAGATACAAACTTGCAGACTTTGTTTACAATGGAGTATCCTGGTATTTTAACTGGATTCCCTATATTTCTGATTGCATTTTTATCCAACTTGTATTTTTTTTTTTTTTTTTTTTTTTTTTTTTTGAAGTTAACGAAAAAGTAGAAAAGTTGAAAATTTTGCTCACGTTGAATTAGACTCAAATACACTACTTTTGCACACATTCTCCTCAATTTTCGATGCATTTTTTTATGAACACTTCAATTAGACTGAGTGGCTTTCGTTCTAGCATGAAGGAATGCAAAAAGATATAACGTCAAAATTCAAAATCAATGATTAACATCGAAACGCTCAAAATTGAATTTTCAATGCGAAGCTTCGAGTTATCGAGACTCCACTGTATCAGAAATTCTGCAAAAATTGAAAAATGAATTTCAGCACTTGAAAAGTTGAAACTTTGTCTGATGGTGTATTTTGGGATCATGTATTTATTCGACTTTGTTTGGTTTCAAAATTTATTTGAGGGTGGTGAATTCGAATATTTTTTTTTTCAAACTTGATCATCTAACTCAAAAATTTAAAAAAAAATGCAAGTACATATACAAAAAATCGAAAAATATTGTGCAACATGTTTATTTGTTCTATAATTTTGGGTCATATATCAAGTTCCAAAATTGATTAAATCTATGGATACTTCCTCATTCTTGATTAAACCACCTTTCGCAAAAATCAACATGTGAATGCTCATTTTTTGAATTTTTTTATACATTTTCAAAATTTATCGAAGGTGATCTTAGAACAGCTCGAACTCGAAACCACCACCAGTCAATTTTTAAGGCTTGAAATGAATTGAAAATGGAATTTCAGCTTTCTATGTACCTCAATTTTATCAAGTTTTCGTTTTATTTTTCACCAAAAATGGGATGAAGGTAATTTTTAAAAAATTTGCCAAAAAATCAGAACCTGAAATTTAGAAGCTAAAATTTGACCTGGTGCTTGTTCTGTCGATTTTTATTAGCCATGGTCCAAAGATTGTTCTGCCATTAGGATACTTACCTTACTTGTTAGAGTGACGAGGATCCTGCAAAAACATTCTGTCCACGAAAACTTTTTGATTTGATGTGCAGGTTTTTCTCACCAATTTCACCTCTGCAAAAAACTTTTGGAAAAAAATAGATAAATAGTAAACGCACATAAATGTGTATTTTGTCCAGTTATTCTCGATAAGTCATTTCCATAAATGCTCATCATCTTATTATAACCTCTCCGTTGAACCTTTTCGTTCTCGTTTCCTATCTCGTTCAACAAATGCAAAAAACGATGTTTCAAATAAAAGTGTTGCAGCTTTCTTGTCATTTGCATCAACTAAGATTAGATGGTATCTCCAAAAATATTTCGTAACATCTGGGTAAAATTGGAGGGCTGCTTTTGCATCAAAACCGGCACTTTTAGTTTGGTAAAAGCCCTGAATAAAAAAAAAACAAAAATAAAAAAGAGGTGAAAACACATACTTTGATTTAAAATAATAAGTAATTAATTATGTATAATCGTTGTTCTTGATTTTGAAGTTGATATTGACCTTTTTCAAATTGGGAGGGTCTAATTGCGGAGTGATATTGGCATATAAAGGAGTCCAAGCTTGATTTTTCATGTACATAACTGATTTTATCCTTTTTCCATCGAATATCCATTCTTGAAAATTTTCACACGCTGCATTTTCAAATGTGCATCGGTATGTAATGACTATAGCCTGAAATTGAAATAGGTAATTATGAATATCGATATTTGTAATCGATTTATCTAGTCATGATGCTGGAATAGAAATTTAAATCAATACACTCACCTTTTTCACCCAAAAACCCTTAGTTATGTTGAAACTGCAAGCCAGCACATGGTCCATATTATGCTGATAAATCGAGTGATTCAATAAATAAATATCGCCAGTTTCTGTTTCGATGCTGAAGTTTCGAAATCGGCTGACGTATTGTACTTTTTGCACATCCTGGAAGACATGTGCAATATATGCGTTTGAAGAAATAATTATATACTTATCCAGGTATTCATATTTAATTTTAAATGACATTGCTTACTCACCACAAATGTTAGGAACACTGAACTTACACAAATGACCACACATATTTTTAATCTTTGCATAATTTAAGTATGTTTTTTCGGCTTCTAAATGAACGCACAATGTTGCAAATCTATAATTTTGGCAGATTTGATAGGCTCATTCAATGTGGAAAACATGAACATGCACTGCCGAAGTAATCGCTATTCTAGATGTTATCTGGTGTGATTTGAGGACGAAAATCGTGTAAATGTTATCAACCTTGGTATTAAGCTTTTAAGTCGTGTTGTTTGGCATGTATGTTATAATTTATGAGTTCGGAGAGTGATTTTTGATTTGAGTAGGTACGTATATGTATAGTTTATATAGGAACCTGGAACCTATTTTTATTTTGCATTGTCTCATTTTCATGAATTTTAGTACTGTACTTTCAAATTGCAACAGTGTCTTCGGATTTTTAAAAATCATTTCCAAAAATATATTTTGCAGCATTCTTATACATTTTGACTGGATTTTCTATAGAACAGAAGTTTTTAGAAGAGTTTTCAAATTTGGACACATTTCCATGAGTTTTTGAGATGATATTCCGAATTTCAATACGTTTTTTTTGGTTGCAATTTTAATCAACGCACACTAAAGGCCTAAAGCACACTATTAACTTTTGGTCTGAAAGTTGAAAAATTCATTGACTCGAATGCGGTCTGTTGGAAGAATAAAGCAGTTTTTTCTGAAATCTTCATACGTAGATTGCAAGTACCAATTTTTTGGTTTCGCGAAATTTATCGTTGTTGAAAAGTTTTTCTACATGCTGTGGGATTTCCATAATGGTGAATGATATTTAATTTGAAATCTTCTTGTAGTTCTCTTCAATAAATTTTTTTGGTAATTTTTAGAATTTCATTTTTAAATTTTTTTTCAGTGTTGAATTCTTATGAATTCTTTTCAAGTAATGACAAAGTGAATTTTTTCGTAATGATTTCAAGGGAAATCCTTGTGGTGATTTAGAATACCTACTCAAATTGTTCAATGATAATTTGGATTGGAACTTTTTTTGTGATTATTTCAAATGAAACTCGTTTGTAGATAGTGATTTTCAATAATTTTTTTTTGGTTGAATTTTAGAACAAATTTCTGATTAGGTACATACAACCAGACATTTTCCAGATCCACTTTCTCGAAACATATTTTCCTGAATGATTAAATCCCAAATTTATTTTATCCCTAATCTACCTATTTACCCGAATATCGCCTACCTGGATCACTAACGCTAATGCGTATATCCCACATCCATCTAGATATCTGTATCTTCCTTAGCAAAAAAATCATAGATTAGTAGTACTGCAGTAGTACTACAGTATGTACTTCTTTCAAAGTCATGTACTATTTTGTTCAGTAGTTCAGTATATTACAGTACACTGGAAGTAGTACTGGTATTGTACTTGAGTAGTACTGCAGTAGTAGGTACTTCAATACTATTTAATCAGAGTTGCATAAAAAACGTTTTTTTTTGTTTTAAACAGTTTTTGTTTTAAACAAATGTTAAAAACAGTTCCATCGATTCGTTGTTTAAAACAGTGTTTAAAACATGTTTAAAAAACGTTTTAAACAAAATTTTGAATAAATAAGCAAAATGAGTAGGTAGTCAAAACTCAGATCTCAAAAGTCTTACTTTTGTTGTTTAAATTTTATTCATCATGTAGTGTTCTTTCTGCCAACGATTAAAATTTCTGTTTATCGTTTTTATATTGGTTATCAAATGATTTTTAAATGTGACTGTGATTGTAAAAAATTGAGAAAAAATTAAAATTTTACCAAATTGACCTAGACAGCTGAAATTTGGGAAATACCCTATTTTCAACCTGCCAATAAATTGATTAGAAACTGTTTCAAACAGTTTTGAACAGTTCTGGAGCCTCCAGCAGACTTTTGAAACTCGAAATTCTCGCAAAATTTCATCAAATGGAGTTGGAAAGCCGAAATTAATTCTGCAAACTAATTTCAATACGCTGTGAAGTCGACTGCAGGTAAATTTCAAGTCGTTTTGGAGCATCCAGCGACTTTTTGAAAATTACTGGAGCCTCCAGCACATTTTTGAAACTTAAAATTTCCCCCAAAATTTCTTCAAATGGAGATGGAAAGCTGAAATTAACTATGCAATCCAACTTTAACACCCTCTGAAGACGACTTCAGGTGGGTTCAAGTAATTTTAGAGCCTCCAGTGACCTTTTTGAAAGGTTTCATGGCGTTTTTAGGAGAATTGAAAATTTCAAAAAGTAGCTGGAAGCTTCAAAACCACTTGAAACCGGCCACCATACAGTCGACTTCATATTATTGTATTGAAATTAGTTTGCAGAGTAAATTTCGGCTTTCAAACTCCATTTGATGAAATTTTGTGGGAATTTCAAGTTTCAAAATCTACTGGAGGCTCCAGTAATTTTCAAAAAATCGCTGGAGGCTCCAAAATGACTTGAAATTCACCTGCAGTCGACTTCACAGAGTATTGAAATTAGTTTGCAGATGAATTAATTTCGGCTTTCCAACTCCATTTTTGATGAAATTTTGTGAGAATTTCAAATTTAAAAAATTTGCTGGAGGCTCCGGAACTGCTCAAAACGGTTTGAAATAGTTTCCAATCGATTTCGCAGGTCTAAAATAGGGTATATCCCAAATTTCAGCTTTCTAGGTCAATTTGGTAAAATTTTGATTTTTTCTCATATTTTGGCCATTTGATTTTTGAAAATTCACCAAAAATCAAAAAAGGCACTTCAGCACTTGAAGTTTTGACAGGTGATGAATTTTTGCCTGCTCTTTCGATCTGCCGAGTCCATATTAGGGGCACCTTTTTTTTTTTTTTTAGTAAGTGACCAATTTTCATAATTTTGTAAAAACGTTCTGAATACTTTATCTTCAGGTATAAGTAATAAATATTTCTTCTAACACCTTCGGACTTTAATTTCAGTGTTTTTTTTACTCATTTTAACACGTTTTTTTAGGAGATCGATATTTGGGTACCTTTTTTTTGCCGAATTTTTGAACATTTTCGGAAAATTGGGTCTTGGGGCTTTGGGATGTTGAAGTAGACATGTCAATCTATCGTTTAAGCCATTGCAGACATTTTTTGCGCAATTACATGGTGATTTATTAAAAAAATAAACTAGGCGGTCGATAATTGGTACACTTAGCCTTATATGTGAGTGACAATGTGATGACATTTTCTGACATTCGATATCATTCAGTGTCATGCATTGAAAAAAGAAAAAAATATGGTTCCTGTTTTAAATAATGAACTGTAATACTTATCTGATAGTGTATTAAGATTGCAAAGCTCTATAAATATTGAAGATGAATTAAATATGACAAAGCCAAGAAGTTGTAGAACATCAAAAGGGCATCAAAAAAAAAAAAAACTCTTTCAATTCCAAACCCTTATCCAAAATTGAAGGGGCTGCCACTAATTGAACTTTTTTTCAACGCGCTTTTTAGATGGTTAATTTTGAAGTTGGGAAAAATATGACTTTGACTTGGGTAACTAATTTTTGCTCTTTATGTCGATGTTGGTCTTGCCATATCGATAATGTACTGAAGAAGAACTTTTGATAAAACTTTTTGAACTCCAATTGGAGTTCAAAATTGTATCCAAGCCCACTTCGTGTTTCTTGGGCACCCAGATATCATTATCATCACAAGAGAATGGTGATATCACACTAGATCAAGAAACGTATATTTCTAAAATTGTCGATCTTTTTGGAATAAGTGGTTGTAATTTGCTCACCACACCATTCGATAAATGTGCAAAATCCGAACATTCTCATCCTACTTCCCATATTGGTTGGCAGTTGGGAGTCTTGCTCCGTATAACTAGAGGTAGGTACTTGTTTTGATATCGCATACACTGTCAGTATTTTATCCAAGTTGCTAGAAAATCCTAAAGCTGATGATATTGATCATTTGAAGCGGGTGATTCGATATTTATCAGGAACTCAGAACCTGAAACTAGTTTTCAAATCCAAATTGAAGCATGATGATCTATAATATGCTTCAGTGATGCGGGCTTCGCTGGTTGTCTAATTACATAACGATCAACTAAGGTTTTGTTATACTGGGGGAAAGATAGGGTCTTTTATCCTAATTGAAACGGTATAGTTCTCGAATTAGGGAAAGTATTGAAAAAAAAACCGTGTTATTATATTCATTTTTATTTTACCTGTAGGTATTCTATGTGATGGAATCCAAATGAGTAAAGTGAGTTATTGTGCACAGAAATAGGCCTAAATATTTAAATATTAAAATCATCAAAACCCATTAGCTCATCACTGTCTCATTGTAGGATCTTCATCACAAAATATGAGCTTTATGCTTGACTTCGTTTCCTGTCTCTTACAACGAATGTATGAAAAGCCATTTCAAATAACAATATAGCCACCGTCTTATCGTCTATATCAACTAATGTGACGTTAATCCTCCAAAAATAATTTGTAGCCTCTGGATAAAACTTGAGTACAGCATTGGCATCGAAATTGCCACCTGAATGTCGGTAAATACTCTGCGATGAAAAGAAACGCGGTTTTTATTATAGATATTAAAATAAATTGATAGGTTTAAGTCTGCTCATATTTTTAATATGGAATTCTCAGTTTTTCTTTCGGCAGTTTGAAATGTAGGCCAGCATTCGATTGGTAGTAAGTAGGTACCTATCAATTGATTGCTGGAATCCTATTTTCAAGGTACCAAAAAAATTCGGGGATTTCATATTTGATTCCAGTGTTCTCGTTTGAACTTTAATTAGTTACAGGCAGGTCTAGTTACTTTTTTGATGTGAGGAACGTTCAATTTCGGATCAAAGTTCTCATACATGGGGCTCCACATTTGATTTTTCATGTTTACCATTCGACGTAGCATTTTACCATCGAATTTCCAAGTTTGAAAATTTTCACAAGCGTATTTCTCTAAACTGCATCGAAATAAAATAAATGTAGCCTGAAATTAAAGCACATCGTTCAATTATATATCTAAAAAAAATTACAGTATACGAAGTATCTACTTAGACCTACTATTGAAAGTAATTTTAGCACTGACGTGTTTCAGATGAACATCTCTAGTAAATTCAACTACTCCGGCTACTCTATCCTGCATTTTATCGTGAAATAAGGTTATGTTGATGGTCTTCAAGTCGCCACTTTCTGATATGACTTCTAAGCGACGAATTCTGCTGACATTTAGTATTCTTTGCACATCCTGAAAAAAATACCATAATGGGTACATGGGTACTTGGATGTGAATTATTTGAATTTTGAGATGATCAGTTAGGTAATTACTATGCTTACCACTGGTATTGACGTGAGCAGGAAAGTTGTGCTTATGACTAGCAAGATTTTCATTTCTGAATGACTCGTCGTCGTTAGACTGAATAATCTTTTAGTTTAACACTCTGAATAGGTTGGTCTGAATGTCGTGAATAAGGTTTTTTATTTTCGCATACCTAACTAATTTTATTGATAGGAAATATGTTAGGTATTAGTGAGTGACAATTATTTATGCAAGAGTTGACATCGTCTGATATTCGATGTCATGCATAGAGTCATACGTTGATAAAATATGAAGATATGGTTTTCGTTTTCATAATGAACGATAATAACTGATGGTGTGAAATGATTGATAGTCGGGGGGCCCGCATAAGGATCACTTGCACCCACCTGCCGATCCTCCGGGACAACTTTTTTCTTAAAGGGGGAGTACTAAGGAACATTTCTAGCCCTTGTCCTAAAAAAAAGTGGCCCTATACTCGCAAGATGGTGGCTATTTGATTGACAGGTCAGCCGAAATCGCAGATTTTGCGTTTTAACCGTAGGATTTGCACGAAACTTTTTAAACATTACAAAACTAGATCGAAACATCACGCAAAAATTCGTCATCTGACAAAATTTCAAGTGCTGAAGCGCATTTCTCGATTTTTGGTGAATTATTGAAAATCAAATTTAGGCCAAAAGTAAGAGGGAAAAATTCGCAGCAGTCTGCCGCTACGTAAGAGCAAAATTTTTGTGCAAGGAACTTTGTTGGCTTTTTAAACTCGATGGCGATGTTTATCAATTATCAGTGTGAATTTTTCTTCACAAGCAAAATGTTCTTTGAGCATGTTGCGGGGATATTTTGGATCAAAATCAGGTTTTTCCTCCCTTAAATAGGGTGGGAATGACCTTAGGAAGCTGAAATTTGGATATGTTGTTTATAATGACGTTACTCACCAATGGTATGAATTTGGATCATTTTCATCAATTTGGGCCAAAAAATGTGTCATTCCCTAGGTAATGGGCCCATTTGGTCGTTTCTATTTATTGATAGGGATTTGACAAGACAACTGTCGCGCTCTAGGAAATGGTAGTCAAAAACACCGGAACTAACGAAAGGTCCCGTTGTTATCAGCAATTTTCAACAATTTTCCTTCAATTTTCACAACATTACATTCCAATGTTTATACTGGGACCTTTCATCAGCCAATCATAAACAAGGCGACACTAGCGCGGCACACCTCTGTCAAGTTCCTATAATCGTGTTTTTAGCAAAAAAATCGAGAAAATCGATAATCGAGGTTTTGATGAATTTCGATGTAGAACATATCCGACTATCGCGTGTTAAAGTATCAAGGCCGCAGGTGCGCCCCAAGCGGAGAAAAACGGAACTAAATTTTTTCCAAGAAAGGTCTTGTAAAGATATATAGGTAATTGATACCTTTAGGCACGTAGAGCAGAAGCTAACTACTTGAAAGGAGACTTACCCCGGCTGATATAAGGGTAAGGACGCCCAATTCCGACCAGTGCCTAATCCCGACCACCCTTTATATCTCGTCTGTTATCAGTGCTACCTGTTGAAAAATGATAAAAGTGTGTTCCTCTATCACAGACAATTAATTTAAGACCAACCCGACAACTGTAAAGCCAAAACTCGCAAAATAAATTGAATTTGAAGAAATTCCATGATCAAAAAATTGTTTTTCACCATTTTTTATTGCTAAAAATTTTCAACTTGTTATAACTAATTTTGTGGTGTTAAATATGATTTGTGATCGTATTAAAGTGAGATTTTGATGGTATTGCCGTTTTTGTAATCAATCGCATGTATGTGTAGAAAATTTTTACAGAAGTGTAAAACAATATGGGTCTCCTAATTCCGACCATCCATAAGATCATGTAAATTCAGGGTGGTCGGGATTAGGGTACCAAATTCATTATTCAAACAGTAATTTTTGAGGTGCCTCGGAAGAAAATTCCAAAAAGCCATAAAGAATTATTCTATAACCCTAAAATTTTAATATGAGTTGGGGGAAGGTTCAATCTATCTTTTAAGCCATTTACTGTATTTTCATGTGAAATAGTATTTTATTGGTTGCTGCACTTTCAAATGTGGTCGGAATTAGGATACCCAACTTTTTGGAGGTGGTCGGGATTAGGGCACCAAAATTTGAAAAATCATTTTTTGAGACGTTGCGGGAAAAAATTCAAAAAATATATAAAGAATTATTCGTTTACGCCAAAATTTTGGTATGAGTTAGGGGAAGGTTCAACCTATCTTTTAAGCCATTTCCCATGATCTGAAGTGAAATAGTCTTCGATCGGTGGCAGTTTTACTAAAAGTGGTCGGATTTAGGGCTCCTTACCCTTACTATCTTTACCAATAATAGTCTACACGCGGTGTATGCTTGGAATGATTTATTCACGTACGTTACATGTAGATTTAAACACAATAATAATAATTGCCCACTTCGGCGAAACCGTTTAACACAATTACACATATAAAAGAACACAATATAAACTCAAATTAACCAAGACATAGACATAAATAAACTCAAATTAACCATTCACCTCTATTGAAGTGCCCAATAAACTCAAATTGACCGACCCATCGCTACACAATAGTACACGATGAATAACGGCCGCGGTGCCGATCGCCAAACACGTAGGTCCAGAGATCGACACCTTTCAGTGTTACCACCACAAGGGTGGTAACTTGTCCCTAATATCCCTTACAGGAACGGCATATATCCCTCTCACAGTCTATTTGTTCGATTTTGTTTTTTTCGCGGTAAATTCATTTCCAAAGACTTCCAAAAAAATACCCTCCAAATTATACTGCACCTAGTCGCCAGTGGCAACATGTATACCTACCATTCAAAAACACGTTATACCTAGGTGCAGCGCTAGCTGTGTGGCACTGGTAGTGGATTGCAGAGAAGGAGGTGTGGGTTCAAATCGCACCTCGGGAAGAAATTAAAAAACAAAAATTTACGATTTTTATTTTTACAAGTTGATTTTTGACAGAAAATGTAATTTAATAATTTTTTTTTGCTTTTGAACAGAGTAGTGAATTTTTATGCAAAATTTTAATTTATTAATCATTGTTTTTCAGGCTTAAAATATTCATAGACATGAAAAGATTGAGTAAAAAAAATCGCTATTGCAGGTGGGTAGTAATATTTGACATCAGAAACAATACTCTTCAATTTTAGGTATGGCGGTTTTGGGATTACATGAAATTTCAGCTTTTTTCAGAAAAAAAAAACTTTGAAGGTGATTTAAGTTCAAAAGTTGAGCTTTTCACATTTGTGATTATGGATTTTTTTTTGGGAGATTTTTTTGCACTTTTTGGGCTTCTATCCAGCTCATATGATTGCTCCGGAGGTCTACTTCACCACCCCCCCCCCCACGACCAATAACTCAATATCGACCAAACAGTGTTGGCCATAACGATATTTTTTTTTGTTCCGTTATTTTGTTATTTTACAAAATTTAAATTTTTTTAGTTACGTTTTTTGTTATGGTATTTTGTAACGAAAAAATTGCTGTAACAGTATTTTTCGTAATGAAAAAATTGCTGTAACAGTATTTTTCGTTACACCTGTATTTACATTTTTTCGTTACGTTATTTTCGTTATTTCCGTTACAATTTTTTTATTACAGAAGTGTTTTTTCAACGTATATTTTGATGTAAAATGCATTTGTGGCGGAAAAAATGTGACAAAAATAACGAAAATAACGTTACAAGAAGGTTCAAATACCAGTGTAACGAAAAATATAGCGTTACAGCTTTACAGCACTCAAAATCAGACAAATGAAAACACTGAAAACTCATTTTAGTCATTTTTTTTGACTTCACTTCAAATTTTCATAGCTAGAGCTACACAAATCAGAGTTTTTTAAGGGTTTGTTTTGTAATTTGTAACTAAAAAAATAACGAAAAAGGTAACAAAATTTTTCCGTTTTTTGTTACGTTACTTTCAGAAAAATATTGTTACGTTACGTTTCAGTTACACAACATCACATGATTAAAATAACGTTTTCGTTACAGTTCCGTTACCTGTAGCGAAAAAAATTGCGTTATTTTCATTTTTCGTTACAGTTACCGTTACGGGACGCCAACACTGCGACCAAATGGGCCCATTATCTGCGGAATGACACAAATGGAGATGGAAAGCTGAAATTAACTATGCAATCCAACTTTAACACCGTCTGGAGACGACTTCAGGTGGGTTCAAGTAATTGTGGAGCCTCCAGTGACTTTTTGAAAGGTGTCATGACGTTTTTAGGAGAATTGAAATTTCCAAAAAGTAGCTGGACGCTCCAAAATGACTTGAAAATCACCTGTAGTCGACTTCGTACTGGAGGCTCCAGTAATTTTCAAAAAATCGCTGGAGGCTCCAAAACGACTTGAAATTCACCTGCAGTCGACTTCATAGCGTATTGAAATTAGTTTGCAGATGAATTAATATCGGCTTTCCACCTCCATTTTGATGAAATTTTGTGAGAATTTCGAGTTTCAAAAATCTACTGGAGGCTCCAAAACGACTTGAAATTCACCTGCAGTCGACTTCATAGCATATTGAAATTAGTTTGCAGATGAATTAATTTCGGTTTCCAACTCCATTTGATGAAATTTTGGGAAAATTTCGAGTTTCAAAAATCTGCAGGAGGCTCCAGAACTGCTCAAAACGGTTTGAAATAGTTTCCAATCGAGTTGGCAGGTCGAAAATGAGGTATATTCCAAATTTCAGTTTTCTAGCTCAATTTGGTAAAATTTTGATTTTTTCTTACATTTTGGCCAAAATTTGATTTTTGAAAATTCACCAAAAATCGAGAAAGGCACTTTAGCACTTGAAGTTTTGATAGGAGATGAATTTTTGCCTTCTCTTTCAATCTACCGGGTGGATATTAGGGTCACTTTTTTTTTTTGGTAAGTGACCAATTTTCATAATTGACAGGCCTGATGGATAAAGGGCCTCCGGGCGCGGAGGCCCTTTTTTCGCACTTTGGTGATTTGAACTCCTCGAAGTCTTGACTACCTTGGGTGTAATTTTCAGTTCATGATTTTGCTCCTAAAGCACGCTACATGATGTTTTATTCATACCTGTCAGGGCTGGTCCCAAGAACATGGAAAATTTAGCGGCCCACCAAGATATCCCATTTTTGGGGCCCTGATTTTGGGCTCCTCAATTAATCGGCCAATTTTTTTTCTACCATTTTTTTAAGTGAGGACACTTAGCATAAAAATTCATTCAGAAATTTTTTAAGTGGCCCAGTTTTTACCTCATACTTAGGTCTAAAAACGTCGCAGCTCACCGAGATTTTCTCGGTAACCCGGTGGGTGGGTCCGGGCCTGATACCTCTCTACCTGTTTTCCAACGAAAGTAAAACTTTAAACGCGTTTTTCTCAAAACTAGGTTTTTCCAAAAAGGCCCTTCTTCCATCAGGCCCGTCAGTTTGCAAAAAATATGTTCTAAATATGTTCTCAGAACCTGAAACTAGTTTTCAAATCCGAATTGAAGCATGATGATTTAAAATGCTTCAGTGATGCGGGCTTCGCTGTTTGTCTAATTACATTACGATCAACTAAGGTAGGTATCATAATCAAATAAGTATGCTGGTGCCACTGTTCTTGTGAAGCGGAGATTATTGCTGCAAATGATGCTTCAAAAGAAGTCATCTAGCTCTCATGCCTGTTTACAGAATTAACTGGTACACACAATGTCAATGCCAGCTCTCCGGATTGATAATGAAAATGCTCAATGATTAGCAGAAAGTAATTCCGACCTGCTTAATCGCACAAAACACATCCAAAGGAAGTTTTTGTGTATTTGAGATCAAATTCAAAGTGGAATGCTAAATCATGTTGTGTATGTCAGCTCTGCAAATCAACTCGCTGACCTATTGACAAAGTCCTTACCTAGACCTCGTTTTGTTATCCTGAGGGAAAGATAGGGTCGTTTATCCTAATTGAAACGATATAGTTCTCGAATTAGGGAAAGTATTGAAAAAAAATGCGTTATTATATCTATATATTTATTTTACCTGTAAGTATTCTATGTGATGGAATCCATGCACAGAAATAGACCTAAATATTTAAATATCAAAATCATCAAAATTCATTAGCTCATCACTATCTCATTGCAGGATCTTCATCACAAAATATGAGCATTACGAGTATGCTCGACTTCTTTCCTGTCTCTCACAGCGAATGTATGAAAAGTCGCTTCAAATAACAATGTAGCCACTGTCTTATCATCTATATCAACCAATGTGACGTTAAGCTTCCAAAAGTATTTTGTAGCCTCTGGATAAAACTTGAGTACAGCATTGGCATCGAAATTGCCACCTGAATGTCGGTAAATACTCTGCGATGAAAATAAACGCAGTTTTTATTATATTAAAATACATAAATAGATGGGTTTAGCAGGTACCTATGTTTTTAGTGTTGACGAGTATATAGGTAGGGATACCTTAGAATTAAACATGGAATTCACAGTTTTTCTTTCGGCAGTTCGAAATTATGTAGGCCAGCATTCGATTGGTAAATAGGTATCAATTGATTGCTGGCATCCTATTTTCAACGTGCCAAAAAAAATTAGGAGGATTCCATATTTGATTCCAGTGTTCTCGTTTGAACTTTAATTAGGTAGGTACATATTTACTTTTTTGATGTGAGGAACGTCCAATTTCGGATTAAAGTTGTCGAATAAAGGGCTCCACATTTGATTTTTCATTTTTGGCATTTGCTCCAGCACTTTACCTTCTACTTTCCAAGTTTGAAAATTTTCACAAGCGTAGTTCTCAAAACTGCATCGAAATATAAGAAATGTAACCTGAAATTAAAGCACACGTTTAACTATCCAAAAAAAAATTACAGTACCTACACGAAATACCTAGACCTATTATTAAGAAATTTTAGCACTGACTTGTTTCAGATGAACATTTCTAGTAAATTCAACTACTCCGGCTACTCTATCTTGCATTTTATCGTGAAATAAGGTTATGTTGATGGTCTTCAAGTCGCCACTTTCTGATATGATTTCAAAGTGTCGAATTCTGCTGACATTTATCATTCTTTGTACATCCTGAAAAAAGATACCATGCATGAGTACATGGGTACTTGGATATGGATATGAATTATTTGAATTTTGAGATGATCAGTTGGGTAATAAATACTATGCTTACCACTGGTATTAACGTGAGCAGGAAAGTCGTGCTTATGACCACCAAGATTTTCATTTCTGTAAGACTCGTCGTCGTCAGACTAAATTAATCTGTTAGTTTAACACCTGAATAGGTCGGTCTGAATGTCGTAAATAAGTAGTTTTATTTTTACGTAGGTATAGGACATAGGTACCTAATTTTATTGATAGGAAATATACCAGGTATTAGTGACGAGTGACAATTTATGTGAGTTGACATTGCTTGACATTCGATATCATGTAGAGTCATACATTGATAAAATATAAAAACATGGTTTTAGTTTTTATAATGAACGAATAATATACCTGATAGTGCGAAATAATTGATGGTTTTGCGATAAATTTTGCGAATGAAATACCTACTAGAATTTTGATTGTATACGAGGTATACTCGCAGGTATTTTACATTCAGCGAGGAAACCTCTTTGATGTGGTAGTTCTAATTTAAACGTTTGATTTTTGGTAAGGACGTACCTACCTATTTATTCCAAAACTGTTGTTACAAAGATTTAATTTTTTGGATATTTCCCTTATGGAGAAAATCAAAATCTTTCTGAAAACTTCAAGCTTAAGTCAACAAGAAATAATGAAATTTTGCTTTGGAAGTTCGTATTAATTACTAAACAAATTTTTGTGGATTATTTTTTTCAATTTTTCAGAAAAAGTCCGCGAGTAAAAATTCTGAAAAAATTCTCAGTTTTAGTCCTTTTTATGTACCTATGTAGAATAACATATCAAAAAATCGGACTGGCATTTTTTTTCATTTTCGAAAAAAAAAATTACAAGCTTAGCACTTATAGCAAAAATGCCATCAGAAACCTAAAAAATGAAAATTTTTGCATTTTTGAGATATTTTACCGATGTGTAGACAAACATTTGAAAAAAATTATCCTCCCTCGCAATTTGTCAACGAATTGACGAGAAATAAGTACCTTTTTTTGTGCAATAATGAAACATATTGAAAAAGTGTCACGGTTGTTTTAAACAAAAACAGAAAAACCTAAAAAATGAATATTTTTACATTTTTGAAATATTTCACCAATATGTGGACCGACATAATACGAGTAGGTATAAGTCATACAAAAATTATACAAAAACACTTTTGACCAAAAATCACTTGAAAATTTTTATTTTCGAGCAAAAATTGTGTTTAAAATTGTTAAAAATCACTATTTTTCAAATGAAATTTGTAAAGATGGGGTTTAGAAAGACTGGCTGTGGTAAGAATTATTATTATCATCTGGGTAAAGGGGGATCTCAGAAATATTCCTTAGGGAAGGAACATTTCCTCGATACCTAACTAGCTCGGAGAGAATGATCTTTGTCTATCTAAACCTATCCACACAGATAATTTGTTCAAAAGTCAAATAAATGATACATCAAAAGAATTATTGTCCTACTTTATCACGATTACGTACAACAATTATTGTGCAAGGGTTACAACTAATTGGCCTTGGCCATTGACCTAGTTGCTATGAGAAAATTGGTGAACAATGCCTACATCTCGAAAAGGTGAAATACTCATTACTCAATAACTTAATTATAAGAAAACTTATATCCATAATCAATTAAAGCTATTTCAAAGACGATTAAGAATACAATGAAACTGAAATCCCCACCTTCTAGGATCAACGTCAATTAATCAAGGTAAAGTTATAATTAATTTATTGGAAGAACGTACCTACTCCATGTACATAAGTAAGTGTTTTTCATGACTTACCTAACTATTCCCATTAACTGTCTCTTCTGGGATCTCAAGAAACCTAGGATCATTCGACAGCTATGATTAATCTTCAAGTGCACATTTAAACTGGGTACACACTCCCATGACTGGTAAATGGGAGCTGATCCAAAATACCATAAATTGTGACGATCTATACGATAATTACAATTTATGTTAAAGGAACTCATTTTTGTAGAGAGAAGGTAGGTGGGAACTTTGTCCTCCTGTGGAGAGGATTTAGTTATGTACCTGTGTACCTGTCCTGGGTATGCTCGGCTAATTAATACCCTTCACTGTCCCTCATACAGGTTGCGCATAGGGTAAGGTTGCCTAAATCGTACCTCTTCTTGGTTATCAGGACCTGGAGAGCCCCATTTTCACTCTTTTTGACTGATTTTTTTTTCAAATTGTAGCTTGAAACCTTGTCTATCGAATGACGTATCAATAGAGTAATTTATGCTTCAATGAGAAGAGATATTTCAGTTTCTGCAAAGGTCTTCAAATGGTATGATTTGGGAAACTAGTCTCCTAAATCGTACCACCAGTTCCTCAAGTTGTACTACCCAGTCATTTTAGTCATATTTTGAAGGAAGTAGATGAAATGAGGTAAAAAAATTCAAGAAAAAGCATAAGGTTTTCATTTGTATTCATTATAACGCATATTTTGATTTGTAAAATGAAAAAAATACTACATGTTTGTCTTGAAGCTTTTTATTCAGTTTTCTTTTAGTTTTTACCTGGTACAATTTAGGGAACTCATTGCATATAATGCAAATGTAATGGTACGATTTAGGAAACCACAAAGTGGTCCGATTTGGGCAACTTTGGCATTTCTTGAATAACTGGCAGCACTGTTGTAAAATATACTTGTAACTGACATCTGTGTGCGATGAAACAATTATAAATACCTATGTGTTTCAAGTGATCCATTAAAAAAAATTCCACTTGATTAATCCTATCAGGGCTCCAACACCTTACATACATCGAAAAAAAAAATAGATCCCAACCACACATTTTCTTTAAATTGTGATAAGTTACGCAAACATTAGTCAATCTGGCTGATTTTTTTTGTATAGTAGGTGGCAACACTAACACATTTCAGTTAATAGGTACCCCAAAAAAATTTTAGGAGTGCTACTTCCATGAATAGTAGCAGGTGTTACGATTTAGGGGGTGTTACGATTTAGGGAGCGGTACGATTTAGGCAACCTTACCCTATGTCACTACTCATCCACACACTAACATAAAAGATGATAAATCACTTTTAACACTTTATTGAGTTTCTCTTAATGAACATATTTGTATTTACACCACTAATAGGTAATACCTATAGAGCTATAATTACACACACGTCCTGTGCAGTTCTGCTCAAAGGCTTGTTGCCCCAACATCTGTCCAGAGGAGCGATCACTCTAAGCGACCTGAGACAACTGCAAAGAGGACATGACAAGCTGTTTCAGCATTGACTTTTTAGATATGGACTGCTAGTGGCCCATAAGCTTAACATACAGCTATTGTCTTGAACATAGTAAGTCGCAGGTTGCAATCTGCGCATGCGCTAGCTCTGTTATGATGTTATACCACCATGGTATGGTTACATGGAGGTGCGGGAGGTATAATGTCGTCACCTGGTACTTTCAGATTCCAGCATGCGCAGAAGCCAAACCGCAACTAACTGATGAACTATGTTCAAGACCATTGGCTTATGTACCGCTAGCAGTCCATATCTAAAAAGTCAATGTGTTTCAGTCGTCCGCATATCACGGAACTAATCCCAATCTGCTAGATAGCACTGCACCAGCAGTGTTACCAACGACCAAGGGCACATATTCCCTACTAAGCGGAGTACTTTGGGTCCTCATTTACTCACTACCTACATTTTAACCATCAAGTGGCAAATATTTAGGATCAAAGTGTATTAGTGCAAGGATGGGCAAACCCATAGGTGACAGAAGTCAGACGTTGATGAGGATCTAACCACCGCAAACAGCTAAAACCAAGTGAGAATCGCCAGTTAATTCGCATAGGTACAAACCCTATGCTAATAAGAATATAGCCAGATTAACCTTCAAATCTCAAACTAGGTAGAAGTTTAGGTACCTATGTATATTTTGATCACTTTTCATGTACTTATGCCTTTCAATTTTTTTTATCTTCTCACTTTCTTATTAAAAAATAAGTTGAAAAAATCCAGGGTTTATCCAAGTTGCTGGAAAATTTGCGATTTTGTATGTATTTTTCTTGATCTCTAATCTAATCCCCCACCACCCCTCTTCAGTACAATTGGTTAGCTTTGCCACTGTACCGAAGTTTTATTTGGAATTTCACGTTCAGGTTGAATGTTAATTATATGTGAATTTTTAAAAACTTAATTTGTTTTTTATAGTAAAATAATCAAATTTGAATTTTTTTTACCTACTTAATATAAAAATGTATATCTTTTTCCGCAACCGTTATTTAAAAAACGGTCACATAAAAATGCAAACTTGGTCATACAAAAGTCATATTCTTTGCTAAATTGTTTCTGGTAGACACCCTGTAGTTATTATTTGATTTCAGTAATTTTACAAGCTCAAATCAGGCAAATATGATGTTTAAAAAGCTCAATTAAGACCAAAAAAAAAGAAGTAAATGTAGAATATTTGAATAATCTTGCAAATAATGTACCTAGTAGATACTTGCAAACTTTATTGACCTACCCAGATAAAACGGCCTAACACATTTTCGAATGCACTAAAAGCAACATTTTCAAAATGGTGTTCCTCGTCGATTCGTTGACGAATTGCCGCAGAGGGACCTTTTTTTCAAATTTTTGTCTACTTATTGGTAAAATATCTCAAAAATGAAAAATTTTCATTTTTTAGGATTTCTGATAGTTTTTTGCAATAAGTGCCAAACTTATAATTTTTTTCTCGAAAATGAAAAAAAATTCCAGTCCAATTTCGTTGATATGTTATTCTAAATAAAAAGGACTAAAACTGAGAATTTTTTTAGAATTTTTACTCTCGGACATCGTGATTATATTTAAATTATAAGTTTTTAAATCAATTTTTAGGTTTTATTTGAAAAAAAGTTCAACATTCTATACCACGTACAACCAGAGCAATTTGCAACTGAAATTTTCAATTATAAACCATTTTGGAGAATTTTAAAGTCCTACAGGTCCACCAAAAAAAAAAATCGAAAAAATGTCCGATTTGCGTCATTCGTCATCGTTAGATGACCTCTACACATGATCTGATTTAGAAAAAAATCGAAGACCCCTCGTGCAAAAATCCGCTGATTTGGCATGGAATGACCCTTAAGTATAAGTCTCAGTTTGCTGCCAAAAATTCACAAGAGAAAACAGATTATTTGCCAAAGTAGTCAACGTCTCGCTTTCCCGTCAACATTTTCAAAAAAAATTCTCAAAATTTCAAAAAAGTATACCTAGGTATTCCTTGACAAAACTTACAAAAAAATATCAAAATGATTTTTCTGTAGGTACCAAAATTGCTTTAAAATTGTAATTTTACATGATGGAATTCAAATGAGTTATCTTGTACAGAAATAAGCCTAAATATTAAAATATTAGAAACATCAAAACCAATTTAGCTCATATCTTTGTTTCATTGCGGACATTTTTCATCACGGAATAGGCTCGACTTCGTTTCCTGTCTCTTACAACGAATGTGTGAAAAGCCATTTCATATAACAATGTAGCCACTGTCTTATCATCCATATCAATTAATGTGACGTTAGACTTCCAAAAATATTTCGTAGACTCTGGATAAAACCTGAGTACAGCATTTGCATCTAAATTGCCACCTGAATGTCGGTAAATACTCTGCGATGAAAAGAAACGTAGTTTTTATTAAAATAAATAGATAGTTTTAAAGTACCTAATATGTTTTTAGTGTTGAAGAGTAGGTCTAGGTATACCTTAGAATTAAACATGGAATTCACAGTTTTTCTTTCGGCAGTTCGAAATGTAGGCCAGCATTCGATTGATAAGTACCTAGGTATCAATTGATTGCTGGCATCCTATTTTCAATGTGGAAAAAAAAAATTAGAGGACTCCATATTTGATTCCAGTGTTCCAGTTTGAACTTTGATTAGGTAGACTATTTACTTTTTTGATGTAAGGAAAGCTCAATTTCGGATCAAAGTTCTCGAATAAAGGACTCCACATTTGATTTTTCATGATTGACATTTGATGTAGCACTTTACCTTCGAATTTCCAATTTTGAAAATTTTCACAAGCGGATCTCTCAAAACTGCATCGATATATAAGAAATGTAACCTGAAATTAAGGCACACGTTTAACTATCTAAAAAAAATTACAGTACCTATACGAAATACTTAGACCTACTACATATTAAGTAATTTTTGCACTGACTTGTTTCAGATGAACATCTCTAGTAAATTCAACTACTCCGGCTGCTCTATCTTGCATTTTATCATGAAATATGGTTATGTTAATGGTCTTCAAGTCGCCACTTTCTGATATGATTTCTAAGTGGCGAATCCTGCTGACATTTATTATTCTTTGTACATCCTGAAAAAAAGTAAGTACATGTACATGGGTAGTGGGTACTTGGATATGAATGATTTAAATTTTGAGATGATCAGTTGGGTAATTACTATCCTTACCACTGGTATTGACGTGAGCAGGAAAGTTGTGCTTATGACTAGCAAGATTTTCATTTCTGCAAGACTCGTCGTCGTCAGACTGAATAATCTGTTAGTTTAACACTCTGAATAGGTCGGTCTGAATGTCGTAAATAAGTTGTTGCATTTTTGCATACCTAATTTTATTGATAGAAAATATACTAGGTAAATATTATAGTAACGAGTGACTGTCTGACATTCGATATCATGTAGATTCATACACTGATAAAATATAAAAACCTGGTTTTAGTTTTCATAATGAACGATAACGACTGATGATGTGAAATAATTTATGGGTTTGCGATAAATTTTGCGAATGAAAAGATCAGATTGCTCTATTGTATTAGGTACTTACCGTCATTTCGATTGTTGGATCCGAGGTAAAGGTATATTTTAATTTTTTGGATATTTCCCTTATGGAGAAAATCAAAATCTTTCTGAAAACTTCAAGCTTAAGTCAACTAAAAATAATGAAATTTGCTTTGGAAGTTCCTATTAATTATTAAACAAATTTTTGTGTATTATTTTTTTCAATTTTTCAGAAAAAAATTTGCTTAAAATTCTAACAAGGGAACCTCTTGAGGTGTCACACTCCGATTTGAACAGGACCGCGATTTTTGGAAAGAGCATAGTCTCTAAAACCCCCAAAACCAAATTTTCAGCTGTCCTAGTTCATTTTTCGATTTTTGTCGAATTTTTGAAAATTCAAAATTTACCATTTTTGGCGATTTATGCTTTTTTTTAAAAGTACGTACATGATCAGTAAAAATGGTCAAAATAAGTCCCAAAACTAATATTAATTACCCAAATCCAAATTTCACCATTTCCAGCCATTCTGGAGCCTCCAGCGCGATTTTTCAATTTCTCCAGAATTTTGAATTTGCTCCAGAAGGCGTTAATATGAAGTTGGGCAGATAAAAATCGAGTTGTGTATTATACTCGACCTGTTTAACGAGTTTATCCACATTTGAGCCGATTTTGAGATAGACACCTCAAGAGTGGTTTTTTGAGGTGTCACTCTCGCTCCAAAACGGCTGGAAATGGTAGAATTTGCGCTCCGGGGGTTAGTTCTTGAAAAAATGCAGCGATTTGCACAAATTTCAAAAATTTCCTCACAAACGGGAAACTGTTGATTTTTTAGATTTTTTAATTTTGAATAGGTACGTTGGTCAAAAAATCACTCTTGAGGTGTCACTCCCAAAATCGGCTCAAATGCAGATAAACTCGTTAAACAGGTCGAGTATAATACACAACTCGATTTTTAGCTGCCCAAGTGCACATTCACGCCTTCTGGAGCAAATTCAAAATTCTGGAGAAATTGAAGAATCGCGCTGGAGGCTCCAGAATGGCGGGAAATTGTGAAATTTGGATTGGAAGGGGGGGTTAGTTTTGGACAAAATACAGCGATTCGCACAAATTTCAAAAATTTCCACTCAAACAGCAAACCCATCATTTTTTGATTTTGAAAATAAAAGCTGGTCAAAAAATCACTCTTGAAGTGTCACTCCCAAAATCGGCTCAAATGCAGATAAAATCGTTAAACAGGTCGAGTATAATACACAACTCGCTTTTTAGCTGCCCAATTGCATATTCACGCCTTCTGGGCAAATTCAAAATTCTGGAGAAATTAAAGAATCGCGCTGGAGGTTCCAGAATGGCGGGAAATTGTGAAATTTGGATTTGGGCGGTTAGTTTTGGACAAAATACAGCGATTTGCGTGAATTTCAAAAACTTCCACACAAACGGGAAACTTTTGATTTTTTTGATTTTTTAGTTTTGAATAAGCTGGTCAAAAAATCACTCTTGAGGTGTCACTCTCAAAATCGGCTCAAATGTGGATAAACTTATTAAACAGGTCGCGTGTAATATACAACTCGATTTTTAGCTGCCCAACTTCATATTCACGCCTTCTGGAGCAAATTCAAAATTCTGGAGAAATTGAAGAATCGCGCTGGAGGCTCCAGAATCGCGGGAAATTGTGAAATTTGGATTTGGGGGTTAGTTTTGGACAAAACACAGCGATTTGCGTGAATTTCAAAAACTTCCACACAAACGGGAAACTTTTGATGTTTTTGATTTTTTAGTTTTGAATAAGCTGGTCAAAAAATCACTCTTGAGGTGTCACTCTCAAAATCGGCTCAAATGTGGATAAACTTGTTAAACAGGTCGCGTGTAATATACAACTCGATTTTTAGCTGCCCAACTTCATATTCACGCTTTCTGGAGCAAATTCAAAATTCTGGAGAAATTGAAAAATCGCACTGGAGGCTCCAGAATGGCTGGAAATGGTGAAATTTGGATTTGGGTAATTAATATTAGTTTTGGGACTTATTTTGACCATTTTTACTGATCAAGTACGTACTTAAAAAAAAGCATAAATCGCCAAAAACAGTCAATTTTGAATTTTCAAAAATTCGCCAAAAATCGAAACATGAACTTGGGCAGCTGAAAATTTGGTTTTGGAGTTTTTAGACTATGCTCTTCCGATAAATCGCGGTCCCGTTCAAATCGGAGTGTGACACCTGAAGATGTTCCCTTGTAAGACCATCAAATACTTTGATCGCTAGAGAAAGTAATCGAGGACTTTGAACCAACAGAAATGAATTTAAGCCAATCGTATTTCTAAAAATGAAGGAGGGGAGGAGTTGAGAGGCATTGAAGGAGCGAAATCAAACTGATTTTGAAAAAAATCGAAGACCTCTCGTGCAAAAATCCGCCGATTTGGCGTGGAATGACCCCTTTAAGTCTCGCTTTGTTGCCAAATAAAAATTGCAAAAAAAAAACCAGATTATTTGCCAAAGTAGTCAACGTCTCGCTTATTTCCAAAAAAAAGTCACAACATTTCAAAAAACCTATTTTTTCGACAAACTTACAGAAGAATATCAAAATGATTGCTTTAAAATTGTAAATTTTACCTGATGGAATTCTAATACGTTATCTTGTACAGAAATAAGCCTACCTATAAATATTAAAATCGTCGAAACCAATCAGATCATCTTTATATCTTCATTGTGGAGGTTCTTCATCAAGGAATGTGCTCGATTTCGTTTCCTGTCTCTGACAACGAATGTATGATAAGCTACTTCAAATAACAATGAACCCACTGTTTTATCATGTATATCAATTAACGTGACGTTAGACTTCCAAAAATACGAGGTAGCCTCTGGATAAAACTTGAGTAAATCATTTGCATCGATATTGCCACCTGAATGTCGGTAAACATTCTGCGATGAAAAGAAATTCAGTTTTTATTATATTAAAATTGATAGGTTTAAGCACCCATGTTTTTAAAGAATACCTTTGAATTAAACATGGAATTCTACATTTTTCTTTCAGCAGATCGAAATGTAGGCCAGCATTCGATTGGTGGTATCACTCGATTGCTGGCAATGCTGGCATCCTATTCAAAGTAATACCAAAAAAAAAAAAAATTGGAGGATTCCATGTTTGGTTCCGATGTTCTCGTTTGAACTTCAATTAGCTAGACTATATTTACTTTTTTGATGTAAGGAATGTCCACTTTCGGATCAAAGTTCTCGAATAAAGGGCTCCACATTTGATTTTTCATGTATGCCATTTTATGTAGCACTTTATCCTCAAATTTCCAATTCAGGAAATTTTCACAAGCGGATTTCTCGAAACTGCATCGATATACAGGAATCATAACCTGAAATCGAAGTACACGTTTAACAGTATACGAAGTATACCTAGACCTAGACCAATTATCGAGTAATTTTAGCACTGACGTGTTTCAGTTGAACATCTCTAGTAAATTCAAGTGCTCCGGCCACTCTATCGTGCATTTTATCATGAAATAAGGTTATGTTGATGCACTTCAAGTCGCCACTTTCTGATATGATTTCAAAGTGTCGAACTCTGCAGACATTCAGTATTCTTTGTACATCCTGAAAAAAGGTAGGTACATCGGTGCATGGATACTTGGATATGAATTATTTGAATTTTAGGTAGGTATAATTACTGTGCTTACCACTGGTATTGACGTGAGCAGGAAAGTTGTGCTTATGACTATCAAGATTTTCATTTCTGTAAGACTCGTCGTCGACAGACTGAATAATCTGTTAGTTTAACACTCTGAAATTTGAGTAGGCTGGTCTGAATGTCGTGAACAAGTTTTTTCATTTTTGTTTACCTACCTAATTTTATTGATAGAAAATATACTAGGTATATACGTGTTGACATTGTCTGACATTCGATATCATGTAGAGTCATACATTGATAAAATATAATAACATGGTTTTAGTTTTCATAATGAACGATAATATCTGATGGTGTGAAATAATTGATGGGTTTGCGGTTTATTTTGCTTTTCTTGATGGGTGAGGCGCATTGTTTGCTAACATTTGCCAAAAATAAATACATTTTTACGAATGTAGTCAACGTCTCGCTTTCCTGTCAACATTTTCAAAAAAAAATCTCAAAATTTCAAAAAATTATATTTTTTGACAAAACTTACAAAAAAATATAAAAATTATTTTTCTTTACCAAAATTGCTTTAAAATTGTAATTTTACACGATGGAACTCAAATGAGTTATCTTGCACCGAAATAAGCCTGCATATTAAAATAATAATACCATCGAAACCAATTAGTTCATCTTTGATTCATTACGGAGGTTCTTATTCATCACGGAATAGTTATCCTCGACTTCGTTTCCTGTCTCTTAAAACGAATGTATGATAAGTCGCTTCAAATAATAATGAAGTCACTGTTTTATTATGTGTATCAATTGATGTGACGTTAGACTTCCAAAAATATTTTGTAGCCTCTGGATAAAACTTGAGTACAGCATTGGCATCGAAATTGCCACCTGAATGTCGGTAAATACCCTGCGATGAAAAGAAATAGGTACACAATTGATAGGTTTAGGTACGAATACGTTCTTAGTGCTAAAGAATACATTTGAATTAAACATGGAATTCTCTATTTTTCTTTTGCCTGATCGGAAATTCGGAATAGAGACCATGCAGCATTTGAATTGTAGGTATCAATTGATTGCTGGAATCCTATTTGAACTATGAAAAAGAAATAGGAGGATTCCACGTTTGAAATGTTCTCGTTTGAACTTTAATTAATAGGTGTTTACTTTTTTGACGAAAGGAAGAACGTCGAATTTCGGATCGAAGTTCTCGAATAAAGGGCTCCACATTTGATTTTTCATGTCTGCCATTTGTTGTAGCACTTTACCCTCGAATTTCTAATTCACGAAATTTTCACAAGCGGATTTCTCAAAACTGCATCGATATAAAAGAAATATACCCTGAAATTAAAGCACACGTTTAACTACCTATCTAAAAAAAATTACAGTAGGTATACAAAGTAAGTACACTTAGACCTACATATTAAGTAATATTTTAGCACTGACTTGTTTCAGTTGAACATCTCTAGTAAATTCAACTACTCCGGCTAATCTATCTTGCATTTTATCATGAAATATGGTCAAGTTGATGGTCTTCAAGTCGCCACTTTCTGATATGATTTCAAAGTGTCGAATTCTGCTGACGTGTATTATTTTTTGCACATCCTTAAAACATAAATTAGGTACCTATTTGAAGTAGAATTTTGAGATGATCAATTTTTAGGTTTTTGTTGTACTTACCACAGATATTGACGAGAGTAGGAAAGTTGTGCTTATGACTACTAAGATTTTCATTTTTGTATGACTCATTATCGGGCTGAATGTTGGTGTAGCAAGCACTCCGAATAGATCGTTTTAAATATCGCGAATAAGTTTTTTCGTTTGAGCATAATTTTATTAGTAGGAAATATAAGTATTATTAGTTAGTTACAATGGGATGATATTTTCTGACATTCGATATCATTTAGTGTCGTGCATTGAAAAAAGAAAAACATGCGGTTCCGGTTTTCATAATGAAGGGTAATATGTGATGGTGTGAAATAATTGATGGCTTTGAGGAAAGTTTCGCGTGTGAAGAGGTCGGATTCCTCTAGTACTGAATTATGGTACCTTGATATACGTTTTGATTGTTAGATCTGCTCCTGCGGTCCCCTTGAAGTGGCAGTTCTAATTCAAACTTTGGATTTTTGGTAAGGACATGTAGGTACCTACTTATTCCAAAACTTTTGTAACAAAAATTCAATTTTTTGGATACTTCCCTGGAGGAAATCAACATTTTTCTGGAAATTTCAAGCTTCAGTCTAGTAAAAATACACTGATAAAATATAAAAACGTGGTTTTAGTTTTCATAATGAACGATGACATCTGATGGTGTGAAATAATTGAAATTGATAAAATAATATTGTGTTGTCAGTAGGCTATATACGTACGTAGACGTACCTTCCTACCTATGTACTAACTAAACTGCGTGCACTACTTATATGATCGAATACACTAAGTACTTACCCCGGCTATGGGCTTTCATTAATACACACTGGAAACGAATATATTGTTATCAAACGATTCACAATATCAAACCGACTCGGAGTTTGGGAATTGAAACGAACATTAACTTGGGGGGAATTAACTTAAACTTCAACTAAACTCTAAATTAAAACATAGGTAAGTGTACAGAAAACACTTAAACTGTGGGCCGGGCCGGAGCTTGTTATCTTAGAATTGATAATGATTAGCGATGAAGGTATAACTGGGTGTTACCGTGTTAATGGTTTCTCTCATAAATATCACCTAAGGGGGGGGGCATTTATTCGACTCCTAGCTAACTCAGATGGGAGTTCTCTTGAGTAAGTAATCAATACGAATTCTAAGTCATCATGTAGGTACATAAATAATCAACATTCAAATACTATTTATGTACAAAGGATTTATTCGGTCAAGACATTCACTACATTATTATTTACGTTATTTATAACATATTGTGATATGTTATTTATTCACGACATGTGCTCAATCTAGACAAATAGGATAGTACTTAAGATACTTCTCCTGGCATATCATGGCAATTATACTTGGAATTGACACCTTACTAATTAAGCATTTTACAATAGTTAGGTATATATGCGAAATAGGTTCGTTTATGCGTAAGTTAGGAACCCTTGCTCCATCCCTTACCACAAAGGACATCATCTATTAATTATGATAAAACTATAATTAATACAGTGGAGACGGAGACACATGCACCATGTAAGTACCCACTTACCGAACACTGCTGACTGTCACTCCACCTCTTTTCCTTAGCCTACCCCAATAATAGTGGCTGTCAGTGGATGCTTTACGAAGAGACACACGTATCGCACGCATCATTCAAGATACCTAGGAATATCTTGACATGACTGCAAACGGTATAATCGTCGGAATTATCACCTCAATGTACTAATTAATTAATACCAACGATTACAATTAAATCAAAATATCATCTTAAACACACGCGTAGTGGGTTAACTAAAAAATAATATTACTTAGGCCTAGGCCTATTTTCATATACAAATTACTCCTTGACCACATACTTCGACGAGGATCTTGCCACAGCCGATCGCAAAAACCAAGTGAAGATACCTTTCAATAGACAGAAGCTCGTGCCTCCTTGACTATTGAAATGTCTCGTTCACACCCTATTATTATAATATTTTCCCACGTTACTGGAACCCTCTTTACTAAATAGCAATAAATCACATCGCGTAAAGGGTTACCCTAAGATCTATCACCTAGCAGGTGGAGGCAGATTGCACCATAACAAGCTCACGAGAATTAAGGACACATTGACTTTGGCAATCCGCGGAGACTTCCGAAAACGAACTACACAATATATGGTCCAGTTGCCAAAGAAGCTGGAAGGCTTATTTGGCACCTTGACCACATCATTATTACCAACTACACCACTGATCGGTGGTGGAAGGGTTAAACTACTCTTTTACATTATCATTCTGTTACCATTAAGGCATATCCGTCTAACAAAGTAGTCAACCTTTTGCTTTCCCATCAACATTTTTTTTTTAATCCGCAAAAAATTATATTTTTTGTCAAAACTTACAATAATTGCTTTAAAATGGTAATTTTACACGATGGAATTAAAATGAGTTATCTTGTGCAGAAATAGGCCTACCTATATAGGTAGGTATTAACATATTAAAATCATCGAAACCATATTAGTAGCTCATCTTCATTTCATTGTGGAGAGGTTGCTCATCACAGAATGTGCTCGACTTCGTTTCCTGTCTCTTACAACGAATGTATGAAAAGCTATTTCAAATAACAATGAAGCCACTGTTTTATCATCTATATCAATTAATGTGACGTTAGACTTCCAAAAATATTTTGTAGCCTCTGGATAAAACTTGAGTACAGCATTTGCATCCAAATTGCCACCTGAATGTCGGTAAATACTCTGCGGTGAAAAGAAATATACAGTTTTTATTGTAAGTAGGTATTAAAATTGATAGGTTTACCGTGTTTGAAATGTTCTCGTATAATTAGGTCTATACTTTTTTGATAAGAGGAAGAACGTCCAATTTCGGATCAAAGTTCTCAAAAAGGGTACTCCACATTTGATTTTTCATGTTTACCAAAGTATTTAGCACTTTATCGTCAAACTTCCAAGTTTGAAAATATTCACAAGCGGATTTCTCAAAACTGCATCTATATAAAATAATTATAACCTGAAATTAAAGTACACGTTTAACAATCTAAAAAAAAATGAATACATTATACAAAGTACCTACGTCCTACTTATTTACTAAATATTTTTGGCACTGGCATTTTTCAAATGAACATCTCTAGTGAATTCTACTACTCCGGCTAATCTATCTTGCATTTTATCATGAAATATGGTTAAGTTGATGGTCTTCAAGTCGCCACCTTCTGATATGATTTCAAAGTGTCGAATTCTGCTGACGTGTATTATTTTTTGCGCATCCTTAAAACAAGATACATAGGTTCTTGGATATACAGGGTGATTCGGATAAGACCTGAAAAATTAAAACCACATATTCTACTCGTCGAATTGAGAAAAAATTTCCTTTGCAAAAATTTTGAAAAACCAACCCTTAATGAGATATTTGCAATTAAAGTTGTGTAAAATATGGCAACACCGCATTTACATTTCCCTTATGTGTTACGCATTGTTACATAGGTAGCTCAAATCAGAGTGTTATCAAAAAGTGTTCCTTAGTTACGATTTCCTACTTTGATTTGAAGTGCAATCGTTTACCAACCAGCAATTTCTATTGTTTTTAGGAAACGAAATCGTAATTTACCGTGACAAATTTTGCGATGTTGCCAAAGTGAGCATATTGGTTGAGATAAATTATGTTTTATTGAGGAATAGCATTTTTTTTTTCATAAAAGTATTTGAAATTGATAATTGAGTACAGGAAACCTTCAAAAACATTAGTTTCTAAAAAATTGGAGAGTTTGTCAAAATTGAAAAATTTGATTACTCAGCATCCAATGGACCAAAAAAGAGAAATTAAAGTTTAATGAGTGTCGAATGAGAAGTACTACCGCAATCATTAATAAAATTCGAAATAATTTAATTTAACTTCAAGTTTTGATTGTTTTTCATCTAAGAAAACACATTTCTGACTTCAAAACATCAAGTTATGGACCAAAACAGAAAAGAATGATACTCTACATTTCTGAGATCTCACTTCACTTTTTCCACCACCTACCCCCCAAAAATTTTCAATAGAGACGCCGAAACGCCCAATTTTAAGAAAACAGCTGGCCCCCTTTAAAGGTCAATAACTCCGAAATGAAGCGGTTTTGGTCCATGGTGTGTATAACATTTTTTACTCCTATTTATGAGTAGAATACGTGGTTTTAATTTTTCAGGTCTTATCCGAATCACCCTGTATAAATTAGGTACCTATTTGAAATAGAATTTTGAAATGATCAATTTTACGTTTTTGTTGTACTTACCACTGATATTGACGAGAGCAGAAAGGTTATGCTAATGGCTGCCAAGATTTTCATTTCTGTATGACTTCTCATCAGGCTGAATATTGGCGGAGCAATCCGAATAGATCGTTCTAAATATCGCGAATAAGTTTTTTCGTTTGTGCATAATTTTATTAATAGGAAATATATGTACTACATATTGGTGAGTGACAATGAGATGACATTTTCTGACATTCGATACTTATCATTTATTGTCATGCATTGAAAAAATTACAAAGTATATGTTTTTGGTTTTCATAATGAACCGGTAATATCTGATGGTGTGAAATAAATGTAATTGATGGGTTTGTGGAAGATGTAGCGTGTGAAAAGGTCACTGAATTGCCGTATAGATACGTTTTGATTGTTGGATCTGAAGTATGGGGTAATTTGCATTTAAATAGGAAGTTTTTAGGATATTTCCCTGAGGTATAGAGAAAATCGAAATCTTTCTGAAAACTTCAAGCTTGCTTCGGAAGTTTGTACTACGGATTAATTAATGAACAAAATTTGGTATTTTTTTTGCAATTTTTTAGAAAAAAATTTGCTTAAAATTTCAAGTTCATCAAATACTTCAACTTCTTTTAAAAATTGATTACTATTTAGAGAAAAATACTTGAAGACTTGAACCAACAGAAATGAATTTAAGCCAATCACATTTCCCAAAATGGGTGGGTGGGGAGTGAAAAATTAATGAGCTCAAAAGATCTGAAAAAGAGACAAATTACATGATTTTTCGATTTTTTTTTTCAAGTTTTAAAACCTGAAGAGGCTCTGTGGTCAGTGGCGTAGCCAAGGGGGGGCGAAGGGGACATGCCCCCCCCTTGCAAGCGGAAATTCGAGAGAAAACATGCAAAAATGGACTTTTTTTTGTTGTTCGGACCCATTTTTTCTCAAAATTTTCGCTCTCGCTTCGCTCGAGCAGTAATTTTGCCTTCATTTTCATGAAATCACCACACATCACGATAGGTTTCCAGAAAACTATCCCTCATTTTGATTTCTCATGCCCAAAAATCTGGTTTTGCCCCCTCCTTGAGAAAATCCTGGCTACGCCACTGTCTGTGGTGACGTATTCAAAATCAGAAAAGGTCGTTGCTCGCTTCGGTCAGGACCTCTCTTCACGTCACTTCGTGTGAGCTCACTCCTTCAAGACTCTCCTTCATCGAAAACCCTAAAAAAAATGTCAAAAATTGTCGAATGTTTTGCTTTTTGCCAAAAATATCAAAAAGTGTTGTTTCGTGCGAAAAATTATTAAAAATTGTCAAATGCATCACTTTTTTTCTCGAAAAATTACTCAGTCATAAGCCTCTAGCTCTTTCTGTTGCCAAAAATTGCCAGAAGAAAGCAGATTTTTGGCCAAAGTTGTCATCATCTTGCTTCCTGTCAATGTCCCCCCCCCCCCAAAAAAAAAGTCGTGTTTTACCGAAAAATTTCAAAAGAGTTTATTTTTTCGACGACAATTGCAAAAAAAGTACCTACCAATCAACTCTCCAAAAACTAACAAAAATTCTCACATTTTTTTCTAAAAATTTCTGTTTCACTATTGTGTCAAAAATTATTAAAAACCGTCACTTATTTGCGAAAAAATCTCTAAAGTTACTTAAAATTATCGCTTTTTTGCAAAAAAAAAAACAAAAAAATACAAAGGTCTCAGTTTTTTCCAAAGTTTTCTCAAAAATCTCGCTTTTTCACCAAAAATGGTCAAAAAAGAGTAGATTTTTGCTAAAATTATAAAAATTTTGTTTTCTACCTGAAGTTGTGAAAAATTCTCATTTATCTGACGAAAATTCGGAAAGTGTATAATTTTTTTGCAAATAATAATTAAAATAATGAAATGTTCTGACTTTTTTGCGATTTTTTCCTGCGTTAAATTAAAATGCTTTTCTCACGTCTTGTATTTTTTTTTTGTGGTAAAAATCGAGTAAGTAAGTACGAACTCAGCACAATGTTTCCTAAGATATTTAAGAAAACATGAAAAATCCGGATTTCTCCCTTTCCCTTTCTCCTAAATATGTACATCTAGGGATGCTCTTTTTGGGGTACCTACGAGTACATACCTATGTTATGAAATTTTTGATTTTCTATGCATTCTTCTTGATTTTGATTTTTGTGCACTTTTTCTCCCCCTCTACCCTCTGCCAAATTTTGAACGTATGCAAATTTCTGGTCAAAGATATTCTTACTCAATCTCTTAAATCCAGTGCCTAATCAAGCCCAAATACCAAATTGAGCCAGTTTTGTTGAAATGCCTTCGTCTGAGGCGTTCTTATAGTTCGAAAAAAATACCTATATATAAAAAGGTTTGAACAAATCAGAAACGTGTAATTTAAAAATTTTAGGACTTCAAAAAATTATGTTTTTTCTTGCTTAGGTAAGTCAAGTTGACCCTCTAAAAGCGTGGAAATTTTGTTTTTTTAATCAGATCTTATTTTTTTAAAATATGTTTTTGCTTCATCGGCTCCAAAAAAGTGACTTATGGGGGGGGGTGGAGGGGTTGCCCATATAGATATTACTCGATAAGCATTCTTTATAGGTAGGTAAGTATAAATTTCTTTATTTTTGCGAATTCTCCAGATGAACCTTACATAATGACAAAAACTTCAATTTTACAATTCAGATAAACTACTCCTTGGTCTGTAAAATCTTCATCCCAAAGGGTGCTTTTCGTTTCCTCTGTGTATCTCTTTCAACAAACGTGTGAAAAGCAGCTTCTATTAAGAAATCAGCGATTCTTTTATCATACTTATCAATCAATGTGAGATTAGTCTTCCAGTAATATTTTGTAGCTTCTGGATAAAACAAGAGCACAGCATTCGCATCGAAATTTCCGCCCGAATGTTTATAAATATTCTACAACAAGAAGAAATTAAGTAGGTAGATAGACTACTAAAATTGAAAGTGCTCAAGGTGTTGGTTTCAGATTTTGCATGAATTTCTCGAGTTATACCTACCTTTTTAATGATGGGAAAGTCCAATTTTGGCGTGATATTTTCAAAAAAAGGAGACCAAAGTTGATTTTTCATGATACTCACAGAAGCCAGCGTTTTATCGTCGAATGTCCATGTTTGAAAATTTTCGCAATCTGATATCTCAAAACTGCATCGATATATGAATGATACCGCCTAGAATTGAAATAGTATGTAGTACAAACGTTTAATATTACCTATGTATTTTGATTTTCTACCTTGGTAAAAGTGAATTTCGAGTATAGGTACTGACTTTTTTAATATAAACGTTTCTGGTAACTTCGATGTTTCCAGCTGCTATATCTTGCATTTTATTATGAAATATGGTTATATTAAACACCTTCACGGCATCGCTTACTGGTTTAATCTCGAAATGTCGAATTCTACTTATATAAACTAATCTTTGTACATTCTGAAAAAAATACATCATTATGAATTGAATTAGGTATATACCTATGTAAAATAATCACTACTGATTGATGTTCTTACCACAGATGTTAGCGAGAGTAAAAAAACTGCACAAATGATTGCGTAGATTTTCATTTCTGTATGATCTGTTTCCAAACGATGATTTTTTTGTTTTAGCTCTAAGCATCGACAAAGTATGCTCGGTGCATTTTCCACATTGTTGCATAATTTATAAAATTTACGTATAAAACCACCTCGGTCAAGCTTGATGCTGGTATTTAGAAAATTGTAGCATGTTTTAGTACGTTTTTTGGATGTTCGGACACTATTTGGTGTCATTGAAAAAAGAAAAACATGGTTTTGGTTGTTCATTTGAATCTTGATGAACGATAACATCAAATGTGCGTAAATCCAGGTACATGAACAATAATTGATGGGTCCGTTGATAATACAGGCCTAATAAGTTACGGAGATTCGTGTAGCGAATTTTAATTGATTTCGATCTGAAGCTGGATTTTTGTAACGGGCATATTGAAAACTTTTCATAGTAGGCTGACCAAAATTTTTATGAATTTAATTTCTGATTTTTTTTTCTTTTCAGCAAAGATGTGGTACGAAAGTACAGAATTGAAGGGACTGCCACTAATTAAACTTTTTTTTAAAAGTGCTTTAGTGTCTTTAATTTTGAGGTTGGGAAAAATATGACTTTGACTAGGTAAAACTTACATCTTCTTCGAGAAAAAAATCGTGTTCATATTTTATTGCCCCAGTCCAAAATATAATGTGCTAGAGTGTTTCAAGAATTTTGATAGTTTCTTCAAAATTTTGTGAAACGAAAAGATTTTTAAATTGCATTTTGTTGATCGTTTCAAAATTTGTGAAGGAGAAATTTTTGAACTTGTATCTGACAAAAAAATATTAATTTTCAACTTTTTCGTCAAATTTTTATTTATTTTTTTCTAGCTCATGTAATGTTAGCCCTTCACTTTTCAAAGTCTGCAAATGAATTCACATTTTGTGTAGTTTGGGTTGCCATAAGTATTTTCAGACGAATTATTTGGAGCTCTTGAGGAACAACCGGTATATGAACCTATACTTGCGTCGTATTGCTGTATTTTTTTTTCAACTTCCAAATCTTTTTGGTTTTATTTTTTGTGTTCCTCGACATTGAAATTTTCTTGTACCTACAAAATATAATTATTTATCATCAGATATTCTGAATGATTACCTATATGGTTGTAAAAAGTGTAATCTCAATTTTATAAACTTTTATTTCGTTTCCCAATATAACAGAGTGAAACACCATGGTGAAAAGATAGGATATGATGAGGTCTGAACAATTATCTGATTGAATTTGTTGAGATTAAATTAGTTCTGGTAATGCCCGGATTAAATGACATCAGATCTGACCTGATCAAACAGGTCTACAGATCCATTCAAAGTTCCTCTAATGGTATGTAGGTACTTGATTAGATCTGAATTGGTCAGAACAAATCTAATCTGATCAAAACTTTGATCTGATCGGGATGGCATCAGTTCAGGTCACATTGAATCCAGAGAATGTCCTGGGCAGATTATATCAGAATCAGAGCGGATCTAATTCAATGAAAATTATGATCTGATTAAATCTAGTAGGATGGAATTGGATGCTGAGAATTTCATGATCTGATCTGATCTATCAGGACTGAAGACATCTAATCCGATCACATTGGATCTAAAGTACTCGTACGTCCAAATCTGATTCGATCAAACCGTCTGATCAAATCTGAATATACGCTGATCACATTCGTTCAGGTCTCTACCGTTGGCTCCAATCAGGTCTGATCAGATTTAATCATACCAAAAATTTGATCATAGGTTCAGATCAGATTACATCCGGAGGCCTTCCAAAACTGATCAAATTTGTCCAAAACTTTAATCTGATCACATCTGATGAGACCAGATCAGATTGGATCCTGAGAAGGTTACAGATCAAAGCTTCAGTCGAAGTAGATCAGTCCACGCCTGATCAGAGCCAATAAGTAAAGGAGTGATGAGTGAATCTGATCAGCGACTTATTTGATTAAATCTGATGTGATCTCATCAGATCTGGATATTTTCTGAATCCAATGTGATCAGATCAGGTGTGCTCAGTTCTGATTGGATCCAGGAGATACGATCAAATCCTGGCATTCTCAGGATCCAAATTACAATCTGAAGAAATCTAATCAGATCATTGTTCTGATCGGATCAGATTCGTTCAGAGCTGATTGAGAACTTGATATTCTCTCAATCTAATTTTATCTGAATTGATTGTATTAGACCGGGTCAGATCTAATTGCATTCTGGGAGGGGTCGGATTTGATCAGATTTAATCAGATCAGAGTTTTGATGCGAGTTTATCTGTTCAGACATCAGATCCGGACATTTCTTGGATCCAATCTGATGAAACCACATATCAGATCCTATAATCAGGTTTCCTACAATGGATCTAATCGTGTCCGAATACATCTAATCCGATCAAATTGGCTTCAAGAAATGTCCAGCTATGATCTGAACCGACTGGGAAACTACTCTTCTTGTTGGAAAATAAAAACAGCTATGATCTACTATAGTGGGGGTTTCTAGGTGACGACTTCCTCGTCGAATTCCTAAAATTTCGTTTTATATCTCGTTTAACCAATGGCTGAATATATGCTTCCAAATTTATCTTTATGGATTTTTTACTGCTGACATCAGTCACTGTAACTTCAGCTTCATGATAATAATCTGTTGCATCTGGATAAAATGCAATCACAGCTTTTCCATCAAACTTCAAATCGTCGTTTTCGTAGGTATCCTGAAAGGCGATATCGGTTGAGAAAGATATCGTTGATTATACCTATTCAATATGTACCTTGAGATAATACGAATACATATATCTAGACTCTGCCTACTTTCCGCATTATTGGAATATCTAATCGAGGCTGCATATTCGCGAATGCCGGAGACCACATTTGATTCTTCATGTGAATAATCGATTTTAAATCATTTCTCGGGAAGGACCATTTTAGAAAATATTCGCAGACCTTCTTCTCATAAGCACATCTATGAACTATAATTTGAACCTTCGAAAAAAAAAAGAATATAATACGAGTGTTTTGTAAAATGAGTAAGTACTTATAGGATATTACGTACATTATTGTTAGAGGCATATAAGGAAATACCTACTCACGTTTTTAATACTTATATCTTTCGTGATGTTGAATTTCACGTATGTTTGCTCTTCTGATGTAGGAGTTCGAAAGGTGGTAAAATTCACCAAATAACAACTATCTGTGTCCGATTTAACGGTTACATTTTGAATTCGCGTCGAGTATTCGATTGCTTGCGAAGGGTAGTAGTGCTAATTAAGTATTATTATGATGAACAAGGAATTCATTCTGTGATCGAATTTTAATAATATTATTTTTAATTGAATGAGATAGAGTAGTTCTTACCAAATGACCGATGAAAATTGCAGCACAGGCACAAACAGTTGTAAAGATATTCATTTTACGTGTAAATATACGAATAAGAAATTTTAACGCTACCTGTTTTTAAACTCGAATAGAATTTTTTATAAAATAGGTATCTGTACATACTTATTGTAAATTAGTATGACATTTGTTTGTTCACTTCCCGGAAATCAATATTTACCTGTGTCAATTTTCACACGTAATTGAGACAGCGGTGTGAAAAGCTCGTCAATGAGGAGCTAAATAAAACCAATATTAACTATTTCAATCAAAATTGCTATCGTGTCATCATTAGATGAGCTTATGGGTATAGGTTTAGAGGTGATAAAATAATGGTATAGATAATCAGCAAGAGGCATGCAAAATACATTATTATGAATGATGATTACATTTCCTTTACATTTTTTGATATTTCATTTTTCAATGGCTATTTTTTTCACTACCCACCTAATAAATAGGTACATATAATAATGGCTACTACATACATATAATTCTTTTTATAAGTCGAGGGATCCTTTACAACCCATCAACTTCAATTAGGTGTTCTGAGATCTAGCTCACTTAAAAAACATGTCAGCATCGCCTCAGCACAAAATTTAGAACTACTCGAGTGTTGATTTGTTTACAGTCATTAAAATGAGAGAATCTTCGGGTGAAAATCTAGAAATCGATTTGCATTTTAATCTGAAAGTTAGCCCAGAATCGATTATTACCACTTTCAAGCCAATCTAAAACCATTTGCATTTTCAATAATTTTTTTGATACCAGTTCATTTTGTTCAAAATTTCAAAGTTTTCAATGTTTTGTCAACGATTAGTCATTTTCAAATATTTTCATTTCTTTTTAAAACAAATTTGATTTCGGAAATTTGATATAGTGTAATATGCCTTCACCCTCTAGGTGGACATTCTCGGAAAGATTACCTGGTTAGGGGAATCGCCGTAACGTGGGAACTATCGGTGCATAAATTAATATGCACGTAAATCACTTGGTACGAGGTACGTGTATCTTTACACAATACACCCGTTTTGTACATAAATCTGTCAATCATGTACAAAAGGGGTGAGCTCAGATCTTCTGGATCGTGGCTTCTCTGTATAAGAATTCGCCCACGAGCCTCACTTGTTTTCTATCGTCTGCAGCGTAAGGTATCAAGTGGCATTGTGCTACATAGTGTCAAATTAAATGTATAAGTCTCTCGATGAGACCTTTAACTCGTGTTTATTCCACTTCTAGCGTGGTAATTATATCTATTTGTTTAATCATTCGCCGGTCGAGTAATTAACGTAATTACCTCTCTGTACCGTTCGCGTTTACCTATTTATCTCCTTTTTGCGGCTATCTAAGATGATTCCGGACATCAATAAGATATGTAGAGCGTGTGATACATGTGTCTCTTCGTAAAGCAGCCATCGACAGCCACTATTATTGGAGTAGGCTAAGGGAAAGAGGTGGTGTGACAGTGAGCAGTGTTCGGTAAGTTTTACTTACATGGTGGTGTCTCCACTAATTAATCTTAAGTTAGCACAATTAACCAATAATATTTGACATACTCGAGCCTAGGACATAGATCCAGCCTCGTATGAAGGTATATTGTTTAATACCTATTTCGCCTAACTATGCCTTCTTTGGATGGTATAGATGTTCCTATGAACTACATGATCGGCAACAATCTTAAGGCACTGATCTTAGATTGATATATTGTCACGAAGGTTGAGAATATTATAATTAATTCATTAATTATAGTAGTATTGATGTTTTTAGTACAATAAAGAGTATCATCGGAATAATGATGTTAGGTGTTCATTTCATAATTATTCTAACCTTTAGTATGTTTTCGTTAATATTGGATCGGATACCCATGTCTAGTGACATTAGGAGACATAGGCCAAATTCAACCCCCTTAGGTAGTTTCTCATGTAACCCCCCTTTTAAGCAATCACGATTATCTGAATCATCCAATCCTAGTAATTCTAACTTTAACGATAACAAATTGAATCATTTTGTTGGTGTTTTCAGTGATTTTTACTACCGTTTGTGCGGTTTTTTTTTTCGATGTACTTAGTTGTTTAAGTTTTGTAATTTTCTTAAAATATTGGTATTTATTTCAACAATACAATTTTTAACCAACTTTTATTAATCTTAAAATATTATTATCATTTTAGAAAATATATATATTAAAGCAGTTTTTACTCAACTTTTCCTCAAATTTTTTTGAAAATTTTCATTAATATTCAACGCAATCCTTTTATGCATAATAGGGTGGAGCGGAAAAAATTTATAGTCTTCGATTTCGCTGAAATTGAAGTATGTTGGAGATTTTGAGTTGAAATGACCCCCAAAAAATTTTCAGCCCCCCACGTGCCCCTGCGGTGGAACTGTGGCCCCCCAAAGTGGGGTCATTTTGGAAAAAAACGCTGTTTTTCGAATTTAAAAGTAGCAATAACCATTTTTTTCGAAAACGGGTAGCACTCAAAAGTTGCGATTTGAGATGACGAATCGAATGACGTAATTGGTTTTTCGATTTGACACCCGCTAACCCTCCCCAGTTTCGTTTGAAAAGTCGCGAATCGGCGTTTTTTTGCTATTTTAATTGAAAATACGGTCGATTTAGGATTCGAATGCGATTTTATGATTGATTATTACTTTTCACATTGAAACAAGTGAATCTAGCTCGTGTTCCAATCTCTACCCCTCCCCCTTTCTTGAGCCCCCCCCCACATTAAAAACTCCCCTGCCACCTTGAATATCGTTCCAACAAGAAAAATCACGGGATGAAAGTTGTTTCTTGAACATTTTTCTACATTTTGGCTCTAACAAAAATTTTATTTGGCGCCACCCTTGGGCACAAAATTCCCAAAAACCATTTCCAAAAAAATTCAAAATCGCGTTTTTAATGTTTTTACGAAAAATTTGTAATCAATGAAGAGTGAAAATTTTCAATTTCAAAAGTTTCCATTACAGACTACTCCTGTTAGATTTTACATCCTCGGTTAAGTTTAAAATTTTGAATGAAGGAATGAAGATGTTATTATTTATTTTTTTTCAGTTTTCATACAGAGAATTTTAATTACGTACCTTACTGATTGATCGCAAAAAAATGGAAGTACGTTGTAAATTACGTTCAAGACACAAATAATAGTGGTCTATTACAGACATTTCCCGTTTTAGGAATTTGAATCCTCACACTTCCTTTACTCAGTTTTGTATTATAATTGTGATTTCATTTCAAACTTCTCGTATGCATTAATTCAGATCCATGATGTTTATCTCCGAATTCTATTTTTTTATTCTTCATTATTTTAGTCGTGCATTGAAGGTGCTTCACCATAAAAAAATATTCCCCATTTATAATTTTGCTGATTTTCAGAAGATAATGAGGATTTAGAAGTAATTTTGAAATGAACAGTTGAAAATGTTGATGTAATATGCGTGAAGAGGGCTGCATAAGCGAGGCATGGGAAAAAGAGAAATGAATAAGTACCTAATATGTACTTAGTTCTGAGCACGTCCACATTTCTCGATTACAAATTTTTAATAAAAACGTTAAAAACGCGATTTTGAATTTTTTTGGAAATGGTTTTTGGGAATTTTGGGCCCAAGGGTGGCGCCAAATAAAATTTTTGTTAGAGCCAAAATGTAGAAAAATGTTCAAGAAACAACTTTCATCCCGTGATTTTTCTTGTTGGAACGATATTCAAGGTGGCAGGGAAGTTTTTAATGTGGGGGGGGGCTCAAGAAAGGGGGAGGGGTAGAGATTGGAATACGAGCTAGATTCACTTGTTTCAATGTGAAAAGTAATAATCAATCATAAAATCGCATTCGAATCCTAAATCGACCGTATTTTCAATTAAAATAGCAAAAAAACGCCGATTCGCGACTTTTCAAACGAAACTGGGGAGGGTTAGCGGGGGTCAAATCGAAAAACCAATTACGTCATTCGATTCGTCATCTCAAATCGCAACTTTTGAGTGCTACCCGTTTTCGAAAAAAATGGTTATTGCTACTTTTAAATTCGAAAAACAGCGTTTTTTCCCAAAATGACCCCACTTTGGGGGGCCACAGTTCCACCGCAGGGGCACGTGGGAGGCTGAAAATTTTTGGGGGGTCATTTCAACTCAAAATCTCCAAAATACTTCAATTTCAGCGAAATCGAAGACTATAAATATTTTCCGCTCCACCCTAATGCATAAGGTATACTTGACTTGAAGCATTTTTTTGGAGATTATTTTATTCTGATTTTAAATTTTTCACCAACTTTTATTAGTCTTAAAATATTATCATCATTTTAGAAAATATATTAAAGCAGTTTTTTACTCAACTTTTCCCAATTTTTTTTGTTGAAAATTTTCAGTATTATTGAATCGATTTTCAATGCAATCCTTTTATGCATTTTATGCTACTATCGCAAAACTTTATTCATTTTAAGTAGGTAATGATATTTGATCTGTCTCGTGCAATTATCAACCATTTTATTTTTTTGCATATTTCGTTCAAATTATTAGTTTTTTTTCATCAACTTTAGGTCACTTAGATTGCTGAATACTATAGATTTTTATTAATTATCAACATGAAAAACATTTAGGTAATTTTTTCGATTTTTTACGTGAATCGAATTTTGTTAAATATCTAGGTATCTACCAAGGTAAATATTTATGTTTCATCATTACCGACTTATTGTTAAAACTTTCAACTTTTTGGTCGCCTTTTACAGCAATTGTTTTTTTTTTAGATATTTTGAGCATCTTGTGTGAAAATTTATTCAAATTTTAAACGTTTAATCTTGGGATTCTTTTCATCATTTATTTTATTACACTTTGAACTTGATGCAATTGTTTCCAAGTTTCGTCCATTTTTATCGTTTGATAAGATCTAGAGTTTTGATCTGATTATATCCGTTCAGACTTGATCAGATCCAATTACTTCACCGTGGGAGGGGACAAATTTAAAGCGACATTTCATTAAATAAGTACCTACTGTGATATCATTAGATCTGGTCTGATCAAATTGGATTCGGGAAACAGTTCCGTTCAATATTGATTTTGGCATAATTTAATCATCATGATTTTTATTTTTAAAAAAGGATCTCAACATCTCTCAAGTAGCACAAAGTACACCCCCCCCCCCACCCTCTTGATCCAAATTCATAAAACATGGTCAAAATCGGTGTTTTGAAAAAAGAAATCTCGAAAATCAAAATCGATAGGTACCTATTTATGTTTGGGATTCGATTCTTCAAAGTGCCCACAACATTCTCCTCCCTGGATTCATTTTGAAAAATAGCTAATCACTCAGCAAAATCTATACCCTCTTGAAATGGACAAAGACCAACACCATTAGTCGTAAAAAGTATAATTCCATTATTTCCTCCGTTTTCATTCAGGTTCCATATCTCCTAAAACTTGGAAAACAAAGAAGATTTTGATCTAAAAAACCAAGTTTCTAGGTGTTGACTTTCTGGTAGAATTCCTAAAATTGCGTTTCACGTCTCGTTTGATTGAAGCGTGAACGTATGCTTCTACATTCGCTGTAATGGCTTTCTTATTATCCATGTCGAATACGTTTGCTTCTATTTGAAAATAATAATCTGTCGCATCTGGATAAAATGCGATCGTGGCTTTTCCATCGAACTTCAAATCGTCGTTTTCGTAGACACCCTGAAAGATGATAACGATTGAGTAAATTTATTAGACGACTACTAAGTAGGTAGGTAAATATACAGTACATATGTAAGTTAAGGTAGGTGCATGATCTTACTTTCCGCAACAGTGGACAATCTATTCGAGGTTTGAAATTGGCGAATGCCGGAGTCCACATCTGATTCTTCATGAATAAAACAGCTTTTAGGTTATTTCTCGGGAAAGTCCATCTCATGAAATATTCACAGGCCAACTTTTCATAATTACATCTATTAATTATCATTTGAATCTGCACAATATATTTTGGTTTATTTACCTACTACGTGTTCTCGGTGCGCTTTTACCATTTTCCCCTCAATTTATATAAATAAAAAATAAAACTAACGTTTTTCATATTTATGTCTTTTGTGATGTTGAATACAACAGACGCTTTGTGTTCTGTATACGTACGAAAAATGCTGAAATTTACCAAATAAGCGCTATCTGTCTCCGAATTAACGGTTACATTTTGAACTCGAGTAGAATACTCAACAGCTTCCAGGTGCTAATGAACAAAAAATTCACTTTGTCATCGAATTTTGCATTTTTATTGAAAAAATAACGTCGCTTCTTACCAAAAACCCGGTGAAAAGTGCAACACAAATACAAGTGTTTAGGAATATGTTCATTTTACCTGCGAATGAAAATTACGAACAATTTTAACGCTATTCGAAACACGAATGGAATTTTTGTCAAGTACTGGTAAATTGGCAAAGCATGTCTCTCCACTTCCCGCAATTCCGGAAATCAGTATTTATGTCTGGTTTAACTGATGGGAAAGGGAACGATGCAAAAATCACGTCAATGTAGAAAATCAAAATTGATCAATTAAAATTTGAAGGGGTAATTTAAAATAAAATTGTTATCGTGTCATTGTTAGAGGAGCTTATGAAGGTGATGAAATTTTTGTAGTTGATTTGCAATCTCACTATTATTTGGATTTCACTTGGTTCGATTTTATGGCTATGATAAGACACTGCGAAATACAACTTGTTAATATAAGTAGGTAGGTAGGTAAGGTCATAAAAACAAGTGACTATACTATTAAAAAATTCGTTGTTGGACCCTAAAAATTCATTTTCGTCAACCTTAAAAATGTCTGATTGGGTAATTCACATTTCAAATTTTTATGAAATTTGGTTCCAATTATGACAGAGACATTCGACCTCAATTTGACCAAAGGTTTTTGGGTCACCTCCTTCGATTTCGCATAAATTTTTTTTTACAATGTCTCGCAATCAGTTTGGTCCTAGCCCTCGGGGGGGGGGGGGTGAGGGCTCCAATTATGTATTTCCACAATATCTCGAGGTACTCAACTTCAGCAGCGCATACCTCCAAAGCTATGATACGTACTTTGATCAAAACTGATTTCACAGTTCAAAAGGGCATTGTAGTTTAAACTTTTAAAGTAGGTACCTATTTTGAAATTTTCAAAAATTTAGAGTTCTAATTTCAAAATGGCGCTGTAAGTGGGATTTACCATTTAAAATTCTGAAAAAATTTCCATAGATGTACCTTTTGATGCTTTTTTGAAATGTTCAATTTTCGAGATGAGATCTTTTAATGGACGGGGAACACCTCCTCCACCAAATTTGGACATAACTTTCAAAAAAAATCTGGGGCATGCGATATATCGAATTGTATGTTATTGGTGACACTGAACAAGAATATGACGCCAGATTTTTGATTGGGCCTCATCCACGGCCCCCAGCACCTCCCCAAATGGTGTAAAAGTTCAAAAAAGTGTTTTGCTTGTGCGTCACATGAACTAGTATGTTTTTGGTGACGCTGAACACGAATATGACGTCAGATTTTTGATTGGACCACATCCACGGCCCTCATCCAGCACCTCCCCAAAGGAGGTAACAGTCAAAAAAATGGCTACATTCGTGTGACACGCAGGGCTGTTAAATTATCGTAAGTTCTGAACTTCTGACCTGCCCCTGAAGTAAATTTTTGTATGTTTTAGATGTTATTAGAGATTATAGGAAATCTTCCGCGGAACTTTTTTGGAAGTTTATAATTTGGAAATTTATGAAGGAAAGTTGAAAAAAAAGTGTTCAATTTTGCTTTTTGGTAAATTACGGTAAAATACGGCAATAAACTTTTGGTAAGATACCGTAAAACATGGTAAAATCCCGCCGTAATTTACCGACATAAAATTCCTTACAGCCCTGGTGACACGTGAAATACCTATACTTAGTATGTTTTCGATATCGCTGAACACAAATGTAGCCTTATTTTTTCAAATTGACCTCACTCATAGCCCCCAAAACCTCCCCCAATGGATATAAGTCCAAAAAAATTGTTTCATTTGTGTTGGGGGCCGTGGATGGGGTTCAATAAAGATTCTGACGTCATATTCGTGTTCAGCGTCACCTAAAACATGCAATTCAATGTATCACATGCCCCAGATTTTTTTGAAAGTTTTGCCCAAATTTGGGGGAGGAGGTGCTTTCCCTCCAATAAAAGATCCCATTTGAACTTTCAATTTGAAAGTTCAATTTGCAACTACCTACTTGAAAAGGTCAAAATGCAATGCTCTTTGGAACTATGAAATCAGTTTTGATCAAAGTACTCGTATCATAGCTTTGGAGGTATGCGCTGCTGAAGTTGAGCACCTCGAGGCATTGTAAAAATAATTGGAGCCCCCCCCCACGGAAGGAGCTAGGACCAAACTGATTGCGAGTTTCTTTCTTATTGGGTGGGTATACATTGTAAACAAAATTTGAGCGAAATCGAAAGACATGACTCTCAAAATCGCTTTTTTTTTTGATCGAATTGACATGAAATGACCCAACCATTTTTCCAAAACTCAAATCTGAAAAATTCTCTGCAAGCTGCATAATGACTCAAAATCACCTTTATTTGATTGGAGAGATCGAAAATATGCTATACCGAATTTTAGCTGTTTAGGCCGCACACACTTTCATAAACGAGGAATTTTTTTATCATTTTCAAAACCATGACTGGGAGTAAATTTCATATTTGAAGTGGCTGGAACAGATTCTGAAAACACGATCGCAGAGGTGAAAATAATTAGATGCCTATTTTTGAGATTTTAGGACTCTCTGATGGGCCATAATACTTGAATTGATAAATTGTAGTTGAAGAAAACCATCTGAAATACATATTTCATTGTTTATTCAGTTTCAAAGTTTCAATACAAAAATGATTAGTTAAGTACATATTCAGATGTCTGTAGATATGTTTGTGTGTATAGTTCAATGCTTTCTGGTAGAATTTCCTCGATTACGAGCTCTGTCTCGTTTCACGAATGAATGAATGCTTCCTTCCAGCCAAATCATTGCGGCCTTCTTTTTGTCCGAATAAAATGCTGATACCTCTGCTTGATAATAGTACTTCAACGCCTCTGGATAAAAAGTCAGTATTGCATCTGCATCGATGGTCAAATTTGAACTCTCATAAATGTTCTGTAAAATTGTAGGTACATATGTAAGTACATACAGTACATAGGGTAAAAACAGTTTTACGATAAAAGTGGATTAGTCAAAAAGGTTTTTATTAGGATGACCTTTCATTTTCCTATTATGTGAACATTTTTTTCTAAATTTCAATACTGCTTACGTCCAATGACCAAACTGATTAATTTTGACTGAAAAAAGGGTCCTAAAAATTGTGTCTCCGTGCCTCAAGGCTATCCCTCTTTTTTATGTAAAAACAGTTCTCTTCCTATGTTAAAATTTCTAAATAACCACTTTAGGATGATCATTCCCCCCCGGCAAAAATTTTATGTTGCCCTTTGAGATGAGCCAAATTACCTACTCGTAAAGTTATTATGTACATAGGTAGAGGTAGGTACCTACACTCGGGAAAAAACATGTCAAGGTGAACTTATAAGTACAGTACCTACCTTCCGAATTAGAGGTAAACTTGTCATCGGCGGTTTAATGCTTTCTATGAACGTTGTCCACATCTGATTTTTCATATTTAAAAAAGTTTTTAAACTTCTAACTGTGGGAAAAGTCCAATTCATAGCATTTTCGCAATCCGATTTCTCATAAAAACATCTATTGATCGTAATATAAGCCTGTTGATAGTTGTATGAAAACGGTTATTACTCATTACTTCAAGTTGATTTTATATTGAATTCCTTCGAAATTCGAAAATTGAAATTTATTATTATTACTAACACTTTTGATATCCATATCTTTCGTAACGTTGACCATGCCGGCAAACCTATGTTCCATGCCTTTGCGATAAATGGTGGATTTTAAAACAATGATCGTGTCCGATATAATGGTGATGTTTCGTATTCTATAAGCGACGTACGATACAATCGTTTGCGAATTCTACGAAAATAATTCATATACTTATTGAGTGTATTTTAAAATAAATCTTAAGAACTTTATTTCAAAAATAATAATCGGATCGTTCTCACCATACAAGAGATCAGTAATATTCCAGCACAGATGGCGACGATGTAGGCTTTCATTTTTGCGACTGACCAAATTCTGCATTTTTTACCTAATTATGCACTTTATCGAGTACATAATATAACGTAGTAATATGTATCTACTTATTCGGATAATTTCCGTGACATAAAAATGATGAATTTCACACTGTATTTTTCAAAGATTGTTATTAAAGCACATTCACGCATAGGTATATTCAGATAGGTAGGTATTTGATATTTTTCTGAAGATAAGTGCTTAATATACCTACTACATTATATGTAATATGGACGGAATTTTATGAACAATTACGGAGCTTATTATGATACCAGCCTCTATTCACAATTTTTAGCCAAATTTTTGTAAAAAATGATGGCTATTGCGGTAGGCCCAACTTTGGATAAAAAGGTCGGGGGTCAAAAATTTTGATAGTTCTCGACGTTTTGAGCTCAAACTAAACGATTCCCGGTGTGTCAGATTTTATATCATAATACGTAGTACATATAAAAAGCTACAAGCAAAAAACGAGCAAAAAGAAGTTCAGCAGGCTCTCATTCAGCCCCAATTACACCTAGGAAGCTAATTTTTTTTTTAATAGAAAGCTCTCGACGAGTACTTGATGCAAAAACTATAGCGAGGTCCAAATTTTGATTTTTAGGGTTCCAAATTTAGGAAAAGAGAACCTAAAATCAATTTTTAAAAATTTTGGAAATACGTTTTCTTCCAAATTGCATTTTGAACTGAATTCCAAAATTTGAACCGATTTGATCCCATACGGGGGGAAATATGGCCCAAAAACTAATTTTTGGGCCCCCTCCTCCAAACTTATGAAAACTGGACCGATTTTGCTCATTTTTGTTTTAAAATCTTCCTTATGATGTGTAGATATGTTATAAAACATTTTGAATTCAAAATTTTTTAGTTAAAGCATGAAAAATTAAAAATCAAAAAAACGTTATTTTGAACAATTTCAACTTTGAACTTCAAATTTCTCGGCCGAATATTTCTAATTTGCTAAGCATTTCATTTATAATCAAAATAATAGTAAACAAAAAATCCAACATAATTCTCAGCCAGTATTTCTTTTTTTAATTATTCATTTTGCTTAGTAAGTTGTAAGTAAGGAAAGGGACTTGGGGTGAACCTTGAAAAAGCGATCGAGTTCTGAGAGAGAAAAGGGAGAGGGAATGGGGGGCTGTATTTATATATATATCTATTTATAAACCTTATATATAAGGAAACCTGAAATTTCGGGAATGGGCCTATCGTGATCCCAGACCCTCGAAACGCAAAGAAAAGTCACTCCCTGACCCAACTCCCACTATCGCAACAAATACAATAATCCACTTTTCTCCGAAAAGTCGGTAAAAATTGTTGGAGGCTGTGGATGGGGTCCAATCAAAAATCTGACGTCATATTCGAGTTCAGCGTCATCAAAAACATAACATTCCATGTGCCGCACGAACAAAACAATTTTTTCAACTTTTACCCCATTTGATGAGGTGCTGGGGGCCCTGAATGGGGTCCAATCAGAAATTTGAGGTCGTATTCGTGTTCAGCGTCGCCAAAAACATACAATTCGATATATCACATGCCCCAATTTTTTTTTTGAAAGTTGTGTCCAAATTTGGGGGAGTACCTAGGTGCTTTTTTACCATTAAATGATCCCATCTCGAAAATTTAATATTTCGAGAAAGCATCAAAGGTACGTCTATGGAATATTTTTCATAATTTCACATGGTAGCTCCCACTTACAGCGCGATTTTGAAATTAGAACTTTCAACTTTTGAAAATTTCAAAACACTTGAAAAGTTTAAAATGCAATTCCCTTTTGTACTGTGGAATCAGTTTTGATGAAAGTATCATAGCTTTGGAGGTATGCGCTATTGAAGTTGAGTAGGTACCTTGATACATTGTGAAAATAATTAGAGCCCCCCACCCGCCTCCTGAGGAGGCTGGGACCAAACTGATGGCGAGTTTCTTACTTATTGGGTGGGTAGACATTGTAAAAAAATTGAGCGAAATCGAAAGACATGACTTTTAACATCGCATTTTTTGATCGAATTGACATGAAATGACCCGACCATTTTTCCAAAACTAAAAAATCTGAAAAATTGGAAAGAATCCGTTATTTTTTACAAAATCATCTGAAATACCTACATATTTTATTGTTTATTCAGTTTCAAAGTTTCAGTACAAAATGAGTAGGTAAGTATTCAGCTATCTGTAGATATGTTTGTAGTTTAGTGCTTGCTGGTAGAATTTCCTCGATTCCGAGCTCGGTCTCGTTTCACGAATGAATGAATGCTTCCTTCCATCCAAATAATAAGGGCCTTCTGTTTGTTAGAATATAATAACGTTATCTCAATTTGATAATAGTACTTCAACGCCTCTGGATAAAAAGCCATTATTGCATCTGCATTGATGGTCAAATTTGAACTCTCATAAATGTTCTGTAAAATTGTAGGTACTTACATAATTATGTACGTAGGGTAAAAGCAGTTTTACGGTAAAAGTGGAATAGTCCGAATATAGTCGACAAAGTTTTCACAAGGATGACCTTTCATTTTATACTTTTTGAAAATTTTTTGTCTAAATTTCAATACTGCTTACGTCCAATGACCGTACTGATTAATTTCGACTAGAAATAAAAACTCCTGAAAATTGTAGCTGTGTGCCTCAAGGCTCTCCCTCCTTTTATAGAATGAAAATCAGAATAAGGATCATCCGGTAAAAACAGTTCTTTTCCTATGTTAAAATTTCTAAATGACAACTTTTGTATGGTTATCCCTCCGGCAAAAATTTCATGATTGCCTACTGAGCTGAGCCAAAGTACCTACTCATACTATGTAGGTACACTTTATCTGGAAAAAACATGTCAAGCTGAACTTATAAGTATGTACCTACCTACCTACCTTTCGAATTAGAGGGAAACTTGTGATCGGCGGTTTAATGCTTTCTATGAACTTCGACCACATCTGATTTTTCATAATATAAAAAGTTTTGAAACTGCTAGCTGTGGGAAAAGTCCAGTTCTGAAAATATTCGCAATCCGATTTCTCAAAAGAACATCTATTGATCGTAATATACGCCTGTTGATAGGTACATATATATGAAAATGTTGATTACGTCTTGTTACTTCAAGCTAATTCTACATATATCGATTTCCTTCGAAAATTGGAATTTATCACTAACACTTTTAATATCCATGTCTTTCGTAACGTTGACCTTTCCGGCAAACATATGCTCCATGTCTTTGCGATAAATGGTGGAATTTAAAGTTATCACGTTGTCCGATATAACGGTGACGTTTCGTATTCTAACGACGTATACAACCGTTTGCGAATTCTACGAAAATAATTCGTACATTGAGTAGGTACAATCTATTTTAAAATACATCTTTAGAATTTTATCTAAAAAAAAAAAATAATAATAATCGAATCGTTCGTACCATACAAGAGATCAGTAATATTCCAGCACAGATGGCGATGTAGGCTTTCATTTTTGCGACTGACCAAATTCTGCATTTTTTAATTATGCACTATATCAAGTAGGTACATATAACGCAGTAATATGTACTTATTCGGATAATTTCCGTGACATAAAAATGGTGAATTTTGCACTGTAGTTTTTAAAGATTGTTATTTTAAAGCACATTCACGCATGGGTATAATATTATTTAGATAGGTAGATATTTGATATTTATCTGAAGATATATAAGTGCATAATAGGGTACGAATAATGTAAGCGAAATTTTGCGAATAGGTAATTACGGAGCTTATTAGAATAGCAGCCTCTATTTGCAATTTTTTAATGTCATGTATGTACTTAAGCACGACTATAGAGTATCTTTAACGTTAATACTAGTAGCATTCTGCGGTTAATACTATACAACGTACTACAAACAAACCTAGATGTACGTAGTACCTACTTATAGGAATGAATCATGAGGGAAAAAAAGCTCGAGGATTTTTACCAATGCCAATACACAGAAGCCTTCATTTTGAGTTTAAAACAAATCGTTTATTTTTGGGTGATTTCATGTTTTGAAAATTTTTTCTTCTCAAATATTTCCCATTAATTTTGTAAATAGCCGTGATACTGAACACGAATACGATGTCAGATTTTTGATTGGATCCCATCCATGGCCCCCAGCCCCTCCCCAAATGGGGTAAAAGTTCAAAAAATTGTTTCATCTGTGCGACTTACAGCTTATGTTTTCGGTGACGCTGAACTGGAATATGACGTCAGATTTTTGATTGGCCCCCTCCACGACCTCCAAAATTTTTTGTCGACTTTTACCTGGGGGGAAGTTCTGGGGGCCATGGATGAAGTGGATTGAAAAACTATGGCTATATTCGTGTTCAGCGATATTGAAAACATACTCTTTTATGTGTCACACGAACGTTACCATGGGGGCTGTGGACGGGTCCAATCAAAAATCTGACTCATATTCGTGTTCAGCATCACTAAAAACATTTATAATTTTATAATCAATCAAAAAATTTAAAATACCACAAAATACCAATACCAAAATATTCGTCGTCGTGGTTCCTTATCCTTTACAGGACATTGGAAATCGCATTTTTGTGGTACCCTTACAGGGTGAGGCGTATGCCTATTGCCACTGCGATTATTCTAGAGAATCGACGTTGTTTCGAGCTTCCACTAGTAGTTTCCCATTGCTTTCTAGTGACATCTACACAAGCACCTTGGAACTAGCCGGGTAGTTTAGAGACCCTGAGCTCCTCAGTGTTGACCTCTATAGACACTCGAACCAGTTTCAGCTTTTTGATTCTGCTAACAGATGGCGTGCATTATCTGTTAGCTCGGCTGAACTGGTAGTCCCACGGTACTTACTTGGTGTGTAATGTTGATAATTGCAGGAAAGATTTTTTAATTACACGCACAAGCTTGCCTCTGTAGCTGGGTTTGAACCAGGTACCTCGTGAACGGAGGTCCGCGGCTCTACCTACTACGCCACCGAGGGAGGTACCAAAATATACCATTGAAAATTATTTCAGTATTGGTATTTTGGTATTAATACTGTTTCAAAAAATTTATCAATATTTTGTGAATTGGTACTTCGTCTGTCTACTAATCGGTATTGGTAAAACAGTATTTGTAATTTTTTTTCCAAATTTGCCGGTATTGGTATTTTGGTACTTATATCAGTATGCAGCCCTGCAGTGCCTCATGTCGATAAATAGAATTACACCTAACCTTCATCATCTGACAAGACTCCTGCCACCACAAATAGCTGGAATCAAGTGATCTTACGTACCTACTCTTGGTCTTTGGCGCGTAGCCGAGGTAACCTTCAAGTATGTCCTCTAACACGCCTTATATAATTTCCCACATCAGCATGCATCTTATGTTATAGGATATAAATAGCATAATGTAAGGATGCATTATTAGAATAACCACCTAAGTGGTGAAGGCATATTGCACCATATCAATAGCATTACTAAAACTGCAGGGGAAATATTTTGGAATATAGTGGTGTGAATTTTTAAATCATCATTCATTTAACCTAATGCCAATTTTAAAAAAACGAAAACATTTGGAAAGTTTTTGTCCATCATCTTGAATCGTTTGAAATTGACGTACCTAAAACTGCTTTTATACCCATGTATTTTACAGAACATTTATGAGAGTTCAGATTTGACTGTCGATGCGAATGCTTTAATGGCTTTTTATCCAGAAGCGATAAATTACTGTGCTCCCCCTCCATTTTGAGACCCCATTTCGAAACTTAAATATTTCAAAAAGGCATCAAAAAGTACATCTATGGAAATTTTTTCAAAATTTTAAATGGTAGCTCCCACTTACAGCGCCATTTTGAAATTTGAACTTTCAACTTTTGAAAATTTCAAAATGCTTAAAAAGTTTTAAATGCAATGCCCTTTCGAACTGTGAAATCAGTTTTGATCAGAGTATCAGAGTTTTGGAGGAGTGTGCTGCTGAAGTTGAGTACCTCGAGACAATGTGAAAATAATGGAAGCTCTTCCTCCCCACCCGCCCCCCGGGCAGGGCTGGGACCAAACTGATTGCGGGTTTCTTACTTACTGGGTGGGTAGACATTGTAAAAAAAAATTGCGCAAAATCGAAGGACATGACTCAAAAACGTTGGTATGAGTTGAGGTGATATGACCCTCTACTGAGCAATTGGAATTAGTGTTGGCCTGAGAATATTCTCAATGCGCATAATCTGAGAATATTCCCGAATATTCTCAAATGCTTGGAGAATATTCTCTCAAAAAAATAAAAATCATGACTTTTTTCAAAAAATTTAAAGATTTTTCAACAATTTTCCACAATTTACAAGTTTTACCACTAAGGTAGAGTGGGGTAATTGCAAAAACGGAGTAATTGCAAAATTGTGACCTCATGCAAACAAATATCAATTTTCTGGTTGTGCCAACTAGGGGGTGTCGAAGCAACGACCTTTACCGACATATTCACCTGGTCACAACTCGCGGGGTTCAACTTGTCGCTCAGTAGCAAACACTTTTATCAAAGCATGTTGAAACCACTCATAAGTAAAGTGAGAGGTGTTTTTTAAAAAAATGCATGTGAAATAGAAAAAACTGTCGATTTATCTTGAATTTTCGCGATTTAGGGTCATGAAGGAATAAAGTTTAAGGTAAGATATCGCAATTTAAATTTTTTTTTTTATTTTGGCCGTAAATTGCGTTTTTGCAATTGCCCCAGAAAAAATCGACTCGGGGTAATTGCAAAAACGATTTTTTTTTTTCATTTTTGCACTTACCACAAATATTTTTTTGCTCCAAATAACTTGAAAATGGTTCGAAATAACAAAAAAAATAAACTTCCACAGTCACATGATGAGTTACACGTTAGAGAAGTGATTAACAGTTTTACTGAATTTTTAAATTATTGCTCCTTTTTGATGTTCTACTGATATATTTGACGAAAAATGTATTTCTTTGACGAGTTTTTTACATAAAAAACATCAGAAATGACCAATAGTTGAATTTTTGTTCATTTTAGCGAGTTTTAAAAAAAATAATTTTTCAACATTTTTTCACTCCCCTAAAATTTTTTTTTGGGAAGTGGAAAACTTATCGAATTTTTCACCGAATCAAGACCGCGAATACATCAAAAGTTAGCAAATGACACGTAGAATACAGTGAGTGTGTTGAAAATGCAAAAAATACAAAAATAAAAGAAACATTGTCCACTTTTGCATTTACCCCAACATGGGGTAAATGCAAAAGTCAATTTTCAAATTTTCAAATTGAAATTTTCTCCACGATTTGTGGACCAAATTGTACCAAAATTTTACTATTGATAGAGAACCCCCTGAAGTATACGTGGTACAAATTTCAGCTTCATCCGTGCAATAGTCTTCTCACAGTGCCCTCTCAAAGTGTCACTAATCAAAAAGTGCTTTGCAATTACCCCACTCTACCTTACTTTTCTTTATAAATTTCCAATTTTCCTTAATAATTTGAAACCTTTTCATGGAAAGTTTCCTATCTTCCATTCTAATATCAACTCAAACGCTTTTTTGGGGACCATTTCACACCTCTTAAGTCCCTATAGTCATTTTGTATTTTTCAGGAAACTCCCCTTTTTTGAATGGTTCTAGCCCCACCCCCCTAGGGGTAGAAGTACAGTTGACATATCACTAGATCGGAAATTTGACGTAGAACACAAAAATCAAGCTATTTTCGACGTAAAATCAACCCCTCGCGAGAAAATCGGAAAAAACGCCGCGGTGAGACACTTTTCACGCTCTAGCACGCGACGCACGCGGGGTACAGGGTGACACTTTTAGTATGTTAAATAGGACCCCTTCCACTACAGTATCCCGCAAAAAAACCTTTTGTCAATAGTCTTCTCACAGTGCCCTCTCAAAGTGTCACTAATCAAAAAGTGCTTTGCAATTACCCCACTCTACCTTACTTTTCTTTATAAATTTCCAATTTTCCTTAATAATTTGAAACCTTTTCATGGAAAGTTTCCTATCTTCCATTCTAATATCAACTCAAACGCTTTTTTGGGGACCATTTCACACCTCTTAAGTCCCTATAGTCATTTTGTATTTTTCAGGAAACTCCCCTTTTTTGAATGGTTCTAGCCCCACCCCCCTAGGGGTAGAAGTACAGTTGACATATCACTAGATCGGAAATTTGACGTAGAACACAAAAATCAAGCTATTTTCGACGTAAAATCAACCCCTCGCGAGAAAATCGGAAAAAACGCCGCGGTGAGACACTTTTCACGCTCTAGCACGCGACGCACGCGGGGTACAGGGTGACACTTTTAGTATGTTAAATAGGACCCCTTCCACTACAGTATCCCGCAAAAAAACCTTTTGTAGGAATTAGTCCGAATAAATCTTCCCATTTTATCTAAAATCCCTGTACTATAGTTAATAGGTGAAGAAAAAACCACAAAAAGTGAATTTTCAAGAAACCAACCAAGAACATAACCAAAATTTTGAGCAAAAAACTAGGACGAGCGAACGAGCGAATGCTATTCTGAATTTGAGCGCAGTTCCCTTACTTTACTCATTTCAAAGCCTCAGCTGACACAGTGAGCCAACGCGTATTCTGGAGCTTGTCTTATGAGGTCATCCTCTATTTCTTCCATTGTTAGCATTCCATTTAATTTTACCAACTTAGTAAACCCCAGTTTTGCCTCTGAATTTGTATCTCTCGTTCCTCTTCAAGATCCTTTAGTATGTTTTTGACTTGAGCCGAGGTCAGTTTACCACCATGTAGTGCACTGATCCGCAGGTATTCTGTTGAGCTGGTCAGGGGTGTTCTTGCTGTACCATTGTGAGGGAATGGACTCTGCTACATAAAGTATTGGGGAAGCTATGTAAGGAATCCAACTTACTCGAAACGTGTGTGTTAAATCAGTTGAAAATTGCTGCTTGGGTGCATCTATGTATTTTGACATGATCAGATTGATTTTCTTGTAGGATATCTTTATGAAGGTAATTTCATGGCAATTTTTTTTCTAAAAATTGGTCATTTCTAATCAGTGATTGTTTTCAGTTACTCACTTACTCCATTTCCTTCGAACCAAATCTGATGAACTCATGTTTATTGATGTAGAGTTAATTGAGACATGCTTATGGGTGGGGTGGAAAGGATATACTACCCCAGTATTAAAACTCAAAATGTTGAAAATGAACTTCTTAGCCCATGCTTCTGTTTTTTGAGTGACGAATTGTCAAAACTTGAGCTTTTAAACAAAAATCAAAGGCAGTGCAAGAAAATAATGAAAATCACAAAATCCACCATTCAGAGCCAACATGTGAACCATCAGCATTCACTTCGCAAAACACAAAAATAAAAAAACTATCACGCATAAAGCTTTAATTTTATTTTTCAATTCTTTCTACTGGAATTTCCACGAATCCGGGTTCTGTCTCGTTTTACAAATGAATGAACACCCAATTCTATCCAGATAGTGACAGCTCTGCTTTTATCCGCATAAAAAAAGATTGCTTCCGCTCTAAAATAGTAATTTATCGCATCCGGATAAAAAAGTAGTATATTGTTTGCATCCATGTTCAAATCCGGAGATTCGTAAATATTCTGTAAAATGTGCATCAAAAATGGGTAGGTAATTTGAAAAATTGAACTGCAGATTCTTATAATTGAGGATAGGTATTTTTAATTCTTATTATCTAATGTACTGCAAAGTTGAGAAAATTGTCTCCGAAGTCCGGTTTATGATTTAACTTAGGTAGATACTTACTTTTCGAATGAAGGGGAAATCCATAGGTGGTTTAATATACTTTACTGCAGGTGTCCACAATTGATTTTTCATATTAAACACCTGTTTTAAACTTCTGACTGTCGGAAATGTCCATTTCTGAAAATACTCGCATTCAGATTTCTCATAAACGCATCTGAAAATGGTGATTTGGCCCTGTAAATAGGCAATAAAACAAGATTGGTACCTATTCTCAGTTTCAGCCGTAGATATATGCATAGATTTGAATTTCTTTGAAAATTGAATTACTGCTAACAAATTTCATATCTATGTCTTTTGTGACGTTGACTTTGATGGCAACTTTATCCTCCATGTTACTGTGGTAAATGGTGCAATTCAGTGTAGTTATGCCGTCCGAGATAATGGTGAAGTTTCGCATTCTGCAGGCATATTCAACCTTTTGTAAATTCTACAAAAATAAGTCGTTTTCAGAATAGGTATTGTATTTTGAAAGATGCCAAGTACATAGGTAATAAGAATTTCTGATTAAATAACCAAATCATTCTTACCATAAGAGAGATGAATGTTGCCCCAACATAAATTAGGATGTAGATTCTCATTTTCAAGTAGGTACATCTGTCGAGTACAGTAGTTTTTCAGCAAATAATTGGAATTATTTTTAATCGGCTTAAAATACGGCACTAAATACACAGGTACCTAAATTACATTGTATTTTGTACTATATTTTGGTGGAAATTATTACTAGTTAGGTATTTGTTAGCTAAATAAAGATAAGTGCGAAATTGAGGCAGTATTTGATCTGTAGATATGAATAATTAGGAGGCATTTTGTCGTTGCATTATCACCAAGTATACGAGTAGGTAGGTATAAAACTGCAACACAGAAATAATCTAAATTTACCGATCAATGTGAAAAACAAAATGAGGATCAATACCGGAAAATTCCAAATATAAAATTATTTAAATTACCTGATGGTGTTGAAAAAAATAAACAATTCTACTACGGAAAATTTTTAAATTGAGAATATCAAAGTGGGTACATGAAACGTGAATTGAGGACTTAGTAAGTATCGATGAGTTGATCTACGGATCAAAAAAACACAAAAAAATCGTTTAAAAGATCAACGTTTTCAATCATGTGGCGAAGTACAATCAGTTCAAGAGGTCAAAATACGAAATCAAAAATTTCCAATGGAACATTTTGGAGCATGTTTTAAAAAATTTGAGCCCGAAATTGAGCCCCGATTTTCAGAATTTTTGAAAAACTTGCCATTTATGACTCATCAAAATGAGTTAAATTTCTAACAGAAAATCAAAAATTTCCATCGGAACTTTTGTCTCAATAATACACATTTTTGGGAAGGTGTTGATGTACTTTTCGATTTCGGAGGGGATATCTGGCGTGAATGGAGAGCTATTTTGCCTATTTGTACTTTGTGGACATAAAATCTGAGGTTTCATATACTTTTCTCTATTTTTACATTAGATATTACTTTTAGATTGAATACCAGTAAATTATTGATGAATTGTAAATCACCTATTAGTTGAGGAGAACATCAGAAATATTTCAGTATTCGATTTCAATTCAAAATGAATACTCATCGACTTTGCAAAACAAGAAAGCAAAGAAACACTATGGCGAAAATTACACGATCATACAACTGTTTGTGTGTTTTTAGATTGACGTTTTCTCGTGGAATTCCTACGGTCCTGATCTCTGCCTCGTTTCACGAATGAATGAATACTTAATTCCAACCAAATCGTAAAGGCTGGCTTCTTTTTATCGGAATAAAATGCCAATACCTGCACTTGAAAATAGTAATTTATCGCCTCTGGGTAAAAAACCATTACCGCATTCGCATCCAGGTTCAAATCTGTACATTCATAAACGTTCTGTAAAATGAAAATAATTGAGAAATTAAACTTTTTTTTTACGAGGACGTCCTGAAATTATGCATTTCCAAATAGGTCCCTACACACAACAAAGCTGAGAAATGGGTCTCCAGCTGAACCTAATAGAGACTACTTACCTTCCGCATTAAAGGGAAACTTGACATCGGTGGTTTGGTGTTTTCCTTAAAAGATGTCCACATCTGATTTTTCATATTGTAAAAATATTTTACACTTGCAACCGTGGGAAAAGGCCAGTTCTGAAAATTTTCGCATTCTGATTTTTCATAAGTGCATCTATAGACTGTAAAATGCATCTGTTGATAAATATTGGTGAAAACAGTTAGCAGTTAGCACTCGTTGCTTCAAGTTGATTGTAAATTTTAATTCCTTCCAAATGTGAATTTTGTTACCAACACTTTTGATATCCATATCCTTTGTGACGTTGTATTTTAAGGCGACTTTATGCTCCATGTCTTGACGATAAATGGTGACATTTAAAACAACGATTGTGTCCGATAAAAGGGTGTAGTTTCGTATTCTGACGGCGTACATAATCCTTTGTACATTCTAAGGGGGAGGGGGAATACAGATTTGATCATATTATTTTATTGGAATTTTTGTGAAAAATTATCAAATCGTTCTTACCGTACAAGAGATGAATAATATTCCAACACAGATGACGATGTACGATTTCATTTTTGCTATTGACGAATTCTGAATTTTACAATAGTGCACTTACTGTACATACATACGTATGTACATACTTACATTGCATAGGTAATTGTATACTATATTCGTAACAAATGATAAATTTCACACCGAATTTTTTTGAAGGTTGTTATTAAAGCACATTCTCGTATAATTAGACTGGTACATACAGTCGATATCTCACTGAAGATAAGTATCGCAGGGACAGATACCTCGATTTGATGATTTACAATGTGTAATTTGGGAGATTTTATCAAAATTTGTGACTCTTGTGTTCGTTGGGGGGGGGGGGAGGGGGGAGGGAAATGTTGAGAGTTAATTCTGAAAATGAGTTTATCAAAAAGAGACCAGAAAAGGGTCTTAATTTTTTCAAATTTTCAAATAGTAGGTTTCAGTCTTCTGCCCTCGGAACTCGCTCGGGATTGGACCGCGAAGCGGTTGAGCTTTAAATTGCTCCAGCTTTAGCTTTCCTAATTGACATTTCGAACGTTTTAGATTTTTCCTGATTATCAAACCCTTTCCACATCTCAAATTTGAGCTTTCTAGCTATCATAGTTTCCCTAATCATTATTGTCACCCAGTAAGTCAGTAACATCAGACAATATGTAGCCTATATAGGTATGTTCAAGAATAATACTAGTACCTATTGAAAAAAAAAAACAATTTTCCATCCTTATAACGCGTGACAACGTTTTTTTTGATTTCCCAAAAAAAATTTTTTGGACTAAGCACGTTTAGGAATTCACATCTTCACTTGTAGTAATGAGTTAATTGAAAAATTATGTGAGTTGATGCACAGATCAACAGGGCTATCATTTTGTAGATAGTAAACTTTGAAAACTGGTAGGTAAAAGAAGGAAAATTTCGCTTTTCTTGATTATATCGTGAAAATATCAGGGATACTTAGAATTTTTACTCCAGTCGAAGATCAGAGAATTTTGTCAAATCAATGGTAGGTACCTACCTAATGCTGTAAAACTTCACATTTTACCCCTTTCTTTGCGAGCAAGTCCTGTTTTTTGGTAAAGTTGATTGAAAATGTTCGTATTTATCGCATTTACAAAAGATATTCCGTTTTCTTGCCTTGGTAGGTAAACTTTTTTTTTAAAAAGTTCGATATTCTGGAAAAATTGGCACAAACTAATTTTTTCCTGAAAAATTACCAAAAATCACCCAGAATCGTTAAAAAATCCCATTTCTGCGAAAATTTACAGAAAGACGTCGTATTTTCTGCAGAATTTTCGAAAAATTCTAATTTTTATCAACATTAATCAGTTATGCCTCAATCGCCAAAATTGTCATAAGGTCTTTAAAAAAGTCAACTTGTTTTTTGCTGAAATCAGTAGAAAAGATTGTGGTTTTTAATTGTTTTTTTGTTGATTATAAATATTTTTTTTAAATGCCAAAATTTATCAGAGAGTCATTTTTTAAATAAAATTGTCAAATGGTCGCAAGTTTTGCTAATATTTCCGAAAAATTCTGGCTTTATCACCAACACAGCCCAAAAACCATTGAATTTTGGCTCAGCTGCCTAAAAAGTCCTCATTTTATTCAAAAATTAGATGACAAACGTCTAGGTAGGTTTTTTGCCAAAGTTTGAAAATTCAAAACGTACATAGCCTCCTTTTATGTCCCATCCTATTTTTTTTCCAAAATTATACCGAATAAAAGTCCCATTTGTAATAGTGGGAGTGAGAAAGACTGCTAGAAGGAAAGATTATGATTATGATATGACTGTGCATGAGAAGTCGTCGTTGTGGTTCCTTGTCCTTTACAGGACATTGGAAATCGCATTTATGTGGTACCCTAACAGGGTTGAGGCAGATATGCCTATTGCCACTGCGATTATTCTAGGGAATCGGCGTTATTGTTTTTGAGCTTTCACATAGTATTTTCCCGTTGCTTTCTACGCTATCTACAACGTAGCTCATACATCACTAGCCGGGTTTTTACAACCCTGAGTTCTGTAATCACCGCTAGGTCTATAGTTGCTCAACCAGTTACAGCTTTTTGATACTGGCAACAGATTGCGTGCATTTCTGTTGCCTCTGCTGTTCTGGTGCTTGGAGCCTTAACCAGTAATAGATGTTAAATGCACTACAATGTATACATTACACGTTAATGCCTGCATCTCTAGCGGGATTTGAACCCATGACCTCTTGTTCAGAAAGCTGTAGCTCAGCCCACTAAGCCACCGAGCGCGCATGAGAAGAATTCTAATAATTTTATGATAGACAAATTCTGAGAAGTATTTGTTATAGTGGAAATAAATATTTCTCAGGTGCCTGCTTAGCTTGAGATGGAGAGACTTAGTCAATCAACTTCACTATTCACTTTAAAAATATGTTTGATTACTATTTTAATCGAAATGAAATAGGAGAAATTATATACAGTAGTTTTAATTGGAAATATATACAATAATTTGAGATGTTTGTACCAAATAATCATACTTAATAAATATAACTATTCTGTATTGCTATGAGATTTGATGGTGGCATCATAATCGGCCAAGACTATGCAGGTGTCTTAAAACACTCGCGAGTATAGCTTGGAAGATAGTTATAAAGCAGTGTAAAACAATGAGAGATAAATTACAACAGCGTCTTTAAACTAAATAGATCAATCTATGGGTGATTAAAACATCGTCATCCATAGATTGACACAATTACGCTTAACAATAAAATTTATGTATGGTAATTGCAGGTGCACGCAACCCTGTATAAAAGGTTCTACAATTACCTGAGGAGATGGAGTACATTTCTAAATCAACTGTTCACGTTGCCTGCCTCTCCCTGGCAACCCCAATAATAGTCGCTTCGGCAGGTATGCTTAGAAGACCCATTTTTGTAGGGATAGTATCTCAGATTTCCGGATAAATCTGGATAATAACCAGAAAAGTACCACGATCTTACAAGGAAATTAACGAAGTATTGCGTTATAAAAAGAAATCAAATAATTCCATCTATAGATGGGTACACTAAAAAATGTAGGGACCACAGTACCATAAAGATACTCTGGTCAGCAACATTTAATAGCTGGTTGAGCTTAAGAGGAAACTGGCAAACTGCCACAGACTAGTTCTTGAAAGACTGATTTTTTAGCGAGTATGAAGCTGGAGCTGGACCCCAGCTTTGACAGAATTATTGCATGATAGCCTTGAGCATGCCCCTACAGTAAGTTTCGCATAATCTTGCCTAAGGTCGGCAAGATCATAAAACTACGTTGAGGAGAAATTACGTTATGAACACCTACAGGCGGTCAGGGCAGTCCTGCTCAACACACATTTTTTGCAACAATTCTCAAAAGTCCTATTTTTTGCCGAATAAGACATACCTAGAATTATTTTTGATCGGCTTAAATGTAGGGAACTAAATTACATTGTATTCTGTACTATATTTTGGTGGAGGTTATTACTAACTTGAATAGGTATTTGTTAGCTAAATAAAGATAAGTGCGAAATTGAGGCAGTATTTGATCTGTAGATACGAATACTTAATTAGGAGTAATTGTCGTAGCATTATCACTAAGTAAGTATACAAATAGGTATTAGGTTAGGTCATGGTTAGGTATAACACTGCAACTAAGAAAGAATCTAAATGTACCGATCAATGTGGAAAACAAAATGAGGATCATTACAAAAAAATTTTAAATACCGGAAAATTCCAAGTATGAAATTATTTCAATTAAGTATGTGATGGTGTTGAAAAAAACTGACAATTCTACTACAGAAAATTGTTTCAAATTGAGAATATCAAAGTGGGTACATGAAACGTGAATTGTAGAATTGGTAAGTATCTATGAGTTGATCTACGGATCAAAAAAAACACAAAAAATCGTTTAAAAGATCAACGTTTTCAATCATGTGGCGAAGTAAGATCGGTCCAAGAGGTCAAGATACGAAATCAAAAATTTCCAATGGAACATTTTGGAGCATGTTTTAAAAATTTTGAGCCTGAAATTGAGCCCCGATTTTTGGAATTTTTGAAAAACTTGTCATGTGACTCATCAAAATGAGTTAAATTTTTGACAGAAAATCAAAAATTTTCATCGAAACTTTTTCGATCCTATAACACGACTCTCGATTTTTGGCATTTTTGAAAAAGGTATCATGTGATCTATCGATAATGAGTTGAAATTTCGACATAAAATCAAAAACTCTCATCAGAATATTTCTATACCATTCCTCTTCGTAATTTTAAGATTTTTTTGTCTCAATAATACACACTTTTGGGAAGGTGTTGAACTGTTGATGTACTTTTTGATTTTGGAGGGGATATCTGGCGTGAATGGAGAGCATTTCGTCTATTTGTACTTTGTGGACATAAAATCTGAGGTTTCATATAGTTTTCATTATTTTTACATTACCTTACTTTCAGATAGAATACCAGTAAATTATTGATGAATTGTAAATCACCTATGAGTTGAGGAAAATCATCAGAAATATTTCAGTACTTATTCGATTTCAATTCAAAATAAATACTCATCGACTTTGCAAAACAACCCATGCAAGAAAATCATAGATGAGTAGTACTATAGTACTATTTCAGTACTATTTCTGTAAAACTATTGAGTACTAATTCAGTACTGTAGAACTAAGTAGTACTTAGTATTACTTCAGTACTACTTCTGTATAACTATTCAGTAGTACTTCAGTATTGGGATACCAAGTAATGCGATAGTACTATTCCAGTACTACTTTAGGTAAGACTTAGAGCCCTGCGCCGACAGCGAAATGATCGGCGGCGGCTACAGTACGCGCAGCACTGTGGCTGGCGGCGGAGCCGATTCCAGCCGAAGGTCTTGGCGGCTGCCAAAATTTTGCTCGGCGGCGGCTCAGCCGGCTACAAAGTTGAAATTTTGGGGTAATTTTTCATAAATTTTAAAATTACCCCAAAATAAAAATTGGAAAGCAAAATTAAATTCAACTTCTCAAATGAAAATACCAATTTTTTCCGAGCTGAAAAGATTGGCTGTTTTTAATGACGAAAACGAAAAGTTTTGATTTGATTTTTGTTTTTGAAAAAGTCAAAATATTCGAAAAATCCTCCTGAAATTTGCTGATTGAGTGAGTTGAGCCGGCTCAGCCGAGCAGATTACTCGGCGGCGGCTGCGGCGGCTGAAGTAATTTTTGAAACGGCGGCGGCGGCGGCTTGAAAAATGTTTGAAAAATCGGTGGCGGTGGCGGCGCGGCGCGGTGGCGCAGGGCTCTAGGTAAGACTATTCAGTACTACTTCGGTATTGTGGTATCAAGTAGTACTATAGTACCATTCTAAATACTACTTTAGACAAATTTCTCATTTTATGGTCTATGTTCAAGCTTAAACTTATTTGTTAAAAATAGGTATGTGAGTTTGAATTTCAATTATACCTGCCCAGCACACGTTTTTTCTGAAATTTAAAAAATTAAGTAGCTAATAAATACGGCAATTATTTCTATATGCTGGAAAAACAGCAAAAAAAACTCTCATAATAAGTGATTATACAATAAAAAAAAAAAAAAAAACCGCATTACATTAATATTATTGTGCTCAGAACCCAAAGACTGCAGAAATAAGTGCTATAAAACTGCTCCATCATGGGTAGGTATCAAAATGTAGGTATGTATGTATTTTCAATGAGCTATCAGAAAACCTAAAAAACGTCAAACATTAATTTTTTTAAAAACACAAATGCAGCGATCATCGTTTTTAATTTTCATATAGGCTATAAAAAAAATAAACATTCAGTTTTTTGTATTGACAATTTCAAAATTTTTGTTTTTTCCCATTTTTCAAACTGATTTTTGCTGTTTTTCTCCCACAAAAAACTGTAACGACCTGAAAAAACTTCAAAATCAACGTTTTTTTAAACTAAAAAAAGCATTTGCATTTATTTATTCCAAAAATATGCGAAAAAATGCGCTATAAAGTGTCATCATTTGTCTCAAAATTGCATGAAACTGACAAAACATAAAGAAAATTGCTATCTGCGGTATTTGGTGCAGCAAAAAAATATACGATATCATTAAAACAATTGCCTTACTAATAATGTACTGCAATTTTTTAAAAAAAGGAAATATTTCAGAATAACAAGGATAATATGCTTATATTGTTCAAAATGTGCTATATCCATTGAAGTCCCCATAGTCTAGTGGTTAAGTTTAGGCAGTTAGGAACGTAGGGTCGCAGGTTCGAATCTCAGGTTAGGTAGGAAATTTTCGTTAATGGAATTGGATGGTATATGAATAAATCATTCGATAGATAAAAAGTAAAACGATTACTGATAACATAAATTGTGCCAAATGTACTTAATATTTTTAAAAATTAATTTAAAAATGTTAAAATGTAGTACTAGGTACAGTTCTTTTGAGTAGTACTACAGTAATATGTCCTAGTAGTACTGCAGTAATACTTTCTCAGTAGTACTACAATAATACTTCTTAGTAGTACTGCCAGTAAAACTGAATTGCTCAATTTAATACTACTGATAGTAGTACTGCTTTTAGTATTACTTTAGTAGTACTATTTTTCTGCATGGGAAGAAAGCAAAGAAACTCTATGGGGCAAATTGTAAAATCATACAATTGTTTGCATGTTTTTAGATTGACGTTTTCTCGTAGAATTCCTTCGATCCTGAGCTCTGTCTCGTTTCACGAATGAATGAATACTTATTTCCAACCAAACAGTAAAAGCCGGCTTCTTCTTATCGGAATAAAATGCCAATGCATGCACTTGAAAATAGTAATTTATCGCCTCTGGGTAAAACACCACACTGAGAAAAAAACCGTAGTGCAATGTACTACATTAGTGTGGTAATTTGCCTTTAGTTGGAGAATGTAGTACAAAGTGCTATAAGTGTAGTAGTTCAAGTACTACAACTATAGTACTTTTTAAATGCAAGTACTACAAGTGTAGTAGTTCGAGTACTACAAGTGTAGTAGTTCGAGTACTACAACTATAGTACTTTTTAAATGCAAGTACTATAACTGTAGTACTTACTTTTGAGTAACCACAAATTATAGCACTATTACCTACACATATCATAATCATTAAAATACGACAATTTTAATTTTTTTAAATTAATTTTCAAAAATAATGGGTGTATACAATACAATTTTGGTAATTATGATCGAATGTACATTTCGTCTATTGACTCATTGGTGCCTTTACCTTCCAATTTCATCAACGAAAATTTCCTGCCTAACTGGGGATTCGAACCTGCGACCCTACGTTCCTAACTACCTAACCTTAACCACTAGACTATGGGGACTTCTTAGAAAATAGCCCATTTTGAACAATATATGATCGTTATTCTGAACGATTTCATTTTTTTTTACAAATTCAGTGCTTTATTAGCTAGGTACTTTATTGACTAATTACTGAAAACTGAAATTCAATCTCATATAATTTTAGCAAATAAGTTTGAGCTTAGACTTTGACTGCAAAATGTGAAAGAATATGAATGGAAAAATCATATCAAATTAATTTCTTCGGGGAAAAGCTGCCATTTAATCCGCTTGTAGTTCTTTCTATTCAAACACTTACGTTAGCTCTAGTTGACAAGAAAAGTAATCACACACAGTCACTGTCACGTAATTTGCAATAGTGTTGTAAAAAAGAAAATTACGAATTAAATACTTTTTAAAATTTGAATACCATAATCACTTTACTAAGAAAACTTGTTAATATTTCAAAGACAAACTCAACAAAGATGTACCTGTGAGGTAGGTAAACATAGGTACGCACAACATTCAAAAACTTTACACCAACTTGTATAAAAGTATTCAAGTATCTAGATCTACTAACTTATAATAAAAAATTCTTAGGATCGAATAAAATGATTCCGCCGGTACATGATAAGAAAAGCACTAGGTACACTACATTGTGTATCACAATGTGCTACACTTTGTAGTCAAATGTGCTACACTTTGTAGTCAAATGTACTACACTTTGTGGTCAAATGAACCATAGAATATATTTTACTATATTTTATAGCATTTTCAACTACATACTATAGTGGTTTTGGCTTTGAGCTACATTTTGTGACATAAACACCTACAAATTGTGGTAGAAAGTACTACACTTTTTTCTCAGTGCATTATCGCATTCGCATCCAGGTTCAAATCTGTACATTCATAAACGTTCTGTAAAATAAAAATAATATGAGAAATAAATTTTTTTTACGAGGAATGTTGCCTAAAACTGCACACGTCCTGAAATTATGAATTTCCAAATATGGTACCTGCCTATGCCTATAGACTACTTACCTTCCGAATGAGAGGGAAACTTGCCATCGGTGGTTTAATGTTTTCCATAAAAGATGTCCACATCTGATTCTTCATATTGTAAAAATATTGTATACTTCCAACCGTGGGAAAATTCCAGTTCTGAAAATTTTCGCATTCTGATTTCTCATAAGTGCATCTATAGATCGTCAAATGCATCTGTTGATAAATATTGGTGAAAACAGTTAGCAGTTAGCACTCGTTGCTTCAAGTTGATTGTAAATTTTAATTCCTTTCAAATGTGAATTTTGTTACCAACACTTTTGATATCCATATCCTTTGTGACGTTGTATTTTAAGGCGGCTTTGTGCTCCATGTCTTTGCGATTAATGGTGAAATTTAAAACGACGATTGTGTCTGATATAATGGTGTTGTTTCGTATTCTAACGACGTACGTAATCCTTTGTACATTCTGAGGGGGAAGGGGGAATACAGATTTGATCATATTATTTTATTGGAATTTTTGTGAAAAATTATCAAATCGTTCTTACCATGCAAGAGATGAATAATATTCCAACACAGATGACGATGTAGGATTTCATTTTTGCGATTGACGAATTCTGAATTTTACAATAGTGCACTTACTGTACATATGTACATACGTACTTACATTGCATAGGTAATTGGATATTTTCGTAATAAATGATGAATTTCACGCCGTATTTTTTTGAAGGTTGTTATTAAAGCACGTTCTCGTATAATTAGACTGGTACAATACAGTCGATATCTCACTGAATATAAGTACAGGTAAGTACACGTGGAAATTTATAATAATAATTACGAGGTTTATACGAGAACCTATTGTTGCATTAGGCCTACTGGAGTACCTACGTACATCAACATCAATCAATCAGAAAATACCAAAATAGAAAATTATCAGATCAAAATCTCCGAATGTGAAAATTATCAAAATTAACAATGTTGCAATGGAAATTTCCAAATTGGAGGTGTCAAAAAGTACTTATAGTGATGAGTTGATTGAAAAATTATCTATGTAAGTTGATGCATAGATCAACAGGGCAATCATTCTGTAGAGATAGTAAACTTTGAAAACTGGTATAGGTAAAAGAAGGAAAATTTCACTTATCCTGATTATATCGTGAAAATATCAGGGATGTTTAGAATTTTTACTCCAGTCGAAAATCAGAGTGAAACTTCAGATTTTACTTTGTGAACAAGTCCTGTTTTTTGGTAAAATTGCTTGAAAATGTTCGTCTTTCTCGCATTTCCAAAACATATTCCGTTTTCTTGCCTCGGTAAATTTTTAAAAAAAAGTTCGATGTTCTGGCAAAATTGGCACAAACTAATGTTTTCCTGAAAAATTACCAAAAAAGATGCTGTTTTTTGTCAGAATCGTTAAAAAATCCCATTTCTGCCAAAATTTACAGATAGACGTCGTATTTTCTGCAGAATTTTCGAAAAGTTCTAATTTTTTTTAATCAAAATTAATCAGTTTTGCCTAAGTAAATCGCCAAAATTTTGGTAAGTTCTTTAAAAAAAGTCAACTTGTGTTTTGCTGAAATCTGTCGAAAAGATTGTGGTTTTTAATTGTTTTTTTGTTGATTATAAATACGAGTACCTATTTTTTTAAAATGCCAAAATTATCAGAGAGCCATTTTTTAAATAAAATTGTCAAATAGTCGCAAATTTTGCTAATATTTCCGAAAAATTCCGGCTTTATCACCAAAACAGCCCAAAAACTATTGAATTTTGGCCTCGTTTTATTCAAAAATTAGATGACAAAAGTCTAGGTAGGTTTTTTGTCAAAGTTTGAAAATTCAAAAGGTACATTGACTTCTCTTTTACGTCCTATTTTTTTCCAAAATTATACCGAATAAAAGTCCCATTTTTTGCAAAAATTCTCAAAAAGTCCTATTTTTTGCCAAATAAGACATAAGTATGCCAGTTTTCCCTTTTTTCATTTCTTTACTCAAATCAACCTTTAAAAGTATTGTTTTTATGCCGAAATTGCCCCAAAAAATTACAGGGTCTTCCAGAATAAACGCTCACGCAACAAATGATCCCAGCGTCTACCAAACAGATTTTTTTTAAATTTCAAATACACCACAAAATTCCCCACTTCAGGAGGATTCTAAATACATATTAGATTAGTTGGTTTGAGCTTGTTGAAGTGTCAAAAATTCACTTTCTTGAGAACGCCAATTTTTGCTATAGTCGCATAATAGGTTGAAGAAAATGTGGAGTTGTGACAAACTCGTGAGGGTTTATGATGCTCCAAATACACTATTCGGCTCGTGTTCATACCCATCTAACCAGAAATGAGTCTCATTGCTGAGTTTGTAGGGATTAAGATCAAGATAAGAGCCAAAATTCCGTAAGAGTAATGTCCATATTTCTGTACTGATGGGGTAAATTTCAGCAGAGACTGGATTTTATGCGGAAACAAAATTATATCGTTGGTTAGAACGCGATTAGAAGCAGTTGGTGACATGTTCTATCTCCGCGCCAGTCAAGCAACGCTCGTGCCGGTTGATTTCACTCGCAAATAGTGGTTCGGGCCTACTCGACATTCTCCGGCATGCGCGTTCGTTTGGCACCGCTCGTGCCTCTCGATTTGTCATGTGAAGCGCTTGCAAACTCGTTTTCTACCATCGGACGCTCGGAGACAGTCACAACGCTCCATGCCGGCCTTTTTAGATGCGTTAATTTGGATTTTTTGCAACAGTTTTTCAATATTTCCTAAATTTGGCAAATTTTTCGATTTTTTTAAAAAATAAGCGTTTTTTAAAAGGGTACATTCTGATGCTTCAACGAGCTCAAACCAACTGATCTGATACGTATTTAGAATCCTCCCGAAGTGAGGAATTTAGTGGTGTATTTGAAATTGAAAAAAAATCTGTTTGGTAGACGCTGGGATCATTTGTTGCGTGAGCGTTTATTCTGGAAGACCCTGTACATATTATGCTGCATTATTTTGCCAAAATTGCTGAAAAGAAAACAAAAAAAATATAAAAAATTTATGTTTTCCTCAAAATCATTTTTTGGAAAATCAAAAAGTCTTTTAATTTTTTTCAGGAGCATAAAAAAATTCAATTCAACGAATTTAGCACCTGTATGTAAGTATTTTGAGAACAGAAATTAAACAATAAGAGTATGATACGAAGTAACTTGAAGGTATACATAAATATACAAATTAATAAAATTATAACTTGACACCTAAATTTAAGAATTTATTTTTAAAATAGGTACCTACGAGTACATACGAGTACATAATATATAACGAAAATACAAAATAACAACTAACAAGTCGCCCTGATGAAACATTAAAAAAAATATAGGTACAAATGACGAATCTAAGAGCGAGTTTATTTTGTTTTGTTAATTTGTCTTCATGTTATTTTTTTTTTAATTTTAGAGTTGAATTCTAATGATTTTTTTTAGTAATCATTTCGAGTGAAATTGTTTTGTATAGCAATTTTAATAAATTTAATTTTATTGGTGATTCTTAGAATACTTAAATTTTTGCCTTGTGATTTAGAATTCCATTTTTTAAAATTTAGTTCAGAACTTTTCATATTTCAGATTGATTTTTTAGTGATGAATTTCAATGGATTTTTTTCGTGATGACAAGTGATGATTTCAAAGTGATTTTTTTGTGGTGATTTAGAATAAATGATTGGATATTGTTCAATGATGATTCAGTTTGAAACTTTTTTGTGATTATATCAAATAAAATTTTTTTGAATTTAGTAATTTTAATAAATTTGTTTGCCGATTTCTAGGATAGATTTTTGCCTACCTAATGATTTAGAATTTCATTTTTTTAAATTACGTAGTTTAGGTAGAACTTTTCATGGTAATTTTAAATTGATTTTTTATGTTGAATTCTAATAAATTTTTTTCCTGGGGTGAGAAATGAGTTTTCTTTATGACGATTTCAAGCGATTTTTTTGTGATGATTTAGAATAAATTATTCAGGAATGATTTATTAAGAGTAACAAAACAAGCTACGCACATTGCGCAGGTGTCTAGTATTCGCATGCTGTTAGATTAATGCTTTTTGGGTCGAATTTCGTCGATTTTGAGCTCTGTCTCGTTTCACAAACGAATGAATGCTTATTTCCATCCAAATCGTAAAGGCCCTTGTTTTATTGGAGTAGAAGAGCGGTAGTTCCACTCGATAATAGTATTTTATCGCCTCTGGGTAAAAAACCATCATCGCATTAGCATCCAGGCTCAAATCCGCACATTCATAAACGTTCTTTAAAATATTAAAAAATTAAACAGTTTGATATTATCTATCATTTTTTTGAAGATTAGATATTGTACCTATACCTTCCGAACTAGAGGGAAACTCGTCATCGGCGGTTTAATGCTTTCCATAATCGGTGTCCACATCTGATTTTTCATGTTAAAGACAGCTTTCAAACTTGCTACTGTGGGAAAATTCCATTTTTGAAAATTTTCGCAATCTCCTTTCCCATAATCGCATCTGTAGATCGTAACCTGGCCCTGTTGATGGGTATAAAAAAATTAGGTCTATCACTTGCATACTTCAAGTTGATGTTAATTTGAATTCATTCAGAAATTTAATTTTTTTCTTAACACTTTTAACATCCATATCTGTTGTGACGTTGAATCTCATGGCAACTTTATGCTCCATGTTTGACCGATAAATGGTGGAATTTAAAGTTATCACGTTATCCGATATGATTGTGTAGTTGTGTAATCTCGCGACGTATACGACCGTTTGTGAATTCTAAAAAAAAAAAAATCGTCTGTTTTGAGCACATTTTTGAATAAGTCTTTATCATTTTATTTAAAAAAATAATAATAATAATAATTAGATCGTTCTCACTTATACTTACCATATAAGAGAAGAGTAACATTCCAGCACAGATAGCGATGTAGGCTTTCATTTTGGTGACTGGCAAATTCTGCCTCTTTCATAATTATGCACTTACCAAGTGTAACCGAAGTGTAGGTACATGTTATGATAATTTTCGTGACAGTTTCGCGCTGTATTTTTTTTATAGGTTTGTTATTAGAGCAGATTCTCGTAGGCATGTTTTTAGATAGGTATTGATATTTCTCTGGAGATAAGCTCATAATATCTGATCAATGTTGACTGAATTTCACGAATAATTACGCAGCTTATTATGATAGCAATCTCTATTGACGATTTCCAACGTTGTTATGCTACACTGAAAAAATAATTTCAAAACAGTGCATTTATCCCCCAGAATCTAATAATTGCACCAAATCGGCGTGTAAATGAAACTTACCGCATAATGTGTGATTATTCCCACTATTTTGGTGCCTATTTAATCTGTTTTTCGAGGTAATGTGTAGCTAAATTGTATCAACGCAATGATATTCAATCAGAATGATTACTCCAAAATAGAGTAAAATGACAACCTTTTCGTTTATTTAATCTAAACCTAGAATCATTGACAAACCTAGGTAGAGAAAGTCTGGATTAGATAAAGTCTGAACAGTTCTAATTCAGATCCACTATTCGAATCAGTAAACCCCAAGAATTTCATGAGTCGTCTTTAATTCTTCATTAAGATTTCCTGATGAAACACGTGGAAATTAATTAGTACCTAATGGAATTCTGATACTGATTACCATAAATGATCCGAGTTGAAGAAAATCATCAGAAATATTTCTGTATTTGATTTCAATAAAATTTAAAAAGTCAAAGGTACTTGGTATACATACAGTTAGGTAAGGTAGATACTGACTTGAGAAATAAGAAAATAGTTAAGTAAGTACCTACATTATTATAGCTATAACAATAGCATACTTAAGTACCTAATCAACTATTTTAATGTTCTTTGTTAATGCTTTATGGTGGAATGTCCTCGATTCCGATCCCTATTTCGTTTCACGAATGAGTGGATGGCTGCCTCAATATAAACAAAACAGAGCTTCTTTTTATCTGAATCAAAAAACGAGGTTTCCGATCGAAAGTACAGGGTGTTCCAGAATAACCTTTCACATTTTGGTGAGCACTGATCTGCGTTCAAATGGTGTTAGGGGAATGGTAAAAGCGGTTCCAGGTAGCCAACACATGCCGAATTATGTTTCAGTATTAATTTTTTACCATGGAGAAGTGGACGGCTGTGCAGCGCGCTTTTATTGTAAAGGCCTTTTTCAAAAATAATGACTCTTACATTAGTGCAATTCGTGCCTTCCGCAAACATTTTAAACTTACCGGTAAAAGTGAAGTGCCATCGAGGCCAACAGTGAAATTATGGGTAAAAAACTTCGAGAAAACCGCTCATGCTTGTAAAAATAAGCCTACAGGTCGGAAAAGATCAGTAAGAACGCCAGAAACAACGGACCGAGTAAGGCATTCAGTACAGACTACCCCTACCACTTCAATACGTAAACGAGCGTTAAATTTAAAAATCAAACCAACTTCTCTGCAACGAATTTTATCTGAAGACCTCAGTTTCCATCCATATAAGATTTTAATCATTCAAAAGTTACAAAAAACTGATTTTGTGAGAAGAAAATCATTTGCCGAGGATATGCTTACAAGAATTGATACTGGTGAGATTCCATTGAACTCGTTACTCTTTACTGATGAAGCTCATTTTTATCTAAACGGTGATGTGAATAAACAAAATATGCGCTACTGGTCGACAGAGAATCCGATGATAATACACGAGAAACCTCTACACTCCGCTAAGTTGACTGTTTGGATGGGCGTGGCTAAATTCGGTATAGTGGGACCGTATGTGTTTGATGAAACGGTGAACGGTGAGAGGTATCGCAAAATGTTAAACGAGTTTCTCATTCCTGAATTGAAACGCAGACACAAGTATAGAGTTACTTGGTTCCAACAGGATGGCGCTACCTGTCATTCCGCAACGGACACGATTTCTTTATTGCGTGAGCATTTTGGTCATCGAATAATTTCGCTGAACACAGAAATTTCATGGCCACCTCGATCCCCTGATTTTTCAGTATGTGATTTTTTTTTATGGGGTTACCTCAAGTCAAAAGTATATCAAGATGATCCTAGGACTCTGAAACAGCTCCTAGATAATATTATTCGTGAATCAAGACTGATTAGAAGAGAAATGCTCAACAAAGTGTTCAATAATTTTAAAAAACGTTTGGTCGATTGTGTCAAAAATGATGGAAAACATCTTGGTGGAATAATTTTTAAAACTTAATTTATAATGAAAACTCAAATATATGGTCTAAAAACGGCACATTTCTACTTCATTTTGGTTATAAAAAAATTTCCGTAACCATTTTTCTCTCAGAGCTACTAATAAAACAAAAGTGAAAGGTTATTCTGGAACACCCTGTAGTAATTTATTGCCTCTGGGTAAAAAACCATTACCGCATTCGCATCCAGGTTCATATCTGTACATTCATATACGTTCTGTAAAGTATTAATTATTAAAAAATTCAAACGTTTATTCTCAATTTTTTTTTTAATTTTAGTTTTACAAAAACTAGTCAATTCAGCACCTTTGAACCCCTTCCTCCTGATCACAACAGCAAATTAAATGATAGCGAATTTTGATCAAGTTTATTAGAGATCTTCACTTTGGATTGAAAGCCACTTGGAAAAAATGTTGGCTTCAGTGGTGCCTCTTAAAGGGATATGTGGCCCTCAAAGAGGAGGCATTTTTGAAAAAATCGAGCTTTTTTTGCTCCAGTCCCTACCAACATGTTTTGGAAAAGATGGCTCAGTTCCAAAAGAGTATGATGGTAAAGGATTATTTCATGGCAATTCGACCAAAAAAAAAAATGCGATTTCGAAAGCCATGTCCTTTGATTTTGTTCAAATTTGTTTTACAATGTCTACCCACTCAATAAGTAAGAAAACCGCAATAAATTTTGTTCTAGTCCCTTCCCGTTCATAAAATTTTTCAAAAGTCCAAAGTTGAACTTTCATTGAAAGTTCAACTTTGAACTTTAATAAAAATTTTATGAACTTTTACATGAACGTTTTTGAATGAAATTTGGATGCCATTTTGAACTGTGAAATTATTTTCGAGTCAATAAGTTTTCTAGCGGAAAAGTTATGAGCCCTCGAAGTGGAATACTTCAGGAAATTGCTAAAGCAAAATAAAACCTTCCCACTGGGCCCTCGAGAGGGCTGGGGGGATTATTGACGTTTTTTTTTTCAAGTAGTTGGGTGGGTAGGTTATGTGAAAAAAATTTGAACAAAATCGAAAGACATGGGGTCAAAATATGGGTCAAATTGAAATGGAATGACCCCTCGACGAGTATACTCGTCATTGGTACAAAGGGGCGGTACCGAATGGGTTATTTTAGCCAAATTGTGGAATCCAGTGGTGCCAATTTCTTGGTCATTTTAAAAATTAAGAAAAATGTGGTAGCCGAAAACATTAATTATTTTTAAAATTTGCACTTATGACCAAATAATTGTCACCACCACATTCAAAAATATTTTCCCATTTTCAGAAATGATATCTTTCGATGTTTTGGCCTCTTTTTCTAAAACAGATTGGGTAAAGGGCCGGAGCGAAAAAATCACAATTTCTCGAAAATGTCTCTTTTTCTAGTGCCTAGTGTAATGAATCGAACTTAAGTAGGTAGGTATACATATACCTACCTTTCGAATTAGAGGGAAACTTGTCATCGGCGGTTTAATGCCTTTTGTAATCGGTGTCCACATCTGGTTTTTCATATTAAAAAATACTTTCATACTTCTAACCGTGGGAAAAGTCCAGTTCATCCAATACTCGCAGTCTGTTTTCTCATAAGCGCATCTGTAGAGCGTAGCATGGGCCTGTTGATAGGTTTAAAAAAAGTCATCATCACTCATTACGAGGTACTTCAAGTTGATTTTAATTCCATCGATAGGCTAGTTGAATTTTATTCCTAACACTTTTAATATCCATATCCTTTGTGACGTCCAACTTTATGGCAACTTTATGCTCCATGTCTTTGTGATAAATTGTGGAATTCAAAACTTTGATATTGTCCGATATTAAGGTAAAGTTTCGTGTTCTAGCCACGTATACAATCGTTTGTGAATTCTACATAAATAAATTGTATCAAGTATAAATAAGTTGAAGTACTTACACTTTAAAATAAATCTTTAGAATAATTGTATTTTTAAAAAAATTATCAAATCATTCTTACCGTACAGGAGATCAGTAATATTCCAACACAGATGGTGATGTAGGCTTTCATTTTTAAGACTAGCGAATTCTGTACCTACTTTTCAATATCATGTACTTACCAAGTATAACCTAGGCAGGTGTTGGTATGTGTATGGTACCTACTTATTCGGATAATTTCCGTGACATAAAAATGATGAATTTCACTCTGTAGTCTGTATTTTTTAAAAATTGTTATTAAAGCACATTCACGCGTGGGTATATTTAGATAGGTAGGTATTTGATATTTATCTGAAGATAAGTGCATAAGATACGAATAATGTACCTAAGCGAAATTTTGCGAATAGGTAATTACGAAGCTTATTAAAATAGCAGCCTCTATTCGATTTTTTTTTAGCGTTAAGTATGCTAGCACAAGCATCATTAACATTAATAGCATTTTACTGCCACTCTGTGGGAATGTTTCTGGAACCAGGACATTTAAGCTAAGATATCAAAAGATATCATTATACTGAAACTGGGAAGGTTTTAATTTTTTGGTCATTATTACCTATTAAAAAAAATACTTATCAAGTTTTTGGCTATTTTCCTGGATTTTTTGAAATTGCATGGCGATACCTCTAGTCCTCTTTTGTCTAAAAATTAGCTTACAAAAGTCTTTGTGTTTTTTAAAAATTGATCACGAGGTTATTTTTTTTGTTACAATTGTCAGAAAGTTTTAATTTTTGCCATAGCTGAAATAGGTCCTATTTCTTATACAAAATTGAAAATTCAAAACATACATTAACATAACTTCATCTCCATTTATGTTCGTTTTTTTTTCATAAGCCTCATTTTTTGCAAAGACTGTCATGAAGTCCAGCTGTTTTTGATAAATATGACAGTTTTTCTTTTTTTTAATTTCTTTAATCAAATCAAACCTTGAAGTTTTCCATTTAAATTGTATAAAATCAACTTTATCATTAATAATGCTGTAAAATTTCAAATTTTACGTGATTACCGCAATGATCTGAGTGAAGGAAAACCATCAGAAATACCTATTTCTGTACCTGGTGTCAATAAATTTGAAAAAGTCAAAGGTACATACTCGTAGATACAGCTACAGGTAAAGAAACTCGTAGATACATATATAATAATGTACTTATACTAACTTAAGAAATGATAAAACACACTAACTATTAGCGAACAATTGCATAAGTATCTATCTATTCAACTTTTTTAATGTTCTAGTTTTGATTAATGCTTTTTGGCGGAATTTCCTCGATTCCGAGTCCTATTTCGTTTCACGAATGAATGAACACCCACCTCAGTCCAAGTCGTAAAGGCCTTATTCTTCTTATCTGAATAAAACAACGAGATTTCCGCTTGAAAATAGTATTTTATTGCCTCTGGGTAAAAAGCCATTACCGCATTCGCATCGATGTTCCAGTCTGTACATTCATATACGTTCTGTAAGATATTAATTATAACAATAAAGACAGCCAAAATATTGAAAGATATCATTCCCAAAACTTGGGAAATATTTTAGATCACAGGGTTGCCAATTATTTGAAAATTTAAAAAAAAATGAGAAAAATATGGCAGCCAAAAATATCCATCTTTTGTTTCTTGACATCGCAGTAATAGCTGGACCAGCGTGACCAAAAAATTGGCACCACGACCATCATTTAAAAATATTATCCCAGTTTCAGAAATGATGTCTTTCGATGTTTTTCGATGTTTTAGCAACTTTGTCTAAAACAGGTTGGGTAAGGGCTGGAGCAATAAAACTACAATTTTTCGAAAATGCCTCTTCTTTGAAGCACCTTTGGAAGCTGAAAATTTATTTGAATGACTTTGAACTAAAAATGAAGGTCCTCTCTGAATTTAGTCCAAATCTATCTTCAACATTTATTTTTTGACGATCCACCCTATAGTACATTGGTGCGTCTAACATGTACACAAATGCGCAAACGCGTACTGGGCCCCCCTGGCTGTGGGCCCCTAAGGTAAATAATAGGCCCCTCACTTGAACCTTAAACTTGATGAAAAAAATTGGGAGTAAAAGCTTCAGAATCAAAAAATGAGCCAGAGAGACAAGACAGGAAAAACGATATAAATTACATTTAGAGTAGCGAGTGGGGAGGGCCTTATTCTCAAATGAGCCCTTTTGAAGTGTTTTGTGTACTGGGCTCGCCCCCTTAGATCCGTCATTGTGTGTAAGTAAGTAGTTAAGTACCTATATTCTATCTACATATAATATATCCAAGTGTAAACTATCTAAACATTTTGCATGTGACCCCCCCCCCGCCCACCCCGATCTTTCTGTTGCCCAATGTAATGCACACGTATTGTAAAACTAAAAAAAAGTACATAGCCAGCCAAACTTATACCTACTTTCCTAATCAGAGGGAAACTGTTCAATGGCGGTTTAAAGCATTCCTTAATCGGTGTCCACATCTGATTTTTCATATTGTAAACATTTTTCAAACTTCTACTCGTGGGGAAAGTCCAGTTCTGACAATATTCGCAATCTGTTTTCTCATAAGAGCATCTGTAGAGCGTAACATATGCCTGTTGATAGACATGAAAACGGTTATTAGATACTCGTTACTTCAAGTAGATTTTATGTCGAATTCCTTCGAAAATTGAATTTTATTCCCAACACTCTTGATATCCATATCCTTTGTGACGTTCAATTTGATGGCTACTTTATGCTCCATGTCTTTGTGGTAAATGGTGGAATTCAAAATTTTGACATCGTCCGATATAATGGTAAAGTTTCGTACTCTAACGACGTACACAATTGTTTGTGAATTCTACGAAAATGATTCGTATTCAGTATTATTTTAAAACTAATAATATTTAAAACTGCGTGTACCTATTTAAAAAAATCATCAAATCATTCTTACCATACAGGAGATCAGTAATATTCCAACACAGATGGCGATGTAGGCTTTCATTTTTGAGACTGGCGAATTCTGCACTCTTCAATTATGCACTTGCCAAGGATAACCTAGGTACTATGTACATAGGTACTTATTTGTATAATTTCCGTGACAGAGAAATGATGAATTTCACTATGTACTTTTTAAAGATAATTATTAAAGCACATTCACGCATACTAGGTATATTTAGATAGGTAGGTATTTGATAGTTTTCTGAAGATAAGTGCATAATATGAATAATGTAGGCGAAATTTTGCGAATAGGTAATTACAGAGCTTATTATGATAGCATCCTCTATTCAAAATTTTTTAGCGTTATGCTTGCATAACTAACGCATCATTAACATTAATAGCATTCTACTGTCTCTCTGTGGGAATATTTCTGGAGCCAGGACACAGGACAGGACATCGTACTATGAGTCTGCACCATGGACAAAGGAAGGCGAAAATCCCAAATAGGACAAACCAAATAATACCTGAAATCGTTGGTAGGAGCCCTTGGCAATCGCCTATAGGCCAAGGAGGTATGGGATGGGTGGACAACTTGTCTCAATTCCCTCCCGTCTCCTTCTCCTCACATCTAGGGTTAGACTATTAGTTTTAATCCTAGATGTAAGCTGTAGGTAAATATATCTTTTGAAAAAAAATCATCACCATCCCGGTGCGGATTGCCCCCCTCCCCCAAAAACCAAAAGTATAAGTGAATTCTGAGGAAAAAGCTCAAGGACTTCGAGCAAATTCAATTAAGGTCTTTATTTCGAGTTTAAAGAACCTTGGAAAAATGTTAGCTCTGGAGTTGCCTCTGGGTGGGAGATATCTGAGGGACATTTTCTGGAAAATCATGATTTTTTATCACTCCTTTTGCTACTCTCAAACTGTTTTGGAAGCTATTTCCTACAAAAACCAAGACCTTTTTTACTGTTTTACCGAATGGTTTGAAAATTTGCAAATCGCTTATTTTAGTAGGGTATTAAATTTGTGTTTTGAAAATTTTTTTCTCCTGAAATGTTTCCCATTAACTGAGCCAAGATATTAACAGATTTCATCACTCAAAGTAGGGAAATATTTTAGAGCACAGATGGTGTCAATTTTTTGGTCATGGTTGCCTATTTAAAAAAAATTACTTGGCAAGTTTTTGGCTATTTTTCTGGTTTTTTTCTTGCCAAAATTGAAAATTCAAAAGATACATCAACTTCATCCTCTTATGTTTGTTTTTTTTTCAAAATTGCCGAATAAGTCCCATTTTTTGCAAAAATTGTCATAAAGTCCAGCTGTTTTTACCAAATATGACAGTTTTTCTTTTTTTCATTTCTTTAATCAAATCAAGCCATGCGAGGGCACAGCCCTAGTGACAAAATATGAGAGCGTTTTCGCTAGCAACTTTTTAGGACCACTTCGCTATAGCATTTTTGCTGGCGAATAGCGAATCTGCTCTACAAGGTATGCTATTCACTGTAGGGGGTAATGTGTAGCTGGAACAAGTAACCAAACAAAAGAAAAAGATTCCTTTTGTGACAAAAAAAAAACTATAAGGGTAAAGTGCCCTATTGCCGACCAGGTGCCTAAATCCGACCACCAGCATATCTCGTCCAATAATGTCTCGACTATCCGAGAAAAAATGTTTTCTTATGTATTTTTCACGAGTCCGTCGGAATCTCACGACTGCAACCTCTAAAAAGACTACAAAACAGTGAACGCGGCACGCTACCGTTAGGCGGCGTTTACACGGCGAAGTGGTTGGTACCTACACGTGATAGAGTTTGATTTTGACTATTTTAATGTACTTACTTACGCATCTGTTCCAAGTGTATTAAACAATGGAGCATTAATATAGCGATCATTCGCGCGGATATTTATTCACATTATTTACAAATCATTTTCAATAACATTTAAAGGGTTATTTAGAAAATAAAATATGGCTAATTTTGAATATTACTCTCGGAAGAGTGAGTGTCTATTTTGAACTGTTATAAGTTTATAACTCATACATTAAAATATAACGCGCCACATCTTTTTATCCAGATCGGGGACCCCATCATTTTATGGTACCATTTTGTAGAGATTTTTATCCTCTTTCCAATGGTATAAATTTTTTTGAAGTCCGCAAAATTCTTCATGGCGAAATTTACGATTTAACGAGCTGATAAAGGTAGCTTGATTTGGGTCACTGTTTTGTCAACCATAGACTTTGATTCGCCGTAGCTTTTAAACAAGATCGACGACCCCATGTTTTTATGGCATCATTTCGTGCAGATTTTCATCAGCTTTCCAATGATATAACATTTTTTGAAATCCTCATAGTTTTTCATCGAGCAAATTGCATTTTTGCGAGATGAAAAAGTATAAAAATAGGCAAAATAGCATTTATTTTGAAAAAAAATTGATAAAATCGATTTTTGAAAGTATTGCCCAGTAGAAATTTTTGAGCCCTACAACATGATGCCAAAATCAGAAAAATTCATTCGATAGTATGAACGTGAATGCAATTTTGCCATTCCAGCGCTTTAAATTAACCCAAAAATTACAACTTTGATAGGAGTAGGTAGCTTGAATTGGTCACTTTTTTGTCAACCATAGACTTCGACTCACTGTAACTATTGATCAAGATCGACGACCCATACATATTATGGCATCATTTTGTGCAGATTTTCATCAGCTTTCCAGTGGTATAAAATTTTTTGAAATCCTCATAATTTTTCGTCGAGTAAAGTGCATTTTTCCGAGACGAAAATGGCGATTTTGGGCTATTTTGAACTTTGACCCCTCAGAACTTTTAAACAAGATCGACAACCCAAACATTTTATCGTGTCATTTTGTGCAGATTTTTATGGGCTTTCCAATGATGTAATACTTTTTGAAATCCTCATTGTTTTTCATCGAGTAAATTGCGTTTTCGTGAGAAGAAAAAGCATGAAAAGAGGTAAAATAGCATTTATTTTGGGGAAAAAATTAATAAAATTAATTTTTGAAAATACTGTCAAGTTGGAATTTTTGAGCCCAACAAAATGATACCAAAATAAGAAAAATTCAGTTGATAGTTCGAACGTGAATGCGATTTTGCTATTCCAGCGCTTTGATTTTCCCCAAAACTTACAACATCAAATTGGTAAGTAGCTTGATTTGGTCACTTTTTTGTCAACCACAGACTTCGACTCGCTCTAACTTTTGATCAAGATCGACAACCCATACATATTATGGCATCATTTTGTGCAGATTTTCATCAGCTTTCCAGTGGTATAAAATTTTTTGAAATCCTCACAATTTTTCATCGAGTAAATAGCAATTTTTCAAAATAAAATCAGTGTTTTTGGGCCATTTTGAACTTTGACCCCTCAGCACTTTTAAACAAGATCGACAACCCAAACATTTTATCGTGTCATTTTGTGCAGATTTTTATGGGCTTTCCAATGATGTAATACTTTTTGAAATCCTCATAGTTTTTCATCGAGTAAATTGCATTTTTGCGAGATGAAAAAGTATAAAAACAGGCAAAATTAGCAAAATAGCATTTATTTTGAAAAAAAAAATGAATGAAATTAATTTTTGAAAGTACAGTCAAGTAGAAATTTTTGAGCTCTACAAAATGATACCAATATCAGAAAAATTCATTCGATAGTTCGAACGTGAATGCGATTTTGCCATTCCAGCGCTTTAAATCTTTCCAAAAATTGCATCATGATATCAGTAGCTTGAATTGGTCACTTTTTTGTCAACCACAGACTTTGACTCGCCGTAGCTTTTAAACAAGATCGAGCACCCTATGTTTTTATGGCTTGGTTTTGTGCAGAATTTCATCAGCTTTCCAGTGATATAAAATTTTTGCAAATCCTCATAATTTTTCATCGAGTAAAGTGCATTTTTCCGAGACGAAAATGGCGATTTTGGGCGATTTTGAACTTTGACACCTCAGAACTTTCAAAGTAGATCGAGGACCACGACATTTTATACCGTCATATTGTGCAAAATTTCATGGGCTTTCCAACGATATAAAATTTTCTTGAATCCGCATAATTTTTCATCGAAAAAATAGCGTTTTTATGAGATGAAAAAGATTGAATAGAGGCCAAATCATTGAAAATCGTTCATTTCACTAATATTGAAGAGCTCTATTCCAACGTGGGTTAAGTCATTTTACTAAAAAGCATGTTTCACGGAGATTTTTGCTTCAAAAGTGGGTCAAGTGATCGATTTTTCAAAATGAATTTTTCTACAAGCAATTGTTGTATGTCTATAAAGAAAGAAATGGTGCACCAACCTTTGGAAACAGAGCAAATTTTAGCATCAAAAATTGTAAACGCATTTTTGGGATAGTTGGATAATATAAGAGGGGTCCAAAAGCTAAACTCACTTTTGGCACCATAAATCAATTTCTTTTTTTTGCAGCTTTGGGTACACTTCTTCATGCGCCATAAACCTATGATAGGTACCTACTTACTCATTTTTTTGTCAATACTTCGATGTTCTTGGTTTGATTTGGATGTTTCTTACCATAAAAATGAGTATATGCTGTACATGGCGAGGTAAAACTCACAATAGTCACAATGGGGTTCTTAGAAGTTGAAATTTGATTTTCGAATGATTTGAGCACAATTTTGAGAAAGGTATCTTGGTACCTACTTCCATTTAAATCACTCTAATTTTGTGAAAATGAATTTTTCGAAAATGAAAACTTTGTTTGTTGATAATGTTGTTTTTTTTTCTTCATTTACTTGCAGTGGTATGATTAAAACGATTGATTGCAGTTGTTTTTTTGACCAGTAATTTTTCGTTTTTGAGAGAGAATCCCTAGCTTGCCTTACTGAGCGCGATTAGTGAATGGGAAAATAATAATGTAGCAGATTCCATCTATCAGAGAACAGTAATAAGAATAAGTAAAAAAAATCGAGCTACAAAAAAGCAAAAATAAGGAGATTTGTCAATAAATGAAAATTGAAATACATGTACATTGCGCTTTGTTAGGCACCCCACTGAGCGGCGCGCCAATAGTGAGGATCCATTCAAATTCTGCATTTAGTGAACAATGGATGAATGCACCAGTATCCGTAAACTGCCCAAACAATACTTCACATTTGAATGAAATATTTGGTACTTACTTCAACATGTTTAGTTTTATTCCAAGAAGTGAAGTCCCAGAATAAAACTGTGTATTTTGAACTCCCATTCCTTAATGAAGTATTTCATCTACTAACAACACATTTTACCCAGTTACCAACTGCTACTTGTATACAAAATATGTACATATGTCGCAGGAAATAAATTTTAAAAAAATCCATTTATCTCAATTTTCCTCAAAACGAAATTGATTTTCGTGTATGTTTGGAATTTGAATTAAGTAAATTCTGTCAACTTGAATGAAACCAGGTGAATGGATGACTTAAATCTCAGACCCTTTGAAAGAGTGTTCAATTTCGAAATAATGAGTAGGGTATAGGGCTAATGAAAATTTAATTTTGTTTTCCTTTTAAAAAATTCGTGTTTTAAGTACTCGTAGCATTAGTTACATTTTTTGGGTTTCTAAGGCCCCAAATCGTCTCAAAAATCCATGAAAAACTGCAGGATTTTATTCATTTTGGCGTCATTATGTGATGCTGAAAATTTCCTACCAAGCAGTACACTCAAAAATAAATTTTTGTCAATTTTATTCAAAATAATTGAAATAAATGACATTTGGCCTCTATTCAATTTTTTTCATCTCATAAAAACGCTATTTTTTCGATGAGAAATTATGCGAATTCAAGAAAATTTTATATCATTGGAAAGCCCATGAAATTTTGCACAAAATGAGGCCATAAAATGACAGGGTCGTCCATCTGTTTTAAAAGTTCTGAGGGGTCAAAGTTCAAAATAGCCCAAAATCGCCATTTTCGTCTCAGAAAAATGCACTTTACTCGATGAAAACTTATGAGGATTTCAAAAAATTTCATACCACTGGAAAGCTGATGAAGATCTGCACAAAATGATGCCATAATATGTATGGGTTGTCGATCTTGATCAAAAGTTAGAGCGAGTCAAAGTCTTATGTTGACAAAAAAGTGACTAAATCAAGCTACCAATTTGATGTAAGTTTTGGGGAAAATCAAAGCGCTGGAATAGCAAAATCGCATTCACGTTCGAACTAGCAACTGAATTTTTCTTATTTTGGTATCATTTTGTTGGGCTCAAAAATTCCAACTTGACAGTATTTTCAAAAATTAATTTTATTAATTTTTTCCCCAAAATAAATGCTATTTTACCTCTTTTCATGCTTTTTCATCTCACGAAAACGCAATTTACTCGATGAAAAACAATGAGGATTTCAAAAAGTATTACATCATTGGAAAGCCCATAAAAATCTGCACAAAATGACACGATAAAATGTTTGGGTTGTCGATCTTGTTTAAAAGTGCTGAGGGGTCAAAGTTCAAAATAGCCCAAAAACACTGATTTTATTTTGAAAAATTGCTATTTACTCGACGAAAAATTGTGAGGATTTCAAAAAATTTTATACCACTGGAAAGCTGATGAAAATCTGCACAAAATGATGCCATAATATGTATGGGTTGTCGATCTTGATCAAAAGTTAGAGCGAGTCGAAGTCTGTGGTTGACAAAAAAGTGACCAATTCAAGCTACTGAGCCCATAAAATTCTGCACTAAATGACACCATAAAATGTTGGGGTCGTCGATCTTGTTTGAAAGTTCTGAGGCGTCAAAATTCAAAATAGCTCAAAATCGCCATTTTCGTCTCGGAAAAATGCACTTTACTCGATGAAAACTTATGAGGATTTCAAAAAATTTTATACCACTGGAAAGCTGATGAAAATCTGCACAAAATGATGCCATAATATGTATGGGTCGTCGATCTTGGTCAAAAGTTAGAGCGAGTCGAAGTCTGTGGTTGACAAAAAAGTGACCAATTCAAGCTACCACTATCAAAGTTGTAATTTTTGGGTTAATATTTTAAAGCGCTGGAATGGCAAAATCGCATTCACGTTCGAACTATCGAATGAATTTTTCTGATTTTGGCATCATGTTGTAGGGCTCAAAAATTTCTACTGGGCAGTACTTTCAAAAATCGATTTCATCAATTTTTTTTTCAAAATAAATGCTATTTTGCCTATTTTTATACTTTTTTATTTCGCAAAAATGCAATTTGCTCGATGAAAAACTATGAGGATTTCAAAAAATTTCATACCACTGGAAAGAGGATAAATTTCTGCACAGATTGACGCCATAAAAACATAGGGTCGTCGATCTAGATCAAAAGCTACGGCGAGTCAAAGTCTATGGTTGACAAAAAAGTGACCAAATCAAGCTACCTACCAATTTGGAGTTGTAATTTTTGGGAAAAATCAAAGCGCTGGGATAGCAAAATCGCATTCACGTTCGAACTATCCAATGAATTTTTCTGATTTTTGTGTCATATTGTAGGGCTCAAAAATTTCTACTGCACTGTATTTTTAAAAATTGATTTTTTTCATTTTTTTTCTCAAAATAAATGCTATTTTGCCTGTTTTTGTACTTTTTCATGTCGCAAAAATGCAATTTACTCGATGAAAAAAAATGAGGATTTCAAAAAATATTACATCATTGGAAAGCTCATAAAAGTCTGCACCAAATGACGCGATAAAATGTATGGGTCGTCGATTTTGTTTAAAAGTTCTGAGGGGTCAAAGTTCAAAATAGCCCAAAATCGCCATTTTCGTCTCAGAAAAATGCACTTTACTCGATGAAAACTTATGAGGATTTCAAAAAATTTCATACCACTGGAAAGCTGATGAAGATCTGCACAAAATGATGCCATAATATGTATGGGTTGTCGATCTTGATCAAAAGTTAGAGCGAGTCAAAGTCTTATGTTGACAAAAAAATGACCTGAAGTAAGCTACCTGTTTCAGCTCGTAAATTCGCAATTTTCTCCATCAAGAGTTTTGAGGATTTTAAAATTTTTTATATTATCGGAAAGCTGATAAAATTCTGTACAAAATAATGCCATAAAAACATAGGGTCGTCGATCTAGGTCAAAAGATGTGGCGTGTTAAAGTTTAATGTATGTGTTATACACTTATAACAGTTCAAAATAGACACCCACTCTTCCTGTCTTCCTAGAATAATATTCAAAATTAGCCATATTTTCTAAATAACCCTTTAAATGTTATTGAAAATGATGTGTAAATAATATGAATAAATATCCACGCGAATGATCGCTATATTAATGCTCCAATTACACTTGGAACAGATGCGTAAGTAGAAGTACATTAAATAAAATAGTCTTTAAAATCCATCGCGTAGGTACCAACCACTTCGCCGTGTAAACGCCGCCTAACGGTAGCGTGCCGCGGTCACTGTTTTGTAGTCTGTTCACGGGTTGCAGTCGTGAGATTCCGACGGACTCTCGCGTAGGTACCAACCACTTCGCCGTGTAAACGCCGCCTAACGGTAGCGTGCCGCGGTCACTGTTTTGTAGTCTGTTCACGGGTTGCAGTCGTGAGATTCCGACGGACTCTATTTTTCACAGATAAAACGATTAAGACCAAAATCACAACCCAAAACCCAAAACTTGCAAAATTATTGCCAAAAAACGAAATTCAGAAAGTGAAAATTAACTTTTCCGGCAACTTCAATCGCCTGTTGCGTAAATGTGTGATTCTTCCTTAAAAAAGCTCCGATTAATTTTAAAAGTTCATAGTTTTATGAATAAAAGGTGATAATTAATTTTTGGATCGATTAAAGGTAAGTTGCATAAATTTTCCATCAAATTTATTTTCATAGGGTGCCCTAATTCCGGCCACCAATGATTTGGCTGTATACTTGAAATTTTTATTTTCCTGGATTTTCGAAAAAAACGCCAAAATGTAAAAAATGGTGTAATGATGCAATGAACAAAGCTGTAAAAGCTGTAAGAAAACGAGAATGTGGGTATCTAAGTCGTCTAAACAATTTCCAAGTGTTTTAAATGGGGACATAAGATTTGTGATGAGGGGTCAGAAAAATGTAAAAAAAAATTGAATATTTGTTCCCCTTTGCTTAAATAATTAATTGCCTTTCTATTTGTGTCATTTCAATTAATAAACAAGGATGTTGACATATTATTTACCTTCTTTTTTTCAATTTTTTTGAGGTGGTCGGAATTAGGACACCATTTTTGCGATTTTCGATTTTCTCTGTTTTTGGAAAAAACGTCATAAAAAATTTGTGGGGGGGTTTTAGGTTTAGTGGCTTTATGGCATTAAACTACAGGTATGTGGCTATCATTTAAGCCATTGTGCGCGCAGCTACGTCAATTACAGGTCTCCTAATTCCAAAAATAAACTAGGTGGTCGACAATAGGGCACTTTACCCTTAACCACAATTAACAGAAATATGAATGTGTAGGATACGCGCCTAGGCAGTATGTTGTAGTTGCACAGAAAAGTCATTATCTTCCCCTTACACTCCAACTAAAGAGTGATAGTTTGGTTCTTGCTGATCTCCTCCTACCCCATGTATCTGGTACTGATGTAAGGGATGAGGGATGTTTGTCAACTTCATTTACAGGAGTACACCACTGGTGCAGGTTAAGAAAGTGGTATCAAATTAAGCATAGATATATGGCAATCAATCCTCGTTCAGGGAGGTAATTTTTTTTGATCAATTTCGAGAAATTTATCCACCCAAATATATGTAATTGTAGCCAATAATTTTTCTAATTTTTTGAGATGTTTGAACAGTATGTGATATGTTTATGACAGTGAAATATTTTTTTAAAAAAGAAATTGGTCATTTGTGAAACATTTCCAGAAAAAAGAAAAACATGCTGTGTTTCATGGGTTTCTGAAACTGAAAGTGCTTCACATTAAAAAAAAGTTATGTTCTTAATTGCATACCTAAGCACATATATCCACACAATTATCAAGAGGAAAAGACAAGCAATTTGGGGTACATAGCAGTCAAATTTTCAGGGGTTTTTGGAGTCAAAAACAATCTTCAAATTTTAGTCCCAAAAAAGTGTAATAAATGGACAACAGTTTCACTAGAAAATTAAAGCCACACACAATCCTCACAAAAAAAAGGATAGAGCTGTGAAATTCACACTATCAGCTAATTCCTTGGATTTTTTGAGTCAGAAAACTGTATTTTATTTTTATCCCAAATAGTGTTGTATCAAATGCGATTATTTAAAATAATCACAAAAAAATTAATCGACAAAAAAATAATTGCTGTCTGAATAATAATTAATCGTTCAAAAATAATCGATTATAATCAAATTTGGAATAAATCATGCAAAAATACGACGTTTTTTCGTATTTTGGACCCATTTTTCCGCAAAATTTTTGATTTCACTTTCATTTTCATAAAATCACGAAATCTTTTTCAAAAAGTACCTCTCATTTTGATTTTTCATGCCTAAAAATCCAACTTTTTGCAGAAAACTTATTCAAATTATTGAAAAATTATGCCAAAAAAACTGAACATGCAATTATTCGATGTGCAATTATTTGTCAAAATAATCGATTAATTCATCCTCGATTATCAGGAAAAAAATAATCGCATTTACATTACATTTCACCTCGATTAATCGATTATTTTCATAATCGATTATAATCGGATACAACACTAATCCCAAACTAAAGACTCAATCTTCAGGGAGGGAGATGGAGAAAAAATAAAATTTTTCAGGGAGGGAGATGAAAAAAAAAATTAAATTTTTCAACTTTGTCGAATGAAGCATCAAAATACCTAAATGTTTTTCAACCTTCTAAATTGAAATCCATTTTAGAATTAATTATTTAATTCAGGTTCCTATTTGGCGAAAAATTCAACAGCAAAATGTTAAAAGATGTTTTCGTAGCTAAACTATTCCAAATGGTAACATGCATCACAAAAATGCCAGCGAAAAAGCGAAATGCTGAAGTAAATTAATACCTGAAATAGCGTTTTCGCTTTTCACTGTTGAAAATGCCAGCGGTTTTGCTTTTCGCCCACAAAAATGCTCTGTGATAAAAACTGTCAGTAGCGGTTTTGCTATCGGCTGTCATTTCCGCCATGTGAAAAGAACTCCAGATAGCGATTTTAATGGCAAAAAGTGAATTTGCCAGCGACTTTTTAGGACTTTCTAGCTATCTGCCAGCGGATTCGCTAGCGGATTGCGTTTTTCGTTGTTAATTGGGAGGTTGTTGTTGCTAGAGGTAGTCTCCAGGTAGTAGCTCGGATCATCAAGAGGAGCCAGTCCCTGAGGACAGATGAGAAGGCGAAGACAACACCAGGGGTATTCTGCGCATCCACATCATGCAAGGTGGTAACATGTTGCTGTTCAATGGACTCAGAATTGATAAACATGGCCAAAGCAGAATTCTCCAGTTGGTGGAACGACAGGGAGGAAAGGCCAGCGGAAGGCCAAACCTCTACATAAATACAGATTATGAACAAGAATGCATAAGAGCTGCAGAACACTAACAACTCGCTCGTTCCAGCCCCATGGAGGTGCAATAGCATACCAGCGCCTAAAAACTGGCAAATTTGGCTGAAGGAGTAAACCTCTCAACAGAAAATCATAGTGGAAGGCAATGGTAAACCAACACTGTTGCATCTCCCTAGAATTATATGGACATCAATTTAGTAATGGCCCTACCCTAAGTCTCTGTTAGGCTGATCCTCATCCGCCAAGGCAGCTGGATAGAGTGCAAAGAATGTGCGGAGTTAAAACAAGGCGGAACAACATCAATGTCACAACTGGGAATGTGAAAACTTCGTACAAAATTGGAAAACTCGTAATGTGGTTATGGAAGCCTGGAGATTACAAATCGACGTAGATATCAGGAATAAGCGAGACCTGATGGACTGGAAATGGTAGAAACTGGGTAGATAAAGATGATGAAATGATCTATGCTGGATAAGACACACGCAAACTAAGTGTGGGTATATTAATACCTACCAGAATCAGCGATAATATCAGTGCCATAATTCCAAAATCAGAGAGGATAATATTCGTGAGATTGGAGGTCAAGCCGAAACCAATTGCTGTGATAAGAAATTAAATCACGGATTGGAATGGCAAAAAGCGCCTCTAGCCAATGTGCTGGGAAATCGATGAGTCTATAGCTCTGAGAAAGAGAATAATGGGATGCTACATAGGTATGGACTGTTCTGAAGTACTCCTGCAAAACATAGACCATGAGCGCAGAATGTGAGAAGAAAGTACCTGCTTTTGAGATGTGGTGCTATCAAAGGCTACTACGGATCTCATTGAAGGACTTCATTACCTACCAGGAAATATTAGCAAGAATAGGAGGGGAGCGGAAAGTCGTAATAGAAGATAAAAAGAATAGAAAGCTAAAGTCGTATTTAGCTCATAAAATAAGAGAAAACAGTATTTTCATGCCAGTGGTACAGCGGAAAATTTGAGGAAAGAACGACAAGAGGGAGGAAACGATCGCAGATGTTAACAACAAATTCACTGGCCAACTCTCCCTGTAAGACCCTGAAAGAAACTATCAGATAGGCTAGAAACCGGCTAATTTATGTAGATGAATGTATACGCTATCTCCTGTAAATGAGTGCGACCACGACGATGACGATGACGAATCAAATCAAAACTTGAAGTTTTCCATTTGAATTTTGTAAAATCCACTTTTTCATCAATAATGCTGTAGAATTTCGAATTTTACGTGATTAAGTACCTATAATCTGAGTGAAAGAGAACCATCAGAAATATTTCTGTATTTGGTGTCAATAAAATTGAAAAGGTCAAAGGTACATCTACAGGTAGGTAAAGGTACTCGTAGATACTGAATAACTTAAGAAATGAGAAAACACTCTATTATAGCTTACAATTGAATAAATATTCAACTATTTTCATGTTCTTTGATTAATGCTCTTTGGCGGAATTTCCTCGATTCCGAGTCCTATTTCGTTTCACGAATGAATGAACACCTACCTCAGTCCAAATCGTGGCGGCCTTTTTTTTATGTGAATAAAAATACGTGACTTCCGCTCGATAATAGTAATTTATTGCGTCTGGGTAAAAAGCTATTGCCGCATTCCCATCCGTGTTCCAACCTGTACATTCATATACGTTCTGAAAGAAATTAATTAAAACATTATTTAAAATGTTATTTATCATTTTTTTTTTTTTTGAATTTCAGTTTCACCAAAAATCAGCCGATTTAGCACCTTTGAGCACCTCCCTCTTGATCATGACAGCAAATAACATAACCTATATCACGTCCGAATGTACAATACTCACTTATAGTAAATTGGTTCTACTGAGCGGTTTAATTTTTGAAAAAATTCGTTTTCTGACAATTGTTTATTCGCGATTAGGTATTTCGCAATTATTTAGCAAATACATATGTATATTGAAAGACACATTCCTGAAACTTGGGAAATATTTTGGAACACAGTGGTGCCAATTTTTCGGCCATTTAAAAGAAATTGAAAAAAATATGGCAGTCAAAAATACCCTTTTTTCATTTTTTGACATTTGCAGTAATGATCAGAAAATTAGCACCACCACATTCAAAAATATTATCCCAGTTTCAGAAATTAAGTACGTATGTATTTCGATGTTTTGGCCATTTTTTTCTAAAGCAGGTTGAGTTGGAGCGAAAAAAACCACAATTTTTCGAAAATGCCTCTTCTTTGTAGCACCTTTGAAGCTGAAAATTTATTTGAGTGACTTTGAACTAAAAATGAAGGTCACCTCTGAATTTAATCCTAATCTCTTCAACATCCACCCTGGTGTAAGTACATAAGTCTAGATATGTACTTACATATTCAAGTGTAAACTACTTAAAAATATTTCATGTGAACCACCCTCACCCTAATTGTTCTGTTGCCCAGTGTACTGTATAATGCACGCGTAATTTAAATTGAAAAAAGTATATCCATTCGAACTTAAGTATATACCTACTTTCCTAATTAGAGGGAAACTATTCAATGGCGGTTTGAAGCCTTTCGTCATCGGTTTCCACATTCTCATATTGTAAAAATTTTTCAAACTGCTACTCGTGGGGAGAGTCCAGTTCTGACAATATTCGCAATCTGTTTTCTCATAAGCGCATCTGTAGAGCGTAGCATGAGCCTGGTGATAGATATGAAAACGGTTATTACATAGGTAATCGTTACTTCAAGTTGATTTTATATCGAATTGCTTCGAAAATTGAATTTTTTTCCTAACACTCTTCAAATCCATATCCTTTGTGACGTTCAATTTCATGGCTACTCTATGCTCCATGTCTTTGCGATAAATGGTGGAATTCAAAATTTTGACATCGTCCGATATAATGGTAAAGTTTCGTACTCTAACGACGTACACAATTGTTTGTGAATTCTACGAAAATGATTCGTATTGAGGTATTATTTATTTTTAAAACGAATTTTTAGAACTGTATAAAAATAAAAATAAAATATAAAATCGTTCTTACCATACAGGAGATTAGTACTATTCCAACACAGATGGAAAATATGTAGGCTTTCATATTTGCGATTGACGAACTCTGAATTTTACAACTATGCACTTACTTGCACTTACTGTACATATAAGTACATATCTATCTAGGTACGTACATGAATTGCATTGGTAATTGGATATTTTCGTAACAAATGATGAATTTCACACCGTATTTTTTTGAAGGTTATAATTAAAGCACATTCTCGTATAGGTAGATATATTTAGATAGGTAGATATTTGATATTTTTCTGAAGATAAGTACATAATAATTATACGAATAATTGCAGAGCTTATTACGATAGCAGCCTCTATTCAAAAATTTTTAGCGTTATGCTATCATAACTGATACATCATTAACATTAATAGCATTCTACTGCCACTCTGTAGGAATGTTCCTGGAGGCAGGACATCATAGTACGAGTCTGCACTAGTGATGTTAAGATGGGTACGATCACAAAATCTAACTTGTGATTTTCAACATGAAAAGTTGTCCAACAAACAAAAAAAAAAGACGTGAAAAAACAGGACAAAAGCAGGACAATTTCTCGTAATTTATTTAAAAGGAAAGGGGGAGAGGTTCAATATTATTACTATCAATTTTTTTCATTAGGTAATTTAGAAAATAATTCAATTTTATTTTCAATCCGAGATTTTTAAATGTTTAAGTCTTCTCCCCACATCTATCGATCATCACTCAAGAAAAATTGTTTATGAATTAAAATTTCCTAAATGAGAGAAGAATAAGTGGGATTGTGTTTCCAATCAACTTAGAATAATTTATGGTGAAATTAAAATTTTTCTAATTTTGTAACCTCTAAATTACGTTAACGTTTGAGTACTTCCCCATTTTTTCATTCTCTCTTGTGTTGAAATGTTCAAAATGACTCGAAATGGTATAATTTAGAGGGAAAAGTGGTTTAAGAATTTTTTTCGTTGAATTTTTTTTTTGAACCTCGTATTTTCATCAGTGCAAATGACACTAGCAATAAAAAGCATTCATTTAATTTAATTTTTAATGTCAAATTTGTAAACATCAAGAGCTATAGAAAACTTTTTGTGTAAAATTAGTTCATTTGAAAAGTCATTCTAGGTAATCTATGATTCCACTGTTGGAGAATTCCCACGAGTACGAGTTCTATCTCTTTTGACGAATGAGTGAATAGATGTTTCGGTCCATATAATAACAGCTCTTTCATCATTGAAATTGACTAGTACAATTTCTACTTGAAAATAATAATTGATTGCCTCTGGATAAAATAAGAGAACAGCTGTCGCATCGAAGCTCGCGTCTTTAGTTTCGTAAATTCCCTGTAAGATAAAAAAATTGAGTTAGGTATGTGAAAATATTTTCAATTTCAGTTTAAGTAAATAATCTCATACTTACTTTTCGAAGAATTGGAAAATCTACCGGCGGCTTTATACTTTCAATTGCCGGAGACCAAAGACGATTTTTCATGCGAACAAATGTTTTTATTTTTCTATTAAATGTCCATTTCTGGAAATACTCGCACGCTGATTTCTCATAAACGCATCTGAAAAGTGTGACTTGAAGCTGTAAGAAAATGTTGAAAGTAGCCCATTGGGTCTCATTTTTCCTTTTAATTAAGGAGTTTATTTGGTAGGTAACATATTAAGTAAACCTTTAAGTATAGGTACCTACTCACAGATTTAACTTTTACATCTTTTGTAATGTTGGCTTTTATTGCCAAGCAGTGATCCAGATCTTTGCGATGTATGGTCACATTCATTAAATAAATATCACCCGTATCTGATGTAATGCTAAGATTACGAAACCTATTTGCATATTGAATCGATTGGGAATTCTGTTAGGTACAATATATGGGCTCATTTGTATGAAATTTTATTTCAAATCAAGGTGCATAATTATTAATGAAGCTCGAATCTTACCGCACAACTTATGAAAACTGCAAAAAAATAAATTAATACGTTGGCATTCATTTTTGACACTCTCATCGATATTTACACTTCAGATTTACATCATTGCAAAATAATTCAACTGAGAAATAGGTATATCAATTTCGAAAGTCCCAAGTTTCAAAAACCAAGCACTTGAGTTATTTGATGTCTTGTCGTTCACGTATTGTTTTAATACTGATTAAATACCTATCTACCCTAAGGCAATGGATCAAGATGAAATAAAAAATTGTTTCGTTAATTAGCACCATAGTGCTAATCATTTCGGCATAAATTGCACAATTTTTTTATAATTGAAGTGTTGAAATTGCAACATTATTTCACACTTGAAAGTCATAATAATTTTGCAAACGGAAGTGAGTAAAATTTTTCAATAAAATTTCGCTCAGATTATGTCCTCTGATAATGAACATTTTTTCGTATCGCCGTTTTAATAATAATGTAATTTTACCAACGCGAATGATTTTTTAGTTCCGATGAAATTTGGAGTTTTGGAAATTTTAAACTAGCAATAAAAAAAATTGGTATGAGGGTATGGAAGTGTGAACTCTTAGTCTCAGAGAAGGGTCTGGAGCTCAAAATTAAAAAAAATACAATGTGAGAATTGACGAATTTTAGGTCATTAAAGGCACTGATTGTAATTCTGAAATTCGTTTGGTTCAAAAATCAAAATCCAGTCTCCCCAAACTGGTCAAAATATAGACATATGGGTCGACAATTTTGAAGAATTTTAAGTTCAGACTAGGGCGATGATTTTAGCAATTTATTATAGAACTTCGCAGAAAATTCAAATATTTCAACAAAAAATTTGTTTGAGCATTTTTGAAGAAGTTTTAGTCCAAAATTGGGTCATGACTTTTAGGATTTTTGGAATATTGGCATGCAACCTATAAAACCAGATTAAAATTTCATGGGAAATTCTAAATATTTCCAGAAAAATGCTTTTACAGAATTTTTGGAGACTTTTGAGCCTAGATTTCCATTTTAGGAAAATCAATTTCGATTTCGAGGTCAAGTAGACGTCAGAATAGTTGACCAAAAAATACCAAAACCAAATCACCCATCATAGTAATTCACGAGGAATGGCCATTAACTTACTAAAAGTACATACAAAAAGGTACCCATGATTTTCTAAAAACAACAAGTTTCTTACTTATCACAAATTAACAGAAACTACAAAAAATTTATCAAACATCAAAATTTACCAAAAATTAGCAGTAGGTATGTAATTTACCAAGAATTACCAGAATGTAATTTACCAAGAATTACCAGAATGTAATTTACTAAAAATTACCAGTATGTAATTTACCAAAAATTATCAGTACTTATGTAATTTACCAAAAATTGCCAGTATGTAATTTACCAAAAATTACCAGTATGTAATTTACTAAATATTACCGGTATGTAATTTACCAAAAATTACCTGTATATGTAATTTACCAAAAATTATCAGTATGTACTTTACCAAAAATTACCAGTAATTTACCAAAAATTTCAAGTAACTTACCAAAAATTTCAAGTAACTTACTAAAAATTACTGGTATGTAATTTACCAAAATTACCATAATTTACCAAAGTTACCATAATTTACCAAAATTACCGTAATTTACCAAAATTACCGTAATTTACCAAAATTACCATAATTTACCAAAATTACCGTAATTTACCAAAATTACCGTAATTTACCAAAATTACCGTAATTTACCAAAATTACCATAATTTACCAAAAATAACTTGCAACTTTCCAAAAATTACTAGGTAGGTAATAATTTACCAGAAGAAAATCTGCAATTCTCCAGAAGTTACTGGTAATTTATCAAAAGTTACTGATACTTCATCAAAAATTACTGGTAAAATTGACCAGAAATCACCACCAAATCCATAAAAAATTATCTGCTTCACATATCTTTCGGGGCGAATTCACATACCGGCAATACGCGTATAGACAACTGTCTTGGGAGCAGATTTTAGGTGGGTTGGCAATTTTTAAGCTCATTTTAAAAAATATAATTGACTTGCTAAAAGAATTAAAATTCCAATGTTTGCAACCATTAAAGAATCCTTGATGAAGATTTTCGTGGCCAATAATTAAATAGTTCCTCCCTTATTTCAACTTTCTTGTTTACAGATTTCTATTTCATGGAATATTTGAACATCGAGTACAAAAAAGTGATTCATGTGTAGCATGTTTTAATTTGTTGGTCAATATTACATACGTACTTAAGTAATATTTGGACATGCGTCTGTGCTACCTTGCTACCTGCTATACGTTCGCCTGTGCTACCTTCTACGTTCGTCTTGGATTATTCTTACGATCTCTTTTTCCATTCCCTTCCGTATAAGGAAAAACAGTACCTTCAAAACGAAATACTAAGGCCTTCTTATTATTATTATCATTAAGTGTGATCTTCAATCGCCAAAAATAATTGATGAACTGCGGATATTGAGACACGAGTTTTTTTGAATCAAGATATGCACCAGGTGTACAATAAAAATTCTGTAAAATAATCACAAAATGTATGAGTACTATCCTTAACATCGCTTCAGGGGAAAATATGGGAGATTCGGTCAATTTTTAGTTACCTTTTTTATCACGGGTAAATCCGAAAATCTCGGCGTTATGCTTTCGAATAAAGGAGTCCACACTTGATTTTTCATGTAAAGAATGCTCTTCAAATGAGACGTCAACGTCCAGTTGTGAAATATTTCACAATCTGTTGCGGATTTTTCAAATGGGCAGCGACGCACAATTGCATTACCCTACAGTATATTATTCGCTAAAATGGGTATCAATTTTTTTCTTAAAACAGAATTTTAACAGCTAATATCTCACTACTAACGTTTTTAATGTGGATATCGCTGGTAAGATTTACACAACCAGCGAGTCTGTGATCTTTGTTATATTGAATTATCGTCAAATTGTATAAAATTAAGTTTCTTGTTTCACTTTCGTAGCTGAAATTTTTGATTCTGAATGCATACTGGATGTTTTCAGGATCCTGAAACATCATTCGAATGCAAATACTCGAACGAAAAATTCATTATTATGTAAGGTAAAGTGGGGTAATTCCGATATGGGGTAATTCCGATAGCAAGCCCTAGCTTTGTTGCAAAACACATTTTGGCACAAATGATGAAGAAAGTAGGTAATTTTAGGGCTAACCTACACCCATTAATGATCAGATGGTCCATCTGCTCCGTTTTGTCAAGTCTGTGCAGTGTTCAAAATCTGAATGCCCAAAACCTTTGCTGCAAAAAACAGTGCATTTTTGAAACTCGTTTTTACTGTTCAAAACTTGTCGAAAAATTCTGTTTAGAAGTTGAAATTTGATGGATACGTGCTAAAGTGTCAGTACCTCTTTTGATTTTGCTTTTTTAATTATTTGTTTAGTGGTGTTGAATTATTAAACATGTCGATCATTTTTCATGCTGCGGGGTAATTCCGATAGCCCTAGCAAAATTGCCCTGTAATGTTTTTTTCTCAGTTTTGGTGTAGTATTGTTTCGGGGTGTCGAAATTATCAGCGAAAATCCTCAAAAGGGGACTTTTTTCTCTAGTTGGTCTAGTTTTCAAAAATTATGCCTCAAAAATGCATATTTGTGAAAAATTTTCAATTTTTGTTCTAATGATTCAATTTACATGAAATAAAAACCTAAGTATGCAATAAATGGTATATTTCAACATTACTGGCTCGGAATTACCCCAGGAGATTTCCTTTCCTTATAAAACTCATTATCGGAATTACCCCAAAAATGGGGTAATTCCGATCACTCGACCTTCCAAAATGTTTTTTCAAATATATGTATGAAGCCTCCGCACAAATCACTCTTCAATATAGTCAACGTGTAGCTGAAGGACGTAGGAATAAAGTTGTTTCATCATTTTTGCCCCAAAATGTACAGGAAATCCAAAAAATGAGAAATTGCTAAAATTTTGAATTTTGCCATCGGAATTACCCCACTTTACCTTACCTATACCTACCTACCTATTAGTCCGGCATATGACACTAGAAATTATTCCACACCTCCCCCTTACCGTTCCATTGGTGCAACTTTTTTCTCGAAGAGGAGTCTTAAGGAACATTTTATAAGCAACTTGTCAAACAGAAAGTTGGCCCTATATTAACAAAATGGCAGCCATTTTCTTATTGCTGGAGCCTGCAGTAGATTTTTTGAAATTTGAAATTTCCACAAAATTTCATCAAAAGCAGTTGGAAAGCCAAAAATTCATTTTAAAAAACTAATTTAATACACTATGAAGTTGACTGCAGGTGGATTTTAAGTGGTTTTGGAGCCTCCAGCGAATTTTTGGAAACTGCTGGAGCCTCCAGCAGATTTTCAATGCTCGAAGTTTGCATACTTAACACTTTACCGAACAGAGTTTAAAAGATATTTCAAGTTTCGTAAATGTACTGGAGGCTCCAGTAGTTTCCGAAAATTTGCTGGAGGCTCCTAAACGACTTGAAATCCACCTGCAATCGACTTTATAGCGTATTGGAATTAGTTTGCAGAGTAAATTTTGGATTTCCAACTTCATTTGATGACATTTTGTCTTTTAAAAATCTGCTGGAGGCTCCAGAACTGCTCAAAATGGTTTGAAACCGTTTCCAATCGATTTGGCTGGTCGAAAATTGAGTGCATACCAAATTTCAGCTTTCTAGGTCAATTTGGTAAACTTTTTATTTTTTTTCTCATTTTTGGCCTGAACTCGATCTTCAAAAATTCACCAAAAATCAAAAAAGACACTTCAGCACTAAAAATTTTGACTCGTGATATGTTGGAAAGCAAAATCTTCAATTTCGGCTGACCTGTCAATCAAAATAGTCGCCATTTTGTTAATAGGGCCAACTTTTTTTGGCAAGTTGGCTTTTAAAATTTTCCTTTAGGGTGTTCCTCTTAAGGAAAAAGTTGTCCTAGAAGATCAGAGAGGGGGTTGCCGGACCATAATTATGTTATTGTAAGATTAGGTAGGTAGGTACTATTCTTACCACTGATAACACGAATAAAGCGCTTATAAAAATAACTGCACACGTTTTCATTTTTAAAACTATTTCATTAAACTTTCGAGATTTTGAAAAAAAAAATTAAAAAATGATTCGGATTGAATTTTACTCGTGTAGATCTGATCATTCCTATGTTGTAAACGGGCAAAAATAATTAGCCGAGAAGCGGAGATTATACGAAGTGTAAATTATGGGTTTCGTAATGATGACAAAAAATCAACTACCTGTTTTTCACACCAAATTATCACTCTTTACTATTTTCAGTAGGTATATCTATCAGTTGATGCAGTGTACGTATACTTTAACAAGTATATCACTAACCAGTACCTAATGTCATTTTAAGGCTATGCTTGAATTTTTTTTATACTAAAACACGCCTACTGTTTATAATTATCAGATTCCTGACACGAGTATTCACGTGTGTCTGGCTCGCACAACATCGATGCAATACCAAATATAACTACTTAGAGAGGAGTACAGCACACATTTGAGTGAAAAAAAAATTAACGAACGCGAACGTACACACAGTATTTTACAAACAGTGCAAATTTGGCGTACACTGCGTTCATTTCTTGGCTTTTAGTCAAATTAGAGTGATGGGAAGGTATGAGACATACGCATCGATTCATTTACGGTATGCTTCATATATCTACTCTTCCGTTTACTAATCCCAAATATAGATTTATTACTTTTATTTATTTTTGCTCGTCTTGTCAATACCAACGCGGTATGTTCCAAGAAGTGCATTTTTTTTTCTCCCTAATGTACGTACAAAGACTCCTCTCACAGTACCTATGCAAACTCGTCGTCCATCGTTGTAATACCTATACGAGTATACAAGAAAATGTGTCATAAAAAACGCCTCTCGGATCTCGGTCTTGGTGTCGTGGTGATTAATCATGTGAAATGGGTCTTGTGATTTTCATAACGGGTTCCAAATGGTGTGGAATAAGCTTACCTATTTGTAATTTGTACCTACAACGAGTTGAGTAGATGGGGAATTTGATAGGAATGAATTTAGATCTTGGAAAGACTCAGTGTTGTTCATCAGGGCTGATTGCAAAAAAATATGATGGAGAATTTTGACCAAATCAAGTGGAAACCTTCATTTTGAGTTGTAAGCCACTGAGAAAAAAATTTGGCTCCAAAGGTGACCCTGGAGAGAAGATATGAGTCTTCAAAGAAGAGACATTTTTTAAAAATCATGATTTTTTTTCGCTCTCACATCTACCCAACCTGTTTTGGGAGAAAAGGAGAAATAGGCCAGATCTAAAAGGTAGTATTTGAGAATCTGCATTGACCCAGCCTATTAGTATCAAAATCCAAGACCACTTTAAGGGTTCTATTGAGCGGATGAAAATTTGCAAATCACTTATTTTTGGGTGAATTCGTGTTTCGAAAATTTTTTCTTCTCAAATATTCCGCATTAATCAAACCCACACATGGAAAGATCATTTCTGAAACTGGGGATTTTTTTTGAAAAATTGCCTCCAGTAAAGCTTTTTATGTTGATCAACATACATATTAAAAAATTGGAGTGATGCTGTTTTTTTTCATGGCTAGAGACAAAAGCTTTCTACACAGTGCAGGAATTTCTTGAACTTTGTTAACACTAAGGTTATAAGTTTAAGATGCATATGAGTACTTTAGAGTCAAACCCAGAATTCTCCACTTTTCATCATTTTGAGAAAAACGCAAAAAACTGATGAAAGGTGGGAATCAGTAGTAGCAGGTTTCTGATCTCGCCTATACATAGTGCTTCGGGTAACAATCGAATTGACAAAAAAAAATTTTTTTTCAAGTCTTTACATAGCAGTAATTCACGATACCATTTTGGAGAATTCTGGTTTTGACTCCAAGTCTGTAAAAAATATCGAAAATACACGAAAATGCATGATAAAATGAGGGATAATTCTAGATTCAAGTCTGTTGAAAGTATCTCAAGGTTGTTTATAGTCGACTAGAATTTAAAAAAAAATTTTTTGAAGTATTTTTTTCAAAGTTTGACTTGAACCCGGGACTTTGGACCCCCTAACCATCATGGTATTGAATGGGGTAAAATGTTGAATGGCAATTGATGCGTACCTACTAACTGTACCCAAAACGACCATAATCTCATTTTTGAAAATTTTGGACATTTTTCGGAATTTGACTCTGACCCGGTACTTTGGACCCTCCTGACTACGTCATTGTGTCAGATAGGTAAAAACGGAGAATGGCAATCGATGCGTACCTACTAACTGTACCCAAAACGATCATAACCTCATTTTTGAAAAATTTGGAGAATTCTGGGTTTGACTCTAAGGTACTCATATGTGTACCTACCCACATTAACTTGTACAACGCCGAAAGGTGACAACGTACGCAATAAATAAATTGAAATTGAAATTGATTTTTGATTTTAAAAATCCCAAAACTCACGAGAAAATGTAATTTTTTTTTCTTGAAACTTTGAAATTGCGCCATCATTTTGAAAGGAGTATGAGTGACTAAGATCAGATGAGAGCAATGAGCAGCTACCCACGTGTTCTAAAAGGAGAATATTAATTAGTGGTACCTATTTTTCAACTTTGCAGCTTCATTCATAAGTTCTTGAAAGTGTACAGTTTTTTTCAATTTATGAAAAAAATAAATAAAACAAACGTTAATATTCAAAATTCCGATGAAAAAGGCACAAATGGCTATTTTAGTTCAACCTGAGAACCATCAGAAATAATTTTGTCTTGATCTTTCACCAATAGGTACCTACTTTGATGAAAATCTTTTTCAAGCATTTTTGAAGAATTTCAATTTCAGAATTAATTTTTTTGATTTTTGATAATGGTACTCATAATTGATGTACTTGTGGCACCATTTTATATACTTTACACACGTTCAGGCACCAAAATTTACGTTGTGGCACCACCAAATGGTGCCATAACGTATTTTATTTAAAATCGTGTGGAATGTCATCAGGGCACTGCCAGGGGTCGTTAGGCAAATTTTTGTAATGGTGCCACAACGACATTTAAAAGTCCCTTTTAACATACTGGTAAAATTATATAGTCAACAGACGTTGTGGCACCATTTTTAGGTCTCATTGGTTTTCGATGTATTCTTTTGTAAAAATTTGTTGTAAAATGTTTCGATTAGATGGTGCTGTTGCTTATACCCTTAATCATCACTCTATACTCATATAATATAGAAGCACCAGTTGGTTTTTATTAATGAATAAACCGTTGTCAGAAAAACGCTCGCGTAAATGACTAAGTTTTCTTCACTTGCTACCTGGTGCCACAACGACGTTCAACTGAATGGTGCCATAACGTTACAAAAGTAGATATTTATATATGTGACACATATTAAAATGAATTAGAAGTTTGCAAAAAATGTGAATCTTTTCAACAAATTTGATTTTTGAACATTCTTGAGGAATTTTGAACCCAAAATTAGGTCATGATTTTTAAATACGATTTATCAAAATTTTGATTAAAGTTTCAGTAGAAAGTCAAAAATTTCCATCAAAATTTTTTAGAGCAATTTAAAGAATTTATTTGTAGCTCAGAAATTGTGTCATGATTTTTGGAATTCTTGAGTTTTGAAAAAGGTATGAAGTGACTTATTACCTAAATTGGGTAACAATTTTGCGGAAAATTCACATTTTTCAACAAAATGGCTTTTTGAGCAGTCTTAAACAGTCTGAGGCCAAAATTCAGTCATAATTTTCGAGATTTTTTAAAACTTACCTATATCATGAGAAGTTATCAAAATTGGTTAAAATTTCATCAGAAAATTAAAAGTTTCCTTCGAACTTTTTTTGAGCACTTTCCAAAACCTTTCAGTCCAAAATTGAGTCATGATTTTCGGTATCTTTGAAAAAGCTATCATGTGACCTATTAAATTGGGTTAAAATTCTGAGATTAATTCAAATTTTTCAACGAAAATGATTTTGGAGCAATCGTAAAGAATCATGAGGCCAAAAATGAGTCATGGTTTTCAAGATTTTTGAAAGAAATGTCACATGAGACCTACCAAAATTATTCAAAATTTTGCCAAAAAATCAAATTTTTCCATGAAAACTTTTCGAGCACTTTTGAAGAACTTCAAGTCCAAAATTGAGTCATGATTTACGGCATTTCTGAAAAGGGTGTAATGCGACCTATCAAAATTATTTAAAATTTGGTCAAAAAATTAAAACTTTCCATCAAAACTTGTTTTAGCACTTTCGAAAAACTTTTAATTCGAAAATTGAGTCATGCTTTTTGGAATTTTTGAAATTGGTTCTGCAAGAAATTCAAATTTTTCAACAATCAACTGATCTGAGCAGTTTTAAAGAATTCGAGGCCAAAATTGAGTCATGATTTTCTTGATTTTCGAAAACGGTTTCATGCAACGTATAAAAATAAGTTGACATTTCAGCAAAAATTCAAAGTTTTACATTACAATATTTTTTGGATACTTTTGAAGAAATTTTATAGTCCAATGTTGAGTCATGATTTTTGGAATTTTCGAAAAAGCCATCAACCATCATGTGACCTATTAAATTGGCTTAAAATTCTGCGAGAAATTCAAATTTTCCATTGAAAATGATTTTTGGGCACTTTCAAAGAATTCAGAGAGCAAAATGTAGCCATGATTTTCAGAATTTCTGAAAAGGGTATCATACAACCCATCAAAATTGGTTAAAATTTCGACCAAAAAGTCAAAACTGTGCATAAAAACGTTGCTTGAGCACTTTCGAAGAGTTTTGAGCCCAAAATTGGATCACGATTTTCGAATTTTTTGAAAAATCATCATACGACTTACCAAATTCAGTATTTTTCAAGAAATTCAATATTTCAACGAAATGTTTTTCGATCATAAAAAATTTTGAGCCCAAAAATGAACTGATTTTCGAGAGGAAATTTCTCAAAAATGCTCAAAAAAGTGTTGATGAACATTTCTTTGAGAACCCTCAAAGATGATTACTCAATTTGTGCTCAAAATTTTTCAGAAGTGCTGAAAAAACATTTTTGTGGAAATATTTGAATTCATCACGAAATTTTAATCCATTTTGATAGGTCGTTTAGCACTTTTTCGAGAATCCCAAAAAATCATATCTAACCCAATTTTGGGCTCTAAATTCTCCAAGAAATTTAATGAGCATTTTTATCGGAATATTTTCAGTAAGTTTTTGTGTTTGATGAAAACATTGAAGGTGTCGAATCAAAAAAAAGAGTGGTTCATATTCGTATTGAGTGCTTCTAAAAACCTAAAAAAAAAAACTATATTATGTGACAATGACTTTTTCAATTTTCAAAATTTTTTTAGCACCAGTGGGATGCGTTTGAATGGGTCCAATCGAAAAAAAAATGGATATTCGTATTCAACGCTTTCAAATGCGACATTTTCCAACATCTTGATCAAAAATTTTTCAGCTACTTACAAGCTCTTTCATCACGAAAATCGTAGTTGTAAATATCATCATTATTTTGTTTTTTAATTTTTCAAATTTTTCAAACTGTTAAACCGAAGCTTCTCAATTTTTTTTAGGAGAACATTGAGCTTTCTTTTTTTTAAAAAACTTATTTTTGAATTTTTAAAAATTTTAGGCATATATTTTTGAAATGATTCTCGATTTTCTCCAACTTTCAGCAGTTCCAAGCAATTATAGTGTGAATTTGGGCATTACGACCATAAATTTCAATTGCTAAAAAAATACCCCCCTCCCCCGCCTGTAACAAGTATTTCGAGGAGCCAGTGATAGCAATTCACTTTCGTTTTCAATAAATACGTAAGTCTATAAAAAAAATAACGTATTAAAATTAAAGCACTTAAACCTACTAAAACTGGGCTAATTTAACACGAAATGACCTATTGACAGGGATTAGTCCTCGCCCTACATTCCAAGTTAGATTTCCAAGCTAAGAGATGTATTTCAAAATCACGTCATTGGGTAAAATTCAAGTTCAACTTGATGAAAATACATGTGTATTAGGAGGGATTGCGAGGTTCCGAAGAGACGACATTGACATTAATAATGAGAAATACGCTGATAATAATACTTTTGCGCAGAATATTTCTTTTCACTAATGAAATGAAGTCAATTAAAATTACCTCGTAGGAAAATTTACAATGAGTAACTTTCTTAAAAATGTACCTACCGAAGAACTCGTTAGATAGCCTACAATATCGAGTATCTTAAAGCCAACAAATTTTGTTAAAAACCATCCTTTCTCAAAGACCCCTCATATAGCTGGACTTTCTCTCTTTGGAATAGGTAGGTATAGCGATAAAATCCATTGTTAAAGATCGTGTAAAGGCGATCCTGACCCCGTTGACATTTCAAAATCACCTTTTACTCGATGTAGTGAGCATACATAAACCCAATATGAAAACCCATAACAACAAAGATATGATATTTCGAGAAATTTGATACGCTTCGTGATCATACGTATTACCTATCTAGACCCACATACACAAATATTTTCAGTAGGTTGTACCTATCTTCGATTAAAATGTCTATCCATCCATCTGGAATATCTACCTACCTACTTATACTTGTACATTTACCTACACTTAGGTACCTACATTTAAATTTATTTTACTCCAAAAAGGGTGGTTATTTATAATCTTAAAAACGTTCGATTGCCAAATGAAAGAGAAACGAGCTACGACAGTGTAAAATTTTATCATCATTTAATGCATCCAGTGTAGTAATTTGTGAGCTAGTTGTGAAATTAGGTGTATGCCTGCGACAATAACACTGATAATGAGCCATGCTCACTCGAGTTTTTAGTACTTCTACTTACACAAGACATACGACTTACGAGACGCTGAGATAAAAACTATCTGATAATTTATACCATCGTTAAAAAAATATACCAAAAAGATAAGCTCGATTACTCAACTAGAGTAAGCAGCATAAATACGAAAATAAATCCTACGAGAGTAGGTAAATCCACACTCCACAGCGAAAAAATTCCATTGATCGATCCACAAAGTTCAGTCGACCGAAAGCTGAAAAAGTATCTAAAAAACAGATCCGTATTCGAACGAAATCTTCCTCTTATATACATATTCAGTATTCACCTCGGCGAGAAAGAAAGGCCATTAACATTTTATTAATTTTCAACCTAGGGAGTGGATTTTTGGCGGCAAATTGAAGTGCAAGGGACCAAGAGGTAGACGTCAAGGGGGGAGTAAAGCTCGTGGCGAATTTTTCGGCGAAGAGAGCTCTCCGCTCTCGAAGCATATGCGATGTGCGGCTGCGGCACGTACTAGCCATATATGGAGTCTACGGTACACACACAGGCTGCTAGAGAGCGATATGACGTCACCAGCCGTCAGAGCCAAAAATGTCTACAGTCAGAATGAGTACAGATGGCTACCCATGTAAGGAGGGTTATATTTTTGGGTACAGCTGCACCGCATTAGTGATAAAGTCAGCTCTCGGCACTCGACATTTCTCAATTGTTGCTTGCTCTTCGGCGCAAACGGATTTGTTGGTTTGTTTTTTTAGGTGAGTGTTCGCGAAGTGTACTTTATGTATTATAATTTTTAATTGTGTTAATACTACCAACTTGTGCTCGAAAGTTCAATTTTTTTAATTTCGGTTTTTTCTTTTTCTGTTTTCTCTCGTCCAGGTCGTAAAGTAACTCGAAAAAAGTCAAAATGTGTGACGATGATGTAGCAGCTTTAGTCGTAGACAATGGATCCGGTATGTGCAAAGCCGGTTTCGCCGGTGATGACGCACCCCGTGCTGTATTCCCGTCCATCGTCGGTAGACCCCGTCATCAGGTAAGAAACCAGTTTTTTGAATTATTTTTTTGGACTTAAATTAACTTGGAGGGGGTTTGGATATTTGAAAGTTCGGTTTAGAAAGCTTAAATTTCGGATGTTTGACTTTAAATGAATGATTTTTGTGCTTTGAAGTTATTTTTTTAATTTAAATGGATATTTGTTTAATTTGAAGTCAATTTTTGGCGTAAAAAGAACAAAATTAAGAAGCAAAATCGACTAGATGAATTTTTTCTGTGAAGATTATTTTTCGAATAAAATATTTCATTAAAATTTACCTAAGTATTTTAGATTTTGCATAATTAAAAAAAAAAGAGAGAGTTTCATGAAGAGTTTTATTTTAAACATAAAATAGCAAATAATATGATTTGGAATAACTTGATTAATTTGCTAATTTGATTAATTAATCCTTTTGGGGATGAAAAAAATCAATTTATTTCAAGTGATTAAATTTTTATTTTAATTGAAAGAGTTCAAAGAGTCTAATTTGACATCAAACTTCCAACTTTTCCATTCTATAGTCTTGATTTTTTTTTTTTTTTTAATTTGGAACTTTAAATATTTATCTAAACCTCCTCCAAATAGAATTATTTTATTAAACTCATCTAGATGAGTACAAGTAAATTGTGTATTATTTTTAAATTATTTTTATTCTAAACTTCCCAACTCAAATTCTCATCCATCGTAAATCATTCTCAATTACTTACTTATCAATTAAAAAAAAAAAAAACAAAAAAAAACTACATACATAGAAAATTTATTCCAACAAACATCTAAATTAAATCCTAAATCTTTGGAAATGAAACATTTGTAAGTATACGATTCAATTGGCCCAAAACTTCGAACCATCTTTGGTAAAATGATTATTATTACATACAAACTTACAAACGATACAATTTGTAAATACTCGTACTTTCGAAACATCGTTGTTGGGGTCTGTTCGGCGGTTTACATGACGAAACTTTATAAATAGCCGAACCTCGAAATAGAAACGAAGCGATCGAATAGATAGGTAGGCCTCTTGCTGTAATGATGATGAAGCATCGTCATCGAAAACTTGGCAACGATCGCAACCTCCTTTGAAATGATCCTAATTCGTTCCAATTTTATTCCCATCCCCCACGTTGCTTGTCCCATATACTTATTACCGCGGTGGTTTTGTTTATCCGCGTATATTTATTTCGTGAATTTCGATATAGTTAGCTCCTTTTTTGCCTATACTTACGATTTTGTGTAAGGTGGAGTGAACGAAGCAGGGGGGATACACTTTCGTTGTATAGTGGAATAATTTATGTATTTTTCGATTGGTTTATTTTATTAATTGGGGGTCTTTTTTATTCGCGTGTTTGGAAAATTATTCGGTTTGAGTTTACCTTATTTTTTCCTCTTGTTTTGGCTGAATTGATTTACTGGAATTTTATCGTGGTTTTTTGTTCTTTTTCGATTCTAAAAGGAAAGAATTAATTTTTAAATATCTTTTGGTGAATTTTGATGCTTTCTGTTTTGCTCACTTATGCACTGCAGAGGTCAATTATTTTTTTTGGAAAAGGTGAGGGGGGTACTTTTTGGAAAATGAACTTAATCCAATCATATTATCTAGTTTACATTGTCCATTGATGACTTTTTTTCCAATTTGAAAAATGATTTGTCCTAATTTTTTGTTTTATTCATTTGAAAATGAAATGAAATATTTTGAAACATTTTTTTTTAGATCATTAGTGCATTTCAGAGGTTGATTCTGGCTGTGGTTAGAGGAGGGAGAGGGGGTAAACTTCAAAAATTTGACAAATGATTTGTTCTGGAGTTTTTTTTTTTTTTTTTTGATGAAAACCAGAGTTTTTTCTGGCAATAAATATTTCATCAGTTTGAAAATGAAATTTTCTTCTTTTGATAAAAAGTTTTCTTGAGGTATATAATTGGAATTTTATTTTTCCAAAAGTTGAATAAATGAAAAATAAATTTTTTTCAAGAAATGGGAGGGGGAATAACTCAAATTTTACAAACCATTTGTACCTGATTTGAATTTTCGACCAACACAATAGAAAAATTATTCATTTTACTCCGTATACTTTCAAAGAGCCTGAAATTTTACAAATTTACTCTTGGGGGGGGGGATGTTTTAGTGATTTTTTATGATTTTCATTCAATTTGACTATCTAATCCTATCTCCTCTCCCTCCCCTTCAAAAAATTTTGAAAGTGAACGGCTTACGTTCAAAAAAATTGAGCTAAATTGAACCAATTCGAGTTATTTGTGAGTATCACTTTTATTGGAAAAACAAAAAACTCACTTTTTGGAATATGAAGTATTCAGAAAAGAAAAGAGAAAAGAAAGACAGAGAATTTCAGCGAGTTTTTCGAATAATTAGCCAACGTAGATAAATTTTTCGAATAAATGTTTAAAAATATTGTAAGAAATTGTAGAAGAAGACAAGAAGGATGTACATAGAATTTAAAACTGATTTTGAAACTAGTATTTTATTGCTTTTTGTTTTCACTTTATCAGGATATAACATTTTTCTATTTCCAAAAGCTTCTTTTTTTGACATTTTTTATTTTCATTTTGGGTTTGAAATTTTAAAATCAAATCAAAAGTTTTCATTTGGGGTCACTTCAGTATTGGATGACATTTTTCTGAAGATTTAAAAGTTTTTCTCCTGCAAAATTTTAAAGATTTTGAAAGCAATAATTTCGATTAATTTGGAGTTATTCTCAATTATCAAAAATTCGAAGGTTTGGTCAATAAATGTTTTATAATTTTCCTTACAAATAGCTCAAAAAAAGGGCCCAGGTAGGCGAATTTTAAAGATAAAACAACCATCGTCATTTTTGTGTCATATTCCTCCAGAGATGAGTTGGAGGAAAAGGAGTGGGGCTTGGAGGGGGTCATGTAATTTTTACTCGTATTAGGTATAGCAATTTCATTTTTTTGTAAAATAGTCAAAATTTGAACGTTTATATTTCAAGACTGCTTTAACTGAACTTGGGAGAAATTCATTTAAGTAGAGCTGTAAAGAGAATAAAATACTAATTGGAAATAAATAATTAAAATATAGAAAAGCTCAAAGTTGAATTTTCACTGTGAATGCTCAGATTTCGAGAAAAGTATATCCTAAAATTGTAAGATAGGTACCTCGTTTAAAATTTTGAAAAAAAAGGCACTGATTAACTTCTCTCAACTTTTTTTTGAGCCACTAATTTTCAAAATGGAATCCTTGCACACTTCAGGGTCACAAAAGTCACCAATTTTGGTCAACAAAAATCTTAAAAATAAAGTTTCATATCGTGTATTACTGATTCGGAGTTGTTGAGTTCGAATATTGGCTTCAATTTTCGATCCAACCTCCTTAAACCCCTTCTCGTAGCCTATAAAAGTGGCAAAAATTCGAAATAAATTCGAAAAAGATTTATGAAAGCGTCATTTGATGGATTTTGTCGATTTTTACTAATTTGAAAAAGATTTTCTTACAATTTTTCTCATTTAGGTATCTCATTTTCTAAAGTTGTTAATTGGATAAATTGTCTCGAAGAAAAAAATCCTAAAAAGTTTGAACCTTAAGCTACCTATTGAGATACAAATCAAGTCAAGTCAAAGTGGAAACTCCCAAATTCGAAAAAAAAAATAAAATAAAAAAATGTACAAAAAAATTGTTTACAAAAATTCTCAACTTCTGAGACATAATTGTTCTGAACAACCCTTTTTTTCGATAAAGTGCCTCTCAGTTTCCCGAGTAATATTTCTATTCCTTGTATAAGGCCTTCGAGTTGAAAAAAAATAAAATAGGTAGGTATAGAGAAAAGTTGATATGTAATTTCAATTTCTACGCCAGAATTTCTTTGAATAACATTCCCATCCTCCCCCCTTCCGATTCCTAAAAATGTCTCTAGTGGAGAAAAAATGAAATGGAAAATTGGATGCAGAATTATTTGCTATCATACAAAACTTTTCCAATAAAAATTTCAGAAAATCTCTTTTATCAAATTTTTTTCAATTTTATCTGAACTTTCGAAGGCAGTTCTTTTTAAAAATAATTAGGAGGGATTTTATCGCAGAAATTTGAAATTGAAAAAAAAAAACAATTCAATGCATGGAGGGGAGAGGAGACTTCGTACCAATGGGGTGTATTTGGGAGACAAAATGGTGGAGGGAATTCTTAAAAAGGGGATTTATTTTCAAAAGAATTCTGACGCAGAAGTTGAGAATTTTTAAAAAATATGTTCTTATAGCATTTTTTTGAAGTATTTTCCAAATTTTGAGAGCCTTGTCCAGGATGGCAAACATTTTTTTGCCAAACTGAGAATTTTTTTTTTTGAAAATGGTGGCTAAATTTCAAAGAATTCTGATGCAGAAATTAAGAACTTATAAAAAAATCATTAGGTACAATGTACATATTTTAAGTTTTTTTCTGAACTAAGGGAGATAAATTGGGTAGGTACTTACTTACTCAAGGGAAAATCAAAACACTGGGAACCATTTTCTTATAAAATAAAAAAATTCGGGGGGGGGGTTGTAGCATGAAATTAGGACCATCACTCTGAATTATCCTCTTTTTTCACCCTTCAAAGAAAAAACAAAATTACAAAATCCAGTTAGATTGCCAAAAAAAATGTCTTTCATTTTGCAATATCTTTCATAATTCTTTGTAAGAAGTCATTCATCAGAAATTGCTCTGGTAAAGATGTGTTCAGGCATTTTTATTCAACTGCTTCGTACTTTTAAAATTATTTCCAAAAGGTCATATGGGATTTAAAATTGTTCAAAATGCTTCTTAATCTTCGATAAAAAACTAGAAAAAATTTCGAACTGGTCTTTTTTTGATAAAATATTCAAATTAAAGACATTTTAAAAAAGTATGTACGATTTTCCTGCGAGTTTTCTGCAAAAAATTCGAAAATCATCTAACTAGATATTGATTAGTTCTCCTTCCCCACCTCCAATCCTCTTCCTCGTTCATCGAAGCTCTAAAAATGTTTAAATACGATATTAAAATAATATCGAAATCGTTTTCGAAGGCTGAAAAATCCTTCACGAAAGGCTAATCTATTGGTATTATTTTTTTCTGTGACGGTTTTTTTGGTATCTATCTTTTAATGAAAAACTTTAAATTTGAATACATGCATTTTGTAAAAATTTCAATGCAAATTATTCTCTACTTCGATGTGAAATCATCAAAAACTTCTTCAGAACGTATAAATGCCCAAGAAGTTGTCTGATTTTGTCTTTCAAACAGCCAATCTCGTTATCTAAATGGGTGTTAATAAAATTGCCTAATCGCTCGCCGCAAATACAATATTCAAAATCAATAAAATCGATCAATTTTGCCTTAAGTGAAGTTAGTTAGGCAACCAGGTCAACGTTGAAAATGATCAAATGCCTATTTTGAACTCTTAGGTACCATTTTATCAATAATTTATATTCTCTAATTTATTAGAATAATGTACATATGTACTACACCGTTTTATCTGACTGATATTATAATCCTGACAATTTTTCCATCTGCTTCCAGGGTGTCATGGTCGGTATGGGCCAAAAAGACAGCTACGTCGGTGACGAAGCCCAAAGCAAAAGAGGTATCCTCACCTTGAAATACCCCATCGAACACGGTATCATCACCAACTGGGATGATATGGAAAAAATCTGGCATCACACTTTCTACAACGAACTCCGTGTCGCTCCCGAAGAACACCCCATCTTATTGACCGAAGCCCCATTGAACCCAAAGGCCAATCGTGAGAAGATGACCCAAATCATGTTCGAAACTTTCAACACACCCGCCATGTACGTCGCCATCCAAGCCGTACTTTCCTTATACGCTTCCGGTCGTACCACCGGTATCGTTTTGGACTCCGGAGATGGTGTATCTCACACCGTACCCATCTACGAAGGTTACGCTTTACCTCATGCTATCCTCCGTTTGGACTTGGCTGGACGTGATTTAACCGACTACTTGATGAAAATCTTAACCGAACGTGGTTACAGTTTCACCACCACTGGTACGTTTCCCTAAATTTGAACACAAACCATTCTGTTGTGTGAGACTGGAAAATTAATCCAAGTTTTGTAAAATTACAGCTGAAAGAGAAATCGTACGTGATATCAAGGAAAAATTGTGCTACGTCGCTTTGGACTTCGAACAAGAAATGGCCACCGCTGCTGCTTCCACCTCATTGGAAAAATCCTACGAATTACCCGACGGTCAAGTCATCACCATTGGTAATGAAAGATTCCGTTGCCCCGAAGCCTTATTCCAACCTTCCTTCTTGGGTATGGAATCTTGCGGTATTCACGAAACCGTCTACAATTCCATCATGAAATGCGACGTAGATATCAGAAAGGACTTATACGCCAACACTGTACTCTCCGGAGGTAATTATCAATACCCACCTGGCTCACTACACATAATCACTCCCTTCGTCTTAAATATCAACGATTTTAATTAATTTTATTTAATTTTCAATCCACAGGTACCACCATGTACCCAGGTATCGCCGACAGAATGCAAAAAGAAATCACCGCCTTGGCCCCATCCACCATCAAGATCAAAATCATCGCCCCACCCGAACGTAAATACTCCGTATGGATCGGTGGTTCCATCTTGGCTTCATTGTCCACTTTCCAACAAATGTGGATCTCCAAACAAGAATACGACGAATCAGGTCCCGGAATCGTCCACCGCAAATGTTTCTAATTTATTCATCATCGTCGAATCGCGATTTTTATCACGCTGTATTTATTTTATTATCTTTAAAACTGCCGAATGTAAATTTTTATTTTAAATTGTACATCTTCGATTGACCAACAAAGGAATTTAAACGTTTGGGTGAATTTTTTTTTCTTCTGAGATCCCATATAAGATTGAAAAGGGGTGCGAAAAACACGACGTAACGATTGAGAAAACCGATTACTAAGTATGTGATAACCAATCGCGAAAAACGAGTATTTGTTCGAACAGTATGAGATTTCTTTTCTGTTTCGTGGATTTTTTTTTTCTATCTTCGAATACCTATACTCGTTTTTCTATGTAATTTATTATTTATTTAATGCCTTTATTAGCTTAAAAACAATAAATTATTATTTATAATATTCGGTGGTGTTTTGATTTACGAGACACGAGTAAAATTCATCGTATTCAGAGTTGAATTCATGTGAAAGAAAATCGTGATTTTAAAGATTAAAAATCAACAATGACGACTGAAAATGTACTCGTAATTCCGAGAAATTCTGAATGTTTACTAAATTATAGAACGAAAAAATTCATTAAAAATAACGCTCGATCGAAATTGATAAGGTGGAGTACTTTCTAAAATTAGCTTTGGCTCGTAAAATTACTCGAATGAGCTGAAAAATTCGTTTAATTAAATTAAAAAATTCTCGAACGTGAATTTTCTGGTTATTTTGAGAAAAATTATCATCTGATAGGCGATGTGTGGGTATAAAATAACCTATTTTAATCTCAGATTATCTGCCACGTTCCCAATGTACGAGGTAGGAGGTATAATAGTATAGGTATGTTTAGAATGATTCGACCAATTTCTACGATGAGTTGAACGAAAGCATTTTATTTATTCAGGGCAAAACTCTGCCCTGGTTGACATAAATTTTGCACTGGTTTAGAAAATCATAGTTTATGCCCTCCCCCTTATAAAAAAAAGTAAGTACCAGTAGGTAAAATTAATTTAAAAAAAAAAAAAAAATGTTTAAAACTAAGATCTAGCTGAAAAAATTTGAATTTTTGAAATTTGCCAATCTGATCGAATTGGTTTTTGCATGAAATTTCAATTACACAAATTCACAGCTTTTGAGAACGAAAACATACCCTCAGTCAACGTGATTTGTTCATTTTTCCCAAAAATATGTGTAGTTAAGTAGGTATCTAGGTAATAACAAGCTTACCTATGGAAAAGTTATTAGGTAAATTCGAAATGCTTATTTAAAAACGGGACTTCTTCAATTAATTTTGAATATTAAACATCAGTACAATTAAAAGTTCATTTTTTTAGTCCACCAAGAAATCAGGACCCAACCTTTATCTTTTCCTATATCCCCAAAAAATTGTAAAAAAAAACTCAAAAAAACTTGAAAAAATTATTTTAATCAATATTATTTTTAAAAGCCCGAAACGATGAGAAAGGTTACGTTTGGTCAAAACATTTTTTTCCTGATCTTTCGACAAAATTGTACTTACTTCAAGCATTTTTGAAAAATTTTGAGCCCCCCAACCGGGTTAATATGATTTTTGAGATTTCGGAAAAAATTGTCATGCGACGAATCAAAATAGGTTGAAATTTCGCGAGGAATTCAAATATTTCGATGAAAATGTATTTTGAGCATTTTTCAAAAATTTTGAGCTTTAAAACCGTGGGTCCATGATTTTTGAGATTTCTGAAAATGTATCGTGCGACCTATTAAAATATGTTGAAATTTTGCGAGAAATTTAAATATTTCGATAAAAATGTGTTTTAAGCATTTTTTTTTAAAATTTTGAACCCCAAAGCTGGGTCATGGTTTTTGGTATTTCTGAAAAGGTGTCTTGTGACCTATCAAAATAAGTTAAAATTTCGCGAGGAATTCAAATATTTCGACAAAAAAGTGTTTTGAGCATTTTAAAAAAATTTTGAGCCTCAAAACTGGGTCATGGTTTTTGGTATTTCTGAAAAGGTGTCGTGTGACCTATTAAAATAGGTTGAAATTTCGCGAGAAATTCACATATTTCGACAAAAATGTGTTTTGAGCATTTTTCAAAAATTTTGAGCCCCAAAACAGGGTCATGGTTTTTGGTATTTCTGAAAAGGTGTCGTGTGACCTATCAAAATAAGTTAAAATTTCGCGAGAAATTCGAATATTTCGACAAAAATGTGTTTTGAGCATTTTTCAAAAATTTTGAGCCTCAAAACTGGGTCATGGTTTTTGGTATTTCTGAAAAGGTGTCGTGTGACCTTTCAAAATGAGTTAAAATTTCTTGAGGAATTCAAATATTTTGACGAAAAGGTATTTTGAGTATTTTGGGGAAAATTTTGCATCTCAAAATCAGCTTATAATTTTTGGTATTTTAAAAAAAAACCATGCGATGGCCATAGAGTCCAGTGCTGTATTCTAATCATGATTAGGTAGGTATTTTAAACTTCTCTTGAAAACTTCTAAAACTGATTTATGCGGTTTGGCATCCTTTTTAAATGATAATTGATAAGATCAAAATTTCAAAAGCCAAAGCATTTTTTCTACCTCTGATGAATTTTTGAAAATCAAATTTGAGCATTAAATGAGAAATAAAATCAAAATTTTACCAAATTCACCTAGAAAACTTAAATTTGGGGTACACCCTATTTTCGACTTGCCAAATTGATTGGAAACGGTTTCCATTCGGTTTGAGCAGTTCGTGGAGCCTCCAGCAGATTTTTCAAACTTGAAATTTCCACAAAATTTTATCAAATGAAGTTGCAAATTCGAAATTCACGATGCTATCCAACTTGAACATGCTATCAAGTCAACTGCTGATAAGTTTAAATCATTTCGGATCCTTCAGTGACTTGATGAAAATTCTTGGAGCCTCCAGTAGATTTTTGAAATTTGAAATTACCACAAAATTTCATCAAATGCAGTTGGAAAGTCGAAATCCATTCTAAAAAACTAATTTCAATACACTATGAAGTCGACTGAAGGCGGATTTCAAGTGGTTTTGGAGCCTCCAGCGACTTTTTGTAAACTGCTAGAGCCTCCAGGAGATTTTCAATGCTCGAAATTTCCATACTTGAAACTTTACTAAACAAGTTTAGAGATTTAAAGTTTCAAAACTGTACTGGAGGCTCCATCTAATCGATTGGAAATATATTTGAATCATTAAATGAATAAATAGATACATTTCGAGTAGATCTAGAGCCTCCAGCAGATTTTTGAAACTTCAAATTTCCATAAAATTTTAACAAATGAAGCTATAAAGCCAAAATTTACTCGGCACTCTAGGTTTAATACGCTATTAAGTATACTGAATGTGGTTTTAAGTTCTTCTGGAGCCTCCAGCGACGATATGAAAATTCCAGAAGCCTCCAGCAGATTTTTGAAACTTTAAATTTCCATAAAATTTCAACAAAATGAAGTTTGAAACTCGAAATCTCTCCGCGTTCCAGTTTTAAAACGATATTAAGTCGACTGCAGGTGGTTTCAAGTCATTTTGGAGTCTCCAGTGACGGGTTGAAAACTCCTGAAACATCCACAAGATTTTTGAAACTTGAAATTTCCATAAAAATTTCACCAAATGAGACTGAAAAGGCAAAATTTTTTCTGAGCACTGATTTAAACACTCTATTAAGTCGACTGCAGCGGGTTTCAAGTCGTTTTGATGCCTCACGCAACTCTTCGTTGTTCGTTGAGAATTCCAATTTTCCAAAAAATGCCATAAAATCTTAAAAAATTGCTTTAAGGACGTACAGAAATTTCCAGAAAGTCGTTGGAAGATTTAAAACATCTTGAAAACACCGGCAGTTGACTTAAATAGCGTGTTGAAATCAAAATGCAGACGAATTTCAGCTCTCCAACTTCATTTAGTAACATTTTGTGGACATTTCAATTTTCAAAAATCTACTGGAGGCTCCAGAACTGCTCGAAACGGTTCAAAAATACCTTCAATCTATTTGACAGTTTGAAAATAGGGCATAACTCAAATTTCAGCTCTCTAGGTCAATTTGGTGAAATTTTGATTTTTTTCTTCTCATTTTTGATCAAAATTTAATTTTTTTTAAAAATAAAAATTCATCAAAAATCGAAAATTGGACTTCAGTGCCTGAAATTTGCGGAGGCTTCAGATCGGTTGGCAGGTAATTGGTTGCAATAGATTCGGGGGGAAGGGGGTTGACTTAAGGGTGTATTTAGAAGAAATTTTGGCTGCAAAAATTGACGACTTTGGATTTTTTTAAATATTCGAATTTCAACTATAAAACAATCTGTTTCTATAGTGGAAAAAAAGTAAAATTTTGTTGGAGGCTCCAGAACGACTAAAAAATGGTAGCGATCGATTCGGAACGTAGGTAGCTAAAAATTTAGTTCTGAAGTCTGGTCGACATATTTTTTCAGTAAGCTACAATTTCAGCTCAATTGGAGTAGACGTTCCCTCGAATTATTGGACAGGTTCAACAGTCGTCTTCAAACTTTATTTTTTGCGAAGACGTTCCATCAAACTATTACTCGTATTTTTCAAATAAATGTACCATCGTCTATTTGAAGGCCTGCCACCGTTTTATCCTTATCAATGAACGTTATCGTTGCCTAATTGTTTACTCAATAACGAAAGAACCTGACGTAGAGATACAATTTTGTCACCAACGCAACTCCGAAATGATATTCATGTCACGAACGAATGAAAAATTCTGTTAAAACGATGACGATGAGTAATACCGAAAAAAATTCTCATACATAGCTGATATGTTTTGGTGAACTACATATGAAGCGGATTACGTAATTTAGGTGATTTGCCAAAATGAAACAAATAGTAATCTCTTATCTTTCAACAGCACGCTTTCATTGGGTAAAATACACGTTTATTCATCGTGGCAATTCTTTTCTCACGCCAAACGAAGAATGAATCGATGAAAAAGGAATGTTTCGACGATTTCGTTTCACGTACGAAAGAGGAAAAAAAATCGTTCGTTATCGAACACAAATGGAATTATTTTCACAGTAAGAGATTCGAGGAGAAAGAAACGAGTAAACAATTCAGAAAGGACATTTTTTATAAATGATTAATACCGTATTGATTTACAGAAAGGGTATTTAAAAATGCATTATCCGAAAAAAATACCTACAAACATATATTACAATCGATTACAAAATATAAAACACAAGCTTATTAAAATGACTTTTTAAACTTATAAATAATTGATTAATCACGCAGCCAACATTTCAGCTTCGGGTTCCTTGGTTTTCTTTTTCTTCGCCTCTTTTGATTTTTCTGTAAAAAAAAAAAAAAAAATGAACATAAGAGGTTCGTTCAATATTGATACTTGGAATAAGAAATATTAAATGTGTTGAAATACAAACCAGCAACAAGTTCATCGGTTGGAACATCTGGCAATTTTTCTGGAATGGATTCACGACCGATTAATGCTTCGAATTCAGCTTCGACAGCGTCTTCGTCTTCTTCATTAAGAGCACCACTCAAAAGCTCGTTTATTTCCTGAAAAATTAACCAAAGCGATGGAATATTTTCTCATATCAGTTTATAGATTTGTGGCTTGAAAATGCTTACGTTTTGTTTATCGATTCCTTCTCTAGTTTCGTCCATTATCCTTTCGATATCTTCGATATTAAACATAGCGTTCATCTTTTTCAACGCTGTGTTTCCTATTTCCATCGTTTCAATAACCTATAAACAATAACTCGAGTATTAATTTAGCCTAACGTACGAAAAATTTGTTAGGAGTAATGAATTATAAACCTTGGCATCGATTTGAGCCTTCTCTAAATCACCAATAAGTTTAGCTATGTTCTCAATCTGGCCATCTGTTTCTTTGAGCAGTTGTTCTTGGTAACGTTTCTTTCGAAGTAAAACTTTAGCACGACTGCAAAATAATAAAATATTTAATAATACGAATCAGATCATCATTCAGAGAGCAGACCTTGGAACGTACTCATGTTTGCCTTCGGTTAATAATTGCTTAGCTAAATTGCGCTCTTGTTCTAAGTTGGTTTCGATTCTTTTTTGGTACTTGCTTAGATTATCTCTTTGTGTTTTGAGTCTCTGTGAAAACAAAGCAAAGTGAACTTAATTCAATATACAGATCAGTTTGGAATATTTTTACACGATTCGAAGTACTTACCAAGACTGCTAAGTCATTCTCTGAAACTCTCGATGGTTTCTCTTTCTTGGAAAAAAATATACCCATTTTTATAAAACTTTGAAGCTCAGGGATATCATTGAAAACAGCCTAGGGATTTTTTCACTGATTACGTTTAAGCATAAAGATAATACTTGATTGGGCTAAAACGATTTCGATGAAAGTTCAACTTTAGGTGAACGAATAGAAAATGTAACGTGAGGTTTTTTAAGTAAAAATAATTTTAAAACGTAGAAAAATTTGTAAAAAAATCACTTTTTGATTACTAATTAGTACTTTTTGTGATAACATGAAATCACAATTTTTCCGATTGTAAACACTGCGCGCGCATCAATCAGTGTGTTTCAAATCAGGAATCAAATATGTGTACGAGTCTTCATTACTTTTCATTTAATCAATTTTAATAAATTTATCAGTGAGGAAAATTTATTTAAATTTTCTTAAATTTGAGAAAAATTTCAGTTTCATTAATTTTTCTGTCTCATCAACCAAGTTTTCTCCAGAAGAATCAGAGTTATTTTTTGTAACCATCAATTTGGCTGCACTGTTTGCGATCAAAAATTCGATAATTTGAAAAAATTACGCGTCCCTTTTTAAAAATGCGTGATATTTTTGTTGAAATAGATTGAAAATCGTCATATTATTTGTCTTATATTCGATAGAAAGGTAGTCTAAGTTCTAAAATCAAACACTCGTAATCGAGCACTCGGTTTTCTATTAAAACCGGTATCGTTTTCCTCAAGTAACCTTACAGATTTCACTTCCGAATTTCTTTCCTATACCGCATGTTTGCATTTCTATGTTAATTTAGTTAATTTTATCGTTTGTTTCAGTCGGTATTCAACGTTCATCTGTCATTTAATTCATAAGTCGTTCAAAAATGGAGAAAGTGAAACGTAAACGTAAGAATGAGGTAAGTTTCATCTCCGGTAACAGTTCAGTTATCCCTCATCTCACCACTGAGATTACTAAAACGTATTGAATCTTTTACAGCAAAAGTCGAAATCGAAGTATGACATCAAGAGGATGATGGAGGAGCGCGAAGAATTTTACAGAGGATTGAAAGAAATCGAGGAGCTCAAAAAGACATTGGAAGAGATTGAGGCCGAAGATGAAGCTAATAGAGAACAAGAAGAAGGTTCGTGATATATCCGGAATTACAGTGTAGTTTTGATTCAATCATTCTAATAAACCCTTTCTTCTTGATATTGCAGCTCTGATCGCAGAAGCGACTAAAAAAGATGTTATGTCTACTTTGAGAATAACCGGTGATAAACCCCCTGGAAGAGAAGTTGTTTTTCCAGCCAACCATTGCCAATGCTTTCATAAAAGTACGTTATTTATTCTATTATTTCATCATATTTTACTTTTGTACTAAAATCTGTCGAATATGATTCAGGCAAAATAGAAAAACTCCAGTTACCGGGCTTGACTTACCTCGAACTTCGAAAATTACTCGAAAATCGAATCGAAGTGAGTAAATTAATACCGAATGATATTTAATGTATTAAAATCCATAGCTGATCGATTTCTTTATTCGTAAATTTCAGATAAATCACGTGATCACGAACGAAGCGTTGTTTAGCTTGTTCTTGTTGATGTCGTTGGATCAAAATGAAGCTGTTCTGGATTCTTGTTACCGACTTCTTAAAAGTCATGTCTTTACGTTTGTTCCGAAGTTTCGTCATATCATCAACGTCTTCTTAAATTGGGGTAAAATTTCGCATTCGTAACGTCGTGTTGAGAAAACCCGATATCAACAAATGTAATAATCATCGATTAATTTTCAGGAGCAACTTGCGAATCCCTCAACGTCAGCGAAGGCGAAAAAAGTTCAGTATATCCGAAAGGAATTCGTTTCAAAACACCAAATTCAGATTATACGTTTTGTTCGTCCAATTACTCGAAGGTATTTTTTTAATCATTAGTGGTAACTGGACGATTATTTGGAATCTAATTTATGATTGGTTCTCTGGCAGGTGTTAGATTACGTTGGTGAAGTCTGCTTCCACAATTCGCAATGTTATTCGAAGACAGAGAAAGCAATCTTGTTAAAGTGTCTGTTTAGAATCTCGTTGGATAAAACGTATGCAGATGTACGTGCTTCTATTAGCAGCTGCATCAGTCGAGTGATCGAATCGTTCCCACAATGGGATGATTTTACAGTACGTTATTTATTTTGTTCGTAAAAATCAACACTTGATGGCAGATTTTTGATGAAATTCATACTGTTACAGGTTGCCAATTTGTGTCGATTGATTCACGATGAGAAAGATCATTTCCACAATCAAGTCACTGTCATTATGAATACACTGCCCCAAATCAACCGTTGCAATGATCTTTTGTCTTGCATTTACTATTACGTTCTCTGTTCTTTAGTCAAGAAGACACCGAAATACGAGTTTCCTTACGACGTTAGTATTCTTTGATCCGAAATAAATGATATATTATCATTTTTAAACGCTAATGGAGTCAAAATTATCTCTTGACAGGATGAAGATATCGTCGATTTGGTGAAAGTTATTCAAGTTGACCCTAATGATGCCGACGACCTATACAATTTGTATGTCTTCGTACAATTACTAAACTACATCGTCTATCATCGAACCATTTATAAGAATCCGGTAATTAAACCCATCCTTGTAATCACTTCAATGTACGCAGTTTCGAAATTTAATTGCAATTTTTTGATATTTCTGTCACAGCATGCTCTGCAACAAATCAACGTCAAATTGGACGAACTGAAGTGGACGGTAGCTAGAAGTACGAGAATGTACGATGCAGCTTTTGTGAAAGGACGGATCATGTATTGTTCCGCTATGTGGACTTTATCGCGTCCATCGAATGAAAGAAAATTGTGAATTTTGACTTAGTTTACTCTCTGGTTCTTGATTTTCATCTGAAGGCTTATTTTTACGTTGAAAATTTGATTATATAGAATGTTAGTGATCGATAATCATATAATTATTATAGAAGATCTTGATAAATTTTGTTCGTAAATTTCTTTTTCTGAGAAATTTTATACTTTTATAATCATAATTAGTTTATTTACCCCGACACATTCTTGGTCTCCTTACGTTTAAGATCGTAGTATTTTCTCATTTTGTGTTCAGTTAACCATTTTGTATAACTATGGTTTTGTTATGCTCAATATTTTTTAGGATAAGTACTGCGTAATTTTGTTAAGTTTTATTCTAACATTGTTCGTGAACCTTCTTTTTTTTGTTTTTCAAAAACAAATTATATTATTTTAAAGGTTATCTTGCAATTGATGCTATTTTTTTTTAAATGGATGCCGTTCATTTTTTTTGATTTTATATTATTTTTTAATCGCGTAAATTTTATGCTGCGTGTTAAATTCGAGTACGAATCGAATTGCATTTTATACCCCCAGCGTTTTTAAATTTTATTTGTGTGTTTGTGTTTGTTTTATTTTTAATGCGTGTTTTTATTTCGAAGATGATTAAAATTTTTTGCTAAATAATTTTTTTCATAGATCTACCTATGTTATTTGCGTTTACTTTCCAAGTTTTCATTGGGTAAATCGTATGCGATACGTAGTGAACATTTTTGAGGGCATTTTTAAAATTTTAATTCATTTTGGAAAATTTTTAAAGTCAAAAATTTCGTTGTAAAAATCTGATGATCCATCCATAGAATGGCATTTTTTCTAAATTTTAAAATCACTCATCGCTTATTCGCTTCATCACGAGAGAAAACTTGGAATGATGACGACAATACGAGTGCATCCGGATATTCCAAACGCTAAAAATCGCTCATAGCTGATAATTGACGAGTTCATCGGCGATATGAATCACGATGGGGATAACCTGCTGTACGAGTACGAGTAGATATCCCGTACAAAGGCGATACGTCATCGTACCGAGTATTTTAAATCAATCGTGCAGTGCTCTGGGGCCACGTAGCAATTTCTATGCATACATTTAATTGTACCATTCATTTGGTGGTTTAACGATTGCTCTGTTCGTTCAAACAAAATTGCTACATCGTTATAAATTTCAAGTAGGTAAGTACAATAAAGCTTCGGTGTGTGTTTTAGCTACGGACTATTCAATTTTAGTGCAGAACGTGATCTCATCTCACATATCGTTTCGAACTCTTAAAAAGATATCTATATTTGTAAGTAATTTTTGTTGTTATTTCAGAAGTGGCAGATATAACAATTGAGAATTTACGTGATTTGAACCAACCGGAGATCGACGATTAATCATCACCATGGCGCAGATTGAGGTACAAATACAGTGGTTGGAATGCCCCATTTGTATGGAACGGTTGGACGAAAATTGTAAAATGCTACCGTGCCAGCATACCTACTGCAAGACGTGCTTGAAGCAAACATTCGAGCAAAACGGATCCCTGAGTTGTCCTCAGTGTAGGGAACTTGTTCCGAACATAACCAGAAGCAATATGATTGATACTTTACCGACGAATTTGTTGCTGCGAAACGTAATCGAAGTAGAGAAAAAGAATCCTCAAAGACCTCGTAAATATACCCATACCTACCTGCCTACTTATTTGAAGCTCATTCTGTATGTAAACAATTATCGATGTAATTCATAGGAATAAACGATGAAGGCGATGAATTGCATACCGTGGTAATGAACTCGATCGAGGATTTTCAAAAAGAAAAAGCAGCTGAAATTATATTAAAAGAAAATGAAGAGTTGCAAACTCAATTGGCGATAAAAAGTTCGAAACAAGATGCCCTCCTTAAAAATGCTCAAGATATGAGAGAGGAGTGTGACCAATTATTTATCCAGAGATCGATTGATGAAGAAATTTCTATTCAAGAAAAACGAAGTTTGCTTTTAGAAAAGGAAAAGCCTGAGATGGACATTGCTACTTTAAAATCTGAAAAAGAGGTCTGTTTATTGGTATGTTTTGTGTTCTGTTGATATTGTTTTCTAATAGGTACCTAATTGATAATTTGTGAAATTATTCACTTGTTGTGTTTGGTTGTTTAGAATCCCGACTACGTAGCAGATTCAAACTTGAAAATCCCTGCTTCTAAAAGTGAAATTAAAGATGCTGTTGCAGGTAAACCCTACTTTTCTCATCTATCAATCTTTTTGTAGAGTTGAGATGCGATGTTTATTCTCTAATATTTCCTGTGTTAGGCGATTCATGTAAAGATGACACGATTGAAAAGCTCAACAAAAAACTTGAAGAAGTGACATTTCTGTTGTGGTAGGTCTTCTCTGATTCTCATTTTTTTCGAACGTTCTGCGAAATGTTTTATAAATGTGTGCGTCGTATTTCCAGGAATGAAATTCGTTCCAAGGAGTTGAATTCAAAAGTTGAAAAGAATTATTTGAGTCCGCCTCATCAGCTCCATCCGCCTGAAAACTTCAAAAGCGCTCATATATCTCATCATCCATATCCAGCTCAGCAGTTTCATTGCTACACGCCACCTCATTGGATGTCGATTCCCACGAGTTCTACAAGACCTGTTGGATTTACACCTAATGTTAATCATCAACCTACGCATCAACCATGTTATGGACCTCCCCGTCAGTTCTTTCATGCTCCGATGAGACCTTTCGCTCCGATGAGACCTTTCGGCCCTGTGCCATATCGATACCGACCAGGATATTCTCAACAGAATCGCGATAAAACTCCTCATCATGCCTCAGGCTCAATCGCAGACAAACGTGGCAGAGGTAGTCATCATTTGGCACCTTCGGCTGATTTGAAGAAGTCTTTGAATCCAGAATTCGCTAATAGGAATGATAATCTCAAACGCAGCCAGCAGTCAGTATTCATCAAATGCGATTGAATTTACATTTTGTCCTAAATTAATCAACTCATGTTGTCACGTCTCGCAGATCTTTAGGTCTAATTTTACCTGATGTTAGAGATTACGATCATATCGGAATACAAATGACCGATTTGAAGCTTGATAACGATGGTGATTGTTTACAAAAATCCGATAAAAATATTCGTGAAAGGGCGTATCAGTTACCTACATCAAGGTAGGTACTCGGAATCGTTAGTCTTTGTTATATCCTTGGGTTTTTATTTTTAATCTGCCTAGTGCCTACCTATCTTGTACGTGCTGTTCGCGCATTTTACATGATTTAACCAAAACTTATGCAACTAGCCGGGCGAAAAATGCATGTTAAAATCGTTAATGCAATAACTTCGTATTAATTGTCTGAATTTCAATTTTTGCATTCAAATGTAGCAAAGGAGAAGTTGCTGAACCTTGGTTAATGTTACCTGATGTACGCTATAATTATGAGAAAGTGCGCTCGCAATTTTCACGTCGTCATTTTAGTGTGTCGGAAAATGTGAAAAACGACGATGCTGAATCGTTTGGGTACCTACATTTTTGATAGTTTTCCACTGAATTTATTTACCTATACCTATGTGAATTTTCCTATTTTATGTAGTAGTAATTTTGGATAGATACAAATGTTCTTGAATAATATGCTATTAGGTCCTACTCAATGAAAAGTAGGTATGCCATTTTAATCGCTTATTTCTTCAATGCAGCATTGGGCACGACGGTGAAATCGAAGGTTCGAAATCGCATCGTGGAAGAGGCGAAAATTGGAATAGTAACACGTCAAAATCTACCAAGTAGGCTAATCAGCTTCATCAATCACCTAGGGATTTTACGTTGAGTTTATCTTTGACGTTGGTTTTAGGGATGCGGATGGTTTTGAAAGCGATTCGAGTATTAATTCAACGACATCTGTATCATCCAAACTGAGTAAATGCAGCACTCCTGCCGTGTTTAATGATAAAAAAAGATTTTCTTCTCCCAGAGGTAGAGGTACATATTTAGGTATGTGACGAACGTTTCCCCATAATTTTACATTTCTTTGAAGTAGTCACAATCTAAAATATGAATGAATATCTTGTAGAAAAAAATCGAGTTTCGCCAAGTCAAAATTTTCAAAGAAAATCTCGCAATGATGTTTCTTCAAAAGAAATTCCAAGTGAAAATAAATCTGATGCGTTGAAAAAAGTAGTGTATCCTAGTGAAGAAGACGCCCGTGCTCTGAAATTGGATGTAAGCGTAATATGACTTCGTGAGATACCAATTTTCCAGTATTTAATTTTAAATTTGTTTGTCGTAGGTATATAAACCCTTTAAATCGCCTTTAGTTTGTTTGGGTAAGACTAAGAATGGAGCAGAACCTGTATCTCTTACAGTTGGATGTATGGCTGATATTTATGTTTGAAGAAAATCATTCGGATTGTAAACTAGTTTTGTTCTAATTTAATTACCTTGATACTCATTTTATTTCGTTTGTTCGTTAATTATGTTGTTTTCTTTCTACTTTTCAAGTATCGTGAATTTTTTTATTGAATACAACTTAAATGTGTAATTCACGATTTTACCTTTTACCGTAAGTGATACTCATTCCTAACTGTATAATACGCTTTTACTTGAATTTTGTTGCTGTTAACTTTATTTCACTCAGCGTTTCAAAAATTCAAAAGTCATATTTCAGAAATAGTTTTGAATTGAAATAGCCCAAAGGCCAAAAACGATATAGAATAATTATTTATGTTTTTTCAAAATAACGATATTTTTTGAAAAATATTCATTCAAAATGTTGAAATTGCCAACTGGCAACACTGAAAAATCCATGCTTTTGATGATTAACCAATCAGAATTCAGTATTTCACGATTATCACATGAAACTTTTAACATTAAAAAAAAATGTATTTATTCTGTTTAAATTCACAAAATGAAAAATATTTGAATAAATAATTAATTAAAAGCGATATTTAAATCCATCATTTATTACTTTAACACTTTTCCGGTCCATTCAAGTACAAAAATGAACATTTAATCAAAATCCCAAGTTCGCCTTCATTGTTCAAGAACCAGAACAAAATGGCCGATCCACTCTTCCAGTTTCTACGCTAGAAAGATGTCCTCTCTCAGTATCAGTCTGTGCGCCGAGGATGATGATGTGATATTAGAATTCGAGTGAAGTGCGCGTATTCAAACTTGTTTGTTAATGTTGTATTTTGTAATTCGGTATTTATAATTTGAAATTTAATCGTACAGTGATTTTTTTCCACCATGAATATAACTTCAGCAGGTAACCGTACTTTCTATAAATTCCTCCACACCGTTTCCCTTCGTTAGTCATCTTTTGTTCTTCGATTTGCTGCGAATCATGTTGAAAATTGCAAGTCATGCTGAAAGTATGCAAAAGCTCAGCCGGCTTTTGTTCATTTTCGAAACTAAACTTCCCATCGAAGTGTTTCTCAACAGATATTTCCATCATTTCGCCACGTGTTTTTCAAAAAATCACCGAATCGTGATTTTTATCAGTTAGCATCACATGTGCGAATTATTGCACAAGTTTCGCCTCTGATAACGACTCATCGTCGAATTTTCTTCGAAGAAAATCCCGTAGAATAGTTTTTTCGGCTGGTTATTTTGTTTCATCGTTATTAATCGATTGTGTTTGGTATGTTTACAGCTGGAGTTATATCGTTGCTCGATGAGCCCATGTCGCAGCTGAAGGCTTACGCCTTGAAGAAGTTGGACTTCATTGTCGATGAGTTTTGGCCCGAGATCTCGGAATCCATTCAAAAAATGTGAGTTCTCGTATCACTTTGGATAGATTTTGTGATCCGAGCTCCGTTACATGATGTGTTTTACTGTTTCAGCGAAATATTATACGAAGATAAAGGATTCAATGAGCAAAAACTAGCTGCGTTGGTCGCCAGCAAGGTTTACTATCATTTAGGAGCGTTCAACGATTCGGTTCACTATGCTCTATGTGCTGGTAACCTCTTCGACGTGAATGATAGATCCGAATACGTTGAAACTATCATCGGTTAGTACACCATTCTTCGAACAAGTCACCGGAATATACCCAATTGTTACTTATTAACGGATTTTCCACGTGTTTCAGCTAAATGTATCGATCTCTACATTCAAAACCAATGCGAACGGTTCGAAAAAATCGACGAGAACGTCGAAGTTGACGCCAGATTGGTAGAAATAGTAAATCGTATGGTTAAAAGATGCATCGACGATGGTCAGTACAAACAAGCTCTAGGCTTAGGCTTGGAAACACGTCGTATGGATATCTTCAAAAATTCCATCACCAGTTCCGTTAGTAGTATTCGATCTCCGGTTGTATTTATATTCAATCGAGCCTCTGCGATGTTCATATTCGTTCTTTTTCTTCGCAGGATGACGTCGCTGGTATGCTAGCGTACGCCTTGGGATTGGCGTTGAGTACTATTGAAAGTCGTAAATTCAGAGATTGCGTTTTACGTGAATTAGTTACTTTGTATCGTGACCTAGAAATCCCAGATTACGTAAATATGTGTCAATGTTTTATATTCCTCGACGATCCCGATTCCGTAGCCAAAGTTTTAGAGAAATTGAGCAAGCAGTCTGAAGTAAGCATCGATTCCACAGGGCATATTTTTTAATCGAAGTGTTTCGAGTCGAATTATTAAATCGAATGTTTGTTTTTACAGGAAAGTAATCTGATGGCTTATCAAATTGCTTTCGATATGTACGAATCAGCACCGCAGCAATTCCTTTGGCGAGTTATCGAGGCCTTAAGAGTTACTGCACCTGTGCCGTCGGCTGCCCATCATATTGTTACTGTACCCGTTGAAGGCACCTCTGAAGCTTCTCAGGCGACCGGAGGAACATCCACCGATAGTGCTACCACTTCCATCGAGGAACATGTCGAAAAACGTGTAGAAAATTTGGTACGGAGATTTTTTTCGTATCATTTTATTATCTCGACTAATTTCAAAATGAGCTCTGAGCCCATATTTTTCAATTTCGTCTTTAAAAAATCGTTTTCGGTGTTTTTATTGAAAATTTTATTTTTAAAATGGAGAAAAGACGATATCGAAAGATATGAAATCAAAATTTCTGTCGAAATAAAATTTATTAATGATTAAAAAATCTAAATTGAAAATTAAAATGATTTAATTTCGTTACAGAGCGACGAAGAGAAACGACAACAAGATCATATCCAAAAACTAACCAGTATTTTGAGCGGCGAGCAGTCGATCGAGTTACATTTGCAATTTTTAATCCGTAGTAATAAAACCGATATGTTAATTTTGAAAAATACCAAAGAAGCTATCAGAGTCAGCGTTTGTCATACAGCCACCGTCATAGCTAATGGATTCATGCACGCTGGTACCACTAGCGACCAGTTTCTGAGGTAATTTCATTTCAAAAACCCAATTTTATGCTCGAAATTACCATTTTTCTAATCGACGATCGACGAAATTCGCAGAGATAACTTGGAATGGCTTTCTCGTGCCACGAACTGGGCCAAATTAACAGCTACTGCGTCTCTCGGAGTCATTCACCACGGTCACGAGCACGAAGCTCTCAGCTTAATGCAAAGTTACTTGCCTAGAGAAACGGGTCCAACTTCTGGCTACTCCGAAGGAGGCGGATTATACGCTCTCGGTTTAATTCACGCCAATCACGGTACCGCTATCAACGATTACCTCTTGGGCCAGCTCAAAGAAGCTCAAAACGAGGTACACATATCTCCCAACAATCAAAATTTCGCTTCTGTAGCCAAAAACACACTAATTTGGTCTCATTTTTCTAGGTCGTTCGTCACGGCGGCGCTTTAGGTATCGGTTTATCGGCCATGGGCACTAATCGAATGGATATCTACGATCAGCTGAAATTTAATTTATACCAAGACGACGCCGTTACCGGAGAAGCCGCCTCCTTAGCTATGGGCATGCTGATGATCGGTTCCAAGTCGTACTCAGTCATTAACGACATGATCTCCGTAATATCATCATCTTCAACAAACATTTTTATTGCTACGTTTCACATGAATCACTCATCCTAATACTCTTGTGTTTTTTCCCACCTGTATAGTACGCCCAAGAAACTCAACACGAGAAAATCCTACGTGGTTTAGCCGTCGGTATCTCACTCATCATGTACGGAGCCCTCGAAGACGCCGAAGGAGTCATCAACACCTTATGCCAGGATAAAGACGCCAATCTACGAAGATCCGGAATGTATACAATTGCTACAGCGTTCTGCGGTACCGGAAGTAATTATGCTATACGCAAATTACTTCATTTCGCGGTGAGTTTACTCTCGTTTTCAACCATACTCGTCCCTGCTCCGTCTTTTCTAAGAAAAAGAACGAATGATATGAAATTTCACCAAGTTGCATACGTATCTTTGAATATTTATTCATACTTCATACTCGTACAAGGTTTTTTAAATTACGTCTATTGTAATTTTTATCATCAAAGGGGTTTCTCAAATTGGTTTCTGCGATGAATTGTTCGGTTATAAATGATGCATTTCTTCGTTAAAGTTCATCGGATCTGGGGCATAAAACAAATGGAATATTATAACATGCGGAGAAAACGTCGTTTCTCTTTGGTATGGGATTTTTTTGTGGCTGGTTGGGCTAACGACAATATTTCTATTTCTTGAAAAGTCGTGAATCTGTAAAGATAAAGGGTACATTTTTGCAAAAATAGTAGAAGGATTACATTTTTTGCGAAAGTAATATCATTTGAAGTGAAAATTTAATATTTTTAATTTGCGAAAAAAAAATATTTGAAGTGAAAATCCGAACATGAAATTTTTAATTTTTTGAATAATATTTTAAAAACTTGATTTATTGAAATTGTAAATCTGAGAAATATTTTCTATTTTCGAAAAAAGTATTATTTGAAGTGAAAATCTGAGTATAATTTTTTTTTCAACTTTGGAAAATAGAATAATTGAAATTTTGATTATTTGGAATGTTTTTTCAAAGATGTGGTGTTGCAATTTCATGTAATAGGTCCAAGGTTTTTAGATTTTGACCCCAAAAAATTCTGGCGGAGGGGTTCCTTTTATGGTGGGGAGGGAGGTTAAAAAAGGTCCAAATTTTGGTCTGGAAAAAAAAATAATTTCCAAAAACTTTCCTCCAACTCAAAAAAAATTCACAAAATTAGCCTGATCCATTTTTTAAGGCAGTTCTTTTGCGTACTTCTCATTCATATAAAATGAAAAAAAAAAAAAAAAAAAAAAAAAAATGAAACCCACCTCTTATCATTGAACGAGGAGAGGGGGAAGAGGGGGCATTCCCTGGGGAAATTTCAATTTTCTCCAGTTCCACGGTTCGAAAAATTTATTCGACCATTGTTCCAACCTTAATCTGCTTCAAATCGAAGTACATACCTGTATGAAAAATTGAATAATTGGGCTGTTTATTCCAAAAAGGAGTGGGGGAGGCAATTTTGACTAGATAAAAAATTGAAAATAATGTCGTGTGACGTATCGTTTGTTAGGTTCTTAGATATGTTGAGTCCGAATATCGACTCGGTTTTTTGATTTTACCCCTCCATCCCCTGCCACAGGCACCCCAATGTGGTCTTGAAGGTTTAGAAAAATGACAATGCCGTGTGACATATCGTTTGTTAGGTTTTTGGGGTCGTTGAACCCGAATATCAACTTAGTTTTTTTATTTGACCCCTTCAACCTCCGCCAAAAGCACCCCTATGCGGTTCTGAAGATTTGAAAAAATGATAATATCGTGTGACGTATTGTTTGTTTGGTTTTTTTGGACGTTGAGTCTGAATATGAACTTGGTTTTTTGATCTGACCTCTCCTACTCTTACCTTAGGCATCCCAATTCAGTCTTGAAGATTTAAAAAAATAATTATGTCGTGTTACATATCGTTTGTTAGGTTTTTTGGGTCGTTGAGTCAGAATATCAACTTGGTTTTTTGATCTGACCTTTCCAAACTTCACCTTAGTCACCGCAGTTTGATCCTAAAGATTTTTGAAAACGATAATATCGTGTGACATGTCATTTATTAGGTTATTTGGGACACTGAGTCCGAATATCAACTTGGTTTTTTGATTGGACCCCTTCAACCCCTACCTTAGGCACCCCACTTTGGTCCTGAAGATGAAAAAATATGATGCCATGTGACTTATCGTTTTTTTTTGTTTTTTTTTTTCGGGAGCGTTGAGTCTGAATATCAATTTTGTTTTTCGATCTGGTCATCTTAATCCTGAGGTTTTCGAGAAAGGTGGGGGGGGGGAGCAAAAATTGGCATCAATAAAATGATTTGAAAAATGCTGCAGAAAGTGCTTTGAATGTTTTGAATGTATGGTTTCGATTTATTCTATTTTTGAAAGTGAAGGCTTTGAAAGAGATAAACCCCCCCCTCCCCAACCAAATTTTGATCAAAATCATATTCAGGTCACTTGCCATCTCTTTCCTTTGAACTGAAAATGATCATTTGTTCATTAAATTGCAATGTTCCCTGCAGAAATACGATTTGGAAGGAAGGGGGGGGGGATTACCAAAGGCTCCCCTGGAAAAAATTGGGAAGAACAAATCGAAGAGCAAGAAATTCTCCTATCATAGGTTTTCTTTGATTAGAGAATTATTTTAGATGCATTTTGAACTGATTTTGGCAAATTCAACTCGAATTAATCTATGATTTTTTTTTGTACTTATTTCCGTTATAAAAATCCATGTCTTTGAAAATGTTAAATATATACCCTGTTCAAAATGGAGACCTTCAATGGATGAGGGCACCCCCTCCCCCTAATTTTGGGCAAATTTGAAAAAAGAAATATCGAAATCGTGTGATATATCGAATAGTATGTTTTCGAATATTCTGAACACGAATATGACTTCATTTTTTTGATCTGACCACTTCCATGTCTCCCAAACCCCCTATAAGAGGTTAAAAATGTGAAAATATTTTCAGAGTGATGCAATAATATTTCGAATAGTATGTTTTTGAACATCTCACTTTTTTTTTGAGCAATAACCCGAAATAAGAGAGATTTGGAAGGCCTTACTAAGCAGTTAGCATTTCGTTGTAATGTACCTACCATTATTTTTCAATTTACAAACTCATAGAATTCTATTATTTTTTTCAGGTATCAGACGTGAACGACGATGTACGCCGAGCAGCAGTCATGGGAATCGGATTTATTCTATTCAGGTAGGCCTCACGGTCACATTTCTTTTACTTTAGATCTCTAGAATTTGTATCGAAATTCGCGTATTTTGCGTATATAATCGAAACATGTTCTCGTGTTACCCAAAATTTCCTACGAGAAATTCGAAAATGAAAATCTCGCTGGCGCGTGTTACTCCCCCCTTTTCTCCCAATCCTTGCACCTCTTCGGCCCTTCCAACCACAGAAAGGATATTTCTCAAGCATTTTTTCACCGCTTTCTCGAACCTACGCTGATAATACGACTAGCTCAGACAGGAATCGTTTTACAAATTGAATATTCTTGTCGCATTTGTTTATTTTTCGTTTAAACGGAAATACTCGTTTTTTTTTTTTTTTTTTTTTCGTTAACCCTCTTCTGGCGGGCATTTTATGCATTCTGGGTTTTTCCATCGATGCCACCAGCGACCGAAGTAAATGAGCTGTTCATTTGGCAACGTTACTGTGATTTAAATCCGCACGCAGGCTGCATACGAAAGTTAGTTTATTTTTTTACTCTGCTTTGTATGTATGAAAAATTGAGTCAAATTTTGAGGATGGAGAGTTCAGCTTGTGAAAGTACATGAATATTTTCGATTTTGAGGAGATTGATCGTAGAAAATGGGTTAATTACAGGTCCGCTGTCGGGTTGATACGGGTATTTGATGAATGAACGAGGTGAAAGAGGTTAAATTTAGGTACTTTGTCGTCTTGTTCGGCATAAAAGAACCTATACCTTCGAATGTGTGCACGCCTGTGTCACTGACTTTCACTCCGCATCGTGTCAAAACCCTCTATTTTTTTTGTCGATCCCTCTTCGTCGTTTATCGTTTTCCTGAAGAGAGTTTTCAAACGTGTTATTCGCGGCCGGCGCTAGTAGTAGTAATTTTTAATTTAACTTTTTTGAACAACTTAGATGTACCTACCCTTTCTGCAGGTAGAGGAAGCGAATAATTTCAATTAATTTTATTAAACGACTTTTTCGCCGAAGAAGCAATTTCAATTAGCGCAAAATTTTTTACTTTGAGATTTGAAAATGTGTAAACAAAACGACGATGAACAAGAGTAAAGAAGGCGAAGGCGCCAGCCAATTCCGCTCGCGTCGCGTGTATTAATCATTAAAACGTTAAACACCAGAGCGCGACGACGACGAAGAAAGGCTAGGAAATACTCGTTGAAAATTGCAACGAAGGTAAACCCTACCCTACCCTAACCTAACCCATTCCACTCCCTCATCTACCCATTTTCAGTGTGTACTTCGTTTATTAAAAAATCTTTCTCGAGAAACGGCGCGGCTGGATGCTGGAGTTAAACTGAAGTAGGGGATTAGTACGTGTTGTTTTTCTTTTCTTTTTCTCGTTTTGCTTTTTTGAATTCATTTTTTTTCTTTTTTTTTTTTAATCGACGAAAGGATTTTACTCTGTTGTGTTTGTGTCAAGAAGTGCTGCGCTGCGTATTTGTTCCTTCGTCAAATAAACGCGCGGAATATCGCGGTTTTGTTGACTTGATTTTTTTTTCTCGCCAAATTGGTAATGGTAGATGGAGATTGGTAGAGAAAAGGGAAAGGAAAAGTTGTAGAGAATATAACGTTAGATGAGTGAAATTTTATTATAATTTACTTACTGAATATTTATACCTATTCGATGTTTTGTATTATTTTTCTTGCCAAGTTTCGAGGCCTCGCTTTTTGCAAAAAATTGTGAGCAGCAATTTCACTTTTTCAAAGTTGCAAAAAAAGCTTCATTTTTTGCTAAAAAAAATTGTCAAAAATTGTGAGTTCTCGCAAAAAGTTGTCTAAAATTGCCAAAAACAAAAAAAAAATGTTTCGCTTTTCCAACAAAAATTGCGAAAAAGTATCTTTTTTAATATATTGTCAATAATGTTGAAAAATCTTGCTTTTCAAAAAAAATTGTTTAAAAATCTCACTTTTTGAAGCAAAATTGCTGAAAAGTCTCACTTTTTTTCCCAGAAATTGAGTGCCCTAAGGTTTGGCTTTTTCGTTAAAAATTGTCAAATCGTTTCACTTTTTTTCAAAAAGTTGCAAAATAGAACTTTTTAAACAAAAATTCAGAAAAAATTTAATTTTTTGCCAATAATTGAATGACCAATTGTCTTGCATTTTGCTAAAATTATCAAAGTTTTTCTTTTCAACGAAAATTCTCACTTTTCAGCAAAATCGCTACCAAGTCTCACTCCCCCCCCCAAAAAAAAATCACAAGGTGTCTAATCAGCCCTTCCGATCCAGAAGGTGATAATTTTTGGAATTTTTGAGAACGAACAAATTTCAAGCTGAATTTTTTTAAATGACCAAAAAAAGTTGCGAAGAAAATTTTGAAAAATTTTCATATGTCTGGTGACACGTTTTTAAAAAACTCCGAAAATTACAACCCAATTTTGGGCTGAAAATTCTTCAAAAAAGCTCAACAAAAGTTTTGATGGAAAATTTCAAGTAAGAGCATAAATTTTAAGTTGTTTTGACAAGTCACATGACATTTTTTTCCAAAAATCTCAAAAATCGTGACCCAATTTTGGGCTCAGAATTCTAAAAAATGCTTTAAAAACATTTTTGTCGAAATATTTGAATGTTTAGCAAAATTTCAACTCATTTCTAAAGTTTGCATGAAACTCTTTCAAAAATAAAAAAAATCAAGACATAATTTTGGGCCAAAATTTTGATTTCTAGAATTTTTTTTACAAAACTTTATGCGACCTATCAAAATGGGTTAAAATTTCAAGATAAAATCAAACATTTATCTCAAAAACTTTTTTTGGGCATTTTTGAATAATTGAACCCAAACTCAGGTCATGATTTTCGGGATTTTTGAAAAAGTGCCATGCAAACTATCAAAAACGGGTTACATTTTTAAGAGAAAATTAAAAATTATTCCCATTAGAACTTTTTTTGAGCTTTTTTGAATTTTGAAAATCTCAAAAATTATGCTCTAATCATTCAAAAAAGCTCAAAAAAAGTGTTGACAGAAAATTTTGACTCTCAGCCAAAATTTTAACCCATTTTGGTAAGCCCTGTAACATCTTTTTCAAAAATCGTAAAAATCATAACCAACTTTGACAAAACATTTTCGTTGAAATATTAATTTGAATTTCTCTCAAAATTTCAACTCATTTTGATAGGTCGGGTGAGACTTTTTTAGAAATGCAAAAAATCACGATCCAATTTTGAGACAAAAGTTAAAGTTATTGGATTTTCTGAAAAAGTGTCACGAGACCGATTAAAATGGATTACAATTTCAAGAGAAAATCAAAAATTCTTCTCACCACAACTTTTTTGAGTATTTTTGAAAAATTACAACTTTGAATATTTTGATCTTTTCAAAAATTTCAAAAAGCATGATACAATTTTGAACGCAAATACTTCCAAAATCCTCAAAAAATATTTTCATTAAAATACTCGAATTTCTCGTTCCATCCCTCTCCTTTTTGTGCAACTCTAAAAATTGAAAAAAATATTTTTTTCGCACTTTGCACTCATTTATCCATGTACAAAAAAACAACCATTTTTTTTTCAATTGAAAAGATTCTAACCTAAGTCAACGTCTAGAGCACTTTTTTTTCTGCTTGAAATTTTCACTCGTTCATTTGAATAAATTTTTGAAGCTGTTTTTTTTTTGGCAATTTTGTGAAAAATGAATTGGGGCAGAGGGTCTGTACATTTTCGATTTTGAAAGTGTCCTTCCAAAAAATCCTTCCAAGGGTCTTCTTTTTAGTTTTCTGATTTTTTGTTAGGCATCCTTCAATGTGATTAAATATATAAGCAAAAAATATATAATTATATTCGATTATTTTTTTTTTGTCCCTTTTGAAAATTATAAATTTTCGAAGCTTTTTTTTTGGCAATTTTGCGAAAATGATGGGAGGGGGTATCAGTACATTTTCTTCCAATTTAGAGTAAGAAAAAAAATGATCGTAACAAAATTTGTTCATTTTTTGACATAGTATTCATTTCGGCATTCATTTTTTTCATCGCGATTTTTTGAAATTGAATATCATTTGTAGCCCCTTTAATTTGAAAGTTAGGCAAAAAGTCATAATATGTAATTTTGTTCATTTTTCAAAGTACTACCGACCCTCATGGTCAAAACTGGATTTTGGCTCTTGGATTTTGAAAACATATTTTGTTCCTTCAATTTTCAAAATAGGCAACTTGCTCATCTTGCGTTATTTTTTTTCACTGCAAGTGCAAGCCTATCACAAATTAATAGCCTACACATGAATCAATGATCAATTCATATTTTATTTCGTTAATAAATTTAATATTCTTAATTTAACTAATATTTTATATTAATTATTTTTTCATATTTCTTCTAATATTAAGTATAGATATTTTATTGAAGTGAACTGTAGATGATATGAACGTGCGTCAATATTGAATAAACTCCTGTTGGGTAAATTAAATTCCCAAGCTCTTAAAAAAAAATTCAATTTAAAAATGAAGTAATTTTACTCCTGATATGGTTTCATTTTATTAAGCGATATTCCTTGAAATGATCTTATTTTTTTTGCATCTCCATTGCTTTATCAAGATTGTGCAGTAAGTCAGTACGAAATTGAGAACCATCTAGATTAGGATTTCTCTCAATAGATCCATATAGTATCTGCACCACTTTTTCATAATTTTGATCGATCACTTCCTTTTCAAGTTTGGACATCAATGTTACAGGATCGAATTCCAAAGATCCCTGAGGTAAATTATATTTTACCGACATATCGCTGAGTATTTCTTCAAATTCTGTAACAATACTTATTACAAAGGCTTTTATTTCAGAAAACCCAATCGCTTTCGCTCCACTATTGTGAAATTTCTGTTTCGTGATGCATCGAATGGCAAAATCAGCCAATGTCAGTGATTCATTGATATTCAAATTTCCAAGTGCTAACGGATGATTAGTGTTACTTGTACTTTCTGCTGTACTGTAGTGATGTAAAGAGGTTGATTCTCCGAACATGTATTCGATTCCACCTTTAACCAAACCCAAAGTCATTATGTTAGTGGGTGTGAAGATTTCCAGTTGACTGAAGAAATTACTGAATAAATTCATAGCGAAGTTGATAGGTGAATTGATTCTGACGCCGGTGCTTTTTGCAAAATTAGAATTATTCAGGAATGAATTGGTTTTATTTGTGTATAGATCGTTTGAAAGGTGACTTTGTTCAGTTTTATTCTCAGGCGTAATGTTGGTTGACAAGCTTAAATTTTTGATGTTGCTTTCTTCATCATGATCGACATTGAATGTTTCATTTGTAGAATCAATATGACGACGTCTTCTGCGTCGATGTAACATATTCTGAATGTTGTCAAGCTTTCCGAGAAATTCCGATGAATAGAATTGGCTCACACTTTGATTCGTGATTTCGCTGATGTGATTTTTGTATTCGTTTATTATGACTCCTGGATTCAATATTTTTTCACTTTGTGTTGGCTGTTTTCTGTGGAAGTCGTTATAACCAGCTTTACCATTTTTACCTTTTGCTGCCTTTTCCTTGTTAGGAATTTCTTTTGTTTCAACATCTCTCAAAAATTTTAATAATGATGGCGAGAATATTTGCATATTGTTCCCACGTTGTCCTCCATCAGCCCCAAAACCTCCGCTACCATCTGAACCTTTGTTTCCCATTCCTGTAACCTTATTTATATGGTTCGTATCTGACAATGACAAAGAGATGAAAATAATTTCGCCCGGATTTCCACCTAGACCACCCATTCCACCATTACCACCAGATCCTCCTTTTTTCCCTGGCTGACCAGCAAGAAGTACATCATAACCTGTAGCAGTACCACCACCCTTTAGAATCCTGTGATTATCAGATTTTATAACGCTACCTATATCGCTTAACCAAGCCACACTGGCCACTTCGTCAAAAAAATTCTTCTCTATACGAATATCATTATATGCTTTATCACCATCTTTTCCATCTTTACCATTACCACCATCCTGCCCTGGTCCACCATCGCCACCCCGAACAGAAATAGTGAGCTCTTGCAGATTTTTGAATGTTTCACCTATTCCTATAAAATTCCCTGCTGGTCCTCCAGGTAATCCAGGTAAACCATCTTTGCCTCTGTCTCCTGGTTTTGCTCCAGTGTCTGCTTTTTCAGGATTGTGAGCCTTTCCAGGCTTGCCATCTAGTTTAATTGTACGCGAACCTTGAACATCCCACATGGGAGCTATAATAGAAAGTTGCACTTCTTCTCCTATCTTACTCGTATCTAAATCTGAGTTGATGAATATTTTATTCGAGGCGAAAATCTCTACGAATTTTGTTGGTACTTTGCATTCTTTTTTATGAATATCTGGCACATCTCCGAGTTTAACATACGTTCCCTTTATCACCAATTTGTTCGAATCACAGGAGTAAGATGAACTGTTCTGCAATCCTAAATTCAACACGGTTTTCAAGTTATTGAGTTTCGATTTATCAACCATCATATTTTGGCTGTTTTCAAATATCGATTCGTAATCCGGATAACATTTTTTCAAAATTAGCGGATCGAGATTGAATTGGGAAGTTTTTCCATTTTCAATCGCTTTAACCACGTTTTCAGCCAACACGGTGCATGGATTGTTTCGAGTATTTTTTTGTATTTCGTAATCCGATAATCTTTCGTATAATTTATTCAAAAAAAGGTACCATTTTTTCGTCCAATTCGAATACTCGATGACATCTTGCATACCATCTGCGCATTTAAATTGATTTTGTACCGCGTGATCGCTTACTTCGTGCAAGAATGATGAATAACTGACCAACTTCTTCAACTTATCTTGGTGTATTGGTAAATTTATATTCATCGAAGTAGCTCCGTTGACTATTTCCAGTGTACATTTTTCAAATTCCTCTTGATTATTTGCTCTCTCTTTGATCTTTTTTAGTTCATCGTATCTGCCACTTGTAAGATTGTATAGTTTAGAGATATCGTGTAGTTGATCCTGTTCAGCAGACAGATATCGCTGTATTTCTTTACCCATATCTTGAACAGTTGTCGTGAAACTGCGAGTGATTTCTTTGATTATTTTATCGACATCGATTAGTGATTGTTTGGGTATAGTGTACCCAAAATCCTTATCTGTTTTTTCTACAAATTTCAGCTTTGCTAGCTTGGTTTTAAGGTACGCAATATTTTCCTGTACTTTTGGAATATGGCTCAAGTACCCCTCAGTCTCTGGTGTTCTGAAAATTGCAATTTTAGAATACATGTTGCCATCTTGTTGTAATAAGATGTTTAGAAGTTTTATCATATTGAACGCCTTAGGGTTGTCTACTTGTTCTTGTAAGTTTTGTTTAACCGTTTCAATGAATTTGGCTATAGCAGAAATGATCTGATCGTCTGATTTGAAAGGAAGCTGAACTTTAGTCGCAATAAGTGCAATTCCGTCTTGGTATTTTTCAATGTTGGTAACAAATTTTATGATATGAGATAAGAGAGTTGTGAAGTCATCTCTAGTTCCTGCAATGGTTAGTGACGAGTGATTAACCAAAAGCAATAATTTGACTCGTTCGGCACTATCGACGATTTTTTTGATAAAATATGTCGTAGTTATATCGTGAGCCATTCCTCTAGTATCCTGAAAGCCTGGGAAGTCGTAATATACGATGCCTGTGCTGTTGTCTTGTACTTGATCTGGAAATATCGTACTAGATGTTACGAAGGACTTACCATCGTTCTCGTTGTAAGGATTCTTGATCGTGTAGTACACACCTTCTTCGATTGACTTTAGAGCTGTATCATACCCGGCGATTGCTCGAGTAAATACGGATTTCCCCGCACCTGTGTTACCTAATACCAGCACTACATCTCTGACTAAGCGTTGATTACATAACTTGGCCTCCCCTTCGGCTAAAAGCTCGAAAACATTTCGTACAGCTCGGTTTGCGATGTCGGTAGTGGAGAATGCTCCAGAGCAATTCCGATTATTCTGCGTTGTCATTTTCACATGTTCGTTCAGAAGAGCGTTGTGCTCTGAAGCTCCTACCCTGAAGAAAAGAACAGAAAGGAAACCCTCCATTGATAAAATTTTCTAAATAAATGCACGGATTACAATAATTAAGCCTGTTCTGTGGAAGTAGGTACCTATAGTTTCGTGGAAAGGCCCGCATAAGGATCAATGGCACCCCCTGCCGAACCTCTGGGACAAGTTTTTTTTGAAGAAGGGGGAGTTCTAAAGAACATTTCTAGCATCCTAAAAAAAAAAAAACATGAGGACTTGAACGAAATTTTTTAAACCTTACAAAGTAGATCGAAAGAGCAGGCAAAAATTTATCATCTGTCAAAATTTCAAAAGCTCAAGTGCCTTTTTCGATTTTTGGCGAATTTTTGAAAACCAAATTTAGACCAAAAATGAGGGAAAAAATCAAAATCTTACCAAATTTACCTACAAAGCTGAAATTTTGAATATACTCTATTTTCGACCTGCCAAATCGATTGGAAACTATTTCAGACCGTTTAGAGTAGTTCTGGAGCCTCCAGCAGATTTTTGAAACTCGAAATTCCCACAAAATTTCATCAAAATGAAGTTAAAAAGACGAAATTCATTCTGCAAACTAGTTTCAATCCGCTACGAAGTCGACTGCAGCTGGATTTCAAGTAGTTTTGGAGTCTCCAGTGACTTTTTGAAAATTACTGGAGTCTCCAGTAGATTTCTGAAACTTGAAATTTTCACAAAATTTCATCAAATGGAGATGAAAAACAGAAATTTACTCTGCACTCCAATTTTAGCACTCTCTGAAGACGACTTCTGGTGGGTTCAAGTCATTTTGAAGCCTCCAGCGACTTTTTGAAAATTCCTAGAGTATTCAGCAGATTTTTGAAACTTGAAATTTCAACAACATTTCATCTAAGAGGTGGCATTTTCGATAAAATCGTCATTTTTTTCACTTTAGCCCCTACCCATTCTGCTCCGGGGATTTGGATGGAGAGTGGTCTTGATAGCCCTTGGCGTGAGTACCACACCATTAAAATTTTTGCTGATCAGAAGAGTTTTGAACATCCAAGAAAACCAACTTCCACAAATGCAAAAGTACAAATACATATAAAAATTACATACCTGATAAAAACGTAAGTAGATTGGTATCTCTCGTAATTTCCTGATTGCCTCGCGTTTTATTCCAGCATCCGATCGTTTTTGAATTTTCTCGTTTCTTAATGTTTTATCAATCAGTTACAACGATACGTTAGATCAACAGAAATAACCAAGAAATATGTTCAAATTCTGTACTGCTTCGCTTATTTATCACGAATTTGATCGTAGAAATTTTCCCAGAATAATAAATTAATATCTCGAGTCGCCTATCATTTGCATAATTCCTGAAAAAATGGTTATTAGGTGAGACCTTCCATGATATTGGGCATTATCTACCTCGTGGTGCAAATATCTAGAATTAAGTCGGAATGTTCCTTTGTTCATTTCGGAATCGTACTTATTTTCCTCGAAAAAATACTTAAAAAATTGATACCAAATCATCGAATGGAGTATTAAATTGAACGAAGTTCCTGATGTGCGTGATAATGAAGTTTTTTCGTGTTCGAGTAACGCTAGAAATCGTGATTTTTTGGCGGAATTGATATGTGAAGTATTTAGGTGGACGCTGAAACGTGTTGAAATGTTATGTAATTAAATTAAGTCATTAGCATGAAAAATACCGATATGCAGCAACAGTTCAATATTTTAAAATATTGCTCTTTTTTATCATAATTACTAGAAAATAGTTTTCCGGGTAATTTTATCTTTCTGGTATGATGTATAATGTAGTCTGTTTGAGGTCGTTTCAACAAGACATTCAAACAGAGCGATGGCAAACTGAAAAATCAATTTTGATGTTCACAAAAATTGAAAAATGACTCAACAGTCAAATCAATGATCTTCAGCTGAAACTTGAAATTAAACCCAAAAAATATCGGGTTTTTGTGATCCTCCACAAAAAAAAACCTTTGTTACGAGAATTCCAATTTTTATTTTCCTTTCTACTTATCCTTTTGTGCTTGTTAAGATCTATTGCACCCCCTTCCCTCGTCGAACCTCCGGGGTCACTTTTTTCTTGAAGAGAGAGTCCCAAGAAACATTGAAGTCGACTACAGGCGGATTTCAAGTCATTTTGGAGCCTCCAGCGACTTTGTGAAAATTACTGAAGCCTCCAGTAGATTTTTGAAACTTGAAATTTCCCCAAAATTTCATCGAACGGAGATGGAAATCCGAAATTTACTCTGCACTCCAATTTTAACACCCTCTGAAGACGACTTCAGCTGGGTTCTAGTCATTTTGGAGCCTCCAGCGACTTTTTGAAAATTACTGGAGTCTCCAGCAGTGACTTGAAATCCACCAGCAGTCCATTTCTTAGCGTATTGAAAATTTCTGCTTTCCATCTCCATTTGATGAAATTTCAAGTTTCAAAAATCTGCTGGAGGCTCCAAAACGACTTGAAATCCAACTGCAGTCGACTTCGTAGCGTATTGAAATTAGTTTGCAGAATAAATTTTGGCTTTTCAACTCCATTTCATGAAATTTTGTGGGAATTTCGAGTTTCAAAAATCTGCTGGAGGCTCCAGAACTGCTCAAAATGGTTTGAAACAATTTCCAATCGATTTGGCATGTCGAAAATAGGATATGTGGCAAATTTCAGTTTTCTTGGTCAATTTGGTAAAATTTTGATTTTTTCTCTCATTTTTGGCCTAAATTTGATTTTTAAAAATTCACCAAAAATCGAAAAAGGCCCTTTAGCATTTGAAATTTAGACAAGTGATGGATTTTTGCCTTATCTTTCGATCTACCCTTGTATGGTTTAAAAAATTTCGTGCAATTCCTATGTTGGATTGCAAAATTTGCGATTTCAACTGACCTGTCAATCAAAATGGCCGCAATTTTGTAGTGGGCCACTTTTTTTGAGGACAAGGGCTAGAAATGTTCCTTAGGAGTCCCCATATAAGAAAAAAGTTGTCCCGGAGGATCGACCAGGGGGGAGGGTGCAATAGATCCTTATGCGGGCTTCTCGACTAATTGAAAATATCGTCAATGATTGAAAATGAAATATAAATTGATTAAATGGCTCACAAGTTGAGAAAAAATTCGACAAAACACCTCAAAAACCGTAAAATGTCTTTAAAATTTGAGAAAAAAAATTGTAGATGTTGTAACAATTTGAATGAAAGGAATGTAGCTCGTAATCTAGGAATTTTCCATCAAAAATTAATTACAGTTTTTCGTTGTTGTAATTTTGCAACCCAAGTAGCCTATTCCATTCCTATTTCAACCTTTACTCCTTGGAACTGGCTGCGTATGCAATTGTTTCGTCACAAAACGTAATACTGTTACCTTAGCTTGATTTTCAACGAATCGTGCCATTTATTCGAATCACCTTGTACATATATGTAGCTTATGTTATGTATGTATGTATGTATGTAGCCGTACATAGCCTAAAGTATACGTGATCCATACGTAATATGAAAATACGAGTACTCGAAGGGAGAAGAAAGGCATACCTACACGAAAATATGTAAGCGGCTGGTTTTTACATTTTTTTTTCTGTCCTCCCTTCCATTGTCTGCCTCTCTCTAGCATCGCTTTTGCCTGGCGCTTTTTCTACAGCCGCTCATTCATTTTGCTTGAGAAAATGGATTTCGCTTTTCTTACGACGTTTATTGTATTCCAAGAATCACGGAGCTCTATTTTCCAGACGGTTGAACGGTTTACTACGAAAATTTCTGTGTTCAGAATTATGTTACATCCATTTGCTGTTTCGTCAGAATTAAAAGGGCCGAGGAGATATTATTAAGCAATATTTTACTTCATATTTTTACCCCCATGTTCGCCGCGCTTTTTGTTGCCTTCGTCGTCGTCGTTTCAGCGTTATACAGCAATTCGCGATATAATAAAAATACCGAATGTTTAAGACAGACGAATATTAACTTAAAAGGAGGATTTTTTTTCTCTTCTTTTTATATACCTCATCGTATCTCACGTTTAAAAGAAAAGACTATAGCAGCATGAAAAAAAAAGACATATAAAAAGGTACCTAAGATTTCATTTTGAAATTACCTAATTATAATGGCGGAAATTCGCCGTATTATTTCGCGAGTAGTTTTTCTCGCTCGTTTTAATATACTATATTTCTTCTTCTTCTTCTTCTTCTGTTTCTCCATGTCTTGGAAAAACACCGCTCGTGTCCTGTGTTCTTTAAAAGCGCCAGGATGGGTTATACATAGCAAAAAGAAAGCGATATTCTCGTTGAAATTTTTGGTCACGTTTTATTCGGCGGTAACTGCGGCGAAATGTAATTAAATTGGTATTCTCGAGCGAAGCGAAACACGAAGAATATTTCTCGCAGATTTTTTTTTCTCTCTACCGTTCGCCGTTTCTTTGTTAGGGATTTTTTCGCGAGCGGGTGTCGCTTTGTTTGGTAATTTATTTTTATTTCGGTATTAATATTCGTCGTAGGATGGTTTTGCAGTTTCTTCAATTTAAATACCTGCGTGGGTAATTTGGAGCGTTAAAGAACGAATGAAGGGGTCAGGGGATGAGTTTTGAATAATGTTTATAAACGTATTGTTTTCTTCGTCGTCGTCGTCGTCGTCGTCGCCTAGATCAACAAAGAATCTTATTTACGATGCGTTTTTAGATTTAATTTCGCGTGGAGATTTAACTATAGAAGTAAGTGAGCAAAGGTGTTCATTTCGAATCAGCAAGTTTCTCTTCGTGAAAGTCACACGATAAGATTGTCATTTTTCTGGCATCTTGATTAGTTTCGGTGAAACTTTTCTGAACTGTATGAAGACGTATTATGAATTTCTTCGTAATTTTCAAATATAATTAAGTTTTTATGAAATTTTCATCAAATTATCTCACGTTTAATTGATTTTTATTTCATTTTCATTTTTACGTCAACTTGAATCTTTTTTTTGACATTACGAATAGTTTTCGTAAGATTTATTAAATTTCAACGACAAAATATATTTTTTTTTCATTATTTTCAACGATTTTCCTGATTTTTATAACATTTTCATTCGACTTGTGACACATTTCGTTGATTTTTACGTCAATTTGACCAAATTTTTCGACATTTTGAAGAGTTTTTTTTCAACTTTTCCAAATTTTCTATCATTTTTATCTGTTTTTTTTTTTTTTTTTTTTTCAGGGATTTTATTTATTTTCAATAATTTTTACGACAATTTGACGATTTTTTTCAACACTATGAACAAATTTTATACTTATTCATATTTTCTTGAGTTATATATCATTTACTACAGGGTGTCCAACGGTCATGAAAGTCATGAAAAGGTCACGAATTTTGCTCAAAACACTCTTGCAAATTTAAAAAAAAAACATAAAATGAGAAAAAAATAAAAAAATTGTTCAAAAAATCAGAAATATAAAAAAACTAAAATACCTACTTGCTTACAAATTTTGAAAAATTTCTTCTCAGTTTCAAGTTATCTAAAGTTTTTTTCTTGGGGGGGAGGGGGGGGTATTTTATGCGGTAAAAATGTGAAAAACAGGTCATGAAAAAGTAATGATTTTCTGTCTGGGAGACACTGGGAGTCTTTTTAGACACCCTGTACAAAGATTTATTTGGCTTTTACCGAATTTTTCTCGCACTTGAAATAGTTTTTGTTACATTTTTCTGGACTAATGAGGCCTTTTATGGTTTTTTTGGAGTTTTTAATCATTTTCCAATGAACAACAATTTTTGGAGTTTTGAAGATTTTTTTTTCGACTTGTAAGCTACTTGATCGATTTTAAATCAAATTAACCTCTGCATTTAAAATATTTTCCTAAGAGCTTTTTTCAATTTGAAAGACAAATCGTGAATTTTTAGATTATTTTCAATGATTTTCCTAATCTTATATGTAACATTTTTTTTGACTTGTGACCCATTTCAATGATTTTTACGACAATTTGACAAAAATTTTCGACATTAATTTTGAAGAGTTCTTTTTTAACTTTTCCAAATTTTTCATCATTTTCAGTTATTTTTTTTTAGGGATTTTATTTAATTTTCAATAATTTTTACGCCAATTTGACGAATTTTTTCAACATTGTAAACAAATTTTACTTTCTATGGATTTTTTTTTGTTTTTGATCATTTTAAAATTATATGTTTGTCATTTTTTTTTAGTATTTTCAATCGTTTCTGTGTTTTTTTTTTCAATGCCAAAGACATAACTTATGATGAAATTTTATCATCATTTTTGGATTTTTGAAGATTTTTTTCGACTTGTGAGCCATTTTATAGATTGTAGTTCTATTTTAAATCATATCAACCTTAACTTGACGACTTTTTTCAGGCATTTAAAATATTTTCCTGAGAGCTTTTTTTAATTTAAAACACAATGTTGTAAACTTTTACATTTATTTTCAACGATTTTTGAGTTTTTACTTTTCTCGACTTCAAAGCGCTTATTGATTCACACTTTCCAGAGTTTTTTTTTTCAATTCAAAAAACAAATCACCAACATTTACATCATTTAAAGAGATTTTTAGGTTTTTATGACGTTTTTCTGGCAACTTGCTCGTATTTAATTGACTCTCATTTCTTGTTCAATCATTTTTACGCCAAATTACAAATTTTACTGAGATCTCAAAGAGTTCTTGTTACAATTTTTTTAAGACACTATTGGCAGTAGTTTTGAAACAGTTTTGTTTTTTGCCAAACCAAATCGCAAAAAATTTTGCTTCAATAAAAAATAAATGGAAAGTTCATTTTTTTTTTTTGTGAAAATTGCTCATAATACGATAGTTTCGCTTTTTTGCATTTAAAAAAATGACAGAAAAAGTTCTGCATTTGGCTAAAATTGTCAAAAATATTGTTTATTTGCCAGAAAATGCCAAAAATTCTCACTTAATGTTAACAATTGCCCAAAAATTGTCAAATAGTCTCACTTCTATTACAAAAATTTAGGAAGAGTATCATTTTTTTACTAGTTGGTAATTGTTAAAGCGAGCACTTTTTTACATTTTTCGATGATACAAAGTTCCAGTTTTTTGTTTGTGTGATTTTATTTTCTGCCTTAAAATGTTTGACTGACATCTTGTAATATTTTTTGGTTACTTTTTTGAACTTTTTTCGTTACCAACGCTTTTTTTGGGGTGGTGAGGGAGAGGAATAAATTGGGTATGAGCCTATGACTTGAAAAATAGTAAAACTAGGATTCGTGTGGGTGGGGGGGGGGGGTTTAAAATGATATTGTTGTTTGTGCAAATTTCAGAAATTTTCCACCAAATTGAAAAATTTTGATTTTTTTCCCCCTCTTATGTTTATTAATCCTCTAAACAGATCAAGAATCAGCCGTCACTGCGGACTTTTAGGTGTCCTGATTGATTTCCACACCTTCTGGAAAAATCAAAAGTCCGGCTGGAGGCTCCAGAATTACTCGAAATGGTGAAATTCCGATTCGGAGGGTTGGTTTTGGAAATTATGCTGCACTTGAATGATGCAAATTTCAAAAATTTCCTGTCAAACAGAAATTTTTTGTTTTTTTTTACATTCCCCCTCCTCCTGTATGAATAATTGAATATTCTGACTCAACATCGCTCTCGAAGATGTCTGCCTGTAAATCAGTTCAAAAAGGCCATGAATCTTGCATTTTCAAAAAATTCTCCAAAAATTCAAAAATTAATTTAGGTAGCTGAAATTTTGGTTATGGGAGTTTCAGGCCATGCCCTTTCCAAAAAACGTCTTCCCATTCAAATAGGTGTAAGTCGCACGATTTTTTCAATTCCCAAAAATTTGGGCACCTGATGGGCATATCTGGATGAGTCTAATCGAAAATATGAGTCGATATTCGTAATCAGCGCTCTCGAAAACGTATAAAGCAATTTCAAAAAAAGCTCCATTTTGAACTTTTGACATTTTTGGCGAATATTCTCCAAAATTTGTAACTCGTACTCCCATAGCAAGAATAACTAATTACCCAAAAACAACCGAAAAGAAAAACAAAATAACGATAAAACAGTGCCCGCCTTGTTTACAATAAAACGTACAACTTACGAAACAATTATGGCAAATCAAAGTTATATGAGAAAAATAATAAAACCAGGTTAAGTGGAAAACGAACGGATGTTGCCGAAAACCACCTCATCATCATTGAATAAGTATATATAGACGTATACGATGTGAAAAGAGAAAGGGGGAACGAAAGAAGAGTCTGGTGGTCGGTATTGCTATATAGTGGTCTTGTTTTCGAGAAGAGGAAATGAAAAACGCCAACCCTTACAGCAAACATTTTTAAGACGAAATTAAAGTTTGAAGTATACGGCCGCCGTCTTCGTCGTCAAGCTGCGTTCTACCTTCTTACCCCTTCATTCATGCCCTTATCCATCTCACCCACTAGTTTGTTTTTTCCATTTTCTCTTCTTTTAATTTTCAAATGAAAATCCTCCTGTGCCTACTACGATTCCACATCACCAGTCATGAAATTCCAGGTGAACATCGAACATTATTTAAACAAATCGAATTGTCGAGTTCAACGTCTGTATTATGAAATTTTCTTTTATTAAGGCGATGATTATCATTATACATACTGAAACAATTTATGTACTATCAACGTTTAGCAACGTCGTCGTGTTTACTTTTTTACGAGTTTACGTCACGAAGGCGTGAGTAATTTTATTGTTCCTCGGCTCTCTTCGGTGTGATTCGATGTTTTTTTATTTTCGAATGCGGAAAAAGTAAACAACGAATGTGCACTTATGATTGAGTAATCGTTAGGTTTTTTCGGGTGTAATTACGCGTGCATCGAGTCAATTTATTCAGCGTCTGGGCAATTCATTCGATGTAGTTTTTTGCTAGATTTTATTACAGTCTTGTCGCGTGCTTCCGGTCTGTGTTACTGGTTAATCTGCTCTGTTAGAATCCTCCTGGCGCAGAAATTCTAATCATTTTCCTTCTCATTCTTGATAATTTTCCATCGTAATATTTCAATTTTTCCTCAACGATTCGATTCAGCCAATGCAACAGATACTTTCTGAACACCCTGTAGACTCATACATTCGCGAATCACCCACACCACCAAAAAAGCCTCGAACGAATGAAATTCCGCTCGTTTCTCTTTCATTTTCGTGGCTTAATCGATACGTCATCGCGTGAAACAACTATTATTTTCTAATTAGTCGAAAAGAAAAAGTGTGAAAAAACCCCAGGTCGTAATTTTTCCAAGACACGATTCCACCTTCCACTGGTATATGTACTACCTTACACCTTCTACCTAAAGAGAGAAAAAAGAGAAAGAGTTAAAGTACTAGGAAAAAAATATCGCCTCGGAATTACTCGATGGGAAAGTTATTTACGAACGAATTGAGATTTTGAAATGAATGTGTTTTCCTTTTTTTTTTCTTCCACCTCTCTTCTTTCATCCTCTTCTTGGTACATTTTTTTCCCAACACTAGCGGCGTGAAAAGGGCTCTGTTGGCTAAGGCAGGGAAAAAAAGGAAGTAGATTTCTGCTTAATTTATTCTTTTATTTAAATGTCCGCCTTTAAACTATTGAAAATAGCGTATTAATTATGCTATTAATGGATTTTAAAAATTGGTTTACTTGGTAAATGGCTTTTGAAAAGATTTCTATTTTCATTTATTGGCGCTAAAGCGTTCCTGGAGCGGGAAAGCTTCGACGAAGCAGGGCCAAGGGCAGGATTAGGTACGTTCGCGCGTAAATTCTACTCTACACAAACCTGCACATATCGTACATTTATTAGAACTCGCTCTTCGTCGTTTCATTGGTTTTTATACGCGAGCAGCGAGCACGGTTTTATTCTCTTTCTTCTTTGCTTTTGCTCGCGCGTTGAAAAAAAAAAATACAAATATAGCGAAATTTTTTTTTACAACGTTTACGTGCGATTTGTATGCGTAGGAAAGATACGAGTATAGGTGTATAAACATAAAGCTATACATATGTAGAGATAGGAATATGGCTCGTGTACCTATTACCTACTTGGTACCTACCTAGCTAGACCTACGCATAAGGCATCATATTTTTCAAACCATCTTTCGTATCGTTGGTTTCGTCCTCGTAGTCCTTCTAGTAGTCGTATTCCAAACAATCCCGACGACTTTTAACCTTTCGCTACGTTAGTGCTGGTCGTTGATTCTGCAGCCTTTATTTCTGCGTCGTCATTTTCTTGTTCTTGTTCTTGTTTTTTAACATCCTTCGGGAATTTTCATTACGTATACAGCCTACTCCTCTCCTACCCACCAATCTGCCCGTGCCCGTACGAATGTATGTTTTTATTCGCGGCAATTTCGAAATTTTCCGAATTATTTTACACCCTGTCGCCATCTTGTTCTGTTCTCCTTCGATTATAGTGAGCGTGCTAGACATTTTTTTTTGCAAATCGTTCGCTTTCTTTGTTTACTTTAGGCGAAGGAATCTTTTTTTTAAAGCCAACGCGTCCTGTATGTTTTTTTTACGAGCATAAATTTCGAATGTTCAACCCCTTTCTCCCCGCTCTCGAGGTCCTATTTGGGGTCTGAATGCAAAATGGAGGTCGGAATTGAAATCAATATTTTGTAATACCTGAATTTTAGTACACTTATCAGGATTTTGTAATATTTTGAATTTTCAACGCCACCCTAGAGGGCTGAGGGCCCATTTTGGGTCTGAAGGCAAACAAAAACCAGAATCGAAATCATCATCTTGGTAAAGCTAAATTTTCATATCCATATCACAAATTCTCTGTGGTCGAGGTTGTACTCCTTTCTCCACCCTCCCATTTCGAAATCCTATTTTGGATCTGAGAACAAAATGAAGGTAGAAATCAAAATTGTGGTACTAGTATCAAAAAATTTTCCCAACACCCTCACGAGGACCAATTTGGATTTTGGAAGAAATGGAGGTCACTGAAATACCCATTATTTTTATATCCATGTTACAAGTTTCCAGCATTTGAGTTTTCAAACCCTCCCTCCCCCTCTTATAAAGAGAAGTCAGGATCAATATTTTTGAACTCATACAGGGCTCAATTAGTTTTTAAAGTAACTTTTGTTGCTCACTTTTTTATAATTTCGATTGCCAAGATTTTTTTTTATTTTGCAAAAATTTTAGTTCTTCAATTTTTTACCTAACTTTTGAATATTAATAATTAGGGCAACCCAAAATATGCTCTCATTCAAGGTAAAATATTCAATATATATTCGATTTTTTGGGGTGAAATATTCGACAAAAATATTCGTTTACCCCTAAAATATTCGAAAATATTCGAAATCAAATTTGGTATCGTTTCACTCGCCTTTACAAGCACATTACAAAAATGGCTACATCATTGGGTTTTGTTTCCTAAATCACATGCACTATTCGCAATTTCGCAAAATGGAACAAAATTGTTGAATTAAAATTCTATTTTGATCGTCAAAAAAAGAAAAAAAAATTGAAGACCAATTTAAAATTCAATCTTCATCATCATTTCATCAATCATGAATATCATTATCATTAAAAAGAGCCATTTTTTTCATCTTCAACATTCTGTGAAAATGACGTTTCCTGTGTTGCGATTCTCAAAATGCAAAAATTTCCAAAATATTCAAAAATATTCGATAAATTGCGAAATATGTGGTAATTTTAGACAAAAATATTCAAATAGCAATCAAATATGTAAAAATATTCATTTTAAGGCAAAATATTCGAAAATATTCGAAATGAAGTAGGTCTTAAATGAAAGGCAATTTTCTGAAACGTAAAATGATTTTGTTACATTTGTAATCGGAGTGCAACGAAAAAACATTCAATAAAATATATTGGGTTGCCCTATTAATAATACTTACCCTATTTTATTCAAAAAATTGTTGATAATTGTTAAATTTTTGCCAGACACAGCCTCAATTTTTTGTAAAAATTGCACCAAGTCTCACTTTTCTTCCAAAAGTTGCAAAAAAATCTAATTTTTGCCAACAATTTTCAATATTTTGAACGCTGAAAAATGCTAAATTGGCCTTGTTTCTGTTGAGAAATGGAAGTTTATGTTCGTTTTGAGAAAAACCTCAAAGGCTTTCTGACTGTCGTTCGTTTGCTGGCGAAAAGCAAAGTGAAAAATCCAATTTTGCCAAATTCAAATCACTGTGTATCAATTGCTCATCATCTGGTCATTATGCAGCTGATTATAAAATATTAATCGTCGACAGACCGACTTTCCTTCGAATACAAATCTTTTAGGAACAAATTGAGTCACTTTTTTTGAAACATTCGTATAGCGATTGATTTGTTCACAATCGAATCGAATCATTTACGAACGATTGGTGATTAAATAAATTAATTGAGTTGTTGATGAATCAGAATCATTCGCAAACGGATCAATTAATTTAAAATTGATTCGTTTTTTTTTTTGTAAAACTATTGTATAGGAACTGATCTGTTTTCGAGCGAAGTGAACCAAATCGAATCGAATCATTCACAACCGATTGGCGATTGAACAAATCAGGCGAATTTCTCGCGAACGAATTGAATAATTTTTAGTGAATCGTTCGCAAATGAATTGATTCGTATAAGTGACTCGTTCGCGAACGAATCGATTCATTTTCTTAATTTTTGGTGAATCGTTCACGAACGAATTGAATAATTTCTGGTGAATCATTCGCGAACGAATTGAATAATTTTTGATGAATCATTCGCGAACGAATTGGATAAGTTTTGGTGAATCATTCCCGAATGATTTAATTCGTATAAGTGACTCGTTCGCGAACGAATTGATTCGTATAAGTGACTCGTTCGCGAACGAATCGATTCATTTTCCTAATTTTTGGTGAATCGTTCACGAACGAATTGAATAATTTTTGTTGAATCATTCGCGAACGAATTGATAAATAGTTGGTAAATCATTCGTGAACGAATTGATTCGTATAAGTGACTCGTTCGCGAACGAATCGATTCATTTTCTCAATTTTTGGTGAATCGTTCACGAACGAATTGAATAATTTTTGGTGAATCGTTCACGAACGAATTGAATAATTTTTGGTGAATCGTTCACGAACGAATTGAATAATTTTTGGTGAATCATTCGCGAACGAATTGAATAATTTTTGATGAATCATTCGCGAACGAATTGGATAATTTTTGGCGAATCATTCCCGAATGAATTGATTCGTTCAAGTGACTCGTTCGCGAACGAATTGATTCGTATATGTGAATCGTTCGCGAACGAATCGATTCATTTTCTTAATTTTTGGTTAAAAAAGGCAAAAAGAAAAATCTATTGCACAACTTGCATTTCAAGTATTCGAACTTGCATTTCAAGTATTCGTACTTGAAAAAAAAAACAGGACGAGACAGGTACTTGAGGGGAAGGGAATAAAATTTTGAAGGCCCCACTCGCTTCCCCCTCCAGGGGCCCCCGTAACATCAAATCAAATCACATTCATCCTGCTTCGAATACAACAACGATCTCCTAGCTCCTACTCATCCTCAAATCAATCATCATCAGATCACCACATCCAGCGAGAATCACTTGGATGTGGTTTTGAGCTTCTAAATACTTTGTGCACATTTTTCACTGGTGGATTGATTTAAATTTGCTTGAAAAATTTAATAAAAATCTCGCGTAAAATTATTATCCTCGTTTGCTCGCTTGTTCAAACACAAGCCTACATGCAATCACTCTCCTTGAACGAGAATGTCGACCTGAAGCAATCATCGAGCACGTGTGTCGAAGAATTACTACACTCATGTTTACGAGAAATTTGTGCGTCCTGGTGTTAAAGTAGCTAGGTTAATCGAGGAAAGAGGCGAGAGACGAGAATATATATCGGGTGAAAAAGCGAATTTTCAGATCAAAGGAGTTTCGCTTGAACAGAGGTTGTCGCTCGTAGCGCATCGTTTATTCTCGTCGTCGTAGGTTCAAATACGAGCGACGTGTGAGAGGTGGAAAAGAGGTAAATTCTTTGAACCAAAATGTCAAACTTATTAACCGTAATATCCGATGCGACTTTTGACGTAGCTAATTGAATTCTTATAATTTTTCCGCCCTTCTGACGCTGATAATTGTTTCAACTTGACGTCACATTCTGCATCTTTGATTATACGTCTTGTACAATGTGTTGTGTATGGTCTTATTCAGTTCGAAATTCACTTATTGATCGAATAATCTATCCCACACGATCTTGGTAATTGTTTGTCTAGTTTTAAATCGACCTCGTGTACTCCCGAACGATGAGGTTTTCTTTTTGTCTCGGCATATTTTTCCTCTTTTAGCTTTTCGTATCGTGTTTTTCTTTCTGCTGGTACGAAAACGAAAAAATCTATATGTGTATTCTGGAGAAATTTTTTCTGCCAACTTTTTGTTTTTCAAAATAACATTCAATTTCACATTCAAATACCTATACCACCATATCCTTAGAGAATTGCAAAAACGGCCATGTTTTCGTGTATTACGAAAGACGAACCCCCTTTATCGCAGGCGAAACACGAGTATTCGTCGAAGAAACGAATATTTTTCAAAAGATGATAATGATTTTCAGTATACGCGTTTAACAGCACGAGGTAGCCATTTCGATTTTTTTTCTTACGTATAAAACAGGGTGAATACTCTTGACCTTCTCAAAGAGTTCAGAGATGCCCTTTGGGGTATCATTTCTACGCGCTGTAGGTTTCTATCGAAATAATACTTCCAATATACGATGATTATAATACAAAACTCGTGACGAGAAGAAAAAAAGAGGATGAAAAAAAATTCGTCAATTACGCATTAATAGCGTATGCTTCGAATTATTGTATTTTCAACTTGAAAGCTTCATTTAGACATGTCGAACTTTGTGACACTTTAATATTCTCGCAAAATGTGAAAATATTTCGTCTCGAAACGTGACGTATCGAAAATTCACGCGTGTTTTGTTAACGAATTTTATTCTTTTGGAAGATGCGGGCCAATTTGGATGAGGTTTTGGGCTTATCTTCGAATCGAGCTGTAAAATTGACGTTTACTCGTTGGAATTTGACGGTCGCTTGAAGAGATTCGATCATCATCGACAGGTACAACAAAAAAAATAGCAAAAAATCTTGGCTCATGTCTAAATTACCAAAAAGTCTCGGTTTTGCTACGAACTGGTAAAAATGGTCGTTTTTTTGCAGAAAATTGCCAATAATTCCCAAGAAATTGTTAAAGTCATGATTTTGCAAAAAATTACAAAAATTTTAAATTTTTCAAAAATGGAAAAAAATTTTAAAAATTTTGAATTTTTTAAAAATTGGTTGAAAAATTAGTCAAACTTCTTGAAATTGAGAATCAGAATATTTTGATTTAAAATATATTTTTTTTTGTGGGTTTTCTCTTTAAAAATGTTTTTTCCTGTTCGGTCACTTTTTTGCTTGCTAAAGTTACTTTTTGCGGGAGGGGGGGGGGGTTGAGGACGAAATTTTTGCCCATGTCACATCGCTCATCGCCATATTCACCCTGTTTGGGCCAAAACAGACCAAAATATCGAGTAAATTCGTGTAAAATGCAGTTCGTCGCCAAGTACCTTCCTCCTTTGGCTCGTACCAGTCAACCAACTCCTCTAACAAGTCCTTCCGATCCTTCCGCATCCTGGATCAACTCGTGCATTCTTTGAAACTGTTCGAATGCAAAAAAAAAATACCTACAGTGCACAAACACGATGGCATTGAAACAGTATTCGAACTTCCGGGCCGGGGAGATTTTTATGATACGCGAAAACACAACTCTGGACAGTTGCCAAAGTATACTCGATAATTAGCGCCAATACTTCGCGTCATTTAAACGCATAATTTCGAGTCCTGCCTCGCTGCTTTCCCGCTTCGCTCGCGTTTGTTTCACGACTATGCAAGATATTAGCCCCCTTTGCTCGACGAAAAAGGCTGATTTCGCTATCGCATTGATCGTCGAGCCGGAATATACGATTAGAGAGCGAGAATGAGCGGAGATTTCGCTGATGAAAGAGACCCATTCGCGTATTACGAGCTAAATACACCTTACGACGTAATATTCTACGTAGCATAGTGGCTTCGAAGAGAGTATAGTACGTGCTTTCGGATACGATATTTAAATTTTCACGTACGCTTAAATTTCTCACCACTGAGGACGACGATGACGATGAGGGGTGAAGTCGAGGGGGCTGCAGGATGCAACGACGTGTCCCGACAATAAATATTCGCTCGATTCGCTCGCACAATCACGCCGTTAAGGATAAAAACAAAACCAGAAACCAATTACATAATGAAGCGGATTCATTTTATGGCGGTAAAAGGCGAACGGAACGTTTTGGTTTTCCGAGTACCACCGCCTGCCTGCCACGTCTTCGTCGACCGCTCCGCCAACTTAATACAACAAAGTTGGCGAAGATATTCATTTAACTTTTGTATTCGGCATCTGCGAACTTTCCTACTACCGATTAGTCCTGAACGGTTGCGTGACTTTTACACGAACCGATGTTCTTTGTAGAAATTTATTCAATTTCAAACGCTAACCCTCCTCTCGTGCCGCGCCATCTTACCCCCCTCAAGCATACGTATACTACGTACTATGTGTATACGCTACATCACCCACAAAGTAAAATATTTAACCGTCTTTTTCTCTTTTTTTTTTTTTCGACGCATCGACGCAATCCTCTTCCATTTTTACCATTCTCACACACACACACACACACATAGAACTGTGTAAAATCTCTTACAACACCTACCCATACATAAGAATGCTCTATTTTTCGACACCTGCTCTCTCTATTCGACGAAAGCTTATAGAGAGCTTACCACCTCGCAACCAACCCTTTTAATAAAGGAAACTATATTAAGAGAGTTCCACTTGCATAAGTGCGCGATTTCTCTTCACCACCTCCGGCACGCATTCCCCCTTCTCCCACTCTGAAGTCCCATCAAGTTGCCGCAACTATCGGTACCTAGCTAGTTCAATAATAATAATACCTCCATCAACTTCTCTATACACATATACGTTGTATCAACTAAGTATATGTACAAGTTACACAGACAATGTATCGAGAAAAATTCTCTCTACTTCGCGATACGTGTACAAACGGCTCTAAAGAGTATTCCAGTCGAATTTCATCGTCGGATCGCTTCCAGCAACGTAATTACTTCGTCATAGATGAGAGAAACTGTATCCACATAAGCTCGTTTTTGTCTCTCTGTCTATATGCTCCCTCCACCTCTCTTACCACGATTAACGACCTTTATAGTAGATTCTGCTTTTTTTCTTTGCATGTAGTCTGTGCAAATAAGTAATATTTTCGAGTACCAATCTCATACGATAAGTATCGATACGATAAATAAAACAGAAGGCAAAAAATGCTCTCTGTTTTGAACCTCAGGTGAATGACACTTGGAAAAAAGACTTGCAACGGTAGAAACTCTCCAGGATTTTCATCGAGCGTCTCAAAAATTATGGACAAATACCCAGTCTCTTCAAGTAAACAACAAAAACATGCTTAACACATTCGCCAAAATTACCAGCAATTCATCCATAGTTACCCTAATACTCATACTTTACCAAAAATTACTCATAATTTGCAATTGTTACCGCCAATTTACAATAAATACCAATAATTTACCGTATTTACTCGTAATTTACCATAAATAACCAGTAGTATACCATAATTACCAGTAGTTCACCATAATTACCAGTGATTTACTGTAATTACCAGTAATTTACCGTATTTACTAATGGTTTTTACCTTGGGTAATCAATAATTTGCCAAAAACTTGGTAATTTATCAAAGTATACCAGTTAATTTTTTTAAAAATTAGTAACTTACCAAAAAATTGGTAATTTACCAAAATTTACTCCAAAGTGGTAATTTACAAAGAATTTACCAAAAAATTGGGAATACACCAGAATTTACCAAAAAGTTGTTAATCTACCAGAATTTACCAAGAAATTGGTAATTTACCAAAATTTACAAAAAGTTGGTAATTTACCAGAATTTACTCAAAAATGGTAACTAACCAAGAATTTACCAAGAAATTGGTAATTTACCAAAATTTACAAAAAGTTGGTAATTTACCAGAATTTACTCAAAAATGGTAACTAACCAAGAATTTACCAAAAAATTGAGTATTCACCAGCATTTACCAAAAAAAGCAAAATTTATCAAAAAGTTGGTAACTTACCAAAATTTACCAAGAAATTGGTAATTTACCAAAATTTACCAAAAAATTTGTAATTTACCAGAATTTACTTAAGAATGGTAATTTATCAAAAATTTACCAAAAAATTAGGAATTTCCCAAAATTTACCAATTGGTAATCTACCAAAATTTACCAAAAAATTGGTTATTTACCAAAATTTACCAAAATTTACCAAAAAATTAGTAATTTACCAGAATTTACTCAAGAATGGTAATTTACCAAGAATTTACCCAAAAATTGGTAATTTACCGGAATTGACCAGAAAATTGGTAATTTAATTTATCAATTATCAAGAATGATCAGTCAACAAAACTTCTCGGTAAATTACAAGTTTTTTATCAAAAATTACCAGTCATTAATCATAATTAGCCAAAAATAACCAGTAATTTACCAAAAATATGCAACTGTGCTGGATTTTTTCGAGTTTTTCAAAAGTTGCACTTGATATTTTAAAGTTTTGTAACCTAAGTCACAAATTTTTGAAAAATCTTGGGCTCCATTTTTTCAATCATTTTATCGAATAACGTTCAGTAAAGAATTATTTTTTCGTTCCCTTTCAGAAATTCTTTGTATTCGAGCTCATTTTAGAGCACAGAAAGAACCTAAGGTTAAAGTGACGTGCAAAATTTGAATACTTAATCTATTCGTTCAATATTACAGAACACCCTGTAGTACAATACACGTATATACGCGCCAAAACCTCGGTAATTAAACCCTTCATCATCCGCGAGATACGTACGTACAGTACAAGACGACGCTCGGGGTAGAAATGGAAAAAAATACACGCGACCTCGAAGTGTGCCGCTGAAATATTATGATAACCAAAAACGTACGTACCTCTACACCTTTCCCCATGCCACATCTTCGAACCGTCGAGTGAATGGTACCCGGCGCGAATATAAAAATGAGCTATATAAGATAGGCTATGAGCAGCTAAGGCGCCTATACATACACTATACATGTGTACAAAATTCAAAGCACCGCAAAAAGATTACAATTTCGTTAGTGTTCGCTAACTTAATTTAATACGTACACGAAACGTTTCTTTGATGTGAATCTTGCCCCGCTCCGGCTACGTCCTCGTGTAATGGGTATTCGAGTTTCTATATACGATGTCGTTTTCATCGAGGTATCCGCAAATCGCATTATATTCGTAGTTCTCGTCCTCGTTTCCACATCCCTCCTGCCTGTACTTGGTCCTTCCTCGTTTCACCTTACCATATACTTTACCTATACGTAGAGGCTGATCTCGTTGGCCTTTTACGGGGCTAAGGCTAAATTTTGCAGGTTTTTCTCCTTTCTGTGTATACCTGATGCGAAGGTATAAACCGAACGATGAGGCGATTTCAGCAAAGTACATGTGTGTTGTAGTCGAGATTTTAACATAATTGAAAAGTCTGCAGAAGCAGAAATTTAATACCAGAGACGTATTACTAATCGATTGATGGATAAGGATGCGAAAATGATGTATTTGTGTATAATAAGGCTGAGGGAGGAGATGAAATTTGAAAATGAATCAAATTTTGATATCAATGTCGTATAAATATCACACGTGCAGTCGCAGAAGTAATAATTTTAAAGATGAGAGTGATCCTACCCTCGCCCCCCTTTCATCGCTATACGTTTATATTTCAGAAAAGTAATTCGCAATGATGAATGGTAAAGATACACGTACGTACAGTTATTTGGCCATGATTTTTAGACAACAATGTAAAACATAGTCTGGCTCGTATTTCTCACCAGTCGACTTATTATTGGATTAAATCGCCGAGCATCAAATATAAACGAGGGGTCATTTAAGTAGCGCCAATGCGGTCGTTAAAAGCGCGCCAAACTCGCAGAATACCGAAAGAAAAATATCATCGTGTCAACGATTTATACATTCATTAAAGGCAAAAGTCGATGAAACTCGTTGTATCTTCGCAGACACGAACGAGACGATCGTTTGTAGTGCTTTATTCCAACTCTCGTGTAATAATTTTCATCTTATTATGATAAACTTGATTATGGTACTCGAAAATTGAAAAGTACGAATTATGTTGCTGTAAATTTCATCTCTTTGAGGCGAGTTGAAGTGAAGTTGATCTGAAAGTTGGATGGTACTTGTCTTAGAAGTAGTTTTTAATTGCTCATTTCTTGAACCATTGACCATTAATTTTACTAAAGGCTTCAAGAGGTACGAAGTAGTCTAAGATTGTTTCTAAATTGAAGGTTTAGAAATTTTTTCAAAATTTTATTGCTCCCGAATTTTTTTATCCTGACATTTGAGAATTCCTGTGAGATGAACATTCAACATGGAGGAATAATTTTTTTTTTTAGAGCTCCATCAAAAGAAAAGGTCATGTGCCTCAAAATTTTTGATTGGGGGGGGGGTCATTCCTTCTCAATCAACCCGGTTTTGGGTTGAGAACTCCGATTTTGCTCAATTTTTTTGTTGGTTCCTTATATTTGAAAAGAGAAAAAATCGATGTCCATTAGCTTCTCAACTCCCCCCCCCCTCCCATCGTAATTTTTCATAATGATGTAAAGCTTTGAAATTTGAGTGTCTAGTCTAGAGCTGCTGAAACTTGAAGAAACTTTAAGTTATAAGTCTTGAAAATGATTGAAAGTAAAAATACATATTTGACAAAAATTTCAAAAGTTCAAAAAGTTGAACTTTCTTGAAAGCTCGATTTTTAAAAGCTATTCAAATTTTAAAGCTATAATTTAAAAATTTGAAAAAAATCCAGAAAGCATACATTTCTATGGTACTTACAACTTTGAACTTTTCGTGATGGGATTTCCATAACTGAAGTGGGGACAAAACCCCAAAATTTTGGTCAAAATGTAAAAAAAATTCCAAATTTCGTGTGACATATCGTTTTTGTACGTTTTCGAAAACGCTGAACTCGAATATCAACTTATTTTTTCAATCAGACCTCTCCAAATCTCCCAGTGATCTGCCAAATTTTCTGAAAACTGAAAACATCGTGTATGACTTATGATTTAATAGGTTTTTGAGAATGCTGAATACATATATCGACTCAGTTTTCTGTGATTGGGCCCTTACAGCGCCACCCATCCTAATTGGTTTCCACCAGATGTCACATAAATTTGAAAAATCGTCCATTTCATGCAATTTTGTCAAGGTTTTTTCCGAAAATTGTCAATTTTCAGTCAATTTTGAAGAACGATGGAGGCTTGGAAGGAGCTGCATTTCAAAAAAAAAATCAATATTCGCACCTAGTGCTCTGCTTTGGGGCATAAGTCAAAAGCTGAGGAAAAAGGTTGGAATTGTCCGAAATTTTTTGAAAATTGTTTGGGAAGTTGCATAATCCTTCTTGAGCTAAAAATGAAGTACTAATTTTCTAAAAGTTTGACACATTTTGAGCAGCCTTTCTTTCTTTTCAACTAAAATCAGCAGTGTTCCATGAATCTCAGGAGCCACAAAAAAAGGCAGATTGCCCATTTTAAGCTCTTTTTTGGTCAATAAAATAATGTTAAATTTGACCAATTTTCGCTGTTTTCAAACATTTTGGTTTGCAAAAAATTCACCAAATAGTCTCATTTGAGGTTAAAATGATTCTCTGATGTTTACTGTTTAGTTTTTCAACGTTTTTTAGAGCATTTGACCACCCCCCCCCAGTCTCCCCCTCTCGTCTCCCCCTTCGTTGGTCTCAATATTCTGATACCTCAAGTATGTTTAGTGTGCTTACTTCAATCTTGAAATGAAATGTCATTTTAACCTCCTCCTCCTCCTCCTCCTCCTCCCCCTTCCCCCATCGCAGCTTTAAAACATTTCTATTATTTATGTGTATACTTTTATTCCATTTAAATTTTAATGTTAGCATCATTAGTAGTACTTATCTATATTTATCCTTAACCACATCTATTTGAACTGCTGTACCTGCATTACTTAAACTTAAGATGACTTTTGTAAATGCAGCATAGCTGCCCATTGCACGAATAAACTTGAATTGAATTGAATTGAATGATGAGTTTTGAAATAATTTGACTCACTCTTCTTCTGCTATTTTGTGTGGAGGTTCTTGATTTTTGAAAGATCTGAAAAATCGGAAAAATTAAATGAGGAACCTGGAAAAGTCGGGGAAAATTAGGTATTTTTGAGATAGACTGGACGTAATAATTTCATTTTTCTTATTTCCAAAATTTTTTAAAATGATCTAAAAATCAAGTTCAGCATTCGAGAGTCAAAATCAGGTTCTGTTCTGTTTTTTTCTTAATTTTCTTCTTTTCATTTTCGGCCCATTTTTTTTAGATTTCACTAGAAAAAAAATGCTGCCCTCGTCAGCAGCTACGAAAAAAAAGAACTCAAATTATTCCATAATTAGTTTTTGAAAAAGGTACAGTTTTTCCGAAAAACCAGAACAAAAATCTTACGTACTTACATTTTTATTTTTGAAGCGTTTTTGATTATTCTGATAGGATTGCAGAGGCAGAGAATTTAGTAGGCAATTTTCTGAAAATCATGCTCGTAATATTCCAAAATTTATTCAACATTCAATCTGTCTCATTTCTCATAATTTCTTCACTTCTTTTACACCCAGAGAAAATGAACTCAAATTTCAGAACCATAGCCCCAACGCTTAAGATTCGACCATTATAGGTGAAAATCGTCTTACCTGTACGTATTTTACAACCTTCCTATAGATTTTTCCTCCTAGCAGAAATTTCTCACCGGCGAGGCGAAAAAAAAAGTGAAAAACGAAAGAGGGAAAAACCGTTAAACCTTAATCGTAAAAAATGGTACGAAAATTATTTCAAAAAATCCCCTTTTCAAAGTTTAACATCCATTAATTTAACGAGTCGGACTCTTTAAAATTGAAAGCGACGAAGAATAACCGAGCGCAGGATGACTAGGCACGGTGTGAGGCAGGTAGAGGGTGAGATCGAGTCGGCATATTCTGTCGCGCGCGGTGGCATGTTACAAAGTATACGACGACGACGTTCCTCCTCCTCCTCCACAAGAGCGAGAAAAAGAGTAAAAAAGATACACGATCAAAAAATACACAAGGCAGAGAGAGAGAGTTCGCTATCCTCGAGCACGACATCGCCGAAGCATGGTAGTGTTTTTTGCTTTTTTTTTCTTCTTCTTCTTCCTCTTTACCGCCGCATTTATTTCTTAATGAAAAAATATGACTGAATTCTCTATTGTGTGTATAAATGTCGCCGAGAAGAATCGACGAATCGTGGTCGGCCGCATCAGAGCCGGGGATGACTGACGAGGATAAAATATATACGACACGAATTGAAATTCAAACTAACTTTTTTTCGTCTCGCGAAAAATGATCGCTCGGTGTAAAAAAAAAACCGTGGGAAGGGGAGATGCACGAGAAGAAAAAAAATTGTTCGTCGTAAAAGAAAAATGCCAACTCGTAAAAGCTAATAAAACGAGAGGCGATTTTTTTCCTCTTTTTTTTTCAACTCAAGGTGGGGGAAAGGATACTTTGTCGGATCGTTAAGCCTTTCTGGCGTTAATTTACATTTAGTCGACGTGGTTTGCTTCATCGTTGTATTTACGACACCTTCGTTCAATCTTGTGGCCGAATCCGAGCTATACGAAAATACTGGCCTTGTCGCTGACACGTGAGTGGTGGGGGAGGGACGGAGGGGGGGCTAAAACGCTACTACGAAATTTAGTCAATTAACCAAGTACTGCGGCGATTTTTGCGACTACGACGACGAGTTTACGTACTAGGTAATTAGATAGTCGAATGTTGCTACCGGAACGTTGCTGCGTTGACGGGTAAATCCTATTAACTGCGGCAGGCACATGGAGTTGGTGGTATTTTACATCTACTACGATGACGACGACGACGAACAACTTACCCACGCTAATAACCACCTCCATCATGCCCCCTGCCCCAAGATATGGCCGAACGATAGGCCACCAACGACGCGACTCCGACCGACGATTTCAATTTGTAATCGATTACGTTGAACGTGAGTTTTTGTCGTATTTACGACGAACAAGGTATGCAATTTTATTAACACCGACCGATAAATCGCGTCGCGTCCCCTGAAAGGCAGCAACGGAAGCTGGCTCTGCTGGTTTGGGAGGCAGCAAAAACGACCTTAATTTGGTAATTGCTTTTCTCGACTGCCTCAACCTTTTACCACGAACACAGACGATGCGCTAGATTCTAGTAATATTTTTATTTTCGACATTTACACGAGTGCACGAGAGTGAGTGAAAAAAAAATGGAGAAAAAAACAGGCCACAGTTGACTCGACTCGTAGATTTATCATCATCTAATTCATATACTTCGTATTCTCACCAGCTCTGTTTAGAAAAGTCGAATCGCTGGCTCAATTATTTCAAAAGGAGTATGATGAGGATGTGATGGGGGGGGGGGGGTGGGCGGAGAATTGAGCGCGGATTTTGATTTTCGGACTTGAGCTATACATAGTACGTACCTATAGTACAATTGTTGTACGATGTACGACGACTTGAATTCTGGGCTGGCCCAGCAGCGAGCTTATAAATGGTGTATCTGTATAGCAATACCTTGTTGAATTACAAGTCGCGAAATATCATTTCCTTTAACAAAGCCTTTAAATTAACCAGCAGCTTGTAATTGTGTAGTGACCGAAATAAACGCGAACAAGGTTCGATCAACTGTGTGTGCGTTTAAGCGGGTACGTTTTAATTATGAGATCGAGAGAGGGTGAAGCGCATCACTGCTCATTGTCTCGCCGCCGCCTCCTGCTTTCTACTCCAAAATCGTATTTGTACTTTTTTTTCCTTTTCTGAAACCGCCTCCTGTCTTGTGTGTTGCTTTCTACAGACTGCTTGCCTTTGCCTACTCTTCGTATATAGTTTTACTCTCTCGTATGCCTCGCTTTTTGAGCAATACAATCCTTGAGCTACACGGTTGTTAATTTTTCCACGCGTCGAGCTCTCGTGTGTTCGAGTACTACTATATAAGTCTGTGAACGTGTGCTTGGAAATTAGTTTGGGAAAAATTGTTTGAAATTACTCGGCTACGTGAGGGAATTTCGTGGAAAGTACGATACGAGATGTAAGCTAGATGAGTTTTTACACGACTATGAGAAACAGTTCCCTGTGGAATTACAAGTACATATATACGATGAGGTCTTTTTTCTTACCTCGGCGTTGAAGAAATGGATGCGCGCAGGAATGATAATTTTTTAATTGGAATCGAGCCTGAAGAAGGTTGTAGGTTGCGTGGGCGGGGGGAGGAGGAGGTGTGTGAAGAAAAATGAGATTGATTGAATAAGAAATTTCGAGTTTTGGATTTTTAAGTTTGCGGAAAATGCAACTTTTGGGGTAAATTGAGTTTCGAATTTCAAAGTAGAGAACTAATTATATGGGCTGTCTGGCTTTAATTTTTATGAAAATTGAATTTCTGCCAGCAACATGTTCTGAAACCTCTGCTAACAAAAATCTAGCTTCATGAATTGATTTTTCGGATTTTTTGGTATTTTCTAAGATTGGAAAAATGACATAAAATCAAAAATGGAATTATTTGTATTGTTCAGTGGAGATGAAATATTATGTGTCTGAAATAAGAATATTTTTCCAGGTAATTAATGAAAAATACTGACTTTCTGAAACTAAATTTCATAATTTATAGGGGTGATCTGGGGTCTCCAGCGATATAATAATAAAATCAATAAGAGTACATGTATTGATAATTTGCTCAATTATATGAATTGCATTTGACTAATAATCGTTTTTTTTTTTTTTTGCAGGTGAGTTCAAATTCCTGTGATTATAAGAACGAAGGCGATTTATATCTGTAAGTAGAATATCTCATAAATTATTTATTTTGAAAAAGAGTTTTCAACACTCGACGACATCCAATAACCTCCCATTACCTCGATAAATCCTCCAAATCACCACATAAATTTTGAAAATTAATCGAAACAGCTCAAAAATTTCCAGCTGGATGACCTGGGCAGTGAAAACCGCGTATCCTCTGTCGTCTAGTACTATTTATTCAAAAAAACTGAATTCCATCATTTTCAGCAAATCTTGAGCCTCCTCATTTCCTCCATGAATTTTTGAAATTTCGTCAAGAGAAATTGATTTAATCATCTGGAAATTGAGTTGAATTTTTATGATTTTTTTTTGGGGGGGGGGTAATGTTTATAATTGGTGGATAAGTTTTGAGTATTTTGAAATTTTGAATGTGATCCAGAAAAGTCCCACTTGAAATATCCAACCAAAATTTGATGGCACGGTGATTTTTGCATTCTTAATAACTTGGAAGTGCGCCTTTCTTTCCCAAAATTTCCAAAGAGCTGCTTTTTTGCTGAACTTGCAGTAGGTGTTTTGTTTTTTTGCCAGAACCACAAAAACTCTCATTTTTTTGCCATCAAACGCAAAAACTCTTGCTTTTTTGTTAAAATTGTAACAAAGTGTTTTTTTTATAATCAATTTTTCGTTTATTTATTTTTACTTGGTCAAAATAGCAACAAACTTATGTATTGTTCTTTTTTTTTCAATGAAATTTTACAGTTCTCTATTTACTTGTTTTTTCGTTCTGAATTTTGATTTTTTTCCTCATTTTTTTCTGGTTCGTTTTGAAAACAAAAAAATTTTTAAATGAATTTATTTCTATGTCATTTTTTCTCCTTTGTCCTTTGAAATTTTCGTTTTTTGGCCAAAATTTCTAAAAAATTCTGCTTTTTTATATTTTTTCTATCTTGACTTTTTTCTTTTCACGAGTTGAAGATTCATTTCAAAATCAGTGATTAATATTTGAAAAGCTTGAAACAGAACTTTCAAGGTGAAAGCTCATTTTTTTTCAACGATAACGACGAAAATTGAAAGCTATCGTTTAAAAATTGTGAAGACCCTTTCAATTTTTTTTCCAAACAATGTTTTTTAAATTAAATTTTATCAATCACTTCGAGGAGGGGCCCTTAATGGCCATGATCCATTCTGATTAAACTTTGAAAATGAAATGAAAGATCAAGATTTACTGATTTGAAGACGATTCGATTCCTCTGAATCTTTTTCTCTTTCTTCCTCTGTGCCCTCAAACCTTGCCAAAAAACCGAAATATTTAAAAACCATAACAGAAAATGAGAGTAAATATGGCTAAATGCTTTTCTGTGGTCCAGTGAAGTAACAACATCGTCCGTTTTTTCCCTAGATGTGGGGGTTAGGGAGACATACAGAGGTCGAATCCAAAAAATGAGTAGATATTTGATATAAGTGATCTCTAATCAGCGAAAATCGGCATGTCATACTGTATTTTCATTATATTATTTTGAATTTGGTCTCAAAATTGGGCACTTGTGAGGAGGGGGAGGGACTTGGAGGAGTTAGAATTGTTGAAAAAAATAGTCCAATAAGCACCTTCAAATTAGTAACAATCGATCTGTTGAAAAAAATAGTCCAATAAGCACCTTCAAATTAGTAACAATCGATCTATCATTTCATTTTTGATTTTTCCCCTTCAAATTTCAATCGGATTTAGAGACCATTGTGCAGTCCTTCCCCTTCCCCCCGCCATCACCGGTGGGTCAAAATCCTATTTTTAAAATTTTTTTGTTGGAAAATAAAAATAAAAGCGGATCTTGACTGTAAAATTTCTTCAGTTTTTCAAGTTCCAACTTCAAACGTTTGTATTCATGGTAACAAAGTTGAGCTTTCACCTTGAAAATTCTACTCCAAGCTTTTGAAATTTTAATCACCCGCTTTGAATCCCTCGCTGAGTCTCTCCGAGACCTTGTGAACAGATTTTCCGGAAGTCAAGTCAGTCTCGAGATGCATATGAACCTTCAGAGTTGAACAGTTTCGTTAAAAACCTAACTTGAGAAGAATTTATAAACCCCCTCTTCAACTTCTTGTATAATTTGGGCAACAATATTGGTGGTATTTGATTGAACTCAAAAGTCAAGTTGTGGGGAGAAATTCTGCGAAAATCGCTGCTCCTTATTTTATTTTTGGTTCCAGTTCATGTGGAATTAGTCAGTTGTCTTGAGTTGTCGTATTTACGGCGAACTGAGTATGCAATTCTATTGACATGTCCCACAGAGGGCCAAACAAAGAAAATTGATCTCCAAAGATCATCCTGACTTTGCGTTTGTGAGCTCTAAATTTCTTGGGATCATTTCTACTAATTTTATTTAATTGACTTACCTGCTCTTCGTTGTCCAAATTCTTCAAATTCTTACCTATTTTTTTGGTTGAGATATTTATAAATTTGATAGTAGAAGAAGAACCAATCAATTTGCAGTGTTGACATATATCTGTAAATCACTAAATACCCTGTATAATAATTACTTCGCTCGCATTTTGAGTACGAATTACACGTGAAATGAAAAAAAAAAGTCAACCACATAGATTTTTACAGGGGAGGAAAAAAAATCGAACTATATTCATTTCGAATTGTAATTCCGAACCCGGATAAGCTGGCTTTTTTCGCGTACAAAACTCGGTCATTCGCAAAAATGAAACGTTTTAAAAATCAAATCGAAAATAAGGAAAAAATTTGAAACGCCGCCACCACTGAATTACAAGAGAGGGAAAGATTGATGAAAAAAAAGGAGGTTGAAAATGTATTTAAAAATAAATACGGTGACAGGTTGCGTCTAGGGGAAGGCAAAGTACAGGATGGCGATGGTGCAGATTTCACAACAGGTATGCGTATAGTGTGTACTCGTATAAGCGATGAGCTGCAGAAGAAGAATGACGACGATGATGGAAAATATCCTTTACCCTATTCAGTTTACACGTATACCCTACCTTTACATATACTATAGAGAGAAATAGAGAGTAAAAAACGGCTACCTATTCGAAGTATACGAGTACTCGGGGGCCGAGGTGAACCGCGCCAAAAAAAAAAAAAGGGAAACACGACACGATACAGGTTCAGGTAGGACCGGGGAAGCGGCGACAAGCCGAGAAAACAAGGACGACGAAGGGAGAAGGCAGCACTGTGTACAGATATAGGCGCACGTATCCCTATCCGTACGGTAAATCCGTAGCCCGGGGGATTTTTCATTTTTCATAACGCTCCAGACACCGATCAACTCGCCGAGCTTGGGGTGTATTATGCGAAATATTCAATATTTAATACAATTTCGAACGATTAAACGCCCGTTTTTTTTTCAACGCTCGTTTGTACGTACGTATAGAGAGCTGGTGTGCGAAAAAAAGGTAGGTATACCAGGGGGGGGTGTAAAGGGTAGGTACACCTCTAGCTCGCGCTACGTTGGGCGTTTTAAAAGCTCGCAATTAATTTACAAATTGGATTGTGAAAAAGCATTAATGTATAAAATTTTAATATTTATATGTAAAGTAGCGTCGCGTCGTCGTCGCAGCGCGCACAAATTTGCTACTACTACGGTGAGAATAGCGAGTCGTACATTTTTGGCAGTACAAGCGACAAATTCGGCATCACTTTAATACTTTTATACTAAAGCTAGAGAGCTGGTGAAATTTCAACGTACTAAATTCGTAATTTAAATTTGACACCATACGCTGCTCTGCTGCTTAGTGCTTCTGCTTATCACCGTCTGTGCAGCTCCTCGTCTATCTATCTGTATGTATTTTTCGTACTCGTGTATAAATGAAAAAGATATTTCGAGTGTCGGTTCGAATGTCGATTTTTATAGAGGGGTTTTAAATTCGTCGACCAGAATTATCCTCTGTATTCAAGTACACGACGTATTGATTCGTTGATTGCGAATTGTCTACCTTTCTCTGGGGTATCTTCCTCATCGTTATTCTAATTCCATTTTATTGTGATTTTTTTTCGTTGAAATAACGAATAAATTAAATTAGTAGGTACTGTGGTGTTTGGATGATTTAGCGATTTTCGAGTGAACTTTGCACGTGTGTTTTGAAAAGAAATGACAGCTGGGTGTGAATAAAATCTGGGTTCGAAGCAACTAGGGTATCTAAAGGTTTGAAATTTTCTTGGATTCATTTTTAAAATCCACTTTTTCTGGCATTGGTGTCTGAAAAATGACCTTGAAAATTAACTCTAGATGAAAATTGTAAAAAAGTGAATTTGTGTAGCAAAATAAATATGTCAACAGCCTTAGGTATTTCAAAGCTTAATTCGTAAAAATGAAATTATGACGTTTTAATAGCATGAAATTTGATGCTGGGATGGTTGTTTTTCAACTCTTATTTTTTGAAATTTATCGAAGCATGGAAAAAATTTTTGTTTAAATACTTCAAAAACACGATCTGAAAATGCAAAATTTGAAAATAGGCTCGATGTGAATTTTTTCATTCAACATTTCTTCAATTAGGTAATTTTTATTCTATTCTTCAGAGGGACAAAAAGGTTTTCTATTTTTCTCATACATACTTCAGAAGAAAATAAGGGGTTTTTGATCACATTTTAATTTGAAATTGAAGTAGTTCGGCTGAACTCATTTTTGAATGGTTTAACAAATCTTGAATTCGACAAAAAGTACCCGTTAGCTCTCAAAATCGATAAAATTCTGGAAAAGTTCTAAATTCATCTTCGGAAATTTGTTTTGAACAACTGCTCTCCAGCACCCTCTCGTGCCATTGTTACCAAAAAATCCATTTTTTTTATTTTTCAACTACCTATAATCTTTCTATTTACGTTTTTCTTTTTTCCAGAATTTTGATTTTTTTTTCACTTTTTTTGTCTGATAATAAATTGGAAGAAAAATCTCAAATAAGTATTGCACTTAAAAATTCAACCCTTCTCGCCCCCTCCCCCCTTTCAAAAAAAACCATCAAAATGCGTTATTCAGAATAATGTTTCGCTGAAAGTTTTACTCTGTCTTGTTGGCTTGCTTTTTAGAAGAAGTAAAAATTTATTTCTCTTTGTTAAAGCAAAAAAGGTTCCTTTTTATTTCAAAATTGCCGGTAGTCTATTATTTTTTCTCATTTTTTGTATCAAACTTTGAAATTTCGTATTGTTTTCCTTTCTTCTGACAGAGTTTTGAATTTTATTCTCCACTTTTTAAAATTCTCCTTGATGAAAGCAATTTTGCCATGAGTTAGTTCTGATAACTCCCCCCTCCTCTTCACCGTCCAATTTAATTAAACAAATGAACAAAAGTTTCTTTATCGAAGTTCTGCTTTTTGCCAAAACTGCCTAAGTAGTATCCCCCCCCTAAAAAAACCGGTAAAAAAGTGTTTCTACTAAAATTGTCAAAAAAATGCCTCATTCTTAACAGAATATCTGAACAAAAGTCCTTCATTCTCATTTTTTAAATCAAAGTTTGAAATTTTTCTGTTTTGTTATGAATTTTGTTCTTGAATTTTTTCCGTAGTTCTCCTTGAAAGTAGAATAATTTTGCTTTTGATACATTTTGACGACCTCCCCCCACCCATTTTTCAAAATTTCTCTCTTTTTCCAAAATTGTTCTCAAATTCTTCTCTTTTTTTCCAAAATTGTGAAAAAATCTTTGTTTTTTTTTCATTTTTTTGGAGTAAAATTTCAAAATTTCCCCATTTTTCTATTCTTTTAAATTGAACAAAAAAATTGTATCCCAATTGTCTTCAAAAGTGAAATTTTTAGAGTTTTGAGTTGAAACATGTTTTATTAAAATCCCTTTTATCCAATTTTGAAAAATGCCGCATCAGTGTCAGAATGTTTTTTTCCCTTCTTTTATCAATGTAAGTACTCATCCTCGTTTTAACCTCTTTTTGCCCTTGAAACCAAAAATGAGACTTAGAATGGAGGGTGAAAAAAAAAAATCCGAAAATGGATGCAATAAGTTATAGGTATCAAAATCTGGCCGCTGCGAAAAGCTTGTCATTTATTTCGGGCTGAAAATGTTTTCAAAATCAGAATCGTTCCCTTTCAAAACAGCTAGAATTTGATGCTTAAATAATTTCTTGTTCAATAATTTAAAATCTTGTCTCGGTCCCTCCATTTCATCCTCCTTTAATGAACGGTTTTCTCGCAACATTTCTTCTACAGTAGTTTCTTTTTTATTGAGAAGTCTGACGGGGGGGGGGGGGTTAAAAATTTTGTAGAGGAATCTTCCAAGTGAAGAACATGAAACGTGAAAAATATTCTCCTTCGGATTTGTTTAAAGTCGAAACTGAAAATGAAAAAGTAAAATTGTTCATTTTGCAGGCCTCCGTTTTTTACAATTTTTTGAAATAAAAAAAATTTGAATTTTAAAAACTTTTAAAAAAGTTGAATTTTTGAAATTTTACAAAAAAGTTGCATTTTTGAAATTTTGAAAAAATTGAATTTCTGCAATTTTTTGTTTTTGTTTAGAGACAGAAGAGTCTTTTTGAAGTCATGTGGTAATTTTTTGTTGAGTTTTCTCAAGCCTCGAGGTATTGAAAAAAATCAACTTTCATTTTTTGTCAGGTATCTATGAAGGTTTTCAACTACCCCTCTCTCTCTTCACCCCATAAAAACCCATTTCTCATTTCAGAGTCAAATAGGAGGTAAACAAAAAAATATTTCTGCGTGACATAATAAATTTTGTGTCATAGAAAATCTGTCTCATCTTTATGATCAACGAAACGTCAATAAATCAAGAAGAGGGGGTAAAACTATTAAATATTGACCTTTTGGGAATCCAACGTCATAATATTCTTTTCTGATACCCTCGAAATGAATCCTCTAATGTGACTAAATACGAAATTTTCTTTCGCAGTCCGGATTTTAGGAACACATTGTATGTAATATGTGGATAGTATGTACTTGGTGTTCTGCGAAGGCGTACGAAGATATGTACCATAAAAGAAACTATGTTATACGCTCGTGTCGGTGGGTCTTTTGTTATGTGTAGGTCTAGGTATCTCATTGTACATATATTGTATTTACACTAACCGAGGTAAATTTACCGTCCACCACGTGTCAGGCTTTAAAAATGACCATAAAACATTGCCTCGCTCGCGAGCAGACAACTGAGAAAAAGAGGGATAAATTGGAGCATTTCAATTAGGAAAATAGCCCGGCTCAGTGCGCAAAAAAAAGTAGAAAAAGAGAAAAAAGAAAACGAACGTATATAAGAAAGAGAATTTATCCTCGATTGCGGTTACCCTATTTTTTTTTTTTTTTACACGATTAGCACTACACGACGATCTCGACTTGAAAGCTAGAAAATATATAAGGCAGGGCAGGTATTGGGGAGGAGGGTAAGCAGGCAGTGAGATAGACGAAGTAAGTAAAATCTCTTTATTTGAAATAAAATTGCTTATTTGTCTGAAGACGGGGAGGAGTGGTTGGAGCCGGAAGGAAGATGGGGGGAACAGTGTATTTTACCGGAGCGATATTTCAAATTTGTTACTTTTTTGCCGCCGCTTGTTCGTCGGTCTTCGAGGAGGGCTCGGCAATGAAGAAGACGACGAAGGTGATGGGCTGGGTTGGTACTCGGCGGTGGTAACCATCGGCGAAGATGAATTGGTCCGTGGAGACGTTGGCAGAGAGAAATGTTAAGTTAATCACGGTTAGAGAAAGTTGAGGCTGTACGTTATTCGCTATCATTCGAAGCTTATTACTGTTTTTCTTTTTTCTCTCTCTCCTTCTCCTTCTTATCCCTGTTTCGGCGGTGTCGTCGTAGACGTGTATGCGTCTCACTTTTGTGTGCGAACAGCGACGACGAAGGATATAAGGAAAAAATTTCCGGCCCGGACGCGTATCGAAAGTTGGAAAAACACGTTCGACGGAATTTCGTATTCTTCTTATTAAACTAAGCTGACGGATCATGGCGTTTTATCGAGTAGCAAATCATATTTTTACGGATTTATCGAGCCGAATGCGCTACGAAGGGTGTGCCGAGCGGAGATGTGAAAACACATAGGAATTTTATTGGGCGCCTTGTTTATAGTGTAGAGGTAGGATGAGGCAGCAGAGACGAAGGAACGAATGAAGAAGACACGTTTGGAAAAAGCAGTACATATAAAAAGATACGCGAACGTGCGGCATGATGGATTTTTCATCGACTTGAAATCTCGTTGATGGAAAATTCAACGTGCCAGAGCAAGAGCTAGACGAGCTTTCGTCGCCCCTTGGGAGGTTGTTATAAAGGTGATGTAAGTGTAGTAGGAGAACAATGCTATACATAATATTACGTATTAGCCGAGTAGGTAACTATAGGTCGACAGATGTTAGATGGTTAAAAATGCATTTATCCGAAAACGTACGTAGTACGTACATTATTGCTCGGATAGATTTATCAAAATAACACGTATTTTTACTTCTCTGTGTACTATTTGTAATGTGTATGGGGGCGATGTTCACTCCAATTATGGTTTGCCAGTAGAGAAATGCACTCTAATCGTTATGTGTGTACGAAGGTGGAAATGATGGAGAGGTGTGTGTATGTGCAAATGTATAATAATAAATCATTGCTTCGGAACTCGTTTGCAAATTCACTCGACTCGACTCATTCGCGAATCTCGTACCAACTCGTCGTTGTAGTAAAAGGAAATACGATAATTGTATTTTTACTCGTGTGCAGAGTTGGTGAATTTTCCTCGATAAATTAAATAGTCATTATATGTAGTACGTCTCGTATTCGTACAGCGTGACGGCTTCAATTACCAAGTCAAGTGGTGTCGAGCAAAGTTACATACTCGTGGGATTCATTTAAACGTATTATACGGAAGTTTATACTCCAGTTACGTCTACGGCCATATGCTCGTATAAGCTAATAAATGATACAATATGTTCGACTAACTCGCCAAGTTTTTGTTTTGTTGCGCGAAATTATAACCCCCCGGATTTGGAATCGGAGTAGGCGAATGTGTTGCAATCGATATTTAAGTGGAGTTTTTTAGACTTGGGGCGGAGTTTACCCCTTCCTCTTGATTTTTTTGGGACAATATTCGGAAAAAGTTGGAAGATCGTGCTTTTCTGGCAGATTTACCAAAATTTTATGCTTCTTATCGAAAATTAGCCAGTTTGCTTTTTTCCTAAATTTTCAGAAAGTCTTGTTTTTTTGCAAGAAATTTTGAAAAGTCTGACTTGGAAAAAAGTTTGGCTTTGAAAGTTTTTGCTTGTTAGTCAAAATACTCAAAAAATTACCTACTGAATTACCAATTTGAAAAAATCTGATTTAAAGCTGTTCTTGCTTTCGGCCAAAATTTAGAAAAAGTGATGCTTTTTCAATAAAACTGCAGAAATTGTTAATTTTTTTCCAAAATTGTCAGAAAGTCCTGTTTTTTGCAAGAAATTTTGATAAGTCTATTTTTTTGAAAGTTTCTGCTTTTTTCTAACCAAAAGTGTGAAAAGGACGTACTTTTGGCCCAGAGCTCTGAAAAAATTTGATTTAAAGCAGTTCTGCTTTCGGGCAAAATTTTACAAAAAGTGTTGCTTTTCAATTAAAACTGCATCAGACAGTGTTGTTTTTTGTCAAAATTGTCAAAAACTGCTGCATTTTTCGGTGATTTGTCAAAATGTCTGATTTTTTGCCTGAATTGTCAGAATAGTTTCGATTTTTTTCCAAATTGATCTAAATGTGTAATTTTTTGGCCAAAACTGCCAAAAAGTACTGGTTTTTTGTCAAAATGATCAAAAAGTTTGACTTTTTTGCTTAAATTGTTAAAAGTCTTGTTTTTGCGAAAAATGGTTCAAAAAATGCTGATTTTCTGCTGAAACACCCAAAAAGTACTGTTTTTTTGTCAAAATGATCAACAAATTTGACTTTTCTGCTTAAATTGTCAAAAAAGTCTTGTTTTTGCGTAATGGTTCAAAAAATGCTGATTTTCTACTGAAACATCCAGAAAATGCTGATTTTTTTTGCCAGTGTTTGGTTTTCTTACATTTTTGCTAGAATTGTCAAGAAATCTAATTTTTATCAAAAATGGCAGGAGAAGTGTTGGTTTTTCGCCTAAATTGCCCAGAATTTTCAAAAAGGCCAATTCTTTAATATGAATTCTCAAAAAAGTCTTACTCTTTGTCCTTAGTCAAAAAATGTTGCTGTTCTGACAAAACTACCCGAACAGTTCATGTTATGTTTTGTCAGAATGCTCAAAAAGTCTGATATTTTTTTTTGCCAAAATTTTCAAAATCTCCTGATGTGTATACAAAATCTCAGAAAAAGTTTTAATTTTTCGCCAAAATAGTGCAAAAGTCCACCATTTTGGTCAGATTTGTCAGAAAATCTAATTTTTTGCCTGAATTTAGTTAATGATGTCTTATTTTTTGTCCAAGTTAGCCGAAAAGTGTTACTTTATTGGCAAATGAGTCAGAAAACTGATTTTTCTTTCTAAAAATTGCCGGAAAAGTGCTAATTTTTTGTTCAAGTTGTTCAAAAGTCAAGCTTTTTTACCAGAATTAATTTTTTTTTTTGTGACAAGATCTCCAAAAAAATTTTAATTTTTGCCAAAATTGTCCCAAAGTGTCGATTTTTTGACAAAATTGTTCACAAGTCCTGTTTTTTTCCTACTTATGCACTTGGTGATTCGAAGATACGTATGCCATAAAAGGTTTACGAGCTGATGTGGCTTTAAGAGGGAGAAGGGTGGAGGAGGTGTGTCAATAATTTATGGTTCAAAAAAAAATTGATCGTAAATGAACATCCACAGGTCAACTGAATCAATCATCTGACTCAAAATAAGAGCTCCTGGCGCAGAACCCGCCTCTCATCAGATCGTAAAAATACGTTTTTCATCTCTAATGTGCACTCCACTAAATGGAAGATCCTTCAATTATAAAGGGACGAATTCATTGACTTCATAATATTTGAAAAAAAAAAAACATTGAATGAGATCAAAAGACACCAGAGGTCGACGAATTGATCATTTAGTTCAAAATCATGACTCCTGGCGCAGAACTCGCCCATCTATTGCATTCGAGTTTAGAGCTATTGAAACCTGGAGTAAAGGTAGAAAAGGGTAGTGTTCATGGAATTAATTCACTTGATAGGCAAAACTTTGAAAGAAATCAAAGGACCGACATACAGCTCGTTTGATTCGCCTAATTCGCTCAGATTTGAAGCTCCTGGCGCAGAACCTGCCAATCACCAGATCGAAAGGAGCACATATTTTCGTCTCTTGATGAGCATTCCAGGGATTTGGAGATCCGTCAAAGAGCACTTCAATGAGTTGATGAGGTTCAGGAAGGAGGAAAATGGATCGTGTAATTGAAATTCATCAACTGAAAAAAATTTAATGAATTTGAAAGACCCTAGAGGTGAATTGAATTCAAAATCGGAGCTCCTGGCGCAGAAACATGATACTGCTTTCATTTTAGATGAGCATGAGAATTCAAAAGATTTACCTACTGATTTGAGATCCACACAGGAAAATTGTTGAGTTGATAAGCATCGGAGGGGAAAAGGATCGCGTGGGTGAAATTCATTGATTCGATTGCTTTTCTTTAAAAAAAATTGAAGGGTATTAAAATACCCTTGAGGTCAACTAAATTCATCATTTACGTACTTCAAGATCAATACTACAGGCGCAGAACTCATCCATCATACTTAAGCTAATGAAGAATTGAATTTCCATCAAAGGCTTAGCGAAGAAAATTTATGAGCTGATAAGGCTCAGTGTCGTTCTACACTATTCTTGAAAACAGTCTGAATTGAATCGAAGTGCGCACATTTCATTTGGTTAGCCCATTCAACTCGAAATTTGAGCTCCTGGCGCAGAACCCCCCCCCCCCTCTTCAACCGCTCATCAAATCGTGAAGAAATGTATATTTTTGCTTCTGATGAGCATTTCAGGAAATTTGAACTTTGAATATCTGGTGAGGAAAATAAAAATTGAGAGCTCCTGGCGCAGAACTCACTCCTCATAAAAATGTAACGGAATTTGAGTTTTCACTTCTCCATTCATGCTTCAGTGATTTGAAGACAATCGAAAGATACCCCTCCCCTCCTTCTCTCACCGGTTCATCTGAATAGTGCATTTATTTGGGAATTGGATCTCCTGGCGCAGAATTCACCAATAATATTATGATGAAAAAAATTCGTGTTTTCATCTCTCGGTTATTTTCAAGTAATTTGAAGGAGTTGGCAAGGCTCTGAAAGGAGCGGTTAAGGGTTGCATAAACAAAATCTATCAACTTTGCACCAACGTCAAATTCGAGTACCTGTGCTAAAAAAAGGACGAATTCATTTGAAACTGAAGTTATTTTCCAAGTGAAAAAAAAAGATCACTTGAAATGACATCAAAATATCCAAGTTCATGAGTTGAAAATTTTACTCCACAATGCTTCAAAAATTGATCTAAATCAACCCCCTCCTGCGACAGTTTCCATTCAAACAATATTAAATCAACATCAAGCAAATCACCCTACAAGAACTAAATCCACCCGAACCTCATCTATAAAAATACTCCAATTCGTCGACGACATGTTAAGAACGACAGAATAGGTAACACACCGGCTAGGAAGACCTCGAAACGCAGGCAGGGAGAACCCACGAGCAGTCCCATGCTACGCCACGACAATAGAATAAATTAAACGTAGCAGATAGCTCTAGCTCGCTTTAGAGCTGCTTAAAAGAGAGAAAATTTCTCTTCGAAATAATAGCCGTATACCTCTGGGTAGATCCTAATCTCGCTGTGGAAATTTCGCCCAGCTCGGCGTGTCGCGTCGAGTCGTAAAAGCGAAACAGAAAGAGTGTATAAAAAAAATAAACACCGAAATTAATTACGATTACGATAATTTACTACCGTCTAGGCGGAATTAAAGAATAACAACGCGTCATTTTCATTCTATATAGCGAAACAACACCTTACACCGCTTCGCGCTTGTTTCGCCATCATCAAGCCTGTGCTTTTCATGTCCTCCACGAATTTTTTTCAAACCTCGTGTACGTCTCTTTCGCGTATTCTCTTCGCTCTGTTTGCACAGACATCATCATAGCACATGTCTGATCTTTTTGCACAGTCGAATCCAGGCACTTACGTATCTCGCTGCTGTCGTTGGTTTTTTCTATTCTTCCTAGATAATTTAGTGATGCTGTCACATACTCCCTGGTTTTCCTTTACTTCACGTCTCCCAACACAGGTAGGTATTTGCTATTTCAATCATTTTTATAGTGAATTTCATAATGTCTTTTCACGAAGACTTTATAAAATAAGTTGTTTTTGGTTTTTAACCTGTTCGGCAATGGATTGTTTACTACGCGTTATTTTTTTCACTCGACTATACACGAGCAATCGAATGAAATTACGACGAATATTATTCGAGTACAGGATGAAAATACTTTACGCATACTTTTCTTGGTCCCCTTTACCTTCTCGCTCCGATCTACAGCGTTTATTTTTTTTACGCAGCCTGCCGAGCTCTGGATCTTTCTCTGTTTTGCAAAACATGGTACGTTGTGTTTACTCGAAAGAATCTTATAAACGTAATATGTACAACGTAGGTGTGCACGTCATTTATACCTACATGTAAAGAATAAAAACCTGGTGGTTTCACATCTTCGAGAATCCTCGTGACAATTTTTTACTCTCTGTAACATCTCCTACACAATTTCTTGTTTTCTTTCCTCTCTCTGACAAACAGCAGACAGTGTAGTAAAGAGAAATAGCACACTCATTTAACAAATTCACTCATCACAGTCACCTCTCTGCCGCCGTTCTTTCGCACAGCTATGCGAATTTAATTTAAAAAAAACACTCACGCAAAAAAGCGTGAGATAACCGGCTTTTCAGAATTGAAAAACGTATTAAAAACATATTAATTATATTTATATCAGTATAACAGTTTTATAAATATAAAAAAAATATCTACATCGTAATCAACTTCGGGTCAGTTATTTATTCACTAGTTTCTCAAGTATTACAATAGCGTAATTAATTTTAAATTTGCATAATATTTCAATTCATTGAAATAAATTTAAAAAACAAATAAAATCTCAATAAAGCATATTTGGATATTTCATATTGTTCTTTTTTTCGAGGGTGTTCATGATTCAATTATGACTGGAAAATTTTAAAATTTCTTGGGTTAAGTTTTGATTGTGATTTTAAACATTACCACGTCGTAATCAACTTCGGGTCAGTTATTTATTCACTAGTTTCTCAAGTATTACAATAGCGTATTTAATTTTAAATTTGCATAATATTTCAATTCATTGAAATAAATTTAAAAAACAAATAAAATCTCAATAAAGCAAATTTGGAGATTTCATATTGTTCTTTTCAAATAGAATTCATAACAATGTCTTTCAATATGCAAATTTTAGTATTAAATTGCTTTTAGAATTTAATAGATAGAAAATCTGACGTCATATTCGTATTCAGCGTTACAAGAAACGTACTATTTCATGTGTCGCACGAACAAAACACTTTATTTAATTTTTACCCCCTTTGGGGAGGTGCCGGGGGCCATGGATGGGGTCCAATCAAAAATCTGACGTCATATTCGTGTTCAGCGTCACCGAAAACATACAATTCGATATATCACATGCCCCAGATTTTCTTTTGAAAGTTTCACCCAAAATTGGGGGTGGGGGTGCTCCCCCTTCGTCAAAGAGTCCCATCTCGAAACCTAAATATTTCGAAACAAGAAATAAACTGAGAAATCGTTTGGGTATTAAGACAGACATTGGTGTTTGCTAAGCAAAACATTTATGCTTTAAAAAAAAATAGGTGTACCAAAAACAAAACTGATGAGGAAGTCTGCAAAAGTCTGCAAAAATGCCACCAAAAATAAATTAGGCCTACCTAAGCTGAACTGTCAGAGGAACACGTGAACCGACTTTCCATCGAGTTCCTAACAAGAAATAAACTGAGAAATCGTTTGGGTATATTAAGAAAGATGTTACTGATTATTGCTAAGCAAAATATTTATTCTTAGAAAAAAATAGGTATACCAAAAACAAAACTGATGAGGAAGTCTGCAAAAGGACGCAAAAATGACAAAAAATATCACTTAATCTGAAATATCGAGGGAACGCCTGGACCGATTTTAATAAAACTCGAAATCTCAAAATTTCGGCAATACACCAGTCGGGAGGGATAAAGCACTTTGTTCAAAATTTCATAGGTTTCGAGTTGACTCTGCCACAAAATTGGTACATAAACACATATATATATATATATATATATATAATATATATATATGTATATATATATTAACTTTAAGGAAACCTGAAAAAAAACTAATGGTCCCACAATGATCCCAACACCCCAAAACGCAAAGAAAATTTACTCCGGACCGAAACTGTCACAGTTGAGACAAATACAGTACCTGACTTTTCTTCGAAAAGCCGGTAATATCGGGCGCGCGAAAAAGGCGAAACTCAAGATGCCGACTAAAAATCCCCCTCGCTCGGTACCTGCCGCGTCTGGTAAGATTAAAATGGAAGTTTTTGCCAGAGCTTGGTGCGAATACCGAAAGATACAGTACTAGTATTTGCTGAGGGTATTCTGATAGCGCGGCACAGGCTACCTCCTCTCCCCCCCCCCGTCGACATCGTGCATACCCCCGCTAAAAATAATGACTTACCTATAGCCGGCTGCTGCTTAGGTTATCGCTACTACAGCTCACAAATGCTATACACAACGTAATCCTTTTATCCTTCGTTTATAATAAGAATATAATTAAAAACGAAAAGCAAGAATCAATTATTTCTTAAAACGCTCGACGATCTTCTACGACGATTTATTAGCATTACATTGCATCGTAGGTATATAAGGTGTATAAAATCAAATCAGAATTTCGTAGCTAATATGACGATGCGCATATTGTTCCTATACGACGACGGTGCGTTGTTTGAATACAAACAGGATTAACAGGCTATGATCTATATACGCGCAAATTAGACGCCATAAAGTTCGCTAATTTTGTCTAAATTATTCACACGTGCGTTGCCAGAGCGATGAGGTGGAAAAATTTCATTAAAATTCCATATACGAGATGTAATATGACAAACAGGACAATGTGCAAAAGTAAGACTTTTTGTGAGACATTTTTTCCAATGTTTTGATTTACGTAAAGGAAGGAATCGGATCGAAATTAACTCAAAATTTTTTCTCGCCAAAATAATTCAATTTTTATAGAAACAGAAAAATACAAAAACGAAAAAAAATTCTCAAAAAAAAAATAAAATGAGAAATTTTATTCGAAAAAAGGTGTTTTCTCTATTTTCTCCAATCATTATGGCAAAAAATGTGAGAAAACCAGAAGAAAATTCGCTATTTTGGATTGAAAGGGGAAAAAAATATAAAAAAACAGGGTTTTTCGTCACTTCAGCCTACACAGCGAGATACATCACCTATTAATACAAGAATGAACAAAACACATCGCCAAAAAATACAAAATAGCCCAGTCAAATAGCGGGAAAAAATGGGTGAACCCGGACATAATTGGGATCAAAGTTTTTTTTTGCGAATATTGTCTAGGATGGTGTAGTGAACAACATACTAAAAGCCCCCGCCCCTACCCCTAGAGCTAATCCCCCCACAGTGGATCAAAGCCCCCCAAAATCCGTTTTTTGTCAAAAAATTACTTTTGAGTAAAATGAGCACTGATTATTTAATCTCTCCTCAAATACCTATCAAATGAGCTATCAACCAACTCCCTAGCCCCAAGGGAGGCGCTACGACCCCTCAAAGTGATGTGATTTCAATTTCATGACTTTGGGTCTTGAAACCTGTTCTAATCGATCAAATAAAGTCAAACTTGGGGAATGAGATTACTTTGGGACCTAAAGTCGACCCCTAGGGTGAGGGAGGGTCAAATTCGAAAATTACGGTAAGGTCATTTTTTTGGAGGGCCATAATATGGTCCCAAATGAATGAAAATGGTCCAAAATCATATCATTGGTCAGTACTCCGATTGTGATCAACATATCCAAATTTCAGCTTTCTAAGTCATCCCCACTTCTTTTAAGGAGGAAAAAACCGAAAATAGGGGTAAAATGAGGGGGTTTCCACCTAAATTCCGCCTTAAATGGAGTGGGAATGACCTAGGAAGCTGAAATTTGGATATGTTGATCACAATGGGAGTACTGACCAATGATATGATTTTGGACCATTTTCATTCATTAGGGACCATGTTATGGCCCTCCAAAAAAATGACCTTACCGTAATTTTCGAATTTGACCCTCCCCCACCCTAGGGGTCGACTTTAGGTCCCAAAGTAATCTCATTCCCCAAGTTTGACTTTATTTGATCGATTAGAACAGGTTTCAAGACCCAAAGTCGTGAAATTGAAATCACATCACTTTGAGGGGTCGTAGCGCCCCCCTTGGGGCTAGGGAGTTGGTTGATAGCTCATTTGATAGGTATTTGAGGAGAGATTAAATAATCAGTGCTCATTTTACTCAAAAGTAATTTTTTGACAAAAAACGGATTTTGGGGGGCTTTGATCCACTGTAGGGGGATTAGCTCTAGGGGTAGGGGCGGGGGCTTTTAGTATGTTGTTCACTACACCATCCTAGACAATATTCGCAAAAAAAAACTTTGATCCCAATTATGTCCGGGTCAAATCGTAATTTGACTGGGCTAAAAACAATACGAAGTAATTTCTACGCCATAATCAATGTTCCACCTTCCCCCATTAACAACGTAGAAAAGCAGCCTTACTGATACAATTTTAACGACGAACTAACGACTAAAAGCTTTCTATCATTTGTAATGTCCCGAGGCTGCACGCAACTACAACATACTGTATAGTAACAGAAGAAGACGAGTGGAAATTCGCCAAGTCTAGTAAACGAGTATAAAATTAGAGTACACAACAAAGTCTAAAACTATTCGTGAAAACTTTACTATAATATGATTTTCCATCAATGAGACGTAGTATACTACTAAAAGACAATATTCGTCCTAAATTTTGAAACAGAACATACTCTTGCGTATTTAGCAAATTCGCCATTTCGCAATCTTATATGTATACGACACAATTCTGCATTTCTCTCTTTTCCCCGCTTTACATTACGATGATACGGTTTCCATAAATTCATCTTGTTAGGTAACAATTTTCACAAAATTCGACCAAGCTCATTTTTTTACTCGCCTCCGCCAACTTTATCAACTATACAACTACAACGGCCACGTGTACGTATACATCAAAAACAACGTTGTTTCGGTTCGTTAAGCCAATTACACGCCGCCCTGCGTGATCCGTCGACTCGACTAGAGCGTCCATGCTGTGTAGATGTAGAATCTCCTTCATCGTCATCGGTGCGAAGGCGAAGGCGAAGGTATATAGATTTTCGTCGCCGACGAATTCACGAATACATCAATATTCTCGTTCGCTAGCTTATTCACGACTACAACTCAACCGTATACATGAGCATTGAGCATGATTCAGATTCGTTTACGCATTAACATAATAATATGTAACCAAATATGTACAAATACGATGGGCCAAATTATCGCTCGCCAGAAGTTTTGCACCAAAGTTTGCCGTCGTCGTTCTGATTGAACGTCTGAATGCGAGAGAGAAAAACTTGGCGAATTTGTTCGAACCGAGAGCGTAGGAAGGCAGGTAATTGGACACGAATTTATACTTTAATATTTCCACAAGCTGCAAAACGGGCTTAGAAAAATAACGATGTCGTATTTCAATACCTACAAAGCCAATTAACCTTACGGGTGGGTAATTGATCTCTTAGGTATACTTTTGCCTTGGGGAGGGGGTGGGGTGGAATTTGAGAATTTTGGCTCGTTCATTCATCATGATTCCCATTCCCTTCCCACTGAATAGTACACCATTAGTGAAAGTCTAAAAATTGAAAAATGGATTTCAATATCTGAAATTTTTGATTTCGTGTTCTTTGTTCGAAATCAATGCCCTTGAAAAACATCAAAGTACGAGAATAAGCAAACAGCATTGTATTCGAGTTCAATGAGGTCAAAACCTTCACAATGAAAAAAAATTAATGATCATTCAAAGTTCGATATAAAATGAGACAAAGCAGAACTTTTTGGTAACTTGGGCAAAAACTTTGCACTTTTTCAGCAAATTGGGGAAAAAACCAGACTTTCGACCAATTCTGGCCAAAAAGCCACAATTTTTGGAAATTTGAGCAAAAAGAGGCGGACTTTTTGAAAGAAAAAACAACAAATTTTAGGTAATTCGGGTACATATCTGAACTTGACATTTTAGCTGTGGCAAAAAAAATTCGACATTTCTTCACCAATTTGCGCAAAAAGCAGTACTTTATTTTACAATTCAGGCAAAAAATCATACTTGGAAATGTTGCAAAAAAAATCAGAATTTTTTGACAGCTTTGTCAAAAAAGCAACACATTTTGACTAATTTGAACAACAAAAAACGCAAGACTTATGAAAATTCATGTAAAAAAACAAACTTTTCAAAAGTAGCAAAAATGCAAGATGTTTGGATGATTTTTGAAAAAATTAGTACTTCTAGCAGCTCTTCCGTCAAAAAAATTGTTCCAGCTTTGGCATAAAACTGACCATTTTAGACAAATTTACGCGAAAAGCAAACCTTTTTTGTAGACAATTCACAAACTTTTTCAGAATCTGGAAAAAAAACTGGACTAACGAACAATTTTAGTAAAACATGAACTTAAGCGATTCCAGTCAAAATTAGAACTTATGACAGTTTTGGTCAAAAAATCTGACTTCGTGATAATTCTGGCAAAAAAAAGGAAAAAATTCTAACCAAAAAAAAAAGTGCACTTTTTTGGAAAATTTGTGAAAAAATTGGCACAATTTGGCTCATTTGGGCAAACGACAATTCAGGAAGAAAAAATTAAGACTTGTTGAAAATATATTGTGATAACCCTATTGACAATTTCAAGTGGCAGAATGCTAGCAACAGTGCTAGCATGACCATGCTAGCACTGGTTGCACCATTTTGAACACCTTTCCTAGCATATCTGCTAGCAAACTGTTGCCAGCACAATGCTAGGAAAATGATACTAGCACCACGCTAGCAGAATTTTTCTAGCATTATGCTAGCGATGGTTTGCTAGCAGATATGCTAGGAAAGGTGTTCAAAATGGTGCAACCAGTGCTAGCATGGTCATGCTAGCATATTTCCAGCATATGCTGGCATACAATTGGCATAATTCTAGCAGGGGGACTAGCATTATGCTAGCGTCAGTTTGCTAGCAGATATGCTAGTGCAGGTGTTCAAAATGGTGCTACTGGTGCTAGCATGATCTTCCTAGCTTTTTGCTAGCATATGCTAGCATGTGTATAATATGTATAATGCTAGAAGTGCATTAATTTCCTTATAAAAGAATAGGGTATTTTTAATTATGGTACGTTTCCCAAAAATATCCAAAAATGGGCAATTGCCCTACAATGCTAGTTTAGAACTAGCATTGCACTAGCATCTTGTGCTAGTATACACTGAGTGATTAGTTTGCCAACTTCACTCTTCTTAATTTAAACAGGAAACTGTATTGAGCTTATATTCACATTGACTACATACTTCATCTAAGAGAAGTTAAGTGTATCATGATAGAGAACAACGCTAGCAATTTGCTAGCATTATGCTAGCACTTGACTGCTAGCACCTGGATAAGAATGTCTTCCAACAAAAATCCAGCACCATGCTAGTACTTTGACTGCTAGCTTTACCAAGGTTAGAATAGCGCTAGCAGTAGACTAGTGCAAGTTTACCTGTGATTGTATTTCTAGCATGTAACTAGCAGATTGCTAGCATGCCTTTTGCTAGTTCACCTCATGCTAGCACCATTACAGGGTGCTAGCAATGCACTAGCAATATGGTAGTAGTGACTGCTAGCTTTATTCGGTGGTTATGCTGCTAGCATGTAACCAGCAAATTGCTGGCCTGTCTTTTGCTAGTTCACCGCATGCTAACATCATACCAGTTCTATGCTAGGATGAATTTTCCAATAAAATGTCTGCTGGCAAAGTGCTAAGTGCTAACACCATTCTAACTGGTAATCTGCTAGTTGATTCCATGCTAGCACCGTGCTAGTATTCTGCTACTAATGCTAGAATTCTGCTAGTCAAATTGTTGATAAGATAATTATTCTGCTAGGATTAACTAGTGCATGGCTAGTGTACTTTTTACTAGCTCATATCATGCTAGCAACATGGTAGCTTTATGCTAGGAGAAACTGCCAGCATTGCTCGGTAATTATGATGCTAGGATATAACTAGCATATCCCTAGCATACATTTTGCTAGATAATCTCACATTAGCAATATGATAGCATTATGCTAGCAGGGACAACTGGCATTACTACGTAATTATGAGGCAAGGGTTTGACTAGCACATTGCTCGCATACATTTTGCTAGCTCACCCCATGCTAGCGATATGATAGCATCATGCTAGTATGAACTGCTAGCATCACTTGGTATTTGAGGGGCAAGAGTTAAACTAGCATATTGCTAGCATGCATTGTGCTAGCTCATCTCATACTAGATATATGATAGCATTTTGCTAGTAGGAAATGCTAGCTTCATTCGGTAGTTATGTTGCTAGCATGTAGCTAGCTCATTGCTAACATACTTCTTGCTAGTTTGTATCGTGCTAGTAATAAGCTGGCATTTTGCTAGCATGTTATGCTAGTTCATTTCATGCTAGCATAACGCTAGTATCATGCTAGTTTCCTGCTACTCATGCTAGGTGGGTGCTACTAATGCTAGCATTCTGCTAGTAAAATTGTCAATAGGGAAGGAACATTTAAAAAAAAAAATTAGCAAAATCGGTTCAGTAGGAGAGGCTGGCGGACTGTCACCAGATTTAACAAATTCTTTTAATATATATGATGATGATGATGATGATGATGATGATGATGATGATTATATGAAGTAGTTTTCATGATAAGAAATCAATTAATCAACATTTTTATTTTGTTTCTTTTGTTTTAGGTGAGTGCTGATTTTTTATTCTATAAACGGATGAAATGGAAGACGAAAATGAGTAAGAAAAAAAATCTATCATTGCATTAATATTGGTATGAAGCAAAGACCATAAAATAAGATGTGACAGTGGGCCAAACATCGGCGAATTTATTCTGTCATTGCTACAGGGTGTCGAAAAAAGTATTCTCATCTGGATTGATGAGTTAAAACTGTTGTAGAAGTATTCGAGTAATTCTTAGAGTTAAAACCAACGTGAATGGAGTTTTAAATTCTCGACGAAAGATTTCCAAGTGACACCCACACATTTCGCATTCTTTTTCTCCCTCGAAATCAATAGAGAATTGTACATAGAATATGTTTAGACTCGGAGTGAATGGTGAAAGGTGTCAAAAATTGGGTTAAAAATACCGAAAATTGAATGTAAAAGTTTCTCGTACAGAAGAATAGACAACTGGTGGTCGTCTGTGGAGGCTTAGTCAAGTTTTGATAATGTGTAGGTTTGTACGTGACTTGAGGTCGATTCTGTTTGTGTTTCCTCTTTGGTATGGTCGCTTTTTGTTCAAAGGAAGTAGGTTTTCGTTGACGATGACGTACGAAAATCATATTATCGGAATTCTCGCAACAATCCAGTGCTCTTCGTATATATAGAAAGAACGAAACGCGTGTACGAGTTCATTGCGTATAACTGTAAATTCTTATGACCGAATCGAATACTTTATTGGGTTAATTTTGAAAATTGCCTTACCAACGTACCTAATATGTAGATGTAGCGAGTAGAAAAAAAAAAAGATTCGGGTATCGATAAATTTCGAAACATTTAGTATCGATTTTACGTACCATTGCTGCTGCGGTCGCGAATAATATTTTAAAATACGCAAATTACCTTCGGATCTGCAGGGATAGTATACAGCTCAAGCCAGAAGAGAAAGCTTTTAAATTTTATTTATTCCTAGTCTGGGTATTTTTTTATTATATTTTATTCATTTTTTCTTCTTTTTTTGTGTTTGTGTGTGTGTGTGTGTGTGTGTGTGTGTGTGTGGGGAAAAAATGGAAAATACTCGGTTATCCGACAGCAACCATCGGAGTAGTAATTTTAATACTAGTACAGAGGTTTTCTTTATTCGACTCGGATAGGGGATGAGAAAGGGTTTTTGTAAAAGAGCGAGAATTTTCAAAAGAGTGAAAAAAGGTGGATATTTCTTTCTTTTTTTTGAAATTTTCATTGCGCTGCGAATATTTTACAGAAAGTTTTTGTTACCGGGTAAGCGGTTTTAATGCTTAGAACCGATTCTTTTCCCCGAAGCGAAAAATATTTGACGAATGAGCCGTTTAATAAGCTCCCTCTCCTGCTTCTCCCAAGGTATACGTATACGACAAAGATGTGCCCGCCAAAGGAGGGAAAACCATTAGAAAGAGTCGATTGTTGTACGGGTTGTGAGATTTTTTCCTTCTTCAACGTTTTGTATCGTTTGTAAGAAAGCTCACTTTTTTCGTTGTTTTTTTTTTCACTCGTTTTTTCTTTCTTTACTTAAACGTTAATCGCCGCGGCGCGTTTTGCAAAATTGCTACTTATATAAGACGCTATATACAGTTGGAAAGTATACACAATGGTGTATAAACAATAAAACTCACACAGACTCGTTCTACTCAGCTGTTGAGAATTAATTCGGTTGTTTTAATTAATTAACAAGAACGCGTTAATTTGTTATGGTGTATAAGGTGCACTTTGTCGCTTGTCGTGTTCCCCTGCCTTCTTGCCTTCTTGCCTTCTTTTCACCGATCTTGGCTTCGTTTCCGCCTCTCTGTATCAGTTCTTGAATTGGTTTTTATTTATTTAACGTACTATAAAGCGAAGGGGTAGGTACAGTGGAAAGGTGTGACTTCACTGCGTGGCCTGGCATGTGAGAGGAAAAGGAGCTTGGCTGTGTTGTCAAAGTGTGTATAGTATTTGTCCCCGAAGACCTCGCAAAATTCTTCCGTAAGTGATACGTAACATGTAAGTATGTTACAGAAGATAAAGCCATGTGACACAACACCTGTGAGCATAAAGAACGCGAGTAGGCTGATGAATGATTTAAACGGAATTAATTTTTTCTTCGTCGAGTTCAAATGGGGTAATTTTCTATTCAAATTAAACCGTTTTCAGATGACTTTTCGACACTCTAGTGCCTTTGAGAATGTCGATTACTCTCTAAATGAAATTTTTTTCTACCTTCGATCGCGTTAATGGAAACTCGGCATTGCATGGGCGTTGGTGTCGAGTGGAAATTTATTTGGCAAATTTTAAGTTTCATTTTGCGATAGTGTTCCTGAGAAAAGGAGTAGGTACTTGAGAATTGAAAGGTGCTCGTTTTGGGTGATAATTTCGTTCTAATGAAGGCTTAATTGATCATTTTGACGAATATTTTTAGCCGTGGGATGTTTTCGATGAGTTTTTTCGAAGGTGACTTGTTGTGTCGAATGTTGACGTGTATTGAAATTTTATATGAATTTGAACGTGAATTTTTTGCACAATGGAATCAGAGTGGTTTCAACTAGTGAATCATTTTTACCATCTGCAGAGAGTGTTGTAGAACGATAGAATCGGTTCTCAAGTAACACTGATTTTTTTAAAATTTATTTCTAGACAATTTTTAAAGAATTGATTAATTCGTTCGCGAACGATTTTTCAGATTTAAAATTTTTGGGGACTGTCTTTTGTGAAAGCAAAATATTCAATTCATTTGAAGAAATTTACTCGTTCATTTTTGTTGATTCAGAGAATCGTTCGCGAACGAGTCTTCATTTTTGAAAATTTTGTGAGCAGTCTTTGGTGTAAACAAAGTGTTTCAATGCATTAGCGACCGATCATGTATGTGAAAATGATTCGTTCGTTCTCCATTTATTGCAAGAATCGTTCGCGAACGACTTTTCATCATTGGAATTTTCCAAGACCAGTCTGTTGTAAGGGTCAAATGTTGAATTCATTTGCGGACGATCACTTGTGGAAGTGATTCGTTCGTTCTTACTTTGTTCAGGGAATCATTCGCGAACGATTTTTAAATTGTCGAGGCTGATCTTCGGTGACGACAAAATATGTATTTAATTCTTAAGCGACCGATTCTATATGTGAAAATGATTCGATTATTCTTCTTCGATTCCGAAAATCGTTCACGAACGACTTTCCACCCATGAAATTTTCTGGGATCAGTCTTGTGTAAAGATGGCATGTTTAATGCTCTTACGAACGATCATTTGTAAAAATGTTTTGTTCATCGATTGCTCATCAAGAGAATCTTTCGCGAACGACTTTTCATTTTTGAAAACTTCTCAGGCAGGTCTTCTATGGAAGCTAAATGTGAAATTAGTCCGCGAACGATCAGTTCAGTGATGTGGAACGGAAGTGATTCGTTCATATTCGATCGATTTAGAGAATCATTCGCGAACGATTCTTCAAATTTTAGAATTTTTTGAGGATTACTTTTTGCCTGGCGAAATATTCAATTGCTGTGTTATGTTGTGTGAACGAACATTTGGGAAAATGATTCACTGAATCCATTCTTTGCCGATTCAGAAATTCATTCGCGAACGATTCTTTACTTTTGGGATTTTTTGTGGCCATTCTTTTGTGAAAACAAAGCGCTCAATTCATTGGCGCTCTTTTCTTCATGGAATCGATTCTTTTTGTTCATTCTCCATTTATCCGGAGAATCATTCGCGAACGAATTTTCGTTTTTGAAATTTTCCGAGACTGCTCTACTTGGAAATTCAATCGTTGAATCCATTTTCAAATAATTACTTGGTGAAAGTGATTCGCTTGTTGTTGATTGATTTAGTGAATCATTCGCGAACGACTTCTGCATTTTCGGAATCCTTCAACCGATTCTTTGTAATGGCAAAGTGGTCACTCATTTCGTTCTCCGTTGACCCAAAGAATCGTTTGCGAACGATTTTTCATTTTGTTGAGATTTATTGTGGTCAGAACGATTCTTTATTTTAGGGATTTTTGTGGGCAATTTTTTGTGATGTTTAAGTGTTCAGTAATAACTTTCGTTAGCGAACGAGAAAAGAAAATGATTCGTTTCGTTCATTTCCCATTGATTCAGAGAATCGTTCGCGAACGAATTTATAATTTTATAATTTTCGTATTCAATTCATTTTGTGAACGATTTTGCCCATTTATAGTTGACTCAGAGAATCATTCGCGAACGTTTTTCAAGCTGAGTATTTTATTAGACCAATGTTTTGTGGAGGCAATAAAAATGAAGTCATTTGCTAGTGATTATTTTGTGAAAATGATTGACTCATTCTTTGTTGAATTGGAGAATCGTTCACGAACGATTCATTATTTTTTGGATTTGCGGAAGGGATTTATGAATTGCCCAATTGAGCTTTTGAACTTTTATTATTGAATTGAAGTTTTCGCATCAATGATTCGTTCATGTGATCTCTCGTTCGCGACTGATTCAAACTTCAAAGTGATTCGAGCGAATCGTTCTCGAACCATTCATTCGTTGCTCGTTGGTCAAATTAATTCAGCTCGTCATTTTTTGTATCAATGTAATTTTCTAATCGTTCGCGAACGATTCGTTGAGTAAGAGATTCGTTTGCTCGTTCTTTCGTTCACGTTCACGAACGACTGAGTTATTCGAAGCAATTTGTATTCGATTTTTTTCTCATGGTAGGGTTTCAAGAATGTCCAAGTGAATGATTCATTCGTTCGTGAAGAATTCTTCAAAAAATGATTCAGTCGTTCGCGAACGAGTCGGTCTTATTTTAACTATATCTTTGAAAAACAATCAAGATTTTTTTATATGAAGTACTAGAAAAATTGCTTCATTCTTTTTTCGCTAACGAAGTTTTCGCGAACGATTCAACGTATTTTTCATCGAGTACAATTCGCTCCTCAAGTATAAAGCATTTTACATACGTATAACAATCACTTGGAAATCTTTATTCAATTTGCGAACGATTCGTATCTGAAATTATCGAGAAGTTTCTCTTTTTATTATGCAATTTAAAACTCTCCCACGTGCTCGCGATAGTCGACGTAATAACAAATTCCTATCCAGTGAAGAGAGAGAGAGAAGGGTTCCACGAGGGAAAAAATTCGCGTCCACGATACAAATTACTTACCCTCGGTTCGTCTCAGTATGCATTAAAATGTCGACCCAACAGTTCATGGAAGGAGAGGGTGGTGGAGTAAAAGGGTACAGAGGATTTAGACTGGCCGAAAAATGGGCTTAACTTCAAATAAAACGAGATACTAAATCACAAGTAACTATAGGTAGGCAGCCAAGGGGAGGGGACCAACGTTATAACCGAAGAATACCTAGACTACGTAAAGGTGAGAGCGGGGAGCAGGGTTCGTTGGACCAAAGTGAGTTTTTGTTTTACACGTTTAATCTTGTCGACTTTAATTTCACCAAAGAAACGCTACCCAATGCGATGGTTGCTCACCTGGCTGCTCAACGTGTACATAGCAGGTACACGTGTTTGAGGGCGGTTTGAGCAGTGTCAGGTGTCAGGTCGATTGTATAAATAAAAAGACTCGTTGCCAGCCTGTTTGTGTGTTTACGAGAAAGAGAGACGAATTAGTCGGCGTGCGATGGGAACGAGGAGGCGAATAATCAAACTTGCAATTGTCGTCCGTCGAATAAATAAACACTCGGTAGAGAATGGCACGAAATTACTTTTCTTTTTATCTCATTCCCCGCGTTCGTGTTTCAAGTTGGGAAATTTTGGCTTTGGAGTCCGTTTGAAAAGGATCGTGCTAAATTCAGATGGCTTCAGCAAAATGACGTCACAAAGCTCGTATACCATCTACAAGTTATCGATAATCACCATCGACTATTTTGTTGTGTTTTTCATGTCTAATTGAAGTCAACTGTTGGATTGATTTGAAAAATGCAACATAATAGTCGATAGCGATTATCGATAATTCGATAGTGCATGAGTTTTGTGACGTCATGTTGCCGAAGCTATTTGAATTTAGCGCTATCCGTTTGGGAAAAAGGGATTTGAATCGGTTGATGGCGAATAGGGCGAGAATAATTAGGCTTTTTCAGGAGGCAGATCTCTCGATTAATATAAATAGCGTTCGGTTCGGATACGGGTGCCTCTTTTTCGGCGCGCGTGCTTAAGAATCCAGCAAGTTAATGCGTATTTGATTGGTAGTGCGAAAGTGATAAGAGGTACTGGGTAGAAGGATAAGCCTAAGGATCTGCGGAAGGTTGACCTTTGCCCACGTACCTAATTGGTTGTAAATGTGAAATTTGCATAAAGGGATATTTGGCAAATTACGTTTTCGACTATTCGTTTATTTGTTTAATTAAAAAGTTCAAAGGTACACGCAAGTTTACTAAATTATTCCATTATACACAGTTAAAGGTTTCCACCTTTTTTTTTCTCGAAGTTTTTACGCGTTATATAGTACGTAGGTGTCGTTATAGGTATTTACAACATACATGTACACTCATGCGAGAAAGGTAGAATTTTTTTTTGTTTTACGTAAAAACCAGTCGTAAAAATTATAAATACGTAGCGTACAGTGTTGAAACGATCAGTCGTAGAAGTAAAACGATAGCAAGTCGTTTTAATCGTGCGGAGAAGAAAGAAAACCCGCGAGATACGAGGTCAGTGAAGTGTGGAAATTGTCGTCGAGTTTGGAGAAATTCGAAGAGCATCGTTCATTTTAAAAAAAATTAATAAAAAACTGATTATTTTTGGTAGATTGACTCGTGATTATTCTGCAAAGAACGATATGATTCTTTTTCGAGTGATTCATTTTAAACGAAGATTTTTCCCGGAAATTTTCTATTGTAACAAGGTTTTTCTGCAAAAATGTATTTATTCGTTCGCGAATGATTCATTCGTTCGTGAACGATTCTGAACATTTTTCAAAATATTTCACGTCTGATAATTTTTTTGAATGTAAAAAAATCAAATTTCATTCGTTTGTTCGCGAACGAAATCTCTATTTTTGAACGAATCATTCGCGAACGTTTAGAATAGTTTCAAATTCTGTTTCGACTTCAGCGCCTGAGTAATTTTTTAAAACAATCATTTCACTGAAAAATGATTTATTCATATTATTTCTAAATGAGTTGTTTTGAACGTGATTCACTCGTTCGCGAACGACTGTTGGATTTCGAGCGAATCATTCGCCAAAAATGAGAAATTTCTTCATTTGCTGTTTAATCCTTTTTTTTTTTTTTTTTTTGAAAAGAATGAAAAATATTCAATTGATTTCTCGTATTTCAATGACGAACGAAATGATTCAGTCGTTCGTGAACGAAAATCTACTGTTCGAACGAATGATTTTTAGAAAACCAAAGATTTTAAAGATTTTTTCCCCTCAAATTCTCTGTCTGTGAATACGTTCAGATCATGTCTAAATGAGTCGTTCAGGAAGTGATTCACTCGTTCGCGAACGACTGTTGGATTTCGAGCGAATCATTCGCCAAAAATGAGAAATTTCTTCATTTGCTGTTTAATCCTTTTTTTTTTTTTTGAAAAGAATGAAAAATATTCAATTGATTTCTCGTATTTCAATGACGAACGAAATGATTCAGTCGTTCGTGAACGAAAATCTACTGTTCGAACGAATGATTTTTAGAAAACCAAAGATTTTAAAGATTTTTTCCCCTCAAATTCTCTGTCTGTGAATACGTTCAGATCATGTCTAAATGAGTCGTTCAGGAAGTGATTCACTCGTTCGCGAACGACTGTTGGATTTCGAGCGAATCATTCGCCAAAAATGAAAAATTTCTTCATTTTCTGTTTAACCTTTTTTTTTTGAAAGGAATGAAAAATATTCAATTATTTCTCATATTTCAATGACGAACAAAATGATTCAGTCGTTCCTCGTTCGTGAACGAAAATTTACTTTTCGAACGAATGATTCTTAGAAAACCAAAGATTTCAACGTTTTTTTTCCTCAAATCCTTTGTCTGTGAATACGTTCAGTTCATTTCTAAATGAGTCGTTCAGGAAGTGATTCACTCGTTCGTGAACGAATGCTCAATCTTCGAACGAATCACTCTAAAAATTGATAAATTTTTTAATTTGCTTTCCAGATGTTTTTTTTTAACAGAGGGAGAGTTAAGTTCATTCTTGAATCAATGACAAACGAAATGATTCAGTCGTTCGTGAACGAATATATAATCTGTGAATGAACGATTTTTTTTCAATCTTTTCCAAATACTTTTTCACTGAATGCTTTTACGTAATTTCTGAATGATTTTGATTTGTTCAGGAAGTGAATCACTCGTTCGTGAACGATTGCCTGATCTTCGAGCGAATCATTTTTTTTAAAAATGAGAAAATTTTTCATTGGCTGTTCACGCATTTTTTTGAGGGGTGAATATTTTGTGCATTCTCGAATCAATGACGAACGAAATGATTAAGTCGTTCGCGTGATTGAACGATTTGTCTGCGAACGAAATTTTTTTCAATTTCTTTTCGATCCTTTTTCAGTAAAGTGAACCCATTCACATAATTTATGAATAATTTGTTTAACAAGTGATTCACTCGTTCGTGAACGATTGTTGAATCTTCGAACGAATCATTCACTCAAAAATGAATTATTTTTCCCTTTTTTCTAATTTTAGCAAATTTGAGTCACTTTTTTTCAAAGCAGGGTGGTAGATAAATGTTTTAACCATTCTTGATTCATTCGCGAACGAAATGATTAAGTCGTTCGCGTACGTAAATTTTTTCTATTTCTTTTCAATACTTTTTCAGTGAACAAATTCGCATGATTTTTGAATAATTTGTTTATGAAGTGATTCACTCGTTCGTGAACGACTTTTGAATATTCGAGCAAATCATTCGCCTAAAAATGAATCATTTTTCTATGTTTTTCCAATTTTAACTAAGTAATTTGAATCACTTTTTTTGAAAGGGGGATGGTAGGTAAGTAAATGTTTCAACGATTCTTGATTCATTCGCGAACGAAATGATTCAATCGTTCACGACTGGTGAATAAGAGAAATTTTAGTTGAATTTTGAAAATACGATTTTGTAAAACCTTCAAACCATTCCTTACTGACCTTAACAAAGTGATTCATTCGTTCCTGAACGAAATCCAGTCTGACTGAATCTTTCGAACGAATTAGTATAATATTAGCAATGAATCGTGTCAAGGTTGTTTATTTTCCTCTCACGACAATCCGGCGATTTGTTTAGTTCGATCATCGTTCAATTCATACGTTCGCGAACGAATTTTTGTAACTTCGAGCGAATTATTCATGACAAAAATGACTCTGATGTTTGGTAAACATTTCCAATCTGCGAATAGATTGAATAAATATGCATCTTATTTATTTCGTATCGAAAACTAACTCTGTTCCACACTTCGATAACCTCGTATCTCTGGTCTCGTTACAAAAAATAAATAAATAATAACAAACACAAGGAAAGAGTATAGATTTATGGGGCGAAAAAAAATTGTAGAAGGGGTTAGAACGACGCGGTACGCCCATCACTAACGCTTGACCGGCTTCCATCGATGTCTGCGATTACGACGATATTTACACATCAGAACTTTTTTGAACGCTTGTCGAAAAACCTTGTTAAAAATAGTGTAAAATATCGGATTGACCATGGAACTAGCGTACCCGAGCCAGGTGGCGATGTCGAAGATCCAAGGCGGTATTTGCTTCTCGCATGAATCGCAAACGGCCGGAATCAGATTGAGCACGAAAAACGGCGCCCACAAAATGACAAACGTGAAGAACACAACGCCCAACACCTTGGTGGCCTTCTGTTCGAGCCTGATGATCCTACCGTGTTTGGTGGTATTCCTCATCATAACGCTGGAATTACGTCCATAAGGCCGGGCGCTGGAGCTGGACTCGTTGGTGTTGGCAGCGACGGCAGCGATTCGCGTACTGGCTGCTCTGGAGATACGATGACGCGGATCTGGATCGTTGGATAGTTCGGATGCAACGGTAACTGCCTGCTTGACGGTGGCACTGCGTCGAAGTCGATCGCTACCCGAGCTGGAACCTGGAGCTAGCGATACACTAGTGCTACCAGTACCACTGGCGCCACCTCCGGTGAAACTAGATCGTCTGTTGAAGATACCGCGAGTACCTCGAGGCTCCCATTTGACCAGCGAAGATTTCGGACTGATTTCCGAGTAAATGATGACCACGTCTCGGAAATTCCGGTCTGGTTTGGCCGGTTTGCCGAAATACGGACAGCGACAGGTGGTCGGAGGAGCGTCTTCGGATCTGGAGGGTGATTTGTTTCGCAGACTGTTCTGGATTGTTTTTAATTTAATGGCGGCTGCGGTGAGAGCAGCGTCTCGGTGATCTGATGCCGAATCCGAGTGAGTGTGGGGGATATGTTCGGTAGAGTGCCACGTTTTGGAGGGTGGCATTCGTCTGGACAGGTTTAGAGGATCTGGTTTGGCCGAATCGACTCGTCGCAGCAGAGATTCGCGAAACGAGGCGCTTCTTCGGATGTGACGCGAGCTTGGCTGGCGACTCGGGAATGTTTCGGTTTCGTTGATGGAACGTTTGCGAAACGGGAACGTGTGGTCTTTGAATTGTCTGCTGGTTTCTTCGATTCTGAAATCAGAACGGCGAATTGATTAAAACGAGAGATTATGTGCTTTCATCTTTTCTAGGGTTATGAAAAAATGGCCAACGATAGATGTATTTTTTCCAGATTCGAACAGAGAGAATTTTTCCACTTGAAGTGTTCCTTTATATTTTGAAAATCAATCTCAGCCGTCCTGGAAGGGTGACCCCCCCCCTTTCCCCTTCAATATTGTTCGAATTTTCTCCCACTTTTTGGAAGGGAAAGACAAATTTCTGTTTACGAGACTTTCTTACTCTGTCTGATGGTATTTTACTCGATCTAGCTGAAGGAAATTCCAGCTACAAGCTCGAATATGAGTAGCTTTGATCGTCGACGAGACGCCGCTATTGTCGCAGTCAGAAAAAAATCTATCCCGTAGAGAAAAAAAATACCAACCCGGGAGACAATTCAGTTTGAAATATTTGATGGGGCGAACGAATAAGAGTTTCATTCGCTGCACCTGAATAGCTGCAGGGAGCGCGAAATACAAACAAGTTGGAGACGATGATGAGAGACAGGTCGTTACGGAGGTATTTGAAAAGTTAACGCGGAAAAAAAACTTTCGAATTTCTTAATATTAATTACAACATCGGAGAATTAATGTTAATGTTGCGTAGAACAACGGTTTGAAAATTATTTCGCCGTCGTTTTTAATGTGAGAAATTTAATTTAAGAAAATTACGTTTTAAAAACGGGCAATTTTTCTAGATTTTTTTCCTCCACGTTGATGCTATAGCTGGGCTATAGTACGAAGAATTCTTCTTTCTTTCGTCGTGTATTTTTCCTCCTTCCTGGCCTTTCACGTACCGCGAAACACGCCGCCGTGACCGTTATCTCGTCTCCGGTGCTTCTTTTTCTCGCATGTATTTCATCCCTTCCTCACTATGGTGTTTTTTTCTTCACTCTTTCGAACGAAACCATGGTTTTTGAAAAAGGCGAAGATCCGAAGAAGAGAAAAAAAAACGTATTGTATCCGGACGTTTGTGTTATTAAAACACGCGGCTGGTACTTGGAAAAATGATTTTTATTAATTAAACACCCTTGGCCCTATCCTAGCCTATCGTGGAGGCTCGTATACTTCTTTTTTTTCGTACACTTTTCTCTCCTTGTTCTTATGTGATACGCGCAGCACTGCCGTAGTAATGTAATTTTATAATGGGTGAAAAACGCCTCCGCCTCCACCTTCACCCTCACCACTGTCGACCGATACCGCAATCTAAACGTTATATACGCGAGGGCGAAGAAGAGGTGGAAATTTCACCCTTCGGTAATGTGTTTATAAATCGCGAATGAAAAAAGGCGCGAGTGGGATTAATTAAAGAGTAATCATTGGAAAATAGATAGAAAAAACGAAAAGAAAAAACGAAATTAGGTCACGATTTAGGGGTACCTGGGGGGTGAGAGGGATGGCCATCGGATCCTTCTCGCTCTAGCCGACCGAATACCTACTACACTAGATGGAGAAAGTTTCTATCGGCCGACTCGTCTCTTCGCTGCATCCACTCTACTAAAAGCGAGATACGTATTTGTACGATAGAGAGAAAGAGCTTGATTAAACGTTGTAGCCGGCGAAATGAAGAATCGTCGTTGTGTGGAATAGTGTGAAAGCTCTTTTGTACCCCACAAGATTGGCAGAACGGGTTTAATTGAGTTCTAATACAAAAAAAGCATCATACCCTCGTATACTCACCCGAACCCTAGTACGATTCGACGCCTGTTGATGATAAAACTCATCCGTAGTGTGTTTATAGCAGAGAGAAAGGCTTAACTCGATCGAGATTTTTTTCTATCCTCATCCGGTATACAAATCGAGAATGTGGAAAACGTTCAAGTTCTCGAATGAATGCAGTTTAATCTAATTTTTTCCATATACCCGTCCTCCTCATCTCGCTGAGGCCGTTCTTCGTTATTTTAACGTTCGCCAAACGTCCTCCTCATCGTCGTCATTCGTCGATGCGAAACGAAATGTAGACGAGATAATTATTTCTTCTAGCGATAATTTATATTTGTACCTATATTTCGTTTTTTTTCTCGGGACGTTTATACTTGGTTTCTGTTCGTTTGGCGTGTACGATGCCTGCGTGGATGATATTTCATTACGAGTGGTTTTCCGCTTCGTGATCTCGTCTAGAAGGAAGTAAATACCTCGTACATGTTGAAGGAATTCCTCGTTAGGCTTACTCACGCGATGAGATGAGATGTAAAAAGTATTAGGGGTTGGAAGAGGTGAATTAGTACGAATCGTAAATTCGGAATTGCACGTGGTGTTGTTATTGTCTTCTCGGGGTATTAAAAAAGTCATGCGAGAAGTTTCCTGATTATTAATTTTGAGGTAGGTGGTACGATGAAATGACCAAAAACGTGATGAAAATTTGCAGTGTGTCTATTTTTGGACGGTCCAAATTCGCAAAAAAGCTGATATTTTGAAAAAAGTTGCCAGAGTTGTGAAAAAGTAGCGATATTTATCAAAAATTCTTCAAAAAATCTCTCAAATAGTCTCAACATCTCAATATTTAAAACTGTTCATATCGTAATGTAGAATGTTATTTCATTGAATTGAATCAAGTTTTATTTTTTTCATATCTTCATCTCTTTGGAGTGATTTAATTCGTGCATTGTTTCATATCAGAAAAAATAACTATGAATATTGAAAATTGTGCCAGTTCAACCCCCCCCCCCCTTCAAAAAAAACAAAAATCGAAAATCGTGAACTTCGTCCAAAAGACCTAAGTTTTCCTCATTAAAAGTGTTGGTGGGAGGGGGAAAGAGGTAGGTCGCCAATTTTGAATCCACAATTTCTAAGAAATGCTGTCCAAATTTGAAATTTTTTGGCTCTGAACATACCACAAAATTCAAATTACTTTTTCGATCCTAAAATTGGGGAGGGGGGGGGGGGGTCGAAAAACTGTGGTTTTCCTCGATTGCAACTCGTTTCGAATGAAAAATTCGGAAAACGTTCAAAAAAAATGTTTCAGGGTGTCAAACAGGTCTTTTGAGTCAAGAATTGTACTTTTTTTTGCTTGATGGGGTTTCTTTTCCAAAAAAAGTTGGAAAAAGCTCTTCTTTTTGTGCAAAAGTCATTTCTTTCAAAATTTCCAAACCGTCATTTTTAATAAACAATGAAAAATCTCGTGTTTTTCATTTTTTGAACGGTGAAATAATAACTCTTGGACATGAAAAAAATAACAAGTAGGTGCTTTGAAAAATTGTTGTTGTGTTTTATTTGCTTTCTTCATATTGTTTTGAAAATGAGGAATTTTTGATGGGGGGGGGGGGGTATTGACCCATTTTTTTTATTTTGAAAATGTCTATCCAAAAGGACCTTTTTTTTTGGTTCTGAGATTTTTTTAGACACTCCGATATTGCAAAGCACCAAAAGGTTTGATCACTTCACGTGATGGAGGAGGTCTTCAATGACTCAAAATTGAAATTAAAATTTAAAAAATGGCAATAAATCATAATGTTCAAGTCCACCTAACTGGGAGAATAAAACGCTTTGGAAATGGACGCGAGCCATTTTCACCCTGATTTTTTAAAAAAATAGGGAGGGAGGGGAGGGGGTGGTCGTGTTATCTCGTACTGACAGGGTGTCTACTGGCAAGGAAATCAAGGAAAACAAGGAAATAGCAGGGATTTCACTCGAGGTAGCAAGGAAGCAGGGAAATAGCAGGGATTTTGACAATTTCTGTGTAATAGCAAGGATTTTTCAAAAAAGTTCCTCTTGAATTTTCAATTTCATTAAACATGTATTTTCCATTTTTTTTCTTGTAATTTTTCCCATTAGAAATTATTGCTTTCTATTTTTTGAATTATGAATTTTCGAAAGCGTTCGCCCTCGCTTCGCTCGGGCTGAATTATTTTATTTTTCCTAAATTATTTTGTTAGACAAATCTTCAATTTAACAGTTGAAAGTGAAAGGTGAAAATTGAAAAAATGATTTTAATAGAAAATAATAGTCATATACCTACTTCTTGAATTATTATCAATTTAAAAAAAAATTTCCCTCGCTTCGCTTTCAAATCAAAAGTTATAAAATTTCAGGGTTGTGAGGGTGCAAAAAGCTAAAAATTGTACTGTATTATGAAGCACAAAATAACGAAAATAGGTGGAAAATTTCTTTCAAAAACTTCGAAAATCACTCAAATTTATCGTTGAAATTTCTTATTAAGATGATTTTACTGTCCGAAATTGTTGATACCATCGTCCTCGTCGGGCAAAAAATATTCTCTTCTTGTCTTAGATTCAATTTTCAAAAATCAAAAGCTGAATAAATCACAAAAAAACGAAAATATGTACGAATTTCTGTTCGTTCCAAATTTTTCAGTTTACTGAACGCCACTTGCTATTATCATTATATGTATTTCATGATTTTTTTTCCATGTCGAATTGTTGTGAAGCTCATCTTTAGTTGTATTTGTGTTATTAGTACACTTTTCATTCTTAATCATGCCAATTTTTTTCTTCGTAATGTTTCATAAGAATGAAATTGATTGAAAAAAAATTCAAGAAATTTCCTACAAAACGAGTACACACAATGGGGGGGGGGGTCTTTTTAAACTCAAATTCTGAGCAAGGAAAATGGCATGGAAAAACAAGGAAATAGCAAGGAATTTGATTTTTTAAATCCAGTAGACACCCTGACTGAAGAAAAAATTAAATATTACTGGAAAATGGGGAAATTTTCAAGATCTCAATAAGTGGTGTAAAATCAAGTTTATTCAAGTGTTGTAAGATCGAAATATCGTGTAGAATAAAAAAATTGAAATAATTAGCTCCTCATTTAAAAAAAGGGGGGGTGGCATTTCAGGGACAGCTCAGAATACCAATAATATCGAGTGACATATCGTTTGTTAGGTTCTGAGGTGGACTGAGTTCGAATATCGACTCAGTTTTCTGATTTGACCTTCCCACCCCCTACCACAGGCACCCTAACTAGAACAAAAAGTGCAAAAAAATGATAATATTGTGTGACGTATCGTTTGTTGGTTTTTTTGGGATGCTGAGTCCGAATATCTACTCAATTTTTCGATTTGACCCCCCCCCTCCCCACAACTCTTAGCACAAGTATCCCCAATGAGGTTCAAACATGAAAGAAATGATAATACTTAGTCATGTATCGTTGCCTACTTGAATTTTCTCAAATTTGCATCCTACAACTTACCCTTGATATGTATGTGCAAACTCGGAACCAGTCAAATCGACATTCTGTAACCCACTGGACAGCCTTAGCATCTCTTTGCCAAATTGATGCAACGCCGACAAAGTCGACGGAGTCGGTTCGTAATCGGGAAGCCACAGATCGTGCGTATCCAAAGTGGTATATTCGGTATCGGAAGACGCAGCCGAAGAAGAATGCTGATGCCTCGGCGTGGTTTCCGAAGATGGTATCGAGGACGTGTTTATGGCCAGCGTCGCGTGATGCGACATACCTCCCGATCCTGTTGTTGGACTGTAATGTCGACTCGATGGCAGGTCGGTGGAATTGCTTCGAGTCGTTATGAACTTCTTCCATGTGTATTTGCGTTCTGGAGTCGATCGTCCTGTTGAAGAGAAAAAACTCATGAGGAGGAGTAAAATATACATTACGTGAATGAAAATGTCTTTCTGTTGGAGAATTGGCGGGGGGGAGTACACGTTGAGAAAAATTCCGGAAAATATTCAAAACCGTTCCTTGGTTGGTGGGAATAATGCTCGAGAATTTTTAGCTCGATTGATCCATATTTATCCTGCTCAAATTGACCTAATTTGAAAAATGGAATTTGGCCCGTCTTGGTAGAATATTTTCCACGAAGGTCTCGCGGAAAATTCATGCTACCGTTCGCAGGTTCTGTTTAACTCATTCTTTTCGATGCGTTGTTCAGACCCCGAACGGTTACGTTGCGTTTCCACGAGAACCTCGCGGGAAATACGCTACGTTCGAGCCTCTTCGACTCGTTTTTCAAAATGTTCTATGTTCGCCGGATAAATCTGCATCTATCGAGCTGAAAATTCTCGTACATCATTTCTTCATCAAATGGAATCCATTGAGGAGCAAATTCTGGGAAATTTTGATTTTTTTTGCAAGTCCCAGATGAAAGCTACCTTGGTGAAGATACATAGAAGGATCGGAAGTGAACGAGAAGAAATCTACATACTTGTAGAAGAATTCGACGTCCATCCTTCGCTGGTGCTCCACCCGTTGGGCTGCGGCGTTCCGAGATTTTTACGTTGTACATCGAGTAATCGTACCGTCAACCAATACGTGACCAGCATTACGACTAAAGGTATATAAAAACTGACGATCGAACCGATAACTCTATAGGCCGGATTCGGTATTTGACAGGTGCCGTCAATCAGCAACGAATTGTAATCCTGCATGCGCAAAACAAAATAATGTACCTTGTATGAGTTCTACCATAACGTATTACCAATGTACCTCTACCTACTACCAACGTTGAAAAAATAAAGTATTACATACATCTGCAGCAATTACACTATAAAGCCTATAATTTATAATATATGTACATAAATATCGAACGTACAATAAATGTATTTTACGAGGTGATGGTAGCCAGAGCACGATAAACTTCGCAGCAGCAAGAACCTGCACGACGAATGAGGGAAGAGGCTCGTGGCTCAATAAAAAAAAAAACCCTGCTATGGTTGCTCGATCAGCATATTATATGACGCTTTACTATTATAGCCTATACGAGTATCCAATGCGTATTTTTACCTATCACCTTTTCGAATCGGGCGAGCGGTGCAAAAAATGACACGTTTCATTTACACTAAAATGAATATCCATACTATCTGATATCGTGTTGTATGTATTACGTATAGTGTAGTGTACATCTAAATAGCATACGGCGCGATGATATACGAGTAAATGGAGCCCGGCAATCAGCTTTCGTATATACCCCTTTATTCGTCATCACGTAGCCATGCTATACCTAATGTACGTGTTTTTATGCAGTGTTCTCGTTTTGATTACAAATCACCTGGCTATATATGTAGAAGTAAAATTCACGAAAAACCTCAGCGGATTTCGATTTTTGATTGACGTGTGTAGTTGCCATTTTTCGATTCGATTGGAAGCCAGTTCACGCGTCAACTCGTAAATGTATATTAGATTCGATTAATGAATACGATATCTGCGGATCTCGTCCCTTCCACTTGCCACTTGTACCTGTCTTACTCGATGTCTGATCGTGATGCGATGGTCTTCGTCTATCTGTATTAATGCGTGATCGTAAATGTATTATTATTGCTACGTGTTGGTTTGTTTAAATGGGAAATTAAGCTGGGTAGAATTTGAAATGGGTGGAGTGTGGCTGAGTGTGGATATTTGACCATCTTTATTCATTCGAATCGATCGCGACTTATCGTTACCTTTGAAATCTCGCGTGCAATTATACTCAACATCTACTTGAAATTAAATTAGACGACGAAATGATTTTTTTCTAAAAATTGCTATGGTACCTATAACTTTTTATTCAGGCACTTGAAAGCGAACAAGCGAACGAAAGAGAACCGTGTATCGGGAGTTGATAAAGAGAGACGTTTCGGGAATCGATTGTGGCGTTTTTTTTTTTTTTTTTTTTGAAACGTTTTCCTCGAATATTATTATTATTTTTATTACGAGTATTTTATTCTTTTTGACGATTGCGAGGCACGAAGCAGCGATGGCGACGTTGGTGCGCATCTTGTTATTTACAGCTGCCATGTTTCTGTCAATAATTCACCATGGGGGTTCGATGTTTTCTTCCTGAGGTACGTTTCGAATTCGACGTATAAATGAAAGCACAGCTATACGGAATTTTTGCTGCGATATCAAGACATAACTTAGCTCGGAGGTAGATGACCGAGCAATATGCTCACGAGACAGGAGTGAATTAGGAAATTGGGTAAGGGAGAAGGGGAATTAATTATTAAATCGAGTTGACGAAACCTTTCCTATACAATAACGAGTAAATTTTGAATTACTTATCACACTTCCGAACTGTATAAAGTAAGTAAAAAGATTTCGAAAATTGAAAGGTTCGCCTTTATTTGACAATTTGGTACACGAGAGTACGACGATGCTATGACAAAAATAGAGGAAATTTCAAAGACAAAGTCGAAGGAAACTATCACCTCAGTCGAGAAACGTGATTAAACGGGCCAAATTGTAATTTCATCGTTGATTTGAGGTTCGTCTCGACGAATCCAGTCGCGGTGAAATTGTAATTTATCGCGACGCGACGCGAACTAAAAAAGGATACGAGGAAGACGAGTTGAAAACAAAAGCATCATTTTGGCGAGCAATTGATAGAGCTCGAAGCGTACGTGGTGGCTTTTAATACGTTCTCGCGAGCGATATTCTTTTATGTACATATCTGTCGAGTCGTCGATAAAAAAAATACAATAAAATTGGAAGCTTTTTAGAACATAAATGAGTATATAGAAGAGACAGCAAAGTTGTACGAGTCACCTTGCGAAATAAGTATATGGGTATTAATTTCGAGGAGAAAAAAAAGCGGGTAATAAGAATCGAATTCGATTACCAAGAAGAAGAAAAAAACAACGAGCTGGTTGAGTTCACGACACACAGCAACGAATGGCGGCGATGTCTTGTCGCACAGACTCCGAACCGCATATACATGACACGAATTACGCCAATTTAAAAAGCGAAAAAACTTTTCTCCGCTGGTGAGGTGAATTTTTCTCGAGATTTTTTTCCCGCGCTATTAAATGGCGTAACTTTTGAAGGAAAACACTTTAAAAGTTTCCGTTTGCGGGATTGAATTCCGCGTAAAATTCCCTGTAAAATGAGCACCTGGTCGACTACCTTTGGGTAATTTTTTCGCTTTTACGACGACGACTACGACCTCACTCACCCCCTCCCATCGGCATTCTTGCTCTCTTGCTCGTTTACTTATCGTTGGTTAACCGTGTCGAGAGTAAGTCTCGTGCTTCTACGCGTAGTACTGTACCTTCGAGGTATGAAATTTTATCGTGTTTTTTCGTCTATTCGACTCTCGACCCCCTCCCCCCGGCACCCTTCTCAGATTTTCCTTCTTTAACCTTCACCTATCTCGTAGTATATTATATCTGCGCGTTCTTCGACGTTGGAAATTAGCTTTTTATCGGCGGTGGGATATTCGGGTTTTTTATGGCCGAAAATTGTCCTTTTTAACGACACGACGCGGCCCTAGGTGCGAGATTCTCGTGTGAAATTAAAAGATCACCGAGTAAAATTACATTTTTACTTCGAAGGTGAAACATTTTCGTCTAAGTGTCGAGATTTCCACTGAAGAATAATTGATTTTGTATCTAAAGTTTGTATTGATGGGTTGTTTAGAGGTGAGGTGACGATTGTGATGAGTGTGGAGGTGAAAAATCAAAATTTTACCAAATTGACCTAGAAAACTGAAAAGTTGGGATAACCCGTATTTTCAACTAGCTGCTGAATTGATTAAGTCATTTCGGAGACTCCTGCGACTGTTTGAAAATTCTTGGAGCCTTCCAGTAGATTTTTGAAACTTGGTGAAAATTTCATCAAATGCTGTTGAAAAGCCAAAATAGATTTCATATACTAATTTCAGTACCCAATGAAGTCGACTGCAGGTGGATTTCAAGTCGTTTTGGAGGTTCCAGGAGCTTTTTGGAAACTACTGGAGCCTCCAGTATATTTTTGAAAATTGAAATTTTTAAACTCTGTTTGCTTAAGTTTCAAGTATGGAAATTTCGAGAATTGAACATCTGCTGGAGGCTCCAGTAGTTTCCTATCATTCATCTTATGTTGAATACATCTTTTTATTGCAAAGTGTGCATCCTATTTTATTAGGTTATGGGTCACAGACCCATTTATACTCATATTGTGCCTTTTGAGATGAAACGCTAATCGAGATGTATTTCGTTTGGCTCGTTATCTGAATTCATTTACGAGGTCAGTGTGTGCCATATGTATTTGCGTTATTTTCAATGATTAGAGATTAATTCAGTTATTCACTGTTGATATCTTCTTTCACCATGGATTTTATAAAGGGAATAAAGCCTCTATCTGGTTCCAGTGATTGGCCATCATGGAAAGATAAAGTGCTCGACATACTCGCCCTATTCGGACATAGCACGCAGAGTGGCTGAACTCTGGTGACAAAATTGAAAAAGTGCGAAAAGGTGAACAACAAACCCTCCACCATCCTCTCTGCTATCCTCAAGAACAAACGGAACCATTACGGAACCATTTATATCTGAATGAAACAATGTTGTGATTGGTTGTCGACGTTTGTTGTTCACCTTTTTGTTACCTACTCAACAATATGCACATTAGCGCTCCATACCTATTCTATGCCCCAATACAATGCCATGGACATCGTCGAAGGTAAATCAACCTGCCCACCGGAACCAAAATCGATAGATAAACCCAAAGATGAACCCAAAGATGCCGCTGAAACACGTAAGTCGATTGCAACATGTCAAAAATCTTCACACCAAGCAAAGATAATCATTTCTCAGACGATTTCTCAAGAGCTGCATATTCACATTGCTGGCAGGTTCTCTGCGTGTGAAGCATGGCTAGTACTCACAAATGAATTTGACAATAAGGCTGAAGATCAATTGAAGAGCTCTATTCCAAAGTGGGTTAAGTCATTTTTTTAAAAAACCCGTTTTATGGAGATTTTTACTTCAAAAGTGAGTTAAGCCATTGATTTTTAAAAGTGATTTTTTCTACAAGCAATTGTGCTATGTCCAAAGAAAGGAAAGGTGCACCGACCTTTCAAAACAGAACAAATTTTAGCAACAAAAAATTTTATCGCATTTTTTGGTGAGAAAAATGACTTAACCCACTTTGGAATGGAGTTCTTCAATTATTCTGCAAGTGCCTCAAGGAGGGGTTATACTGAACTTGATCATAAACTTATTCCCTTAATTTAAGAATAAGACTGGTTATACTGAATTTAATGTATGTCATTATAAAAGTTGCCTTTGTTTAACTTCTAGGGTTAAGTTTAAGGTTACAGTTGAATTCAGTATAGCCGCACCTTTAATTTCTTCAGTATGGAATGGAATGATATTGAAGATGGGCCCTCTGTTGTTGTGTGAATTAAAAATTAACATCATGATTTTCAAGCAGGCTTGGAAAATCGCAAAATCGAGACAGTTGACCAGCTGTTAGAATTATTGTTCGTTTCAAAGGTATTGTATATTTTACCGAGCCGTTTCAAATCTTTTAAATCGAGTTACCTTCTTCTCAAGTCTCAGGCTAATAAGTCACTAAGCATTCTATCTGATGCACTTATTATGCACGAGCCCAACGTTGGTCCAGTACATATTTCGTTGTCACCTGTCAATCAAAATGGCCGCGGTTTTGTTAGTAAGGCCATTGTTTTTTTTTGGCAAAGTTGCTTTAAAATGTTTTTTAGGATGTCCCCTTCAAAAAAAAAGTTGTGTCAAAGGATTGGGGAGAAGAGGGTTACCATACGCAAATAACCCAATGTCATATGTCGAACTAATGGAGTGGAACTATTGGTTCGTGAATAATTCAATAATTGCAAACGAGTTCAAGAATATGAATATCGATACATTTTAAGACGTGGAATAGTTTTGATTGATTTTTTTGCAGCAGAAATCGATTTATATCACTCTTGGTTAACTCCGATCGAGCAACTGAACTTCAGGACCCAATTTTCAGCTCCGAAAGTTGATCTTTCGATTTTGGCCGAATTTTTGAAAACAGCCTGTCATGCATTCAATTCATAAGAACGCCTAAAAATTCGAACACTAACAAACTTTTCGAGAACTCTTCCCCTTCTCCCAATGACATTTGATTCAAGAAAACAAACAACACCCTCAAAGCGTAATTTCAGAAGACCGAAATATACTTTTAATTTCGCCATAAAAAAATTTCAAATTCAACCAACCGTAAAAATTATCCCTTGTGGAAAAAAAATTTATACAGCAATTTCGATTCTATTGAAATGCCTACGCTATCTCCCACGAAACCAGCACATCCTACGACTGATTCCCGTTGCACAATCGGACAACCGCGAGAGGATGAAGGGGTAAAAATCATACACAATACATGAGTCGTCTTCAACTCTTCATCTTCACACAAACCACCAGCCTCGAAAATCTACGTAAAAAAGACGACTGAAAATTCGCCCACATCAACAACAGTCCATATAGCTTCAATCATCACAAGTAGGCTGTTTTTTCCTCTCTCTCTCTCTCTCTCTCTCATTCTCTCATCAAAACACTTAAAGTTGGTAAAGCGCAAAACTCTCGTCCGAGAGTATTCAAAAAGACTTAATCAAAAGATCCGCGGCAAAGACAAAAGAGGAATTTTCTCGTACTTTGTGAGACACATCTACTTCTACACAACAAGGAGCAAGAGAGACACAATAATCGAACGAGTGAAAGAAGGAAACTTAGCCGTCGAATGGAATTTCTTCTCTTATATATAGTACAAAGATTCATATCTCGTAAATTGGCGTCGACGAATACTTCGGGGGTATAGAGACGAGTAGCACGAGGAGCAAGAGAGACAGAAACGAAAGGCAGGCAACAGGTAGTACGACGAGCTCGACGCCGAGTACACGATTGCTATTAAAACACTATACCCTAAGTCAACGGGTCCGAAAGGGCGAAGCACACGGTGGTAATGGTAGAATAAAGCGAGAAATTTTCTCGCTCTCTTTCTGTGGCTGCGTCTTTTTGTGTGTGCCTTTGCTTTGCTTTGCTTGGCTGTACAATAAAACAACTCGTTTTACTCGCAGCAGACTGCTCGAATTTCATACAAATGGCCAATTCGAGTTCGACTTAACGGTGGCGATGGTGCGCCACAACCGTCCATCCTGCGTGATCCGCCCTTTTCTTTAAATCGTCTGTGAAATATTTACGGTAGCTTGTTTTCGAGCAGACACGAAGAACGAGGTGCGGTACACTGCGGTGTGTTTACCGATCAAAAATAAACGCTGTTTGTCCTCATCGCTCGCCCTTTTCATTTCAAAAGTCAACTTATCAAAGACCCATTTACTTAATAAAGAGCTCTTAGGTGCGGTTTTTCTAATTCACATTGCTCTCCGGTGCAAAATTTTATCGCCACGGTTTCGTCTTCTTCTAGCTTGCGAGCCAAAAACCATGACCTAAGTTTACCCAAACAACACGAAAACACGAATAGAAGTAAAAAAACCACCGCGATATTTCATTCCTCGATCGAATAAAAACCTTTTTTCGCGATGCAGTAAAAGGAAACGCAGCGTAGGAGAAAAAAATTACTCGTATCTCATTGTTCGCTGTGTGTGGCTCTCCGGTACACACGCGAATACATCCAATATCTTCTCGGATTTTTCTACGTGTATATTTTTTCCACACACTGACCCTTTTCTTCTCTCTCGTCCTCCATCTTGACCGCGTAACCGAAAAAAACCCAGCTCGGCCACCCGGATACACGACGCTTAAACCAAGTGGACATTGTAGCGAATCGTCATAAACCTATTATTATGAAAAAATATGTTAGAAATCCCTTAGTATATAGTTTTTTTTTCTCTTCTGCAGCGCAAACCCATGTACCACGTATACGAAAAATACCCGCAATATGAGCTATGGAGAGCGAATAGTTGGGAAAAGGGGGACCAGGGGGGTATGTACCGACACAGTTAAGCGTTATTTAAAAGTACTATTGTACGCTTGGCCATTTTTTGGCTTCGTAGTCGAGCCATTTTTCTTCTCGACTATGAAACGTATACGAAAGCGAAGCGAACGGTCTCTCTTTGTCCCTGCTCTCTGCGCCATCTGCCATCTGCTATCTTTTCCGACTCCTTTATAGTAATTTTTTTCACAGGCCGGAGGTTTTTTTTATTCGCGTTATAAACGACCAGCAAAAAATAACGCCTTTTAACCTTTGATGATAAAATTTCCCTGTAACCTTGAGACGTACTATATACGTACGGTTCGTTTGTCCGCAGCAATCAGACTACCTACGTGAGTTTATTTTAAATCGACTAATGTGTAATTTTTCACAAATCATCGTACACTAACTGCATATGGTAGGCTACGTCGTTGCCGCCTTCATCGTAAAAAAAAATAGAAAAAAAAACACACTTAATATATTGACTCTTGTAACGATATAACCTCGACTTACACGGTTCCAAACAGTGAGAAAACTTTCTCAAGTGGTAATGGAAACGAAGAGAAGGGTGCTGATTTCGATTTCGATGCGATTCTCACACACACACACACACACACACACACACACACACACACGCACACTGACTGATTTTCGAATCACAGGTTATTACTGAGAAGAGGCGTTCAACGACTCATACATATTTAAAATTTACGACCACCGATTCTATTTATCGTCAGGTAGCACTTGTAAACATAGTAATAGCACGATTGACAATACGCTTCGGTAAATATGACGTACCCACTGGTTAGATTTTTCCATCGACGTCGCCCTTTTTTTTCTTCTCAACCCTACCTAACCTACCCTTTAGGTAATATGTGTGAGCTCGTATATGTGAAGCGTGCCCTCGAGAGCATTGTTATGGTGGCTTAGTGTGTGCACACTGGGTACGTCTACGTGTGTGGTATAGAGCTGTGTACATATAAATATGCGGTATGTGCGGTGATTTTTCACGATTGTGTATACCTCTTGAATATTGTACCGTGTATACGAATACGTATATACTCGTATGGTATAGGCGTATCGTTATTATCGTTTTATTCTCTTTTTTTATAGCGCCTGTGTATACACACACGTGAATTTCGTATTCAATATACGAGTATATGCTCGTGTTCGAATCATACCCCGTGCAAATAGTCGTCAGTCGTCTGCGAATGAAAATATAAAATCTCCTATTGCAATATGTATATTGCTCTGACGTAGTAGGTTACGCCAAGACGAATCCGAAATCTCATAATACTGGTCTAGGGGTTCTATTCTTATTTTGTCGGTGAGGTGAATACCAGGTGCGTTTATTCAATAACGGGAATCCGAACGCGAGTTGTAGTTAGACTGGAACAACGAACCGGGTCTGTTTGGGTAGAGGGGTGAATTCTGTGTAGAAATGTACGAAATTTCAAGTCGATTGGATGATTTTTACGTGTTCTACAGCCGTTTGAAGTGAGCAACACCTTATCTTTCAGTGGATTATTTACCTCCTCAAACCGTCTCAATGCCCTCTCAAGATTTCTACTCCTTATACCTGATTTCCAGTGACCTTTGGTTTTTCCTCAGTTGGTTTTTACCAGAGAATCCACATTAGGGTGCAGTTTATTTTGCACAGTTTCAATTTTCAACCTTCCTCCCTCCAAAGTTGTTACCTGGAACGAGAAAATAATCTCATATTTTTTATTTTCCCCTCATCTGCAAAAAAGTAAAGCTGTAGACCCCCCCCCCACACATGAAAAAAAATCAAAAATTTAAAAAAAGTTCAATTCATGAAAATTCTTTGTTTCTGCGTTAGAACTTTTAAAAAAATAATACCCTTTTCAAGAAAAAACTTCACCCATATTGACCCTCAAGAAAGCCCCTCTAAAGTTGAAAAAAATCACAAAAAATGAGAATAATTCAAAATCAGGGGCAATTTTTAGAAAATATTCAATTTCCACGTTAGAAATTGTTTTACACGACTCACATTTTTTTTTTAAAAAAAACCTTTGTTGGACCCCCACTGAACCAAATTGTTCGCGAACGAATCATTCAAATTTTTGACGAAATATTTCATATACACTGGCCAACTCGAAAATCGCCATCTTCCAAAAAAGTAATTGGGTCGTTCTCGAACGATTCGTTCACAATTACTCAATTGAATCGTTTTTGAACGAAACGTTCCAATTTTCAGCATAATCATTTGCAAACTATTAATTCATTTACCTAAAAAAAAAAAAACGTTCTTGAGCGATTCGTTCACAATTATAGTCCGGCATATGACAATAGGAGTAATTGCATCCCCCCGGCCAATCCTCCGGGACAACTTTTTTCTTAAAGGGGACATCCTAAGGAACATTTTAAAGCAAACTTGCCAAAAAAAAAGTTGGCCTTACTTGGAGCCTCCAGCAGATTTTTGAAACTCGTAATTCACACAAAATTCCATCAAATTGGAGTTGTAAAGCTAAAATTTATTCTAAAAACTAATTTCAATACGCTACGAAGTACTGCAGGTGAATTTCAAGTCGTTTTGAAGCCTTCAGCGACTTTTTGAAAATTCCTGATGCCTCCAGCAGATTTTTGAAACTTTAAATTTTCACAAAATTTCATCAAATGGAGATGGAAAGCTGAAATTTACTGTACACTCCAATTTTAACACCCGCCGAAAACGACTTCTGGTGGATTTCAAGTCATTTTAGAGCCTCCAACGACTTTTTTGAAAATTACTGGAGCCTCCACTACATTTTTGAAACTTGAAATTTCCCCAAAATTTCATCAAACCAAGATGGAGAGTTGAAATTAATTCTGCAAACTAATTTCAATACGCTACGAAGTTGACTGCTGGTGAATTTCAAGTCGTTTTGGAGCCTCCAGCAACTTTTTGAAAGGTTGTATGACGGTTTTTTGGAAAATTGAAATTTCCTAAAAGTAGCTGGAAGCTTCAAAACCATTTGAAACCACCATGTAGTCTGCCAAGTAAATTCCAGCTTGCCAACTCCATTTGATAAATTAATGTTGGAGAAATTTCAAGTTTCGAAAATCTACTGGAGGCTCCAGTAATTTTTAAAAAAGTCACTGGAGGCTCTAAAATGACTTGAACCCACCTGAAGTCGTCTTCAGAGGGTGTTAAAATTGGAGTGTAGAATAAATTTCAGCTTTCCATCTCCATTTGATGAAATTTTGTGAAAATTTAAAGTTTCAAAAATCTGCTGGAGGCTCCAGTAATTTTCAAAAAAAGTCGCTGGTGGCCCTAAAATTACTTGAACCTACCTGAAGTCGTCTTCAGAGGGTGTTGAAATTGGAGTATAGAGTAAATTTCAACTTTCCATTTCCATTTGATGAAATTTTGTGAAAATTTAAAGTTTCAAAAATCTGCTGGAGGCATCAGGAATTTTCAAAAAGTCGCTGGAGGCTCCAAAACGACTTGAAATCCACCTGAAGTACTTCGTAGCGTATTGAAATTAGTTTTTAGAATAAATTTTAGCTTTACAACTCCAATTTGATGGAATTTTGTGGGAATTTCGAGTTTCAAAAATCTGCTGGAGGCTCTCGGGTTGAAACCGTTTCCAATCGATTTGGCATGTCGAAAATAGGGTATATCCCAAATTTCAGCTTTCTTGGTCAATTTGGTAAGATTTTGATTTTTTCCCTCATTTTTGGCCTAAATTTGATTTCCAAAAATTCACGAAAAATCGAAAAACGCACTTTAGCACTTGAAATTTTGACAGGTGATAAATCTTTGCATGATCTTTCGATCTACCTTTGTAAAGTTGTCCCCTTTAAGAAAAAAGTTGTCCCGGAGGATCGGTGGGGGGTGCAATTACTCTTATTGTCATATGCCGGACTATTACTGAACCGAATCGTTTTTTTTAATTTTCGGCACAATCATTCTCTAAAACTACTTTATCGTCTTTCGTAGACTAACATAAAAAATAACCATATTCATAAATTTTAATTGAGTCGTTCTCGAACGATTTGTTCATAATTACTCAATTGAATTTGAATCGTTCTTGAACGAAACATTCCAATTTTCAGCGCAATCATTTGTAAACTACTTCATTTACCTAAAAAAAATCGTTCTCGCGAGCGATTCATTCACAATTACTGAACCGAATCGTTCGCGAACGAATTTATTCAAATTTTCGGCACCATCATTCTCTAAAACTGCTTTATATTGTCTTTCGCAGACTAATATGAAAAATTACCATATTCCAAAATTTTAATTTAGTCGTTCGCGAACGATTTTTTCATAATTATACTTGATCGTTCACGAACAAAATACTAACCTCATCAGTTCCTCATTCATCAAAGTTTTATTCAATTTTAGGAATGTGAGTTGAAGACATATCAAGGTAAAGATTTTTATAGCCAAAAGTTGATTCCAGAATTTTAGAATTTTTCACAAAATTGTGCATAGTAACCTTTCAACCAGTCAACTCTTTGTACAATTACAGTGTCAATCATCGAAACAACCCCCCCTGCCGCCCCGTCCCAATAACTCTCAGTCCATTTCTCCGAAATTTTGTGTGTTTCGTTTTCAATATATTGACTTATTTTCAACTCGTCGAACGAAAATTTCATAATTTCTTCAGATCGATGTTTTTCAAAATAAACTTTCATTCTTGAAAATTGCCATATTATGAGAAATTTTCAATTCGTAACTCGAGCGAAATATCGCAGATGTCAAATTTCCATAAAATAATATGGAATTTTCGTTCCGCCGACGAATAATTTTGCAACTTTTACCAAGGTCGAAAACGAAAAATTTTAAAGTTCTGCATGATTCAGTTTACATTATGTTTCGACATAAATTTCACAAATTTGACTAAAAAATTTTAAACTGTACTAGTGCAAGAGAAGCGTAAAAAACGAATATTGTAGTGCTATAACCAAAAGCAAATAAAATTTCAACCCCGCGTTGGATTATCCGGGGCAAGGTATGTAGTCGAGTCGCGAACTCATCACACGATGAAATGCTTCTCTCTGTGTGTGCTTTCCATATCACTACTCACTATCTCTCTAAACGCCATAAAAATCTAGCACCGAGCACCATTCTACGATAATCGAAGTCAGCACCTTGGTATACCAGCTCAGCAAAAAAATATTCCCATCACGAAGTACTTCCTGTTTACTACGCGTACTTGGATTCGCGTATCGTCATCATCGTTGTCGTCGTCGTCGTCGTCTCGAAAAAGAGGGTAAAAATATTAAATCAACGCCTTTCAACGTGTTGCTTTAGATAAAGCCGCGGTCGTATCTCAAAAATATAGTGTGGGATAAAAATTCACCTACTTATAAAATTGCACAATCTTTTCGAGAGAAAAAAAAACGACGACGATATAAGAAAAATAAGCGTATAAAAAAATAGGGGTGAGGTATGAAAGGTTTTCAACAGTAGGGAGTTGAGTGGAAGACGAAAGCCTGCACAGGGGTATCCGGGTAGAGGTAGGTTAAAAAGGAAGAATCGATACGGTGAGATTTGAACAAATAAATTTATTCGTAGCGAGCGCATGCTTCAAGCTATAAAAAAGTTTTGGTCGTTGTAATTTAAGAAATAATATTACACGTTCATGAAATAGGTAATATATTTCGATGAAATATTAATACACGAACGCTCTGGCTATGGCTCTCTCTCTATGCTCGCTACAGCACAGCCAAGAAGCGATTCCGCACCCCCACCTTGGCCCGATCGTCAAGTACTATAAAGTTTTTTCTCTCTGCTCGAAAATTATCTATCTGAAATGCCTTTAAAATTAGGGTCGTAATTTTAAACGACTTGAAAATAAATTTATAAAATGAGTCCGAATATATACGCTGCGCGCCGTATATATTTTACCTTTTGGCCCTCGCTGGCTGGTTCGTTCGTCGTATACATATCAGTGCTATTCGAGCGTATAGTATACCGCGAGAAAAAAAAAAGAACACCCTTGTTGACATTCTCCTTTAAGCCGACATCGGTTAACCATTATTTATCTGGTAGTTTTCCTGCTCACTTTACCTGCCCCTGTGCCTGCCCCCCCCCCTATCGTATTGTGATAGTAAATAATACACGATGGAACATCCGCACTTACACCCACACGAGCGAAAATTTCGTTCACGTTTTTAAAAGACTTTTCCATCGTGGTCTTAGTATATGTAGTTATATGGTAGAAAATACACCGAAACGCCGTTAACTAAATCACGTCAATTATCCAGACTATACAGAGATGCCCTGTTTACACATCATTTTCTTCCCTTACCATGCCTCGTCATTGGCTTCATTCATCTTACCCCGTGTTTCCCTCGCGCTTATAGACATCGTCGTATTTATTAATACGATTATAAACGAGGAATGAAAATTGTACTACAAAATACACAAACAACGAGAGCAGGAATGGAAAAAAAGGGTACTTCATCAAACCGCGTGAAACGTGTACAAATCAAATATTTCACTCGGCGGCTTTTTCACGCGCCACAAAACAAACTTTTATTCAGGGCTTCAAACCCGTACCCGTACCCGAATACCCGAATACCCGAACGAAAATCCAACAATTTCTGTACCCGAACCCGTACCCGTACCCGAAAAATGAAATGAGGAATACCCGAACCTGTACCCGAACCCGATAGAGACTATTTTGAACCCAAATACCCGAAAATACCCGATAGATCGGGTACAGTTCAGGTATTTCACCTAAAATACCCGAACCCGTACCTGTACCCGAACGTTTAAAATTTTCATACCCGTACCCGATACCCGTACCCGATTCTCTGAGAAATAAATCTGTACCCGTACCCGATACCCGTACCCGAAAACGTTCGGGTTTGAAGCCCTGCTTTTATTGTATAAAATAAACTTTCTCCCTTATGGTCAGATAACACAACAGAGGTATAGAAAACACAGATACACGAATACAAATAAACAAACAACCAACACATTTACCTCGAATTACAAATTACCTCCCTTAACTTTCGCAAACCCATAACTACCCGTAATTTTTTTCACTCGTGTTATTATTTTTGAGGCACGAGATACTACCCCAGCTATCCCCATCCTGTTACCAATAACCTTTCCAGCTGCTGCTAGAAATTGACGGCGATGCGAATTATTTCATCAAAGTTTCCAAAATACTCATCGTCGACTTTCCCCCTCCCCTCTCGATCATCAGCGTAGAAATTCTTACCAGTTTTATTGGCGAAGCAATTGCTACATATAGATTTGGAAAACTCATCCAATTACGATGAGCACTTGGTCGTGTTTTAAGCACCGTCTCTCTCTCTACTGGGAGATCGTTTCATTTGAACAAAAAATGACTAATGGACAAAGTTATCCGACAAGAAATTCTCGACTTTTTCGCACACATAGAACGTTGCATACTGGTCAAGGAATAGAAATAACGAAATGGGTAGCCGAGAGTAATATTTTTTGGGTTTAATTAGAAAATATGTATTTACCGATCGTATTGTGCCATAAATATCAAAGTAAGCGAAAAATTTTCCAAACTACCTATCGCAACTCTCAGAATTCCATGACTTTCGTGGATTATCTGGTGTTAATTTGTCTTCCAATTGTTGAGAAAATGAAGCACAAGTATTACCATGAGATTTTCATTATCTGAATCCGAAAGTTCCAAAAATTGATCAAGAGAGAGGCTAAGATCATCAAAATGTGTATTAGAGTGAGCAATAAGCATCCGTTAATTTTTTTTTGGTCAAGTAAGAATAAATACCCCAAAAAGTGATACTCAGTTGACATTCAAATATTTGAATAAAAAAGTCAATATTTAAGATTTCATTTTCTGCCCTTCCCTCTCCCCTTTATTTTTTAATCAGCGTAAAAAAATTAAAAATTGGAAAAATTTCACAAAACTCATGAGCGTTGTTGGTTTTTTTATTTTTATGAGAATTCCAAAACATGATTATTTCGAACAAAAATCAGAATTAATTTTTTTCTTGAAAATATAACGAATTCGAAAATTTTTTGCTGGTCATAGAGGTCAAAAATTAGACTTTGTTCCTGAAAATGAGACGAAAGTAATCACGAAACGCAATGATACGAAGATTATGAGAGATTGAATGATTTTTTTGAAGCAGAATGTGTGTTGGAAGTTCTGCGCCAGGAGCAATCACTCCTGGATGATTTTTTGAAGCACAATGTTTCCAAGGAATTCTGCGCTAGGAGCAATCATTCTTGGATGACTTTTTGAGACTTAATGTTTCTGTAGAGAGTTCTGCGCCAGGAGCAATCATGCTGAGGTCATTTCTTGTCAAATCGCTGAACTTTTTGCACTTGATGAAGTCGACATCGAATGTTTTTTATTGTTGGAGGGTGGGGGGGGGGGAGACAATTGGCTCGAATCGCAGTCCGCAAAGTGCATTTGCAGGAGAGATATGAGTGCACAATGTTTTGAGGAAATTGAAGATTTTGTAAAGTCTGAGCGGGGTTTACTTGAAAATTACTAATGGTACAAATTTTGGACTTTTTCCAGTTTCTGAGCTTATTTAAGCCCATTTTGAATTGACGTGTCAAAAATTAGCCAAAAAAATGATTTCGCGAATGATTCACAAAAAGTGATTCAATTCGTTCGCGAATGATTCATCAAAAATTGAGTGAATGAATCGATTTGTTCGCAAACGAGTCACTTATACGAAAAGTTCGTTCGCGAATGATTCATCAAAAATTGAGTGAATGAATCGATTCGTTCGCAAACGAGTCACTTATACGAATCAATTCGTTCGTAAATGATTCATCGAAAATTGAGTAAATGAATGGATTCGTTCGCGAACGAGGCACTTATACGAATCAATTCGTTCGCGAATGATTCATAAAAAGTGGAGTAAATTAATCGATTTGTTCGCGAACGAGTCACTTACACGAATCGATTCGTTCGCAAATGATTCATCGAAAATTGAGTAAATGAATCGATTCGTTCGCGAACGAGTCACTTATACGAATCAATTCGTTCGCGAACGAGTCACTTGTACGAATCAATTCGTTCGCAAACGAGTCACTTATACAAATCAATTCGTTCGCGAACGAGTCACTTATACGAATCAATTCGTTCACGAACGAGTCACTTATACGAATCAATTCGTTCGCGAATGATTCATAAAAAGTGGAGTAAATTAATCGATTTGTTCGCGAACGAGTCACTTACACGAATCGATTCGTTCGCAAATGATTCTTCGAAAATTGAGTAAATGAATCGATTCGTTCGCGAACGAGGCACTTATATGAATCAATTCGTTCGCGAACGAGTCACTTATACGAATCAATTCGTTCGCGAACGAGTCACTTGTACGAATCAATTCGTTCGCGAATGATTCATCAAAAGTCGAGTAAATTAATCGATTCGTTCGCGAACGAGTCACTTACACGAATCGATTCGTTCGCAAATGATTCATCAAAAATAGAGTAAATGAATCGATTCGTTTGCGAACGAGTCACTCATACGAATCAATTTGTACGCTAATGATTCGTCAAAAATTGAGTTAATTGATAGATTCGTTCGCGAACGAGTCACTTATACGAATCAACTCGTTCGCGAATGATTCACCTAGAAATCAATCAGTTTGTTCAATCTCCAATCGGTTGTGAATGATTCGATTCGATTTGATTCACTTCGCTTGAAAAGAGATCAATTTCTATACTTACAATAGTTTCACAAAAACCGAATCAATCGTAAATTAATTGATCCGTTTGCGAATGATTCACCAAGAAATCAATCAATTTATTTAATCGCCAATCGTTCGTAAATGATTCGATTCGATTGTAAACAGACCAATTGCTGTACAAAATATGTTTAAAAGAAATCGAACCTAAGTATTCAAAATCAGTCCCCTATAGAAGCCAAAAATCAAAACTGAGTTAGTCATTTTTTGTGTTCGATAGCTTTTCCATTCCCAACCTTTATTTTCTTAAATATTTTGTACTTTTCAAATGCATAAAGAACGAAGGAAGGAAACCAGCTGAAAAGAGGCAATACCGAATATATCAAATAACTTACCGGAAAAGTTACGTGATACTTTCCCTTCTATGAACACATTTCCTAACGCTAAATTAGCACCCCTGCTGTGGAGGGAGAAGGGGGTGGCCCGGCGATGAAAAAGTCTATCTGGCACGCAACGAGTCATTCGTTTTATTCGCACTTATACCGCACATGATACACCCCATTTTTTTTGTTTTCTTCGACTCGGTTTTTGGGAAAAAATTGAACGATTTTCGTGGAACTCGCCCCCTCCTTCCCTCTTCCCACATCATCCTTCTGCTCGCAAATTCTCGTATACAACGTTATATAAGCACGAGTTGGCATACGTTTAAGCGAAAGAGAAAAGTGCCGGGTGAAAGGGAGTAAAAAAAAACACGAGAAAAACAGATGAGCTTTTATACCGCGAAGGAAGGGTTATTCGAGCAGAGAAGTCAGGAGGAAGAAGGAATAAAGAGAAAAGGAATACCTTGTACTATGGTACATCCGCCTCACGCCGCCGCTAGGAGTCTATTACGTGACGGCAGTTTAGAATACACGAATTTTCAAAGCTTATCGGCAATTTCAGGCGCGAATGTAAATTGGCTTTAAGTAAAGCAGAAGCTTGAAAGCCGTCAAATGAATGATTAATCGTTTCACGACGTTGTGGAAGACGGTTCCGGCCAAACCAAGTCTGGATATTGTATACGAACGAACCTACGAGACTGATGCGATGAGGTGTGCGGTACGGTTCGTTCAATTTTGGACGTTTTATAGTATACTATAATGCTACATGGATAGACTGATGTGTAGTGAGAATGTGTAAAAATATCTCGCAGAGTATCTTCTTCTTCGTGTATTATACCTACTACGAGCATTTTAGACTTGTTGTTTTCAAGAAGCAGAACGTTAACTTTCTGTATTGAGAAAATACGAGTCGAACGAACGAACGAAAGTTTATAGAGTAAAATTTTCCGAAGCTGTTTTAAAGATATTATTATTATTATTGTTGATGTCGAGAAATTTGACGAATCGAACGCCGAGTTTCTTTTTGGAACGAAATTGGCATATGGTTTGCGTGTTTATTTTTTCGTTTGCTCGACGAATTCACGTAGATTGGATAAAATACCATCCGCTGGAAAAACACAGCAGCAGGTATCGATCGTTCGAGACAACGACAGCATCGAATACCTTATTCAGAGAATAAAAATGAAGAGGGAAAAAAATTTTTAAATAATACGAAAAAAGCTAATTGTATAAAGTATGGGAAAGTAGGCAATGGAAAAATTGAAGAGGGAATTCTTTTGATATGACGAGAAGTTGGTCGTCTCATATTGCTATACCAATGATGATATTCGAACGAAAGTGAGCCTTTCAACTGTCAAAAATTTTAATGAATCATTTTTGCGTCGTGTTTCGCGTCATCGTCGTCATCGTATACGTAATTTTTTTTCTTTTTTTATCGTTAAGGATTTCGCTTATTTCAAAGAAATTATTACGAATACAACTCGAGCCGGGGAAATATACTCTTGAACGTAATAAAAATCAGGTTTTTATTCGAACGAGGTATTTCCTTTGCGAGCTCGAGGAGTAGCTGAGCCGGCGCTACGTTGTGTTTATTTTTTATTTTATTTTTTCATCTAGTTTCCATGCCCCTTTTTTCGTCGTCGTCGTAGTGCTTTTTTTCGCTTCGCTAGAAGAAGAAATGCGATACGTGACTGGTAATGTTGTTCCACATTACGTATGCCGAGTATTATGTATACGAGTACGTTAGGTACACCCTGCGAATGGTTTATGAAAATTTTCCATTTCTTTGGTTGTCTCGACGACGATGTTGAGTGATTTTCTGCGAATAAATAATAGCTAAGGAAAGCTGGCATGGACTAGAGCTGCGTTTGAACGGCCATGAGACCAGATGTGTGTGTTAAGTCGATGGTTGTAGGAGTGAAGGGCGATTCTAAGGTGTATTTTGGATGTTCTGTGTGTGTGTTGAAGTGGTCTTTTGTTTTATATTCCACGTACATTGATGGGTATGGTGTGGCACTTGTCAATATTATACGAATGGGCTTATTATAATTATAATAAATGTGATTATTTTTCTATTTGGAATTATTCTGTGTATAAACTAATAAAATTTTTTTTTTTTTCTGTTTCAGGTAAGAGAGACTTTCCATATTAATAACGTTGAGAATATGTATAGCAAGTTCAATGTTCATACGAAATCGAAATCGACGATGTGAGAACCCCGGAACAAATATAGGTAGGATGAAATTGATGAAATTTTTTACGATCGAAAATTCCATATGCGTAGACCGTAGCTCAATAGCTGTACGAGCAGAATCACGTACGTAATGAGTTACGAGTATATTAGCATCCCACGAACTCGGAATTGTCGTTTATATGCTCTCGTATTCGTAAAATTTCATGCGAAAAAATCGAATAGGAATATTATCCGAACATTGCGAAGGTGGAAATATGACGAGAGCTATTCGTATGTAAAATGAGAGCTTTGATATGTCGAACTTATATCAATACGTACGTACGTATGTCGCCCTAGGAAACCAAAAAAAAAACGAAAATTTGAAAGAAAATTTATTGAAACGTGTTTTGAATTTTCACTTATTGTCGAGTGTGGGATTTTTTGTGAAGGAGTGGAGATGATAGGTGAATAATACGGACTCGATGTCGATTGATTTGAAATTTTTTAATGCGTTTTAAGTAAAAATGAACGAGAAAATTGGATATGTTTGGTGCAACTGAAACGGCTTAAGAATGATTTGTGAGTGAGAAAAGAGTGATTTTGAAAGTTTTCTGGTTAAAGTTGTGAAAAAGTAGCGAATTCAGAAAAAATTACTAGAAAAAGTAGTGAAAAAATAAAATTCAACTCCCATATGCGAAAAATTGTTGAAAAAATTGCAAAATTGATCATTTTTGAAGAATATTGTCTGTTTTTTTATGAATTGGCAGCACTGTTAGAATGAGCATGATGGGTTCATTTGTTTTTAATTTTGATTTAAATTGCAGCTTTTCTTCCGATTTGAAATTTTTTTAATTATAAAATTCGAACAAAACTAATCCAAAATAGAAATGAATCGATTATTTGTTGTAGTTAAACTGATCAATTTTCAATCAGGATCAATTTTTGATCGACAAGTCTATTTTTAAAACCAAAATTAATTTTTTATTTCGAACATACTCGATTACAATTATTATGAGATCGAAAATCGCTTATAAATCGATTTTCAATCAATTGTTTTTTGATCAGGAAGTTCTTGTTTCAGACTGAATTAATTATTTTTTATTCGACTGCATGGGAGCGATAATCACAAATTAATCGATTTTCAGGAATTTGATTGATCGATTGATTTTTTATTTCGAACATAATCGATCACATGAGATTGAAAATCCCAAAAAAAATCGATTTTTTAGAGTTCGATCAATCGTATTTTGGGGTTAGATTTATAGATTCTTGATTATGGCCAATTTTTGAACGCCAAGTCTATTTTTGAGGCTGAAATTAATTTTTCATTTCGAACATAATCGATTACACGATTCGAAAATTTCGAATAAATCGATTTTTAAGTTCGATCAATCGATTTTTGAAGTTTGATTAATCGATTCTCGCTCCTGATCAATTTTTGAACACCAAGTTAACTTGAGTTCGAAAATCGCAAATAAATCGATTTTTAGGTTTGATCAGTCGATTTTTGCAATTCGATTAATTGATTATCGATACTTATCAATTTTTGAATGCCAAGTCTATTTTTGAGAAAGAAATTGATTTTTCATTCCGATCATGATCTGTTGTATAAGATCGAAAATCGCAAATACCTAAATCGATTTCCGAGGTTCGATCAATCGATTCTCAATCTTGATCAAGTGTTGAATTCTAAGTCTATTTTTGAAAAACGAAATTTAATTTTTCATTTCGAACATGATCGATTACATGAGATCGAAAATCGCAAATATAAATCGATTTTCTGGTTCGATCAATCGATTTTCGAGGTTCGATTAATCGATTTTCGATCCTGATCAATTTTCGAACGCCTCTTTTTGAGAATAAAATTAATTTTTCGTTTCGGACATGATCTGTTATATAAGATCAAAAATTGCAAATCAATCGATTTTCGAGGTTCGATTGAGCGATTCTCGATCCTGATCAATTTTTGAATGCCAAGTTTATTTTTGAGAAAGAAATCAATTTTTCATTTTAGACATGATCAGTTATATTATAGGATCAAAAATCGCAAATAAATCGATTTTCGAGGTTCGATTAATCGATTCTCGATCCCGATCAATTTTTAAACGCAAAGTTTATTTTGAAGAGTGAAATTAACGTTCAATTTTGAACATGAAATTGGTCGATTACATGTGATCGAAAATCCCAAATCAATCGATTTTTAGTGTTCGATTGATCGATTTTCAATCATGATCAATTTTTGATCGGGAAGTCTACTTTTAGAAACTGAAACAGAAACTGATTTTTTATTCAATTATGTGTGGTCGAAAATCGTATTTAAACTGGTTTTTGAGATTTGACTGCTCAAGTTTTAATCGACGATCATTTTATTATATTCAAGTTTGAAAATGAAGAACTGTCCTTTTGGAATTTTTTAGTGTCTTGATTCTTATTGGCGGAGGTTCTTTGTGCTGTGTTACTTGTTAATCACCTCTGTATTATTAGTTGATAAAATTTTTATATTTCAAATTCTGAAGAGCCTTCTAGTTTCTCAATTATTTACTCTTCGTTCCATTCTTTTTTCTATTACATTTCATGAACAAAACTATGCAACTTTTAGAAAAACTGTGGTATTTCCTGTGCTTGAAGATTTGATTCTGAGGTGATTTGTTGTTATTCTGAACACATATGAGGTTTGCTAGTTTATTAAAGAAGAAAATTGTCATTTCAAGTCGTTATCCCTTAATTACCTTAATCGTCGAACAGATGAATACAGAGGGGAAAGATCTAGAGAGATATAGGTGAACACAAATACATCGTATATGCAGATTATAGTTAGGTACATGGTTTGAAAGTTAGCGAGAAGAAAAGAGGTAATACGTATCTACAAAAAGGAGAAGAAACACTCGTAAGTAGAATAGTAAGACCGCACGTACTCAGCGAGCATGTAGAAGGAAGAGGAAAAAACCGAATAAATTAATCCGGTGCACATTACCGTGGTAGTTTTCCTATACATAATGCGGTGTATCTGTGCTCGGAAGAAGGTGTAGGTGGAGGTAGATAGATATACGCCGCCGAACGTATCTCTACAGTATATGTACGTAAGGTACACTATAAGAGTATAAAACGTGTATAGTACTATACACTTTATCACCATCACGTGTTCCAATCGTTTCAAGTATTTAAAACAACTCGAGCGAAAGATAAATTCGCGAAAAATTTATCGACAAAATCGTTGCACGCGTTGCCCCTTGCCCCCTGAGCGCAAAAAAGCCCCATCTTTTTTCCGGGCTTTAATAATCGCGGCACGTATAAACGGTTTCTCTGCTGTGCTTTTCATTTCGCATGCCATTTCGTGTACCATAACGTATTTGTACATTTGAATACCTCTCTCTCTGTGTATCTGGCTCCCAGGTCGCCTTCGTCGATTCACCATTCACTGCTGCTACGATATTGCTAACGAAAAAAATATCTGTACCGACCCGATCTCTCTCTCACTCTCTCCTCCCTCGCCAGCAAATTCAACGTGTTGACAGTATCGATTACGAATTCAAACCTATATCTATGTGTTTGTGTGTGTGCGTTTGGAAAAAAAGCCTCTATAATCCTTTCGCAAATCTCCGCGCCGATAATTTATCCGTCCGCCTCCGACGGATGAATCGTGTATTAATAAAAATTACCTAACGGCAAACTCTCACTCTCACTCGGTCGTCCATCCCGGCCTTATTTGTTTTACAGTAAAATCCAGCTCACGATGCCGCATCGTCGGCGGCGGTGCTAAATCGAGATATTTATACAGAATGAGTCTGGCTAAAGGATCAATTTCCACCAACGCAAATTCTACCTCTCGTCTCTCTTTCTTCGGCGGCAATTTTAATCGTAAAAATTAGCTATACCTCTTCGTTTTAGCCACCGGCATCGGCAACGCGTCACGCGTCGACCATTTTCATCCCTCTTCCATCATTATACCTACTCTTTTCGTACTCTTGGGTAATAAAAATTCCGCAAGAGGAAAAACGTCGCTTGTAATCAAACCAACCCCCTCTACCCTTACCGGCGCGGCGTCTCTGTGTACAGAAGTGTTTGCTTTCTTCCTCTCTCTATACTCCTTAGTCGTCGTTGATGCCCATTGAGGACACTTTGGGTAATCTCTGAATGCTCGTATTTTCAAGATTTATTTGAATAGGTGAGATTTTGCTGGTTTTGGATTCGTGTCTCGTATTCATTGCGCAGTCTGGGATATTTGCACGTTTGGTTTGTTCAATTGACGACCAATTCGTTCGAAATTTTGTTCAAAGAGCGAAAACTGTGTATTTTATCAGTTTCTGTGCTAAATGTTGAAATTGTATAGATTTTTGGCGAAACACCCCTTTCCCCTCCTTCTCATGTGTCCCTATTTGTCTTTTCTGGGTGTGTCCTTTGATTGTTGGTAGATTTTCAGCTCATCATGTTGTCGAATGTAAATTCACGATGAGAAAATAAGAAAAAGAGGAGAGTAAAAACCATGAAATTTTCGATTTCAAAAGGAAAGTGATTGAATGTGATCAAAGTCTCAATCAGATTACAATTTCATCAAGTCAGACAGGTTTAATTAATTTACATCAAAAGCGGACATTTTTTTCAATCCATATTTCATTTTATCAGATCCTATCAGATCTGATCCGATGCTGTAAGATAAACGAGATTGGATCTGATCAGATTGAATTTGATCAGATTTGTTTCATCGCATCAGACTTGGTTCATCTGGTCAAGTGAGGTCAAATCAGATCCGATCTGAACATACCCTAATCCAGTGTCATCCGACCACGTCCAATCAGAGCTGATTGGATCAGATCAGACTGATGTCATCAGGCCATATTTCAAGTGGGATCCGATCAGTTTGATCACTAATCAGATAAGATCTGATCAGAACATTCTCTCGATTCAAGTTGTTAGTAACCTAACCTAATCAGATTAGACCTGCTTCATCTAGTCAGATCAGAAGACCGCCCCTCCCTCAATCAATTTAAACTCATTTTCTCAGATCTGATCAGATGGGATTATATCAGATTGTTTGATCAGATCAAATCCGGACATACTTTCAATTCAATTTCGTCTAATTAGACCCCATCAGAACCGATCAGATGCGATAAGGGAAACCTGATCGCTTCTGATCAGATTGTATTACTCAGATCAAACCCATTCCGTTATCACATCAGATCAGGCTTGTTTGATCAGATCAGTTTGAGCAGATCAGAATAGATCCAATCATTCTTTCGATTCAATTTCATCCAATCACATTCTATCAGATCTGATAAAATGGAATTGGAGTTACTGATTGGACCTGATTAAGTGATTAGATCTCATCAGAGCTGTTTGATCAGTTTACATCAATCAGATGTGAACATTTTTTTAAATCCATTTTCGTTCAGCCTCATCAAATCAGATCTGATCAGATGCAATGGAGAAATTTGATCATGTCTGATCAGTGATCATATTAGACTTATTTGATCAGATTAGATCTATTTCGTCAGATCAGATCGCACATATTCCATCAGATTAGATCGGATCTGTTTCATCAGATCAGAGGTCAGATTGATTCAGACCAGATCTATCAGATCGGATCAGACCAAACCGAATCAAACCAAACAAACCAAATCAGTTCTATCAGATCAGATTCGTTTCATCAGGACTGATCAGATCCGATCAGGATATTCCTTTGATTCAGTTTGATCCGATGATACCTATGTATTATCTAATTGGGGCTTATTTGATGCAATGAAGGAAACCTGATAGGATCAGATCAGATGAGGTCAGATTGGTTTCATTAGATCAGACCAGGCAAGTTTCATTTGATTTTCATCAGATCTGATCAGACCAGACCAGTTTCATCAGAAACTATGATCAGACATCATTCATACGTTCCTTATCAGATCAGATCAGACAAATTCAGCTTCATCAGACCTGTTTGGTCAGAAAAGTTCTGATGTGGACGTTCCTTTGATTCAATATGAGTTGGGTTGGTCCGATCAGAGAAGTGTGATAGAATCTGATCAGATCAAATCTGTTTCATCAGATCAGATCAGATCAGATCGGCTCCCAATCAGCTCAGGCCTGTTTAATCAAGTCAGAATAGATCAGAGCATTCCTTCGATTCAATTTGATCCAATCACATTTAATCAAATCTGATCAGATGCATGAAGGGAAACCTGATCAGATCCGATCCGATCCATATCATATCAATGAAATTCTTATCTGAGTAAACCCAATTAGTTCAGAATTTTTCGATCTATCCGGATCAAATTTGGGCATTCTCTCATCAGATCAGACATGTTTGATTAGGTCAGATCAGTTCCAACATTCTCTTGATTCAAGTGATCCAATCAGATTATTGTTTTCATCGTTGTAGATCTGTTCAGACCTGATCAGATCCAATCTTTTTAAGCGTTCATAAATCTATTTAAGAAAAATTGTACGTTCGATATTTTGATTTTATTCGTGGGGAAATGTATTACTATATTTTATTTGTGTGGTTTACCTGCGAATACATTAAACTGAGCGGAAGACTTAGGGCGAATGAAAGTATCCATACGACGAGTATCTTCAACGTTACCCGACGTCTGGTCTTATTACGTCCGAAACTCATCGGATATCGCAGACTTAGATAACGATCGACGCTGATCGTGCACAAATGCATTATGGAAGCTGTGCAGAACAACACGTCCAAACATATCCAAGCCAAACAGTAAACCGGTGCCAAAGGGAAGAAACCTATAAACATACAGATAAAAACCACTAAATTAATATTATGTACATTGGCCTCTTAGATTCAGTAATAGTCTAATTCGAAATGAAAAATTAGCCTATTCCTATGCTACGAATAGTTGAATATTTCTAAAATGATATCGAAGACGAGCTTTTTTGCTTATATTGCTGCTGTGCTGGCGAACAATAGATTTCCAAGTTTTCTTCTTCTTCTTCGTTGTTAGATTGAGAAGATTTTACTCGGTTGAGACTCGAGAGAGAGGGAGAGAAGGATACCGAAACGAGGACAGTGTGTAGAGCTAGAGGGTATCTCATCCATCAACGTCCGTCATTCTCAGCATCTCCTCGCTTGCAAACAGATTTGCTTGCAGAAAACGAAATAAGATTACCGAGTTTTGAATATTTGTATACGTAAATATTGCGAATGGCGAAGCGGTAGCTTTTATATGGCCATTGTTTTAATTTTTATTCGCGAAAGAAACCCGGATGAGTGGATCGGGATGGGGGAGGAGACGAAATCGAAATGTAATTTTATCCTCACGATACCGACGACGAGCACAACACTATGAGGAGAATTTCGCAATCTTCGGGTATGATTTTTTTTTTCTGCGTATTTTTTTCCCACGGAGAAGAGAATGGTAAAGGGGATGGGAGGGGAGGGAAACGAGCGAAATAAAACGCGGAACGATTGTTTCGTTGAATAATTTTCGTAGTCGAGTTGGTTGGTTCGTTCGAGTCTTTTCGGGCATATTTTGGATTTTTTGTCAAGATTAATATAAAACGAAGCGAAGGGAATTTGTCGAGTTAATGGAGTTATTTTCGCCGAGCAAAATAGCGAATAAAAACGTTGTTTTGTTTCTCTTTTCCGAGTAGGTATTTTGTCTGCTGCTGCGAAATGTACGAGCGGGCGCGGTGGGAAAACTAGGGCAAAGAGAGTGTTTCATTATACGGTCGACGTAGGCGTCACCAGGTTTTACCTTTTGACGAGAAACGTTTTATATAAGTATAATTGAATGTTAGGCGACTGTTTTGTGTCGCTGATGGGTCGCGAATGAGAACCAGACAGAGACAGAGCGAGGATTTTACTGCTGAAAAGGATACTTCGCGCTGACGTTTTAGTATTTAAATGACGAAAAGGCGGAGCTGCCGCAGATAGCTGGCTTTTGTGTGTACTTTATTTGTACGCGAACGGTTGCCAAAGGATTATGCCAGGATATTGGGGACAATTATGGTAAAAAATATGATCGTAGAAAAAGCTCGACCGTTATGATTGAATGTTCTAATATGCGCAATAGTACTACGAGGCTCTATGGCTTTGTTACGCGATGAGGTTAATTGTTTGCTCGTTTACTGCGTAAAAGTGGCGAAAATAAATACGTTGTAGTTGGATTTCATACGCCTATATATAAGTTACTTCCTCGTTCTAAATATAGGATTTTTGGAGGTGCGAATCGTCATGTTTGTATTTTCGTCGGAATACGAGGTAGGTTGGGTAGGTATAATTACGTTTGTCGAATTGAATGACTTTTGAGAGAGAGAAAGCGAAGCAAAAAATTCATTCGGTAGGTTGAAATTGACGTCATAATTTGTCTTCCTCTTAAACACGTCTATATCTGGAAGTATCGTAGGATGGTTATACAATTGTTGTGTTTCGTTTTACTTTGTGATTCAAAAGCCTACTTCTTTGCTCTTATGTTCTTACTCGAATGAGTTGGGATTTCAAGACTTCGTCGTCGGTGTGAATTTTAATCGAATACTTGTCTCGATTTACAATTTTAGGGCTTCTTTTGTACCGAATTTTAGTTTTAAAATGTAACTTCATCGTACTTTCGATCCACCTCATGTTCTCTCTGAATTTTACTGCAATCTTGTGACTTCATTTCGCAGCCACCAGCCAAAATTTCAGGAGCTGAAATTTCATTTATCGATTTCTGCTGGCGAATATTTGAAAATTTAAATTTGGTCCTAAAAATGATGAAAATCATAATTTCACTAAATTGACCTAGAGAGCTGATTTGTTGTCTGTAGCATATTTTCGACCCTCTCGGTTGATTAGCGATGACTTCAAATTGATCTGGAGCCTCCAGTCGATTTTTGAACCCTCTAAAAATTTTTAAATCTTGAATTTTGGTGTTGATTTGTTTCCAAAATAATTTTTCCTCGATTTTGCTTCGAATTTTGATGATGTTTTTTGCTTGAATTTTCGCCGAATGTTATCACCTTGAATTCTCGTGATTTTTTCATAAAAATTTTCCCTCGAGCTTGTGTGATTTTATTGCTCAAATAGTCGGGATTTCTCCTTATTTCGGTTCGATGGCTTTTTGAATTTTGTGATTTTTTTTCTTCGGCGGTTTGGTGAGTTTTCTTTTGAATTCTTGTAGATTTTTCCCTATTCTGACGGGTATGATTTTTCTGAATTTTCGCGAGTTCTCTTTTTTCAAGTTTTTCGATAATTTTTTCGGATTTTCTATTTTTTTTTCTTTTTTTAAATTTTGGCAAAGTTTCTCCAGTTTTGACTGACTTTTTTAACTTTGAATTTTCACGATTCTATAGTTTTGTTCTAAATTGTAGTCATCTTTTTGCCTAAATTTTGATTACATTTTTTTTTATTTCAACAGTTTTTTTTTCTAAGTTTCATGCGTTAGAAAAACTTTGCTCACATTTTTGTAAAATTACTGATTTTTCTTCTTCCAAAAATCGTGATTCCCTTTAAATTTTGATATTTTTTTTTAGAAGGTAGCGAAGCTTCTTCAAGATTTGATGACTTTGTTTTTATTTTTTTATTTTCACCTTTTGTGGTGGATTTTTCTGCATCTTGATATATCTATCATTCGTTGATCCCTCTCTCTTCTTTCTCTTTTCTTCTTCCCTTCCAGTTATGAGCAAAGGTCCTCCGAATTTCCTCTCTATTTGAACAATTTTTTTTTCAAGTTCAAGAGTTATTCAATTTTCATAATTTCCATAATTTTGTTTTGAATTTTGTTGATTTGTTTTTCTGCCTAAATTTTTGTTCTTGATTTAAGCGAAACCTTTTTTATTGAATTTTCGAGATTTTTTATAAAATTTTCTCTTAATTTAGCCCCAAATTTTAGTAATTTTTTCTGCTTAAATTTTAGCGAAATTCCCCTGTTTACAGATTTTTGAGAGTTTTTGAGAGTTTTTTTGGACTTTGGAGATTTGATGGTTTTATTTTGAATTTTTTTTAGGATTTCTTGTTTTTTTTTTCAAGCTTTATTCTTTTGAATTCTCATAGATTTATTTTCAAACTTTTCGACGATTTTCCCCGAATTTTCCCTTTTTTTTTGTGTCTAAATTTTTGTGAGTTTTTGCAATTTTATCGTTGAATTGCGTGAGTTTTTTTTTCAATTCATGCGATGTTTTTTCTTAAATTTTAGTGCTTTTTACCTTTGTTTTTTCGGTGGAGTTTTTCTACCTTTAATCGAATTTTTATTCTGGAATCCTCGTGATTTTTTTCAACCTATTAATTTTTGACAAAGAAACTCTGGGGTTTGGTTCATTTTGAATTTCGCTCTTGAGTTTTATTCTTAGGAACTTATGATTTTGATTTATTAAAAGAAGATCACGAAGAGGTTTTTCAACATTATTTTTTGACTATTTTTTTTCTCTCCAGATCTTGATCTTCGCTCTGCTTCCTGTAATGATCATTTTCTCTCAATTTCAATGATTTTGTTACCTTTTTTCCAGTTTTTTTTTGAATCGTGTCAATATTTTGACAGTTTTGATGGAGGTTTTTTTTTTCTTTTTGAAGCTAGATTCTCATTGTTTTGTATTCGAATTTTTAAATTTTTTTTCACAAATCACTTTTTTCAAATTCGGATTGCAATCTCCCCCCTCCCCCGTCGCCCTTTCCTTAAAATTTGAGCACAATACCTACCTGTTAATTCGATCTCAATCCTTCAGATATATGCCCCTGGGGCGTAATTTCGAACATAACATGCTCCAGAAGAAACCCACGCAGAACAAAAGTATTAATAGCTCGCTACAGAGCGAATTCAAAGAGACCACTGTCGATAAAAGGCACGAAGAGGGGAGAGAAAAATGAAGGAATCAGGTATACAGCAAATCTGCTCAGCTCGAAAACACACTAAAGAGTTGAAATACTCGTAGTACTCATGTACATATAAACAGCAAGAGCAACAACAACTCGTGTACAGAAATGTAGTTGTGTAGGTTAGGTTAGGTGCCTCTCTATACAGCTATATAGGTACTTTGAAAGCTCTCGCGTCGAATTCAACTAGCGTAATGTAAATCAAAGTGAGCGAGAGAGAGAAACAGCTTTGTCCTGGTTCTCTTCATACAAACGATATAGATTAATTTCGTTCTTCCTTTGATTGATGTTTGCATTACTCGTGTATTATGTGCATACGCGGTCTATTTGTACAAGATGATTCTGGAAATTATGGGTGTATAGTTTTTGTATATGAACGCGAATCGACGCATATGGACACATTTGGGGCTCGACGATTGGATACAATACGTATAGTAGGTATTAGCGAGCGATTACTCGTATAATTAAATACATCGCGATAGGCCTTTTCCTCGTCTGCCATCGCCAGCCATAGTTCCGCACAGAGAGTGTTTTTAAAACGACACGATGGATTTTTTTCCTCGCTTTGATGCGACCGCAGCGATGGTTACTGTGGCTGTACTGAAACGGTCCTGTGACTGATATCAATGGTGTTAGCGAACCAAAGCGATTTCATCTCTACGAAAAAGATACCGAGGAATATTTTCAAAAAGGTGGCTTTTATTTTTAACGCCAACACTCGATTTAATTGGCTTTCGTTTTTACGCTTCGATTGATCGCGAGTTAGATTTCGTTTTTGTACTTTAACCCAGCCTCCCACTCATTTTGGTACCTTATATATACAGACCAATGAGCTGGACGAGGTGACAAGGGGACCACAAAAGAGAAAAAAAGATGGCAAAACTAATGACTTATCGAATTTTACTCTTTTTTAACGTGTTCGATTAATGTAAAAGTGTATCCTATCGTACCCTTAGAGACGATGCAGAGGGAACAGAGCAGCAGCGGTTTATATTGCGAGTCGAGTCGAGATTTTATGAAAAATGATTGGAATAATGAAAACGCTCGTCGTCGTAAACCCCGTTGTTGGTTTTTCAAGAAGATTAAAAATTTACATTTTTTTTTGCTCCACGTTGCTGCGTTCTCGGTGATCTCGACCAAAAAAAAAGTCTTACGAGCAGAAAGGACTTATACGACGAGGGTTCGATGTATATTTTCCGCAACTAAACGTACCAGAATCAAACGGTGGTTTGCCGGTAATGCGCTCGTGTTAAGCAAGTTTTTAAACTTTTGTCTCTCGTTCGCACACTAGATAAATGCACAGCGTGTAAAGGGTTCCTTTCGCGAAAAACGGAGGGGGAAGAGAGAAAAAGGCAAATGTAAATTTGTACGCGCTATTCGACTCGACTCGAGTACAAAAACATTTCGTGTTTGCTAAGTTGACATCGCTGAGTTTCGCATATGTTTAGGCTACGATACTTAATCTCGCCGTCATTTATCATTCGACTTCGATGTATCCGTATTAAAAAGCTAAACGAATTTGAATATTTTGATGGCACGATTTTAAAGACGTGTACTGATATAAGAGACTGGAATGCTTGAGATGGAGGTGGCGAGTACTGCGGTCTAGCTGGAAGCAATCGGATTGAGATTTTTGATAAGAAAATAGGTACCTATAATGATGTGAGAATGAAATATTTGATCGATGTCTTGCGTTGGTTTGATGATGAAGTGAAGAATGAGGAGCAGAATCAGGGTGTTTACTGAAATCCAGAAAGCTGAATTTGTACTTTTTTCGCGCCTTTTTCGTACCGCGTCAATGTCGTCAAATCTACCCGTAGTTTAAACCAACATTCCCTCTCACCCCCCCCCCCCCCTACAAAAATCAAGTCTTCAAGGTATCCTCAGATTTTCAAAATATTCCAGTGAGAATTTTTTTGGTATTTTTTTTTTAAATTTCTATTTTTGATGAATTTTTGAGATATCCGGTGTTGGCGATTTTCTAATGAAAATCAGTTCTAAAATTGAGATCGTCTGCCCCTCCCCCCAATTTTACGAGTTTCTTTTCGTATTTTGGGGTGATTTCTAGGTGGATATCTTATTAATATAGGAGATAAAAAATTCGAAAAAATCGGAAGTTTTTTTTGATGAATTTTTGAAACTCGCGAAAAAGACCCTATAATATTTGAAACCAACCTTCTCTCTCCCCACGTCAAAATCTGACTAGTTTAGGTGCCTTCGACGTCATTTTTTAATTTTTCCAGGATTTTTGAATTTCTCCAAAAGGTGCGGAAATTAATGTGGGCAGTTAAAAATCGGAGTTCTGGCTTATTTTAGATCTGTTAAACGAGTTAATTCACTTAATTTGTGACGATTTTTTGGTGGACATTTTTTGTGCCGGTTCAAATCCAAAATTCTCTACAGTGATTATTTTTGAAAAAAAAAATCGTCGTTCTCGAACGTGTAAATAAAAAAAGTGAAATTTGGTTTGTCTTTGTATCCTGTTTTCAACCTGCGGAATCGATTTTAGTGATGGTTTTGACGCTTTCTGGTTCTTTTTGCAGATTTTGATTTTTTTCATTTCTTCCAACATCAGTGGAAAAAATTTTTGATTTGAACCGGCACAATAAGATTTTGTTAGTACATACGTGCCTGAATCAATCGAATAAAGGTTCGCAATGATGGCAAATCCGAGTTTATAGGTGCTGAATTTAATTTCTACTTTATTTATGGCGTTTTTTTGAAATCTGGAGATACCGAAAATCCGCTGGAGGCTCCAGAACGGCTCGAAATCACCACCAATTAATTCAGAAGGTTGAAAATAGGACACAAACCAAATTTCAGCTTACTTGGTCAATTTTCTGACATTTTGATTTTTTTTCTAATTTTTGCTCAATTTTAATTTTTAAAAAAGTCTTCAAAAATCGAAAAATGAATTTCAGTAGCTGAAATTTTGACTGTTGTTGTATTTTGTGGTCCTCTTTTGTTTTCTCTTTGTCCAGTTCAAAAGTTTTTTGTGCCAGTTGGGATACTTTCTTTGTTATGTATGAATATTCGAGAAATCTGTAAGAAGTTGGAAGTTGCAGTCAGATCTCTTAGAAAGAATGATTGAACAAAGGTGGAATTTGGATAGAAGGAAGGAGGCGGGTAATATTAGGTGTAAAGCAGACATTCGTGCGATTTTCAAAAATTCTCTGAATTGAAAATTAAAAAAAATATTCGACGTTTTTGCCTGGAAATTACCTGTTCGATGTTTAGTTGTTCATCACTCTTTCTAAAGAAATTCAAAAATGTTGGAGAAATCAAAAATCGTGCTGGAGGCTCAAAAATGACTGATTTTCATAATTTTATTGGAAACGTATAATGCATAATTTTTTTAAAATCATGACTCATGACTCTGAAATTTCAGAAATTCATGAAAAAATTGAATCATCAATTTGGGCTGCTGAAATTTTTCCTTCATGGATCTTATATCGTACCCTTTGTAAAAATCACATTCTCGTTCAAATTGAAGGCAATCGTGTTCTCATGTGATGCTCTCTCACCTCTCACCCTGTAGAACAAGCTGGTATAAAAACATCAAGTTCTTAATGAGGCTCACGATACGTTAAAATATGCAGTAAACCATTTATGTACCTAGCGCAGGAAATTCCCTCCAGATGAATTAAATCCACGACGACGTAACACATACGGTGTGTTTTTATTACATGCATCATAACATCTCCTCTCCCCCTCCCTCTCTCCCACTATCCTATTAAGCTCTGTGATATGTCAACTGAGTATATGCAACACGACGAGTATTACCTCTGTCGTGCAAAATGCATATCAACTCGTACATATCTCGTTATACGAGGCAGAGAAAATTACACCATATTATACGACCTCTGTAATGAAATTAATTATCATCTGTGTTGAGAAACTTCCAATTATCGTTACTCGAGAAGGTGTGAAAAGTAGTACCTCGCTTAAAAATTCAGTTAAGTTTCAATTGCCAGCTGAAAAAAATTGTGAACGAGGAACACAAAGTGAGATCTCCAGACCCCCAATACGTTGCTGCAGAATTTTGTTTAATGAATCAAGATTCAATTACTTGACTGGAATGGCTCTCAAAAAGGATGCAAAATTTCAAGAAAAAGAGAGGAAAAAATTACAGCTTTTCATAAAAGTGCCAAAGAAGATATTTTTCAGTCCAAAAGAATCATGAGATGATGAGATTATCCATTAACATAAAAAAAGAGGGGGAAATGAAAATTTAGGAAGAAGAATGATTCTCTCATGAGAAACGAAATGCGAATTTAATTCAGATCATCATTATGAAAAATCCAAAAAGTGTATACCGAGTATGCCAATTTTATGAAAAATTTACAAATTAAAAGATTGAAAAAAATTACAAACTCAAATCTGAATAAACTAAAAAGCAAGCACAGCACGAGGCAACACTTCAGGATAAATTTACCATCGGCCGATTTCACCTGCAATGACATCCCAAGTAATTCAACTCGAACGTGCTTCCAAAATCCACAACCGCTTTTACAACATTGTTTACTCAATTTCGCGCCAAAACAATAAAAAAATACCTATAGAAAAAAAAGAAAAGATTGGAAACGAAAAATCCATTTCGTTATTAGTCGTTTTACCGGCGTATTTGTTCATGGTCGACGTTTACCTATTTACTCGTAGGTTTCCATTTTTGGAAATTCAAACCTGCCAAATTGAGTCACCAGGGAGGAAAAAACACACCGAATAAAAATCTAGTTATCGCTTACGATGTTTGGATATTCGCTTTACGAGTTTAGAAGATGCCTATACGATTGGTAGACACTTTCTTAGATTGATCTTTCGCCAATTTGGATATTGCTTCGGAAGTGTTTTATTGGTACTTGGTTTATATCTACTTTAAGACATTCGAAATTTATTAAGGTCGAGAGAATTTCGTCTAGTTTTCAGTTTTGATAATTTCAGTTGTATTTGTGTTGCGATGGAGGAAAGTGTCAGATTTTTGATGGGATAATGAATTATTTGTGGTCTGGAGAATGCAGGCAGCTTTTGATAAGGGTTCATTTGAATTATTATGGGAAGTTTGTCCAAGTGGGGAGGTGAGGGGGTGATTTTTGGAGTTGGATTGTAAGTGTAATGTTTTGAGAATGATTTTCTGAGTGTTGTGGAGGGGGTTATGGGTTGCCTGTGAAGTATGAAAATGGCAATAAGGAATTTTTACATCATATTGAAAAATCGTCGAGTCAAATTTAAACTTTTCGGGCTTCTTTTAATTTCAAATTACGATTCCTTATTTAAATTATAGTTTCATTTCCAGTAGGAATTTTCGTTCCAAACCTCTTCGAAGATCTCGAGCTGAAAATTCCACCTCCCCTCTCCCTCTATTCCCTTTTCCTGAGCGTAATTCGGCTTCAGTATTTCAAAAACAAAACGCCATTTTGCGAAAACGTTCATCATTTGCTGGAAAACAAAAACAACTCATTGGTAACCAATTCGCGTCTCGCTAACTTTACTCGGCGAGGAAGAAGCAGAAGAGTGGCGTTATATTAAAAAAGAGTCGAAAGTTAACACGACATTTTTCATCTTCTCGTATCATCTTTAGCTCGGCTGTGACGCTACGACGTCGGTTAAAATTAGCAACGAGAAATTTTCTTCGCCTTTTTGCGGCAGAATGTCCCCTTCAGCTGCTTCGTCTTTATGGGATAAGCTTATTATTAGAGAGATGAACTAAAATGGTGTGTGCTTCGTCGTCTTCGGTCTTTGCTGCTAGTAATATTTAGTTTACTTCGCCGCCTATGTATAATTTTTGAACGATGCAGAAGCGTAGAAACCATCGCGAATTATTAAATGGGAAATATTCGTATATACGAATTTAATTTAATAAGAAATAAAGGTGAAGTTCAAACGGTTTCGGGTTAAAAGAAGCTCAGCTCTCAGTCAAATACGTTGACTTTTCGACGAAGTGGTATACTCGTATACTCGTATATAGTCTTTTGAGAAAGTAAAAGAGCCCGAGCCAAGGCCAAAAGCATGGGGCGGGCACCATATATACCAAGTTGAAAGGTGCGCGTAATGTACTCGCGAGAAAGTTTTCGGTTTCCTCTCTGTTCCCCCTCGTTGCTCGGGGGTGTTCGCTTCGCTGTCTTCTCGTCGTGCTGCTGTGTCTGTTTTACCTATATCTGTCACATTATTTATCTTTTCTTCAACTCGCTAGCTTACTACGAGTATATTCGCGCTTTTAATGTCAGAGCCAGCTCGAAGAGCAGCGGTATACTTCAATTTCCGCCACTTACTTCGATTCCAAAAGAGTTGACGATGCTAATTACTTGTTTTAACGTGTATCCGCGTTAATACGATAACTCCTCCTGCCCCCTTACTCGTTAAAACCTTTACAGCTTCGTATTTATGTATCTTTTTATTATAAGCTGCGAACTGGTGGGTTTTCTATATGTTTTTGAATTCTCGGTGTGTTGCTGGTTGCCAGTCATGGCATCCTGCACTTACTCGTCGTACCTTCTCATGTTGCTCCAAGTTCTCGGTTCGTCGCGTTTGTGCAATTATATTTACATACATAACTTTATACTTTAATGTAGGTACCAGCTACCTAAGCTATTATAAATACGTTGGTAAATTTCGGGTAAACTTTACCATAATGATGTGCTGGCAAGAGCAAGAAAGCGAGAGAAACTGTACCAGCAGGGCTCACCGCGCACAGATTCGATGAAATTAGATCAACATAGAGTCTTAAGAGAGAGAGAACATAAAAGACACGAGTATAGAATTCGAGAGAGGGAGGGGGCAAGGTTTGAAACCCTTTTGAGCTAACTTCTGGGTATCGTGAGCTTTCTCAACTCTGCACACAAAGGCAGAAAAGCAGAATGGAAAAAAAGTACATACAACTAGAGAGGAGATGGAATGGTACACCTACTACTAGCGGTGGATTAATTCTTGATATGATTGTCGACGACGGTATTTTCACTATTCATAAACATAACAGCGCTCGTGTGGGTCGTGCGGGCACCGCGTTACTCTGTATAAATTTGAATTTTCAATAAACTAGTCGCGAGATGCGAGATGCTCTTATATAAGTGTGTTTAAGACTAGAGTTTTTTTTTCCTTTTTCATTTCTTTGGAGCAGCTCGCACTCGGCTCGTAACACTTTCAAGTTGACGATGAAAAAAGCGAGGACTCGGTTTAATTTAATTTGTTTCTCGCGAAAGATAAAAGCGAACGAGTTGCGGCGTTGCAAATGCAAGTTGTACGCTGATCGTGAGATGATAAGTGAGAGGTAGCGAGTTGTTTTGGGTGGATTTTCTTTCGCAAGAGTGTATTCGAATTGGGCTGCAGATGATGGAGAAGGAAGTGGAAATGTGAAGGTGGTTTATTGCGATTCTTTTGGGAATCCTTTGATAAGTGTTTCTGGTGTGTATGATGTGGATACGTGTGGTATTTTTTGTTCTTTCGAGTGTTCTTGTTTTGTTATCTGGTTTGCATTGGAGCAATGAGAATTTGAGGTGATTGGCTGTGATGAATTTAGAAAATGAGAGCAAAGATCCTTGAAAATAATTATAATCCTTGAAAATTGCACCGATACGGAGTATGGCGATCAATTTCTGGAAATCAGCTCTTTGCGTCGAATTCAAATAGAGCTACAATAGATCATTTCTGAAAATTGGCATTTTTTGTGAAAAAATTGAGCTTAACTTTGAGGTTATTTTGAGGGGGCAGTTAGAAGGTTGTCAAAATGATTCGTAATTTGTCTATTATGAATCCTGAATGCAAGAGAGACCCTCCATTAATTTGCTTGTTGTGTTATTTTTTATTTTTTTTTTTTGGAAAGTAAGGAGATGAATATTGAAAATTATAGCACCAATTTTAAACTATACCCGTTTGAAAAAAAATAATTTTTGCAATTTTCGAAATAATCTATTTATGTTGCTTAAGATCAAGTCATTAAAAATTGGAAATTTCATTGGAAAATTCGAACTTTAAAAATTTGAAATAAGAAACGACTGTTCCCCTTATTTTTGTGCGAAGAAGAAAAAAAAATGTAGAACAGGATGCCAAACAGACTTGTTTTTCATAATTCTATTCTGATTTTTTTTTTTAATTGAAAAAAAAACTTTAAAAAATTTGTTTATGGATCCAACTTTTTAATATAAATTGCAAAAAATCTTGTTTTTGCACAAAAAGCCTTGATTTTTGAAGTAAAATCGAAGAAAATTCATTTTTTCCAAAAACTGCAGAAAAGTCATGTTTTTGCAACATTGTGAAAAAATGCCATAATCGCTGAAAAGACCTGTTTTTCTGCCAGAATTTCTAGAAGCCTTTTTTGGAAAAATTATAAATGGATCCTACTTTTTTTTTTGACTAAATTACGAAAAAAATCTTGTTTTTGCAGAAAAATCATGTTTTTTGGTGTAAAATCAAAAAAAAAATGCAGAAAAGTCATGTTTTTTGCAAAATTGTAAAAAAAAATTGTCAAAATTGCTAAAAACCCTGTTTTTTCCAAAATTATAAAAAGCCTTTTTTTGAAAAAAATTATAAAAGGATCTTGTCTGCTTTTTTTTTTAGCAAAATTGGCACTTGCGTAGGAATTTTGTGAATCTTGTGTTTGCCGAAAACAAAACTGTAAAAAATCCTGTTTTCTGGGGGAAAAAGTCGAAAAAGGGTCAAGCAGTTTTTGGAAAAATTGCAAAGAAATCCTGTTTTTGCGTAAAAACTTCTGCTTAAGAACTGCAAAAAAAGTCCTCTTTTTTACAAAAAGTTCCTCTTTTATCACAAAAAGTCGAAAATAGTCCTGCTTTGTTTGCCAAAATTTCAAAAAAAGGTCTGTTTTTGCAAACATTTTCAAAAAATCCAATTTTTCCCAAAAATTGTAATGTCTTGTTTTTTGAGAGAAAAAAAAAATGAAAAACAGTCCCGTTTTTATATCGTATGCAAGTAACTTGGTTCTGGTTTTTCTCAAACTGCTCAAAATCCTGCTTCTAAAAAAATTTAAAAATCTTGTTTTTTGCTAAAGTAAAAAAAAAATTTTTAATTGTTAAAAAACGCAGTGTTTTTTCCGGTCAAATTTTTAAAAAGTTCCATTTTTGCTAAACATTGCGTTGATCTGTATTTTTGCAGAGAAAATTTATTAAGTCCTTTTTTTGTCAAAATTGTCAATTTTTTTTCAAAATATTTTTTGCTAAAATTAAAAAAGTTTTGTTTTTTTGAAATTTACATAAAAGCGTTGTTTTTGAATGAATTACAAAAATTTTTGTTTTTTTTGCAGAATCCGAAAAATTAAATTGTTTTTCTTGCAAAAATCCCAAAACATCCTGTTTTAGTGGAAATATTTGAAAAGCTCTTGTTTTTTGTCATAACTTGAAAAAGTTCTAGTTTTTCCCAAAAATTGCCAAAAAAAAACTGTTTTTGGAAGAATTGCAAAAATACCTGTTTTTTGCCAAACCTGAAGAAGGGTCGTGTTTTTTCGTTAAAATTGCAATAAGTCCTGTTTTGTGCCAAAATTGCAAGATATTCCATATTTTTTCTGTCCATTTCGCAATTTTACAATTTTTTTTTCAACAAGAATTTTTTTTCTTTCTCTTTTTTTCCAGTTTGTTTTGCCAATATGTAGATAATTTCGACTTGAATAAATTTTACTCTTTTCTCTCCCCTTTCTTCTAATTCAGTCGAATGATTTGGGAATAATTCCTGATGAAAGTCCTGTTTTTTTTTCAAAATTGCAAATCCGTTTTTTTTTCGTGTTTTTAGTAAAAATTTGAAATTTTCTATCAATTTTCTTCTTCCAGAATTTTTCTTCACTTCATTTTTCATAAGTTTCTTTAGGAATAAAGAAAGTTTGACCTGAACAAAAATTATTTTGACGCACAGCCCCCCTCCCCCCACCAATCAAAAAGTTTGGGGAATTTTCTGTCGAAAGCTTTTCTCTTGTATGTTGCCCTGTTTATGAAACACCTCGGAAAATTTCGTAAGTTTCACTTTTTTAAATTGGATAAGCATTATTTTTATTGAATGAAATACTCTGATCTTGGAATTCTTGGAACCATCTTCCTTCTGTTGCAACCTTTTCTGATGCACGTTGAAAGTACCTGTTGAAAATCCTGCTTTAAATTATCGATAAATTGAAATTTCATTTCTCGTATGATTTTCGATGCTTACTTCGCAATTCGAATACTGACTAGGAAATACAAGAACCAAAACGTGATTCGTATTTATTTTTCGGGAAATTCGGCCAAAACAGTACCGCAGCTCATCTTTTTTCCTCCTTTTCCTAATTTGATCGTACGAAGAAGCTTTTCACATCTATATACTACAGCTTGTATTATAGTAGATAGTATTTTACATACCGAGAGTAATCGAATTGGAGTGCTGCCGCAAAAAGCTGCCGAACTTAATTCGTATAAGTATATCTTCGCATAGTAGTAGTAGCAGTAGTAGACTACACTACAGTCGTAAAAAACCACTCGGCCCATATTCGTGCAGAACGCTCTAATCTGCTGTGTGGATCTTGATCCAAAACGTTAGCTTGGCCCAATCCTCACACACACACAGTTGTATAATTACGAGCCGCGTTTCGGCACGAAAAAGGACCGTATGGCCGAATAAAAACGCTCGCAAAAGACGTGCGAAACTCTAGAGAGGAGATAAATTGACGGCGTAGCAGTGGTCAAAAAAAAAAAGCAAAGAGAGAGACGCAGACCTAGAAATTATTCGGTTAAATAGAACGATTAAGCTGGTTCGCCCTCTTGATAATACGAAAGAGTATAATTTCAACTTGGTCGACTAGCGCGAAAAAAAAGGATTAACGCGATGGGTAAAAAAAAATCGCGTAGTCGTTGGCTTATGTATTAAGTACTATATCGGTATCGCGATGATGAAGGAAAAAATGCTAATTTTTAAATACCTAGTAATTGGTTGCCGATATTGCCAGTGCGAGAGAAGGGGACAGAGGTGTATCGACTAACGTACATTTTTAATATTTAATGACCCAATCGGAGAAGCGTTCGGAACGAACGACGAGTGAAAATACCGAGAATTTTTTTATAAATAAATTGAAATTACGCGAAGATTTTTTTTTGCACGATTCGCCTGCCTCATCCTCGTGTACTAAGTGTATAAAAAAGTAACACGAAATAGAGAGTTGAAAAAAAAAAGCGTGCGCAACTTGAGCGAAAACAGTATTAAAAGAATGAAACTCGAAACTGGCAAAATTACCCGTATTGAGGAAGTTTGAGAGCTGGAAAAAAATTTCCTCTCGGAGAATTCATTATAAAGTTATGTAGGTTGTAGGTCTATACTGTGCAGTTTGTTCGAGTGAATTTCTCGACGAGTTTTGTTGTGTGTATTTAACGAGAGAGAGAATGTTGTAATCGTACGAATAAGATGATTGGCGACATCGCAATTGGATTTTTATCGCGTTTTTACGACGCATTTTTTCCAATTAGGGTGATTCGAGTTTGCGAGATGATTTTGTATTTCGTAGGTATACGTACTTACGGGAACGTTTGTGAAAAAATGCCGATTGCGATTTTCCAATGGTTTTATTGCGTAGTATATGGTGTTTTTTTGGAAATGAATTTTGGAGGAAATTCTCGTTGTTTTGTTATTTAAGCTCAGATGTAGGCATCAGTCGTTCGCTATGACGATGGTAAAGTTACAAATGATGTTTTTGTCAACGATTTCGTGTTTTGATAAAGTTTTTGTTTGGAAATTTGTCAAATTAAAATATTTACGCCGTAGTTTTATTGTTTATGGATTTTTTTTCGAAATGGAATGGCCCAAAAATAAAAGAAATTTTTGAATTCCGCGTACTCGAAATAAATGCTCATGTTGATTTCTGAATTCTGCTGTATTTCCTCTTTAGAACCTCGTGAACAAATTGGCTCAAAGTTCAGATGGTCTTGAGATACATATGAGGTTTCAAAGTTTGGCAGATTTTCTGGAAATTTTAAATGCATGAGAATTTTGTACCCCCCCCCCCCCTCCAAACATTTGTTGAAGAATTAGGATGAAGATGATGGTGATTATTTTACTTGACCATTACGAGTTACTTGTTTAAAAATAGTTGCGTGAATCGTAGGCCAGACTTGACTTCGGGTTCGAGCTTGTGAGCTTCGTATTTACGGCGAACCGAGTATGCAATTTTATTAACACGTTTGTTGCATCCGGATGTCTATCGTATTTACGGCGAACCGAATATGCAATTCTATTAATACGTCGTCGCATGCAACGAATTCGTGTTTGAAAGTGATTGATTGAGCGATTTGAATCAAGATAAGAGCGTCCCATTAATTATTTTGTATTTTAATCTAAGTAGTTTTCTTCCTCACCCCCTTTCTCATACTCTCCGTAATCAACAGGCTCAATATTTTAATTGAATATTCAATTATCAAATCAAATATCGATTCATTTTTCTGATAATACCTCTCATTTCTTGGGAATCATTCTTTACACTTCGAAATATATATTTTGTTTCAAATTTCCAAGCCGATTTTTTCTCGATCGTTCGCGAATGATTCAGTTGTTCAGCGATTCTTTCGTTCATTTCAATTTTGTTCGAAATGACTGTCGATTGCGAACGAAAATTTGATTTTTTGGTGGAATATCGTGTGTTTTTTTTTAATGTTTGCGAATGATCCAATTTTACCAAGCTTTATTTGTTGGTGACTGATTTGTTCAAAATCGAAACGGTTGGTCGTTTGGCAGCAAAAATTCGTTTTTTTTTCAATCGTTTCGTCGTTCGCGAATGATTTAATTGTTCAGCGTTTCTTTCGTTTGGAACTGATTTGCCTGAAATTACCTGAAGTTCATCGTTCATGAGCAAAAATTGAAATTCTTTGGCCAAATTTCAAGGCGATTTTTTCTAATCGTTCACAAATTATTCGGTTGCAAAGAATTTCTTTAATTGGCGACCGAATTGCTCGAAATTATTGATAGTCGAGAGCAAAGAATTCACTTTTTCAGACGATTTTCTAGTAAATCTTTTCCAGTCGTTCGCGAATGATTCAATTTCGCAACGATTCATTCGTTCGAGAACGACTTGTTTATAATGATTCATCATTGAGAGCAAAGAATTCACTTTTTCAGTCGATTTTCCCGTCAATTTTTTCCAGTCGTTCGCGAATGATTCAGTTTAGCAACGATTCATTCGTTCGCGACCTATTCGTTCGAAATCATTAATCACCTGGAACAAAAAATTGAATTTTTTAGTCGATTTTCCTGTCAATTTTTTCCAGTCGTTCGCGAATGATTCAGTTTTGCAACAATTCATTCTTTCGCGACTGATTTGCTCAGAATTATTGATCATCAGGAGAAAAAATTCTATTTTTCAGTCCATTTTCCCGTCCATTTTTTTCTAGTCGTTCGCGAATGATTCAGTTTCGCAACGATTCATTCGTTCGCGACCGATTTTCTCAAAATCATTGATTATCGGGATCAAAAATTTGATTGTTTAGTTGGTTTTACAGTCGTTCGCGAATGATTCATTTCGTAACGGTTCATTCGTTCGCGACTGATTTGCTCGAAATTATCGGTCGTTCGCGAACGAAAACTGAATTTTTTGGTCGAATCTCAAGTCATCAAATATTTTATTTTGTCATGTGATTTTTTCCAATCGTTCGCGTATGAATCACTTGTTAAACGTTTCTATCTTTCGCGACCGATTTGCTCGAAATCATTGAACGTTCTGAAGCGAAAATTGCAATTTTTATTCAGTCAAAATTTGCAAGTAGATTTTTTCCATCGTTCGCGAATGATTCAGTTTCTCAACGATTAATTCGTTCGCGACCGATTTGCTCGAAATCATTGAACGTTCGGAAGTGAAAATTGCAATTTTATTCAGTCAAAATTTTCAAGTAGATTTTTTTCATCGTTCGCGAATGATTCAGTTTCTCAACGATTAATTCGTTCGCGACCGATTCGCTCGAAATTATCAGTCATTCGCGAACAAAAATTCAATTTTTTGGTTGAATCTCGAGTCAATTTTTTTCTAGTCTTTCGCAAGTGATTCACTTTCACATGGCTTCTTCCATTCGTGACCGAATTGCTCGAAATTATTGATCGTTCGCGAACGATAATCCTATTTTTTTAGTCATTTCACGAAGAATGGTTACCAATGTTTTTCACACAATTGAGTGCTCCTGTTAATCACAAAATAACGGGCTGAACGATTCTAATTTTCAATTCTATTCATCAGTAAGTCGAGTCTGTATTATTGAATGAATAAAAATAATTTTTCTAGCATTTTTACAATAAACTCGAAGTGTGTTCAGACGCTTACCGAAATCACTCGCGGTCTCATTTATAATTCGAACATATTCACGCGTGCGAAAATCTGCCTACCGCTGCCACCATGCACCGTTGTCGTATAGGCAACCCACAAAAAAAGGAAATGGAATTTTATGATGAATTGTACGGTACGACGTGATTTTACGAAACCCCCATAAGCGTGGTAAACATACAATATAAATATGTAGAGAAGATAGGTGCAAAGGGTGGAAAAAAAATTATATTGAAAGTCGCATAACAACGCCGTCACTATATCGCTGTTGTCGCTGTCCGTGAAAACGGCGCTTGTATAGGCCACATGTTGATACAACATTTTTCATTTTCTTTTTATAGTATATGTAAGCTGTAGCGGCAGCTTTTCGATACATCTAATCGATAAACTTGCAAAAATAGTGGCCTTTTTAACTCGAAGTCTATAATATAAATTAGTATAGAGAAGAAAATGGAATTTGAACAAAAAAAAAACAACAACGAAACAAAACAAAAACAAGAAAACACAACAACAATAACAAGACAAGGGGCAAAATATACACGAAAGAATGATTAAATGAACGAATAATTACGGCATAATAGAGAACCGAGTCGACGAGGGCTGTAAAAAAAAAAAAAATGAAAAAAACAGACAAGTCGACCTTTTCGTGCTACTCGATGATGCTCGCTCATTCGTCGTCGCAAATTAGTTTTACGAAAACGAAGCTCTTAATACGATGAAACAAATTTACAAAACAAAGCCCTTTTTACCGATGAGTGTATTGGAAAAAGAAGCGGAGTCGTGTACGGAGAGGCAAACAGGGGGAAGAAAAATCCGCGATACTTTTACTAACGATTTGTGTATCGCTATGGCGTAGGTAGAATCCTCTCTCTTTCCTCTTTCCTCCTATACTTGGGGTATAAACTAATGAAAAATGCATATCATTTGTCCCGAGACACCGAAGTATGCCGAATGTTCGCCAATTCTTAACAGAGCGATGGGTTGTAGAGGGGGGGAGGGAGGAGGGAGGAAGGTGACGTGGTGAGCGAAACCCTCCACAGTGTCGAGAACAAATTAAGTCCATTGGTAAAAAGTTGAACTTTTCGATGTAATCTAAGTTGACTAAGACGGGACAAGGTGTAGGATTAATGTGGCGGTATTTTAAACAGTTTTGAAAGACGAGGCAGGCAGGGGTCGTGGGGGAAGAGGGGGAGGAGGCACGAGGCAATTCGTACCGTACACGTCAAAATTTCGCGCTGAAATTCGATACTTTTGATGCTGGGGTTACATTAGGCTCGGTTCGCTGTACAGATAGTTTTTGTCTGCTGTGTTGCGGGTTTCTGGTGTCGAAGTTGATTATAATAGCGAACTCGAGTATAGAGTGTATGATGGGGAAAGGCTGGCAAAGAAAAGTTTCCCAGCAGTGTGTAGGGTTGCTCTGGCATTATTCGAACGATGCGATGTTTCAACCCGCCATAGCCCGACCGACCGACCAGCTCTCCATTGTCGATATTTGAGTTAAAGAACTTGCTAAATTCGAAAGTTTTCGACGACACGACGAATTACTAATGTTTGTTTTTTTCTCTCTCTTTGTGTTACAGGTGAGTTTGACTGGAAATGATACCTAGGATGGGATTTGGTTTGGTGAAAGACGACGAAGACGACGACGTCATTGATGTCGAAGACGAGAGAACGGAGCACGAATTTAATTGTATTTTTTGCTGCTTCTGTTCTTCTTCGTTGGCCTTTTTTTTTTCGTTGGTTCGTTCGTCGGTGAGACAAACGGATTAGCTCGTCGATGCGTAATCTCTTCGTATGGTTGGATTTTTTTTTGTCCGACTTGGCCGGAAAAAGGCGACCGGGCGAGATCGTGATTCGAATTTACCAACAGCTTGATAAAGTAAGAAGACGACTTTTTTGTTCGAATAGGACAATAGCGAAAGGTTATACGCGTGGGGAAAGTTGACACTTTATTAATGAAGGAGAAAAAAGTACCGAGGTTTGTTTGTGCATGTTCAAGGTTTTCAAAGGAGTTTTGCCCAGTCGTTCTGACCGTTTTGTCGTGCATCTTGATTCGATCGAAGCCACGCCATAGGATTGTTTAGAATTCAGAGGAGGTAGGCGAAATATCGTGCTAGTCAATGTCAAAAAAAATCTTGGAAAAAAATTCGTGAATAATTTTCATTCGAATAAGTTTCGTTTGGGTGGAGAGAGACGTTGAATTTACTTTTCAGGCTCGGATCCTTTTGTAAGATGAGAAATTGATCAAAATTTGAACGTGATATTCACTTTCCAGTTTCCAAATCTGGTTTTTAGTAATTTTGGCAGTATAAAGTATTTTTGTTCATCCCACATTTTGGTATCCTGAAACTTCATGATCATTTAAAATTTCCCGTCTTCCCTCGCTTTCCAATGAATTCCCAGGGTGTCTAATGGTCATGAAAGTCATGAAAAAGTCATGAATTTCGCTCGAAACACACTTGAAAATTTTTTAAAAAGCTCATAAAATGAAAAAAAAATTTTAAAATGAAGAATTTATTCGAAAAATCAAAAAAATAGAAAAAACCAAAATATCTCATTTTTGACCTTGTAAAAAATGGTAACCCTGTTCGATTTCTTTGCAGTTTCAAGTTATTTAATTTAATAGGGGGTTTCCACTCAAAAAGCACGATTAAATACCCTTCCTTTCACTCCCTTCCCCAACAGCTGCAAAAAAATTTTTTGAAGGACTTGCAAATTATAAGAAGAGTCACCTGTTTGGAAGTTGAGTATTTCATTAAAAATCTGAATTTTCAAGCTTTGAAGATTTCCAAGACAGATTCTGAATCTCCCTTGAATTTCCTTTCTGATGACGTGAACAGATTTACGTCAAGTATCACTTCTCAAAAATTGCAGACTCACATTTAGGAAGTTTCATCAAAAAAATCCAAATTTGGACCCTCCCCTCCCCCTTCAATGCCTCCTCAGTGGATTTGAAGGGAATAAAGGTGGTTTTTTAGTACTGAGTGAGGTAATTTTCCCACCTAGAATACTTAAACATGCTGTATTTCCATCGTTTTTGGTCGTTTCGGGAGCACTTGAAATTACAACACCGACGTGTATCCCCCAGATGACTCAGCATAGAGCACAAAGATCCTCTATGCCTTTACAACCCTGTAAACGTCGTGTACGTGCCACATTTCAATGATTAGTGGGCCGAATTCACGAAACAACATGCCTGGTAAATGATAGTGTTTATTTTGTAGTTCGTGGATGACTGCTCTTTAATTCGTTTAATTTTTACCCACGCCACGCCATCGTACATTTCATCAGATCGTAACGCCTCCTCTTAAATATAATTAAACACGATCGCAACGTCACAAGTAGGTAGGTACCGAAAATGTTTGAAAAAATATACCTCTGAACTCGTTCGTCGTTGTTTATTACATTCGCAAAAATACTACGAACTGAGTTGAGGTCGCAGGATGTTTAGGTTATTGGCTTATGAATATTTTTTTTCTCATTTTTTTTACCCCAATGACTATGGCTAAATAGCTTATGTGTACAGGGTAGGTATAGATCAAATTACCGCGTAAATTTTTGCACCTCTTTTTATAATATAAACTTAATCAGTTATTACGCGAGCACCTTTTTTCTCGGTTTTATTTTTCTAAAAGGCGCGGCGAATTTTCAAAATATAGCCATAATTTTAGCGGAATGGGTCACGTAACACGACCGACCGGCGAATATTTTCTCGCGGCGGCGGAAAAAAAAATCACCGCAAGGTTTTACGTACGCTGCCTGCCTTTTCGACATCGTTTAAGTAAAGGTCCTAAACCCGTAAGTTAATAATTACTCGGGCTAATTTTACAAGTTGTTTATTAATAGCGCCTGCGAAACGCTTAATTATACTATTCGAGCGCACCCGCGTCCAACTCGACGGGTGTTCACTAACGAAAAAAGATTTCCAAACCATAAACGTTTCCCTCCTTTCCGTGCCCTTGGCTGTAAACAGCAGCATGAGGCTACGCCACCCTCTCTATAAACAGCTTAATACCCGACGTCGTGTTTCAATTTTTTATTCGCGTCCATTTTTAACGCCTCTTGTGTCTCCCCTCCTTTGCTGTACTGCGTCGTAATCGTAATAGTCGATGAGTTTGATTTTTCATCCGCCCCCCCCCCCATTCGTCATTATCGTCGATATGGGCGCGTGTCTTCTTCGTAGTTTTACGTAGGTATAAATGTAAAAATGAGCGATAAGGTCGATAGGTTTATTATTCGTCGAGCCTTTTGGACGATAAATTAATCATGGTGTAGCCTTTGCTAGTTCCCTCTTATTCGATAGAACATGTTCTAAACCCCATAATCAAAATTTTTGGTGCCGAAGTTCGTTTTTGGATTTTTGGTGAATTTTTGAAAATTGATTAGCTTTATTTGATTATGGGCGGGGTTTGCGCCAGGAGCTCTCAATTTTAGTCGAATTTGAAGAAAATGAAAACTCACCAAAGAACATTTTGAACACGTATCCTCCCAATCAAAAAAGTGCTTGTGCTAAAACCCTCGTAACCATGATTTCAGAACCCTGAGTCCATTTTTGGATTTTCAGGGAATTTTTGAAAACTTGAAAAAAATTCAAAAAGGCTGTTTCAAGAATAATTTTCTAACGTTTTCATGACATAGAAATTTGAGCCAAGTAAACCGGATCCTTTCCCTGTTTTTCGAGCCACAAGTCCTTTGAGAGATCTGAAGAGTCATAGGAATGTGAAAATATGAAATTCATTTCATCACGAGCGGGTTCTGCGCCAGGAGCTCCAATTTTGAGCGAAGTCGAAGAAAATGAAAACTCACGAAGGAATATTTTGAACTCATTTTCTCCAAATTGAAAAAGAACATGTCTTGAAACTCCCGCCTCTCCCCCTCTAACCGAAATTTCAGATTCTGAAGTCCATTTTTGGGTTTTCAAGGAATTTTTGAACACTTGAAAAATTCTAAAAAAGATGTCTGAAGGTCAATTTTCAATTTTTTTTCATGGAATAGAAATTTGAGCCAGGTGAACCAGACCCTTCGGTTTTTTTTAGCCCAGGGTCCTTGGGGAGATCTTAGAGTCATCGCACTGCCAGAACATGAAATTTACCTTCATTCAATCATGAGTGGGTTCTGCGCCAGGAGCTGTAATTTCAAGCAAATTCAAAGAAAATGAAAACTCACGAAGGACATTTTGAACTCATCTTCTCCGAATTGAAAAATAGCATGTCCTATAGATCCAGTAACCAAGATTTCAATTCCATTTTTGGATTTTCAGCGAATTTTTGAGAACTTAAAAATTCAAAAAAAAGCTGTTTGGAGGTCAATTTCTAATTTTTTGTTTCATGAAATGAAAATTTGAGTCAAGTGAGCCAAGTCCTTCAGCTCTTTATCGAGCCTCAAATGCTTTAGGAGATCTAGAGATCATGGGAATGTGAAATTATGAAGTTTACGTTCATTTGATCGTGAGCGGGTTCTGCGCCAGGAGCTCGCTTTTTCAATTAAATTCAAAGAAAATGAAAACTCACGAAGGAACATTTTGGGCTAATAATGTTGAAAATAATGAAAAATTCGCGTATACATTATAATCATTTATTTACTACGTAATTACTCGTAATTCGTCGTATTATCGAGATACAGTGTATAGCTTACATTTCCGAGAAGTCAACAAACATCTCCGATGACTTTTAGATTTTTCTATTCGAATTCTCCGCGTTTCTACTCGAGTTTTACTACCGTTTTACGTTTTCCGTTCGCATTATGGCGATTTTCATTCGTTTTATTTTATTGTACATTTTGTATTAGTGTAAATATGTTCGAATACATTTTTTATTTCGAATTGTGCACCGTATTTCAATAAATAAGTCTCCGAATCGAAAGTGAGCATGTTCTAAAACCACCGCAACCAAAATTTCAGGTACTTACCTCCATTTTGGATTTTAAGCGAATTTTTTTATAATTTTGAAAGGGTGTTGCGAGGGCAATTTGTATATTTTTTCATGAAATTCAATTTTTTTGGGCAAATTTATCAACTCCCATGCATCAATCAATATACACCAGTTTTTTTGAGAGCTATTCCAGAGTGTCTAACAGGTACTGCAGGTACTGCAAGTACTGTAAAAGTACTGCATTGAAATCCTCGGTACTGCAAGTACTGCAAAGTACTGCATTTCGCCTGAAAAGTACTGTATTTTTTCTCAGAATCATTAATTTAAAATTTTTTAAAAACCTGAAAATGAATTAATGGGTGAAAATTTTTAAAAAAATGTTCATTTTGTACCTCCAAAGATGGCAACACTTGTTAAATTAATACTTGTAAAATTTTTATTTTTATCGACAAATTCCAACCGGTTCAAAATTTTTTTCTGGGGGGGGGGGTCGGTGTAAGCTGGATAAAAAAAATAAGGTAATGCAAAAGATACTGTAAAAGTACTGCATTTCTTCGAAAAAATTTTGTTAGACACCCTGTAATTCTGGAGCCTCCAAGATCTTTAAAATTTTCTACTAGAATTCCAAATTGCTCTGGAATGGCGAAAAATGACCTTCGGAATTTATAATCATGGTCGGTGCTTATTGGGCACCCTCTCGTCCGTTTTTAGTGGTTATCGCAAAATTCCAGGAATTTCAGAAATGGTGAAAAAATTGAATTTTCAAAAAAAAAATACTTACATTACAAGCGGATTTTCCGGTACAATTTTTGGCCTTTTTGAAGCCTCCAGCGATTATTCAGATTTCTTCAAAAATTTCAAATAGTTCTCAAAAGTTCATTTTTGAACCCCCTCCCCCCACTTTTGAGATTTCGAGGTATCCATTTTAAATGATAAAGACGGTGCCCAATGAGTACCTGACTGAAACTAGACTCTCTCAAGCCCATTTTTGGCCCTCCCAGAGCGATTTGAAGCCTCTGGAGAAAATCAATAGATCGCTGGAGACTCCAGAATGGCCTCAAAATAGGATTTGTTGATGCAGAGTAGTTGCATCGAGTAGTTAACTAAGATCAAAAAAATTATTTCTCATGAAAAAGTTTGAAAATCTCCCTTTAAAACAGTTCAATTTTCAAAAATTCGTCAAAAATCCCAAGTTTTGGCTGCGGGGGTTTTGGGGCATGCTATTTTGACCCATGCTATTTTGACCCAGCTAGTTCTCGTTGAAATCGAATAGTGTGAGTTTTTAAAGGTTCCTTGTTAGCTATTTTTCATCTAAAATGCTCACCCTATCAACAGAAAGAAAATCTTACCCACTTTTCTGTATTTTTTTCGCGCCAAATTTGGTTTTATTTGAAATCATCAACCTATATGAGTACTTTAGAGTCAAACCCAGAATTCTCCACTTTTCACCATTTTGAGAAAAACGCAAAAAACTGATGAAAGGTGGGAATCAGTAGTAGCAGGTTTCTGATCTCGCCTATATATAGTGCTTCGGGTAACAATCGAATTGACAAAAAAAAAAAAAAAAAATTTCAAGTCTTTCCATAGCAGTAATTCACGATACCATTTTGGAGAATTCTGGTTTTGACTCCAAGTCTGTAAAAAATATCGAAAATACACGAAGATGCATGATAAAATGAGGGATAATTCTTGATTCAAGTCTGTTGAAAGTATCTCAAGGTTGTTTATAGTCGACTAGAATAAAAAAAAAAAATTTTTTAAAGTATTTTTTTCAAAGTTTAACTTGAACCCGGTACTTTGGACCCCCTAACCATCATGGTATCGAATGGGGTAAAATGTTGAATGGCAATTGATGCGTACCTACTAACTGTACCCAAAACGACCATAATCTCATTTTTGAAAATTTTGGACATTTTTCGGAATTTGACTCTGACCCAGTACTTTGGACACCCCTGACTGCGTCATTGTGTCAGACAGGGTCAGGCACGGATCACGATTTTGTGAATTGGATCACGGATCACGGATCACACATGAAAAAATGATTCGGATCACGGATCACGAATCACAAACATTAAAGTGATCCGAATCACGGATCAATGATCCGTGATCCGTGATTCGAAAAATCGGATCATTTTCGGATCAATTTTCGGATCATTTCAATTTTTATTTTTTATTACCATTAGGGTCACTGAATATGAAAATTGAAAAAAAAAATACTTTTCTTCCACTTTGATACAAAAACAAATGATTTTTCACATTCCACGTTTTGATCTCGCTACTTTTGGCAAATCAAACTTCTCATTTTTGATCTCTCAATTATTAATTTAATTTAAATAACATTAAAATCTTTTTTATTTGAAATTTTTTTAAATTTTTCTCCTTTTTTAATTACATGAAAAATTTTAAACCAAATAAAAGAGTGAAAAGTGAGGAAAAAATGAAAAAAAGTAAAAAAAAGATGGTATTGTTGGTGATCCTTTGAATGATCCGAAAATGAGTGATGCGGATCACGGATCACTACAACTGGCTGTGATCCGGATCACGGATCAAGATCAAATTTTTGAAAATGATTCGGATCATGATCCGGATCATAAAAGAAGTGATCCGGATCACGCCGAACCCTGGTGTCAGATAGGTAAAAACGGTGAATGGCAATCGATGCGTACCTACTAACTGTACCCAAAACGATCATAACCTCATTTTTGAAAAATTTGGAGAATTCTGTGTTTGACTCTAAGGTACTCATATAATGAAGTATACGATACATTTGAAGGACAGCGACGGAATAATTCCTTATTTAGCCACGTTTGGTCGACTCGTCGCGTCGTCGCAGCAGCCGCTGGCTCAAGAGAGATACGCTCGTCGTGGGAATAACATCGTAATTACCGCTCTACACTTACACTTGTATATGTACATCGAGCTCGTAATGAAAGTTTCTTTTCAACCCCGAATCTCGCAAGGTCAACCGGTGTAAAGTTTTCATCGCCGTACAGCAATCTTATCACATGGCTTGTTAGTTACGTACGATGCGGCATCATCTGTGCGAAGATGGTAGGAACCGCAGACGCAGCGCAGGGAGGCGACATTAAAAAATATAGGTAACGTAAGCCGTTTAAAAGACATTCCCAACACAGTTATCTACTCATCTCGCGACATTACCTTTTAGTTTTCGGTACACGAGCGAATTAAAATACCGTATATTCGAAAGGTGCCCCGGTACAACCGGAAGATGAAAGAGGTAAAGAGGAAGAAGGACACGGACACCCAAATAATTAAACCCATAAAAGCTACGGCAGAAAAAGTTTTCATCGCGTCGTGCAATTTACACGAAAACGTTTTAATTATAAATTCTCTCTATGTTGACTGGCAAAAGCCCTCTTGCTCAACACGTTTGAGAGCGCCGAGTTGCAGAAAAGACTGTTGCCGCGGCGCGGTGCACAAGCTCTCGAGCCAAATTAACAAAAATATTAATTACTGCTCGTAATTCTACACATGCTCGCGTATGTGTGCCCTTTTTTCGACCACCGTAGCAGCGCTGTGTGTATTGAGCTCAAAAAGATGTGAAAAAATTAGCACACAGAGAATCATAGGTTAGGTACTTTAGAATATGTGCTTTAAAAATTGAAAAACTTTAACATCTATAACGTATAGTATAAGGCTTGCTTCTTCACTTATAGGCTGAACGACGACGACAATTTTCATTAAAAAACTTTACTGTCTTGTTGCGTTCGTTGCTTCAGTTCTTCTGTCGCCCTCGAGTGCGAAAAATAAACTCCTAACAGAGTACATTCGAGACTATGCTCCGATTGTTTTCGCGATTCCGTATATACTCGAGTTTTATTAAAAGATGTGCCAAATGCCAAAAAAAAAAAAAAAAAAAAAGGAAAAGAACGAAGGCAGCGAGTCTATTTTGCCGCCAAAAGAAGAATCATACATCCGAAACACGTTTCGACCTAGTGCGAGTACTCCCTGTGCCTCGACCTGTGCTCGTCCTCGTTCCAATATTAAATATGTCAAGAATGATGCGTTTTCCTTCTGTGCTGCGAAAGAACTTGCTCATATACTAGACGAACACGAGCCTCTTCGTCATATTTTTTCTTGCTTTTTCCAATATGTTCACGTGTTGACGACTGCTTCATCGTTTTTGCCTCTTTTACCTCCTTTCATCGTGCCCTTCTTACCTTTAAAATGGTCTAATAACGTACAAAGTGTTCGTCGAAATCGAGTTTAGATTTCTGCGCCAGGAGCAGGCATTTGTACCTGTATGAGTGAGAAAAATAGGACACCATTTTGCAGTCTGGCGTATAGAAATATGAATAATTGAACCCCTCTCCCCGCCGATCATCTCAGACAAACCTTTTTCTTCAATAAAGGGCCATCCTAAGGAACATTTTGAAGTAAACTCCCCCCCCCCTACATTGGCTATTTATTCCAACTCCCACCAATTTCATCTCTTTCCTTTCCAACTCGATCACATTCGACCTCACGTACATCTCCTTAAACACACCCCAATCAGTAAAATTTCACCGTCGGCTAAACACTAAGCAATCCAGCGAACAAAAAAGGTAAAAGAAAACGAAAAAAAACATCTCACGATGACGAAAAAAAACCACCTCGATACTTCTCTTGGCATCGAAGTTTCGGCATCACGTTTCGCGTAAAACTGTAACAAACGAAGCTTTAAGGCGAAACTTTGGCCTTAAGTTGTGCCTCGCCAAGAAATCTGCACCGGTGTACATATAACGAGCGATTAAATTTCATTCGGAATTAGTTCAACTTTTTCGGCACAAAAAAATAAAGAGGCTGCTTTACATGCACACAAGACTCTCGCAGCCCGCAAACTATCGTTTCCCCCTCTCTTTTCTCCTCTTTGGTCGTTCTAATGCAGTGCGAATTTAAACACGAAACTCTCGTTTAAAAACTAAATAATAAACTCGATCGCAATTAGAGCACAGTTACGGCGTTTATAAAGTTTTTTTTCTCTTCGCCTTTACTTCTCGTTCAAGTTTTTTTTCTCTTTTCTATCGCGCAGCAACAAATTCATTTGTGTATGTTCCATGCAATAAACTTCGCGTCGAGTCGCTATATAAGAAAGAAAGCGAAAAAAATCATAAAAATGAAGGCAAAAAATTGCAAGATTTTTCATTCATGTACCGACGACGACGACGATGACGAAAAGAGTTGGAGAAAGACCTAAAAGCAATTCGACAATGGTAAAGTTTACTTCGTTAAGTTCCCTTCACCTTATCCTCGTTTTTTTTTTCTAAAACTCCTTCCTCGTCTCTGTGCTTTTTGCTTGGAACGTACACTACATAAAACGCTCAAAGCTGAATTTTTTCCAACACGAGTTTCGACATTTTTTCTTCTTTTTTTCGCTATACTCTTGTACCTTGTTATTAATTTTCGGTTAAACATTTTAACCATCGTTTTCTTCCATCTTAATGGAAATCGCGACCAAAATGCCAGAAATAAAACGTGTATTCGCCAAAATAATCCCGCATAATTATACGCCAACGTTTCAGGTGGTACCATACCGGGTCAATAAGCTTTTCATCCGGTTTTTTAACAGCAGAATTTCTTTGAAAATCTCCTACAACAACAATAACAGCGATGAAAAAACAAACTTTCTTTAAAACTTCATGTTTCATCCGAGCCCACTTCGCGGAGTTTATAAAAGGCATAATCGAGCTTTGAAGATGTACTCTCGAATGACGAGGTAAAAAGAGCTTACTCTAAGTTCTTCGAATTCCTCTCTCTTCAACGAGGCTTTGGTAGGTCGCCGCAAAATTCAACGACGATGATTTTGAACCTAGATGTCGACCTAGTAGTCAGTGCTCGAATACTCTTTAAGCCTCTCGACTCAGCTTGAACAGTGTAGCAAGAAAATTATGAAACGAAATAATATGTATTTGATATGTTTTTATGGAGATCGCGAATTCGAATTCACGAATCATTTCGTTCATTTTACCAGATAATAGGTACACGAGCGTTCCAGACTCATAACTCAAAATAGGATGAAAAATTTAGTGGATTTTCAAAGAGAATAATGTGTGAAATCTTCTAAGCAATTAAAAAAATAATAATATTTCCTTCCTTCTCCTCAAAGCCCCCACCAAAAAAAAATTAGCATCAATATTTATTTTTCTTCGCCTTGAAAAATAATTATTACGTGCATTGTATAGAAAATCTCACTCGAAAAAGTTTATTTTTTTTTAAAATCAATTTTCACCTCTTTTTTACAAAAGAGTGAGAAGGGGATAAAAATTGGAATTTCGTGGACTTTTAACCTCTTTTTTGAGTCTCACAAGAAACCAAGAGCATGGTCTAAAACCCCCAAAACCAAATTTTCAGCTGCCCAATTTCATATCTCGATATATGGCGAACGTTTCAAAATTCAAAATTGACTGTTTTTGGTGATTTATGCATTTTTCAATACAGTTCGTACATGATCAGTAAAAATGATCAAAATAAGTCCTACAACTGATATTAATTCCCCAAATCCAAATTTCACCATTTTCAGCCATTCTGGAGCCTCCAGTGTAATTTTTCAATTTCTCCAGAATTTTGAAATATGAAGTTGGGCAGCTGAAAATCGAGTGATTTGTTATACTCGACCTGTTTAAAGAATTTATTCACATTTAAGGCGATTCTGGAGGGGACACCTCAAGAGTGGTTTTTTGGGCAGCTTTTTTCATAGTAAAAATATCCAAAAAAATCAAAAACTTCCCTTGCCAGCAATTTTGGAGCCTCCAGCGCTATTTTTCAATTTCTCCAGAATTTTGAATATGCCCCAGAAGGCGTCAATATGGAGTGGGTAGCTGAAAATCGAGTTATGTGTTATACTTGACCTGTTTAACGAATTTATCCACATTTGAGGCGATTCTGGAGGGGACACCTCAAGAGAGGTTTTTTGACCAGCTTTTTTCATAGTCTAATAAAAATTTTCAAAACAATCAAAAAATTTGAAAATTTGAAAAATTCAAAAAAGCTCTTTCTGGAATAACTTTTAAACTTTCTTATGAAATATAAACTTTTTTGGAGCAAATTGAACCTTAACTTAGGTCAATAACTATTTGTTTTGGGTTATTCTGGAGCATCCCATCTTAAATTAAAACCGTTTTCTTGAATTCTCAAAAATTCTCCAAAAATCCCTAAATTTATTATACGAGGGTTGTCCCCGAAGTTGCGCGCAAAACGCTCTCTCTCGGAAACTATTTGAGCTACGGTGCTGGTTTTTTTTTCATTCGATTCTCTGTTATCTTGGCTACATTTTGGTATGTTTGCGAACGTGATTGAGTAAAGTGCGGCTGTGCCAGCGCGTTTTGAAGTGAGTGAAAAAAGTGTCTCAGGTCGGCTGACGAATTTGATCATGGCTTATGATAAAAATGGTGTAATCTGCACAAATAAAATACCCCAAAAAACCACAGTAACTGCCAGGTACTACGCAAATTTCCTACGTGACGTTTTGCGCCCAAAAATTCGACAAAATCACCCGAATTTGCTGTCCCGCGGTGTGATCATCTTGCATGATAACTCAAGACCGCACGTTGCGGAAACTGTGCGCCTGCTTTTGGACGAGTATCAATGGGAAACCATCGAATATCCGCCCTTACAGCCCCGATATGAGCCCATACGACTACGATCTTTTCCCAAAGCTCAAAGAAAATCTCCATGGGACCCATTATGCGAGCTTAAGTGCGCTGACTAGAGCTGTGACCACCCAGATCCGCGAGCTAAACAGAACAGGCGTCCTGACCGGAATCCAGAAGCTTCCGGACCGGTGGGAAAAGGTAATTGCGAAGGAGGGGGATTACATAGAAGGTCTGTAAATTTTTGTACCGTTTTAATAAAAACTTTTCGATATATAGCGTTTTTAATTCTTTTTTTTTACAAATAAACGTTGCTATAAATTCGTCAGCCGACCTGAGACACTTTTTTCACTCACTTCAAAACGCGCTGGCACAGCCGCACTTTACTCAATCACGATCGCAAACATACCAAAAAGAAGCCAAGATAACAGAGAATCGAATGAAAAAAAAACAACTCCGTAGCTCGAATAGTTTCCAAGCGACAGCGTTTTGCGCGCAACTTCGGGGACAACCCTCGTAGCATTTGAAATTTTGGTTAGAAGATTTTTAGAAGATTTTTTTTTTCAATCTAGCTTGGTTTCGTTCAATTCTGAGAGCGAGAGTTCAAAAAGTCCTTTGATTGGGAAAATACTCTGCTTCGAAAACATTTTCGATCGATTTTTACTCACATGGTTTCTTTGCGGTGAACGAACGAACGAGGAGGGAGGGGAAGTAGACATTTCTGAACCATTCACTCCTTTCACCAGGTACATGTTCTCTGGAAGATGAAAGAGTTGGTGAAGCATCCACGAAATTGAAAACATGATGTTTTCCTTTATTTGATCACGAGCGGGTTCTGCGCCAGGAGCCTCAAATTTCAAGCAAAATAATTGATTCAAAAAATATGAACCCTTGGAAAACTGAATTCTGCACAATTTTCGTCCGCTCTGCGAACTAGTTTTTTCCTCGTCCCCTCATTTTGCTCGTTTTCAAACCCATTATTCATGAAGTTTCTAAAATCATCTTTTAGAAACACTATCTCCTTCTTTGAATCAATTCAGTGTCAGAAGAGCCTTCACAAAATCACGACAAAACAATTAACTTATTGACTCAAATAGTTATCATTCAATATCGCTTCCGTATTCGAACTTACATAAGACTTCCTAATATCGCAAAAACCATCCCGGACACCAAAAAAAACCTCTCACTCCTCCTTTCCTGAGCCTCATAATCGGAGTTGCTGTCATCCGCACTCGACGCCTTGTATCGTTCTCGCCGCCAAATTATAAAATAGCGAATTTTCACCACCTCTCCGCACACTTTTTAAACCCATTCTTCGGAGTTAATTAAAAACTACACGACGCGAACGAGGCGATCCGAGAAAGTTTTTTTCGTCACCCCCCCCCTCTCGCGTCAAATGAGAGCACAGATTAAACCATCTGAAAAATTTTTTCACACTGGAATTCGAAAACAGGCTTGTATCACACAAAGAACTCGTCGAGTCGGGGGAAAAAACTCTCTTTATAAAGTGCTCGAAAAACTTGATAATTACAAAGTATCTAGCCTATCTACCTGCTGTCGTCGGATAAGTTTTTCGCGCCAATGATAAACGAAAGAATGCCGCCGACTGCCGAATGTTGACAAATCTCACCTTTTCCCTCGCTATACGAGTTTAACGCGTCGATAAGTTTTTGAGTCGAATTTTACAGCCTAATTTTCGCTCCGTTTGTGCGAGGGAGGTGTATTCTCAATTACTTTTCTGATTTTTTATTCTTCTCCGATTCTCTTGGCGAAGAAAACGATTCTTTTGTAGATGTTTGGCGACAGATTAAAATTTTGGGCTCAAAAATGAATTGACAAGGTTTTGGTTATCGATCATCGAGTTTCATTTAAAATCAAAAAATGTACGAAAACTCTCCTGTTTCGTCTTCTGGACACAATGGAAATGTTTAGAAAATTCGCATAAATATAAATGTCGACTCAGAATGGCGATTGAATGGCCCCCACCTTACTCAGCAGCGCATCAATCAAGCACCCTGAACGCAAAATCTCAGTAAAAATCCCCTATCAGTTTGAAAAAAAATCCCCAAATTCGAACCAAACATCTCGCAACACCATCAAACCTTGACCTCATCCCTTCCATTCCTCGCGTCTTCTTCTTCGAACGCCAACTCGGACACGGTTATGTATTAAATGGCGCAAGGTAGACAAATTTATTAACATTTAAAACGGTATTTACGCGTCGTGTCGAGGAGCGTTATTTTAGATTAATTTTATTAAGGTCGATGTGCCGGGTGCCGGGTGCCGAAGCCAAAGCCAGCGGATTGGAGCACACGAGCTTGCTGGCGAAGAAAAAATACAACGAAGAGGGAGGAGAGACGACGGTGTCTAGCAAAGCAGAGCGCGGCAGCGACTCGTTGCGCTGTGGAAAAAATTGCATCTGATTAATTGCCTTAGTTTGTAATTATATTTGAGACGGGCGGCCGAGTCGACAGCGCAGGGAACGGAGTGTGCAGGTTGCGGTAAGAAAAGAAATTTTGATAGATGAGTTTCGCGCGCGTATTCGAGAAAGTAGCGGAACGCTAGTGGGGGTGGTAATTCTTAAGCCGGCGAAATGTTTAAATTTACATCGAGACGATTACGCGCAGCTCGCCAGATACCTCCTCCCCCTCCCCTCCGTGCCTGGCAACAGCGATGCCGCGTTTACATTAAATATTATGTAAAAGCTATACTCGTAAGCTTAATTTATTAGCAAACAAAAGAGAGCGTCGTTTTTATTGCTCGGATCGCTCGCTCTGCTGGCTGAAGGGCGAAAGCACGTCGTAATATGTCGAAGGTTTTATGGTGGTCCACCTCTTGGTAGCCCTCTCTGTTTTTAGGCGCACGATCAGGCATGGAGGAGCCAGAGAACTTCTTGGATGCCAAGGGCCCCTCGTAAGAAATTAAAGTATATGTTATTCAAACTTCACAGTAATGAGAAAAGTCAACTGAACTTATTATAACATCTCTTTTTTCATAAAGATCAACTAGAATGAAAATGCGCAAAAAGTACATTGGAATAATTGCACCCCCCTCCCTCCCTGATCTTCTGAGTTAACTTTTTTCTTGAGAAGGACTACATCCTAAGGAACATTTTAAAGCAAACTTGCCAAAAAAAAATTGGCCCTACTAACAAAATGGAGACCATTTTGATCGTCAGGTGAGCTAAAATCGCAGCATCGCACTAAATTATTTGGACTGGACAGGGCTAGATTGAAAGAGCATGCAAAAATTCATCACAAGCCAAAATTTCAAGTCACAAAGTGCAGTTTTCGATTTTTGGTAAATTTTTAAAATTCTGGTCAAAAATGAAAAAAAAATCAAAATGTTATCAACTTGACCCAGGAAGCTGAAATTTGGTATATTACCCTATTTTCGACTTGTCAAATCGATTGGAAATGGTTTCGAATACTTTTGGGCTATTCTGGAGCCTCCAGCTGATTTTTGAAACTTGAAATTTCATCAAAAATGCAGTTGGAAAGCTGAAATTCATTCTGTAAATTAATTTCAATACGTTATAAAGACGACTGCAGGTGGATTTCAAATTGCTTTGGAGCCTCCAGCAAATTTTTGGAAATTCCTATAGCCTTCGACAAATTTTTTAAATTTGAAATTTCATTTTCTTGCGAACTGAAACATGTTTTTTGATTGGTTAAATTTTTTTCCATGCATCGCTTTCGCTACATTTTGGAAGTTTTATTTATTGGTTCTGAATTTTCATTATATTATTAAAACGAACATCCTTGTTTTATTGTTTTGCAACCCTTTCCTAATGTTCTGATAATTTTGGAAAAACAGGGCATCTATCAGGTAGTGAATGTAGTGATTTTTAAGGGTAGTAAGAGTATTGAAAAAGTAGTGAATTTAGTCAAAAAATCTTCCAATTTTCATTTTTTTGAAAATTTTTCTGTGAAAAATTTGGTTTTGTTAATTTTTTGTGTATGTGCGAGGGGGGGGGGGGTCAAGTGGAGAGCTTTCTGAAAATTTGATTGAATAAAAGTTGGTATTTTTTCAAAAAAAATCTGTTACAAAATACCGTGATCAACTTTTGGTAATTTTCAATTATTGAGTATTGGGGGGGGGGGGGTCAATTTGACAAATTTTATGACACTTTTTGCAGTTCTGACAAATCAACATTTAATTTTGAGAATTTCCGATTTATTATGTGTATTTTTCAATAATCTGAGCTCATGAGCAGTCTGTCCAAAATTTTACCCAAATGAGACATTTTCTCTGATTTTTGTCGTTTTCTGATGGTCTATCAATTTTTGATATTTTTGAGTGATTTTCACAATTACATTTTTTATGATACTTTATTTCTTATTTGTGAATATTCATTTATGGCTCTTTATTAAACACAGAGATCGTCAGAATTTTTATTTTGGCCTCCGACCATTATTTTTTCATATACTTATATCTGTTGATTGATCAATAATTTAACTAATCCATCTTAATTTTTCTTTGTTTCAGGTGAGTACAAATTTCCTTCCCAAAAATGATAGAATAATTATGAACTTACAAATGAGAATGAGTAAGTAATTTTATAATCCTTATGAGAAAAGTTACGTAGCCACTTCTACACCTGTGTTTTTTTTATTTTCAATGACAAATCAAAAAAAAAATTCTAAAATCACGGAATTTGAAAATCAGCCGAAATAATTCTCCATCAGGTTTGAATTGAGGTGATCTGATTTTTCGAATACAAATTCGGAAACAGTAGATACAATTTTCGAGTTCATAAACGATTTTGATTTTTAATGAATTTCTAAAAAAATCAAACTTGGTACAAAAATTAAAAAAACAAAAATCAAAATTTTACCAAATAAACCAAGAAAGCTGAAATTTGGCCTGTTCCCTGTTTTCGAACCCCCCCCTCTCCCACCCCAATCGATTGGAAACTGTTTCGAACGGAGCACCCTAGCAGATTTTTGAAAATTGAAATTTCCACAACATTTTACCCAATTGAGTTGTTGAAATTGAATTTACTTGATATCCCATCTGAAAATTTGATTGAAGAGGGGTACCTAGTGAAAAAAGTAGTGATTTTTTCAACAAAAAAAAAATCCTGTTAGATACCATGTTATTGTTACACATGAACCGAATCATATTCGAGTATTGGCAACGTGGCGAATTGAATTTTTTTCCATGTACTGCTACATTTTGGAGGTTTTATTTATTGGTTTTGAATTTTCATTATATCAAAACGAACATTCTTATTTTATTGTTTTACAACCCTTTCTGGGGGGGGGATGTGACGCGACGTTGCCAAACTGCAGTTTTGTGCTGAAATTCCATTGGTTCTGGAAAAATATCCTAATGACTCTGTACCTGCAGATGAATAAAAACCATTTTCTTTCCGATCAAAAAAAAAGTCGATTCATAATCGAGTATTGGCAACGTCGCAATTCAAATTTTTATGTGAAATGGGATTATTTTTAAATTTTGATTGATCATTCTCTATCTACTTGTGTCTTTTTTCTCATTTTCCCTTAGTTTATATCTCATGATAATGAGAACTTGATATTAGATTGAAAGCGACGTTGCCAAACATACATTTCTGTAGTAATTTTCACCATACTGTCAAGTAAATCAGTTGAAACCCTCGTTTAAACCCTTGGAAATCAAATCCTTCGGCATGTTACCTGCCCAATCTTTAAATATTGCCACAAATTTAACTTCGTGCTGCGATATTATCGTTCATCAAGATACTCGATCCTTGTGTAGGAATATTTTTCTACTCCAATTTAATTCCCTGTGAAAATCACCATTTCGCCGAAATAGTATCGCTGAGCAGAGCAAGCATATCTTATACGAAAATGACATAATTTTCTCATTCGAACGAGTATAGGCACTACCTAGTGCAGCGAGATAGACGTTGAAGGAAAAAAAACGACGACGAGGAAAATAGTATAAGAGAACGACCGTATATACATCGTACAAGTGTTAAAATATATAGGTAGAAAAGCGGCGCGGAAAGATGGAAAAGAATTTCCTGTACAGATTACGACGGCTAAGTACCGGGCGTTAAATTATTTATAGCCGATCGTTTATTACATAGCCGAACGGAAGGGTATACACAGAACACGACGTGTATACGTTTTAACGTTAGCAAATAAAAATATAACTCGATATTATCGTAGTATTACGATAGGAAATTGAAATTATTACGCTTCGGCGTAAAATTTTTCCTTTCCCTGCGCTCACAGTGAGTGAGTTCCTTCTACCTATGTACGAGCATTTCGCCAGCGGCAACGTGGGAAAGACGAGTGCTCCTGTTAAATGGTGGAATCGAAATGGCACACTTATATCGTTCATCTCGTTGCAGCGATGTTTTACTTATATCGGCTTGGAAATTCACTCGGATCTTACTCTTGTGTACTCGTGTTTCTATATTAGCTAGTTGTTTGACGAATAAAATGAGATTCTTGAGACATGGCGGAGCTAAAGTGTTGAGAAATCGGAGGGTTCCTTTGAGATTGAACTCGAGCTGGCTCAAATTTCGTTTCGTGTGCGAACAAGATTATATTCTAGCTTGGTTATGGGTTTGAAGAACAGAAGAAAAATACGAAGAGCTTTGAACAAAAACGCTCTCAGAAAGGAAGAAAAACAACACCATTATACGTTTCTCTAACGCGACACACATAGACGGTAATCGGTTTTCTTTTTCCACTGGTGTAAATGGTCACAAGGAGGCCGATCCGGTAGTGACGAAAATAAATGACGGTCGTGTATCGAAGATACGTACTCGTACAAACGCAAACGACGCAGGTATGTATTTTTTTCGACTCGTTTTCGTCGAACGAAGTCATTCGATGTGTGGCCAGTGTGAGAAAAAAATAAGGTAGAAATAATTCAAAACGACGTAGTTTATTTTCAACGTAAAAGAAGTAGAGTATAGAAGAAGGATTTGCGAAACACGCTGTATAGTACTACCTATGAATGTGTATGTATTGTAAAGGTAGATCGTATATACGAATATATATTGTACCTAGAGCGAAAAAGAGAGCAAGAAAGAAACGGTGAGATTACCTTTTACTAAAGCCAGTATACCCATCGGCATTACCAACACAGCTACCATAAGATCAGTGATGGCTAACGACATTAGGAAGTAATTGGTAACGTTTTGTAAACGTCTCTCCCAATAGATGGCCAAACAAACCAATACGTTGCCAGCTGCTGTGCCGAGCACCAGTACGAATGCTGACAAGGCCCACCAACGTGGCAATCCCGGCGCCGGCGGCCTCGCCTGCCCTGGAAAATTAACACCTCCCGGTGCCTCAGATGAGTATGTATCGTCGTCGTCCTCGTCAAAAATGGAAGTTAAATTTCGCCTATCGAACGAATCCTCCTCGATGAAGAACGTGCCACTTTGATTCGTCGAACTCGTAGTATAATGATCTTGGAACAGTGCTCGAGTTGGTAACCTAGACGCGAGATGATGATTATCAACGTACGATAAACCGACGACGGCTGGAGGACTGGTCGAAGTACTAAATAGAAGGCTGGTGGACGGCGGTGTCTGCAGCAGCGGCTCAAACGCGATCATATTTCGCAGAATGGTCATAGATGAAGGCGAGGGCGAGGGCGGCGACGACGACGACGGCTGCAGCGGCTGGCCAACGTACAACGATGACAGACGATGGCGGTCTTGTCTTTTGCGGCGGATCGGGCTGCGAGCGTCGTCTCATCGCGAGCATCTAGGGTGCCGGTGATGCCGGCGCCGCTCGGTTGATTGGTTAGGTTGAAGATGATTGTAGCATTTTGAAGGAGGTGCGGGGGAGACGCCGTCGTTTTCACGAGGGTGTGGTGGTCGAGCATTGAGTCATGCTGGATGGTACGTCGTCATCGTTGATTGGTTTGTAGGTGTTGGTCGAGCAAGAATCTGTAAAAATAAAATGAAGATTAGAGATATTGGAAGATGATGGTGGTGGTAAAATTATTCTACGAGGGTTCGAATCAGTGAATTTTTGCGATTTTATTGTTGAACTTGGGTGATTGATCAGAGAATCAATGAGAATGGGAGAAATATTCAAAACCTCGTCAGTAATAATTGAAAGTTTTTCGACCACTTGAATTGTCACAAGCATTAAATGAAGCTCTGAAGAAGTGAGACTTGGCTAAAAACCATTTAATTTCTTAGAAAGCGAATTCGAAGCTCTCCTAGTTTCAAATCAAGATGTTGAAGAATAACTGACGATAAAGGGGGAAAGGCTGAAGAGCTCACTCACGTCTATCGTGCAAAAAAATGCCTTCAATTTCAAACGTGCATTTGCTGCACATATGTTGACAGAATTGCATACTCAGTCCGCCGTAAATACGCTACCAGGATGTAACGCGTTACTAAAATTGCCTACTCGGTTCGCCGTAAATAGGAAACGTATCCTTCGTCAAAACTGGAACTAAAATGAAGTCTGGCCCAAAATTTCGCTTCATTGTTTTTGCAAGTTTCTCTCAATGGATCATTGTGACATGATTTTAGCCCCAATTCTCCACCATATATGTCTGGAGGGGGGGTCGAAATTCTTACGTATTTTGGATTTCTTTCAAAACTGTCTTTGCCAAATTTTGAACGCTTATATTTCGAAATTGATTGAACTTGAAGTAAATCTGTTTGCGAGGTTTTGATGAGAAATAATTAAACAGCCAGAAAGACCATTGAAATTTTGAAAAGCTCGAAATTGAGCTTTTCTGGCGAAAGCTCAACTTTTCACCGCGAGAACAAAAGTTGAAACTTGCTAAATTGAAAAATCTGGAAAAATTGTTTCGAAAAGCCTTTCTCATAAATCCTTTTCAGTAAACTTATTTTGAAACTGAAATTTCAACAACTTTTTTTTGGTGGGGGGGGGATGACCACAATTTTGATTGAAACTCTGAAAAAATGAAGTGGCATATCGATTGTTATTGACTCGAAAGGGCGGAATCGAATATCTAATTATTTTTTTGATTTGGCCCCTCTGAACTCCTTCCAAGGCCCTCAAAGCTCAAAAAGTGGTCGAAACGCCTGAAAATTGAGAATGAAGTGTGACATGTCGTTTGTTACGTTTTCGATGATGCTGAGCTCGAATATCTTCTCATTTTTTGAACACGACCCCTCAGTGCCCTCGTAGCCTCTCATAATGTTGAGAAAAGTTGTAAAATCATGAAACTATAGTGTGGACTGAATAATTTAAACTAGTTTAAGAACACTGGATGAGTTTGAATATGTATTTACTTTTTGGATTTAAGCCTTCAGCTCACATCCCCTTTCTCCCCATCTATCCTTTACGTTTGTCAGCTTTTGAGGGCGTTGAGTTCGAAAGTATAGCCCCCTTTCCATTTTAAAATAGCATATAGAGGAATTCTGAAACTGTTGTACGAAGGTACATTACAATTCAAATTAATTCAAGATTATCGACTGTGAATACGTATTCATTTTTAGGATTCAACTTCTGGACCTTTTCTCCTCCTTTTGATTTAAAAAAAAAATGGGTCGTTTGTTAGGTTTTTTAGGGTTCTAAATCCTGTTTTCAGTTTTAGACCCCAATAGACTCCGATCCTGTTTTTTTCGTGACCTCACAGCCCCCTTCAATTTTGAAAGGGTTATTCAACAGGTAGTGAAAGTAGTGAAAAAGTAGTGAATTTGGTCAAAAAGGAAGTGAAAAAAAAAGAAAAAATTCATTATTGAGTTAATTTTTTTTTCAAAATTTTGATTGATATTAAAAAATACTTCGTATACAAATTTTCTTCAAATTTCAATTTTTTTGTAAAATTCCTGCAAAAAATTATTTTTTTGTGTGTAGAGGAGTGAGAGAGGTCGAATGGAGAGATTTTCGAAAATTTGGTTGAGAAAAAGTTGTGGAAAAAGTTGTTATTTTTTTCAAAAAAAAAAAAAAAAATCCGTAGATACCAAAGAAAATTGAAAAATTATGAAATTGCGTTGTGCGATATGCCAATTTGTGATATGCCAATTTGTTCTAATTCGAAATCTTTGAGTCTGAGAAAACATTCATTCAATTGTCCAATATCCTCCCCCCTCCTACTCTCTCCCGTTGATACAAATTGAATAAGTAAGTATAGAGACCCATTATGATCAATTTTCCAAAAATTGAAAATATTTTAATGAGAACGAATCGTTTGGAAGTTCAGTGTTGGTGAAGTTGCCTCCATAATTTCAATTTTGTCCTATTTTTTTGAAAGATGGGAGAAGGGATTTTTTATTAAATTCCCGAATTTGAGAGGCTCGTAACTCAAAACTTAATCTGAAGCAAATTTGTTCACACGAAGTTTCAAAGAGAAAGTATGAGAATTAGAAATTTTAAAACTCAAAACCGAACTTTGATGCTGAAAGCTCGATTTTCCATGATTTCTGCAAAAATTTGAAAACTACCGTTTGAAAATTGATAGAAAATAGACTGAAGATTTTTTTTTTGTTTCAACAAACCAATTCTTAAATTAGGATATCAGCATCTCGAAGAGTGGCAACAAAGACTTTCACGTTTAGCTAAAACTCGAAAAAAAATTTAGAAATGGAGTGACGTATCGATTGCTGTTAATTTGATTGAAGGCGCTAAGTTCAAATTTCGGCTAATTTTTTCGATCAGACTCCCCTGAGATCCTCCCTCCTCCCTCCAGTGCCCCTCAAACGTTGTCATAATTCCCAAAATTGGAAAATGGCATATGACACGTGGTTTGGCATGTTCGAGTGTGCTGAGTTCGATTATCTACGTATTTTTTGACTATACGACCTCTCAGTGCCCTCCTATGCCCTCCCTTCTCGCTCCCAATCTTGATAATTCGAAGACGCTGAGCACGATTATTCATTCATTTCTCAGGTTCGAGCCCTCAAGGTAGATCAGCTCCACTTTTGACAAGAATGAGAAGCTCAGTGGACACTGGACACTAAGAGCTCGAATTCTAAAAAAAAAAAAATAAACGAAACAGGTGATTCGACGATTGAAAATACGTAAAATTGCTTAAAATTCACTGATCGATGAGTAAAAATTAGCTGATTCAAATTTAAAATGATATTAGGAGTAGTAGAAAGTTGCTATGTAATCGACACGACGCATTAAACGAATCCAATATCTATCAAAATGCTGGTTCCTCGCCCATCATACAAAAGTACAAAATTCGAATGTAGTAGATATCGCAATATCGATATGTTTACACGTACCTACAATAAAATATACTCGTAAACATGCACTTGGTTAGTACGATTTGCAGGTAGATATTAGGTAAAGGTATTCGAGGGAAATGGCCGGACCGAGTTTTCAAGTTTCCTGCCCTCGTACTCGTATTTCGTATTTGTGTACGGATGATGACGACGCGATGGCAGCATGGCCGGGTACGAGTATATATCGGCAGCCAACAAAATACCGCCATTTATTAGCTAGTTCGCGCCGTATTTTAGGTAGATAACGGTTTTTGAATGATTTGAACGGAAAATCGTACTATGCAGCGAACGAACGGAAGCGGAAAACTGTTCGATGAAATATTACTATTACTCGCAGGCTTCTCTCTTTCTCTCACACACTCACTCTCGCGCAGCACACCACACAAGGCAAGGTACCTAGCGTTTGTTGAATGGTCTTTTACGTATTCGTATGTACTAATAGCAACAGTACCTAAGTGTGGTATTAGCTGCCGACGGTGTACCCTGCCCCCTCCTCATACCTGCTGCCTTTGCCACATACCACGTAGGCTAAAACAATAACACCGATAATAAACTTTAGAGACCAAGAACAAAGGGACCTTAAAACCAGTATGTGTATAGGTATACGCGTATAAAGTTTAATCGTTTAATTAAAACTTTCGCTCTACGAAGATGCGAAAATAGCGTTCGAATAATGATAGCCTAATAAGTAATGAAAAGCTGCGAGTCGATGCGAGCGACGTGAGCTGGGCGAGCTATTAATATAATGAGACTACCGCAGGCCACGTCAGGGTGGTTGAGAGATGGTCTTACGTCTGTCAGAGGATTCTTGAATGAGAGGTTCTGGAGAAATAGGAAGCAGAAGAATGTGATCTTTTAGACGAGTGAAGTTGAATGATAAGTTGAGATGAAATTATGTGTATTTTCGGTGTGATCTTATTGTGGTTGGTTTCTTGGAGTCGTCTGAGTGGATTTGAATGAAATTATGAGAAATGGAAAGAGCTCGTAAAACAACCCTTGAAATGGAATTTTTAATTGCCAAAGTTGGCTGAGTTGCCTTTCAGAATGATTCGAAAGTTGTTTAAAAATTTGAACTTTAAACTCAAAAAATTGTAATTAGGTTCCTTCAAAAAAAAAAAAAATTATTCCCTTAATCTCCACAACCCTCTCCCTCCCCTCAAAAAAATTACTGAAGAACACTTTGTCAAAAAAAAAACTCTCAAAATAATTGATTTTCGTTCGTTCGCAGTTTCTTCTCGCTTCTTTTTACGATTTTCTTTTTCATACTGAGCAAGTAGTAGGTATTCTTCGACAATTTATCTATACATCTGCGTATACTTCTTCATCTATGGCATAGTATAGTGTTTATGTAGCGAGACAGAGAAGACAAAGTGAGATGAACGTAACGACAACAGATAGGGTTGTACCTCTACGTACGAGTATAAATGTGTAAGAAAACGCGACGTAAACTACTACGTACGTATATATCGAATTTTGTCTAAAATGCTTTTACGTTTTATTTTTCTAAGGTACACGCGAGAGGGAACATCGATGACGACGATCAAAGGTGGTGTATGAGAAGATGCGAGATATAGGGAAAATAATGCTAGAGAGAGAACGCGAAACAACAGTAGTACGGCGAGTATATGTAGATTGTGAACGAGAGAAGTATGCTGTTGTTTGAATTCTTTCGCCAACTCGTATAGATTCGTATGGTGATTGTATGTTTTATTGGTGTAATTTTTTTCCTTTTTACGGCGTATGAAAAATTGATGGCGTCGCGAGAGCGAGTTTCCTTCTTGTATGTTTAACTATCTGCGTGTGTTTTCGATCTTCGTGTAGATGTTGATGCGAAAAAGGTAGCTAGGTGTTGGGTAAATGATAGGAAAGAGGTGTATGTTTAGATGAGAGAGAATGTACCTATAATGCATGAAAACGTGCTGATGTTTCGAAAATGTTGGTAAAATGATGATCTAGAAGATCTCTTGGATTTTAGATCATTCATCATCAATTTACTCAATATTCTTGGTTAGTTTGTTCGCGAATGATCTGCTCGTTTCAAATTAATTCATTCGGTCAAATGAAATCGTTTTGAGAGTGATTCATCTAAAATCGAACAAATCATTCGCAAAGGATTCATTCGGTCAGGTTGGATCGTTTGAAAACCAATCGTTACCTACGCCTGATTGAACTATGGCAGAATAATCTATTCAATTTTAGCCAATTCGTTCGCGAATGACTCGATCTAAAATGAGCAAATCATTCACAAACGATCCGTTCTGTTATTCGACTCGTTCGTGAACGAATCATTCGCGAACGATCAATTCGATCCGACTAGATGACTCAAGAACCAATCATTATTACATACGTGGTTGAATCGCTGCTGAACGACTTACTCAGGTCAATTCGTTCGCGAATGGTTCGCTGATCCTGAACTAGTTCATTCGCGAACGATTCACTTGATTGAGTCACATAATTGTGATTTGTCACGAGAAAACCAGGTTAGTGTCCAAAACGTAATTTTTACAGGACGGGCATTTGAAGTTTTGAATCTATGTGATCGGCGATCTATGATTCGTAGGTCCGTGAAACTTGAACCACTTTTGGCCACAAGGGGTGCCAACATAACCTGACATTTTTTTTCAAAATCAGGGTTGCCAAACCACCACAGGCGGATTCTGCACGCTGAGTACTACCAATATCCATAAAAAAAACCAAATCGATTTTTTGGACACTAACCTGGTTTTCTCGTGACAGATCACAATTTATGAATCAATTACGTGAAGTGATCGAATTGTCGACAAAGGATTGAACAAATTTTTCATCTTATCGTTCGCGAACGATTCGTTCATTTTGAACTGATTCGTTCGCGAACGATTTCCTTGATTCAATCAGCTAATTTACGTATCAATTACGTGAAGTGATCGAACTGTTGACAAAGAATTGACCAAATTTTTCATATAATCGTTCGCGAACGATTCGCTCGTTTTGAACTGATTCGTTCACGAACGATTTCCTTGATTCATTCAGCTAATTTATGTATCAATTACGTGAAGTGATCGAATTGTCGACAAAGAATGGAACAAATTTTTCATCTAATTGTTCGCGAACGATTCGCTCATTTTGAACTGATTCGTTCGCGAACGAATTACTTGATTTTGTCAGATGATTTATGAATCAATTACGCGAATTGATTAAATTGTCGACAAAGAATTAACCTTGGATGGTTTTAGTACATTCGTTCGCGAATGATTTTGATGAAATTATCGATAAAGAGTTGGCCTAATAACTCATTCAATTCTTGTCAATTCATTCGTCCATGATTCACTCCCTTTAAACTGATTTATTCGCAAACGATTTACTCGATTCAATATGACAATGTATGAATCATTTTCGTGCATAAATTTGATCAAATCGTTCACAGACGATTCACTGGGTTTGATCATCGGGATTTTCAAGGACCAATCACTTGAACTATGATTAGTAGTTACGCCGAATAATTTCATCCAACTCTAGTAAATTCGTTCGCAACTGATTCTCTCATTTTGAACTGATTCATTTGCGAAAAATTCAAATGAGTCGCCAATCAATCATATGAAAAATGACTAACAAATTCGACACCTCCTCCCCCCCCCCTCCCACCACGAGATGCCACCCTGATCCAATCATAATCCAAATGATTCTAATTACACGAGACCTTTGAACAAGGAGTGAAAAATTATTAGCATTTTGCCCAGAGATACACAAATAATACAGATGTCGGTTAATTATTTATGGTCTCCGGCTCTCTAGTTTTGTTTCGTGTTTAGCATTGTTTTCACAAGTTTCAGTTTACTATTTAATGACGGTAATTTAATACGGGGGGCATGAGGAGCTCAGAAGGGCTAGGTTACTGCCTTATTTCGGTGTCATTAAACGCGGCACGTTGGGCGAGCACGCAGATAAGTAGTATTTTTATGGGCTGGCGCGGTGGTATTCGCGGTTTATGGCATGCTTTATTATCGAGTAGGTACATGTACGTAGACGTACTCGTACAAAGCACACAGAACAGCATAGTCGACTCTATAACGTAAATCAGGACGTAGGAAAAAGATACCAGCTGGATGCTGTCCAAAATGTAAGCCTTTTTTGAAGCCAGCAAAGTGAAAATACGTCTCCCTAAAGAAATACGCTACCATCATCTGTAGGTATAGACTAAAGGCAGCTTGCCGATGAAAAATTAAAATTCTCCGGCGACCTGCGTCTGGCTGATTTCGTCTTCCAAACGAGGCAAACTTTCGACGTGTTTGCTCGTTCAGAATACTCGGAATATTGACCTTATATTTAGGCGACTCTGTCTTGCTAGTTTTTTTTTTTTGGCCTTTTGCAAATAAAAACCGTCGAGAAATCAGATTTCACGTCACCGTTTTGCGGTTAAATTTACACTACTGTAGCGTGGGTTGCGGTTGGGCAGCGAATCTCCGAGGTATTGGAATTCACTCGTATGTATCGAGCAAGATTGACACAGCGAGTGGTGGCCACGTCTGTCAACGTTGTCGTCGTCGTTTGTATGACAGAAATTCAAACGTTTGTGCGTGAATTTTTTTACACACGGAATAACCATAGGGAGAGAGAAAATAACGCCCCCTAAATTTACTCCACGCTATGCTAAGTTCACAAACAAACCGTGTAGGTATAATTTTCGTGTCGATTCGTCGAGCTGCTCGACTACCACGCGGTCAATATGTGCGACAGCCAGAAAAAATACACTAAAAAGCTGTAGCTGTAAACAAGTGGTCAAGTAGGAAGAAAAAAGACCAAGTTGGAAAATAACGAGATTTTTCACACGACAGACGTAAACATACTACGTATACGCTGCAGCAGCTCGTTCAAAAGAAACAAAGCTACCTTAATGCCAAATGTGCGTGAGTGTTGCTTTGAAATATACGAAACGAGTTTACGTTTATGTATGTTGACATTTGGCTCGACCAATAGAATCTGACTAACGGTAAAGCCCGCTTGGTCACACGAATAATGGACAGATTGAGCTCTTTAATCGAGTGACGTTTAATTCTCAAAATGGACCACGAATTTGTAGCTGGAGAGGTCACACTATGGCAAGAAATTCTTTCAATCTGTTTTTCTCCTTACTATATACGGAGAAGAAAGGGCGAATGAAAAAACCCTGCAGTAGACACAAGAGGGGCTGAATCTCTCAACTAGAACGCCATTAACGCGAAAACATCGACGATAGGAATTTTTTTGGGGGGAAAAAACTTGATTCCAAAGTGTACGAAGGATGGAGGCGAGCAAAAGCAGACAGAGGGCAAACAATGAACCGTATAAAGTGTATTTATAAGGTATAGACGTAGCAGAGGAGTAAAAGTAATTAGTGCACGTTTAACGTACTATCCGATCGAGGCCGGCCCGAAGAAATTAGATTTCCATCTAATCGGCGGCAGTGCGGTGGCTATCGAGTGCTATTAATTTAAGGCCTTCGCTCGGTCTCGGGTTTTTGCCACAGTGCCTCCGTCCCCCCCCCCCTCGCCATCGGCACGGCCGCGTAAATTGCATGTTAACTCGGGCGACGATAAATTATTCCTCTTCTCCTTTATTTTTTCTCGTTTCGTCGTACCGTCTCTCTTTGGCCTTTGGTTACCTTTTACCGGCGATACAAAATTAATTTGACGCCGAAGTGGATGTTTTGAAATGGGACGAAAATGGCGGGAAAAATCGCGTATCGGTTTATGAGATTTTATCGACGAAGATGATACGATGATAGACTCTGGAACGATCGAATCGAATCGAGTGAATCATTCACGAACGATTCGATCAACATTTTATCAATTAATTGCAATTGGTTCGTAAATTATCCGATCAAATCGAGTTATTCGTTGGTGAATGATTCAGTCCGAAATGAGCATCATTCGCGAACGAATCAATGTAGTTTGAATGAATTGGGTGATTTATCTTTGAACGGCCTCATGGAACTCAGTGAATCACTCGCGAACGATTTTATCATAATTCTGTCAGTTTATTCGTTGTTAATGATTTGAATTTTTATCAGTTCATATTTCGTATCACTGATTCAAAATTCATCTGATTGAATCGTTCGCGAATGAATCAGTTCGAAATGAGCGAATCGTTCGCGACCGAATTGACTTGAATGAGGTTTTCTGAGAAAATCTAATCAGATGATGCTGTGATAGACCCTAGATTGATCTAATCGAATCGAATGAATCATTCGGGAACGATTTATTTGATCATTTTAATGCAATTCATTCATAAATGATAATTATCCGATTTTTGGTCAATTCTGTATCGATGGTTTGATCAATTCTCTTTTTTTTCGTATGATTGATTGAAAACTCATTTGATGAATCGTTCTCGAGTGAATCACTACAAAATAAGCGAATCGTTCGCGAACGAATTCAGTTTGAAATGAGCGAATCGTTCGCGAACGAATTGATTTGAACTGAATAAGTTTTACTGAGAAACTTTAATCAGGTGATATGTACTATGATATACTCTAGGATGATGTAATTGAATCGAGTGAATCATTCGCGAACGATTTACTTGATCAATTTAATGTAATTCATTCATAAATTATTCGACTTTTGATCAAATTCTTTGTCCATGATTTGATCAATTCATATTTTTGGTATGATTGATTGAAAGCTCATCTGATCAATCTTTCGCGAATGAATCACTGCAAAAAGAGCGAATCGTTCGCGAACGAATTCACATGAATCGAATCAGTTGTTCTGAGTTCTGAGAAAATCTAATCATGAATGGTCCAATCGATTCAAGTGAATCATTCGCGAACGATTTGATCAAAATTCGGTCAATTCTTTGATTAATTCGTGCAATCAGTTCACGAAGTGTACGAATAAATTGAACGAATTTTCGCAAATGAATTGATTAAAAATAAGTGAACCATTTTCAAAAGACCTGACTAAAATTGAACGAGCCCGATTCCTGCATAATTATGCCTATTATTAATCCTTCAAAAGTAATTCGCGTTCAAAGCAGTGTTACCAACCGACTGATCGGCTCACTCCAATATTAAACTCGAGTTCAAAACATCAACGACCTTCCAGACACAGCAATAATACAATGAAAAATTGAGTAAATCTTCGCCTTGCCTTTTCGTGTGAGAATCGCACGCTTAAGTAAATTAACTTAACCGCAAGATGACGTATTACAGCACGTGTATCCTCTTCACCTCGCTCTGCCTGGCAATCGTATTCGAAGAAAGTATCCGCAGGAGATTTCCCGAACAAAGGTCAAGTTCTTCGTATAAAGTGGTTATTTTCTAAAACTAACAGCAACAGAAAGAGAGACAGAGAGCGAGAACGCGTGTGGTAAAATGAAAAAAGAAAAAAATTACAAAGCAAGAGTGGAGAATTAATCGCGTTCATTTTTCGAGGTGGCATAACTCGAGCTTTTTGGTCGACCACCTCGCCGCAAAAATACGAAAATAAATAAAAAATGAAAAAAAAAACACCAACGGATACGATATATCTACGTGGTGGCCATGTCTAGGTAGAGATAGGTGGTTTTTTTTTTAAAAAAAAAGTGCCCATCTCGCCACTACGTCCTGTGTAGAGATATGTGTGTTCTCGGGTATTACGCTTATAATAATTTAGAGATAGGAGGAACGCCGACGGTGCGAAATCGAGGCTATTTTAGCCTCGCCATTTTTTTCCCTCTCGGAATGCGAGTCTCATCTCGACATTCGCGAGTAAATATATTAACGAAAGAGGCGGACTTTGGGGAAAAAATCCATTGTATAGGAAAAAATCCTCCCTGAAGGAGATTTCGTGGTTGGTTTATAATTTCATTCGTGTTTTTTTTCTGATGTCGATGATATTTCGTGGAATGAATTTTATCGCCAGGGATGGGTTTCCAGTAATATTTACACAAGACTAATGAGCCATCGGGCAACTTCACAATACGTTTTAGGTTTTTAAATGTACAACGAATTTGTATCGATGTTCCAGTATGTAATGAAAATGCGGAAACAACATTGTAAATTTAATTACACGCTTCTGTCTGCCCCTTTAGTCAGTTTTCCTTGTTGATTCGGGCGAAATGTAGGTAAATTTGCATACGGTTTACATTACCATAGTGTGAAAATTTGAGGCATCGTTTGCGGCCACGTATATCGTTTATTGGTAATTTATCGATGAGATTTTTGTCCGGTGTGATTTACGTGTCTGACCCTGCTTCCCCCTGATTTTCCTCTAGCCTCATTTGATGGTATTTTACGACCCTCTTGTGGTATGGTTTTTTCCACAAAGGCTCGATGATGTACAGTGACCAGAATTCGAGTCAAGGTTACTCGTATTTTTTCCCCTGGCTGGTCTAAATTGACTCTCGAAACACCTTAAGATGTATTTTATTTGTTTTTATGGTTTGTGGAAACCGAACTATGACCATTTTTTAATACTTTTCTCGAACCAGTAGACAAAGAAAGGGAAATTTCCTAACCCGAAGGGATTTTTCGACAAGAAACGTTGTTAATAATTTTTCGATTTTTTCATCGTTTCGTCGACGAAAGGTTCTCTCTTTATCGGAGGAAAAAAACGGAAGGAAAGAATATTTCGTAGGATTTACTCGAGTTTATGTTTTTTGTTTCTGGTCCTCTTTGTCGAGAAAGAGAGAGAAAGAAAAACGATAATTATAAGTTGTTTTCATCGTTATTGTATTATTTACTCGGGGCGCGCGTTTGTCTTTGTTTACGGATTTTTTTTCACCCTCGCAGCAGCCTGATAAAGAAGCGAGAGTTTCTTCATCATCGACGAATCAAATCGATTTAATTCGAGAACGGAAAAAAATAATATTTTTTGCCCTTTGTTATCGAAAAATATCATCTGGTATTTGTTTCATTGTGAAAAGAGCGGACGCGCTAAGTCGTCGAGTGCTTTTTAATTATTACGAAACGCGAAAGCAAAGAGGTCTCTGAAGTGGATGTTTGTAGATTGGTACAACCCTCTTCGATCGACTTGACCATTATTTTTTGCCTTCTTTTGGTTTATAAATTTTCGTAATTTAGGACGATATTAAAAATTACAAGAGTGAGTCGAGGTTGGCGAAGGTGTTTTTGTTTTTTTGAGTGATGTGGTGAACAAAATTTATGCTGTGTGAGATCAGTGTTTTTTTTTTTTTTTTTTTTTGAAAAATTGAGGAATTTGAGATTTGAGAGGGAAGAGGGGTAAAAAAAAATGATTTACTAGCAAATCTGAAATAAAATTCATAATTAATTAAATAATTGTAATTCGAGATGTTCCTCTTTTAAATAATTACAGTGGAATAAAAACCATAAGTTTATCAATTTAGAAGAGAAAAGTTCAAAGTAGACAACAATAATTATAACCAAAAAACATTTAAACTTACCTACAAAATATAACCAAATTTATTTAACCGTCGAAATATTTTATTTTTATTTCAAAATTAATTGCAATTCTCGCAACATTCCCAACAAGAAACAAAATATACAACTTTAATTAAAATTAAGTTCTAAAGGGTACAATTTTTTAATGGGTCTCGTTAATATACCAGTTTTGACTTTAACGTTTGCTGAACAAATATTTTCGTTCGTGCTAATATGAAGCTGATCAACTACACCTAATCTCCATTTTCCCCTCAAAACGTCCTCTTCTATTAATACAGGTTCCAACACTTGGTACGCAACAAACAGCATTTCTTTGTATAGAATTGCCCTTTTTGTGTAAATTGGATAAGTAATCTTTATACCAAATAGACCAAAATGATTGTAAACCCCTTTTAGATGAATTCTAAAGATCGTCTAATTCAGATCTTGTATTAACAACACCCAATTTGTTGTCGACTGAAATGTGACTTTGATTACAAATAAAAGAGCTGGAGTGATCACATCTTCAAGATTACCAGAAACATACGCTCAGTAAGTTTGATCACATGACTCCCTTGTTTTGGAGCTATTCTCGTGAAAATGATAATAAGCAAACGTGAACTTGTATTTTACTACATATTTTACGAGTGAATTTGAGCATAATTTTTGCAATTGATCGACTTTTGTGAACTCGTGTTTTAAAATAATGTTTTCTGAAACGAAAGGATTCAATATCACAAAAAATAAAAGCATTTGCGCTATTATTTGATGAGTTTTTACCAAATTTTGACCTCTCAGAGACACTAAAATGATTGTAAAATCCGTCTGTAAGTACTTTAACTTAGCTTGTACCATTCAGTTTATTGTTCTTCAGGATGACACAAATATAACAATTTAAAACTCGGACACTAAAAAAATTCACTGTAGATCGTTCATAATTGAAGTGGAAACTTGGTCATATGCAGGGAAACAGGCAATTTCCATTTCTGTGCAATCATTTTCACCAGAATAGCTTCACCGTGTCATGCTCACGCGATCACACTTACTTACTGAGCGTATTTGTGAGCAACCTTGAGTTTAATACATTTTCAATTTCTTTTAACGTTGTTCTCAAGTTTTCAAAATTAATCATGCCGGAAACTGATTTTTTAATACATTTCTTCACTGACAGAATCAAACGCTAGTAGACACCTCCCATCCAGGGAGCATTTTCAGGAATAAACTTCCATTCAATATTATTTTCGAGTAGGAAGGAAACAAATTCGTTGTTTTTTTCTTAAATTTTCTGTCCAAACTTGATCGATGAAAGTTTTAAATTTTGCGGCGTTATTTGAAATGATCTTTTCTCAGCATGTTTCTCTCTGCAATAAAACGACGAAAAACAATTAAGAAATCTGTAGCTTTCATACTTTCAACAAGTTCCAAATGAATAGCTCGAACAGTTAAACAGGTGAAAATAATGACAAAGAATTTCTTTACATTTCCACAACATTTCGCATATAAAGGACCAAAGTAATTGACACCAACATAAGTAAAAGGAATAACTTTTGAGATTCATTTGGTAGGGAAAGGAGGAAGATTAGGAATGATAAACGGACCACCGTCGACTAGTCTGCAATCAACGCATTCGTTCAACACTTTCATGACATCTTGTTGACTGTTTTAGATCCAATATTCATGACAAATTATCAATAAACTATAAGACTCCCACATGGAAGTATTTAACGTGAATATTCATAATCAATTTTTTTACAAAATCATGGTCTAGCGGTAATAGTTTTGGGAATTTGCAATCATAACTTGGAAGTTTTTGAGTTTTGAAAACGTCCTCAACATAAGAAAAAATGAAATATTAGCAAATCTGAAATAAAATTCATAATTAATTGAATAATTGTAATTCGAAATGTTTCTCTTTTTAATATTTACAGTGGAGTAAAAGCAATAATTTTATCAATTTAAGAAGAGAAAAGTTCAAAGTAGCCAACAATAACTAACCAAAAAACATTTAAACTTACCTACAAAATATAGCCAAATATATTTAATCGTCAAAATATTTGATTTTTTCCTACTGGAAAAATGTTCGAAATTCGATTTTTTTTGTATGAGAGCTGTTCTGAAAAAATTGAAAAACAAAGCCAAATTTTCACCCCCCCCCCTTATTGACCAGGCAGGTATACCAGGTGTCCGAAAAATTCTGATTCCAGATAAGGTATTTGAACTTCTGTGGGTCCCTGAATTTTGCTATAGGATGGTCTCATTCATCTAGTTGGTGCATTTTGACTCTGAAAAAGAAACTAGTTGGATCCATTCGCTCCGTGGTGGTGTTTCTCTGACGAAGAATTTTTTTCGGATTATCCCAAAAGGAGGGGAAAGGGCCAGTTCTGAAACCTTCGTCGAAAAGAACTACAACACCCACGAATATCTCGATTACAATATTTTCATACATAAAAATGATTTCTTTCGTTCTGTCCTAGTTCCACCTCAAAATACGAGCAAAAGTACCTGACTCGAGAGGACGAGGGAAAAAAAGAAAGCTAGCCTTTCTTCAAAAGCTCGATCTTTGAACTGTTTGTACAAAATACTATACTTACTCGAATACGTGACTTATCTCGATACCTTGGGGACCTTTTTATCGGCGTTTTACGGGCCTTCGCGTCTCGAAAAGATTAACATGCTCGATGGGTACGGCTTTGAAAAAAATAGAGAGAGAGGGAAAAAAATCGGAAATACGCAGGACGAAGAAGACGTGTGTCGAGCTTTTCTAGCTGCATGCAATTTTTTTTTTCTTCGCTTAAGTATATTATATATATAAAAATGAAAGAATGAAAGAAAAAAGTTCAGCTTGAATTGGTACTTTGAAAGTATATAGCAGTATGTATGTTCGGTAAAATGCCCTCAGTTCTTTGTGACAGGAGGGTGGGGGAGGGAGGAGTTTGGGCAGAAAATCACATCGTCGTCCAGTTGACGAGAGTTTTCCAGCCGGATGAAAAGTTACGATAAAGACGAAGATGTGGGTTTTCCTGGCTTTTTATGTAAATTGTGAAATTTCCGACTCGAATGCTTATACTATACGAGTAACTGAAGCTTATAGGATGGGGGTGCTTTGGGTCTAGAAATTGGCCCACGGATGAGGGTGAATTAGGTGGTAATTAGCTAGGGTACGTTGTCGCGATGGGTTATTAAGAAGTACGGTCACACGTTTAAGTATCTCTTTTACGCTGCGATGGCAACTCTGCTCGAGTCTCGATTTTGTTACACACACAGATCAAAGAAGTCGTTGATTTTTATTACGTCGCTGGACCGAAGTACGAGTACGTAAAGTGAAGGTTAAATGGTCTAATAATCGTTGCTGGACGACGATGATGGTCTGCGAAAAGTTGGTATATTGTGGCGATATTTTTACCCCATAATGGTGGTGTGGTAATTTGCTCTCTACCCCGTTGTTTGTCGTTTTTTGACATTTTTATAGTACAAGTTGTACGAGCAGAGCAATTCTCGCGGTCTGCTTACGAGATAGAGAAGGGTAATGAAAATGTTCGTGGCACGAGTTTGAAGCAAAAATGCACAAGGGTGGGTATTCGAATCGGCGAAAAGCTATTTTTAGCTATAGTTATTACGTATATACGATGGTAATCCGGGTAGAGCAGGGTGGGAAATGGGGTAATTAATTTGCCTTATTATTTCGCTTTCTCGATAAGCTATGCGAAAAGCTTCGATTTTTATACACTGCGAATCGAAAGATAGGGGGGTAAAAGTGCGCCATGTCGACGTAATATTCATTAAGTATCGGAATTCGAATAATATTTCGCCTTTTGCCAATTTTGGCGCGAATACAGGGGCGAAAAATGCTTACGCTTGCAGCTATGTATTCATTTTCGGCTATTCCAGACGTACTGGAATGAAGGATTATATGACGTAGAGTGGTGATTTGAAGCTGGCTGGAATGTACGAGTATGAATAATTTTATTGCAATGTTAACTAATCGAAAAATTGTTTTGTTTGTTTGTTTCAGGTGAGTCGAATTTTGTGGTTTGACGTGTTCTAATTGCTGAGGGAATGTGAAAATAATTAGTGAGTTATTTGTTTTATTTGCAATAATTTAATGTGGAATGGTTTTCTAATTCCACTCTTTAGCATCAAATTAAGTATTAAATTCTGCAATTGTCATACGAGGTAGACAACGATGGTAGGGATCTTGAAGAAAAGTCATTCAATGTGAAATCAGACCCCATTTTGGGTTTTGGTCCTCCGATTTTCCTCTAATTTCAAAAATTGGAAGTTGAACTTTTTTTGAAAGCTCAATTTTGAAAAGCTGGCCAAATTTTGGTACTATGATGATAAATGTTTAAAAATCCTGGAAGCATAAGTCGTCAAACTAGGTATTAGTTCAAGAGAAGGGGAAGGGGAAGGGGGTTACTGAGTCTCAAAAATTTTGGTCAAAATGAAAAATAAAATCAAATTTTGTGACGTGCTATCCCGTACGTTTTCGAAAGCGTTTGACCTGAATATCAACTCATTTTTTTGATTCGACCTGTCTAATGCCCCCCCCCCCCTCCACTATGGACCCCCAAATTTCCTGAAAATTGGAAAAATCGTGTGATATATGGTTTATTAGGTTTTTGGGAGCTCTGAACACGAATATCAGCTCATTTTTTTGATTTGACCCCTCCAACGCCCTCTATTGGATACCCAAATTTTTTGAAAATTGAAAAAATCGAGTGACGTATGATTTATTAGGTTTTTGGGAGCTCTGAACACGAATATCGACTCATTTTTTTGATTTGACCCCTCCAACGCCCTTCATTGGACACCAACATTTTTTGCAAATTCGAAAAATTGTGTGAATATTGCTTATTGTAAGTTTTTGAGAGCTCTGAACACGAATATCAGCTCATTTTTTTATTCGACCCTCCAAACCCTTCATTGGACTCCCAAAAGTCCTGAAAATTGAAAAAATCGTGTACCTAATATATGACCCAAAACAGCTGGCTGATTTGACGTGGAATGACCCTTGGGAATGACGAGAACTTTGGGTAATTTTTTTTAATATTTTACATTTTCAGAATTTTTCTTCATAAAAATATGTTTCGTTATGAACTTGAGCCATTTTTCAACAGTTTGCCTCCAAATTGTAAAAAATATGTTCATTTATTCTAAAATAAACGAGCAGTGTCATTTTGAAAACACTCGGAATATTTTTGAGTCGTCAGTTTAAACCGAACGCATAAAATTTCACCCCCCCCCCCTGCTTGGGAATTTTTTAAAACGCTATCCCTTCAAATCTGACATTTTGATGAATTTTAGGTCGACGTGGTTCGAATTTACAGTATCATCGCCACCAGATGGAAGGCTTCGAATCGAAATGGGCGCTCGTATATTTTCCTTACCTAATCGAACAAAAGACCCCCAGAAAACGAAATAAGCAGAAGACTTTGTAATTTGAATTTTTTAAATTCGAAAAAGAGAAGAAAAAAATTAGAAAAGAACGAATTAAATTGCAGCACAAGACTGACGACGAGCACGACTAATCGACTCGATTATATCAAAGTGCCCATACCCATCTCGTCCTACCGCAAGAATAAAGCTTACGCGAAAGAGACGAACCTGGCGAAGGAAAAAAAAAAGGGAGAGGAAAAAAAACGAATTCGTATATAAATCTCGGTGAAGAAGGAAAGGAATAACGAAAAAAAAAAAAAGGTACCTAAACCCGAAAATACTATACAATTTCGTCGGTCGCGATAAAGATGAAATTTTTCGTCTTTTTGTCGAACACCCACACGCTTTAATCACATAGACAGAATCCTCGAACCGAATCCGCTGTGCTGAGCAGAGTACAGTAGAAGAGGTGGGAAAAAAATATGAAATATGAAATGATTATTCTCCTCCGCGTTGCTCTTCTCCTCTCTCTCTGGTCTCATTCTCGTGTACCCGTTTAAAACCGTAATCCGAAAGTTTTACTGGGGTGAGCCTTTTTTTAACACCGATATGGATATATAAAGAGAGAAATAGGTTTTGTGTGGAAATTTGATAAAAATACCCTCGAAGCTGGGTAGATGGGGACGGCGACAGGGCGTCATTTGTACGCAGTGGTTACGTGCTGCGATGTGTGTGTACGTATATAGGTACCTATTACCTACCTAGTGCTAAGTATGCGTTGGTAGGTAGATGTAATAGGTACTAGCCGAGTGGAGTTTAATCGTATTTTCTATATTCGACGAGTTCGTCGCTATTAAATGATGAAGAAAATTGAAAAGCAACGGCGAATTTTCCATCGTTTTAAGGGTCTGTACTCTCGAGAAAGAGGTGGAAGATGGGTAAGGACTTGGTAGAATTTTTTATCGTAGGTTTGGATTCAGATCTGAATAAAAGCAGATGTCGATTATTTCTGGGTTTCAGAGGGTTGGTGATGATTTTTTTTTAAATCGTAGGCGGGAAATTTGTCAAATGAGAAGGACGAGGAGAAAATGTAAAAAATTCGAAACGATCAAATTTTTTAACCGAAAACCACGAATCCCTTCTGTCCTCCTTTTCTCTGCACTTGACTAAAAATTTCGAAAAATTGTTTCGAGAAAGAGATGATTCGAAAAGCAGAAGAAAAAAACTCGCTTATCAATTAACGTCAAATTAGATTAAATTATTCAAAACTTATCAACTCGAGCAGGCTAAAAGAGTAATTCTTATTCGACAAAAAAAAGGGAAAACGAAAATGGTTCGTGGCAGATGAGAAAAGACGCACGAAAAATTGTAGAAAAAATTTCAAATCAATTTTACATCCACGTGTACCGAAGTCGTTTCAAAAAGACGAGCTGAAAAATTGAAAAAAATATTTCATTATCGTTTTTAAAAAGATAAAGTAGGTTCTCTTGTACGTAAGAAGATGTGCTTGTCAAAAAAATACGTGAAAAGTAATCGCACGTGTGGACGAATATATGGTAAAATTGGTCTGTATTTTGATCTCAAAATCTCAGAACACTACAGTAGAATAATAAAATAGGCGAATGCGACCATTTTTCGAAAAATAAATTAATAATTTTGTAAATTGTAATCCGGCGGAATGTTGTAAATAAGGTAAAATTTGTCTCTTCGACCTACAGGCGTTTTAATAATTCACTTGCGAAAAATGACAAAAATTAAAAATACAATCTAAGTAATTAATTTCTCGGCAAACGAACAAAAATATAGATAATGTAATTGCCTACTTATCTGAAATTTCATTAAAATCTGTTCTTCAAACAAGGAAAAAAAAAGATACTAAAAAGAGACGACGACTTGCATAAGAAAACGCAACAACGATAGCCAAACCGCTTCGAATATGAGAAAAAAAAATTAATTAAACGCGTATAATCGCAAACTAGGACAAGCTACAGTAAAATGCAAACATTCGACCTTTTTTTTCTCTCCTTTCAAGTACGAAAGACATTTTAAAGTCGTCAACCGAGTGTAAAAGTCAAACAATATCATGAAAATTTAACAAATTTCGCCGAATAATTTGGAAATTTTTGCACGAACTTAGCGTATGGTTTTTTTCCTCTGCTCGGCGAGATTTCGTAATTTTATTGTTGTTTGCTTAAAGCGACCAAAGGTTTATCTAACTTGGTGCTTTTCTTGTTGGGTTTTTTGATGGATGACATCAGATGGCCAGAAGTTTAGTACGTTGTGCTTCTATTCTATTCTGAATGTGATTCTTGTTCATATTTTTTTGTTTTTGACCGATAAACCTTCTCCCACCTGTTTCGAGTGAGTTATTTGACGACGGTTTTTTTTCTGTTGTGTTTTGAATACGGTGTAACTTGGAATTAAGGTGGAAAAAATTAATGAAGCGTGTTTTTTTTTTTTGGTAGAAAAGATGTTCCGCGAGCGAAATAAAGCAATTAGAATTTTTTTAGGTGCTCGAATGAAGATTTTTTTGCGAAATGATTCGTACGAGAGTGTTTTTTTTACCCAGAGGTTGTTGATCTGTTGAGGCACAATTTTTTTTATTGGTTTCAATATCAATTTAAAGTGGTTTTTTCGGGGAGAGAGAAAGAACAAAGGGAATGGTTGAAGAGGGGTGAGTGAAGGGCATAGCCTGAGGTGCAATTTTATCTCTTTTCCACCTTGAAATATTGTCAACTTTTTACAGTTCAAAACAGAATTTCTCAATAAAATTTTTCGAAGGGGTGGAAAGTTTTGTATGGATTCATAGATGTTTTTATTTATTGATCAAATTACACGAGCACATTTTTGGAAGGGAGGGGGGAGTTCTCGAACGAAAACAAAAAAAGTTTGATCCCTATATATTGAAATTTTTTGCCTTCAATGCTCCTTTAATGAGTATTTTTTTCTTTTGGATTTTCGATTGAACCTTACAAAAAATCAAACATGGCGAAATGCGAAATGACATTAACTAGACGTAGGAAAAATCCAAATTTTTAGACCAATATCCATCACTCGTCTATTCCCCCCCCCCCCCCCTCTTTAATAGCTCGCGTTTGAAAAATTTGAAAGTTTTTCAATATTTCGACTGAAATAAAAATTCTCTGCATATTTTGAGAACTCCTGAAGTTGTCTAAAATGAATTTTGAACTCTTGTATGAAGTTGAATGTGATGATATGAAAACATTTGAGACATCGAGACATCATCATTTGAACCAAAAAAATATTGAAAAAAATTTTCTCTGAAACATTTGAATATTTTGAATAATTTTGTCAATCTTTGTTTATTTGACATTTTTCCAGGCTGTAACAAATTTGAAAAAAAAATTAAAAAACAACCCAGTGCTCAAATACCGACATTTTCCCAATTTTTTCAAATCATTTTTAAATTGAACGTAATAATTTTTCTTTTGAAAAAATCCTCAGTCAAACAGGCTCAAAATAGCCAAAATGACCTCACAAGACTATCAGAAGTAATTTTTCAAAGCAGTTTTTCTCCTCAGGGGTTCCAAATATCGTAATTTTGCAATAAATGGACGTGTCATTTTTTCATAATTGTAGATCCTAAAAATTGAAAATTTCGATGGAAATTCAAGTATTTTTGGATGAATTTTGAACATTTTCTGAAAAATTTACAGTTGATTTTGGGCTCACTATTGGACAACTTTCTGTTACAGATCAATTTGTGGCAATGTTTTTCTCACTTTTGAGATTGATGGGGAGAGAAGGGGGCGCAATTTGTGGCAATGGTTTTCTCACTTTTGAGATTTTTGGGGAGTGAGGAGGAGGAGGGCGTTAGTGGTACCCTCTGGAATTGATTTAATTTTTTCCAAGTTGATGAGAATTGAGAATCTAACTAAGATGCATTTTGATAAATATTTCGTTCTTTACCCAAAGTATTTGGTCCGTTAATAATTTTTGAAATTATCTAGCCAGTGTGTGAGTTCAAAAACTGACGGATCTCACATTTAAGTTTTATGAATTGCCAAAAAAAAATATTTAAAATGGAGAAAAGAATTTTTTTCGTATTTTTTGGTATTGAAAAAATTACAATTTGGGAAAATTCTTTTCAAAAGTTGGACTTCTTTTAAAAACTAGGTGTGTTTTGGGGGAATTTTTTAGTTCTGTGAAAATTTAAAAATTCTTTTGGGACTTCAGAATGGTCCAAAACTGGAAGTTTTCGAGTTTGAAATTGAAATAAAGTATTTATTCACACTGGTTAATTTTGTTTGAATAAAACATTAAATGCGAAAAAAAAATTGAAAGATCGTCACGAAAATATGGCATCTTCAATTTTTTTCAATTTTCAAAAGTTTCCCAAGAATTCAAAAAATTATTTGAGCACCTATAAGTTTTTCTATGGAGATTTTAGGACATTTTTTTTTTTCAAGTTGAGAATAATTTTAGAATTTGGATTTCTTCAAGTTTGTAATTTTTATAAATGGGAATGGAGTTTTCGTGAATTTTGTAACACAGAAAAAGAAGTTCTTTGTGACATTGCTCATCTTGAAAGTTTATGTAGTGATTTGAGAATTTTTCGTCCGGATTTTTAAGTTTTTTTTCCCCCTCAAAAAAGTCGTGTTCAAGAATAATTGGCTGGATTTCTGGTCATACGTGATTTTTTTTCAAGATGTTAGAAGGAGAAATGAGCGAAAAAGGATTTCTTATGCAGGTATTTGAAAGGGAACAACTACTCATTTTTTGAATTTTAGGCTCTTTCAAGCAATGAAAAACACATGAAAAAATAGAAATGGGGAATATAAACTTTGGAGAACGTATAGGTAAAAATTGTAATGGTATCTTCATTAAAATCTGAATTTTGATTTCAAAAGTCAATTGGTGGTCTCGTTGCTCTTTCAATTTTCAGATATAACAGCCCATAATAGTGAAATATTCCATTTTCCTGGATTACTTATTCTGCATAATTTACCGAAATGTGGCACTTTTTGGTTAAATTCTGAACTTAGGATGATGAAAGGTGAAAGAAACATGAGGCAGGGAGTTCGAAAAAAGACCTACCATAATTTTTCAAAATCTTGTAACAAAATTAGCGGATTTTCTCTCAATCGTATTTCTTCTCGCGTATGAGCTTTCGCTTCTCTCGTACATTTTTTCCTACTCTAAAATTTCAGTACCTACGAAGACAGCAAGTACTCGTAGCTGTTGCACGAAGTAAGCAGGGTATACTCGTACTAGAAAAAAGTTTTATAATCTTTTTCGGGCTCGTCGTCTCTACAAAGTAAGAAGTATATGGAAATACCGGTTGAATTGAATTCATATAAGAGTATATGACATGATGGCGTCCCTGGAGATTTTTAGAATAATGGAGGCGATGTATCCTTAAGCCCATTGTGCTCGTATGTTGGCTGTGTGCGACTCCTGTCATCTCCCATCCTCCCTTACGCTCGGTTTGAGTTCTGGCATTATTGTGCCGGGATATGGAAAAATATAGTTGTAAGCGCGAGAGAATAGTACGCGGTTTTTTACATACATTTGCAATGGAGTAATGTCATTTAAGAATGTCACAAAGAGACCGATGCTGTACAGTGTACGGTTTGTACATTAGTGTCAGAGTATATTAGGAAAAATGATAATACTACCAAGACCACAGCTTCTCCTTCCCCTCTTGCCCTTGTCTGCTTGTGTTGCCACAAGACGTCTAAAAAATGTAAATTTTTTCCCTCCGACTGGCCAAATGTGTCATTGCTGTATGCCTAATCACCCCTTCTGGCTACTTTTTTTCAACTACCTATTCCACCGAGTTTTATCACTGGAAATAATACATCGAGTCTCGCGTTGTGAAAAGAAAACAGGGTATTTTGAGCCGACAAATTTACGAGAGTATTATTTTTCATCATTTCGTAGTGGCCTGCAGTTTTTCACCCAACAAATGATGTGAGATTGGTGAAAAAATGTAGGCTTTTGTGAAAATGGCTCCGGTCTCGGTAATGAGGTTTTCGAAATTGGTACGCGTGTTTTTCTCGTCGATATGATTTCCTGCGGTCAGTCTGTATTTTCTCAATTTTTCTTTCATTTCTTATTTTTTTTTCTCTCCGCTCTCGACTCGAGTACGTGATTTGTTCTGGGATGAGGTTGTATTTCCTTTGTTGGGCAAGGTGACCAGCAACAACGAGGTCGTATAATGCGTCGATTACGAAGGAATTACGAGTTTATCGATATCGAACCCCTTCTCAATATCGTACCACTTACTTTTCTTTATTATTTTCGTCAAATTAAGTATTTCCGGTCGTGTGTATGTACGTGTACGAAAAAGGCGAATAATATAACTTGATCGATATTTAATACGTCATTAAAAATGAGAAAAAAATTAAAAATAGAAAAAAAATTGAAAAATTAGACGAAAAAATTCGCGAACACTGAACAACAAACACTCGTGTTATCGATTCTCGCAAAACAACAATAAAAGGTAAAAAAAAATAATGCAAAAAATAAATTCGAATTTTTTTTTCACGACGTTGAATCGTGTGTGAAAATAAAGAAAAAAATATTACGAAGTTGGAAAATTGATGAAAAGAAAGATTTTTAATACGAGAACGAAAAATATTACGTAATTATTACGACTTTGGTAGTCTTGAGAGTCGAATCGTACCTACGTAAAATTGCTCGTCGTGTAAGCGCGGTCAATTGGCAACTGAATAGTTTACTCGTCGTCGTGTACTCGCTATTTTTTGAGGAGGCATGTGCCGCGTTACCGTTATAGCGCCGCTACCTCGTACCCCGATCACGTTGCCGCCTTATTACGCCGCCTTTGAAGGGACTTCTTGGAGGTTTTCGCGTATATGGATGAGCTGGAGCAGCGCAATACCAATTGTGAAGAGAGTCGGTAAGTTTGGAAATAGACAGTGAGGTTGTGTAAGGCTACTGGATGAATCGTTTTTTTGCCTTTTTTTTTCAATTGAAATTGAAATTATTGTAAATATTGAAGTATTTTTATGCAAATTCTTAGACAGGTGATTGGGGGGGGGGGTTGAGCGGAAATAAATCGTGAAAATTCGGTACCAAAGTAACATTTTTTGAGATTTATATCACGAAATATTTTTTTTTTCAAAATTCACGAAACCGGTTTTGAGAAATTTTGCTTATTACGAGAAAAGTATCCCGACTTGAAAAAACATTTTAAAATCAGACGAGAAAGCTAAATAAAAAAAATGCAAAAATTCATGGTCAGTCAAAATTTTAGATGCTAGAAGTGCATTTGTCAATTTTTGAAAAAAAAAATTTGGGTGATATGGGAAAAATTCAAAATTTTATCAAACTGGCCTAGCTGGAAGGCGTGGATTTGGAGTGTATCTTACCCTGTTTTCAATCTTCCGAGTTGATTGGAAATGGTTTCAGACTGTTTTGAGCAGTTCTGAAATCTCCTGGAAATTTGTGAAAGTTGAAATTTTCTCAAGATTTCACACAGTGAAGTTGAAAAGCTGAAATTCACTTCATACTCTAATTTTAACGTGTCGAGTGATTGGAGGTGCTCTCGAGCTGTATTTTGGAAATTCCAAATGTTCAAAAATTGACGTGAAAACATCCAAATTAACTTTCTCAGGATTCGAACAGTCCTGCTAATCGTGCAAATTATTTTTTTTGCTTGCTGCTTGTGTCTAATTTTTATCAAATTTTTCTTTTTTTATATTTTTTCGATCGCACTTTCAATTTTTAAAATATTCATTTCCTGTTTGTGGGATTGAAAAAAATTTTTATTGCTTTTCTCTGCGGACATTCAACGTTCTGTTTTTGTCAGGTTTTTAATTTTGTCATTTCATTTTTCAAACTTCCTTTTTTTTTAAAAAAAAAGTTTGCTTTGGAAAACTCGAAAAAAATTGATCAATTTCAAGACAATATCATTCTATCTGGCTGTAGAAACAATATTTTATCAGACTTTAAAAAGCTTGGGAAAATGCCTACGTTTTTGACGTAATGTCAGACTTTTGAAAGCTTTAAAAACAATCGAGTAAAATAATTAGACCTTTTTTGAGAATTGAAAAAAAATCCAATAAATTCTTGACATTATGTCTGACTTTTAAGAATTTTGAAAAAATTGCCATAAATTCCTGCAATTGTATTAAATTTTTCAAAACTTGAAAAAAATTACCAATCTTTCAAATTTTATTTGTATTAAAGTGGACTTTTAGATACCAAATTTGACTTGAAAAAACTCGAAAGAAAATTACTAAATCGCTGAAATTATGTCAATTTTTAAAAAATGATTTTCTGATAAATTTTCAGATTTTTTGGGTTATTTTGGAATTTTAAACATTAAGTCGATAATATAACCAAAAAAAAAAAAATATTTTTTTCGAAATTGGACGGATGGAATAGCTACTTGAGATTTTATAGTTAGGTATCTAAAAATGAATTGATCTTTAAATTGAGAAAAATAGAACATAACATTCGTTATTTTGTATTTTTCTTTTAAATTGGGAATGATCAGGACAGAGGGGGGGCTGAGAGATCGTACCTAATTCTATCCAAAAAATTGACATTGTGTATGTTCCTCATACCTCAGGTCACGTGGAATTTTTTGAAATTTCAATATATCTATATCTTTTGAGGAGAGGGGAAGGATTCAGAGAGATTGGAATCGAAAAAATGAATAAATATTCGAACTCCAGCAACTTCGAATTATGTATAGTGTCAAAGGTAGTAATCGACATGTCAGTTCACTCTTCAAGTTTCTTTTTTTTTTGGATTTCAATTGAAAGTTTGCGAATTCTCGTTCCCCCTTCTCCTCAGTGGTTTTGAGCCTGATTGCAAATCTCATTCTCCAAAGGTTTCGTTAGGAGCAGTCTAAAAATGAAAAATTTCAAATAGTGAAGGAATTTTCAACGTACCCTCGCCCCTCCCTCCCAAAAAAAATCTCAAAATTTCTGAAGACATTATGCAGTTGATAGTTTTAATATGATTATTCCTCCTCCTTCTCCCTAAAAAATGAATTCGCGAAGTGTTTGAAAAATGTGCTGCCAAAAGTCCTGCTTCTTTATTTTGAAATTTGGTTCCATTTTTCCAAAATCGATTCCTGCTGGCTCAGAATAATAAATACATTTCTCCAGCGATTTTCCAACTGAATATGTCTAAAGTTCTGTGTACCAGTATCGTTTGGCAAAAAAAGCTGAAATCAAGTCAACATCCAGTTTTTGTCCTATTTTTAAACACATCGATTCGTTAGGATACGGTTTTAAGCCGTTTTGTAGCTTCCAGCAATTTTTTTTGGAATTTAAATTTCGCAAAAAATTACATAAAGTCTGTTGAAATGAACTTTGGAATCTATTAACCAGTGCCAATCACGTTTATACATACGTGACAAAGTTGATTCGGGCGTAATTTTAATGGAACTTTTTGAGCATGTGGAATTTACAATTTATGTCTGGAGACTCCAGTAGGGCATGAACTGGATTTTAGCTTTCCAACTTCATCGAGTATAATTTTGTGAAAATGTCAACTTTCGAAAATCTGCTGCTGGAGACGAATTGCTCAAAACTGTTCGAAACGATTTCTAATCGATTCAGTAGAAATTTCAGTTTTTTAGGGTGATTTGGAGACATTTTGACCCCCTCCCCTTTAACCCATTTTTTAATCAAATTTAGTTTTGAAACTTTCTTTAAAAATCAAAAAGTGCCCTTATAAGCATCTCAATTTCCCAAATGAAATGCTATGATTTTCGAGGTGTCTTGTAAAATATGTACAACTCTTTCCCTGTAAGGAGCGGATTATGCAATCTGTTGCATTCGAAATTCTGTTCACCCAAATGTACCATACCCATGCAACATGCATCAGCGCGAATTCACCCTCTGCACCTGCACCCCCCCCCCCCCCGAACTTCAACTGCGCGCAACATTTTATTCGTCGGTCGTTAATATTCTCATTTTCGCAATTCGCATACCAAGTTGAAAATGTGCATAACACACAATCCTTCACACATACATGTACTTACTCATGAACTCACTCACACTCTCGTACATCAAACTAACACCGTATAGTATTGCGGAAAACAGCACCCAGCTTTAGGAGAAAACTTTCACCGAGCTTCGAATCCGAATTAAGTAGTATTTACGTATATATGTATTTGTATAACCGCGGCTTACTCGGCTGTCCGTTAAATTACCCTGGCAAATCGTACCCCTTGCACAAAAGTTACTATAGTATATACAGACTAGAGGAGTAAATTCAGCTCTGTGAAGGGTATACTTACGACGAGTATATAGTGCCGTATAATACACAGAATTACATCCAATACAGTGTACAAGAGTTTGGAACCTAGATATACCAACTACAACGTGAATCTTTGTAGTATACCCTGCATTATAACCCGTTAACAGACATTTCAATCTATGCTACAGTGTTTTTGGCAAAGCTATAGCGGAGACGGTGACGGTAGCAGCATATTCGATGAGCATGGTAAAACAAGAATTTCACTCTTCGCGCGTATCGTTCAGCGACTCTTTCGAGCTCTCGTACGACACGAGGGAGAAAATTGTACAGATTACGTCGTCGTCCTAAGAAATCAATTTTTTAAAATAAGATTATCGTCGTCGTAGATTTTGCAACTTTTTGCCAACTTGCAGCACCCTGCGCGTCGATTGAGCTGATTTTTCATCGTCCTGGGCCAAATCTCTTTTCAAAGCGAGGATTAGGTACGATACTCTAAAAAAAAAAAATAAAAAAAACAGCACAAAAGTGATAAATACACGGATAGCGTAGTACCTGTGTTCTAAATGCAGAACCTTCCAGTTTCGCCAAATACGAGTACGAGTATGAGTATTATTTGAGCTCGGTCAACTCTCAGGTCGAAATTCGCGGTTCGTGGCGCTGACTCGGAGTGCATACAAGTATAATAACGCGATAAAGCGTAATCGCGTGTAAGCAGACGTTTTTCTTTCCACCTCATAAAATGTATGGAGGGTAAGATGTAGGTACTCGTATCGGTGGCTGAGATGACAACAACGAAGGAGAAAAGGGTGCTGTGTGCGGTATGTCTTCTAAGTGCACATTAAGGTTCATACCGACTCGAGTTTCAAATTGGAATCCTTCTTTGTACGTACTTTTTCTTCTTCTTATGAAGTGATCTTGCCTCCCTCCAAAAAATGTTTAATTTTTATTTTTGCTGTATTTTACAAATTTTTGTTTCATTATTTCATCAATTTTTGTCATTTTGTTCAACAATTTTTGGGAAAATTCATATCAATTTCACAATTTCATCAAAATGAAAAAAAAATGAAAAAAAAAACGATCCGCTCAAGTGTATAAAAAGCACAAAAACAGCGCAGGACTTGCAGTAGAAATTTTTTTCATATTTCAATTTGGAGATGAGAAGGTTAAAATTTGTTTGAGTCAAAATTTTATCATGTCAAAATTTTTCTGCTTTCAAAGATAGCTAACAAATATGTACATAATTTTAAAGAGTTTCAAAACTCTGACAGAACGAAAATTCAAAAGTTTGGGTAATTTTGATGTACGTACGAGAAGATTTTTTTGGGGGTAATGTTAGCCAAAAAGTGAGACTTTGAGCCTCATAAGAATTCTTGGCAATTTTTCCCAATTTTTTGTTTCTCTTGTCCAGTTGGCAATACTAAGTGTCTAAATTCCCTTGTTGTCCCAATACTCGAGGAACTTCATCCCCTCGTCATCAATTGGCTGGTCCAGTTTGTCTGCGTCGAAGTCACCATATAATCGACACCTGAAAAGGTGTCTGTCATCTTGTACCTCGCCACATTCGCACAGATCATCATCAGCCAAGTGCCATCTGTGTAGGTTGGATTTTGAGCGTGTTGTTCCGCTTCTAATTTTATTCAGCGTTTTCCAGTGGCTGTACTTCAGTTGGTTGCCTTGGGGCAATGATTCGCTCATAGTACTGCTACTTGATGCTGTGTTCCAGATTTGACAGCATTCAACTTCGGCAGGAGCACTCAATTCATTCACTGTTCTCAGGAAACTGTGTCTAGATTTCAGTCTGCTCTCTGGTAATTCGTTGTAGCCATACATGGGGTGTAGGGGGTTGTGTGTTGCTTCAGTTTTTTCTGCTCTGTCAGCCACCTCCCTACACACTTCCGGTGGTGCAATCGCTGTGAGACAATGAAGAGCTGTGAGTGGAGTTGGTCTGAAGCATCCTGTCACCAATCGGCAGGCTTCATTCTGGGGCACATCTACTTTTTTAGCATGTGCTGATTGTCCCCATGCTGGGCAAGCATATTCTGCAACTGAGTAACACAGCGCTAGTGCTGATGTGTGCAGGACCTGTGGTTTAGCTCCCCATCTGCTACCTACCAGCTTTCGGATCAGATTTGTTCTAGCAGCCACTTTCATTTTGGTTTTTTCACATCCAGTGTCACTCCTAGATATTTGGGGTGGTCATTGTGATTCAGTGCAGTGTTTCCCCATTGGATGTTGAGCTGTCTCTTGGCATCACGGTTTCGCAGGTGGAACAAATAGGTTTCTGTCTTGGATGCATTTGGCCTGAGGTGGTTGGCTTTATAGTATTCGTCGAGTTCTTCTATTGCCTGATTCAGTGTGTCTTCCACCTCTACAAATGTGTCACACTGTGCTGTGAGCGCCAAGTCGTCTGCATAAAGGAAGCGACGTGCAGGTCCTCCAATTGGTTGGTCATTGGTGTAGATATTAAAAAGGATGGGTGACAGGACACTTCCCTGCAGCAAGCCATTCTTTTGCATTCTCCAAGTGCTGTTCTTTCCATCTAAAATCACATAGAACCTCCGGTCTTTAAGCAGTACATCGTGATGATTTCTGTGAATTTGTAGTCCCTGGTCAGTTCATAAATCTTGTACCGAAGTAACCGATGACACACTGTGTCAAACGCAGCAGTGAGGTCCACAAACACAGCAGCAGTGACCTTGCGTTGTTCAAAACCATCCTCAATGTGCTGTGTTAAACTCAGGACCTGACCAGTACAAGATTTCCCAGGTCTGAAACCTGCCTGCTGACTGATTAGGTTCTTGTCAATATGCTCAGCTACTCGATTTAGGACCACTCGCTCAAATAACAGGCCTGTTTGGCCATTTTAGCAGAGTATGGTCGATTTTCTAGCAGTTTTGACTCGAAAGACTTTCAGGCAACTTCGTAAAAAAAAAAACAAAAACCGTTTGGCAATTTTTCAAATTATAGAACCGGCAATTTTGACCAAAAAAATGAGACTTCTTTTCGAAATTTTGGCAATTTTGGCCGAACGTAGGTTTTTTAAAAAATGGGGTGATAATGTTGGAAAAAAATAGGTATGAGAACGTGACTTTCAAAAATCAGGACTTACTGATAGTGAATTTAAATTTTTGACAAAACTACCAAAAAGTCCCGATTTCTGAAAAAATTGCGAAAAAAATCGTTTTTTTGCAAAAATTGTCAAAAAGTCGTCAACATTTTCCCAAATTGTTTTCGCAGTTGTCAAAATTTGGCTCTAATTCGTTGCTTAAATTCGATGATATTTCATGATGAGAATTTGATAATTTTTTAGGCAACATTACAACTCGACAGTCAGCCTGATTTCAAAAAATCCCATCATCACACCTCTCTTCCACCATTCCTCTTCCAGCCCTGCAATTTTTATCTAAATCATGAACTTGGGATTCTTGGAAGTGCACGTATTCATCGATGATCTGACTAATTATATCCTCATAAGTGATACTTTTCAGGTTGGGTTTCTCATAGCATTGACGTAGAATACGTTGCTCTTTCGTACGTTAATTCTCCTCAAGTTCGAGGAAGCGTAAAGGAGTAATGAGAGTAAGCAGGGTGGCGGCGACGACACGACGAGGAATTCACCACAGCGTATGAGCTTGTAAGGTAGGTATATGTGTAATTGTACCGTATTACCACATACTATACGAGTACAAGTACAACACTTGTAAAAGGGGGTGAGGCAGTGAGAGCATCAACGATTTAGCAGCATCCATCGAAACACTCGACGAGTATGTTTTCTAACCAAGAATCCGAACGAAGAGGAGGCGTTGCAATGCGGAGAAAAAGCAGTGCGAAACGAGCGAGAAGGGCAGAAGGAGGCGGCGGCGGCGGCGTACAACATCGAGAGAAATTATTACGAATCTCGAGTCACCATTTTCTAAACACTAATTACGTTTAATTAACGCGCAAAACACCTCATCAAACGGTCTCGCTGAGAACGAATGTGTGTGCATGTGTGTGAGAGGTACTCGTCGTGGTACGTACCTATGATAAGTGCTAACTTTGCAGATATAGTAGTACTCTACGTGAGTCGACGTACGTAATATAGCTTTTTCTAAGCTCGCGTATCCGTCGTCGTGTTGTTGTGTATATGTTTAATAGTACGAGGTACTCGGTATCCATCCTCCACCCTGCAGCAGGGAGATACACGATGCACCCTTTTAAATCCAATCTGCTTAATGCCGGGTCCGTATAAAGAGTCGTAATTTCCATACGTTGACATTTTGAGCTCGTCCAGGGTGAGAAAAAACACACCTCGGTAATCGTACTCGTACTTAAACGCTCTGCTCGCAAATCGTATCGTCATTTTGAGAAATTCGGATCTCGTATATAAATACTCCTAAGTATATGGGCCATGGGGGTGTGCAAATTATAACTATCGGTCCTTGAAACTCGTCGTATATACCTTTTGTGGCGGCGCGAAACAAGGGAGACAATTCCTTTTGAAGTACACCGCAGCGCCAAGACAATTTTTCGTTATGGGACGAGCGCGAAGCGCAATCCGATCCTTGAAAACAACCAAGTTGGAGATCTTTTTAAGCAGCGGACTGTTGTAAATAGTATACGATGCGAAATTCTGCCTTAGTAATTACGCGCTGTACTAAAAGTTCGACGTTATGGTTGACTTTTGCAAAAGTAAGAAGGCACCAAGGTCTATACAATAAAGGATTAACGCAGTACCCCCGCTTCCCTCCCCCTTCAGCCATCATCACCAAGATATGCGGTGTACCTGCTACGGTAGATAGGTAATATCGTGTCGTAAAATTCACCCTATCCTCTTTATTATCGTGTACAGAAATTTTTTTTGACGAATTCGTGCCTCACTACTTCTGATCGAACATTTCCCCCTTCCCCACCCTTTGGAACCTTTTTACTTCAGTTTGACTCTCCCATTGAGTGGTGGAGGGGGGGAGGGGACGCCATACCTGTTGGAAAAAATATATTGAAATTTTACTATAATAATAAAATATTCGCGTAGAAAGAATCGCAGAAGCAGCCAGGCATAGTTGAGTAGATACGCGATAAATGACGCACTAACATTTTTATCGTTGGCCAATAAAGTTACAGTACGTAGAAAGATAGTGGTGGAAATTCGTCGTCGTCGTTGTCGTCTTTACCCTGCTGCTATGTCATCTCGTTTACCATAATTTTAATTTTTTTTATACTATCGTAGCATACTATAACCCAATGACGTGACTGGCCTTTTTGCTTCTCTCTCACTCTATTTCTGGCCTTTTTTTTTTTTTTTTTTTTTTTCATTTTTCAAACACCTTCGTCGTTGCTGCTAAAGGTTAGTTTAGGGGTTTGCGTCGTCGACACGATACTTTCGTCTCGTTTAATCGTAAAAGACGCCGATGAAAATTACTTCCGGTAGGTATATAAAAAAAACCGCTCTTGCACCGTTAATGTTTTGCATATAACATCGTGATTAAAATTTTACCCGACGAGCATTTTGAAAAATTCTTTCTCTCTTTCTACGTGTATTTTTTTTTCTAAATTAGATATCTCGACTATACCGACTACCTCGTCGATTAAATATTTACTTTAGAGGTGGTTTTTTTTCGCCTACTCTTAGAGGTTTCTCGTACCCTGCTGCGACTTGTACTATACGTACGCGGTACGAGGTGGCGTTTTTTTTATGGTGTCAGTTTTAATTAATTTTTTTCCAACCCCGAAATGATGTTAAAATGACCCTTAATTCGTCTTTTAAAAAATTATTTGGATGGTTTAGCGGATGATGAGAGGTTGAATTTCGAGGATTTTTTACACAAGGGGGGGGGGGGGTGTATGTCGAGGGGGTGATACCTGTAACGAAAGATACGTAGGAGTTGTAAATTAATATTTTATGAGCGATGACGAGCGTGTGAAGAGAAAACATGCGATAAGTGTACGAGAGTCGAGGTGAAAAAATTCTGATGAAATGTTTTTTGACGATGTTTATGCATTTTTTTTTGTGTGTGTGTTTGTATTTGGTAGATTACGAGCAGATGAAGTGAGCCTGGAAATTTTCCAATAGGGGGGATAAACTTGGGAGGAGTTTTGTTTGAAATGGATCTGTGCTGTGATTTTCATCATCTCCCGTATTTTGGAGACATAGAGCTTGGGAGAAGGGTTCATTCCATCAAAAGTTGAGAACGTTGCTGCGTGAGTCATGTAAAATTGATTGAAGTCGCATTAATTTTAACCAATCCAACGAATTGACATGCAAATTAGGCATTAGAAAAAATAAGGTCACAGCTTACAAGGGAACCTCTTGAGGTGTCACACTCCGATTTGAACAGGACCGGAATTTTTGGAAAAAGCATAGTATAAAACCCTCAAAACCAAATTTTCAGCTGCCCAAGTGCATTTTTCGATTTTTAGCGAATTTTTGAAAATTCAAAATTCACTGTTTTTGGCGATTTATGCTTTTTTTAAAAAAAAAAACAAGTACGTACTTGATCAGTAAAAATGGTCAAAATGAGTTCCAAAACTAATATTAATTACCCGAATCCAAATTTTACAATTTCCAGCCATTCTGGAGCCTCCAGCGCGATTTTTCAATTTCTCCAGAATTTTGAATTAGCTCCAGAAGGCGTGAATATGCAGCTGGGCAGCTAAAAATCGAGTTGTATATTACACTCGACGTGTTTAACGAGTTTATCCACATTTGAGCCGATTTTGAGAGTGACATCTCAAAAGTGGCTTTTTGACCAGTTTTTTTCAAAATTAAAAAATCAAAAAAATCAAAAGTTTCCCGTTTGAGTGGAAATTTTTGAAATTCAAGCGAATTGCTGTATTTTGTCCAAACTAACCCCCCAAATCCAAATTTTACAATTTCCAGACATTCTGGAGCCTCCAGCGCGATTTTTCAATTTCTTCAGAATTTTGAATTAGCTCCAGAAGGCGTGAATATGCAGTTGGGCAACTAAAAATCGAGTTGTGTGTTATACTCAATCTGTTTAACGAGTTTATCTACATTTGAGCCGATTTTGAGAGTGACACCTCAAAAGTGGCTTTTTGATCAGCTTTTTTCAAAATTAAAAAATCCAAGTGTTTGAGTGGAAATTTTCGAAATTCACGCGAATCACTGTATTTTGTCAAAAACTAACCCCCCAAATCCAAATTTCTTAATTTCCTGCCATTCTGGAGCCTCCAGCGCGATTTTCAATTTCTCCAGAATTTTGAATTTGCTCCAGAAGGCCTGAATATGAAGTTGGGCAGCTAAAAATCGAGTTGTATATTACACTCGACCTGTTTAACGAATTTATCTACATTTGAGCCGATTTTGGGAGTGATACCTCAAGAGTGTATTTTTGACCAGTTTTTTTCAAAATTAAAAAATCCAAAAAATCAAAAGATAACCGCTTGTGAGGAAATTTTCGAAATTCACACGAATCGCTGTATTTTGTCCGTAACTAACCCCCCAAATCAAAATTTTACAATTTCCAGCCATTCTGTAGCCTCCAGCGCGATTTTTCAATTTCTCCAGAATTTTGAATTTGCTCCAGAAGGCATGAATATGCAGTTGGGCAGCTAAAAATCGAGTTGTGTGTTATACTCGACCTGTTTAACAAGTTTATCTACATTTGAACCGATTTTGGGAGTGATACCTCAATAGTGGTTTTTTGAACAACTTTTTTCAAAATTAAAAAATCCAAAAAATCAAAAGATGACCGTTTGTGAGGAAATTTTTGAAATTTGTGTGAATCGCTGTATTTCTTCAAGAACTAACCCAGCTGGTGCGCAAATTCTACCATTTCCAGCCGTTTTGGAGCGAGAGTGACACCTCAAAAAACCACTCTTGAGGTTCACTCTCAAAATTGGCTCAAATGTGGATAAACTCGTTAAACAGGTCGAGTGTAATACTTATTAAACCAGATTTTTAGCTGCCCAACTTCATATTCATTATTCACGCCTTCTGGAGCAAATTCAATATTCTGGAGAAATTGAAAAATCGCGCTGGAGGCTCCAGAATGGCTGGGATTTATAAAATTTGTATTTGAGTAATTAATTTTAGTTTTGGGACTAATTTTGACCATTTTTATTGATCAAGTACGTACTTTTTTTTAAAAAAGCATAAATCGCCAAAAACAGTCAATTTTGAATTTTCAAAAATTCGCTAAAAATTGAAAAATGAACTTGGGTAGCTGAAAATTTGGTTTTGGGGGTTTTAGACTATGCTCTTTCCAAAAATCGCAGTCCCGTTCAAATCGGAGTGTGACACCTCAAAAGGTTCCCTTGTTAGCACTTTCAACCCGAGATGTATCGAACAATTTCATCAATATTATTCTAGATTTTGATCGAAAAAGAGAAAGTTGAAAACCATGAACTAAATCAAAAAAATATACTGGTCAGCATTTTTCAAAACATACCATTCTAATTCTCAAAACCATTCGAGTCCTTAACTCGAAACTGAACCTTTGAGGATGGTGAGAGAGAATCATTCGAGCTTAAAATATTGAAAAAAAATGTCACAAAGGTGTCATAGTATGATAGTAATTCAACCCCTCCGAAGGTCCACTTCAGATTGAGTTGACTTTTTCCGGCAGGTACGATACAAATAGCACCAAACATGTAAACGAATGGGAAACCTAAACTCGTAATGTTTCACTCGACGTAACGTAGTTAGCACATAAACAGTGGAAAAAGTGTCTGTACTTCGACTCGGTGACGCGCGTCTAAAACTACACTGAAAAGCGCGATCAAGAAGAAGAGAAGAATTCGGTGCACAGCGAAAGAATCCAAGTAGAAGATACGCTTAAAAGTATACAAGTAGAAGCGAAGTTGGAAGTTTTTGTGAAAAACTTCACAGCACAGCACAGAACAGAACGGTACAGTACAGCAGAGTACACGTTAACGACGAGGAGAAATGGAAAATACGTACAAGATAACAGACAGCAAACTATTTTTGCGTTTAAAACACATTATTACATAGTACATTCGATCTCAAAAAAGCTCGCTGCTGCTCTCGCAAAACCCCCGAAGGGGTTCCAAGCTACACTATACATTGCGTCGCCGCAATATAATAAGTTTAGAGTTTCATTTTAAATTGTTAGCGAACTATACTGATAACCACTCTCTTACCCATTAACTTTATACACCTCGGCCCCGGTGTGGTGCGGTGTGCTACACTGAATAGCATCGGCGAAAAAGAGATGAAGATGGTGCTGCTTTCTTAAGAAAAATAAACCCAATTCTTCCCTCAAAATTACCCTATCATCTCGGGAAATACGTCACATGTTGCTGTTTTCAGAATCGAAACCGCTATCGTTGTGTTGATTTACCTTTTTTTTTCGTCATATTGTAGGTACTATTCTTTTCCAATCTTTTTATATTTTTCTATATTTTTACTTATTTATTTTCGCATTGGTTGGTGTTTTTTTCCTGCGTTGAATTCCTTTCTTTTTTTTTTTTATTGGTGCTCTCTCTTATTCTAGATTTTCTTATTTTTACCACCTACTGGTTGGAAAATAGTTGAAGAATCATTGTTATTTTATCTTTCCTAAGGAAATATCTATTTGCACATATAAACTGTAACAATATAATGATTCGTAGCGTGTACACTGTACAAGTTTGGAATTTAAAATTACGATATACTCGCTCTATTTTATCTATACAGTTGTCGCATTCGAGTGTGGAAATTGTTGGAAATTTTCTTTGTGTATTGGAAATATTGTACTTTAGTTTATCGTAGATTTTTATTCCAACGTACGTACTATATCGAACTTAGCAGCCGATATTATACAACAACTGTTTTCATGCACCATGCACAGAGTATATGTAGAGACCTAGTTCAGCGAGAAGAAAGACGTTACGTAGGGAGAGAAAAGACTCGGAAAAAGAACACCCCATCTGCGTGGCGATATATTTCTCCTTCACGGCACGCGAGTAAATTGGGTTTGCCTTCGCCGTTAACCTAGTCTGAGCTTCGATGGCAAACGTATCAAGTGTCGATTTTCTTCTCAAATTAACCGAAAGCGAATCCATTTTTATTTGAAACAAACATTAAATGCAGGACGTGAAAATACCGTACATTGCCAAGGCATGCGGTAATGACCGTGTCGTCGTCTAAAGTTGTTTTTTCGACCTTTACCCCGTTCTGTAAATGGGACGTCCTTTATACGATACCCTCGTCGATGAGTTTTACGTGTACAGTCTCGTAGTTTTATTCGAAGATATGGGTTTGAAGTGTTTGATGCAGAAGGTATTACTCGTATATGAGTCTGGATTGGGTTGATTGCATTTTATACGTATTACCTGTAGTTTGATGGAATCAAGGTCGTTTTTGTATGATTTCTAAAGGAAGAAGGAGAAGAGCATCAACTCACTTGAAAGTGGTTTAAATCAAAACATAGCCCCTCTTAGAAGTTGGATTTTGTCACTTTATATAATGTTTTCAAAATTGCTGCCCTCGATCCGACATCTGAGAGCTCGGTTTCGCTTTCAAGGGGAAACTGTTATCAGAACGAGATCTGAAAATCGAGATTTTGATGATAACCGTATTGTGTTTTTTAAAATTTTGAGTTCCAATCTTCATTCTCTTCTCTCACCTTGAGTCTTAACTTTGAAATCGAACGGTTTGCAGAATGCGACTTAGTGCCATTGAAAAGCTGCAAGTGTAATTAGACAACAAATTGTTTATTTTCAATAGTACTGAACAAGATTATGACCTTACTTTTTCCATCTGACCCGTCCCATGTTCCTCAACAACCTCTCAATTGAGTTCAAAATATGAAAATTTTGACGAAGTAGGTAGTCCACATTTTTCAACTGAAAAGCTTTGAGAAAAATTGACGAATAGATCTTGTCAGATTTTTGAAAACTTGAAAACTAATTTTGATCACTTTCTATTTTATTCAACATTTGTCTGATTTTTGAAATCTCAGAAAAAATGCCCAGAATTTTCGAACGCTTGGAAAAACGACTTTTTTAAAGGTCTTCCAAAATGAAAATTTGGTCATCTGAAAATCATTACCTAAAATGTCATCATTTTTCATTTTTTCAATTTAGCAAGCAGTAGACACCTTCCTTACCATTAATAAGCCTCAAATTACCAGTGGACAATTTTCTGGATATTACCAAAAATTACATAAATAATGTACTACAAATAAATGGGTAAATTTACGAAAAATGATGAAACATTTACCAGAACGTACCATCAATTGTTTATTGCATTAGTAAATTTTTGGCAGAATGCTTACTTATAATTTCTAGTAATTTTGAGTACGTAATTTGTCATTTATTGCAAATCACCTGTCATTTTTAGTTGATTTTCAGTGTCTTTTGGTAAATTGCTGGTCATTTCTGGTAAATTACTGGTAATTTCTAGTAAATTACTGATTTTTTTTGATAAAATACATACCAGTATTTTTTAATGTTGTACACCTGAAGAAAATAAATTTCTGGTAATTTCCACCAATTTTTCCTTGTTTAGTATTTTTTGTAAATTTTTAGTTTTTGTTAAATAACTGGTCATTTCTGGTAAATTACTGGTAATTTCTGGTATTTACTGGTAAATTACTGGTAATTTCTGGTAATGTCTGGTAAATTACTTGTAATTTTTGGTAAACTACTTGTATCTTTTGGTAAATTACGGCAATTTTTGGTAAATTACTGATCATTTTTGGTAAAATACCGGTATTTTTTTGATATTGCAAACCTATGGAAATACCTGGTAATTTTGGGTAAATTACTTGTAATTTCTGGTAATTCTTAGTAAATTCCTGGTAATTTCCTGGTAATTTCCACTAAATTTTTCTTATTTGGTATTTTTTGTCAATTTTTAGGTTTTGGTAAATTACTGGTAATTTTTGGTAAAATATCGTTATTTCTTTGATGTTGTAAACCTTTGGAAATACATATCTGGTAATTTCGGGTAAATTACTTGTAATTTCTGTTGAAATACTGGTAATGTTCAGCATTATAAATTTAAGGTAGTTTCTGGTAAATTTCTGGTAATTTCCACTAAATTTTTCTTGTTTGGTATTTTTTGTCAATTTTTAGGTTTTGGTAAATTACTGGTAATTTTTGATAATTTTTGGTAAAATACCGGTATTTTTTGATGTTGTAAACCTATGGAAAAATCTGGTAATTTCGGGTAAATTACTTGTAATTTCCTGTAAAATACTGGTAATATTCAGCATTATAAATTCGAGGTATGTAATTTCTAGTAATTTTTGGTAAATTTCTGGTAATTTTCAGTAAATTTTTCTTGTTTGGTATTTTTTGTAAATTATTGGTAGATAATTGCTCGTCAATTATCTGCAATTTTTGTATATCATCTGTAATTTTTGGTAAATTACTCGTTTTTGTAAATTTTTGTAGATTTTACTAAAAATTTATTAATATTTATAGAATTGGTGGTAATTTACGATGAGTAATTTTGGTAAATCACTGGTGAGTGGTAACTTGAAATTACTGGGAATGTCTCGCTGGTAAATTATTAGTAAATTCTGGTAAATTGAATACTGGTTAATTCTCTCAAATTATCGTCTGTTTTTTGTATATTTTAGTAGAATATCTGCCTTTTTGGCATGAATATGTTTTTTGTCGTGAGGGGGGGGGGGGTGCTGAGCGTCCAGTATTTCAAGACACTGATCTTATTCATCTTACTGATGAGATCCTGAGATCATATCAGACATTCTGTCGTACTTTTGATAAATTGGAAAAATGCTTATGACCTTCACTCTTCGACCTTGCTCGTTCTTCTGTCCCCTTATGCCTTTCTCTTCGATTGGGATTGAAATCTAGAAACTAGAAATGCTGTATTTTAAAATACACGTTGCACGATTCGAAAACTGCTGCAATTTTTCGTGTTTCGATTCACGTGGCAAATACAAATAACAAACTAAACATTCAGTCGCCCACTCGTGCTCTTGAAAATGCACCAAGTCGATGACGAATTTCATCAAAATATTATACCTATAGCTTTCGTATGTATTGAGAAGTGGCAGTGAGTGGTTTTGATTTCGATACGTGTGTGAGATGCGGAGGGGCCAAGTGGGATACGATGCCACGATACTAATACCTACACACATAGTGTAATGAAGTTTGTTTTAGCGAAATTGAAAACTTTCGTTGCGTACTTTTTCAATGGAGGTTTATTAGCGAATGTCGGACAAGCCTGATGATTGGAACAGGGACAAGGAGGCAGGAGAAGGGTTAGAAATTTTGCGACGCGTATGCAATACGACGACGACGACGAGTTTGACATACCTACTCGCGTTATATGTAGTAGAGCAGAGACCAGAGTGAGGTATTCGTATGTACTACGAGTACTTTACCTGCCTCTATACACAGTACAACACACCATACACACGTTTTGTAAATTGAAAATTCAAGTTCATTTATAATTTATAGATTATATCAGCGAGGACGATATACCACACGTACGCTCTGTATTCAGCTTCTAAACCCAGCAAGTGAGAGAGAAACTGAATAGTTGAAACTGCCTCTCGCTGTGTGTCTATTCCTCTATACATACTATATACCAGCCATCGTAATACTCGTACTCGTGGTGTATGGTTTATGATGCGATATTATACTATACGTATAGAGTGTATAACATCGCCATAATGGAAGAAGTTGAATAGCGTCGCGTCACATTAACGACGACGACGACGTCGACGACGATATAAGTTATACTTGTACACGAGGATGAGCTGAAATCGGAGCAAGAGGCGTACAGAAATATAGGTCCTGTAGATGTTTTTATTATTTGCGTTTGTCAACGTATAATATTATACGTACGAGATATGTACTTTTATATCCACGAATTAAGGCAGTAAGGCGCGAAAGAGAGCTTAATTTGTAAATAGGCTACGAAGTTGCGATGACGAGATTTACTCTATTGAAGGGGGTGTTCCCCCTCCCTCTCGTACTACATCTTATAGTATAATATGAAGGATTTCCAACCCTGTGCTGTAAACGACGCTTAAGTGATTTTTTGCTTTACTTGTGATCGTGTTTTTTTCTCTTTTTTTTACGAGAGCAGATTGATGGAGAAGTTGAAAGAGCAGGAGGAGGGTGCGACAGAAAAACGACGAGGACGACTACGACTTAAGAGAATATACAGCAAGCGAAAAAATTCAATATACCTGGTGTACCTGTCAGGGGAATGCTCGTTTGTTGTGGCAGTATATAGGAGTAGATGGTGGAATTACGACGCGAAATATACTCGCAGCAGAGCACAGCGCGGTGTATTTTCGTTGGTTGTTGGTTGTTCTGGGCTGGCTGATGTTGTTGTTGTACAACGTTTATAGTAATAGACGTCTAAAGCGAGGTATTTTCGTATTTGCAGTAGTTGCGCTAAACCACCGACATTCCGTGGTGGTTGAAGGAATGCGAGATTTTGTAATAATTTTCCACTCGAGTTTTTACGTAGGTACGTAGGTACCATGGCTGCAGAATTATGAACGTAAACGCCTAGAGCAAGGGGTACCTTTGCTACCCTGGTACCACGTAAACAGACGAGAGTTATGTACGATAATACGAGTATAAGGTGTGGGTTATGGGCCCGAGCTTTATGTACCCCGATATACACCTTATGGAGTAGTTTAGGAGACGTTAACATTATTGTTTACCTTTGGGTTATTTTTATACGTTTTAGTGTAATTTTTATAATACATACTAAATTTTTCTCTTTTGTTTTTGGTTTGTTGCAGGTAAGAAATAAGAATACACAAATGGAGTTTTTGGTGGTTTTTTGTTTGAATCCACGATTGAGGTGGCTGGTCTGGTAAGACGAAACATACCTTTACCTACTTATATACTATTTTCTTGGATAACCTAGTTTCGAAATGATTAAAAATTTCGTACCCTTTAATCACGTACGTACGCGAGTCCCCTGCGAATTTCTACACGATGTCGAATTTTTAACGAGCACCATTTGGACAGGTGAACTGAACGTGTGCGAAGGCGTAAAATTTACCTAAGAATGCGACTACGACGATGGCGATGTTTTTCTTGGAAATGTGCGAGTTGAATTTCAGAATTTTCATCGAGTCGATGTGCTTGTACATAGGTATGGTAAGAAAATGAAAATATGTGGGCAGTTGAGAAAATATACGAGTTAACCGCGGAATAGCGACATGTGTCGGGTATTAATGAGAAATGATTCGAGGTAGAGTGAGAAATGAAGTGAGATGTATGCCCAAGGGGTTGGCAATGTTGGTGGAGTTTTTGTGAAATTGAATATTATGTATTTCGTGTTTTGTTTAGTTTTTTTGATGAGGTGCTCAGAGAAAGGGGTTCGTGTTTGGTGGTAAACAATCGAGTAATAATTTAATTTAGTTGTTTGTTTTCTTGAGACATTTTTTTGGAGTTTTTCGAATGGTAGATGAAGTAATAACGAGTACCTGCTGCGGTAATTCTGACACCCTTTTGGTGACGTTTTGTTTATTATGGCTTCGGTATGGTTTTAAGAAATTGTTTTTTGATTATTGTGCTACCTACATTTTCTGTTGTCCAAGCTCACAATTCATTCAGAAATGGCACTAATTTTAAAATTCTGGTTTTTTGCGACTCCATCGTCTAAAATTGTTGGATTTTATGAGTAAATAATTCCGTATTTTTCGATTTTCAAGTACAATAGAGTCGTGGTCGTTGAGAGGGAAGAGGCGAAGGGGGAAATTTGTTTTGAGCCCACGCATTCTGGAGGGTCTGGCAAAAGAAGGGCCTGTGATGAAAGAAAAAATTGTTTTTTTACTTCTCAAAACACAAATTTTCAAAAGCTTGAAATTTCTCAAAAAAAAAAAAAAAATCATACAACTTTAGTTTTAAAGTGAAAAAATAAGCGCTTGCGTAAAAAGTATCATTTTTATACCTCTCGAAAAGGAAATTTTTAAGAGAAATTGCGCTCTCACTCGGACCTATTTTCTTAAAAAATAAATTTCTTGCATAAAAACATCGCTTTTAGTTCTCTCAAAATATAAATTTTCAAAAGGTTCTGTCCTTGCTTCACTGAGTTGTGCGATAGTTAGCGTAATTTTTTGTATCACTTTTCTCGTGTAACGGAATTAACACTGGTTTGCACCAATCTTCTGGCCATTCTCTTTTGCACCATATGTTGTTGCATATCTTCCAGATCACCTTCTCTGCTTTCTTACCCATGGACTGTAGGTAGTATCTCAGTCTCAATACCATCACATCCAAGCTCTTTGCATTTTCTCAACGCCTTGATAGCATCCCTTACTTCGTCAAGTAAGATTTCTGGCTCTTCTACACTATCCACTTCAATTTCTGGTAATTCATTGTTGTTTGGGTTTTGTGATTCACTCCGATATAGCTTGCTACAATGCAATCTCCAGTTCTCTAGAATTTTATTTGAGTCCCATGTGACTGTACCATCCTCAGCTGTGATTTCACATGATCAAGGTTTAAAATCGCTGGTGATCTGTTTTATCTTCTTGAACAGTATGCTTGATTCGTTGTGGTCTGCATACTCTTGAATTTCCTCACAACATCTGTTCAGGTAGGCTTCTCTGTCGTTCCTGTAATTTCTCTGAATGCATGTATTCATGGCTTTGTACTTGTTATCATTTCCTTCCAGTTTTTCCCTGGCTTGTTAACTGGTTTTTAACCATTAACTGTAACCGTAAATTAACCGGTAAATTAACCAAAAAAAATTAACCATAACCAAAAAACCTTTTTTTTTGAAATATCACTAACCATAACTGTAATTGTAACCGTTTTCTGAGATCAAAATAAACCGTAACCATAACCTTAACCAAAAAAAGGTTAAGAAAAAAACCGGTTACAAAATTTTAAAATTCATTTCTTTTTATCTGAGTGTTTTTCAATGTGATTTGTAGTGATTTGTAATTTTAATCAAAAAAATGATCAAAAGATTAAAAATATTACCAGTTTTCCAATTTTTTAAAATTCAAAATTTCAATCTCCGACAGAATTTTTGGAAATTTTAAAATTTTTAACTGTAATTTTAACCATTAACCAAAACTTTAAGCTCAACTGGAAAAATTACCACCAAAAACTGTAACCTTAACCTTAACCATTAACCAAAAAAATGGTCATCAATAACCGTAACCTGAACCTTAACCGTAACTTTAAAAAATGAATAACCTTAACTGTAACCTTTAACCGAAAATTTGAATTTCTTGTTTAATTTTTAACCGTAACCTTAACCGGAAATTTTTTTTCGGTTAACAAGCCTGATGTTTCCTGCGACATCCATGGTTGACGTTTTTTCAGTTCTTCCTTCCTATTCTTGATCACCAAATCGTGTTTCTTTTGGATTTCTGCCTTCATATTTTCCCATAAGGTATTTGGGTCATTTTCATCCGTGTGATCAATATTTATTTGGACAGCTCAAGTATGTTCCTTTCTTGGTTAGTAAGGTATTTACGATTTTTCTTTTTAATCGGGAAAGTTCTTACCCCCCCCCCCCCTCCTCTACAAATCAGTTGGCAAATTTTCAGTCAAACTCACTTCCCCTCCTCCTTTCAAAAAATCTCTTTACAGTTTCGTCCTTAGAAATGGGGCCAAATTAGCCTATATTTGACCAGAGCCCGCATTGGATCTTGAAGAACCTGAATAAAATTTATCCTAAAATTTTCCATCTTGGTTGCAGAATTTTTCCAAATAATGTTCTTTTCAAAAAGGAATTCTCGCGGACCCCTTGGATTTATTTTGATTTGCTTCATGATCGCCCTCCCCCTTTCCCAATTGGAAAGCCCTAAAAAAAATGTCATGAATCAAAGTTGATAATTTTTTTTCAAAATTCCTGGTTTTTGAGTCTCAATATTTCTAAACAGGTACCTCTAAATTTTTCTCCTTTTATGAAACCCCTGCTCCCAATTTGGAGCTACAGCATGGCATAGATGAATTGAAAATCAAAGGTTGTAAGGTGTTTGAAAATTTTTCATTTTTGGATAGATTTGATCTACGAGTAAATAACCCTTTTTTCATGTGAAAATTTCTGTCGTCTGCTACAATATTTTTGACCTTTTATAGTTTTGAAGTGTTTTTTTTTAGAAGGAACCAATGCTGTTTTAGGATTCATGGGGAGTCTTTGTCGCAGAAATGGACAATTTTCAAAATAAACCATGCCGACTTTATGATTATTTTTTCAATTTTCTCCAGTTGAAGCGGGGGGGGGGGGGGTCCGAAAATAGAGACCAAAATCGGTTGAGAGACTGGAGACGGTTTTTTTTGGAAAGGAAATTATTTAAAATAATTCTGGGGGGGGGGGAGATGAAAACTTTCAGATAAATTGGATTTTTTTCGCTAATTTCTAAGGCTTTCATGCTAAAAGTACCGACATTAAACTGGGGGGTGGGGCAAGGAAAGGTTTTTTCTTGATAAGGGATTTATTTAGAAGAATTTTGGTACAGAAATGCAAATTTTTCTAACAATTTTACTGGATTTTGGTCTCCCAGGTATTCCATTTTCATTTTTTAAATTGTTTTTTTGTGTTTTTATTTCAAATTTGAGAGCTTTATACAAGGGATTAAAATAACTTCGGGAGACGGGGGGGTTGCTTTTTCTTGAAGAAGAGGGTCTGTAAAATAATTCTAAAATAAAAGGTTTTCAAAATGAATTCAATTTTTTTCATTTTTTAAAAACTTGGAGACGTTTTTGTCACGACTCACTTCAAGTTATGGGAGTCAAAATTTTAAGGAATTTTGGTGGGTGAAAACAAAAAAACTTTTACAAAACGGAAATTGATTGAAAGCCATTTCTGAACACTTTTTCTATAATCATGTTCTCATTTTTTCATTAATTTGAGGTATTGATAATTCAATTTTGAAAAATTCGTTCTTTTTCAATCAATATCTCGTGGTCTTCATTGAAAGTGAAAACATCTTGGAATGTGAAATTATACGCTTAATCTTCATAAGTTTTCTGAAGGCTTCAGAATTGCTCGAAATTTCAATAAAATTCTCCAAGGCTTCAAAAATGAACTTTGACTCCTGGGATTTAGTCTGATGGAGTACTTTTGCATGATCTTTTGACTTTGGATTCTGCCCATTTCATTCCATTTTTCTCGAGTACTGTGTTTTGAATCAATCGCGTCAGTTAATCGAGTAAAAAAAATGCCTTCAACAAACACGTGTTTTTTTTCGCTGGCGACGTGTTGATAGAATTGCATAATCGGTTCGCCGTAAATACGATATCGAAATACGACGACGCCGACGTGTTAGTACTCGTAAAATTGCATCGAATTTTCCTCATTCATTGTCAATCGTTGGCGAATAATACTCGAGTTATTCTTTCTCCGTGTCTTATTCGGGTAAAAATGAGAGAAAAAAAAGTAAGAATAACGTGTGAAAAATACGTAATAAAAATCACACCCTCGAGCCACGATAATAAGGGGAGATGAAAGAGAAAAAAATCCACTGATGGAAGGGGGGGAGCGAAAAACAAGTTCAATTTGTCTGAAATTCTTTTAAATATTTTCGTTTCGTATTGGTTCTTATCTTGTTTCTCGTCGGGGTACCCGTTTTCGAATTCATTCGCGTGGAACAGTTAATGAAATGAAGTCGCTTTTTATAAACTTTTCTTACGTTCGTTTCATCTGCTGCCCCCTCCCCCTCTCCATCGCTCTCGTATTACTATGCTAGTTTGAGCCGAGCCGCGCCGGCTGCTGCGAAGAAATTTCGCGCGCCAAGTATCAAGTTATTCGTGGGAAGGGATTCTCTCCTCGCGTTGACGAAGATGACGACGCCGCCATTGCCGAATTTAAAACTTGCCACTTTGAAAGTTTATTTGACGAAGGAGCAGGCACCGAGGAGTGAGGAAGGGAGTGGAACAGGCCGAAACACGGTTCTGTTCTGCCAAACGATGTAGCGTGTTTAAAAGAAAGTAAAAAAAGAAAAAAAAGAGGAACTCCTATAATCTTTCAAAAATCTGCAGATTTCACCGGGAAATTCGTGTACTCGAGTCGATTTCTCGTCTCGAGCTTTTAAACACACGCAGCTCAGCTCAGAGAGGTCCTAAGAGGAGAATTTTTAAAGAAATTTTTAACGCCTCGTGTACCATATAGTTTTTAATGTATTCTTCTTTAGTATAAGACGTCGTTGTCGTTATCGTGTAACTTCTGTTGCTGATCATCAACGTGTGTCTGTGTAGTGGTGCAGTATTAAAGTACCTGCCTAGTTTTTACTCGCAGTGTTCCTCCCTTTCTCTCAGTGTTTTTTGCACGTAGAATTTTATCACCAGCGTTCAAAACAAGAAAAAACATAACGTCGAGTTGAATCTCGTTGAAAAATCATATTCTCTTTCACCGGAGAGAGTTTTTTTTTTTACTCTATACACTCTCTTGTGTTTTTCTTTCTCGTTGCCTCTCTTCTTTTCAACGTGTAAAAGGTGTATCACAAAGGAAAATACCATTTAATGACGAAGTTTTCAAAATCACCGTGTACCTCGTACCTACTATACTACCGAAGAAGGAACACATTAGAATGAATTTTTTAAGATGTAAAAGCACGTTGAAGTGGAATGTTTTCGTTTCCTCTTAAGGGGTTCGTAAAGTACTCGTACAAACGAGCACGACGATCCGAGCTTTATATTTTTCATCAGCTTTGTCTTGCTTCGTTCTGTACAGAATCAACATGTTTGACACTGAATTGGTATCGAGTAAAGGGTGTTTTTGGCTGGAGCGAGCGTGTTAAATGGGGAAATTATGGTACGAGTTTGACACCTCCTGAACATTTAAAATGTTATTTTTTCTAATGAAGATGACAACAAGCTATTCAAATCAAGTGCCTGTCGTTTCGGTAAGTAATTGTTAGCATGTCGAGGAGTAGAGTATTAAGCGAGTGGAACAACGATGAGTACATAATATGAGCTGGACGTTGTTCGAAAATTTTCAGATGGCAGGGGTGGGTCTGACCTGTGGAAGGAAAGGGAAGGGAGCCAAAATCTGTTTCATTTTTTTTTCAAAATCACTCATTTTAATTTAAAGCAATGTTAACTCAATCATTTTGCAAATTTTTTCGATTATATTCATAATCAGTATTGCCATCAAACGTACACAAATTACTCATCTATATTCAAACACAATGATCATTCTGCTGTAAGTAACGTCACATAATCCCATCATCATTAGACTCTGGTACCTTTCATCCTACATCGGTCAAGTAATCAAAATTATTCTGCCTTGTATCTATTTCAACTCCATATTTCAAACTAATCTGGTCAGAGTAATCATATCAGAGATGTTCCCAGGTAGATACAAGAAACCGTTAACTAATTCGCAAACAACATTGTCGACGAGGGATACCAGCTAGGATAGTATAAATACTGCGCGAATCTTGTTCTTGGAGTAATTAAAATATCCTACGTACAAACTATCTCTTTCGCAATAATCAGCGAGAAAATTTCGCGTACCATATCTTTGAACTGAGCGGATAACCGATTTGATTACCTAAACTCGTGGGATCTCCTTTTGATGCTGTGAGCGACTATAACTACGGCTGTACATATGCATATATTTCAATATTGGACGGCGATGACGAGAGACGCGTTCGGTATTTACAATTCGCGTGTATTAATCTGTTCATCGGCTTTAAACGTCCATCGTTCATTATATTTTGTCACTGGCCGTATCGATTCTCTATCTCTCTCTCTCTGTGAGTATGGGGTACTTCTCACCCTCGTCTGCTCTCAACCCTGTGTGTATCTTTATCCTTGCTTCGTATCAACTATACGACTACGACTACGGTATAATTATAACTTATTATTAACCACGGTGTAATTATTTTACAAGCCATTTTCCTGGTTCTCTTTCATCCGTATTAATCCGTCGACCGGCGATGGCTCAACGAAACGGGGAGAGGGGCAGGGATCATTACCTACGCGAAAGCGAGTGAAAAAGTTGGTCAGCCGGATCGTTATTATGTACGTTATAATAGCATCGATTTTAATACCACAATGTCTATTTTACCAAGTGCAAGCCATGTTCTTTTTCTAGTTTTCGACAAAAGTAGAATCATCATCATCGTTTGTTTCAACAATGAGAAATTTTTCTATACTTATTCGTAAAGTAACATTGGGCAATGCTGAGTCAACCGAAAGTCTTTTTAAGACGATACGGTGATTCGAGGGACACTTTAGGTGGTGCAGTTTTTAAATTACGAGGAATGTATAGTGCTGAAGTGGTAAACACTGATTTTGGAAAAATGATGTGCAATCAGTCAAGGTGTCTGGATCGCGTTTGTGAGAGCTGAGATTCATTTGGACAGATTTTAAGACATTTTTTGGAAAGCGGCTATTCTAAAATTCTACCGAAGACTCCAGAACGTCTGGAAGTGATCTCAAATATTAATCTGCAAGGCTGAATACGTGAGTTTCATCAAATTTCAGAATTCAGATCTCTGATTGCAATTGATGTTTATGATTCCGAATCACGAGAAGTTGGCAAAATGATCGTAATCACAACAACAATCTTCCAAGGGAACTTCCACACGGTCTAATCCCCCCCCCCCCGGATATAAAAACCTTTCAACTACTCAAATTCATTTCTAGATTTTAGACGTAGGAACATACAGTATTATTTTTGAGAATTCAAAATCAACTATTTTTGGCGATTTATGATTTTTAAAAACATAAATAGATAAGAAAAAATTAGGTCCGAAACTGAGATAATCTACCCCCTTTCCGCCAAATTTCGTCATTTCTGGCCATTCTGGAGCCTCCAGTGGGATTTTTTATTTCTTCAGAATTCCAAAATTTTCCCAAGAGGCGATGTTCTCAACCTACTTGAAGGGTTCATCTACATTTGAGTAGATTTCCAAGAGGAAATCTCGAGTGCGGTTTTTAAACCAGCATTCTCCAATCATAATTAAAACTAGGTATTTTTACAATTTTGCGAAAATTATCACCTCCTTTTCACATTTTGGCAACAAAAAAAATATATTTTTTCTGTAAATATTGGAAAAAAATGAAATTTTTTTCAAATTTTAGCAATGAGGTCCTTTTAAAATTCTTGCAAAAATATGCAATATTTTGACAACTATGGCAAAAATTAGAACTTTTTGACAATTATTTCAGCAAAAAAATAACGCTTTCTAACGATTTTCAATTTAAGCAAAAACGGATTATTTTTTTTTTTTGTCAATTTTGGCAAATATTGGGATTTTTTGAAAAAGGCAAGAATTGAGATTTTTAAACTAAAATTGGAACTTTTTGCCAGTTGGTGAAAATTGGGGCTTTTTTTACATTTTTGCAAAAAATGAAACTTTTCAACAATTTTACCCCAAAATTATAAAATTTTGACAACTTTGGCAAAAATTGGGGGCTTCTTTGATAAAAAATTTAGGGTTTTAGCCAATTTTGATGAAAAATTGGACTTTATCACATTCGGATTAGAGAGGATTGGTTTTACGAGTAGACAAAATCGTTACAAAAATTTGCGCAAATTTATTTCACCACGAACAGAAAACTTGACTTTTCAAATTTCTGCAAGAAATCGACACCCGGATGTGGAGAAATTCTTTAAACAGGTTGAAAATAAGAGACAGCTCGTTTTTTCGCAGCCCAAATTCATTTCCACGTCTTATGGAGAAATTTTGAAACTCTGGAGAAATCAAAAATCGTGTTGGAGCAGGGTTCCATAATGGCTGGAAATGGTATAATTTGAATCAAATGGGGGGGGGGGGAGGCTTTGGTTTAAAATAAGTAATATATCGTCATTTGTAAAAATTGCCAAAAATTTCCATACGAACAGGAATTTTTTGAACTTTTTTTGTCATAAAATTCTGGTCAAAAAATGCACTCGAAGTGTTCGCCTGAAAATCGGTCCAAAAGCTGAAAAATTTGTTGAACAGGTCGAGAATGAGCCCCCAACTCGATTTTTAGCCACTGAAATGAATTCCCACGTTTCTTTACGAAATTTTGAAATCCTGGAGAAATCTGAAATCGCACTGGAGGCTCCAGAATGGCTCGGGATAGTGACATTCGGATTCGGAAGGTCGGTGTACAGTCATGTACAAATTTCAAAAAAAATTTCAATGCGAACATATAAGCTTGTTGGTTTTTTATCATAAAATTCTGACCAAAAAAAAATTGCACTCGCGGTGTCCGCCTGAAAATCTGCTCAGATTGATTCCACCCTTTATTATGGAAAAATTTTGAAATTCTGGAGAAATCCAAAACCAGTCTGGAGGCTGCAGAATATGGCCGAAAATGATGGAATTCGGTTCGGGGGAGTTGATATCAGTTTCAGAACTAATTTTAATCATTTTGACCGAATGAATTCTTACATTTTCTTTGAAAAAGTAATCGCTGAAGATGGTGAATTTTGAATTTTCAATCCAAAAGTCAAAGAAATAATATGTAGGATGATTATTCAAAGTCATCGAAATACGTTCTGCAACTTCTTAAAAGTGAATTTTCATTATTTCGGATGGATTTTTAATCTTGAACTACGTCAACTCCAGCTGCCAGCACGACAGAAGTTTTTCCTCAATTTGACCTGCATTGCTCTCACTAAATACATCAATTTGGTGGACTCCAGTCTTAATGTTGTAGTTTAGACAATGATTTAGCTCTTCAAGAAATTTTCTGTAATTTTACAAAGTTACAATTTTTACAAAAAAGTATGATTGTTTGGTAATTTTGATGAAAAAACTGGTTTTTTTTTTTGCAATGTAAATAAAAAAGCCAGATTATTGGAGATTTTGACCAAAAAAGTTTTTTTGAAATTTTGGCACAAAACAAGATTGTCTGACAATTAAGAAAAACTGGTTTTTTGGTGGGTCTTTTTTTCAGTTTTTACAAAAAAAAGTAAGATTTTTTGCAATTTTGAGAACAAAAAATAAAGTGTTTCTGCAATTTTGAAAAAAAACGGGATTTTAGCAATTTTGATCAAAAAGAACCGGCCATTTCAATAATTCTGACAACAAAAACAGTTTTAATACTCTAAACTCGGAAATTTTTGACGAATACGAGACTTGAAAGTGACCCGTTTTTTTCATGTTCTCATAATTTTGAATTATTGGGGGGGGCGGGTGAATCTGGTTTTCGGAAGTGCTTCGTTCGTGATGGACTAAAACTTAATTGAAAAGTGACTCGACTGTTCTGTTCCAAGTTCTAATAAAATTTTTTTTCATTCAGCAGCCGATTGAGGTGGAAAAAAATATAATTTGCTAACGCGTATAAAATCTCTTCATTGGCCGGGAGAGAATTTTTCACCGTTCGACGTCGAAATGCGTCACTGGTTCGATGGCAGAAAAATCCAGACACGAGAGATAAATGAGATTATACGACAATTAGACGACTTATTAGATTCGACATTGTCATTGGCACGTGCGCACTAAAGAATGTAATTCAGACAGCTTTACACAAATGTATCGTAATCAGTCTAACTTAGCTTATATCCTATTGCCTGCTTTTCTCGCCCCGTCTTCGTTCGTGTATACTCGTACACTTTTTGACGCGCATTTCGTAATACCTTTTCGTATAAATTTGTGACAGTCGATTCGAGAATCGAAGCGAAGCACTGTGGCAATCTATATCAATAAACTTTAATTACTACGCGATTTTTTTCTTCTACGCATTACTTATAGAGGTGAATTGACAATAACGTAGGTATATCTTGAAAGTACCTACAGTCGAGAAAATGTGAGGTAAAAAAAAAAAGAAGAAGAAAGGAATAGAAACACCCGATTAACGTTTATTTTTTTCACACCTATGGTATTTTTGGTAGTAAAGTGTATTACGTATTATAGCAGCAGCTTGTATGTGTATATCGTTTGAGTATAAGTAAAAGCTGTGTACAAAAGAAGGCGATATAGGGTTAGGTAGGTTAAACGTTTATAATGGATATGTTACCATATACCCCCAGAGAGCGAGAAAGATGAGGCAGAGTGGTTTAGAGTTATAATTTGTCTCGCCTACGAAATAGCTTGACAGCTCTAAAGCAGGTAACTGAAGAGTAGAGTATTTTTCACGACGTTACGTCTCCTCCTATTCTCGTACCATTTATATACGCTGTATACAACAGACAGAGCACCTATGTATACCCAGCTAGTATACTCGTACTACATAACACAATCTGTTACCTCGACATACTGTATACTGTGTGTGTACACGAGCGAGTATACAGTAGCTCAGCAACATGATGATGATGATGATGATGGCGAAGAAGCTGCTCGCAAAGGTGCCGAGGGGGAGAAAAAAACACCTCAGCTATCGCATCGTTGTTGCGATAATTAAACGAAGCGAAAATACCACGCTTCGAATATTCGTCGTAAGGACGAGTGTTATGTTGTTTTTTTCATTCTTCTTTTTTTTTTTTTTCTAAACCATCAAAATATTCGTCGTTGTCGTCGTCATCATCATGGTAAAGAATATACACGAGAAATTTCCTCTTCCCTGTTGTTTAATACGATGAGGAAAAAATTGAAAAAATTCTACGATAAAGAAGATGAAAGAAAGAGCGAATGTTGGCTAAAGGGGCGACGAAGGGGAGGACGAGAGCATGTATATCGAGTGAACCGAACCGAGCTGAGCCAAGCACGATGGAGAGAAAAGTAATTACGCGAAAATAATGAAGTTGCTCTCTCGTATGAGTTGAATTTTGATCAGTAATTGCGATCGATTTCAATTTCGCTTATATAGTCTCAAATTACCATTCGCAAATTGCCTCTCTACTATACTCATCGTACTGTGTAAAACCAATGCTGGTGTTTTTGTGAATACTTAAACGAGCCGAGCCGCCAGCGGAGCACGAATAAAGCGGCGTAGGGTTTACCGATCGTGTATTGGCGAAAAAAATCCGGGTAAGGGGAATCGTCCTAATTTGAAAAAGACAGCGAAGAAGATGATGACGTGGAATGGTGTAATCAAATGCAGGAGACTGGCTATGTGTATTTTTCAGTTTGTTTTTTTTTGCAAATAAGAGCCTTATGCAGACAAAATTTTAATTTGATGGATTGCTAGGAAGAAAGTACTTTTTTTTGTGCCCAACCCTTCACTCCGGACCTGTAGCGGTTCAACGGTCTCTTTTTTCAATTTTACCCCCACCACTATGATAAAAATGTTGAAAACAATTGTGTTGAAAGGCCCATACTTCCCCTACACATTCCACGTGGTACCAGCATTTTCTCATCACTACTCATGGGTATCGGGTTTTCCGGCAATGCTGTCCAAGGGGGGGGGGTGAGCAGGCATGAAATCCACTACTCAATTTTTATTAGTGATTTTAACGACTGAAAAATAGCAAAAAAGTGACCAAAATTTTGAGAAATGAGAGCAAAGTATATAATGTTGACCGAAGAGCCCGCAGAAGGATCTATTGCACTACCCCCCTCCCTGTCGATCCTTCGGGGAAACTTTTTTCTTACAGGAGGAGGCGTCTTGAAGAACATTTCTAGCCCTTGTCCACAAAAAAAGTGGCCCTTCTCACAAAATGGTCGCTATTTTGATTGACAGGTCAGCCAAAATCGCAGATTTTGCGTTCCAACATAGGTCTTGCATGAAATTTTTCAAACTGTACACAGGTAGATCGAAAGATGAGGAAAAAATTTATCACCTGTCAGAATTTCAAGTGATAAAGTGCCTTTTTCGATTTTTGATGAATTTTTGAAAATTAAATTCAGGGCAAAAATGAGGGGAAAAATCAAAATTTTACCAAATTAACCAGAAAAGCGGAAATTTGAGATATACCCTATTTTCGACACACCAAATCGATTGGAAACCGTTCCAACCCGATTTCAGCAGTTCTGGAGCCTCCAACAGATTTTTGAAACTTGAAATTCCAAAAAAAATTTATCGAATGGAGTTGGAAAGCCGAAATTTATTCTGCAAACTAATTTCAATACGCTACGAGGTCGACTGCAGGTGGATTTGAAGTCATTTTGGATCCTCCAACGACTTTTTGAAAATTACTGGAGCCTCCAGTAGATTTTTGAAACTCAAAATTTCAAATGGAGATGGAAAGCCGAAATTCATTCTGTAAACTAATTTCAATACGCTACGAAATCGACTGCAGGTAGATTTGAAGTAGATTTGGAGCCTCCAGCGACTTTTTGAAAATTACTGAAGCCTCCAGTAGATTTTTGAAACTCAAAATTTTCCAAAATTTCATCAAATGAAGATGGAAAGCCGAAATTCATCCTGTAAACTAATTTCAATACGCTACGAAGTCGACTGCAGGTGGATTTGAAGTCGTTTTGGAGCCTCCAGTGACCTTTTGAAAATTACTGGAGCCTCCAGTAGATTTTTGAAACTCAAAATTTTCCAACATTTCATGAAATGGAGATGGAAAGCCTTGATTTATTCCGCAAACTAATTTCGTTACGCAACGAAGTCGACTGCAGATGGATTTGAAGTCGTTTTGGAGCCTCCTGTGCATTTTTGAAAATTACTGGAGCCTCCAGTAGATTTTTGAAAGGTTGTATGGCGTTTTTTGGAAAACTGTAATTTCCAAAAGGTAGCTGGAAGCTCCAAAACCATTTGAAACTACCATGCAGTCGACTTCATATCGTATTGAAATTAGTTTGCGAAGTAAATTTCAGCTAGCTAACTCCATTTGATAAAATGTTGTGGGAATTTCAAGTTTCAAAAATCTGGTGACTCCAGTAATTTTCGAAAAGTCACTGGAGGCTCCAAAACGACTTGAAATCCACCTGCACTTGACTTCGTAGCGTATTGAAATTAGTTTGCGGAATGAACGTCGGCTTTCCGTCTTCATTAGATGAAATTTTGGGAAATTTCGAATTTCAAAAATCTGCTGGAGGCTCTAGAATTGCTCAAAATGGATTGAAACAGTTTCCAATCGATTTGACGTGTCAAAAATAGGGTATATCCCAAATTTCAGCTTTCTTGGTCAGTTTGGTAAAATTTTGATTTTTTCACTTAAGTCATTTTTGGCCTAAATTTGATTTTCAAAAATTCACCAGAAATCGAAAAAGGCACTTTAGCACTTAAAATTCTGACAGGTGATGAATTTTTGCCCGATCTATCGATCTACCTTTGTACGGTTTAGAAAATATCGGCTCTATCCGGTCACATCGTCTTACATTTTTAATGTTGAACGGTTATTTTTTAATTTTTTTTAAAATGATGATTCTGAAGGATTTTCATGAGAAATATTGATCATTTCCTAAAATTTTGCACTTTTTTTTACACGATAAATCTTTTTAAAAAAGTGACCAATTTTTGCCGAAATAGTGACCAAAAAAACTTGCAAGTGATCAAATAGTGACTAAGTCACCTTTTAACTGACCGAATTTCATGCCTGGGGGTGGGTTGAGGGCTTTTTGAGTCACTAATTTTGGTCAATTTTTAAAAAATTACTAAATGAACAGTCAGTGGTAACTGGTTTGGAACCGCTAAACCGGTTTCAAAAAATCTTCATATTGTGCCTTGTGGTTTGATTTTCTCATTTGAATAAAAAATACAATCGACTCTCATCAGGACTTTTTTGTCACACTATTGCTATCAAACGATGAAAGATAGAAAATACATGGTTGGTTATAGGTATCGTATGGTAGGTAAATAATTACTGTGCCAGTGTTATTACCTACTGTGCGATGTACACTATCAGCGGTTAGATGATAGGCCAAAAGCTCTCAGCGTATACGGGTTTACCACTAAATTCTCAACGTAGACGAGTTGACTGTTTCTGTATACACTTATACAGGGTATATCGTCATCGTTATAGTACGTATTTGTCGTCTATTGCAGTATACGTATCCTATCACAAAATACGCGAATGTTGGTTTATATTATACGAGTACATCGTCTCGTCTGTCTCCTGTATACAGCAGCAATACCACTACTCAAGCTCTCTACTCGTATAAAACCCAATAGCACGTAGCTCTTTCTGTTCATTAACACACTTCCCATACCTCAACACCTCGCTCCTGCATCTTGCTATACATATATATCGTACAACGCTCTCTCGTATCTCGATGCAGCTAAACCTCCATCAATCTCCGGTAATAAATACGTTTTTGGCCGCTTTGAAGCATACCACTAGCGCGTAACCGAACGTCGATAATTAAGTTTTCTTTTTACTCCTTCTTCCAAACCCCCCCCCCCCGCCCCTTACTCAACCATTCACTCGATACGTCTTTTGCTATACATTTCGACGGTGACGACAACAACGAATTCCATAACACATGTACGAGTATTATACAGAGTGTCGCGAAAAGCATTACAGCCCCTGTACGGATTCTAGTTTAGGCAAATCGTGTTACGCACAGTGGGCTGTGAGCACCCTCAAAACGGGCGTAATTCAAAAACTTACAATGAACCCTAAAAAAATGGTACAATGATATCCTCCCTTACGTTTTTGGGGTCGCAGAATACGAATTTGACAATATTTTTTTTGTAGGGGTGGGGGGTGAGGGGGTGAGGGGAGCGAAAAATTCAAAATTTGACTATAATGATGTGTGATATGTCGAAATGTATGTTTTTGAGGGTGTAGATCACGAATCTGACAATATTTTTTTCATAGGGGGTCAATAGTGGGGGCTGAAGGGGGTGAAAACGGTGAAAAATTCAAAATTTGACTATAATGATGTGTGATATGTCGAAATGTACCGAATATGAATAATTCAACTAAAAGTGAGTAATTTTCATCAATTTACTCGATTTTAGTTGTTATAAAGTAATTATAGAGGTATAATTTACGTTGAAACTCCGTTTTTTGCCTACTCTGCTGCATAAATAGGAATAGAAAAAATTTTTGCACGTAGATGCACGGGAAATTCCAGTGGCTGGTAATACTTAAGATAGTGTATTTCAAGATGTTGATTGCCATTTTTGCTCCAAAGTGCTCCGGCGACCTCCACAGTCGATTATAGTGAAAAATCTTGGTGAATTTTGTTAAAATGTGACAAATTTTTTCTTCCAGGGACTTTGACGGCTCCCTAATAGAAAATTCTTCATCCCCCACCCTTCACCCCTTCTACACCCTCGAAAACGTACATTTTGACATATCACACGTAATTATGGTCAAATTTTGAATTTTTCACCGTTTTTACCCCCTTCATCCCTCACCATTCACCCCCACGAAAAAAATATTGTCAAATTCGTGATCTACACCCTCAAAAACATACAATTCGATATATCACACATCATTATGGTCAAAATTTGAATTTTTCACCCCCTTCATCCCCCACCAATCACCCCTACGAAAAAAATATTGTCAAATTCGTGATCTACAACCTCGAAAACATACATTTCGACATATCACACATCATTATAGTCAAATTTTGAATTTTTAAACATTTTCACCCCCTCAGCCCCCACCATTGACCCCCTATGAAAAAAATATTGTCAGATTCGTGATCTACACCCTCAAAAACATACATTTCGACATATCACACATCATTATAGTCAAATTTTGAATTTTTCGCTCCCCTTACCCCCTCACCCCCCACCCCTACAAAAAAAATATTGTCAAATTCGTATTTTGCGACCCCAAAAACATAAGGGAGGATATCATTGTACCATTTTTTTAGGGTTCATTGTAAGTTTTTGAATTACGCCCGTTTTGAGGGTGCTCACAGCCCACTGTGTTACGTGTGTCTCGAACAACCTTGTATTGCCTCCCTCAACGTTTTATATTATGCTGCAGATTATAACCAATGACAACGATATACAGACACAGATACACGTTAAAGGAAGCGTGTAATGATGTCAATGGGTATAATACGAGTATGTAGAAGAGATATCGATATGCAACCATCCGAGCGAATTGCGGATTTTTTCATCTTATTTCTCAGATTTCATTTCATTTTGTTCAAAATTCAATGATATTAAACCGTGTGATAATAGAAATATAGCTCGAGTAATTTTTTTTGGTGGAAATCTATCGTGTGAAATTTTCAAAGTGATTTTGATATGGTCATGCTTTAGTCGTCAATGAGGGGGGGGGATTTCTGTCCACTAAGTGGTTTTGACTTTTTTCTTCCTAAATTTTGCTCAGGTTCCACTTATTTATCCTCAAAGAGAGGTTATTTTTTTTAATGTGATTTTTTTAAAAGGGTAGATAATCTGAATGAACTGACTGTGAGTTGATTTGATCTGAATGGGGAGGGAAAGGAGGGAATAATTTTAAGGTGGCTTTTAGCACATCTCCTAAAATCTCTCAAAACGAAGCCCGGGGGAAGGGTACTCGTATTTCTACCATACTTGATTATGTTTTCTTTTAGCCCGAGTATTGCTGATTTTGCTGTTAAAAAATTCATACATTTCGTTAGAATTTCCAAATTTGAAAAGTACATACAAAAACATCAGATTTGAACAACGGAAAACTCTTAAAACGTTCCATTCTACGCGGTAATTTGCTTTTGTAAAATTATCTGCAACTTTGAAATATATTCAAAAGCAATCTGACCAATTCGTACGCATTGCAACGTTTTTACCTGGAACCCAAAGTGGGTAGGTAATCCTCTTACAGACAAATTTACTAGCTAATTTTTTTTACGACGGACAAACGATAGTACACGATGAAACGAATGTTGAAAAGAGTCGAGGGAACGGGGTGAGGAGAAGGGGTAGGGGGGTTAGGAAATATGTAACATACAGAATTACGTACTGTAGAAAGCAGGCAGAGAGATACACAAACGTGTATGAACGATATATACATATTTTGGCCTTTTTTTTTTCATTCATTCGCGATGAAAGTAGCGGATATCTACATTAATATAACGAAATGAAATGAAACCGTAACAGGGGTAGTGGTTTTTTCATCAAAATGTATAGAATTTTTTACTCAGCAACACAAACGATTCAAAAAAATAGAGAAAAAAACTCCAGCTTACTCGTCCGCGGTGCTCTTGTCTCCCTTACTCGTTGTTTGCTCTGGTTTTATCACTATCCCTTATTCGGAACTTGGGCTTGTACAGCATTGATTTTATATATACGTTGGACGATGCAGGGCAAGGGGTAGCGAAGAGTGAAAAAAATGGTCATCTTTTGTGACCGCGTGTATAGGAAAAAGGCGACCTTTAGCGAATTTATTGTGTAAGCGCGACGAAGAAGACGACCAAAGCAAGAATTTCTTGCTTCGCGGCCATAGAATCATCGTGCAAAATTGATGACGTCACGAAAAAGTCATTTGAACCAAACCCGCGGCTACAATTCCATTTTTTTCTTTCCTGCTTCGATATATAAGGCTCACGGAGGTCCGGTATAAAGTACTGAGGAGGCGACGAAACAGGAGGAGGTTTCTTTCGTCCGGCATTTTTGTACGGATACGCAGCGGTGTGAAATTACGTGATATTTTGATTTATTATATTCTTATATATGTGGCCTCTCTTACGATATACTGTACTTGGAGGTGTTTTCTCTGCTATTTTTTTTCCTCTTTTCGATGCTGCCTAGAAGAAATCACTTTAGAAGTTGGGTATTTTTTTTCCTCGTTTCGTTTTGTTTTAATAAGGTAAAGATAATAAAAAATAATACCGGTAAAAGGTCGCTGGTCGGGTCACCGAGCAAGTGAAATTTTTCTTTTAAAATAAACGAAAATCGATACAATGCAGTTTTCCACTGTTATAGTACATACACGAAATGCTAACGCTGGCATTACTATACAGCTCTGAAGACGAACGAAAGAGGCAGGGCATCGGGGGAAATTCGCCTTGTGTATAGGTTGGCTGTTCTCGCTATTTAGCTTTTACCTTGGTTGTCTTTCTCTGTTCTTATGATGGATGAGGTAAAGTCGCAAATCAAATTGCGCATTGTTCAGGGAGTTTAGAGTGACAACTCGATTAGAGACTCTTTTTCCGGGTCGTTTCCTTCAAGAACCGATATGATACCACCGGAGTGATTTTTTTCCCAGTTTAATTGCGATATATACGTGTAAGGATAGAGTTTCCAGTTACGTATTATGCGGTGTGGAAGGTGAAGGTGTTGAGATGGCGGGGTGAAGGGATATTTTAAAGCTAGAAAATGAAATTGAAAGAATACAAATGAACGGGTTTGCTTGAAACAAATTAATCGGGCGAAATGTTGGTACAAAAATGTCGCATCAAACAGAGCCAAAAAAAGGTAAGAAGCGATGCTTTTTGAGCCGAATTTTATAAATACTCGATATTTTGGATGAAATACGACTTGAATGGTTTTGAAAGATTTCTATAAAAATTCCAGTCATTTTGTTGATGAAGAGAGAGAACATCGTTTCACTCGCATCTAGCTAGGAAATTCGACAAAAAAATGTTTTCTCGAGTAGCATTTACTTTACCCTAATCTGCATGTCAAAGAAGAAACTTTGAAGTCATTTGGCTGGACTAAAAGGATGCCATGAAACTGAAAACTATTAAAAAATAACCGAAGATCAATAACAACGAGAGAGCTAAAGAGCTGAAAAAGATTCATCCCCTGGACCTGATGAAATTCACCCTCACATGTGAAAGTACCTTTCAGACACTGGAAAAGAAGTTTTACACAAAATTTGGACTTCTGATTCCTTCCCAAAATTGTGGAAAACTGCAACAATCATTCCAATATTAAAACCTGATAAAAACCCAAATCTGGCAACTAGTTATCGCCCCATCTCCTTAACTTCTGTTCCTTGCAAAATACTTGAAAAAATGGTTATTAAACGTCTTAATTGGTGTATTGATTCCTCAAACTCTCTTAGCATTTTTCAAAGTGTTTTCAGAAAGAAAAGATCTACCCTAGAGCACCTCTTTAGTTTCCAAAAAGAAATTAGTTCGGCCTTCCAAAATAAAGAAAGTGTTCTTTCAGTCTTTTTTGATCTTGAAAAGGCTTTCGATAAAGCCTGGCGTTATAAAATTCTCCAAAAATTACATTCCATTGGAATTAAAGGACTTTTGGCCTACTTTATTCAGAATTTCTTGACAAACTGTACTTTTAGAGTGAGAGTTAACAATACATAATCAGAATTTTTTGAAATTGAAAATGGAGGCCCCCAAGGCTCAGTTCTTAGCATAGTCTTATTTATACTTTTGATTGATGACATTTCCAATGTTGTTTCTAGACCCATTTCTCTGAGAATCTTTGCTGATGATATAAACATTTCCTTTCATTCAAATAATATTTCACTAGCTCTTCAAGTAATCCAAGAAACCTTTGAAAAAATTGAATCATGGGCAGATTCAAATGGTCTAACCTTCTTTGAGTCAAAAACCCACTGTATACTTTTCACCAAAAAAAATAAGATTCCTCCAGATCTCATTCTCAACCAAAGGACACTCTTTAGAATTAAAAATCACTACTAAATTTCTTGGCTTAACTTTTGATAGAAAACTAAATTGGACTCCACATTTTCTAAAAGTTAAATCAGATATCATGAAACACCTGAATCTGTTGAAAATAATCAAAACCACCAAGTATAATCCATCTCGCAAACTCCTACTTCACTTGTATAAATCTCTAATTCGCAGTAAAATTGAGTATGGAAGCTCATGTTTTGCAAATATCTCAAATAAAACTTCTAATATCCTAAAAACAATTCAAAATTCAGCCCTAAGGATATGTTTAAGAGCCTTCTATTCCTCTCCAATAGATAGCCTTTATTGTGAAACAGCAGAATTACCCCCAGATTTTAGAAGAACTCTCATAACAAACAAATTCATCTCAAATGCATCCACCAACCCTTCCCATCCACTCCAAAACTCAATTAACCCACCAAACCCCCAACATTTTGACCATATAGAAGGGCCCATTTCTAATTTCATCACAATGTTGAATGATCTTCAAATCAATCCTAAAACTCTGATCCAAAAATCAATATTATACCCCCTTGGCTTCTAAAGCCTCCTCAAGTCAATCTACACCTTATTAACTACTCAAAAATAGCTACTCTCCATTAGTAATAAAACAGAACTATCTTGAACTGTTATCAGAATACAAAAAATTCAATCTTTGCTTTACAGATGGATCAAAAATACCAACACTTCACACAGGATATGCCTACTCTATAAAATGATAGAATTTCAAATTTTAAAATCCATAACTGTTCTTCAATCTACACTGCCGAACTCACAGCTATTTTCCACTGTCTCTGTGATATACTCACTTATGAATCAGAAAATAAGTCCTTCTTAATTCAAAGTGATTCCTTCAGCTCACTAACTGCTATCCAAAATATTTTTTCCGATCACCTTCTAATTCAAAATATTCATAAAACTCTATTTGACTTACAAAATTCAAACTTCTTTATGCAGTTTATGTATGTACCCAGTCACGTTGGAATCTTAGGAAATGAAATTGTAGATATTAATGCAAAATCTGCCACCACCCTTTCTCCCCTTATATTTATCACAGCTGACGATCTCAAATCATATCTTCACCCAAAGCACACTTAAGAAATGGCAAAACTTTTGGTCCCTCTAAACCACAAACAAGCTCTTTCAACATAAAAAATCAGCCCATCCTTGGAAAAACCTCTCCCACTTAAACAGACTTGAATAAATCATTATAACCAGATTGAGAATTGGCCACACAAAAATCACACACAATCACCTCTATGAAAAGGCCCCAAAACCCACGTGTCAGTTCTGCCTGTCAGAACTTATATCTGTCCAACACTTACTATTTCACTGCCCCTTCTTACATCAGCACAGACTATCCCTTCAAATAGATGCAAGATCCCAATTCATACCAGACGACCCTTCGGAAATTAAAAAATTCTTAGACCTAACTTTTTGTGCGGGATCAAATCGTGCAGAAAATCCAATTTTTACACCAAAAAGAAGTTTATTTTAGATTTATCTTCTTTGAATTTGGAACCCTCAAAATTAAAATTGGCTCTTTGGTTCAATTTTTTAGAACAAATATCTACTCGTCGATAGCTTCCGATTGAAAAAAAAAATTGCTTCCTGTCTGGCACTAGAGCGAAATGGAAGTACAGGGAACATTCTGAAATTTTCACCTATAGCCAAAAAAATGGGTAATCCACTCAGACGATTGTTTAGTACACATATCAGCGCAGACGAGAAAAACGAGTATTATGTATTTTTTAGAGCCAAAGAAACAGGAAAGACAGAAGAGCAGGGCAAACGTACGAGCCATAAGTGTAAAAAGGAGAAAAAAGGAAGGAAGGATATTGAAAGCACAACTTTTTATTGGCCACGTTGACGGACGTTTGAATGGTATAGATGGGAAAACTATACGATAGTAAAGTCTGCTTTTCTCTCTGGCTGTCTATTTTAAAAGATGATGAAACGTTTTCGCCGGACGAACGAAATTATTTGTTGAACGATTTATCTGATGTCGGTTTTTCAAGTACGCGAGAAACGTTTTCAGTTTTTCACGTAGGTACCTATGAAATATATATGCTATTTGGTCCATATAAGAAGGCGAATTTTTTCGCATCGTGTAAAAATTTATAGCTTATCGATATTACTCGTAAGTAGAGTGTACGTACGATTGAGTGTCGTGTAGACGAGCATGCCAACAAGGGTGGGGTAGGGTGGAGTTGATTATTACGAAAGTGTACTCGTACTTATCGTATCTACTCAATTCTAACCATACAAAGCAGGTGAATGGTAAAGTGAACTCTTTTTACAGCGTTCAGAATGGATTTATTTTATCTCACCTTGTTCCTCTCTCACTCGCACACTTATCTAACAATGTACTCGTATTTTATCAAAATTTGTAGAAAACTTTATGTATTATAAGGGGTCTCGAGAAGCAACGTCCGCGTCCGCCCTACGAATATCTTCTCGTGTAATAGATGGCCCGGTTTCAAGTACATGTATATGCAGATGTAAAAACCAACACCAATACCGACGACGACGTGGGTGGGTATAGAAAAAGCGACGATCGCAGCAGCGAGATGAATTTTCGACAAAATTTGCATGACCAGCGGTTTGAAAAATAGCTGAGAATTTATCGTCGTCGTCGTCGTCCTCGTTGCTCGCCTCGCGAACTCAGACAAGTACTTGCGTGGTTGTATTTGTTCCAAGTTTACAGTAAGGATATCATTTCACTGTTTTACCCTTTTTTTTCACTTCCAACGAAAAGATTTAAAAGCGGCGAGATTTTTCTTGGCAATTTATATCGTAAAGGGTTGGTTGGTTTGATTTGGCGAATATTCACGGTGTGACGTAGTGATAACGGAATTTCCTGAGTGCAAAATTTGTTTACGTGTGGAGAGAGTGTTGGAGAAAATGTTAACGCCTACTTCGGATGTGTGAGAAGTCAGTGTGAGCTTCAGTCAGTTCACAGAGATGGAAAGCCACCCTAGTGACATATTTATAGGCTAGAGGAGGTTGTTGTCGAAAATAATTTACTTTCGATAAAAAATTGCAAAGTTGATCTTCGAATCTCCTTATATCACTTTATCGATGCGTTTCATTTTTTTTGTTTTTTGGAGGTGGGGTTTGCATACGATGTGAGTTGGTTTATATGTAGGTCAAAAAACGCGAAAGATGGCATGGGTGTTTTCAACCCTGAAGAGAGATCAGAAGGTCACCCCTACCTCCTTGATTAATTATAGGAAAGTGCAGGCTGGTTTAATTAAGGCCAAAAGAATCTCAAAAATTGGTTTCAAAATGACTTGACCCTTGAACTGGGTCTAATAGCCAATAGGACGTGAAATTCAAAACCCCGCAATGTCCATTTGCGGAAGTTTCCAAGTTTTGACCTCATGGGGTCAATAGGAAGACTGCAGGTCGGTCAAAAGATAAGGATAAAACCAAAAATGCTTCAACTTCGTGACTCTGAAGAAAGTCGTAATAGGGGTAAAAAAATCGACCACCTCCCAGCCCATCTGTGACACCTTCCATATTTTGACGTCATGAGGTTTTTTGGGAGGAGGAGGAGGGGGGGTTGCAGACTGATTTGATGATCCAATATTCGGGAATTGGCTCAACAATAGTTTTTTTTTTCAATTTTGAGGAGGGGTTGAATAAGATTAGAAAGTTGAAACCAGTAAAAGGAACATCTTTGGTACCTTTGCATAGAACGTATGTGACAAATTTTGACCTCCCTGGTCTATAGGAGGTTCTGTAAGTAGGCTTCTATGGTATTGAGAGAAATATTAGTTGCAATGAAGCTATGTACTTAATTATCCTTGGCTAATTTTTGAACAATTTTCATCATTCAGGGCCCTTAAAAATGACCTTTGTGAAATTTTCAACTTATGCTCTTCCCATCTAACCCAGCTCCCGAAATGAACCCCATTCCCAATGTTTGACCTAATTTGAAGGAGCTGAAACAGAGCTCATTATTTTTTTACAAAAAATTGACTGAAGAGTGGTGCAAATTCCCTCTTTCAACTCATTAGAGGTCTCTAATTTCCCAAATGACTCCAGGTTAGCTGTTTGATTTTTTTGATCGAAAGAAATTTTTAATGCTACGTGTTAAAAAATTTTGAGTCACTTGCTTCTATCACATGAGCTTCCACAAGTGTTCAAAATTGTTTTCTGAGGTAAGCTTCTTACTCGTATGTATTCTTTGATCGTATATGGTCAACAGAAGTCAATATGATGTCAAAGTTTGTGAAAATTACAAACTCTGGGGCTCGTACTTAATTTTTTCCAAAAAAATAAACTTTTGTGACCAAAAAAATTCGAAAAAGTGACCCGAAAAAATTCAAAAGGTGAGCGAAACATTTTCACGCAGGAAAAAATCACTAAAACTTTCCAATTTTGGAACTTTTGAAAATTATTTGCAAAAAATTGAGATAATTTTGCAACGTGCCAGTCTAAAAACGAAACTTCCTAGCAATTTTTTGGCGAAAAAGTCACACTTTTTGAAATTTTTCTAAAAAAAAACAACGAAAAGAAATTTCCAACATCCCCTCCCCCTCCCGCGGCCTTCTAGAGTTACACCAGTGAAAGGAGCTACGAATAAATAATTTTCAACTTACAAACACACAGGTCAAAATTAACTCTTACAAATTCATATTTTCAAAAAATTCATTTTGAGAGAGAAAGTCGAAATTTTTCATGCAAAAGAGCAAGATTCTGTTGTTTTGTTTGATAATTTTGGTAAAAAAAAAAAACGGAACGTTTTGACAATTTTGGACTAAAAAAACAGAGCACTTTGATAATTTTGCAAACACTACGATTTTTTTCAATTTTTGCAAGAAAAAAAGCAGAGCTTTATGGCAATTGTGGGAAAAAATCTGAACTTTCGCAGAGACAACTTGAAAAAAAAATTGAGCCTTCTTTGGAATTTTTGGAAAAATCTTTTCGCAAATTTTGACCAAAAAATAGACTACGAGTATTTCATGGAATTTTGAATAAAAAGCAGAACCAAAAAAATGACACTTTTTTCCAATTTGAAAAATCGCGACTATTTCATTAACAAACTGTTGCTCCTAAAACCGTCCCTTTTGTCAACAAATTGTTTGATATTGGAGAATTTTCGTTGAGAATTTTTGAAAATTTCGAATGTATGACTTTGTGAAGTTGAAAAAATAATAATTTTATTTTGATATTTACTTCACTAGAATTTTCAAGTTTTGAGAGTTAAAAAACTCAACGAAATCAGAAATTCAAAATTTGTGATTAATTTTCCCCGGTTTACTCCCATTTTTGAGGGGGGGGAGGAAGGGGACTGTCTTTGTTAGAAACCGAAGGAGGAAATTCATGGACTGTACGTGGTCAAAGGTGTTTATTTTTCGAAGTTGCTCTATTTATACTTCTCAAATACAATTGCCAACTTCGAAATGAGAAGGAAAAAAGTCCTCCTCAAAATTGAAGAAACGTTTATAAATTAACTCAGGTTACGTTTCGTTGAAAAATTTTAAACAGGAGGTGCTAAATTTTGGAAACTTCAATCAATTATACCTACCTATCCCCTTCAGTTACCACCCCAAGCAACCCAATTCACCCCCAGTCAGTTTGCTTGCTCTGCTGCAAGGCGAATTTGTACTCAACACCTGTTACGGAACACCCTGTATTCATTCTGTAACCGAAACCTGTGACTCTATACCTCTTACCATTCTACTTGGTAATGAAATTCAATTTTATTTGAAGTTGCTTTTCAACTCGCTAAAATGAACACAGAGTTGATTTTTAAACTACCTGAAAACGTTTTAAATTACGAAGAATTTTTCAATTAGATAGTCGCTCGAAACGGTTGTAATAAAAATAATAAAAATAAATTCAAGGCAAATAATACCCTTACCGTATAAAAAGCTAATTCAAAGGGGCGACTACGGTACTTGGTAGTTGTGAGTTGCTAAGGTACCTCTACCTACTACTTACCTTACCTACGTGGTACGCTGCGTGTAAAAATTTGTTTATAATATATTTTACCAACGTTGTTGTTGCGAAAAACTTGCAAAATATACCTGGGAAAATTTTCATTCTCGTTATAATTCGTAGACCAGACAGCTGGGCATGGACCTTGCACAATTTTATAGCTCGAAGAAATTAAGTCATAGTACACCTCTCTCATTACCTAATGGTGAAGAAAAACGACAGGACAAAATACGAGTACCCTACCCCTACCCCCTGCTGAGTATAATGTAAAGAGGGGTAAAAATTATTGTTTATTTAGTTCGGCGTTTTCTTTATATTGTAAGGGTTGGTAATTTTTTCGCTCTCTCGGACTGCTTATTTTACGTTTTCCCTACTGGTGCGTGTTTTCTCGTCTTCATCGTATAGTCTGCTTAAAAAGATCGCCAACAGGCAGATTTGGAGAATATTTTTCAATTTGGCGCGTTCTCGTGTACAAGGTTCGTGTATTATACGAGTATGATGGACCCATCTTGAATGCTACCGGCCTTTTTTTCCTCCTTTTCTTCTTGCTTCTACAGAGTTTAATGTGCAATAGTATGGTACACGAGCCCGATGCGAATACAAATTTACGTATTGTTGATTTAGTGTAATGCTCGAGCTCTGCTATACGTTCAAATAGAAATATCGCCGACGAAATACGCGCCCTGGACCCTGCCTCGCGTCTCAGCCTAGCCCATTTGCCTCTTCCGTATTATGAATGTTTTACCAAGTTGCATAATTCCGTCGATACTCGAGGAATAAATCTACCTTGGAATATTTTTTTTTCTCTCTTTCGGATACGTTCGGTTGATTTAAATGTGCGAATAAAGATGCCAGAGAAGAGCTTATATACTGTTGGCAGAGGAAGGGGAGGGGGAGGCATCGACGGTAAATTATTCGTAATATTACGAATTTAAATATAATGCTAATTTTACTATCTCTTCTGTGTGAGACGTTCGTTAGAAAAAAAAAAAAAATACAAGCCAGGTAAGAATTTGAGAAATACGAAATGGAGAGAATTTTTCCACTATTTGTTTTAGTCTGCGGGTCAAAGTAATTGGGAATATTTGACTCGACCGTGATATTTCAGCACAAGTGGTCTTGATTCGCGAGCAAATGTTTACTCCTGAGTTGAAGAAGGTTTCGTGAGGTTTTTTACTCGATCGTGAAAGAGAGCAGATTTTTTATCAAGTGAAAAAGCAGCCCACTCGAGACTGGAATAAGGCATGAAAGTCTTCTAGTCGACTTTTTTAATTTGTTTTCGATACGGAAATTTAATGTATCGAACGTGTTCGCTGCAGCTGCTGCTCGAGCATATACGTCAGAAGAGAAATGACGACCGTGAAACGAGGCACGTGTTCGAGCGAAATTTTTTCAAATCTTTTTAAAGTCTGGCAATCCTATACCTATCGATAAAAGTAATTTTCCAAAAAAAAAAAAAATCTTCAACGAGAAGTCCTACGATGAATGGAGAGGTAAACTGAGTAGAAAAAGGGGGGACAGTAGCTGGAAAATGTGGCGCTGCTCGACCATATTAAAAAGTCACAAGTTGAAACTTGGATAGTCTATGAAATATCTCCACTTGAAAATTATTACTTTTTTTTCTCTCGTTCGCGTTTTATACTCAAAGTTGAAAACTTTCCAAGTCTATAGTACGAGTGTATACGCTGAGAAATTTTTTCCAACCTCGTTCGTTTCTCCATCTCTCGATTGCGAGGCGAGTTTTTGACCCTCGCGTCGGTCGTCGTCAGGTGAAATACTCGTAGAACGAGCGAAAAAATTCTTCAATTACGACCATCTCTAGACGAACAAGTTGTTGGTGAATTTTTTTATACGCGAATGATTTTTTTTCTTCTTCGCTTGTTTGGTCGACTTGTCGATTGTAGGTATGTAGGTACGAGTACTACGAGATTCGAGATTTTAAATTGAAAGACGTAAAGTGGTCTGTCTCGGGTATAAACGTGGCGTGCAAAAGTTTACACAGAAGCTAATTAAACGAGGCTTGCGAGTTTTTCTTACACCGAACAAGTTTTTCATCTCGATGGAGAAATATCGTGCCTGATGGGCGTCGAAAAACGTGGGAGGATGAAAATTGACGCGGTTTAATTCTTATAAAACAGACGTTAATCGTATGGAATTTTAAACGAGATGCTCGGTTCCAAGTTTTTATTAGAAGGGATGCCTCCTTTGAAATCTCTGGGCGAGTTAATTTGCTAGCTGGTAGCAGCTCGGTGGTGTGAGTTGCTTGACTGAAGATGCAGAAGGGAGGATATTGATAGACGTGGATGCGGTATCAGTCACATCTAATCAATGTACCTGTTTGTGTGTTTTCGAAATATTTTGATTTATTATTTCAGTGTTAAATTTTTACAAAATTATAAACTTAAGGATAACGAATTGAATAATGATCGAATGCACATAAAATTTTTTAATCCATTGTCTATTTTCTAAGAAATCAGATATCTCGTCAGATGATTGGCAACTATAATTAATTGATGTTTTATTTTTTGTTTCAGGTGAGTTCACTTTTTCGTGATTGATTTAAGAAATTAATACGAGTGATTCTCAAAATGAGTAAGTAAGTAATTTTTTTGATGTGTGATAATTCTTGTATTTATCTACGTACATATATGTTGAAGCCCATAAAATTAGTTTCTCTATAAATCTGGTGCATTTCCAGCTACAGGGTGTTCGGTAACGTGTGAGTCTAGATCAAATTTATTTCCAAATTTGATGAATTTTAGCATAAAATTCTCAAGAACTGGCCTTGAAAGAATCTGCTGAAAATTGTAAGTTCAAATTTTACCCCCCCCCTCCCCCCATTCCCCGGAAAATAACTCGAGATTTCAAATTTTTAAACAAAAATGATGCCTAAACTCGTTTATATTTTATTCGGAACTTGATAATATTTTTTACTGTAAAAATTCAGCAATTATTTTGGAACAGGATCCGGGTGTCACTTTTTTCATCTTTTTTGCCCCCTCCCCTCAAAATAGAATAGAGCAGCTTTGCACTATCTATTTGATGAAAATGTTTTATTTCTTGACAAAAGTAGTGAAAATATTTTTCCAGAAGTGCCTTTAGAAAGGCTCGATTTTTTTCTGTTACAAACTGGCGAAAAAATCCAATTTTTTTTTACCAAAAATGAACCTGTTTTTTCGTAATGTTTCTAAACAACCTAAAATTTGTGTTGTTATTCGCCAAAATTGTTTAAAAATCTTGCCTCTTTGACGATATTTTCACTGATTTTTTTCCAAAAAGTATTTTTTTTTTTTTTTTTTTTTTTTTTTTGGAAAAACTTGCTAAAATGTCTTGCTTTTTTCCAAAACTGTCCAAAAAATAATATTTTCTGTTTTGTCAAAAACTCAAAAATTGCCCGAAAGTTTTTTCTGAATTGTCAAAAAGTCCATGCTTTTTCATCAGAATGCCAAAATTATCCAAAGATCCTGCTTTTTAGCCCAAATTACACAAAGCATCCTACTTTTTCGTCAAAATTTGCAAAAAGATTTTTCCAGGAATCTCCAAGAAGGCCTAATGTTTTTTTTTCAAAACTGTCTAAAAAAAGTTCGGATTGTTTTCCCTTAATTGTCCAAAAATCATGGTTTTTAGGCGAAGTTTCCAGAAAAATCCTACATTTTTGCCAAAGTTGTATGAAAGTTCTGCCTTTCTGTCATGAAAAGTTATGAAAAAGTCATGGGGTCATTCCATGCCAAATCGGCGGATTTTTGCACGAGGGGTCTTCGATTTTTTTCAAAATCAGATCATTTGTAGAGGTCATCAAACGATGACGAATGACGCAAACCGGACATTTTTTCGATTTTTTTTGACGGAGCTGTGGCGCTTCAAAGTTCTCCAAAATGGCCGAAAATGGAAAATTTCAGTTGCAAATTGCTCCGGTTGTACGTGGTATAGAATTTTGAACTTTTTTTCAAATTGTAGTACTTTGAGACGATAATGTGAAAAAAATCCCCCTCCCCCCATTTGTCAACGAATTTACATTTTTCGTGCTATAAATTTTTATTTCAAGAGTGAAATTAATGCATTTTTCGTCAATTTGTCGACAAATTGGGGGAGGGGGATTTTTCTCACATTATCGTCTACACATTAGTAAAATATTTCAAAAATGCAAAAATTTTCATTTTTTAGGTTTCGGATGGTACTTTTGCAGCAATTGTAAAACTTGTAATTTTTTTTTCTCGAAAATGAAAAAAGATGCCAGTCTAATTTTTTGATATGTTATTCTACATAAAAAGGACTAAAACTGAGAATTTTTTCAGAATTTTTACTCGCCGAGATCGTGGTTATATTTAAATTATAAGTTTTAAAATCGATTTTTTTAGGTTTTTGAAAGTGGCAACACTGATTTTGACATCACTCGTCGATTACCCTCTCAAAGTACTACAATTTGAAAAAAAGTTCAAAATTCTATACCACGTACAACCGGAGCAATTTGCAACTAAAATTTTCCATTTTCGGCCATTTTGGAGAACTTTGAAGCGCCACAGCTCCGTCAAAAAAAATCGAAAAAATGTCCGGTTTGCGTCATTCGTCATCGTTTGATGACCTCTACAAATGATCTGATTTTGAAAAAAATCGAAGATCCCTCGTGCAAAAATCCGCCGATTTGGCATGGAATGACCCATGAATTTTGCTCGAAACACACTTGAAAATTGTTTAAATAGACCATAAAATGAGAAAAAAAATTGAAAAATCAAAAATTTGTTCAAAGAATCAGAAAAATGAAAAAACTGAAATGTGTACCATATTTTTGATCCTGTAACAAATGGCAATCCTGTTCGATTTTCTCGTAGTTTCAAGTTATTTAATTTAATTTTTTTTGGGGGGGGGGGATTTTTATGTAGTAGAAATGTGAAAAATACGTCGTAAAAAAGTCATGATTTTTTTGTCTGCGAGCTTTGTTAGACACCCTGTTTTTTATAAAGTTGATTAAAAAATTCCATTTTTTTTTAAAGGTCTGTTTCTTGACAAAGTTTTCAAAAAAACATTCTTTTTTGCCAAAATTGAATGAAAATCCTGCTTTTTTGCCAAATTACGACTGCTTTATTGCCAAAATTCAAAAAAAATTTTGGTGTTGGTCAAAATTGTCAGTTTTTTGTGTTTTTTTGTCAAAATTATCAAAGAAAGAGAGTCTCACACTTTTGCAGATATACTGCCAAAAAATGATGATGATTTTTGGCAAAACTGCCAGAAAGTTCAATTTTTTCAATTTTTTGAACAAAGATGGAAATTTTTCTCGTTTTCCCCTATGAGAGTTAATAAAAAATTGAAAAAAAATATTGATCCAGCCCCCCTCACCTCTTCTCACCCTGAAATATTTTATGAACTGTTTTTCTCAAAGTCCTGTTGTGCCCTAAATTTTTGGAGAAATTTCCAACAAGTCTTCATTTTTTAAATTTTATAATCAAACTTTACACGGAATTTCGATATGTTTTCTTCACTTTTTTCTTGTACTGTTTTTTGAAAAATTGGAAAAAGTTTTTTTTCAAAAATGTTGACTTTCTCCCCTAAAAATGAATTTTTGAAAAAAAGCTTCTTCGAAGCACTCTGCTTTTGTCCTGCTTTTCCTTGTTGGTCTGTTTGTTTGAAACCTTCCTTTGAATTTGTAATGAAAAATCAGAAACATGGTGAAAATGATGAATTGTGAGAGAACATTTTTGATCATTGTGTTTGTAATAATTGATAATCATCTTCAAAGTGCTATTTCAAGGATGTAGGTACTCAGGAGAAGGAGGGGGGGGGTACGCTGCTTAAAAATTTCTTACCAAAAAAAAAAGTTTTTGAGTTGATTTTAAGAGCAGAAATACGAATTTGAATCTTCGAGTTTAATAATCATTGTACGTATGTGTATTTTGGGTGATGAAAATATGTTCCAGCGTTTTTTGTAAATTTTTCAACATTTTTACAATTTTGAACTTGAAGCATCAATTTCGAGTATTTTTTCGATTGCTCGTTTCCCTCTATTTTGCGATGATTCTCTTTCGGAGTCAGTGTTATTATCACTTGTTCAAATTTTTTTCGCGGGAAGATTCCATAAAAGCTCTCTGGTGCCATCTGCTGTAGAAATTGTTTTTCATCGTGACGATCGTAACGTCATCTGGTATTCCATAAGCAAAGTCAACACGGTTGATAAATTTGGAAAAAGGTATCTGCTAACGCTCTCTGGAACTTTGGTCGAGTTTTAAAGCTTGGACAATGCTGCCATCTACCCTTACACTTTCTAGCTTAGAAACAATGTAATGCGAAAGTTCTCCTGCAGAGAGCATTTCGAAAAGTACCACGAGGCTTTCAGACGGTGAAAGAGGAAAGATTCGTGGAGACCTGTTGCATCGTTATGTGTGCGATGGGTTAAAATTGCGGCTTGTTTCTTCCTTGCTTTCACTCACTTGTCATTTTCTCTCTCTTTTCTTTTTCGCCGAACATCGTACGCTATACCTCAACGTACTATTTCTTGGTGTTTATTTTTTAATACCGGCGTTAATTTCGCGTCTAGAGATAAATGAAAAAAGAAGAAAAAAAAACAGCGTCGGAAAGTACTGTATAAAAACAGTTTCGCGTATGTTTCTTCATTTTTTTGCTTCTTTTGTTGAAAAGACGTTTGATTATACGACACGACGTCGAAGAAAAGAAAAATTAGTCAAAACGAGAACGTCTCGCGTTATTGCTTTCGCGAATCGCGAATTCGTCTCGTTTTAAAAAGAGCGAGCGACACCGGTACGTATCTCGAACTCGCGTTAGAAAATTATATCGTTAATGAGGTCGAAATGAATTTTTGATGAAATTTTCGAAAATGAATTAAAGTCGCGAAATTTCTCCTCGACTTCGTCGTTATCGCCCGTCGCGTAGTTACCGGAGCTAGAAAAATACGTAGGTACGTCGAGTTGACGCAAAAAATGGCGACTTTGTCAACGTCGAATTGGCAATTGGCGAAATGCTCGCAGGGGTTTTCATTATGCAACGCTTCGTCGTGTTTGATAAATGATGACAAGAAGTAATTTAAAAAGTGTAAAATTGTAGAATGTCCCTTGGAGTAGGTTTTTGGCTCAGTTATGAGGAGTGGTAACTTGATGATCTCGAGAGTAATTGCTTGTATCGTATTGATTCCTATACTCACACGAGACTGATTAGTGTCCAAAAAAAAAATCCGTCTGGTTTCAATAAAAATTTTGTACTTGTATCGAAATAATAATTTACAATTTTTATGTTTCTTCGAAAACTCCTGAAAAAAGAGAAAGCTTTGGTTTATGGCCTACATATTATTTTATATCATATCGTATGGTGTGACACATTTGATTTGAAATTCAAGGTCATTCCCTTCTGAAATTGCCTAATATTTGAGAACTACTCATAAAATTTTTCACAGCCCAAGTTTCAATAATATGGTTTATCATTTTATATTTCTACTTCTTTCACGTAACTGATTAAAATGCCTCCTACGTATAAACATTCAGTTCGAGCAATTTTTAATTTTTTTTCACCAAAAAATGTTCATAAATACGAACAAGTTCTTCTAATGGTAGAACAATTTCAATTCCAGACTGTTTGGTCCCCCTTCCCCTCCCCCTATCTCTACCAAGAAGAAAAAAATGGTGAGAATTTGATATTTACCCATTTTAATAACTTTTTGAGAAAAATTGACCCATGAAAAAGTATTAAAATGTGATTAAACTGCACAATGAAGCATGGAGAGAAATTTGGTTTACATACTTCTATTTTTAAGCTCCTGAATAGATTACTATGAAGTTATTCTGCGACCTTCATGCCTAAGTATTTTTTATTTCTCAGATTATAAAAAATTTCATATCCACATGGTCATTTTGTGACCTTTACCTTCGATTTAGGGACAATTTTTCCAGATATTAATGGTTAATTGTGCAAGACCATATTTTTAGAGCTATTGACTGTTTAAAAAAATTTTCACGTTTATTTTGGAGGGGAATTTCTTAAAAATGGGAGGTTCCAAATAATCGCAGGAGGTTTCAAATTGCCCAAGATCCACCCCCCCCCCCCATAGAAGAAAAAATTGAGCCCAATTTTAGATTTTCATTTAAATTGTATCAAATTGTGATATTTTTCTTGAGACGGATTTCAGTTTTAGAAACAAGATATTACAGCTCATCTCTCAAAATTTTTCATTCTAGTGCATGATTTGAATTTTTACATGGTGGGGGGGAGGGAGGTGGTGGGAGAAGAAGAGTTCGACTAACAATCTAGAGTAGGTATCTTTCAAATACATACGCCAAATTTTAACCCTATAAGGCCTCTAGATCTGTTTGAGTGGGTTTCAGTGACGACATAAATTTAGAAACGATTGAAAAAAGGCGCGAAAATTAAATTTTTGAAAGCTGGAAAATGATTTGGGGAGGAGAGGGGCGAAATTGGAAAGTTTCAATCCTCAAAAAGGAACAGAATGGTCACTCTTTTAGTCTGCAGGTCCATCTAATGGAATAGAAAAAAAAACAGTGATAAGGTTTTTTAGTGACAAAAAACTAGGAAGGCTCTTGACGTCTGCCTTCTCCCCCTCCCCAACTTCTTTAATCCTTATTGAATCCAAAACCTTGCCTTTTACATATTTATTGCTCGACTTCGTTGATATACTTTTGATTGGTTGACGTTTCATTTTTCACCACTTACTCTTCTGTTCCCTAAGTTGAATCCTCTGGGTCAATTTATGCAGTGGGCTGTATTCCTTCCATACTAACTCAAACCAAAAATGAAGCTGTTTGATTTTTTGTCTATTCAAGATTTTTCTCAGTAAAATAACTTCTCATCATTTTTGAATTACCGGAATTTACGGAGGTAATTACAATAGCTTACCCAGATGATAATCACACCAATTTTCCTAGGTAATTACCGTAATTTACCAAGATGAATACTGTGATTTACCAATGTAATAATCGTTACTTACTGAGGTAATTACTGTAACTTACTGAGACAATTACCATAATTTACTGAGGTAATTACCGTAATTTACCGGAGTTATCAACATAATTTCCTAGTAATCACAGTAATTTACCAAAGTCAATTACTGTTATTTACCGAATTATTTACCGAAGTTATCAACCGTAAATGACTGAGGTAATTACCGTAATTTATCGAGGTCATTGCCATAACTTACCAAGGCTATCAACGTAATTTACCAAGTTGATTACCAAAGTAAATTACTGTTATATACCATAATTTACCGAGGTAATCGCCGTAATTCATCAATGTAATTCGCGAATTCACACCAAGTGGCTGACATCTGGCGGATTTTTGCGTAAATGATGAAAAGGGGGAACTGTGCAAAATTGTGATAAGACATTTTTATATTGTGGAATATTTTTCAACTCAAATTTGCAACTGAATGATTCGGATTTGAGTAATTGAAAAAATTCATGACACCAGAACTCATTTGCAAACGTATTTTAAACAAAAATGAGAAAATTGTATATCAGCAAAAGAGTCGTTTGATGTCTTTGAGTAAAGGAAAAAAATTGTTGGCCACTAAATTATTAATTTTTGCGTTGTGAATTGTAATCTGATTGGTCAATAGTCTCCAGTTCCCCCTTTTCAGACAATAACAACAGCGATCCAAGCAATTCGTGAATTCGCGAATTACGGTAATTTACAGAAGTAATTACGGTAATTTACAGAAGTAATTACGGTAATTTACAGAAGTAATTACGGTAATTTACAGAAGTAATTACGGTAATTTACAGAAGTAATTACGGTAATTTACAGAAGTAATTACGGTAATTTAAAGAAGTAATTGTCGTATTTACAGGAAATTATTGTTATTTTTGGTAGTTTTTGTAATTTACAAGTAATTACCGTAATATGAAGGTAATTACTGTAAATTATTGCAGTAAAAGCGTATTTTTTATGGAGTACATACATGAAATTTCTCGGTGAATGGAGGATGAGTTCGTAATTTTCACATTTTTATTAAATTTTTTAAAGTATCGAAAAACTGAAGGCTACTACTTGGAAAATTATCGTATTTCTTGCAAACAAATTTTCCATTATTAGATGCGAAGACAGTCCAAATGTTTACTCATTTTTTCGACCCGACTCCCCTCCCCTCACCTCCTTTCTAAAATTGGACACTTTTCTTTCAATTTGTAATTTTCGCTCACTGGAATGAAATATGTGAGACCTTTCTCCTCTTCTTCCTCAACCCTTCAATTCATGATTATTGATTTCACATTGTTTGATACCAAAACGACTATTCCAGCTTTCTGTCCTTCCCCCATCGTCTCATTCGTGCTTTTTGTCTGAATTTCACTTCACATGTATGCGGCTACATCAGTATTTCAATTATGTATCATCGATGCCTGTCTATGTATGTATGTAAGAAAAGGGATATCGAGTCGCATCAAAAATGCCTCTGACATGGGCACAATAAGAACTAGCCGTCGAGTACGTTTATGGAATTATTCGTACGTACGTCGTCGAGTCTACATGCTGGAGGGAAGGCGACGAGGCGATGGCATAGCAGCACAGTCTGTTCGCGAACCAAGTGTAATGGCATACAAATGAAAGATAAGCGAAGGAAAAACACAACGACGCTAATAGAATAAAGCTTTCGCTATAGAGCAGTGTGAGCTGAAGAGAGAAAGAGCAAGAATTTAGAAGAAGCTCGCTTTTAAAATCAACACAACTACGACGACGACGACGACAAGAACGCCAGAGAAGAAATATTGTTCGGAAGCTATGTGTAAACGTCACTTTTGTCAATAGCGTTCGCGATTATTTACCAAACGATGCGGTGTTGCTATTGCTGCTTGGGCTAAAGCTAGAGCGAGAGACGAAGGACGACACAGCCGAATCAAATAAACGATCCAGAAAGTGTGTATTAGTGTACGACTCGATTCGGTATGGTTGTACCGAGAGTATTTGTGTACCGAAGAGGAAAATTTTGCGCCAAAAGATACTCTCATCGTATCACTGTGTACCGTACCCGGACTGGAGCTCTATCTGACTCTCGTGTGCTCGGAGTCGAGATGTATATTTATATATGGGCAATCGATAATTTGTATTCGAGTCTTGCGACGACCAAACTGAAAAGCTACCGAAGGGGGCGATAGATACGCTGAGAAAGAAAAATAATCACGAGGAGGTCATAGTGTAACAACGAACCAACTCGCCATGGTGTTGATTTGATTAGAAGTTTATTTTTTTTCCTTGTGGATGTTTCTACTTTTTTTTGCGCGCGCGAACAAGAAAAAAGAGTCGAACGTGATGGAAATATGTAAATATATTAAAAACTTATACCGATGAGAGAATTTTCACATCGGAGGGGTGTGGATGAGAGAGGAGATGGTACTGTATGGAGCTCTTGAGACACGTGTGAGTTCACACATATGTGTTTGTGTGTCGATGGATTAATCAAACGAGCTCATGTACCGAAGAGTATCGTAAATTATATCTTATTAGAAACCAAATTCCCTCCATACTGACACTTCGAAGGTTATTAGAGAAATTTTGAGTCTCATTCGAGTATTCTTATATGTATGCATCTTGTGTATGAGACACTTAGCTTCTCGAAGAATCTGCTAAACGACAACACTTGGTGGTCTGGTTTGTTTCTGTACGAGTACGTATAGAGGTATCTTTCGGGAGTAAACACGATGATAAATAATGTTTAATGCGAGGCCACACGCGTAATTTCATATATCGTCGTCGTCGCACAGCAAATGCGTACCTACTTGGAAATAATATCGAGACGCACCGAGAGGTATATAAACATTATTATATGCGAAGGTATTCTCTCTCTTTATACCATTTTCATCATTAATTAAACTCCTAATGTTTCTAATGTTCGAGTTCGCAACTGCGACGGTCGCGACGTTATACGAATACAAATATCGTACACTACAAGATGCCCTTCTACGAGTGTACTTTGTTGCTACATCTTTTTGGCTTTCGGCCTGTTTTTTTTTGTTTGTTTTTTTTTTCTGAAACGGTTTGTCAAAGAGAACGAACCATATTCACCCGATACGAGTGACCTTTCGCTGCAGGATTATTGCAGGACGGTACTGGTGGTCTTTTTGAAATACACTGCTAGAAAATAATTAACGTTTGCGAACGAATGGTTGTACTATAATATAACGTCGGCAACAAGCGAACTTAAAGCTGATGCTCTCTTTACGACACAACGAAAAATAATACAGAACAAGAAGAAATGTTGCTTTAGCTTTGGAAATGGAAGGAGAGAGGAGAGAGAGCTAAAATGCAAAAGTACCTTAGTAGGTAAGGTACGTAGCGTAGACGAGCTTCGAATGCAGAATACGTAATAAGGATGTAAAATAGCAGAAGCAAACTTTATCAACTTTAAACGAAAATTAAATAGCTAAAATTCATATTGTTTGGCTTTTCAATTAGATAGGAAAATATTTACTTTACGATGAGGTATCCTTTTTCTTTACTCTTTTGTGTCAAGAATGGGAAATGATTTTGAGGTGTGAGCCCCCCACCCCCTCCGCCCGTCGACACGCAGCGGTGGTGCCGATTGCGGTGCGATGCAGGGGCTGAAGCTGAAGACGAGAGAGCAACGTTGATTCTTCTATTCGTTGTGATGCAGAATAGAATAAACGAGATGGAGAAATTTCATTAACACGTTTTGTTTACTTCGAAGAATAACGAAACAGACGCGAGTTTTTGGATGCAGTAGAGACGAGATTGTGTAAGAATGAATGCGTTAATTTAAAGAAGACGAAGATGGAGTTGGAAGAAGAAAATAACTCGAGAAAAGAGATACTGAAATATGGATATCTTTGATTTCGCGTGTTCGTCTACAGAGTAAATGAATTTGTTAATTTAAATCTGGAGATGGAGGAGGATTAAATGGGTCATTCGGAGTAGTCCGAACAATTGAAAACGTCTCTGGTGAGATGAAGAGGGATAGAGTGTTCGGAAAGTGACGCGACTGTGTGATGGAAAATATAACTGACCTGGAGAAAACAGTTTTGTAGATGGATGAGCTTTGAAAAATCAACCTGAGGTAGTCCATAAAATGTTGTTTTTTTTGAAGTTCTGCTCGGTGATGAAAAAAGGCCCAAAATAAAGACGAATTTGGAAAAATCGATCCCAATTGCAAATCGAGAAATTGATTTTCAAGGTGTCGCTTTTTGAGGGGAAAAACACAATTTTGGTTAAAGATACATAACGAAGTAGTACAAGAAAACGCATGAAGATTTCGAACTTAATCGATGAAATAACATCGAAAATCGCAAACCATTCGATTTTGAGGGTTCGATTAATCGATTTTCGCGGTTTAAATGATCGATTTTTGGCAAAAAAGTTTACTTTTAAATTGAGAATTCATTTTGTCGTATCGCAAATGTATCAATTATTTAGGTTCAACAAATTGGTTTTTGATCGTGATCGATTTCTGAACCGGAAAAAGTTCAATCACATCGTACGTATAAAATCAAAAATTTGCAATTAATCGTTTTTTGGGGTTCGACTAATCGATTTTCAGGGTCTATGAATCAATTTCTAATGCGGATTTTCATCTTGGAAGGTAAATTTAATTTTTTATTTCGAACACGTTCGATCAAATGCGGTCGAAAACTGCAAATAAATCGATTTTTGGATTCGATCAATCGATTCGTAGGATTTGATTGATCGATTCTTGATCCGAAAATCTTTATTTGAGGCCAAAATTGATCATATATATAAGATCAAATAATCGATTTTTCGAACTCGAATAATCGATTTATCGATCCATGGAGATTCAATTTATCGATTCTCGGCGATTCGATTAATTGATGCTTGATCCGAAAATATTGATTTGAGGCTAAAATTGATCATATAAGATCAAAAATCGTAAATAATCGATTTATCAATTTATGGAGATTCGATTTATCGATTCTCGGCGATTCGATTAATCGATTCTTGATCTGAAAATATTGATTTTAGGCTAAAATTTATGATATAAGATCAAAAGTCGTAAATAATCGATTTTTCGAACTAGAATAATCGATTTATCGATCTATGGAGATTCGATTTATCGATTCTCGGCGATTCGATTAATCGATTCTTGATCCGAAAATAATGATTTGAGGCTAAAATTGATCATATAAGATCAAAAATCGTAAATAATCGATTTATCAATTTATGGAGATTCGATTTATCGATTCTCGGCGATTCGATTAATCGATTCTTGATCTGAAAATATTGATTTTAGGCTAAAATTTATGATATAAGATCAAAAGTCGTAAATAATCGATTTTTCGAACTAGAATAATCGATTTATCGATCTATGGAGATTCGATTTATCGATTCTCGGCGATTCGATTAATCGATTCTTGATCCGAAAATAATGATTCGAGGCGAAAATTGATCATATAAGATCAAAAATCGTATAATCGATTTTTCGAACTCGATTAATCGATTTTCTGAGAAACTTACAACTCAAAATGAAGGTCTCTGCTCAATTTCGACAAAATTCACCGACTTTTTTTGGTGTGGGGGGGCCTAATATAAGTGACGCTGACTTTAGAAAATGGAGAAAAATTTAGTTGACTTTCTGGCATTATGTTATAGACTTTCAAAAACGGAAAAAAATCGAATTTTGATCAAACAATATTCAAAAAAATCCAGTTCATTGACTTTCCAACATTATATCTGAATTTCAAAAACTTGGAAAAAATTTCGATGAATTTTTGACATTTCTACTTGCATTGAAGTAGACTTTATAGATATCAAGTCTAAATTGTAAGAACTTGGAAATTGAATTATTGAATTTGCTGAAAATATGTTAAAAGTTCAAAAATAGCATTCATTTATTTAGCCAGACTTTTCTGTTTATTTGAAATTCCAAACATATTGATCCAACTTGAACAAACATTTTCATCCATTTTCCAATCAGTTATCAGTTCCAAACTCGAATTCTCTTCTCTTTTTTCGCAATCGAATAAACTCAACTAATAATAGCCTTACAGTTAGTCAGAAAATCCGTCTAAAAAACCGGAACTAGAATATCTCAGCGTATGTCCGATGAAACAGGGGGACAGCCGGATGGCAATTTCGCCGTTAAAAATCCGTCTTGTCGTATTCGTTCCGTTTTCTGTATAGTGCTCTGTTCGAGCAAAGAATATTGAGGAAATGTGATAATGACACAAGAAAGACCATTCTATCGTAAATTAGCCAATCGGACAATAAATTATATCCCTTTTAGAGAAAACTTTTGGCGTATATTTACGCTGCGATACGGCATCCAGCATCGACATCGTCACCGCGTTCACCACCCCTCCGGCATTTCTCGCTATTCTTCGAAGAAACAGCCGAGTATGACCAATGGGCAAAACGGCATTCGCGGGGATAGAGATAACTCGATAGGAAAAATCAAATAAAACAATACAGGCACCAAAAAAAAGAAGAAAAAAAACAACTAGCAGCAAAACGCACAAAAGTACCAGTTAGATCGAAAGTAAAAAAAAAACGCATACCATACAAAACGAAACAACACACATATGAAACAAAGCTCGTAATTCGTTTTTCAAAAACACACCAACAAAGGCAACTGGGCCGGGCATGGGCACCGTTAATGTCGAAAATTTCAAAAACTTCGTATCGAAATACAACACTAGAGAAGTGTACAGTAGTACTACGTACCCTCTCCCACCCTCCTCCTTTTATTCTTCTCTATAGCTCTAGCTGCAAAAACACAGCCAGCACCGGGCTATTCGTAAATTTGCTATGCTTTGGTAAAATTTATACCAACGTTTTCGTGGCCACGTACCAATTACATTCGTATACTAAAAACATTTCAGCCGACCAACTTCTCTCTAACGAAAAGTTCAACTTTTCCCAAACTTTCCATATGCGTTCAGTTATCTTAACCCTAGCAAAAGTTATTTTTTTCTTAACCGATTACACGACGACGACGATTTATGCGTAGTAAAATTACAAACTCGAATTTTTTTTCCCTCCTTCGAGTGTTTTCATGTTAATCGACGTCTTCTTTTATTTTTATCGCATTTTTAAAGCGCGCAGCGTTTAGAGGGATAAGGCAGAAAAACTAATCTGCACGGTAATTACAGCCGTTCTATAGCCCATTTTTCTCCTTGTTGTACTTAATTTATACGTAGTAACTAACACGACAGTATTAAGTAAATTCATTCGTCGAAATGATATTTCAGTCGCGTTTTCGCCTGCTGTCTGTGTATAATATTCGTAAAAATTTATGAATTATTGAGCGTTTTTTTTTTACTTTAGTTTCTTTCAAATTAAAAAACTTCTTAAATTCGCGTTGTATTTTTTTTATTTTTTTTTTCTTCCACTTCATCCTTACTTTTGGAAAGTTGACGCGCGTTCAATTTCCAAGAAATTCGAAGTATGTACTTCATGATACGATTTCGCGTGCATATTTCCAGTATACCTACAGTGCCCGAAAATCAGAAGCTAGCGAAATACGAAAGCATAAAGTTACGTTTAAATTCAATTTCTCTGATTTATACTCGTGTGAGAATTTCACCCCTGTTGAGAATAGGTATTGATTTCAAAATTTTCTTACTGACAAAAATGACTCATTTTCAAAAAAAAAAAAAAAATATTGGAATTGCTTTTTTGATGCATTTTTTCAAATGAAAAATCAAAGATGAATTTATTGAAAAATGTTTTTAGAGCAGTGGGAGAGTGAGGTAAAAAGTTTCATAAACACGTCATTTTTTTCAAATATGTAGTTCTGAAACTTGAAATTCTTTGTTTTAAAAACTTTATTAACGGGTATTAGGCCGGATTACAAAAATAAATTTTGCTAATATTTCGCAAGAATTACATCTAGCTTCTTCAGAGCAGTGTTCACCACTGAGGGTTCCTTCTTGATTGAGATCTAGTTATAGGTCCAAGTTGGGTGTGGTCTCTCTCCTGATTGGTCCCAGCACTAAGGGTGTGGCCTGTCACAAGGGTGTGGCTTCTTCCCTCATTGTGTTGGGTGTGGTCCTCTGAGTGAGAGTCTAGGGTGTTGTCCTGTCTTTGTCCCATTTCCTGGGTGTGTCCTTGATTGAGGTTTTCTTCCCAATTTTCAGCCTGGTAGCTTTTTGAGATTTGTCTTTTTTGGAGTATAGGCTTCCATGCTCTTGGTAGGGTGAAACCATCTTCTCTGTTGAAATTGTTGCCATGCTTGTAGATTTCGATGCTTTCTCTCACCATCCGGCCAGTCCACCTTGTTTCTCTTGACAATACTTTGGCTTTGGTGAAGTCCACTGTCTTCTGGCATTCTGCTGAATGTTCAGCCACAGCTGACTTCTTCACCCTTGCATGTCTTGTGTCACTTTCATGTTCCTTTATCCTTGTTTTTATCTGTCTTCCAGTTTGCCCAACATAGTGTTTTCCACATCCACAGGTTATTTTGTATACTCCTTCTGTTTCCAAGGGGACTTTGTCCTTTGTTGAGGGGATTGTGTCTTTGATGGTTTTGAGAGGTTTGAACACTGGTTTTATGTTATGTTTCCTGAGCAGCTTTCCAATCCTGTCTGTGGTGTTTTGGACATATGGCATTATCACAATCTTTTCTTTTTCTTCAGGTTCCTCCTTAGGTACTCTTTCTTCCCCAGTTTTTCTGATTATTGATTTGATTAGCTGTTTGTTGTATCCGTTTTCTTGGAAAATGGTAGTTAGTTCCTCCAGTTCTTGTTCTAGGTTTTCTTCATGGCATACTATCCTGGCACGTTTGGCTAGAGTGTGGATTACTCCTTTCTTCTGTGCAGGATGGTGGTGGGAATCTGCCCTTATGTATTTGTTGAAATTCTATCCGGTGGGGGAGTAGGGGGGATACTATAAATGTCTGAAATGATGTCAAAAATTCATCTATCAATATTGATTGATCTAAATTCAATTTTTTTCCGTTTTTGAAAGTCCAACATCATGTTAGGAAGTCAACTAAATTTTTTTCACAAGTTTTCAAAGGTCAGTGTCACCTAAAAAAAGTCGGCTGATTTCGACCAACTTCAGCAGAGATCTTCATGACTCATGTTAAGTTGTAAGATTCTCAAAAAAAATTTCAACTCCGGAGGTGCCCCCGAAGGGGTGAAATGGGCCTTCAAAGAGGAAGCATTTTTCAGATGCCCATTTTTCGATAAGTTGGTATATTTGAAAATTTTTTCTTCTCAAATATTTCGCATTAATTTAGCCAAAATATTGATAGATTATTCTTTCTGAACCCGAAGAAGTATTTTGAAACGCAGTAGTGCCAATTTGGTTACTTTTTAAGTGACTATAAGTTCCTAAGGGTACTAACAATTTTTGCTTGTTCAAAATTCCCAAACATTGGTAAAAACTGTCGCTTGTTTGCAAAAAATTCTAAATACGTATCTCACTTTTTTACAAAAATTGTCTATTAGTCTCCCTTTGTTGACAAATTTTTTGGCTACAGTTGTCAAGGTTTTATTTTTTGTCGACATTTTCGGGAAAAAAAGGTCTCTTTTTTCTACCAAAAACTTACTAAAGTCTCACTTTCTTGATAAAAATTGTAAAAAAGTAAGTGTCGCTATTTTGCCAGTATAATTTCCAAGAAGCCATGTCTTTTTTTCAAAAAAACAAATCTTGCTTTTTACCAACTTTTTGAAAAAACTCATTTTTTTACCTAAAAATGTCCAAAATTGGTAAAAAAGAAAACAATTTAGTTGTTGCTTTCTCTTGGTAAAAATATTGAAAAGGGTCAAATTTAATTTTTCCCAACTACTCGTTGCCAAAAAATGGTTGCTTTTTGCTTTTTTGCTTGAAATTGCTGAAAAATCTTCACTTTGTCAAAAATTGCAAAAAAGTACTTATCATGATTTTGCCATTATAAAATTTCCAGAATTTCACTTTTTACTAAAAATTATGAAAAATTGTTGTTTTTTTGAAAAAAAAATTCCGAGAAGGTTCAACCTTTTTTCAATAATGCTCAAAAGTCTCGCTTTTTTGTCAAAAATTGCTTTAAAAAAAGCTCTGACTTTTTTCATTAAAATTGTCAAAAATCTTGGTTTTTAGTCTGAGATTTCTAATAAAAATTTTCACTTTTATGTCAAAAAGTGTCAAAAAGCCTTACTTCATAACCTAAAAGTTATACAATTGTCTCACTCGCTTGACAAATATTTGGAATAGATGATTTTTTTTTTTTTTTTTTGTCAGCAAGTGTCAAAAACTCCCAATTTTTACTAAAATTGCCAAAGTTTCATCATAGATTTTATTGGAATGTTTATTATATTTTCTTATATTTTTTTTACAATTTTACTGCATTTAAATTTTTCCTGTTTTTTTTTGTGATTTTTTTGAAGTTTTGCTTCAAAATGGTTTTGTTCACAGTCTTCCAACTTTTTGCTCGTATTCAGTAACTTGGTAATAAAAGTTGACTTTCAGTAACTCGACTATTTTCTTCTGCAACGAAATCATTTTTTAGCTCTTTGCAAACTTCTTTACAGTGCTGTGGACATTTTTTTTTGCAGCTTGGTTGTTCTTTTCAGTAGCTAGTTATAGTAGGTACCTAATTCTTTTTTTTTTCTGTGAATTGCTTAGTTTTTTTGTGACGTATCTTTTTTTCTCGAAATCATGAATTATTATTTATTGTTAGCTTTTTTTAAATATCCGGACATCACTTTTCTCGGTATTTCGGGATTTTTTTGTGGTTTTTGGCACAACATTAACTGCCAAATTTTATGACTTCTCATAGATTTTGTGACACTTTTGGTATATTTTAATAATTTGTTGTGGCATTTTGAGCAATTTCTGTAGCATTTTAAACAAAATGTGCGATATTTTGAAAGTTTTTACCTATTTTGAATAATTTTATAATTATTTTTTCAGTTTTATCGCGAGTTGTGTGCCATTTTGTAAAAAATGACAGAATTTTTTTGGAGGGGTGAGGGAAGGGGGTATTTATTTCCTGGTGTAATTTTTGAAATATACCTCGAAATGGGGGGGGGGAGGAGTTGACCCAAGTATACGTTTTGAAAATTTCGGTTTTCTACTCGTTCTCTCGGTTCTAAAAAAAATATTCCACAAACTTTCGTCGACGTTTCAGATTCATTTTTAATTATTCGTTCGTCGAGTTTGTTCGAACTTTCGAATAAGACTCGGAAGAATTGAGAATTCATTATGTAGCGAACCAAAACAAAAGCTACCCGATTTGCGACTTTTTACTTAATCTCACGCGTTCTCGACCCATTGCATCGTCGGTATTGCCTGCTGATCCCGCCATTTCCTGTTGGAATTTCGACATTTTCCATTTGTTGTATCGGATAAACTAAAAAGCTGTGCTGGGCTGGGCGAGAGCTAAAACGATATACGTTGTTATTATTCAAAAGCCCATTCTCATTCAAAATAAGAGATGAGGCAAATTCGGCTGAAAAAACATAGCAGCTTATACCGAGAGAGATGCTTTTTATGCCATTCCTATCTGCTTCATCTTTCTGGCTGCGTGAAAAAGTACGCACAGTTTGTTGTCAATGATTTACGCGTCGTCTTGGCTTCCGATCTTTCTCCATTTCTCCTCCTGCACGAATAAGGGATGGAAAAAAAAACACACACAATAAGATTTCGCGAACCGATAGTCGTCGACGAAAATGCGCTTCGCTTCGCTTCTGGGGTGATTTGTGGAGCGTAAAATGCGACTATATAGGACGAGTGTTGATTGTGTACGAGGTGCAGGAAAACGAATGGAAAAATTATACTTATTATTTCTCACCATTCAATTAGCGACGGTTGATTTTTAATTAAAATGCTAATTCGTCGACGACTCTATGGTGTACTATATAAAGTCTCGGCATCGCGAGAGGAGCTCTCTTTCTGCTTGGCCGAAATTAACACGCTCGTCGGACGGGTAATTTTAGACGATAAGAATTGTTTAGCGTGAATTTCGCTGCTTCGCTTCGAGCTATATTCGACAGCGTGGCAGTTTTCTTCGTGTTTGGGTGATGTGGGTGGAAAGTGGGGGAGCAAATGTCGGAGTTTTACGTATAAAGCTAGTAGATAGAGATGAAAGGGGGAAGCGGGGTGTTTAGAAAATTACGCTAATCGAGAAAGATTTAATTTAGCGCGAGTTTTTACATCATCGTGAAAGAAATGCACTCGTGCTCCTGCCCCCGCAGCTTCTCTCGTTTGTGCATTTCATTTAAAAAAGCACTTTGACGAATCAACTGCCTTTGGGGGGACGTCGATACAGGATGCTACGAAAATTCCCACAGAGTTCTCTATTTACCAAGGTTTGGTGAAATGCTCGCCTTTTTTCCTGTAGGATTTTTTTTTTAAGGCGAGGAATATTTTGGTTTGGCAGGTTGGAATCGAGGGTATTTAAATATTCAACAGGTCGATTCAGCGGTACGATGTGGCCTTCGAGTTTACACGTGTTTGACGAGGGCGGTGGCGGTTTTACGCAGCTTAATTAATTGTTGCTCGCTGGCGAATTAAAGAAAGGAAAGGCGGTGATGGTTAATGGCGGTTTTTTTCTGTCGGTTTTCTCAATTGTGGGGCATTATTTTTCTGTCATCGTGACGAAGACCGCATAATACACACAAATTGTGGCTTTTAGTTGATCTACTCGTCGTCCTCTTGCCCCTCCCACACTCTCTGCTTGCGAAAATTCCATTTTATCGAACCCTTCTATGTTTCAACGTATACGAATTGACGACGACGACGACGACGACGACGTGTATTTGAAATGCTGTAATTTCCTGTCACGATATACTCGACTATACGAATGTAGAAGTGGCACACTCGAGGCTCAAGAGCCCACAAGCGAGGGGATAAAACAGCCTAGTTTTCAATTTAAGGATATATAAGTTTGATTTGTAAAGTTTCCGCGGCCGAGACTCTCAACTCTCTTATTCACGACGACGATATAATATCCACGCGAAGGGAAGAAATATTATTCACGATTTCGTCTCTCTCGAATACGTAGGAAGGGAGGGGAAGGGTGATGGGAAGATGTTAAATTATCAAACTCGCGTATCTGGACGATTTGTGCGTGTGAAATTGGACGATTTTAGGGGGTGGCGGGTTCTGCGCCAGGAGGAGCGTCGACCATCAACTAAACACGATTAATGCGCGCGGTAAAGTTTCGTAATTGGAAAATTCATCATAATGTTATCGTTATTCGCGTATATAAATGATTTGGAACCTTGGCCAGGGGTAGGGGAAGGGGTAGGGGGCAGAGCCATCGTATATGCTTCGAAACGATATATTTATCTCTCGATGTGTGTGCGATTACTAACGTAAGTCGACTCTGCGAGAAGATGAAATAAGGAAGTGTAATTGCGTTGTACAAAGTGTACGTTTATTTATACGATTATCTGTGGGAGGGGGTGGGGGTTCAAAATAGGGGTAAGGTGACCTCTTCCCCCTCCCCTCGACGTCGCCCACTCGATACAATACTTTTTAATCTGGTAGTTCTGAGAGAGAGAGAGAGAAGAAAAAAAACGTGATAACCTTGTTAGTAAGTTTTTAATTTATCGAAGTAGACTAGGTACTGGTACACGCTATACTCGTATGATTTTTGTGCTGCGTTCGACGATTTGTACTTTTCTTCCGATAACGTTACCCTCCGCCCCCCTGGATAGCCCCTTCCTCACCTCTTTCGCTGTTTTTCTTCCGTTTGGCCGGAGAAGAATGGCGACGACCTTGGTTCGTGTGTTTTCCACCATACACACATAGGTCATCTTTTCTCTACTAGTATAACGATTGTTTTCGTGTAACTGGAAACCGAAAAACGTTTACGTTTCGCGAAAAACACAACAAAACTAAGTAAGTAAGTCGGTTAATTTATACATTGTTTGTGGGCGATATTGATTTTACGTCCGAATTCGAATACGATACTTTGTTGTTAGTGGTATGGAGTTTCGCCATGGGCACCCCCTGCTACATGTATGTAGATGTACGATGTCTGTTTGTTGAAAAAGCCTTTTACCGGAACATTTTCGCGATATTATGCATTTTGACGGGTTATATGCCTCGTCTCTCTGTCTCTCTGTGTGTGACGAATGTTGTTTTCAAAACATACGCGGATCAAATCGTCGTCGTTGAAATTTAATCGTTGTGTGGGTATAGGGTGATGAGAAAGGTGTGGCTGGAATGTGGTGATGTTTTGTTATTGGCGACGATGGAGGTATAATTTGAATGGGTTTTGATTTTTCATGATACGAGGTGTGAAAATAGGTGTAAAAATATCGATATGCATGGGGTAAAGAGTGTCAAAAAAATCATGATAAGTACATGCTTCTTGGAAAAATCTAAGGGGTGTAGGATGAATGGAATGGCTTTTAAGTGACCAGTGCTCAATGATACGACCCTCTTCCTTCGTCTTGATTACCCCTAAACTCTTCCAAAGAGATGAAATTGCAGTTTTTGTTTGAAAATTCCATCTTCAGGAATTTTTAAATCCATTTTTTTCAAAATAAATCATGCAGATCCTAGCATAAGTCACGCAACCCTCTCTCTTTTTGCGTTTGTTTTTTCAAATATTGGTGTTCAGGCCACTTTATGGGGGAGAAAATTCATTGTGATGGGGCACAGTCCCTCTCAGCCCCTATACCCTTTCTCCATTTTGTGTCTTCGCTTATTATAACACCCTTTATTGTGCCTTTGTAATGGAACAATTAGTGCGAAGTGTTCTAATTAAAACGAAAATAGGTCGCGTGACTTATGTCAGGTCATGTAGGTACATTTATGCTGCAATTTCAAAGAGATTAAAAATTTTCCATTTTTTTCACCAGTCTAATTTTCATGGCAGTTGATTTTTTTTTAATTTGGTGAAATGTAATTGCGATTTCAAAGAGATTAAAAATCTTCGATTTTTTCACCAATTTTCATCAAAGTACATTTTGTCATTTTTTTTTAATTTGGAAAAAACACTACTTTGATTAGTTGAAAAAATGTGCTCAACATTGGTATTGAAAAAAACTCGAAATATTGAAATTTCTCTAAAATTTCGAGAACATTATGATGCTCTACTTGGGGTGGGGGGGGGGAGGTCTGAAGCTCCTAAAGCTCACGAAACCGAAAGAGGGAAAGGGAGGAGGGGTGGAGTACTCAAAAATTTAATTTGAACAGCAATGTTTCTTTTATTTTTGAGTGGTTTGTTATCGTGTTGAGTTTTTTTTTTAGCTCTGAAATATTTAGGTTAGTAAATAAAAAGATATGAAATTTTGTCTCCCCCCCCCCCAATTTTGAAACCGCAAAGGAAAATTTATCCAGTTCAAGAAATTTTGGTTTATTGGTTAATTTTTTTTTCACTGTTTCTTTTGAAAACTTTGACTTGGGATAAATTTTGACTCGATATTCCTCCTTTCCCTACCTAAATTGAAATGTTTGAAAAATGTTCACGTCAGAAGCCCCATTTTTTGGAAAAAATTACCAAAAAAGCTTTTTTTTGCAGAATGTTACAAAAAAAGTTTGCTGTTATTTTGCCAGTTTTGAAAAAAAATGGTGCTTTTTTTGTCTAAAATTTCTGTTGTTTCTCGACAGATGCTAAATTATTCTGGTTTTTTTGGGGTTAGTGACAAAAATTCCCATTTTTCAGATTTATTTTTGGAAAAATCGTCATTTTGTCATAATTGAAAATCCCTGCTTTTTTGACCTTATTGCAAAAACATTTCTGCTGTTTCGGAAAAGTTGTAATTTACGTTTTCTTTTTAAATTTCAAAAAAGGCGTGCTTTTTTTACGACGTTGCAAAAAAATCATTGTTTTTTTGGCCAAATTTTAAGAATTTTCTGCAGTGCTTGGTGGAAAAATGTCTGCATTTTCTGCAAAATTTCAAGGATTTCCTTATTTGAAGAAATAATTTTCAAAAATTTTTCTACTGTTGTTCTTTTAGCTAGGTTGCAAAAAATTGTTCCTCTTTTGGCAAAGTTGCCACTTTTTTTGGAAAAATTACAAAAAATTTCTGTTGTTTTGAAAAAATTGCAAAAATTGTAGTTTTTGAAAATGTTGCAAAAAATATTTTTTTGGTAAAGTTACAAAGCCAGAATTACGAAAAATTTCAGTTTTTTGGACAAAGTTGCAAAAGTCAATTCAAAGTTTGGCTTCTTTGCAAAAATTTTCTACTTTTTGCCAAAACTTCTGAAAATTTCTGCTTCACTATTTTTTCAATTACCCAAGTTTATTTTTACTTATCCTCTCAGAATTTTGCTTTTTCTGGCTCTTTTTGAAAATAGAGAAATTCGGACTTGATCTTTCATTTGAAAAATTTGAAAAAATGTCATGTCAAAAAACCAAATTTTTATAAAAATTTTCCAAAAAGTCGAATTTTTTTTGCAAAATTGGTAAGTTAATACTTTTTTTTCAATCATCTATTTTCTCGTTTTTACTTTTCCTATTGAATTGAATAAATCTTTATTTAAGGACGCCTTAGAATCTAGGCCTTTTTTCTCTCTGAAAAGGGCTAAAATTTTGACATAGATGAATTTTAATTCCCTATCTTCATTTTTCAATGTTTTTAAACAAGAGCTAGGTACCCTAATCCCCCCCCCCTCAGCACCCTCATCTTGGCTTCGTAAACACTCTACAAAATCTTGTGAATTGTGGATTAATTGTTGAAATTTACCTCGGGATGACGCTTGAAAAAATCCACCTCTCCTTTCCTCTTCCACCATTTTGTGTGTTTGTTGGTGTTTGAATGGAATGGAAAATTAAAAAAAATGGTTTAAAAAACTGGAAAGCGTGAAGAAACCCTATTTCAAACTGAATGCCCCAACCGCAGCTCAACAGGAGCAAGATCGTCTCTGATCTAAATATTCAATATTCCGTCTCTCTTTCTTCTCACCCTTAAAATGATGTTTATACCTTTGTTTTATTTTTGATGTGTGCAGAATAATCAAATATAATATTAATTTAGCATACTATGTTTAATAATGATTATTTGGCAATTTACTAATGGACGATTTATTTTCTGTTCTTGTTTCAGGTAAGTTTCAAATTTTCATCCATGAATTAGAAAAAGCATAAATACTTGATATGAGTAAGTTTTTCTCTCTATTATCTCTGAAAAGATCTGTACATTTTACTTTTTTATTCAACTGGACACCGCGAACACCTGATGCGATTTTTTGGGAATTATTTTACTTGTGAAATCGATAGCTTTTTGTAGTAAGATTACTTCTTCCACCTTTCATCGAGATGAAATGAGACTCGCTATTGAGAAGTCTGCACTTTACTGTCACCCTGTACACGAGTAGCATAAATTCATCTACACATGTTCGTATAAACGTTAAATAATAATATCATCGAGTCGTGTTTGATTATAGATTTCGTAATGCTGACCTATGGGTCGACAGAGAGAGCGAAAAAGGGAGGAGAAAAGAGTGACAGGACGAAATTTACAAAAGCTCGAATTCCCTGTTTACTTAAGGGGTAAACAAATATTCGGACCTACGAGCACGATTTGTCGTATTTATATATATACCTACAAGCAATGTATTATATTAACGTCGAATTAATTGCATACCTGTGTGAGATGACGAAGGCGTAGGGAAGACGATGCCATCAGACTTGCAGCTACATATTGGAGGACTGCACAATGCTCGATTTTTCAGTCAATCTGTGAAGTCAGTGTTTTCAAGTTGAACGAACTCTCTAGGCACTGTGTATGCACATTTTGTATTTGTATTTTTTTTTTTTTTGTTTCCATTTGAGAAATTAGTAAACAATCTTAACGCTTACGAAATTAATTATGTGGACGCGACGGACGACGCGACCACCATACAAAAACATAAGAGGAAAACCCGATCGAAATACGTGAAAAAAAAAATACATGCATGGATAATCTACTTATACATTTATTCACACTCGAGTAAAACACGACGAACATACGCACATGTTGGTTTGATTGGGGTATAAATTCTCTACTAATAATATACAATTTATATAAAGGTAAAATATGTAAATTGTAAATCGTATAATAATTTGGGGGATGGGGGACACGACAATGATGACGAAACAAAACACAAAATGAAAAAAAAAAACAAAAAAAAACTGTAAAATGCAACAATATTCAAAATATTGGCAACTTATTTAGAAAAAAATAATAATAATAAAATTACATACAATATTAAATTTTTACTCTAAATTAGACTGAAAAAACGAGAAAAAAAAACGAAAACAAAAACAAAACACGATTCGGTAAAATAGCCACGTCTCGTACATTATGAAGATGTAGAGTCGAATAATCCAGCAACCATCACGGTCCGGATGGTGTAAAGTGAAGAGATCCGGGCAGTACACCTTTGGCAATATATCAACCAGTTGAAGATTCGGCCAAATCAAACGATCCTGATTGGCTACTTTGGTTAGCCGGTGTCCGAATATTGGTCAAGAAAGACGATACGCTAGATGGCGTGACGAGCGGCGTCCCTTGCAATGATAACGATAAAGGAACCGTTGCTGCTCCGGCTGCAGCACTCGATGGTGTCTGGGCCAGTAACGCCGAATTACGGTTTTCGTTGACTGAACGATAACGAGGTGGTCTCGAGAGACGCTGGCATTTGCATTGTAATAATCTAAAGGGCAGTAAAAAAAAATGGATGGACAGGGTTAGCTAAATCAAAGATTCTGGGACTTGTTCCAGGAACAAGGAAGTTCAAACGTGCGATTTTACCTCATAAATGCTGCTCTGAATGTCCTGTTGAAAATCGTGTAAATTATGGGGTTTATGGTCGACGAGACGTACCCCAGCCATAAGGCTATATCGACGAAACCAGTTGGCACGTTGCAGCTTGGCTTAGGACAGATGACGAAAATTATGTTCAGCGAGAAAAACGGCAACCAGCAGACGACAAACGTGAAGAACACCATCCCTAAGACTTTGGTGGCCTTTTGCTCGGTACGTACCGAGTTGGCGGCTACACCTTCATTTGGACGTTTGTTTCGATTCGCTAGAAACCTGTGGAAATCAGTTGATGAGTGAGAGATTGCCTCTGTGAATGGTGCGAAAGAAGGATATTGAAGAATACGTAGATCTTACGATGGAGAGGATTTGATAGGGGTTAGTCGTTTGTTCAAATTGGTAAATTTTTATCGATCGTTTGATTTTGAGAATATTTTGCCTTATTTTTTAGGGGTCGAATTTTGTATTTTTTTTTTTGGAGGGGGAGGGATTGGATCCTTTGATTTTTTAATTCGTCTGTTTCAAAATATTCTATGGCGACATTTTTCAAATATTTCGATGAAAAATTATGGAATTTTTTAAATTTTGATTTCTAGTTTTCGAAATATTTCTTGAGTTTTTTTTCGTATTTTTTCATTTTTTTTAAATCCGTAAAAAAAAGTCAAAAATTTGTTCAAAAAAGCAATGTACAAATTTTTTAAAAATTCCAAGCGGTTTCAAGTTTATATGATTTTTTTGTGGCAGGAGGGAGGGGGGAGGGGTGATTCGTGCGGTAAAAATGTGAAAAATTGGTCGTGAAAGAATCATGGTTTTTTGTCTGGAAGCTTCAATTGTTAGACACTCTGTATGAAATGAAATTGTTTCTCCCTCTAAGAAGGCAAACCCTGCCATTTTTGCAAATGAAGAGTGATATTCCAAAACTCGCTTTGTCCATTTTTATCAAAGTTGGGTTTTCAGCAGCACCTGGTAGATGAAGTATCAACTCACATTCCTACATCATCAAACTACCAAAATGAGGTGTTAAACTCACGTAAATAGCCAATTCACTAAAAATTTTTAAAAAAATAATGTTCCAAAACGCGCTTTGTCCATTTTTATTGAAATTTTTTTCAGCAGGATTTAGTGGATGAAGTGTATACCCACACTCCTACATCATAAATCCACCCAAATAAAGTGCTAAACTCGCCTAAAAAGCCAATTTACCCGTTTAAAGGAAAACTGTTTTTCCTCTTTCCTGAAAAGTTGTGAAAATGGACAAAGCGAGTTTTGGAATATCACTCTTCAAATGATGAACAAATGTTGTGAGTATCGAATGATCGGAATTTCTTTTCAAAAATGACTTAGAATTCACTTTTTTTTCTAATTTTCCATTCAAGTTCGAAAAAATAAGCTCAAATTTGGTTTTAACAAATTGTTTAAAAAGCTCAGTTTGATAAACTAATCACGGTTTCAAGGGGCGAGGGCGAGAGTGTTTGAAAAATTAGAGGATTGGGAGAGCTTTCTCGAAATTTCTGAGTTGAATTTTGTTTTCCATTTATTCTTTTTTCTTTCCAATTTTTGGATTTTTTTTTCATTTTTTCATTTTTTTTTTTTTTTTTTTTGAATATTGATTGAGATTTTTACTCAAAAAATTCTTACTCGAAAAAATTATTTCCATTCATTTTCTTTTTCTTCTTTTTGGAATTATTATTTTTTCACATTTTTTCAATTTTTTTGAACATTGAAATTTTGACTGAAAAATATTGTCACTCGAAAAACTGATAACCCTCACATTCTACTCTTCTCAAGAGAAAAAAAACATTGAAATTATAAAAATTTGGGTTTTTTCATGTTTTTTAACTTGTTAAAGAACTTTCAAGATAACCCGTAAAATTTGAGAACCACTGCAGGTTCAGCAGAAATTCTTACAAGGTTCTTTCCTCGTTAGAATCCTGCGTATACATTTTAAACTTTTTCCTTTTTTTTTTTTTTTTTTTTTTGAAAATTATTTTGTAATTTTTTTGGATTGTTTTTTTATAATTTTTTTTTCAATATTGAAAAAAATCTTCTATTTATTTAGCATTTCTGCTAAACAATACAGGACATTTTGTGAAACGATTTTTTTCCTCGTGTTTTTAAAATTTCAAAGTAGGAACTCGAACATTTTGCTGTACGAAATTTTTTTCCAATTTGTTTTTCTTTTCACTCTTCATACTCCCAATTTTTTGCTGAATTCGATTTTTATCTATTTTTTCTTTGTTTCAAGCTCTGAAATTCCTTTCTTCCATTTTAAAATCATTTAATAAATATTGAGAAATTTGAACTCAATAATTTTGTGTTCAAAAAATTTTGACTGGAAGAAATTTCGATCCCTCATTCTCTTTTTCAAAGAATTGATGATTTGGAACATCTAGGATGAAGGTTTCCCCTATGAATAGCATCATGGGTATCTCTGACGCTTTCCTCTGTAGATGTGCGGATGCCGATATCTATAGTATGGGTAGGTCTGCTTTTAGGCTTGTGGTGGGGAAGGCATGAGAATGGGAGCGTGGGTGCAGTAGGAGCTGTTTATGAGCCATTTTATGTCCTAGATTTTTTTTTTTTTTTTTCCCCTTTGTCTGCCCTTTGTTGGTTTTTTTTTCCTTTTGTTTTTTGCTTTTCTTCTATTTGGTTTTATACTTTTTGTTTCCTTTTTTTTTCGCTTGTTTTACTTTATTTTTCCAATGGAAGGAACTAATACATGTATATTAATGATGCACTATTGTTTCTTGCTAGTCTATTATTATGCTTTTTTTTCACTTGTTCTATGTACTTTTATTTTTCGTAAGCTACAGTTTTCAGTTTTCTTTTTTCTTTTTTAGTTTTATCTCTTAGCTATAAATGGTCTCTCCTGTAATTGGCGTATGCTGTTGGAGAGACCTAAATTGTAAAATAAATTGTAAAATAAATAAATAAATAAATAAATAAATAAATACCCGGTCGTGAAATTTCGGTTTTCAGAGGCCCTGCATTTGATATTGAGCTTTTTTTAGACCCTCCTTTCCTCACTGTCCAAATTTTGTAATGTTTTTCGTCGGTTTGAAAAAATAATAATTTTGACTGTTTTTTTGGACGTTTTTAGGCAAAGTTCTTTCATTATTCAATGTTTGAAAATATTTTTCATCAATTTTTTCAGACTTCTCTCTAAAATTATACCTAGTATCTTTTTCTACTTGATATATTTTTTTTCATTTTTTTAAATTATTGTTTGTTATTTTTGGTTTGAATTTGAAATGATCTTATTTTTTAGCATTATTGGAAATTTGTAGACACATTAAAATATTAAGCTTTTGGTAAAATCATTTAAAAAAAATTGTTGCCTTGAATTGTTTCAAAAAAATATTATAGGCGATTGCCTCATTTTTTCGACATTTCAGCAAAGCGTTTTTTTTTTTTGCAACGGTAATGTTTGTTTTTGCATCAGTTTCTTGTGCCTCTCCCCCTCCCCTTGCTTCCATTATTCCCCTTCCTTGTTGATGTAGTGCCAATTTTGGATACGTATGTATATTTCGATTAAAATTACCTACCCTTTTAGAAAATTGAATACAAAGAATTATTCGAGTTCTTCGTTTTATGGTCTGAAATTTCCAATGAGCCCCCCATATTGCCCAAACGAGCTTTAATTTCGCCACAGTTTTCAAATTTAGTATAACTTCATCAAAGGTATTTACATATATGAAATAGACATAGACAAATTATTATTATTCGTTCTTCAGAAGCAACAAGTTGCCTATTTATGGAAACAAATACCGACGGAAATCAATGCTGGGCAACCTTTGTCAACACTTTATTTTGGTAATTAACTAAATAAATTCTACGTGCATTTACATTACCTACGTAGATCGATCTACAGAGATATTTATTTTACGATCGGTACACGACGTGTACCTACACATTGCACATGCCAAACAAATAATTGCTCGTAGAATTTCCCATTTTGACTAGAAAAAAAAAGCGAATACGCGATTCAAATACGTAGGTACTGTAACGCAGCCAGAGTGGAAAAATGTCGTTGAAAATAACCTGGATCAAATAGTTTTCCACTCGTTGAGCAATACAACTCTGCGTGTGTACGATTTCTCAATTCGAACCAATTAAAATTTCGATTCGTATCGAAAAGAATTCTAGAATTTTCGCTCAATGTTCAACAGAAATGTACATTTTTACGAATGCTATACGTAGACAAACTATTTTTGTACTGTTTGATTTTTTTTTTTGCATAAGCATACTTATGTAGTCAATTTTGATATTCGTATAAATAAATTTAACTCTAAAGCATAATATTTAGATACTCGTGTATATAGCGTTCACATCAAATGGCCGCCTTCGGAAACGATAATAAAAAATGTCAAAAAAGAAGAAGAAGAAGAAACAAAATTACGTACAAACGTAAACGTATAAAAAATCAATGTAGGAAAAAAATCGCCCCTCGAATGATGTCTCGCTTCATTTAGTTTTATTAATAGAAGAAGAAAAAAAAGTGTATAGGTAGGTAAAGTGGTAGAAAAAACTTGCCACGAATAAGAAAGAGCCTACCTACGTGAGAAGGGAGGGCATTCTGGGCTATGCCAGCAGGTAGAAATCGTTTTAAATTTGCAACATCGATGAAAATATTTTTCTTTTTTCAAATGTTAATCGAAGCGTGTGGTGATTGGGATATTTGAAAATGACTCCTTTTTTTTATTTATTTTTTTTACTCGACAATTCCAATGTGGGATTTTATTCTATTCATCGAATTGCGATACCGTTCACCAAAATCTATCGTATACGATTAATAACGTTTTCTTCGTTGAATCCACGGCTTAAGAAAGGGGTAAAAGGGGGGACGTGATGAGAAGATAATAGAGAAACCGCGCGACGACGACAGATTTGTAATGTTGAGTAAGAGAGATGAAGGAATAAGAAAAAAAAACATACCTTAAATTTAAATTGGAGGGTGTTACGTTTAACGGAAGCCGAAGTGTGCGTAATCTTGTATTCCTTCCGACGGAACTCTCGGTACCGTTTTCGGTGGCGGATGTTTGCACCGTTTCCATGCCAACTGTGCGTCTTGTCTCGGTCGCTCCAGCTCGGGTATTAGTCGCTAATAAACTCGGCTGCGATGAGCTAATACTTGTTGATGAACCTCTGCGCAAAAAATCAACATGCAGAAAACAAACCGCAATATTGCGAATGTGTGGGCGACACAATACGTAGGTAAGGTACAGAAAATGTACACAAAAGAGATGAGAGAGGATATGGAAAGGGGGTGCTAGAAGGTATGGTATACGGAATGAGCTAGAATTGTTCTGGGAGATGGGGGTCGGAGAGGGGGTTAGTTATTATCGGCTAAATGTGCCATGTAAAAAGTTGTATGCGAAATGAAATAGCTAAAGTTATACAGACGTAGAAATTCAACTACCTCCTCCCCCTCCCTCGCCTTCCTTTTCATCTTCCTCTTACCGGTATTTTCTTCTGAAAAATTAACTCGACCTTTTTTTTTTTTTTACTTAACGCTGTGTACCGAAATATCATCTGCCATTGTTAATGAATACGATAAAAGTTTCGCTTTTTGCGTTTTTTTTCCTTTTTCTTTCCCAAGAAGGTAATTTTTTCTTTTTTCGAGAGTGTGGAGAACTTTTGCGCGAAACGTTTTGACGAAGACGAGATAAAGTATGATTTCCGGTATACTCTCGGTGAGATGTGGTGTATACAGTAGTATATAGCGAAGAATGTCAATTATTTTACACCTTTTCGTCGTATTCTACGTTACTTTTTACCAGCGTGAAATATTTGACGCCGCTGTCTCTTATCAGCACATTTACAAAACATTAACCGACAAAGCGGCGAAAAATTGTGTGGCAGATGAGGCGGCAGAGCGGAGGGTATATTTACTCGACGTGTAATTTTCCATAGGCTATACCGAGAAGTTTTTTTGGTATATACTGTATTTTTTTCCCTTCCTGCTCTGCAATGTAATCAGGATGAAGGCGTGCTTTTGAATTTCGCTACTTTTTTCGTGAGATTTTAGTGTAACGAATTTTGCACCAAATTGGAGTGATGGATTTGAATTTTGAAATGAAAATATTGCCAATAAGTATTGGAAAGTCGGATACTGGATCATTTTGGTGGCAAACTTCTTGAATTCTTTGGCTCAAAATACCTATACCTACGCGAAAGTTGAGATTGTTAGTATTTTTGTGAATTTTCTCAATTTTTAGAGAGGGGTAGGAAGTGAAAAAACTGTAGGGGGACGTATTCGAAAAATCAGCCGATAGGATATTAGAACTCGGAGCTTTCAAAATCCTTATAATGTCAATTTTTTGGCTGGTGGGAATTTGACCATTTACGAGAACACGATGGAGAAAATGTGTGAACAGTGGAGAGGGGGGAGGTTGTCAGAAGGATTGATTCGGAAAAATTACTCGATACACTTCAAATTAGAAAACTTCGATTTTCTCGTCATCTCGAAGGCGACGTTGGAATCGATTTCGAAAATTATTTTACAGTTTGTTTGCAAAAATGAAATGAAAAAAAGGTCGAAAGGAGTCTTTGTTCAGAATTTTTCAATTTTTCATTGTCTTTTAACTTCGTGTCGATTACAATGGTTGAGATTTCATCATACCGACGTCCAGTTTTGAGCCCATCGAGTATTCATCCGATTTGAATTTCCCATTCATTATTTCTGAAATGTCACGACTCCCGAGAAAAACAGTTTGAAATTCCACTAATCATGACTCATGACTTCATGAGCTTCGACCCTTCAAATTTCAGCAGTTTCATAATGAATTATATGAGTCGCGAATCTCGCCCCTTCCATTCATCTTTTCATTCGCCTCAAAATTCCGGAATATTATAGTTCAAAACTACACCAAATTGCGGTAATTACTTGAAAATTACTGATTACTCGCAAATTTCGGCAATTACCTGTAAATTACTGTATTTGTCTTCAAACTAATGAATAGAGGCGGTTGCATCAATCATGGTCAATACTCGTCCCGGGTCATTTCAAAACTGTTTGTATTTTCATTTGTTGAGTACAAAAATTACTAGTAAATTACCACAATTACTCGTAAATTACCGTGATTACTCGGTAATTACCACGTAAATTACTGTGATTATCATTATTTCTTATCACATACATACCACAATCTCCAGAATTACTTGTAAATTACTGTAATTACCGTAATTACATGTAAATTACTGTAATTACTGTAATCACTCATAAATTACTCGTTCATTACTGTAATGTCTGTAATTACTCGTAAATTACTGTAATTACTTGTAATCTAGTGTAATTACTGTAATTATTTGTAAATGACCGTAATCACAGTAATTTCTCGTAAATTACCGTAATTACTTGTAAATTACTGTAATTACCATAATTACTTGTAAATCACTGTAATTACCATAATTACTCGTAAATTACTGTAATTACCGTAAGTACTCGTAAATTACTGTAATTACCGTAATTACCCCAAATTACAGTAATTACCATAACTACTTATAAATTATAGTAACTACCGTAATTACCCCAAATTACAGTAATTACCGTAATTACCCCAAATTACAGTAATTACCGTAATTACTCCAAATTACAGTAATTACCATAACTACTCGTAAATTACAGTAATTACCGTAATTACCCCAAATTACAGTAATTACCATAACTACTCGTAAATTACAGTAATTACCATAATTACTCTAAATCACTGTAATTACCTGTAAATTACCGTAATTACCTGTAAATTACCTTAACTACTTGTAAATTACCGCAATTACTTGTTAATTCTTGTTATTACGCGAACATTACCGTAATTTTATGTAAATTATCGTAATACTGTTAAATTACAGTATTTACTCTGGGTTTACTAAACTGATTGTAGTGATTGTAAATCGTAAATCATGGTAATCACTTGTGAATTGCGGTAATTACTTTTGAATTGCAGTAATAATTTGTTAATTGAGATAATCACTTGTAAATTATTCATAAATTTTTTCAATGATTCTTGCTCTTTTTGGTGGCGTTTTAGTTTCAAGGTATGGGTGTGAAAAAATGAAATTCTAGAGAATTCTGCTGCCGGTAAGTAGGTAAATGACAGTAAAAAGGGATAGAGCCAAGGGATGGGTTGGAGGGAAAGAAGGAGGGGTTGAAAATTGAAAAATAATATTTATAGACGTATCACTCACCTATTGAAAAACCTGAACGCTGAACTTCTACCGTAGAATTTATGAGGCGTGCTGAGCGAACGTTTCGGCGGTATCCTGGTGTTGTCCGCAGGCGACAAAGGTGTTGGTAACTCGACGGTTGAAGGAGGTTTACGGAATCTGCCACCGAGACGGCGGAAAGTAGGAGCCTCTTGTTGGGTGCCTGGTTTCTGCTGCAAGAACCGCGCCTTCTTCCGGAGTAGCCGCACGGTTAGGCAGAACGTTACGGACATGACGATCATCGGAATGTAGAACGCCATCAATGATCCGAATATAAAAAAGGCCGAATTATTTATGACGCAAAGGTTGGCCTCTGGCATTATGTTTTTCGGATTTGTTATACCTGTTACGTTGGCACGCGAGGAGCAAAAAAAAAAAATTAATCGATACAGAAATTGAAATTTACTGACGAAAAAAAAGAAAGGAGAACATGGCCTTTGGCTTTTCCGTCCGTAAACAAGTCTTTTAATACGCTTATCGATGCTTTAGGAAATGGCCGAGCTGAAAAACAATACGCGAATGTACGTCGGTCGTTAATTCCAAGAGCGAAAGAAACGAGGTAGAGGTAAAAGTTTTTAAAAACAATCGGAATCGGCTCGGCCGTTTACTCATAATGGTGAAGTTTTAATGGCTCTTATGTTAGTAAGATAAAGTTTTTTGATTTAAAATTAAAAAATAATAGCCGAAAGAGCCTCGTCTCTCCTTCACGGGCCAGGTTTATGGATTGAACGCGAATCGTTTGTATTGTTGGTAACATTAAGTTTTTCGCGTTGCCGAATTTTCCCCTTCTGCTCTCTGACGAGAAAAAGTTTTCGTTTCGAGCCAGAAAAATAACGAAGATCGACAATACACCAGCGAGCTTGTTGCTTTCTGGGTGTGATTTAACGTTACACACTGTACGTATATTAGCTAGTAACCTAATAATATTAATGACTTGTTTACTTACCTAAAAGAGTAACCGAACCGCAAACACAAACCGAGAGTATCCAAACAATGGCGATCTTTATACTGACGATTCGCTTAGTCGAGTACGTATGGCGAGTCTTGAGCGGATTCCTTATACCCAAATAACGATCTAAGCTTATGCAACACATATGCATTATACTACACGAACACGCCAGCACGTCGCAGGATACGTATACATTGCACCAAAATAAACCCAGAGGCCAATACCCTGCAAAAACACAAGCAGAAATATGTATTCGTCGAGTTCACCATTGCCAACTCCTCATCTTTTATATAGGTACCGCTTAATATTACATTTATGAGAAAGAACAATGAGTAATGATGATGAATGACGACTTTCGGTTCGTTCTGCAACTATGTATTTACTGGATGGTATTTTTACTTTTCTCAAGTGTAATCGCTATATAGGATTACGACGTGTGTTTCGTATGGTTGTACACTATATGAGCAAAGCAGGTGATTCGTCTCTTTTACGTCTCGTTGACGTTTTATTTCAGCTCGAACGGTAATTGCGATCTGCGAATTCGTAGAATTTTTTCCAATTTATACCAGCTTTGACGAGTTAATAGTAATTACCTGCGAATTACTAGGCTTTGGGAGGCGGGGTGGAGGGTAAAGGTCGGCTGCAGTGGCTTGGAATTGATAGCATATAGGTTGAGAAAACATGTCATGTTGTAAGGTGGTTTATTTTTTGTTGATATTACAAGTTGAATTATAAATTAAAATGACCATAAACGGAGAAAATTTTGTCAAAATTGGCCTATATGTTGGAAAAATTGCACGAAACATTGCTGAAATGACTTGAAAATTTGACTAGAACGTCAAAATCACTGAAGAGCATCGTAAATGCGTGAAAAATCATTTAGTCGTAACTGTAATTACTGTAATTTTCCTGTCATTACGAGTAATCAATGTTTTTTCCAGTAATTACTGTAAATTTCCTGTAATTACGAGTAATTACTGTAATTTTCCTGTAATTATGAGTAATTACCAATTACTGTTTTCAATTAGTTTCGAGCAATTACCAAAAATTTTCTGTATTCACAAGTAATTACCGTAATTTTTCTACTGTAATTTTCTCGTAATTACGAGTAAATACTGTAATTTTTCTGTAATTACGTACGAGTAATTACTGTAATTTTTCTGTAAATATGAGTACGAACTGTTTTTGATTAGTTTGGAGCAATTACCAAAATTTTTCTGTATTTACAAGTAATTGCGGTAATTTTTCATTATTACGAGTAATTACCGTAATTTTTCGTAATGACGAGTAATTACCGAAATTTTTCGTAATGACGATTAATTACCGTAATTTTTTATAATGACGAGTAATTACCATAATTTTTCGTTATGACGAGTAATTACCGTAATTTTTTGTAATGTGTAGTAATTAACGCAATTTTTTGTAATGACGAGTAATTACCATAATTTTTTGTAATGACGAGTAATTACCGTAATTTTTCTGTAATTACGAGTAATTACTGTAATTTTTCTGTAATTACGAGTAATTACCGTAATTTTTCTGTAATTACGAGTAATTACCGTAATTTTTCGTAATGACGAGTAATTACCATAATTTTTTGTAATGACGAGTAATTACCGTAATTTTTTTGTAATTACGAGTAATTACCATATTTTTTCGGTAATTACGAGTAATTACTATAATTTTTTAGTAATAATTACATGTTATTACCGCACGTAGTTTTTTTGTTATTACGAGAGGGCGAGTAGGTATTATAATTTTACAGTAATTACAAGTAGTTATTGTAATTTAACAGTAATTACGCGTATTTACTGTAAACTTGTAATATATTCGGATAACGATTTTTTTATTTTCACCTTAAATTTTGAATTTGCCATTATCACTGGGTCAAAAAAAAATGTTATCGATGCAGAAATTGAAATTCGACGAAGGAACGAGGTAGAGGGCACCTGTAAAAAATTTTCCTGGGGTCGTTTTCGAAAGAATTTGATGTAGATATTCGGTCTTTGTAATCGCTTGGGAAAAAGTATACACCGAATAGGCGCGTTACAATAACAAAAATAAGCTCGAATCTTACGACGACGACGACGACGATGTAAAATACCTATACGTACAAATATCTTTCTTCGTATATCCCTCCGCTTCTCGTTCTGTTGCTAGAAACTCTGTCATAACCACGCTTACGCGTTATTTTCTTTTTCACGTGATTTTTTTCTGGTTTTCTCTTTTTCGCTTGTGCGTGCGTCTCAATTTCATCATCGACGATGTTCGATGTTTAAAGACGACGATTCCAATGAAAATAAACCCGCAGCAAGACGCCGCGCTGTGTATAATCGGCATCGTCGTTTCAACGGTCCGCAGAAAAAAAGAGAGAAAAAACAAGCATTTTTATAATATCCGAATCGGTCCGCCTTTGTCTGTGTAGCTTTTCGAAGACCAAAACGAGAAGGATAAGGTCAGCTCGAAAAATCGTATTTCTTTTCCTTTTGTTGGCTTCTTCGACACGCATATATGTAAGGTCGTGAGGTGGTACACTCAACACTGTGTATGTAGAAGTGTACGCAATGTGAAAACTTGGAAAACAACGCAGACGATGGGGAAACGAAAGAAATGTCGTGTCAGTTACCCAAAGAATTAAGAGTGGGATGCCAGAGACGCGACAGGACATTCGGTCGAGATATTTTTACAATTCACGTATACAGAATTGACCGCATCGAGACATCACAAAGCACTTTAGTCGTATTCGTTTTGAAGAAATCTTACGATGAAACGCCTTCGCGTGTTTTCATTTTCACTATACCTACGACTACGTGGAAATAAGGACACACGTAGACTTGACTTGAAGCGTGAATCGCGGAAAAAGGCCAAGATTGGCGGCGAACTCCTGTCAAGGTACATGTAAAACTCGAAAAACCATTATTTTTTTCTCAAGACGCGCGTATCGAACCCACGCGCCCATTTAGAAACTTTCTTCAATTAAGTTGGGTGCGTTTTGGCGGTGGTGCTTCCCCCCCCCCTCCGCGTTCTATTCGTTATTTTCACGACTGCCGCGTACAATTAGGAAAAATCTTTTCCATGTTAGAGACGACAGCTTTTCTCACCAGTCGTCGAAGTCGTCGCGGCAACGCAGCTTTACAAATTCGATTACAAGTTTACCGCGTACTCGTACCTCTAATGAGATGATCGAATTGAATTGGAAATTACGCGAGGTGATTTTCACGCTTCGTATCGTTTCTCCTGGCCCTGCTCTCGTGCTTGGTCCTCGACTCTCTCTGCCTATAGCCTATGTAACTATACACGTAAACGTAATCTACGTTCGGTGTGCGTATAAGAGATTGAATTGCACGCGAGTGTTTTCCAAATTGATCGACGTCGTTCTTGACGTCGGTCGTCAATCGTCATTTTCCAATCATTCTTAACAGGTCGAAGAAAATGAACGAAAAATTACCTATCAAGTATTTTTTGACTCGTGAATCAAAGTAAAGCAGGTGTCTGACAAAAAAGCTGTGTCAAGAGTAATTTTTAAACTGTCTCATGAAATAGAAATTTGATCCAAGTGAATCGATCTCTTCGCCTAGTTTTCGACCCACAAGTACTTTTGGGAGATGTAGGAGTCATCGAGGCGTGCTCGAAAAATAAAAACTTGAAGCTCACCTTCATTTGATCATGAGCGGGTTCTGCGCCAGGAGCTGCTATTTCAAGCAAATAAAAAAAACTCGCAGGGAACCTTTTCAACTCACACTCTCAGAGTCGTAAAAGAGCGTGTCTTAAAACCATCGTAACCAAAATTTCAGGTCCTTGGCTCCATTTTTGGGTTTTATTATTCCTCATAATCATGTACGTATCTAAAATTCACTTCAAGTGGGTCGACAAAAGGGAGAGAGCTAAAGTCCAGGTCCATCTGCATTAACAAAACAGCCTCAAGATGTTTCTTAATAACTCGGCGAAGAGTTCTGTTTTTTTTCCTCCAAATAATTTGTAATTACATCCGCGAGTTGAGCCGCCGGAAATGGGTCAAAGAAAAAACAAATAAAAGTCCACGTGGCTGAAAAATTCGTCCAATTATCTTCTTCTTACGTCGTGCTGTTGAATTGACGCAGGCATCATTTTATTGTAATGAATTTCGTGGAATAGTGAACTATTTTGGAAGGTCAGTGGGAAGGAAAAAATTGGTATAGAAAATTATCAAGACAGATCATGGCTGAAACATACTCAATTTTGCATTTTGGTAATCCCTTCTCACCCGAGAAGCGTGAAAATTTCATCTGAATAATTTTCAACAATTTTTAATCACGTCTCGAAATTGATTTTTCGAAAAAACCTCTCCCTTCTGATGAACCAGAAATTTGAAAATTTATTTTAAAAGGCTTTTGAAACGACAAAGCGTATACTATTCTATCGTTCACACACCACGCGATACTGCATTATACGAGTAAGAGAAGATCTAAAGCCCTGTTAGAGGAAATTAGTTTTCATTACATTTTACAGCTGTGTGCGCCGGAACGGGGGTAAAATCTTTTTCACACAACACAAGCCGCGAGAAAAACCAGGTTAACAAATAAGACTGTTCTCTCTTTTCGTAGGAGGCTTTTTCTCCTTTAAACTATCTCGTTTGACATAAAAGCTTTGCGGCTGCTTTCGTCTATGCAATCGAATTAATCGAATACGCCCGCGAGTATATACGAGTATGAGTATAAGCGCCACCGCCACTTTTCTAGTGCCTGCCACTTCCTCTGTAGAAGGCAAAAAGAAAAAAAACGTACAACGTTGAGCTCTGTATAGTCTGTACAGCCGAGTTTTTTTTCCTTTCTTTTCCATTTCTATTTTGCTTTTTTATTTTCCACTCTCATTCGACGTAATAATAAGCAACCAACTTATTCGTCGTCTTTGTATTTTTCTTCAGCTTATACGCTCTTTTCTACGCATCCATGGAGGCGATGAGGTTTACAGCTAGTAAAGCTTTGTGAAAATTCGCCTTCGTGGCCTGGGTTTTGCATCGTTGTCGTCGTCGTCGTTCACTATACAATGATGATGCTGGTTCACCCCTTGCCACTTTTACGTATGATATTTTTTCATTCGAAAGAAATTTTTCTCGAGAAGTCAGTTAACGGAGTTCGTTAACAATCGATCTTGTCGGCTTGGAGTTTTCTCTTTGGCTTTTTTTCCAACTCGCCCCTAAGGCGAATTTCTTTGACGTGATGTGCTTTTTGCTCACTGTATGGCACATTTTTATAATAACTTGGTCGGGATTGCCTTTTGATGTACAGTATGCAGAAATCCGACAAATGGAGAAGCGTAAGTTTTGATGCACTTCACGAATACGCGAGTGAAAATTGCATAAAAGAGTTAACGTCCGTGTAATTCATTGAAACGCGTCCCAAGAATCAAGAACCCTTCGGGTGAACGTTGTAAAAAGGCTTGCATTCAGTTCTGACTTTAGACTTTTTTGCATCAGAACAGATTTTCAACTCGACATATTAATAAAAATTGAATGAGGAATTGAAAATGAATGAACTTAGAAAATGAAAAAGTGTTTGGGCTGAACCTTTGTTGTGTAAAATTGTAGAATTATCGTAAATTGCGGTTGATTTCTGAAAGATGTAGAGAATGAGAAAAAATCAAGTTTGAAAAATACCCTACTGAAGTCTTTTATGCAACATTTTTGTCAGGCTCTTATTTAATTCTGAAGAAAGCGGAAAATCGACTTTATCAATCCTAAAAACCAGAACTTCCGATCAGTAATAAATTATAATCGAAAATCGAATAATCGAACTCGAAAAAAATCGATTTTTATTTGCGATTTTCAAATAAATGAAAAATTAATAGGTATGGCTTCAAAAGCATAATTACGTATGTTTTTCGTGATCAAAACTCGACCCTGATCGATAGTTGGCAAATCGATTCATTACGATTTTCTGTTCCGTACAATCGATCATGTTTAGACTAGGAAATCAAGTTTGGCTTTGCTTTGAATCACCTGATCAAAAATCAATTAAAATTGAAAGTCGATCAATCGAACTCTGAAAATCGATTTTGTATAATCGATCATGTTGGAAAAAATCAAATTTCAATTGCAATCTTGAACATCTGATCAAAAATCGATAAAGATTGAAAATCGATTGATCGAACTCCAGAAATCGATTTATTTGCGATTTCTGATTTTGTATAATATTGAATATGTTCGAAATGAAAAATCTATTGTAGTCTTGAACCACCTAATCTAGAATCAATGAAGATCGAAAATCGATTGATCAAACTCAAAAATCGATTCATTTGCTATTTTTGTTCGAAATGAAAGAGATCGAGAATCGATTCAATTTTAAAGTCGATTGATCGAACTCCAAAATCGATTTATTTGCGATTTTCGATTTTGTGTGATCGATTACATTCGAAATAAAACATCTGAATTTTTGTCACGAGCCACCTGGTCAGAAATCAATAAAAATCGAAAATCGAATAATCGCGCGACCTCCAAAAATCGATTACTCGCGATTTTCGATTTTGTATGATCGATTATTTTCGAAATGAAAAATCAATTTTACTCATGAAACTCATGAACCTAGTCATCTAAAATCGATTCAAATTTAAAATCGATTAATCGAACTCCAAAATCGATTTATTTGCGATTTTCGATTTTGTGTTATCCATTTCATTCGAAATGAAACATCAATTTTCGTCACGAACTACCTGGTCAAAAATCATTGAAAATCGAACATCGATTAATCGAACTCCGAAAATCGATTTATTTGCGATTTTCGATTTCGTGTGATCGATTGTGTTCCTAATGAAAAATCAAAATTTTAGTCGTGAAATTCATGAACCTCCTAATCAAAAATCGATCAAGATCGGAAGTCGATCGATCATACTCCAAAAATCGATTCATTTCGGATTTCACATAACCGATCATGCTCGAAATGATTATTCGTTTTGTATCCACTGTTTAATTTTATTGTTTTTTTTTGGGGGGGGAGGGTATTTTGTTTTGTAAAAATTGCGCTTCTGTAAATCGATTTTTAAACCTTTTGAAAGATGATCGAGAAGTCTTATGAGAATTGAAGAAATAGTGGATTGCTTGAATTTCATGCCCAGAAATTGTAAATCCAAAATCTCTTTTAGCTCAAATCCACAACGTTCTTTTGCAAAAAAATGAATCCTCAGGTCACAACTGTATCATTAAGGGAAAATGTAACCCCCCCCCCCTCCTCCTCAACATGGTTATCGAAATTTCGTATTCCACACTCGAACGAATTCCTCCCATATTCAGGAACCTGTTTGGAGAAAAAAAACTCACCCTTTTCCCGGCACGTTTTTTTTTTCATTTCCCTCGACTTAATCTCATCACGTCACGTAATTTTCAGCCGATCAAAATTTTCAACTTTGAAACGAATCCGACGACGCAGAGATATGTACTATACTCGTCTCGTAGTATAGGTAATTTGGTGCCCTATACGAGAAGACGAGAAGCGAGAAGCGCGAGCGATATTTTAATACAGGCAACGTGTGTACGAGTATCTCTCGTCAATAGGCACGAGATTCGAGATGAGCTCAACGCTGCCGATATCTCTTGGGGATACTCTATATTCTTCATCTAAAAACACTCTGCGAAAGTAGTTATCAAATTTCTCGGAAGGGAAAAAAATTCGACAAATCGAAAAAAATAAAATAAAAAAAAAAACATCTCGACTATGGCATGGCGTTTTCTCACGAAACGTGTTAGTATGTGCTTGAGACGAGGATATCTCCGTAGATAGGTATACGTGTTGAAAGAGGCACCTACATCATGTCGCGTATAATGGTGAACGTATTTCTCAAGTTTACAAGAAACAATTAACCCCGTATAATTTCACTTTTACGGTTTTGCTTTACCTTTAATTCCTCACGCATACTCGTGTGTACGTATACACAGGCTAATCCTAATAGGCCGGATAAAGCTCGTAATTATACGCAAATTCTCTCGCTTTATAGTACATACTCGTACGATGAAGTATGTGAGAATGAATTAAGGTGTGAGCTTGTTGCTCGAACATACGAGTATATGCTCTCGTCTTTCTTATTGCCTGTGCAACGGTATGTACATTGTACCTTGGTAGGTACATAGAGAGATTGTCGCGTTGAATATTCATAAATCGCTGATCTCGTCTCGTATATGTACATTACACCTACGACATCGCAGAATGACTATGTGAGTGACACACCTCCTCAGGTTTCATTATTTTTTGGCTCGTTGTAAGCTTAAATTTTCGTAAAATTTATCCCAAGTTGAGTCACAGTTCCAGTGAAGTTCACCCAATGTAACAAGGGATATCATTACTAAGCTGTATAATATTTTGAAAGTACATTGAAAAAATTAAATAATAATAATAATGAGAACATTTGTCAAACATTATGTACGAGTCGCATATGTAAAGATGTACTCTATTAAACTTGTACGAGTATGTGTACTTGTTTCGAGTCCTAATGATATCCAGATACCATACCATACACATAGAGATAGGTATACAGGTATCTGTACTATACCTGCGAAAAATCTATTTAATGTACATAAAACACACCAATTCGTCAATGCCCCATTAATTACTACACACAACCGAGCACCAGGTACCCATATCGAAATAAGTACAATATATGACATATATGCCAGCCCCCCGCCTTCGTCCCCTTTCCTTGTCGCTATTACTGGTGTCAGCAAAGAGCCCACACTATACAGCTGTTCGTCACTTGCTGCTGAACGTACTGTGTATATGTAATTTAAATTGAACGCGCGTTTAACCATTTGACAGATGAACTTGGCTCGTGGTGAATTTGATTTATAGAACATGATGCCTATACTATGCCGAGTACCTACGATATGCCATATAGAAGTATAGAAAATTGCTCGCGTTAATTTACGCGTTTTGATTCGATGAAATTATGGTGTATTTGTATCGAATGTCTGTATAGAATGAAATGGGTACCTATACTTTTTGGGAGAAAAATGGTTAATGTGAAATAAGCCTGGAGCAATTAATGGTGTTTTACTCTCCAGTTGTCTGTCAAATTCTGGGAAGAAAATGAGATGTTGTTTCGAATTGTGAGATTTCGCATGTGCCTGGTTGTGAAGGAGGGGGGGGTGGGGATCAAGTCCATTCACTGTACGACTCGTAATGAACGAATTAGCCTGTGATTCGAGTATTTGATACTTCACCTCTTTCTTTTCACTTTCTCTGAAAATGTGTCCATTTTTGTTTTTTTTTTATATTTTCATAAATTATAGTTCATTGTGTTCAACGATTGATCAACTATATTGAATAATCGATGATTTATTTATTTTGTTTTTTTGTTTTTGTTTCAGGTGAGTTTCAAATTTTGATAGATGGGCTAAGAATATGAAAAAAGTGTCATAGTGAGTAAGTTTTTTTAAAACATATTTTAAAAGGATCTGTAGATATGCCTAAAACTATTTAATCCAGTTGAAGAAAAAATCTAAAATTTATGAAATTTGAATTGAAAATGAAACGAAGAACCGTCATTGTCTAGAAATTGGCAGAATTGAGCACGTTATCGAGTTTTTTGAAGAGTTTGTTTCCCAAAAAATTTCATCTCATCTTATCATCATCATCGTCATCATCAACAACATCATTCCAAGTGCCTATGATTTTTTTTTCAAATTCAATAGAGACTGCAAAAAATTATATGAAATCAGATAAAAATTGGGCTTCTCATAAAATATTTTTTCACCAAACGATTTTTTGAAACTTTTTTCAAATTTTTCATTGAACAAAGCACAAGCATCAAGTGTATAAATTCAAGTTTGGGAGGTGGTTAATGGTTATGTAGAAAAAAATCCTTCGAAAATGGTCTTATTGCGTTAAAATAACTGAACTACAATTATTTTTTTCAAAGAAAAACCCTGTTTCTTTCACTTTTTAATCAAAATTTGTTTGCTCGTCAAAATTTTAAAATTATTAAACGCTTATTTTTTTCAAAATCTCTCTTTGAAAGTTAAGTCAAGAGTATTGTGACCTTAGAAATTATTCGCTTGAAAAAAATTGCGACCTTTTAGACTTCTACCTCTCCGAAAAATTGGTGACACCTGATTTTGTCTTCTTTTTCCACTTCTCAATACTCTTCGTTAAATGAGCAAAAAATTGTTTCCTCGAAACAATTTTGACGCTCTACCCCACCCCTTCCCACCCTCTCCCCCTTCTCACCAAAAAATCAATTGATTTTTTCCATGTTCTGAACGGTGTTGAAAATTTTGACCGCACATTCCCCCTCACCCTCTTCCTCATTGAAATAATTTACACGTGTAATTTAATATTTTCAAGTAATTTTGAGCCACTTCTCCTCCTTCTCTTTCGAAAAATTGATTTTTTTGCTTTTTGAAACTACAAAAATTATTTTTGAAAATTGAGTTGAAAATCTCCCTTCGAGAAATGATCGAAATAATTTATGATTTTGGATTTGTGAACCTCTCCCTCCTCTCTCCTCGTTCACAAAAAACTGATTGATTTTCATTTAATTTTTTTTAAAATGTCTGCAAAAAAAACTCGTTTTGATTGTCTCTTCTCCTTCCTTCTCTCACTCTTGGAAAAAAGAAGAAAAGATTTGCCTATGATGAAATTTTAAATGTATTTTTCAAAACTATTTTCAAAAGTTAAGTTTTATGCAAAATTGAGTCCAGAAATTTCATTGAAATACTTGATTTATGATTTTGATTTTTTGTGTGTTTTTAATTCTTTTTCAACATAGCGCGCGAAATTATCACCTAAGAATTTTGACCCCCTACCCCCTCTCCCGCAATTAAAGTTTTTTTTTCGTTTTTTAAAACTCGTCTCAAAATTGAAGTGAAAAACTGTTACTTGGAAAGTTTTTCTCATAAATTTTAATCCCCATTCTCTCTCTTGAAAAATGTAAGATTTTGAAAATTTTTTATAGGCACTTTTTGAAATCAGTTTTAAAAATCATGTTCTGACACCCCCCCCCCCTTCCTTCTCATCCTCCTCCTCCTCCTCCAGGAAAAATAGAAAATTTTCGAATTTGAGTATTTTATAAAATCATATTCCAAAATCAAGCTGATCATCGCCTAAAAATTGTTTATACCTGATGAAATTTTGATCTTCCTCTCCTCTTCCATCCTCAGGGAAGTTTTTGAAGAAATGTTCTGCTGTGTGAAAGTCCTGCTGTAATCTTGCTTAGTTTTCATTCACTCTTCCACTCTTCCTTCCTCAATGTTGTATGTAGTAGAAATACTTTTCATAAAAAAATTTTGAATAGATTTTTCTGTAAAACGTTGACCCAAAAAACTCAAATTTTCTTCAAATAAAAATTCAGAGTTTTTAAAAACCATTTCATTTCTTCATTTTGCTCAAAAAAAAAAAAAAAAATCATACCAATACCCCATCTCAGAAAAGAAAAAAAAAACTGAAAACCATGTTTTGTAAAAGGGTAAAAAAAAGAAGAAAGAAATATAGACGCAGATACTCTGCATATAATATTTGAACCGGAATAACATATACGTACTTGAATGTGGTAATATTAGTAGTAAAAAGTACACGTAGAAATACATATAGGTACGTTATATTATAGTCAAAAGGTAGTATAAGAGACTAAAAAGAGTACTACCTGCGCGTATAAGAAGTGGCCAGCGAAACTACATACCTTGTTCGTATACAGAGCGCAAGAGGAGCGGAGCGCAGAAAAACATGAGAAATATAACCTCTTAAATTTCCATATCTTTATCTAACGGTCAAATCCATACGAGAAGTACAAACAAAAACGCATTCTCTGTTCGGACAATGGCCCAGCATACTCGTATACTAAGGTATCCAAAAGCTGCCGCTGCTAGCTCACAGCACTCACAGCTTAGCAGCATCTTTAATATTATGTATTTTTACTCGAGAGCTGGCCAATCGCACGAGCAAACCGAGGGAGCAAACATATTGCCATATATTTCCATAATGCCATCGTCGTCGTCGTTGTCGCCTTGAGCGAACACGTCACCCATATGTGTGGTTCTATGCTGTACTTGGCCAGTTACATAAAAATGGTATTTATGATTTTTTTTCTCGTCGTTTTCGGGGCTTCGAAAATTTCGTTGGGGAATTTTTATAGTTTAAAAAGAACCTGGTACGAGTTGAATGAAATACAACATCGTATTTGTATCCAAAAAAAAAAGAAAAAAAAGGAGAGAAAAGTTGTAAAAAAGAGATATGTGTCATCGTAGGAGTATGAAAGTGAACGGGGGTAGAGGGGCGAGGGGGTATTCGTCGCCATAGTCGTAAGAAAATTATATAGAAATTTTTTCTGGGTAAACTAATACGAAGGCTGTAAAGTTTCCCAGCCAAAAAGAATAATACAACGTGGAGAGATGTAGTACATGTGTTGTGCAATAAGATGTCGAGGGAAGGGGAGAAGAGAGCTCAGAGTTTTAATACGGAAATTTGAGAATTTATAAAAAAGAATGGAAGGAAAAAAAGAGCAGATATAACTTACGAGAGAAAAGAGAGATTCTTCGCTGGTGATAATTTTGTCATTTCGGAGCCACCGAGTCGCTAACCCTTTTACCCCTCTGGCCCCATCAAAAGGTTTAAACCGCGAACACGAATGGTACATTTGGAAAATTCAATGCTCGTATCGATGTTTGCGAGCTGCCAAGGTCGACTGGTGCATTCGAAGCAATTAAAAATGCTCGCGGAGTGCTTTTTGAGACGGTTTTATCTCGTCGTCTTTGGTCCTTCGTACTGGTATTTGTAGTTGAGAGAGCTCGAATATGCGAGTAGATATTTGTGTAAAAATGAAATATGCCCAACTATAGCTTCGTACTTTATTATGATGATATGAGGATCCCTTTCGCCACCTCATCCCCTCCTATTAAGGAGATATGAGGTCGTCGTATCTTTTGGGTATGAAAACGGAAATGGTTTGACAAGGTTTTTTTTTCTTCATCTCTCTTCCTTCCTGCTCGAACGAGAACGGTGCTGCCGAAAATTCAATGTAACCCTGAAGAAGAAAGCAGCGTGGCTCGTTTACCATGGTCTCATTAAATTTCAGCATTTTTCGAAGATTTTTCATCGTGCTGTCTTTTACTGGTTCCTCTTCCCCTCTCTGGTCTCCTCGCGTAGTCTTCTTTCAGCTCGACTTCCTGTTCGCGTGCAATGTCTTAAATTATTAAAGCTCGAAGGCAATTTTCGAAAAAGTCTGTACGACAGACGACGAATGACTCGGCAAAGGTACGATAAGTAGGTAATGTACTCGTATTGCTGGATTATATGCTGCGAGCTCGTTATTTCCCCTGCGCTTCACCTTGACCCTGGAGTCAGTTTTAAACAAAGTCATACGTAAGTATGGCGTCGATTCACTATATAAGAAGTTGATGAAGAGCAGGGGGACGACGATGGCGACGAAGAAACGAGTAAAAAAAACCTCGTACTTGAAATGAATCGTGAAAAATAAAAAAAGCTTCGACGCGTTTGTTTTGAAACTGTGGCTTTTCGTTTGCTTTTTCGTGCTAAAGTTGTGGTTTTTTTTATTCAATTCGAGTGCATGGGTAGGGATCGAGAAGAAGGGATTGTTTTCGATAAAAAAGCTCGAATTCTTTATTGTATGAGAGGATTCCAGGAAGCGTAAAAATTACAGCTGGGATTTTTTACCATCATCGTCGTCATCGACGTCGTCCTCGAAGCTCCTCATTCACAGTTTTGCGTATTTTCGAGGTAAATTAAATAGACCAGACACGAAAATCATCCGCTGGAATAACTCTGGAAATTTAATTGTTCAATATAAGCCTGGCCGCGGATGTTGATTGAAGACTCGTACTCGTAGCGGGGGAAAAAGATCTCGTAAAAAAAATACTGCTTCGCGTATCGAGATTCTTTTCGTTCGTAGGAGCAAAAAATCTCGCCACTTTGGGAGTAAGACTCGAGCCTGTTAATTATTAAATTTTTTCAACCGAAAGCTAATGAAAACAAGTGGCGATTGTGTAGCTGGTCTGTCTACCCCCCTCTCCCTCCCACATCGCTCTTTCGAGTATTTTACATCGCTACTATTTTCGTATATCGAAACGGTAATAAATTTTGATTGTTTGTAAAGATTACTCGGTGATGGAGTTTCGATTGTTAATTGTTTTTTGTGATGTGGTTTTTTCCATTCTTTTTTCACTCGCTCGCTACGAAAAAAGGGGTTACTGAGTTTTTGGAGTCGTTTCTTTCGCACGTCCAAGTGGAGAGGTGATTTTTATCTTAATTTATTGAAAATTTCGAGTATAGTCTGGATGAGGCGAGGGGTGTTTCAAAAAAAGAAGGATTTTTGCAATGACGTGGCTCGGCGTGGCGATGTTTTGATTCTTTTTTTTTCTTCATTATTCTGTTCGCCAAATTCGTCGTTTTAATACACTCCTCGCAGATTGTGTAAATAAGCGGTAAGATTGCTCGACGGCTGGGGAACAAATAGAAAAAACAAATTAACTTTTTCTCGCTTTCGCTTTCGACGCTGCTTCTTTCTCGATTTCCATCTGTTTCGGTTTCTTTTCGTCTTATTTTGTTTTATTTTTGTCAGTCGTGTGTCCGAATTGCGAATCGATTTGTGTCAGTGTGTTACTAGTTTTGTTTGACTTGTTTGAGGTGGAGAGGTGTTGGAAATTTTGGATTTTTGATAGAATTGAATAAAAGACAAATTTCGAGGTGGGAATGTTGGTTGAAAATAGAATAGAAATACCCTCTAGTGAATCCGAAATTATTTTCAGAATTCATAAAATAATGGCATAATTAACGATCAAGACAAAACTATGTCAAAATGAAGCACTTTATTTTGTACTTCTAGTATATCCTCCAAAATCTCTCCAACTTTCGTAAAAATTCACGGTAAATTACGGTAATTTCCCGTCAATACCATAATTACAGGTATATTACGGTCATTACCTGTGAATTACCGTAAATAACTTGTAATTACGAGTAAATCACCATTATTACGTGTAAATTACCGTAAATAACTTGTAATTACCATTAAATTACCAACATTACTAAAAAAATTATCATTGGAGAATCATTTGTTATCGGAGTAGATTGTGGTCATTATTTGAAAATTACTGTAAAAACCCGTTATTATAGGTAAATTACCGTTATTACGCGTAAATTACCGGTAAATAACCTAAAATTACCGGTAAATAACCTAAAATTACAGGTAAATTACTGTTATAATCAAAAAAATTGGTATTGAAGAATTAGTAGTTTTTGAAGTGGATTATGTTCATTATTGGTAAATTGCTATAAATAACCCGTAATTATAGGTAAATTACCGTTATTACGCGTAAATTACTGGTAAATAACCTGTAATTACCAGTAAATTAACAATATGATAAAAAAATTGGTAATGAAAAATTATTAGTTTTTGGAGTATATTATGGTCATTATTGGTAAATTACTATAAATAACCCGTAATTATAGGTGAATTACCGTTATTACGCGTAAATTACCGGTAAATAACCTGTAATTACCGGTTAATTACAATTATAATGATAAAATTGGTATTGACGAATTATTAGTTTTTGAAGTAGATTATGGTCATTATTTGTGAATTTCTGTAAACAACCCGTAATTATTGGTAAATTACCGTAATTACGTGCATATTTTCGTAAACAACCTGCAATTACCGGTAAATTACGATCATTACCATACCAGATGTAAAGATTATTTCACCTGAACGAGTATTTTTCAGCTAAACGAGTATCTCACCAACCAGTTAAAAAAAGTAAAAAAGTATCTAGAGTGCCGATCGCGTAATTACCACGTAATTACGCGTCGTTCTTTCCTCCGTGGCCTCTGCCACGCAGCAACAGTTGTTTACGTTATCTTAGCTTTAGATTTCGTCAGATTGTAACCTCGTAATTTTAATCGTCAGTATTTTCGCGATTTTTAATTGAATAAATGTCATAAAATGATGTGCGTTTGTTTAATTTATCATTATGGTGACCCTAGGACGTGATAGAAATGCAGTAATATCTCAAGTGAGATAATCTTTCTGTTTTCTGTGCTTCGGTAATATCCATATGTTGGGTAAGCTTTTTCGTTTCGCATTCGTTGACCTAGTTGTTGCAACCATTTCGTTTCATCGTTTGTACCTTTCGTTTCGTTCGTAAACCATACTCGTTAATATCCACATACCGTGGGTAATCTAAAAATCATATTCGTTCGTAAATATCCGCATACCGTGGGTAATCTAAAATCATCTTCGTTAGTATTCACATACCGTGAATAATCTTCGTTTGTGTCATTCGTTATCAATCGTATTCGTATCCAGTAATATCCACGTACCGTGGGTAATCTTCCGTAACGTTTTTTCCCCAGTACCATGGCGAATAGACGAACCACCGAGCAGCTCCGTAAGTTACGTGACAACGTTATTATTGTTTTTGACAACAACCAGAGATGGGCTGATAACACCCAAACCAGCAAATCAGCGCCAGAGCTCCGAAGGCGAATTCGTCACCTGGAGGAGCAATTTGGATTGTTCTCGTCATATAACGATGACATTTTGATCGCCGAAACCGATGAAACCGAATCCGACTGTGCTGAAACCGCAGCAACCGCCGAAGCTAAGTATTTCGACCTCGTTGCCATGCTAGAAACCCTACTTGAGCAAATCGCACCAGAACCGAGCATCGAAGGTTCCGAATACCGTAGCTGCGCCGCAGCTGACCATTCCGTTCGTCTACCGAAGTTAAACCTGCCAAAATTCTCGAATAAGTCCGAGGATTGGGCTAGTTTTTTCCAATGATTTCAAAGTGGCGTTAGTAACCCTCGTTTGAATGACCTACACCGTCATGAGCATCTGCTTTCTTGCCTAAATGGTGAGGCGGCGGACCTGATTCAGAACATTCACGTCAAAGAAGGTAGTTACGCTGTCGTACTGGAGATATTGAGACGCAGGTTCGAGAATAAACGTCTGAACCTCCGCCTTTACCTCCAGAGACTCTTCGAATTGGGTGAGGTTAAGGAAAATGATCCTGAATCGCTCCGAAAACTCGCCAACACAGCGTTAATCAATATTCGCGCCGTAGAAAATATGGGCTTTAAACACGACGCTCTCTCGAATGAGCTAATTGTCCAGCTAATGGTAACCAAACTTGATTCACACACTCGTGAGCTTTGGGAAACATTCCTGGCCGACCAGAAGACTGTCCATAAAACCGAACCAGATACCGACTCGTACGATGAGCTGATGGAATTCTTAGAAACTCGTATTCAAGTAGTTTCGTCAGTTTTCGCAACCGCATCGAAGAAGGACGCCGCAGCAAAGGTCAAACCCCCACCTCAACGTGCACGTGGCGCCGCCACCTCGCTTGTAACGCAAACCGCATCACCTACCTCGACTCCAGCTCAACCTACCTCTACCAGTATCGATTCTGCCGTACGTATTTGCCCAATCTGCAATCAGAACCATCTGCTGTACCTGTGTGACGCATTTAAACGCCTTAACGTTCAAGAGCGTTACCAACGAGTGCGCGACGCCAAATTATGCGTTAATTGCTTCGGTAACAACCATTGGTCAAAGATGTGTCGCTCGAGCAGGTGTAAGCAGTGCGGCAAGGCGCATCATACGTTATTACATCCTCTCGAGTCCACGCCTCCGCCAGCGGCGGCGGCACCTACGCCACCTTCCGGTATACCTACCACCACTCAGACATCCGAACCGCCGAGAACGACTCAAGTATCCACTAACGCGACGCTCCTCTCCGCAGTAACGCAGCGACAGCTCCGTGAAGTGTTACTGAGCACCGCAGGCGTACGTCTTGCCTCTTCGACACACCACATCGACGCAACAGCTCTGCTCGACGGCGCGTCTCACGTTACGTTACTTACCAAGGACCTCGCGCAGAAACTGAACCTGAAACTCGATAAATCATCAGTCGTTATTAGCGGCGTTGGTGGAGCACGGTCTTCAGCCAACTCAACCACCACCATCCACCTCACGTCACGTAACGGTGAATTCTCAGTCAATCTACACGCGATCGTGGTAGATTCGATCACCGATCCATTACCGTCAGCATCGTTTACACCACCACCAGAATGGGACTTCGCCCAACGTTACCACCTTGCCGACCCGCGGTACTACGAATCAAAGACCATCGACGTACTCATTGGAGTGGATCACCTGTATCAGATCCTCCAGCCGTCGATGATAACTCAACCCAACCGACCGACTCTTATCTCCTCTCAGCTTGGATGGCTCCTCGCTGGTCCATACTCGACGTCATCGATCGAACCGAGTGTGCGCTGCCTTCACGTGAAGCTGACGCAACCTGAGGTAGACTCAATCACCCAGTTCCTAGGCCTCAACGAACCGCCACGCGTCAAGGACACCAGGTCTGTTGACGAACTCGAGTGTGAGCGTATATTCGTTGAAACGCACAAGCGCGATCCTACGTCAGGCCGTTTTATCGTCAAACTACCTCGACGAACCGACCAGATTCTTGGAGAATCATGCCAGCTTGCTATCAACCGTTTGAAACGTACCCGAATCTCTGCAGCTTATCGCGAATTCCTACGCGAATACGAGGCGCTTGGCCATATGACGCGCTGCGCACCTCCAGCACCGAACCAGACGACCTATTATATCCCTCACCACGCCGTGCATCACAACGGTAAGATTCGAGTTGTTTTCGACGCGTCAATGAAGACGACGAATGGCATCTCATTGAACGATACGCTACTAGTGGGCCCAACGTTGCAGGCGCCACTATTCACCATCTTTCTCCGCTTCCGAATGTTCGTACACGCATTTACCGCCGACATAGTTAAGATGTACCGCCAAATATGGGTACCAGACGAAGACCGCGACCTTCAGCGCATCGTTACCTACGAAAATGGCGAGATAATCGACTACCGACTGAATACCATCACCTACGGGACGAGCTCCGCGCCGCATTCCGCGATTCGAACGATTTTTCAACTTGCTGACGATGGCAAGGAAGAATTTCCAGCGGCGGCGGCAGTTTTACGCGAAAACACGTACGTTGACGACGCTCTGAGTGGCGCTAACTCGTTAGAAGCCGTGAAGAAACTCATTGAAGAATTAGTCGCCTTACTCTGTACCGCCGGCATGGAGTTAGGCAAATGGCGTTTCTCCGGTGAACTGGCAGACCACTCACCTCTCTGTAGCTCGTCAGCAGGCCGCACTCTTGGAGTCAAATGGGACTCTGCTGGTGATTTCTTCAGTTTTCCATCTCTGGCCAACGTCACAGTTCCAGAGACGACCGTAACCAAACGTATCGCACTCTCGAAAGTTTCCAGCATCTTCGATCCGCTTGGATTTCTCGCACCTCTCGCAATCACTGGAAAGCTTCTCATCCAAGAGCTGTGGACAGATAATCTGGACTGGGACGAAAACGTCTCTGCCGATTTCCAAAATCGTTTCAACCGTTTCCTTTGCGATATCACCGAATCCGCCAACTTACAGTTTCCACGCTACGTGGGAAGTGCTGAGTCCATTTACCTCGAACTACACGGCTTCTCCGATGCGAGCAAGGAAGCCTATGCTGCTTGCATTTACGCTCGTATTCTCAAGGAGAATGAGCCACCAATAGTACGCCTAATTGCTTCGAAAACGCGCGTTGCGCCGCAACGTCAACCGCGCACGATACCTGAATTGGAGCTCTGCGCCGCAGTACTCCTTACCGAACTCTTCGAACCCTTAGCAACGACCTTGGGTTGTAAGCACAATCAGTGTTACGCGTACACTGACTCGACCATCGTATTGGCGTACCTAGCACGGGAACCTGGTCATTGGACGCAATTCGTCGCAAACCGTGTGACGACCATCATCAGGACCTTCCCAGCTGAAAAATGGCGACATGTTATAGGGGAGATTAACCCAGCAGACTTAGCCACACGCCAAAAATCGTTTAACGAACTTGGACCTCGTCTCGATCTCTGGCTCCACGGCCCAGAGTTTCTTCATGAACAGAAGATACCGCCGAATCATCTCTCACGCGAATTTGGAGAAGAGATTTTCCAAGTCACTCTCGCTTACGTTCATGTGAGTACCGTACTCGATGAAATACCTCACCAATACGCAGATTTTACCAGATACGTCCTCAATCAGTATTCCGAACTCAGTAAGGTCCTGAGCATCGTCACCGCTTGGCTCCGCATCAAGGACTTCTTCCTCTCACGAGTCAGAAAAACGCCGCCTCCGAGCGGAAGTTTCTCTGCGGCTGACTATCGACGCGCCGAACTCGAATTGGTCCTTACGGCTCAACGTGAATCCTACTCGAAGGAGCTGACCAAGCTCAACATTAAGCGACCCCTACCGAGTCGAAGTAGGCTTACATCGTTGTCGCCTTTCATCGAAGGGGGACTCATCCGAGTAGGTGGTCGTATTGAGCGCGCCAACCTGCCATATCATCAACGTCATCCGATAATCATCCCCGCAAACCATTGATTCACCCACCTACTGATCCGAGATTGCCATCGCCGATTTGCGCACGCCGGACCTCAGTTCATCACTGCCTATCTGCGCCGCAGATACTGGCTCATTGGTCATCTGAATGCTCAGATTCAGAACGTTATACGTACCTGTGCCAAATGCGCACGATTTCGGCGAAATGCGCACCGAAATCCGCCAATGGCCGATCTTCCCGCCGACCGAGTTCATCCATCACCACCATTTTCCGTTGTTGGAGTCGACTACGCCGGTCCATTCATACGAAAACCCGAAATCCGATCTCGAACCAGTACCCAGTTAAAATCATATGTCGCCGTATTCGTATGCTTCAGTACGCGTGCAGTACACCTTGAAGTGGTACTGGACCTTACCACAGCAGCATTCCTCGCCGCGTTAAAACGGTTTGCGGCGCGCCGCGGCTGCCCGACAACCATCTATTCCGATAACGGTACCAACTTTACAGGCGCTGCCAACGAGTTGAACGAACGGTTCAACGAACTCGCCAAATCGATAGAGATCAAGAAGTTTTCCTCACCTCAACCAATTGAATGGCACTTCAATCCCCCGGCTGCGCCGCACATGGGCGGATTGTGGGAGGCCGCTGTTCGAATCATGAAGAGTCATCTCCGTAAAACCGTCGGTGACATAGCGCTTACCACCGATGAGTTCGCCACCTTGCTGTGTCATATCGAATCAATCATGAACTCCAGACCGATCATACCGCTCAACGATCCCGCTTCCAGCGTAGATGCATTGACGCCTGGGCATTTCTTAGTCGGGCGTCCGCTCGTTGCTGTTCCCGATGACGTCTCCACCGATACCCTTACCCACTACAGGAAGCGCTGGGACTTGGTAACCCAGTTGCGGAATGCAGTTTGGCGACGTTGGCGGCAGGAAGTGTTGAGCTCCCTCCAAAAACGAGTCAAGTGGACCTCCCCAGCGCGTAACTTCGAGGTCCACGACGTTGTAATCTTGAGCAAGGAGGAGGCCGCTCCGTTGCATTGGCCCTTAGGCCGCATCGTCCGCACCTACCCCGATCGTAACGGGACTGTACGCTTCGTCGACATTATCTGCCGCAACGGTACCGTTCTGAAACGTCCGGTCCACCACCTGATCCCGTTAGTCGATGTCGATCAACCTGTTTCGACGCCGGATGCCACCAGCGCCGACGGCGGCAGGATGTAAAGATTATTTCACCTGAACGAGTATTTTTCAGCTAAACGAGTATCTCACCAACCAGTTAAAAAAAGTAAAAAAGTATCTAGAGTGCCGATCGCGTAATTACCACGTAATTACGCGTCGTTCTTTCCTCCGTGGCCTCTGCCACGCAGCAACAGTTGTTTACGTTATCTTAGCTTTAGATTTCGTCAGATTGTAACCTCGTAATTTTAATCGTCAGTATTTTCGCGATTTTTAATTGAATAAATGTCATAAAATGATGTGCGTTTGTTTAATTTATCACCAGTAAATTACCGATTCAGAACTGCCAGTTAGTGAGGTAAATTATTTTCATGACTTGAAGATTACCGCAAATAACCGGTAATTATCAGTAAATTACGGTAATTACCGTAAACAACCTGTAATTAACCATAAATTACGATCATTCAGGGTAAATTACCATTTGGTCTGTACTTTGGCCTCTTTTTGAGGAATTCAGGACAGAGAAAACATCAAGCGATCGAAACCAAAAAGTTGTTGAATATCTCTTGTACTCGTTTTAATAAATCAGATCTGCAAATTTGAATCACATTCAAGGGCATTGATCTCCCTTTGCTATACCTTTCCGTCTCCCTCCATCAATATCATCCCTGCCTTTTAACCTATTATTTTAACAAATCGCTGTCAAAAGAATGATGATCGTCAACGTTATACCTACGTAATGGTCGTGGGTGTTCAGTTCACGATTCGATACACACACGAACCAAGCTCCACAGTCGAGTTATCAAGAAGAAAATGAGCCAAATTGCCAACTAGTGTAGCTACCGTACCGTGTGTGTATACATAGTGTAGGTATAGATTACATTTATTTTTTACGCAATTTGAAAAGTGAGGAGACGTACGAGTAGGACAGACGCACTTTATTTTTCTTCGCGTTAAAGCATCACAAAAGAAAACTGTGTATGTACGAGTATTTTCCGCATGTCCCGAAGCGCCTCCTGAACGCTGCTAAAGCTTTGAGAAAAAAGAAGTCGGCGTGTGCTACTCGTACTAGCTCTTGGAAGGGAATTTTTTTTCTTTCAGGAATAAAAATTTCGCCTCTCCTCGCCTCGCCTTGCTATGATAGCGTGAGTGTAGTTGAAATGTAATCTCGTTAATATAGCAGGATGGCAAGACGCTGTTGGATACGTGTGTATCGTCGAACCGTAAGGGGAATTGTTCGAAAGACTATTTATTTCTACAGCGTGTATGGTAGGCTAGGTATAGGTAGTACATGTGCCATGCCATGCTCGAGTACAAATATCGTGTTGAGTGTCGATGTCGTTTCCTAGATTTTTCTTTTCTTTTTTCGTTCGTTTTTTTTGCACGCGGAAAAGAGATGAATTTCATTTTAGAGATGTGATTTTACAAAAAATGATTTCGAAATGGTAAAAAGAAGGGAGAGAGATATGGAGGGTGCAGGGAAAAGGGGAAGCTAGAGGAGAATTTTTTGGAAATATTTATGAAGAGGGATGTGTTGAAAGAATTGTATTATTTTATTGTTTTGTTTTTTGTTGATTGAGTGAAGTTTTTTTTTCGATGTGGTTTATTGCTTTATTCAAGGGAACACTTCGATTCGACGAATCATCAAGTGTCTGATTTGTAGATACAATTATTTTGAACAACAAGTTAACCACTTATGAGTAAATTACCATTTTTCGAGTTTCAAAAAGATCTCATCCACGAGTCTTTGAATTTAAAAATCCATAAATTGAGGCAGAGAAGATCGCAACAAGGTCGATTTTGTGGAAGCCCCCCCCCTCCTCATTCCTTCTATTTGCCTGAAGCATTCACACATTGACTCAATAAGAAACACGATAAGTAAACTAGCTTCTATAAACAACGAGTATCTATCAGCGCGAAGACAGAACGAGAAACCTGAGCGAAGAAAGCAACCATACGAGCTCATTTATCGTACAAAAAGCTCGTATAACGTCGCAGCTGCCTCCAGTGCTACGTACGAGAATTTTCGGGCTCTTTTCCAATTTTTTTAAAACCTATACTATACATATATGTACATACGTGTACAATAATGTACATTTTACGTCTCCTCTTCCGCCGTCTCATCGTCTCCGCAAGTTCATAAGCTTTGGCTGCGTGAAAAATGAGGGGAAAAACCTAGCCCATGCTATACGTATGTGTACTCGTACATTACATTTCGGTCGCGATTTCGATCAACTTTTGCGCGATTTATTTCCATCTACGTCCTTTCTCGCACCGTCGAATTCGTAATTTCGAAAAATTTATACGTAAATTTTCACTCTCGCGATTGGACGGCGACCGCGAGTAAAACCCACACCGGTGGTTTTTCCTTTCACCGTTTTCGTCTTTCGCCTTGGTTCGTTTAGTCGAAATTTCTCCGCGCTGTTTTACAACTTCCGGGCGTTATTTTAACCCGACATCGTTCGCTGGCTCGTTTTCGCCAACGAGTATTTGGAATTCCATAAATTTTCACCCTCCTTCGCTGCTGAGCTGTGTACCGCAGTACACGAGGTTTGATTATGGGGAAAAATCGGCCTCTTACGATAGCAAATTTTTCATATTTCTTCAACTTTTTTTTTCATACGCCAAGTATCGTATCGTATCGTATATTTGTACACATCGAATACAACAGCAGCTTCAGCAGCGCAGGCTGAAGGTAGAAGGCTTATTTGAATTTTTTATACAGGGTGGTTTATACGTAGATTTGAGAAAAAAAAATACTCCTATCGATGAATTAAGCTATTTATGGCCCAAGTTTTTTAAATTTTTTGAGAGTTAGTTTTTTCAATCATCAATACGAATTGAAAGGGGTTGAAAATGAAGAAAATTGTGACCATTTTTCACTCAGTATCAATTTCTTTCCGTTCGAATACTTCTTCTGTATTGAGTAATTTTCCAATCAGCGAACCCTAAATGAACTCTGTTCGTGATTGTTGCTCCTTCTGACGTTCCAGAACACGTGCAACACGTTCTTCAAATCTGCTGATGGACCACCATGTATACTCTGTGATTTGTCTTTCATGCACCACATTGCTGGTATACAACTGTTCAGCGAGTTCAAGTACGTACACAACGAGTCTATCGAAAAGACCGTTTCTGCTCTGGCTTTGAATCCAATTCGCAATAATCTCGCGCTCGTTATTTCGTTGCGAAAGCGTCGCTTTATTTGAAAATAAACGCCATACAAAGCTCGTTCCGGATGCTTTTTAACTAGAGAAAGCGAGTAATTAAAAGTCCAAAAATACCCCATTCCCATTCCCGTTCCCATTCGCCTTTATATATACTTATTCCTCGATGACTGTTTTCTTCCTCCTTCACTCTGCTCCGTTCCTCAGCGCCATTTTGTACACACGCGATTAAGGGTAATATATTCGACGACCAAAAATACACAACACTTACATATACTCGTACTCGTACTCGTACTCGTACTCGAGAGAAAGAGTAACAAACGCCAGGAAACCTGTAGTTATAGAGCAAAAGACTCGAGTCGAGTTGAGCACCGCGTACTCTTGCCCCATTGCTTCTCTATGCTCGGCTTTATTATACTTTAAATGAAACGAAATATAATTTAATTTCTACGCGAATCTCTTTCTACCCATTTTTTCCTCGATAATAACGCTAGAAGGAGGAGGAAAAAAAACACGAAACTCTCGAGACGAACGAATTACCCACCCCCTTCCTGAAGGCGCACAACACAGGCTTTTTTTTATCAGGCATGCCGGAGTTACTTAAATTCAAACGCTTCGACGCTTTTAATACGCATCGGTCGCGCTGTAACGACTTCGTTTCTTCATCTTTCCCCCCATAATCCTTCCTCGTCGCGAGATACAAGTGTAGCAGACCACCCCGGCGACCCGAGGCCGAGGGGTCCGTCTTTTCTACTCAAAATTACTTTTACTGTGTGTAGTGAATGAGCTCTGATTGTGGACGGGTTCCTCTCCCCCTTTTTTTCGCACTTTTGGTCGACGACAACGGCGATGTACGTAGGTTTTAATTTCGAATTTTATGAAAAAAAAAAAAAAAAAAAAAAATAGAATAAAATAAATACACAAAGAGGAAGAAAATAACCTTTGCGATTTACTGAACTAAAGTTACAAAAAGAAACGTGTGGGTGTTGTTGCTCGTATATTGTGTTTTTCACAAAGAACGCACTTTTCAATGACTTGTGCGGCACAATTTACCTGCAAAGAAATTAATTTCGATTCCATACGATTTCTTCTTATTCGCCGGATATTGTGAATAATTATAATTAAATTACGCCCAAGCAACTAGGCCTTATTCGTAGCAAGTAATTAAATCGGTCTGAAAGTTTACGTTTTTTTAAATGAGAAAACTATGTACTTGAATAGGGACTCATTTTCATGATGTAAGTATAAAACATTGGGTAAAGTGCTATGAATGAGATTTCACAATAATGTTGAAAAAAAATGTCAAAAATTGGTAATTTACGGTAAATTACTCAAAAATAAGTAATTTATGGTAAATTATTCAAGAATTGGTAATTTTTCTGTAAATTACTCAAAAATTTGTAATTTACTGTAATTTACTCAAAACTTGGTAATTTATGGTAAATTACTCAAAAATTGGTAATTCATGGTAAATTACTCAAAATAGGTAAATTATGGTAAATTACTCAAAAATTGGTAAATTATGGTAAATTATGGTGAATTACAAAAAAAAAAAAAATGGTAAATTACTCAAAATAGGTAATTTATGGTAAATTAGGTACTCAAAAATTGGTAAATTACGGTAAATTACTCAAAAATTGGTAAATCAGGGTAAATTACTCAAAAATTGGTTAATTACTCAAAATAGGTAATTTATGGTAAATTTCTCAAAAATTGGTAATTTACAGTAAATTACTCATAAAATTGGTAAACCACGGTAAATTACTCAAAAATTGGTAAATTATGGTAAATTACTCAAAAACTGGTAAATTATGGTAAATTGCTCAAAAATTGGTAAATTATGGTAAATTACTGAAAAAATGGTAAATTACTCAAAAATTTGCAATTTACAGTAAATTACTCAAAAATTGGTAAATTATGGTAAATTACTCAAAAATTTGTAATTTACGGTAAATTACTGTAATTTACAGTTTTTCAAAAACTTTTACCAGTGCTTCGCTCAGTCAAAATGCTTTTCTTCTTTTTTGGAATAAATTTTTTAAAATTTCAAGAGTGAAAAAATTGACTCAAATCAAAAACAATGCTGGTTTATTTCTTGAATAATTGGATAGTGAATTTTCGAAAGCTTTGGTCCTTGCTTTGCTCGGATCAATTTGCTTCTAAGTTCAAATTTTGAAAAGGTTTTTATTCAGGTTTGAAAGATATCAAATCCAAAAAAATAAATTTTCGCATCAAAATAGTATTTTTTTTCAGTCTTTTGGAGTTTACATTTTTCCTAAGCTTTTGATCTCGATTCGCTCTGGACAATTTTATTGCCTACTATGTATTAAAAAAAATTTACTGAGAATTTTTTTTAGTTCTTCACCACAATCAAAATATTTTCTGCAAGTTGTGGATGCCAAAGGTCGTTTGCAAATTTGACTTTAAAATTTCTGAAATGCATTGTAACATTTTTTGAATACTCACTTGAGAGTTCTCAGATGATGCAGATGGGAATTTGGAGATTTTTATCCCCCTTTGCCCCTCCCCCAATTGAAATGGGCACGTAAGTACTTATACCAAAGCCCCCTACTAAATATGGCTGGCTAAGGGCCTAAATAGGAACACTGCTGGCTCATTTCATGCAATACTAGTATTTTGGGAAACCCTGCTGTAAGTGGAAGATGGTGTAGGATTTACGAGTACGACGGACATGTTTATGAATTGCTGGTCGTTTATGTATTTTTGTTTACTCGAGACCTTTAATGTACCTTTTCGAGCTTTAAATTACTTCTAAATATGACGCGGCTCGTTAAGCAACGTGCATGGCTGCGTTTCGTTAAACATATACTCATTCGTACATGGAATATTATTATATTCGTGGCATATACATGTATGATCGAAAAATGCTCGAAGAGGTTGTTGTAGACGAGTAAGATGCAAAGCGGAGGAGAGCTAGAGGCAAGCTAGAAAAATAAATATCATCGCGGTTATTTATATTTGTACGAAGGCTTTATATACTCGTACGTACACATACGCGATTTATCAAAAATTTAGTGCAGCAAATTTTATATGGTCTTCGATGGCGACCGACGAGCTACGAGTGGTGACGGCGGCGTAAAAATTTTTAATAATAAGGGGCCCTGCGATCGGGCGAATAGTAAGGGGTGCTACGTGGCTGAAAAATTTACGAGTTTGATGGATGCTGGATGTCTCTGCATACACATTTTGGTACTGCGTGTTTGTAACTTTATTAATTCTCTCGAGTCTGAGTATTTCCGAATCGAATAAAATTACGAGTCTGTTTGCTGGCGTATTTGTCTTATTATATCTTCGAATTGCCTTATTTGGATTGTTAAACGATTTTTGCTATACGCACACTGTTCTAGCTCTATAGTTTCTTCGTCAGTTCGAGAAGAACGTTGAAAAATATGGTTTCAAGATATTGTGTTGTAATAATAAGTGCACGAATATGAAGTACTCGTACACAAGTGTAATGCGATGCTCGTGGCAACTATAAAGCATTTTTAAAACTTTGATTCCAGTCAGCGAGTGAGAATTGAAAAAAAATAGGTTTCAAGTTGCCTGTAGTGAGTGAATTTGGCGCAATGGCAGTTACGCCGCGTATCTTTCATCGCGAGAGTGTTGATAAATTAAGAGGTTTCGACGCGCCACGCCGCGTGTGTGGTTTATTGGTTAAAGTTTAATTGAAATGAGTCTCGTTCGCGGTAATCAATTAGAGGATTGTGACGTTAAAAGGGTCGTGGAACTGGCGAAATAATCTGCCAGATCAGATTTAAGAGCTGTTAGAGCACTTGCAATATTTTCCAACTAGAGTGAAACTAATTGGATTCTTAATCGGATTTTTAGTCGGTAGAAGTCGTTCGATAATAAATGATTTGGAGGTATTATTTGTGTCTCAGTGAATCGGTCGTTTAGGAATCGTTCTATAGAGCGACTGATTCTCGTTTCTGAGTTTTTGATAATTTTTGGAACCGATGTTTCAGAAGAAAACATAATTTTGAACGAATCGTTCGCGAACGAGTGATTCATATTTTGTAAATCGTTCGCGAACGACAATAATTTTGGAGATTTGTTTGGTTGTTTCTCTTCTTGAATCATTTCTGAACGTTATTCATTCATTCTTGATTCTTTCCTGCGAATCGTTCGCGAATGATTCTGTATTTTCTGAAGCGTTTGCGTACAATTTACAGGAGAGAGTGTTGAAGGTGAACGATTTGAAATGAATCTTCAAAATTATTGATGGTAAATTACGTGTAAATTGGTAATTTACGGTAAATTACATGTAAATTGGTAAATTATGTTACATTACATGTCAATTGCGACAATTGGTAATTTACAATAAATTACCTAGGTATGTGTAAATAGGTAATTTACAATAAATTACATGTAAATTGGTAATTTATGTTAAATTACATGTAAATTGGTAATCTATGTTAAATTACATGTAAATTGGTAATTTATGTTAAATTACATGTAAATTGGTAATCTATGTTAAATTACATGTAAATTGGTAATCTATGTTAAATTACATGTAAATTGGTAATTTATGTTAAATTACATGTAAATTGGTAATTTATGTTAAATTACATGTAAATTGGTAATTTACAATAAATTACGTGTAAATAGGTAATTTACAATAAATTACGTGTAAATAGGTAATTTACGGTAAATTACGTGTAAATAGGTAATTTATGGTAAATTACGTGTAAATAGGTAATTTACGGTAAATTACGTGTAAATAGGTAAATTACATGTAAATAGGTAACTTACGGTAAATTACGTGTAAATAGGTAATTCACGGTAAATTACATGTAAATAGGTAACTTACGGTCAATTATGTGTAAATAGGTAATTTATGGTAAATTACGTGTAAATTGGTAAATTATGGTAAATTATGTGTAAATTGGTAAATTACGTGTAATTTGTTAAATTACAGTAAATTATGTGTAAATTGGTAATTTACAGTAAATTACATGTAAATTGGCAATTTACAGTAAATTACGTGTAAATTGGTAATTTCTGATGAATTATTTGAGAATAGGTAATTTGAGATAAATTACTGGTGGATCGGTTATTTACCGTAAATTACTTGTGAATTTGGTCAATTACTTCTGAAATAAGTCTCTAACGGTTTTTGTTTGAACCTTCTGTCAAAAATTCGTTCACAATCGGAATCGTTTCTTCATGACTCATTCGCAAACGACATCACTTGTGAATCCACGATTTGAAAAATCTCATGCTGGCAAAATTACCCAAAACCGTTCAAACTTCTTCACTCAACTACTCGTACATCTAATCCTCCTTTTCGCTCAGACAAATTACCAGGTCTCCGAAGACCTCGTTATGCAAAATTGGTGGCTCGATTAGTAACGTAACTTATCCTTCTTCTAAATCTTGGTCTCGTCGTCGAATCTCTCGAATTCCCCAATCCATTAGCACGTTTCTTACCAGACACTTTTAACCAAATCGAGAATGAAATTAAGAACATAACTCGACTGTGTGCTGCACCAACCAACCGTACATCTCTTAGGTATTGGAAAACACGCTCAGACGACGGATTTATATTTTTTTCACTCGTATTCAAACTACATATATAAGGTGAGTTAGCCGGACGGGCCGGGTCGTTTAATACCCCCTTGTCCCATCCAACTCTAAATTTTATTATCAAAGAGAAAATTCTCCCAGTTGGATTTTATCGTATCTATGGATGCGGCTGCATCTACTCGTAAGACAGTCCTGTAACGAGTACTTCTCTTCTTTAACTTTCTCACATTTCTAAGACGATTGACGTGATTCACTCTTGCCACTTCGACCTTCCATCGACTCGGAACGGGCATAAGATGGGTTAAAAGTTAATATAATCCGTACTAATCTCTTTTCGCTGTTTTTATTGTCTACGCTGGCTTTTATACGCTCGTGAAATTTATCGATTATAACTTTTTGTTTTTACCGCTGTTTTTAATTTTATTTTATATCGTCGCCCCCGCATACGCACGCACGTCTTGTGTACCCCATCCTCGTCCTGCATCCTACTCTATTCATTCTTCTCTATATTCTTTTTTTTGTATAGTCGTCGTCGCAGCATTGTGGACCAATGTCGCAACCCAACCGACGAAGGACTTTGTCGTACAAATTTTTTTCTCCATTTTATTAAATTCAAAGCACAATGCCTTCTTTTTTTTCTACTGCAGTCTTTGGTGTTTTCTCATTCGAAATATGACAGAAGCCGACGATTTTCTAGAATATAGTCGCGCCCACCACGATGAAATTAGACGAAAGCATTCGCCATTGTCTGGATTAGAGATAATTTATCCTATTTTAACTCGAATGTGTTTGAAAAATGATGATGTTTGGGGAGAGAAATTTAATTCACAATTGAAAATATTTTTTAATCAAAATTTGAAAAAAATTGCAGAATTATTTCTAAAGATAGAAAATTATGGCTAAATTGAAGAGTGAAAGAAAATTTATCCTTGAAAATCTTTCATTCTAAGTGTTCTAAAAATCAGTCAATTTTAAGCTTTTTTTTTGAAAAAAAAAAAATTGTCCGAATTCCCACCCCCTCCCCCTCATGTGAAAAACACAGCTCGAATAATCTGGTTTTTAATTAGCTACGTACTGTATGATTGAAAATCAAACCTTAACAACCACGTATAGCAATTTACAACGCTTGCATTTTGATACAATAATACAGATTACAGCGATGTATTATCCTCTTATTTGCTTGCACCTTTTTAGTCGCCCTCGTTGTGCTTTATGCACGTTCAAGCTTCGAGGTAAATGAGCATCATTCGATTATTATCATAACTAACGAGGTTACATAATACGTATGTAGTATCCGGCTATGCGGTATCCTTTTTTAAGTACCCTACCTTCCTATCGTATATACGTTGGTTGGGTCCTTATTACCGTTAATATATATACCATTGTTGCTCGACTATTCCACTTTATTGTCCATTTTGCAAACTTTTAATCGTAACGTTTAAAAAGCGAAGCTATGCTATTTTTTTCCCCTCCTCTGACTCGTTTAAACTCCGTCCGTGATTCTTTTTCCCTGCTCAGTACGTAGAGAATTTTCTTTTTTTTTTTTACAGCGTATACGCGTTTTTAGGACCCGAAAAACTCTATCTACGAATTTAACGAACCAAAGTCGTTACCATTTCCTTTCCTAATTTACGATAATCGTGCACCGCATCGCATCACCCCTGAGAACTTTCTGCCGTCGCGATGGTACTTATGGGCAATTTAAGAAAATCTTTTGCCTTTTTCTTGCGAAAATTCTGCGATATTTTTTTATTCGGTTTTATTTCTGTTTTATTTTTTCTTCTGGCGTTTCCTTCGAAGCGCGATTGATGCGGTGGATTGGAGAAGAAAAAAAAATTAAAATACCATTCGCGATTGAAAAGTCCATCGCGTTTCGTCGCTCGTACAGAAAGTTTATACTTTTTATCTTGATTTTCGCTTCTTCTCGAGGTAAGGAGGAGTAGAGCAGAGGTAAAGGTCGCAAATTATTCGGGTACACGGCGGCGCGGCGGTACCACAAAAGCAAAGGCGATCGTAAATAACGCGTAGAACCAACCCATATCCATAATTTCGCCATTTTATTCCCCATACAAAACGTAATATACGAGTAAAAATCGTCGCGATCCGATCGACTTTCGTCGGTTGTAATTTTCAGAGGTTTTTTCTCGTCTGGTGCATTCGTGATTTTACATTTTTTCTTTTTAGAGGGAGAAAAATCAATTCGAGAGTCTCAACGTTCCGCGTAGTTAAATTGCGAGAGAGAAAGAGAGAGAAAAATAGGGACGAATGTGAAAGTACGAATAACTCAGATTTTAGAAAACGTTAATTTTTAACGAGCTCGAAAGGCCTTTTTTTTTTTTTTGAAAAAAAGCTCACGTAATTTGCAAACTCTGATAAGAAGTTGAATTACACTTATATTTCGTGTCCCATCGGTTGAAAAAAAATTTTACCTGGAGAAAAAACATTCGGAGACCGCGTAACTGTTTTTTTATTTCTTTATGCTGTTTTTCTTCCCTCTTTCCACGAACTGAGACCGCAGCCTTTAGTGGCCTGGTAGGCTGTTTTCGTAATTTGAGGTAGGTAAATCAAAAGTAAAATTTTTTGTGGAAAATTCTTTATTGTTTGTTTTAAATTAACGAAAATGTTCGACTGAATACCTTGCCCGGTGGGTAGATTGGGCGTATCGGTTTGAATTTTGATAAAATAATACTTACTGGGAGAAAATGTTGTCATGGTAGGTAGGTATGTTGAAAAAAAGGAACCAATTGTACGTATAATATTTGAAAACGACCATAAAAGTGCATAAAAATGATATCAGGTAATTTCATTTTTAATCAAATCAAACTGTTCATGTTCATTTGTGAACGATTCACTAGACTACTAAATGATTCACAATATTGATTGGGAAGGAATCTCTGAATTTGACGTTTGCAAAAACTAGTAAATGTGACATCGTTCGCGAACGATTCTCGAAAAAAATCAATCGTTCGCAAACGAATCACTAGAAACAATAAGGTACTAGTTTTGTACAATACTCATCTGCAGTACATAGTAAAGTTTCAAAAAAAAAAAAAATGTAATTTTAGTTTTATGGTCGTTCGCGAACGATTCACAATAAATATCGAATCCGTTCACGAACGATTCATTATATGAACAGGATATTTATTGGGAGCGAATCCTCTAATATAAAATTGGCAGAAAATTAGAAAATATGATGTCGTTCTTTCACATTTGTTTGAGAATGATTCACAAAAAATGAACGAATCGTTCGCGAACGATTCACAAGAAATATCGAATCCGTTTACGAATGCTTAAGTAGACAAAAAATTAGAAAATTTACGACGTCGTTCATATTCGTTCGAGAATGATTCACAAAAATGAACGAATCGTTCGCGAACGATTCACTAGAGAGATTTTATCACTCGCAAATGGTTCGTTGTTAACAATTTTGATTTTCGGAAGTGACGTTCCAAAATATGAGTGAAAATGTTGTACGAGCAGTTGTATTTCATTTTTCACAGTCGTTCGCGAACGATTCGCTTCAATGTGTTGAACCGTTTGCGAACGATTCACAATTACATATTATGGATTTGTGATGAATTGGATATTGAAAGCGACGTTGAAAAAAAAAATAAAAATCGTGATGTCGTTCTTATTCGTTCGCGAACGATTCACGAGAAAAATTCAATCGTTCGCGAACGATTCACGATGTTGATCAATCAATTGTGAACCAAACCTCGAATGTAACAATTTTTGATTTTTCAATAAAATTGCAGAATATCATGGCCCTTCAGAGTCGTTTGCGAATGATTCACAAGATTGATGGAATCGTTGGTAAATGATTCACATTTAACATCAAAACAGAATGAAAGCGGCCTTCACAAAGTATTGGAAAATATGGCATGTCGTTCATAGTCGTTCGCGAATGATTCACTAGACATAATTGAGTCGTTCGCGAACGATTCACAATGCCAATTCAGTCAATTGTGAACCAATCCTCGAATGTAACGATTGCTAAAAATTGCAGAATATCATATCCTTCAGAGTCGTTCGCGAATGATTCACAAAAATGATTGAATCGTTCGTGAATGATTCACATTCAACATCCAAATTCTGCAAAAGTGTAAACATAATGAGAACGGCTTTCAACAGAGTATTGGAAAATTTGGCATGTCGTTCATAATCGTTCGCGATTGATTCACTGGGCAAAGTTGAGTCGTTCGCAAACGATTCACTTCAAGTGTCTCATATGCGATTGTGAATGAATTTTTGAAAGTGGCGGTGACTTGAAATAATTGTAAGATATGATATGTTTAGAATCGTTCGCGAACGATTCACTAGAAAGACCGAATCGTTCGCGAATGATTCACTTCCACGATCTACATCTTTTGTAATTAATGTATTTTCGAAAGTGATGTTCATAAAGTGTTAGTAACTATGATTTTGTTCAAAATCGTTCGCGAACGACTCTCAAGATGAACGAACCGTTCGCGAACGATTCACATGACGAATTGAATCGTTCACTAATGATCCATTTTAAATACTTAATATCGATTGTGAATGAAATCATAACGTTGCTTATAGTCGTTCGCGAACGATTCTTCAGAAAGATTCAATTTTTCGCAAACAATTCACTAAAGATATTGGCGTTTCTGAACGGTTTGAAGATTTAAGAGAATACAAGGGGGAGTGTAGTAGATTCTCTTGTCGTCATTTCAGGCGATTCATTTTAATTTTTTAGTGACGTTTCGTTCATTTCACGAATCCTTTGATTCCGGGTACTCTTTGTGTCTGCTTTTAATCAACTCTGTACCATTTATATGCAAATTAGTCACCTCAAAACACAGTGAACTCAATAACTATCGCATGTAGTAATCTAAATGCGTGAGACAGCAACACAATTGTACTCGAAAAAGCATCATCTCACTTTCTACTGTCTTTATTTCCTCCTTTCCTCTTGTCTCATGACTCAAAGCAAATCCTCTTTGATACGGAGCTGAGCCTGCTTCGTATAGCATAGAGGTAATCGGGGAAAAGGCTCCAAAATGCATAATTAAAATCGCTCGCTAGTCCACGACGACACGACAACTTGAACGATGAAGAAAGTGGTCCATGTCTAGTAGGCCGGAACCGATCTCCGAGAATTCATATACATATTAAATGAATACGCGATACTTGTACGACGAAAGAGCAAGTATTGTGCAGTATATTCTACGATGAAGCAATAGGTAGGTAGGTATAATGTCGGCGTAGATGGCTTTGCAAAGGCGGCGTGATGGCGTATTTTATACGCATCGATGAGGACAACGACGACGATGACGACGAGATAACTATATTAAAACTACATTGACTTAAAATTCATCCAATTTACACTTGAAATAAGTAGTCTGCCTCTCTACTCTCGTCTCTGGTATACATAGTAGGTATACTAGGTCTAGGATACGATATGTATATACAAGAGCGAACGTAGAAGCTTTTCTCGTCATCATTTAAATAAAGGCCCGCCAGCAGCGTAGAGCGTATACCGATACAACGACGGACAACTTCTAATAATATCTCGATTTTGTGCTCCATGTTCATGTCCAGTTCCCTCCTGCCTGCTCGTGATGATATAGGTACCTATATCATTGTTGACTCATATTATATGGAGATAATATTCATCTCACACCGATGCTTTTGCAAAAGCTGGGATTTTTTATGAAATTTTCACGTAGGTTGATGTCATCATACGTACATACTATTTTTTTTGACACTATTTGGTTTATTGTAACTTCTTCCCTCTACCACTCTCTGTACCACCTGCGCCAACTTTGACCTTACGCAAACTAGGTACCTATACAAAGACGCCATATTCGTTTGACAGTTTCATCGTCTATAAGTTAAGAGTAAATTGAACTGGATATACTGGAAAATAGTACGAGTAATTCGTCGAATCGGCGAAGAAATTTAATAATGCTGGCGAGTTTGACGAACAATAAGCACACTGGTCTTGGATGCTCCCTTTCTTGTCGCTGTCTCGCCTAGTTTACTCCAGCGTCGAAAAAAAGTTCACATTTTTATAGATAAATAGGCGGAAAATAGTTTTTTTTTTTCAGTCAAAACCCTGAACCGTATCCAAGGACATGCAGTTTTTAATATTTTTCGAAAACGAGCCGAGCGTTGATTCTCTCTTTCGTCTGTTGTGAAATTTTTCACCCTCGTAGTAATTTTTTTTATTTGAGAATATTCCAAGAGACATTTTGATAGACTCAGCTCCGCCCCATGTGTCAAATTTATATACGAAATGGTTGACTATATTCGTGTCCCCCAGTCTCTTTCATTTTATCGGCGTATATTACGATGAAGATGAAAATTAATACATGAAAAAGGGTTACTTTTCTTCGGCCGATGATGGAAATATTCTCGAGGATGGATTTGTCGTCGTCGTCGGCATTATGTGGTTTTGCTGCTACCTTTCTTTTACGTTTCGGTTTCGCTGCTGCTGGAGAACCTAATTGGAAATGCGAATTGGCTATACTCGAACAGTTGAAAGGATTAGTATTAAGGCTTGGTAAATTTATTCGACGAAATTAAAGAAAATGAATTTTTTCAACTGGTCGAATTCGAAGTACGAAGGTGCACCAATGGACATAGGACGTGAACGACGAACGTGGCATGGCGTGGGTTTTCTTCGATAATGTGATTGAATTTTGATTCGATGCCAGAATTCCCTTTTATTAATTCGACCTTCTATCTTCCTCGCGTTGGTTTGATATGAGATAGATTTCGGTCCTTTGATGGGAAGGTGGGGGAAGGGGGGTATCTTGTGTGTGGCGTCGACTTGTATTTTAGGTGTATCGGATCCCTTTCTGGTATAGGAGACGAAGAGTGTGGTATTTCTAGGTATTTTTATTTTTGAAAATTGAGTTGTGAGCATTTTCTCGTATAGTGAAGTTGAGAGATGAAGTCCTCAGAGAGGTGTTTTGAAATTCTTCGATGAGTTTGGCAAGAATTGTCTCCTTTTTTTTGAAATTTTCTTGCTTTGTTTTCAAAAATATCAATTCACACGTTCTGGGAAACTTTTGAAATTGACATTTTTATTGGTGAAAGTAAACCCCTTCTCACCCCCCCCCCATTAAGTGATTTCCATTCGATTGAAATCCGTCTCAGATGTTACTATTGATGTCTAAATTTTTTCAACTGTCCTTCCCTCCCTCCTTCGAAAGAATGCAAAATTAAAATTTGAAAACGAAAGCCCTCATTCCTGAAAAATTTCAACAACTTTGAATGTTCTGCGCCATTTTCAATTTTTTAATTATTTTCGAAATATTAAAATCCAGAGGGAGGAGAAAAACTGAAAAAAAAATTGAAACTATCGAAAAAAGTAATAAGTATGGATATTGAGATCTTAATTTTCGAGGGCACTGACTTAGGTTCTGAAACCTGCTTGACCCTGGAATCAAAATTACTTCCCCTGCAGAGGACTTGGACCTCAAAATTACTGAAAATATTACAGAGGAATCGAAGTGTGAAATTGAATATTTTTTATGAGAAATTCGGACTAGAGAGATAAGCGAGTTCTGCGCCAGGAGGCAACATTTTTGGTCTGATTGGTGGAGATGGAAATTTTGACTTGAGAGGCGAGCGGGTTCTGCGCCAGGAGTGAAAAATTTTTCACTCTCAATCCCCTCAGAAGTCAAAATAAAGTACAGAAAATGTTGTAAAGCATTCGAGCTTCTTTTCTTTACGTCTGAAGAATTGATTTTCTCATGGAATTTCTAGATTAGAACTTCTCAGTTCTTACCTCTCTTCCCTCTTCCCCCTCTTCCCTGTCTACCAAAAATATTTTAAAATTTTTTCAAGCAACTGAGAGGAGTGTTTTCTAATGAATATTCATTTTCAATCGTATGATTTTCAATTTTACTAATTGGTTGTGATGAGAAATTCCAGCTGAAAAGGTGAAAAGGGTTCTGCGCCAGGAGTTAAAAAATCCGATTTTGCAATAGTTTCACGCTAAAAATTAAAATCAAAATTCAGACCGGGAGTTTTGAGCCCAAAAAAAAGTTATAAAAAATGCAACCAGTTTTAATTTTGTAGTCAAAAACATTTCAAAATCGTAATCTACCCCTCCCCCTCCTATTATAAACGACTATTTCGAAACAATTTTGCCCTTTCTGAGTCCCAAATCTTCCTTCATGGAGTCCATTTTGGTTTCAGGGTCAAACTGGTTTCAGAGTCGAAATTTGCGAACTCAAAAACTTACATCTCGATAAACGTATCGTATTTTTCAAAATTTTAGATTCTGTCCCCTTTTCCCTTGTTGAGTTTTGAAATTTACAATAATTGAAGCGAAGTTTTCTTTCAGCCATGAAATAATCAGTATGGAATTGTCACGAAAACAGAATTTTTTTCCCTATATTTTTCAAGCGAAGATGAAATTTGCCAAAATATTTCATATCTACTTCTCTTCAGCATCCAAACACTAAACTTTTTTGATAACTTTTCGTCGACTTGTTCACTTCCTCGTATTTCTGTATAAAAGAGAGAAATGAAGAGGAAACAAAATTTTTGGGTAAATGTAACAAAACTTGCTAAAACTTTACTCGTTTCAGTTCATCATCTCCCCTTCCCCCTCCCAAAAAATGCCGAATTCAAAAAAATTTTAAATTTTTTTCCTCGTATAATAAACAAAGACAATTTTTTTTGAAATCTTTCTTCTTTGGACTCTTCTCATCACCTACCCTACATAGAGAGAAGTTCGGTTCGAGTTTTCAATATTTATTCATCTTCGACATTTTTTTCATTCTTTAAAGTAGGTACCTACCTACCTACCTATATTTACTCGAATTGTAGGTAAGTATATGAAATTTAATACGTTTCAGATTTTTTTGGCATTCTCTCTGTCGAAACATTTTTGGAACGAATGTTCTATACCCTGTTCCGAGCTTTTTTCCGCTTCTTAATCCGGGTGGTATTTTTTTATTCGTCGTGTTACGAGAATTTGTGATTCTGTTTTCGACAAATCGTCAGACCAGCGTATTAAATTTTTTATCGAATTTTTTGCTCGTGAATTCTACTTCTTATTCGATTCACCTACCTGTGAAATGTGCTGAAATTTTTTTATTAAATTTTTCGTTTCCGTTTTGAGATTTGTTGTATTTGTTATAAATTGTAAACCCCCTCTGGACTTGCTCCTTGCTGTATTTTTTTCACTCGATTTCAAAATAAATGTCGAAGAGTTGGTCTGTGTGTGATGCTTATCGATACACAATAATACGCTTACGAGTATTTTAAGCCTTCGGACGTTTTTCGAACTCTGTGAGCGATTGTAATAGCTCGATAAAAATATCCTTGTCTGAAATCTCGTATGGTTTGCGATGAAAACCAACCGGTAATCGAGGGCCACATCTGGTAAAGTAAACGATACGCGTAGCCAAGCTCGGTTAATTTGTCGGATTTTCCATCGCGCGAGAGAACATTTGCAGTAAGTAATTTGCTTGTCTACCCTGCCTCAGCACTTGGTCTTTTTGTCGGATATTTTTCATTTCTCCAGTGTCGGTTGTTTGTTGTCGGTCGACGAGTCATTGTGTGTTTGAAAAATTCGCCGTATGAAAATGAGAATTTTTCTTTTCGAAAACGCAAATCATTTTTCGACTACCTACGTACCTACATCTGGGAATTATTTCAAAACAACTCGGAAGGTCCTTCGGGATATTGCATATACGAAGTGTATGCACTTGCATATGTACCATACGAGTATAAGTGGGAGGAAGGACTCGACTATATAATACGAGTAATAAAGGTTGATTATTTGCGATAAAAAGTACCTTTGCGAAGTACTTTGCGCGTATACCTATAGTGTTTGTGTTGTGTGTTTTGCTGTTATTGTGTAGAAGCTCGGAATAAAGGCGAGCAGGTTGTTGAAACTAAAATAGAACAAAATGAAATTAGCACGGTCAGGGTTTTTCATTCGCCCTATTTACCTATTAGGTCGGTATTTTGTTTGTGAATTTTTGTTGCACAATAATGTTCGCTTCGCTCGCGCCCCCTGTGCCTGTTAAAACACACCGTACGAGTATGGGCGAGTTTTGGCGCAAACCGAGTGAAAATTTTAATTAACTGACAAGACTACGTGTAATTGAATGTGGGTGGATGGAGGAATAAAGGACATGCGAGCACGTTGTTATGTATTTTCATGTACTCGTAGCTGCATTGGGTCGCGCTGCTATTCATTTTGGCAGCGTGCAAAAATTCATAACTAGATGGTATTTAATTTCCGGAAAATTTCCGTTATCGAAATGAGCTGGGTGTGAGTTGACAAAAAAAAAAGTTTGAAGGATGCAGATAGTAGGATTGAATTTTCTGGTTGGTTTGATTGGCAGAAGTGATGGACTCTGGAAGGAAAATGCAGCAGTACCTTGACTATACTTCCTTTTTCCACTGTTTGAAATTTATATTTGCAGTGGATCTAGAGGAAATGAAAGCGAGGTATTGCTGAATGAGCTGAGGTTGTTTGAAAGTCGTCACTCGTCCTAGATTGGAATCCAAGTAGCAAAGTGTTTCAAAAATCGATTTTGGCGAATTTTTCGAAAACGTGGAAAAATTATTTGGCAAAATGCGAATCGTAATCCAACATGTGTGAAAATGACGAAAACAAATTTTTCGTATTGGAGGGGAGAGGAGGAGGAGGTTGAAAACCGGTATTTTTCAGCTGAAAACAAGTTGAACGGTTATTCCTTTTCTAAAATTTCAACACCTGAATTTTTTGCTCAAAACTTGTAGTATGACCCATCAAAGTGGGTTAAAATTTCACGCCGAGTCCAAAAACAACAGCTGTTTTTGTGTTGCACCTCCTCCCCTCGCTTCAGCCCCTCAAAACCGTACTTTTTGATTTTTTTTCTCCAAATTCGCCATTGTGACCCATCAAAATAAATTAGAATTTCAAGCTGAGACCAAAAAAAAGAACTCTCTCCCCCCCTCAGATTTAGTCTCTCAATACCAGACGTCATTCAGGATTTTTTCTCTCTCGAAACTGGTAATCAAGTTACCAAAGTTGCTAAAACTAACGTTTGGTCAATTTTTCAGCATTTTGGTTGCCAAAGTATGGAACTTTTTCTGCAAATTTTCAAAAATTCAATTTTTTCATGCATCTTGAGGTGGAATTATATTTTGATAAGTGATAAATTTGCGGAAGTGTGCACTTTTTTTATACAGTTTCAACTGGCTACACTGGCTTTTTAGCGTTAGGGTTGCTGAAAGGTTACAAAGCCTTGCCTTTTACTAAAATTTTGAAGGTTTCGTTTTCATTCAAGTCGAAATTCCAAATAATTTTGTTTCTTACTTACTGAAAAATGTTACTTTTTTTACAAAACATTTTCAAGTCTTGATTTTTTCAAAACATACTCAGAAGACTCGCTTTATGCTTTTCGTTCAAAGTTGAAAAAAAATCTCGCTCCCTGGCAAAATTGCTGAAAAATCTTGTTTTTGACCGAAAAGTTGCTTCAAAAAATGGCCTGCTTTTTCTATAAAAATTTCTAAAAAATATCAAAAAAGTGCCGAAACATTCGCTTGTTTACTAAAAATTTCCCTTACGTGTTTTTAAAATAATTCCCGAAAATTCTTGGTTTGTTCCTTCAGTCTTCTTGCTTTTTGTCAAAAATTGTAAAAAGTTCTCGCTTTCTAGAAAAATTGCAAATTATTGATTTTTTCAGCAGAAGTTGCCAAAAATCACCAAAAAGCCTTTGTTTTTTACCATAAAGCTGCAACAAAACGATTATTTTGCTAATGATGTCCAAAAATTGATACTTAATTTCAGCTGAAATTGTCAAATTTTTGTTTTTTGGAATCACTAATTTTCAAAAAGTTTTACTTTTTTCTAAAGTTTTCAAAATTCTGCTTTTTACTTACCAAAAAATTGTCCATATTTTTTTTTCATTTTTTCAATTTAAAAAAAAACAGATTTTTACTTTTTATTAAACTTGTTAAAAATTGTGTTTTTTTGTAAGAAATTTTGCCAGAATTTGCCAAAAAATTGCTAAAATTGTCAATTTCGCTTTTTTAAAAATTGTTTCAATTTTTCAAACATTTACAAAAATTATTACCTACTGTTTATTAAAAATGTTGAAAATTGTAACTTTTTCTTAGAAATTTTGAAAAATCGTCCAGAAGTCTTTCTGTTCTGCCAGAAATGGCCAGAAAGTCCTGTATTTTGCTGAAATTGCCAAAATGGTTTCGTTTTTCAAAAATTGTATTTTTTTGTCAAAAATTACAAAATTTTCACTTAATTGCCAAAAATTGTCTAAAATTTTCATTTTTTTAAGAATTTACAAAAATTCTTACATTTTTATTGAGATTGTTAAAAATTGTCATTTTTTATGAGAAATCATAAAAAATTGTCCGAAAGTCTTTCTTTTTTGCCAGAAATAGCCAAAAAAACTGTACTTTGCTAAAATTGTAAAAGTCTCGCTTTTTTTCAACAATTGTTTTTTTTGCAAGAAATTTAAAAAATTCTCTCTTGTTTGCCGGAAATTGCCAAGAAGTCTGATTTGGAAAAAAAATCGTGAAGGCAAGAGTAGGGGGCTCAAAATTAAGGGGGGGGGAATAAAAACAATCGCTTCTTTTCTATAGTTTTGAGTGAAAAGAAATCGTGGGCCAGTTGGGGGGAGGCAAAAATAAAAGAGATACTTGGTGTGGGATAAAAATAGTTACCATTTTTGTATTCAGCGTGAAATTCTAATCCACTTTGATAGGTCATACGGCTAGTTTTGAGTAAAAAATGACTTCTTTTTTAACCCCCCCCCCCCCCCTCCACCAATCTTTTTCGCCGTCGGGAAAATCTCGAACATTAACACTTTTCGCTCCTTGGATTCTAAACGATATTCATTTCATTGGTTCTTTCTCATCATAGATAAAAAATTTGGATACTAAAATCCGTCAGTCTGTATAGCTTAGATACTTACCAAGGAATCCTTGTATGGCTCCCAAAGGCATGACGAACAAGCTGACCAGCAAATCGGCGACGGCCAACGATAATAAAAAATAATTTGTTACGTTTTGCAGTCTTCTATCGAGGCATACGGCCAAACATACCAATATGTTACCTACGCCTCCGGCCACGATGAATACGCTGGCGAATAAAAATATCCACGAGAACTTGGTCTCCTTTTTTTTGAGATCGTCCTCCGTTTGCAACGTGCACAATATTCGCGCATCGGTGAAATGCGAAGGATTGCATTGCAAATGGAGATTTTGAAAGGTATCGTTGATATTTGGAAATTTTGGCAGAGTCAGCCACACCGCCGACGAGAACGAGCTGTTGTCCAGCAGGTCGACGTTCAGGTCGACCACCTGTAGCGATATCCTTCTGGGGAATTCTTGTTCGAGATCAAAGGGTTGGCTATCGTTGGCAAATACCGCCAGAGGTGGATCGGTGCTGCGACAGTCGGCGTTACGTTCGGATGGTTTGGTTTGATCGTGATGGAACAGGCAGCGGTAGTAGAGCCGGTGCACGTCTTCGTGGTGATCAAATGACGGAGCTGTTGTGGTTGTCGTGGTGCTTGGATCTGGGATGGTGGTACGATTGTCGTTGATGTGCAGACAGTCCAAGTGATGCAGCGGCTCCGAAGTGGCCGAGAAATTGAAGCTTAATCGGCACACTAGCTGGATTACCCACCATGTGGGTAATGTCACGTCCATATCGCCTCATCCCCCCGATACGCTGATGGAATACTTTCCTCCTAGTCGCATGGTTTTCCTTTGGGTACCTGTAAACGAAACCGAGTGTTAAATAAGAGTCGTGCATTAGCGAACTGTTTTATAGAATTAGAGCAGAACAAGCATGCCTCAGATCCCGTCTAAAAACTGCTAGGTGTTCAAAAATCAATCTTTATAAATTATACTACGTAATGTAGAGGCTTAGTGTAATTGGTTCCATTCCCTTTCGTTTCCTCTTCACTCCCCTTCGTTGCAGAATAAATACGAAGTTTGCTCGAAAAATGCCGTAAGATTCCTCATTTTTGTCAAAGTGTTTGAGTTGTGGAATTATTCTTCCTCTCCCCCCCCCCCCCCCACCTGTTCTCAGATGAAGCAACATTTTACATTAAAAATGAATAATTATAGAGGCTGCGTTTTTAGATAAGAAAAAATTAGTGAGACGGGTAATATTCGCAGGTATAATTCGGGTTAAAATAATATCATTGTGGGTACGTTATTATGATTCTCATCTTCGTCATCTCGAATGTTAAGTGAAAGTTTGCGAGATGTCAGATATACTCGTACTGTGTATGGTGCACAGTTGACACGTGTCTAGTTGTTTCCGCCATACACGATGCTTCTACGACAATTAATCCTTCGCGAATGATTCGTTCAATTTGTTAAGTCATAAAATGAATCGTTTGCTAACGATTTTTTGATTTTTGTGATTTTATAACGAATGAATTAATCGTGAATCATTTTGCCCTACTGCCCTACTTCTCAACTCATAGTCGCCAATGATTTTGTTCGATTTTTCAACTTATCAGTTATATAGTCGTTCGCGAATGATTCGTTCAGTTTGTTGAGTTATGAAATGAATCATTTCGGAATCATTTTTTTCAATTTTTGTTGCAGAAAAATGAATCAGTCACCAATGATTTTGTTCGATTTTTCAACTCATCAGTTAGTCGTTCGCGAATGATTCGTTCAGTTTGTTGAATCGTGAAATTAATCATTCCGAATAATTTTTTTCTTCAATTTTTGCAATGAAAAAACGAATTGGTGTTGAACGAATTTGTTTGATTTTTCAACTCATCAATAAAGAGTTGTTTGCGAATGATTCGTTCAGTTTTTTGAATTATGAGATGAATCATTCGTGAACGATTGTTTCTTTACTTATTGTGATGAAAAAACGAATTATTATGGATTTTACATGATTTTGCTCGATTATTCAACTCATCAGTGAGTCGTTTGCGAACGATTCGTTCAGTTAAACGATTCATGAAACGAATTATTCGCGAACGATTTGTTCAATTTTCGTGCTATGAAAACGAATTGATGATGATGTCATGAATGATTTTGTTCGACTCATCAACGAGTCGTTCGCGAATGATTCGTTCTATTTTTTGAGTCATCGATTTTCCAAATTTTTGGCGGTATTGAAATGAATTGATTTATGAACAATGAACGTGTGATTTCAACTCAAATTATGAGTGAGTCGTTTGAGAATGATTCGTTCAGTAGGTATGTTGAGTCATGCAATGAATCGTTTGCAAACGATTTTTTTAATTTTCGCAATTCAGTAAAAGAATCGGTCACAAATAATTTTATGCGATTTTTCAATTTTCGAGTGGGTCGTTCGCGAATGATTTGTTCAGTTGGCTGAGTCATTAAATGAATCGTTCGCGAACGATTTTGTTGATTTTTTGATATGGAATCGAATTGGTCATGAAAGATTTTGTTCTAATTTTCAGCTTATCAATGAAAATGAATCATTCGCGAACGATTTTTGTGCTTGGTCAATATATCAACTTTCACGGGGATTTTTCGCGAATGATTCGTTCGACGAATGATTTTCCGGATTTTGGCAATATCATAATGAATCCGTTGACGATTTTCTCCAACTGTGTCAATAAGCGAGTCGTTCGCGAGTGATTTGTTCAGTTCGTTGAATCACAAAATGACTCATTCTCGGTCAATTTTTTTTATTTTTAAAATTTTGGATAAAAATCAGTCACGAATTATTCAATTTGACTTTTTAACTCTTCAACAAGTCGTTCGCGAATGATTTGTTCAGTTCGTTGAATCACAAAATGAATCATTCTCGATCAATTTCTTCTATTTTCGAAATTTTGAATAAAAATCAGTCACGAATGATTCAATTCAATTCAACTTTTCAACTCTTCAGCTAGTCGTTCGCGAATGATTTGTTCAGTTTGTTGAATCACAAAATGAGTCAATCTCGATTGATTTTTCATTATTTTTCTATTTTTGCTATTTCGTAACATAATCAATCATAAATGATTCGATTCGACTTTTCAACTCTTCAGCGAATCAGACGCGAGTGATTCGTTCATTTCATAGAGTCATATATAAAATGAATCTTTCGCGAACGATTTTTTCAATTTTCATTTTTGTGTAATATAGAAACGAATTGGTTGTAAATGATTTGGCTCCAATTTTTTACTCATCAGTGAGACGTTCGCGAATGATTCGTTCTGTTCATTTAGTCGTGTAATGAAAATAAATCATTCGTAAGTTCTCGGGTTTTTGTGATAAAAAAAGTGAAAGTAGAATTTTCAACTCATTCGCCATAGTCGTTCGCGAATGATTCGTTCGGTTCATCGCCTCTTCAGACAAATCGTTCGCGAACGTTTTTTGAGACGAATCGTTCGCGAACGTTTTTTGATTTTTTTTTTACAGTATTACAATGAATGAGTCGAGGATTTCGTTCTATTCGATTTATAAGTGAGTCGTTCGCGAATGATTCTTTCGGTTTATCATCTTTTCAGACAAATCGTTCACGAACGTTTTTTGAATTTTCACGGTATCAGAATGAATCAGTCGGAGATGAGATATCATTCTACTACATTTGTAAGTGAGTCAGTCGTTCGCGAATGATTCGTTCGGTATATCATCTCTTCAGACGAATCGTTCGACCGTGAACGTTTTTTGATCTTTGCTGGACCAAAATGAATCAGTCGAGGATTTCATTCTACTCGGTTTTTAAGTGAGTTGTTCGCGAATGATTCGTTCATTATTTTTTTTTTGAATATTATGAACTGAATAAATAAATATGTTTTTTTTGATTTTCCTACGTAAAAACGAATCAGTCACAAACGAACTATTATCTGAATCCTTTTCGAAAATTGATTCACTTGCGAACGTCTTCTCGAGTTCAAGAATAGATGAACACTTTTCTGTCAAAAAATATGTACTCATATGAAAAGCAACTGCTGAAAAATAAGGATCAATTCCCGAATTCATTCGATTCAGTGCACATTTCAATATTCAAACACGAAATGACACAGCATGTAATGTTTTATTCAAAATCAACCGAACATATACGATCAACTCGATGAGTATATTAAGTAAATGGACTAGGTAATTCGTTCCATATTGCTCATATATGTATCTCCGATGTATGAATTTAAGATGTGAGATTAGGACTTACACATGTACTTAATTATGCACGAAGGTACCTTCATGTAAAATTATTCGATCTGTGTGAATATTGAGTTCATGTACTGAAACCCCTGCATACGTAATTGATTAATTACAGAGTCATACATTGCAAATTACCAAATTACTCGTAGGTACGTATTACTCTTCGTAGGTACGTGGTTGTTAGAAAGAGAGAATAAGAATGAGAACCCAATGTACACACGTTCATTACGCGTTTATTGTGTTTTGCATCGATGTAATGAAAAATTATCATCGATAATATACCTAGGTATTATAAGCGAAATAAAAATATGGAAAAATACACGCTTCTTACGGGGGTTCCTTCGTTCGTTCGTTGGTGATGATGAAAGAGCAGACGAGACGCGCTTTTCAAAGCGGGAAAACGATTGTCATCGACGATAAATGATTTTTCGGTGTCCTACAGTATACACACATTCATACACATATTACACGCTATACCATATCTCGTGTGTAGTCTGGGCTGCGTGAAACGCATTCATTATGTAGACTATGTCATATGCCACACATGTGGCACACCATACACATAGGTACGTGTAGATAGGTAGAGAGATACACTATTTCGTATGATAGTCGTCGTAGTACGAGTATATTCCATACACCTTGTAAAACTATACTCCCTTTGCCTCCCAACGTCGTCATCGCTCATCGTATTAACACACGTCGAGCGTCGTATTTTTTTTTCTACCTATGTTAATAAATTCGTTTTTTTTTGTCACCTTAAACGCAGCTCTGAGCGCGGATTTGACAACATTTATACCAAATGAACTCACAAATGGTGTAATTTTTTTATGTTTCAGGTATGTACCTCCAATGGTCACGGTGTATTATGGTTTCGGCGACGAATAATTAGAGCCATCGATAGCATACGGAGAATCGTATTGCGAGAACGAGAAATTCGACTGTGTAATGGTAAAAGCCTCCAATTTTATCGGTATATTGGCCAAGATCGTATTGTAACTCGTTACCGATCTTAATTAATATAGAGAAGAAATGTAAGGCAGATAAGCGTAGAGTGTAAGAAAGCTCACGTAGAATAGTGTCTTTTTTCAGTACGAAGGTGAGTCGAGAAGTTGATTTGCTCGAAAGAAAACGAAACACGAGATACTACGTAGGGTAAAATACCTAACCAGAAAAAGCTCTTATCTGATTATTAGCGCCTGTTTCTGCAGAGCTTTCACGGTTCCCTCTAGCCCAGCGATGTGAAACATCTCCTCGTGTATTACAAATTTTTCTCCTCTGCCAATTTAATATCGTCGCAAGTGGCAAAATCCAGCCAAATTAAAAGCGAAAGTAAGGCCAAGAAGGAGATAGGTGATTGAAAAATCTCTCTTTTCGACGTAGCCTCTCGTACTGGAATTCGGTGTGAATGTGTCGAGTTACTGTGGTATGGCTCGAAGATGTTTCAATTAGCGATTTCGACGATTAAATTACTCTAAAGATACTAATAATTTGTGAATGCAAGAAATACGGGATCGTACGAAATTGGTGGGGGTTTTGAGGGTAACTTGGAATTTTGATGGAAAGTTTCTGAGATTTGATATCGACAATGATTCTTTTTTACTGCAAGAAAAAACCTAATAGACCTTATGTCACACGATTTTTTCAATTTTCAAGAACTTTTGACAATGTAGGGGGGAATTGAAGAGTTGATATTCGTATTCAGGGCTTCCAATAATCTGATAAAATCATACGTGTTGCATGATTTTTTCATTTTTCAGGAAATTTGGGGGACCAATGGAGGACGTTTTAGGGGCCGAATCGAAAAAATGAGCTGAGATTCGTATTCAGCCTTTTTGAAAACGTATAATATGAAACAATGTCACACGATTTATGGACATTTTGATCAAAATTTTGGGGCCATACCCCCCTCACTCCACCAAAGTTTTGCGAATTTCATCGCAAAAAGCTCATTAGTTGCAAATATTATGAAAATGTATATGCTTCCTTTTTTCTCAAATTTTCAAATTATATATAGCCCCGAAATTTGGCAAGCTTTTGAAAATTCAGCTGCAGCTTTCAAAACAAGGTTAAGTTTAAACTTTTGAAATTTTTGAAACTACTCTAAATTGCCTTTGAAATGCCTCAAACAGATTTGCTGCAAGTTGCAGCAGTTTGGAGCAATGGGAATTGGAACTAAAAGTTGAGCATTTGTAAGATGAAAAATTTCAATTGCTGTCTTGCTGGAAAAAACCTTCACCTGTCTGCTTTAGGTGTGTGGGGGGGGGGGCTGGGAGAAGCCAATAATGGCGGGTTTACTTCTTGAAGCCTTCAAAATGAATGTTGGTAAAAATCAGCAGCATTTTTCTCCAGATTTTTGGTCCTAAGATTATTTATCCTGAGGTTTTTCTGTCTCAATACATTTTTTTTCAGGCTTTTTTCACTTCAGATTTTTTTATCTGGTGATTTGTATCTCATCATTCTTCTGTTTTTAAATTTCTCTAGTCTCCAGATTTTTTTTCATCTCATAATTTTTGTCGGGTTTCATCAGATTAATTTTTTGTTTACAGATTTTTTTCTTCCAACGATTTTCTTGTCAATTTTTTTTTGTCTTTAGATCTTCTGGACTTGGGATTTTTTCCATCTGGGAGTTTTCTGACTGGAGACTTTCAATTTCAAGATTTTTTTGCATGGAAATTTTTCATGTTGAAATGTTTTTGTTTCAAGATTTTTCCATCTCCATTCTCCACATTATTTTTCATCTGGAGATTCTTCATCCTCCGATTTTTTTCGTGTAGAGACTTGTTTTCCACGTTTTTTGGTTGGAAATCTGTTTTGGAGTAATTTTGTTGGTGAGATTTTTTATGTCTTCAGATATCTTTATTGCAAAACTTTTCCAACAGATGATTTTTCATTTCCATTTTTTTTTCCAGCTGAAGATTTTTCATCTCTAGATTTTTTTCATTCAGAGAGTTTGGAGATTTTTTATTTTTATACTCAAAATTTTTTCAGCTGAAGTTATTTCTTGTCTGGAGACTTTTTTTGTTTCATGATTTTTTCCATTTGGAGAATTTTTTGTGGGCATACATTTTTTGTCCTGGTGATGGAATTTTTTTTCACCTGAAGTAATGTTCAACCTCTAAGATTTTTCAAGTCTCCAGATTTTTTCCCTGCAAAATTTCTTCATTGTGGTGGTTTTGTACCAATGAATTTTTTCCATTCTTGTCTGCAGATTTTTTGCTTCAGTGTTTAGAATTCTTTTACAGTCGAGATTTTTTTTTCATTTGGAAGCTATTTTTGTGTAGAGATTTTTCTTTTCTTCGCATTTTTCTGTTTGCAGATTTTTTGTCTCGAGACTTTTCCATCTTCAGATTTTTTTCTTTAGAAGATTTCTTGTGTGGAAATTCCTTCATCTCAATATTTTTACGTCTCATGATTTTTTTGAATGGAGATGTTTTCATCTGGAGATTTTTTTGCATCAACGTTTTGTTGTCTTGAAATTTGTTGGGTTCCAAGATTTTTCATTCAAAAAATTTTCAAGTTCCCAAATTTTTATCGTCGGATTTTTCAGCGATTTTTTATTGTTTAATTTTTTTGTTCTGTTTTTGGAAAGCTTCTGCATTTTGGATTTTTTCCATCTGGAGTTATTTTTGTCGTGAGATTTATTTCGACTCAAGATTTTTTTTTGCCTCGAAACTGCTCTGTCTTCACATTATTTTCATCTGAAGATTTTTCGAGTGGGAATTTGCTTATCTCAAGGTTTCTATGTCTCATGATTTTTTTTTGTCTGGAGATCTTTTGGACTTCGGATTTTTTCAGCTGGAGTTATGTTTGTTACAAGGTTTCTTTTCTTTCATACTTTATTGTTTTTTTCATCTGAAGTTATTTTTGTCAGGAGTTTTCTTCTATCTCGATATTTATAATTATGTTTCCAGGTTTTTTGTCCCCAAATTTTCTGGAAGTGGGCCTTTGTCTGAAAATAGGGGTTTTCGTACCGGTTTTTTCAATTTCAGATTTTCTCATCTCGACATTTTTTCCCGATAATTTTCCCATCTCGATAAAATTTGGCTCGAAAAATACCAGTCCAAATTCTTCCACCTTTTTTCCAGCACGAGTGAAAAAAATCTCTGTTGTCAAAAATTCAGCCAGCTCGATTTTTTGGTGGAAAATTCCACATCTCTTCGCCCTACTCCTGCTCGATCGAAAAATTTCTATAGCCGAGACTTATTTTAAGTCAGTTTATTCGATTCGAATTTGTCTTCTAGTAAACCGAGAAAGTCGTGAGAGATATTTTAACACAGCAAATTCGAAAATGATGAAAAAAAAAGAAGCTCAACTCGTACGTCGACCGGTATAGCAATACGATTTACAATAGAATCGTGTGAAAATAGCTACGGTATAAGTGCGATTTCGATAATACACGTATAAATATACGTATTTTCGTCGCCAGTTTTAAATAAATTCTCGCCCAACGACGACGAGCGAAGGAGATTTGTGTGAGTCGAACCGAGACGCTATCAGCTCGAATGAAGGGCTGAAGTACACTAAGATTGGTTCGTCGTTGGAAATTCGCGAACGAGAAAAGGCGCGAAATTTTCGATCAGCTTTGATGTCGGAATATTTTAAATACATTACACGCGTACGCGCCAGCTTAAAGCTCGACTATAATGTTATTTTTCATATAACATACATATAATACGTATCATTACAACGTTGTTATTCGATGCAAAAACTGGAACATTCTGAGCGAGTAAATAAGAAGAGGAATGAATCTCTATCCGGGAGGTAATCTAAATTTTGGATACTCCCTAGGGAGATAATCTAAAATTTTGTGATTTGGCAACACTGCTATGTTTACATTATACTGCTACGAAAGAACGCGTTGCCCCAACACCCCAAAAAAAATTCAGCAAAAATGGAGAACCGTCCTCCTCCCCCTCCCACCTCGCACTTCCGTTTGTATTCCTTATATAATTTCGGCTACATAATTTATCTGCGAGTAGGTAACGCGTTACTTTCGTAGCACGTATAATAATGTAAACACGTTATCGGACCGTACGTACGTCGCGTTGGCCGTTCAGCTTATCAACTAGGTACAGCCACATGTTACAGGTTTGAGGTTGCAAACTGAATCGGTGAATCGAACTTCTGACCATTGTAGTAAATAATTGTGATTTATTTAGTGAATTTTGACGTGCGTGAATTACTTAAAATGAATATTCGATGCAACCGAATCGGTGAATCGAACTTCAGACCATTGTAGTAAATAATTGTGATTTAATTAGTGAATTTTGACGTGCGTGAATTACTTAAAATGAATATTCGACTAACAATGGAGAACGATATGGTCACAAAATACATTTCACTTTAGAATTGTTGAGTTTTGATATAAATAAATCGTATGTACATTCACGATAAATGTTTAGGTAAATGAAACCACTTTTGAAAATTATCTTCACATGTTCATTAAAATTTAGTTGAATTCAAAACAAAACGTATGTATCAGTAGGTATTCCCACAATCTGCGGCAGTCATTTTTGCACCTCACAACAACGTTGTATTGATAAGTATCATATGTATGTTATATAAAAAATATATTATTCAATTAGGAAGATAGAGTACGCGATCATAAACGAGTGAGATACAACACTCGGCTACGCCTCGTGTTGTATTTAGCACTCGTTTGTAATCACGCACTTTATCTCCCTAGTTGCATAATATACTATTTCCCCCTCTTCCTTCGGCTTTTGAAGTGTGCGGTTTTTCCCTCAATTTTCTCTCTCTCGAGATGGTGAATTTCCACTGCTGAAAAGTGTATAATATACGAGTATGTGAAGAGTATACGACGACGAGTACATGTGACGTGACGCGACGCCGACACCGACGCTCCGTCTTGTTTGGCAGTAAATTCGCGAGATAATTTTCTTCACAATGCCTAATTTATTTCGTTCAATGAAAGTAACAAATTGAAAATTTCGGCTGGGTTGCTTTTAACTAAATTCGACTCGACGTTTATACGCACATTCGAGATGTGATGGGGTTGGGGATGCAGCTCAGCCTACGTACAAGACGAAACTTTAGGTGGCATTCCAAATTAATGATGAGGTGTCTTTGTTTTGAAAGAATCGTCGTGTTTTGATTCGCTTTTCTCCTCGTGTACAAAGCTGCCAGATCTGTTTCGTTATTTCTCGAGTCGAGTGACTATCGTCGTCGTTGTGAAAGATACGATGAAAAATATCCTCAAATACGGAAGGGGCACGAGAGAGGTGAAATGGCGACCGTTGTTGTTGTTGAATTCGTTGTCCTTTAGTATACTGTATTTTTTTCCTCCAACGAAACGAGCCCTCATCACGATGAAATTATACGAATATTGCGAGTCTCTCATCGTTAAAAATTATATTACGAGTTTTCGCATCCCTCTTCCTCTCTCTTCCTGTCCTCTGTACCAACGTTAAGAATCGAAAATTTTAAATTCATTAACTGTCGCGTAGAGCGTAGCAAGTGCCGGCTTGATTAGCGTACATTTTTCAAACTATACAATGTTGGTGTATTATAAAGGACCCTCGTGAGACTCTGCGTCATCTCTCGCGCTCCTCTACCAATTCGGAATAAATTTAACGCCAGACCGTTTGTTCTTTTATCGTTTTCTCGTTTTTGGAATATTATCGCGAAATGGCGACGATTAGCCGGATGATTATTTTTCGCGTTTGTCGATAAGGTACATAGACATGGCGATGAGGGGTCGATGATTGGAGCAATTAACGCGCCTGCACTCGGATATCGTCGTTTATTTTCACGCGTATAAACCTCCTCCCCTCCTGCCCCTTCGTTCGCTGTTCGCTTACTATGCCAAAATGTCATCGCGTTCGAGCTGGGAAACGATGAGGGAAGGGGGAGGGGAGAGGCAGCGATATGCAACGATACGGGTCGATTTTTGGTATATCGATGGAGATGAGGCAGGTATTAGAGGGAAGTAATTAAACGTTTGCGGATCAGAGCTGATAGGCGTAACTACGTTAGTGTGGTATCTCGAAAGGGTACGATAATAATACCTATGCTATCGTACGAGTATTTGCGTACCTATCTATATATAAAGTAATACCTTAATGAGTACTAGACAAAGAGAGCAAATCTTATATAGCATGGCGGCTTGTGCGCCAGGTGGTGCTCGTCGATATCGATATTCGAGGTTTTAACGATGTCGTTCGCCAACAACAACGACGCCAGCGAACGAAGGGCAGGGGGAGGGGGAGGGGGACGTAATTGAAGTATTGTTGCGTTCTCTAATTACGTTTAATTGGATTGTGAGATAGTGGTACTACTGTGCGATGCGAGATTCATTCCAGAGGAAATGATGATCCGTATAGTGAAAATCTTTCGACGTTGAGTAAAATTATAGTGTACGACTATATTATGGTGACTGGTATATCTGTGTATAGTTCGATGCACGTATCGTATATAAAATCCGTAATGTACGTACAATGTGTGATGCTGAATGAGGGAGTGAGGGGGAGGGGAGGGCAAAAGGATGGCGAAACGTCGTTTTCTTCGTTCGAGACTCGAAGTAATTGAAATTATTATTATGGTGGTGTATGTGATCGCAATAATATACATTTTTGGGAGTGTATTCGAGTATTTTGAGAATGCCATGCCCCCTTCCCCCTCCCCCTCCCACTCCATTTTGCTCCATCATCGCGATGAGTTTATAGAGAGAGGAGATCGTGTAAGCTGCCTGAGAGAGAGACGCGAGGATGATGTTTTGTAAAAAGCAGAGTAACATACAAAAATGGGTATTTTGTAGTTGGCGTACGTTCAGTAAGTAAGAAGATATTTTTTTTCGTCTTTTTACTCGACTCGAGTCTCGCTCGCTCGCTCGAGATATGGTAAGTAGAAGTATAGGTAGGTACACGAAAACAGAGCTGCGAATGTCGCATTTTAATCGGCGACTTAAAGCGTTTGGAATTCGGTTATGTACGCTGAGGAGTGTGAAGGGAGGAGGAAGAGTGGAGACGAGGGAATTGATAATGCCAACTTTGGGAACTCGTTAGATGTTTGCTGCTTTTTTTTCGGTTAGGTATACCGGTGGCTCGAAAAGTGTGTAATTTTTTTTCGTCGTCGTTTTACGTGATGGTACGTTTTAATGGATCTGTTTTGTTTTGTGTTTTTTTTTTTGCCTTTTAATGTGGAAAAATTGGAGGTGTTTTCAAGGTGTGAGTGTACGGTGTAGGGTGTTCGGGAAGTTTCGTATTGCGAATTTGCGATGTGGGTGGATTTGTGAATGAATTTTGTCGAGATGTGGAGCTTTGGAGGTGAACGAAGAATTTGAGCTTTTGAGTAGGTCAATTGCAAGGTTCTGTTTTTTCGGAATATTTTTAAAAAATTTTACGAAATTTTTCTCCGGATGTATTGGAAGTGGAAGAGGGTGGAGGACTTTGATTTTCACACTGCTCTTAAATTATTATTTTTTTAGGAGGGAGAGGGGGTTAACCAAGTCCTGATTTAGAACCAAAAAATGTTGTTTGTGCAAAACTGGGTTTTCAAAGGACTTGTGCGTCTACGTATCTGATAACTTTTCAACTGACCAAATCATTAGGTGAATAAAAGTTACTTAATATGACTTTTCGTAACATTTAAATAAACCAACCTCCTCCCTCAGGAATCGATTTTTTTTCAAATTCAAATTTTGGCTGATTTTTGAGAAATGCCTTGATTTTGGGATCCTGTGATCCTGTTCGAATTGTGAGTCAATTGATACTTTATTTTAGAATTATTTTAGATTAAGTATTTTATTTTATTTTTTTTGAAAAAAGTCATTTTCAATAAGATTTTGAACATTTATGATTATGTGAGAGTTTTATGGACTTGAGTATATTTTCTTACGATTTTATAAAGTTCATCTCCAGATTACCAAATAGCTTCGGAAAGATTTTTAATTAGTTTTGGTCGATGTTTTATTTAAGATCGAAAAATAGAACGTTTTAATCATTAATTTTTTTCTTCGAGTGGCTGAAATATTTCAAAACTAGAAAAATTCATCCAATTCAAAAATTTTTAATTCATTTTGGAATTTCAATATTCAAAACTTGAATAAAAAACTGAAGCTTTTGACAATCAACAAAATCTTGACGTTTCTGAATGGGGGGGGGCAATGTTTCAATTTATACAGCATTCAGAACTCGTTTGATGCTTCATAATTACTTGAAAATGGTTCTCAAATTGTTGCGACGATGGGGGGGGGGAGAAAGGATGTTAGTGAATTACAGTATTGTAATTATATTCACACTCCTCTGGATCATTTTCTTTAAGGAAAAATTTATTTTTAAATTGAAATGAATACACTAATTTGCAAATTAGGATCCCATTGCCCATGGGCAATGGGATCCTGCTTTTTGTCCTGCTTTTTGTCCTGCTTTCAGTGCTAGACATTAAATTTCCAATTTTATTGAGATTTAAAAAATATTATCCACTCCCCCCACTCCGCTCCTCCCATCGTGAAAAAATTGGAACACGCCATTTCACTGGAAACGTGGAAACATGAAAAATATGGGTAAAATTTGGACTCCTCTCTTCCTCCGTCCAAAAATGTCCCAGTGTTTGCAAAATGCTTCGCCTGAAGTGGTGCAACGGCTAAAGTATTTTTGATCCTCTCTCCATTCAAAAAAAATAATAAATAAACTGTTTGAAAAATGTTCTGCCAATGTCCTGCTTTTTTATTTTGAAATTCGGAATTTAGGAACTTTTTGACAATGAAAAAACAAAAATGTTGTGAAAGCTTTAAAATTGTTTGAAAATTATATGTATTTCTCGATAATATATATATTTTTTGGGAGTGTGAGGGGAATAAGTGATGTAAATATTCACGCAGGTTCAGTTTCTTTAAGGGGGGGGGGGATATGAAAATCTACAAAAGTTGTGAATTTACAGAATGAGTTTCGGATGAAATTTCATGTTTTAAAAATCTGCTGGAGGCTCCAAAAGTTTTCTATTAGTCTCTTGAGTCTCCAAAATCGCTTGAACCCACCAGCAGTCGACTTAATAGCATGCTTGAGTTTGAGTGTAGCGTGAATTTCGGATTCCCAACGTCATTTGATGAAATTTTGTGGAAGTTTCAAGTCGCAAAAATCTGCTGGAAGCTCCAAAACTGCTCAAAACGGTTTGAAATCGTCTCTAATCGATTTGGCAAGTCGAAAATAGGATATACCCCAAATTTCAGTTTTCTAGGTAACTTTGGTAAAATTTTGATTTTTTTTCAATTTTTAGTAATTTTCAAGTAATCTTTACCACCTTTTTCGCACTTCTCAATTTTTATTAAAAGTTTCGTGCAAGTAAAAGGTGTTTTTTCTCTATTTCAATTTTTAGCACTGATTTGATTTTCATAAATTCGCCAAAAATCGAAAAATGCACTTCTCGATCTAGCTTCGTCCAGTTGAAAAATTTCTTGTGAGTACTACGTTGGAAAGCGAAATTTCAAATTTGCGATTTCGGCTCACCAGTTAATCAAAATGGCCGCCATTTAGTTAGGAAGGCCAACTTTTTTTTTGAGCAAGTTCGCTTTACAATGTTCCTTAAGATGTCCCCTTGGAAAAAAGTTGTCTCGCGTGTGCGATCATTCTCATCGTTATAATTATCCCGGACCACTCGTTTTGCCTGTTGGATTGAAGGCTACTCGTATCCTGAATTACGGGTAAAATTTTCTAAAAATTTCAAGAAAATCGGTTCACTGGTTGAGTTTCATGACACACCAAACATTTTTCTCATTCAAGTATTGAACGAATGCACGATTCTTGCTTACTTTCTCATCCCTCTTCCTTCACCACCTCCATCATCATCTTAACTCGATAAAAAGTAATCATATCTCAACGTAGTAAGTATATATAAGTCGATTCGGTGAAAATTTTCACATATGTGATAATAAATTTGAATTTTTGATTCAGCCTCGTCTGTCGTCTCACCCAGTCACAGTCTAAAAATACACGCACAGAACGAAATAACAAGAGAGGATTTAAGGCTTGGGAAACGATGTCGCGGATTTGAAACCACCATCGTTCGTAGTACCTCGTTCGTTTATACGAGTACGATAGAAGGGTTGTACGACGACGAGGAGGAGACGTGTATGTGTGAAAGAAAACGAAACCTAAATGGAACAGGGTGGGGGGGGGTGCAGGGAAAGGAAACTCGAAAATTCCAAATTAATACTCTATCATTCGAGGAGTAGGTATACGTACGTACGCTTGGTTATTCTTCGGTAAATTAAGTCTGCCTGGAACAGGTTGCATGGCGCTGCTTTTGTATGTATTACCCTACAGTACGGGTAATTTGCGACGCGCGAAAATCGCTCAACGAAGGGGTGCAGGGGTGAAGAAAAATGAAGGGGTGCGTGTAGGAGTATAATTTATGTAAATCGTCGGCTTCGTTTTGTGTGTACGTAGAACGACGAACGACGATGACGATGATGGCAGGATGAGGTAAAAAAGAGAAAGGTGTATGCGAACGAGTGAAACATTATGTACGAGAAATAGGTATACATAACGATACGACGATAAATAGATATACACCCCTGGGTCGTGAGAGGGTGAAGGTGAATGACGATAGGTGCAGGTATCTGTAGGTATACGATTTTAGAGCGCAATAATAAGTGTAAATTTCTCGTTAATTTGGTATCGTTTTCGTAACAATATATATGGAATAATTTTCACTCGAATGGAACCATTCTGCAGCACGCGGTTTATCGGCGGCAAATAGGAGGGGGTCCAGGGGGGCATGATCGTTCGACGTATAGGTATCGTACGGACGCGTATTTCGATGCGTACGTATTCGGCGATATCGTTTAAATAATATGACAAAAGCAAGTGTGAAAAATAATTAGCGATGCGAGCGAATAAACGACTACCATGCTATATGGGTGTTGCTATCGCGGTTTAACGAGTAGAGTGAATTTTACGAGCAGCGAGTGTTTTTCCGCTGATGTACGCGATACGCTTACCATACATAGAGACCGGCGTTGTTTTATTATTGAATTATGTCGAGAGAATATGTGTGGCAGATTTCATATACGCGGGTATATTCCGCCAAAGCGTGAGTTTTTAAAACGTCATTTTTTTACCATTTTTTTCGGCTGGATTTTTTTTTCGGCTCTCAGTTTTGGAAAATAAAAACAACGAAATTGACACGTTGCTCTTGTGCTCGGACGAGCTCTCGGTATTATTTTTCAATCGGTTGTTATTTTCGTTTATAATGAATGGATTTCGACTCGCAGGATTCCCTTTCAGTTCACCTTTCACGATGTGCAGTGGTAGTTGGTGATTTATAGCGTTTTTAGGGGGACTGGGGGGGGAAGCGTTGCTCGTGGTGATTGTGCAGTCGTCTTCGAGGTACTGGTAACGAGCAACCTTATGTTTTTTTCTTCCATTATATGTATTAAACGTGTGTATCTTACAAGGGTTTCGATTTCCAGACTGTATGCTATAGCTGTGGTCACTGATCGTGTGGTCAATGTATGTACTACGAAAACTCGTGTTTTTCCAGCACCCCGAGTGTTCTTTTCGATCGATTAATTTATTTACTAGTAGTAGGAAAAAATACATAAACGTTCTCACTATATGTAGTACGAGTATGACCAAGTAAACGCTCCGCTTAAACGAATTCTCCTCTTTATTTCTGCGGATGGGAGGATGGTGAAAACACACGCGTATGTTGTACACACTCTGGTGAACAAACACCGTGTGTAATGTAGTTTGGAAAATGGATTGTGGAAAAAAAGCGACGACGATAAAACGCTGGCTTTTTCTCGTGAAATTCATTTTTTTTTCTCGCGAATTATTCGCAGCAGTTGATGTAGGTACAAGCTGTGTGTTATAGTGATCAGTTACACCAGGAAAAATCGCTGTTCTTAACACGATGAAATTTTACACCACGTATACAGATTGAGATATTTATCACCAGTCAAAATTTCAAGTGGTAAAGCGGATTTTTCGATTTTTGGTGATTTTTGGATTTTTGGAAAATCAAACTTGGGGCAAAAATTAGGGGGAAAAATCAAAATTTTACGAAATTGATCCAGAAAGCTGAAATTTGGGATTTTTGACCGGCCAAATCGATTTGAAAAGGTGTCAAACCGTTTTGAACAGTTCTGGAGCCTCCAGCATGATTTTTGAAACTTGAAATTTCTACAAAACTTTATCAGATGACATCTTGAGCACGTTATTAAGTCGATTTCTGATGAGTTCGAGTCATTTTGAAGACTCTGGCGACTTTTTTTGAAAATTTTTGGAGCCTTCAGTGGATTTTTGAAACTTGAAATTTCCACATAATTTCATTAAATAATGGAGTTGTAAAGCCAAAATTCACTCTGCAAACCAATTTCAAACAGTTCGAAACCGTTTTCAATCTATTTGGCTGGTCGAAAGTAGGGCATATCCCAAATTTCAGCTTTCTGGGTCAATTTGATAAAATTTCGATTTTTTCCACCAATTTTTGACCCTAATTTTATTTTTAAAAATTCACCAAAAATCGAAAAATCTGCTTTAGCACTTGCATTTTTGACTAGTGGTGAATTTTGGCATGCTCTTTGGATGTAGCTTGTCCAGTTCGAAACATTTCATGCGAGTCTTACGATTTCGGCTGACTTGTCAATCAAAATGGCCGCCATTTTGTAAGTAAGGCCAACTTTTTTTTGGCAAGTTTGCTTTAAAATGTTCCTTAGGATGTCCCCTTTAAGAAAAAAGTTGTCCCGGAGGATCGGCAGGGGGGGTGCAATTACTCCTATTGTCATATGCCAGACTATTTCCCAAGAACTTTGTGTGCAGAAATGGTCCATGATCATTGAAATTTTGAGAGGAAATCAGAAATTTCTATCAACATTTTTTTCGACATTTTTGGAAAATTTTAACCCCATAATCGAGTTTTTCGAAAAATTGACTCAATAATATTGTAGGCTGAAATTTCTTCAGAAAATAATGTACATTTTAATCGGTCGAATAATGATTCGTTTTCAAAATTTGAATAGCTGTGATATATCTTTAGGCTGAAAATTACATGTATAAAAATAAAGCTCAAGAAACATTTGGCTTATCGTTCAAATATTTGAAATCCTCGCAAAATTTTAACCAGCTTTCACTATTTTACTATGTAATATTCTCCACAAAGTGTCATTTCCTGCAACAAAAAAAAACAAACAAACAAACAATATAATTATCTCACACCTTGCCAAAAATCGCCAAAATTCTCACTTTTTTCTTTTCTTTGATCAAACTTCGTGCATAATTTTTTATTTATTTTCTTCTCATAGAATTTGAATATTGAATGAATGAATAAGTAAAAATTCTAGTACTCTTTGGAAAACATTCTACCCTGAATTCTTCCCCAAAATTGAAACATTTGGAAAAATGTACAGTCAAGAGAGAGATACAACGCAGAGAACATATTTTTTCAGTGTACTAAAAATCTCAAACGATTAATACGTGTTCAGCGTTCACAGTACACCCAAATCACATGAATCGTTTTCGAATGACGAGCTTTGTGAAAAAAGAAAAACCTCAAAGCGACTAATCCACTGGAACCGCGAATGGAATGAAGAAAAAATCTCGACCACATACTTGTACTAGATACATACAAGGCACACATACTCATGTGTTGATTGAAGCATTCATTCGACAAATCTGCCCATTTCTCTTTCTCTCTCTCTGTTTCACGATACATGGCCATCAGACCGACCAGCCATCTTCTACTCGTATATACATAGGTACAAAAAGAACCTCGAAAAAGGACGGATTAAAAAAAAGGAAAAAAATACCTAGTCGAAGAAACCCAAGCAAAGCACCCAACTGATTAGAAAACCTTTGGTCGACGTGGTGGTAGTCGTCGGTCGTAGTATCAGCAGTTGTTGTAATCGTTAATTTGAAAATTTTCTCACCGAATCGCATTTTCGTTCGTATAGCTGCTCAAACAAAGCCGATAATTTCCGTTCGACAGGCGGACCGAGTATAAAGAAGGTAACACGCAACCAATAATCCATTTTAGCAGAATAATGATTGAACCAGCACAGCAGAAGTAGTGTATAGCGAGGTGGCGTCGGAAACACCTTGAACAATACCTCTCTCGCTCTCTCTCTCTGCGGCATCTCTCTCTCGTGCCTGCAATTATCAAGACGGTACGCTCCGGAGATGCCGGAAGAAGAGAAGAGCGAAGTAAAAAATTCCTTTTTAATCAACACCTCGCCTCGTCTCGGCTTCATCAATCTGCGGAAAAACTATACCACTGTGGTTGCCACCGCCATCGCCGTCATATCGTGTACTACACAGTCGACTCCTGCTTCTCTTGAAACAAAACGAATATTAATAATTTCGCCGCCGATGCTTCGCCATACTTTCCCCTCCCCCTTCGTCCTCGTCTTCCTTTTTCCGTCGTGGTTTCGTTTTGTGCCTTTGGTTTGTGTGGTATGTTTCGATATTCGCGAGAAAATATTTCAATACGAAAGCAAGATGAAATAAATGGCCTCTTCTGCCCCTTCCCCCGCCACCGGTGTACCTGTTCGATCGGTTTTAACGTCTTCTAAACGTGAAATTTTTCCTTTCACGCCGGTAAATGATGGATAAAAAATGATTCTATATCCCGTTCGTGATGTCCCCTGTAACCCCCTGCGGATCTTATGTTGGCGCACACATAATTTGGTCGTAAATCGAAAGCAAATCGCTATTCTTTTCAACGGTTCATTTTTATGCATACAACGAACGACACACACGCAGAGCACATCAAACGTATAGAGGTATCTACATTGCGGGAAAATCGCTTTTCTTAACCGTCTTTTTCGACTCTCCCTTTTTGCACTTTTTGGAAACGTTCGATGAAGCTGAAAATTTTTTATAGGTGCTGCATAATTGAACGTCTACTTGATTATTATTTTTTTTACTGAATCAGAATGGTCTAAAATTCATTACTTATATTTTTTTGAGGAGAGACTTCATCCACCAAATTCTGCATTTTCGTTTTTTTTTTTTTTTTTTTTTTGTATCAATTACGTCGCAAAATTTATCAATGTTTTTTTTCTCAATTTTTGTAGCCGAATATAAATAATGAGTTTTTTTTAGGGTGCTAAAATTATGGGAAAATGTTTGATAATCTCCTCAAACAAATTATTGTTTGTTTCTAAGAGTGATCAAAAAAAAAGTAAAAAGAATCCGAAAAATTTTGAAATTGAAAAAAAAATCATCGGAGGGGAGAGGGGTAGGATAAGCTGAGAGGGGGAAATACTTGTATGCGAGGTTGAAACGATCCCAAATTTTTTCTACATTTTCAAGCTGAACTTCATGGCATTACAAAAATTTTACTTATCCCGTTTTTCCAATTTTTTCGACTGTCTTTTGCAGACGTGGCCTGCTTCTGTTTTCAAAATTGCAAAGGACTATTTTTTGTCAAAATCGCAAAAATACTTCAAGCCTGTCTTCTGCAAAAATTGCATGAAAATCCTGTTTTTGTTCTTCCGAAAAAAGTTCTGCTTTTTGTCAAAATTACAAAATGCAGTCCTATTGTTTTGGCAAAATGGCAAAAAAAAAGGGCCTGACTTTTAGGTTAAAAACTACCTTTGAAAAAGTGGTGTTCATTGTAAAAAATGAAATAAAAAGTTCCGTTTTTTTTGTAAAAAATTTCAAAAGAAGTCATATTTTTGGCCACAGTTTCAGAAAAGTAATAATTGCCAAAAAGTCTCGTTTTTCGTTATCATTTTCATTTTGTTGTAAAATTTGTGAAAAATTCAGCTTTTTGTAAAAATTGTTCAAAAGTGCAGTTTTGTGTAAAAGCTGCAACTAATCTCAACTTTTGTAAAAATTGCAATAAACTCTGTAGTTTGTATTAAAGATTGCAAAAAAGTCCTGCTTCTTTTGTCGAAATTGCATGAAAGTCCATTTTTTGTCAAAATTGCTGTCAAGCTAAGTATGTTTTTTGTTTAAAATTGCAGAAAACAATTTTTTTTTTCAAATTTGTAACAAATTGCCAATGTTGCAGCAAAGAGTTCAATTTTTGTCAGAATAGCAGAAAAATCGGATTTTGGGTAAAATTGCAAAAAATTTCGGCGATAAAGTAATGTGCTTTTTTCTCTTCAAAATATGTAATTACAAAACGAGTCTTGTTTCTCGTGAAAATTGCAAAAATACCATGCTTCTTTTCTAAATTGTTATAAAATTCTGCTTTTCATCAGAATTGCAAAAAAGTCTCATTTTTGGTTAAAATTACAGAATGTCCCGTTTTCTTGTCAAAATTACAAAAGAAGTCGTGGTTCTGTAAAAATTATAGTAAAGTGATCCTCTTTGTTTTTGCGAAGTTGCAAAAAAATTAATTTTTATAACTTAAAAAACATTGCAATCTTGCAAAATCCTTTCTTTTGCAAAAAGTACAAAAGTCCTCTTTTTTTATTGTCAAAATTGCAAAAATAGCAAAAAAAAATTGATGTTTATAAAAATTATAATCTTGCAAAACAGTCCCTTTTTGTGAAGTTCACAATGTCTTCTTGTCATAATTGCAAAAAAAAGTCCTGTTTTCTTGTCAAAATTCCAAAAAAAAAATCCTGTGTTCTGTAAAGATTACGATGAAAGTCGTGTTTTCCTGTCAAAAGTACAAAAAATGCACGGTTTTTGTCAACATTGCAGAAAAAAAATCAATTTTTTCAACATCTGTCAAAGAAGCCTTGTTTATTGTGAATATTGCTCAAAGATGAAGTCCTTTTTTTTGTGAAGATTGCAAAAAAGCCATGTATGTTATCAAAATATCTCAGTAGGTAGGTTATTTACCTCCCCCCCTCCCCATCTCTTCTGCCCTACATCAAAATCGACAAGAGACCAGTTTTTCCCATGTTCGTAAAAGCTCTAGTTTTCATTTTTTCAATCAAATTTGAAACATTTTTCGTCAGTTTGTTTGCTTTTTCTCAGATTTTTTAAATTTCAATTCTGTTTAAAATTACAAAAATGTTGACTCGAATACATTTTTTTTTTTTCAAACATTCAACCTCCAAGTATTTCAGTTCAACTTCTCGCACGAAGACTTTTGAAAATTTGGGACGTTGAAGGGTTAAATAAGTTGATTGGTGTGGAGTACCTAGCGAAATAATGGCTATATTAACCTTGAGAAAACTTACTACACAGAACGAGGTAATAGCTCGAAACCTAACCAAGATACAGAGAAGCTTTTTCGTAGGAAATAATCGAGTAGATCTTACATCCGGTGTTACGATTGCTTGAGTGAAACCAGATACATATATGTAGAGCTTTTACAAGACTCCAGTCGCTAAAATTCTCATCTCGTCTTTCTGTGTGGTAAGGTAAAAATGGCGAAAGAAAAGTACCTCGTACCTACAACAGCAGCAGCAGCGAGATAAAAGCTTACCACGTGAACGTTGGTGCTTGGGCTGAGCTTCTGTGCTTCGAATAAGAGAGTATATTCTACACGAAGCTGAATGCAGCTGAAGCTGCAATGAGCAATTTTTATCTGCTTTTCCAATGCGGTCGTTTAGGGCGAATGTGTAAATTTCGCCATCCAGAATAACGTTTTATTGCCGAGTAATTTCCGCGTATCACGTCGCTGCCACCGAAACTATTAATCGTTTGTCTCTCTCACATGCTCGTTGCTCGGCGTGTATCTGTCGGCTGTTGTGGCTCAGCATACTATTCTACCAGTGTAGTAGGTACCCCTTACCTTACCACCTATACATGTATATAAGTTATTATGGTCTTCTCCGTCGAGGGTAATTGTGTGTATCTCGCTGGAAATGCGACGTAAGGCTCGCTCTCCGACATTTACCTCTTTTCTCTGCTGTGCGGTGTTTCGACGTGCATCGTCGAGTTTAACGGCCAACTAAACGAGCTCCGAGAACTGTAGTCTGAAGAGAATTTTAAAAAGTGGAAAAGGTGAGCGAAGGGAGGGGTGAAGGATACCAGAAAGACCTTTCGCTGGTGTAGAAATCGTTGAGGGATGGTTCAAAGAAGCACGAGAAGGGCCAGCTGCCCTGGGTAATTGAATATGTACAAGGTATAAATAATTAATAATCACGTATAATTATTGTCATTTTGAAATAACCCGAAACACGATGGATTGATAATTGATATCATATTTAATCAATTTTTACTCGATTTTAATCTACGTTCGCGATATTATTCGCCATACCACGTGAAATAATAACTAAATTTTGGAAGCAACCGACCACATTATTATAGTTTTTATCTCTAAAAATCTGCCAACCGCCAAAATCGCCTCACACACACGTGTAAACATAGGTACCTACGCTTCGATATGACGCAATCTGCGAGCAAAATGATTAAGCAGACTCGTATCCGGTATCGAAGGCGAGTCGAGTATTTCATTCAACGATGCCAAAATATACTTATTGGAAAAATCATTCATCAATTGTAGAAAAATAAAAAAAATAAAGAAGAGGTAGTCGAGCCAAAAATGACGAAAATTAAACGAAGAATATAATAATGAACAGAACACACAATTTAATAACTAAAATGAAAAAACGATTACGATCTTCGCACACGTGTTTGTGTGTGTGAGGCGAAACTTGACAGAAACAATAGGCTGAAAAAATCATCATCATCTTTGCGGTTTATACTATAATAATTATCGAAACGATAGATACACACGCAGGATATTCGTATTTATAGCGATGAGAAAGAGAGAGAGAAAATTCAACTTGAAAAGAAACGAAAACAAAAAAAAAAGAAAAAGAAATACATTAATGAAAATAACGAACGTGTAATAAAGACAGAGAGAGAGAGAGAGAGAAAAAGCCAATAATTTAACCACTCTATGAACTCGTTGTACAGAATGACGAAGCGAATGGTCTGGTTTGTTTCGATAAAGATGTACTTTACCTATATAGACCTACCTACTATAGCAACGAGATGGGTAATAAGTTTGTATATGTGTGTTTTCGCATCTCTATCTAATAAAGACAAAAAGATAAAGATGGAAAGAAAAAGATACCAGCAGGGACGAAACTCGAAACCCATCTGTGTTTTTCGAAGTTGCAAGTTACGCGTGAATCTATTTATAGTTCATAATTTGCTCGTTTACGAGAACGAGTAAAAGTTATATTGGTGGCTCGCTGGCTCGATTCGAGACTGTCTAAGGGCGTTTCGTTCTCACAATATAGGGTGAAGGAAAAGTGTTCCGAAGGGGACCAGGAACCAGGAACCAGGAAAACGTTAAGAAAACATCTTCAGGTGTGTACTACGTATGTACTACTCGCGTTTGTAGCCGAGATATATGGATAGGTAGGTACGTAACAGGTATACTACGTGTTTACGCCACGTTAAGAAAATATTACCGTTTGGGAAACCCTCGAAGGGCATTTAAAACTGCGATCGGCGTGGTAAATTTGCCGATAGGGAGAAAATAAATATCATCGGACGCCGCAGACCTATCTCCTTCAATTACATTTCATCACCTTTGAGGAAAATAGCAGCGGAGAGCGCAACGTTATAGATTAGGGAGTTGAATTTTTGTTTGCGAATTGAATCTATGCGTTTAATCTTACATAATTATGCTCAGTACAATTTGTAGGTGACTGATTGGAGGAGAAGAGGAGAGGACGCCAGGTGTGTAAAAACAGGACAGTGGAACTTTAGCGAGAAATTTTATTACAAATATCAATTTTCAATGGATAGGGATAGGGATCAGGTCAAAATTTATTCAAGTCAAATATCAATAATGGAAAAAGCTGGATTTTTTCCAATAGGTATTTACATAAAAACTGCACTCTTGAAAATGCTTGCATTTTTGAAAAAATTATGGCATTTTTTCAGCTTAAAAATGGAACTTTTTTAGCACGTTGGTGAAGTTTTTTCAGTGTAAAAAAATGAAGCAGTTTTTGCAATTTTAATAAAAAAATCGTATTTTTTTTGGCAAAAGAGGACTTTTTTGCAATGCTGACAATAAAAATCAATTTTTGCAATTTTGGCACAACAATGGCACTTTTTTATCATTCTGAAAATTTTAATATGTACCAGGTGTACAACATTCTTGACAATTTTGGCACCAAAGTGACATTTTTTAGGTGATTTTGGCACAAAAATGTTAATTTGGTCATTTCAGAAATAAAATGGCATTTCTTGGCAATTGCTACACAGAATGACAATTTTGGCACTGAAATCACATTTTTTGACAATTTTGACTCCAAGTCTCCAAAATGACATTTTTTTTACAATTTTTACACCAAAACTACATTTTTTTAATAGTTGGCACCAAAGTGACATTTTTTTTGGTAATTTTGGCACAAAAATGTTAATTTTGTCATCTTAGCGCTATAATGGCATTTCTCAACAATTTCAACACAGAATGGCATTTTTGACAATTTTGGCATCAAAATGCCATTTTGACAATTTTGGCATCAAAATGCCATTTTGACAATTTTGGCATCAAAAATGCCATTTTGACAATTTTGGCATCAAAAATGTCATTTTTGACAATTTTGGCATCAAAATGCCATTTTTGACAATTTTGGCATCAAAATGCCATTTTTGACAATTTTGGCATCAAAATGCCATTTTTGATTATTCTGGCACCAAAATGTTAATTTTGTCATTTTAGCACTGAAATGGTATTTCTTGGCGATTATAACACATTATATTATTTTTGACAATTTTGGCACTGAAGTGATATTTCTCACAATTTTGACACAGAAATTAACTGAAATTACATTTTTTGGCAGTTTTGGCACCGAAATGTCATTTTTGACAATTTTGACACTGAAATGGTATTTTATAATTTTGACACAGAAATGACATTTTTGATGATTTTGACACAAAAATGACATTTTTTACAATGTTGACACCAAAATGACATTTTTGATAATTTTGACGCAAAAATGACTTTTTTTACAATTTTGACACCAAAATCACATTTTTGATAACTTTGAAACCAAAATGAAATTAATTACAATTTTGGCACAAAAATGAAACTTGTGTAATTTTGTCCCAAAAAGATGATTTTGTAATTTTGGCACTAAGTGGCATTTCCAGTTCAAGTTCAAGTTGGTCATTTAGCACAGAATGAAAATTTTGACAATTTGGGCACCAAAGTGATATTCTTTGACAATTTTAGCACAAAAATGATGATTTTAAAAATTTTGCACAAAATGGTACTTGATTACTCTTGTTAGCATGAAATAATATTTTTCAATGTAAGTTTGAGAGCGTTGCAAATTTCATTAGATCGTTTCAAGACCCAAACATACGTAACTTTGAGTCACCCCCCCCCTTAATTCTAATTTTTAGAAAAGGCAACCTCTCAAAAAGGTTCTATTTTCACTGTGTTTTTGTCACAAAATTTGTGAAAATCGTACCCATATCTTAAATCTAGTTCGCCAGTGTGAAAATTAAAATTTTTCATTTCTGAAATCCACCGTACAGCAGATAGGTACTCATCCTCATGCACTGGGCATATAAAAACACATTCGAGTACTCGTCTAAAACAAAACAACTCCTTGGAGATGGTACGTAACTCATTGAATAATGCTGAGGAGGTGGGTTTGGTATGTTTTCAGCGCATTCGAGGAAGTCACACGGATGTGCTTTACGTTTACGACACACCGATACGGAGCCAGATTACTCGGCTTTTGTGCGCCATTAACTGCATTTTCCAATTAATCCGACGCATATTTAAGTGCACTGTCGAGACTCGTAAACGCTATACCGTATACCTACCCTGCGAAGTTGAGTCGGTCGAATAGGTATAGTCAATTTGCACTCCAACTCTACGAATACTGTTATTTACCCACCTGGATGGCGAATTGGCGCGATTATGATTATTTCGTCGGCGCGTTTATAGGTATCCATAGGCGTGTAAAAGACAACGAAAGCTGCCACATGCGAAGAAAATTTTCAATTACGTGTTAAATACGACGATGATGCCCGGAATGGGACCAATGTCAGCCATAATAACCGCATTTATATCGCCGCTCGAGTGGTTTTTGAATTTTTAATACCGCCAAAGCTGCATGTTGGTGGCGCCACGGCCGATGTGCGCAATCGCTTCTGCAACCCAAGCCGATGAACTTTTTACCCTACTACGATATGACACATACATACAGTAACTTTGGCTCGCGTCTTAATTAATTCATTGGTAGTGTTGTCGGTGGAGATGCCACAGCGGCGCTGTATTTTACCATACAGTCGTATATTTCACTTTCACGCGCTGTGTACGATTCGCGCTCGTTTGAGGGTAGTTTGGCTTTTAAATAATACTCGAGCTTTTTAAATCCGGCTGGCTGCTCGTTCGAGCTGGTGGTATTAGCAGACAGGGTGATTACCGTTGTGGATTTTAATTGACCGCGTTTCACGCTCGACAATAAGATCATAATACGCGGTGCTGAGTGAAGGCGAAGAAGAAGGAGGAGGTCAGCGTAGTGAATGAAAAATGTTCTAAATATAAAAGTCTTAAAATGTGATACCCTCGAAGTCGTATATTATGATATTTTGCCATGTATAGCGAATCCTGTACCTAGTCGGATTTGGTTTAAAAACAAAAGGTGTTGGGAAAAGTGAAAGAGAAATCCATTATTACGTGATGTGGGGTTCGTACTTCGTAGAGTACGAATTGGAAGCGTTTTTGAAATCCTGGATTTTCTTGGAGAGAATAAAGGAGGTGTGGTAAACATTTTTTTGAGATTTTTAAACGAGTTTTCGGTAGAAATGATCCTCAAATCTGATCAGGTGTGGTGCGGTAAACATCATCAAATCGTCAAATTACATTGGATCCATCGAATTTCTAATCTAATGTATTCAGAATTGAACGAACAGGCGTTATTACTGACTCGATGTCATTAAACTGGTTCGAACTGGTCTGATCCAATCTGATTTTATCTCATCAGGTTTGATTAAACAGATCCAAACAAGTTTGATTCAGTCTGATTTCATCAGACGTAGTCAAACAGATTGAAACAAAGCTAATTCGATGTGGTCTGGTCTGATCAAACCAGTCCAAATAGGGTTGATTAGATGGGATTTAACTGATCCAATCTGATCTGATCTTATAAGACATCACCATTAAACCAGTTCCGATCAGATGTGATCAAACTGGTTTAGATAAATGTCTGATCTAAATCTGATTTCATCCGATCTGGTCGTACAAGTCTGACCGGATCTGATCAAACCGATTCAAACAAGTTTGGTTCAATTTGATTTCATCTTATTAGATCATTTAATTTCTGAAGATCTAGTCAAACCAGTTTCATAAAATAGAGGCGATGAAACGTGGTCCAATCGATTCCTAATTTTATCTGAACTTGGCTTATCTGATCTGATGTGATCCTATCAAATCTGATTGAACATGGCGAAGAAGTTCTGACCAGATCTCATCAGCTGAGTCCATCAGATCTGATTATAATCAGATATGATCAAACTGGTACAAAACAAGTTTGATCCTATCTCGTAATTGAACGTGTTCAAACATGACTGATCTGATCTTATCAATCTGATCCAAGAAGTGTAAGTGAAATCTCAGATCTGATCAAACAAGTCTGATCAGATCTGATCAAACTGATTCAAATGAGTTGATTTCATCTTATCAGATCAATATTTAATTTTTTAAAATCTAGTCAGACCAGTCTGATAAAATGTGGGTGATTCGAACACGGTTTAATCAATTTTAATTTGATCTGATTTGATCCTATCAAATCTGATTGAATATAGCCAAACAGTTCTGATCGGATCTCATCAGATGGGTACAACCGGTCTGATTCTGATCAGATATGAATGACCAAACTGGTCCAAGCAAGTTTGATCCGATCTGATTTGATCTTATCACATCAGAACAGACCTGATGTAATGAAGCGTGTTCATGGCTTATCTGATCTGATCAGACCTGATCCCAAAAGACTGATCAATTTTGAGGGATCAAGATGTAATCCGACTGATCCAAAGGTATCTGATCGAATCTAATTTCATCCGATCTGGTTAAGGAAGTCTGACCAGATCTGATTAAACTGATGCAAACAGGTTTGGTTCAATTTGATTTGATCTTATCAGATCTGATCAGTTGAATCTACATAAAGAGTTTAACTGAAGTAAAATCGAGTGATTTAATCTGATCAGATTTTATTAGACAGTTCTAAACAGAAATGATCAGATGTGAATAAGCTGATCCGAATAGGTCTGATCAAATGTGATTGAATCTTATCGGATCTGATCAGATGTAATCAAACTATAGTGCAAACAAGATCAATACAATATCTAACAATTTGATCAGATCTTATTGGACGGTTTGGAAATGATCAGATTTCACAGAACTGATTCAAAAAAATCTGATCAAACGTGTTAAGATCTTATCAGATCTGATCAAACTGCTTCGAACACTTTTGATCCAATTTGATTTGATTTTATAAGACCTGAATTTAATCAGATTGGTCCAAACAGACCTATTCCGATGTAACCAAAGTGGTCTCAATAAGTCTGATCTGATCTGATGAGATGTGATCAAAGTAGTCTCAATAAATCTGATCTGATCTGATGAGGTGTGATCAAAGGAGTCTGAACAAGCCTAATCATAGGTACATAAAACACGTGTCAAGTTTCATTCAATATGATAATTTTCAAAATTATTGAAAGACTGATCATTATTGAGTCGAGTTGACGTTGCTCATGTTTATTTTTGACCTCGTGAGACCTTCTTCTTTTGGACCTACAGGCACCTCTTTTTTAACAGTTTCAAAGTGTCGTAATGTTTTACAATGAATACATTATGTTTGAGCTTTATTGAGGGGGTAATTAGACTTAATTATGCTGCATTTCTGTGTTTGTTTTTATTCGAATTCTTGCCTTGACTTGAAGTGTCAAATTTGATGTTACAATAATTGCAAAATAACGAATTAAAATCACAAATTTATAATATTGTACTTTTTTTTTGTTTCAGGTGAGTTCAAATTTTCGCTGTAAAAATGAAAGAACGTCAATTTGTAAGTACATGTATAAAATATCATTCTTCGGGAATGCTCGGTTATCATATGATATGATCTAATGTGATATGAATAAACCGTTCTTAACAAGTCTGATCAGATCAAATCGGATGTGTTAAACTTAGTACTTATTTGGAAATTTCGGTATTTTGAGTTTTCTGAAGGATACAATGAGCCATGAGAAACGATTTTTTCCCTATGTTGTGATTCTCCCCTCCCTCTTTCCTACCAACTATTGAATTATTATTCATCAGACAACATGGCACAGGAATAAAAGCAGAGAAGGAAAAGAGAAGCAAGAAAGTGGATCTTTCTAAAACTTACGAGCTGCTAGATTATTTACATAGATACTTCCAAATGATGGTGTCTTCAAAACTTTCGAAATTTCACAAACCTTAACGTAAATTGAAATATACATGTTCCACGTGCCTGAAATGTGACCTTTTTTTTATGTTGAAAGAGAAAACAAAAAAATGTGAAAGGAAAAATGCATACGAGTAGGTTATTTTATTCGGTAAATTCCTTCGTTGTTTTACTCTCAAGTTGTTCTTTCGTGTAATTTACGTATGTATGTAGTTTTACATTGTGCATTGCATATGATATGTAGTTTGCTATTTTTCTATTCTCAATGCAACGAGTACATATAGTTTATTTTTTTATTTTAAACGAGGAGATGACGTGATGGAGAATTTTTTCATGTTTGATCTTAGAAAAAATATTTGTTGTGTTTTTGAAACCTTTCCGCGTTTAAAACTTTTTCTGTAATTCGTTCGTCTTTTTTTATTTTTTTTTTTGGATTTGTCTTTTTCTACTTCTTGTATTATTTTTTCTTTATTACTTATTCAAAAATAATCTTTTCGAAGAGAGGGTGAATTGAACTGGTTTTTCATACTCATCGACATCTAGATAGGTATTTTTTGAGCTTCGAAAAGATTTGGAAAAATATTGTCTCGTTGGCAGTTCATTAACGAAAACGAAAACGCGATAAGGTGGTGAAAGGGAAGGGGGCGTTGTAAAGATGAAAGAAAAAAGAAGATACACCCACCCAACAATCATTCCTTCGAAGACCTTTTTCTCCCTGTACATTTGTAGAGAGAGTTATTAAGGCAGAATATTTTTTACGCTTTCTCTCATATTGCGAGCTTTTTCTTTCGCGTGTTTTACTTGACGAATGACTCGAGGTTATTTTTACACATTTTTTAATTATTTTAACGAATTTTTTTCTACTTTTTATTCGCAAATTGAAATTATATTGTCGGCGGCTCATCTCGTCCGCTGCTGTGGAAAAATATATATAAAAATGGAGAATTCTTAATTAAATATTTTTCTTTTAAGAAAATCACTGCCGCGAATATAAAAGTGAAAAAAAATAAATAAAGGGAGAATATTTTATTGAGATGAGTAGTGTTTTGAAAAAAAAAAAAAGAACGTACACCTTGTGAAAAATTTCGCTTTCTTGGCGTTGAAATATAAGATGAAGGAATGTCGGACGATGAATATTTTTAATAATTTCTGCAACTTTGTGTAATTTTCACGAGTATCGAAAAAGGGGGAAGAGCTCGAGTTATAGCCTCGTTGATGACGATGATAATAATAATACTCGTATACTTGACAAATGAACGATAGCTGAAGATACGCTAGAAAACTATTACGTTTCTCGGGTCCTTGGAAGTGAATAAATTGGGCAATTGGAGGGGCTTGGGGGCAGGGGACGAAGTAGTATTTCGTTGTAAATTCAATATAGAGTGTTGAATTTGAGGAAAGGTGTGGTGCTGGCCGAGAAATGATAATAATAGTAGAAAAGAAATCACCACGACGACGACGATGAAGAGGAACCTTTGCTGTGCGATACCTTTCGTCATCATCGTTGTTTCCATTTCCATTATTTAATGTTTATCGATGCTTAAATTTATTCAATTTACGATTTCATTTCGACCTCGCTCGCTCACTGGCTCGTTGCTGAAAGAGGTAAAAAAGCACTTTAAAAATTTAATCCGACCATTTTTGTACGATTACAAATGCGAGAGGAGGATCTTTTCTATGTTCGTTTCGTCGTCGTAGTCGTCGTCGCTATCTCGCCCAAAAAACTCGCAGTTTACTCGGAAAATTAAAAAAAACACAAGCGGAAAAGAAACGAGCTAATTTGGCGATTTTTTTCTCCCTCGTCTCGTGTTTTAAGATTTCATTATCGTACGACCACGTAAAATCGGGTACATTTTTGCGTTCGTTTTGTTGCTTGCTGGCGAATTACACGCGATGTAGTGCGAGTCGACGACGATGGTAAAAGATGTAATAAATTTTTCTTCATATTCCTATGTCTAATTTGTCGAGTTGTGTATTTTTGGCTGCGAGGAGACTGTTGAGGGGTGGAATGGAACTTTCGCGAGAAAGTTTTCTTATATATACGAATAGGGAAATCACAACAGCGAACTGTGAGATGAAGAAAAGAGCTCGAAGTGAAGTGAAATTTTCTTACATTGAGGTTTTCAGTTCGCGGCCATGGTCTCATCGTATCATCTTGGCGCACGTTGTAATATACTTCGAATTTCGGGTTTGAATTGCGAACGCTATAGTAGAGTATCTTTTACTGACTGTCGTCTGTCTTTTTGTATAATACATAAGTAAAGTATGTACGAGTAGTCGAGTATGTGTCGTTTTTAATGCGGTAGTAGAGCAAATAAGTATACGAGCACACTAGCGAATATTGTATATGGTAGGTGTATTTTCAAGTTTTATAATATGTTATAAAACGAGCCAAGTCGAACCGGCATCGGCATCGTACAGGCGAATTAATTGTCGAAAGCAGCCGCCATACGAGCAGCACGTGGCCTGGCGGGGTAAATTGTGTATAGTCGCGTATTGTATACGTAATTTAAATCTGTTTCGAGCACGTTGTACGTGTATTTATGTATACGTAGCCGGGTTCCCCAGGCTGAGTTGAAAGGGGGGCAAGTGTACACACGAGATGGTAAAATCGTTTAATAGCCCGCGTGTTGAATTTGTCAATAGGTGTGATTTAGTATCTTCGCATTTGTTATATGTAGGTTTTTTTTGCTGCTTTGCAGAAGGCTATTTAACATATTTAATGACGAGCATATGACCGATGATGGTGATGCTGAATTTGCGAACGGCTGGTTTGTTGAAATCTGAGGGGGGGGGGGCGAGTTAGATGGTGGAATTTTGGATAGTGTGGTTTGGGGTATTTTTTGGAGGAGAGGGAGAGTGATCTTATGGTGAGAGTTTTCCACGTTGTATTGATGAAATATTGGATTTCTTGTTCGAAGAATGGAATTTGGTGATTCTGCCCCCCTCCCTCCCATTCATCTCTTCCAACCATGTGAGATTTTATTTGGGGTTTTTTGTTTTCATTTTTCTCTTCAAAGGTTGTCGATCTTTACAAAAAATTCAAAATTTTCCCCTTTTGAATTTTCGTGAGTTTTTTTTTTTTAATTTTGGGATTTTGAGATGAGTTTTTTCAACATTTTTGTGATTTTTTCTTCTTCTCAAATTTTGTTAAAGTTTTATTAATTTTTGTACCTAGTTTTTTCTGTCGAGTTCGGGTGAATTTTACTTTTTCCAGATTTGATAATTTTTCTTTTAAAATTTTTCAATTTTTGAATTTCTCGGTGATTTTTTCTGAATTTTGATGTTTTTTCGGCGTCCAAATTTTAGTGAATTTTCTTCTGTTTTGATTGATTTTTTTTCGAATTCTCGTGATTTTTTCGTGAAGATTTTTTCTTAAGCTTGTGTAATTTCAAGTATATTACTCAAATTTTGGGTCAGGATTTCTCGTTTATTTTTATTCGATAACTTTTTTTAGTTTTGTGTGTTTTCTTCGTCCTCGATTTGATGATTTTTTTCTCAAATTTTTCTCGCTTTTTCTTAATTTTGACGAGTAGGTATTATTGTTTTGAATTTTCGCGAGTTCTCTCTTTTTTTAGTTTTTTGATGATTTTTCCGAAATTTCAATTTTTTTTCTGCTTGAATTTTGGCGAAATTTTTCAGTTTTGACAGGCTTTTTCACCTTGAATTTTCATCATTTAGTTTCGTTCTGAATTATGGGTATTTTTTTCCTGAATTTCGAGTGATTTTTTTTTACTTTGACAGTATTTTTTTGTGAGTTTCGTGATTTTAAAAAAATTTTGATTTTGTTGGTTACATTTTTTTTGGAATTGTGATTTTTCTTCTTCCAAAACTTATCTTCTTTAAATATTGACGATTTTGAGGAGGGGTGGACGGGAGTTTTTTTGACATTTGATGAGTGTTTTTTTTTTTTTATTTTCAACTTTTTTGGTAGATTTTTCTGCATCTTGTTATTTTTTATGTATTGATTTCTTTCCCCTTCTCCCCCCTCCTGTCCTCTTTCCTCCCAGTTATGGGGGGTGGTCCTCCTGACTTCTTCTCTCTTGTTTTTAAGTTCAAATTATTTTTCGTTTTGAAATTTTTCAATAATTTTTCTCAAAATTTTTTTGTCATTTTTTTCAAATTTATGCTTTTAATTCTCGCGAGTTTTCTGATCTGAATTTTCACTGAGTTTTCCTGAACTGAATTTTCAAGAGTTTTATAATTTTCCATGATTTTGTTTCGAGTTTTATTGATTGGTTATTCTGTCTTAATTTTTGTTCTTAATTTCGGCTAAACCATTTTTCTTGAATTTTCGTGATTTTTTAGAAAATTTGCTCCTAATTTTGCCTCAAATTTTAGTAATTTTTTTCTGATTAAATTTTTGTAAAATTCCGAGCTTTTTATAGTTTTTTTTTTTTTTGAATTTTTGAGAGTATTTTGTAGACTTTAACATTTGATGGTTTGATTTCGATCTTTTTTTTAGGCTTCCTTGATTTTTTTCACGTTTTGTTTTTTTGAATTCTTATGGAATCCATTTTCCATTTTTTCAACGACTTTCCACGAATTTTCATGTTTTTGTTAGGTAGTGCTTTTTACTCAAATTTTTTCGGCGAAGTTTTCGTACTTTCAATCGATTTTTTACTCCGGAATTCTCGTAATTTTTTTCAAATTTGGATTTTAGCAGAAATTCTTTAATTTTTGGAGATTTTCTGTTTATTTTGAATTTCGCTCTTGAGTTTCATTTTCAGGTACCTACTTACGATTTTTTCCTTACAATTTTACTTTTTTTTCGCTCTTTTCAAAATTTCATCATTTTTTTGTTTCATTTTGACTTTTTCTGGTAGATTTTTTCCGTGTGTTGAATATTTTTTGTGTCAAAGTTTTCATCGTCATTTTCATTTTTTTTTTTTTCATTTTCTATTTATTCGTTCTCCGAGTTTTTGGCTTTTTCTGGCCAATTTTTTGCTGATTTTGATGGAAGATCACAGAGGGTTTTTTCAACATCATTCTTTGACTGAAGTAATTTTTTCCCTCCAGATCTTGATCTCTCCTCTACTTCCTGTTTTGGTCATTTTCTCCGAATTTCAATTATTTTGTTGCATGTTTTCCATTATTTTTGAAACGTGTGTCAATTTTTGTCAGATTTTGATGGCCTTTTTTCGCTAATTTGAGGATTTTTTTTTCGTTTTGAAGCATGGTAGATTTTTTTGCATTTGAATTTTTAAAATAATTTTCACAAATCACTATTTTCCATAATTTAGTTTATAACCCCCCCCCCCTCGCTCTTTACTTCTGATGTTAATATGTTTCGTGTTCTCAAATAATTCTTTCTTATTTGTGGAATTTTTTACGCTCACAAATCGTTTATTCGTTCTCAACACTTGAATAATTTTTCTCGTTAAATATTTCCTCATGTCAGAATTTCTGCAATTTTTCAGTTGGTATTTTTGTGTTGAATTTTTTGAAATGATTTTGAATAAAAGAAAAAATGTCGTTCCTCTCTGTTTCGATGAACTCTCTTTCACCCCCCCCCCCCAGCTTTCACTAGGTTTTTATTCGAATTTTGTTGATTTTTCTTTGTTTTTTTTTTTTTTTTTTGAAAAAACTGCTGTCGAGATTTTCGTTATGTTTTGTTTGTTTTTCGTAAAGTTTATTCAATGAGATCATCTCCCTCTCCTTTAATTTTTGAATATTTTCCCCCTAATTTTGGTGATGTTTTTTTTAAATTCTATGTAAATCAGATAGATTCACTCATTTCCTGAATGATTATTTTCTCCCAAAAGTTTCCCTTTATTTTTTCTAATCGGTTGTTGTGACAGTAATATTGCTGCATTAATGTGAAATTCTTCGACTCAAGCTTTAGTTAGTCGTCAGTGGAAATTTTCCAAAATGAAAAGAAACGAAACTAGAAAATTGTAGGTACGAATTCGTTTCGGTCTTGTCAGTCTCATATGGGTATGATTTGTGCGGTTCATAATGGCTCTGGTTACAATACACATATAACCACAATGAGCTCGACTCGTACATGATATTGAGAGTAACAACGACGACCCTAGTCCCGAACAGAACAGAACAGATATAAGAGAGAATTTATTCGTAGTCACGTGTACATCTGTCAGAGCTATTGGCGATGGGAAATTGCCGTATTATGTATTTTTTTCTGCTGTACCGAATTCGAGTCGAACTCAGAACTGTGAAGTTGGAAAGTTGTAAAGGAAGAAACGACACGAAATGTGGCTAAAGCAGGTTTTATTTTGTGTTTACTTACGTCGTGTTTATGTTACGCGGATAATATAATCATATTTTAAAAACGGAGCACTAAACACACACTGAACTCGCGATGTTTTTATTAGATATTAAATTTCGAAGTATAATTCGACGTCGAACTAATTTCACACACCGCGGATTAAAAATATAATTTTTCACGCATTTTTTTTAAACGGAGGAAAAAAAATTTCCAATTTGAAAAAAAATTGATCGAAATTATTTTTATTCGATTAATATTGTGGGCTAAAAACTTGAGAAAAAAAATTCACGCACAGCACGCACCGTTGCACCGTTGATTTGAAAATTTTCACGAATTTAACTCCGAAAATGAAAAAAATTGGGATAAAATGAATTTAAAAATCGGAAACCGATTACCACAAACACGTGGTACACTTGGATGAGAAAAATTTAAGCGCGCAGAGTAAGAGGAAAATTACACGTTTGAATGGTACGATTACGAGGCGCTCGTAACCGGTAGGCTGCTCACGAAACGACTGGTACTGGCGGCGATTGCGAGAAAAAATTGTGATAACGCGTTTCGGTGTCGTCGGTACACGAAGACAGCACGCGACCTTCGGGCTTTTCCCGCGTTTTTGTTTTTTTCTCTCTCACTCACTCACTCGCGAGCGAGGTGCAGTGAGCGCTCCGCGGTGAAAATTTTGGCGACGGCGCGCCATCGTCATGCTTTGGGTCTCTGTGCTGTCGAAGAAGTGTCTCGTGGATGAGAGAATTATATGAAATCATTGAGGGGGGGGGGTGTCAGAGGGAGAAGAGAGTAAGGTTGGCCAGTTTGACCCGTGGAAAATCGTTTGAGTAAATTTTCTAAGCCAAGGTGGTGATTATAACCTTGGAACGTGCCCCCCAAAGTGATGAGGTAATTGACACGAGTGGACGCGAGAAATTGGTGGAATTTGGCTTGAGAAGGTTTTCTCTGTTCACCGACTGACCGATTTTTTTTGTTGAATGAGAGAGAAGCAACAGGAAAAGGTCGTTAATGGTTCTTTGAGATGTTGATCTGGTCTACAGCTGTGAGTGTGGCATGACGGGTATGTGCTGCGGAAATCACAGCGTACGTGGTGTGATTTTTTTTCAAAAAAACAGGTCAATTCGCGTTGCATCGCCGCTCAGCATTCGACTTTCGAGTGCATTGATTTCGACGTTTTTGTCACGTGATTTGTGTGGCAGCAGGAGGGAAAGAGGGTGGGAAATGTGTGGCTTGGTTTTTTTACGTTTATATTTTTTCGAGCTTTCGAGTGAGTAATTCAGGCTGCTCTTTTCGAGCGATGTCAATTTAGAAATAATAGAATATGAAATACGTGTCGTGGTTTGGATAAGTAGTTTTAGAGACGAAGGAGGTAATTCGTGCGATGTGAAAATTGAAGTGATAATTCACGTAGTTGAAATGTACAACGCAGTCGAATTAATGAATTTGTTTGAAATTGGATATTGAATTGGAAAATTACGCTGGAAACAGATTGTAAATTGATGAAAAGAAACGGTCAAATGGAATATTGAAATTTCAAAAATAATTGTTCGAGTTATTTGTATAATTTGAAGAAATTGGATTTTAATATAATTATGATTTAGTCCGGCATATTCGACAATAATTCCTAAGGAGTATTTTAAAGCCAACTTGTCATAAAAAGTTGGGCTTACTAACAAAATAGTGCTAAAGTGAATTTTTCGATTATTGGCGAATTTTTGAAATTCAAATTCAGACCAACAAATGAGAAAAAAACCAAAATTTTACCAAATTGACCTAGAAAGCTGAAATTTGAGGTATACCCTATTTTTAGCCTGCCAAATCGATCGGAAACGGTTCCAAACCGGTTTGTATAGTTCTGGCGCCTCCAGTAGATTTTTGAAACTTGAAAATTTTACGAAATTTCATCAAATTAAGTTGGAAATTCCAAAATTTAAAATTTCCGAAATTCATCAATCAAGTAGAAAATTAATTTCAGCTAGGTTCTGAAATTCACGCTGGTGATGTAATTTTGTAATCCTCATATTATTCAATTTTTTATCTCTAAAAATGATTTTGGATACTTCTAAATTACCCTGAAGCTCTCACGAAAAAAAAAAATATATATTATTTTGTCTCAATATATCTCCTGCCTTTTTGCCAATTTTCTGTACTTTTCGATTGACTGAACTTGCTGAAATAATTAAAACAACATGTTTTGACAATATTTTCCACCCTGGATATGGTCTTTTTCGATCAATTTCGCTTGCATCGTCGAGTCAAATTACTCCCATTTTCACTCATTTCGCATTGATTTGGTGGGAATAAATACCTATTGCATTTTTAATGTGCCTTAAAAATTAAAAGTTTCTCAAAAAAACAAAAAATAGTCTGAAAAAATTTATTTTAAAACAGGGAATTGAATGAACTCAAATTCTAAAAATTGCTAAGCCCTAGAATTTGTGTCCCAAACTTTGAGGTATTTGGAGTGGCTTTGTGAAGAGAGTTTAAATGTTCCCAAAATTCTTTCAATATTGTTAAGGTCCTGTACGATCTTTTTACAGCTTAGATAAGTCAAAGTGGGTACAAAATATTCAAAAATTGAAATTGAAGTACGTAATTATTCAAATTTTGAACAATTTCAACCCCCTCCCCTCACCTTCCGTTACTTTTAATTCATCGTAGGTCTCGAGTGTTCCTACAATATCCAAATTATTTTCTTCTTTTTTCAAGTCGATGAGATCAGGGACTCGATTGACGAGAAAATTATCGAATATTAGTGAAATTACAATTTTAAAAAATCTTTTCGGGTATTTGCCCCCTTCCCCGAATCTTTTCTAATTATTTGAATAATAAAAAAAAGTTTTCAAAGACGACAGAAGCCGATAAAATTCAAAATTTTAAAAATAAGAGCCACCTTAACCCTCTTCTCTCAATCTCAACATCTGTTAAAAGTTAATGTCTTAAAATTTTCTGAAAATTCTTTGCTGAGTGCTTCAAGACATTGAAAAAATTGAGCCTTCGCCTCCCCCCCCCCCCTTCACTTTTTTGTGAGTAGTTGAACGATTTTGAGTTTTAAAGAGTTGGCGAATTTGAAAAATTGATTTTTAAAACCAGAAAAAGGTCACAAAAAATGATTTTTTGAAAATTTGGAAACCATTTTGTAGACCGCGTTAGTTGAATCAGTATTTTTTTTTCATTTTCAGACATTTCTTTTGTGTGTTTTAGAAAAATATTTTATTATTTTCAAGCTAGGATTGTTTCTCTTATTATTTGACCCCTCTCCCCACTCTTTTCTCTGCCATTTATGAAAGAGTTTTTTCTTTTCTGTTTTTTCAACAAAAAAACCACCTCTGAAGTTGGATGAATTGTGTTCAAAGTTCGAATCATTTTATCACCTTAAACTTTTGCGAGTTTTGCTACATCTTGGTGATTTTTTCCTACCTTTTTTGGGGTCAAGGAGGGGGGGGGGTCATTTTTTTGATGAATTTTTACAGCTCAAATTTTTGGCAAAGTTTCAGCGATTTTTCCAAAATCCCAGTATTTTTTTTCTGGTAAAATTTTGGTAGAGTTTCTCAATTTTTTTACAATTTTTTATGATTTTTTCGAAATTTTAGCGGTTTTTTTTCTGTTTAAATTTTGGTGAAGTTCCTGAAATTTAGACAGATTTTTTTCATTCTAAATCGTGATTTTTTTGTCTACTTTTCTACGATATTTCCGAAAATTTAGCGATTTTTTTCTGCCCAAGTTTTGGCGAAAGTCCTCGAATTTAGATACCTAAGTTAGCTTTCATTTCACATTCTCGTGATTTTTCTTTTCCAATTTTTTTATGATTTTTTCCGGAATTTTATTGTTTTATTTATGCTGAAATTTTGGTAGATTTTGTCGAATTTTTCCAGTTCCATCATTTCAAATTTCCGACTGTTTTGTTGTTCAGTTTTTCGATGATTTTCGTTCCAAAATCATAGTGATTTCGTGTTCGGAAATGTCGGCACGGTTTTTCAAATTTCTAGACACATTTTTCAGTTCAGGTTTTTGTGATTCTCCTAATTTTAGTATTTCTTGAATTTTCCATACTCATTTCCTAGATTTTTTATTTTTTTGTTTGGAGCTTTTATAAGTTTTCTTTAGTCAGACTCATTTTTTTCCCTTAAATTTGGGTAATTTTTTGGCACTTTTAAGTTACATTCATTTTTTAAATTTTTTTTGTAGCTGAAAATTTTTAATGATTGGTCCAAGTTTTCAATATTTTTTGACTAATTAAAAATCTGAAAGCTTGATTATACAAGTGTTTAATTCAAACTTGATGGGTTTCTCAACCTTTTCAATTATTTTACATATTTCAGGGATATTGATCCTCCTCCCTCGCGTTTCATTATTTTCCCTCAATTTCAAACCTTTAATGGGATTTTTGACAATTTTTCCAAAGTTTTGCATGAAGTAGGTGCTGATGATTTTTTCGAATTCGAATCTTTCAAGTAAAATTGATTCACTTTTGTACAGTAGGTATTCAAAACTACATATTTCTCTCAAATTTTTCCAACTTTGGGTTGATTCTCTTCTTCCTTGATTTCTGAAAAACGAGAGTGTCGTGTGATCCATCTTTTCAAAATTAAATTTTACGGGTGTTCGAAAAACACCCCCCCCTTCCCCTCGTCACAAAAAGAAACAAATTTCGGCAATTCAATCGAAAGTGATCGTGTAGTGGGTAAATATTGTGTGTAAATTTTAAAATACCAAAGCTGTCCTTTCAGGTTTCGTGAAAGGCATCTTGATTAAATATTTTCTTCACACTTGTTTATGCTTAAAACTGAACTAGATGCTTAATTAGAAACCTTGTGTAGTAAGCATGCGTAAAATTACCTTTTATCAGTAAATTATTGTAATAAAAGTTCAAGTTGGCATATTTTCTCGCTCATATTTATACACGTTTTTATCGATAGATAAGGGATATCTTAATTGCATTGAAATGCTAATTTGATCTCTTTATCAAGGGCAAATGTCAAGGCATTCGGTATTGAGATTTTTTGTGTAAAAAAATAATTCGCCGTGTTATCGATATCACGATTATGTTCTTCGTGTCACCGTTGACGCACATATGACGTGAAAAAGCCCAAGCCATGGCATTTTTCCGGTACTAGGGTATTCGCTGTGGCAATATACACGTACTAAAAAGCAATAGCGTATAAAGTTTGACGCCGGCGATGGCAATACCATACACGCGGGCACGAGCGTGTTAGGCAAATTTGAAATTTCGCAAACCGTATTGTAAATTTAAATCGCTTTATGTACGTACGAACGCGTATAACGCGACGCGTGAATCTTTTTGATAAGCGCTTTGTACGCTATTCGACGTAGTCCATTAAAGCAGCTTGTCAATCAAAAGCTCTGTATCGCGGGTGCGATTGAAGTGACAATTCCCATATGAATAGAGCATCATACGTACGTGTACGTAGGGTATAAGGGGGTATAGGCGGAAAAGAGGGCTTTTTATATCACTGTCGTCGGTTTTTTTTCGCTCGCTGCGACGACGATGATGAGGTACGAAGTCGTCGAGTACGACGACGGAAGATGGGTTGGTGCCTTTATTGGAGGTGAGTAAAGGCCATGAGCTACGACGACGACGTACGAGTATACTAAGGCTGCGAAGATGGCGCATATTTGATAAACGGTCGTATTATCGAAGTGGACGTGTTGCTAGTATTTGACGTGAACGAATTGATGGTTGAAAAAGGCTTTCGGTGTATCTTTTCGATCGTTTCGTTTACCTATAGCGGAAGACTTTAAAGTATACGAGTTGCGATATCTTACCAGATAAGGGTTCCATATTGGTGAAATAAAACTCCAAAGAGATGAACAAATTATCATGGAAATCGCGGCTGCAGGCAGCTCCTTCAAAAATACGCCATCACGTGTCGATTCGAATTCGTCGTATTTTATTTTACTCGTAGATCACACACGTCTTGCACCATCGATGGTGGAAGTTTCCACAATTCCACCTCTATTTTCGGTACTACGATGTGGTAATCAACGATGTGCCGAGATAATCGCTGAATTATGGAGTAAAAAAAGAGACATAAAGAGTAAATAACTGGCTAGAGTGTATTAGGAGCAAACGACGACGACGTTCGCCACCAGACAGACTACGAATCATACGCCACTTTTATTCGCCTAACTACGAGTTCACGAGATTAAAGATATAGTACGTGGTGTACTGTAGTGTACTCGTATAGTGTGTCTGCTGTGTACTCTCTCTCGCGCTATGGTTTTTATTTATGTACGTATATTTGGGCCCGATTTCGCCGCAGTGCCAGTCTTTATGGCGGAATTTATCGCGCAGAAATACCCGGCCGACGTTATGTACTGTAGATAATGTAAGAAAAAATACCGCAGCGTCAAATCCGCTCTCGGTTTTATGCTCGTAAACTCGCCTGATCGATGGAATTATCGCGTACAGTACAGCTCGAGTAAGTATTTGTACGACAGGCTGGGTGCCGAAATTAGCCTCGAATTCGGATTCGATCGGTATGCGTGGTGGATCTTTGACGCTGGGGTGCCCCCCCTGCCCTTTCAGGATGTCTTCGTTTATTATTTTTTATGGATTTGGTCGATGAAGAATGGAAGTCCGTGATGTTGGGGTTCAATTGTAGCACTGCCAGGTTCTGAATTGTCTGAGTGATGAAAATTGAACAAGTTTTATTTGAGGGGGGGGGGAAGGGTTATACTGATGAGGAAAATTTTTTTGAGCATGAAATTCGAAAGCAGCCCCTGTAAAAACCAAAATAATTTATTGGACACACGAATTTTTCATTTTTTTTTTGAAATTTGTAGAACCAGTTGTGAGCCTCAGTAGGCTTGTATCAAAAAAATACCCTTAAATGTGAAATTAGCACCTTCAAAAACCAAACAAACCATAGGTCACTTGAATTTTTCAATTTTTTCCAAATTTTAGAACATTGTTGTGAGGATTGAAATGCTGGTATCAAAAAAATAAGTTCAAATTCGAAATCAGCCAAATTTTTTGAAATTTGATAGCTCTTTTAGTGAGGTCTAGAGAGCTTGTAATGAAAAAATAGGTTCAAATTCGAAATTAGCACCTCCAAGAACCAAGCAAACGACAGTTTACTCGAATTTTCTGAATGTTTTGAAATTTGATAGCCCTATTGTGAGGTCCAGAGGGCTTGTATCTGAAAAATAGGTTCAAATTCGAATTTAGAATCTCCAAAAAGCAAGTAAACGATAGGTAACTCGAATATGTTTCAAATTTTTTGAAATTTGAGAGCCCTGTTGTAAAGTTTGGAGGGCTTGTATTAAAAAATTGATTCAAATTCGAATTTAGCACTTCCAAAGACCAAACAAACGATAGGTCACTCGAATTTCTCAATTTTTTCGAAATTTGAGGTCCTTGTTGTGAGGTCTAGGAGACTGGTATCGAAAAAATGAGTCAACTTTCGAAATCAGCACCTCCAAGAACCCAAAAAACAACAGGTCACTCGAATTTTCCAAATTTTTTGAAATTTCAGAGCTCTATTGTGAGCTCTAGAGGGCTTGTTTCAAAAAAATTGGGTTCAGATTCGAAGTCAGCACCTCTAAAAATCTAGCAAACAATGGGTCACTCAAATTTTCCTAATTTTCCAAATTTTTTGAAATTTGATAGCCCTATTGTGAGGTCTATAGAGGGCTTGTATCAAAAAAATAGGTTCTAATTCGAGATTATTAGCACGTCCAAAAACCAAGCAAACGATAAGTCATTCGAATTTTCCAAAATTTTTGAAATATAGCCCTATTGTGAGGTCCAGAGAGCTTGTATCAAAAAACCAGGTTAAAATTCGAATTCAGCACCTCCAAAACCCTAGCAAGCAATAGGTCACTCGAATTTTCCAAATTTTTGAAATTTGAGAGCCCTATTGTGAGGTCCAGAGAGCTTGTTTCAAAAAAATTGGGTTCAAATTCGAAGTCAGCGCCTCTAAAAATCAAGCAAACAATGGGTCACTCAAATTTTCCTAATTTTCCAAATTTTTTGAAATTTGATAGCCCTATTGTGAGGTCTATAGAGGGCTTGTATCAAAAAAATAGGTTCTAATTCGAGATTATTAGCACGTCCAAAAACCAAGCAAACGATAAGTCATTCGAATTTTCCAAAATTTTTGAAATATAGCCCTATTGTGAGGTCCAGAGAGCTTGTATCAAAAAACCAGGTTCAAATTCGAATTCAGCACCTCCAAAACCCTAGCAAGCAATAGGTCGCTCGAATTTTCCAAAATTTTTGAAATTTGAGAGCCCTATTGTGAGGTCTAGAGGGCTTGTTTCAAAAAAATTGGGTTCAAATTCGAAGTCAGCACCTCTAAAAATCAAGCAAACAATGGGTCACTCGAATTTTCCTAATTTTCCAAATTTTTTGAAATTTGATAGCCCTATTGTGAGGTCCAGAGGGCTTGTTTCAAAAAAATTGGGTTCAAATTCGAAGTCAACACCTCTAAAGATCAAGCAAACAATGGGTCACTCGAATTTTCCTAATTTTCCAAATTTTTTGAAATTTGAGAGCCCTACTGTGAGGTCTAGAGGGCTTGTATCAAAAAAATAGGTTCTAATTCGAGATTAGCACCTCCAAAAACCAAGCCAACGATATGTCACTCGAATTTTCAAAAATTTTTGAAATATAGCCCTATTGTGAGGTCCAGAGAGTTTGTATCAAAAAACCAGGTTCAAATTCAAATTCAGCACCTCCAAAACCCTAGCAAGCAATAGGTCACTCGAATTTTCCGAATTTTTTGAAATTTGAGAGCCCTATTGTGAGGTCCAGAGGGCTTGTATTCAAAAAAATTGGGTTCAAATTCGAAGTCAGTACCTCTAAAAATCAAGCAAATAATGGGTCACTCGAATTTTCCCAATTTTCCAAATTTTTTGAAATTTGATAGCCCTATTGTGAGGTCTAGGGGGCTTGTATCAAAAAAGTAAGGGTCATATTGCAGGTTTAGAGGACTCGTATCGAAAAAATGAGCTCATAAATTCAAAACCAGCATCTTTGAAAACTGTTACCCGAATTTTCCCCTATTTTTAAAAAAGATTTGGGGGCTTATTGTGGTGCATAGGAAGAATGTGTCAAGAAAACGAATTGAAAACCGATGTCTGATAATTTTAATAAAATTCAATAAATTTTGATTTTAAAGGTTTAACGGTTCTGGAAATCTACTCTTCGTATTTGGAATTTACGTCGAAAAATTCGCACCTTTCTGATCCCCTAGCCCATTTTGGAATAAAAGCTAAGGTAAATCAGTGTGATATGATAAGAGATTACGTAGCTCATCATTTTCATGAGATTTCAAATTTGACAGTATTACAACGCTAAAACCAAACGCTCAATCACAAAAACACCACTACCTTTGCCGGAAAAAAATCCCCAAACCCAGGTAAAAATCAAAGCCTAACCTCCATTTCGAGTCTGAAAATATTCGTATCGCGATATAGGAAAATACGTATATTCTCGACGACGTTTCGCGATTCTGTATATATGGTGGTTTTTTAAATAATTATTTACTTTTTGATCCGGATTAGAATTGCGACTAGAAGAAGCCTCTAGAGAAATTTCCACCGATATTGGAATGGTTTTTTATATGTGTGTTTATTTTTTTCGATACTTGGCTTATGTATTTACTTTGCGGGTACCTATGCTTATTTTTTTCGTTATACCTATACAGCATTATATATTATTGTAGGTTATATTTGGGATCGCGGAAATGTTGGTGTATCGTTGGGATACCTACAAATTACAATAGATGTAGGATGCCTCTATTTGATACTTTTCTATTAGCTTGTTTATTCGTAAAATTGGTGTCTCTTTGATCCTGCTCCTGCTGCTGTTGTCATATTACTCGAATGTAGATAGGTAAAATACCTGTAAAAGGTAGGTATCTATCTGCGAGGTAGTTAGCAACATACATGATAAGACCCTTTATAGCTCGATGTGCGAGCAAGTAAGATTTACTTCGGTGAGAAAGCTTAAATTTAATGCACTTAGACTTCGCTCGTGTCTGTTCTACGATGATGTGATGATGATGATGACTACAACGTCGTCAACGTCGAAGTAAAATAACCATCCGATTATGAAACGTTTCGTAAACCTTTTAATGGTCTTATAAACGACTTATATTCATAATGTAGATATTTCATTTCGTCACATTTACACGCACCAGTCGTACCAAAAGCAAAGGCGTCTGCTTGTTTAATTTGTAGAAATGCAAAATGAAAGACTTTGTATGTAGGAAACTATAAGCACGTCAAAGGAGGCAGAGTCCCTTTATTCTACTTTCCAATCCTCAGATTTGGTCCATTTTTCTTAGAAATACTGTTGAATATTTTTGACCCTTTTGCTGCGCCCCTTCTCAAAAAAAATGAATATTTTTTTGATTTTGTTTCAACTTGAGGGGAGGGGGGAGAGAAGCTTCTGGCAGCACTTTGTTTGTAGATAGAGGGAAAATATAGAATACGGAATTATTTTCTCACCCGAGGTAACAGCTTAGGGGGGTTGGGGGTGGAAAATTCCAACTTTGTAAAATAAGGTACGCCCTAATGTCAATTGAATTATTTAATCCATCTATAGTCAAAAGTGATTGACTTTTTGAAATTCGGCAATCAAGGTGGTACTCGAACATCAGCACTAACCTGGCGTTTAATTATTCACTATAGACGAAAAAGAGAGAAAAAAAATGGTAATTTGATTACCGTAGAATGGTCCGAGCTTCGGAATACGATCCGTTGTCGGGGGATAATGAGTCCGAAAGGTAGACCAAGAAGAATGCAGAGAGTGAGAGAATGAAAGAGAGAATTTACATCATGTTGAAGTGGTACTGTTTACGTGTGTATGTATGTATACGAGTCGAGCGTGGAAATTCATTCGATAATAAAGAAAATGTTAAACTTTAATACGTGATTATTGTCCTTTTGTCGAATGTGTTTTTGTCGCTGTCGTATGAAAAACGATTTCGTCCTAGGGCACGAGCTTGTGTTTGTGTCTGTGTAGTGTGCCGCACAATGCTTTGTAGCGCCATTTACATAAATTTGAATGCTCGCGACTTTATGTGGAAGTGTTTGTGTGTGGGTTTGTATCTACACGAGTGCGAAGTTTAGCCTTCATTTGGGTACACATACTATATGCATGTATGTCTATGTACGTATAAACAGTGTCGTGTACCTAACCTAATGTGTTGGTCGGATATTTCTGTGCGAATATTATGCGAAAACAAGGTAGGGAATAAGGTACCTTTAGGTATGAAAGAGTCCGCGAGAGGTAGAGAAAAAGCGCAAGAAGAAAAGCTTCTCACCTTAAATGTGGTGTACTTTCTTACATATGTATGTATAGTATACTAACTCTTATTTTGGTCTATAGGTATACTTAGGTTAGGTAAAACGACGACGATGATATACCATACACACACACGTAAACGTGTTGCGAAGCATTAGCTGAGAAATTATTTCGCGCCAACCTTTCATGGAATTTAACTCTTTTGGAATTGTTTTTGCGAACGTTGATTTATTTTTATGAACTATACGAGTATATACGGTAGCGTTAGCGTTTTTAAAGGGGCAACGTGGTATGGTGTAGTATTTTGCGCTGGTTTAATCCATTATTTGTCTATTTCGTTGTTATTGTTAGTCTTTGGTTTAGAGAGAGGCACGACAGGCAAATCTACAGTATTTCTGTTCAGTTTGTTGTACAGTATGTGTTTTGGTTTACAACATGTTTTCACGCTCGCAGAACCCAATAGTGTTGTTTTTTTCCTCGCCTGTGGCCCCTCGACGCATCTTTGCATTCGGCCAAAACAGCTGGAAAATGTTCGATTGCGAGGCAGACGAACCGAGGTATGGATTTGTCGAGCATTAGAGCGATTCTATCGGTGGTTCGAGAGATTAAATGATGGAAATATCATCGAGATGCTGATGACGTGAAAATTACGAATAACCGAACGAATGAATGAACGAGTCGGGGAAAAGGTTTAGTTTTCATTGCGATAGGCTGAGAAAATCGCAAAAAGGGGGGGGGGTGCTGCCTGAGTCCGAGTGTTTTTGATTTGGCGTGGCGTGAGAAAACCGACGTTGGTGTGGTTTAATTGGATAACGGATGCGAATGACGTGTGAGTGTTTGAATTGCTTGGAATTGTGGTGTTTTTTCTCGTCGTAATCGTTGTTGGCCTTTTAAATTGCGGCGTTTTTGGCGGTGATTAGTGAATTTTATCGTGAAGGTGGTATTTCTGGGAAGGTTTCTGAATTACCAATAAAATACCCTCATAATTGATAAAATAGTTGGTTGCTAGTAGTTCCAGTTTTTTGACTTCGAGGGGGATAGTATAGAAATAATGAAAAAATGGAGCGAAAACAGAAACAGAAACGAAAACGGAAAGTCATTTCAGCGTTTCCGGAGCACTGGAAAAAACATAATCTAAATTTTTGAAGAAAAACTGAAAACTTCAGAATTTTGAACAAAAAATGGGTATTTCTGAAAAAAATATACAGGGTGGTCCATAAGTCAGGCCGCACTCTCGAGTTTTTCTCATCATGGCGAAAGCGCGATGTGCTACGTCGAGCTCACGCTGCAAGGAAAATTAAATGGTTGGGTTGAAATTTGTCCAGACGTGTTCTAAACATTCCAAACTTTATTTATCACTACTTACTTAATATGCATTTACGTAATTTTAACATGGCATAAAGGACTTTTTTGTAGAAAATTTTTCTCTTGTTTTTTCGATTGTGCAGAATTGCAGCCTCACTTATGGACCACCCTGTATATACTCAACTTTTATTTTTCAAGGTTGAACATGGGCTGATGGACCGCGTAGTCCAAACCAGAAATATTTTTTAAAAAAAGTCTTCAATTGTGAAAACTTCTACTCGAAAAAAACTCTCTCCAAGAATTGTTTGTCGAGAAACAAAATTTGTTCTTGATTTCAACATTCAAAAAATGATTTGAAATTCGAGAACAATTTTTTTGAAAAACTTTTTTTTGAAGAAAATTCTTCAACAGGTACTTTTTTTTGAAAATGAAATTAAGTTATTGTAATTTTTTTGGGCGTGGGGGGGGGGGTGACAGGGAAAATTTATGAAATAATTCTGTTTCGTAAACAACTCGTTTTTGACCCAAATTTTTGAAAAAACTTGCTTTAAAAAAGGAGGGATGAAAAATTCATAGGATCGGCTCTCATTTTCTTGCCATGGGCTCACTTATTGGCTTTCAGCTTCGTCATAAATATCACGATTACTATTTAAATGGGTGTAATGAGAGTAATTTGCCATAATTAATTCTGAATACTCGGATTTGTCTCAATTCCAGAAAATACCGATGTAATTTCTGATAATTTACCAAAATTACTTTTTCGTAATTTTTGATAATTACTGAAAATTTATCATTTTTACGTGTAATTTTTTGTTAACTTGCTTGTAATCTTTAGAAGGTAATTAGTAATTGCTTATAACTTACCACAATTACCCAAAATTTAACAGAATTACTGGTAATTACCGATTTTTACCCGTAATTTAGTGTAATTTCTCGTGATTTACCGTGATTACTTGCAATTTTGTTTTAATTACGTGTGAGTTACCACAATTATTACTCGTAGCGACCCGTTGGTGGAATTTTTCTCGTAATTACTCGTAATTTCAAGCAATTTTCCGTATTTACGGGTGATTTACCTCGATTATTTGTAATTTACCGTACTCACTGGTAATTTACCGTAATTACTCATATTTTACTGTAATTGATCTTGATTTACATAATTACTGATATACGTGTAATTTACCGAAATTAGTAATTACGCGTTATTTACCGTAATTACGCGTTATTTACCGTAATTACGCGTTATTTACCGTAATTACGCGTTATATACCGTAATTACGCGTTATTTACTGTAATTACGCGTAATTTTTTGTCATTACACAACAACTTGCATTTTTTGTGATCACCTACTCATGCTGAACATTGGTATTCTGATCTTCTGTCTGTGATTACTCGTCATTTATCATTAGTAAATTATTCGTGGTTTCCCGTAATTACTCGTAATTTCTCGTCGTTTACCATGAGTAATTACTCGTAAACCATAATCACTCTTAATCTAGCATAATTACTCGCAATATCTCGTATTTACTCTAATTTACCGTAATTACTGATAATTTTCCGTAATCACTCACAATTTTCCGTAATTACTGGTAATTTACCATAAGTATTTATAATTTATCGTAATTACTCGTAATTCATCGTAATTACTTGTAATTACTCGTAATTCATTGTAATTACTTGTAATTTACCGTAATTACTCGTAATATTCCGTAATTGAGTACTGGTAATTTACCACAATTTCTTATAATTTACCATAATTACTTGTGGGTAATTCACTGTAACACATGGTTTTTTGCAACAACTCCTAATTTGTTGTTAGTAATTTTCATTGCCTTTTCACTACTTCAGCCAGGTCCAAATTCCCTCATTAGGAATATCAAAATTAAGAAATAAGTTTGATTTGAGCAAAAGTCTCAAGTTCTCCCCTCCTCTCTTATCTCTCCTTCGCCCAATTTAGCCTCTGTTCAAAACTACTGTTCATTCAATCTCTAAATCTTAATTATCCCGTGACAAACATTTATTCAGAAATGACATGAAAAATCGGGAAAATGTTCAAAATATTTTTTTTGGGGCCCTCAAAGGGATTTCATTCCCTCCTCGACTCCTCGTCTTCTGCAGCTGTTTCATTCAATGGTGACAAATCAATCGACAACCGAATTACTATATACACAGTGTTGGTGTACGAGTATTTTCCTTTCAATCAACCAACACAGTTTGAAGAAAGAAAATCCGTCTAAAAATATACCTCTAATACGACTACTACAACTACGTCGTCGAAGTAAAAACAAAATAAAAGAAAAAGTACTTAAAAAAAGGTAATTTGCATAATTTCGCTACAAAAACCAAAGTTTTTTATGTCAACTCGTTGGAATGATAAAAATAAGGTTGTTTTTTCTCTCCTACGTTAGTTCGTTCGTTCGGTTCGCTTCGTGATGCTGAGGGGGGAAAAAACCGAAAGGAAAATAAACGGTAGCCAAACGGTTAGCTGAGTCCGCTCGTCACCCCCCTCCCCCCTTCCCCATCCCCGTACCGAACAAAGAAAAAATTTGATGAACTTCACCGCGTTTTAGCCCATTTCCCGCGAGATTTAACGTAAATTTTAATGTTCGGATGAAATTTAAATCGTTAAGCAGAAATATTTGCGTGCTTTGGGGCGCGACCGGCGACCGTAATAAACAAAACGTTTTCGATAGATTCGCCCAACGCTACGTTATACGGAAACCGCACAGTTTCAGCCCGACCGTCCCCTCCCCGTCCCGCGTCCTCCTGTTGGTAAATACGACCGCTGGAAACAAATTTAAAAAATTATAACCCGTAATAATCGAATTATTGTGCTGATAATTGAAAGTCCAGATAATCGCATTCCTTTTCGCTGAAAGTTTAACAGGCTGTATTTCTAGTATAATTTTTTTTCCTCCAAAAGAGATAGAGAAATGGTTTCTTTATAGTGAAACGTCTTCGTGACTTGTGATGAGGCGTCTTTGCATCGAGCAAATCATCTTCCAGAGTGGCTGTATACGACTTGAATGATATTCTCGCGGATTTTAATGCCATAAAATACTAAAAACATGTAGATTACAATCGTATAGTAGATCTCGACGTTTGTTCCACGACGACGACGGAGGAGGGAAAAAATGAAATTAAATGCCGCCACCAGCACCACGCCGTATACTATACTATATAGCTCACAAAAGCTCGATATACTTACTCATATTTCTTCAGGCTATAAAGCAGTTTTCCCATTTCATCCATCCCTCGTCCTTCTCGTCAACTCATCTCACTGTTTAGCTTCAATTTTATGGCGAATAAATTCGTACCATTGAAGGGATGGGGTGGGGGAGGAGGTCAGGGCATGACAGGGCAGCTCAGTGAGTACACATCCAGCTATGCATAAATGTAAATACGGGCTATAAGCTCGTAGATGAAAGTACGATGCTGTGCCGAGCTATGCCCTACCTTTGCAAATCGAGAACGCGAATTAATTTACTTTTGTTTGTAAGTATAAAGTTTTACTTTACCTAGCTTTGAAAAAAATTAAGAAAAAAAGAGAAAATTTAAATTAATTTTTCGCTGAAACACTGTTTGCTGTTTTTCTCTCTCTCTCCGCAGTCTCCATATGGTGGTTTTTTTTTTCGTATGCTTAATCTCGTCGCAGCCACTATCGCAACTCGCAACGACGACGACGGGTTGTAACACCTCGTAATTTCGGAATTAAAAGTAAAAAGAATAATATCAGGAACGGAAGCACGTGGGAAATGAAGGGAAAAAATACCTCTCGCGTGAAATTAAAATTCGCGGTTTAACATAATACCTACTCTTGAAGAAAAGGGGTAGCATGCGGGTAGGTTGGTATCCCAAAAAAAACCTTACGTTGCTGCTTAATTACGATATAACGAGTGGAATTTTTACAGTTTTTTTTCCACGTTGGGAAATTATATAGCAGAAAGGGTAGAAGTGAATCGTTGAACTGAACGAATGGTCTGTAGATTTTTTTTCGAGCGTGAAACAATATTCTATCACGTGATGTGTGGTAAACGAGGTTCAGAAAATCACTTCCAATGCTTCAAACTTGGGTTCAAAAATAGGTACTCTCAAAGAAGATGAGGCCGGAATTCCAGATCGCTCGAAATTTTTTGAACCTGATAAAGCTGTATTGAAAAAGCCTGCAAAAATATATCATCAGCCAAAATTTCAATTGCTCGAGTGTATTTTTCGATTTTTGGCGAATTTTTGAAAATTAAATTTGAGACAAATGAGAGAAAAATCAAAATTTCATCAAATTGATCCAGAAAGCATTTGCTGAAATTTGAGGAATATCCTATTTTCGACTCGTCAAATCGATTGAAAACGATTTCGAATTGTTTTGAGCAGTTCTAAAGCCTTCAGCACAGTTTTGAAACTTGAAATTTCCACTAAAGAGCCTTTCAGGATAAGATAGTGAAGTCGGCACTTCCTCCAATTTCGACGAGATTCACCTAAAATGTTGGTTTTGATGTGAAAAACCATCCCAAACCTTTTTTTGAATCCAAAAAATTAAAAATTCTCGTTCTCTGGGGGGAGGGTGGTTCAAAAATATTGAAACTTTTAAGGAAAACAGCCACTATGATCTTGAGACTCTCCATTAAACGGTCCTGCAAGTCCTTCAGTTGTCCTGCTTTTCATCACTTTTCATGAAAAATCCCTGTTTTTTTTTTCAATCCGACTTCAAGTTTTCAATGTTTAATGCATTTCTCCTTTTTCTGGAATTTTGAAAACGTTTTGTTAAAAAGGGCTCATTTGCTGACTTTTGGGAACTTGAATCACACATTTTTGGAAGCTTTGGCTCTCACTTCGCTCGGGTTATTTGTTTGTCATTTTCTAAATTGAAAACTTATATTGTTCAAATTCAAGAAATGTTCGAAGTTTGAATCAGAAAAATAAACTTCACTCTGCGTAAAAAAAATTTTTTTTACTTCTCAAAACATGAGTTTTTGAAAGCTTTCGGGACTCGTTTCCTTTGGACTCGTTTGATTTTCTTTTTCATTGATCTAAAAAAAAATCATCATTCAAATTTTAAAATTTTGAAGCCAAATAATAAACTCCTAATTCTTTACCCAAGAAAATATCGTTTTTATACCTCTTAAAATACCAATTTTCGAGATCTTTTACCCTCTCGCTTCACCTCCAGGAGCCAGAACCTATGTAGAATAATTGTAGATATATATTTTTTTTTTTCGTAATTAGAAAATAATTCCAGATTTGCAGGAAAAATAAAAATTTTTATACATTGTATGATTCAGCAAAATTATACCTATCAATTGACAAAATTGTTTTTTTTTGTCTCTTATATTATGTTTTATTTCGAAAAATTTGTATATTTTTTTCAACCGTGATTCAAATTTTCCTATATTTTTTAAATTAATTTCTTATGTTGAAAAAAATAAAAATAAAATCAGTGATAGAATTATTTTTTCAACATTCGCTCGCTTGAAAAAAAAAATCTTGAAGTGTTTGAAGGTACTAGAAAAGAGAAAAATTTGTACATAAATAAAAATTTGCCTCTCTCACCCACCCCCTCTCCTTTTAAAAAATCTTCTACTGAAGTTCTGCTTTTATATTTTTGAAATTTTGCTTGGACACCCTGTAAAAGAAGAGTTTTTTGAGATAAATAGTGTGCTAGCATCCCTGTAAAGCTGCAAGTTCGAAAAAATTCTGTTGAAAATTATCAAAGATGAAATTTAAAACGTCAATTTTGTTCTCTTTGGAGGGGGGGGGGGTGGGGGTGATCTAGTGATTTGAAAATTTCATCGTGGGAGTTTTGGACTGTAAGGAACATTCCTCCTTTTGGAAAATTGGATTTGGGGCAATGTCCTAGAATTTAAAATGGTGATTCACCCTTCCTAATTCACCAGGCTTTATGTAAATTGCAGATACTTGTGGTTAATTAACGGTAATTGTGGTAAATTACCGGTAATTGTGGTAAATTACCGGTAATTGTGGTAAATTACCGGTAATTGTGGTAAATTATCGGTAATTGTAGTAAATTATCGGTAATTGTAGTAAATTATCGGTAATTGTGGTAACTTACTGGTAATTTTGGTACTTTAATTTGACGGTAATTGTGGTAAATTACTGGTAACTTTAGGTAAAAAAAAATGTTATTTTGGAAAATTACTGGTAATTGTAATAATTTTGGTAAATTATCGGTAATTGTAGTAATTTTGGTAATTTACTGATAATTGTATTAATTTTGGTAAATTACTGGTAATTGTAGTAAATTTGGTAAATTACCAGTAATTGTAGTAATTTTGGTAAATTACCGGTAATTCTTGTAAAATGCTGTGAATTGTGGTAAACTGTTGGTAATTGTGGTAAATTTGGAAAATTGATGGTAATTATGGTAAATTACATGTTTTCATGGCAAGTGACTGGTAATTGTGGTAAATTACCAGTTATTACCGTAAATTACCAAAATCTTTGGCGAATTTGAATGATTATGGTACAGCAGGACGATTACACATTTATGGTTTCTCGTCAAAAACCCATTAGTACATGATTGCTGTAAATTACCAATAATTATGTATTGTAATTTCTGTGTAAATACGGTAATTACGGTAAATTTAGGCAAATACTGCAAATTATTGTGTAATTACCGATCGATTCAGAAAAGTACCCTGGAAATCCAATTTCGTTCGTACTATTCCACCTCTGGTTAATTTTTCCAACGGAAAATTCGCCCAAAAAAGAACACCCGGATATTCTTATGCAATTAAGTTTCCGTTTTCGAGGACAAAGTGAGCGCGAGCGCGAGAGAGAGGATAGAAAAGAACGCAGCTGTCCGTCGGATAAGATTTTTCCAAGCCAACGAAATGACGATCTTTAATCGGATTGAAAATGCGGAAGGTGTCGCGTTATCGCGTTGTTACACAATTTATATATTATAGAATACAATAATATAGTAAAATACTTATTCTTCGGAATAGAGTGAAATTATAAACAACTCTCGAGCACGACGACGACGACGTGAAGAGAGCAAAAAAGTTTTACCAGCACGACGATGCGATAGAATTGTCGGAAAAGATATTCGTTTTAGAGAAGTTGCCTGCCTCGCCTCGGTATAAGTATATACGTAACGTATGGCTCTGCAGCAAGAGCTTCCACTCTTCCAGCTTCGAGATAGTTTTTCCTCTCACGTAGTTAGAACTTGTGTGGTGTTTGGAGAAAGAATAGGAAGAAGTATGCGAACATATATTATAGTACGAATGTAGGTATATGTGTGGTTTGTGAAAAATAGCAAACGGATGAGAGAAAACGACGTAGTGGTGGAGTCAAAATTCTAGTACATGTAGGTAGAGTTGCGAAGAAAAAGCAACTGCGGTGTGGAGGCGGTATAAATAATACTTAGAAAGAGAGGCAGCGAAGTATGAGCCAGTGTTTGGGTATCTGTTTAAAAATCAGTTAGAGCGAAGGCGAAAAAAGGCGAAAGGTAGCACGTACGTCGAGTTTATTATCGATGGTTGAAACACCGGTCGGCATTTTTATAACGGAAAATTATTATACGTGTACGCATATCTACGCAATACGAGTCCGAGTCCGCCCCCTCCCCCCTCCCGAACGTCTGTTCAATCCAAAGGTGTATAGTTTTTCCGAGGCCCACATACTACACAACTATCGTACGAGTACGTGAAACATTAAAGCTTTACGATTGCCAATTTAAAAGCTTATATGTCGGTCGAGCTTTCGACGAACGCGAAACCCGAATCTTTGTTGATTTATTATCGCGAATCGACGTGCCCCTGTATCGATTTCCACTACCCGTACTCACGTGATCCTCCAATAAACTCTGGCAGAAGGTCATCTGGCGCAGAATTATGACTTTTGTGAGGTTTACCCTACCTCACCCTATGTTCGAGTCGAACCGTGAACTCTGCGAAAGTAGATTATGGTCAATTAATAGACGTGGGGGAAAAAAGTCTTGAAAAATGTCTTAATAAGCTTTACACTACCTAAACCTAATCGAGAATCTCCAGACGATGATTTTTTTTTCCTTCGCCACGTTCTTCGTATCATATTTTTATAAAAGGTACCTACGATAGAGCTGTTGAAAGAACGAGCTGCAACAAGTAGCGAATCAAAATAACATTATGGGTATTTTCTCGAATACCGTTGTAGTTTTATTTTTATTTTTTTAGTCGACTTTTTGAAGTATTTTGTCGTGTCGTTACCGAGGAGTAAGCAGTCTTTAAAAAGGTCAAATTGGCTAACTTATTTACCCCGGTGAAAGTTTCGGTATAATGGTTAAAGTTACATTTTTCATTTGTAAGATATGTAAATACCCGATGCTGGCTGGTTAGGTTATGAGAGGTCGTCTGCTGCTGCTGAGCTGAGAAAAGTCAGCGAATTAATCAACGTGAATATTAAATGGGTGGGGGTTTGTGTCCTGAGGGGATTCAAGAGCACGTGTAGCGATCGAGTTGCCGAACTCGAGTATTCGTAATTTTGATAGGCAACTTTTTCAACATTTGTGTGTCTAAAAATGAGTGGGATACGGTTTGAGAAGGCAGTGCTAGTTGGTAAAATGATACAAGTGTGAGATGAGTTGCCTACTTTGCTCCTATTCTAGTTATTTTTCGCTTCAAAAATTCGCCTCCCAATTAAAGCAAGTACCCCAGCCAATTATTGCTCCTTCGAGTAACCCAATTAGGCAACTACCACAAATCTCGAGCTCGCATGCATTATGCATATAAATTGCATACTCGACACTTGTATCGAAATTCGCAATAAATCCGGCGCTAGTTGGAAGATTATAAGAACACACCGAATGCATTTATGTATATTTATTGTAGAACTTACAAAGTACCTACGCGATTGTACTCGTACTACGAGTATGTTTTGTAGCGATAATTTTAACACGGTTGGTTTTTCATTTTGTGTGTTACAGGACACCGGAACAATGTCCAAGCGTGGTCAGCTTACTGGCGGAAAGTTACAATCCTCATGTGAGATACGGAGCTGCAATGGCGTTAGGTATTGCATGCGCCGGTACCGGATTAAAGGTAGGTTTTCACGTTGTTTTCCCCCATCATCTGCAGGGTGATGAAGGATAGAAGTAAATGAGTATGTGGGAAGGGAAGGTGTAGGCGGGGGTAACTTACGATATACGTGCTAAAGAGAGAGAATTATTTTTATACGAGCCCGATCCGGCGCGGCGTTTCGTGTATATTACGATTTAACGGTCGAACTTGGAGAGTGTAAAAAAAAAATTACCCAAGAAATTCTCCGCGCCGATATACGAGTATATTTGCTGTAAGTGTATCCTTACGGTGTTATTTTAGTGTAGTGTACGTAACGTATTGGTATAAAAAGTTCTTATTTTTTGTTTCGAAATCGACGTCTGTTCGGGTTATTAAAAGCGTTGGATGGCAGGTGTGCTGTGCTAGTGAGAGATGGGGTGGGGAGGGGTGAAGGAATACTGATGTCGATTTATTGAGATTAGTCTAGTGCCTTTGGAAAATAATTTTTCGATGAGAAGATGATTTTTTGACTGTAGAATGAGTTTTGTTAGTTGATGTGTTGAATGGTAAAATTTAATTTAGTGAGGTGTAAACGAAGTTTTGATTCGAGCGAATCATTCGCAAATTAAAATTACTCCTGTAGAGCAATCGTATCACATTCAAAGTGATTTTTTTTTGGTGGTGAAAGACTTTAATATTCGATTGATTCATTATTTTGTGAACGATTGTTCGATTGATTTATTATTTTGTCATTTGCAAACGACTGAATTAGATGAAGAACGAATTGTTTTGAATTTTGGTAGACTATTCAATACCGGTTTCATGTCGTTCTTGAAAGATTTTTTCATGAAACGAATGATTTATATAAAGATTGCTCGTGATTGATCAAGTAAATCGTTCCCGAACGACTGAATCAGATGAAGAACGAATTGTTTTCAAGTTCAATTTTGGTAGATTTTCAAAACCTGTTTCTTGTCGTTCTTGAAAGATCTTTTCGTGAAACGAATGATTTATGTGAATATTGCTCATGATTGATCAAGTGAGTCGTTCGCGAACGACTGAATCATTAGGTTGAAAATTTTCCGGATGTTTGTTTCTAAATGTCAAAAAATCCGTTTGGGTGAATTATTCTCTTGAAATATGATTCAGTGATAAATATTTGAGAATAATGCTGATGTCGTTCGCGAATGATTCTATCCAAAAATTAGTCCGTCATTTGTTGACTTTCATGTGCTGTTGCCAGCTAAAAATACGATTATTTAATCACCCCGTAAAAGTTTCATTCAGTTTGGATTTGGAATTTGAATTTGATTCAGTCGTTCGCGAACGATTTTGTTCGAGTGTTGAACGAATCATTCGCGAACGGTTTATTTTCTTCTGCTTGATTTTCAGACTAAATGATCATGTTACCAATATGTGAGAAACCGTTCGCGAACGAGTATCAATAATATCAAAGAATCGTTTCTTGTTGATTCGAATCTTTTATTTGACAACAATCATGTCGTTCGCCAGAAAGGTAATTAATTATTGAACGGTTCGTTCGATTCGATTCAGTCGTTCTTGAAAAAATTTCATCGACTGATTCATTTTTAAAACGCGTTTTTCCACAATCTCTGGAAAAAAGAATCGTTCGCGAACGAGTATTGAATCGATTCATTGCTTGCTGATTCTATTTTTTCATCCAAGAGCAATCATTTCGTTCACTAGAAGGATTTTTTTGAGGGATTCCATTATTACTTACTCTGGTGAATTTTCTTTCGATAAATTTATTTCGACGTTCGCGAACGATTCTATTCGAAGTATCGTTCGCGAACGAATCTCGATTTGTTTAATGAACATTGTGAAAGGTTGTGTACTTACCTCTACCTACCCACCTACCTTCTTAGAATATTTTATTCAGTCTTTTGTGTTCTGGAATTTTCAAAGGAGTTAGTTCTCTACAGATTCGTTCAATTGTCTATGGAATGAATCGTTCGCGAACGAATCGTTTGGTCGAGATACCATCGAGTTGGTCATTTGTTGGCAATTTTGAAGTATCGTTTTAAAAAGTGTTCGTTGTTTAAAATTCCATAATGCTTGAATCGTTCACGAACGATTTGTTCATTCATCATGCTGGTGAATACTGAATAATTTGATTTAGTCAGTTCTAGACATTTTTCTTTTCGACTGATTCTTAAAGAAAAAACATTTTTATGGGAAATATAAAAATCAGAATCATTGGCGATCAATTCGTGGGTGATTATGTGCAAATTGATTCTTTTTTTTTTTGAACATTTCTCAACGATTCGATGTAGTTCTTCACTTCTTCTTGGTTCTGTTTTCAAATCAGAACAATGTTGGCCTGTGTTTCCATGATTTTAGGAAGTTTTATAAGCTTGCGCAATTCAACTCATTTGTGATCGATCTGAAATCTTTTTGAATCATACTTACCAAAGAGATTCCATCAAAAGGATGATCAAATTGATTCAATTATTGTGGTATAATTCAGTCCAAATGACTTTCAGCTAGATTTTGATAGCTCTAAAACGCTTCATTCGAAGTGTCGTTCGCGAATGATTCGTTCATCATCAATTCAGGTCAGCTTGTGTGAAATTTAGTGATGTTAAAATGCGCGCATATTCATTTGCCTGCGCGCAAGGTGAGCATTTGCGCGCATATGCGCGCATTTGCCCGCAAATTCCACAAATTGATATTATTTGCTTGTATTTGTGATTTTCAACAAGAAAAGTTGTCCAAAAAACAAAAAAGCATGAAAAAATAGGGCAAAAGCAGGACAATTTCTCATTGATTCAAAATATGAAAAAAAAAAACATTTTTCCAAAAATACCTAAGTACCTCAATATTTTCAGAAAGGGGGGGGCCTCAAATTTTTGTTCCATAGTTAAAAATAGTAAAAAAGACAATAGCAAGACAATTTCTCAAATTTTATGTTTTGAGTTAAAGGTGGAGGGGAGGGGTTGATATTATTTTTTTACTACTTTAGAAAGCATTTCAATTTTTTTTTAATTCAAAATTTTTAGATGTTTATATGTTCCCCTATTTCCCTCAAATTCATCATCACTTGGCAGAAAATGTTTAGAAATTCCTATTTTCATTTTCAAAAAAAATGAAATAAAATAAGAAAGAATAAAATATCAAAAATGTGTAGGGTTTCTCCACTAATGAGGGAACCCTATTAAAATCACCTGGAATCATCGTTTAAGGTTTACCATTTTCTTCCAAAAATACTTGAATATTTTTCAGAAGGGAGAGTCTCAAATTTTGTTTAATGATTAAAAAATAGAAGAAGTAATCTAGTAGGCTACAAAGTGCCAAACAAAAGCAGGGCATCATGAAAAAAGGAGAAAACAGCAGAACTTTCTGAAGGACACCTTTTTCAAATATTTTAAACTTTGGGAACCAAATAAAACCTAAATTCATCACTCTTTTACCGATAAATTGTTATGAAATAAAGTAAAAATGGCTCAAATCATTTCATTTTCTGACTTTGGGGGAGGTGAGATGAGTTGATAACGTTTCTATTAGTTTATTCATCATTACCGACCTCTGGCGTGTATTTTGATATGTCACATGATTTTTTCATCGCGCATATTTCGCGCATTTGCTCAAAATTTTTGGGCGCAATTGCGCGCATTTGCTCGGCGAGCATATGCTCATAACATCACTAGTGAAATTTCTCTCGTGTATTTTAGACTATTCTTGTAGAAAAGGCGTTTTCCTGCGATTTCGACATGATTTCCCATTGGGGAGAGGGGGAGGGGTGAATAGTTCGCGAACGATTCGATTGCTTGAGATTCGCACAGGTGAAAGTGCATGAAAATTTCAAATTTGGAGGTTGACATTTTGGCATTTACACTATCATTTTAGATTTCAGTTTTTTTCCTATCTTAATTTCGTCGATCTTTTGATAGTTGATCGTTCGCGAATGATTCGTTCAATTGTGATTCAAATGAACATGGAATCTGATTCAGTTGTTTGTGAACATTCTTATAGGCTAGTCTGACTTGTTATAATCGGAAAAGCATTTCTTTATCAACTCTGAAAAATAGAATCGTTCGCGACCGACTGATCAATTAATCTGTGCTAATTGATTCTTTTGTTGAAAATTTCTCAATTCTCAACAATTTGATTCAATTCTTTTCGATCTTTTTAAAAATTTTTACTTTTGGAGCAATGTTGGTCTGAGCCTGAGCTCTTATGATTTTGAATTTGAGAAATTTTGTATGCATGTGCAATTCAACTCATCTGTGATCGTTCTTATCAAAATATCCAGACTTATGCATTTCGCCAAACAAAAGAACGAATTGATTCTATCATTTTAGTGAAATTTGGCACAAATGATTCTCTACTGTAACACAATACAGACTGAAAATGCCACATTCGAGATATCGTTCGCGAACGATTCGTTCACCAAAAATTCTATAAAGCTTGTGTGAAATCATGAATGTGAGTTTTGACTCATCTTCGTAAAAAGGGCGTTTTTGTGGATTTGACGTAATTCCTCAGTCATGGGTGAATCGTTCGCGAACGATTCACCACTCAAGCTGCTTCAATCGCTCCATGTAGGCTGAAATTTGACAATCAACATCATTATTTCAAATTTCAATAGAATCTCCCCTCTATGGGTTCGTCAGCTGTTTTCTAATGCTTTATCGTTCGCGAATGATTCGTTCACATGTGATTCTTTTGAAAAATTTGATTCTTTCGTTCGATTTTTTGACGATGGAAATCGACTTTTAATGCCAGAGAAAGTGTTCTTCTGCGAATTCGTCTCGTTCTTGGAAAAACGAATCGTTCGCGAACTACTAGAGCTTAATCGGCTCCAAGCCAATGATTTCTTTTCAAATTTTTATTCATTTATTTAATTTGGTCGTTCGCGAACGATCCAATGCTACCATATCTTTTTACGATTTAGAATTTCAGAAAATTCATAATCATGGGCAATTCGACTCATCTGTGATTATTTCCCATAAAAACGTGACATTTGAAGAAATTTCGCTTAAAAGAAGGAAAATTTGATTCAACTACCACGTAAAGTGATTCCCTACCGTAATGAAACGTTCGTCGATTTCTCGACCATCTGTCTTTTTACGACCGTATCTACATACGTTATTCAAATAGAAGCGCAGAGTAGCCATAAACTACAGTAGAAATGCCCGAAATGATACATAGTAAAGGTTCTAGGCTGTGGGGCGTATAAATCAAGCCTTTATAACGGTTCAATTTTCGCCTAGATTATGAGACAAGTTTCGTCGCGGCGACCGGACGCGGGACGGACGCAACGTGCGGTAGCAACGAATAACGCCGACGAAACGTTATGGTTTGTAATTAAATTTCAACGTTTCAAAAGTGATATCAGTTACGATGAGGAGAATATGTTAACGTGTATTATAATCGTAATGGCGGAACGATATGAATTATATTCATATAAAGGAGCAAAGCAACAACGACAACACCACGATGAGGAGAGTATTTACGCCAAGGGGTATTATGTATATTATACTCGGCTGGCCGATTATTATTAAATTAATTGTTGGTTACATTAGGAAAATAGCTGCGTGCTGTCATCGTGCTGCGCTGCGGGTGCGGTGGTCGTGTGGTCGCGGTCTCTCAGCATCACACCGGTCACCAGTGTGCGAAGGAAGTAATAATTATTGAAATATGCGACGATGTTTGGCCGGCTATGTGAGAGCTAGACTGCGTGCTGTGGTGTGAAAAGCTATGGCCGAAAAGCGAGTATGGAAACGTGCGTCGAGGTGGCGAGATTTTGAAATTTACACCGAAGACATCAAGACATACTAGAATGGGCTTGTGATGAGTGCAAAGGGGGGGGGGCTGGATGGAGGGTCACCTCATCGTGTCGACTACACATAGGTGGATACTCGTACACGTACACGTACGAGTATGTGTGTTTTTCAGCCATTTATTTTGATTAATGCAAACACGTTGGCAAATTGTCGGGAAAGCTCGCTCGAACGGCGCACGAGACACGTTTGTTGAAATAATGTTGAAACGTTTGTCATCGCGAGAGCCTTTACCATGCGGTACAATGGTGGACGTTTGCAACCACGACGATGACGATGACAGCGACAGCAGCGATGAAATAGAAACGATGAAGCAACACGACGACGAGCGACCGACCCAAAGACCCAAGCTTCCGCAAAGAGAGCCTGATAAAATGACGCGGTATTAGAACGTCTTAAGTTGTGAATTTACTCTCGCTATTCGCGTGTAATTTCGTCTCGGTACTTTTTCTCTCCCCCCCTCCCCTCGAATCTCTTGTACTGCTGCCAGTTCTAAAAGCGCAAACGAGAAGCAGGATTTTTCTTTATGGTTCATCTCCCTCCCCTCCCTCTCCATGTTGCAGGGTTTGTTTTTTTGCAAAGCTGTCTGCCTTGTATACAGATAGAAAAAGCGGCTGCTGCGCCATTTGCGTTCTACGGTGAATTATTATATCGGATTAGGAAAAAGGTTGCATAAATACGATGCCCTGTGTGAGGCTGTAAGTGTTACTGTTGCTGCTTGAAGGACGATGCTTCGCTACCACTACCTACTCGTGTAATACCTGCTGCTGTTGGAAGCGTTTACCTGGGATTATGATTATTTTTTACTATCTGTTCTGCACCCCGACGAAAAATGTGCGGTTTTATGTAATGACGGACTATATTGCTGGTTGAAAGCTTTTGAAAATATTAGGCTCGATTTGTACCTTCTGTGTGATGGTGGGTTTGTTTCATTTGAATTTTATGTCTAAATACGTTTGTATATTTTTTTGTTCACAGGAAGCTATCGCTTTATTGGATCCGCTGACCAATGATTCTGTGAATTTCGTACGTCAAGGAGCGTTGATCGCCTCTGCTATGATCTTGATTCAGCAAACTGAAGGCCTCTGCCCTAAGGTGAGTGTCATCTAATTTTTTTTATACGAGTACCTATGTTAGATTACTCTTTTGTACAACTGAGGAGGTAGAAGATGAAGGATACAAGAGGGGTTGGTGAAGAGACAATTGTGGGGCACTCTTGACCCATTGGAATTTCCACAGAATGGTTAAAGATCAGATGGAATGGTCCAAGCTGAGGAAAAGCTTAGACTTGTACTGAGGGTCGCGAATGTTTCGTTGAATTTTTGTAAAATGAACGATTTTCAGTTTTTTGATGAAGAAATTATATCATCGAACTCTTGTGAGGAAATTTAATCAACGCGAAACTTTATCGGTGGGAATTACATTATAATTTTTTGAAGGAAGGAAAAAAGGAAGGGGAGGGAGAGATTGAGGAGGGAAATCAACACCAATCGATTTTGAAGATCGAATATCGAAAACTGGTGGAGTTTCCTCGCCAATTTTATTATTGCCTTTTTTTTTTTTGAAAAATGAAAGCAAAATTAGAGTAATTTTAAAAAACGTTATAATATCATAGAAGCAGACTAGATAAAATTTCCCAAAAATTATTTTATATGGTCGAGAATTCGTTTTATTTATTTTATTTGAAGGAACAAAAAGAAAAGCAATAGTTGAAAAAATATTTTCAAAACTCAAATGTTGTATAAACTTGTTGAAATGAAGTCCAAATTGTTTGAAATATTGTGAAAATGGTTTGGAATAAAAGAGAAGGTACATAAGAAATGAATTTGCGTAATTATTGTTTTATAATTCAGTAAAAGTTTCTGAAATTTAACTTGAAATGTTTGAAATTTGATAAAATGGTGTAAAATACATACCTATCTGTTATTTTTTATTACGCTTGAATTTAATCAAAATTTTTAAAAGTACATAATTTTGAAAAAAAATGAAAATTTATTGAAATTAAAATTTGTAAAATAAATCCCAACTTTTTTAAACGTGCATTTTTTTGTCGTTTAGCAACTTATGACCCCCTCCCCTCCTTGTAACTGTTACTTTGAAGATCGTTTCAAACCACAAATAAATCAATGAAAAAATCCGTATGAGTCTTCGAAAGTCGAGAAGTTTTTTGAAGTCGTGCAAAATTCTCGTTGTTATTTTCCCTTGTTCCTCTCCTATTCCTCTCGTCTACCCTCCTTCCCACAAATCTGAAATTTTTTTGAAAATTCTTTTAAGAATACATCAAATTTCTCAAAAAAATGACTTCGAAATCGAGACACAATTTGCAAAGATGGAGGAATTTTTTGAAATCGTGAACAAATTCATGCTCTTTCCCATTTCTCTGTATTCAGAAAACTCTTCAAAATGAATCGAAAATTGGAGAATTTTACAAAAAATGATTTGAAATGCAAACAGCGTTCAATCGATGGGAAAATGTTTCGAAATCGTGACAAAATTCATGTAGAAATTTCCCCTGTCCTTCCCTCTCTCCCTCTCTTCCCCCAAACAATCGGTAAAGGTCACTTTCGTTAAAATTTTTTGGAAAATTCTTCTCTGAAAATTCTACCTCCCTCCCTGCCTTAAAAACATATCAGATCAATCAAAATCGGGAATCCCTTTAAAAATTGTTGAAAATGCATCAGAGCCTTTAAAAAAATGATCAAGACATTTCGTACAATTCTTTCAAAATTCATTTAGGAAGTGCCCATCTCTTCTTCTCTGCTCTTTACTTTTCGAAAAATTGTTCGAGCTCAGTCAAAAAGATGTAAATTCTCTGAAAAATGCAATCAAAGCCTTCAGAAAGTCTAAAAATGTTTAGAATTCGTTTCTCTGAAAAATGCAATCAGAGCCTTCAGAAGGTCGAAAAATGTTTAGAATTCGTGACTAAATTAATTTAGGAATTCCTCGTCCTTTCTCTTCCCCTCGCCCCCCCCAAAAGTTATCTCGGGTGAGAAAGTAATTCCCTATTTTTAATTTTTCCCCAATCTGCAAAAAAGTGGTTCTAGTAGCCCCCCTTCCCAAGTTGAAAAAACTCAACTACAAAAATTAATTCAATTTGCTTTATTTTTGAGTCAGAATTTTGAGGAATTTTCTCAAAAAATTGTCAAAAAATTTATCAGAACCTTCAAAAAGTTGAGAAAGTTTTCAAAATTCTGAAAAAATACGTTCAGGAATTTCTCCTCTTTTCCCTCTCCTTTTCCTTCCTGCCGAAAAATCGTTCTAAATCAATCAACAACTGTTAAAAACTTCAAAAAATTCCTGAAAAATGGATCAGAGCCCTCATGAAGTCAGCAATTAGTATTTCGAGCTCGTTACAAAATTCGTTCAGGAAGTCTTCCTCTTCTCTCGGCTTCCCTTCTTTTCTTTCAAAAAATCGTTCAAGATCAATCAAAATTCACAAACCGGAAAATTCCTCAAAAAATTACTGAAAAAAATTCATCAGAACTTTCAGAGGTGAAGGAATTTCTCGAAGTCTTCAAAAAATTCGTAGGAGATCAATCAAGAATATAAAAATTTATGAGACATTTTGTAAACGAAAATCAGAGAAAATTTTCCTCAAAATCTTGTCAACATTAATTCAGGAATTCTTCCTCTTCTCCTCCCCCTTATGACACTTGCCACCCTTCCTCCCAAGTAATCGTTCCTAAAATTTGATAATGGATCAGAGCTCTCTTACACGAGGAAATTTTCTGAGAATCGTGGCAAAATTCGTCTGAGCAATTCTCTTCTTCTCCTCCTCCCTTCATCGGAAAATTACTTTGAAAAATTGTCTAAAAAAAATCGTCAAGAAATCTATCAGAAGCCAGAAAATTGTTTCAAAATTGATGAAACTCGATATTCAGAATTACGATTTCTGCAAATCAAATAATTAAGTTCCAATGCTTTGAAATTATTGTACATATAGTTTTTACAGTTAGTTCGATTTTCTCCCCCTTCACCCCCTCACATCCTCCTTCTACGTATAAAAAAATACGAATTCAGATTATATGTGAATTTTTTAACCATTTCGCATACTTATTACTTACCTCGTACCTATACTCGATTTGACTCGTGTTTCTGTGTGACCTGGCATAAGGAAAGGAACCTTGACCAATACGTGTCATTTCCATATATTTATCCTTATTATTCACGAACTTCGTCTCACGTTCGAAACTTTTGAATAACACATTTTCCAATGGTGTGACATTTTCATTGTCATCCAATCAATGTACAAGGCGATTATCCGAAACCGAATCCTTGTGTTCCGTCTTATACCCTGTGCCCCCTCTCCACTCAAGTATCACCATCTTTTATATAGTAAAAACTATCTTGGAAATTTTTTTTCTACGCGAAAGTTACTCTGAGGAAATTACCGCATGAGTAACCGAGCTCGCTAATTAATATTCAGCGTAAGCGTACAAACGTGGTGAACTTCTTGGAGGAAATTCTCTTTGTTCGACCCTTGTTCGCGGAATAGTGGAGGCTGGAGGCATTCGCGCTTATTCTTTCATTTTATGTGTATCGGTTTCGGTTCTCACTCGAAACAATGGCTAATAACGCGAAGCAAAAACGTCTCCTTGTCTTAATTTTATCGATTACGAAGCTAAGTACGCAGCAGCGTTGTTTTGCGAAGACACGACATCTTTTTGATCATAATAGTTATCATCTTTTCGCATCTAAGTACCCGTATGTACTCTTCTTCACACTTAACGTCGTCTTTCTCTCTAATTAGAGAGGCTTAATTCGGCTCGCAAAAAATCTTTCTTTCGCTTATGCCGAGAATAAATTTTAGATAGTGGAAGAATGAAGAGGGTGAGAGGGTCCGGGTTTGCTAAGCGAATTACGAAAAACTTGGTGCACGATTTATGATGGTTTCGACTTTGGAGGCGGCCAAAAATTCGGCAAGGCAGGCGCCTTTTTTACGGGTGCCATGTTTTACTCTTATTGTGGAGTCGAATGGAGAAAGCGAAGAGTTACTAAATTGGGCTATTTATCTGACCGTGTGTCGAAGAAGGAAAACTTTTAGACTATTTTTTTCCCATGCTCGACTCGGCGTGTCTCTAAATACCACTTGTAGTATCGCGTCTTTGAAAACCTGCAGAAATGAATGAAATCGAAATAGAATCACGGGCAGTCCTCCTTCGCTTTTCTTTCTCTATTCCAGACAGTGTGGTATTTTTTCAACCTCGAAATTGCTCGTTCGTCGTTCTTTATAGGGCCCCCTTTCTTCATACACAATTCGTATCTACATCCGAAGCTCTCGCGTCAGTTTAGAAATATATCATTTAAAATTAAAGTAAACAATGTGTCGCGTCGCGTGGTTTTGTACGCGTCAGGGCACCCGTCGCGTCGTTTGTTAAAATTTTACCACTTTGTGACGCCTTGAATTTGTGTTACGTATTAAGGCTTGTTTCTCTTCCTCTATATTGCCCTTTGCTCATCGAGCCTGTTTGCAAAGTTTCTCGTAGTATTTTGCCAGCTTTTCGTTTCGTTTCTTATTCTTGCGATACGGATTAAATTCTATTGTCATTTTTTTTCTTCTTACTTCTCTCTCTCGTCTTATTCATTCGCGAGGGATGTCTTCTTTTCGTCGAAGTTTGTACGTTACGTACGTACTGGATTGTGTTTGAGAAATTACGACTTTCAAGGACGCGAAAAGGTGAATAAGCTGGAGATGATGGGGGTAGGGGATGGAGGGATAGAAATAATGTATTTTATGTGTTTCGCTTTAAATTGTTTGAAAATTTGTGAAAATTTGTACGAAATGTAGTTGAATTGATGAAAATTTCAATTAATGAGAGAATTTGTTGACTCCTTCTGGTGGTTTCTTATACATAATTTATGCGTCTGAACAAAACTTGACGAATTGATGAAGAAAATGTGCTCACCTTTGGGGTATAAGTACCTTATTTTGCAAAGTTGGAATTTTCCATCGCCCCCCCCCCACCAAGTTCCCTATATTTTTCATTTTTCTCCATTTGCAAAAAAAGTGATGTCGGTGCCCCCTTCCTCCTTGGAGAAAAAATTAATTCAACTCATCAAAATTCTTTGTTTTTTCGTCTGAGTTTTTCTAAATAATCCCATTTTCAGGAATAAATTTTCAACGACCCTTCGAACCATCTTTCTCCCTTCCCCCCAGAAAAGAGCCCCCTAAAGTTGAAAAAATGAAAAAAAATGGAATAAATCGAAATCAAGGAAACATTTTTGGAAGTAGGTACATATCTCATTTGCACTGTAGAATTGTTCTATGTAGATAATCCCTTCCCTTTTTCAAGGGAAAACCTTCGTTGGACCTCCAAATGATGTTGGCTCTCTTGTATGAAGCCCCCCGCACCACCTCAAAAAAAAATTGGGGAAAATAAAAAATTGATGTTTGTGTAAATTTTTTGAAAATTTTTCATTTTATGGGCAGAATCTTTCTAAACAAGCGAATTTTCAAGGACAAGTCTAGTTATATGACCAAAATTAATTTCTCATTTCGAACGTAATCGATTATAAGAGATCGAAAATCGCAAATAAATCGATTTTTAATCAAAATTGTTTCTTGATTGAGAATTTCGTCATGTTTGAGTCTGAATCAATCATTTTTTATTCGACTATGTGGGAGCGATAATCGCAAATTAATCCATTTTTGGAGTTCGATCAATGTATCTTTGGGGATTCGATTAATTGATTTTCTATCATGATCAATTTTTGAAACTGAATTTGATTTTTCATTTCCAACATTACCGATTACATAAAATTGAAAATCTCAAATGAATTGATTTTTAGAGTTCAATCAATCGATTTTCGGGGTTCGATTTATCGATTTGTGGTAATGGCCAGTTTTTGAACACCGGATCTATTTTTGAGACCAAAATCAATTTTCAATTTTTAACATGATCGATTACATGAGATCGAAAATCGCAATTAAATCGATTTTCGAGGTTCGAATAATCGATTCTCGATCCTGATTAATTTTTGAACGCCAAGTCTATTCTTGGAGAAAGAAATTAATTTTTCATTACGAACTTAATTCGTCATATAAGATCAAACATCGCAAATAAATCGATTTTTAGGTTCGATCAACCGATTTTCGAGGTTCGATTAATCGATTCTCGATCCTTGATCAATTTTTGAACGCCGTCTACGTATTTTGGAGAGTGAAATTAATTTTTAATTTCGAACATGATCGATTATTTGAGATCAAAAATTGCAAGTGAATCGATTTTTAGTGTTCGATCAATCGATTTTTGAAGTTCGATTAATCGATTCTCGATCCTGATCAATTTTTGAACGCCGAGTCTATTTTTCGAGAAAAACATTAATTTTTCATCTCGAACATAATTTGACATAAGATCAAACATCAAAAATAAATCGATTTTTAGGTTCGATCAATCGATGTTCGATGTTCGATTAATCGATTCTTGATCCCTAATCAATTTTTGAACGCCAAGTCTACTTTCTGAGAAATAAATTAATTTTTCATTTCGAACATAATTTGTCATATAAGATCAAACATCGCAAATAAATCGATTTTAACGTTCGATCAATCTATTTTCGAGGTTCGATTAATCGATTTTCGATCCCTGATCAATTTTTGAACGCCAAGTCTACGTATTTTGGAGAGTGAAATTAATTTTTAATTTCGAGCAGGTACTTCTGTAGGTACGAATTATACCTAATTTCAGAATTTTTCATCTCTAATTTCTGGTCAGAAATTTACGACCACCCCTTTCATGTTTTCTAGAAGAAATATTCGTTAGGAGCGTTTTGAGAGAACCGAATTGAAAGCTCAAGTAGAAATTCTACATCAGCACCATTATTGTCAGTCCAGTTTTCCATTATTTTAATTAAAATTGGAGGGGAGGGGGTTAAATTTACAAAAATTTATTCAAAAATATTTTTTCTTCATCTCTCTCTCTCTTCTCGTAGTTTTGTCCTTTTAATTAATTATTCCTTTTGACTCTCGGTAAACGGATTTCTTTATAAAACACCACTTCCATAAAACATCACAGCTCGCGCCAAATTCCGATCAATACAACCAAACTACACAATATACTCTCACGAGTCTCGAGTCGAGTAGCTATAAACGCAAAGTAATTAATGAACACAAAGATTGAAAAACTAATCAGAACAGAAAAAAAAATTCATTAAAAAATTTGAAAAGTCATCTTCGCAAATTAAACGCGACTAATTAAGCGATCATCGTATTCGATAAGAACTCGATGCAAAGTATTGTTCCATCATCACAGCAAAAAAAAAAAAAAAAAAATACCGGATAGTTCAGTAGTATAGAATAATGGAAACGAAATACGAAGGAGGAAAAAAAATTATGAAAACTGTTTCCAAAAACATTTAAAAAGCACGAGCCAACAACGGTCGATAAACAAATATCATCGAGTGTAATTTTTTTTACTATCCGGAAACTGCGACTGATTACTTTAGTTAATTGGTATTTGTATTTGGTTTTACGTACGAGAATGCAGATTTGTACACATACACGTACAGTACGATTATTTATAACATGTCGGATGCAGTTTGATTTCCCCTCCTTCTCCTCTCTTTGCCATTCGACATCGACTACCCTTCGGTTCTTTTGACAATGCTGTTTTTTTTTTTTTCGCTGAATATTCATCTCCATTTTACATTTGATGCTGTTTTACACGGTGACTACACGACGATGAGTACAACTACACACAATGTAGATGTTTAACGCGTAAATAAAGATAGAAATTTGAATGCTGCACTAATCAGGAATCAGTGATTACTAAATATTTCGTCCGTGCTTTTTCCAAATTTGCCAAAAAAAAACGTGTAAAAAAAATTCCACCAGAAAATTGAGAAATAAAAATTTAAAAAACAGTCAATTTACTTCAGGAACATTTTTGTATTTGGGGGGTGGGGTGGGGGTGGCTTCAAGTCTAGATTTTGAATTTTGAAGAAAAAAAACCCTCATGATGAAAATATCGGAATTTCCTTCAAAGAATTAGCTGGGTTTATTTTCATTAGAAAGATTGTTGAATATTTTTACCCCCCCCCCCCCCATACGATAAAAAAGTGGAACTTTTTCCTTTCCTCAAAAAAAAATCAAAAAAAATGAAACAAATTAATTATTTTTATAATGCTTTTTGAAATTTTTGGCAGAAAAGTATAAATTTCTGATCAATTTTGGAAAAATTACAACCATCAAACTATTTTACCAAAAAAATTATCTTATTTATTACTTTCTGAGAATTTTTGACTATTTTGGCAAAAGCAGTGGTTTTTTCGGGCAATTTACAAACATGAATGCTTTTCAACTATAGATACATATTTCCAAAAATTGACGCTTTTTGACTTGGGAAAATTTGGCAGGAAAAAACATGAGCTTACGAGCAAGTTTGGCAAAAAATTGGATTTTTTAAACAGATAAGGGGCGAAAATCAATTCTTTTTGGTTGATTAGGGTGGGAAAAGGGGGTACACAAAATTGACATTCAAAAATTGATCGGGATCGAGAATCGATTAATCGAACCTCGAAAATCGATTCATTTGCGATTTTCGATCTTATATATGTATAACAGATTATATGCTCGAAATGAAAAATTAATTTCTTTCGCAGAAAATAGACTTGGCATTCAAAAATTGATCAGGATCGAGAATCGATTAATCTACTTCAAAAATCAATCAATCGAACACTAAAAATCGATTTATTTGCGATTTTTCATCTCATATAATCAATCATGTTTGAAATTGAAAATTTATTTCACTCTCCAAAATACATAGACTTGGCGTTCAAAAATTGATCAGGGATCGAGAATCGATTAATCGAACCTCGAAAATCGATTTATTTGCGATGTCTGATCTTAATGACTAATTATGTTCGAAATGAAAAATTAATTTATTTCTCAGAAAGTAGACTCGGCGTTCAAAAATTGAACAAGATCGAGAATCGATTAATCGAATCTCGAAAATCGATTGATCGAACACTAAAAATCGATTCATTTGCGATTTTTAAAATTCAATTTCACTCTCCAAAATACGTAGACTTGGCATTCAAAAATTGATCAGGGATCGAGAATCGATTAATCGAAACTCGAAAATCGATTGATCGAACCTGAAAATCGATTTATTTGCGATGCTTGATCATATGCGACAAATTGTGTTCGAAATGAAAAATTAATCAATTATTTCTCAAAAAATAGACTTGGCGTTCAAAAATTGATCAGGATCGAGAATCGATCAATCGATTGTTCAACCTAAAATCGATTTAATTTCGATTTTTGATCTCATGTAATCGATCATGTTGAAAATTGATTTCAGTCTCAAAAAATAGATTCGGTGCTCAAAAATTTACCATTTCCAAAAATCGATAAATCGAAAATCGATTGATCGAACTCTAAAAATCGATTTATTTGATATTTTCGATCTCATGTAATCGGTTATGTTCGAAATGAAAAATCAACTTCAATCTCAAAAATTGATCATGATCGAAAATCAATTAATCAAATCCCCAAAAATTCATCGACCCAACTCCAAAAATCGATTAATTCGCGATTATCGCTCCCATATAGTCGAATAAAAAATGAATAATTCAGACTCAAATATGACGAACTTCTCAATCAAGAAACAATATTTTGATTGAAAATCGATTTATTTGCGATTTTCGATCTCGTATAATCGATTACGTTCGATATGAGAAATTAATTTTGGTCATAAAACTGGACTTGTCGATTAAAATTCGACTATGATTGAAAGTTGATCCCATACGATCGAATGCAAAGTCGGATTCAAGTCTTAATCGATCTGTAGCGGTACTGCTCCATTTACCTACGAATTTATCTACGTTTACCACCCTTTTCCCCCTGTCCATATGTATTGCACTGTACTCGATGTAATGATACATTGTTGCTTAGTTCATGTATGTTCGTTATGTAATAAACGTCTTATCATTGTGCGTACTCTCGTGTATACATTATTTATCACAAGTGGCAACCGTGACAGTGATTTTTTTTTTTTTTCGTGTAATTTTCGAGAATATTTTTTTCCAAAATGACTGGTGAAGCTCAAGCGATCGTAGTTCCGAAAGTGGTTCGATTTACCTTGCCTAGTTTTACCCCCAGTGACCCTAAAACGTGGTTCGCAGCGGTTGAGCATATTTTCACCGCAAACGAGATCGAAGATGAAGCAGCAAAATTTTCGAACCTGCTCCAGCACCTCGAGTCAGACCAACTTTCCTACATCTGCGATGTGATCAGCAGTAAAACTGATAAAAAAAAGTTCTCTTCAGCTCGTGATAAGTTAACTTCCGTCTATGGTCAATCCAGGTCTCAAGAAATCTCGAAACTTTTACAAGATACACACGTCGAAGAAGGTCTAAAACCGAGTATCGTCCTTGGCAAGCTTCGTACCTTGGCAGGTGAGAATTTCGATAAAGACTTATTGAAGAGTATTTGGTTAAAAAAGTTGCCAAAACGTACTCGCGAGTTTTTGGCTGTAAGTGAGGCAGGTATTGACGAGCAAGCCAAGCTCGCCGATCGTTTATTCGAGACATACGAATCCAACGGGTTTTCCACTGCCTCGGTTCAATCTGCGAACGTACTTGCTACGCAACAAGCATCGAGTGCCGCCCCTCCCCCCGCCAATACGACAGCTTCTAATGCTACGAACGAGTTGCTGTTATCTATGCTACAAAACTTGCAGGCGCAAGTGAATGAAATTGCAAAAGAAACGCGTGATAGCCGCTCGCGTCATCGTGAACGTAATCGTTCTCACAGCCGCAGCCCCACACCTCATCGTCCGCGTGCCCGTTCGTATGATAGGGGCAGGTCAGCATCGCGAAATCGCTCTTCTGGTCCAGAGATGATTGATGGAATTTGTTGGTATCATACCACGTTTGGTGAAGGGGCGCGAAAGTGCGCACCTCGTTGTAAATACCAGTATGAAAAAAACGAATAGACCCTGCTGCCGGGGTGACGAGCCGGACAGCGAAGGTGCCTCGATCGTCGCGACTATTTATATACGATCGTAATACTCACCTGTATTTTTTAGTCGATTCAGGCTCCGATGTCACCGTGATACCAAAAAAATACGCAAAAACAGTGGTACCTGCCGATTATACCCTACGAGCCGCCAACAACACTCCCATCCAAACCTATGGGTTATCGGCACTGCAAATCGACATAGGTTTGCCAAAAAAATTTCTCTGGAATGCGGTGGTTGCCGACGTGGATGTACCTATACTCGGTGCCGATTTTTTGGACCACTATCACCTTCTTATCGATCTCAACAAGCAACGCATTTATGATGGTTCGACGCTGTGTAGTGCAATTTGTGCAAAACGATTTTCTACTTCCTCTTCAATCAATCTTGTACACACAGCAGATGACGATCCGCGTGTCCAGGAGCTACTCAACGAATTCCCAGCACTCCTGAGACCACCTACATATCACGAGAAACCCAGTCACGATGTTGTCCATTACATTTATACCAATGGTCCTCCAGTGCATGACAAAGTGCGGCGTCTGCGGCCTGACATCGAGGCCGAGGTCCGGCAAGAATTTGATAAAATGGTGGAGAATGGCACTTGCTCTCCGTCCTCAAGTGATTGGGCCTCACCCCTTGTGGTTATCAAAAAGAAGGCAATTCGTATTGCTGGTGACTATCGCCGATTAAATGAGAGAACAGTTCCAGATAGGTACCCACTGCCTGACTTACGTGATGTTACGAATCGGTTGTCCGGAAAAACTGTCTTTTCATGTGTTGATTTGGTCCGAGCATTCTACAATATACCCATTTACCACAAGCACGTGAAAAAGACAGCTGTCATCACACCCTTCGGCCTGTTCGAGTATAAACAAATGCCATTCGGCTTGAAAAACGCTCCAGCTACATTTCAGCGTTTCATTAATTCTGTTCTCTCTGGTCTCGATTTCGTCTTCTGCTATATGGACGATATCCTTATTTTTTCTTCTTCCGAGGCCGAACACCAACAACATTTGCGCATCCTTTTCGAGCGCCTGAATAAGTTTGGCTTGACCATCAACCACAAAAAGTGCAAGTTTTTTTGCGAACAGGTCAACTTCTTGGGTCACCTGATTGGAAATGGTGTTTTTCAACCTACCGAAGAGCGAGTCCAGTTCATTAAACAGTTGAAAAAGCCCCGAACAATTACTGGGCTGAGGCGCGTCATTGGCATATTGGGCTTTTACCGGCGATTTTGCAAAAATGCTGCTCAGCATTTAGCTCCGTTCAACGACATACTGAAGGGCCACACCAAAAAGAACGACCAAACACCTGTGAAATGGTCCCCTCAGCTAGAAGCAGATTTCGAGCGACTCAAGGAAATTTTCGTTAATTTTACCTTACTGCATTTTCCCTGCAATGATGCAGAACTTTCGTTGAGCACTGACGCTTCTGGCATTGCAGTAGGTGGAGTCCTTGAGCAAATTTTGAAGGGCGAACGACAGCCTCTTGGTTATTTTTCGGCGAAACTAGATGAGAGTCAGCAGCGTTGGAGCACTTATGATAGAGAAATGTATGCAATTTATGCAGCAGTTGACCATTTCTCCAATTTGATCGAAGGTCGTCATTTCACCATTGTAACAGACCATAGACCTCTATGCCATCTCTTCACTACAAAAAAACCTATCAAAATCGAACGTAGGTCACGTTGGGCTGAATTTATTTCGCAATATAGCACGGATATTATTCATACCAGTGGCATTGATAACGTCGTCGCTGATGCGCTCAGTAGGCCTGAACCTGAGCTCTGCGAACTCTCAGCCATCTCCCTGCCAGCCAAATTGGCCAATTTCCAGCAGGCAGATGACGAGGTGAAAAATATGCGCCAAAAGGGTTACCGGCAACACGTTTTGAAGGAAATTTTTGTCGAAGACTCGAGTTCAACCCTTTTATGTAGCGAATACCTCGGACACTGCAGGCCTATTGTTCCAAAAAAGATGCGTCGCGAAATTTTTGCCAAATTGCACGATCTGGACCATTCTGGTAGGAGAGCCACCCTTCGAAAAATTTCTATTCGTTACTATTGGCCTGGCATGAATCGTGATGTCAAGTTATGGGTGAAAACTTGCCACCAGTGCCAAAGGGTAAAAACTCATCGCCACACAGTCTCCGAATTTGGCAAATTTCCCCCGAGCAGTCGATTTGAACACGTTCACCTAGATATTGTTGTGCTCTCAGAATGGCGTTATCATCGATACTTACTTACTTTGATCGACCGTAGTACCAAATGGATTGAGGTAATACCTATCCAAAGTATGGACGCCATTACTGTTGCTACTGCGTTTGTTGAAAATTGGATCTCGAGGTATGGTGTGCCATTGCGGATCACTACTGATCGAGGCAGGCAGTTTCTTTCTGATCTGATGAGCGAATTATGTAAATTTTTGGGGTCCGATCAAATTTCGACCACAGCCTATAACCCCAAGGCTAATGGCATGGTGGAACGAATCCACCGGAGGCTGAAGGAGGCACTTCGAGCTCTAGGCAGTAAAAACTGGCTAACTGGACTGCCTATGGTCCTACTCGGTCTCCGAGCAGCCCCTAGGGACGATACAGGCGTGAGCTGCGCGGAGATGGCATTTGGTAGGCCTTTGGTACTCCCAGGCGAATTTATTTCCCCAGGTCCGGTGGCGATTAGCAACAATTACGAATATGTACAAAAGTTGAGAGATTCCATTCGCAAAATCAGCCCTGCAGCCTCGAAGCAGTTTCAAAATCGCAAAATATTCGTAAGTGAGGACCTGGGGAAGTGCAAAAAGGTCTACGTTAGAGTGGACCGCGTCCGAGCTCCTCTGGAGGCTCCATATGATGGACCTTTCACAGTCCTCCGTCGAAAAAAGAAATATTTTCTTATTGACATCAACGGAAAGGAGGATGCTGTTTCTATTGACAGACTGAAGCCTGCTTATGTCCTATCAGATGAAGAGGCAGAAAATGAAAAAAAAATTACGCCAATTCTCAAGAAAAAATCCCATCATTATGCAACCATTTTGCCTCAAGAGCCTGATATCGTCCCTCCACCACCGCCTGCCCAAACACCTTCATCCTCTACCCAAAGAAGAGTCTCATTTGATCTTCCGAGCACCGTTACTTCAAGGGGCAGAGTGATAAAAAAACCAGCCCGATTCGCGGACTATGTTCTGTAGTATACCTTTTTTAATTTTTAATTTACGTGTATATTGGTCCTAATTTTGAAAAATGTGGAAAAAAAAAAAAAACGAAAAAATTTTGAAAAAAAAAATTGTATTTTTTTAATGTGTGATAAGTTACCATTAGTTTAAGATTTTAACTTTTAAATATTATTATGTAATTTATACTTTTTTAGTTGAAAAGCGATAAAAAAATTTTAAAATGTTTTAGAAAAAAAAAAAAAAAATCCTATTTTTCAATCTACTGGCAATTTTACTTATATTTTTAATTATCGATCTCATGTTTTTGTCTATTTTTAATTCGGTGATGATTTTTTTTTCAAAGGGGGGGAAGATTTGTAGCGGTACTGCTCCATTTACCTACGAATTTATCTACGTTTACCACCCTTTTCCCCCTGTCCATATGTATTGCACTGTACTCGATGTAATGATACATTGTTGCTTAGTTCATGTATGTTCGTTATGTAATAAACGTCTTATCATTGTGCGTACTCTCGTGTATACATTATTTATCACAGATCAAAAACTGGTCTTGATTGAAAATCGATCAGTCCAACTCAAAAACATCGATTCATTTGTAATTTTGGATTTCTTGAGATCGATCATATTCGAGATAAAAATCAATTTCAACCTTGAAAATTGATTTTAGATCTCTTATGACTCGAAGTTCTCGTTAAGTACTTATGCTGAACAGAATGTACTTACAACTTAAAAATCACAATAATGTATTTCTAAAAATGGAAACAATCGATGAAATAAGTATCATCGAAACAATGTAAAATTTGAAAAAAGTGGCTGAAAAGGTGAAAAATAATTTCGTGGCGCTGAATTCAAATTTTGACCTATTTTTTCGATCCAACTCATCTGAACCTTTCTCCTCCTCCTCCTACTCCTCCCTCGAATCATCAAACATGATCAAAATACGTGTGTACGTACTTTGAAAAAAATTCAAAACGACGTTAGAACTTTCGAGACACTCTGTATTTAAAAACAGGAGATAGATTACCCACTTTTTACCAATAAATGTTCGATTCTTGCATTAATTCTTTCTCATTCGTGTTATATGTACCTATTTCGAAACTAATTTCCAACGTAATTATGTGCCCAGGTCAAGGACTTCCGAACCCTGTACGCGAAAGTGATCACCGACAAGCACGAAGACGTCATGTCTAAATTCGGAGCCATTCTCGCCCAAGGAATAATCGACGCTGGTAAGTGGATCTTTTAGTACCTATAAATAATTAAATAATCAATCTATTCTTACGTCGAATTCAATCTCCACCATTTATTCGCGCTTAATCGGATACTAGCAATCAAAACTTATCCACTGTACGAAAATTTTGTAAGAGTAACTCGAGAGTCGAGCAGAATGAACGATGAAGAAGAAAGGTGGAGAGGAGCTTCATTCCGGAGCAATTATCGCGACCCTAAACTCGGCGTAAAGTTTAACACCGTCGCCGCTCGTTTTCGCCTTTCTTGTTCGATATCTCAATTAAGACATTCTTATTCGTATATACCACCATAAGAAGATGCTTTTGCTATAGCAAGAGAGAAAGGTACATGTGCAGGATTATACTATACATAAGTAAGCCACAGTCCGCAGATTTGACCGGACGAATAATTCTCAGGCCGAAGACGACGACGTAAATATTTCAAATTCCTCGAACGCTGCGACGACGATGCGATGTGGTATTCTAAGGGTTGAGATTTTGTACAGCAATTAGCTTCGAATCTGGTATACAAGAAGCCATTTGCTGTGAGAGGTTGTACTCGAGTAATAAACTGAGATCTTTTTGTCGCAGGACGAAAGACATTAAGAGCTGAGAAAAGGTCTCTATAGTGAAGCCAACAGCAGCATATCGAATATTTGCAATTATCGCAGTTGATTTCGACGACCTCCTTGGTTCGTTTCTGGTTTCGTGGTGCAAAAATTCACCGACGTGAGGACGAAATTTGGTGAGGTGGGGAGGGCGTTTAGATGTGAAAAAGCGAAACCGAGAGAGATTTAATAATAAGGCTGAACGAGCGAGTACAAATTAATTTATCGTTTCGTAAGCCATTTGCTAAAACGATATCTGTGTTTTTGCTGAAACGCAGCATCCCCTCCACTTCAGCTGCGGTGGTCTGGATTCGCGAAAACTGTGAAATTGTTTGGGAAAATCTACTTACGCTGTGACAGACATCATCGAGCTTTGGGTATCACGAGAATTGCAGAACAATGTGTAATGTGTAAGATGTTCTCTCGTAGTAATGAAGAAGGTATTTACGGGGTGGTTTTTGTTCTGCAAGTCTGTGTAATTCTATCCGATGGAAATTGTCGCGATTCGTGCGTTAAATTATGTCGATAAATTGAAATCGCTATACGAAGCGATGCGGGGGTTGAGAGGGGGTGAAAAATATGAGCTTCGAGGCGTTGTGTGTATAGTGTGTATTATTATTGTATCGAAAATACGAACATATTTTTAGTATAGAGACGAATCGCCCGCTGATGTGTTTTTCTCGCGCACCGAAAATTATTCTTTGGAAACGTGATTAAATTATAACAAAGGTCTTTATACCGGCAAAGGGTGGCAAATGAGACGAATTTTTCGTCGCGTGTATCAAACAACAGACTGGAGAATGACGAAGGGTAACGGTGTGGCGTCTTTATGAATCAACGTAACGCTTCATTGAACCTGTGTAGACGTTTTGTTATTTTCAATTAAGCACGAACGAGGCGCGTAATTTGTGAAAAACGACGACGAACCCTACACGATTTTCATTTCGGTATATCGGCGCAAGGTTTATAGTGTATTTTTGTAGTAGTGCTAGAGCTACGGTGAAGGAAAGAAAATCATCGACGAGAATTTTTCCAGCGTTTGTTGGCACGTTTTTCGAAGCGTAGGTGGGACTTGTACTCGTAGTCGACCGTGAAATTGTGTTATATGGGTCTATTTTTGATACAGAACGGGGTTTAATTGGGTTATCGAATCGGTAGATAAGATTGGGGTATCAGGGATGAAAATATGTTGGTGGAGAGAAGTTTATTAGACAGGATGAGTATGGTTTGGTTGTTGAGATTTTTGGCGATTTTTTTTTTTTTTTGTTTTGGATCATTTTACGATTTTTCCCATTTGCAGGGATGATACTAGAGTGAGCAGGGGGCAGCCTGCCACCTGGACATTTAGAAAGTTGTCAGATTCGTCTTCTTTGATGAATGGCAAAGCTGACTTTTCACCAACTCCTGGATAGCAAATAAAAACCCACTAGATGAATTAGCACAATAAATCATCGAAAGTTGATGAAAATTTCCAACTGTTTGGAACTGTTTGAAAAGGCCAACTGACGACTTGAATGAGATTTTTCATAAAATTTCGAAAAATTGGCTACAAAAAACACCACATTTTACGATTTTTACAACTGAGGCAAAATTCAGATGAATAGAAAAGTTGACTCAAAAATTGACTAAAAGTTGACAAAGTATTTTAGATCCTTATTCAGGGTGTCTACTGGCAAGGAAAACAAGGAAAACAAGGAAATAGCAGGGATTTCACTCTTGGTAGCAAGGAAGCAGGAAAATAGCAGGGATTTTGACAATTTCTGTGTAATAGCAAGGATTTTTCAAAAAAGTTCCTCTTGAATTTCCAATTTCATAATGCATTTTCCATTTTTTTCTTGTAATTTTTCTCATTAAAAGTAGTTGAGTTCTACTAATTTTCAAAAAAATTTGCCCTCGCTTCGCTCGGGCAGAATTATTTTATTTTTCTTAATTTATTTTGTTTGACAAATAGTCTTTAATTAAACAAGTCAGAAGCGAAAAGTGAAAATTGAAAAAAACATTCAAATAGAAAATAGTGGTCTTATACTTCTTGAATTATTATCAATTTTCAAAAGCGTTTGCCCTCACTTCGCTTTGAAATCAGAAATTATAAAATTTCAGGGTTGTACCTCAAAAAACGCGAAATCGTATGTATAATGTAGCACAAAATAGCGAAAAGAGGTGGGAAATTTCTTTCAAAAACATCAAAAAGCTCGAAATTTTAGCGTTGAAGCTTCTTCTTAACAGATTTTACTGCTTTTTGCCCTTCTCTTCTCGTTTTAGATTTAATTTTCGAAGTTCAAAACCATCACAAAAACGACGAAAAAAGGTACGAATTTTTGATTTCAGTACCTATACCAAGAAAAATTTCTGATTGTTTTCCTTTTCGAAACGAATTCTCTGCTAAAATGTGACAATTAAAAAATAATGGGAGGGAAAGGGTGTGGTGGTGGGCATCAGAGTGGCACATTTCGCCTTACCGTTTATTGGACTCCAAAAACGTCAAGAAATTTCCTACAAAACAAGTACCTATGCACAAGTGGGGGGGGGTTGTCTTTTTAAACTCAAATTTGAAGCAAGGAAAATGGCAAGGAAAAACAAGGAAATAGCAAGGAATTTGATTTTTCAAATCCAGTAGACACCCTGTTATTTTTATGATTTTTCCTCGCCTCAAAAAAATGTCAACTGCATTTGATGAAATTTCATGGAAATTCAAGTTTCAAAAATCTCCGAGAGACTTCAGGAATTTTCAAAAAGTAGTTGCTGGGGAGGCTCCAAAATGACTTGAACCAACCTGCAGTCGTCTTCATAGAGGGTGTTAAAATTGAAGTGCAGAGTAAATTTTTCAAGTTTTAGAAATCTACTGGAGGCTCCAGTAATTTTCAAAATGTCGCTGAAGTCTCCAAAACGACTTGAAATCCACCTGCAGTCAACTTCGTAGCGCATTGAAATTAATTTGCAGAACAAAACTTGGCTTTCCAACTCCATTTTGATGAAATTTTGTGGGAATCTCGAGTTTCAAAAATCAGCTACAGGCTCCAGAACTATCCTAAACGGGTTGAAACAGTTTTCAATCGATTTGGCAAGTCAAAAATATAGGGTATATCCCCAGGTTTCTAGGTCAATTTGGTGAAATTTTGATTCCCTACCCTCATTTTTGGTCTAAATTTGATTTTCAAAAATTCACCAAAATATCGAAAAAGGCACTTTAGCACTTGATTTTATATACCTAGCAAATAAAATAATTGTGTTGATATTGGGGCAAAGCACCTAGAAATCGATACCTTTTTTAAGTCTTTTTTTTTTTTTTTTTTGATGAAAAATGGTCATTATACCTTTTTTTTTCAAACCCCAATTGTGATGCATGCAAATGTTTTAAGCAGGAAAATTTATATGAGTTTTAAACCTTCTCACGAAGTGTGTGATAATCTAGTGATTGAACCCCCCCCCCCCCTAAAAAAATCAACGGTTTTTTTGGAAAATCGACTTTTTATTTTTTTTAATGTATGTACCTAATCTTGTTCCAAATTGAAATTTGTAAAAAACTGCCATTCTGATTCAAAAAATATTCAACGCAAAATTTCTTAAATAAAAAACAAAAACAAAAAACATTTGAATTTCAAAGTTTTGAAGCCAAAAAATAATTAGACTAAACCCCTGTATAGAAAACACAGAAAATACAACTTTTTTACCTCTCGAAATACTTAATATAAATTTTCTAAAAATTTTGCTCTCGCTTCGCTCAGACCTGTTTGTTTTTCTGTCTCACAATCTTACAATTTCCAAAACAAAATCAATTCAAAATCTACAATTTGGGAGCTAAAAAAATTCACACTGAATTTTTTTTACCTTTTGAAATTGGAATTTTCAAGTGATGCTTACCCTAGCTTCGCTTGAGCCAGTTTGTGTGTCTTTTCTGAAATTAAAACTAGGTATCTTACATTGTATTTAAGTTGATGAATCAAAAGGTTCTGAAGTTCAGGAGTTTTTTTGAAAATTGTTTCAGACTTATTTCGGAATTTGTTTTGTTTTGTTTTAAAAATTGTTAATTGTTTTGAAAAAATCATCATTGATATTGGATTTTTTGTCACTTTTTTTTGGAGGAACATTCCTTTACACCTCTTAACACTGTATTTTGAGGAAAAAATCAAAATAATTTTGACCTACTCATTTGAAAAAAAAATAAAATCCAAACTGTGTCTCCACAAAAAAAGCCCTGGGTTGATCGTTTTTGAAAATTACGAGTTGTTTTTGAAAGTATTATTACTTATTAGTTGTTTTATAAATTCTTATGGCCATTTTAAAAAAAAAATTATTTCTAAATTTGTAACTTGTTTCAAAAATCATTGGTTGTTTTGAAAATTACTGTTTCTTGTTTTTGTGAAATTTTTATTAGTTTTAGAAGTTGTTGATTCAAAAATTCTCTGTCGTTTTGAAAATTGTTTGTTGTTTTTGAAAATTCTTCGTTGTTTTGAAATTGGTGTGTTGTTTAAAAATTGTTTGTTGTTCGATAATTTTTAGTTGTTCGGAATTTTGTGGGCTGTTTGAAAATTGTTCGTTACCTTGAAAATTATGTATTTAGAAGTAAAATTGTCGAATGGCCGTTTTAAAGATTGTCTGTTGGTTTTAGAAATCTTGGTCGTTTTAAAATTTTTGTATTGATTTGAAAATGTTCGTACTTCGTCGCAATATTTCTCAGAAAAGCGAACAAAGACGGCTGTGGATGCTTTCTAGCCCAAAAATTCGTACAGATTCGGAACCAGCGCCCTTCAAAACCTAACAATCGATATGTCAGACGATCATCTTGTCAGATAATCCGAAAAGCCAACCCCCTCCCCCACCCCTTTGACGCCATATCCCACCACTTCTGACAGAAATGTGCTAGATTGATATCGATGACACTTTATTTGCGATTGATGATCCATAAAAAGGAAGCTTTTGAGCCATAAAGTTGCAATATAAGCTGGCGAGTGTTGTAATTGATGATGTATAATTTTATGGGCGGAGCCTAGAACTCTCAATGGAGGGGGTAAAATTTAAATTCCTTCCAATATCGGGTTTATGATCAACCTAGTGCCAGTTTTGATCGCTTTACTGAGCTGAAAAGCGTTGCAACCGAAAAGTTTCAATTTGAGGGATGAAGCCTGATATCTCCTTTAGAGTGTAGAAGGGGGAAGGGTAGGGGGGGGGGGTGAAAAATGAAAATTTGCAAAATATCGTGTTACATATCGATTAGTAGGTTTTTGACGACGCTGAATTCGAATCTGCGGTTTATTTTTTGTTAGGTTGGATATTTCTTCGATTTTCTACTCTTTTTAGTAAGAAATTTCAACATTAAGATTAGTTTCCGTTAGAAAATTCGATTTTGGTGTATCGTATCTGCAACAGAATATAATCGTAGGTATCTTTGAGATGATTTTTCCGCTTTGAACGATATACAGGTAATAAAACCATCACCTTTGGTACGCCAACCGACCTATATATTTGACGTGGATATAAGAGTGATATCGAATCATTCGGTCGAATTTAAATGAAACTCCTGAATCAATTCTCATCAAAGTGAAATCATTTGCGAAAAAGCTCACTATACCTACTTACTTCATCGCAATACCGAATACTCCTAAAGCAACACGTTTCCATCAACTGTGCCCTGCCTCGCACTCTTCTGTATACCTATCTTCTTAATAACGGGACATATTTTACATCACATTTACATAATTTCTTCAGTCTTACTCCATCTCCGTCTTTATTTCTTTCTCTGTCTGAAAGCTATCAAACAAGCAGCGTATTTCCATTTCTCATCTCCAAATACCTACGTATTCGGCTTGTAAACTCGAAAAACGCCACCCGGTCCCCCGGGGCGTGGGCCACAGTCGCTTCGGTACAATAAATAAATACTTAATAAAAACATTAAATGAAACCGCCGTATTACTCTGTACTTACTTTAGTACAAATTCTAATAACGTCTTCATCGTCGTTGTTGGCGCTCCGTATAATAATTTACACGCAACTTTTTCGACCTCCCTGTCTGCCTCTTGGCGTGCGCTTGTTACATCCACCCACCTTGGTGTTGGTTTTTCGCGAACGAAAAACTCCGACGTTGAGATTTTTCCATTTTAAATACATATCGCTCGGGAGATTATTCAAATGATGTTTCTTCTTCGTCTTTTTAGAAACAAAGAATATATAAACATACCTGCGCCTTTAAATATATACGATCGCAGCTCGTATCCCCATCCTTGTTTGTATATAGATGGCAAGGGGTAAGAAAAATATAGAAGATATACCTAACCTAGCAACTTTGAAAAAGAAAAAAAAAGCACAAAAACAAACGTGGTGCCAAAATGTTGAAAATATTCCATTTCAAAGTCGTGATTTTTTTCCCTCTCTTTTTTCATAATTTTATTATTTTTACTTCTCTTATCGAAACTTTTTTAATACCGAATTACTCAGCGCGTGGTGTAATTTTTTTTCTTTCTGTGTTTTTTCAGTTTTTTTTCTCTCTCTTCGACACTTTTCGCTGTGAGAAATTTATTATGCGAATTGTATGTAATTTATATAAGACGAGCAGTTAAAAAAATAATAAAAAAGAGAATTATGAAATTTCTCGACGTATCGTGTTGAAAATGAGATGATACGAGCGACGTATCTGGAAAATTTCATTACGTTTGAATACCATTTGCGAGATTTTCAACCATTTTAAATTAAATGAAATGCGAACTCGTTTCATTATGGGGTGGTGTTTTTTTTATACGAGTTTTGTACGGTTAATTTGAATAAATTGAATGAAATCTTCGTCGTAGATACGAGTGTTACGATATTTTTGAAACACCTAGATTATAGAGTTACCTTAATTAGGGATTTTGAATTTTTGAAACGATGAAAAATTCGCGTTATTGCAGGATTTTTGATGAATTGAAATCAATGCTGCGATCTGGTCCTTGTGAAAAGGGGCTCAAATCCCCTGAATTGTTCTCTATTTTTTTTCTAATGCAATTTAATTCTATGTCTGAAAAATATACAAAAATTGATAGTCTGGCATATTACCATGGAAATAATTGCACCCCCCCCCCTCCAACATCCTCTGAGACAACTTTTCCCTGAGACATTCTAAGGAACATTTTAAAGCCATCTTGCCCCAAAAAAAGTTCAGCCTTACCAACAAAATCGCAATTAATCCAAGAAATCGCTTCTAAACCCAACTCTGCAATATTTTACTCATCGAGTGAGGAAAATTCGCCTTTACCAGACGCACATCTTGGTCTTGAAACAAAAAAAGAATACCATTTCTCGTCGCTTAATACTCACAAACTGAGTGTTGATTCGAAACCCATTGCAATTTCGCGATGATTAATTACCGTCAAATCGAAGCCGCCAAAGCAGACGGGGGGCGGGATTCGGGGTAGCTCCACATTAAAGCATTTCGACATCATTAAACGACACCACCGACCACCGCGGCCCTCATCAGTATGAGAATTTCGGCGAGCGCTAGCTCGAGCTGTATGAGACGGTACTAAATTAACTTAATGTTTACCTTGACGTCTCGAAATCGAGCTAATCGCACGCGATCTTTCATTTTCTCTCTAAATATCTCTCTGCTGTGTACTACTTACTGCTTCGTAGGTAAATTTCCTATTCCTCGTTTCGCTTTTCTCATCAGTTCGATAAAAGAAAACTCGCTAATAGACGTAGGTGGAGATGGAGGGGTACGCGATGTACATAGTATAACTACAATAGCGCGAAACAATACGAGAATATTGCCAAAGCAGCAAGCTAAGGGAATAGGGAATGGTGAAAAATCAAATAGGTAGCTACACTTTTCATATTTGCGAAACTTCTATGTTACCTACGTATTCGAATGAGACGAGATGACGAGAAATACTCTCTCACTCTATGTTATCGTTTCTTCTTTATTATTCACGCTGCAAATTGAATTCTGGTATCGGTAATAGTCAGAATATTTTCTTCTTCTCGATGTAAAGAAAATGCAACCGGTACCTATCTCGGTTTCCGTTCAACCGACCACCATAAAAACAATGAATACTGGTGCTATTCGCTGAAACGAGCTAGTACAGGGTGTCCCAGTTCTGATATCTGCTGAAATTTTGGAAAAATCTTGGATAGAAATAGTGGTAGAGTCTCCACTGCAAAAAAAGTTTTGAATTGTGATGTTTTTTTTTTTGTTTTTTTTTGATCAGCAACAGAAATTATTCTAAAATTACCAGTAAATTACCGAAAATTACCATTTTGCTTGTAATTAACGTTGAAATTACCATTTACTTGTAATTCACCTAAAATAACCGTTTACCAGAATCTACTTAAATTGCCAGTAGTTTACCTGAAATGACTGGTAATTTTCCCAAAAATTACCAGAAATTTACCAGAAATTACCAGTAATTTACCAGAAATTACCAGTAATTTACCAGAAATTACCAGTAATTTACCAAAAAAATATCAGTAATTTACCAAAAACTTCCAGTAATTCATCAAGAATTACCAGTAATTTACCAAGAATTACCAGTAATTTACCAAAAATTACCCATAATTTACCAAAATTTGCCAGGAATTTACCCCAAAATTACCTATAATTTACCAAAAACTGCCAGTAATTTACCGAAAATTACCAGCAATTTACCGAAAATTGCCAGTAATTTACCGGAAATTACCCGTAATTTACCGGAAATTACCCGTAATGGCCGTAATGTACCATAAATTGCCAGGAATTTACCGGAAATTACCCGTACTTTACCATAAAATATTAGTAATTTACCAAAAATTTCCGGTAATATATCAAGAATTACCAGTAATTTACCAGGAATTACCCGTAATTTACCAAGAATTACCAGTAATTTACCGGAAATTACCCATAAGTTACCAGCAATTACCTGTTATTCACCAGAAATTACCTGTGATTCATCAGACATCACTAGTAGTTTACCTGAAATTACTAGTTGGCAATTCACCTGAAATTCACAGTAATTTACCCAAAATTAGCAATTCTTTATCAAAAAATCATCAGTTCACCACATCATTAAAAAATTTACCAAAACCTGTGATTCGCGTAAAATTTGTTACTATCAATAATTTCCCTAAACTAAACTTAATATTTTACCAAAATACTACTAGGTATCTACCAAAAAAAAATCAGTATTTCACCTTTTGTAAAATGTGTTATGAATCTTTCAGAATTTTTCTAGTTCTCGAATGGCAAACTTCAAATCTCAGAAATTTGTTGTTTCTTTAGGATGTCCCATTTCAAGACCCTTTTTGCCCCTCTCTCGTTCGTTTTCAAAAATAATTGAGAAAATCCTACAGTGAATTATCAGGTTTTTTTCCATTTTGAAATTTTCATCGTTACGAATCGATTGGAGTTTTTTCGACGGCGCCGCGCCGAATTTCGAATCGAGAACGATGGGTTTTCACTCGAGCGAGTTTTTACACTGTCATCGCGTAATATACGACAAAAAAATTAGCAACTCGTGCCGTTGATGAGAGAATATTCGTACAGCCGCGTTAAAGAATAGAGGAGGCGTTATTGTGTGACAACATTTGATTTGTTATTCGTTAACGTTTGGCTTTTGAACTTGGTCGAATTGGTAATTATTTAAGTTGACATAGTCACCTTTTTCGCAGCGCTACATTGGCGCTAAAATTAACACTAGGACGACTAGTCGAGTCGAGCGGAGTTATTAATTTGTCGTCGATGGACGAGCGGGCAGTGGGAGTCGAGAAGAGACTTTCGAATGGTCGAATTGAATTTCTACATTATAGCGTATTATTCAATAATGCTGTAAAGTCAACTCGACGATAAGAGTATGCGAAGCTAGTCGAGGGAGGGGGGGGGGGTGGGGCGAATACCGGACGATCAAACGAATACACAACATGGAGTGCTCGGTTGTTGCAGAATGAGCTTGGGCTAAGAAGGCGACTAATTGAGTAAAGTTTCTTAGTTAATTTCCAAGCTTCTATCTCACTCGAGCTCACCCCGATGGCATCCGGGGGTAGTTTTTAATTTATTAACGAGCGTCTTTCTGTATCTCTACTTCTTATTCGGTCTGCGACTCTGCGAGTCAAGCCTGTGTCAACGGCGTATGCGGTAAACTTGCGAAACGACGCGATGGAGTTTTTGTCAGTTTTGCAAGAAAAGCTACACAATTATTGCGAATAAGAGAAGAAGAACGCGTTACATAAGTTACTTCTCTCGTTGTTCTGTGGCTTGGCTGGCTATATAGTGTGAGGAAGAGACGAGAGGTCGAGGTGTCCACCAACCAACCAACGACCGAAGACCGAAGAAAGAGTGTGTATTCTAGCCGAACATCTGTAACCTCTTTAATGATTATTGTACAGTAGTTCGCAGTAGTTATACAAATTATTCCTAGGTACGGTACGATACGATTCGAGAGAAAGAGCTTGTATGGCGGAAATGATATCGTTCAATTAAGATTCACCCTCCTGTAATTGAGCGTGATTTATTTTACGAAACGACTTTCAAAACGTAGACGGTACTCTCTTTTTCGCCTCCACCATTCGACTAATTAGCCAAATGAATTTTCGTCCAAGTTTTGCGAGAGTTTTTTTTTATTTCGTACGTATTTTTATTTTTTTTCGAAGCTCGAACTAAAAAAAATTATAAAGAGTTACGACGACGAGGGAAAGAAATAGTGAAAAGTTTGAAAAGTTTCATATGAAAATGATGCCAGTTATAAGTTCGAATGCCAGAGTTTAATTCAATTTTATAAATGAACTGGTCGGTTGCTCGCAGACGAGTGGTTTGGGTTTTTTCGATGAAAATGAAAATCCATTCGAGTATTCGAGACGAATACGAATTTTTATACGCGAGGTGATTTACCTTGACATATATTTCGCTCTTTTTCTTTTTCTAATCGTGTTTCTTGTAAAATTTCGTGTCTTTTTATGTTATTATACACGGTGTTCTACTCCTTGTAGTGTGATAGTAACCTTGGAATGTTTGAAGTTTTCTGCTTTGTGGCATCGTGCTTGATAAAAATTTTCGAGTTGTGGGTTCCGAAATCGTGAGGGAGTTTTCAGTAGAATGATCTTGTTTCTTATATTTGCCAGGGAGGTGATCCAAATGGGAGAAAAAATTTTGAACTGAATGAAACTAAATTGCTGAAAATTAAATTGGAAAATTAAACTTGAAATTTTAAAATACATAGTTACTGTATAAATTTTGATGAAAAATATTGTAATGTGTAATGGAAATTGGGCAGGTGATTGAAATAAGTTGAATGATAAATACATTGAATTAAATCATGAAAATTACAATAAATTTGAATTATAATGAATATAAAATAAAATGAAGTAAATTACATATACATAGAAATCTAAATGAACTGTAACTGGCAATAAATTCGAAATGATAAATTAAAGCATTTTGAATTATCTAACAAAGAAAGGACATAAGTATATATTTGGCACCAAAATTTTCGAATTGAACAAAAAAAGAACCCCAAAATAAACCACCAGCAAAAATTTCAGGCGCTGAAATCCATTTTTTGTGAATTTTTGAAAATTCCCACCCAGTATAAAAAAAAATGTAAAAAAAGTCGGGTCAGAATTTTAATAAATTGATGAAAAAAAGGTATACGAGTTGAGCTCCAAAACTCAGTTTTTGCCCAATTTTCGACCTGCTGCGTCAATTGGTGGTTATTTCAAATTGTTCTGGAGCTTTCATCCAATTTTGAGATGCTCTGGTTTTTGAAAAAACGGTGTGAGTAGAGTGAAAATGAATTTCAGCTTGGTTTGTTTTTGTGAACCACTCCTCGATAGATTCAGGTTCATATTTTTAAAATCTTCGAATACCAATTCAAATCCTTTTTTTTTCTGTGGTTATTTCTGAAAAAAAAAAATTGAAAAATCATAGTTCAAAAACGCATAAATGAAGAAAGCTGTTATCATACTTTTTTTGAAGATTTTCCGAAATCTTGGCTTCTCAAGTTCGTGAATAAAACAAGAAAAAATGTGTCGCTTTATGCCAAAAATACTAAAATATGTAGTATAAAATCTTGCCTTTTTCAAAGTTGTTTCTTACAAGAAATTTCAACAAAGTCTTAATTTTTTTTCAAAAAAATCCCAAAAGTTTATCGCTGAAAAACATACTTGACTTCCTCAAAGTTAAGATTGTTTGACAAAAATTACGAAAACATTCCCGGTTTTTACCAAAAAGATGTTTTGGCGAAAATTGCAAAAAAATATTCTTTTTTTTGTTAATAATTCCCAAAGAATCCTACCTAATAATTAATAAACCATCCCAAAATTCTCGTTTTTTAAGCGGAAACAGTATGAATGAATGGAGGGCAAAAAATACGTTTTCAATGCACTAAATTTAAAAAAAGAAAAATCAATCTTTCAAAAAATTCAAACACACATAACCAAGCAACGAATAAATCCTATTTGCGCATTCCTGGCTCAAAATCCGGCTGGCTTTCAGGTAAATACAAAACATAAAAATATACTCGGCCAACGAATTGAAAACACCGGTCATTCTCTATGAGATGAAAATACCAAATACGTAAGCGAGCCGACGAGCACGTTGAAGTGAAAGATCAAAGGTAAATTTAGCGATTATCGGAAAGAGCTTTTTGGTAGAACGCTGGCAAGTATACCTAGAGGAAGGAAAGAAAGGGCAGAAATAGGTACACTATATAGAAAGAGAAAAAGAACGGAAGGAATTTCTGTGCTCGTTGTCTTCGTTAGATTTTGGCTTTGATTTCGTTGTGCGATGATGACGATGACTACTACTATTATTTTGGTAATAATTGAAAAAGCTAGCTATATAGGTTACATTGGGGACGAAAAGGGTATAAAATCATGAGAAAACGTAGATACAATAGAAAGATATCTATACGGTGGAAATTAATATTATTGCTACAACGACGATATTCGGTCTTGGAAGAAGAAGCGAATCGAACAGAAGCGAGGTAATTGGTGTATCGTTGTGAGAATAAGAAAAATACGCAACATATTCTACAGAGCTCTATGAGAACAGAGACTAGCAGAGTTTTACGCTCGGCTATTTCTCTGTCTGCGAAATATACACAATTGCTAAAATGATACCCAATACCCATTGTTACGAGGAGGAGGATGAGAAGAAATGTCGCTTGTACCTTCCCGTAGGTAATGGCGAATCGTTCGATCTCATTTCTCGTTTTCGCTGCTTGCGAATAAAATATGAAATTCAAATTATTGTAGGTAGCACAGGACGTTGTTGAATTAGAAAGAAAATTCTCACTCGAGAGTCTAGAAACAAACAGTGTACCGCACCACATGTCACGTCGAGTTGGGTAAATAGCAAAGGTTGTGTTTGAAATTAATCCTCTTACTCAAGCTGAAATAACGACCACCGTCTTGTGAAGACTGCAAAAGAAGTAAACCGAGCTGTATGGTATACAGAAACCACAGCAGGAACGCTCGCTGCGTGTGTACGTTTGTTGGAATCTTGTCTACTAAATAGATACCTGCAGCTTTTTTCTCGTATACATACTTCAAATAAGATACTCTCGAGCACTGGGGCAACAAGCAGACAGGGTGAAATACTCGAGTATTGTTTTGTGAAGAATATAGACCAAACGACCCAACTTGACGAGATGAAAAAAAGCAACAGAGGTGGTTACTCTGGGTTTTTTACATGTTCTCCTCTATGGCATGGTATAGGGTAGTACTTGTTGTTTATGTTAACTTTGGTGTACCCCTGCTCTGCTCCGGCACTGGAAGTGTAAATTTAACGATTTACAGCAGCGTTGACGTTGTACATATACGAGCTTCGGGGCTTGTTTCATGTTACTACATGTATAAGGGCTGGAGGAGCAGGAGCAGGAGCCTTCATCGTCGTCATGGTGGGTTCGTCAGCCCGACTATGGCTGTCGGATAAATCGAGTTAATCTGTAATTGAAAAAAAGAAAATGGAAAATATATAAAAAGCGAGTTGATGTATAATATGTAAAAACGTCGTAAATCGAATTTTTCAAACCTGCCTCTCATCGTTTACCTTCCTCATATACAAGTACGTGTGCTGTATCGGATCCTGTTCGATAAAGCTGATGAAACTGGAAGCGTGTATAATTTAATCCGTGTCTATATAGAGTGATATCGATATCGATAACTAGCTTTATCCGCGAGATTAGGCTGGTAAAATTTTATTTACCGGCCGAATAAATGGAAAAAAATCACCTTAGGGTTCGCCGAACACGTAGAATTGCGATTCATTCATTGGAAAATGCTTCCTGTTGGAAGGATGTGTGGGAATATCGATGCCAGCAAATTATTGTACAGCTTTCATTATTCGTGCTCTGAAATTATTATCGTAAAATGCACAGTAATTAGTCTACAAGTCCAGTTGGCAAAAAGTGCTCTAAAATTTGAATTTTGATGACTTAGAAAACAAAAAATTCAGCTGGCTTTTTGTAGATATGGGTCTAAAATGTCACGAGATGAGAAGACGTGGGGTATTTTGAATTTTCAAAATGGTTCAGCTGAGCCACTCCAACGCCTTCATTGGCCTCCAAAAATTTTCGCTGAAAATTGAATAAATGGTGTGCGCTGTGGTTGATTTGGTTTTTTGAAACACCGAGTTCGACTAGCAGCAGATTTTCTCCATTTAGAGCTTCTTCAACGACTGAGAAAATTGGTTCTCAAGGGTGCATCATTTTCAACTTTTTTTTACAAATTTTGATGGAACATGGCAAAAAAAACATGGCCAAATGACCTCAATTAGACATATGTGAAATTTAAGTTTTTGGCTTACATTTAAACCCCCCCTCCTTCATTGACTTCAAAATTGAGGAAATATGAATGAATTTTACGATATTTTGATTTCTTTTTCAGTTCATCTGATGGTTTCTTGATGTGTTTGGTACTTGGATATCATCTTTTTTAGGCCATTAAAAAGTTCAAAGTTCATTTTTTTCGAGTTCGGGACTTCTCAAAATTATTGTGTTTGTCCTTGCATACCTTCAGAATATGATAATTTTGTAATTATCTCCTTGAAATGGTCGTTGGGGAAGTCGAATAACAAAAATCTCTCTAAAAACTAAAAAAATCTCATGTCACAGAATTTTTTTGTTTTGATTTTTTTCTTATTTTTGGGAAAAAATGAAGGGAGGGGAAAGGGTGTTGGAGAAGCCAAATCAAAAAAATAAGCTTAAATTCTTATTTAGCCCTCCCGAAAACCCAATAAACCATGCATCACACAATTTTTCCAATTTTTAGAAAATGAAGGCGCGTCAATGATGGGCCCAGGGGGAGTTGGAGAAGTCGAATCAGAAAAATGAGTTGATATTAGTACTCAGCACCCTTTAAAATGTATAAAACGATATGTCACACGATATTTGACATTTTATTACATTACACCAGAATTTTGAGCATGTACTCCCCCCCTCCCCCCTCCTCAACAACAGCCCAATCGCGAAGAGTTCATAGTTGTAAATATCGTGAAAATGTGTGCAATCTGTATTTTTTTTTCAAATTTGTAAATTATTGCTCCAAAATTTTGCAAGCTTTTGAAATTTGAGCTTTCAGGCAAATATTTTTTTGAGTTGCTGTAATCTAGAACAATCAGATTCCAAATTCAGATCCCCTCCCCCCCCCCGGTCCAATGGGTGGTTGAGGTGCCATAACTATGATTTTTTTCCTCGCAGGTCGATTTTCTGAATGAGCTTTCCAGATCCATTTTTTCTTTCAAGTGGTCAAAAAAGTAAATCATTTGCATTTTTGTTTTTCTTGCACATTTTCAAACTGTGTTGATACGTCTTAAGTTGATTTGCCAATTTTTTTCAAATTCAGGTAAGATTTTTGCTCAAAAATTTCAGCTTTTGAGCCCCACATTTTTTTAAACTGGTCCAAAAAGTAAATCATTCAAGTTTTTGTTTTTTCTCACAAAATTTTAACCTGTGTTGTTGAGTCTCAAGTTAATTTGCCAATTTTTTTCAAATTCTGGTAAGATTTTTGCTCAAAAATTTCAGCTTTTGAGCCCCACATTTTTTTAAACTGGTCAAAAAAGTAAATCATTCAAGTTCTTGTATTTTTCACAAAATTTTAACCTGTGTTGTTGAGTCTCAAAGTCAGCTTGTCTATTTTTCCCCCAAATTTGATGAGATTCTGAGCCCAAAATATTTTCTAACTGGTCAAAAAAATGAACATGCTATCAAAAAAGTAAATCATCAAGATTCTCGTTTTGCTCACAAAATTTCAATCAACATTGATCGGTCGGCTCTAAATTTTTCAATTCTCATAAAACATTTTTTTAATAAAGTCAAATAGGTTAACACTCTAAATAAAAAAAAAAAACAATTTAAGAAAAAAGTCACTGGAAATTTATGTTTACTCTCAAGAAATCTTAAGTCCTTTTTGACAGGTTTGCAAGGTAAGGTGGTATTCTAAAATATCTCATTTAAAAAAAAAAAAAAAAAAAAATTAGAAAATAGAAATGGGGGTTTAGGTTTTGACGCTCCGGCGACCCCTTACTGCAGCTCCATACTGCCAACTGTTTTCAATTTCCTAGAGCACTTTTTCCAACTGGGATTGCATAGACTGTAAAATAGAAAATAAAAATGAAAAATCATTTAAAAAAAGTTGAAAACTTTCGACGAACAGAACACTTTTATCCAGTTACTCGTATATCGTGATCGTCTCAACATTCAAGTATCTTGTTTCAACGCGTAGGAAGTTGCAATGTAGGCTATCCGAAGTTCAGCCAACTCAGCATAAAATGGTGGAGGTTGAGCTAAAAACAAACGATAGTTTTTTTAAATTAAAAATACCTATACATATAATATATTTTTCTCTAAAACAAATTCATTTGTTTGTATGTTCACAGGAGGCAGAAATGTGACCATATCGTTAGAATCACGTACCGGTCATGTAAACATGAAGGCAGTAGCTGGTATGATGTTGTTTATTCAGCATTGGTATTGGTTCCCGTTGGCGCACTGTTTAGCGTTGGCTTTCACACCTACGGCTATAATTGCGTTGAATTCTAAATTAAAAGTGAGTATTACTCGTATTATTAATAACATATGATATCGTATAGTCGAACAAGTTACTTTTGACGTAGGTACAGGAAAAAAAACGCAGTCTGATTCGAAAAGGGTGTTTTTATGGAATAGGTAAGATTACTAGGTGTAGGTAGTCTTTCTTTATCTACGAGATGGTAGTTTAGGTAGTTGTAATTTTACAATAAACGCTAAGTAGTGAGGTGAAAAGAAAGATGCCTACGAAAATATGATTCAATGAACAGTACGTACGTATTTTTAAAAGATTACCCTGAGTCTTCGTACGATGTAGTACCCTACACAAGTAAAGCTACTTTTAATAAGAACGTTAAAAATGTTTGAAAGCTTTCATTTTCTAAATAGCAGTCGAAAACGAAGACGGAAGAGGTTTTTTCTCGAGCTATATGCGGATGTGTATTTATAATACCTACGATGTACTTATTTAAACATATAGTACGATGCATGTATTTGTATGAACGAATCTACAGCGTTCTTTAGATTGAATGTAAAAAAAAAAGACAGAGAGAGTAGGTATACAGCTCTTACTTTTATATAGTCTCGAACAGATTCGTCAAAGAAGGGTTTTACATTATAGCAAGGTGTATTGCGTACACACATATAAAAGAGATGAAAGCAGAAATGTACAGTGTAAGAAAATTATACTGTAAAGGTAGATATACGATTTTCCTGAAAGATGTAAATAAGTACGCGAATGGAAGGATTTTTCTCAGTATCAGCATTTTACTGGGTGTAAGTTTTGCTCGGTGCTTCGAAGCTTCGATTACGATTTAGATTAAATTTCTTCGTCGTATAGGTAGCTGGTATCGTTCGACTAGTTCCTGAAAAAGCTTTATATAAGTTAATACATCGTTATAATTATCGGGAACGAATTATTAATATATTCCTCGTATTTGTTTGTATGTTATCGTAGATGCCTAAAATCGAATTCCGTAGCAATGCTAAACCTTCGTTGTTCGGTTACACTCCACCGTTGGAAGAGAAAAAGAAAGACGATCGGGAAAAGGTAGCCACAGCTGTATTGAGTATCGCTGCTCGAGCCAAGAAACGAGGTGTATCGGTGAAGCATGTATTGGAGACTCCTTCGGCCGCTGTACCTAGTACTTTATCGGTATCGAATGTAGCTTCGGCTTTGTCATCGTCGTCGTCGACTTCTTCGTCGTCTTCGAATGCTACCGCTTCCAATGCTGCGGAAAAGATGGATGTGGTAAGTGGAGTAAATCAATACCTAGATTATATGATGGTTAGATTGGAATTCGATATTGAGTACGCACCGTTTCTGAGTAATTAGTATTGAGTTGGATATACTTGTCGATGGTCTTTTTTTCTCCAATACTACCGGAAAGATATTGTACTGGGAAAGAATAGAATTAGACGTTTAGTATTCACGATTTGGTAATCGATAGAATCGGAATTGAGTACTCATACTCACCATCATTTTATTGCTGTATAGTGTATTGGTCTGTCAATGAAATACTAATTCGTGTTTGGTTTCAGGACGAAGTAAAGGAAGACGATAAAAAGAAGGAAGATAAGGATAGTAAAGATAAAGAGAAGGAGAAAGACGGCGAAAAGAAACCCGAGGAGAAGAAACCGGAACCGAATTTCGAAATACTTTCGAATCCTGCTCGTGTTATGAATCAACAGGTTAGTGTTTCGATATAGGTATTTGAATCTTTTACTGTTCGTGAGCGAACTATCGTAGTCTGTTCGGGATCTTGTGTTAACGATTTTAATGAATCTTTTAATTATTATCATTTTTTGATCATCAAAATTCAAAATTCAAAATTCAAAAATGAAAACAAGTTTCTTATCATTGTCGTTTTTGTTATCAAAAAGTGAGCATTTTCGAAGCATCGTCACTTCGTGATATCACGTAGACTTTTGACCCTGATGATTTTAGATTTTTTTAAATTTTATTTATCACTTTTTAGTTTTTTTCAATAGGTATAGTCCGGCATAGGACAATAGGAGTAATTGCACCCCCCCCCGCCGATCCTCCGGGACAACTTTTTTCTTAAAAGGGACATCCTAAGGAACATTTTAAAGCAAACTTGCCAAAAAAAAGTTGGCCTTACTTACAAAATGGCGGCCATTTTGATTGACAGGTCAGCCAAAATCGCAGATTTTGCGTTGTAACATAGGACTTGCACGAACTTTTTCAAACTTTACAAAGGTAGATCGAAAGATCATGCAAAAATTTATCACCTGTCAAAATTTCAAGTGCTAAAGTGCGTTTTTCGATTTTTGGTGAATTTTCGAAAATCGAATTTAGGCCAAAAATGAGGGAAAAAATCAAAATTTTACCAAATTGACCAAGAAAGCTGAAATTTGGGATATACCCTATTTTCGACATGCCAAATCGATAGGAAACGGTTTCAACCCGTTTTGAGCAGTTCTGGAGCCACCAGCAAATTTTTGAAACTCGAAATTCCCACAAAGTTCCATCAAATTGGAGTTGTAAAGCTAAAATTTATTCTAAAAACTAATTTCAATACGCTACGAAGTACTGCAGGTGAATTTCAAGTCGTTTTGGAGCCTCCAGCGACTTTTTGAAAATTCCTAAAGCCTCCAGCAGATTTTTGAAACTTTAAATTCTCACAAAATTTCATCAAAAATGGAGATGAAAAGCTGAAATTTACTCTACACTCCATTTTTAACACCCTCTGAAGACGACTCCAGCTGAGTTCAAGTAACTTTAGGGCCTCCAGTCCACAGACTTTTTTTGAAAATTACTGGAGCCTCGAGCAGATTTTTTGAACTTTAAATTTTCACAAAATTTCATCAAATGGAGATGGAAAGCTGAAATTTACTGTACACTCCAATTTGAACATCCTCTGAAGACGACTTCAGGTTGGTTCAAGTCATTTTAGGGCCTCCAGCGACTTTTTTGAAAATTACTGGAGCCTCCAGTAGATTTTTTAAACTTGAAATTTCCCCAACATTAATTTATCAAATGGAGTTGGCAAGCTGAAATTTACTTCGCAGACTACATGGTGGTTTCAAATGGTTTTGAAGCTTCCAGCTACTTTTAGAAAATTTCAATTTTCCTACAAAACGTCATACAACCTTTCAGAAAGTTGCTGGAGGCTCCAAAACTACTTGAAATTCACCAGCAGTCAACTTCGTAGCGTATTGAAATTAGTTTGCAGAATGCATTTCGACTCTCCATCTTGGTTTGATAAAATTTTGGGGAAATTTCAAGTTTCAAAAATCTACTGGAGGCTCCAGTAATTTTCAAAAAAGTTGTTGGAGGCTCTAAAATGACTTGAAATCCACCAGAAGTCGTTTTCAGAGTGTATTAAAATTGGAGCGTAGAGTAAATTTCAGCTTTCCATCTCCATTTGATGAAATTTTGTGAAAATTCAAATTTTCAAAAATCTGCTGGAGGCTTTAGGAATTTTCAAAAAGTCGCTGGAGGCTCCAAAACGACTTGAAATTCACCTGCAGTACTTCGTAGCGTATTGAAATTAGTTTTTAGAATAAATTTTAGCTTTACAACTCCAATTTGATGGAACTTTGTGGGAATTTCGAGTTTCAAAAATTTGCTGGTGGCTCCAGAACTGCTCAAAACGGGTTGAAACCGTTTCCAATCGATTTGGCATGTCGAAAATAGGGTATAACCCAAATTTCAGCTTTCTTGGTCAATTTGGTAAAATTTTGATTTTTTCCCTCATTTTTGGCCTAAATTCGATTTTCGAAAATTCACCAAAAATCGAAAAACGCACTTTAGCACTTGAAATTTTGACAGGTGATAAATTTTTGCATGATCTTTCGATCTACCTTTGTAAAGTTTGAAAAAGTTCGTGCAAGTCCTATGTTACAACGCAAAATCTGCGATTTTGGCTGACCTGTCAATCAAAATGGCCGCCATTTTGTAAGTAAGGCCAACTTTTTTTTGGCAAGTTTGCTTTAAAATGTTCCTTAGGATGTCCCTTTTAAGAAAAAAGTTGTCCCGGAGGATCGGCGGGGGGAGGGGGTGCAATTACTCCTATTGTCATATGCCGGACTAATAATTATGTTTCATGAATTTCAACGTGAATTTTACTGTTAATTACAAAAATCGTTTATTCATTATTACATTTAATTAGGGAGTAAATTATCGAAAAAATGCAAAAAAAAGTTTTGAAATAAAAAACGAAAAAAATCCGAACGTAAAATTGTTTTGGCGCCGCGTTATCACGAAGGCATTTTGATTTTTCAAAAACCGGATTGTCCGATTGGCAACATGGCAACCTTGACATCGATGTCGATGATCTGTGACGTATGAATCATAAATCCTTATAAGGAATGTTGTTCAAGTTCATTGTTCGACCTTCGGCATAGTTCAACTAGTTTTACTCGGAAATTGTTTACGTTCGCTTATTCCGCGTGTTTTCTCGATTATTTTTCGCGTAATGCGGTTAATTTAATTAATTTATCGATCGTTTGTCTAATTCGTAATCGTTTTACAGCTGAAACACCTCCAGTTGGTGGAGGAAAACGCGTACAAGCCGTTGAAGGATATAACTATCGGTGGCATTATACTTTTCCGTCACGTTAAAAAATCTCACGAGGATAAAGAAGAACTCGTCGAACCAGTGGCTGGTAAGTTGAATATAAAATTTAATTAATAATTATCGATACACCTTCGCACCAACCACACACCACCTACTACGCCAACGAGATGAGTGAAATGTGAAAAACTATCCTGGCTTCCTGCGCTTCCGGTCGGTCTACGTTCGTATGGTTGTTGACGCTGACGATGGCGATTACTGGTCCAGATAATGGAAGATTTATTGCGTATTAATGACGAGGAAAAAAAAGCATCCGAAATATAGTGTATATTTTGACGGGGCTGCAGCACCGGCAGCCGACAATGGAGCTCGATAAGAATAAATCAATTTAACGAGTCGATTTGTAAATAACCGAACGTACGTACGTAGATCTAGCCACAGAGCTCCAGCAAGCGAGAGCGACGACGTAGTCAATTATCATTCTACTAACGAGTAATTTACGATATGCTAGTGACACCTTGGCGAATAGGTGGTGTTTGTGTATCTGATTCAGATTGATAGGTTTAGATATTAGTATTACGAAGTACGAACTATACCAAGTGTTTATCTAACGACGATGGTTTGGTTTTTTTCCTTCTCTGTTACAGCTTTTGGGCCGAAATTGGACGACGAAAAGGAAGCCGATCCTCCCGAACCGTTCGAATTCAAAGACGAATAAATTAAACGCATTTGAATGTTGCTTTTATTCACGAGTCTAGCTCGTTTAAGCTAATAGACGAATAAGAAGTTAATTAATAAGATGATTTAATATTCATAGCGCTTCGTGTGAATGAATTTTTACTCTTTAGTGTTTTTTTTCTCGCTCTTTGTGAGTTTGATTTTATTTTAATTTTTTTTCATTTTCAATGTGCGTATAATTTTTTTTCCTTTTTCATTAATTAATTGAGTAAAATATTAAAGTATCGAGGATATTTTTTTTTAGAGTTTTAATCCGGGTTCGTGTTAAGATATAAGTGAGGTGTTTAGTGAATGTAGTGAATAGCAGATGTAATTAGTCGTCGGTCTTCAGTCGTCGTTGTAGTCGGTCTTCGGTCATCGCGTCGGTAAGGTAAGCTCACATTGCAGTGATATTTTTGAAATTTTAGTAGGTAGATCAGGCATTGCATATTGAAATTTTGAAATTTACGTTGGATCATTCGTCGATTGAATGACCAGTGTGATGAATTTTTGTTACTATTCTGTCGATGTGTTACAATTATTACGAGTCGTTTAAACGTATTATATTACTTTCTGATCGTTACTATTGGAAAAATAATGTTGTTTGAGTAATATTATGAATGATACGTACGTCTGCTATGTACTTATGAATGAATTCATCTTCCAAGAGGTCACCTTGTGAACCTGATGGTGGAATGATCTAAAATCATTCACGGTTCTGGTTATGATTATACTCGATTTGCTAGAAACAGCTTTGTCAGCATTCTTATTTACCGAATATTTTATGCAATGATTGGTGTTCATCATGCTTGAGATGTTCGAAACATTTCTAGTTGAATGAAAAGTATTGATGCTTGAATTTTTTATGAAGTTTTTTAGGTATTGTTTTTTTTTTCAAATTGCCATTTGGAAATTTCTTCGATTGTGTTTTTTCCTGTTTTTTGGAAGAAGCAGACTGACGTGATGAGAAGGAGACCTCCTGTAATTTATCAAAGCAAGTACCCACAGTTATTTGGTGTTTAATGCTTAAGCGATCGATGATCAAGATGTGGATTTCTAATCCCTTTATGTTTATAATATTTAACAGACGATGCTTTTACTAACACAGGAAGGTATATTTGAAATAACTATAGGAATGCTGTGTTACATATCGTTTGTTAGGTTTTTGAGGTGCTGAGCTCAAAAATGAACTTGGTTTTTCGATCTGGCACTTCCTCTCCCCCCCTCAGGTATCCGAAATTGGGGTCTGAAAATGAAAGAAAGTGATAATGCCGTATGGCACATCGTTTGTTACGTTTTTTTACAGTAGTCCAGTCCGAATACAATTAACTTGTTTCTTTGATCTAACCCCTTTCGAAGCTCTATCACAGACACTTCAATTTGGTCCAAAAATAGAAAAAAATTATGATACCGTGTGACATATCGTTTATTAGGTTATTAGGGATGCTGAGTTCGAATATGGGCTTGATTTTTTCGTTGGACCCTCTCAACCCTCACTATAGGCACCCGAAGGTGACCTGAAAATGGAAGACAAATAAATATTGTCGTGTGATATATCGTTTGTTAGGTTTTCAGGGGTGCCAAGTCCAAATATGAATTCGGTTTTTTGATCTGACCCCTCCACACCCCCCCCCCCCCCACTTCCACTTAAATTTGGTACAAAGATTTGAAAAAAAATAACTATGTCGAGTGACATATCGTTTGTTAGGTTTTCGGGGGTGTCGAGTCCGAGTATGAACTTGGTTTTTTTATTTGGCCCCTCCAACCCCTACTACAGCTGTTTCAATTTGGTACAAAGATTTGAAAGAAATGACTATGTCTTGTGACCTATCGTTTGCTTGGTTATTTGAGGTGCTGAGTTCGAATATGAATTTAATTTTTTGATCTGACCCCTCCAACCTCCACCACACCGCCGCTTCAGTTTGTTAAAAAATTTGAAAAAATGACTACGTCGTGTGACATATCGTTTGTTAGGTTTTCAGGGGTGTCAAGTCTGAGTATAAACATAGTTTTTTTATTTGACCCCTCCAACCCCACCCCAGCTGTTTCAATTTGGTAGTTAGATTTGAAAAAAATGACTATGTCGTGTGGCATATCGTTTGCTAGGTTATTAGTGGTGCTAAGTGGGAATATGAACTTAGTTTTTTGGTTTGACCCACTCAATTTCCACTGTAGGCGACTCAAGATGGAAGAAGATGGCGATTATAGGTGCCGAGTCCGAATATGAACCTAATGTTTTGATTCCCGCCCCTCCCTCCTTCCAATCACAACTACAGGCACCCTAATTTGGTTAGAAAATGAAAGAGACTGATAATGTCGTGTGACACCTCGTTATTTTGGTTTTTAGAGGTGCGAAGTCTGAATATCAGGGTGTCTACCTGGTAGTGAAAGTAGTGAAAAAATAGATAGTGATTTTGAAAGTCGGTGGTAAAAAAGTAATGTTTTTCAGCAATTTTGCTTAAAAGGTAGTGAAAAATGAGAGTAAAAAATGGTTCATTTGTCGACTTTTTTAGAACTTGAATTACATACATATTTTTGAAAGCTTTTGCCCTCGCTTGATTCGGGCTATTTGCTGGTTTTTTTTTTCGATTTAAAATACTCATGTTCAAATTTAAGAAATGGTCGAACTTTCAGTCAAAAAAATACTCCCTTACCTCCATAAAAAAAACGTTTTTTTTTTTACTTTTTGAAAGCTTTCTTAGTCTCGCTTCACTCAACAGCCTCGTTAGCTTTTTTTTCAAGTTTGATTTTTTTTCAAGTTTGATTTTTTTTTAAAAATAATCATTTCAGTTTTAAAATTTTGAAGCGAAAATAATAAACTTCTTCATTCATCACCCCAAAAAACAACGTTTTTATACCCCTCGAAATATGGTAATTTTCGATAGCTTTTTCAAAAAATTGGTACATGTTTTTCCAAATGTTGTTCTTTTCCATTAATTTTTTTTCGTTTTTTATTTTGAAAAAAGTTCTTTATTCTCCCAATTTCATTACAGCAACAAGAACCTTAAAGGTGGAGATAAAATCAATAATTTAAGCGACAAAATCATATTCTCGACATCGGCTTGCTTGAAAAAAATCTCGGGATGTTTGAAGACATTGGAAAAGCGAAAATTGTAATGTAAAATTTTGCCTCGTCCACCCCCTTCCCCTCTTGAAAAATCCCAAGTGTTTAAAAAATGTCCTGCTAAAGTCCTGCTTTTTAATTTTGAAATTTTAATTGATGGACTAGACTTCTTGAAAAATCGCTGCTAAAAAAAATCCTTCATCTTTCATATTTGAAAGAATTGTATTCTCGAAATATGTAGTTGATTTGTTAATTTTTCGAGTTTGCTCATTTTGTATTTTTAACATTTACTTACTTACTTAGGTATAGTTACCTGCACATGGAAAATTGTAACAACTTGAATAAATGTAGCAATGGTTATATATATAAAATCATTGAATCGATTTCAAATTGATGAAAACGTGTATTTACTCCAATGTAAAAAATTACAAAATTCAAAAAAAAGAAAAATCTTTGGAGGGGGGGGGGTAAAAATATTTTGAAAGGCAGTGATTTTTTTTTGAAAGGTAGTGATATTTGGTCAAAAAATTCCGGTAGACACCCTCCTGCTGCTTTTTTATCACTTTTCATCGAAAAGCATTGGAGAAAGGGGAAAACATTTATAACGCACATTCGATTTCGAGCTGAATTTCTATCTGTGATTTGATTTTGGTTTGGGTGGATATTTCGTAGAGTTTGCGTTCTCCAAGCGTAACATTTTGACAATTAGAAAACCAGATGTGTTTTCTTTTTTTTTTTTTTTTCATTCTTGTAAGTGAAATCAGGCAAATTAAGTATCCAACCAGCTAGAAAATGTGTCCAACGATGTGATTACAATCCACTTTTCCCAAAGTACACGCTTTGAAAGTTCGCAAGAAAAGATTCTTCAACTCTCCTCGATCCATTCAACTTCAGTATGGACAAACCTCCCGAAATACACCGCAATATTTCCAAGAAACGTAAAAGAAAAGTACGACGGATCAAGGCTTCTCGAAATCTTAAAATCGATCCGCATAACCATTTTTTTTTCACAGCCAGTTGAATGATTACCTACTCTTCAATCTTTCAAACATTCTGCAAAATGCTTCACCACGTTCTTCGAAATTCCGCCATTGATCGTACGAAGCACACGAAGGAGACAGCAATACGGTCGCCTGATCTTCTTCGCTATTTTTAGAGGCTTCTTCAAAAGCCATTCTAAAAGCAGTCTCTAGATCGCCACATTTAACATAGTTGACTCCACCTTCGTTCAAAGTGTTGGCAAAAGCTTCGGTCGATTCGCCAATCAAGTAAGCTTTTTCGATATTTGAAAAATATTCTCTTAGCGATTCGATACCACCTTCTTTACTCCGGCCACCGACGATCCAATGTATTCGTTTGTAAGACGAAATCGCCTTCTGCGTCGATTCGGCGTTCGTTGCTTTGCTATCGTTGACAAAAAACACATTCGATACTCTGCCCAATGGTTCGTTTCTGTGTTTCAATCCTGCAAACGATTTAATTCCATTTACGACAACGTTTCCATCGATTCCCAGAATTTCACAAACTGCGCACGCGGCTGCGATATTTTCAGCGTTAGATATGACATTTATCTTCGCTTCACCTTGGTTGATATTCGAATTCGAAAAAGGTGACGTAGAAGCCAATACGGAGATCTTATTTCCAGCAAATTGGTCGAATATGCGAGCTGTAATTCTGTTATCGCATCCGATAACGGCGACTTTACTTCTGTCGATTAATTTCTTCTTGATCTCGACGTAATTCTCCATATTTCCGTGTCTATCTAAATGATCCGGTGTAATATTCAACAATACGCCGACATCCACGTCAAATTCGTTCATCAACTCTATTTGAAAAGAAGACAATTCGATAACGTAAATATCCGAATCATTATCCAAATTCAACACCGGATTACCCAAGTTACCACCTACGGATACTTTTTTGCCTGCTAGCTGTAGAATGTGCCCTATTAAAGACGTAGTCGTTGATTTCCCATTCGTACCTGTAACTGCGATTACTTTCTGCTGGTCTGTTTTCATTTCGAGGAATAGATCTATATCGGATTTGATCTCGCAGTTTGATTTTTTCGCTAGTTGAACAACTTCGTGAGGCTTGGGATACGAAAAAGGTACTCCGGGACTTAATATCAATGTTTTTAGTTCACGCCAGTTCCATTCTTGAGGAGGGGTAAAAATTGTACCTGGAGGACAGATGGTTTTCGCGTTGGTTACTCGTTGCTGGTTGTCATCCCAGGCGTACGTTTTGCTGACGTTACTCTGGCCAAAAGCTTGGATGGTAGATAAGCCTGTCTTGCCGAGCCCGAAAACGGCCACAACTTGGTTTTCATATTTGCCATCTAGTTGTCTCATTTCGATATTTTGACGGCAGCACGTTACAGAAGGTGGTTCGCGAATGACGATTGTGATAATAATTATAACAATATGCGATGTGCAGAAAAAACTCATTTCTGTTCAACGTTTCACGTATAAAATTATAACTGCTCGTTAATCTTTCATTTATAGTGGTTTTATCATAGAAGGAAATTATCAGTATTTATTTATGTAAGTATCAGTACACAAGTCCGTCGCAATATAGGGAAGGCAACAACACAGAGTCTACCTTATCGGTCCACCTAGGAGAAAAAGGTTGCTCCCTGTAAAACCGGTATTTACTATTTGTATTTCTTTTTAGTGCATTATTTAAGGAGGAGGTGCGGATTAATTCTATTGAAATCGTTTTTTTACAGACGAAATAAGAAAATTTTGCGGCTTATTAATTATTATGAAAGAAAGAATGACGAATTCTCCATTATCTCAGAAGTTTGCAATAATTTAAACGAATACTCTTGCACTTGGCAATGTACAGGAGATTGAAAAAAAATTTACAAGTGAAAAATTGCAGAAGTTTGCTTTTTTTTCGAAATTCATCTCGAGGACCCCAAAATGTTTTTATATCATAAGAAAGGAAATTTCATTCTCTTTCCAGTGATATAATTATTTTTAAAATCCGCATACGCGATCGCGTTGAAAAAAAGGAACTTTGAGACGAAAATTGCTTAGGAGAAAAAGGTTGCCAATCAGGTGGATCGCGAGGTAGACTGAGAACTTGATTTGAGTTTTTCTCAAAATCCATCTCGCGGACCCTATCATTTTTTTACACCATAAGAAAGGAAATTTTATCCGCTTTCCATTGGTATAAATTTTTTCAAAATCCGCATACGCGGTCCTGCTTGAAAAAAGGATTTTTTCACCTAAAACCTGCTTTCACTATTATAGGAGAAAAAGGTTGCCAGTTATGAATTGAGCCATTTTCCTCAAAATTCATCTGGCGGACCCTACAATTTTTTTACATCATAAGAAAGGAATTTTCATCCTCTTTTGATTGGTATAAATTTTTTCAAAATCCTCACAATTTTTCGTCTCGTAAATTGCATATTTATGAGATGAAAAATGGCTGGCAACTTTTTTCTCCTACAAAGTTTTCTGCTCTAAGTTGGTGTTTTAAAGCGTGTTCGTGTCCGAGGATGTTGAAAAAAATCATATCACTGGAAAGAGGATAAAAAATGCTTTAATATGGTGTAAAAAAATGTTGGGCTCGTCGAGGTGAATTTTGAGAAAAAATTGTTTAATTCATCTCAAACCACTTTTTTTTCTCAAAATTAAACAGTTTTTCACGTTTTTAAGCACGATTGCGTTTGAGGATTTCGAAAAAAAATTACACCGTTGAAAAGAGCATAAAAATTGCTATAATATGACGTGAAAAAATTGTGGGCTCCTCGAGGTGGGTTTCGAGTAAAACTCAAATCTATTTCTGAGTCTACCTAGAGGTCCACCTGGCTGGCAACTTTTTTCTCCTACACAGTTTTCTGCTCTAAGTTGGCTTTTTAAAGCGACTTCGCGTTTGAGGATTTTGAAAAAATTTATACCAATCGAAAGAGGATGAAAATTCTTTTCTTATGATGTAAAAAAATTGTAGGGTCCGCCAGATGAATTTTGAGGAAAATGGCTCAATTCATAACTGGCAACCTTTTTCTCCTATAATAGTGAAAGCAGGTTTTAGGTGAAAAAAATCCTTTTTTCAAGCAGGACCGCGTATGCGGATTTTGAAAAAATTTATACCAATGGAAAGCGGATAAAATTTCCTTTCTTATGGTGTAAAAAAATGATAGGGTCCGCGAGATGGATTTTGAGAAAAACTCAAATCAAGTTCTCAGTCTACCTCGCGATCCACCTGATTGGCAACCTTTTTCTCCTAAGCAATTTTCGTCTCAAAGTTCCTTTTTTTCAACGCGATCGCGTATGCGGATTTTAAAAATAATTATATCACTGGAAAGAGAATGAAATTTCCTTTCTTATGATATAAAAACATTTTGGGGTCCTCGAGATGAATTTCGAAAAAAAAGCAAACTTCTGCAATTTTTCACTTGTAAATTTTTTTTCAATCTCCTGTACATTGCCAAGTGCAAGAGTATTCGTTTAAATTATTGCAAACTTCTGAGATAATGGAGAATTCGTCATTCTTTCTTTCATAATAATTAATAAGCCGCAAAATTTTCTTATTTCGTCTGTAAAAAAACGATTTCAATAGAATTAATCCGCACCTCCTCCTTAAATAATGCACTAAAAAGAAATACAAATAGTAAATACCGGTTTTACAGGGAGCAACCTTTTTCTCCTAGGTGGACCGATAAGGTAGACTCTGTGTTGTTGCCTTCCCTATATTGCGACGGACTTATCAGTACACGAAGTACTACTACAAACTACAAACTTACGTCATATTTTTATAATAGGTCTTGTATTAATTTAGGTTTTAATCTTCTGTTTATTGAATGAAACGAGGTCGACTGGTCGAGAGTAGATAAAAAACAAGCTAGGTCACAGGTGACCTGGCAACGGGTTCCCCGTAACTGGCTAATTTTTGTACTCAGTTGGATCGCTACCATCGCTGACTGTCGCTTGTATAATGTATTAATTATTTCGATTTATTTAATTTCGATGTTGAAATTTTGAAAAATGATTGAATGTTCAATGTTCCATAAATTTTCATAAAAATGATAAAAAATGATGAAGTTGATCACTTAATAGAGGCAAATTAGCATCATATTTCAAAAATAAAAACATTTTTGGCCACCCAAGCTTTTATGATGAAAAATTGTCAAGGGTGGTCCCCTGAATAATCCCTGAGAATTACCACCCCACAGACCCCTTGCTAATTTTTTTATGGGGGGTTGAACCCCCCCGAAATGGGTTTTTTGCAGTTTTATCCTCGGGGGTTGATTTTACGTCAAAAATAGCTTTATTTTTGAGTTCTACGTCAAATTCCCGATCTAGTGACATATCAACTGTCCTTCTACCTCCAAGGGGGGTGGGGCTAGAAGCATTCAAAAAAGGGGGGTTTCCTGAAAAATACATAAAGTTTATAGGCGCCTAAGAGGGGTGAAATGGGCCCCGAGAGTGTTCGGGTTGATACTAGCATGGAAGGTAAGTACCATTGAGAAACTACCGCGTGAAAAATTTCAGATCCACACCACCTCCCCTTTTTGGGGAACCCTCCTTTTCTGAAATTTCAATAACACTTTTCTCGGCCCCATTTTAACCGATTTTGAAAATTTTTCAGGATGTTATGTATATCCTTAGTAGGTATCCCCACAAAAATTTTCAACCCCCTCCCCCCATATTTACCCCTCAAAATGGTGTAAAAATGTGTCTTAGGGAGAGTTGGGGGTAAAATGGGAATTTTGGGGAAACTAACTGAATATTAATGAGAAAGGTGTCGTTTTCTTATGATTCGATACCGCTGAGCACGAATATGACATCAAAATTTTTGCTACACTCACCTAGCTCTCTCCAGATCACTTAGCCCCCTCAATTTTTACTATTGTTAAAAAGCATCAAATAAGTTGAAAATCGGTATTTTGAGGGGTAAATATGGGGGAAGGGGGTTGAAAATTTTTGTGGGGATACCTACTAAGGATATACATAACATCCTGAAAAATTTTCAATGTTATTGAAATTTCAGAAAAGGAGGGTTCCCCAAAAAGGGGAGGTGGTGTGGATCTGAAATTTTTGGCTTTTGGCTATTAGCTATTGGCTCAATTGGCTGGCCTTAATGAAAAAAATTTCGGTTACGGTTAAAGGTAACATTTTTTTCCCATGTTGATTATGTTGGTTACAGTTTTGGTTTTGGAAAAAATTGATAGATGAATAAAGGTTATGGTTATGGTTACAGTTACAGATTTTTGATGGAATTTTTTCGGTTAATTTGGGTTACGGTTTTTTTATGGATCCAAATTTTTAAAACTTGGAATTTTCAAGGCTAATACCTATGAAAAATCACCAAAAAGTCTCACTTTTCTGCTAGAACATTTCTAAAAAGTTTCACTTTTTTTTATAAAAATTAAGTCAAAAATGTTACCATTTTACACAAGGTTTCAACCCCCCCCCCCCCCCCCCCCCAATAACAAAGAAAAAATATTTAAAAATTTTCAAATTAGCTCTGTGTTATGCTTAAATTTATAAATTGTTGAAATCTCGCTTTTCTGCCAGTAATCACTAAACATTCTCACTCTAATGTCAAAATTTCCAAAAAAAAAAAAGTCTTGATTTATTGCCATAAAGCTGCAAAATCATCTCACTTTTTGGATAAAAATGTGAAAAAATCTTTTTTCTTGCCAGTAGGTAATTGACAAAATTGAGAAAAACTTTGAAAAATTGCTCAAAATATCGTTGAAATGAAATTGAAACAACCAAAATCTGATTCTGATGAAATATCTCGAAACATTAAAAAAAAAAAAACAGATCATTGATAATCGTTGCAAATTGTCAGTGGCCTCAACAAAAGTATCGACATTATTTTACATGATTGTTGATTGAAAAAAGTCAGAACATTATCCACAAAGGAGTTAATTGAACTACATTTACAATAATTGATTGAAAATTAACAATATTTTCAAAACTTTATGATGGAAATGCTGATGGTCTTCATTGATGTCTACAATTTATTCTATCTACAATAATCTGCAAGTTTTGATATACATATTAGATACCTTTGCAGATCTGAGATTGGCATTGAAATTCAGGTTGTCTTGTCTTGTCGATCCAGAGTTGATGTTGACTACGAGTATAAGATCAACAAAAGCATCTACAAAATTTTGATCTTGCATAGTTACTTACTTTTGTCGATCTTATAACTGACATCAACTTTGGCATCTTCAAGACGACCTGAATTTCGAGGGTCTACAAAAGTACCTACAAGATGTCGTCACTCGTCATCAAGCAGATACTTCTGTAGATCTTGTGATTGACATTCACCATCTTGATGAGGAAGTTGATGTCAATTACAAGATCTATAAAATATCTTTAGAAATTTCGAGGTGTGGTCGACACATTTGTTGATGTCTGAGTCGACAACACAATGAGAAAAATTTTCCAAGTCCAGAAAAAAAATGGACTAAATATTCTTTTAAGACCTCTCTGGACAACAGCGGCAATGGTCTAGTGGTTAGAGAATGTGACAGAAGCGAGTGGCAACCTATGTTCAATCCCTACCCAGGGCAAGTTTTTTTCTTTAGAAAAAATGCAGGCGAACATGTGAAAAACTTCTCCCTCCCTCTCAATTTCTCAACGAATTGACCAGAAGTACCATTTCTCGTGCAATAATGTTATGATTGAAACATTTTGAAAAAATTTTCCACTGTTTTAAACAAAAGCAGAAACCTAAAAAATGCATATTTTCTTATTTTTGAAATATTTCTCCAATATGTAGATGAACATGTGAAACCCCCCCCCCCCCCCATTTATCAATGAACTCACGAGAAATATCATTTTTCTGGCTATTATTTTGCAAATGAAGCATACTTAATGAAAAAATTTGCCGCCGTTTTAAACAAATGAAAAGAACACCATTTTCGTGAAACTTTTTACTGAATGAGAGGGGGGATTTTTTATGACCTCTACATATGATCTGATTTTTAAAAAATCGAAGACCCATCGCGCGAAAATCCGTCGATTTGGCATAGAATGGCTTTCAGTACTTGAGTTAGATTATCTGCTCATTGTGCATAAAAATTAATGTAGTACCTACGTACGTACTCATCCGATGAAGAACGATGTGAAGATGTTTTTTACTGTTTTGCTTACATAGTAACTAGGTAGGTATGTGAATGTTTTTTTTTTTGAATTCGTTTCTCATCCTTTGTGGTCTATCATATTATTCATATATGTAATTTAATATTATGTATTTTTTACGTAACCTAATTTCAAATAAAGTTCAGTTTTTCAAGTGATCTTTATTCATTTTTTTTTGTTGTATAACTTTGCAAATCCGATCCCATTTATATCACTTTCAATAGATAAATAACAGTCCTGCTAGAAAGCTTATGTTATTAGGTAGAAGTATGATATACTTGAGCTTTTTTCAGTGTTGTCTTTAGCCTTACTCCACATTGACAATATTAAAACGAATTTTGAAAAATGACTCAAAATTTACGCTCGGTTTGGTTCCTACCACAAAAAAATAAGGTACAGAATGAGTGCATGTTAGTTTGTTTTTCAATTTTGTGTTTTTACTCGCAATGCAAGAAAGAAAGTCGGTGTCCACTCTTCTGGAAAACCTGGAAAAGTACAGGAATTTCGGCCGTCCGGAAAAGTAAGGTAATTTCGAAAATTTCGAGCAATTTTCCCTCAAAAAGTCAGAGAATTTTTTGAAAATGTTCATCAGTAATTGTTTAATAATTCTAGTAGTTTTATTGTAGGTATTTTAGAAAAAAATTCCCTCACGTCGCTCGGGTAATTTCGTTTAGTTCGACCGCACAGTGAGCTGTGAGCACCCTCAAAACGGGTGTAATTCAAAAACTTACAGTACACCCTAAAACAACTGTACAATGATATTCTCCCTTATGTTTTTGGGATCGCAGAATACGAATTTGACAATATTTTTTGTAGGGGTATGGGGTGGGGGTCAAGGGGGGAGTCAAAAAATAAAAAATTTGACCATAATGACGTGTGATATGTCGAAATGTATTGCACGGGAGAAGTAGCTGGTAATACTTGAGATAGTGTATTTCAAGATGTCAATTGCCATTTTTGACCGAAAGTGACCCAACGATCTCCACATTCGATTGTAGTGAAAAATCATAGTGAATTTTGTTAAAAAGTTACAAATTTTTTTCTTACTGGGACTTTGACGGCTCCCTAACAGAAAATTCTTCATCCCCCACCCTTCACCCTTCCTACACCCTCGAAAACGTACATTTTGACATATCACACATCATTATAGTCAAATTTTGAATTTTTCGCCGTTTTCACCCCTTCATCCCTCAATGTTCACCCTTACGAAAAAAATATTGTCAAATTCGTGATCTACACCCTCAAAAACATACATTTCGACATATCACTCATTATTATGGTCAGATTTTGAATTTTTCACCCCCTTCATCCCCCACCATTCACCCCTACGAAAAAAATATTGTCAAATTCGTGATCTACACCCTCGAAAACATACGTTTCGACATATCATTCATTATTATGGTCAAATTTTGAATTTTTCACCCCCTTCAACCCCCACCATTCACCCCTACCAAAGAAATATTGTCAGATTCGTGATCTACACCCTCGAAAACATACATTTCGACATATCACACGTCATTATGGTCAAATTTTGAATTTTTCGCGGTTTTCACCCCTTCATCCCCCAATAGTCACCCCTACGAAAAAAATATTGTCAAATTCGTGATCTACACCCTCAAAAACATACATTTCGACATATCACTCATTATTATGGTCAAAGTTTGAATTTTTCACCCCCTTCAACCCCCACCATTCACCCTTACCAAAAAAATATTGTCAGATTCGTGATCTACACCCTCGAAAACATACGTTTCGACATATCACACGTCATTATGGTCAAATTTTGAATTTTTGACCCCCCTCACCCCCACCCCATACCCCTACAAAAAAATATTGTCAAATTCGTATTCTGCGACCCCAAAAAACATAAGGGAGAATATCATTGTACAATTGTTTTTGGGTTTATTGTAAGTTTTTGAATTACGCCCGTTTTGAGGATGCTCACAGCCCACTGTGGGGCGTTGAACCGAACGTTTTGAAAAACGTGATTTTTTTAATGCAAAGGAGGAGTAGGTAGTTTTAAAAATACGGTGTTTTTATTTTGAAAGAAAGGGCTGGAAAAAGAGAACAATCGGTTTGGCTGGAAAACCTGGATAAGTCAGGGAAAATAATTTCCAGAGATGAGTGCGAACACCCTGGACTCGATAATTTACAAAAACGCTTTGAAAGTTTGAAACAAGTACTTGATGATGGTCATTGGTCATGAATCTGTTGATAACGAGCTAACCCAGACCCACGTATTACGTACCCCTACCTACCTATCTACCTACTTATCGGCTAAATTGATCTAACTGTAAGAACTAAGAACGTTTTTAGTGTGATTAGTGAATTTATTATTTTTGGATGAGAAATGATAACAATAACCTGCACTTCTGATATCTCATAGTTGGAACGAATGAGATCATTGACGTTAAAATGTAAATGAATGAGAACATTAATGTGAATTGTGAAGTTCACTAGTTCATAATAGAGGGCCTTTGAAAACATTATCCGGGATTGTTACGGTGAGGTCAATGACGTCAAGACCTTTGGTGAACTAGTTCGAGGAGTACGTTGTGAACTTGGAGTTGTTGTGCTGCTTCCACGTTTCCATTATTCCAGCATTCTATTGTACCTAATCTAGGTTAGTTCTGTTGCTCTTATCATTTCTTCAGTTTGTTTCATTCGTATCTGCAGTCTGGTTAGTAAAGATCTGAAATTTTTTTATTTGCTAGTTTTGTATAGTAAAATTCTTCGTTTTAAAGAAAGTGAATGTAATTCGCGTACCTATGTTGAGTTTGTTTTGTTCAATTTTTAGATACCTACGAAGTACCATAACTTTGCAAACGTTTACGAGTAGGAATTGAATTGTTTTCGTGTTCGGTTCGTCAGCATCTGTAATTTTTATCAGACCTACTCAGGCTTGTGGTTCGTAAGTGCTTACCTATTTTCATTTCGATTTTATTTTTATTTTTTAATTTTCTGTTCATTGGCTAATGGCTTGGTGATTTTTGTTGGTCAATGGTGCGTATATTTTTAAACAAGCATGAACAAAAAATTGTCAATTTCAGGTTACAAAGTACACGATGTCTTCGTCCAGTTCTCCATCGTCGCCGTCTGCGCACGTTCGTAGAGCTTCCATTTCTGAAAACCAATCTACACCGGTGGTAAGATGCACTACTTACAATTAGATACCTACTTGAATAAGCCATAGATATTATACCTCTTTCTTTGATATAAACTGCGCAAAACAGTTTCAAAATTGTCAAGTTGCACGGTGAGCTGTTTTATAGAGATTCTATGTCATACTCAAGGTCAACTGATTCTCCAGAGCATAAATCGAGTATCAGAAATTGGATTACATGCGATATTTACTCTCTTTTTTTTCGTGCTCTGGACCAATTAGCATCGCAATCAGCTTCGATCGTGAAAAAATTCCGATATAGATTTTCTTATTCTCGAAACGTACGGTGAAATTGATCCCGCCACCCCCTTCATATGTTCTGACCACCATAAATCTCGAGCAAAAAGACCCATGGGCAAAACCTGCTCTTAATTATCAACTTCTTGGCAAAGCTTTATATGAATTTATTTTATTTTTCTATTGTTTCAGCAAACCATCATCGTACGGTTTACCAACGTTTCCGAGCAGCTTGCGCAGCTTTTGAACGTAACCGAACAGATTGCGAACGTGGCCGGGCAGTTTATGAATCTGACCGCGCAGCTTGCGCAGATTCCAAACGCAACCGAACAGACTGCGAATGCAAACGTTGCGCAACCATCAATGAACACACCTACAACGAGCCAGGAAAATACTTCCAACGGGTTGACGGATACAAGCCGGACATTGCGGAGGTTATCTCGTCCTAATAGCACCCGCGAAGTAAGTATAATTGATTGTTCAAAAAATTGTGTCGTTTAGTCAAAGCTCTGCTGATTAAGTTGATCTTTTGGACCATGAAATTATTGTAAATAGGTAAATAAAATTCATTTTTTGCCTATAAATTTCAAATAAGCACTGCTTTTTCTGAAAATTGCCAAAAAAAAAGTTTCGAATTTACCAAATTTTCATGAAAGCAAAGTTGACTAGAAAGTCTTCTGTCTGGTAGGTAAACTCTTTCTACGAGAAATGCATGATATGCTTTACCTCCCCTCCCCTTCCCTCTCCACCCATTCCTCCAGGTAATTATTTCTAATTGTAGATATTATGTTCACCACTTTCAGTATCGCTGCAAATATTGTCCGAGGCGCTTTTCCAAGAACCAAGGTTTGAAAAGGCATCGCCAGAAAAAACATAATATGTAGATGGAATCAAAGAAGTAAATAATATATTAACTATAGTTACGCCTAATTCTCTTCATCGTTATTCTACGTATAGGTAATTTTAGGCGTGAAATGTTGCTTACCTGTTGCAGAGTCCAGTATTTGAGAAATTCCAGCACCAACGGCGTTCGCTATTGTAGTAATCTTATTTAGTCGTATTTTTATTCCGTAATAAATTTTGTTGATTTTTTGTGGAATCTGTTCGTATAGTATTAATTAATTCATTTTACAACTCTTCATATTGCCTCCTTAAGTTGTTGTATATTTCAGCTCTGAAAGAAAATTCAAATGATGCAAGTAAAAGTAAAAACTTTCGAACCGAACAAAGCTAGGTCGAAAAATCGTACAATAATAATATATATTTCCAACTAAAATTTCAGGTGTTCGAGTGCATTTTTAGATTTTTGTGAATTTTTAGAAATCAAATTTGGACCAAAACTGACGAAGAAAATCGAAATTTTGCCAAATTTACCAAGAAAGTTGAAATTTGGTGTGTGTTTACCGTATTTTGTATGTGGTGCATCGATTGAAAGTGGTTTCGAGCAGTTCTGGAGCCTTCAGCAAATTTTTTCAAGTTGGAATTTCCATAAAATTTCATCAAAATGAAGTTAGAAACATGACGTTTACTCTACGCCTTCAACCTGCAGCATTGACTGTAATTGGTTTCTGTTCGTTTCCGAGTCTCGAGTCATATTTTGGAAATTTCATGTATTCAAAAAAAAATTCTAAAATGCTATTAAACGTTGGCTCGTATAGACACGATTGGTACTGGTAGGTGAGCTCCTTTTACCGCACTTTTTGAAGATTTGGGATTTTCAAAATATGGCTGTAGGCTTCAGAGCAGCCTAAAATCACCTTCAATCGACTCAGGATGTTGAAATTAGGGTTTGAAGTACCTAAATTAAAGATTTGCTACCTACCTCATTAGGAAAAATTTGAGGAAATTTCAACTCACCAAAATTTGCTCGAAATTGCAGAACTGCTCGAAACGATTCGAAACCATTTTTCAACCTACCTACCCCTCTGAACCCAGCTAAAAATCTTTCTACGATTTATTAGTACATAGTACATATGTATCTGAAATACCTCCATTCTACCAAATTTTGAGCTCAATAAAATGTTCCGCTGGTACTCAAAAATCCAATTTTCCAATTTTTCGTAATTTCGATATTTTAGGAACCCCTGGAAAACTAGAAAGAGTAGAAACCTGCGATTTGCGCCAAACGTAACGTTTGAGGTATATATTCCATTATCTAGATGAGAAAGCTTAATTAAGCTTTTGAACCCTTTTTTTTTTAGAACCCTCCACTTTAGGCACCCCTAAAATAGGCGTTGATGTAAATTTTTTCGAATATGTACGTAAATTAAAGAATTTACACTTGAAAAACATTGGCGAGTGATCGATAATTTTTCATTTGATTTTTTCTGTAACTTTCAAAATTGAATTGAGCCATTTTAGGTCAAATTTTGAGATAGGTATTACTCTTTCAAAAAAAAAAAAAAAAAAAAAAAAAAAAAACATTTAAATCTTGTTTTCACGATTCCAACGATTTTTTTTTTTTGAATTTCCAGTATTGTATTTATAACTTACCTACTTACTTTCTGTAGATATAGTGAACAATCTACTCAACGGTATGTTTTTTTTTTGTTTTGTTTGCAGGACTTTCACTCATTTCATTAGGCGAGTTATTGCGTTATTGCCAAACTGTTTGGAAGATCTATTTTGTAGATTAACATTAGATGGTGAATTTGGTGAGTGTTAATTTTAATACGTACTCTTTTCTCTCATCATCCATGAACATTTTTTGTTTTTTTTTTCTGAAAACTGCAGTTTGGGTAGTAGCTTGTCTACGTACTATTTTTTAAACATTTTCCTAAATGAAAGCAAGATTGATCGATCGATGATTTTGAAGAAAAAGTCGTTTGAAATTATGTATTTCGAGTGAACAAATTTCTGATTATCTTGTTTTATGCTATTTTTTTCTAGGTTGATTATTTTTCAAGAAAATTTGATCAAAAGTTCACACTCGTATTTGATTCCCTATCTGTTGGTAAAATGATCTAACATTATGTGGAGTACATATTGAATAACGTGAGTAACTTATCGAGCTCATTATGAATTGAGAATTATCCATTTCTATCGTCTATCGTCTGCAACAATTTGAACAATTGAATCGATAATGATTTTCTCGAAATTATCTTTTAACCTTAAATTTGTGGTCCTGAGAAAATCAGTCGATGAAGATGAGCTTTCAAGTATTCGTGATGAAGATGAGCTTTCAAGTATTCGTGCGAAATGTGTGTAAAATGAAGCCTGTTTTTTTTTTTTTTTTTTTTTTTTTTTGTACAAAACTATAGGTAATCATTTCAGTGCCTGTAGGTACTGCGAGCTTCGATACGAATAGGATTAATTCCTCGAGAGTTTTTCGAAAAGAATTATGGTAGGGCCTACATAACTGAACTGCAGTTTAGAAGGAACTTTCTTCCTATAATATTCAGTGTTTTTTTTTCTTCAAAAGTTTCGTTTTTGAGACCTTTTTGTTTCAGCGAAATTCGAAATGTAAATTTTTTTGGCAATTTTTTCAATGAAAACTTGACAAGAGGTTTGCTTTTGAGAGGAATTCTAAAGAATAAAATTCGCCACGTGTAAAGCACAGTTGCCTACATCGACGTTGCTTATCATAAAGTGTATTTTCGTACCTATTCATACTTATTTGCAGCAATTTGTGTGTTTCTCAAGAATGGTAAATAATTCCAATATTTTTGTCTATGTAACTTGAGTATTTATGTACCTATGTAAATAATTTCCGTAATATTTTTTTTTCATTATTTTTTTAGCAAACCTGAACCAATGTGAGTAGGTAATCCTTTCAATTTGATCCTTAGTTCTTATTAATCGAGAGTGCAAATTCTAAAACCCTTCTAATCAAAATTTAAAATGCTGAAGTTAATTTTTGGATTTTTTGAAAATTTTTGAAAATTTAGAAAAAAAAACAAAAAAGCCATGCCCAGTGCAATTCTGTAATTTTTGTTGTAAATTATGAATTTTTTGGCCAAAAATGAACCAAATCTCTCAATTTAATTCCTACTTATTAAATGAACATCTACCACCAAGGAACGTAATATCATCAGGAGACGAACAGTGATTCGATCATGAGAATGAGAACATTTGTCTTATCTTTTCGTGGAAATGATACAGTACCTTTAGGCATAATATTCGTCTTGTCTTAACTTATATCTTTTCCTGGAAACGATCCAATCTGAGGTTTGCTAGCTAAGGCGAAATAATTGTTGATTTGATGGAGTTCTCTCGTTCTCCTTCTCTCGAAAGTCGAAACTCGTAATCGTGTTGTTTTGTATTGTGCTATTTCAGCTACTTGACAACTTGAGACTTGAGTAAAAACAGACAGTGGACTTGTCGAGCAGAACGTTTGTTGGTGCTTCATAAACAACGTCGTGTTGTGTGAATTATACTTACAATGTGTTTATGTATTCAGATTTTCGAAGAAGTTTTTTGATTCGTGAACATTGTGAATATTCAGCTTATTTTTGTTCGTGTAAGTATGTATACTTTTCATTAATTAATTATTTATTCTAGTGTTGCCGTGTGTTTGAGATAGGTATCTACGATGATGTTTTGAAGCACGATTTATCCTCCATAGTATTGGTAATCGAAGTATTAAACGAGCGTTTTTTGCTCTCATCTATTCGATTCATCGTAGTGGAAATTCATGGAGGATGTCCAAAACACATTAATTCATGACCCAATTTTGGCCTCGAAATTTTTAGAAAGTCTTTCAAAAATTATTTCGTTGAAATTGTTTTAACTTTTTAAAAATGTCTGCTCATTGTGATGAATTATACATGGTGCTTTCTCAAAAATCTCAAAAATCATAACTTAATTTCAGGTAGAAATTCTTCAAAAATGCTCTAATAATATTTTTCTAAAATCCTGAATATCATGGCTCAATATTCTGGACTCAAAATTCTTGAAAAATACACAAAAACAACATTTTTGTTGAAACATAGGCCTAATTTGTATTTCTCGCAAAATTTCAATTCAGTTTAATAAGTCGCTCGCATGACCCTTTTTTTTTTTCAAAAACTCGAAAATCATGATCCGAATTTTGGGCTCAGAAAGTCAGGTCAGAATTCTTCAAAAAGGCTCGAATGATTTTTTTTTTAAATTTAAAAATTCATAGCCCAGTTTTGGACAAAAATCTTTTCAAAAATGCTCGAAAACTGTTTTTTGTCGAAATATCCGAGTTTCTCCTTCTCGCAAAATTACACTTCTTTTTTTGATCGATCACGTACTGGCACTTTTATTTAGAAAAAAATAAAAATTATGAGCCAATTTCTGCATTAAAAGGCTATAGGTGGATAAGTATGACGAATTTGCCCCCGAGAGCTTCAGGGTTGATATTTGCATGGAAGGTGGATACCCTTGAGCACCTTCCGTCACGAAAGTTTCAGACCCCCAGACCCCCCGTTTTTGAGAAACCCCCCCCCCTTTCATGAAATTACAATAGAAATTTTTTTCTCAGCCCTATGTGAACCGATTTTTTCGATTTTTTGGTATGTTGTAAACATTCATAAGAGGTATCCCCACAAAAATTTTCACCCCCCCTCCCCCCATAGTTACCCCCCAAAATGACGTTTTTTAGCTTTATTTGCCCGTTTTAGCAATGATCATGATTCTGCATAAAAATGGGAATAGCATTTTTCAATGTGTTTTCGACCCCTACAAAACATATATTTTTTTCAAAAAAAAATTTTTGGTGGGCCGTGGTCAAAAATTGAAAAAAGTAAAAAACTAACAGGCGAGGGGGTAAAAATGAATTCTGGTGTAAATTATTGTTTTTGGTAAATGAGGTGTCGTTTCCATATGAATCGAACCCCCTCAACACGAATATGACGTCCAATTTAATGCTACCCTCAACCACACCCCTCCAGTGCCTCTGCCCCCGTTTTCGATTTATACTATTTTTAAAGTTTTGATATTTTCATAATGTTGTTGTCGTTTTCATTTATGAATCAAACCCTCCGAACACGAATATGACATCCAATTTTACTCTACCCTCATTCACACCCCTTCAGTGCCTCTGCCCCCACTTCAATTTATACTATTTTAAAAAGTTTGATATTTTCATAATGTTGGTGTCGTTTTCATATGAATCAAACCCTCCGAACACGAATATGACATCCAATTTTACTCTACCCTCATTCACATCCCTGCGGTGCCTCTACCCCCCTCAATTTTTACTCTATTAAAAGTTGATCTATTTTCATAATGTTGGTGTCATTTTCATATGACTCGAATACCCCGAACACGAATATGACGTCCCATTTAATGCTACCCTCAACCACACCCCTCCAGTGCCTCTGCCCCCACCGCAATTTGTACTATTATATTAAAAAAAAAAAATTGAGCTGTATAATAATATTGATGTCGTTTTCATATAAATCAAACACCCCTAACATGAATTTATGAAGTCCAATTTAGGTCTACCCACATCTATTCCCTTCCAGGCTACAGCCAGCTCCTCGAATATGTTAAAGTTTGACCCTTGCGATGTCGTTGAGTTTTCAACCTTCGTGAAACATACCTTTAATAGTAATTGATTTGATTTGAAGTAATTATTGGTCGAGGATTGATCGGAAGTTAGCTAAAAATTTTATTGTTTAGGTGGGAGAAGAGGCACTGGAGGGGTGTGAATGAGGGTAGAGTAAAATTGGATGTCATATTCGTTTTCGGAGGGTTTGACTCATATGAAAACGACACCAACATTATGAAAATATCAAAACTTTTAAAATAGTATAAATTGAAGTGGGGGCAGAGGCACTGGAGGGGTGTGGTTGAGGGTAGCATTTAATTGGACGTCATATTCGTGTTCGGGGTGTTTGATTCATATGAGAACGACACCAATATTATTATATCCCTTAAGCGATGACTTATTTTTATGCTGACATCGCTGAGGAAACCTCCGGGTTATGTTAAGTTAACAAGTAAAATTAATTTACTGACATCACTGAGGAAACCTCCGGGTGCTGACATGGACCCGGAGGTTTCCTCAGTGAAGTCAGCACCCGGAGGTTTCCTCAGTGATGTCAGTTCTCGAGGGAGCTCAATTTTTAATATAATAGTAAAAATTGAGGTTGGGGCAGAGGCACTGGAGGGGTGTGGTTGAGGGTAGCATTAAATTGGACGTCATATTCGTGTTGAGGGGGTTCGATTCATATGGAAACGACACCTCATTTACCAAAAACAATAATTTACACCAGAATTCATTTTTACCCCCTCTGTTGGTTTTTTCAATTTTTGACCACGATCCACCAAAAATTTTTTTTTTGAAAAAAATATATGTTTTGTAGGGGTCGAAAACACATTGAAAAATGCTATTCCCATTTTTGTGCAGAATTATGATCATTGCTAAAACGGGCAAATACCTAAAGCTAAAAAACGTCATTTTGGGGGGTAAATATGGGGGGAGGGGGTGAAAATTTTTGTGGAGATACCGCTTATGAATGTTTACAACATACCGAAAAATCGAAAAAATCGGACCACATAGGGCTGAGAAAAAAATTTCTATTGTAATTTCATAAAAGGGGGGGTTTCTCAAAAACGGGGGGGTCTGGGGGTCAGAAACTTTCGTGACGGAAGGTGCTCAAGGGTATCCACCTTCCATGCAAATATCAACCCTGAAGCTCTCGGGGGCAAATTCGCCATACTTATCCACCTATAGCCTTTTACAAAAATGCTCAAAAGCTTCTTCTTGGAAATGCTTCGAATTCCTCGCGAAATTTCAACACTTTTTTGATCGCGTTCTCAATTTACGTAACTTTTGAATGTGTAGGTTGCAATTTGTTGCGGCTTTTCTAACGAATCGGCGTATCTTTTGTATACTTCCAGGTGTGATTTCATACTTCAAAGTTGCGTATACCCAGATTCGGTTCCATCAAGATGACCGATGACATCGAAGACTACCCGTTCAGTTTCATGAACCAGCCATCATCGCTCCAGCTTCTAGCATCGTCCGAAATAGCCTTAACATTATGGCAATTCAAATATTCAAATTCGACTAATTCCACTCTCAGCTCGTTTCTGCAAAGTAAAAACTTCAGCTGCGAAGAAATGCTCGTCGTTCCTCCTCGTTTCAAAGTCAAAATCGACGAAAGAATCGCCACGATTCCGGCCGAGCTGAATAAGTGGATCGACTTTCACGGGCAGCGGGCTTTTTTCGACGGTGATTTTCGAGACGTGTTTTCCAAGAGTTTTAACCTGATGGCCCTCGATTCCTGCGGCAGGATTTCGTTCAAGGCGACGGCGATAAACATCCTGAATTCGAATCAGTTCAGCAACGTAGAAAAGTATAAATTAGCTTGCGAGTTCTGCATCGAAGACCACGTCAAAAAATTATGGCCTTTTGTGGCGAAAGATGCGCGAGTCGGTGAAAATGTCAACATCGATAAACACAGCTTGATGCTTTATTGGAATCGACGAATGAAATCGATAAAAACAACCGTCAAGGATAGAATATTGGTTAAATCACGATTGATAAACACCCGGAAGGCGAGTAATTGGCCAGCATTCGAGTATTTTTGGAACACGCACACGACAGATGAAGAGAAATTGCAGCAGGCTACTGTATCCATGAAACAAGCCAGCAACTATAAAGAAGCTATGAAGCGTATATTGCCCTCGTTGAACCGTATCATGGCTACAAAAGTGTTTTCAGAAGGGGCGGCCCCTCAAATTTTACGTCTTTTGGTGCCCAACGAGAAGTATTTCCAGCACCTGCATCGATTTTGGAATGTTGTTGAACATACCGTCTACGAAAAAGAATCCAGCTTGTTCCAGGTTTTACACGAGTTGTGGAAAATGGTATTCAACGCTGATATCAGGCTTGGCTTGAATACTACTCGATGCGAACAGATCAACGAGTTTTTGATGGAAGTCTGGTCCAAAGCTACGGATAACTTGAAGCACGATGTTTCAAATCGCCGCATTGGTGATTTTTTCCACCGATTATCGCCTGCTTCGGACGCATTTCCGAGATTTTATGGTCATAATATGGATTTCATGTTGGACATGCTCTATAAATGGCGCGGGCATATTTCGAATAAAGAACAGATTTGGCCTAGAAATTGGTGGAAATTGATTCTACGCGCTAAGCCTGTGTATCTGGAGCTATTCCTCAGGGTATGTTTACCAAACGACGATGACGTTGAAAAATCCAAAACGAAATTGCAAGCGTGTAAACGTATTTTCGAGTTATTCATCGAGCACGGAATGTATTCGGATTTGAAATATTACCTGAATATTTTCACGAAGGATAAGGCTGAGTTTCAGCTACAGACCAAACGATTGTTCGAATTGAACTTTAACCCAATCATGTTCCACGATGATGGGAAATTTGCTAAATTTGACGAATTCGTTGGCGAAATGTTTTCACATGTGGAAACAGATATCGAAGAGTTCAAATTCGCGTTGATGTCATCCCCTCAATATCTAAATCGTTTGTACGAAGCGATTATGAAAGATGGTTGTACGGATTTCGAGAGAATAATTGGCCGATTTGTTACTTCTGAGCAGAAATTAAAGTCCTTGAAAGGCGAATTATTAAACCATTGTAGGCAATACGTGACTGATACTCGTATCGGATACGGCGACTTTAATGTTGATCAGTGGCAAGAGCTGATTGAATGGTGCACAGCGAATGTGGAAGAAATTGCAGCCTTTAAGCGGTCTTTCAATGTGGATGCGATTTTTCTAAAACGTCTGGCTGATATTCGACGCTTTTTTTGGTCTGAAGGATGTTTTCAATTTTTTGACGAGTTCTGCAAGTGGTATTTTGCTAGCGAAGCGGATCGAAGAAATTTCAAGTTGCAGAAGATAGCTAATTACGAGCAAATCGAGCATATTCGTATTATGCTTGGTAGTCCTGCTTATCGTAGTGATAGGTGTCATTTGCTGATGTGGTTTTTCGATAATGATGCGGAAAAGGTGCACGAATTTTGTCAGCAATGTAATTTAAGTCTGCCATTGGCGCCATCCTAACGGGTGATTCATAGAGAATCGATCGACGCAGCTTTAATTTGTTGAGTAATTTTAGATGTTTTCGTAGAAGTAAGCTATACTCTCGTACATATATGTATTTATTTTTTTTATTCGATCGTTTCGAATATTTTTAATATGCTACATAGTCTATATTCTATACCCTAAAAAGTGCTCTAGAAATCGACTTTTTTTAAAACCTCTCAGGGACTGAAAAGTTTTATATTTTATGGGTATTCACAAGCACCCTCGTTCCAAAAATGCAATGTTCCCAACCCTAAGTCTGTGGGCTCACCCCCTGGGGGGCTCCCGAAAGTCGACTGTAAATACTTTTTGGGGACTATGGGAACATTATATTTTTAAAAAGGGCATATACCACTGATTGAAAAAATAAAATGTTCCCACCCCTCCGACCATGGGCTGAGGTACCACCCCCCTAGAGGGGGTGTGAAAGCCCGTCTTGTGGTGTGTATTTTCGTAATTTTTGGGTGAAATCTATACTGTCGTATTGTTATAGTTTAAGAATAATCAATACCCCCTTCCTCCCCCACCCCTAAAAAGGGCCCACCCCCCTCAAAATTGAAAATGCGTATATTTCCTGATGTAATGCACTTATTTGAGTGAATTTTTTTTTGTTAGGTTACAATTAATGCTTAGAATTTGAGAAATATTTTTTCCACTCTCCCTCACCTCCCACTCACGCCTCATCTTCTTACTCAGATAATTGAGATCACACAACTTAGGCTGTAATGCAGTTATTTTCGCGCGGTTTTCGCTATTAACCTTCAAGTTAAACCTGTAATGTAAATAAAGGAACACTTACATCATCCTTTGTACTCCTGTTTCATCCTCTCCCCTCCATTACTTCAAAATTATCTATTTTTGGTCACATTTTTAGCAGTTTTGCCTTCTTTTTTTTGTTTGAAATTTTTCATAATAGTACTTCAAATAGGGAACTAGCTTCAGATGGTTACGTATAAAATTTATTATTCAAAAAATAGAACGACATCATTTTAGATGCAAAAATTTAATTTTGACGCATTTGAAATTTTTAAAATTTCAACAATTATTAATGCTTTCAAACATTTTAATTCTAGAACAGAAAAGCTAATTATCCCGAGGAAAACGAGAAACGAAGGCAAAAGTTCCAGAAAATTGGTCATTTATAAGTTTGATTAGCATCAATAAGAGTAAAATAAGTTAATTTTATGGGCCTTGAGCTTTGACATTCTTCTAATTGCAGCTGGCATTTTATAAAAATTTCAATTTCTGAAAGAGAAATGATTCAGCACCAGCGGAGCTCTCAAAAATTGAGATAAGGAAAATCATGTATAGGTACTTTATCTTATTTTCGAAAATAAGTTGACTGGAGCGAAGCAAACCTAATACATTAGTTTTTGAAAACTGATAATTCAGAAAATTGAATAGCATTACTCTCAGTGTAAATAATAGGTACCTATGTATGTTGATTCTGTTGGCTTTAACATTTTTTAAATTTCACTTGTTAATTTCCTACAGGTGTTAAATTTTTTGGAACGAAAAACGAGATAACTACTAATTAAGTATAGGTCATTTATTAGAAAATGTGTAATTCTTGAAGAGAAACTACATCATCTTTAATGAAGTGGTCGATTTTCTTGACATTTTGTCTATTTTTTAGCGAACCTTCACATTTTTGAAAGTTGAATGAGATTCTCATTGAGAGTAAAAAATTAGCCTGAGCGAGGCGAGGCTGAAAGATTTCGGGGAATTTACAATTCGAAAACAATAGGAAAAGGTGTGCGAAATGTAGAGTATGCTGAAGATCCAAAAGTTTTCTTTAAAAAATTATAAAATAATGCTTATCCGAATTTTAAACTAGTGAAAACCAATAAAATCAAGTCCAAAACGATTCAGTTTTTTTTTTATTTATGAATTCAAAAGCTTTTGCAGTCGCATTCATTTCTTTATTCCAAAACTGAAATTTTTTGAAAATTATTTTTCAAATTTTTAAAATGTTAAAATCATAAAAATTGTATTTTTACGTCTAAAAAGATACCTAGGCCTATTATTTAGTTCTTGAATTATGAATTTTTGAAAGCTTCTGCCCTCGTTTCGCTCTAAGGCCAAAGTTTCTTCAATATTCTGAAATTGACATTTTTAAATCAGGGAACAAGACTAAAAAAATGATTTTTTAATCCTAGAATTAGAAATGTTTGATAGCTTTTGCCTTCGCTTCGCTTGGGCTAATCGTTTTTTGTTTCAAAATTTACCAACCATTAAATTTGAAAAATTTTAAAGTCAATAGAATCAACTTACATACCTACTTATTATTTACATTGAAAGTAATGCTATGTATTCAATTTTCTGAATTATAAATTTTCAAAAGCTTTTAGGTTTGCTTTGCTCTAGTTGACTTATTTTCGAAAATAAGACAAAGTACATGATTTTCCTTTTCTCAATTCTTGAGTTTTTCAACTAGAAGAATGTCACGGTTCAAGGTCCATAAAATTAACTTATTTTCAGGGCTCGGATTTCTATGCTGGAGCATACTTTTTGTATGCATAGGGGATAGGGAATTTTTCAATCATCTCCACGATTTATGAAATTTCAAGTAGAATGAGCCTAATTTGTTAGAGCATATTTTGGCATATTTCACCATAAAAGCATGAATTTCAGCATATTTAAGAAATACCTATTTTGCGTTTTTAACAGTTTTTAGGGAATGTTTTTCGCTCAATTTCAAATTTTTGTATCATATTAGTAAGTATCTGGATATTTTTAATTTTTTCCCCGCAGTAAAACTGTCAATATAGCTCACCCATACCCACTTATTATTTTTTGTTCATTTTAATTGTTTTTTATTCCTTTAATAATGAAATTCGAATTATCTTTTCGTGATTTTAAAACGCTCTATTTTGTATTTTTGTTTGTGAATTCTTGGTATTATACAACAATATAAAGTAAGTAGGTATATAAAATCCTATAGGAATTGATTTTTCCTGTAAAACAATGCCCATATCGTTATAGAATATTTTTACTTTTTAGAGCACATTCTGGCATTTTTTAGGGAATATTTAAGCGCATATTTTGGGTTTTTTAGGGAAAGAATATACGAGCCCTGCTCATTTTATTCTTATTGATCCTATTCAATCTTTTAAATGACCAATTTTCTGGAACTTTTGCCTTCGTTTCTCGTTTTCCTCGGGATAATTAGCTTTTCTGTTCTAGAATTAAAATGTTTGAAAGCATTAATAATTGTTGAAATTTTAAAAATTTCAAATGCGTCAAAATTAAATTTTTGCATCTAAAATGATGTCGTTCTATTTTTTGAATAATAAATTTTATACGTAACCATCTGAAGCTAGTTCCCTATTTGAAGTACTATTATGAAAAATTTCAAACAAAAAAAAGAAGGCAAAACTGCTAAAAATGTGACCAAAAATAGATAATTTTGAAGTAATGGAGGGGAGAGGATGAAACAGGAGTACAAAGGATGATGTAAGTGTTCCTTTATTTACATTACAGGTTTAACTTGAAGGTTAATAGCGAAAACCGCGCGAAAATAACTGCATTACAGCCTAAGTTGTGTGATCTCAATTATCTGAGTAAGAAGATGAGGCGTGAGTGGGAGGTGAGGGAGAGTGGAAAAAATATTTCTCAAATTCTAAGCATTAATTGTAACCTAACAAAAAAAAATTCACTCAAATAAGTGCATTACATCAGGAAATATACGCATTTTCAATTTTGAGGGGGGTGGGCCCTTTTTAGGGGTGGGGGAGGAAGGGGGTATTGATTATTCTTAAACTATAACAATACGACAGTATAGATTTCACCCAAAAATTACGAAAATACACACCACAAGACGGGCTTTCACACCCCCTCTAGGGGGGTGGTACCTCAGCCCATGGTCGGAGGGGTGGGAACATTTTATTTTTTCAATCAGTGGTATATGCCCTTTTTAAAAATATAATGTTCCCATAGTCCCCGAAAAGTATTTACAGTCGACTTTCGGGAGCCCCCCAGGGGGTGAGCCCACAGACTTAGGGTTGGGAACATTGCATTTTTGGAACGAGGGTGCTTGTGAATACCCATAAAATGTAAAACTTTAGTCCCCATACCGAAAATTTTTTTTGAACACTTTTCGGCCCATAGAATATAGACTAACATACATACATACCTATACCTATAGGTACCTAGTCGTTTTATTTTTTGTAGGTGAAATTGATGTGTGTATCGTTTCTTTATTATTAAGTTTTCTTTTAATAATCTTAGTTCATGTTGTGACTTCATTTTACAATTTTAAAAACTCTTATTGACTTATTGTTTTTTTCGTATTAATTAAACAATCTACGTTTATGTTTACCTATTTATTTTTATTTGTTCAATTTTCGTTTCATTTGCGCTTCCACTCCTTGAGTTGATTTGTTTGAAAATTTCGCATTTCTATGTAAAAACTTTCCTAAATAGGGGTAACGGCCCTTTTTTTTACCCCCCTAAGGACATATCTTGAAATTTCTTCTGACCGAATGAAGCTAGAGAAAAACTGAAAAGCGCATTGAAATCAGCAAACTTTCGTTGACAAGATTCAGTGTTTGGCAAAAGTTTAATTTCATTAGGTTCGCCAGAAAATTTTTTTTTTGCAAAAAAACGAGTTCGCAATTTTTTTTACCCCCATTCGCTATTTCGTTTACCCCCGTTCGCTATTTTTTTTACCCCCCAATTTTTTCTGTGTTTTCAATAGTAACAACATAGATTCAACGTTTCCTGACAAATTATTAATTAATCATGCCAAAAAGTGCCTTTTCCGTTATCATTAGTGTATTCATTGCTTGAAAACCTAATTGAGAATAAAATTGAGAATTTATAAAGATTATTTGTGCAAATTTTCAACAAAAAAATTTAATACACGTATTTTTGGACTCTAAAATTCCTGGACCACCAGATGAACGCATTTTTTTCACAAGAAACTATTTTTTAGAAATTTTTTTCGGATATAGATGGTATAAAATTGCTGTGAAAGTTCCTGCTACAATTTTCTGTTTCCATGTTATTGCTATACTTAAGGTCTTCAATTTTTTACCCGTTTTTGTTTTGTTTGCTTTAACAGACAACCTATATTAGAGGGATATCAATCATTTATTCAATTTTTTTGGTTGATTGTTTACATTGATGTAATCAACTGTAGAAAGTGTTTTTCAGACAATATTATTTACAAGAGTTCAGAGCCATACATTCAAAACTTCCCCAAAAATGAATAAAATTGGTATCACGCCTTTAAACGGTCTTCAGCGAGAAAAAATTCTGAAAATAGTGGGGGGTAAAAAAATTAGAGAACAAAAATTAATATGGATTTTCTATTTTTTTACCCGGTAAAAAAAAATAGAAAACTGGGCTTGAATCGTTCCCTATTTTTTTACCCCCTCTACATAATTTTTGGAAAACCATTTTGATGAAAACTAACCAGCTCATCTAATAGACCAGAGTGTGTAGAATTCAGCGATGTACTCACGAACTCATTTTGATGGAAATTAGTGCGTCCAATCCTTAAAATCAAAACACACTTTTTTAAAATTTTGTTAAGAAAATCGAATAAAATTCACATCACATTTTTCAAAGTCCCCTGAACCATGAAGATTAAATGGAAAATGCAGTTTTTCAAGGGCATTGTGTTCCAAAAGAACCATAAAACATGTTGATATGGTTTTCAAATCGATTCATGACTTTGGTGGCTTATTTTTCAGAAAATTCTTGGGGGGTAAAAAAAACTGGGCCGTTACCCCTACCTTAGTCATCTTTTGTGAGGAAAAGTCGTGTTCAGTCCCTCAAACAATGTTGATTCCTTTGAATGGAGCCTCCCCCTCCCCTAAAAAAAACGAGGAAAAAATTCAATAGAAAATATAATACATATTGAAATCTTTGGAATCCTTTTTTCAAGAGATATCCTACAAATTCATCAAAAAATAAAGTACCCAAATCAATTCGAAAATTTTCAATTTCCATGTAAAAAATAATCAAAAAAATGGACTCATAAATCGTACAAAAGTAGATCAAAAGATCAGGCAAAAATTCATCACCTGTCAAAATTGCAAGTCCTAAAGTGCGTTTTTCGATTTTTGGTGAATTTTTGAAAATCAAATTCAGGCCAAAGATGAGGAAAAAATCAAAATTTTAGATACTAAATTGGCCAAGAAAGCTGAAATTTGGGATATACCCTATTTTCGACATGCCAAATCGATTGGAAACTGTTTCAAACCGTATTGAGCAGTTCTGGAAACTCCAGCAGATTTTTTGAATTTTGAAATTTTCACATTTCATCAAAATGGAGTTGAAAAGCTGTTACTCTACACTTGAATTTTAACTCCCTCTGAAAACGGCTTCAGGTGAGTTCAAGTCATTTTAGAGCCTCCAGCGACTTTTTTGAAAATTACTAGAGCCTCTATAACACATGTTTGAAACTTGAAATTCCCGCAAAATGTTACCAAATGGAATTGGCAAGCTGAAATTTACTTCGCAAACTAATTTCAATGCGATATGAAGTCGACTACACGTTGGTTTCAAATGATTTTGAAGCTTCCAGCTACTTTTTGGAAATTTCAATTTTCCAAAAAGCGCCATACGACCTTTCAAAAACGTTCGATTTGAAATCCACCAGCAGTCGACTTCGTAGCGTATTGAAATTAGTTCGCAGAATGAATTTCGTCTTTCCATCTCCGTTTGATGAAATTTTGGGGAAATTTCAATTTTCAAAAATCTGCTGGAGGCTCCAGTAATTTTCAGAAAATCGTTGGAGGCTCCAAAACGACTTGAAAACCCCCTGCAGTTGACTGAACCAAAATGTCAAACGCTAAGATTCATTTGTGGCTTGCGGATTTTTTTGAAAATTTAGAAAAAAAACAACAAAAAAGCTATGCTCTATGCTAAGTGCAATTTTTAATTTTTTAATTATTTTTAAAACATGAATTTTTTGGCCAATAATGAACCAAATTTCTTGATTTAATTCCTATTTATGAATATGAAATGAACATCATTACCACTAAGGAAGGTAAATCAAATCATTAGGAGAAGGATTCGAATTTCGAAATTCGAATTCATGCTCATGTGGGAGGGGAAACAAGAACGCTTCGCATTCTCGTAGTCGTTTTGTCTTATCTTTTCATAGAAACGAAAACGAACCTTTCTTTAGGCATTCGTCTTGTCTTATCTTTTCCTGGAAACGATCTACGTAATCTGGAGTTTGCTAGCTAAAGCGAAATAATCGTTGAGGCCTGAGGGAGTTCTCTCTATAGTCGAAACACTCGAAACTCGTAGTCGTGTATTGTATTGCATTGCGTTGTCAGTTTGTGCTATCTCAGCTACTTACTTGAGTAAAAACAGTGGACTTGTCGAGTTGTGTGTTTTCAGAACGTTTGGTGCTTATAATAACAGCGTGTTTTCATATTCTTTGAAGCAATTTGTATACGTTTCTCAAGAACGTCAATAATTCGAATAATTTTGTGTAGGTATGTAAGTAAATAATTTCCGTACCTACTTAATACTTTTTTTTTTTTGATATTAATATGCACGTAGAATAAAATTAGCTTCGAAATTTATGAAAAAATGTGTTCATTTTTTTAATCCTTCTGAAGAAGATGATAAACTAGGCCTGTTAGGTTCTGGAAACGCATTTTTTTTTTTTTTTAACAGAATCCTATTGATTTGCAGATTCATTTTGTAGTCTTATTTCGACATGGGCGACATTGAAGAATACCCGTTTAGTTTCATGAATACGCCGGCATCTCTGCAGCTCTTAGCGTCATCCGAGGTGGCGTTAATGTTATGGCAATACAAGTACTCGAATTTGAATGACGATGACATCAGCCTCGGACTGTTCCTGGAACAAACATTCAGCTGCGACGAAATGCTCGTTATTCCCTCACGTTTCAAAGCCGAAATCGACGAAAGAATCGTCACAATTCGCCAAGAACTAACAAGCTGGATCGAATTTCATAGGAGATACAAGCTTATCGATGCAGATTCTCGAGGTGATTTTTCTTCGCGTTTCAAGCATATTGTTGTCAACGGTTCCGGTCGTATCGATTACAAAGCAACTGCGGTGAATATCTTGAATTCGGTCGATTTGAGCGACGACTTGGTGAGTTATCGAATGGCTTGTCTGTTTTGTTTGGAAGATCAGATCAAACAAATTTGGCCTTCGGTTGCGGAAGATTTACGATTAAACGGAATTGCTAATCCAAATCCGAATAATTACGAATATGAATATGATTCAGTGTTTTACTGGACTCGTCGTATGAAATCGGGTGACGATTCGATCCACCACGCTGAGTTTTCAGTTCTGCGCATGCTCTATAGAGTGCTGCCCAATTATCCAGCATTCGAGTATTTTTGGAAATTGTTACCCGATGATCAGAGAATACCTGTAGTTATTGAATCCCTTGTGAATGGCTCCTACCGCATTACGAGAATTTCGCTGCCTACGTTGAATCGAATCCAAGCTTTGAAGGTATTCCAAGATGCGACTTCTGACCTTCTGGATTATCTCCTGTTGCCGGAATCGGACGATGATTATTTACCGCACATGTATCAATTGTGGACTGCGATGAAAAACAAAGTCTTGTATAAAAAAGTGTGCTTCTCCGACATCGTATGCGGATTATGGTGTTATGCATTCTATACTATTTACACCGGACGACGCCTGAATTATGCTCGATGCGATCAAATTAACGATGTGTTGCTGCAAATCTGGTCCAGCACTGAGGATGAATTGAAAGATTACGTCGTTTCGAATACTCGTTTTACCGATATACGCCATTTTTTCGACCGATTAGTCGACCGCTCGGCGGCTAATAATTTCTGTTGTTACGGTCACAATGCGATATTTATGTCAGATCTGCTGAAGAGATCGAAGAATTTGGATAAAGAACAGTTTTGGCAAGAGTATTGGCGTACATTGGCGTTACTTGTGAAGCCTTCGTGTCTGGAACGCTTGATGAGATTATGTTTACCGAACGACGATGCCATCGAGGTTTTCAAAAGCCAGTTAGCGGATTTCAAAGATCTTTTCCGGTCGTTGATCAACGAAGGATTCTATTCACACTTGAAAGATTTTCTGTTGTTTTGTTCGAAGGACGCGGAACAGTTTCAATGGCTGGCCAAGGACATGCTCGAGTGGAATCTCGACGTTATTTTATTACACGATGACGACAAATTCGCCGAATTTGACTGGTTTGTTAAAGAACTATTTTCGAACGTGGAAAAGGATGCCGATGAATTCAAAGCGCAGATTATCTCGTCTTTTGACGGTCAGAAATTTCTGTTCTCAGCGCGTTATGCTGATGGAACTCGTTTAAGCGATTTTGGCAGCATTATCGGCCGATTTGCCAGCAATGAACAACAATTATGCCTTGTGAAAAGTAAAGTATGGGCGGAATGGAAGTGGAAGATTGAGACTGCTCACGTTCTACAATTTTACACTGACCAATGGCAATGTTTTCTGGAATGGTGTGCTTTCGATAGTGAGGAACTTGAAGCCTTCAAAAGCTCTTTAAACTTGGACGGGATTTTCAACACGCGCTTGAGTGATTATTTCGAAGATTTCGGGGCGAATGAAGTTTTGGAATTCCTGGACGCGTTTTTGAAGTGGTATTTTACCGACGAAGAAGATGCGAAGAATTTCAAACGGGATAAGATTAAAAATTACGAGCAAATCGATGAATTTTGTGCCAAGTTGGAAAGTAACGATGATCAGGATCGTTATTTAATGAATGAATTGTTACGGTGGTTTTTGCGATGGTAATATTCGGTCTATCGAAAATGTTTGCGAATCTTGCAGTTCTCAAATGATTTGTTTGGTTTTGAAATAGAAGCCAAAATATTATTTGTTTGTTTTTAGAATAGAATGCCAAAATTTTGTTTTAAGAAGTAGGTACTCGTACATACGTAGGTATAATTTGTAAACGTTTATTCGAAGTCTTTACTTTTGTAATGTTTTGTGTCTTATTTAGAAAAGTAATAAAATATAGGAGGTACATTATGTGGTGATTTATTTCAATATTCTATTGTACTCTGATTTGACGCATTAAGGATGCATATGTTGTCCCAAAAAATAGGCAAATCTGTAAAAAAAATGATATTTCGACAATAGGTATTTTTTTTATTCGCATCTCCATCGTACGGTTGTTGGCTAAATGTTCACGTAAGGTTGGATTACGTTCAAATCATTTTTGGACCCTTCAGACTCGGAGTAATTTTTAATTTAGGTATGGAAAGAGAAATGCATTTTTTCATAATTCTTATTTCAAACTTGTTCTCGAGCTAATGAACATGTTGTGTTGTGAATTTCATTTTATTATTCATCGAGCTTATTGTGAATTGAGAATTATGAATTTGAACCCACCCACAGCCATTGATAATAATTGTCTCAAACTTTGATGACCTCAAAAGTGCGAAGTTTTGAAAAAAAAAAAATCAGTCAATAAAAAATAAAACTGATCACATCTGGCGAAAAATTGTAGAGCACATTTTCTCTCTTGTGTATGTATAGGTAGGTACCTAAAGGACAATATTGTCTACCACCTCTACAAATCGATCTCATGATATAGATGTACATATTTCGTGTACGTTATCAATTCGCTGGTGGTACCTCTACCTATACCTACGTACTGCCACTGCGTGTTGTACGTCTCACTGTTTGTATCGAAATTTCACGTATCTACGTAAACGATCGTGTTACCTCAGTGTACCCAGGTATTGTCTATTACCTACCTAGACATTGATCTGAAAACTGGTAATGTGTTATTTGAGTAAAGGCAATATACTGTTCAAGTTTTGTGCGGAACGTTCGATGTTTTTCGTTATATTTTCGCAGTGATTTTCGTATTCAAATTTGCAGTTTTTTCGCATTCGCAGTTTTTTCGCATTCGCATTTCCGAAGATAAATATTCATCTAGGTAAGTAATTTTCGTAATGATTATTATTCTCTTTCTCTATTTTTAGTAGGTAGGTATCTTGTAAAAACATTTTCGTTCAAGTTTTTGAATTTCTCGTGAAATTTTGCTCCATTTTTATAAATTTTACTTATGATATTATTTCAAAAAATCTAAAATTCGTAAAACGCTCGCGTAAATTGTAGTTTTTCGAAAACACTCAAAAACATTTTCTTTGAAATAATTGAATTTATCGTGAAATTTAAACAGATTCGAAAATCTGCATGGTCTCTATTTCGAGCTCAAAATTCTTCAAAACCGTTCAAAAAACATTTTCGTGTAAGCATTTAAATTTTTCGTTGAATTTTGATACGTCGCATGATCTTTTTCCAAAATCCCAAAAACCGTCACCCACCCAATCTTGGGCCGAAAACTGTTCAAAACGGCTCAAAATACGTTTTCTTCGCAATATCCAATTCTGGTAGGTTGTATTACATTTTTTCAGAAATTCCTTGTTCTCATGTAGGTACTTTGATGTTTTTACTTCCTCAATTAAGAGCAAAACTTATTGTTTTTCAGATGTAATTTTTTTCGAGTACCTACGCGAAGGTTGCAGTTCGACATGGATGCCATTGAAGAATACCCTTTCCTCTTCATGAATACGCCGTCGTCACTGCAGATGCTGGCGTCAACCAAAGTGGCGTTAATGTTATGGCAACGCAGATGTGCGGCTTCCAGCCTTTCATACGAGGATTTGGGTATGCATTGGTGGGATAAGCCAATTTTTAGCTGCGAAGAAATACTCATTGTTCGTATTCCGTCTCGAATCAAATCGCAAATAGACGACAGAATTAAAACTTTCGGCAAAGAACTTCTGAAATGGAAGCGTTTGCACTATGACGTTTTCAAAGACGAAGAAACATATTTTTCCAAATGTATTCAGTATATCGTCTTGGATTTTTCCGGAACCATTGATTACAAAGCGACCGCTTTGACTATCCTGAATTCGGGTGAATTCGCTGACGTAGAAAATTATAGAATGGCATGTCCGTATTGTTTGGAGGATCAAGTCAGACGGTTTTGGCCGTTGGTTTCTACAGAAGATGTAAATGATAGATACGATACATGCAATTTACCGTACTGGAATGGTGTTATGGAATCAGGAGAAAATTCGATCATCGATGGGCCTACTGAGCCTTTTATAGAACGATGGATGGAGTTGGCGAATCGGGGAGAGGATAGAGCAGCGTTTGAGCATTTTTATTATCAAATGTTACCAGATTACATGTATGAAACAGGAGAGCATCCTTCTATTTTTGACCTAGAACATTACAAATGCCGAGCTGCGATACGTTCATTACCTGTATTAAACCGAATCCAAGTTGAAGAAGTATTCAAAGGGAAGGCCTCCGCGATGTTTGGAATTTTAGCGATGGACCACGATCAACGTTTCCTGCAATTTGCGCGTCAATCGTGGAATCTCGTGCGACATTTGATTTTGGATGATGAACCGAGGTTTTTTTCTGTCCTGTACATATTGTGGAAAATCGCATTCTGTCCTGATAGCTTTATGCGTACGAGTCATACACGTTGCGATGAAATTAACGAATTGTTGGTGGAAATCTGGTCTGATGCCTCGGACGAATTGAAAGCTGCAGTTTCTGATTACTACATTTACGAGTTTTTCGAACGAGATAATTTTGACGTTTATAGGATGTCTTCCAATTGCCACAGCCATGGTCACGATATGAAATTTATGATAGATTTGCTTAACATATCACAAGACGTGGACAAAGTTTCGCTGTGGCGGAGAAATTGGCGTGGATTCGCCTTACGTGCCAAGGTTTTGGATTTCGAACAACTGATGAGTTTCTGTTTAGTGAATAACGAAGACGAGGTCAAGTTTTACAAAAATTCTTTGCTGGATTTCGAAGATTTGTTTCACGACTTGATTGGAAACGGATTCTATTCCGATTTGAGAGATTACCTGTATTTCTGTTCGAACGATGCGAAACACTTTCAACTTTCGGGAAAAAACGAACTCGAATCGAATCCCTATGCTATTTTACGACACGATGATCATCAATTCGCTAAATTCGAATGGTTTATTGGGGAATTATTTTCAAACGAGACGAAGGATGTAGATGAATTCAAAGTGCAGTTGATTTCGTCTGCTGAAAGTTTGAGATGCCTGCTCGAAGCATGTAATGATCGTAAAATTCGTTCGAATGATTTCAGCACACTCATTGCCCGATTTGTTACCGAAGAAGACGAATATAATTTATTGAAACGTAAATTATTAGAGCATTGGCGTAGCTATCCGATGAACTGTTCACACGGGGGCAGGATTGTGTTCTTTGACGAATGGATAGAATTTCTCGAATGGTGTATTCCGGACCCTGAAGAACATTCAGCCTTCAAGCAGTCGTTTAAGGTGGATGAGATTTTCATAGAATTGTTGAGTGATAATGCTACTAGGTGGTCAAGTCCAGATAAGATATTTCTCAACAAATTTTTAAGATGGTATTTTGGAAACGAAGAAGATAGCAAAAATTTCAAATTAGATATGATAAAAAAAAATTACACACGAATCGATTTTGTGCGTACCAAGATGCTGAGTAACCGTAATGCTAATCGTCGTGAGGTGTCGGCTTTGTTGAGATGGTTCTTTGATAACAATACTGAAGATTTATGTAAATTTTGCGAAAGTTGTAATTTTATTCTGCAACCGAATGTACCATTATGAATATGATGTTGGTGAAACTCGATGTAATTATTTTTATTAGGGTAAATTGATAGCTACTTAGTACCTACCCATGTACTGTATATTTTATTCAATTCTCAATAAACTTACTCGTACCTACTCGTATATATTTGCTTATTTGAACAATTTTTATTATTTTAGGTACTCGGTAATTTTTAGTAGAATTTATATGTTTGAAAGGAAGATTGGAATGCGATGCTGTTTCCGAAATGATTCGAAATTTTGCGAAAGTTTTGAACGAAGAAAATGGTTTTTAGCGTTTCTGAAGAATTCCGACGTCGAGTACCTATATTCATGATTTTAGAGTTCGATGAAAATGTTTTTCGAGCATTTTTCAAGTCATTGATATTATGTGTCTTGATTTTTTAGGATTTTTGATAATGTTTCATTACGAAATACCAATATATGTTGAAACTTGGCGAGAATTCCCAACACTGTAATAAAAATGTTTTTTGGGGCATTTTTGAAATTTGTTTAGCTTGAAATTGAGTAACAATTTTTGGGAATTTTGAAAAAATCCCATTCGACTCTTCAAAATGGGCCAAAATATTTCGAACAGGATTCAAATATTCCTCTCAAATCTTATTGTGAGTAAGTACATATTTTTGAAGAATTTTGAGCTACAAATTGAGTACGTAAATTTAAAAAAAAATGACCTACTTAATTTCGGGTTGAAAATTTTCCAAAAGTGCTCATTGGGCTTGTGTGTTGTTTTTTTTTCAGCAAATTGAAACTTTTCGTCATCGAATAAAGTACCTATTGCTTCTTGAAGAAAGTCTGTCTTGTGTATTTTTGAACATATACCTATAGTTGAGAATAGATTCAAATGTGTTCGTAAAAAATTTCAAAAGCCACATAAGTTGAGATTTTCTTGATTGCTCAATTTTCAAAAGCTTGCCAAGTTTCGAAGGTACTTACATACAAGGGAACCTCTTGAGTTGTCACACTCCGATTTGAACGGGACCGCGATTTTTGGAAAGATCATGTCTGAAACCCCCAAAACCAAATTTTCAGCTGCCCAAGTTCATTTTTCGATTTTTGGCGAATTTTTGAAAATTCAAAATTGACTGTTTTTGGCGATTTATGCTTTTTTAAAAAAAGAACGTACTTGATCAATAAAAATGGTCAAAATAAGTCCCAAAACTAATATTATAATTACCCAAATCCAAATTTCACCATTTCCAGCCATTCTGGAGCCTCCAGCGCGATTTTCAATTTCTCCAGAATTTTGAATTTGCTTCAGAAGGCGTGAATACGCAGTTGTTGGGCAACTAAAAATCGAGTTGTGTATTATACTCGACCTGTTTAAGGAGTTTATCTACATTTGAGCCAATTTCGAGAGTGACTCCTCAAAATTGGTTTTTTGTTCAGCTTTTTTCAAAATTATTAAAAAATCCAAAAAATCAAAAGTTTCCCGTTTGCGTGGAAATTTTCGAAATTCGCGCGAATCGTTGTATTTTGTCAAAACCCATCCCCTCAAATCAAAATTTCACCATTTTCAGCCGTTCTGGAGCCTCCAGCGCGATTTTTCAATTTCTCCAGAATTTTGAATTTGCTCCGGAAGGCGTGAATACGAAGTTGGGCAACTAAAAATCGAGTTGTGTATTATACTCGGCCTGTTTAACGAGTTTATCCACGTTTGCGCCGATTTTGGGAGTGACACTTCAAGACTCAAGAGTGGTTTTTGACCAGCTTTTTTCATAATAAAAATATCCAAAAAAAACAAACTCTTGGGGCGTCACTCCCAAAATCGGCGCAAACGCGGATAAACTCGTTAAACGGGTCGAGTATATGTCGATTTTTAGCCACCCAATTTCATATTCACGCCTTCTGAAGCAAATTCAAAACTCTGGAGAAATTGAAAATTACGCTGAAGGCTCCAGAATGGCTGGAAATGTTGAAATATGGATTTGGGTAGTTGATATTAGTTTTGGGACTTATTTTAACCATTTTTACTGATCAAGTACGTACTTTAAAAAAAAACATAAATCGCCAAAAACAGTCAATTTTGAATTTTCAAAATTTCGCCAAAAATCGAAAAATGAACTTGGAGAACTGTAGAGAAGGAACGTCCTTCCTGTAATATTCAGTGATGTTTTTTTTTCAAAAGTTTCGTTTTTGAGACCTTTTGTTTCAGCGAAATTTGAAGTGTACATTTTTTGGCAATTTTTTCAATGACAAGAGGTTTGCTTTTGAGAGGAATTCTAAATGATAAAATTCCCCACGTGTAGAGTGCAGTTGCCTATACGTCGACGTTGCTTATCATGTGTGTTTTGGACTTTTCGTAGGGTACCTACCTATTCAAATTTGCAGTAATTTGTGTGTTTCTCAAGGATCAAGAATGGTAAATAATTCGAATATTTTTGTCTATGAAAGTAACTTTTTTTTTATGATTGTTTTTAGCAAACCTGAACCACTGTGAGTAGGTAATCCCTTCAATTTAACGTCTTACTAATCAAAAGTGCAAATTCTTGAACACTTGTAACCAAAATTTCAAATGCTGAAGTTCATTTTTGGATTTTTTTAGAATTTTTGAAAATTTAGGGAAAAAACAAAAAAGCTATGCTAAGTGCAATTTTTTAATTTTTTTTGCAAAACATAAATTTTTTGACCAAAAATGAACCAAAATTCTTATTCTAACAGTCCATGAGGCAAAAAGTGTTCACCTACCAAACTTTTTTTGGGGACAAAAAATTTACTTTGCATAATGTCAGTACCACTTGGGCATTTACAAAAATGACAAAAAATTTTTTTTTGGTTGCACGTAGGTGGGGGGAGGTCAAAAAGGGGTATTTTTCGACCTAGAAGGGGGACAAAAAATTCGACCGGGGATTGATAGGCTGGTATCTTGGGATGCTGAAAATACAAAATTTTCTGTCGGCCTCCTGCACAATCAAAAGTTATGCAACCCTACATGCAATTTTTGCCCATTTTTTGAGCTTTTTCCGCCCTAGTTCCTGTTGTATGCGGAGGGGACAATTTTTTCTCGAATGTCCCGTTAGACCACACATTTAACTTTCCAAAATCATCACATTCACGAAATTCGACCGGCACATTTCGTCGCAATTAATTTTCAAAGTTGCGTAAGTACAACTTTTCATCAAATGCCAACTTCGCAATTTTTTTTTCAAAAGTAGCCGTGTGACCTATCAAAATGGGTTAAAATTTCGCGCTGAACCCAAAAATATCAACAGTTTTCGTGTTAGCCCCCCTTCCCGCGCACTAACCTCCCAAAAACCTGAAAATTTTTTGATTTAGAGTAAATTATACTGCTTTATGTAAATAGATGGCTTCTACTTAGCTTCTTTCTGCGACCTTACCGAGTATGTTGTAGACATCCATAAGAGCTATCCCCACAAAAAAATTTCAACCTCCTCCCCTCGTATTCACCCCTCAAAATGGAGTTTTCTAACTTATTTTATGCGTTTTTAACGATGAAGATTGCGAGGTACAATTTTCTAAACACGTTTTTTGGATGTATGTTTGACTTCTAAACATCATATATTTTTTTGAAATTGTAGCTTTGGTGCGTCATGGTGAAAAATGGAAAAAACGTGTCGTAGGGAGAGGTCAAATGAGAATTTTGGGGGAAAAACTGTTCGTAAGTAGGGCGTTGTTTTCGCATGATTCGATACCGCTGAGTACGAATATGACGTCAGATTATGCTAATCAATATCTAATAGCGAACACTATAATATTTGATTTGTGATTGAAAATTGATCCGCAGGAATTGTTTCAAAACTATAGACCCCACCCCACTCAAAAGAAGGGCAAGCCCCAGTGGTTCTCAGTTTTAAAAACTTCATTTTATCCCTGAAATTTAGCAGTTTACTACTTCACTAATATGGCGACTTTTTATTTCACCAATTCTTCCCCTTCCTCACAAGTGTCCACCATCTTTGAATTTCATCAAGAGAATACGAAAATCATGAATAAATAATTTTGGTAAGATCGTAGAAAGAAGCTAAGTAAAAGTAATCTATTTACATAAAGCAGTACATATTTAGGTACTCTAAATCAAACATTTTTCAGGTTCTTGGGGGATTAGTACGTGGGAAGGGGGCTAACACGAAAACTGTTGATATGACGCCATATTCGCATTCAGGAAGCTAGGTTCATATCAAAATGACCCCAATATTGTAAAAGTAGCGGTATTTCAAGAATAGAGAAAATTCGTGAGGGACTGAGGATCTGGAGAGGCTGTGTGAGAGTAAAACAAAAACTGACGCAGTTGAGGTGGGGTCTGAAGACTCTGGAAATCGGAGGGGGTTAGATGAGTGAAGCAGAAAATCTAACGTCATATTCGTACTCAGTGGTATCGAATCATGCGAAAACAACACCCTACTTACGAACAGTTATTTCCCCCAAAAATTCTCATTTGACCTCTCCCTACGACACGTTTTTTCCATTTTTCACCATGACGCACCAAAGCTACAATTTCAAAAAAATATATGATGTTTAGAAGTCAAACATACATCCAAAAAACGTGTTTAGAAAATTGTACCTCGCAATCTTCATCGTTAAAAACGCATAAAATAAGTTGGAAAACTCCATTTTGAGGGGTGAATACGAGGGGAGGAGGTTGAAATTTTTTTGTGGGGATAGCTCTTATGGATGTCTACAACATACTCGGTAAGGTCGCAGAAAGAAGCTAAGTAGAAGCCATCTATTTACATAAAGCAGTATAATTTACTCTAAATCAAAAAATTTTCAGGTTTTTGGGAGGTTAGTGCGCGGGAAGGGGGGCTAACACGAAAACTGTTGATATTTTTGGGTTCAGCGCGAAATTTTAACCCATTTTGATAGGTCACACGGCTACTTTTGAAAAAAAAATTGCGAAGTTGGCATTTGATGAAAAGTTGTACTTACGCAACTTTGAAAATTAATTGCGACGAAATGTGCCGGTCGAATTTCGTGAATGTGATGATTTTGGAAAGTTAAATGTGTGGTCTAACGGGACATTCGAGAAAAAATTGTCCCCTCCGCATACAACAGGAACTAGGGCGGGAAAAGCTCAAAAAATGGGGCAAAAATTGCGTTTAGGGTTGCATAACTTTTGATTGAGCAGGAGGCTGACAGAAAATTTTGTATTTTCAGCATCCCAAGATACCAGCCTATCAATCCCCGGTCGAATTTTTTGCCCCCCTTCTAGGTCAAAAAATACCCCTTTTTGACCTCTCCCCACCCTACGTGCAACCAAAAAAAATTTTTTTGTAATTTTTGTGAATGCCCAAGTGGTACTGACGTTATATGCAAAGTAAATTTTTTGTCCCCAAAAAAAGTTTGGTAACATCGATTTCTAGAGCACTTCTTGCCTCGTGGATTGTGGACTACTACCACCAAGGAAGGTAAATCATCACTCATCAGCTCATGTGGGAGAGGAAACGAGAATCACATAACATGTGAGAAGAGCTCGTTGCCATGCAACCAAGGACGCCGGAAACTCGTATCCGGTAGGTAATCGTATTGTTTTGTGTGTGATATTTCACTATTTCAGCTACTTGAGTAAAAACAGTGAACCTGTCGAGTTGTGTATTTTCAGAACGCACCTATTGTGGTGGCTATCATAACAGTGTGTTTTTGTATTCAAATTCGCAGAAATTTGTGCAAATATTTGTTCGTATACATATGTAAGTAAATATTTTCCGTAATACTTTTTTTTTCTAATATTACGCACGTAGAACAAAATAAGCTTGAAATCTATGTAAAAATTATGTGTTAATTTTTAATCATTCAGAAGAAGATGATAAACTATTCGGTATCTATCTCGAGAGCCGGAGCTAAAGAATGTTTCCAATTTAATATTTTGTTTTCTAATTTATAATTTCTCGAATCGCATTTTATTTATTTTTTTTAACAGAATCCTATTGATTTGCAGGTATAATTCATGTTGTAGAAGCGGTACGATTTGATTTGACTCTTTCGACATGGGCGACATCGAAGAATATCCGTTTAGTTTCATAAATACGAGTACACCGGCATGCCTACAGCTCTTGGCGTCATCCGGGGTGGCGTTAATGTTATGGCAATGCAAGTACTATTTGAATGGCATTCCCCTCAGATTGTTTATGAAACTGCAGGAACCAAGATTCAGCTGCGACGAAATGCTCGTCATCCCCTCTCGTTTCAAAGCCGAGATCGACAAAAAAATCATCACGATTCACAAAGAACTAAGAATCTGGCTCAACGATGGAGATTATCGATATGATTTGTCCACGTGTTTCAAGCATATCGTTATCAATGCTTCCGGTCGTATTGATTACAAAGCAACTGCGGTGAATATTTTGAATTCGGGCGATTTGAGCGACGACTTGATGAGTTATCGAATGGCTTGTCGGTTTTGTTTGGAAGATCAAATCAAACGAATCTGGCCTTCGGTCGCGGAAGTTAATAAACGACTACGATTAGATGAAATTACAGATCCAATTGAATTTGATTTAGTGTTTTACTGGACTGGTCGTTATGTGAGATCGAATGAGGATTCGATCCACACTGATTGTAGAGTTCTGTCCGTGATCGATAATACACCGCCCAATCGTCCAGCGCTCGAATATTTTTGGAAAATGTTACCCGTTGAACAGAGAATATCTACAGTTATTTCATCGCTTAAAAAAGGCGACTACAGTGCTACGAAAGTTTTACTACCTACATTGAATCGAATCCACGCTGAAAAGGTATTCCAAGTTGCGACTGCTGAAGTTGTACGTTTTCTCGTATCATCGAACGATGACTATTTACCGCACGTGTATCAATTGTGGACTGCGATGAAACACACTACAGTTTTGGAGAAAAAATCAAGCTTCTCCGCCATCGTACGCGGATTATGGCCGTTGGCTGACAGTCGGTGTATAGGATGGCGCCTGAGCTACGCTCGATGCGATCAAATTAACGATGCTTTGCTGCAAATCTGGTCCAGTGCTGAGGATGAATTGAAGGATTACGTTTCGAATAGCGATAATATAGTGTATTTTTTCAACCGATTGGACGCCGGCTCGGCTAATATTTTCTGTTGTTACGGTCACGATGCGATATTTCTGTTAGATCTACTAGAAAGATCGAGAGATTTGGATAAAGAACAGTTTTGGCGACATTATTGGCGTAGATTGGCGTTACTTGTGAAGCCTTCGTGTCTGGAACGCTTGATGAGATTATGTTTACCGAACGACGACGATGCCATCGAGGTTTTCAAAAGCCAGCTACTGGATTTCACAAATCTTTTCGAATCGTTGATCAAAGAAGGATTTTATTCACACTTGAGAGATTATCTGTTGTTTTGTTCGAAGGATGCGATACAGTTTCAACGACTGAGCAAGGACATTCTCGAGTCAAATCTCGACGCTATTTTACTACACGATGACGACAAATTCGCCGAATTTGACCGGTTCGTTAGCGAACTATTTTTGAACGTGGAAAAGGATGCCGATGAATTCAAAGTGCAGATTATCTCGTCTGCCGAAGGTCTGAAATGTCTGCTCTCTACGCGTCTTGCTGATGGCAGTGGCACTCGTTTAAGCGATTTTGGCCGCATTATCAGCCGCTTTACTAGAAATGAACGACAATTACATTTGGTGAAAAATAAATTATGGGCGACGTGGAAGATGGACACCGCTTACGTCGACCAATTAAACGCTGACCAATGGCGAAGCTTTCTGGAATGGTGTGCTGTCGATAGTGAAGAACTTACAGCTTTCAAAAGCTCATTAAATTTGGACAGGATTTTCGTCACGCGCCTGACTCAGTATTTCAATGGTGAAGCGGATGAAGTATTGGAATTCCTGGATACGTTTTTGAAGTGGTATTATACTAACGAAGAAGATGTAAAGAATTTCAAATTGGATGTAATTAAAAATTACAAGCGAATCGATGTATTTTGTGCCAAGTTGGAAAGTAACAATGAACGTGATCGTCGTTTAATGAATGAATTGTTTCGGTGGTTTTTGAGATGGTAATATAAGGTCTATCGAAAATGTTTGCGAATCGTACAGTTCTCAAATGATTTGTTTGTTTCTAGAATAGAAACGAAAATTAAGTTTTAAAAAGTACGTATGCATAAATTGTAAACGTTTATTCCAAGTTTTACTTTTGTAATGTTTTGTGTTTCATTCATTTAGAAAAGTAATAAAATATAGAACATACATTATGTAGTGATTTTTCAACCACGTTCGATTTATTTCAACATCGTGTTGTACTCTGATTTGGCGCATTAAAGATGCATACTAAGTTGTCCCAAAAAATAAGCAAATCTGTAGAAAAATAAAATTTTGACGACAGCTACTTTTTTTTATTCGCATCTTCATTATACGGTTGTACCTAGGGGAAATGTTCGCGTGAGATTGGGCTTGGACCCTTCACCCTTTAATGGCACATGATAAAATCGATATTTTTAAAAGACTTTCCTGCGCTGGGCTGACGAGTGACATGGTATCAGGGCTCCTTGATACATGTGTGTAAATGTTCGCCCCTTCATTTGACATGTTTGACACTTTGCCTACTTTCCTATTTTAAGGGGCACAATTTTTTGAAAAAATTCCATTTTTTTCATATTTTTTGACAATTTTTTGTATCCAATCGAAAGGGGCTGGAATGAAACTACCGCCTGGTAAATATTTATGCATCCATGCTCTACCAATTTATAAACAACAACTTGCCTATCTTTCTCATTTAAGGGGCAAAAAAAATGCAAACATTCAAAAATAATTTTTATTTTACTCGTCTTAAAAAAATTCTGCCCCTTAAAATAAAAAAGTATGCAATATGCTCAACAGCGAAATTGAAGCGCAAGACATACACGCTCATATACCAATAGCTGTTACCACCCGAGCACTCTTTCCTTCCAGCGTAACGCAACGAAAAACCGGTGGGGTGAAATTCACCCCAGTGTGCCTTTTAAGGGTACAGAGCGATTTTTAATTTATGGAAAAAATTGACAAATCGCTTAAGGCTTCAGAATGGTACAAAACTAGTAGGTAGTTGTTGATTTGTGAGAGAGAACTACCCGAGAAACGTTTCGAAACCATTTTCAATCGACCTCGCTCTTGATTAGGTACGATTGAAAAATTCGCTTAGAACAGTTTCTATGAATTTTGAACAATTATTTGGAAAAAAAAATTGTCTTCAATTCACTTTTATGGGTCATTCCACGTCAATTGGACCAAGAAGTGGTAGGTGGGTTCGGCGATTTTTTTGAAATTTTTCCTGTGGAAAGACCTTTTGAAGGGATGACCAATGGCGCAAATCGCAGCCCTCTAGCTCATTTTTAACGGCAGCCAGGGGGTGTCAAAGTTTTCAGTGAACCTAAAATATCATCCATTTCAGCAGTTGATTGCTCGATAACCGCGATACCTACAAAAATGGAACTTTTTCCAATAGTTAAAGGTTTTGAAAGGCTTTTTGGTGATATCATAAAAATCAGTGTTGCCACTTTTTTTCGTAGGTACAAAAAATTAGCTCAAAAAGTTTCAAAACGTTACTTTCATATCGTTCCGACTCTCAAAAATTCTGAAAAAAATATATTATGGACAACTGTTCATGCTGAATAACATATTAAAAAATTGGGATGGTAACTTGTAAAGTTGACCCATTTGACCCCTATTTTCACGTATCTGTTGAAAAACTGAAAAAACCCCTTTCACTCAATAAAATGAACTCATCACAAAAAAAATCAAAATTTGAAAAAATTCAATTTTCAATTTCAAACATAAAAAAAAATTTAATTTATTCAGTTGTCTTATTTTGACCACTTTCTGACGTATTTCATGAAAAAGTTGATAAAAATCTCACTCACGGCAAAAAAAAAATGAAATTTGCTTTTTTTTGAATTTTTTTGAATTTTGATTTTTTTGTGATGAGTTAATTTCACCGAGTGAAGGGGGTTTTTCAACTTTTTCAACAGATACATAAAAATAGGGGTCAAATGGGTCAACTTTACCAATCAAAACTTTTTTTCATGTTTTAAATCAAAAAATCGCATTTTTTTCGCAAAGTTTAAATTTTTTAAATCGACTTTGTTACAAGTTACCATCCCAATTTTTTAATATGTTATTCAGCATGAACAGTTGTCCATAATATATTTTTTTCAGAATTTTTGAGAGTCGGAACGATATGAAAATAACGTTTTGAAACTTTTTGAGCTAATTTTTTGTACGAAAAAAAGTGGCAACACTGATTTTTATGATATCACCAAAAAGCCTTTCAAAACCTTTAACTATTGGAAAAAGTTCCATTTTTGTAGGTATCGCGGTTATCGAGCAATCCACTGCTGAAATGGATGATATTTTAGGTTCACTGAAAACTTTGACACCCCCTGGCTGCCGTTGAAAATGAGCTAGAGGGCTGCGATTTGCGCCATTGGTCATCCCTTCGGAAGGTCTTTCCACAGGAAAAATTTCAAAAAAATCGCCGAACCCACCTACCACTTCTTGGTCCAATTGACGTGGAATGGCCCTTATGCGAAACTTCTTTCCTTATGCGAAACTTCTTTCCACGTCACGATTTATTTAAATTTGAGATTTTTTGAGGCATCCTGTCTTGGCAAAAATTAATTAAAATTTTGTTTGTTTCAGTCGACTGGGTGTTTTTAATCATTTTATCATTTTTCATGCATCGCACAGTGGGCTGTGAGCACCCTCAAAACGCCTGTAATTCAAAAACTTACAATGAATCCTAAAACAATGGTACAATAATATCCTCCCTTATGTTTTTGGAGTCGCAGAATACTAATTTGACAATATTTTTTTTGTAGGGGTGAGGGGGTTAAGGGGGTGAAAAATTCAAAATTTGACTATAATGATGTGTGATATGTCGAAATGTACCAAGTCCCAGTATGAATAATTCAACTAAAAGTAAGTTCTTTTCATCAATTTATTGGATTTTAGTTTTTATAAAGTGATTATAGAGATAGAATTCATCTTAAAACTCCGTTTTTTGCCTACTTGGCTGCATAAATTGGAATAGAAAAAATTTTCGCACGTAGATGCACGGGAAATTCCAGTGGCTGATGATACTTGAGATAGTGTATTTCAAGATGTCAATTGCCATTTTTAGACCGAAAGTGACCCAACGACCTCCACAGTCAATTGTAGTGAAAAATCATAGTGAATTTTGTTAAAATGTTACAAATTTTTTCTTACTGGGACTTTAACGACTCCCCAACATAAAATTCTAGATACCCCACCCTTCACCCTTCTTTCACCTTCAAAAACGTACATTTTGACATAGCCTATCACACATCATTATGGTCAAATTTTGAATTTTTCACCGTTTTCACCCCGTTCATCCCCCACCATTCAACCCTACGAAAAAATATTGTCAGATTCGTGATCTACACCCTCAAAAAAATACATTTCGACATATCACTTATTATTATGGTCAACTTTTGAATTTTTCACCCCCTTCATCCCCCACTATTCACTCCTACGAAAAAAATAATGTCAAATTCGTATTCTGCGACCTCAAAAACGTACATTTCGACATATCACACTTCATTATAGTCAAATTTTGAATTTTCACCGTTTTTACCCCCTTCATCCCCCACCATTCAGCCCTACGAAAAAAATATTGCCAGATTCGTGATCTACACCCTCAAAAACATACATTTCGACATATCACACATCATTATTGTCAAATTTTGAATTTTTCACCCCCTTCACCCCCTCACACCTCACCTCTACAAAAAAAATATTGTCAAATTTGTATTCTGCGACCCCAAAAACATTAGGGAGGAAATTATTGTACCATTGTTTTGGGATTTATTGTAAGTTTTTGAATTACAGGCGTTTTGAGGGTGCTCATGCAAAGCCCACTGTGCATCGTGTATCATATCAATCATATGTTTACTTTTGTGTGTACCTTTACCTATCTGTTTATCAGTGCTTTGTTTTTATTTTCAGAATTTCAACTCATCTTCATGGAAATCCACTCCTATGGTTAATTTTGGTTCGTGCAGTTGTACATCGCCTGCTGAGATATTTCGAAGGAATTCCTGTTATTAGAGCTGTTCTGGAGTTCGTTGTGGTGAGTGAAGCAATTAATGTACCTGTACCTACTCGTAATTTTGCACTTGAGGTTTAGTTTAAGGGCTTACTAGTATCCAATAATTGAATCTTTTTAGGTCATTTATTTGATACTGTTAGTTTACTCTCTTGTCATGAGATATTCTTTCAAAAAAAAGCAAGATCGACCGGTCGACCGAAGATTCTAAGAAAGGACTTGTCGAGATTGCAAATGGTTATTTTGATTAGGTAAACTCGATTTTTCTGTGGTCGTGAGGTTGTTTTCTTTTATATTTTTGAAAAATTGATTTTTTTTTCGTAATTCTTATTTTAAACTTGTTCTCGGACTACATGTTGAAAATTTCATTTTATTACTCAACGAGCATATTGTGGATTGAGAATCATCTATTTTTCTTGTCTAAATTTCTCTACGTGTGTAGATGTGGAGAAACAACTGACGCTACTGTCACTGAACTGTCTCGAACTTTAATGACCTCAAAAGTGCCAAGTTCTGAAAAAAATCAGCCAATAAAACTGATTGCACCTGATGAAAAATCATAGAGCAAATTTTCTTTTCTTTACTGTGATAAAAATTTTAGAAAAAAATCGTGTTGAAAGGGGCGGCTTCCCCTACACATTCCGCGTGGTACCAGAATTTTCTCCACACTACTCATGCAATGTATACAGAATTTTTCTGGCAAAACGCATTTTTTGGCTATTCCGTCCGGGGGGGGGTGGGTAGGTTGGGGGCGGAAATTTCGCTCGGAAATTTTTTTTGGAAGTAGGTACCCAACAATAATTCATTAGGTATAATTTTCCAAATCTGGGAACAGGACCATTTCGCCTATCTTACCTGGGAATACCCTTTTTTTTTTTTTTTGGCAATTTTTCAATAAAAGATATGGTTTGCTTTCGAGAGGAATTTCTAAAGAATAAAATTACCCACGTGCAGAACTGCAGATGCAGTTGCCTTCATGGACGTTGCTTTTCATAAAGTGTGTTTTCGTACTTTTTAAGAATTTTTGAAAATTTAGAAAAAAAAAGAAAAAAGCTACGCTAAGTAGTGCAATTTTTTAATTTTTTAATTCCTACTTAAGCTTCCTTTATAGTGGCGATAAGCTGGCAATAGAAAATTTCTACAGAAAATCGTGGAATTTTTTCAAACTCAATTTTAAGCACTTTTGAACCTCTAAACTTATAAAATAATAACATTTCTTATAAATTCTGATAATTATTAACTTTAATAAAAAGTTTTCAACCTTCATCTCATTCATCACTTTTCTGTGGAAAAGTTAAAAAATTTTGACTTTTCCATAGAAAATTGATAAAATTCCACAGCCAGTATAAATGCTTCCATTTGAATGTACACATTTGACTTTCTGTAGAAAAATTCCACGGCCACTATAAAGGAAGCTTTATGAAATGTATATCTACCACCAAGGAACGTAAGTAAATCGTCAGGACTCACGAGTCACGACTCAGGACGTCAGGAGACGAACAGTGATTCGAATTTCGATCTATGGATCATGAGAACGATTCAAATTCATGCTCAAAAGAGAGGGGGAACGAGAGTCACACAACATCGTGCGAGAAGAGGAAGAGGCTCGTTGCTATGCAACCAAGGACGATTCGCAGTTCGCATCTCCTACCATCCTACTCGTAGTCCTAGTCGTTTTACCAGCTATCTTTTCCAGGAAACGATACGATCTAATCTGGAAGGTGAAGTTTGCTAGAATTGCTAGCTGAAGCGAAATTGTTGAACGAGTTCTCTCGACAAGTCGAAACTCGAAACTCCTAATCGTATTGTATACGTATTGTTCTAATGATGTGCTAAGTGCTATGTTAGCCAACTGAGTAAAAACAGTGGACTTGTCGAGCTCGAGTCGAGTTGTGTATTTTCAGAACGTTTGGTGCTTATCGTAACAGTGCATGTGTTTCGTTGTTTTCGTATTCAAAGCAGCAATTTGTATGTTTCTCAAGAACGTCAATAATTTGAATATATTTGTTTATCTAAGTAAGGTAATTTCCGTAATAACTAATAAGTAGGTGCCACTTATTTCCCCTAATATTATGCACGTAAAACGAAATTAGCTTTGTTGGTATATGTAAAAATTATGTGCTCATTTTTTAATCATTCAGAAGGAAATGATAAACTAGGGCTACCTACCCAATTTGGTAGGTTGCATGACGGTTTTTCAAAGTCCAAAAATCATGACCAAATTTTAATATCGAAATTCTCCGAATCCGCTCAAAAAATTTTTCGTTCAAGTTCTTGGATCCTTCCCTCATCGTGAAATTTCAACTCATTCTGATAGGTCGCGTGATATTTCTTCAAACCCTTCGAAAATCTGCATGATCCTCATTTCGAGCTCGAATTTAGTCAAAACCGTTCAAAGAATATTTTCGTGCGGGTAGGTATTTGAATTTTTTTGTTGAATTTTGACCCATTTTGAAGTTACATGTTTTTTTACAAAATGCCAAAAACTATGACTCAAGTTTGGGCTAAAAATTATACGTTTTCTTCGCAGTACCTAGTATTTGAATTTCTCTCGAAATTTAAACCCATATATGATAAGTTATTCTATGGTTTTTCAAAAATTACTTTTTCTATTCGAGGTTTAGGTAGGCTAATTTTGTCTCAAATGATACCTACTTCGATGTTTTCACTTCCTCGATAATTAAATGCAAAACTAATCGTTTTTCAGGTGTAATTTTTTTCGAGTACGCGAAGATTGCAGTTCGACATGGATGCCATTGAAGAATACCCTTTCCTTTTCATGAACACGCCGTCGTCACTGCAGCTCCTGGCGTCAACCAAAGTGGCGTTAATGTTATGGCAACGCAGATGTGCGGCTTTAGGCCTTTCATACTTGGATTTGGATCGGTTTCGGTATTGGTTTGAAAAGCTAATTTTTAGCTGCGAAGAAATACTCATTGTTCGTATTCCGTCTCGAATCAAATCGCAAATAGACGACAACATTTTCACTTCTGGCAAAGAACTTCTGAAATGGCAGTGTTTCCACGCTAGCGTTTTTAAAGACGAAGAAACGCGTTTTTCCAAATGTATTAAGCATATCGTCTTGGATTTTTCCGGTAAAATTGGTTACAAAGCGACCGCTTTGAATATCCTGAATTCGGCTGAATTCGCCGACGTAGAAAATTATAGAATGGCATGTCTGTATAGTTTGGAAGATCATGTCAGACGCTTTTGGCCTTTGGTTTCTACAGAAGATCTAAATGATACATACGATACATGCAATTTATCGTACTGGAATGGTGTTATGGAATCAGGAGAAAATTCGATCATCGATGGGCCTACTAAGCCTTTTATTGAACGATGGATGGAGTTGGCGAATCGGGGAGGGGATGCAGCAGGGTTTGAGGATTTTTATCAAATGTTACCAGATTACGAGTATGAAACAGGAGAGAATCCTTCTATTTTTGACCTAGAAGATTACGAATTCCGAGCTGCGATACGTTCATTTCCTTCGTTAAACCGAATCCAAGTTGAAGAAGTATTCAGAGAGAAGGCCTCCGCGATGTTTGGGATTTTGGCGATGGACGACGATCAACGTTTCCTGCAGTTTGCGCGTCAATCGTGGAATCTCGTGCGACATTTGATTTTGGATGATGAACCGAGGTTTTTTTCTGTCCTGTACACATTGTGGAAAATCGCATTCTGTCCTGATAGCTTTATGCGTACGAGTCATACGCGTTGCGATGAAATTAACGAATTGTTGGTGGAAATCTGGTCTGATGCCTCGGACGAATTGAAAGCTGCAGTTTCTGATAACTACATTTACGAGTTTTTCGAACGAGATAATTTTGACGTATATTGGATGTCTTCCATTTGCCACAGCCATGGTCACGATATGAAATTCATGATAGATTTGCTTAACACCTTAATATCACGAGACATGGATAAAGCTTGGCTGTGGCGGGATAATTGGCATGGATTCGCCTTACGTGCCAATGTTTCGGATTTCGAACAATTGATAAGTTCCTGTTTAGTGAATAACGAAGACGAGGTCAAGTTTTACAAAAATTGTTTGCTGGATTTCGAACATTTTTTTCGCGACTTGATTGGAAACGGATTCTATTCAGATTTGAGAGATTACCTGTATTTCTGTTCGAAGGATCCGAAACACTTTCAACTGTTGGCAAAAAAAGAACTCGAATCGAATCTCGATATTATTTTAATTCACAACGATGACGAATTCGCTAAATTCGAATGGTTCGTTGGGGAATTATTTTCAAACGAGAAAAAAGACGTAGATGAATTCAAAGCGCAGATGATTTCGTCTGCTGGAAGTCTCAAAGATCTGCTCGCAGCACGACGTAATAATCGTGAAATTCGTTCCAATGATTTCAGCACACTCATTGGTCGATTCGCAACCGCAGAAGATGAATATAATCTAGTGAAACGTAATTTATTAGAGCAGTGTCGTAGCTATCCGATGAACTGTTCAGGCAGGGGCAAGGGCAGGATTAAGTTCTTTGTCGAATGGATAGAATTTCTCGAATGGTGTATTCCGGACCCTGAAGAACATTCAGCCTTCAAGCAGTCGTGTAATGTGGATGAGATTTTCTTGAATTTGTTGCGTGGTAATGCTACAGCTATGAGTAAGTCAAGTCCAGATAAGCTATTTCTCGACGAATTTTTAAGCTGGTATTTTGGAAACGAAGAAGATAGCAAAAATTTCAAATTAGATATGATAAAAAAAAATTACACGCGAATCGATTTTGTGCGTACCAAGATGCTGAGTAACCGTAATGCTGATCGTCGTGAGGTGTCGGCTTTGTTGAGATGGTTCTTTGATAATAATACTGAAGATTTATGTAAATTTTGCGAAAGTTGTAATTTTATTCTATATCCAAATGTACCATTATGAATATGATGAGGGGGTGAAACTCGATATAATAATTTTTTAGGGTAAATTGATAGCTACCAATGTACTGTATATTTTATTCAATTCTCAATAAACTTATACTAATACCTACTCGTATTTGTTCTCTTGAACAATTTTTATTATTATAGGTAATCGGTAATTTTTAGTAGAATTGATATGTTTGAAAGAAAGATCGGAATGCGATGCGGTTTTCCGAAATGATTCAAAATTTTGTGAAAGTTTCGAACAATGCAAATGTTTTTCGAGCATTTTTCAAGTGCATAATATTTTGTGTCCTAATTATTAGGATTTTTGATAATGTTTCATATGAAATATCAAAATACTTATATTGAAATTTGTCGAGAATTTCCCATACTGCAATAAAAATGTTTTTTCGGGCATTTCTGAAATTTTTTTAGTTTGAAATTGAGTAGCAATTTTTAGAATTTTTGAAAAAGTCATACTTATTCTGAACATTTTTTAAGAATTTTGAGCTACGTACAAATTGAGTACATTAATGAAAAAATCACCTCGGTACCTACTTAATTTTGGTTTGAAAATTTTTCAAAAGTGCTACCTATTCATTGGTCTTGTTTTTTTTTTTTTTTTTTTTAGCAAATTGAAACTTTTTATGATGAAATAAATAATGCCCAACTCTGCGGTCTGATTGCTCGAAACTATTGCTGGGTAGGTACTTGAAGAAAATCTGTTAGTGGATTTTTAAATATACCTACCTAATTAAGAGTAGATTTAAAAGGATTCGTAAAAAATTTCAAAAGCCAAAGTTGAGCTTTTTTTGAAAGTTCAATTTTCAGAAGCTTGCCATGTTTCGGAGGTACCTATACCTACTACAGTAAAAGCTCGTTATAACGCTTTCGGATATAACGCTGATTTCGTTATAACGCTGATTCCTTCCGGTCCCTTGACATCCCCATTTAAACCAATGTAAAATTAATCGCGATATAACGCTCATGAGCGATTATAAATCGCGTTTTAACGCTCTAAAATTTAGGAAAAATTACATTTTTTCCATAATTTTAGCAACAAAAACCCAATTTTTTTGCAAAAAAAAGCTTACTCATGTGTACAAAATTATCACTTTCTGAAAATGTTGGCCACAACAACAGCTTTTTTTGCAATTTCTGTAGTTTTGATTTTTAAAAATTCAAAAAAAAAACTTATGGCAAAATTTTGCCAAAAAATCATTTATATTATTGTAGCAGACCTCAAAATCAAAGTAAAATTTCAAATTTTTTTATTTCCACCTGGAACAGTTGTTCAAATTCAAAATAAAGTTCTCGTTTCCACTTCCTTTATAACGCTTTTTTTTGCTTTAAAACGAGAATTCGCGGTATAACGCTAATCAGCGTTAAAATGAGACTTTCGGTTATAACGCGCTTCGGCTTATAACGCTCTTTTTCTCCGGTCCCTTGAAGAGCGTTATAACGAGCTTTTACTGTACCTAGTAATGGTGTATTTACAACTGCGATATTTTCGTGATGGGATTCACTAAATAATTTTTTATGGAGGGGGTGGGAGGGGAGTTGGAGCGCCAAATTTTTTGGTCAAATGTTTTCTTGTTTTCTTTAAAGGTCACGATGATAATAAATCTGAGTTTATTTATGATGAATTTTATTTTCACCACACAGTCTTTTTTTTAAAAAAACTCTGTGTTCTTGGTCGCTAAACTCAGAATGTGGATTTTTTTCAACAATTTGTCGTGGTTTGGGTAAAGCTCAAATCATGAAAATCTTACGAAAAAATTGAATAGAAATTATTAGGTAGAGAATTAAATTTGTATCGTATTTATGCATAGTAGATACATCGACGTGATGACGTGAATGCATAAAATGCATCAATTTGTTCAATGATGATGTGAATAAATACCTAGATAGGTAAGTACGTGTCGTGTATGTACCTATAGGCACTTAATCCACGTGAATTGTACAAGTTTGTACGGAAACTTGATTTTCGTTTAGCATAAACGGTTGCGTTATCATCGGTGCCTATATTACTTATCTAGACCAAGCTGCAAATTGGTCTCGAAGCTCTCATTACATATCACTTGAGTAAAGACAGTGCTATAGAGTCACATTCGAATAGGTATTCCACGTTTGGTGTTTTTCAATCTTCGTCATTTTGTTCGATTTGTTTACAGTGTGAACGTTTTTTCTAATAGGTACCTAATACTTTTTATACATGTAAAGTAAGTAGCCTACTTACTTCAAAATTCACGTAAAAAACCTTGTGAACGTTTTTTTATCATTCAGGAAAACGTTATCAGTTGTTTGATACTTTTTCATTTGTCTTCTAAATTTAGGTATATTGTTGATCACATCGTAGAGTTTTAAATCTTCTCGGCCAGTGACTATTTCGTCGAATATCATACGAAACCGAAAGCTGTCAATTGTATGAGAACTTTCGTTGAACCTGATTGCTAAAGTGGAATAATCTTCAAGCTGTTAACGGTGAGTTTTGATGAACAATTGATTGCTGTAAAAGTCAACTGACCTTCGCTTACTGACGTTGTTGTTTTACATAATTGAATCTAGTTACGTGTATTCGAATTTCTCATGAAATTTTGTCTCTTTTTGATGAGCTCCTTCAAAAATCATGCCCCAATTTTGATCTCAAAATTTTTCTAAACCGATCAAAAAATATTTTCGTCGTGTTTTTGGTTTCCTCATCGTGAACTTTCAACTTATAATCTGATTACTGGCATAACATTTCTTCAAAAGCCCAAAACTCAGAAACCAAGTGTGATACATATTATTTCGAAAAATCTAAAAATCGTGTTCCAATTTTGGCCTCAAAGCTTTTCAAAAACGCTCAAAAATATTTTCATAGAAAATTGTATTGAATTTCTAGTCAAATTTTTACCCAGTTAGGTTGCGCGACAGTTTTTCAAAATCCAAAATTCATCATGACCCAATTTTCATATCAAAATTCTTCGAATCCGCTCAAAACCCATTTTCGCGCAAGTATTCGAATTTTTCGTTGAATTTTGGCCCATTTTTGATATTACGTCGCATGATTTTTTTCCGAAATCCCAAAAACCATGACCCAATTTTGGAAGAAAAATTCGTCAAAACTGCTCAAAATACCTTTCCTTCACAGTACCTATTTGAATTTCTCGATCTCGCGAAATTTCCATCCTTTCATAATTTTGTCTCGAATGATATCTACTTTGATGTTTTTACTTCCTCAATAAAATTAACAGCAAAACTTACTGTTTTTCAGGTTTAATTTTTTTCGATCACGCGGAGGTTAATTGCAGTTCGACATGGGTGACATCGAAGAATACCCTTTCCTTTTCATGAATACGCCTTCGTCACTGCAGATCCTGGCATCAACCGAAGTGGCGTTAACGTTATGGCAAAGCAGATGTGCGGCTTCAGACCATTCATACGAGAATTTCGGTTCGTTTTTGTGGGTAAACCAAGTCTTCAGCTGCGAAGAATTACTCGTTGGTTGGATTCCGCCTCAAATCAGATCGCAAATAGACGACAAAATTACCACTGTTGGCGAAGAACTTCGGGGATGGAGGTGTTTCCACGGTAGCGTTTTTAAAAGTGAAAAAGCATTTTTCAAATGTATTAAGCATATCGTCTTAGATTTTTCCGGAACCATTGGTTACAAAGCGACCGCGATGAATATCTTGGATTCCGGTGAATTCGCCGACTTGGAAAATTATAAAATGGCGTGTCTTTATTGTTTGGAAGATCAAGTCAGACGGTTTTGGCCTTTGGTTACTACGGATGTAAATCTTAATCATGGTACATGCAATTTACGTTACTGGCATGACTTTATGATATTGGGTCAAGAAAATCCTAGAAGCCGTAGGCCTAGTGTGCCTTTTAGAGAACGATGGATTCAGTTCGCGAATTGGAAAAATGATAGAACAGCGTTTGAGCATTTTTATCAAATGTTACCAGCTCGTGAAACAGTCGATCAAACTGTTTATTATCTGAGAGATTCCAAATACCAAGCTGCGATACGTTCATTACCTACATTAAACCGAATTCAAGTTGAAGAAATATTTAAACGGAAGGCCTCCACGATGTTTGGAATTTTAGCGAGGAATGACGAAGTGTATTTCTCGCAGTATGCGTATCAATCGTGGACTCTCGTGCGACATTTAATCTTGGAAAATGAAGAAACGTTTTTTTCTGTCGTGTACATACTGTGGAGAATCGCATTCTGTCCCAAGACTTTAGGTGTGAGCCATACTCGTTGCCATAAAATTAACAAATTGCTGCTCGAAATCTGGTCAGATGCCTCGGACGAATTAAAAGCTGCCGTTTCTAATAACCACATTAACGAGTTTTTCGACGAGGATTTCAACGAATTTGGGTCGGATTACTTTCATTACCACGGTCACGATATGAAATTTACGATAGATTTGCTGAACATATCACGAGATGTGGATAAAGTTTCGCTGTGGGTGGATAATTGGCGTGGATTCGCTTTACGTGCGAAGCTTTCGGATTTCAAACGTCTGATGAGATCCTGTTCGGTGTTTAACGAAGACGACGTCGAGTTTTACAAAATCCGTTTGCTGGATTTCGAAGATTTTTTTCCCACATTGATTAAAAATGGATTCTATTCGGATTTGAAGGACTATCTGTATTTTTGTTCGACGGATGAGGAACACTTTCAACTGTTGGCAAAAAAAGAGCTCGAATCGAATCTCGATATTATTATACGACACGATAATGGTCAATTCGCTAAATTCGAGTGGTTCGTCGGGAAACTATTTTCAAACAAGAAAAAGGATGCAGATGGATTCAAAGCGCAGATGATTTCGTCTGCTGAAAGTTTTAAACATCTGCTCAAAGCACGTAATGATCGTCAAATTCGTTCTTACGATTTCAGCACACTCATTGGCCGATTTGCTACCGAAGAAGATGAATCTAATCTAGTAAAACGTAATTTATTAGAGCATTGGCGTAGCTATCCGATGAACTGTCGTCGCAGGATTGTTTACTTCGATGAATGGATAGAATTTCTCGAATGGTGTATTCCCGACTATGAGGAACATTCAGCCTTCAAGCGGTCGTTAAATGTAGATGAGGTTTTCTTAAAATTGTTGAATGATAATGCTATGGGGATGGGTATGTCAATTTCCGATGAGGTATCACTTGACGACATTTTAAGATGGTATTTCGGAAACGAAGAAGATAGGAAAAATTTCAAAGTAGATATAATAAAAAAAAATTACACGCGAATGGATTTTATGTATACCAAGATGCTAAGTGACGATGATCTTGATCGTCGCGTGGTGTCTTCCTATTTGAGATGGTTTTTTGATAATAATACTGAACGTTTATGTAAATTTTGCGAAAATTGTAAATTTATTCTGCACCCCGATGTACCATATGAATATGCTGGGGGTGAAACTCGATATAATGAGTTTTTTTCAAGCCTAATTCGATGACTACCCAGACTATACCTATATGTACTACCTATATATTTTATTCAATTTTAAATAAACCTACTCGTATATTTGTTTATTTGGACAATTTTTATTTTTTAGGTACCTATACCTACTGAGTAATTTTTGGTAGAATTTATATCTTTGAAAGAAAGATTGGAACGCGATGCGATTTATCGAAATGATTAATTGAAATTTTGCGAGAGTTTTGAACGATGAAAATGTTTTTTTGACTGTTTCTGAAAAATTTTGACGTCGAGTGTGCCATGCGATCAAACAAAATGGGTTGAAATTTTGCGATAATTTCAAATATTTCAATGAAAAATGTACATATTTCAAGCATTTTTTTTAGTATACATACCTACCTACATAAATTTGTGTCCTGTTTTTTGGAATTTTTGATAAAGTTTCATACAAAACTAGGTACCAAAATATGGTGTACAAGTTTACTCGCGGAAGATCTACGATTAAATGGAATTAAAAATCCAAATGATTAATATGATTTACTTAGACGATTTAATGTTTCACTGAACTCGTCGTATCGTGATCGTTATTTAATGAATTAATTATTACGGTGGTTTTTGCGATGGTAATATTAAGCCTGCCTATATTGAAAATGTTTATGAATCTTGCAGTTCTCAGATGATTTGTTTGTTTCGGAATAGAAGCCAAAATATGATTAGTTTAGTTCTAGAATGGAAGCCATAATTATTGTGTTTTGAGAAGTACGAGTACATTATATAATTTGTAAACGTTTATATTCGAAGTCTTGCTTTTGTAATGTTTTGTGTTTCATTTTAGAAATAAAAGTAATAAAATACTGGAGGTACATGTGGTGATTTTTCAACCACGTTCGATTTATTTCAACATCGTATTGTGTACTCTGATTTGGTGCATTAAAGATGCATAAGTTGTCCCAAAATATAGGCAAATATGTAGTAAAATGACATTCCGACGACAGCTACTTTTCATATTCGCATCTTCATTATACGGTTGTAGGCGAAATGTTCGCATGAGATTGGGCTACGTTCAGTTCATTTTTGGACCCTTCAGAGTGATTTTTAATTTATGGAGAAAATTGAAAAAATCGCTGGAGGCCTCAGAATGGTACAAAACTAGTACCTATGTTGATTTGTGAGAGAGAACTACTCGAGAAACTATTCGGAACCATTTTCAATCGGTTCGGGGGGGGTCGAAAATGGACTACGTATCAAATTTCAGCGTTCAGGGCCAATTTGGTAAAATTTTGACCCCAAGATTAATTTTTAAATTGACCAAAAAATTCAGAAATGCGCTTTTTCGTTTGTGATGTATCTTTTCTTGCTCTTTCGATTTAGTTTGTTCGGTTCGAAAAAAAATTCGCCAGTTTGAAGACCTCCCTCTCTTAATTGCGATTGAAAAATTCGCTTAAAACAGTTTCTATGAATTTTGAACAATTATTTGGAAAAAAAATTGGTCTTCAATTTACCTACTTTTATGCAAAACTTCTTTCCTCGTCGCAATTTATTTAAATTTGAGATTTTTTGAGACATCCTGTCTTTGCAAGAAATAATTAAAATTTTGTTTGTTTCAGTCGACTGGTGTTTATTAATCATTTTATCATTTTTTAGCATCGTACTGTATCATATTATGTTTACCTTTGTGTGTACCTTTACTTTACCTATCTATTTATCAGTGCTTTGTTTTTATTTTCAGAATTTCAACTCATCTTCATGGAAATCCACTCCTATGGTGAATTTGGTTTCGTGCAGTTGTACATCGCCTGCTGAGATATTTCGAAGGAATTCCTGGTATTAGAACTGTTCTGGAGATGAAATATTTTCGAGCTGATAAGGAAGTCGAATTCGTTGTGGTGAGCGGACCAATTAATGTACCTACTCGTAATTTTGCACTTGAGGTTTAGTTTAAGGGCTTACTGGTATCCAAGATCGACCGAAGATTCTAAGAAAGAACTTGTCGAGGTTGCAAATTGTTAGTTATTTTGATTAGGTAAATTCGATTTTTCTGTGCTCGTGAGGTTGTTTTTAGTGTGCGTAGCACACTATTGGTTTCGCTTTGAGAAATTGAAATTTCAATTGCAATGAATGTTCTCTTAAGCTATCCAACCGTTTTTCATACGTATTGGACACCATTTGAGAATCAATAAGGCGGAGGGTATAGATTTATTTTCATTCAATTCGGATGGGTAATTGCTGAGTAATTGCAATTTTAGTTCATTATTTTAATGCATTAAATCCTAAAAAAGGGAAAAGGGGACTTGTAGAACACCTGCCGCTCATTGTACCCTGCTATACCCCCAGTCTATTCCATCACCAGCTGTGTTTCATTGTACCCTGTTACACCCCCGGTCTGTTAGCTGTAAATTCCAAGTGAGAGTGGTTTGGTGGGGCGCTTACCAAACAAATATATTATTTTAATGCCCTAACCCTCGTAGTGAATAGTGGCTGAGTGGATAGGGCATGTAGGTAGGAATAGGAAATTTAGGGACCCAGGTTCGAATCCCCGTGAGGTAAGTAGGTAGGTGACAGATTTTTCGTAGGAAAATTGGATAGGTAAAGGTAAATGCTTTGGAGTTTCCTATGTAGTACATGATAATGGGGCAAAAATAATGCTGAAATTGAGTTATGAATTATGATATCATTTGCTAACTACTCTCTAAATTTGAAACAGTCAATTTCACTGCTTAGCAGTCACGACATTTTGCCTTTTTAAAGCAGTAGTTTTTTTTACTGCAAAACAGTGAAAAATTACTGAATTGGTCAGTCAAAATGATTTTTTACTGACCAATTCAGTAATTTTTCACTGTTTTGCAGTAAAAAAACTACTGCTTTAAAAAGGCAAAATGTCGTGACTGCTAAGCAGTGAAATTTGACTGCTTTAAATTTAGAGAGTAAAATTCATTTCATTAATTTTTTGTCTACCTATAGCCATCAGTATAGTAAGAATTACCTTGACATGAATAATTTTTAACTTTTTACTTATATGTAATTTAAAAATTACTTCAAAATGACTAGGTAATTAAACTAATTTTTGTACAATTGAAACATGTAATTTTTATTATCATGATTTAGTAAAAATTATTACCTAAAACAAAATGATTTTTACTATTGGTACCTATAGCAAAATTTATTAAAATGATAATTTTTACTGTACGATTACAGTAAAAATTATTGAATGGGATCTGGTACTTAATTGTGCTAAATACCAGTAGGTATTTAGTTAAATTTTTTTGTAAAAATTACCTACCCATATTTTTTTTCGTGTAATTTAGAGGCAATTCAAATTCTTAACATATTTTATAAGATTTAATTCTTAATTTAGAATAAAAAGCAAGTTCTGAAAATTGGTTTGAAAATTTATAAATTTGAAGACAATGGAAATTCTAAAAAAAATAATATGAAAATTTGTATTTAGAGACGCTGAGAATTCCATAATGTGAACTTGAAAATTAAGATGAAATAAGTATTGTAATATTTATGAAGAAGATGAGAAGTCTGAAAAATTGGAGGCAATGTAAATTCCAAAAATTGAGTAAACGTCTTACAATTTGTGGACAATATGAACTTGAAAATTGAATTTGAAATTTTTTAATTTAAAGACGATAAGAATTCTGTAAAATTATTCAAAATTTGACTTTTTAGAGGCAATGTGAATTCTAAAAATTGATTGCAAATTTCCTAACTCAGCAGCAATGCAAAATTCTGAAAATTTATTGAAAACTTTATGAAATTGTAGCAATGGGGAATTCGGGAAATTGATTTGAAATTTTGTAAATTTTAAAACAATGCAAACTATGAAAAACAACTAGAAATTTCTTAATTTAGAAGCAATACAAGCTTATAAATTATTCTTAAATACCTATTGTAATTTGGAAAATATGAAAACACTGAAAAACAATTATTATTTTGAAGCAGTGAGAGTTTCAAAAATTCTCATTACTGTGACATGGTTGATTCACCTATGCACTACCTAGATGTAATAACGGTTATAGCTATAGAAAAGGCAGCTAGCTACGCACACTTTGCAGCTAAGCTTTGCTTAGCTGTCTAGTTTTTTCATATTTTTGAGAAATGCATTTTTTTTCATGATTCTTATTTCAAACTTGTTCTCGAGCTAATGAACATGCTGAGAATTTCATTTTATTATTCATCGAGCTTATTGTGAATTAAGAATTATGAATTTTTTTCGTCTCTATTTCTCAACGTGTGTAGCATAGGTATCCGCTCGATATTACTTATGCTGTCGCCAACCTAAAAAACCATCTGGGAATCAACCCACCCACAGCCATTGATAATTGCCTCAAACTTGAAAAGAAATCAGTCAATAAAACTGATCACATCTGACGAAAAATTGCAGAGCACATTTTCTTTCCTGTATAGCTAAAGTGCAATATTATTGTATTGTCTATCACTTCTACACACCGATCTCATGATCTGGATGTACTTCGTGTACGTTATCAATTCGCTGGTGGTACCTCTGCCTATACGTACTGCGTGTTGTACGTCTCACTGTTTAGTGTTTGTATCGAAACGAAATTTCACGTACGTGAACGATCGTATTACCTCAGTGTACCCAGGTATTGTCTATTACCTACCTGTACCTGGACGTTGATCTGAAAACTGGTAATGTGTTATTTGAATAAAGGAAATACACTGTTCAAGTTGTGTGCGGAATATTCGATGTTTTTCGTTATATTTTGGCAGTGATTTTGTATTCAAATTTGCAGGTTTTTTTCGCATTTCCCAAGATAAATATTCATCTAGGTAAGTACTTTTCGTAATAATTATTTTTCTCTATCTATAGTATTCGGTATCTTGTAAAAACATTTTTGTTCAAGTTTTTGAATTTCTCGTGTTTTGACCCATTTTTATAAATTGTAGGTACCTATGATATTATTTCGAAAAATCTAAAAATCGTGATCATATTTTGACCTTAAACCTCTCCAAAAACGCTCAAAAATATTTTCTTTAATATTTATTTGAATTTCTCGTGAATTGAAGTTTTTCGAAAACACTCAAAAACATTTTCTTTGAAATAATTGAATTTATCGTGAAATTTAAACAGATTCGAAAATCTGTATGGTCTCCATTTAGAGCTCAAAATTCTTCAAACCCGTTCAAGAAACATTTTCGTGTAAGCATTTGAATTTTTCGTTGAATTTTGATTCGTTGCATAATCTATTTCCAAGGGCTGTAAATTGTGCAAAACAGCTCAAAATAAGTACGTTTTCTTCGCGATATCCAATTCTGAAAGGTTGTAGTTATTACATTTTTTCAGAAATTCCTTGTTCTCATGTACTTTGATGATTTTACTTCCTCAATTAACAGCAAAACTTATTGTTTTACAGGTGTAATTCTTTTGAGTACGCGAAAGTTGCTGTTCGACATGGATGCCATTGAAGAATACCCCTTCCTTTTCACGAATACGCCGACGTCACTGCAGCTTCTGGCGTCAACGAAAGTGGCGTTAATGTCATGGCAACGCAGATGTGCGGCTTCAGGCCTTTCATACGAGGATTTGGGTCGGTATTGGTTTGAAAAGCCGATTTTTAGCTGCGAAGAAATACTCATTGTTCGGATTCCGTCTCGAATCAAATCGCAAATAGACGACGGAATTGATACTTTTGGCAAAGAACTTATGAAATGGAAGTGTTTCCACCCTAGCATTTCTAAAGATAAAGAAACATTTTCCAAATGTATTAAGCATATCGTCTTGGATTTTTCCGGCACCATTACTTACAAAGCGACCGCTTTGAATATCCTGAATTCAGGTGAATTCGCCGACGTAGACAATTATATAATGGCATGTCTGTATTGTTTGGAAGATCAAGTCAGACGCTTTTGGCCTATGGTTTCTACAGAAGATCTAAATGATATATACGATACATGCAATTTATCGTACTGGAATGGTGTTATGGAATCAGGAGAAAATTCGATCATCGATGGGCCTACTGAGCCTTTTATAGAACGATGGATGGAGTTCGCGAATCGGGGAGAGGATAGAGCAGCGTTTGAGCAATTTTATCAAATGTTACCAGATTATGACACAGCAGAGCATTCTGTTATTTATGATCTAGAAGATTACAAATGCCGAGCTGCGATACGTTCATTACCTGCATTAAACCGAATCCAAGTTGAAGAAGTATTCAAAGGGAAGGCCTCCGCGATGTTTGGAATTTTAGCGATGGACAACGATCAACGTTTCCTGCAGTTTGCGCGTCAATCGTGGAATCTCGTGCGACATTTGATTTTGGATGATGAACCGAGGTTTTTTTCTGTCCTGTACACATTGTGGAAAATCGCATTCTGTCCTGATAGCTTTATGCGTACGAGTCATACGCGTTGCGATGAAATTAACGAATTGTTGGTGGAAATCTGGTCTGATGCCTCGGACGAATTGAAAGCTGCAGTTTCTGATAACTACATTTACGAGTTTTTCGAACGAGATAATTTTGACGTACATTGGATGTCTTCCATTTGCCACAGCCATGGTCACGATATGAAATTTATGATAGATTTGCTTAACACCTTAATATCACGAGACATGGATAAAGCTTGGCTGTGGCGGGATAATTGGCATGGATTCGCCTTACGTGCCAATGTTTCGGATTTCGAACAATTGATAAGTTCCTGTTTAGTGAATAACGAAGACGAGGTCAAGTTTTACAAAAATTGTTTGCTGGATTTCGAAAATTTGTTTCACGACTTGATTGGAAACGGATTCTATTCAGATTTGAGAGATTACCTGTATTTCTGTTCGAACGATGCGAAACACTTTCAACTTTCGGGAAAAAACGAACTCGAATCGAATCCCTATGCTATTTTACGACACGATGATCATCAATTCGCTAAATTCGAATGGTTCATTGGGGAATTATTTTCAAACGAGACGAAGGATGTAGATGAATTCAAAGTGCAGTTGATTTCGTCTGCTAAAAGTTTCAGATGCCTACTCGAAGCACGTAATGATCGTAAAATTCGTCCGAATGATTTCAGCACACTCATTGGTCGATTTGTTACCGAAGAAGACGAATATAATTTGGTGAAACGTAAATTATTAGAGCATTGGCGTAGCTATCCGATGAACTGTTCACACGGGGGCAGGATTAAGTTCTTTATTGACGAATGGATAGAATTTCTCGACTGGTGTATTCCGGACACTGAAGAACATTCAGCCTTCAAGCAGTTGCTTAAGGTGGATGAGATTTTCATAGAATTGTTGAGTGATAATGCTACTAGGTGGTCAAGTCCAGATAAAATATTTCTCGACAAATTATTAAGATGGTATTTTGGAAACGAAGAAGATAGCAAAAATTTCAAATTAGATATGATAAAAACAAATTACACGCGAATCGATTTTGTGCGTACCAAGATGCTGAGTATGGATTATGCTGATCGTTTTGAGGTGTCTTCTTTGTTGAGATGGTTCTTTGATAACAATACTGAAGATTTATGTAAATTTTGTGAAAGTTGTAATTTTATTCTGTACCCGAATGCACCGTTATGTATGTGATGGGGGTGAAACCCGATATAATTATTTATTTTCATGGGTAAATGGATACTCGTAGCTACTACTGAATATTTTATTAAATTCTTACTAAACTTATTCGTATATTGGCTTATTTGAACAATTTTCATCATTTCAAGTAGGTAGGTATTTAGATACATACCTAGTAATTTTCAGTACCTATCGAAATAATTTGAAATTTTGCGAGACATTCAAATGATCAAAACATTTTTGGAGCGTTTCTAAAAAATTTTGACGTGGAGTAGATGTGCCATGATTTTGTTGTTTCCTAAAAAAGTGTCCTTCGATCGATGAGAATAAGTTGAAATTCCGCGATAATTCGATGAAAATTTTTTCGAGCACTTTTATGTACCTAGGTACCTACCTACATTATTTTGTCTTGATGTTTCGGATTTTTGATAAATTTTCATACGAACTACCAAAATATGATGAAATTTTGCGAGAATTTCTAGTACAGCAATAAAGATGTTTTTTTGGGCATTTCTGAAACTTTTTTAGCTTGAAATTGAGTACCTACCATTTTTTTTTGGATTTTTGAAAAAGTCTCATACAACCCATCAGAATGGGCGAAAATATTTCGAACAGGATTCAAATAAGTATAGGTATTCCTATCAAAACTTATTTTGAGCATTTTTGAAGAATTTTGAGCTGCAAATTGAGTACGTAAATTAACGAAAAAAATTGCCTAGGGCCTTCTTAATAATTTTGGATTGAAAAATTTTCAATGTACTCGAATAACATATTCATTGGGTTTGTGTGTTTTTTTTTTCAGCGAATTGAAACTTCTCGTCATAATGCCAAACTCTCTGGTCTAATTTGCTCGAAAGTATTGCTAGGTACCTACTTGAAGAAAATCTGTTTGTGTATTTTTGAAGATGGTTGAGAATAGATTCAAAAGTATTCGTAAAAAATTTCAAAAACCAAAGTTGAGATTTTTTTGAATGTTCAATTTTCAAAAGCTTGCCAAGTTTCGAAGGTATTTACTGTTGGATATAATTTTAAAATTTGAAAAAAAAAGTGTACAGAAGCACGAATTTTTCTGCGATAGTTTCGTGATGGGATTCACTGAATAATTTTTTTTGAGGGGATAAGGGAGTTAGAGTTCCAAAGTTTTTGAAAAAAAAAAACCAGCACGATATCGTGATAAATAGCTGTCCTTGGGAAAAATATAGCTGTAAAATTTATTGGAAAAATCAGATTTTTTGATTGCCAACGAATTGAATTAGTTGTTCTTGTCGCTAAACTCAGAATGTGAATTAAACAACAACTTGTCGTGGTTTGGGCAAAGCTCAAATCATGAAGATCTTACGAAAAAAATTGAATTGAAATTAAATAGGCAGAGAATAAAATTTGTATCTAATTTAGGTAGTAGATACATCGACGTAATGACGTGAATGCATAAAATGCATTAATTTGCTCAATGATGATGTGAATAAATAGCCAGATACGTTCATGTACCTATAGGCACTTACAATCCACATGAATTGTACAAGTTTGTACGGAAACTTGATATGATTTATGTTTAGCATAAGTAAACGGTTGCGTTATCATCGGTGCCTACTTATCTGGACCAAGTTGCAAATTGGTCTCGAAGCATTAGGTACATATCACTTGAGTAAAGACAGTGCTATAGAGTCACATTCAAGTACTTGTACTCTACGTTTGGTGTTTTTCAATCTTCGTTATTTTTTTCGATTTGTTTACGTTTCAAACTTTGAGAAAGTTTTTTTGTGAATTCGAAGAGTGTGAACGATTTGCAGATTTGTTTCGTGTAAGTACATACATTTCGTAATGATTATTTTTTCTAATACCTAATACTTTTTATACAATGTAACCTACTTCAAAATTCTCGTAAAAAACCTTGTGAACGTTTTTTTATCATTCAGGAAAAAGTTATCAGTTGTTTGATATTTTTGTCTTCTAAATTTAGGTATTGATCACATCATAGAGTTTTAAATCTTCTCGGTCAGTGACTATTTCGTCGAATATCATACGAAACCGAAAGCTGTCAATTACGTGAGAACTTTTGTTGAACCTGATTGCTAAAGTGGAATAATTTTTTCAAGCTGTTAACGGTGAGTTTTGATGAACAATTGATTACTGTAAAAGCCAACTTTCCTTTGTTCTTTGTTTACTGACGTTGTTGTTTGTTGTTTCCCTTAATTGAATCTATGTAGGTACGTGTATTTGAATTTCTCATATATTTTCGTTCGTGTTTTTGGGTTCCTCGTGAAATTTCAACCTAATCTGATTAGTCGCATGACATTCCTCCAAAAGTTCAAAACTCAGAACTGAATTTGTGAAATGTTGATCCATTTTTATAGATCGTATGATACTTATTCAAAAAATCTAAAAAATCGTGTAGTGAAATTTTTACTCAGTTTGGTAGGTTGCACGACAGTTTTTCAAAATCCAACAATCATCATGACCGAATTTTGATTGGGGGAAAAATTCGTCAAAACTGCTCAAAATACCATTTCTTCGCAGTATTTGAATTTCTCGCATCTCGCGAAATTTCCATCTTTTCATCATAGTCCGGCATATGACAATAGGAGTAATTGCACCCCCCCCCTCCCCGCCGATCCTCCGGGACAACTTTTAAAGTTTCGAAAATCTGCTGGAGGCTCCAGTAATTTTCACAAAAAGTCGCTAGAGGCCCTAAAATTACTTGAACCCACCTGAAGTCGTCTTCAAGGGTGTTAAAATTGGAGTGTAGAATAAATTTCAGCTTTCCATCTCCATTTGATGAAATTTTGGAGAAATTTCAAGTTTCAAAAATCTGCAGGCGGCTCCAGTAATTTTTAAAAAAGTCGTTGGAGGCTCTAAAATGACTTGAACCGACCTGAAGTCGTCTTCAGAGGGTGTTAAAATTGGAGTGTAGAGTAAATGTGAAAATTTAAAGGTTCGAAAATCTGCTGGAGGCTTCAGGAATTTTCGAAAAGTCGCTGGAGGATCCAAAACGACTTGAAATTTACCTGCAGTACTTCGTAGCGTATCGAAATTAGTTTTTAGAATAAATTTTAGCGTTACAACTCCAATTTGAAGGAATGTTGTGGGGATTTCGAATTTCAAAAATCTGCTGGAAGGCTCCTGAACTGATCAAAACGGGTTGAAACCGTTTCTAATCGATTTGGTATGTCGAAAATAGGGTATATCCCAAATTTCAGCTTTCTTTATCAATTTCGTAAAATTTTAATTTTTTCCCCCATTTTTTGCCTAAATTCGATTTTCAAAAATTCACCAAAAATCGAAAAATGCACTTTAGCACTCGAAATTTTGACAGGTGATAAATGTTTGCATGATCTTTTGATCTACCTTTGTGAAGTTTGAATAAGTTCGTGCAAGTCCTATGTTAAAACGCAAAATCGCAGGCTGACCTGTCAATCAAAATGGCCGCCATTTTGTAAGTAAGGCCAACTTTTTTTTTGGCAAGTTCGCTTTAAAATGTTCCTTAGGATGTCCCCTTTAAGAAAAAAGTTGTCCCGGTGGATCGGCGGGGGGGGGGGGGTGCAATTACTCCTATTGTCATATGCCAGACTATCAAGGTGTATTGCATTTTTTCAGAAATTCCCAAAATCACGACCCAACTTCTCTTCTTGTTGTAGGCAATGCTTAATTTTGTCTTGAATGATATTATCTACTTCGATGTTTTTGCTTCCTCGATAATTAAATGCGAAACTTATTGTTTTTCAGGTGTCATTTTTTCGAGTACGCTGAGGTTGCAGTTCGACGATGGGTAACATCGAAGAATACCCCTTCATTTTCATGAATACGCCGTTGTCACTGCAGTTCTTGGCATCAACCGAAGTGGCGTTAATGTTATGGCAACGCAGATCTGCGGCTTCAGGCCTTTCATACGAGGATTTCGGTTGGTTTTGGTGGGAAAACCGAGTCTTCAGATGCGAAGAAATACTCGTTGGTCGGGTTCCGTCTCGAATCAGATCGCAAATAGACGACAAAATTGTCACTGTTGGCAAAGAACTTCTGAAATGGACCGGGTTCCATTGTAACGTTTTTAAAGACGAACAAACATTTTTCAAATGTATCGATCATATCGTCTTGGATTTTTCCGGAACCATTGGTTACAAAGCGACCGCGTTGAATATCATGAATTCGGGTGAATTCGCTGACGTAGAAAATTAAAGAATGGCATGTCTGTATTGCTTGGAAGATCTAGTCAGACGGTTTTGGCCTTTGGTTCCTACAGGAGATCTAAATGATATATACGATACATACAATTTATCGTACTGGAATGGTGTTATGGAATCAGGAGAAAATTCGAGCATCGATAGGCTTACTGAGCCTTTTAGAGAACGATGGATAGAGTTCGCGAAGTGGAGAAATGATAGAGCAGCGTTTGAGCATTTTTATCAAATGTTACCAGCTCATGAAACAGTCGATGAAACTATTTTTTGGCTGACTGAAAGCGAATGCAAAGCTGCGATACGTTCATTACCTACATTAAACCGAATTCAAGTTGAAGAAATATTTAAAGGGAAGGCCTCCACGATGTTTGGAATTTTAGCGAGGAACGACGAAGTGCATTACTTGCAGTATGCGTATCAATCGTGGACTCTCGTGCGACATTTAATCTTGGAAAATGAAGCCACGTTTTTTTCAGTCGTGCACATATTGTGGAGAATCGCATTCTGTCCTGATGATACTCTGGGTTTGAGTCATACTCGTTGCAATGAAATTAACGAATTGCTGCTGAAAATCTGGTCAGATGCTTCGGACGAATTAAAAGCTGCTGTTTCTAATAATCACATCAACGAGTTTTTCGACCTAGATTTTAACGAAATTAGGATATTTTCGTATTACCATGGTCACGATATGAAATTTATGATAGATTTGCTGAACATATCACAAAACGTGGACGTCGTGGATAAATTTTGGCTGTGGCAGGATAATTGGCGTGGATTCGCGTTACGTGCCAAGGTTTCGGATTTCAAACAACTGATGAGATCTTGTTTAGTGGTTTTCGAAGACGATGTCGAGTTTTACAAAAACCGTTTGCTGGATTTCAAAGATTTTTTCCCCAAATTGATGAAAAATGGATTCTATTCAGATCTGAAGGATTATCTGTATTTTTGTTCGAAAGATGCGAAACACTTTCAACTGTTGGCAAAAAAAGAACTCGAATCGAATCTCGATATTATTTTACGACACGATGATGATCAATTCGCTAAATTCGAATGGTTCGTTGGGGAATTATTTTCAAACGAGAAAAAAGACGTAGATGAATTCAAAGCGCAGATGATTTCGTCTGCTAAAAGTTTAAAATGCCTGCTGAAAGCACGCAATGATCGTGAAATTCGTTCGAATGATTTCAGCACACTCATTGGCCGATTTGCTACCGAAGAAGATGAATCTAATCTAGTAAAACGTAATTTATTAGAGCATTGGAGTAGCTATCCGATGAACTGTAGTCGCAGGATTGTTTACTTCGATGAATGGATTGAATTTCTCGAATGGTGTGTTCCGGACCCTGAAGAACATTCAGCCTTCAAGCAGTCGTTTAATGTGGAGGCGATTTTCTTAAAATTCTTGAAAGATAATGCTCTCGGAATGCCAATTTCAGCTATGGTATTTCTCGACGACATTTTAAGATGGTATTTTGGAAACGAAGAAAATAGGAAAAATTTCAAAGTAGAAATAATTAAAAAAAAGTATCCACGAATCTATTTTGAGCATGGCAAGATACGAAATAACGATGATGACGATCGTTATGGGCTGTCTTGTTTGTTGAGGTGGTTTTTTGATAATAATACTGAACAATTGTATAAATTTTGCGAAAGTTATAATTATATTCTACACCCGAATGTACCATATCAATTTGCTGGGGATGAAACTCAATATAATCGTGTTTTTTCAAGGGTAAAATTGTTTGCTAAATAGCTTCCTACTTATATGTAGGTATTGTATATTTTATTCAATTTTCAATAAACTTACTCGCATATATTTTGTTTATTTGAACTATTTTTATCATTTTAGGTGCCTAACTAGTAATTTTTTGTGGATCGAGTTTATATTTTTGAAATGAAGATTAGAATGCGATGCGATTTATCGAAATGATTTGAAATTTTGCCGAGAGTTTCGAACGATGAAAATGTTTTTTGAGCTTTTCTAAAAAGTTTTGACGTTGAGTAGATGTGCCATGATTTTATAGTTTCTTGAAAAAGTGTCCATCGATCGATCAAAAATTTGTTTGAAATTCTGCGATAATTTCAAACATATCGATGAAAATATTTTTCAAGCATTTTATGTACCTGCCCACTTTATTTGTGACTTGATTTTTGGGATTTTTGGTAAAGTTTCATACGAACCACCTAAATATGCTGTTTGAAGAGAATTTCCAATATTGCAATAAAAATGTTTTTTTTTGAGCATTTCTGATATTTTTTAGCTTGAAATTGAGTAGCAATTTTTGGGATTTTTGAAAAAGTCTCACAAGGCCCATCAAAATTGGCGAAAAGATTTCGAACAGGATTCAAACATTCCTATCGAAACGTATTCTGAGTATTTTTGAAGAATTTTGAGCTGCAAATTGAATACGCAAATTAACGAAAAAATTACCTACTTAATTTTATGGGTTGAAAATTTTTCAAAAATGCTAGAAAAGCATTATTCATTGACTTGCTACTTGAAGAAAATTCGTTCGTGGATTTTTAAAGATAATTGGGAATAGATTCAAAAGTAGGTATTCGTGAAAAATTTCAAAAGCCAAAGTTGAGATTTTTTGAATGTTCAATTTTCAAAAGCTTGCCAAGTTTCGAAGGTACTTAGATATCATTTTAAAATTTGAAAAAAAGAGTACAGAAGCACGAATTTTTAATGATGTAGTTAAGTACTATTTACGACTGATAAGTATATTTTCGTAATGAGATTCACTAAATAATTTTTTTTGAGGAGAGGAGGGGGTGAGGCTCCTAATTTTTTGGCCCAATGTTTAAAAAAAAAAGTCACGATGATGATAAATCTGAGTACTTGCCGGCTACCCTCGCAAGAGGTCATTAACCTTTGCTGATACAGGTTTTTCGGCTGCATCGCCAACATGAAGGGTCCGAGAGGAAAAATGTTTAAACAAACATTGTTCTACGCTAAATTTACTACCAGCATAACCAGTTCAGCTTTTCCCAAAATGGTAATTTCACCCTCACTATGGAAAGGGGGGGGGGGTGTAAAGTTGTCAATTTTATGAAAATTGTTTTTAAAAATGAAAATCGAGAATTTAAAACGTGAACTCGATTCACGGTAGACTCGAAAATATTTTGACCGAAGTTACACACTGCAACTCGTCTGCCACCCTCGCAAGAGGTCATTAACCTTTGTCCATCTACGTTTTTCGGCTATATCCCCGAAATTAAGGGTCGGAGATAAGTGATACAGAACTAAAATTTGACCTAATAGAACGATGAAATTTGGGATATGTCCTATTTGCCACCTGCCAAATCGATTAGAAACTGTTTCAAACCATTTTGAGTACCTAGTTTTGGAGCCTCCAGCAGTTTTTTTGAAACTTGAAATTCCCGCAAAATTTCATCAAAAGCAGTTGGAAAGCTAAAATTCATTCTGTAAACTAATTTCAACACGCTAGAGAGTTGACTGCAAGTAGGTTTCAAGTTGTAGTGACTTTTTGGAAATTACTGGAGCCTCCAGCAGATATTTCAATGCTCGAAATTTCCATAAAAATTTACCAAACATAGTTGGAAATCCAAAATTTACTCAGTACTCCAATTTTAATACGCTATCAAGTCGACTGCAGGTTGGTTCAAGTCATTTTGGAGCCTCCAGCGACTTTTAGAAAATTCCTAGAGCCTCCAACAGATTTTAGAAAATTGAAATTTCATAAAAAGCAGTTGGAAAGCTAAAATTCACTCTGTTAATTAATTTTAATACACTATGAAGTCGACTACCGGTAGATTTCAAATCGTTTCGATGCCTCCAGCGACTTTTTGGAAATCACCGGAGCCTCCAGTAAAATTTTCAATGCTCAAAGTTTCCATAAAATTTTACTAAACAGAAACACCCCATTTTTGACATCATTCTGAGATGGATCGCAGGCAGTTTCAATCCGTTTTGGAGCCTCCAGCAGATTTTTAGAAACTTCCATTTTTCAAAAAATGTCACAAAATCTATCCGAATCAACTAATTCGCTAAATTCGAATGGTTCGTCGGGGAATTATTTTCAAACGAGACGAAGGATGTTGATGAATTCAAAGTGCAGTTGATTTCGTCTGCTGAAAGTTTAAGATGCCTGCTCGAAGCACGTAATGATCATAAAATTCGTTCGAATGATTTCAGTTCACTCATTGGCCGATTTGCTACCGCAGAAGATGAATATAATGTAGTGAAACGTAAATTATTAGCGCATTGTCGTAGCTATCCGATGAACTGCACTGGCAGGATTGATTACTTCGATGAATGGATAGAATTTCTCGAATGGTGTATTCCGGACCCTGAAGAACATTCAGCCTTCAAGCAGTCGTTTAATGTGGATGAGATTTTCTTAAAACTGTTGAGTGATAATGCTACGATGAGGTCAAGTCCAGATACGACATTTCTCGACAAATTTTTACGGTGGTATTTCGGAAACGAAGAAGATAGCAAAAATTTCAAAGTAGATACAATAAAAAAAAATTACACGCGAATCGATTTTGTGCATACCATGATGCTGAGTAACGAAGATGCTGATCGTCGTGAGGTGTCTTCTTTGTTGACATGGTTCTTTGAAAATAATACTGAAGATTTATGTAAATTTTGCGAAAGTTGTAATTTTATTCTGCACTCGAATGTATCATTATGAATATTATGATGGTGGTAAAACTCGATATAGCCTAATTATGTTTTTCCTATAGGGTAAATTAATAGCTACCCATGTACTGTATATGTTATTCAATTCTCAGTAAATTTACTCGTACCTATATTTGCTTATTTGAAGAATTTTTATTATGTTAGGTACTGTAGGTACTTCAGGTACTTGCCACTTGGTCATTTTTAGTGGAATTTATATGTTTGAAAGAAAGATTGGAATGCGATGCGGTTTCCGAAATGATTCGAAATTTTGCGAAAGTTTCGAACGATGAAAATGTTTTTCGAGCATTTTTCAAGTCCATAATACCTACCTATTATGTGACTTGATTTTTTAGGATTTTTGATAATGTTTCATACGAAATAGATACTTATATATGTTGAAACTGGCGGAGAATTTCCAATACCTACTGCAATTAAAAGGTTTTTAGGGCATTTCTGAAATTTTTTTAGCTTGAAATTAAGTAGCAATTTTTGGGATTTTTGAGAATGTCTCATACGACCTATCAAAATGGGTGAAAATATTTCGAATAGGATTCAAATATGATTAATATGAAATATTCCTGTCGAGACTTATTCTGATTATTTTTGAAAAATTTTGAGCTACAAATTAACAAAAAATTTACCTGGTTAATTATGGGTTGAAAATTTTTCAAAGTGCTCGAAAAACGTACTTATTTATTGGGCTTGTATTATTTTTCAGCAAATAAAAACTTCTCGTCATAATGCGCAACTCTGGTGGTCTAATTTGCTCGAAACTATTACCTAGTCCTTTCGTAGATTTTTAAAGATAATTGGGAATAGATTCAAAAGTATTCGTAAAAAATTTCAAAAGCCAAAGTTGAGATTTTTTTGAAAGTTCGGTTTTCAAAAGCTTGCCAAGTTTCTGAGGTACCTAGATTCAATTAAAATTTGAAAAAAAATACAGAAGCACCAATTTTTAATGATGTATTTGTGTATAACTGCGATATTTTCGTGATGACACTGATGAGATGCACTAAATAATTTTTTAGGGAGGAGCGGTGGGAGGGAAATTGGAGCTCCACATTTTTTGGTCAAATGTTGTTGTTGTTGTTTTTTTTTAAAAAAAAAAAAAGGTCCCGATATTTATAAATCTCTGAGTTTATAAAATGATAAATTTTATTTGCACAATAGAGTCCTTTTTTTCAAAAACCGAAGAATGGAAGAATTTAAAAATCTGCTGGGGACTATTGACAATGGTTTGAAAGTATCACCAATCGACTCGCCAAGAGGTCGTCCAAATTTCAGATTTTTCGGCTTTGCTTTTGCGAACGATGAATTTTTTCATTTTTTTTTCAAGAATAATCGCTGGAAAAATCTTGGTTTGAACCGGTCTAAAAATTTTTTTAATGATAATCCAATCGATTGAAAGAATCGTGATGATGATAAATCAGAGCATGTAGGTTTTGAAATTCATTTTCACCATACTTGGAGTATTTTTTCAATTTTTTTTTTTTTTTTTTTTTTTCAAAAACTGGAGAATCCGAAAATCTGCAAGAGGCTCCAGAACGTTTCAAAACCTCTCCTTTACAGTCTTACCGCTCGATAGGTAGAGGTGTACTGAGTTGTAACATAGACTGTATGTCATTTTCTTATGCTGGTTTCGGCTTCGATTTGCAGTGTATTTTGATCAATAAATTAGGAATTTTTCCCTGATCTCAGAGCAGAGTGTCCACAGGTCTGGAAAACCTGGAAAACCTGGAAAAGTCAGGGAAAAGTCAGGGAATTTTGTAATTTTCACGCAAAATCCCTGGAATTTTGAAAAAACGATCAATTGAAAATTCTGAATAAGGACCTGTGATGAAAGAAAAACACTGTTTTTCACTTCTCGAAACGCAAATTTTCAAAAGCTTTTGCCCTCGCTTCGCTCGGGCTTCATTTCTTTTTCAAGAGCAACATGAAAATTTCTAGATTATAAAAATCAAGTTGTTATGCCAAAAAATGAACTCCTCACAAATTTCGCCCTCGCTTGGGCCTGTTCTGTTTTCTTTTTCAAAATCAACTTCCTTAAAAAAAAAAACAAAATTCAAATATTCTAAAATTTTGATAGCCAAAAAAAAGCTACTCGTCCTCACTAAAAAAACCAAACATAATTCAAATATTCTAAAATTTTAAAAGCCAAAAAAAAACTACTCGTCCTCACATGAAAAAACCTCGTTTTTATGCCTCTCGAAACTCAAATTCTCAGAAGCTTCGCTCGAGCCTGTTCTCTTTTCTTTTTCAAGAGTAAACTTTCTTCAAAAAAACATCCATTCCAATATTAAAATTTAAAAAACCAAAAAATAAACACTCTTCATAATTATTTTTTAAAAAAATCGTTTTCAGGCATCTTGAAATTAAAATTTTCGAAAGTTCTCGTCCTCGCTTCGCTCGAACCATTTTGGAATGAACAAATTTCACATTTTGAGGCCTTCAAAAATTGAAAAAAGAAAAGAAAAATTTTCATAAGTTATATGAATACATAATTATGTACATAATATTTTATCAATTGGCCAAACTTGATGCATGTTTTATTTGTTTTTAATTAGAAAAGTTAATAATCAAAGTTAAGCTGTTTTTTATATCCGAAGAAGTATCCAGTTTGAAGAGAAGCTTATAAAAAAAATTACCCTCCCCCCCATAAAATTAAAAAAAATTAATGTATGGGGTGAGCATAGAAAATTGAGAAAAATGGTCTGGAAAAATGGAAAAATTGGTCTGGAAAACCTGGAAAAGTCAGGGAAAATCATTTCCAGAAATGAGTGGACACCCTGCAGAGGCTTCAGATATAGTTTCAAGTTTTCTCCTTTTTCGAACGCTTTTTTTGATTTAAATGTTTTTCTTTCATTGTTTCAGAACGAAAAGGCCGAAACGACAGCGCGTACGTGGATCAACGCGGTTTAGAAAAAAGGAAGAATCATGTGACCGACGCCTTGCTCTAATTATCTCGTCGAAACGCCAACCTCAAAGTGAGTGAAAATCTTGATAAATTTCTTCGCTTCATATTTCACTATGGGGGTGGTATATTTGAGGTCTGATCACTGATCAGGCACCAAGCCAAAGGTGGATTTCGAAGCAAGCTGTCCTCTGCCAGCATTCTGAAAAATTGGAGAATTTCAATTTTCTTAAATTGTACCCTCCCCCTCAATTTTCTTGAATTGTAACCCCCTCCACTCATTAAGATGGGTGAAATTCCCTTGACCTCGGATTTCGATATAACTCATCGGGTATGTTTAGTACTACGAAAAAATAATTTTGAACCCATAGCCCGACCCCAAACCCACCCACCCCCCAGTCAGGGGGAAAACGCGCGTTTCAGGGGGAAAATTCTGCGTCAGCGCGTGTTTGAGATAAATTTTTCTGTAAACGAATATAGTTGGAGCATACATAGGAGTACCTGCCTGAATTTTTTCAGAATTTTTCATCGAATGTGGGGAGAAGGAGGAACGAAAGAAAACTTTAAATCCACATGTCTCCGGAACGAGAAAACCTACCGAAACGATTTTTTCGTCGAATATGTATCTTCGGGTCTACTTTCTGTAGAAATCATCACCCGGCCATTTGAAGTGGTAAGTCAAGCTCAAAAAACTCAAAAAACACGTTTTTTACGTTTCCCCCCAAAATTATAGATAAATGGCAAAAATCGAAGGTATTTTTGCCTACCTGTATCAAGATGATTGATTTTTCTTATATTAACCTTTGTAACGTTCGCTAGATTTTCAAAATATGACCAGAGATTCCAGAAGGGCTTATTTTGAATTGAACTTGCACGTTCTATGATCGATTGATTGATTGATAATATATTATAGGTACTTACCTAGGTATATAGGTATGTATTTTTTTTTTGTTGAAAAATTTATGATTTTCGTGATGCCGATTTCAAATTTATAGGCACTTATCTTCAATACTTATAAAAATAGTTTGGGTTGCATGTAAGATTTATTAGAAAAATCAATTTTTTTTTATTGCCAACGAATTGAATTAGTTGTTCTTGTCGCGAAACTCAGAATGTGAATTTTTTTGATAATTTGTCGTGGTTTGCACAAAGCTCTAATGATGAAGATCCTACGAAAAAATTGAAGTAAAATTAAGTAGGTATAGAATAAAATTTGTATCTTCGTAGTAGAGGTACATCGAAGTGAATGTATAGTAGGTATTATGCATTAATTTGATACGTTTACGTGAAGTAACGTATAATCCACGTGAATTATACAAGTTTGTACGGAAACTTGATTTTTGATAAGAATAAACGATTACGTTTACCATCGGTATATTATATCTGGACCAACCTGCAAATTGGTCTCGAAGCTCATTCCATATCACTTGAGTAAAGGCAGTGTACTATAGCCAAGTCACATTCAAGTACTCCACGTTTGGTGTTTTTCAATTTTCATTATCTTTTTCGATTTGTTTACGTTTCGAACTTGAGAGTGTTTTCTTGTGAAAAAATTCGAAGAGTGCAGTGTACGATTTGCAGATTTTTTTCTTGTAAGTGCCTACCTTTCGTAATAATAATTTTTTCTAAAACTTACTTACGTGTTATAGATGTAAAGTATCAGCTATCACTAGTCAGCCTAGATATCTACTTTAATATTCACATAAAAAACATGACGAAATTATTTATTCTTTGATATTTGCCTTTTGACTCAGGTCTCACATCAAAAGTTGAATCTTCTCATTCAGTTTTATTTCGTCGAATGTTTCATAAAACCTGAAGCTGTCAAATGTGCCTATAGCCTATGTACGAACTTTCGTTGAACCTGATTATTGGAGTCGAATAGTTTTCAAGAAGTTATTGGTGAGTTTTTAATGAACGTGATTGCACTGATATGTAGCAGCTCCTCTTTGCTTACTGACATTTCGTATGTTTCCCATAAATTAATCTAGTTTTTATCATGTTAAATTTGATTAACAAATCAAAATTGGAACTCAATTTTGGCTCAAAATTCTACAAAACCGCAGCTGAGGCATTTTCGTTTAAGCATTTGAATTCTCGTGAAATGTTGATCCATTTGAATAGGTCGTAGCATATGACATTTTTTCGAAAAACTCAAAAATCCTGATCAAATTTAATTCTCAAAAATCTTCAAAACTGTTCAAAATTTTTTTTTTCAAAATATTTGTATTTCTTTTACAATTTTTACCCGGTTTGGAAATTGAGGAAATCCTCGATGAGTTCCTTTAAAAATTCCAAAAATCATGACCGTTCTTCAGTTCTTTGATAACGCTCAAAAAACGTTTCTTTGAGATATTTCAATGGTCTGATATTTTTCAAAAACTGAAAAATCGTGACCCAATTTTGAGCTTAAAATATGTGCTTCGAAAACACTCGAAAAATATTTTAGCCCATTCTGGTAGGTTGGGCCCAATATTTCTTCAAAAATTATGAAAATCGTGACCATGCAATTTCGAGCTGAAAATTCTTTAAAACACGTTCTTCATCCAAGTACGTGTATTTGAATTTTTATTCTCTGACTCTTTTTGATAAGCTCCTCCAAACATCATGACCAAATTTTAAACTCAAAATTCCTCAAAACCGTTAAAAAAATATTTTCGTTCATGTTTTTGAGTTTCTCGTGAAATTTCAGCCTAATCTGATTAGTTGTATGGCATTTCTTCAATGCCCCGAGAATCAGGAATCAATTATTATAATTTCGTCTTGTATGATACGTATTTACTTACATATTACGTGCTTTGCTGTTTTTACTTCCTCGTCAATTGAGAGCAAAACAAATTGTTTTTCAGGTGTAATTTGTCTCGAGTACGCGAAGATTGCAGTTCGACATGGATGCCATCGAAGAATACCCTTTCCTTTTCATGAATACGCCGTCGTCACTGCAGATGCTGGCGTCAACCAAAGTGGCGTTAATGTCATGGCAACGCAGATGTGCGGCTTCAGGCCTTTCATGCGGGGATTTGGGTCGGTATTGGTTTGAAAAGCCAATTTTTAGCTGCGAAGAAATACTCATTGTTCGGATTCCGTCTCGAATCAAATCGCAAATAGACAACAGAATTGATACTTTTGGCAAAGAACTTATGAAATGGAAGTGTTTCCACGATAGCGTTTTTAAATACGAAGAAACATATTTTTCCAAATGTATTAAGCATATCGTCTTGGATTTTTCCGGTACCATTGGTTACAAAGCGACAGCGTTGAATATCACGAATTCGGGTGAATTCGCCGACGTAGAAAATTATAGAATGGCATGTCTGTATTGTTTGGAGGATCAAGTCAGACGGTTTTGGCCTTTGGTTTCTACAGAAGATCGAAATGATAGATGCTATACATGCAATTTATCGTACTGGAATGGTGTTATGGAATCAGGAGAAAATTCGATCACCGATGGGCCTACGAAGCCTTTTATAGAACGATGGATGGAGTTGGCGAATCGGGGCGAGGATCGAGCAGCGTTTGAGCAGTTTTATCAAATGATACCAGATCATGAAATAGTAAAGCATCGAAATACGTTATACGTAGACGAGTACAAATGCCGAGCTGCGATACGTTCATTACCTGTATTAAACCGAATGCAAGTTGAAGAAGTATTCAAAGGGAAGACCTGCGCGATGTTTGGAATTTTGGCGATGGACGACGATCAACGTTTCCTGCAGTTTGCGCGTCAATCGTGGAATCTCGTGCGACATTTGATTTTGGATGATGAATCGAGGTTTTCTTCTGTCCTGTGCATATTGTGGAAAATCGCATTCTGTCTTGGTAATTTTATGCGTACGAGTCATACGCGTTGCGATGAAATTAACGAATTGTTGCTGGAAATCTGGTCAGATGCCTCGGACGAATTGAAAGCTTCCGTTTCTGATAACTACATTTACGAGTTTTTCGACCAAGATGATGGATTTGACAGATGGATGTGCTCCAATTGCCACAGCCATGGTCACAATATGAAATTTATGATAGATTTGCTGAACCTATCACGAAACGTGGACAAAGTTCGGCTGTGGGAGAGTAATTGGGGTGGATTCGCCTTACGTGCCAACGTTTCGGATTTCGAACAACTGATGAGTTCCTGTTTAGCGAATAACGAACACCTGGTCGAGTATTACAAAAATTGTGTGCTGGATTTGGACGATTTTTTTCGCAAATTGATTGGAAACGGATTCTATTCAGATTTGAGAGATTACCTGTATTTTTGTTCGAAGGATGCGAAACACTTTCAACTTTTGGGGAAAAAAGAGCTCGAATCGAATCCCTATGCTATTTTACGACACGATGATGATCAATTCGCTGAATTCGAATGGTTCGTTGGGGAATTATTCTTCAACAAGAAAAAGGATATAGATAAATTCAAAGCGCAGATGATTTCGTCTGCTGATAGTTTAAAAGGCCTGCTCAAAGTACGCATTGATCGTCGAATTCGTTCGAATGATTTCAGCACACGTATTGGCCGATTTGTTACCGAAGAAAATGAATATAATCTAGCGAAACGTAAATTATTAGAGCATTGTCGTAGCTATCCGATGAACTGTTCACGCTGGGGCGATATTCCTTTCTTCGATGAATGGATAGAATTTCTCGAATGGTGTATTCCGGACCCTGAAGAACATTCAGCCTTCAAGAAGTCGTTTAATGTGAATGCAATTTTCTTAAAATTGTTGCGAGATAATGCTACTCGGTGGTCAACTTCAGCTAAGACATTTCTCGACAAATTTTTAAGATGGTATTTTGGAAACGAAGAAGATAGCAAAAAATTTCAAAGTGGATATGATTACAAAAAATTACGCGCGAATTGATTTTGTGCGTACCATGATGCTGAGTAACGATGATGCATATCGTCGTGAGGTGTCTTCTTTGTTGATATGGTTCTTTGATAATAATACTGAAGATTTATGTAAATTTTGCGAAAATTGTAATTTTATTCTGCACCCGAATGTAAGTACCATTATGGATATGATGCCGTTGAAACTCGATATACGAGTACCTACTTGTTTTTTAGAGTAAATTGATATACTTAGGTACTGTATACCTATTTTATTCAATTCTCAATAAATTTACTCGTACCTGTATTTGCTTATTTGAACAAAGTTTTATTATTTTAGGTACTCGGTAATTTTTAGTAGAATTTATATGTTTGAAAGGAAGATTGGAATGCGATTCGGTTTTCCGACATGATTCGAAATTTCGCAAACGTTTCGAACAAGGAAAATGTTTTTTGAGCATTTTTCAAGTGCATAATATTTTGTGCCTCAATTTTTAGGATTTTTGATAGGTTTCATACGAAATATCAAAATACTTATACTTATTGAAATTTGTCGAGAATTTCCCATACTGCAATAAAAATGTTTTTTTTGGGCATTTCTGAAATTTTTTTAGTTTGAAATTGAGTAGGTAGCAATTTTTGGGATTTTTGAAAAAGTCTCACATGACCCATCAAAATGAGCGAAAATATTTCGAACAAGATACAAATATGAAGTATACATATTCCTGTCGAAACTTATTCTGATCATTTTTTAAGAATTTTGAGCTACCTATAAATTGAGTAAATTAACGAAAAAATTACCTAGGTACCTACTTAAGTTTGGTTTGAAAAAGTTTCAAAACTGCTCGAAAAACATATTCATTAGTGTTGTGTGTTTTTTTTAGCAAATTGAAACTTCTCGTCATATAATGCCCAACTCTGTGGTCTAATTGCTCGAAACTATTGCAAGGTACTTGAAGAAAATCTGTTTCTGGATTTTTAAAGATAATTCAGAGTAGATTCAAAAGTATTCGTAAATATATTTCAAAAGCCAATGTTGAGCTTTTTTTGAATGTTTAATTTTCAGAAGCTTGCCAAGTTTCGGAGGTAGGTACCTACTACCTGGTAATGGTGTATTTACAATGATTTTTTAGGTAGGGGTGGTGGGAGGGGAGTTTGAGCTCCAAATTTTTTAGTCAACTGTGTTTTTTTTTGTTTTTTTTTTAAGGTCACGATGATAATAAATCTGAGTTTATATGATGAATTTTATTTTCACCACACAGTCTTTTTTTTTCAAAAATTCTGATTGCTGTGAACTTTATTGGAAAATCAATTTCTTTAATTGCCAACGAATTGAATTAGTTGTTCTTGTCGCTAAACTCAGAATGTGAATTTTTTCAACAATTTGCCGTGGCTTAGGCAAAGCTCAAATCATGAAGATCCTACGAAAAAATTGAAGTGAAATTAAATAGGTATAGGTGGAATAAAATTTGTATCTTCGTAATAGAGATACCATCGACGTGAATGTATATTATGCATTAATTTGATACATTTACGTGAAGTTACGTATCCAAGGGAATTATACAAGTTTGTACGGAAACTTGATTTTTGATAAGAATAAACGATTGCGTTACCTACCTATCTGGACCAACCTGCAAATTGGTCTCGAAGCTCATTACGTATCACTTGAGTAAAGGCAGTGTATTATAGCCAAGTCACATTCAAGTACTCCACGTTTGGTGTTTTTCAATTTTCATTAAGTATCTTTTTCGATTTGTTTACATTTCGAACTTGAGAGTGTTTTCTTGTGAAAAAATTCGAAGAGTGCAGTGTACGATTTGCAGATTTTTTTCTTGTAAGTACTACCTTTCATAATAATAATTTTTTCTAAAACCCAATACTTACGTGTTATAGTTATAGATGTAAAGTATCAGCATATCTACTTAAATATTCGCATAAAAAACATTGTGAACTTTTTTTATCATTCAAGAAAAAGTTATTATTTTTTGTTTGATATTTGCCTTTTGACTCTGGTATATTGTTGTAATCTCACATCATAAGTTGAATCTTCTCAGTCAGTTTTATTTCGTCGAATGTCTCATAAAACATGTAGCTGTCAAATGTACCTATGTAAGTACTTTCGTTGAACGTGATTACTGGAGTGGAATAGTTTTCAAGAAGTTATCTAAGTAGTTTTTATCTTGTTTGAATTTGATTAAGGTTAACGATTCAAAATTAGAACTCAATTTTTGGCTCGAAACTCTCCAAAACCGCACTAAAGCATTTTCGTTTAAGCATTTGAATTCTCGTGAAATGTTGATTCATTTTGATTGGTGGTAGCCTATGACATTTTTCGAAAAACTCAAAAATCCTGATCGAATTTAGGCCTTAAAAATTTTCAAAACTGATCAAAAATTTTTTTTTCAAAATACTTATCTGTATTTCTTGTAACATTTTTACCTGGTTCGGAAATTGAGGGAATTCCGACGATTTCCTTTATATAACTTAAATTCCCAAAATCATGACCGTTCTTCAGTTTTTCGAAAACGCTCAAAAAACATTTTCTTTGAGATACCAATTTCAAATTTTCGCGAAATTTCAATCCACTTCGATAAATCGTACGATATTTTTCAAAAAACTGAAAAATCGTGACCCAATTTCGAGTTTAAGACATGTGCTTCGAAAACACTCGAAAAATATTTTCTTCGAGATTGTTGAATTTCTTGTGAAATTTTAGCCCATTCTGGTAGTTTGAGCGCAACATTTCCTCAAAAATCCTGAAAATCGTGACCAATATTGAACTAAAAATTCTTTTAAAAACGTTTTTCGTCCAAATACGAGTACGTTTATTTGACATTTCTTCAATACCCCGAAAATCAGGACTCTATTATTAATTTCGTCTTGAATGATTCGTATTTATGTACATACATCCCTGTAGGTACTTTTACATATGCTTTTACTTCCTCGATAATTAAGATCAAAACTAATCATGTTTCAGGTGTAATTTTTTTCGAGTACGCGAAGGTTGCAGTTTGACATGGATGCCATCGAAGAATACCCCTTCATTTTTATGAACACGCCGTCGTCACTGCAGATCCTGGCGTCAACCGAAGTGGCGTTAATGTTATGGCAATGCAGATGTGCGGCTTCAGGCGTTTCTAAAGAGAAGTTCGAGGTTTTTTGGTGGGGAAATCCATTCTTCAGCTGTGAAAAAATACTCGTTGCTCGGATTCCGTCTCGAATCAGATCGCAAATAGATGAAAAAATTGTCACTTTTGGCAAAGAACTTCTGGAATGGAAAGGCGTACACGGTAGCGTTTTTAAATGCGGAAAAACATTTTACAAATGTATCGAGCATATCGTCTTGGATTCTTTCGGAACAATTGGTTACAAAGCGACCGCGTTGAATATCTTGAATTCGGGTGAATTCGCCGACGTAGAAAATTATAAAATGGCATGTCTGTATTGTTTAGAAGATCAAGTCAGACGGTTTTGGCCTTTGATTACCGAAGAAGATGTGAATTTTAAAGAGGATAAATGCAATTTATCTTACTGGAATGGCTTTATGAAATCAGGAGAAAATTCGATCACCGATAGGCCTACTAAGCCTTTTATGGTACGATGGGTAGAGTTGGCGAATCGAGGCGAGGATAGAGCATCGTTTACGTTTGAGCAGTTTTATCAAATGTTACCAGATTATGAAACGGTAGAACATCCTGTTATTTTTGACCTAGAAGATTGCCAATGCCGAGCTGCGATACGTTCATTACCTACATTAAACCGAATCCAAGTTGAAGAAGTATTCAAAGGGAAGGCTTCCACGATGTTTGGCTTTTTAGCGATCGACGACGACGAGCATTTCCTGCAGTATGCCCATCAATCGTGGACTCTCGTGCGACATTTGATTTTGGAAGACGAATCGAGGTTTTTTTCTGTTCTGCACGTTTTGTGGAAAATCGCATTCTGTCCTGATAATTCTGTGTGTACGAGTTATACTCGGTGCCATGAAATTAACGAATTGCTGCTGGAAATCTGGTCAGATGCCTCGGACGAATTAAAAGCTGCCGTTTCCAATAACCACACGAACGAGTTTTTCGATCACGATTTTAACGAATCTACGTGGTTTTTTCATTACCATGGTCACGATATGAAATTTATGATAGATTTGCTGAACACATCACGAAACGTGGACAAAGTTTCGCTGTGGCAGGATAATTGGCGAGGATTCGCCTTACGTGCGAAGGCTTCGGATTTCGAACAACTGATGAGTTCCTGTTTAGCGAATAACCAACACGAGATCGAGTATTACAAAAATTTAGTTCTGGATTTTCACGATCTTCCTAGCATATTGATTAGAAACGGATTCTATTCAGATTTGAGAGATTACCTGTATTTTTGTTCGAAAGATGCGAAACACTTTCAACTGTTGGGAAAAGAACGGCTCGAATCGTATCTCTATACTATTTTACGACACAATGATGATCTATTCGCTAAATTCGAATGGTTCGTTGGGGAATTATTTTCAAACGAGAAAAAGGATGTGGATGAATTCAAAGCGCAGATTATTTCGTCTGCTAAAAGTCTCAGATGCCTGCTCGCAGTCGCAGCACGTTATGATTGTGAAATTTTCAGCACACTCATTGGCCGATTTGTTACCCAAGAAGATGCATATTATAATCTAGTGAAACGTAAATTATTAGAGCATTGTCGTAGCTACCCGATGAACTGTTCAGAAAGGGGCAGGATTGATTTCTTCGACGAATGGATAAAATTTCTCAAATGGTGTATTCCGGACCCTGAAGAACATTCAGCCTTCAAGAAGTCGTTTAATATGGATGAGATTTTCTTAAAATTGTCGAGTGATAATGCTACTAGGTGGTCAAGTCCAGATAGGGTATTTCTCGACAGATTTTTAAGATGGTATTTTGGAAACGAAGAAGATAGCAAACATTTCAAAGTGGATATAATAAAAAAAAATTACACGCGAATCGATTTTGTGCAAACCAAGATGCTGAGTAACGATGATGCTGATCGTCGTGAGGTGTCTTCTTTGTTGAGATGGTTCTTCGATAATAATACTGATGATTTATGTAAATTTTGCGAAAGTTGTAATTTTATTCTGCACCCGGATGTACCATTATGAATATGATGTAGGTGACACTCGACATAATTATTCATTTTTATGGGTTAATTAATACTCGTAGCTACTCTTATGTACCCACTGTATATTTTATTCGATTTTTAATAAACTTATTCGTACATGGCTTATTTGAACAATTTTCATTATTTTAAGTAGATACTACATAGTTACCTAGTAATTTTTAGTATCGAAATAATTTGAAATTTTGCGAGAGTTTCAAGTAGGTAATCAAAATATTTTTTGAGCGTTTCTAAAAATTTCGACGGCGAGTAGGTAGCTGGTAGATATGCCATGATTTTATAGTTTCTTAAAAAGGTGTCCTTCGACCGATCAAAATGGGTTGAAATTCCGAGATAATTCGATGAAAATTTTTTTTTCGATCATTTTTATTTACCTAGCTAGGTACATTATTTGTGTCTTGATTTTTCAGATTTTTGATTAAGTTTCATACGAACTACCAAAATATGATGAGATTTAGCGAGAATTTCTAGTATCTACTATCTACCTACTCCAATAAAAATGTTTTTTTTGGGCATTTTGAAAATTTTTTAGCTTGAAATCGAGTCACAATCAAAAGTCTCATACAAACCATCAAAATGGGCGAAAAAAATTCGAACAGAATAATTCAAATAAGTATTCGTGGGTAATTCTCAGAAAAAGGTAAAAATCGTGTACATGGCAAATTTCTCAAAGGTTTTAGCATGAATTTTTTTTTTTTTGGTCCATTCAAGGATCATCCCCCACACATTTCACATAATTATGGTATTGAAATTTTTAGCCCCTCCTTTCATTGGTGTACATTCGATTTTATACCCCAAATGTCCTTCGACTTGGCTGTCACACACCATGTTTTTGAAAATGAATGTTATAAAGTGTCATGAACTTCATTTTTTTGGGGAAAAATTGGCACGTTCTCATTATCATAGAACACGAAGGTCCATTATTGTGCAAATTGCAATTGGAATAAGTCCATAGGAAGCTCACATTTCACATTTGAAAACTGTCACACACTTTTTGCGCAAATTTTCCGAGCGATTTTCAATTATTTTTGGTAGCTTCCCAATCCAATATTTTTTTCTGGTGAGTGGCTGCACTGGTTCACTGTCTTCATAAAAATGTTACCCCGCAATGTTATTCTCATAACCTACGCAATGGCTCGTTCTGATCGTACTTGTCTCTGAAAATATGATATTTCGCAAAATTGGTGTCCTTCGGCTTGCCTTTTTATTTACCCTGATGAACCCGCCAAAAACGATAATTGAGAAAGGGAAGTTATTCTACACGATAAGTACACATTTATTACGTGTTAAAAATCGAATAATGTCCATTAGGTAAGGCTAGAAACGAAAAAACGTTGAGATTGTCCTTCGGCTTGTCCAGCGCCCCATTGGCCCTTCGACTTGGCCAAATTTCAGACAGCTGTACTTTTATCGCGCTAGTCGACATATTACACGATAAAACAAGCAAAATTTGACATTTTCTCCCTCCCCACACCTCACCTCTACCCCTACCATAAAAATAACTCCAGATTCGAACTTTGCGGCCTGAAAAACATTGACATATTACACGATAATATAAGCAAAATTTGACATTTTCCCCCTCCCCACGCCTCCCCCTCCACCTCTACATAAAAAATAACTCCAGATTCGAATTCTACGACCTCGAAAACATATCAATCGACATATTACACATCGATGAGAGTCGAATCCTAATTATCGCTGTTTTAGGGGGGCCGGGGTCCACAGTGGGGGGGGGGATTGAATTGAGGCCCACACTAGAACAGGGATCTGGGACACCTATACAAATGATTCCCACTTGAAATTTTCCAAAAAAATGATTTTTATTTTTCAAAATTATGCACATCAAAATTGATCTTTTTTCTGAGAATTACCCCCCTATCAAAACTTATTCTGAGCAATTTTGAAGAATTTTAAGCTGCAAATTGAGTACGTAAATTAACGAAAAAATTACCCAAGTATTTAATTTTGAGTTGAAAATTTTTCAAAAGTGGAAAGTGCTCGAAAAACATATGCATTGGGCTTGTGTGTTTTTTTTTTCAGCAATAAATTGAAACTTCTCGTCATAATGCCCAACTCTGTGGTCTAATTTGCTTGAATGTATTGCTACTTGAAAAAAATCTGTTTGTGTATTTTTAATAATAATTGAGAATCGATTCAAAAGTATTCGTAAATGTATTTCAAAAGCCAATGTTGAGCTTTTTTTTGAAAGATTCTATTTTGAAAAGCTTGTCAACTATCGGAGGTACCTAGTATACCTACCTAGATAATTTTAAAATTTTAAAAAAAAGTACGGAGGCACGAATTCTTAATGGTGTATTTACAACTGCGATATTTTTGTGATGGGATTCACTAGATAAGTTTTTGGGGAGGAGGAGGAAGGGAGGAGGTTGGTGCTCCAAATTGTTTGGGCAAATGTTTGAAAAAAAAGGTCACAATTATGATACTTAAATCTGAGTTTAATTATACCTGTAGGTACTAGGTACATAGTAGGTAGATACCTACTTTTACCTTTTAAAAATCAAAGCTTTTGCTACTCGTATATAGAAAAAAAAACGGTTATTTTTCAAAAATTTATTTCAGCCTCATAAACATGCTGCACTGCACACAACTCGAACATGTTTCAAAAAATTTGAAAAATTTTCCAAATTGATTTTAAAAACATTACTTACGTCCTTAATATGTAATTGAGGATTATTGCGATTCAATTGGCATACTATGTATTCACATAACGTGGTACATATTTTTAGACCAGTTGGGTTGCGTACTCCTGTAAATCAACTTGAATACATCCTTCAACACTAAACAGTACAGGTACCAAGGAGGAAAGGTAAAGAGATGAGTCCAGCTGCAGCAACCAAACTGAACACATGGCAAAGAGATGCACGCGGGTAGGGTCTGTACAATACATATTTAGGCATTCTACTTCACTGAAGAATAATAGATTGAAAGGTTAGAGTTAGATGGAGTGCTGGAGGGCGGGGAGTACAATACCCCCTACCGGGTGTGGAGTTTTTCTAGTAAAAATGCAAATATTGTTTTGTTACACCATCCATGTAGATGTTCCTAACCAGAACCACATACTTACAAGTACAGTCTGACTCTGAATCATGCAGTAATACCAGAGTATCCTGCGAATAAACACGTGCATATAAACTATAGACACTGGACCTGCGTATAAGACAACCAACTGGCAGCCATCTTGGCAAAAAAACCTGAGTAACGCCAATTTATCCCGCTGGGTGATCTTGGCAGCGCTGTACTTCAATTTTGCAGGCAACAGGGAAGAGGGAGGGTTGTGTAGTCCGGAAGGAACTCCTGGCTGCGCGCGCAGTCAGGAGTACCTCGCGAACTACACAACCCTCCCTCTTCCCTGTTGCCTGCAAAATTGAAGTACAGCGCTGCCAAGATCACCCAGCGGGATAAATTGGCGTTACTCAAATTTTCCTTACCGTTTCCGTTCCCCTCGGCCTGCAGTTGGTTGTCTTATACGCAGGTCCAGTGTCTATAATATAAACGAGATTTACGCATGCACTACGCATGCATTTGTATTTTGTACATTGTATGTTTGTTGTTTGTGCGCTTCAAAATTTTCACGGGATCCACGTTTGGTGTTTTTCGATTATCGTTATTTTTTTCGATTCGTTTACGTTTCTAACTTGAGTGTTTTTTCTTGTGAATTCGAAGAGTGCGGTGCACGATTTGCAGATTTTTTTCATGTAAGTACTATATCTACGTGTTATCGATGTATGTCTACGGATAAAATATGTATTAGCCTATCTACTTCGGGTCATTCCATGCCAAATCGGCGGATTTTTGCACGAGGGGTCTTCGATCATGTTAACCCTTAAATGCCACACTTATATTTTTTTCAAGATTTTCTTGCACTGGACTGACGAGAGACTTGATATCATGGCTACCTGATACATGTGCGTAAATGTTCAGCCTTTCATTTGGCATGTTTGACACATTGCCTACTTTCATATTTTAAGGGGCACAATTTTTTGAAAAAAAAATAAAATTTTTTCATATTTTTTGATAGTTTTTTGTAGCCAATCGACAGCGACTGGAATGAAACTACCGCCTGTTAAATATTTATGTATCCATGCTCTACTAATTTATGTACAAAAACTTGCCTATTTTTCTCATTTAAGGGGCAAAAAATTCAAAAATAATTATTATTTCACTCGTTTTAAAAAATTTCTGCCCCTTAAAATAAAAAAGTATGCAATATGCTCAACAGCGGAATTGAAGCGCAAGACATACACACACATGTACCAATAGTCGTTCCCACCCGAGCACTCTTTCCTGCCAGCGGAACGCATCGAAAAAACTGGTGTGGTGAAATTCACCACCTTGTGGCATTTAAGGGTTAAGAGGTCATCAGACGATGACGAATGACGCAAACCGGACATTTTTTCGATTTTTTTGGCGGAGCTGTGAGGCTTCAAAGTGTTTTAAAATGACCGAAAACAGAAAATTTCAGTTGCAAATTGCTCCGGTTGTACGTGGTATAGAATTTTGAACTTTTTTTTCGAATAATTGTAGTACTTTGAGAGGGTAATCGACGAATGATGCCAAAATCAGTGTTGCCATTTTCAAAAACCTAAAAAAATCGATTTAAAAACTTATGAAATTAAATATAACCACGATGTCCGCGAGTAAAAATTCAGAAAAAAATTCTCAGTTTTAGTCCTTTTCGTGTAGAATAACATATTATCAAAAAATTAGACTGGTATTTTTTTCATTTTCGAGAAAAAAAATCACAAGTTTGGCACTTATTGCAAAAATACCATCAGAAACCTGAAAAATGAAAATTTTTGCATTTTTGAGATATTTTACCAATGTGTAGACAAACAATTGAAAAAATCCCCTCCCCCCAATTTGTCAATGAATTGACGAGGAATATCATTTTTCGTGCTATTATAAATTTTAAGAGTAGGGTCATTCCACGTCAATTGGACCAAGAAGTGGTAGGTGAGTGCGGCGATTTTTTTGAAATTTTTCCTGTGAAAAGACCTTTCGAAGGGATGACCAATGGCGCAAATCGCAGCCCTCTAGCCCATTTTTAACGGCAGCCAGGGGGTGTCAAAGTTTTCAGTGAACCAAAAATATCATCCATTTCAGCAGTGGATTGCTCGATAACCGCGATACCTACCAAAATGGAACTTTTTCCCATAGTTAGAGGTTTTGAAAGGGTTTTAGGTGATATCATAAAAATCAGTGTTGCCACTTTTTTTTGTACAAAAAATTAGCTCAAAAAGTTTCAAAACGTAGTTTTCATATCGTTCCGACTCTCAAAAATTCTAAAAAAAATATATTATGGACAACTGTTTATGCTGAACAACATATTAAAAAATTGGGATGGTAACTAATTGTAACAAAGTCGATTTAAAAAAATTTAAACTTTGCGAAAAAATGCGATTTTTTGATTTAAAACATGAAAAAAAGTTTTGATTGGTAAAGTTGACCCATTTGACCCCTATTTTTACGTATCTGTTGAAAAAGTTGAAAAAACCCCTTTCACTCAATAAGATGAACTCATCTTATTAAAATCAAAATTTGAAAAAATTCAATTTTCAGTTCCAAACATCAAAAAAAGTTTTTTATTCAGTTGTCTTATTTTGACCACTTTCTGACGTATTTCATGAGAAAGTTGATAAAAATCTCACTCACAGTAAAAAAAATGAAATTGGCTTTTTTTTGAATTTTGATTTTTTTGTGATGAGTTAATTTCACCGAGTGAAGGGGTTTTTTCAACTTTTTCAACAGATACGTAAAAATAGGGGTCAAATGGGTCAACTTTACCAATCAAAACTTTTTTTCATGTTTTAAATAAAAAAATCGCATTTTTTCGCAAAGTTTAAATTTTTTAAAATCGACTTTGTTACAAGTTACCATCCCAATTTTTTAATATGTTGTTCAGCATAAACAGTTGTCCATAATATATTTTTTTTAGAATTTTTGAAAGTCGAAACGATATGAAAACTACGTTTTGAAACTTTTTGAGCTAATTTTTTGTACAAAAAAAAGTGGCAACACCGATTTTTATGATATCACCTAAAAGCCTTTCAAAACCTCTAACTATGGGAAAAAGTTCCATTTTGGTAGGTATCGCGGTTATCGAGCAATCCACTGCTGAAATGGATGATATTTTTGGTTCACTGAAAACTTTGCCACCCCCTGGCTGCCGTTAAAAATGGGCTAGAGGGCTGCGATTTGCGCCATTGGTCATCCCTTCGGAAGGTCTTTCCACAGGAAAAATTTCAAAAAAATCGCCGAACCCACCTACCACTTCTTGGTCCAATTGACGTGGAATGACCCAGATAGAACATTAAAAACATTTCACCGCTCATTCAAAAAACATTTTCGTGCGAGTATTTGAATTTTTCGTTGAATTTTGACCTATTTTGATAAATGTCGTACGATCTTTTTCCAAAATTCCAAAAACCATCACCCAAATTTAGGCTAAAAAATCGTCAAAATTGCTCAAAGTACATTTTCTTCGCAGTATTTCGAATTTCTCACAAATTTTCAGCCCTTTCATCAAAATTGTACTATATTTTTTCAGAAATTCCCAATTTCTCTTCTCGAAGTAGGCCTAATTTTTTCACAAATCATATCTACTTTGATGTTCTTACTTACACGATAATTAAAAGCAAAACTTGTTGTTTTTCAGGTATAATTTTTTTCGAGCACGCGGAGGTTGCAGTTCGACATGGGTGACATCGAAGAATACCCTTTCCTTTTCATGAATACGCCGTCGTCACTGCAACTCCTGGCGTCAACCGAAGTGGCGTTAATGTTATGGCAATTCAAATGTGCAGCTTCAGACGTTTATAGAAATGGATTCGGTTGGTATGGGTGGGAAAAAGAAGTCTTCGGCTGCGAAGAAATACTCGTTGTTCGGGTTCCGTCTCGAATCAGATCACAAATAGACGAAAAAATTTCCGCGGTTGGCAAAGAACTTATACATTGGAAGACTTTCCACAGTGACGTTTTTAGATACCGAGGAACATTTTCCAAATGTATTAAGCATATGGTCTTAGATTTTTCCGGAACCATTGATTACAAAGCGACCGCGATGAATATCTTGAATTCGGGTGAACTCGGCGACGTCGGAAATTATAGAATGGCATGTCTGTATTATTTGGAAGATCAAGTCAGACGGTTTTGGCCTTCGGTAGCAAATATATCACTAATCGATGGAAATTCTTGGAGCGGCGATCAGCTTACGCGCAGTGTATCTTACTGGAATGGTGTCATGAAATCAGAAAAAAATTCGATCATCGACAGGCCTAGTGAGCATTTTAGAGAACGATGGATAGAGTTGGCAAATCGGGCAAAGGATAGAGCAGCGTTTGAGCAGTTTTATCAAATGTTACCAGCTCATGAAACACTGGATGAAACTATTTTTTACCTGAGAAATTGCGAATGCCGAGCTGCGATACGTACATTACCTACACTAAACCGAGTGCAGGTTGAAGAAGTATTCGAAGGGAAGGCCCACGCGACGTTTGCAATTTTAGCCATGGACCACGATCAGCGTTTCTTGCAGTTTGCGCGTCAATCGTGGACTCTCGTGCGACATTTGATTTTGGCAGATGAATGGAGGTTTGTTTCTGTCCTGTACGTATTGTGGAAAATCGCATTCTGTCCTGATGGTTTTTTAGATAGGAGTTATACACGTTGCAATGAAATTAGCGAATTGTTGCTGGAAATCTGGTCAGATGCATCGGACGAATTAAAATCTGCCGTTTCTAATAAATACATTCACAATTTTCTCGACCAAGATTTTGAAGTATTTAAAACGTTGTCTGTTTATCGCCGCTATAGTTATGGTCACGATATGAAATTTATCATAGATATGCTGAACGTATCACGAGACGTTGATAAAGTTTCGCTGTGGGAGAGAAATTGCCACGGATTCGCTTTACGTTCCAAAGTTTCGGATTTCCAACAACTGATGAGTGTCTGTTTAGCGAATAACGAAGACGAAGTCGAGTGTTACAAAAGTGAAGTGATGGGTTTCCATGATATTCATGGCATAATGATTGCGAACGGATTCTATTCAGATTTCAGAGATCACCTGTGTTTTTGTTCGAGGGATGCGAGACACTTTCAACAATTGGGAAAAGAACTACTCGATTCGAATCTAGATTCTATTTTACTTCACAACGATGATGAATTCGCTAAATTCGAGTGGTTCGTTGGGGAGTTGTTTTCAAACGAGAAAAAGGACTTAGAAGAATTCAAAGCGCAGATGATTTCATCAGCTGGAAGTCTCAGAAACCTGCTCGTAGCACGATGTAATAATAGTAAAATTCGTCCGAATCATTTCAGCACATTCATTGGCCGATTTGTTACCGAAGAAAATGAATATAATCTAGTGAAAAGTAAATTATTAGAGCAGTGTCGTAGCTATCCGATGAAATGCTCACGCAAGGGCAAGATTGATTACTTCGACGAATGGATAGAATTTCTCGAATGGTGTATTCCGGACCCTGAAGAACATTCAGCCTTCAAGAAGTCGTATAATGTGGATGGGATTTTCTTAAAATTGTTGTGTGATACTACGTGGTGGTCAACTTCAGAAGAGATATTTTTCGATAAATTTTTAAAATGGTATTTTGGAAACGAAGAAGATAGCAAAAATTTCAAATTAGATATGATAAAAAAAAATTACACGCGAATCCATTTTGTGCGTACCAAGATGCGGAGTAAGGATTATGCTGATCGTCGTGTGGTGTCTAATTTGTTGAGATGGTTCTTTGATAATAATACTGAAGATTTATGTAGATTTTGCAAAAGTTGTAATTTTATTCAGCACCCGAATGTACCATAATGAATATGATGGGGGTGAAACTCGATATAATTATTTTTTTTCTTCAAGGGTAAATTGATATCTACACCTACCTATGTACTGTACAATTTTATTAAATTCTTGATATACTTATTCGTATGGTTGCTTTTTTGAACAATTTTTATTATTTTATAAACAATACATATACATTTATAGGTACCTACTTGGTAATTCCGAGCATTTTTATGTAGGTATGTACGTAGTTAGGTATGTACCTAATATTATTTGTGTCTTGATTTTTTGGATTTTTGATAAAGTTTCACTCAAACTACCAAAATGTGTTGAAATTATTGGCGAGAATTTCCAATGCTGCAATAAAACTGTTTTTTTTTGGGGGCATTTCTGAAAGTTTTTTTAGCTTTAAATCGAGTCGCAATTTTTGGAATTTTTGAAAAAGTCTCATACCTACAACTCATCAACAATGGGTGGAAATATTTCAAACAGGATTCAAATATTCTTATCGAAACTTATTCTGAGTATTTTTGAAGAATTTTGAAGAGTAGGTAAATTAACGAAGAAATTACCTACTTAATTTTATGAGTTGAAAATTCTTCAATAGTGCTCCAAAAACATATTCATTGGGCTTGTGTGTTTTTTTTTCAGCTAATTGAAATTTCTCGTCATAATGCCCAACTCTGTGGTCTAATTTGCTCGAAAGTATTGCTACTTGAAGAAAATCTGTTTGTGTATTTTTAAAGATAATTGAGCAGAGATTCGAAAATATTCGTAAGAAATTTCAAATGCCAAAATTGAGCTTTTTTTGACAGATTCTATTTTGAAAAGCCTGTCAAGTTTCGGAGGTAGGTACACCTACCTAGATATGATTTTAGAAAAAAAAGTACAGAAGCACGAATTTTTAATGATGTATTTACAACTGCGATATTCTTGTGATGGGATTCACTAAATAATTTTTTTTGGGGGGGGGGGGTTGTAGCTCCTAATTTTTTGGCAAAATGTTTGAAAAAAAGGATCACAATGATGATAAATCTGAGTTTATAAATTACACCTGTACAATATGAGAATAAATATTCCACTTGCTTCAACATGAGAAAAAAACATAATGTATCTATCATCTAGTAGGTAAGTAGGTACTAGGTAGGTACCTACTTTCACCTTTTAAAAATCAAAGCTTTCGCTATGAAAAAAAAAACGAGTTACCTTTTTCAAAAAATTATTTCAGCCTCATAAACATGCTGCACACGACTCAAGCATATCTCAAAAAATTTGAAAGATTATCTAAATTGATTTATAAAAATTACCTCCCTAATTGAGAATTTATTGAGATTCGATTGGCATACTATTAGGTGCATCACCTTATGGTTAGTTGTACATATTTTTAGACCATCACTAGTGGCGTACACCTATATAAATCGATTCGAAAACATCCCTAAACAGTGTACATATGTACCTGTACCAAGGGGAAGGAAAGGTAAGAGGAGATCAGCTGCAGCGCTGCAGCAACCAAACTGAACATATGACAAAGAGATGCTCGCGGATTCAATGAATAATAGAAAGAAGAGTGACGTCAAGAAATTGTTCTGTTACAAGTTAGATAGAGTGCTGGATGGCGGGGAGTACAAAACCGGATCCTCTGAAGTCGTAAAGGAAAAGCTAATAGCAATAAGCATACAAATTGCAGAATGACCAGAGTATCCTGCGAATCAACACGTGCATAAACGCATGATTAAAAACAAGCTGATACTATTTTTAAAAGTCTATTTTTACGCGTGTGTAGGTATTTATGCATGCACTACGCATGCGTTTATTCATGTGTTTGTGCGCTTCGAATTTTTCACACGATCCACGTTTGGTGTTTTTTGATTATCGTTATTTTTTTCAATTCGTTTACGTTCCGAGCTCGAGTGTTTTCTTGTGAATTCGAAGAGTGTAGTGTACGATTTGCAGATTTTTTTCATGTAGGTAAGTACTATACTTAGGTACATGTTATAAATGTAATCTGGGTCATTCCACGACAATGGAGGGGGGCGGCGATTTTTTAAAAAACTTTCCTGTGGAAAGACTTTATGAAATGATGGCCAATGGCGCTAATCATAGCCCTCTAGCCCTTTTTTAAAGGCTGCTGGTGGGTGTCAAAGTTTTGGGGGAACTTGAAATAATTATCATCCATTTCAGCAGTAGATTACTCGATAACCGCGATACCTACCAGAATAGAACTTTTCCCAGTAGTTAGGGGTTTTGAAAGGCTTTTTGATGATATCATAAAAATCAGTGTAACCATTTTTTTTGCACGAAAAATTAGCTCGAAAAGTTTCAAAACGCAGTTTTCATATCGTTCCGACACTCAAAAATTCTGAAAAAAATACCTATATCATGGACCACTTTTCATAGTGAACCACATATTAAACAAGCCATCAGCTAATCGCTGATTACAAAAGAGTTTTTGCGTTTGAGGTATAATGTATTCACTTGAATCATTAAAAAAAAGGTATTTAAAAAAATAAAGTTCAGGATAAGTTTGAATTTAAATTGATGTAGACGATGTTTTCAAAATCCAAAAGTCACTCTTCAACCAAAGCAATTTTACAATAATTCTCATCCTTCGTTGAAGCAGCTATTTTTACCAAATTGTTGAAATAATTTTAAGGTAGAAATTTGATTTTGAAAAAGTTTTATTGTATACATTTTCAACTATCTCGCATATTTTTTAAGAAAAAACGTAAAAAATGACATTTTAAGACAGTTTTTGAAAAAATTAACTCGTTGCAGAAAATTCTTTTATTTGAATCGTAAGGTGATTTAAAGTTCTTTCCAAAATACACAATAAATTATTCGGCCATGCTCATCTCAAATAACCCCCTTTTGATTTTATTTCTCATTTTCGCATCAGTTATATTCGTGTAAACTTTTTCAAACAATTGCAGAAACGAAATCGTGATCGAACTTGGTATTGGCACCTCTTTAAACAAAGAAAAGAGCTCCTCGATTTTTTTTTGCTGCTCTGCAGCGTCAACTTTTTTCACACTTTCCATAATACTTGAAAAAAGTGCCGAATCCATCGAATCTAAATTAATCCAAAAAAATCAAAAATTTTTGAATATATAGGTGACATTTTTTAGTGACATATATGTTTTTTTATTATTTGATTACTTGTTTTCCTTATGTTATCTTCCAATGGTTTCTCCTTTATTCCGTTATTTGATGAACTTTGTGCTGTCGTATTTTGTTTCTTTGTGGCTGTTGCTGGAGTTAAAGCTAAATTTTTATGCTTTCCTTCGTTGTACCTTAAAATTGCTGGATTAATTGATAAATTTAGCAGTTGAGACGTTCGAAAAAAAGTTATGCATCCCCTATCTACATAATGTACTTAGAAATTTGAATGATCTGTAAAATTGGAAAAGTTGGACCAGAACAAAGGTGGGAAAGTGAACACTCTGGCCAAAATTGAAGGAAGCGAAAGGCAAGCTCTTTTTTTAACCATGATGATTTTTTCAGAATATAAAAAATTTGTAATACGTAGTACAATAAATCAGCGTTGACACCCTAAAATTAGCTTACAAGGGAACTTTGTAAACGGGTATCATCTTCAAAGACTAGGGTGGAATTTGGCATGCTGAAAGTTCATGCTACCGACACTCAGCTTCCGAATTGATGTTTGACAACTGTTTGAAAATCACTGAAATACTTATTCATGTAGCTTATTTATTGGTAAAGTTTTCATAAAAATAGTAAACCACGAGATGAAAATCTGAAATATGGTTTAATTACTAAAATCGAGCTCCCGAATCGATTGCGACTGTTTTAAAGCCGATCTAGAACCTCCAGCAAAAGTTGTTTTTTTTCATAGTACTGTAATGGTTCCAGAATGCGCTATTTCCTTCAAAAATAACCATAAAAAGTGAAAACTGCTCGGAACTTAGAACGTATTATTAAATACTTCTTCGCTCTTCATTATCATCAATATTATCAACAGTAATATTTTGAATTTTATTGGGAATTTAGAAAAAAAAAAAACGTAGCGATATAAATTTAATGGATATTGCTTAGCATTTTACAAATCTACAAAAAGATTTATGACGACGAAAACTACGATGACTACGATGACTACGATGACTACCATGAAAAAGTGATTACAATAGAGTTTTTTCGCGCTTCGCGCAAAAACTCTAAAAATTGGGATGGCATTATGTCGTAAAGTCGATTTAGAAACATTGAAAGTTTGCGAAAAAATGCGATTTTTTGATTTAAAATAAGGGAAAAAAGTTTCAACTGGTGAAGTTGACCCATTTGACCCCTACGTTTACGTATCCATTGAAAAAGTTGAAAAAAGCCCTTCACTCGGTAAAAATTAAGTCATCACAAAAAAATCAAAATTCGAAAAAATTCAATTTTTGATTCCAAACATCGAAAAAAGTTTAAATTTATTCACTTGTCTTATTTTGACCTCTTTTTAACGTATTTTCATGAAAAAGTTGATGAAAATCACACTCAGCAAAAAAACTAAAATTCGTTCATTTTTTGAATTTTTTCAAATTTTGATTTTTTTTGTGATGACTTCATTTCATCGAGTGAAGGGTTTCAACTTTTTCAACGGGTGCGTAAAAATCGGGGTGAAATGGGTCAATTTCACCGGTCAAAACTTTTTTCATGTTCTAAATCAAAAAATCAATTTTTTTTCGCAAATTTAATTTTTTTAAATCGACTTTACAAAATAATGTCATCCCAATTTTTTAATATGTTGTTTAGCTTGAAAAGTTGTCCATAAGATTCATGTATTTTTTTCAGAATTTTTGAGAGTCGGGACGATCTGAAAACTACGTTTTGAAACTTTTTGTGTTAATTTTTCGAAAAAAAAAAAGTGGCAACACTAATTTTCATAATACTTACCTATCACCAAAAAGCCTTTTATCTAGTCCAGTCATTTTAGATGAAATAAGAGGATTTATTCGGACTAATTCCTACAAAAGGTTTTTTGGCGGGATACTGTAGTGTAAGGGGTCTTATTCAACATACTAAAAGTCTCACCCCTACCCCGCGTGCTAGAGCGTGAAAAGTGTCCCACCGCGGCGTTTTTTGCGATTTTCTCGCGAAGGGTTGATTTTATGTCGAAAATAGCTTTATTTTTGTGTTCTACGTCAAATTTCCGATCTAGTGGTATATCAACTGTCCTTCTACCCCCAAGGGGGGTGGGGCTAGAACCATTCAAATGAGAGAGGTTTTCTGAAAAATACATAAAAGCTATAGGCACCTAGAGGGGTGAAATGGTCCCTGAAAGCGTTCGAATTGATATTAGCATGGAAGGTGGGTACCATTGAGAAACTCCCGCGTGAAAAATTTCAGATCCACACCACATCCCCTTTTTGGGGAGTACCCCCCTTTCCTGAAATTTAAATAACACTTTTCTCAGCCCAATGTGAACCGATTTTGAAAATTTTTCAGTATGTTATGTATATCCTTAGTAGGTATCCTCACAAATCTTTTCAACCACCTCCCCTCATATTTTCCCCTCAAAATGATGTAACGACGTGTCTTGAAGAGGGTTGGGGTAAAATGGGAATTTTGGGGAATATAACCTAATAGTCCGGCATATGACGATAGGAGTAATTGCACCCCCCCCCCCGCGCCGATCCTCCGGGACAACTTTTTTCTTAAAGGGGACATCCTAAGGAACATTTTAAAGCAATCTTGCCAAAAAAAAGTTGGCCTCACATACAAAATGGCGGCCATTTTGATTGACAGGACTTGCATGAACTTTTTCAGATCATGCAAAAATTTATCACCTGTCAAAATTTCAAGTGCTAAAGTGGGTTTTTTGATTTTTGGTGAATTTTTAAAAATCGAATTTAGGACAAAAATAAGGGAAAAAAATCAAAATTTTACCAAATTGACCAAGAAAGCTGAAATTTGGGATATACCCTATTTTCGACATGCCAAATCGATTGGAAACAGTTTCAACCCGTTTTGAGCAGTTCTGGAGCCTCCAGCAGATTTTTGAATCTCGAAATTCCCACAAAATTCCATCAAATTGGAGTTTTAAAGCTGAAATTTATTCTAAAAACTAATTTCAATACGCTACGAAGTACTGCAGGTGAATTTCAAGTCGTTTTGGATCTTCCAGCGACTTTTTGAAAATTTCTGAAGCCTCCAGGAGATTTTTGAAACTTTAAATTTTCACAAAATTTCATCAAATGGATGTGGAAAGCTGAAATTTACTCTACACTCCAATTTTAACGCCTTCTGAAGACGACTTCAGGTGGGTATTAGTCATTTTAGGGCCTCCAGCGACTTTTTTGAAAATTACTGGAGGCTCCAGTAGATTTTTGAATCTTTAAATTTTCACAAAATTGCATCAAATGGAGATGAAAAGCTGAAATTTACTTCGCAGACTACATGGTGGTTTCAAAATATGGTTTTGAAGCTTTCAGCTACTTGTATAGGAAATTTCAATTTTCCAAAAAAACGTCATACAACCTTTCAAAAAGTTGTTGGAGGCTCCAAAACGACTTGAAATTCACCAGCAGTCAACTTCGTAGCGTATTGAAATTAGTTTGCAGAATGAATTTTGACTCTCCATCTTAGTTGATGAAATTTTGGGGAAATTTCAAGTTTCAAAAATCTACTGGTGGCTCCAGTAATTTTCAAAAATTCATTGGAGGCTCTAAAATGACTTGAAATTTACCAGAAGTCGTTTTCAGAGGGTGTTAAAATTAGAGTGTAGAGTAAATTTCAGCTTTCCATCTCCATTTGATGAAATTTTGTGAAAATTTAAAGTTTCAAAAATCTGCTGGAGGCTTCAGGATTTTCAAAAAGTCGCTGGATGATCCAAAACGACTTGAAATTCACCTGCAGTACTTCGTAGCGTATTGAAATTAGTTTTTAGAATAAATTTTAGCTTTACAACTCCAATTTGATGGAATTTTGTGGGAATTTCGAGATTCAAAAATCTGCTGGAGGCTCCAGAACTGCTCAAAACGGGTTGAAACTGTTTCCAATCGATTTGGCATGTCGAAAATAGGGTACGTATATCCCAAATTTCAGCTTTCTCGGTCAATTTGGTAAAATTTTGATTTTTTCCCTCATTTTTGGCCTAAATTCGATTTTCAAAAATTCACCAAAAATCGAAAAACCCACTTTAACACTTGAAATTTTGTCAGGTGATAAATTTTTGCATGATCTTTCGATCTACCTTTGTCAAGTTTGAAAAGGTTCGTGCAAGTCCTATGTTAAAACGCAAAATCTGCGATTTTGGCTGACCTGTCAATCAAAATGGCCGCCATTTTGTAAGTAAGGCCAACTTTTTTTTGGAAAGTTTGCTTTAAAATGTTCCTTATGATGTCCCCTTTGAGAAAAAAGTTGTTCCGGATGATCGGCGGGGGGGGGGGGTGCAATTACTCCTATTGTCATATGCCGGACTATAAGTATTAATGAGTAGGGTGTCGTTTTCTTATGATTCGATACCGCTGAGCACGAATATGACGTCAGATTTTTTGCTACACTCATCTAATCTTCTCCAGAGCACTTGGCTCCCTCAATTTTTACTATTGTTAACAAGCATAAAATAAGTTGAAAAACGCTATTTCAAAACCCTTAACTACTGGGAAAAGTTCTATTCAGTATTCTGGTAGGTATAGGTATCGCGGTTATCGAGTAATCCACTGCTGAAATGGACGATATTTTAAATTTCACTGAAAACTTTGACACTCCCTAGCAGCCTTTAAAAATGGGCTACAGGGCTGCGATTTGCACCATTGACCAACCCTTCGGAAGGTCTTTCCATAGGAAAAATTTCAAAAAATCGCCGACCCCCCCCCCCCCACAACTTCTTGGGCGAATTGACGTGGAATGACCCATCAACTTTGATGTTTTTACTTCCTCAATAATTAAGAGCGAAACCTATTGTTTTTCAGGTGTAATTTTTTTCGAGCACGCAGAGGTTGCAGTTCGACATGGGTGACATGGAAGAATACCCATTCCTTTTCATGAATACGCCTTCGTCACTGCAGCTCCTGGCGTCAACCGAAGTGGCGTTAATGTTATGGCAATACAGATGTGCGGCTTCAGACGTTTCTGTAGGAGAGTTCGGTTGGCTTTGGTGGGAAAAATCAGTCTTCGGCTGCGAAGAAATACTCGTTGTTCCGGTTCCGTCTCGAATCAGATCGCAAATAGATGAAAAAATTTCTGCGTTTGGCAAAGAACTTATACATTGGAAGGGTTTCCACTGTGACGGTTTTAAATACTTTGAAACATTTTCCAAATGTATTAAGCATATGGTCTTAGATTTTTCCGGAACCATTGATAACAAAGCGACCGCAATGAATATCTTGAATTCGGGTGAATTCGGCGACGTAGAAAATTATACAATGGCATGTCTGTATTGTTTGGAAGATCAAGTCAGACGGTTTTGGCCTTCGGTAGCAAATGAATCACTAGTCGATGAGAATCCCAGGCGCGATGGAAATTATTGGCGCGATAGGTGCAATTTATATTACTGGAATGGTGTGATGAAATCAGAAGAAAATTCGATCGACAGGCCTAGTGAGCGTTTTAGAGAACGATGGATAGAGTTCGCGAGTCGGGGCGAGGATAGAGCAGCGTTTGAGCAGTTTTATCGAATGTTACCAGCTCATGAAACACTGGAGGAAACTATTTTTTACCTAGAAGGTCACGAATGCCGAGCTGCGATACGTACATTACCTACACTAAACCGAGTGCAGGTTGAAGAAGTATTCGAAGGGAAGGCTCACGCGACCTTTGCAATTTTAGCAATGGACGGCGATCAGCGTTTCTTGCAGTTTGCGCGTCAATCGTGGACTCTGGCCCGACATTTGATTTTGGCGGATAAATGGCGGTTTGTTTCTGTCGTGTACGTATTGTGGATAATCGCATTTTTTCCTGATGATTTTACGGATAGAAGTTATACACGTTGCAATGAAGTTAACGAATTGTTGATGGAGATCTGGTCAGATGCCTCGGACGAATTAAAATCTGCCGTTTCTAAAAAGTACATTCACAATTTTCTCGACCAAGATTTTGAAGTATTTAAAATGTCGTCTGTTTATCGCCGATATAGTTATGGTCACGATATGAAATTCATCATAGATATGCTGAAAATGTCACGAGACGTTGATAAAGTTTCGCTGTGGCGGAGAAATTGGCAGGGGTTCGCCTTACGTTCCAAAGCTTCGGATTTCCAACAACTGATGAGTTTGTGTTTAGAGAATAACGAAGACGAGATCGAGTGTTACAAAAAGTCCGTGCTGGGGTTGCCTTATCTTGCTTGCATAATGATAAGAAACGGACTCTATTCTGATTTGAAAGATCACCTATATTTTTATTCGGAGGATGCGAGACATTTTCAACTGTTGGGAAAACAATGGCTCGAAGCGTATCTCGATATTATTTTACTTCACAACGATGATGATTTCGCTAAATTCGAGTGGTTCGTTGGGGAGTTGTTTTCAAACGAGAAAAAGGATGTAGAAGAATTCAAAGAGCAGTTAATTTCGTCCGCTGGAAGTCTCAGATACCTGCTCGCAGCACGACGACGTAGTCGTAGTCAAATTCATTCGAAAGATTTCAGCACACTCATTGGCCGATTAGTTACCCAAGAAGATGAATATAATCTAGTGAAACGTAAATTATTGGAGCAGTGTCGTAGCTATCCGATGGAATGGTCAGACAAAGGCAGGATTGCTTGCTTTAACGAATGGATAGAATTTCTCGAATGGTGTATTGGCGACCATGAGAAACATTCAGCCTTCAAGCAGTCGTTTAACGTGTATGAAATTTTCTCAAAATTGTTGAGTCATGCTTCGCGGTGGTCAAGTCCAGATATGATATTTCTCGACGAATTTTTAGCATGGTATTTTGGAAACGAAGAAGATAGCAAAAATTTCAAATTAGATATGATAAAAAAAAATTACTCGCGAATCGATTTTGTGCGTACCAATTTGCTGAGTAACTGTGATGCTGAACGTTATGCGGTGTCTTCATTGTTGAGATGGTTCTTTGGGAACAATACCGAAGATTTACGTAAATTTTGCGAAAATTGTAATTTTATTCTGCACCCGAATGTACCATTATGAATATGATGGGGGGTGAAACTCGATATAATTCTTCATTTTCAGGAGTCAATTGTTGCTCGTATCTACACTTATGTATCTACAGTAGCGTGCAAATTACTTGTCCGAACCGAAAAATCGCGACGTTACACCGTTTTTAAAACGCTCGCTACAAGGATACCGCTAACAATTTTGAAAAAACAAATACAGGGGGTGAAAGCCCTATCCTTCACGAACATTTTGATGTGTTTGAACCAAAAAAAAAATTTTTCCAAACGCTCACAAAAGCTCTTTGAAGTAAACATGAAAGAATTTTTAGTGTTTTAGTTTTCCGCATATGCCGGACGGACCGTACGTCCTAGCAAAATCGGATGACTGTACGTAGAAAGAGAATTCAATTCTCTACATTTTGGTATATTTGACATTTTCGTAGGACGCTCGGTTTCACAGGAGAAAGCGTTTGAAGTTTGAGTAAAAAAAGTTGAACTTGAAAATTCAGTAAATTTTCATAAAATTCTCGTTACTCCAACTTTGAAGGCTTACACTTTTGAAACCGAGCGTCCTACGGAAATTTCAAATATACCAAATTGTAGGGAATTAAATTCTCAACAATTTCGTGTATATGAAATTTCCGTGGGACGCTCGGTTTCAAAAGTGTAAGCCTTTAAAGTAGGAGTAACGAGAATTTTATGAAAATTTACTGAATTTTCAAGTTTAACTTTTTTTACTCAAACTTCAAACGCTTGCTCCAGTGAAACCGAGCGTCCTACGAAGATGTCAAATATACCAAAATGTAGAGAATTGAATTCTCTTTCTACGTAATGCCATCCGATTTTGCTAGGACGTACGGTCCGTCCGGGATATGCGGAAAACTGAGACACTGAAAATTTTCTCATTTTTACTTCAAAGAGCTTTTGTGAGCTTTTGGAAATTTTTTTTTTTTGGTTCAAACACATCAAAATGTTCGTGAAGGATAGGGCTTTCACCCCCTGTATTTGTTTTTTCAAAATTGTTAGCGGTATCCTTGTAGCGAGCGTTTTAAAAACGGTGTAACGTCGCGATTTTTCGGTTCGGACAAGTAATTTGCACGCTACTGTACCTGCTGTGTATTTTATTCAATTTTAAATAAACTTACTCGTACATTGGCTTACCTATTTGAACAATTTTTATAATTTTAGGTACCTATACTATGGTAAAGTTTAATAGATTTTACTGTTTTTGAATTATAGATTGAAATGCGATGCGATTTATCAGGGGTGGCAACTTAAATTTTTCCCGTGTGTAGCACAAAAATTTTGAAACAAAATTACTGTGATATAACCCCCACCCCCTAATTTGAAGGGAAAAACGAAATTTATTTGATTATTAGTAGTGAGGGAGTCGGCTTACGGATCTATTGAACCACTCCCCCCCCCCGTTGATCCTCCGGGACAACTTTTTTCTTGAAGTGGGAGGCCTAAGGAACATTCCTAGCCTTTGTACTAAAAAAAAGTGACCCTGCTTACTAAATGGCGGCCATCATGATTGACACTGACTCACTGACAGGTCAGTTGAAATCGCAGATTTTGCGTTCCAACATAGGACTTGCACAAAATTTTTCCAACCCTACAAAGGTAGATCGAAAGATCAGGCAAAAATTTATCACCTGTAAAAATTTGAAGTTCTAAAGGGCCTTTTTCCATTTCTGGTGAATTTTTTAGAATCAAATTTAGGTCAAAAATGAGGGAAAAAATCAAAATTTTACCAAATTGACCCAGAAAGCTGAAATTTGGGATATACCCTATTTTCGACCTGCCAAATCGATTGGAAACGGTTTCAAATCGTTTTGAGCAGTTCTGGAGCCTCCAGCAGATTTTTGAAACTCGAAATTCCCACAAAATTTCATCAAATGGAGTTGGATAGTCGAAATTTACTCTACAAACTAATTTCATTACACTATGAAGTCAACTGCAGGGGGATTTCAAGTTGTTTTGGAGCCTCCAACGATGTTTTGAAAATTACTGGAGCCTCCAGTAGTTTTTTGAAACTCAAAATTTCTCCAAAATTTCATCAAACGGAGATGGAAAGTCGAAATTTATTCTGCAAACTAATTTCAATACGCTACAAAGTCGACTGCTGGTGGATTTTAAGTAGTTTTGGAGCCTCCAGCGACTTTTAGAAAGGTCGTATGGCGTTTTTTGGAAAATTGAAATTTCCAAAAAGTACATAGCTGGAACTTTCAAAACCATTTGAAACCACAACGTGTAGTCAACTTGATATCGTATTGAAATTAGTTTGCGAAGTAAATTTCAGCTTGCCAACTCAATTTGGTAAAATGTTGCGGGAATTTCGAGTTTCAAAAATCAACTGGAGTCTCCAGTAATTTTCAAAAAGCCGCTTGAGGCTCCAAAATGACTTGAACTCACCTGAAGTCATCTTCGGAGGGTGTTAAAATTGGAGTGTACAGTAAATTTTAGCTTTCCATCTCCATTTGATAAAATTTTGTGAAAATTTAAAGTTTCAAAAATCTGCTGGTGGCTCCAGGAATTTTCAAAAAGTCGCTAGGGGCTCCAAAACGACTTGAAATTTACTTGCAGTACTTCGTACCGCATTGAAATTAGTTTGCAGGATAAATTTCAGCTTTCCAACTCCATTATGATGAAATTTTGTGGGAATTTCGAGCTTCAAAAATCTGCTGGAGGCTCCAGAACTGCTCAAAACAGTTTGAAACAGTTTCCAATCGATTTGGCAGGTCGAAAATAGGGTATATTCCAAATTTCAGCTTTCTTGGTCAATTTGATAAAACTTTGATTTTTTCCCCTCATTTTTGGCCGAAATTTGATTTTAAAAAATTCTTTAAAAATGGAAAAAGGCACTTTAGCACTTGAAATTCTTACAGGTGATAAATTTTTGTCTGATCTTTCGATCTACCTTTGTAGGATTTGAAAAATTTTGAGCAAGTCCTATGTTGGAACGCAAAATCTGCGATTTCAGCTGACCTGTCAATCACAATGGCCGCCATTTTGTAAGTAGGGCCACTTTTTTTTCGAGTAGAAGGGCTAGAAATGTTCCTTAGGACTCCCACTTTAAGAAAAAGGGTGTCCCGGAGGACCGACGGAGAGGGGTGCAATAGATCCTTAAGCGGGCTCCCCGACTATAGGTAATTATGAGTAGGTAGGTAAGTCTTATTTTCTAATTTAAAAAGATGAACTTCTTGTTCCATTTTTATTTTTGGAAATTCATTCATTGAGGATCCACTTTAGGGATGTCGAACCGTTGAACTAATAAGTATGTAATACTTGACGAATCGTTTAGGTATTCTTGAAAAGGAAACCTAGTAGTGCGAAAATGATTTTTTTTAATTGAGAAATTTTTTTAGAATGTCCAAAATTATTTCATTGACTAATTATTGCACTCTTAATTTTTGTGCCATGTGTAGCATGCTACGCACGAAATCTGCTCGTGTGTAGCCGAAGCTACACAGGCTACAGGATAGTTGCCACCAATGCGATTTATCGAAATAATTTGAAATTTTACGAGAATTTAAAATGATCAAAATGTTTTTTGAGCGATTCTAAAACATTTTGACGTCGAGTAGATCTGCCATGATCTTATATTAATCGAGTTTATGTGTTCAGACCGGATGAGATTCGGAAATACCTCAGATTCAATTTGATCTGACGAGATCTTAAGTGATCTTTTTCTTCCTAACCCTGTGAAGTTCATATTCACAGTCGAAATTATAAAAATTGCATTTCGAATGGGGAAATGGTTTTTATGGTAGTTCTATTATCGGTCCTACTTTACCTACTTTAAATTACCTACCGGTGATTACTGATTGGTGAAATGAATAACTTTGTTGTTACGTGTATCAAAGTTGCACGTATGTATTTGTATGAGTTTGAAGGTTCGATCGATGTGCATAAACTACTTGTGTTATGTGTGAATTATGGCATTTGAATGATGAAGCCAGTAGAGTTGACATGTTGCGTAGAAGTTCCGAAGTTCGGTATTTATTATTTACAATGTGTTTATGTATTCAGATTTTCGAATAAGTTTTTTGATTTGTGAAGATTGTGAATAATCAGCTTATTTTCGTTCGTGTAAGTATACTTTCCATTATAATTACCTATTTACTATTCTAGTGTTGCCCGTGTGTTTGAGATAGTATCTACGATGATGTTTTGAAGCACGATTTATCCTCCATGATATTGGTTATCGAAGTATTGAACAAGTGTTTTTAAATTGCCCTCAGATATTCGATTCATCGTAGTGGAAATTCGTGGAGGATTTCCAAAAAACATTAATTCATGCCTCAATTAGGACTCAAAATTTTTAGAAAGTTTTTCAATTACTATTTATTTAAAATGTTTCAACATTTCAAAAATTTCTGCTCATTCTGATAAATTATACATGATGCTTTCTCAAAAATCTCAAAAATCATAACCTAATTTTAGGTAAAAATTCTTCAAAAATGCTCTAGGTACTTAATGATAATTTTTTTTTAAATGCTGAACATTATGGCTCAAAATCTGGACCCAAAATTTCATTTAAAAAAAAACAAAAAAAACATTTTCGTTGAAATATTTTTGTAGATAGGTATTTTTTGCAAAATTTCAACTCAGTTTGATAAGACGCATAAATCATGATTCAATTTTAGGTTCAAAATTCTTCAAAAAGGCTCGAATAATTTTTTTTCAAAAATTTCAAAAATCATAAGCTCCATTTTAGACAAAAATCTTTTCAAAAATGTTCTCGCGAAATTACCTACACTTATTTTTTTGATCGATCACGTAAAAAAAACTGAAATTATGAGCCAATTTTGATTTTAAAATTCTTTAAAAATGTTCGAAAACTTCTTCATGGAAATGATTTGAATTTTTCGCAAAATTTCTACACATTTTGATCGTTCGCAAGGTACCTACCTAACTTTTGAATAGGTACCCTCAAAAGTGGCTTTTTGACCAGCTTTTTTCAAAATTAAAAAATCCAAAAAATCAAAAGATAACCGTTTGTGAGGAAATTTTTGAAATTTGCGAAAATCGCTGTATTTCTTTAAGAATTAACCCCCAGAGCGCAAATTCTACCATTTCCAGCCGTTTTGGAGCGAGAGTGACACCTCAAAAAACCACTCTTGAGCTGTCACTCTCAAAATCGGCTCAAATGTAGATAAACTTGTTGAACAGGTCGAGTATAATACACAACTCGATTTTTAGCTGCCCAACTTCATATTCACGTCTTTTGGAGCAAATTCAAAATTCTGGAGAAATAGAAAAATCGCGTTGGAGGCTCCAGAATGGCTGGAAATTGTGAACTTTGGATTTGGGGGGTTAGTTTTGGACAAAATACTGCGATTCGCGTGCATTTCAAAAATTTACACACAAACGGGAAACTTTTGATTTTTTGAATTTTTGAATTTTGAAAAAAGCTGGTCAAAAAGCCACCTTTGAGGTGTCACTCTCAAAATCGGCTCAAATGTGGATAAACTCGTTAAACAGGTCGAGTGTAATACTTATAAAACTCGATTTTTAGCTGCCCAACTTCATATTCACGCCTTCTGGAGCAAATTGAAAATTCTGGAGAAATTGAAAAATCTCGCTGGAGGCTCCAGAATGGCTGGAAATGGTGAAATTAGGATCTGGGTAATTAATATTAGTTTTGGGACTTATTTTGACTATTTTTATTGATCAAGTACGTACTTTTTTTTAAAAAAACATAAAATCGCCAAAAACAGTCAATTTTGAATTTTCAAAAATTCGCCAAAAATCGAAAAATGAACTTGGGCAGCTGAGAATTTGGTTTTGGGGGTTTTAGACTATAGTCCGGCATATGACAATAGGAGTAATTGCACCGACCCCCCCCCCCCCCCGCCGATCCTCCGGGACAACATTTTTCTTAAAGGGGACATCCTAAGGAACATTTTAATGCAAAGTTGCCAAAAAAAAAGTTGGCCTTACTTACAAAATGGCGGCCATTTTGATTGACAGGTCAGCCGAAATCGCAGATTTTGGGTTATAACATAGGACTTACACAAACTTTTTCAAACTTTACAAAGGTAGATCGAAAGATCATGCAGAAATTCATCACCTGTCAAAATTTCAAGTGGTAAAGTGCGTTTTTCGATTTTTGGTGAATTTTTGAAAATCGAATTTAGGCCAAAAATGAGGGAAAAAATCAAAATTTTACCAAATCGACCAAGAAAGCTGAAATTTGGGATATACCCTATTTTCGATATGCCAAATCGATTGGAAACGGTTTCAACCCGTTTTGAGTAGTTCTGGAGCCTCCAGCAGATTTTTGAAACTCGAAATTCCCACAAAATTCCATCAAATTGGAGTTGTAAAGCTAAAATTCATTCTAAAAACTAATTTCAATACGCTACGAAGTACTGCAGGTGAATTTCAAGTTGTTTTGGAGGCTCCAGCGACTTTATGAAAATTCCTGAAACTTCCATCAGATTTTTGAATCTTTTAAATTTTCACAAAATTTCATCAAATGGAGATGGAAAGCTGAAATTTACTCTACACTCCAATTTTAACACCCTCAGAAGACGACGTTAGGTAAGTTCAAGTAATTTTAGGGCCTCCAGCGATTTTTTTTGAAAATTACTGGAGCCTCTGGCAGATTTTTGGAACTTTAAATTTTCACAAAATTTCATCAAATGGAGATGGAAAGCTGAAATTTACTCCACACTCCAATTTTAACACCCTCTGAAGACGACTTCAGGTGGGTTCAAGTCATTTTAGGGCCTACAGCGACTTTTTTGAAAATTACTGGAGCCTCCAGTAGATTTTTGAAACTTGAAATTTCCCCAACATTAATTTATAAAATGGAGTTGGCAAGCTGAAATTTACGTCGCAGACTACATGGTGGTTTCAAATGGTTTCGAAGCTTCCAGCAACTTTTAGGAAATTTCAATTTTCCAAAAAGACGTCATACAACCTTTCAAAAAGTTGCTGGAGGCTCCAAAAAGACTTGAAATTCACCAGCAGTCAACTTCGTAGCGTATTGAAATTAGTGTGCAGAACGAATTTCGACTCTCCATCTTGGTTTGATAGCATTTTGAGGAAATTTCAAGTTTCAAAAATCTACTGGAGGCTCCAGTAATTTTCAAAAAAGTCGTTGAAGGCTCTAAAATGACTTGAAATCCACCAGAAGTCGTTTTCAGAGGGTGTTAAAATTGGAGTGTAGAGTAAATTTCAGCTTTCCATCTCTATTTTGATGAAATTTTGTGAAAATTCAAAGTTTCAAAAATCTGCTGGAGGTTTCAGGAATTTTCAAAAAGTCGCTGGAGGCTCCAAAACAACTTGAAATTCACCTGCAGTACTTCTTAGCGTATTGAAATTAGTTTTTAGAATGAATTTTAGCTTTACAACTCCAATTTGATGGAATTTTGTGGGAATTTCGAGTTTCAAAAATCTGCTGGAGGCTCCAGAACTGCTCAAAACGGGTTGAAACCGTTTCCAATCGATTTGGCATATCGAAAATAGGGTATATCCCAAATTTCAGCTTTCTTGGTCGATTCGGTAAAATTTTGATTTTTTCCCTCATTTTTGGCCTAAATTCGATTTTCAAAAATTCACCAAAAATCGAAAAACGCACTTTACCACTTGAAATTTTGACAGGTGATGAATTTTTGCATGATCTTTCGATCTACCTTTGTAAAGTTTGAAAAAGTTTGTGTAAGTCCTATGTTATAACCCAAAATCTGCGATTTCGGCTGACCTGTCAATCAAAATGGCCGCCATTTTGTAAGTAAGGCCAACTTTTTTTTTGGCAACTTTGCATTAAAATGTTCCTTAGGATGTCCCCTTTAAGAAAAATGTTGTCCCGGAGGATCGGCGGGGGGGGGGTGCAATTACTCCTATTGTCATATGCCGGACTACTATGCTCTTTCCAAAAATCGCGGTCCCGTTCAAATCGGAGTGTGACACCTCAAGAGGTTCGCTTGTTAGGCCTAATTTTGTCTTGAATGATATCTACTTTGATGTTTTTACTTCCTCTATAATTGAGATCAAAACTTATTATTTTTCAGGTGGAATTTTTTCGAGCACGTGGAGGTTGCAGTTCGACATGAGTGACATCGAAGAATATCCCTTCATTTTCATGAATACGCCGTCGTCACTACAGCTCCTGGCGTTAACCGAAGTGGCGTTAATGTTATGGCAATGCAAATGTGCGGCTACAGACCCTTCATGCAAGGATTTCGCAGAGTTTTGGTGGGGAAATTCAGTCTTCAGCTGCGAAGAAATACTCGTCGTTCGTGTTCCGTCTCGAATCAGATCGCAAATAGACGACAGAATTGACACTTTTGGCAAGGAACTTCTGAAATGGAGAAATTTCCACTATAGCGTTTTTATAGATGAACAAAAATTTTCCAATTATATGAAGCATATGGTCTTAGATTTTTCCGGAACCATTGGTTATAAAGCGACCGCTTTGAATATCCTGAATTCGGGTCAATTCGCCGACGTTGAAAATTATAAAATGGCGTGTCTGTATTGTTTGGAAGATCAAGTCAGGCGGTTTTGGCCTTTGGTTACTGAAGAAGATCTATATGATAGATACAATACGTGCAATTTATCTTACTGGAATGATGTTATGAAATCAGGAGAAAATTCGATCACCGATAGGCGGCCTACTGAGCCTTTTATAGAACTATGGATGGAGTTCGCGAATCGGGGAAAGGATAGAGCAGCGTTTGAGCAGTTTTATCAAATGTTACCAGATATTGAAATACTAGAGGAAACTATGAATTACCCAGAAGATTACAAATGCCGAGCTGTGATACGTTCATTACCTACATTAAACCGAATGCAAGTTGAAGAAGCATTCAAAGGAAAGGCTTCCACGATGTTTGGATTGTTAGCTTTGGACGACGATCAGCGTTTCGCGCAGTCTGCGCATCAATCGTGGACTCTTGTGCGACATTTGATTTTGGAAGATGAATCGAGGTTTTTTTCTGTCCTGCAAGTATTGTGGAAAATCGCATTCTGTCTTGATGATCGTGTGCGTACGAGTTATACTCGTTGCAATGAAATTAACGAATTGTTGCTGGAGATCTGGTCAGATGCCTCGGACGAATTAAAAGCTGCCGTTTCTAATATTAACTACATTTACGAGTTTTTCGACCGAAATTTTGACCAATTTAGGATATGTTCTTACTCGTATTTACGTAGCCACGGTCACGATATGAAATTTATGATAGATATGCTGAATACGTCACAAGACGTGGATAAAGCTTGGCTGTGGCGGGATAATTGGCGCGGATTCGCCTTACGTGCCAATGTTTCGGATTTCGAACAACTGATGAGTTGCTGTTTAGCGAATAACGAAGACCAGGTCGAGTATTACAAAAATCAAGTGCTGGATTTCCGTGGTTTTCCTCGCAAATTGATTCGAAACGGATTCTATTCGGATTTGGGAGATTACCTGTATTTTTGTTCGAAGGATGCGAAACACTTTCAACAGTTGAGAAAAGAACGTCTCGAATCGAATCTCCATACTATTTTACTTCACAATGATGATCAATTCGCTAAATTCGAATGGTTCGTCGGGGAATTATTTTCAAACGAGAAAAAGGATGTAGACGAATTCAAAGCGCAAATGATTTCGTCTGCTCAAAGTCTCAGATGCCTGCTCACTGCTCGTAATCATTATCAAATTCGTCCGAATGATTTCAGCACACTCATTGGCCGCTTTGTTACCGAAGAAGATAAATATAATCTAGTGAAACGTAAATTATTGGAGCAGTGGCGTAGCCATCCGATGACGGGCTGGTTAGACAAGGGCAGGATTGATTTCTTTGACGAATGGATAGAATTTCTCGAATGGTGTATTCCCGACCATGAAGAACGTTCAGCCTTCAAGCAGTCGTTAAATGTAGATGAAATTTTCTTAAAATTGTTGAATGATAATGCTATGATGAGGTCAAGTCCAGATAAGATATTTCTCGACAAATTTTTAACATGGTATTTTGGAAACGAAGAAGATAGCAAAAATTTCAAAGTAGATATGATAAAAAAAAATTACACGGGAATCGATTTTGTGCAAACCAAGATGCTGAGTAACGATGATGCTGATTGTCATGAGGTGTCTTCTTTGTTGAGATGGTTCTTTGATAATAATACTGAAGATTTATGTAGATTTTGCGAAAGTTGTCATTTTATTCTGCATTCGAACGTGCTATTATGAATATGATGGGGGTGAAACTCGATATAATTATTTTTTTCGAGGGTAAATTGATATGTTACCTATGTACTGTGTATTTTATTCAATTCTTAATAAACTTATTCGTACCTATAGGTATATTTGCTTATTTGTACAGTTTTTATTATTTTAGGTACCTACTTAGTAATTCAGTAGAATTTATATTTTTGAAAGAAAAGATTGGAATGCGAGGTGATTTATCAAAATGATTTGAAATTTTGAGAACGTTTCAAACGATGAAAATGTTTTCTATAATTTGGGTCTTGATTTTTGGGATTTTTGATAATGTTCATACATTACTCGTACGAAATACCAAAATGTGTGGAAATTTTACGAGAATTTCCAATACTGCAATAAAAAGGTTTTTTAAGTTGATATTTCTGAAATTTTTTTAGCTTGAAATGAAGTAGCAAGTTTTGTGATTTTTGAAAAACTATCATACCTACGACCCGACCCATCAAAATGGGTGAAAAGATTTCAATTTTGGGTTGAAAATTTTTCAAAAGTGCTCGAATAACATACTTACTTATTTATTGAATTATTTGAAACTATGTATTTGCTAAATTTCAACATTATTTTGACTGATTGCATGCTGCTTGTTCAAGTCCATTGCTTGTCAAATCAGTCAAGTTTTAGGTTCATGTCCTAGGATTTTGGTCATCATTTTTTTTTTCGTATGGTTCATTTAGAATTGCCCAAACTCTCCTCGAGGCAGATAAGACAAGGCTTATGTTTTTTTTTTCAGCAAAAATGAAAGTTGAGTTTTTTTTTTCAATGTTCAATTTCCAAAAACTTGCCAAGCTTCGAAGGTACTTACCTAGATATAATTTTAAAAATTGAAAAAAAATATACAGAAGCACGAACCTTAAATGATGGGATTTATTTTAAATCATCGAGGGGAGGGAGGTTCAAAGCACCAATTTTTTTTGGCTACATGTAAAAAAATAGGGTCATGACGATGATAAATCTGAGTTTATAAATACTGAATTCCATTTTCACTCAGGAGGTGGGCCAAATTTCAGATTTTTTCGGTTATGAATTCGTGAACGATGAATTTTTCATTTTTTCAAAAATAATCGCTGGGAAAGTTTTGGATCCCCTCTTTCCACGTTTTGGTTTGGTACGTAGTACATACCTACCTACCTACCTACGTGTGGAAACATTTTTAACCAAAACCTTTCCGTTTGTTGACATTTTCGAAGTTATTCTCGCTTTTCAACCATAAAATTGGAGGGGGGTGGGAAATGTCCAAATTCAACAGAAATGCAAAACAAAATCATTTTTTTTGCAAGTTTTTTTTTTTTTTTTTTTTTTTTGGGTGTTTGTAATTACTTGATTATTATTATTACACTCGTCGTATGGGATTTAAATCGAGTTGGTAAGGTCAAGTTTTTTAATTAGATCTAAGAATTTTTTAATTTCGGAAGGGTCGTCTGGTATTTTCGTCTATTTGTAGGGATAGTCTGTGCTGATGTAAGGGGGGACAGTGAAATAGTAAGTGTTGGACAGATATAAGTTCTGACAGGCAGAACTGACATGTGGGTTTTGGGGCCTTTTCATAGAGGTGATTGTGTGTGATTTTTGTGTGGCCAATTCTCAGTCTGGTTATAATGATTTCTTCAAGTCTGTTTAAGTGGGAGAGGTTTTTCCAAGGATGGACTAATTTTTTATATTGAAAGAGCTTGTTTGTGGTTTGGAGGGACCAAAAGTTTTGCCATTTCTCAAGTGTGCTTTGGGTGAAGATAGATTTGAGGTCGTCAGCTGTGATAAATGTAAGGGGAGAAAGAGTGGTGGCAGATTTTGCATTAATATCTACAATTTCATTTCCTAAGATTCCAACGTGGCTGGGTACATACATAAACTGTATAAAGAAGTTTGAATTTTGTAAGTCAAATTATAGAGTTTTATGAATATTTTGAATTAGAAGTTGATCAGAAAAAAGGTTTTGGATAGCAGTTAGTGAGCTGAGGGAATCACTTTGAATTAAGAAGGACTTATTTTCTGATTCATAAGTAAGTATATCACAGAGACATTGGAAAATAGCTGTGAGTTTCGGCAGTGTAGATTGAAGAACAGTTATGGATTTTAAAATTTGAAATTCTATCATTTATAGAATAGGCATATCCAATGCCTAAAAGTTCTGTTTTTTTCTAAAACTGTCAGGCTTGCTTTTCAACAATGCATAACCGTCAAGAATTCTAGCTTTTTCAAAAAGTGACAAAAATTCTTGCTTTTTGTGGAAAAATTACCAAAAAGTCCTACTTTTTTCCAAAAACTGTTCAAAAGTCTTGCTTTTTGCCAAAAATTGTGACAATATTTCTAGCTTTTTAGCGATTAAAAAGTCTCGCTTTTTTTTGCCAAAATTGTCGATAATTACCTAGACGTGTATTTTTCTCCTGCAAAATGTAAAGAGGTCTCGCATTTCAAAAAAAAATTATTAAAAAAACTACGAAAAATTTCCGCTTTTTGTTAAAATTGTTAATTTTTTGCTTTTTGAAAAAATTTTCAATATTTTAACTTGGAAAAAATTACCTGAAACCCTCTTTTTTCCCATAAATTGTAAAAAATTATCGCTTTCAAAATTGCTAAAAATTGACTTTTTTCTTGCAAGAAGCTGTTTCGAAAAGTCTCACCTACATATTTCAAAAATTGCCAAGTCTCGCTTTTTTGTCAGAAATAGGCAAATTCAAACAGCTCTTCCTTTTGTTAAAATTGTTGAAGTCTCGATTCATTCTGCTAAAAATTGGCTCTTGCCAAAAATTGCTAAAATTCTCGCTTTGTTATCGAAAGTTGCCGAAAAGCTAGAAAAAATTTCGAAATAGTAGTTCAACTTTTTGAACTTGAAAAACCAGACCATACCTATCAATTTGTGGTTTTTTTTTGCGCGATTTTTGTTTGCCACTTTGATTGAGCTTTTTTGATTACCTACCAAAAATGATTAGATCAGATCAGATTTAGCTTGGATCAAATTTAATGCGACTATACCTAATAAGATCTAATCTGATCAGAATGTTAGTCGAGTCTATGAGTTCAGACCAGATGAGATTCGAAAATACCCCAGATCCAATTTCATCTGACAAGATCTAATCTTTTCCATCGTAATCCTGTGGGGTTCATGAGATGAGATTGTATATTTACAGTCGAAATTAGAAGGTTCATTTTGAATATTAAATGATTCTTTGGAATCCAAGTACAGGTTTACGTAAAAAATGTCTATCCGATTACCTACCGGTCCTACTTTAAATTATCAGTGATTACTGAAGTGTAAAATGACCTAGATGAGTGTTATTTGTACGTAGTTGCATGTATCAAAGTTGCACGTATGTTTTTGTATGCGTTCGGTGGTTTGCTGTGCATAAACAACTTGTGTGAATTGTGGCATTTGAATGATGAAGCCAGTAGTGTTGACATGTTATACCTATCTACGTAGAATGTTCGGTATTTTCCTATTTCAAAGTGTATTCGTATTCAAATTTTCGATGAAGTTTTTTGATTCGTGAAGATTGTGAATAATCAGCATATTTTCGTTCGTGTAAGTGTAAGTACATACTTTCCATTATTAATTTACTTGAGGATTTATTCTAGTGTTGCTCGTGTGTCTACTTAGACACTTGTTTTCATTATGTACTTAGATATGCTTGTAAATACGAGCGACAAGTGTATTATCTGAGCTGTTAATTCAAACGAAAAAATGATCATCATTTCGTCTTGATAAACTATTTTGAAACGTTTTCAATAGTCGTGGGTCTAATTACGATGATGTGTAATTATTTTAACTTCGACCTGAACATCTTGGCTCAATTCTGGACTCGAAATTCTTCAAAAAATACTCGGAAAACATTATCGTTGAAATATTCGAATTCCTCGCAAATTTTCAACCCAATTTGATATGTCGCATGACCCTTTTCCGAATGTGCCTTTTTTTTTGAAAATTCCAAAAATCATAGGTAGGTAACCCAATTTATTTAGACATACATGTTTTCAAAAATGCTCGAAAACAGTTTTTTGTCGAAATCGTTTGAGATTCTCGCAAATATTTCGATGGATTTTTTTTAAAAAACGAAAAATTACGTGCCAATTTTGAACTTAAAATTTTTCAAAAATGCTCGAAAACTTTTTCGTGGAAATGCTTTGAATATCTCGTAAAATTTCAATTCATTTCATGACAGATTGCTGGGCACTTTTTCAAAAATTCCCGAAAATCATGGCCCAATTTCGGGCTCAAAATTTTCAGAAAGTGTTTCAAAATTACATTCGATTGAATGTTTGAACTTTTTCAAAATTTCTACCCATTCTGATGAATTACGTGATGGTACAAGTTCTCAAAAATCTCAAAAATTATGATCTAATGCTTGCCTAAAAATTCTTCAAAAAACGATACTTTCGAAAATCCTAAACATCGTGGCTCAATTCTGGACTCAGAATTCTTAAAAAATTCTCAAAACAACATTTCGTTGAATAATTGTTTTTCTTGAACAATTTCAACCCTGTTAGATTTCTTCAAAAACTCAGAAATCATGAGCCAATTTCTGCCTCAAAATTTATCAAAAATGCTCAGAAACTTCTTCATGGAAATGCTTTGAATTTCTCGTGAAATTTCAACACTTTTGATCGTTGGCAACGTACCTAACATTTGAATAGGTTGCAACTTGTTGCAGCTTCTTTAACAAACCAACGTATTTTTTTGTGTATTCACAGGTGTGATATCGTGTTCCAAAGTTGCGTATACCCAGATTCAATTCCTTCAACATGGCCGGCGATATCGAAGACTACCCGTTCAGTTTCATGAACCAGCCATCATCGCTCCAGCTGCTAGCATCGTCCGAAATAGCCTTAACTTTATGGCAATACAAATATTCAAATTCGACTTATCCCGCTCTCAGCTCGTTCCTGGTTACTAAATTCAGCTGCGAAGAAATGCTCGTCGTTCCGCCTCGTTTCAAAGTCAAAATCGACGAAAGAATCGCCACGATTGGGGCCGAGCTGAAAAAATGGATCGACTTTCACGGGACTAAGCAGACTTTTTTCGAGGGTGATTTTCGAGACGCGTTTACCAAGACATTAAAGCTTATGGTGGTCGACTCCTGCGGCGGTATTTGTTTCAAGGCGACGGCGATAAACATCCTGAATTCGAATCAGTTCAACGACGTAGAAAAGTACAGATTAGCTTGCGAGTTTTGTATCGAAGACCACGTCGAAAAATTATGGCCTTGTGTGTCGAAAGGTGCCCGACTCGGTGAAAATCTCAAAATCGATACCCACAGCTTGATTCTTTACTGGTATCGTCGAATGAGATTGAGAAAAACCACCTTCAAGGATACCCTATTGGTTAAAACACGATTGGTATATGCCCGGAACGCGAGTAATTGGCCAGCATTCGAGTATTTTTGGAACACGCACTCGACAGATCGAGAGAAATTGCCTCAGGCTATTCTATGCCTAAAACGAGCCAATGGTGAAGCTATCAAGCGTATGTTGCCTTCGTTGAACCGTATCTTGGCTATGAAAGTGTTCGAAGAAGTGTCCCCTCAAATTTTACGTCTATTGGTGCCCAACGAGAAGTATTTCCAGCATGTGCATCAATTTTGGACTGTTGTCGAACATACCGTATACGAAAAAGAATCCAGCTTGTTCAAGGTATTGCACGAGTTGTGGAAAATGGTATTCAACCCTATGGATATCAGGCTGGGCTTGAATAATACTCGATGCGAACAAATCAACGAGTTTTTGATGGAAATCTGGTCCAATGCCACGGAAAACTTAAAGTACGATGTTTCGAATCACCACATACGCGATTTTTTCCACCCATTGTGGACTTCTTCGGACGGATTTCCGAGGTTTTACGGTCATAATATGGATTTCATGTTGGATCTGCTCGACAAATGGCGTAACTCGAATAAAGAACAGATTTGGCATAAGAATTGGCGTAAATTGATCCTACGAGCCAAGCCTGTGTATTTGGAGCGATTCCTCAGGGTATGTTTACCGGACGACGATGACGTTGAAAAATTCAAAAAGGAATTGCAGGCGTGTAAACGTATTTTCGAATTATTCATCGAGCACGGCATGTATTCGGATTTGAAGTTTTACCTGAATTTTTGCTCGAAAGATCAAAGTGAGTTTCAGCTACAGAGCAAACGATTGCTCGAATTGCACTTTGATCTGATCATGCTCCACGATGACGAGAAATTCGCTAAATTCGACGAATTCGTCGGCGAAATGTTTTCAAACGTGGGAACAGATATTGAAGCGTTCAAATTTGCTTTGATGTCATCCTCTAAAAATCTAACTCGTTTGCACGAAGCATTCAATAAAGATCGTTCTACAGATTTCAAGAGAATAATTGCCCGATTTGTGACCTCTGAGGAGAAATTAAAGTCCTTGAAAAGCGTATTACTAAAGCATTGTAGGCAATACGTGATTTATATCCGATATGGCGACTTTCAAGTTGATCAATGGCAAGAGCTGATTGAATATTGTACTGCGAATGTGGACGAAATTGCAGCCTTTAAGCGGTCTTTCAACGTGGATGCGATTTTTCTAAAACGTCTGGCTGATATTCGACACTTTTTTTGGTCTGAAAGATGTTTTAAATTTTTTGACGAGTTTTTCAAGTGGTATTTTGCTAGCGAAACGGATCAAAGAAATTTCAAGTTGAAGAAGATAGCTAATTACGAGAAAATCGAGCATATTCGTGTTATGCTCGATGATCCTGCTTATCGTAGCACGATGCATCGTTTGCTGATGTGGTTTTTCGATAACGATGCGGAAAAGGTGCGCGAATTTTGTAAAAAATGTGATTTTAGTCCGCCATCATCGCCACCGGTGATTCGTAGAATTGATTCAGTCAGTGATATGCCTAATTTGTCGAGTGATTTTAGATAGAAATACGACGATTAGGAAATTATTTTTTGATAGAAGTAAACTACTCGTATATTTAACATTCAATGTATTTATTTTTTTTAATCGATCGTTTTGAATATTTTTTTAATATGCTACATACCTACTTACCTACCTACCTAGTCGTTTTATTTTTTGTAGGTGAAATTTAATGTGTACCGTTTCTTTATTGTTAGGTTTTCTCTTATTAATCTTAGTTCATGTTGTGACCTCATTTTACAATTTTTAAAATTCTTAATTGAGTGATTTTTTTTCGTATTAATTAAATGATCTAAGTTTGGATTTACCTATTTATTTTTATTTGTTCGATTTTCGTTTCTAGGACCAAGAGACAATGACTTAGGGAAGGGATTTGCGCTTCCACACCTTGATGTTGTTGGATTTTATTTTGAAAATGATTCCTGTATCTTGATTCTATCCTAAATTCAAAATATCCTCACAGGGAAGCTCTGTACCTCCTCCCCTTTGAGTCCCAAACAATCAAGACACGAAAAAAATCAATTTATTCAAACATTGTAATAATTTCTCTATTCAAGAAAAAAATTCTTTCCGTTTTCCGAGTCTTGATGATGCACTTGTGTAAACCCTCTCCCTCCACACTTGTAGAAAATTCGCCAAAAAATAATTTGTTTGAAAATTTCCCATTTCTGTGTAAACATTTTCCTAAATAATCTTCTTTTGTGAGGAAAAATCTTGTTCGATCCCGTAAACAATGTTGATTCCTTTGTATGGAGGAGTCTTTCTCTCCCCTTCCCCCTCCCAAAAAATGGCAAAAATTCTGTAGTAAATGAAAAAAATGGAAATTTTTAGAATTATTTTTTCAAGAAAAACCCTCCCTCAGTACTCCAAACAACATTGATCTATTTGTATGGAGTCTCCTTCACTAATTTGAACAGAAAATCAAAAAAAGTTGATTCCTTTGTATGAAGCCTTTCTCTCTCCCCCTACCCTCCACCCCCAAAAAATTGACAACAATTCAAAAGAAAATAAATCGAAACTTGAAAATTTTTTCATTTTTGTAATCCTGCCCCTTCCACTACTTTGCAACAAAAATCAAAAAAATAAAAGTACCTAGGTAATCGATTTGTTCAATGATTTTTCACTCTTGTGTTAGAAACCTTGAATAATTTCCTATTCAAGAACCCCCCCCCCCTCCCCCACCCACAATAGTTTCTTCAAGTTGTGGTGGTGCGCTTGTGTGAAGTGGTAATTTACGTAGGTAACTGTGGTGAACAAATCTCGAAGCCATTTGACAGAAACAATGACATGTTCTAAAAAAATTTAAGAATCAATATTTTTTTTCAATTTTTAATTTTGGGCCAAAACTTTGTTAAAAAATTGCCTTTTTAAGAGAAACCCTTCCTTGGTCTTCCAAACAATGTTGGTTCCCTTGATAGAAAATATTTTTCAAAAAATTGAAAATGGACATTTTTGATGATTTTGGTCTTTTTAGGTATATGAAGTAGGTAATTAGGTATTACCCCTTCAGAAAAAAAGTTCATAGAAATTTTTTGAAGAATAAAAAATTTGATTTTTTATGTTTAGTGGAAATTCTGTTGTATAAGCTTCCTTTTTCAAAAAAAATTTCGGTACTCCGAACAATGTCAGCCCCTTTGTATGGAGCCCCCCCTACATTTTAAAACAAAACAAGCAGAATGAATGAAATAAAATCTGGTGAAATTTTTGAAAATTTCTCATTTCTGCGTTAAATTTTTTAAAAATAATCCCATGTTCCAAAAAAAAACTTCCCTCAGTATTTCAAACAATATTAGTGTCTTCAGCATCGTATGTACTATACGGGGCATTCCATGTCAACTCAACCAAAAAAAGGCGATTTTGAAAGTCATGTCTTTCGATTTCGCTCAAATTTTTTTACAATATCTACCCACCCAGTAAGTAAGAAAGCCGCAATCAGTTTGGTCCCAGCCCCCTCAGGGGGCGGGTGGGGGGGCTTCCATTATTTTCACATTGTCTCGAGGTACTCAACTTCAGCAGCCCATTCCTCCAAAACTATGATACTTTGATCAAAACTGATTTCACAGTTCGAAAGGGCATTGAATTTTAAACTTTTTAAGAATTTTGAAAATTTCAAAAGTTGAAAGTTGAACTTTCAATTTAAAAGTTCAAATTTCAAAATGGCGCTGTAAGTGGGAGCTACCATTTAAAATTTTGAAAAAATTTCCAGAGATGTACATTTTGATACTTTTTCGAAATATTTAGGTTTCAAGATGGGACTCGTAGACGGAGGGGGAGCACCCCCACCCCAATTTTGGGTGAAACTTTCAAAAGAAAATTTGGGGCATGTGATATATCGAATTGTATGTTTTCGGCGACGATGAAGTCAGATTTTTGATAGGACCCATTCCACGGCCCCCAACGCAACACCTCCTCAAAGGGGGTAAAAGTTCAAAAAAGTGTTTTGTTCGTGTGACACATGGAATAGTATGTTTTTGGTAACGCTGAACACGAATATGACGTCAGATTTGTGATTGGACCCCATCCACGGCCCCTAACTATTTTTTTGGACTTTTACCTATTGGAAGAGATTCTGGGGGCCATGGGTGAAGTCGATTCGAAAAACTAAGGCAATATTCGTGTTCAGCGATATCGGAAACATACTATTGCATGTGTCACACGAATGTAACCATTTTTGGGGGGCCACCCCCTTTGGAGAGGTGCTGGGAGCCGTGGACGGGTCCAATCACAAATCTGACGTCATATTCGAGTTCAGCGTTACCAAAAACATACTATTCCATGTGTCACACGAACAAAACACTTTTTTGAACTTTTACCCCCTTTGAGGAGGTGTTGGGGGCCGTGGAATGGGTCCTATCAAAAATCTGACTTCATATTCGTGCTTAGCGTCGCCGAAAACATACAATTCGATATATCACATGCCCCAGATTTTCTTTTGAAAGTTTCACCCAAAATTGGGGTGGGGGTGCTCCCCCTCCGTCTACGAGTCCCATCTTGAAACCTAAATATTTCAAAAAAGTATCAAAATGTACATCTCTGGAAATTTTTTCAAAATTTTAAATGGTAGCTCCCACTTACAGCGCCATTTTGAAATTTGAACTTTTAAATTGAAAGTTCAACTTTCAACTTTTGAAATTTTCAAAATTCTTAAAAAGTTTAAAATTCAATGCCCTTTCGAACTGTGAAATCAGTTTTGATCAAAGTATCATAGTTTTGGAGGAATGGGCTGCTGAAGTTGAGTACCTCGAGACAATGTGAAAATAATGGAAGCCCCCCCACCCGCCCCCTGAGGGGGCTGGGACCAAACTGATTGCGGCTTTCTTACTTACTGGGTGGGTAGATATTGTAAAAAAAAATTGAGCAAAATCGAAGGACATGACCCAAAAACGTTGGTTGAGTTGACATGGAATGACCCATACAATATATGTACTGGTATGCTTTTTTGTGTAGGTACCTTTACCTACCTGTACCTATTTATCAGTGCTTTGTTTTTATTGTCAGAATTTTCGCTCATCTCTATGGAAATCCACACCAGTGGTGAATTTTGTTTCGTGCGGTTGTATACTGCCTCATCCTGCGGGCTGCGCGTTAATTCCGACGAATTCCTGTTGAAGCTCTACTGGAGATGAATATTTTCGAGCCGATGGGAAGATCGAGTTTGGTGTGGTGAGTGGAACAAAATATGTACCTACTCGTAATTTGCTCTAGGAGTTTATTTTAAGGGCTTATACTCGTTTCCAACAATTTGAATCTTTCGGTCCAAAAGATTTGTTTGAAACTATTCGTTTTTTCTCATGAAATCATGAGATATTCTTTCAAAAAAAAAACTAAGATGGATCGAAGATTGTTTTTGCAAAAAATTACTGCTTCTTCATAAAAATTTCAAAAAAACTGAATTTTTCTGAAAATTGCCCAAATGGGCTTGCTTTTTTGTCTAAAAATGCTTGAAAAAGTCTGACTTTTCAACCATAAAGTTGAAAAAAAAAAGAACAAAGATTTCAAAAAAGGATTCGGTAAGTGCCAAATATGTAGTCTCGCTTTTTGCTGAAATTGTTAGTCTTGCTTTTCAACAAAAATCGTCAAGAATTCTAGCTTTTTCAAAAATTGACAAAAGTTTTTGCTTTTGTGAAAAAAATTCTAAAAAGATTTACTTTTTTTTCTAAAAGTGTTCGAAAGTTTTGCTTCTTGTCAAAAATTGTGCCAAAAATTGTAGCTTTTTAGCAATTTGAAGGTCTCGCTTTTTTTTTGCAAAAATATTTGAAAATTACCTAGAAAGTGTATCTTTTTTCTACATAATGTAAAAAGGTCTCGCTTTTCAAAAAAAAAAAAAAAATGAAAAAAAACGATTTTTTGTCAATAATTTTGAAAAATTTCTGCTTTTTGCTAAAATTATTGAATTTTTGCTTTTTGAAAAAAATTTTAATATTTTCACTTGGAAAAAATTAGACAAATGTGAGAATATTCTTACTTTATGCCTGTTACCGTAATATAATAAATCACTACTTCAAAGGGGAGAACTAAGAAATACTCCGAGGAGAATAACTTACCTGGCTAGCTCAGCAGGACGGCGTTATAAGAATAGACCACAAGTTGTGGATTAAATCGACACATTTGCATACACAAAAGGCATTTAATCCGATTAAACAGTGTCCCATTGGACGATTAACACAAAATAAGAACAGATTAACATAATTCAAACAAGATTATCACCATGATTAACACGATTCACAGATTACAACGTATGTTGGTCTGAGAATTAATATATCAGTGCATCCGAGCACTTCTTTAACACGGAAGTCCATCTCTCCGGCCGAAAGAAACAGAACTACGCCGTTCCACACGCTCGTAGCTGCGTCTAGGGTGCAGCTCCGAGTAGGACAACGCAGTGTTACCATAGGGAGTAATACATAATAGTACACACAGGCAGGTTAGGCATATGAGGATATAACATATGCCCCTCCGAGATTAGCTTTGATGATGAGCTTCTTCATCGGAGACAATTACGGATACATTATATACCACATATGAGCTAGAACCTGACTATGAGTAATATTATGGGTATATACTTCTGCCCCCCCGTATTTTCTATGATGAGAAAATTACGAGAGAGACAAAAGTGTGTTAAATTTAGAGGTGTGAGGTTAAGCGCTATTCACAACGCCGTATTGCACCAATTGGCCACCAGTAACTGGCACCCTAAGGCACCAAATCACCAACGCACCAACCAATAACAATACGTCACCATGAACGCATACTAAACGACACTAAGACAGGATCAAAAGAGAGTTGAAGAAACTTCGGCAGGTAACACCGCGTTTTGATCACAAATGGATCGAAAACAAGGGAGGGAGTGTGGAAGGCGAGTTCTTCCCTTCTCTGAACATAATAGTTCGTGGAAGGGGGGAAGGGGAGCTGTTTGTCATATACCATGATATGAAAAAACAGACGATGTTAAAAAGGGAAAGTTTTGGAGAGCCTAGGCTAAAAGTGCTAATTGTTGGGAAAAAGCTTGCACAAATGGCAACTGCTATCATAAGCAAGGAATAGCAATAACACAAATGGTTATTTGGGTTCAGAATTATCACAATGGATATTTTGAACAGACAAGGTACAACTTAAAAAGATAACACAACTTAAATTCTAACAAGTACTCAATTCCAATTTTCATTAATTCGTTTGTTCGTGTAGCTTTTTGATCGTTAAAAACCAGCTGTTGATTTGATATTCCACTGTATTGACGATTAAAAGGTTAAATATGATTATCAACTGGATCACAAAAAGAACATCCAGACTATGCAGGTGTGATACAATAACACAAGAAAAATTGTTTTTTAAAAAAAAAAGAAAAAATGAAAAATTTACAGTGAGCAATCTATGTGTTACAATGCACAGAAATAAATAACAGTGGAAAGTTACATCAATAAATACTAAATACAATGTTTAGAATCAATCTTGAAAACAATAACAAAAAATACAAAAAAAAAAAAAATGTTAATAAATTTACAAAGAAACATAGCATGATTACGTGTGTGAGAAAGAGAGCTTATTATAAAGCATTCTCGTTTGTAGCATTTGGTACTTGTAGAAATTGATTTTCAGAATCGAAAATACTTCTCAACAATTGATTATAATTTGAATTTTAGCATCAAAATTTCAAATTTGAACAACTGTAGGTTGTGAAGTTGTGTTCTTGGGATATTCTTGAGTATCATAATTCGTAAATATTCGATGAAAGAGGCGGGGGAAGATACATATGGACGTGATAGTAACCATCATGTAGATTTTCTTATCTTGTTGAATCACGAATCAGCAACTTGGTGAATCTTGGTTGATAGTGGTTGGGAAAAATAAATGCCTTTTAGGGGAAAAAAGATTCACCTTATTTACTGATTTTGCTTGTTGAAATTGGAGCTGAAAAATTTCAATCTTCCAATCTCAAGGTCTGGTAATTTGATGAAAATTTACCCTTTCATCGGAAGGTAATTAAACTGAAGTTGAAAAATTTCAATCTTCAATTCTCTGAATTGAATGTGTGTTGGGACATGCAGCACATCTGTAGTTGGTAAGGTAAATTTGTGATTAAAAAAAAAAAAAAAATGGGAAGAATGCATTCATCATAGAATGGATTTTTGAAGAAGTTTTAGGGAAGGGTATTTTTAATTTCCAACTCGTCATGTTTTGAGAATTTGGTCTCTTCACATGGTTGAAGTATTGGAAATTCACTCTACTCTGGGCCAAAAAGCAACTAATTGTGCAAGTTTGACACCTGGATACCACATATGCGGGGCATACGTTGTATCAGGTGCATTTGTAGAGTGGTTTTTCAAAAAAAAAAATTCTGTTTTGAATTCATTTTTGGGGAATTTTACTAACATTTTCCTCCAAGTTATTAGGATCAATAGCTTGAGGGGGAGAGGGGAATAAATGAAAATTCATCATAGAATTCATTTTTGGAAAAACAATTCCATGCTGGATCCTTGAACTATTAAGATTAATAGCCGAAGGGGGGAGGGGGTGGAAATTCTTGCCCCTGTTGATGACTATATTATTCTCTCCAATTAATTTGAAAAAAAAAATTCACCATGGAATTTATTCTCAAATGAAACTGTTTGGAATTTTGGAAAACTACTGTCTGATTTTTTCAGCAGAGAAAATCTGCCCTATCTTGGATCAAAATTTGGGAATAGGTGCTAGTTGTACCTATTTTGGCTGGAAGTAGAGTATTTTGGGGCTAAATTCTCTCTCAAAAGTTTATAAGATTCAGCATCGAATCAACTTTTTGAGAAAATAATTTTGTGGGGGTTTCTGTAAGGTGAAAAGTTGCTTGTTTTGGAAATTATTTGAGTATAATAACTCGTAAATTTCAAAACAAGAAAGCAATGTGGTGTTGGTGGTTTTAGTGCCACTGCTTTCACTTCTCGGGCGTGTTATCATTTATTTTCAGATTTACACAAGTTTCAATTTGGATGGGAATGTCTACGTGATATTATTCACCGTGTGTACATTTTCCATCTTGTTGAAATGAGAATCAGCAGTTTGGTAAATTTTTCGAGATACAATAAATACATATCTTTTCAAAATTCAACCAGTCTGTTGATTTGTCTTGTTGGGTTGGGTATTGAAAAATTTCAATTTTCCCACTCAACAACTGACTGATGCGAGTTTTATCCTATCTCTGTGAAAACAATGGGTATATTGAATTCGAAAAATTTCAAATTTCAATTTTTGGATATGACTTGGGGAGTTGAATTAAATTCACTATGGAATCAATTCTTTTGGGAATGGTTTGGGACAGGGTTATTTTCTTCAGAGAAATTACCTCACTTGGAACCAAAATGCAACTATGTGCCATTTTGGTCCCCTTAGAGTACCACATATCGGGGCATATGTTATATCGTTTGTTTTTGTAAGGTAATCTCTCCCAAAAAAAAAAAAAAAATCAATAAATTCAGTATCGAATCTATTTTTGAAAGTTTTGGGAAAACGTCATATAGTGAAAATTCAGGATGGTGGGAATTTTGGCCTATCTTGGTTTGAATTTTGAAAATCAGTATCGAAATTCTATTCTTACCTGCTTGGAGTGGACACAAACTTCCTTGAAAAAATTTCTCGAAAAATTTCACAATGGAATTATTTTTCAAGATGGACTATTTCAGTTCTATTGGAATCAATGGCAGGGGGGAGGGGGAAGTCCTTGCCCCTGCTGAGGGTGTTTTTCAACTGGTAGGGATTTTTGAGCAAAGATTACAAGTCAAAAATTTGTCAAAATTTGCATAATCGCAAGTTTATGAGGTTTTTTGAGTGTAAACTTCCCCAGGAAACTTTGCCCTACCTTATGGTGGATAAATGACACTGAAACATTTCAGTTATCATGGTTTGGGACACATGTTATCTTGGTTACTTGGATAAATTTTCCAAAAAACCAAAAAAAAAAAAAAAAAAAGGAAAAAAGGAAGAAAAAAAATGCATTCAGTATCGAATTGCATTTTTTTCAAATTGCAAAATTTTGAAATGATTTCTCCCAACCTATTAAAATTAATAGTTTGAGATCGTGGAAAATACTCTTACTCCATTTGACAACATTGTCACCTGGTTTGGAATTTTAATGTGGAAAATTTTGGTTCCAAAATTTTCACTGGTTTGGGAAAAATTCACTTGAAGTAATTTTCTAAGACTTGGCTTTTTGAAAATTTTCAAGTAAATTTTTAACTCGTAGTTATTTGAGTATTTGGAAAAACCTTTGGTACAAAAATTGCTCAAGATTGAGCACTTTCTGGTGGAATTCCTATTCTCAATTTGGGTGCTCGTAAATTTCAACCACTGTGTTGCAAAAAAATAGTGTCATTTCGGCTCAGTGGTTGAACTGGGGTGAGAAATGGATTAAGGGTCTTTCGCACTATTGGCTTCAGATACCTTGGTAGGGCTGAGGTGTGTGACAGAGAGCTTGCACCCCTCACAGAGATGATCGAGGATTTCAGTCATTTCTGAAATCTAACAGAGAAGGTGATGGGGGGGGGGGGTCAGTCAGACAGAATTCTTGCGAAAATAATAAAATATTACCGGAAATGCGTGAAAAAAGCAATACTAGGGATAAATAATATGTCTGTCAAGTTGGCGTTGGGAGCCTCGTTGACACGTTTACGTTAACACTTTGATTTTAAATTTTAAAAGCATAAAATAACGATTGTACTCACCAAGTATCAGGAACTTCAGGTATCAGGAACTGTCAGCTCACATTAGAAATTAAAAAACGACAACGATTATACATACGCGAACGACACATTCTATTGTTAGAAAAAAAAAAAAATCACGTCACTTGAAAAAAAAAACTTAAGATTTCCAAAAACTGGAAAACTTCAAAAGAAATCAGCATAATAAACATTTTTCACAAAAGGAAAAAAAAAATGATTATGCTTTCTTACAAATCGCATCAAAAGTAAGAAGAAACACATGTATAATAACAGTGTAGGTAAAACAATTTCAAATAAAAGGAATAAAAATTATCCAACATTGGATTTGATACAAGCAGGAACACAAAAGAAATGATCGGAGAGCTCATAGCAGAATTGCTTGTTGGCTCGTGTGCTTATCACACTCACCCTACCCCGCACCTTCTAACAAACTGCCAAGACAGATGTCTCAGTGCCAGGATGGCGGCAAAATGCATAATGCGGCCTGTGCTGACGAGCTAGTCGCTGGAACACAAAGGACTACGTAGTTGTAAAATTACAACTGCGTAGTACCAGGGTTTCTCAACTTGGGGTAAAATATAGACACTGGACCTGCGTATAAGACTACCAACTGCAGGCCGAGGGGAACGGAAATGGTAAGGAAATCTTGAGTAACGCCAATTTATCCCGCTGGGTGATCTTGGCAGCGCTGTACTTCAATTTTGCAGGCAACAGGGAAGAGGGAGGGTTGTGTAGTTCGCGAGGTACTCCTGACTGCGCGCGCAGCCAGGAGTTCCTTCCGGACTACACAACCCTCCCTCTTCCCTGTTGCCTGCAAAATTGAAGTACAGCGCTGCCAAGATCACCCAGCGGGATAAATTGGCGTTACTCAGGTTTTTTTGCCAAGATGGCTGCCAGTTGGTTGTCTTATACGCAGGTCCAGTGTCTATAGGGTAAAATTTGGAATTTTCAGAATTTTTGAAAAATGACAAATGCATTTTTGACTCAAATTTTCTGAAAATTGTGAATTTTTGAACAATTTTGGACACAAAATCATATTTGATGACGCATTATTCGTTGATGGGGGAAAACATTATTCAAGATTGAATAAATGTTTTTTGGAGTTAAAATTGGTGTTTTTGAGAGATCTGAAAAATGACAATGCATTATTTTTGGCTCAGATTTCCCAAAAATTACGAATCATGGGAAAAAATACTCTTCAAGATTGAATAAGTATTTTTGAATTGGAAACTTGCATTTTCTGGGTATTTGAAAAATGACCATGCATTTTTGATTCAAATTTCCCAAAAATTGTGAATTTTTGAACAATTTTGGACTCAAAATCATATTTGAAACCAAATTACTCGTTTTCATGGGAAAAAATACCATTCAACATTGAATTGGTATTTTTTGGGCACAAAACTTGCGTTTTTGAGACATTTGAAAAATGACTATGCATTCTTGGCTCAAATTTTCTCAAAATCACGAATTTTTGAACAATTTTGGACTCAAAATCATATTTGATGTCGAATCATTCGTTTGAAGGATGGGAAATTGCTGAAAATGGAATCTATTGATTATTATAAGTCAATAAATTACTCATCTGTTGAAAATGACCATTTATTATAAAATAGGTATTTATTGAACAACATGGGGAAGCTTATTATAGCTAAAAATGACAATGCATTCTCAACTATTTACAAGGCAGTGGTGACTGTGGTTTCCATTTGTTGTTCTATAGAGTCTGTGGGGGTGTCAAAATTGACATTTGCCCCAGCTGACATTGATGGAGTGGAGATGCTGTTATTCACAGTATCGTGAGTTTGAGCATCGGAAGTGGGGGGAGATTGTACAGTGGGGGTGTTAGTAACAACACTCACCCCTGTTGAAGTACTTGGTTCTTGGTCCCAAACTGGCTCTAAGTGAATTTCAACCTGAATTTCAAGTTGATTTTCAGCTTAGGGTGTGACAGGATCGTCATTACTTTAGGACTTAGGACAGAGTTTATTGTGGGGGGGTTTCTTCATCCTCAGATTCCTCTGATGAACTGCTTTCAGAATCGGAAGCGTGAATCGGCTCCAGCCCATGTTTATTAAAAATTAGAGCAATGGGATTCGAGGTAGGAGGGGGGTGAGATGGGATTTTAACATGGAATTTCTCTCTGGGATGCTCAGGTTTTGCAGTATTCGCAGATTTCTGAGCATCAGAGTTGGAATTTTTAGTTTCTGACTGACCAAACTTCTTTTTAGGGGTAAGGGTGATTAAGACATCGTGTTCGTTGACGTTTCCACCTAACATTTTCCTAAATTGGCGTTGGAGGGTAGCCATATCAGAGAGTTCAACTTCCTTGGAACCATCGTTATTATAAACTGGGGTTCCAAATTGTTGGTAGCTGGTCTTGGAGTAAGCTGGACCTGAGAACACAATAGGTACCTCGTTTTCTGGGTCAACATCATCGTTGGAAAAAAATTCCAATTTACTGATGAGTTTTTCCACAGATTGGCCATCTTCCTTAAGGTAAATTCTATACTCTAAGGGACATTTGCTGACAAGAAGGTCGACAATGCAATCTTCAATGGCATATTTTTGTTTCATGAGCGTTTTAGCCCAACGAATCATTTGGTCAGCCATTTCTTTAGGACCTGAGGGGGATCGGAAACGTAATTCGCATTCCCTAAGTGCAGCATTCTGATGAGCTTTGTCCCAATAAAAATCGAAAAATTTCTGGATAAGCATATGGTAAGAAATCACATTCTCTACTTTGCTTCTCCAGGTGTCGGCATCTTTTGCTTTTACTGCTCCGATGAACAAGAATATTTTGTGAGCTTCCACAACATTCGAGTTCTCGAAGTATTTTTCAAATTGTGAAACGAATTCATGGGGGAAAAATTTCCTAGACTCATCATAAAAAATACCTGCACTTTTTAGGGAGGTGGCATCAAAGGGCATGGTTTTGGACTTCGGTGCATTAATAGCGTTGCTGCAATTGTGGGAGCCACCAAATTGGGCTTTTTTCACTTTTGCAAGCTCCGAAGCCATCACCTGGCAGTCTGCCACGTGTTGATCCATTTTGGTATCCCTATCTTCCCTATCTTTGCGAAATTCGCGTGCAGTATTCGCTGCGAGTTCGCGGGCTTCTGAGGCTGTATTAGTGGCTAGGGTGGCATGTTCTTCAGCTGTTTTGACAATATTGTCAGCCCAAGAACTGCATTTTTGTTCAAATTTCTTGAACTGTTTATGGGTTTTTTTAATTGCTTTGGTATTAGCAGTCAATACCTTAGCAACCACCTCCTTATCCTTCTCTAATTCGCGAATGTACTTATCATGTACAGCCTGGCCTGCCCTAACTTTCTTAATCATCTGCATCTGTGATGACCACGTGTCCTTGAATAATCCCAGAAGTGGATCGTTAGTATCAACGTCTTCTGGCAATTCTGGGAATTCTAGATCAGTAGTATCAGTGATCAATGAATTCTTTTGTTGTAATTGTTGGTCACTTTGTGCATTCGATTCAGGAGTAGGCTTAGAAGGAGGAGGGAGGGTGGTTTTAGCTAAATTAGTGGATTCAGAATCGTCAGAATCGACCTCCTCTGAATCCTCTCCATCCACCTCAGAATCGAGTGGAGTAACTGGAGAATTATCCCTACTTTTGAAAAATGAGATGTAGGAAAATGGGCTTAAATTATTAGCAATCTCAGCCTGTTGGGTGACAGGATCGCTAGTATTCTGTTCACAAATGGAATTAGAATCACGATCCTGCGAATTATTTACATAGTTTGGGCAAGACTTTTTGTGTCTACCTAATATGCAGAGACAGTGGTAGAATCTTGGCATTTTGGGAAAAAATTGACAGGAGACAAAATTCACAAAAATACACAAAAAATAAAATGCGGAAATATGCACAGTATTTAAAAGCAATAATAAGCTAAGCGAAAAATAAATATGCACAATTTGAAATAAAATTAAAAAGCATTAAAAAGCAAAAACGAGTAGTAATTACCTGGACACGTATGTAACACACGAGGCACACAGAGAAAATAACTACTGGCTTTAGGCGCGAAGTGTTCTAAGACTAGAAAAGGGCGCGGCTGCGGCAACAGCACAATAGCTGGAAGCGGTCGCGTCCGTTGGCATAGGGAGGGTGAGGTAGCTATAACAGGCCGGTGTGGCGTGGTATAGCGGCTCGGAACGTTGGTTAACGAAGTGTGACACGTCCGCTGGAATTAGGGCGGGGTGTGGCAGGTACAACAGCACAATATGGCCGCCTGTAGCTGCTCGCAACGTGGCTTCGCGACTTCGCGCTCTTTCTATGACCTTCACGCTGTTTTTGCAACCAAAATTGGCGCGATCCTGCGTTGGGTGGTGGCAGGGGTAGCGGGGGTATAAGAGCACCACGTTTTCGTCTTTTTCAAGTAGGTTTTGACTATGCAAACCTACCTAAAATAGATCGATTACAGAAAGAAAAAAGATACTCATTTTTCAGTTAGAATCAACTTTATTTGAGTTTGAAATATTCACACACGATGGTATAAAATATCTATTATGATATTACATATGATGATGTGAATATCTGAGTAAGGTTAATATATAATAATATCAACTCTCACACTGACTAAAAATAAATTATACCTAAATTTATTGTCCTTACGAGGGGACAAACACAAATGGTTTTTTCAGTGGGAAATTTCCACTCTTTGTTGCAATTTCACACACAATGGTGTGAAATTTCAACTGGGAATGGAAATTTAAAGGCAGATGACGAGTGTAAGTCACCAATCTGTCTTTTTCGAAGATTATTGGGCGCCAATGTGAGAATATTCTTACTTTATGCCTGTTACCGTAATATAATAAATCACTACTTCAAAGGGGAGAACTAAGAAATACTCCGAGGAGAATAACTTACCTGGCTAGCTCAGCAGGACGGCGTTATAAGAATAGACCACAAGTTGTGGATTAAATCGACACATTTGCATACACAAAAGGCATTTAATCCGATTAAACAGTGTCCCATTGGACGATTAACACAAAATAAGAACAGATTAACATAATTCAAACAAGATTATCACCATGATTAACACGATTCACAGATTACAACGTATGTTGGTCTGAGAATTAATATATCAGTGCATCCGAGCACTTCTTTAACACGGAAGTCCATCTCTCCGGCCGAAAGAAACAGAACTACGCCGTTCCACACGCTCGTAGCTGCGTCTAGGGTGCAGCTCCGAGTAGGACAACGCAGTGTTACCATAGGGAGTAATACATAATAGTACACACAGGCAGGTTAGGCATATGAGGATATAACACAAAAACCTATATTTTTCCATAAACTGTAAAAAAATTCTATTTTTTAAAATTGCTAAAAATTGATCTTTTTTCTTGCAAGAAGTTTCAAAAAGTCTCACTTTTTTCAAAAATGACCGAGTCTCGTTTTTTTGTCAGAAATGGGCAATGAAGTCTCGCTTCATTCTACTAAAAATTGGCTCTTTTGCCAAAAATTGCTAAAGTTCGATCTCACTTCGTTATCACAAATTGCCAACAAAATCTTGCTTTTTCGTGAAACAAATTTCGAAACAGTTCAACTTTCTGAACATAAAAACCAGAACATACCTATCAATTTGTGATGTTTTGTGTTTTTTGTGCGATTTTTGTTTTTGTCAAGTTTTTGAGCTTTTTTGATTACGATTAGGCACTAAAAATGATTGGATCAGATATACGTACTACTTGTATCTAATAAAATCTGATCCGATCAGAGTGTTTTAGTCGAGTTTATGAATTCAGACCGGATGAGATTCGGAAATACCCCAGGTCCAATTTGATCTGACAAGATTTGATCATCTTTTCTTTTTTAATCGTGTGGAGTTTATGAGATGAGATAGTATTTTACAGTCGAAATTACAAGGTTCGTTTTGAATAATGAATGGTTTTTTGGAAGCTATACTTGGAGGTACAGGTTTACGTACATATTATCGGTCCTACTTTAAATTATTACTCGTACCAATGATTACTGAAAGGTGAAATGACCTAGATAAGTGTTTGTACTCGTATGTAGTTGCATGTATCAAAGTTGCACGTATGTTTTTGTATCCGTTCGGTGGTTTGATGTGCATATAAGCAACTTGTGTTATGTGTGAATTATGACATTTGAATGATGAAGCCAGTAGTGTTGGCATGTTATACGCAGAATGTTTGGTACTTATTTATTTTATTTCGAAGTGTTTTTGTATTGAAATTTTCGAAGAAGTTTTTTGATATGTGAAGATTGTGAATAATCAGCATATTTTCGTTCGTGTAAGTACTTTCCATTATTAATTACTTACTTATTTATTGTATAGTGTTGCTCGTGTGTTTAAGATAGTATCTACATAGGCACTTGCCTTCATAGTTTGCTTCAAAATACAGTAACAAATGTATACCTATAAGATGTTTGTTCAGATTCAAAAATGATCATCTCTTGGTCTTGAGAAAAAACTTCCAAGTACCCTGGCCCTTTTTTTTTTTGGCAAAAACTCAAAATCGTGATCCAATTTTTGGCTCAAAATTCTTCAAAAATGCTCGAATGACACTTTTTCTCTAATTTCAAAAATCATAACCCAATTTTTGACAAAAATTTTTTCAAAAATGCTCGAGAACCGTTTTTTGTCGAAATATTTGATTTTCTTGCAAAATTTCTACCCCTTTTATCCGATGGTATTTTATCAAAAAACACAAAAATTATGAGCCAATTTTGGGGGTCAAAATTCTTTAAAAATGCTCAAAAACTTCTTCATGGAAATGTTTTGAATTCATCACGAAATTTCACTACATTTTGATCTTTCGCAATGTACCTACCTACCTACCTACCTACCTAACTTTTAAATATAATTCTTCAGTGGTTCATTTACGATAGGTTGTCATTTTCTGCTGCTTTTTCAACGAACCGACGTATTTCTTGTGTATTTACAGGTGTGATCTCATACTTCAAAGTTGCGTATACCCAAATTCGATTCCTTCAACATGGCCGGCGACATCGAAGACTACCCGTTCAGTTTTATGAACCAGCCATCATCGCTCCAGCAGCTAGAATCGTCCGAAATAGCCTTAGCCTTATGGAAATTCATGTATTCAAAGTCGCCTAATCCCACTCTCAGCTCGATCCTGCACAGTAAAAATTTCAGCTGCGAAAAAATGCTCGTCGTTCCGCCTCGTTTCAAAGTCAAAATCGATGAAAGAATCGCCACGTTTCCGGCAGAGCTAAGAAAATGGATAAACTTTCACGCGAAGCAGGATTTTTTTGATGGTAATTTTCGAGACATGTTTTCCAAGAGTTTCAACCTTATGAACCTCGATTCCTGTGGTGGTATTTGTTTCAAGGCGACGGCGATAAACATCCTGAATTCGAACCAGTTCAACAACATAGAAAAATATAAATTAGCTTGCGAGTTTTGTTTAGAAGAATACGTCAAAAAATTATGGCCTTTTGTGGCAAAAGATGCGCGAGTCGGTGAAAATGCCAACATCGATAAACACAGCTTGATGTTTTACTGGAATCGTCGAATGAAATCGAGAAAACCCACCCTCAAGGATACCCTATCAGTTAAAACGCGATTGAAAAATACTCGGAAGGCGAGTAATTGGCCAGCATTCGAGTATTTTTGGAACACGCACTCGACAGACCCAGAGAAATTGCAGCAGGCTATTTTATGCCTAAAACGAGCCAACGATGAAGCTATCAAGCGTACATTGCCTTCGTTGAACCATATCTTGGCTACGAAAGTGTTTGAAGACGTGGCCCCTCAAATTTTACATCTTTTGGTCCCCAACGAGAAGTATTTCCAGCACGTGCATCGATTTTGGACTGTTGTCGAACATACCGTCTACGAAGAGGAATCCAGGTTGTTCCAGGTTTTACACGAGTTGTGGAAAATGGTATTCAACCCTATGGATATCAGGCTGGGCTTGAATAATACTCGATGCGGACAAATCAACGAGTTTTTGATGGAAATCTGGTCCAAAGCTTCGGATAACTTGAAATACGATATTTCGAATCACCACATACGCGATTTTTTCCACCGATTGTCGACTTCTTCGGCCGGATTTCCGAGTTTTTACGGTCATAATATGGATTTCATGTTGGATCTGCTCGACAAATGGCGTAACCTGAATAAAGAACAGATTTGGCATAAGAATTGGCGTAAATTGATCCTACGGGCTAAGCCTGTGTATTTGGATCAATTCCTAAGGGCATGTTTACCGGACGACGATGAAGTTGAAAAATTCAAAAAGAAATTGCTGGCGTGTAAACGTATTTTCGAGTTATTGATCAAGCACGGCATGTATTCGGATTTGAAATATTACCTGAATTTTTGCTCTAAAGATAAGAGTCAGTTTCAGCAGCAGAGCAAACGATTGCTCAGATCGAACTTTCACCTGATCATGTATCACGATAATGGGAAATTCGCTAAATTTGACGAATTCGTCGGCGAAATGTTTTTAAATACGAGAACAGATATCGAAGCGTTCAATTTCCAGTTGATTTCATCCCCTAAAAATCTGAATCGTTTGCACGAAGCGATTATGAAAGATCGTTCTACGGATTTCAAGAGAATAATTGGCAGATTTGTTACATCAGAGCGGAAATTAAAATTCCTGAAGGGCAAATTATTAAACCATTGTAGGCAATATGTGCTTCGTCACCGATTTGGCGACTTTCAAGCTGGCCAGTGGCAAGAGCTGATTGAATGGTGCACCGCGAATGTGGAAGAAATTGCAGCCTTTAAGCAGTCTTTCAATATTGATGCTTTTTTTCTAGAACGTCTGGCTGATATTCGATGCTTTCATATTTGGTATTTTGAAAGAATTTTTCGATTTTTCGATGGTTTTTTCAACTGGTATTTTGCTAACGAGTCGGATCGAAGAAATTTCAAGTTAAAGAAGATAGCTAATTTCGAGCAAATCGAGCATATTCGTGCTATGCTCAATGATCCCGCTTGTCTTAGGAAGATACATCGTTTGCTGATGTGGTTTTTCGATAACGATGCTGGGAAGGTGCGCGAATTTTGTCAAAAATGTAATTTTTGTCCGCCATCGGCACCATTGTAACCGCGGTGATTCGTAGAATCGATCGATGATCGATTAAGATTAATTGTTGAGTGATTTTTAGATAGGAATGCGATGATTAAAAAATATTTTTCGTTAAAAGTGAACTAAATAATTTATATATTTAGCATTCAATGTATTCATTTTATAAATCGGTTGTTTCGAATATTTTCAATGTGCTACCTACCTAGTCATTTTATGTTTGTAGGTGAAATTAATGTGTATCGTTTATTTATTATTATTGTTATTAGGTGTTTTCGTATTGTTCTAAGTTCATATGTTGTGATCTCATTTTACAATTTTTAAAATTCTTAATTGAGTTGTGTTTTTTTCGTATTAATTAAATAATCTACGTTTGGCTTTTATTTTGCGCCTCAACAGCTTGAAGTTGATGGATTTCATTTGAAAATGATTTCCTGTGTTTTAATTATCTACTAAATTCAGAACCAACCTTGCATGGAAGCTCTGCTCACCCTCTCCACCACAATTTCTAAACAATCGAGACACGAAAATAATCATTTTATTCAAACATTGTAATCCGAGTCTTGATGATACACCTGTGTAAATCCCCCTCCTTCCACACTATAGTAAAAAATTCGTCAAAAAAAGAAGCAGGTAAATCAAACTTGGTAAATTTGTTTGAAAATTTATCATTGCTGTGTAAAAATTTTCCTAAATACCTAGTCATATTTTGTGAGGAAAAATCTAGTTCGATCCTTCAAACAATATTGATTCCTTTGAATGGAGCCTACCCCTACCCTCAAAAAAGTGGGAAAAAATAATTAGTTGAAATTTTTGTAATACTTTTTTCAAGATAAATTCTACAAATTCTTCGAAAAAAAAGTACCCAAATCAATTTGAAAATTTTCCATTTCCGTGTAAAAATTTTCCCAAAAATAACTTCATTTTCAAGAAAAAAAAATATTTCTCGGTACCTCGAACTATGATAGTCCCTTTGTCAAAAGTCTACTTCCATAATAAAAAATTGAAAAATTGAAGAATTGATTTTTAAAATAATTTTCACCTACCTACTTCTGGCTTAAGATTTTGTTGAATAGCTTACCTAGGTACCTTATAAAACAAACTTCCATCAGTCCTTTCAACAATGTTATTGTTCACCTTGTATGGATAACCCCCAAGTTGAAAAAAAAAACAGAAGAAAAATCAGACTTGGTGAATTTTTTGGAGAATTTCCCTTTTTCTGTGTAAAAAATTTCCCAAGTAACCCTTTTTTTTTAACGAAAAAAATCTTCCTCAGTCCGTCATACAATATGGAGCCTTTCCCCACCCCCCCCCCCCAAAAAAAACACAAATGGCAAAAATTCAGTAGAAAATGAAAATGGTGAAATTCTTGGAATTCTTTTTTCAAGAGAAACCCTTCCTCAGTGCTCTAAACAACGTTGATCTATTTGTATGGAGCCCCCTCACTGAATGAAAAAAATGTTGTTTCGTTCGTATGTAGCCTTCCCCCCCCCTCCTCAAAAAAATGGTTGGCAACAATTCAAAAGAGAATTAATTAAAACTTTTGAAATAATTCCGAAGCATTCCTGGTAAAGCTGTGCCGGAGATGAAACATTTTCAAGCTGATAGAAGGTCGAGTTTGGCGTGGTGAGTGGAACAAAATATGTACCTACTCGTAATTTGCTCTTGGAGTTTATTTTAATGGCTTATATACTCGTTTCCAAAAATTGAATCTTTCGGCCCGAAAGATTTGTTCGAAACTATCAGTTTTTGCTCATGAAGTCGTAAGATATTTTTTCAAAAGAAAGTACATAAAATCAATCAAAGATAGTTTTTGCAAAAAATTATCGCTCTTTTTCAAAAAACTGATTTTTTTCTTTCTAAAAATTACCCAAAAGTCTCGCTTTTTTGGCTATAAAAATACCCGAAAGTGTGACTTTTCAACCATTTATAAAGTTTGAAAAAAAAATTCCCAATTCCAACAAAGATTTCAAAAAAGGATCAGATAAGTACCAAAAACTCCTACTTTTTGATAAAGTTGTTAGTCTTGCTTTTTAACAAAAATCGTCAAGAATTATTGCTTTTTCAAAAATTGACAAAAATTTCAAAAGTCTTATTTTTTTAAAAATTGTTCAAAGGTTTTGCTTTTTGCCAAAAATGCTAGTTTTTTAGCAATTGAAAAGTCCCTCTTTTTTTAGCAGAAATTATCAATAATTACTTAGAAGTGTCGCTTTTTTTTTACAATGTAAAAAAGGTCTAGATTTTCAAAAAAAAAATTTCAAAAAATGTGATTTTTTGTCAATAGGTACCGTAAGTAATTTCAAAAAATGTCTGCTTTTTGCTAAAATTGTTGGCTTTTTTTTGAAAAAAATGTTGATATTTTCACTTGAAAAAAAAAGTTGTCCAAAACCCTGTCTTTTTCCATACATCTCGTTTTCAAAATTGCTAAAAATTGACCTCACTTTTTTCAAAAATGGCCATAGTCTCGTTTTTTTTTTTTTTTTTTTTTTGTCAGAAATAGGCAAATTCAAACAGCTCTTGTCTTTCTTGTATTAAAATTATTGAAGACTTGCTACATTCTGCTAAAAATTGGCTCTTGCCAAAAATTGCTAAAATTCTCATTTCGTTATATCAAAAATTCCCAACAAATCTGTAGCTTTTTCGTCAAAAAAATTTCGAAAAAGTTCAACTTTCTGTATTTAAAAACCAGAACAGACCTACTATCAATTTGTGGTGTTTTTGTGTGATTTTTATTTTGTCACTTTTTTGAGCTTTTTTGATTACCTATCTACTAATTCAGCCTGGATTAAATTTAATACGACTATACATATACGTAATTAATTATACCTAATAAGATCTAATCTGATCAGAGTGTTAATCGAGGTTATGAGTTCAGACCGGATAAGATTCGAAAATACGCCAGATCCAATTTAATGAATAGGTAAATAGATAAATGTTTGTTGTTACGTGTATCAAAGTTACACGTATGTTTTTGTATGCGTTTGGTGGTTAGATCGATGATGTGCATAACAACTTGTGTTATGTGTGAATTCGAATTGTGGCATTTGAATGATGAAGCCAGTAGTGTTGACATGTTATATCTACGTAGAATGTTTATTTATTTTATTTCGAAGTGTTTTTGTATTCAAATTTTCGAAGAAGTTTTTTGATATGTGAAGATTGTGAATAATCAGCGTATTTTCGTTCGTGTGAGTACTTCCCATTATTAATTACTTATTTATTCTAGTGTTGCTCGTGTGTTTAAGATAGTAGCCTCCTATCTACTTGGGCACTTGCCTTCGTAGACATGCTTGTAAATACAAGCAACAAGTGTATTACCCAAGGTGTTTATTCAGACGAAAAAATGATCATCCCTTCGTCTTGAGAAAAATTTTTTGAAACGTTTTCAAACGATACCTATGTGTTATTATTCGAACTTCGACCTAAACATCGTGGCTGAATTCTGGACTCAAAATTCTTTTAAAAAGTACTCAAAAAAAAACATTTTCGTTGAAATATTCGAATTTCTCGAAAAATTTCAACCCAATTTGATATGTCGCAGACCCTTTTTTTCACAAAACCTAAAAATTATGAACCAATTTTGGTTTCAAAATTCATCAAAAATGCTCAAAAACTTCTTCATGGAAATACTTCGAATTTCTCGAAAAATTTCAACCCAATTTGATATGTCGCAGACCCTTTTTTTTCACAAAACCTAAAAATTATGAACCAATTTTGGATTCAAAATTCATCAAAAATGCTTTAAACTACTTAACTACTTCATGGAAATGCTTCGAATTTCTCGCAAAATTTCAACTTAATTTGATAGATCGCATGGTACTTTTTTTCAAAAACTTGAAAATCATGACCCCATTTTGGGCTCAAAATTCTTCAGAAAGGTTCGAATGGGACATTTTTTTTAAATTCCAAAAATCATTACCCAATTTTGGGCAACAATTTTTTCAAAACTGCTCGAGAACCGTTTCTTGTCGTGTATTTTATGTTTCTCTTTAGTTAAAAAATTTCAACCCCTTTTCCGATGATCTTTTTTCAAAAAACCCAAAAATTATGTGCTAATTTTAGACTTGGAATTTTTCAAAAATGCTCAGAAACTTGGAATTTTTCAAAAATGCTCAGAAACTTCTTCATGGCAATGCTATGTATTCCTCTTGGAATTTTAAGCCATTTCATGACAGATTGCACGTTATCTTTTCAAAAATCCCGAAAAATCGTGACCCAATTTTAGGCTCAAAATTTTTATAAAGTGCTTCAAGAGTATATTCGTTAAACTGTATGAACTTTTTCAAAATTTCTACCCATTCTGATAAATTGCGTGTTACTTTCTCAAAATTTATGACATACTTTTCGGTAAAAATTATTCAAAAATGCTCTAATCACATGTTTTTAAACATTTCAGAAATTATCGTCCAATTCTGGAACCAAAATTCATTTTAAAATACCTACTCAAAAAAAAACATTTTTGTTGAAATATTTAAATTTCTCGCAAAATTTCAAGCCAATTTGATCTCCCCCCCCCCAGAAACTCAAAAATCATGACCCCATTTCGGGTTCAAAATTCTTCAGAGAGGTTCGAATGAGAATTTTGTTCAACTTCTAAAAATCATAATCCAGTTTTGGAAATTTTTCAAAGTTCCTTAATTCTGGAACCAAAATTCATTTTAAAATACTCAAAAAAAACATTTTTGTTAAAATATTTAAATTTCTCGCAAAATTTCAAGCCAATTTGATCTCCCCCCCCCCCCAGAAACTCAAAAATCATGACCCCATTTCGGGTTCAAAATTCTTCAGAAAGGTTCGAATGAGAATTTTTTCAACTTCCAAAAATCATAATCCAGTTTTGAAAATTTTTCAAAGTTCCTTGCAAAATTCCAACCCCTTTTTTTATCGAACACATGGCACCTTTTTCAAAAATCCCAAACATTATTATGACGATTTTGGGTTCAACATTTTTTTTAAATATTCGGAAATTTCCTCATGGAAATTAGTCCGGCATATGACAATAGGAGTAATTGCACCCCCCCCCCCGCCGATCCTCCGGGACAACTTTATTCTTAAAGGGGACATCCTAAGGAATATTTTAAAGCAAACTTGCCAAAAAAAAGTTGGCCTTACTTACAAAATGGCGGCCATTTTGATTGACAGGTCAGCCGAAATCGCAGATTTTGCGTTTTAATATAGGACTTGCACGAACTTTTTCAAACTTTACAAAGGTAGATCGAAAGATTATGCAAAAATTCATCACCTGTCAAAATTTCAAGTGCTAAAGTGCGTTTTTCGATTTTTGGTGAATTTTTAAAAATCGAATTCAGGCCAAAAATGAGGGAAAAAATCAAAATTTCACCGAATTGACCAAGAAAGCTGAAATTTGGGATATACTCTATTTTCGACATACCAAATCGATTAGAAACGGTTTCAACCCGTTTTGAGCAGTTCTGGAGCCTCCAGCAGATTTTTGAAACTCGAAATTCCCACAAAATTCCATCAAATTGGAGTTGTAAAGCTAAAATTTATTCTAAAAACTAATTTCAATGCGCTACGAAGTACTGCAGGTGAATTTCAAGTCGTTTTAGATCCTCCAGCGACTTTTTGAAAATTCCTGAAGCCTCCAGCTGATTTTTGAAACTTTAAATTTTCACAAAATTTCATCAAATAGAGATGGAAAGCTGAAATTTACTCTACACTCCAATTTTAACACCCTCTGAAAACGACTTCTGGTGGATTTCAAGTCATTTTAGAGCCTCCAACGACTTTTTTGAACATGACTGGAGCCTCCAGTAGATTTTTGAAACTTGAAATTTCCCCGAAATTTCATCAAACCAAGATGGGGAGTCGAAATTCATTCTGCAAACTAATTTCAATACGCTACGAAGTTGACTGCTGGTGAACTTCAAGTCGTTTTGGAGCCTCCAGCAACTTTTTGAAAGGTTGTATGACGGTTTTTTGAAGAATTGAAATTTCCTAAAAGTAGCTGGAAGCTTCAAAACCATTTGAAACCACCATGTAGTCTGCGAAGTAAATTTCAGCTTGCAACTCCATTTGATAAATTAATGTTGGGTAAATTTCAAGTTTCAAAAATATACTGGAGGCTCTAGTAATGTTCAAAAAAGTCGCTAGAGGCCCTAAAATTACTTGAACCCATCTGAATTTGTCTTCAGAGGGTGTTAAAATTGGAATGTAGAGTAATTTCAGCTTTCCATCTCCATTTGATGAAATTTTGTGAAAATTTAAAGTTTCAAAAATCTGCTGGAGGCTCCAGTAATTTTCAAAAACAGTCGCTGGAGGCTCTTAAATTACTTGAACCCACCTGAAGTCGTCTACAAAGGGTGTTAAAATTGGAGTGTAGAGTAAATTTCAGCTTTCCATCTCCATTTGATGAAATTTTGTGAAAATCTAAAGTTTTAAAAATCTGCTGGAGGCTCCTGAACTGCTCAAAACGGGTTGAACCCGTTTCCAATCGATTTGGCATGTCGAAAATAGGTATATCCCAAATTTCAGCTTTCTTGGTCAATTCGGTGAAATTTTGATTTTTTCCTTCATTTTTGGCCTAAATTCGATTTTCAAAAATTCACCAAAAATCGAAAAACGCACTTTAGCACTTGAAATTTTGACAGGTGATAAATTTTTGCATGATCTTTCGATCTACCTTTGTAAAGTTTGAAAAAGTTCGTGCAAGTCCTATGTTAAAACGCAAAATCTGCGATTTCGGCTGACCTGTCAATCAAAATGACCGCCATTTTGTAAGTAAGGCCAACTTTTTTTTTGGCAAGTTTGCTTTAAAATGTTCCTTAAGATTTCCCCCTTTAAGAAAAAAGTTGTCCCGGAGGATCGGCGGGGGGGGGGGTGCAATTACTATTATTGTCATATGCCGGACTAAATGCTTTGAATTCCTCATGAAATTTCAACCGCGAGGAAACTTATGAATTTAATTCTACAGTAGGTATATAGTTCATTTTTACTCAATAGGTTGCTATTTGTTGCTGCTTTTTTAAAGACTGATGTATTTTTTTGTGTATTTACAGGTGTGATCTCATACTTTAAAGTCGCGTATACCCAGATTCGATTCCTTCAAGATGGCCGATGACATAGAAGACTACCCGTTCAGTTTCATGAACCAGCCATCATCGCTCCAGCTGCTAGCATCGTCTGAAATAGCCTTAACATTATGGCAATTCAAATATTCAAATTCGACTAATCCCACTCTCAGCTCGTTCTTGCAGAATAAAAACTTCAGCTGCGAAGAAATGCTCGTCGTTCCGCCTCGTTTCAAAGTCAAAATCGACGAAAGAATCGCCACGATTCCGGCCGAGCTGAAAAGATGGATCGACTTTCACGGGAAGCAGGCTTTCTTCGATGGTGATTTTCGAGACGCGTTTTCCAAGAGTTTTAACCTTATGGCCCTCGATTCCTGTGGCGGTATTTGTTTCAAGGCGACGGCGATAAACATCCTGAATTCGAACCTGTTCAACAACATAGAGAAGTATAAATTAGCTTGCGAGTTTTGTATCGAAGACCACGTCAGAAAATTATGGCCTTTTGTAGCGAATGATGCGCGAGTCGGTGAAAATCTCAACATCGATAAACACAGTTTGATTCTTTACTGGAATCGACGAATGAAATCGAGAAAAACCACCCTCAAGGATACCCTATCGGTTAAAACGCGATTGGAAAACACCCGGAAGGCGAGTAATTGGCCAGCATTCGAGTATTTTTGGAACACACACTCGACAGATCGAGAAAAATTGCCTGTGGCTGTTGCATCCGTAAAACGAGCCAATGATGAAGCTATCAAGCATACGTTACCTTCGTTGAACCGTATCTTGGCTACGAAAGTGTTCGAAGATGCAGCCTCTCAAATTTTACGTCTTTTGGTCCCCAACGAGGAGTATTTCCAGCACGTGCATCAATTTTGGACCGTTGTCGAACATACAGTCTACGAAAAGGAGCCCAGGTTGTTCCAGGTTTTACACGAGTTGTGGAAAATGGTATTCAACCCTATCGATATCAAGCTTGGCTTGAATAATACTCGATGCGAACAAATCAACGAGTTTTTGATGGAAATCTGGTCCAAAGCTACGGATAACTTGAAGTACGATGTTTCGAATCGCCACGTAGGAGATTTTTTCCACCGATTGTCGACTTCTTCGGCCGCATTTCCGAGTTGTTACGGTCATAATATGGATTTCATGTTGGATCTGCTCGACAAATGGCGTTACTTGAATAAAGAACAGATTTGGCATAAGAATTGGCGTAAATTAATCCTACGAGCCAAGCCTGAGTATTTGGAGCGATTCCTCGACGTATTTTTACCGGACGACGATGACGTTGAAAAACTCAAAAAGGAATTGCTGGCTTGTAAACGTATTTTCGAGTTATTGATCAAGCACGGCATGTATTCGGATTTGAAATATTATCTGAATTTTTGCTCGAAGGATAAGAGTCAGTTTCAGCAGCAGGGTAAACGACTACTCAGGTTGCACTTTGACCTGATCATGTTCCACGATGACGAGAAATTCGCCAAATTCGACGAATTCGTCGCCGAAATATTTTCAAATGTGAGAAAAGATATCGAAGCGTTCAAATTCGCGTCCATGTCATCCCCTAAAAATCTGGATCGTTTGCACGAAGCTTTCAATAAAGATCGTTCTACGGATTTCAAGAGAATAATTGGTCGATTTGTAACTTCAGAGCGGAAATTAAAGTCCATGAAAGGCAAATTTTTAAACCATTGTAGGCTATACGCGAATCGTACCCAATACTTTGGCAACTTTCAATTTCACGCTGACCAGTGGCAAGAGTTGACTGAATGGTGTACTGCGAACGAGGAAGAAATGACAGCCTTTAAGCAGTCTTTGAATATCGATGCGATTTTTCTAAAACGTCTTGCTGATGTTCGATACTTTCGTGTTTGGAATCTGGAAGATAGTTTTCGATTTTTCGATGGGTTTTCCAAATGGTATTTTGCTAGCGAAGCGGATCGAATAGATTTCAAGTTACAGAAGATAGCTAATTACGAGCAAATCGAGCATATTCATGCTATGCTCAGTAATCCTTCTTATCGTAGCACGATGCATCGTTTGCTAATGTGGTTTTTCGATAACGATGCGGAGAAGGTGCGCGAATTTTGTAAAAAATGTAAGATTAGTCCGCCATCGCAACCGGCGATTCATAGATTCAATCCACAAGTCATCGCTAATTTTTTTGAGTGATTTTAGATAGGAATTCGATGATTAGAAAATTATTTTTCGACAGAAGTAAACTACTCATATATTTAACATTCAATGTATTTTATTTTTTTTAATCGGTTGTTTCGAGTATTTTTAATGTTTTATTTTTTGTAGCTGAAATTAATGTGAATCGTCGTTTATTTATTATTAGATTTTTTCTTTTTGTTTTAAGTTCATATTTTGTGATCTTATTTTACAATTTTTAAAATTCTTTATTGAGTTGTTTTTTTTCTCGTATTAATTAAATAATCTACGTTTGGATTTACCTATTTAGTTTTATTTGTTCAATTTTCGTTTCTAGGACCAAGACGATGGCGTATGGAAGGGATGGTAGGTAATTGCAGTGGCTTTTATTTTGCGCTTCCACACCTTGTAATAGTTGGATTTTATTTGAAAATCATTCCCTGTGTTTTAATTCTCTACTACTAAATTCAAAACAACCTTGCATGTAAGCTGTGCCCCCCGCCCCCGGCTCAATTTCCAAACAATCAAGTCACGAAAAGAATTAATCTATTCAAACATTGTAATCCGAGTCTTGATGAAACACTTGTGTAAACCTGTCCCTTCCACCCTAGTTGAAAATTCGCCAAAAAACGAATGCAGGTAAGTAAATCAAACTTGGAAAATTTGTTCGAAAATTTCTCATTTCTGTGTAAAAATTTTCTTAAAGAATCGTCTTTTGCAAGGAAAACATTTTGTTCGGCCCCTCAAACAATGATGATATGACTTTATTTTCAAGAAAAAAATCTTCCTCGGTACCTCGGACTATGATAGTTCCTTCGTCAGAAATCTACTTCCATAAAAAAAATGAATAATTTTACCTACCTATGTACTTCTTGTTTAAAATTTTGTTGAGCTCACCTACCTTTAAAAAAAACTTCCTTCAGTATTTTCAACAATGTTATTGTTCACCTTGTATGGATAATCCCCGAGTTGGAAAAAAAACAGAAGAAAAATCAGACCTGGTGAATTTTTTGGAGAATTTCCCATTTCTGTGTAAAAATTTTCCCGAGTAACCCTTTTTTTCAACGAAAAAAATCTTCCTCAGTAGTCGGGGAGCCCGCTTAAGGATCTATTGCACCCCCCCCCCCCGTCGATCCTCTGGGACAACTTTTTTCTTAAAGGTGGAGTCCTAAGGAACATTTCTAGCCCTTGTCCTCAAAAAAAAGTGGCCCTACTTACAAAATGTCGGCCATTTTGATTGACATGAGGTCAGCCCAAATCGCAGATTTTGCGTTCCAACATAGGACTTGCACAACATTTTTCAAACTGTACAAAGGTAGATCGAAAGATCAGGCAAAAATTTATCACCTGTCAAAATTTTAAGTCCTAAGGTGCGTTTTTCGATTTTTGGTGAATTTTTGAAAATCAAATTCAGGCCAAAAATGAGGGAAAAAATCAAAATTTTACCAAATTGACCAAGAAAGCTAAAATTTGGGTTATACCCTGTTTTCGACATGTCAAATCGATTGGAAACTGTTTCAAGCCGTTTTGAGTAGTTATGGAGCCTCCAGCAGATTTTTGAAACTCGAAATTCCCACAAAATTTCGTCAAAATGGAGTTGGATGAAAGCTGAAATTTATTCTGCAAACTAATTTCAATGCACTACGAAGTACTGCATGTAAATTTCAAGTCATTTTCGAGCCTCCAGCAACTTTTTGAAAATTCCTGGAGCCTCCAGAGATTTTTGAAACTTGAATTCATCAAATGGAGTTGGAAAACTGAAATTTATTCTGCAAACGAAGTAATTTCAGTACGCTACGAAGTACTGCCGGTGAATTTCAAGTCGTTTTGGAGGCTCCAGCGACTTTTTGAAAATTCCTGGAGCCTCCAGCAGATTTTTGAAACTTGAATTCATCAATGGAGATGGAAAGCTGAAATTCACTCTACACTCCAATTTTAACACCCTCTGAAGACAACTTAAGGTGGGTTCAAATCATTTTGGAGCCTCCAGCAGATTTTTGAAAATCGAAATTCCCACAAAATTTCATCAAAATGAAGTTGGAAAGCTGAAATTTATTCTGCAAACTAATTTCAATGCGCTACGAAGTACTGCAGGTGAATTTCAAGTCGTTTTAGAGCCTTCAGCGATTTTCTGAAAATTACTGGAGCCTCCAGCAGATTTTTGAAACTTGAATTCATTAAATGGAGATAGAAGGCTGAAATTCACTCCACACTCCAATTTTCACACCCTCTGAAGACAACTTTAGGTGGGTTCAAATCATTTTGGAGCCTCCAGCAGATTTTTGAAAATCGAAATTCCCACAAAATTTCATCAAAATGAAGTTGTAAAGCTGAAATTTATTCTGCAAACTGATTTCAATGCGCTACGAAGTACTGCAGGTGAAGTTCAAGTCGTTTTAGAGCCTTCAGCGATTTTCTGAAAATTACTGGAGCCTCCAGCAGATTTTTGAAACTTGAATTCATTAAATGGAGATAGAAGGCTGAAATTCACTCCACACTCCAATTTTCACACCCTCTGAAGACAACTTTAGGTGGGCTCAAGTCATTTTGGACTTTGGAGCCTCAAGCAGATTTTTGAAACTCGAAATACGAAGTCAACTGCAGGGGGATTTCATGTCGTTTTAGACCCTCCAGCGATTTTTTGAAAATTACTGGAGCCTCCAGTAGATCTTTGAAACTTGAAAGTTCATCAAACGGGGATGGAAAGTCGAAATTCATTCTGAAAACTAATTTCAATACGCTACGAAATCGACTTCTGGTGGATTTCAAGTAGTTTGGCGCCTCCAGCAACTTATTGAAACGTCGTATGGCGTTTTTTGGAAAATTGAAATTTCCAAAAAGTAGCTAGAAGCTTCAAAACCATTTGAAACTACCATGTAGTCGACAATTTCAGCTTACCAACTCCATTTGGTAAAATGTGGCGGGAATTTCATGTTTCAAAAATCTACCGGAGGCTCCAGTAATTTTCAAAAAGTCGCTGGAGGCTCCAAAATGACTTGAACCCACCTAAAGTTGTCTTCAGAGGGTGTGAAAATTGGAATGTAGAGTAAATTTCAGCTTTCCATCTCCATTTGATGAATTCAAAGTTTCAAAAATCTGCTGGAGGCTCCAAAATGACTTGAAATTCACCTGCAGTATTTCGTAGCGCATTGAAATTAGTTTGCAGAATAAATTTCAGCTTTCCAACTCCATTTTGATGAAATTTTGTGGGAATTTCGAGTTTCAAAAATCTGCTGGAGGCTCCAGAACTGCTCAAAACGGGTTGAAACAGTTCCCAATCGATTTGGCATGTCGAAAATAGGGTATATCCCAAATTTCAGCTTTCTTGGTCAATTGGGTAAAATGTTGATTTTTTCCCTCATTTGGGCTGACTTTGGGTAATTAAAATTGTGGTGCATAATTTGTCACAATATAATTTCCTCCTGCTGATAAAAATGATTGGATCAGATCAAATTAATTGGTCTAGATCAAATTTAGCGGTACGACACGACTACATCTGATAAGATCTAAGTACCTACGTAATCTGATCAGCGTGTTAATCGAGTTAGGTAATGAGTTCAGACGGGATGAGATTCGGAAATATCCCAGATCCCATTTGATCTGACGAGATCTAACCTTTTCCTTCTTAATCAGCTGTGGAGTTCATGTGATGAGATAAAGCCTATTTACAGTCTAAATTAGAAGGTTCATTTTGAATAAACAATTCTTAGGAAGCTAAGTAGGTACAGGTTTACGTACATTTATCAGCAATGTGTATTTGATAGTCGGTCCTACTTTAAATTACCAGTGATTTGTTGTTGCCTGTATCAAAGTTGCATGTATGTTGTTGTATGCGTTTGATGGTTCGATGTGCATAAACAACTCGAGTTATGTGTGAAATGTGGCATTTGAATGATGTAGCCACTAGCCAGTAGGGATGTTATGCGTAGAATTTCGGTATTTATTCGATGTGTTTATGTATTCGAAATTTTCGATGAAGTTTTTTGATTTGTGAAGATTGTGAATAATCAGCATCAGCATAAGTATTTTCGTTCGTGTAAGTACTTTCCATTATTGATAATTTATTCTAGTATTGCTCGTGTGTTTAAGATAGTATCTACATAGGCACTTGCCTTCATAGATATGCTTGTAAATACCTACGAGTAAAAGTAACAAGAAGTGTACAGGTACCTAAATGTGGTTATTCAGACGAAAAAGTAATCATCTCTTCGTCTTGAAAAAAGGCTTTGAAACTGTTTCAATTTGCGTTGGCCTAAGTACGATGATGTGTAATTATTCTAACTTCGACCTAAACATCTTGGCTTGATTCTGCACTGAAAATTCTTACAAAGTACTCAGAAAATCATTTTCGTCGGAGTATTCGAATTTATCGCAAAATTTCAACCCAATTTGATACGTAGCATGACCTTTTTTTTCCAAATCTAAAAAATTATGACCCAACTCTAGAATCAAAATTCTTCAAAAAATACTCAAAAAACTTTTTCGTTGAAAATTTGTATTTCTTGAAATATTTCAACCCAATTTCATAAGTCACATGACCTTTTTTTCCAGAAACTTGGAAATTGACTTAATTTTGGCCTCAAAATTCTTCAAAAAAGTTCCAATGAGACTTTTCCCCCATTCCAAAAATCATAGCCCAATTTTGGACGAAAAATGTTCAAAAATGCTCAAAAACCGGTTTTTTTCGAAGTACTCGAGTTTCTTACTACCTAAATTTCAACCCCTTTTTTCAATGGATTTTTTTCAAAACCTCCAAAAATTATGTGTCAATTTTGGGCTCAAAATTTTTCGAAAATGCTCAAAATCTTCTTCTTGGAAACGCTTCCAATTCCTCGCGAAATTCCAACCCATTTCATGACAGATTGCACCGTACCTTCTGAAAAATCCTAAAAAATTGAACCCAATTTTGGCCTAAAAATGTTCAGAAAGTGTTTTTAAAATATTTTCGTTAAAATGTTTGACCTTTTTCAAAACGTCTACCCATTCTGATACATTGTGTGGTACTTACTTTCTCAAAAATCTCAAAAACTATGACCTATTTTAGGTGAAAATTCTTCAAAAATACTCTAATGATATTTTTTTTTCAAATCCTGAATATCATGGCTCCTTTCTAGACTCAGAATTTTTGAAAAATACTCAAAAAAACATTTTTATCAGAATATTTTTATATCTTTGTAAAATTTCAACCCAGTTTGACGAGTCACCTTGATCCCTTTTTCCAAAAACTCGAAAATCATGACTCAATTTTGGGCTCAAAATCCTACAAAAAGATTCGAATGAGGCATTTTTCAAAATTTCCAAAAATTATAGGTAGGTAACCCAATATTGACAGAAATTTTTTCAAAAATCCTCGAGAAATGTTTTTTGACAAAATATTTGAGATTCTCGCAAAATTTCAATCCCCCTTTTGATGTAGGCTACTTTTTTCAAAAAAAAAAAAAAACAGTAGGTATTTATGTCCCAATTTTGGGCTCAAAATGTTTCAATAATGTTCAAAAACTTCTTTCGTGGAAATGCTTTGAATCCCTCTTGAAATTTTAAGCCATTTCATGACAGATTGCACGTTACCTTTTCGAAATCCCAAAAAATCATCACCCAATTTTGGGCTCAAAATTTTTAGAAAGTGTTTCAAGAATATGTACTTTTTCGAAATGTCTATACCCATTCTGATAAATTGCGTGGTTAATTTTCGGTAAAAATTATTCAAAAATGCTCTAATCACATATTTTTAAAAATTTCAGAAATCGTAGTCCAATTCTGGAATCAAAATTCATTAAAAAATACTCAAAACAATATTTTCGTTGAAATATTTAAATTTTTCGCAAAATTTCAAGCCAAGTTGATCTCCCCCCCCCCCCCCAGAAAGTCGAAAATCTTGATCCAATTTGGGGTTTAAAATTCTTCAAAAAAGTTCAAATGAGAATTTATTCAACTTCCACAAATAATAACCCAATTTTGGAAATTTTCAAAAATGCTCGAAAAACATTTTTTGTTGAAATACTTGAGTTTCTTGCGAAATTCCCAGCCCCTTTTTTGATCAATCACATGGCACTTTTTCAAAAAAATTAAAAATTATAAGCCAATCTTGAGCTCAACATTTTGCAAAACTGTTCAAAAACTTCATGGAAATGCTTTGAATTCCTCATGAAGTGTCAACCGCAATAAGGTAACTTTTGAAGTTAATTCTACAGTCGTTCATTTCTATTCAATAGGTTTGCTACATATTTGTTGCTGTTTTTTTAAAGACTGTCGTATTTTTTTGTGTATTTACAGGTGTGATCTCATACTTCAAAGCTGCGTATAACAAGATTCGATTCCTTTAACATGGCCGGTGACATCGAAGACTACCCGTTCAGTTTCATGAACATGCCATCGTCGCTCCAGCTGCTAGCATCGTCCGAAATAGCCTTAACGTTATGGCAATACAAATATTCAAATTCGACTTATCTCACTCTCAGCTCGTTCCTTAATACTAAAACCTTCAGCTGCGAAGAAATGCTCGTCGTTCCGCCTCGTTTCAAAGTCAAAATCGACGAAAGAATCGCCACGATTCCGGCCGAGCTGAAAAAATGGATCGACTTTCACGGGCAGCAGGCTTTCTTCGACGGTGATTTTCGAGCCTCTTTCTCCAAGAGTTTTAACCTTATGGCCCTCGATTCCTGCGGCGGTATTTGTTTCAAGGCGACGGCGATAAACATCTTGAATTCGAACCAGTTCAACAACGTAGAGAAGTATAAATTAGCTTGCGAGTTCTGCATCGAAGACTACGTCAAAAAACTATGGCCTTTTGTGGCGAAAGATGCGCGAGTCGGTGAAAATGTCAACATCGATAAACACAGCTTGATGTGTTACTGGAATCGACGATTGAAATCAAGAAAATACACCCTCAAGGATACCCTGTCGGTTAAAACGCGATTGGAAAACACCCGGAAGGCGAGTAATTGGCCAGCATTCGAGTATTTTTGGAACACACACTCGACAGATCGAGAGAAATTGCCTCAGGCTATTCTATGCCTAAAACGAGCCTATCATGAAGCTATTAAGCGTACATTGCCTTCGTTGAACCGTATCTTGGCTACAAAAGTGTTCGAAGACGTGGCACCTCAAATTTTACATCTTTTGGTCCCCAACGAGAAGTATTTCCAGCACGTGCATCGATTTTGGACCGTTGTCGGACATACGGTCTACGAAAAGGAACCCAGGTTGTTCCAGGTCTTACACGAGTTGTGGAAAATGGTATTCAACCCTATCGAAAGCGGACTCGGCTTGAATAATAATCGATGCGAACAAATCAACGAGTTTTTGATGGAAATCTGGTCCAAAGCTACGGATAACTTGAAGTACGATGTTTCGAATCTCCACGTAAACGATTTTTTCCACCGATTGTCGACTTCTTCGGCCGTATTTCCGAGTTGTTACGGTCATAATATGGATTTCATGTTGGATCTGCTCGACAATTGGCGTAACTGGAATAAAGAGCAATTTTGGCATGAGAATTGGCGTAAATTGGTTCTGCGCGCTAAGCCTGAGTATTTGGAACGATTCCTCAAGGTATGTTTACCGGACGACGATGACGTCGAAAAATTCAAAAAGGAATTGCTGACGTTCAGACGTATTTTCGAGTTATTGATCAAACACGGCATGTATTCGGATTTGAAGTATTACCTAGATTTTTGCTCGAAGGATAAGAGTCAGTTTCAGCAGCAGAGCAAACGATTGCTCAGATTGCACTTAGACCTGATCATGTTCCACGATGATGAGAAATTCGCCAAGTTTGACGAATTCGTCGACGAAACGTTTTCAAATGAGAGAACAGATATCGAAGCTCTCAAATTCCAGTTGATGTCATCACCTAAAAATCTGAATCGTTTGCACGAAGCGATTATGAAAGATCGTTGTACGGATTTCAAGAGAATAATTGGTCGATTTGTAACTTCAAAGCGGAAATTAAAGTCTCTGAAAGGCAAATTATTGAACCGTTGTAGCGAATACGTGATTCGATATCGAAACCGATATGACGAATTTCAAATTGATCAGTGGCGAGAGCTGATTGAATGGTGCATTGGGAATGTGGAGGAAATTGCAGCCTATAAGCAGTCTTTGAATGTGGATGCGATTTTTCTAGGAGGTCTGGCTAATATTCGATTCTGCGGTGGTTGGTATTCTGAAAGATGTTTTCGATTTTTGGATGAGTTTTTCAGGTGGTATTTTCCTAGTGAAGCGGATCGAACAAAGTTCAAGTTACTGAAGATAGCTAATTACGAGAAAATCGAGCATATGCGTGATATGCTCAATAATTCTGCTTATTATCGTAACACAATTAATCGTTTGCTGATGTGGTTTTTTGATAACGATGCGGAAAAGGCGCGCGAATTTTATCGAAAGTGTATTAATCGGCCATCGCAACCGGTGACTCATATGTAGAATCGTTTCACGAGTCGGAATTAGGTAACTGTTGAGTGATTTTAGATAGAAATACGATGATTAGGAAATTATTCTTCGATAGAAGTAAATTACATCGTATGTATTTAACATTTAATGTAGGTATTTATTTTTGTAAATCGGTTGTTTCGAATAGGCCTATTTTTAATGTGCTAAGTATACCTATACCTAGTCGTTTTATTTTTTTAAGGTAAAATTAATGTGTATATCGTTTATTTATTATTAGACTTTTTTCTTATTGTTCGTTCTTATTAGTTCATGTTGTGATCTCATTTTAGCAATTTTTAAAATTCTTAATTGAGTTGTGTTTTTTTCGTATTAATTAAATAACCTACGTTTGGGTTTACCTATTTATTTTGATTTGTTCAATTTTCGTTTCTAGGACCTAGACGATGACGTAGGGAAGGGATTTGCGCTTCCACAACTTGAAGTTGTTGGATTTTATTTGAACATGATTCCCTGTATTTTAATTATGCTAAATTCAAAACAAAACAGCCTTGCAGGGAAGCTCTGTACCCCCCCTCCCCGGTTACCACCACAATTTCCAAACAATCAATACACGAAAAAATAATCAACTTATTCTAACATTGTAATCCGAGTCTTGATGAAACACTTGTGTAAACTCTCCTCCTTCCACACTAGTTGAAAAATCGTCAAAAAAAGAAGCAGATGAATCAATTCTAAATAGGATAGTCATCTTCTGTAAGAAAAAATCTTGTTCTGTCCCTCAAACAATGTTGATTTCTTTGAATGGAGCCTCCTCCTCCCTCAAAAAAAATCTCGCAAAAATTCAAAAGAAAATAAAAAATTGAAATTTTTGGAATCCTTTTTTTCCAACAGAAATCCTACAAATTCTTCGAAAAATAAAGTACCCAAATCAATTTGGAAAATTTTCCAAAACTAACTTTATTTTCAAGAAAAAAAATCGTCCTCGGTACTCGAACTATGATAGTCGTCCATTTGCCTTGAGTCTTCCTTTTTTTTTTTTAAAATTGAAAAATTGATTTTTTTTAAAAAAAATTTACCTACCTAGGTACTCCTTGTTCAAAAATTTGGTTGAATAGCTTATCTTTAAAAGAAAATCCTCCATCAGTTCCCCTAACAATGTTATTGTTCACCTTGCACAATACACATGGATCCCAAGTTGAAAAAAAAACGAAGAAAAATCAGACTTGGTGAACTTTTTGGAGAATTTCCCATCTCTAGACTATAATCAATACACGAAAAAGTGCTCTAGCTAGAAGTTGATTTTGTATTTTTTTTTCGAGGACCAAAAAAATGCGCTGCCAAAATGAAGGTACTACCCACCCCATTCAGAAAAGTGCAATTTTGAAATTTTTTAAGTTTTCAAATCTATGTTCAAACATAGTCTTTAAAGGGGAGGGGAGAGAGTGGAGATTGAATGAAAAATTTTGAAGCAAAAATATTCCCAAGCAACGAATATGAGAATCATTCTGATTGCGCACACATAAATCCTCAGTATCGATGTGTAATGTGCAAAGTTTGTGTAATATCATCGTTATATTCAGTTTGGGGGACAAAACTCCACCTCTGGGGGGGTCAGAATTAAAAATGATTGCGATTTTTGAGTTCAGCGCGAAATTTTATACCATTCTGATGGGTCGCATTGATATTATCGAATAGACAATTCTTTATTTAATTCTGGGGGTGGGGGAGTGGTAACAACTGTAACAAGCCTATTAGAGTGCTCATAAAATCGCGTTGTGATCGTATTTTTTTGCCGTTTTTGTGCAGTTGGGCTTCAAATAGCCCCGTCTAACAAACGTCCAAGAATCGTTCGGTCCCCAGCCATATCCTGGACATAAGAGCCATTTTACCATAAAAAATGGCCAAAAATGCATAAAAATCGCATTCAAAGTGCCATAGAATGCAGTTGTGCTGGGTTTCACAGAAAAAAATGACATATTTAGCATCGGGAGAAGTCCCCCAACACAACCCCGTCGAGTTTTTTCGGTCCCGACCATGTCCCCAAAATCACTTTTTTGAGGGTCCACCCCCTCGTTGTGCGGGGTAAAAATTTCAAAATTGCACTTTTCTGAATGGGGCGGGTAGTACCTTCATTTTGGCAGCGATTTTTTTTGGTTCTCGAAAAAAAAATACAAAATCAACTTCTTGAGCACTTTTTCGTGTATGGATTATAGTCTACTCTGTGTAAAAATGTTCTCAAGTAATAACCCCTTCTTTAAATGAAAAAGTCTTCTCCAGTCCTTCGAACAATATTCAATGTTGGCTGCTTTGTGAGGAGCCCCTCTCCCTTTTCCTCAAAAAAAGTGGCTAAAAATTTGAAAAAATAGTTTTACAAAAATCAGAACTTTTGAAAATGTTTTAGGTACATATTTTGGTCAAAACTTTGTTGAATAGTTCAGCTCCAGCCCCTTGCTCGGTCCTCCGAAACGTGTTGATCCTTTTGTATGCAGCCCCTTCTGGCTTCTCCCCTCCTTCTCGGACAAATTAACAAAAAATGAACACAAGTAAATTGTTTAAAAAAATTTCATTTCGTTCAAAATTCCGAAAAAAATTGGAAGATAATAATATAATATTAAATCAACATCTTTGAAAAGTTTTAATTTTTGGTCAAAATTTTGCTGAAAAATCCCTCTCTCAAGAGAAACCTTCCATCAGTCCTCTGAACTGTGTTAGTCCCTTTGTATAGAGCCCCCTCTCCTTTTACAAAAACATATTGGAAAAAAATTTAAAAATCGACATTTTGAAAAATTTTCAATTTTTGGTCAAAACTTTATTGAAAAATTGCCCATTTAAGAGAAACCCTCTCTTGGTCCCCCAAACAATGTTGGTTCCCTTGTATGGAACCCTCCCCCTTTCCCTTCCCCCCAAAAAAGTTGACAATGGTGTACCTACTTTTTTTAAAATTTGGTAAACCAACATTTTTTTTATTGTTGAGGCATCCTCTTTTCAAAAGAAACCCTCCCTTGGTCTTCCAACGTTGCATTATTGGCCCTTTAGCCCCACTGATTGCAGCTCTCCTCTAGAAAAAAAGTTGACAAAGATAAAGAATGATACCTACGTAAGTAAACGTACCTATAAAAATGAAATTTTTGTCGTAACAGTTTTTCATGTTGGGCTAATTTTAGTTGAATAACTTCCTCTTTTCAAGAAAAACTTCTCTTGATCCGACAAACAATTTTGGTTTTCCTGTATGAAGCCCTCCCTTCCCCACCAAAAAAAAAAAATTATTTTAAAAAACATTTTTAAAAAATTTTTATTTTTGGTCAAAACTTTGTTAAATAATTTTTGGTACTCTAAATAATGTTGGTCTCTTTGTATGGAGCTTTCCTAAAAAAAAAACAAAAAACAGCAGAACAAAATAAATAAAATCCGGTAACATTTTTGGAAAATTTCTCATTTCTGCGTTAAAATTTTTCTAATCAACCCTATGAACAAAAAAAAACTTTCCTCGGTATTTCAAGTAACATTTCGTACCCATATTAATGAAACCTGCCCCCACCAAAAAAACAAAAAAAAAAAAAAAACAGAAAAAGTTGATAGAAATCAGAAAGAAAAAATGTAAGTAATTCTTTTTGAAAAAGTTTCCATTTTTGGTCAACGTTAGAAAAATTCTCCTCCGGTTCCCCAAACAATGTTGATTGCCTTCAAACAGCTAGACTCCTTCCGAAGTACGAATAGAAAAAATCGATCCCTCTTGATTAGGCCCCTTTTAAATAAAAATATTCCTTCGATTCCCCAAAAATTTCATAGAAGGTTCAAAGTTCTTCAAGTTGAGTTGTAGGCCTGGGTCAAGACACTCGATTTTTTTTACTAAAAAACTGGCCAAAGTACGAGTAGTTTATTTGAAAAATACCACGATGATATTATTTCTGTGAAAATTCAGGTACTTTCTTAAAGTCTTTGAAATGCCTTCAATGTGTGGCTGAAAATCTATGCAGTAATTGGTGAGTGAAATTTTTAAAGATAAGTGCTGAGTACCTTTACCTACCTATAATATTCATAAAGTAGGTAAATTCAACTAAAAATGGATGAAACTGAATTGAAAATGAACGAAAGTCGAAATGAAATTTTAAATAATAAAATTGAATCGCTACGTGACAAATATCAGCCTCTTGAAAAGAGGTGGGGGAAGAGGGGAATCGTTTACCCAAAAATCAAAACCTCTGAATAAATAGTGTAAGGGTAAGGAGCCCCAAAACCGACCACTTTTAGTAAAACCGCCACTGATCAAAGACTATTTCACTTCAAAACATGGGAAATGGCTTAAAAGATAGGTTGAACCTTCCCCTAACTCATATCAAAATTTTGGCATAAACGAATGATTCTTAATATTTTTTTTGAATTTTTTCCCGCAACATCTCAAAAATGATTTTTCAAATTTTGGTACCCTAATCCCGACCACCTCCAAAAAGTTGGGTATCCTAATTCCGACCACATTTGAAAGTGCAGCAACCAATAAAATACTATTTCACATGAAAATACAGTAAATGGCTTAAAAGATAGATTGAACCTTCCCCCAACTCATATTAAAATTTTGGGGTTATAGAATAATGCTTTATGGCTTTTTGGGATTTTCTTCCGAGGCACCTCAAAAATGACTGTTTGAATAATGAATTTGGTACCCTAATCCCGACCACCCTGAAGAATTTACATGATCTTATGGGTGGTCGGGATTAGGAGACCCATACCATTTTACACTTACGTGAAAATTTCTTATACATACCTTTGATGGATTAAAAAAGCGGCTATATCATCGGAATCTTCAGTCAATAACCATTACAAAACGTATTTAAAACCATAAAATTATTCAAAACTAATCAGGGCTTGCAAACCGAAACCAAAACCAAAACCGAAACCCCCAAAAACCGATTAAAATTGCTCAAAACCGAAACCAAAACCGAAACCAGGAGCGTTATTTTCCCACAACTAAAACCAAAACCGAAACCGGGAACGTTATTTTCTCAAATTCAAAACCGAAACCGAGAGCGTAACCAATTGAAAACTGAATTGGTTTTGGTTTTGGAATTTTTCAGGTAATTAGCCCAATTAATACTGCATTTTTGGTAAAAATGAAGTGAAAACTGATGCTAAAGGTAAAAAGGCCTGAGAACTAAAAAAATTGACAAATTTGGCACTGCCAAAGTGCAGCTTTCTAGTCACATACACAAAGTACTTGAAAAAATGATCACTTTCTTGGCCTTCTTCCTTCTAAAAAAAGGAGAAAATAGGAAAAAACCGAAACCAAAACCAAAACCGAAACCAATTCCTTTGAAATCAAACCCTTTAGGCAAAACCGGAACGAGAGAGATATTATTTTTGAAAACCTAAACCAAAACCAAAACCGAAACCTTTACTTTTTCAAAAAACATAAAACCGAAACCAAAACCGAGAGTGATATCTATCCGGTTTTCAAGCCCTGAAACTAATTAAAAAATTTTGGCGACGAAAAATGTTGAAAAACAATTTTTTGAACATGGAATTTCTTCAACTTGGATTTATTTCGCGAGGTTTGGCTCTACAGCGGCCAGGTATGTCTCAAATTAATCGTCTGTGATAGAGGAACACATTTATACCATTTTCCAATAGGTAGCGCTAAGAACAGACGAGATATAAAGGGTGGTCGGGATTAGGCACTGGTCGGAATTGGGCGTCCTTACCCTTATGCTAAATTTCAGCTTCTTAAGTCGAGGGGCTTTTGCTTCTGGGAGGAGGTGAGAAGGGGTTGAAAATATTAACGTTTTCGTCCTCCCAAGTTCCACTGCTCCGTCTCTTCCAAAAATTTTGGATATGCTTATTTGAATTTTGGGCCAAGCTTGAGCGAATTTTGAACTATTGCAGAAGAAGAAGATCTTTGAAAAAAAAAATGGCCCAGGTGTTGAAATAATTTTTTTAATTTATTTTTTATGCCATTTATCCTTGTTTCTTAATGAAAATGTAAAAAGTGCTCGTTTTCAAGAGATTCTTGTTGAGAAATAATCATCTATATTGGGATTTCACAAGTTTAAACGTGCAAAAAATATTGCATAATAACTTTTTGCCTATCATGAAAATTAAGGGCGCCTAAAATGATTTTATTATCAAAACTTTGATTTACAATAGACTCGAGCTCTACGAGTATAGGTATTAAAAAAAATTCATTCTTATTCATTGAGATTTCATTGACAGACGAATGCAAATCGTGCATCCCGTCGAAAAAGTAAATAACATATGTAGGTACCTACTTCTTTTGTCGTTGTTTTGTAACTTGTTAAATAGAAAAATCTCTTATTTTCAGTACTTACCTACCTACCTTTCCCTTTCACGTACGTATCGTACATAATTCCACCTTTTTTTAATTTGTCGAAGAAAACTACATCTGATGCTAGTTTTTACAAAGGTATTGTGGATTTTCCATCATTCTGTTTAACGTTGAGAAATAGACAGAGAGGGAAGGGAGGATCGATACTTTATATCTTTCATTTATGTTAGTAAGAAATACTACAAAAGCAAGATCAAAATAGACGTAGGAATACGCTCTGTTCTGGTTGCTTCGAGGAAAGGAACATACAACGTTGAACGTACTTACTACGCCACATTGTTTTATCTTTAGCCGGTATCTCCTGCTGAAAATTAAGTATACCTTTTAAAATGAAATTACAGCTACGTCGAGTCGAATGTAAATGAATACTTTTCCATCGTTGCTCGTCGTAAAAGGCTACGATGATGGCAGGGAAAAGCAAAATGAATGACGTAGACTTGGTATACGTAGTCGTTTGATTATTTATTTTTCGTTGTACTCGTGTAATAACGACGATATCCCTGTTTGCTCCTCTCTTGCTTAGAAATTTCTCTCAGTCCACAGCGATGAACGATTCTCATTAAGAGCTGCATTACTAACTCGAGGACGCTACTTTTAGAGTAAAATTAACGCGTACGGTTTATGCGAATTTAATGTCGATATCGATACGATTTTCTTCGCTGTCGAATGCTGCAAATGGTATCAATATTTTTTCGCTGTATACGTTTAGTTTTGTCAAATGAACCGTAATTTTATGGAAATTACACCGTCGTAGACGTAGGTTGACAGCCGAGTGAAATGGGCGTAGGTAGAGGTAAAATAAGTAGGCGTAATTATCGCGAAAGAACTCGAACACCGAAGCTGATATTTTCTTTATTGAACCTAAACGTAGGTAACAGAAAAAAAAAATCATTGAAAAAATACTGTTAAAAAAAAGCTCGTGACGAGTGAGATATAAAGAGTATTACAAAAAAAAAAATGAATAAATAGTATATGTACAAATTATACAAAATTAACGTATCGTAAAACAGAAATAAAAAATGATCATTTTCCGACGAAGAACGACGATTATCCGTAGGATGATTACTGCTTGATGTTTCCGACGGTTAAAAAATGTCTAACGTTGATAGTGACGTCTTTACCTTCTTTTTGTTCTAATGGCGAAATTATCTTATCGTGGTAGGTGTATTTCATAACGAAACCGACAGTCACACTGTCTCCTGACTCTAAATCATCGTTCGGAGTAACGCTGATCTTAATCACTACCTTATTGCCTTTACGCCAGGTTACCACAGCCGGATCATCGTTGTACTGGTTCGTATCACCTATATCGTCATATTCGGCGGTATCGTCTCGAGGTGGGAGCGATACGACAGCATCTGGAAGCGTTACTTTCCCGTTTGTTTTGATCTTCACCGGTCTGGGTTTCTCTTGGGGGTAGGATTTCTTTGGAATTGGTACTAGACCGGAGATGCTCTTACGTTCCAGGCTCTCCGGCTCGCTGACGTCTTCGGATCGAATCGTTTCCGTCGTGAAGCTTTCCAACGGAACGTCGAGTAGTTGGACGAATTGCACTGTAGTCGATATTTGAGCCGGATTGATTACTTTCAAGAGTATCTCGGTCGGGGTGTTTTTGTCGAAGGTGGTTTTATCCATCAGTCTGATCTCCGGTACGTAGTAATAAGCTGCTAGATGGATTTTGAATTTAATCGAAGCCGGACCGTATTCCGGTTTGAAGATATTGTGCAGACAGACTCGACATCTTTGGGATCGTTTAATGAATAGCTGCTTATGCAGTGGGAATAGATCAGCGACTAATTCGGGCTGCAAATCGGGTATAACGAAACGTTGACTGAGCGATGTGAGTTGAACTAGATCTACAGGTGCGGTGAATATATCATCTGGTAATTGCTCGACTATTTCGGATGCTTCGGCAGGCGTAATTTGCGGCGGAGTCGATGTATCTTCGCGACCCAGCCCTAGAGGTGGTAAAGGAGGTAGACCAGCTCGTTTCCTAGCGATCATCGCAGACAAACCGAACTTCTCGCTGAAATGTTGATACGTACGACGACTAGAATGTAGAAACATACGATTCTCTTTCTCTAGTCGTTCTCTCAGCGTGATTACCTTGTAGTATTCGAGCAATGTGGCGATTCGCCCAGCGTACTTGTTCTCGTGTTCGGGCCAATTGCTGCTCGTAGCTGTCGATTGATCTGGGATCTTAGCGTCGCGAGACGTCCATCGACAGAAGAAACAAGCCAAGTAGTAGCTCTTGTAGGATGTTTTCGAAGCTGACCCAGACTGGCCTGACTCGGTATTGATTCGAGATACGGTCGAAGCACGTATGGTTAACGTGTGAAAACAACTAGGACAATCGAAGCATACCCCGCAACGGTTCTTCTTTAGTTTAGCTTCGGATGAGGCGAGATTTTCCAAGCAATTCGAACAGTAAATGGAATCTACTTCGTGGCTAACACAGTATCCGCATCGTAACACAACGCAGTGCCGGCAAAAGTACAGTTTTGTTAGAGGCTTCAGCGAACCGCAAGAACATACTATGAGCACGTCGCGTTGGAAGAAATGCGCCATTGTGGCGATTTATTACCGATTTATGATCGAAAATTAATTAAATTTGGTCATTTTTTGGATAATTTGATGGAAAAAATTGTGTTTGATAATAATACAGCAAAAACGAATAAGTTACAGGGTACGGTTGCCCTTCTGTATGTTTTTTTCTGTGATTTTAGTGAAATTCAGTGTTGCCAAAGTTTAGACGTGAAAATTATTTGAATTGGCCCTGAAAAATTGCGTTATCTTCCATAAATTGAAATTTCGAATGATAAAAAATCGATGAATTTGTCTTTGTCGCGTTCTAAAATACGTTTTATTTCGTAATTTATTTCTTCGTAGTAAGTATTACGATATTTTAATTAATTATTTAGTTTCTTAGCTCGAAAATGATGTAAAACACTTTCTAAAATCTCATCCCTGAAACCATCAATGACAATGGAACATCTGCATTACGAAACATATCCTAGTATTGGAATCATCCGTTGAAAGATCCTTTGTATTTGTACCTTTTACCTTTTGCCTTTTGTCTTCCTTCGAAAGTTTTTCAGTCTTCCATTTTTCGAATATTATTTAACGTAATTCGAAGTGTTTGTGTATTAATCGAGCTTATATTTTCATTCATTTGTGGTGTGTTTCATCTCAACTACCTCAGGTTAATTTTGCTCAATTGTTGCCTGCGTATTATTAACGATTTCCTTTCGTTTACTCAGGAATGTTCTAGATTTCGAACGACTTTATTAATCGAATTAAAAAAATGGCTAAAGCAGCAACTGTGCCTTCGTTCGCATCACACGATCACTACTATGATCCGAATTTCACTGCTGAAATCACAGCCAAAATGCAGGTTCCTAAACGGATCAAAGTAGCTGGTAATATAGACGATGACGAAGAAGAAATCGCCCCCAAATTACCCTGGCAGCCGGAAAAAATCGATATGAGGGTTCCCGATAGGATCCTGGTCGCTGGTAAGACCCTATCTAGAGTAATGTACGATTTTGGTGATCCCTTTCACTGATGTGAGTTGAATTATTAGGTCAAGATCGACACATTGGGACTCCAGCACCGCCCCGAGAGCTAATTATAGAGAATACGGTCATGCCCCCGGATCCTGGTTTAATTAGAGTTCAGGTTGTTGAAATTTACCTTCGTGGATTAGCTTATGCAATGTGAGGTGTATTTTGACTTGGGTTTTAATTTCGTAGACTCCTCCTCGAGTTATCACGTTGGATGAACATTATTTCCCATCTGCGACCGATGATTATTACGATAGAGAAAACAACGGCGGTATTAATGAGATTTCGTACAGTCGTAAGAACGATTACAACGACGATGTGTTGCTGGAAACATCGCAGAATAATTTCCTCAACGATACCGTCAACCAGAGCGATTTCACAGCGGTGGCTAGAAGGTACATAATATTGTAACTGTGGTATCTTTCTACCCTATAGATCTGTTTTAAACATCTTTGGATTTTATATTCAGTAATGGTCCATTTCTGAGAACCGAAGAAGAAGTGGTTCATTTGAGAAAACAGCTGGTAAAGTTGAACCGTCGTGTCATGAACATCGAACGCGAACTCGTCTATAACCAGCAACGAGATAAAGCACTTTTGGGCATAGGAGCTGTCTACGTTTTGATTAAGTTTTTCATGTGGATGAACAGGAGTTCGTAATTGACTCGTCCATCGGATTTGCATTTCGATAGTTTTACAGATAGTCGTTTTCTTTTTATTTCCCCCCAATAGGAGTCGAATTATTTTTAATGCATGTTTCTTCTTTGTATTATATATTTCTCCCATCGAGAGAGGTTGATCATCTCCATTATGTTGTATTTTGTAAAGCTCTACTACGATAAGATTGAATATTGAACTCACCCTTATAAATTAGGTATGTTTCTGGTTTCGCTGAAACCGTTGTTTTCAAAGCTTTCATCTCATAATATGTTTTAATTAATTTGGAGAAGTCATGGATTTGAGAATCTGTTGTATTGATTCTCTGCCTTTCTGTTGTTTGGTTTCAGTTTATTGTACTAGTTTTTCTTATACAAGGTTTGCGTCGTCGAGTTGCGAAAATGTATGTATTTTTGTATTATTATAATCATATTAATAATTTTTAAAAGATTGCCACATTTATTCGACCAGTTTTTTCGAGTTACAATTCGCCCAGAATTAAAGGGAGTAATTTACCTTCGCTGTGTAGTCTTTGTATATCGTTGCCACCTCCGATGTACCTACCGTGTATGAAAACTTGAGGTACCTAGTTGGAAAAAATCGATCAGAGGATAGAAATTGGTGTATTTTTAAGGGGGAAATGATGACGAAATTACTCACGGTATTGACTTTGGTTTTCTTTTTTAGAACTGCCTGAATTAGATCGCCATCTTCTCTCGTATCTAGTTCGATAGCGTAGAAGGGTTCGTTCAATTCGTTAAATGCCTATAAAATGTTAATGTATTCGTGTCGGTAAAACTGCCTATCTATAGTGAAGTGGCCTAGAATGAGAATTGGTTTACCTGTTTGGCCATCTTGCAATAGGGACAATACGATTTCGAGAATATTGTTACTCTGTTTGATTTGATCACCTGTTCGATTTGTTGCTTCAAATGTGCCATGGCTATAGTACGAAGAATTTTGATTTTTGATTCGAATTACCGAACGAGCTGACGAATCAACGCATCTTGAACGAAGTTGGAAATTAAACTGAGCGAATTGATAACAAAATTGTACTAGTTTAGAGTGAAATTCGGGCTAAAAATTCAGCTGCCATTGAGGTTTGAAAATGATACCGAAATGATCCCTTTGGGAACGGTTACAGATAGAGTTATTAGAATAAACGTACGATTTTGCAAATGAAAATGATTATAATTTCAGTTTCAAACGTATAAAAATAAACTGTGCTTAAACATTGCAAAATATTTCAATACAACAAAGTATAATTATCAACAATATATAAATAATAATTTAGATGAATTTTATTAAGCATCGTTTGCGATGAGATAACACGCCCGGTTTCCCAAAATGGACATTCGACTACGAAGATTCTTAAGCGACACCGTCGATGATCTTTCGTAATTCTCCAGATTCGCCTTTCTTCTTCGTATCAGTACCTCCGCCGACATATTTACCATTAACGAATACTTGAGGTACCTGAAAAAAAAATTATCTGTAATGGATTCTATCTCATTTAGGGAGGTGGTGAACTGTAAAGATACTGACGGTTTTCACGTTCGAAATGGATTGAAGGGCGGCTTGGATTTCATCACCGTCGTCTCTCAAGTCCAATTCAACAGCGTTGAAAGCTTCGCTCAACGATTCAAATGCCTGAAATGAATCCGGTGTTACATTGGGCTGGCAAAGAGGGAAAATATCGAATGAGTCATTGCTTACCTTCATCGCCATGGTGCAGTATGGGCAGTAGGATTTCGAGAATATTACGACTTTGTTAGACTTGATGGTTTCTTCGATGAATTCTTTAGGAGACGACATCTTGAAGTACTCAAATATTTAATTATTGATACCGAAGTAAAACAAAGTACAACGAACTAACGATCGGTGATGAACTTGACGACTGAATGACCGGAAAGTGCAACAGTGGTAATGTAGCGATGATTCGGTGGTATTTATCTAACCGCGAGGCGACGAAAAAACCATAAAGATAAGAGAGGAGATAAGAAGCGATAAGTGTTCGGTTAATTTGACGGATTCCCTTACTTGAAGTAGTTGTTTATTTAGGTTTTTCAAGAGTTTTCCGGAGATTTTCCTCAGATTTTCCCAAACAAACACAGATCCTCTCGGGAATGAGGACGAAAGACCCCCAACAAACTGGATGGTGTAACTCGTGGCAACGCTGCGCCCGGAGAAACGAGAATCATAATAGAACGGTGGACGTGCATATGTAGTGAACCGCATGAACGGTCGGTTGAATGTAATGTTACCAACCTACGTTAGTTGAGAACTGGAATTACTTCCAACCTTTTTAAATTTTAAAAAAAATAAAACAGAACACATAATTAATTAATAATGGGAGTGGGACACATATTCCGGAAGTGAACCTTTGTTATTCAAGTTGCTTATTGGGTGTTTTTGAAGGGAATTAATATTACTTTAATGTTTTTTAAATTCTAATTGAAAACGAAAAAGATATAGGTAGGTACATACGAGTATAATTACATTTACTTGATGCGATGCATTCTACGAGTATGAGCCAGTTAATTTTGCATTTTGAAGAGTAAAGTAAGGCACCTAAAGTAATTTATTATCCTCAGTTTATCACATGGAAAAATTTTCAGATACCTACACCTACCTACATACTAATACTAGCAATGAGAATGACTACTGAATCAAACTGAATTCTCAATCTCAACAATCAAAAAAAAAAAAAAAAACATTCGCATTTGAAACTAAAAAGTATTCAAATATTTAATTAAATCATATTACTTTCGAATACAGAATTCGAATTGCAAAATGCAAATTCATATCATCACACTTGATGTTTTCGAAAATCCCTTTTTTTGATTTTATGGCTGCTACTCAGGGATGCGAACCGGAATTTTTAACATGCATCGTAACCAGAATTAACCCAAAAATTTTTGGGGCAATAATTTTTATCTAATAACCTATAACCAAAATTTAAAAAATTGGAACTGGAACCCGAATTTAAAATTTTCATTTCCCTAACCGTTAACCGGTAACCGTTGAAAAATTTCAGCCAGTTATAAATGTTATAATTAAAAGACATACCTAATTCAATTTTTCATTTTTTTTTCAATTTTTTTTTTATAAAATCACAATGTTTTAGTACTTTTTGTGCTAAACTTGAAAAAATTGATGCATTTTTCATTGTTATTCATATTCTGAACTTTGTTTGGATTTGAAGAATCTTTGAAGGCCACGACTGATTAGGTATTTTATTTTTGAAAAAATACGCAACATTTTTTGAAATTTCATAGAAATGGGGTTAAAATGGTTCATTTGCAGGTTCGTTTTCGTTATTTTTACACAGTTGAATAAATAATACCAAGAAGTGTAGGTACGTACATACACGCATTTGGACAATTTAATTTTAAAAAATTAAAAAAAAATTACCTTAACCTTAACCCTTGCCCTGAAAAAAATTACGGTAATTTATTTGGAACCCATAACCAATTAACCATGGAACCCAAATTTTTAATTTTGGGTAATTAACCTGTAACCGTTAACGGGAACCTTTTTTTCAGTAACCACATCCAGGAACTCGTTTTTTCTTGTTGTTGTTGGTTTTTTTAATAGATAATAGGGAAAACTACGAGACTTTAAAATATCTGGAGCTTTGTAGGTACCTACAATAGCCATTTAGGCAAAAAAATTTGAAAGATGTCACCTTTTTTACAATTTTGGGCTTCATTCAAAAGAACAAGGTGAAAGGTTTCATGAGTGTAATAATAGATAATTGATGAACTCTTGCACCATTTTTACAAAAATAATCAAGATCATTACAGCCAGCCCAAGAAATTGATTTTTGTTCTAGTTTTGACTCAATTACTCCGTACTCGTCCCTTTTCAACTGTTCTGTGGAATTTTCTCACTAGATTGGCGAATTTTGATTTCTTTAAAGTTCCTTTAGGTATATGCTCTAGGTATATTAAAGACTTAAAGTTGAACACAGGGCACATCTAATCGAAAAAATGATAATGACAAAGGTTGTTCAGCATGTCAAATACTAGTAGAATACAGGGGTTTCAAATGCTAACTATACCTACTTTCGTCTACCTACTACCTACTTCCTTCCAACTTGAGTAGGTAAATGAAAGTAAGAAACTAGCATTCAAAACTTTTGCATTCCAGTAGTACTCGGCATTCTGAACAACTTTTGTCATTATCATTTTTTAATTACACAAGCCCTATATGCTTGGAATAAAGCAAAAACAAATTCTCAAAAAATCAAAATTTGTCAATTTTGGGCAAAATTCCACAAAACAGCTCAAAAGTGACGAGTTATCTCTAAATTTGAGACCACTGAACATGAATTTGGGGTCAATTTCATTTCAATTATCAACACAGAACCCCTATTATCATGTTCACTCCAAAATCCACCCCTCAACCCAGCAAAATGTTTTGTTTTGTTTTTTTTTTTTAAAAATGCTTCAAATGCTTAATGATAGTGCAGTGATGAATTCGTCTACCAAATTTCAGCTTCATTCAATCATTACGACCCAAGAAATTGATTTTTCAAAGTTTCAATACAGATTTCAGATTGCAAAGTAAAGCCTAGTAGAGTTCATACACTGCGCCTGCATATTTCTCGTTTCGATGAAAAACTGATGAAAAATTTGTTTTTTGGCTGTATTTTCGGCTTAAATTGTCAGAATAAGCTGAAATTTGGCATGTGAACACACCCAAAGATTATTGATGCGCATGTGAAGATTTTTTTCCAAAAAGTCTGTTTTAGTGGGAGAGGAATGAATTTGGGGGTTCATTTTATGATAGGAATGTGGGGTTCATTTTTGGGATGCAATAGAATCAAAATTTGAGTTCAACGACCTCAAATTAAGGTAAAACTGATATTTTACTGATTATCTTGGCGTATCTTACCCCAAAATGAATAGATTTTGATATTTTCAAAATTCATTTTTGCCTTATTTTAAGAAAACGACTGATTTAATCGAAAAAACGATAATGACAAAAGTTGTCTAGAATGCCGAGTACTAGCGGGATACGTGGGTTTGAAACATTAATTTCCTACTTTTGTTTACCTACCCAAGCTGGTAGGAAGGGGGTAGACGAAAGTACATAATCATGATTTGGAACCCCTGTATCCCGCTAGTACTCGGCATTCTAGACAACTTTTGTCATTATCATTTTTTCGATTAAATCAGTCGTTTTCTTAAAATAAGGCAAAAATGAATTTTGAAAAAATCAAAATCTATTCATTATGGGACAAGATACGCCGAGATAATCAGTAAAATATCGGTTTTACCTTAATTTGAGGTCGTTGAATTCAAATTTTGATTCTATTGCATCCCAAAAATGAACCCCACATTCCTATCATAAAATTAACCCCCAAATTCACTCCTCTCCCACTAAAACAGACTTTTTGGAAAAAAATCTTCACATGCGCATCAATAATCTTTGGGTGTGTTCACATGCCAAATTTCAGCTTATTCTGACAATTTAAGCCCAAAATACAGCCAAAAAACACATTTTTCATCAGTTTTTCATCGAAAACGAGAAATATGCAGGCGCAGTGTATGAACTCTACTAGGCTTTACTTTGCAATCTGAAATCTGTATTGAAACTTTGAAAAATCAATTTCTTGGGTCGTAATGATTGAATGAAGCTGAAATTTGGTAGACGAATTCATCACTAACACTGTCAACGGGTTTTCATACCTTTTTTTCAAAAAAATGTATTTTAGTGGGTTAGGGCCGTTAGGGGTTTATTTTGGATTGAACTTTGTGATAAGTGAGCTGGGTTTGTATTTTGAGTGAAGTAGCCCACAAATTCCAGTTCAGGGGTCTCATTAGGAAGAAACTCGTTAGTTTTGAAACGTTTTGTAGATTTTTGCCCAAAATTTGGCGAATTTTAATTTTTCCAAAATTCTTTTTCGCTTCATTTCAATCGAAGTGCTCGTTTATTGAAAAATTAAAATTACAAACAATGTTCAAGATGCCTAATACTAGCAGGATTCGTGAGTTTTAATCGCAATTCACTCACTTTCTTTATCTTGTAGGTAGGTATAAGAAATAAAGGAACATGAACACAAAAACTGCATAATTCCAACAGTACATGGTATTATGTAGGTATATGCTGAATAAATTTTGTTATCCACACTTCATTGGTTGTATGAGCTATTTGCTTAAAATACCTACAGCAATAACTTTGTGGTAAATGCTGCAAGATGATTAAAACTTGATGAGCTTTTCTGCCAATATGAGATTACTGAACTGGCATTGAAAATAAGTTGATGTTATTACTTCAGAAATATGAAACCAACTTGTTCTGATGTTTTCACTTTTCAGCCCAAAATAAACCCCAAAATCACATTTTTGGCGGAGGAAGAATTTTAAAAAAATGGGGTCGCCAATTTTGAACACAATATGTACTTACGACAAGATGATCAAAACATGACCACTTATTTTCCAAATCATAAATTTTACTCTGAAACCTACCCATCGCCCAACGTCATTTAGAAATAAAAAACCAGCAGTAAGTAATTGAATTCGAATTCATGTTCACTCTTCAGTGAACTCAAATTACTGGCAATTTTTCATGTTTTAATTCAAGTATATTGAGGATGTTTCCTCCGAATTGACGATTTTAATTTTTTCAGAGTCATTTTTCTCTTTATTTCAAGCTTATAATAGGTACCTAGTCTATTTATTTGAAGTTGATAGGCAGAGTTGAACAAATCATTTATTTTACCTACTTCCAGTAAACATCATTCTTACTCATATGATTCACTTATTCATTTAGCGCCAAACAGCACATGGTATTATAGTAAGAGAATGTTTTCTTTATCACCGATTTCCTGTTCTAAACGTCTAAACATAGCGGTCAACTGCCTTCAAGGACACTCAATCAGCTGGGCAAGGGAATTTAGACATGGGTCCCGCGAAGGCGCGAATAGAATTGACACTTTCAAACGGTACAAGATTTATAAGCTATAAAGTTAACGTTTCTTTCTTCTTTTTTTTTAAAACAAGAATTGACGGTGGTACGATCTTTTGTGTGTTCATGCACAATACCTACTACGTATGTTTTTGTCATTTGTGCCGACGTTTGGGATCATTAGCATTCCTGAGCACGTATCATTTTTTTTTTTTACAGATTTGTAGAAGTGTTCAAAGAGACTTGAAATTTTTTCTAACATGAAAACCATCCCATGTGATGATCTCCGATTTGAATGAAACTTGAACTGGTGGAAAGAAGGCCTCGAAAAACCCCCATCCCCCAATTTTCAGCTGGTGAAGTTGATTTTTCAATTTTTGGCGAGCATTTATATGTGTACAGGTAAAGCTGTTGAACTCAGAAAACTGGGAAAAATTACAAATATCCATCTCTTCATCGTATCAATTTTCAGTTCTCAAATTTTGGCCAAATGCAGTCCTCATATATGATCGACCCATACCATCATTGGCCGGATCAGGGCGTTCAGTCAGAAAAAAAGATTTTTCATCGTATTATTTTTTCATTTTTTCTGTGAATACAAAAAAGTCCGTTTTTCCCCACCCACGATATGAACTTCAGCAGCTGAAATTCTGGCCGAAGGGTCCATACTTGATATCGTATCAAGTCGACTAATACTACCGCCGCCCCGCGCCCGGATCTGGAATTAACTTCAGAAATCGAATTTTTCGTCTATCTGGTACCTAGTTTATAAATTATTCCATTGAAACATTTGAAAAACCAGTAAAATCAGCTCACCTAATGAACTTCAAGGGGACTCAAATTTTGGTCAAACAGTCTGTGCTGAATACCAAATCGACTCATACCATCATCGGCCGGATCCGGCAGTCCGATCAAAAAACAGAATTTTTTACTGTTTTTCTCATATTTTTTGTGAATACGAAAAATGTGTTTCTCTCCACCACATGAACGTCAGCAGGTGTAATTTTGGCCGAGATACCTAATCGACTAATGCTACCATAGGCTGGATCTGGAATAATCGTCAGAAATCGAATTTTTTGTCCATCTGGTTGCCAATTCAAGCTTTTGGAAAACTTGAAAACCCAGTTAAATCAAAATCAACTCATCTAATGAAATTTAGGAGCTAAAATTTTGGGTCTAACAGTCTGTGCTGAATACCAAATCAACTCATACCATCATCGTCCAAATCCGGCTGTCCGTTCAAAAAAACAGATTTTTTTATTGCTTTTTCTCATGTTATGTGAAAAAATTTAATTTCTGATGATAATTCTAGATCCGGCCGGTGGTAGAATCGAGTCGATTAGATATCAAGCATAGACCCTTCAGCCAAAATTTCAGCTACTGAAGTTCATATAGTGAGGAGAAACGGACTTTTTTGTATTCACAGAAAATATGAGAAAAATAGTGAAAAATCCTTTTTTCTGACAGAATAGCCTGATCCGGCCAATGATGGTATGGGTCGATCATATATGAGGACTGCATTTGGCCAAAATTTGAGAACTGAAAATTGATACGTTGGAAAGATGGATATTTGTAATTCTTCTCCGTTTTCTTAGTTGAACAGCTTCATCTGTGTACACAAAAATTCAAACGCTCGCAAAAAATCGAAAGATCATTTTCAGCAGCTGAAAATTGGATAAGGGGTTTTTTTGAGGTCGTCTTTCCACCAGTCCAAGTTTTATTCCAATCGGAGATTATCATGTGGGAGGGTTCCCTGTAAGTACAAGCAAACATTTTCCGATTCATTTTTTTTTTCATGGAAGATTACATGTAAAAATCGGAAAAACAAAAAAATGACTAAGGCTGCTTTTCCAAGGAACCCCTTAATTTTGGGCCATAAAAGAATGATTATCAAGGATGTTAAAGTGATTGAAACCGTTCAGCCGTTATTGAATGTAAAAATTCAAAGTATCCACAATTTTGCTCCAAATATGAAATAATTTCTTACTATTGCAAGAATAATTCTCAAAAATGGGCTAAATTTTCTAAATTACTCGTTATAATGCAGTGAAAAACTGAAAAATATTGATAAAATAAATAAATATTCACAAATTTACAAATTATTTTCCCATGTTTTTCGAGAGACTCAGTAAAAATAAAGCAAGGTAAATAAAAAAAAAAAACAACGAAATATTGATAGTTTCATCATGTCTATTGCCTGTAAAGTACATATCGGCAACTCCTATAACAAATGCACAACGTGTAACAGAACAACAGAACGTGTAACAGAACAACAGAACGAGTGAAATTAGCCGCTTCACCATGGGTATCCCTGAATAATCTAATGGTTGAACGAGTAATAATAACGGAATAACGCGAATAAGAAAGAACGATACTGCCGTATCCAAGTTTCTATATACGTTCACACACCAGCCAACGTTCTTCTACTTTCACAACATACTAGTATTTGTTGGGGGTCCTTCATCCTGTGTGCCATTCTCTCGTTGATCTCACAAATGGTTACGGTTACGGTTACAGTTTAGTTATTCGATTGATTTGGAAAACGTGTTTTTACTTTTCAAAGTAAAATAAATGGACTGAAAACGAATAAATTGTTTTTTTTAGACTAGTGATGAGTGAAAAAAAGGTCCAAAATGGGCCAAAATCTTCAAATTTGAAGCAAAATGATGCTAAAACTTTTATTAATAACTCCGACAATGTGTTTGTGTGTCAAAGAACCAAAAATATTCTTTTGTTTATGTTTGTAAACAAAAAACAAACAACTTATCAGTTCTTATCAATTAATTTTAAATTTTCAAATTTCAAAGTTCAACTTTCAGATTGAAGTCTCGGGTATTTAATTAAAATATCCTAATATGTGGAAATTTTTTCAGCTACGTTGATGTTTGGACACGATGGTTGACCGTACCACAGCCACCGTCAGAGATTGGCTGGCAGATCTTTCTAGTTTGCAAGACGAAGAAGATAACGAAGCTGTAACCGCTGCATTATACTCGTACGTTGACGATAAAGATGTCATTACAGCGTTATACTCGTACTTGGATAGTATTAGTAATGAGAATCTAGAAGTACGTATTCGAATTGCGATTTATTGCTCAATTTGATGAAACAATTCTGAGGTTCTTTGTAAATTCTTAAAGGATAGTAAAATCAACGATGTGTGCCGGGTACTCTTCGAATACTACAGAAGAGAACCGATCAAACCGAATGAACTGGAAGAACAGAAAGAATCGGATGAGCAGAGTGATCTGGACGAACAACGTGATCCAGAATTGAAATGTTTCGCTCTGCAATTTTTACCTCAGATTTTGTATATTTATCTGAACGCCATCGCTCATTCTGATATTGAGGTAATTTGTAGAATCGTATCAATGATTTATTGTCGATTCAAAATATTATATTTTTTTGGCTATTATATTTCCAGACCATTCGTAACAGATTGGCTAACCGGTCAACGCCTGATGCGAATAAATCGACGGCTATATGTGGCATAGAAGCATTTATTACCGGTGTTTATAATTTAGAAATCGTCGATGTCAGAGGACAACCTAAAGTACCCTCTTTTAGATTACCATCTTTAGATCAACCTTCCATTTACCACGAAGTGAGTACTTGACGATCGAGGATTAACATGTTTCAACAACTTGAGCAATATGTTGTAACATTGTGTAAATATTCGCAGGCTGTATGGAATCCTAGGATCGTGATAGATCCAGCTCCATCAACGAAATCAACTCCGAAGAAGTTGAAACCGAAAAGTTCGGCAGATCCGGTACCTCCAACGAAACCGTCTCCTAAGAAAACCAAACCGAAGAGCTCAACAGAGAAAGCTCCTTCGACGAAATCATCTCCTAAAAAAATGAAATCCAAGAGTTCGACAGATCTAGCTCCTTCGATGAAGTCATCCGCGGATAAATCGAATTCGAAACTTAACACTTCGACGGATCCTGCTCAATTAACTAGATCAGCTACTGCGGAATTGGTGAATCCAGAGAGTTGGACGTATTCGGTTCCTTTAGCAACGGAATCGTCTCCGGAGAAATGGAAGTCGAGGGATTCCCAGTTTGTGGAATATGGACCGTTTCAATGTGTTCATAAATTAGTTGCTCAAGAGAGATTATCAGTTCTATCTCGACTTCTGTTTTCCTACTATAAGCATATCTCGTTTATTTCTAAATCTTCGCCGGAAACGTTGCAGAAAATATGTAAAATTAGTTTAAAGTAAGTCTGGAGAAAATTTCTCGTTCATGACGATGAAATTGATGATAAAAAAATTTGGAAAAACTGATCTTTTTTATCTTTTCAGAATCGTTACACAAGGGTTTTCAAAACCAGGACCTAGAATTAAAGTTTCGTCTTCGTTTCTGTCCGAGCTCCTGAATAGTTTACGTTTCGCCATGTATGTATTTTTACGGATCCGAATTAAATAGGAACCAAGTCTCAATTGATTCGAGTACTTATTTGAATATTGTTGTATGTTTTCTGCGACAGGTTTAATGGATTCAAATACGAAGCATTTCAAGCCATCGAAGCTATAGAAGTTCGAGCCACTTTTGAAGTACTCTCTGATATTATTTTAGAAACGAAGGCGTGTAAAAGTTACCTTGACAAAAGTAAGATGATTTTTTTTTGTTTGGAGGGGGGGGGGTATTGATCAGAAAATTAACGAATTCATTTTTCCTCAGGTCAAACTGATAGTGGACTTATGGGTATTGATGTTCCGGTGACAAGTATCATTCCAGCGACTACAGTGACTGCCATTTCCAAATCTATGATAACTAACGCTTCCTTTAGACCTGAGAAGTTACCTGGTTAGTGATTCGTCTTCCCATTCGAAGAAGAATCTGTCATCGAGGGTATTTGATTTTTCAATATTGTGTTTATTGTCCTGCAGATGACATTCCAATACAAGATCCCCAACTAGCAGAAAATGCTAACGGTTTGGATAGTGTTTCTGACGAAAAGGAGAAAAACAGCAATATGTTGGAGGTACCTGTGAAAAAAAGTTTACCAAAAATAGCTGCCAGTTTGGGTAAAAAAACAAAAGAGAGGATAGCCATCGTTGTAAGAAGTGGCAGTGTTAGTAGCATCAAAGGTGAGTTGATAGGTAGATTTTTTTCCGAATGCAAAAAGTAATGGAAATGATCAAAGAATTGAGAGGTGATTGAATTAGATGTGTTTGAAATTTCTGATCGTTGTGTTGATTTTTTGTACAGGTTTGACGAAGAATAACTCAATCCCTCCATGTGGAGGCGATCGCGATGCATCTGAAACAGACGAAAGTGGAATCGAGATAGGAGATTCGGGTTCCGATGGATCAAGTTTGACCATGCAAGAAAACCAGAACTCGGCGCTGCTTGCTTTAAAAGGGAAAATTCGCAGATTATCGATACATCAAGCATTAACAAAAGCTGACCAATGCAAGTAAGTGGTGTAAATCGAGAGAGTAAAAGGTCAATTTTTCGTTCTATTTGTTTGTTATCGAATCGAGATGTGATTCGACTTTTATTATTGGTTCTGTTTTTAATTGGAAAACGAACGTATCACTGTCTTCAAGTCGAGATCATCGTCGTTACTTAATATTTGTTGTTGTTATAATCTTTGCAGCGATAAATAATGTTGTACTTAAGGTATTTTGTAACATCTTATGGCGTTACGTTTGATGATATTTTATCGTTCAATTCCTCTGTTTTACCTTTTGTATTCATTGTAATTTATAATGGTACTTAATTGATGATTTTCTTCCAATTCTGATGCAGATGCAGATGTTCTAATTTACCTACCTACTTATTATAATATCACGTCAGTCGTCATGTGTGTTTTTATTTGCATAATGTATTTATTTGTTGATGTGTCTGAATTCTGTTTGATTTAAAATGCATTTTTTTCAATTTTTTCGTCGGATTTGTTCATTTTTTGATGCTGTTTTCAGAAGTTGTTACTGTTTCTTTACAGTAAATCAACTGTCCATGTTCATTCAATGATCAATCTGAAAAAAAGATTGAATTCGAAAGGAATGAATTATGAATTTTGAAATTGAAATTTGAAACTTGAAAATAATAATTTTCTGTTTTCATTTTTCATTTTTCAATATTTTTCGTTCTCATCAATTTGGAAGAATTTTTAGAATTCAGTCCTTGAAGGATCATTTTTGAATTTTGATTTTTAATGAATCATAATGATTTTTTATTTTTAAAAAATCTTGATGAATGAATAAAAATGATTATTTTTTTTTTATTTAAAAAAAAAAAAATTTAAAAATTGAAATAGGTTTTTCGCCCAAAAGTACCTACATTTTTGGCTTTAATCTGTGAATTTCCCAGCAGCATCAAAAAAATTCAAATCCGATTTCACAGATAAAATTTTATCGTGACTTCCGTCCGTGGAATTTTTCAGTTCGTAAAAATGCAACCCTGCGTTCTTGCGCGCTTCATTTCAATTTCGCCGTTGTGTTTATCTTTCTTCAGCTGATATTCGATTTTTTGCTTCACCATAAAAAATATGTAATTAAATTTAAACTAGTTAAATGCGTCTATCGAGTAATAATCGTCAGTTTTCGTTAATTTTAGTGCTCCTAACGTCGAATCGATTGATGGAGTTGGCTACTGAAATGGCGTTCCATAGCTTGTGAATCACCACCCACTCGTCGAAGGATTCCAGAATCAGGGTGTAAAAATGTCCCATAATCTGGATAAATATAATCTGTTAGCTTTGAAAAAGCTATGTTGCAGTTTGAATGGCAACAGTAAAGGTAATATCGAGCTCCTATATAAAGTTAGAATGATGAGAATATCTCATTACAGTACAGTTTTGATTACAGACAATTTGGATCACATATTCCGTAAATGTTTAACAACTCTAACCACCTACGAAGATGCAGAGTTTCAAAATTCTTTTTCACCCTTCGAAGAACATCAGATCTGCAGCGAAATCGAACGTGTTCTCTCTGATATGTACCCGAGCTCGACGGAAATCGTTGAAAGATTCAGAGCCCTTAGTCGATCGTTAAAGAAGGATACGACTTCGGTGAGTTTCGAATGTATTTCAGTTCGATTGTGTGTACGTTTATTGAAATATTACATTCGTTATGTTACAGAAACTATCGTCGTGTTACCCTCAAATTCTGCTATTCCTTTTGAGACTGAACTCACCGTCACCGTTGAGTCTGAGTTTACTGCAGTTGAACGAAAACGAAATCAATGGCAATGTGAGCACTCCGAGTACACCGGATTTGATCAACAGTACTAATTTCAGTTCGCATTGTGCTAGTAGTTATTCGAATCATACTACTCAGAATTCGTTCAGCGTTGTTAGCAACCATACCGAAGAATCAGTTTCGTTGGTTAGTATCATCGTGTGTGGTATTTTGGTACCGAATTATTTATATTTGAAAATGTGTATTGATATTTATGGCGATTTTTGTTCGGAATAGGATCGAAGATTACCGAATAGTGAAGTATACGAATCACCTATTGTGAGGAAAGTTAATTTGAATCATCTGTATAGCGATACACCGATTCTCGAACCTAGTGCTACGTCTAGTCGTAAAGGTAACTGTTTATATCGTTCGTTGTATTTTGATGAGTTTTCGATTTGAGAATTAATTTGGGGTGATTTTAGGATCGGTTCCAAGAACCGATGGTAAAATGACGAAGAAACGAGTCGATTCGTCGTCCGATATCGAAGGCAGTGGAGATTCTATGCGACCTGATCATCTGTCTCTTCATTCGAGACTGGTTGAACCGAAGAAATACGATATTATGGGTGAGTTTGAGCGATCCTGTCGAAAATTTTGCAGTTTGTAGTTTGAAACCGCGACTAAATTGAGCTTTCATTTGAGCTTGTCTCTTAGCTTAGTTTTTGTACCTATTCTAATACGATGTTTTGTATTTTTTCAACTGCAGGAGATTTCGAAATATCAGAATACGAAATCATCAGAGAATTATTATTCTGTATGCAAGGCATCGAAGGCAAAGTAATCAAGTACATGTCCCTCGAAGAAGGTTTCCACCTCAATCCTTGCGTAAGTATCATAATTTATTTCTCTTACTTACCTTATCACTGGAGAGCTTTTTTTTTTACTATTAAATACCTCGTGTGTTTGTTGTACCAGGTGAAAGTAAATCAACCCTACATGGTAATGCACATAATGGAGCTCGGATACTTACACAATAAAATTCAGCAATCCATCAACACATTGTTTACCGACGTCGGCACAGTAGCCCAAGGACTAGTGAACGCTGTCCGACGCGAATTCACCGAGTATTATCACGCTTTAGCAGTATTAGATTCTCAAGTACGTAAAAGAGTTTATATTCGTCATTTTTCTTACCGAGATTTCATTTACATAGCTTCGATGAAGTAATTGATTCGATATCGTACCTGTGTCTGTGTAGTTGAATCCATCACCGGAAATCGCCGATACTCCTTTGAGCGAAGAAGAATGCACCAAATTCAAAATACCTACGTTGAGCCAACTCGTCGTCTGGTCGAGGCCCCAGTTTCTTAAATTGAAAACCTTGTGCGATGTTCTAAAAACAGTTCAAGATAAACGAGGTGGACAGATTGTATCGGATTTGGCCTTTTTTGCCTACGACGGGAATACCGAATCTAGGAAAATCATAGTCAGATTATTATCTTCGGTAAGTGTGTTGTTGAGCGAATGTAGAAAATATTTTTATGAGAATTTTTTTATCTGATGGAATATTTGGAATTTTTCATACAGGCCATTCAGCCTTTCTACAAGCAGATCTGCTACTGGGTCGTGAATGGAGAAATAATCGATAGTCACGATGAATTTTTCATCAAAACTGAAACTAATCTAGATGTGGTTGAGAAGAACTCGTGGGAGAAGCAGTTTATCCTGAAGTAAGATAATTCATGTGGAATACCCACACAATTCTGTAGATGAGTTTATCAGAATAAGTCCCAAATTCTGTATATGAAAAGTTGAAATTTCGGGTTGGTGGGGTTACGAGGGCGTTGCGTTCATTTCTGAGGACCATTTGACCCCAGAAACTTGGAATGGGTTTCTGGCAGTGTTGAATGTTTTCAAAAATTTCATATTCGAGGAATCAAAATGTGGATTTTGAGGACCCAAATTTCATTTTTGAAAACCTATTAGCTCAAAAACTAAATGTGAAGTTTCGAAGACGTTTATTTTAATTTTGAAGACGATCTAACTTGAAATCCTAAAAGAGGCTACCAAAGAAATTTAAAAAAAATTGAGGTATTGTCGACTGAAATTGAGGTTTATGAGAGCCCAACAATTATTTTAACAGACCTATATGAACTCCAAAACCTACAGAAGATTCTTGGGGAGGGGGGAGGGGGTAGTAGCATACTGAAAGTTTCAAAAATTGGAATAGGTATTTGTATTGTATTGAAATTTTTATTTTTGAAGACAAAAATTCGATTTTTTGAGGGCATAAAATTCATTTTTGCAGATTTTTGGACCCCAAAACCCATAATCGAAAATTTCTGAAAATGAAACATGGGTATCAAAGTTTATTATTTTTTCAGAGCACCGATTCGATTTTTTAAGAACAATTTGACCCGAAACCCCAAAGTAGGGTCCTGAAAGTAACTGCCAAATTGAAAACTTTCTAAATCAATAATATGCTATATTGTATAACAATCGGGTTTTTGAAGACCACAGTTCATTTTTGCAAATATTTGAACCTCAAACCCCATTTTAGATTCCTAAAGGAAGCACTGAGCTAAAAATTTCAAAAAATGGAATATTGTTGTCTGAATTGAATTTTTTTGAAAGCGTCCATTAGACCTTACCCTTAGCCCCAAAATAGAGCCTTGAAATAAATTACTAAATTGAAATTTTTTTCAAAAATTGAAATATCTACTGCCAGACCTTTTTTTTGTATTTCCTTGGAGGGGGGGGGGGGGGTTCTATATTGATGTTGCGAGTCCCTAATTTTTGTATCCCCCCCCCTTGTTTTGAGAAAAAATCTAAACACCTAAATTATTTTCTTATTGTTTAAAAAAAAAAAATTGAACTTCTTGGAAATGAAAAAATTTTTGATCACTTTTCTGCTCTTCCAGCATCAATGTTCCATAATTCAAAAATTTCAATGTGACTACCTTGACAAATTTTGTATTTCAATAATTTTCACCTAAAAAAAATTCAAAATTTTTTGAAAAAATTACCAAAATTTATTTATTTTTTTCAAATTCTTTCGTGTTTTTAGTTTTTATGGCAATTTTTCGATGCTGTCAAACTTTCTCCCCCACCAAAAAGCCTTGTCTATTGGTATCTCAACTCAAGTTTTTGTGAGCCCAAATTTCATATTTGATATAGGCTTTTTTCCTCAGGAACCCCAAAAAATAAAACATCCGTGTTAAAGTTTGGGAGTTTTGAGGATGCAGATTCCATTTATGGAGATCATTTCACCCCAAGAACCCAAAATGAGCCCTTGAATAGTCACTAAACTAAATTATTTCTTAAAAACTTAACATTGGTATAAAAATATGGGATTTTTAAAACCAAAATTTCATTTTTGAAAATTTTTTGACCTCAAAACACCTAACGAGCCTTTTAGGAAGGTACCAATTTGAAAATTTTCAGAAAATAAAACATTGGGTTCAAAAATTGAGTTTTTGAGGATTCTGATTTGATTTTTAATAAAAACCATTTTTGCTTCTAAAATTCAGGGTGTCTAAGGTCATGAAAGTCATGAAAAATCATGAAGAAGTCATGAATTTTTTTGTTCAAAACACACTTGAAAATTTTTTGAAAGCCCATACAATAAAAAACATCAAAAATTTGTTTGAAAAATCAGAAAAATGAAAAAAAAAAATGAAAATACCTACTTGCCTTCAAATTAGTAGTAGAAAAAAATATCCTCGTAGTTTCAAGTCATCTAATTTTTTTTGGGGGGGGGGGGAGGAGGGTATTTTCATATGGTAAAAATGTAAAAAAAAACAGGTCATGATAAAGGTCATGACTTTTTTGTCTGGGAGTTTTGATAGAAACCCTGAAATTTGAAAATCAGTGTCCTGATAGAGGGTATCGAATTCAAAACTTTTTTTGAGGGTTCAAATTCTATTTTTCAAACCTCCTTGACACAGTACCCATAATTAAGCCCTGAGAGAGCCCTTCGAACTGAAAATTTTCAAAAAATGATAGTTATTTGGATTTTGAAAGTTTAAATTATGTATTTTATTTTTTTGAAAACTCTTTTACTACACAAACCTAAATATGAGCCTCAAGGGTGAGGGTTCTAAACTAAATATTTTCAAAAAGTAAGGTAAAGGTGTTTGAATTGATTTACATTTTCAATTTCTTGGGTTCCTATGTTGATTTTGCCTCTTCAGAGTCTCCTTTTGTAAATCTCATCACCTTGCTCTTGCCTGCCTTTATTTTCATTCCATATTTTAATCCAGCACTGTTGATTCGGTTGATCATTTTTTGCATCTGCGCTTCTGTCCCAGCAAGGATCACTTTGTCATCTGCATAACTTATTTCATTTATTCACTTGTTCTTGATTTTAAATCCCATTTGTTTGATTCAGACTTCTCTCATTATTTCTTCTGCGTACACGTTGAACAGCCTAGGTGAGAGGAGGCATCCTTTGTCTCACACCTCTTTTTATACTACATCTGTTCTCCGAGTACTCAGTTCCAAACTTGATGTTTGCGCTCTGCTCCCAGCACAGGTTCTTGATTGTCTGCAGGTCTTTGTCATTGATATTGCATTTCTTCAGGATCTCCAACATCCTCTCACGGTTGACACGATCAAAATAAATGCTTTCTCATAATCGACGAAGCAAGCAATGATTTCCCTGTTTGCATTCAGTGCTCTTTGAATGATCACTTTCAGCAGGGCAATTGCATCTCTTGTACCTTTTTTTGCTACAAAGCCATATTGTGTTTCACTTAAATTTTCATCTATCTTCTTTTCAATTCTGGAATTTATGATGGATAGTAGTAGCTTCAGTGCATGGCTCATTAATGCGATGGTTCTATATTCAGAGCATTTTTGCGAGTTTTCTTGTTTGTTATTGGTACAAAGTTTTCTGCTTTGAAATCCTTAGGCAGCGTACCTTCAGCGTATATTTCATTTATAATCTTCAGCAGCTCCTTTTCGTACTCCGGTGTTAGATGTTTAATCAAGTCTACTGGAATGAGATCTTCCCCCCACTGCTTTGTGGCTTCTGGCTCTCTTCACTGCGTACCTCAGCTCCCACATTTTAATTTGTGGTGCCTCCTCTGTGGATGAAACGTCCATTCAGTGTTGCGGACCGGAATAAATTTTGTTCCGAGTTCAGGGTTCGGCTCCAGCATAAAAAATAATTCTGTTCCGGTTTCTTATATCATTCCGCTCCGCTTAAAAATATTGTTCTGTTTCAGTTTAGCGTTCCATTCCGCTCCAATTTTTGTTTTTTGTTTTAGGGAAGGTTGCATTCAAAGTACGTCAGAATTTTCATGTCTGGAGCAAAAATTGAAGTTGAAATACCCAAAATTTTGAAAAATAGTTGAATTCAGAGTGTTTTAATGAAATTTAAAGTCCATCTCACATATAAGAAGCACCAAAAACACCTAATGAAATTTGGAAGGTTTTACTTGGTGTTTTGACTGTTCAGGATTTGAATTTGAGGAGCTCATTGCAAAAGTAGCCCTTGTCACATGAACTTTTAGACCCTTTTTACTCGATTGCACCTATTGCCAACTGCAGAGATCATGTTGTAATGATGAAATGACCGTCAAGTTGGTCTACCCTGAGTAGCCCTGAGAGGAATTGCTTTATAGAGTTTACATTCATGATACTGGGTACGCTCAAGGGAGAGCTTTGGAGATTGCGTAGGTTCATGTGACAAGGGCTACTTTTGCAATGAGCTCCTCATTTTTATGAGCTGAATATGGTCCATTTCATGTCATTTTGTGTCTTTTTATAATTTTCTGGTTCATTGAGGTAAAATTTCAGCAAAAACACGTGTTGTTCACACTACAGTCTTGCAAAACTAAACGTTCATTAAAAGTCAAAAAATTTTGTGAGGTCGGAGCGTTAAAAACCCATATTTTTATTCTGCTTTGGTTCCGGTTTCACTCCAGTAAATTTTTTGTAAGTTGCTCCAGGTTCCGTTCCACTCTGCAAAAATTCTCCCAAAAGTTCGGGGTTTAGCGTTCCAGTTTGTTCCAGTTCGGTTCCGCTCCGCAACACTGCGTCCATTAGAGCCAGACATGTGTCATCTCCATACAGTTCTTGTATGTAGCTGATTCAGACATTATTGTTAACATTAACGTCATTAACACAATACTTTCAGTCTTTTCTTTGCATATATGCTATTCCACTTCTCTTTTTCTTGTGGGTGGTCATCATCTGCTTCACTTGGGTATGCATTTCTCTAGAGTTGTGCCTTTTCTCCAGTTCTTCTATTTCTTGGCACTTCTCCTCATACCATTCATTGTTGGCCATTTTGCACATTCCCATGATCTCGTTATTTAGTGCTGTGTATTCACTACTTGGTCTGTTTGCTTTTCTTCATTCTTCCATCAGATCCAGGATCTCTTGCGTCATCCATGGTTTGTGTTTTCTTTTTTCTTTGAGTGGAATAGACTTTTCTGCTGCTGTTCCAACCTTTCACTTCCATTCTTGTCACTTTTCTTCAATACCTTGTTCTTTTTCCAACTTGTCTTCCTTTTGTTTTTCCAGTTCTTGTTGGAATTTCTTTTGCATGTGCTTTGATTTGATTTTTGCAATGTCAAGTTGCTGGTATCATTCTCTGCTCTTCTTCTGGCTCATTATGACTACCTATTTGACATTTTGCAGCCAGTAGCTTATGGTCCAAGTTATTGTCAGCACCAGGATATGTATGACAGTTCTTCATTGTGTTCTTAGAGAATCTTGTTTTTTAAAAGCTTAAATTTCATTTTCAATGGTCCTTTCTAGTCCAGTCATTTTAGATGAAATGAGAGGATTTATTCGGACTAATTCCTACAAAAGGTTTTTTTGCGGGATACTGTAGTGGAAGGGGTCCTATTCAACATACTAAAAGTCCCACCCCGTACCCTGCGTGCGTCGCGTGCTAGAGCGTGAAAAGTGTCCCGCCGCGGCGTTTTTTGCGATTTTCTCGCGAGGAGTTGATTTTACGTCGAAAATAGTTTTATTTTTGTGTTCTACGTCAAATTTCCGATCTAGTGATATATCAACTGTCCTTCTACCCCCAAGGGGGTGGAGCTAGAACTATTCAAAAAAGGGGGGTTTCCTGAAAAATACATAAAGGTTATAGGCGCCTAAGAGGGGTGAAATGGTCCCCGAAAGCGTTCGAGTTGATATTAGCATGGAAGATGGGTACCATTGAGAAACTTCCGCGTGAAAAATTTCAGATCCACATCCCCTCCCCTTTTTGAGGAACCCCCCTTTTCTGAAATTTCAATGCCACTTTTCTCAGCCCCATTTTAACCGATTTTGAAAATTTTTCAGTATGTTATGTATATCCCTAGTAGGTATCCCCACAAAAATTTTCAACCCCCTCCTCTCATATTTACCCCTCAAAATGGTGTAAAAATGTGTCTGAGGGAGGGTTGGGGTAAAATGGGAATTTTGGGGAAAATAACTAAATATTAATGAACAGGGTGTGGTTTTCTTATGATTCGATACCGCTGAGCACGAATATGACATCAGATTTTTTGCTACACTCATCTAGACCTCTCCAGAGCACTTGGCCCTCTCAAGTTTTACTATTGTTGAAAAGCATAGAATAAGTTGAAAAACGCTATTTTGAGGGGTAAATATGAGGGGAGGGGGTTGAAAATTTTTGTGGGGATACTTACTAGGGATATACATAACATACTGAAAAATTTTCAAAATCGGTTAAAATGGGGCTGAGAAAAGTGGTATTGAAATTTTAGAAAAGGGGGGTTCCTCAAAAAGGGGAGGGGATGTGGATCTGAAATTTTTCACGCGGATGTTTCTCAATGGTACCCATCTTCCATGCTAATATCAACTCGAACGCTTTCAGGGACCATTTCACCCCTCTTAGGCGCCTATAACCTTTATGTATTTTTCAGGAAACCCCCCTTTTTTGAATAGTTCTAGCTCCACCCCCCTTGGGGGTAGAAGGACAGTTGATATATCACTAGATCGGAAATTTGACGTAGAATACAAAAATAAAACTATTTTCGACGTAAAATCAACTCCTCGCGAGAAAATCGCAAAAAACGCCGCGGCGGGACACTTTTCACGCTCTAGCACGCGACGCACGCGGGGTACGGGGTGGGACTTTTAGTATGTTGAATAGGACCCCTTCCACTACAGTATCCCGCAAAAAAACCTTTTGTAGGAATTAGTCCGAATAAAAAACTTAAAATGACTGTACTATTCCTTTCACTCCAAAAACTATTATTTTCAAAAAATAAAATGTACCTAGTTATAAAAATTTAGAGGTTAGAGGGTCTGAATTTCAGTTTTGAAGGCCCTCTACTCCAAGACCTCCATTGGGTCCCTTGGTGAGGCACCAAATTCAATCAATCAATCATTCATTTATGTATATTGAAAAATGTTCAAAAATAAAGCGTATTGTTTTCAAAATGAAGATTTCTGAGGGCGAGAATTTAATTTTTCAGGATCATTTTGCATCAAAATTCAAAATGGGTTCTAAGGCAAAGAGTATACTAATTTATTTTCAAAAAGTGAAATTTTGTTTTGCATCAAAATGTTGGTATTTTGGGACATAGATTTAATTTTCAGAGATCATTGGACCCCAAAATTTAGGGGACCTCCCCCCCCCCTCCAACAAAAAATTTAATACATGTACATGAATTGGGGTCAAGGTTGTCACAATTCAAAATTCAGTTTGTTGCTCCGAAGAGATCATCAGTCTAATTAGAGCGATTCCAGTAACTCAAGGTATATTTTTCTTTCAGACCATCGATGATACCGAAGTACATGTCCATGGAAGAAGCCCATCAAATCCTGGAGGCAGGCAGATGCATGAACTTTTTACACAACGTGTGTCGAGAACGGCCTCCCTCGACCAATGCTCAGCTAGCATTACTCGAGTTGGAGAAAAATAAATGTAAGTGATCGAGCAAATATAATTTTCGATATCTCATATTGTAAAAATTTTGAAATTTTAATTAAAACGTATTTATTTCAGGGAACGATCCTTTGACGTTGATCGCACCAGGCAGTCAGATATCCGAGCTGATAAACAAAGCGTGTCGAGAAATTTCCAAAATGGTTTTGAACTCGTTGAACGAGAATTTCAAGATGCAAATCCATCTGGAAGCTTTGAGAAAATACATGTTATTGGGACAAGGCGATTTTATACACTATTTGTTGAAAACTATCGAGTAAGTGGTTCAGCAAATGGCTCAGTTTTGGCTATTATTTTGGAGGCGAGTGATTAATTTTCTATTTTTTTTTTTCAGGCCTGACTTGAACAAATGTGTCGGAACGCTGCAAACGATTAATTTAATAAGATCCATGGACGATGCGATTTACAAAAGTAATGCTCAGTTCGACGATCCTCAAGTGCTGAATAAACTCTGTGTCAAGATGATGGTCACCTCGGAACGCGATAGTGCCTCGGAAGCGTTTTGTTTGCAGTATAGATTGGATGGCCCATTGATAACGGTTCGTTATGTTATTAATTTTTTTTTGCTTATCGATTTTTAGAAAAATATGTGCTCAATTTATTCTCTAAATTCGATCACGACGCTTACAGATCTTCAAGTCTAGTCTGGTGGACTATAATCGAATGTTCACGTTCATGTGGCGTGTCAAAAGAGCCAATTACATGGTTCTGAAAATGTGGCGAGGATTAAAATTATTATTCAAAGAAGTGAATTACGTCATTCCAGGTAAATATTCGTTGTTCAACTTGCCCTATTTTCGAATCAAAATTCATTCATCATTCTTCACTAACTCATTTCTTTCTCGATTGTTCGCAGAGGCCAGAGCTATTTTCAGCAAAGCCAACTGCCTCGTCACCGAGATGGTCAACTTCATAGGCCATTTTCAATACTACATCGCCTCCGAAGTAGTCGAAGTATCGTGGCGAAAGTTTCAAAACGAAATCACCTCTATGGAGTCTCTGGATAAAGTTCTCAAAGCGCATAATGAATTTTTAGAATCGATGCAATCGAGTTGCATGTTGAATGCACAAGTGAGTGAAATAGTTTCCATTTTATTCAACTTTTGCCACGAACGATAGCTAACGACGAGTTTTTATTGCAGCCCGGATCCACCCAAGCAAATATGTTCTGGCATATCAGAACGTTACTCGACTACGTTCAAGAACTCGTCCCAGTCGTGGAGATATTCCAAACGTTGTGCGAATCCGAAGTAGAAAGGAGACGAAAAAGACAACAAAATATGGCTGAATTTGGTACCTCGCGTCAGGACGAAGCTGAAAATAATACGATTATAGCTCAATTCCACGACGAATTGAATAAAGTGAAGACGAAATTCAAACTACTCGCTAAGCAACATCAGGTAAGTTGATATTTTACTACATATATTGGAATGTAAATGAGGGAGTAGAACTTTTGAATAAATGAATTCGTTCACAGGATAAATTGAAATCGCTCCTGATGCTGTTTTCCGGCAATCAACAAGAAAATAGTCTAATTTTACTCAGTCACCGGATTGATTTCAACGAATATTATAAAAGAAACGATTCCAGGCTTTCAGATTCGCTTAAACTTTACAAATAAGATAATCAAAAGCTTCGATTATTTATTTATTTTTTGTTCGTAGATTTACGTATGTATTTGAACGCATATCTTCTATTTTGCGTGTTTTTTTTTCTAATTTAATTTTGTTGATGTGATGGTTTTTTATCAGAGTGTAGTGTTTTTTTTTTAGGGTGATAAACTGATTAGATTGTCTTCCTTTTATTATGATTATGTTATGTTTGCTAATCCTTTATCGTGCCATTGCTAAATTTTATCATATTATTTGAAACTTTCCATTTTTTAGCAACCTGGCTTTTTGTTGTGTTCTTCCTTACCCCCCTCTCTCTTTTTATTTTAATAATGTAATTTATCGAAAATTGTGTAATAATAATTGAGGATGTTAACGAGTGATGAATTGTGTTTTTATGTGAAATATTAAATTTTTCATTGAGAAATGCAATTTTTCTTTCATTTTTTTATTTATTAGGACGAGTTTGGTTGAAGGGAAGGAGGCAAAAGATTAGATGAGAATCCGTTTCCGGTGTTGGTGCTGACAAAAAGCTCAAAGCTCCCTGTGAAACTATGAAATGAAGTTTTTTTCAAAAAAGTTGAACTTTCAGGTAGAAAAAAGCTCGATAGACTGAAACTGAAAAGCTTGACGTGATCAGCGATGTCGAATTAGTAGTAGTCGACTATTTTGTACACCCTATTTGGCTTTAATTTGGCCAAAAAGCTCAATTTTGAAGACAACATTTTGAAAAAAACAAAGCAGCGCTTCAGGTGGCAGAAAATGGAACTTCTTTTGTTGTGGTCTAAAATGCATTGCACATACACCTTTCTATACCCCAAAATCAGGATTACAAAAGAACTTCTCATTTTCACCGCCTGCAGCGCTGCATCATAAAATTTGAACTTTTGAAATAATTTTGCGAGCTTTAGAGAGCTTTTTAGACTGTACGAATTGTACGAATGAGGGGGTTTTTGGGGTCGGCGAATTCAATTTCGGAGTTGGTTCTTTCAAAAAGCTCAAAGTTCCCTCTGAAATGAAGCTTTTTTCAAAAAAGTTGAGCTTTCAGGTAGAAAAAAGCTCGATCGATCGAAACTAATGAGCTTGACGTGATCAGCGATGCTTTGTTAGTGATAATCGACTATTCGTACACCCTATTTGGCTTTCATTCAGCTGAAAAGCTCAATTTTGAAAAATCACAAATTTTCCAATTTTGATCATTTTTGAGAATATTTGATGAAAAATGAGACCAATTTCATTAGGAGAATATAGAGTATTAGGAGGTTCGATACTCCTAATACTTGAACTTTCAAATCAATTTTGCGAGCTTTAGAGAGCTTTTTAGGCTGTACGAACTGAACAAATGTGGGGGTTTTTGGGGTCGGAGAAATCGTTTTCGGTGTTGGTACTTTTAAAAAGCTCAAGGTTACCTCTGAAATGAAGCTTTTTTTCAAATAAGTTGAACTTTCAGGTTGAAAAAAGCTCGATTGACAAAAATAAACGAGCTTGACGTGATCAGCGATGCAGAATTAGTGATGATCGACTATTCGTACACCCTATTTGCGGCTTTCATTAAGCCAAAAAGCTCAATTTTCAAAAAAATCATATTTTCACTTTTTGTCGATTTGTAGAAAGTTTGATGCAAAATAAGACCAATTTCATTAGGAGAATATGGGATATTAGGAGGTTCGATACTCCTAATACTTGAACTTTCAAATCAATTTTCCGAGCTTTAGAGAGCTTTTTAAACTGTACGAACTGAACCAATGTGGGGGTTTTTGGGGACGGCGAATTCGATTCCGATGTTGGTTGCCTCAAAAAGCTCAAAGTTCCCTCTGAAATGAAGCTTTTTTCAAAAAAGTTGAGCTTTCAGGTAGAAAAAAGCTCGATCGATCGAAACTAATGAGCTTGACGTGATCAGCGATGCTTTGTTAGTGATAATCGACTATTCGTACACCCTATTTGGCTTTCATTCAGCTGAAAAGCTCAATTTTGAAAAATCACAAATTTTCCAATTTTGATCATTTTTGAGAATATTTGATGCTAAATGAGACCAATTTTATTAGGAGAATATAGAGCATTAGGAGGTTCGATACTCCTAATACTTGAACTTTCAAATCAATTTTGCGAGCTTTAGAGAGCTTTTTAGGTTGTACGAACTGAACAAATGTGGGGGTTTTTGGGGTCGGAGAATTCGATTCCGGTGTTGGTTCTTTCAAAAAGCTCAAAGTTTCCTGCCAAATGAAGCTTTTTTTCAAAAAAGTTGAACTTTTAGGTTGAATAAAGCTCGATCGACAAAAATAAACGAGCTTGACGTGATCAGCGATGCAGAATTAGTGATAATCGACTATTCGTACACCCTATTTCGCTTTCATTCAGCTCATAAGCTCAAGTTTGAAAAAACAGAATTTTTTCAATTTTGATCATTTTCGAATATATTTGATGCTAAATGAGACCAACTTTATTAGGAGAATATAGAGTATTAGGAGGTTCGATACTCCTAATACTGGAACTTTCAGGTCAATTTTGCGAGCTTTAGAGAGCTTTTTAGACTGTACGAACATTACGAATGAGGGGGTTTTTGGGGTTGGAGAATTCGTTTCCGGTGTTGGTTCTTTCAAAAAGCTCAAAGTTCACTGTGAATTGAACCTTTTTTTCAGAAAAGTTGACCTTTCAGGTAGAAAAAAGCTCGGTCGATCAAAACAAACGAGCTTGACGTGATCAGCGATGCCTGATTAGTGGTAATCGACTATTCGTACACCCTATTTGGCTTTATTTTGGCTAAAAAGCTCAACTTTTAAAAATCCCAAAATTTCCTATTTTGATAATTTTGGAGAATATTTGATGCTAAATGAGACTGATTTCATTAGGAGAATATAGGATATTAGGAGGTTCGATACTCCTAATACTTGAACTTTCGAAACAATTTTGCGAGCTTTAGAGAGCTTTTTAGGCTATACGAACTGAACGAATATGGGGGTTTTTGGGGTCGGAGAATTCGTTTCCGGTCTTGGTTCTTTCAAAAAGCTCAAAGTTTCCTGCGAAATGAAGCTTTTTTTCAGAAAAGTTGAGCTTTCAGGTAGAAAAAAGCTCGATCGACAAAAATAAATGAGCTTGACGTGATCAGCGATGCAGAATTAGTGATAATCGACTATTTGTACACCCTATTTGGCTTTATTTTGGCTAAAAAGCTCAACTTTTAAAAATCCCAAAATTTCCTATTTTGATAATTTTTGAGCATATTTGATGCTAAATGAGACTGATTTCATTAGGAGAATATAGGATATTAGGAGGTTCGATACTCCTAATACTTGAACTTTCGAATCAATTTTGCGAGCATTAGAGAGCTTTTTAGGCTATACGAACCGAACGAAAATGGGGGTTTTTGGGGTCGGAGAATTCGATTCCGGTGTTCGTTCTTTTAAAAAGCTCAAAGTTCCCTCTGAAATGAAGCTTTTTTTCAAAAAAGTTGAACTTTTAGGTAAAAAAAAGCTCGATTGATCGAAATCTACGAGTGTGACGTGATCAGCGATGCTGAGTTAGTGATAATCGGCTATTCGTACACCCTACTTCGCTTTCATTCGGCTGAAAAGCTCAATTTTAAAAAAGTGATAGCAGCACCATCTATAGCATGATTGGTGAAACAACTTATTAAAGAGAGAACAAATTTTCAAATTCATGATGCAGCGCTTCAGGTGGTGAAAACGAGAAGTTCTTTTGTAATCCTGATTTCGGATATAGAAAAAGGTCATTTTCATCTCATTTTTCCACATTAACAAAAGAAGTTCCAGTTTTGGCCATCTGCAGCGCTGCATTATTTTTTTTCAATTTTTTTTCTCTTTTTAAGCAGTTCACTTTTTACATCACAGATAGCGCCACAGTCGCATATTTAATAAATATTTCTGAGCTTTAGAGTGAACCATAAGGCGTACGAAGGGTCGTAGGTGAGATTTTTGGACACCAGGAAACCGTTTCCGGTGTCAATTTGACCTTAAAATGCCAAGTTTATCGAATATCAATATTTTTGTGATTCGTAGGTGAGCTTTTTGGACACGAGGAAACCATTTCTAGCATCAATTTGACTCCAAAATGCCAAGTTTTTCAATTATCAAAATTTTTTAGATAAAGTTCAAAGTTTCCAAGTTGGAAATTCAGTATGCAGTTGAATGGACGACGTCTTATTCGAAATAAGTGATGTTTAATACTTAATTGATATCGAAGTATTTATTTTTGGACCTCCTTAACACGAATTTGATTTCATTTCGACCCTACAATCAAAACAGATCTCAAGAGTGAGGGGCCAATCTGAAAACTTTTAAGTAATGTAATTATCGACTCAACGCCATGCAACGCAATACAAAAATTTATTTACAAACAAAATCACTTCGTACAAAAAAATGGAAAAACGTTAATATTTTTAAATTAAAGAAAGTAACGTTCATATACGGTTTATATTACACATATTCGTACATTTTTTTCATTATTTTTTACATTTAAAAAAGAAAAAAAAACGAAGACATTGAAAATACAAAATAGGGACACAAGGAGACCATAGAAAAAAGGGGGAAACTTATAATTACGAGAAAAAATCTAATATATTGAGCAAAATGGTGGGATTCATTCACTCCTTCTACATTTCAGTACATCAATCCAGGATGCATACCACTCCGATGGAAGAAAACATTTGGATTCGTCGATAAAGTAGGTTCAACGGTAGTATACATATTCGATTCTAATATACCGCTTCCTGCACAGTAAAAAAAAAAACCAAATTAAACAACTTGCAAAGGTTGAGTCACTCTAGACCAGAATTTGATACAATTATAGTACAGGTAGGAAAGTCAGAGCCAACTTTCAATCCGAAATTTGTTCCAACTAAAATTGAGCTACAAATAGTTTTTAGAAATCTTCAAAGGATCTGGCCCAATTCTAGATCCTTACATCCCTGACTCGAAATAATAATTAGGTAATATACAAACCTGCAGTCGGGTTTCTGGTATGAGTATGCGGTTGAGGAAAATAACAGCACGGATAATAATGATGAGCATAAGTTGGAGGAGGTGCCACCAACGCGACTCGATCTGGAAAAAAAATTTAAAAAACCATCAGGTAGGTATTGTACAAATAGGTACGATAATTACAGAAAAACCATTCTTGAAATATAGGTAGGTAGAGGTACTTAGAACTAAATACAAATTACTCACCTCCAAATGTATTCAAAGCTGATGGCTGATGTTTTCCAAACGTGTAAACTGGTTTCACTGGTTTGAAGTGGAAAAACGAAGGCGACGCTGCTCTGCTAATAGTGCTGAATTTTTCTTCTCTGTCTTCGATATACATGCCTTCCCTGCCCATGGCGGCCAGCTGGCGACTTTTCGGCATGAACATAATGAGGAAAACGATGATGGAGGTTATGCTCAGTCCAAACGCCAAACAGGCGTCTCGGTTTTTCTCCAACACCATCAAACCGCTGATAACCCATCCGAACCAAACTGGGATCACGCAGCACATGGTTATTGCGATGAACATCGCTTCGCGGTAGTTATCCCGGATTGTTCGCGATTTCAGTGATAATATAGTCACCACTACTATCAGGAAAATCACGTATACCAATGACATCAGAATGTGATGAAAGGATACTTGACACGTTGGATATAAAAAATTACCCTGCGAACAAAAAAGTTGCATATTAATGAGTTATATGAGTGATACCATGAACAGATACTTATTATACCAGATTTTTGAAAACATGAAAAAAATACATCAATTTACAATGTTTGGAGTATCTTACAACATTTGAACTGACTTCTGAGAACTTGAAAAAAGTTGCATTCAATTCCAGACATTATGCAGAACACACGGGTCAGTTACCTTAAAAGGACAGGCAGACAGACGCCCTCAAAAGTCCAGAGAGACCAATGACCTTGAGAGGCCACCCAGAGAGGTCAATGACCTCAAGATGCCAAAAATGAAAGCCAGATAGTTGGGTCAATGCCCTTCAGGTAGGCCGGTTACTTTGAGAAGCCAGACAGATGGGTGAGATGTAGAATGGATGGGTTAATGAACTTGAGAAGTCAGAAAGACAGGTCAATGACCCCATGAGGCCGGAAATGCAGACAAAGATCTTGAGAAGGAAGACAGGACAATGACCGTATGACCCAATAATGGGGAATCTGCTGATAATATGCCACAAGAACGCAGCGCAGGAATTTCAACACTTTCAGCCAATACTTTTTCTGCCCACTGATTTGCGTGTTTTTTTCACCCTTACCAAAAAATGCTGTTCATGTTCACATGCAAGAAATTTTTTAGCCCCTTCAGGGATCAAACTTGAGTTGCCTGATACAGTGCTGTGGGTCCAAAATGATCCTGAAACCAGAACCAATCAAAACCTGATTCAAATCCAATCCCAAAACCCATTCCAAAACCAAAATCATTATTTTTCAAAATCCTGAAACCAAAAAAATCCCAGAAACTAATTTTAATTTTGAAACCAAAACAACCCTAGAACTGAAACAAAATCGTTAGCCTCCTATTTTTTAGACCCCTTACAAGATTCAGTAGTCAATTTGGGCTTAAAATTTGTTGAAATGAAAATCCTGAAACTGGAACCCATTCATCCCAGAACCAAAACAAATTTTTTAAATCCCAAAACCAATCCCAAAACTGAAATAAAAATTTAGAAGAACAAAACTAAAACAAATCCGATCATCGACATTTTAGTTTAACCTAGACCGCTACCCATACGCAAAATAACGCCACTGGTTTTGTCGCCAACTCTGAGTAATAAACAAAGGCAACAGCACATGCATAACTCAACTACTATCAGCAATATACACACATGTAGACACACACACTACATCATCAGTTGTTGACGCATGCGCTGTTGCGTTTGTTTATTACTCAGAGTTGGTGACATAACCAGTGGAGTTATTTTGTGTATGAGTATCCGTCTAGGTTAAACTAAAATGCCGATGAATCCAATCCCGAAATGAATGAATTTTGATCCCAAAATTGTTTCAGACCCACAGCTCTGGCTCTGGCCAGTGGCCAGATCAGGGAGCAAGATCTCTAATAACCTAACCACCAGGGCATGTGAAGAAAACTGTACAAATATTTCTATACTAACTAAGCCATGATAATTGATTGAATAGGTAAATGAGTTATCACAATAGTAACAACTTGCAATCTTTTCTGCAAGAATCGCTAAAGTCATCATCATCATCATCATCATTATTGAACTTTGACCTGGTGAGCTGTTCAGCCTGTCTGGGAAACTGTAGAAGAATTGCTCGCCGATGTACCATCAAGTTTTTTCTTCGGTCTTTCTCTGCTCCTCCTGCCAGTTGGAGTGTATTCTTTGAATTTTTGAGAGGACCGTTCATCAGACATTCTATCAATGTTTTCACCCATTTCTTTCTGTAATCTTTCACTCATCTAATGATTGGCTCTGCTCCTAGCTCCTTCAAGATGCCTTCATTCCTTTTTGTATCTCATCTCATATATCCTGTAGTGGCTAGCATGAATCTCATTTCCGCTGCAGTTACTCTGCATTTTATATCCCTTCACATCATTCATGTTTCACTTCCATACGATTGTAGATTCTTATTTGAGTTTTGGCTCTTGACTTTTCTTGGAGGAATGGCTTGGTTTATGGCCACTTTCTGAAGGTTATGCATTGCTCTCTGCAAGTCATCTTTGTTGTCAGCAAAGACCACCCAATCATCATCAAATAGCAGGGTATTGACGTGGGTGTCATTGATGTCTAGCCCTTTTGGCTAGGTTTTCAGCCATTCTTTAATCATGTCCTAGAAGTAGATGTTGAACAGACTGCATGACATTGGGCATCCATGTCTTACCTGCACAACAATTGTCGATGTCGACATTTACATCCACTACGTTTTTTTCCAACATAATGATGGAAAAGTGATCAATTAATTATTTAGAAGGAATCTTCTGTCCATACAAAAGCCAGGTAACTAAATGAAAATTTTTGAAATTTTCTCATTATTTCTGATACCTCGACATGCCATGTTGACATGTAGATGTAATAAAAGTTTAGTAAACATTCAAAAATATGATCTTGTTCAATGAGGAAAACAAATTTTTTAGGGCATTGATGAAATTATTCACTTTTCCACAGTTTGGAGTTGTAGATGATATGATGTTGATATTGTGGATGTATTTGTTGATGCCGAATTTCACATCAACATTAACATTGACATGTTGACATGAACATGGATTAGTTTAGTACTCTTAGATAAAGTATTGCACCATCTTTGATATAAGGAATTTCTTTTCAAGTTTTTGATTATACAGACTTTCTGTCTGGACTTCTTCAGAAGTGGACTTTGCATCAATGCTGTTTTCAGCACAAGCAATAGCCACATCAGAAAAAAACATTTTTGGAAAAAAAAATTTAAAATTTTCAAACTCAAATTTTATAATTTTATGAAGCAGGTGGTCGACATAAATTTTGATGCGAATGTCAATCCATCCACATCCGTCACTTTTGGATGCCCCATGTCGATGTGAATGTCAACCCTATGTTGAGCCAATTGTTGACACGAATGCAGATCAACATCAGTTGACAATTACATCAACAATTAGCTCGACACAGGGTCGAAATTCACATCAACATGTGGCATCCAAAAGTGACGGATGTGGATAGGTCAACATTCACATCGAAATTAGCATGGTCATTGTTGTACAGGTACTCCTCTTTCTATCTTCTTTGCTTCTGACATGTTTCCAGATCTTACTCTTATTACATTATCTGTGTATATTTCTTCAATTAAGTGTACTATTTGTTTGTTCACTTCAATTTTCCTCAAGATTTCAAACAACTTCTTCCTTCATACTCAATTGTACTTATGCCCTCTGTGGACCGATGACTGCGACTAGCAGGGCTTCAAACCCGTACCCGTACCCGTACCCGAATACCCGAATACCCGAACGAAAATCCAACAATTTCTGTACCCGAACCCGTACCCGTACCCGAAAAATGAAATGAGGAATACCCGAACCTGTACCCGTACCCGATAGAGACTATTTTGAACCCAAATACCCGATAGATCGGGTACAGTTCGGGTATTTCACCTAAATACCCGAACCCGTACCTGTACCCGAACGTTTAAAATTTTCATACCCGTACCCGATACCCGTACCCGATCCTCTGAGAAATAAATCTGTACCCGTACCCGATACCCGTACCCGAAAACGTTCGGGTTTGAAGCCCTGGCGACTAGGCCCAAAAATGCCCACAAGACTGAGTGGACCAGACTAGACCTGACCCCTCTGAAACAATTTATGTAAATACTAACCAAATGGATGACCCTCTTCAGAAAAAGTATAAGAAACAGACCTAGACTGAAGACCTTTCTAAAAAATCTGATCAATAACTGTGGTTTGGATCCCAGTTACTTACATCCAATTTTTCAAATTTTTAATGCTAGTTTACGTAGATGCCTATTTCAATAAAATTTCCATTATGATTCAATTTCTTTTTAAGTTCCTTTTAATATTCTGAAATCAAAAATCCCATAAAGAAAAAGTGTATAACGTTCAACCATAACTGAAAATTGTTTCATTAAGGTTAACATCCCTACCTTATGAGGCCAGCTATGCAGACAGATAACATTCAGGAGCCAGACAGACGAGTCAGTGACTTGAGAAGCCAGCAGATGGCTCAGTATCCTTATGAGGCCAGACACTCAGACGACCTTGAGACACCAGACAAATGGATCAATGGCCCCAAAAGCTTAGCCAGACGGACACATGATTTTGAGAATCTATACACATGAGTCAATGACCTCGTGAGGTAGGACATGTAGGCAGACAACCTTGAGAAGCCAGACAGATGGGTCAATAACCTTAAAAGTCCGTACAAGGGCTACCTTGAGAAGCCAGAGCCAGACAGCAGATGGGTCAATGACCTCAAAAGTCCATACAAGGGCGACCTTGAGAAGCCAGACAGGCATACAGACAACCTAAAGAGACTATACGGGTAGGTCAATGACCTCAAAAGGTGAGACAGACAGGTCAATGACCTTGAGATGCCAGATGAGCAGACAGACGACCTTGTGAAGACGTAGGGTGGGAGGGGATTAATCTCAAAAGCTTCAAAATGATATTTCATTTATGTCGCTAGCATTAAGTATTAGTTTTTGAATTTTCGCCTTAATCGCAGTAGTTTTTGGCCAATCTTTTTACATACATTTTATTCAACCTCAAATCATATTACTCAAAACATAAAGTATATCGAGGTATACAATGCAAATAATCACTAAAAATACGTATTTAGGTAGATAGTAGGTACCTAGTAACTCACCTGTACAAGTTTCGGAGGCGTATTAATTAACCACTGTACGTCGATGGCGATTTGTATGGCGACGGCGAAAAATAATAAAAGCGCTTGGTACGGAGCAGGTAAGTATACTCCGCCGTTGAGGCTAATCAGAAATATACATTTGACTAGTAACGTTGAAAAAATTAACGAATACCCGAATCCGATTCCGAATCTGACTACGGCACACGTGCCCAATGTGGGCTCCGCGGTTAATATAGCGCTAACCGCCGAACACACGAATAATCCGGTAAGTAGCATTTGCCCGAGAAACAAATGCCTTCTGCTTGGCACCGTTCTCCACGTTTTGCACAATACGAAAACCTGAAATACACATTTTTTAAATTAGCAATCGGTATTTCAAGTTTTTCCCCTATCTTCAAAATCACAAAATACTGGAAAAAATTGAAAAATCAAAACCAAAATTTTAATTTAAGCAATTCTCCAACTTACTTCGAAGAGTATTATAAGCATCATGGTAAGTATGGAAAGTATAAGTAAAGGAGGAACCCATATTTCCCTTCGAAATAGACTGTTTTGGTAAGGTACTGGAGATCTGTGAACGGATATGGAGATTACGCCGTCATTCGGCTCTGTCGTCGGTAAGCTGTATACCGCCGATGTGGGTACCATGAAGAATTCCGTGCTCATTTCCAGCCTGCTGCTGCTGTAATTCGCGCCTCCGAATACTGCCTGTTCTAAAGCCATGGCCATGGCTTCTTCGCCGTCTTCCTCTTCTTCTTCCTCGTCTTCGATTTACTTCTGGAGGGCTCAGTTGGACGATCTTCATGTCAAGCCGACCATTTTTCAGGTTCTGCGAAAAACAAATCAACAAACACACCATTAGAAAACAGGGAGCAGGATTCTCCTTAAAATTTTACAAGGTACCTCGAAAATTTACACATATCTAAATTGGAGTTAGGTAATATAATAGACGATCTGGTGGTAGCCAATATATGTATTATAGACGGGAGTAATAACCACACGTATGATATAATAATGTATGATCGAATACAATACGAATAACTCGTATACACGTTCAATAGTCCAGCTAATACATAAAATAAAGACAACGTGTACCTACAATAACAATAGCCAGCCGCAGCCGATCCAATATCCCATAATACCAATGAATAGGGCACAACTACAATGCAACCAGCACCAGTAAGTAAGTGTGTGAGAAAGACACGAGTAAAAATGATAATGTCGAGTACCAGCAGCACCGCAAGCAAGATGTCCTGCCTTGATTCGTCTACAGTCTACACAGAGAAAGATCACTGTACCCAGGTGATTCTGTGTAGGCGATTCCGACTATGTATACTCATGCAGACGACCACCGCCATCACTTTAGGGTTCATTAGCTATAAAAAGCTTATTAAGAACGCCCGCACCTTGGTCTTGGTCCGGCCCTTTTGTTATTATTTTTCTTTTATTTTTGTTTCGTGTGTTCTTTTTCACTCACTACTGTTAGTGTTACGTGTCTGGTAGCATTTAAATTACATCATAGATATACACAAATAATAATCGCTACAACGAAACTATAAAGAATTCTTTTTCTCATTTAGGTCCGAAGGTTGGCGTCTCTTTTTTTTCTATCTTCGTCAATTTCGCGCGCGACTTCGTTATTATTTTTACTCTGTTTATTTCTTTTATTTTTCATTCTTCGGTTCTTTTTTCACGCAATAATATTACGTAATTACGTTATACTGGGATGTGTAATCATCCACCCACGTGTGCCATGCCACACACATGCTCGCGTATCACGAATCGATTGACAGAAAGTGTGAAGATCTGTGATCTATTTTCAAACATTACACAAAAAAATCCTTAAACAACATTTTTCAAAAATCTATCACAAAACCTGCATTTGCCCCCAGCAGACCATCACCTTCTCAATCTGTTCGAAAATTAATAGACAGGTACCTTCTTTGCTTCTAATTGATTTTTTTTACGTGGTACGAGTAGGAGTAATTTCAACGATAATGACGCTTTGGATGGTACGTCTATAGGTATACACCTTCCAGAGTCAATCGGATGTTTTTTCAAAATTCAACCAAAGGGTAATAGCCAACTGCTACATAGCCTATTGTCGGCACAGTACCGTAGGTTATGGTTACGAGTCACGCATCCTCCAGGCAATAACTGCAACCACTATTTAACCATTATTTATGGTGATCTAAGATGTGCCCATGCCCTGATCGACGACGCAGGCGCACCGATCTTTGAACTGTACGGAAAATTATGTGCTTTTTAATTGAATCTTTGGAATCGAATGTCTAACCCATGCGAGAAAAAGGCTGTCTAAAACCCAAGCGTTACTTGGTACGTATATTGAGCTATAAACGCGATCGTATTTCATTGTGGAATTTTATTATTGGTTCTTGGTCATCGTGTCATTCTTTTTTACTGTTAGAATGGACGGATGAGGAGAAGGCACCAAAGCTGGAAAGTAGTATTGGCGAGAAATCAATTTGAATGAAATGAAAGAAGATGAGAACATTAGGTAGGTACATTGGGAAATCTTCGCTGATAAAGTTTTAGAATTGGGTGAATTCATCCGCATGAAGTTTGAGTACGTGAGTCGGAAACGCGTTCATGGAGATTGGAGGGTTTTTTTGGGTCCAGGAATTCAATGCGGCAAGCCGCAGCTCTTGAAACCTCTTCCTTCTCGTGGAAACTGGGTCCGAATTCACTAAAAGCCTAAAATTTGGTGTTTTTTTGTGGCAAAAATGTGAATTTTTCAAGGATCAAATTTGAGTAAATGAGCCGGGAACGCGAACGGGTTCCTGGAGGGTTTTTTGGGTCGAGGAATTCATCTGTCACAAACACTGATTTGAAACCATATCTCACACAAACACTGCTTTTTAACAGTGTCTGTCACAAACATCGGTTTTAAGTGGTGTCACTAACACTGGTTTTAAACAGTGTCTGTCACTAACACTGGTTTTTTACTTGGGTTTGAACACACACCCACTGATTTGAATGGTGTCTGTCACTAACACTGGTTTCAAGCAATGTCTGTCGCAAACACTGGTTTTGAGCAGTGTCTGTCACAATTCACAAACACTGGTTTAAAACAGTGTTTGTAACTACCACTGGTTTCAACTGGTTTTAAACAGTGTCTGTCATAAACACTGCTTTGAAACCATGTCTCACACAAACACTGCTTTTAAACAGTGTCAGTCACAAACACTGGGTTTAAGTGGTGTCACAAACACTGCTTTTAAAAAGTGTCTGTCACAAACACTGGTTTTCTACTTGGGTTTGAACACACACCCACTGATTTGAATGGTGTCTGTCACTAACACTGGTTTTAAACAGTGTCTGTCACGAACTCTGGTTTCAAGCAATGTCTGTCACAAACACTGGTTTCAAACAGTGTTTGTCACTACCACTGGTTTGAACTGGTTTTAAACAGTGTCTGTCACAAACACTGCTTTGAAACCATGTCTCACACCAACACTGCTTTTAAACAGTGTCAGTCACAAACACTGGTTTTAAGTGGTGTCACTAACACTGGTTTTAAAAAGTGTCTGCCACAAACACTGGTTTTTTACTTGGGTTTGAACACACACCCACTGATTTGAATGGTGGCTGACTCTACCACTGGTATTTACTTGGGGTTGATGACACCCACTGGATTTGAATGGTGTCTGTCACTAACACTGGTTTTAAACAGTGTCTGTCACAAACACTGCTTTAAAACCGTGTCTGACGCAAACACTGCTTTTAAACAGTGTCTGTCACAAACACTGGTTTTGAATGGTGTCTGTCACAAACACTGGTTTTGAGCGGTGTCTGTCACAAACACTGTTTTTATACAGTGTCTGTCACAAACACTGTTTTTATACAGTGTCTGTCACAAACACTGTTTTTATACAGGGTCTGTCACAAACACTGTTTTTATACAGTGTCTGTCACAAACACTGCTTTAAAACCATGTCTGACGCAAACACTGCTTTTAAGCAGTGTCTGTCACAAACACTGCTTTTAAACAGTGTCTGTCACTACCACTGGTTTTTTATTTGGGTTTGAACACACATCCACTGATTAGAATGGCGTCTGTCAGTAACACTGGTTTTTAAACAGTGTCTGTCACAAACACTGGTTTCAAGCAATGTCTGTTGCAAACACTGGTTTTGAGCAGTGTCTGTCACTACCACTGGATTTGAATGGTGTCTGTCACTAACGGTGGTTGTGAGCAGTGTCTGTCACAAACACTGGTTGTGAGGAGTGTCTGTCACAAACACTGGTTTTTAGCAGTGTCTGTCACTACCACTGGTTTTTTACTTGGGTTTGAACACACACCCACTGATTTGAATGGTGTCTGACTCTACCACTGGTTTTTACTTGGGGTTGATGACACCCACTGGATTTGAATGGTGTCTGTCACTAACACTGGTTTTAAACAGTGTCTGTCACAAACACTGGTTTCAAGCAATGTCTGTCAGAAACACTGGTTTTGAGCCGTGTCTGTCACTACCACTGGATTTGAATGGTGTCTGTCACAAACACTGGTTTTGAGCGGTGTCTGTCACAAACACTGTTTTTATACAGTGTCTGTCACAAACACCGCTTTAAAACCGTGTCTGACGCAAACACTGCTTTTAAGCATTGTTTGTCACAAACACTAGTTGTAAGCGGTGTCACGACCGTAAGCAGGTGATATTTGGCAGTCCTGGGGTAATTTGGCAGTCTCTCAAACGGAGCAATATTATTGCATACTGCAGGCCTGATTAACACTCAGCAGTGTGCTATCACACCATCTAGGCTTCCCAAGTCCACAAACACCAACATTATGAACATATTTCAACTTTCAATGTAGAGAAATTGAAGTGGGGGCAGAAGCACTGGAGGGGTGTGGATGAGGGTAGCATAAAATTGGACTTCATATTCGTATTCGGGATGTTCGAGTCGTATGAAAATGACACCAACATTATGAAAATAGCTTAACTTTTAATATAGTATAAATTGAGGTGTGGGCAGAGGCACTGGAGGGGTGTAGATGAGGATAATATTTAATTGGTCGTCATATTCGTGTTCGGAGGGTTCGATTCTTATAGAAACGACACCTCGTTTACCAAAAACAGTACTTTACACCAGAATCCATTTCTACCCCCTCTGTAAGTTTTTTCAATTTTTGACCACGGCCCACCTCAATTTTTTTTTGAAAAAAACATACGTTTTTTAGGGGTCAAAAACACACTTAAAAATGCTATTCCCATTTTTGTGCCGAATCATGGTCTTCGCTAAAACGGGTAAACAAAGCTAAAAAACTCTATTTTGAGAGAAAAATATGGTGGGAGGGGGGGGTGAACATTTTTGTGGGGATACCTCTTAAGAATGTTGACAACATACTAAAAAATTTTAAAAATCGGTTCGCATGGTGCTGAGAAATTTTTTTTTATTGTAATTTCAGAAAAAGGGGGTTTCTCAAAAACGGTGGTGGGGGGGGGTCTGGGGGTCTGAAACTTTGCTGACGGAAGGTGCTCAAGGGTACCCACCTTCCATGCAAATATCAACCCTGAAGCTCTCGGGGGCAAATTCACCATACTTATCCAATCCACCTATATAGCCTTTGAGTAAAAGGTTGGAAAATGGATTCCGGGGGGGGGGGGGGGTCGAGGAATTCATCGCGATAATCGGTAGCTCGCTACAGTTCGATGGGTAGCCTGTGGAGTGGGTTTGCACAGTGAAATTCAGCCAAAACACCTCTTACGTACATCTCCCCTGAAAATGAACGTCATATTCGAAATCAATGTTTTACACATTTTATCGAAAAAATGTAAAGTACTTAGTTGTTCTACTATCGTCCCGAAACGTGTTGCAATTTCAAATACTAGGTATGTACCTCTACCTACGTACGTATTCAAAATTATACGACATTTATAAAAAAAATTTGATATTTTGATTTATTCGTAGGTACGAAATTACGAAAGTGGCTCCTTACCAATGACATAATATTTCAAAAATTTGTACCTTATACGTAAATTAGACTGTCAGTATTTTTAGGAAAATTGCACAATTTTTTACTCGTTTTACGTTGGTGTGTACCTACATAAATACCGAACACAAAACGTATTAATGCATATTCGGCTAAAAAGTTGCCACCAAGTTGTCATCGGCTAAGTATTTTATTCGAAAAAAATTGAACAGTTGACGAAATTGGTATTCAATTGAATAAGATGTTCAAGTTTTTGATAATTACTATAATGGCAGTTTGCGCACTGAGCTGCTTGCTTTTGGAGCAAATTAGCGCCGCTCCGAGTCAGGTATTTACCTACTTTTTTAAAAATCTAGATAAATAGGTGTCGGTACCATTAATTCATTATCTGATCCCGAATCCTTGGTTAGTTGGGCTCTACGGGTTCCCAAAGTTGCGAAAAAAAATAATTTTAGGAACCACTGAGTATTATTTTTAAAAACGTTTTCGACCCTGGAGGGCTGGAATTGAGGGTGTTTTGATTTTTGGAAAATTTGGAACCATCATTTTGAACGTACTCCTTTGAACCCCGCTAAAAAGCTTTTTACAGTTTATTAGTATCGAAAGACCTCCATCCTACCAAATTTAGAGCTCAATAAAATTTAGCGCTGGTACTCAAAAATCCAGTTTTCCAATTTTTCGTAATTTCGATATGTATTTTGGGAACCCCTAGAAAACTAGAAATCTGCGATTTGCGCCAAACGTAACGTTTTGAGGTACCATTGGGCTAAATTTAGTAGGATGTAGGTCTATTCAGATACTAATAAGCTGTAAAAAGCGGGTAGGTTCAAAATGCTGGTTCCAAAATTTTCCAAAAATCAACCACCCCCTCAATTCCAGCCCACGAGGGTCAAAAATAAGAAAATCACCTCACATAACGTTTATCAGGTTCAAGCAGATATTTCACGTGAATAAAGTTTTTGAAAATAATACTCAGTGGTTCCTAAAAAATTTTTATTCACCACGTTGGGAACCCATGGAGCCCAAAAAAATGGTTATTTTTGGGTCAACTAACCACGGATTCGTATTTGGGACATTTATTACAATATTTTAACAGTATTTCAGTCGATAACTGTCTGGGCCCAAAAACATGACCTTACCGCAACTCCTCCGTTGGTATGAGTAATGTCAAAAATTTATGGGAATTTTTTCCCACCGTCTTAATGTCAAACGGGAAATGGATCAATTTTTCCGTCGAGTTTTTCAACTCTGATAACGAAATTTCAGAAATAATAATTAATAAGCATTATGCATTTTATATTTCATTCCTTTAAAAATGTGGCATGGCACAGGTAATGGCAAGAATTTATTAAAATTTTTCACGATTTTGAAATTATCTTTTTCCCTCAAGTTTCTCTCACTTGCCCTTCTGCAATCAAATGAGATAGGTCGACAATGGAAATATTTTTCCATTTTCTCCTTTATTTTTCTACCACTTCTCTATACCTATTATACCTACTCTGAGTACCACATAGTTGAGAATCCTGTCATATGAGGAGGTACTTAGGTCTAGGTGCCTACCTACCTGAAATTTTGCCCGATTATTTACGATTTTACTGATAAAAATAACAATGACATCGTTATTTAAAGAATGACATAATTTAGTAACTCTTTATAACGATATCTATTACATATTTTCAGAAACCGCATTCACGACCTCGTAGTTCGTAACGCACGTAAATATCAAAAAGAGGATAACGAAATTTCGGCAATATCACTCCTGATTCACACCTAATACATTTTTACCATCCATGCAGTTAAAACGTTGAGTTTCGGGTAGCAACAAGAAATCAAACTCTGAAGATGGACACACGCACGAATAAAAATCATTAAAATCTATCTCAGTACCAATAAATACATAGTGTTAAGTGTAGAATAATTCAAATAAATGATTTTCCATTCTTTTAATTTCCAGAAACCTGCAACTGCAAGGGAGCAGTGTGCATGGTACAAAGTGGGGGCGAGTTTGCAAATTTAAATTCGAGATTGGTGCCAAAGGGAGGGGAGGGGTTCTGAATTTTCAATAAAAAAAAAACACTCACGCATTTAGCGTGAGAAGACCGGGTTTTCTTCAAATAAAAATCTTTTACGAACGAATTGATTCACTTTTTTTGAAACATTTGAACAGCAATTGATCTGTTTACAATCGAATCGAATCATTTATGAACGATTGACGATTAAATAAATTGATTGATTTCTTGGTGAATCATTCGCAAGCAAATCAATTAATTTACCATTGATTAGGTTTTTGTGAAACTATTGTTTCGGAATTGATCTGTTTTCAAGCGAAGTGAATCGAATCGAATCATTCACACCCGATTGGCGATTGACCAAACTGATTGATTTCTAGGTGAATAATTCGCGGGCAAGTTGATCGATAGTTACTGAATCATTCGCGAACGAATTGATTCGTATAAGTGACTCGTTCGCGAACAAATCGATTCATTTACTTAATTTTTTAGTGAATCATTCGCGAACGAATTGATTCATATAAGTAACTCGTTCGCGAACGAATTGATTCTTATAAATAACTCGTTCGCAAACGAATCGATTCGTATAAGTGAATCGTTCGTGAACAAATCGATTCATTTACACAATTTTTGATGAATCGTTCGCGAACGAATTGATTCGTATAAGTGACTCATTCGAGAACGAATCAATTCATTTACTTACTCAATTTTTGTTGAATCATTCACGAACGAATTGAATCATCTTTTGTGAATCATTCGCGAACGAATTGGTTCGTATAAGTGACTCGTTCGCAAAAGACAAAAGAATCGATTCATTTACTCAATTTTTGTTGAATCATTCACGAACGAATTGAATCATTTTTTGTGAATCATTCGCGAACGAATTGGTTCGTATAAGTGACTCGTTCGCAAACGAATCGATTCATCTACTCAATTTTTTAGTGAATCATTCGCGAACGAATTAATTCATAAATTAAAGAATTATCGGTTCAGCCGTTTTCTAGGTAATGAGTTTCAAAAAATGATGAAGAAAAAATTTGTCGCTTGTTAAACTCGGAAGCATTGATCTTTAGGAACATGATGGCGAAATGTCCGGCTAGTAGCCTACTTACTTACTTGTGAAATTTCAAATTCAATTTTTAATGAATTTTGTGCAAAGTGGATCACCCCATGAAAATTTCCAAAAGCTCAAATTTGTTTGGGATTACGCTCGAAAGCTGTAAAGTTTTGGATCATGGTGATCAGCGACCCAAAATTAGTCCAAAATCCGTTGCTTCTTGCGTGCAAAGTCGCAACTCGCGCCACCCCTTCTGAAACTGCAAGGTCACTACATTGTAGGTACATACTTAAAACACCACCAACCACTCAAAACAGGTTGATTGATGCACACCGGACACTCCTCTCACTCGTCTGCTACACCCGATGTAACTTCACTTCTCGCCTGACCTGGACTGGGAGTGTGGATCGGTGCCTTACTAATCGTCGATCGTGCTCATGACATTGTAATGGTTTATTATCATTACTAACTTGTAGTTTGCAGTACAGCATAATATAGAGACAGATCATAGAGGCTCGTTTCCTCCACAATGATGTATTTGTAACCCTGCCTCACTCCTTATCTTGCTGCCTGTACTATTCCTCTCCTTTTCCTCAATAATATGAGAATATACAGTATAGGTACGTATTTAAAAAATAATTTTAAAAAACTCCACGAATCCGTGAAATATGTTTATTCTCGACACGTGCACGTACAAACCTATGACCAGGAGGGGTTCTCTTATTCAACAATGTGTTTACCATACCATGCCCTTTGCTTTCACACCCTTCATGAACATACACATAGACGCAGGCACGTAAAAGTCTATAGACGTGTCAATATGTCGTTGAGCTCCTAAAACAATTGTAGTGTAATACTAAGTGTGTATGCGAAGGTATCTACGAGTACAATACTCGTGTATTTCTTATAGGCTTGCATCTTGTCTAAGGTATCGAACGGATACCTTTATGTACTTACTATACCATTTATGGTCTATCTAGGTCAGTTTTTTTTTTTTTACTTCATCGATAGGTATTAAATGTTGAATGTGCCCGGTCAAACTATACTATGCTATGCGATGCATGCGGCTTTGTATCACTCTAGCTGCTACAATACCACACGTAATAAGATTATCAAAATAACTCGTAGTCGTAGTGAGTGTAGATTTTGGAAAACCATCTCCATAATATTACGTCAGGGCCATTTATCTGGTCGATTGTTGTTGGAGAAAATCAATTATTTGTAGAAAGCGTTCAAATGTGAAACAGTCAGAGCAGCTATGTCCAATGTCCACGTCCGCCTCTGCCTCTTATAATTCCATTATCCAAACCAAATATGTGCGGTGAATCTTCTTCGGCTCGGGTAGCTTTATTGGCTAATATACTTATTCAGAGTAAAGTATACGTAGGATATGAAATGTGTGTGTGTGTGTGTTGTGTACTCAGGTACGAGTTCGAGTATATCGTTGCTTTATTAGGAAAAGGTCGTAACTACAATTTTTATAAAAAATGAGATAGTGGTATCATTGGAAAGAGAATCTTGTCCTCTACATGATGCAACACTTGAAATTGAATTTCGATGTTTTTTGTTCTCGTAATAGCCGAAACCAAATGGTTTTAAATACACGTTTTCAAAACTGTTACAATGAAAAGGTTCTAAATGATATTGTTTCTCAGATTGAACCTATTTCTTTTGATTTTTGTAATTTGTTGTTAAGAAAAGTCATTATAAACACATAATTTCACGTAATTTCACTGATAAATTGCAGAAAATCAACCTCATCACCTTAAGGATATCGTTCCTGTGTATTTCTTATGGGCTTTTGATGAAAAAAGCTTGACTTAAGGTGAAAGTTCCTTTGTTGAATTTTACTTTTTTCAGTTCAGAGTTCCTCAAATAAAGAAATGAAAAATCAGTGCTACCAGGATGTTTATTTTGAAAATTAGCAGGAAAATGATTGCAATAACCAAGTGTTCTCTTACCTCATCTAAAACTACCAAGTGTACTTGATAGAATGCTCTTTAAAAATTAAAATGCGTTTTCTGAGAAATCAACTTTCATGTAGTTACGACCTTTTCCTAATAAAGCAACGATATGTACTATGCTGTCATCATAGGTCGTAGGTACAGGTACGATACGCGTGTTTAGATGTTTACTTCGAGTACATATCACGTAAGAATAAAGGTTTTTGGTTCCTTTCCTTTACTTTCGTTTTTAATGTGCGATTTTGCGTGGTTTCCATATGGTCGACGATATGGTTTCTGGTTTCTGCGAATTCCTTTTTTGAACCGTTTGGTTGAGGTCAAAGTTCGAATTGATGAAAAACAGGCGATACTGACAATGAGATTGAGTGTTGTGGCTAAAATGACGACTGATTCGATAGGAGGGGGAAGAGAGAAAATTATGCTGAAAATTTAGACTACAAAAATTTTAAGAGGAGAGTTTTGGAAAATTTTCCCCATATGTAATTATTATTTCCAAAACTCCAATATCTTGAAACTGATAGAAGAACTGCTACAAACATTTTGAAATAACTCTGGAAATTTTGTATTTTTTTAGGGTCTCTTTGGACACAGGTGATAGAATTAAGTGTTTCAGGGCATTTTTTTTTTTCAAAAAATGATCCATAAATTTCAAAATGAGTGACTGAGTAACTGCAAACCAAAGGTTTTTTTTGTGCCAAATACAAATTACTCACATTTTTTAGGGCCTCTTTCAACTCAAGTAAAAAAAAGTAATGTTTTTGGTTCAATTTTTTTTCAATTTTTGAAAAATCTCATTGTCAGAAATTGGGGTACTTTATTAACTCTGAAAATTCACTTTTTTATTCCATATTCTAATTACTTACACTTTTTTGAACACTTTCAACACTAGTGAGAAAAAGTGAATGTTTTGGGGCCAAGTTTCTTTTCCAAAAATTGCTTCAAAAAATCTCAAAATGAGTGATTTGACGACTTCAAATTAGAGAATTTCCATTTTTGGACATATGTAGATATTCTAATAACGCGCATCACCTTAAGGACCCTTTCAACGCAACAACAGAAGATGGAAAATACATATTTTCTACTCGAAAAATGCATCAAAAATCTTCAAATGAGTTATGTTGGGTAATTTCAAAATGATGGAAATTTTTTTTCAGACCGTATTCAAATTGCTCACACTTTTTTATAGCCTCTTTCAAAGTGGGAAAAAGTACATTTTTTGGGCTCAAAGTTTTTCATAAAAAAAGGCTCCGTAGGTAAATTCCAAAATGAGTAATTAGGCAACTTCAAATCTCTGAATTGTCTTTTTAGACCACATTCTAATCACTAACACTTTTTAAAGCTTCTTGCAAGATTAAAAAATACATATATTAAATTTTCTGAAAATAAGTTTTTTTTTCTCAAAAAATGCAACAAAAATCTAAAAAATTTGCGATTGGGACGACTTTAAATCTGGAATTTTCTTTTCAGGCCATATTCCAATTATTCATACTTTTTAGGGTCTCCTTTCAAAAAAGTGAGAAAAAGTAAATGTTTTGAAACCCAAGATTTTCATCGAAACATGCTTCGAAAATTCCAAAATAAGCTATTATGCGACTTCAAATCTCTAAATTGTCTATTTAGACCACTTTTTAGTGACTAACAATTTTTAGGGCCTCCTGAAAGATTTTAAGAAAAAGATAGGTAAATTTTCGAGGGCCAAGTTTTAGTTGACAAATTTTTTTTAAATGTATGGTAACAAAAATGCAAATATTCTGTGATCGGGACAACTTTAATCTAGTACTTTTTTTTCATGCCATATTCCAGTTATTCGTATTTATTTATACTTTTTAGGACCTTCTCCTACAAACGTGAGAAAAATGAATATTTTGGGACCAAAGTTTTTAAAAAATCTCAAAATTGAATGATTGAGTGACTTCAAATCCGGATTATTATTTATGTACCTTATTCCAATTGTTCACTTTTTTTTGGGCCTCTTTCAACATAAACAGTGTCTGTTACAAACACTGGTTTTGAGCAGTGTCTGTCACAAACACTGGTTTTGAGCAGTGTCTGTCACAAACACTGGTTTTAAACAGTGACCGTCACTACCACTGGTTTAAAACAGTGCCTGTCACTACCACTGGTTCTAAACTGTGTCTGTCACAAACACTGGTTTTAAAGGGTATTGGTATCAAACACTGGTTTTAAACAGTGTCTGTCACCACCACTGGTTTTAAACAGTGTCTGTCACAAACACTGCTTTTAAACAGTGTCTGTCACAAACACTGAATGGTGTCTGTCTCTACCACTAGTTTTTACTTGGGGTTGATGACACCCACTGATTTGAATGGTGTCTGTCACTAACACTGGTTTTAAACAGTGTCTGTTACAACCACTGCTTTTAATCAGTGTTTGTCACAAACACTGGTGTAACTACCGCAGGTTCTATTTAAAAGCAGTGATCACACAGACACTATATAAAACCAGTGGTAGTGACAGACACTGTTTGAAACAGTGGTAGTGAAAGCCACTGTTTAAAGCCAGTGTTTGAGAAAGACACAGTTTAAAACCAGTAGTAGTGACAGACACTGCTTCAAAGCAGTGTTTGTGACAGACACTGTTTTAAAGCAGTGTTTGTGACAGACACTGTTTAAAATCAGTGATAGTGACAGAAACCATTTAAAAGAAGTGTTTATGACAGACACTGTTTAAAAGCAGTGTTTGTGACAGACACTATTTAAAAGCAGTGATCACACAGACACTATTTAAAACCAGTGGTAGAGACAGACACTGTTTCAAAGCAGTGTTTGTGACAGACACTGTTTAAAACCAGTGGTATTGACAGACACTGTTTAAAATCAGTGGTAGTGACAGACACTGTTTTAATGCAGTGTTGATGACGACTCAGTTTAAAACCAGTGGTAGTGACTTCTGTTACAAACACTGGTTTTGAGCAGTGTCTGTCACAAACACTGGTTTAAAACAGTGTCTGTCACTACCACTGGTTTAAAACAGTGTCTGTCACTACCACTGGTTTTAAACGGTGTCTGTCACAAACACTGCTCTTAAACAGTGTCTGTCACAAACACTGGTTTTAAACAGTGTCTGTCACATACACTGGTTTTAAGCAGTGTCTGTCACAAACACTGGTTTTAAGCAGAGTCTGTCACAATCACTGGTTTTAAGCAGGGTCTGTCACTACCACTGCTTTTAATCAGTGTCTTTCACAAACACTGGTGTAACTACCACAGGTTTTAAAATTTAAACAGTGTCTGTCACTACCACTGGTTTTTACTTGGGGTTGATGACACCCACAGATTTGAATGGTCTGTCACTAACACTGGTTTTAACCAGTGTCTGTCACTACCACTGCTTTTAATCAGTGTCTGTCAAAAACACTGGTGTAACTCCCGCAGGTTTTAAACAGTGTCTGTCACTACCACTGGTTTTTTACTTGGGGTTGAACACACACCCACTGATTTGAATGATGTCTGTCACTAACACTGGTTTTAAGCAGTGTCTGTCAGAAACACTGGTTTCAAGCAGTGTCTGTCACTACCACTGGTTTTGAACAGTGGCTGTCACAAGCACTGCTTTTAAACAGTTTCTGTTACAAACACGGGTTTTGAGCAGTGTCTGTCACAAACACTGGTTTTGAGTGGTGTCTGTCACTACCACTGGTTTTAAACAGTGTCTGTCACAAACACTGGTTTTAAGCAGTATTTGTCACAAACACTGGTAAGCAGTGTCTGTCACAAACACTGGTTTTAAGCAGTGTCTGTTACAAACACTGGTTTTAAGCAGTGTCTGTCACAAACACTGGTTTTAAACAGGGTCTGTCACTACCACTGCTTTTAATCAGTGGCTTTCACAAACACTGGTGTAACTACCACAGGTTTTAAAATTTTAGCAGGGTCTGTCACTACCACTGGTTTTTACTTGTTTTTTTTCAAAAATCTCAAAATGAATGATTGAGTGACTTCAAATCCGGAAATTTTTATTATTTATGTACCTTATTTCAATTTTGTTCACTTTTTTTTGGACCTCTTTCAACATAAAGTAGGTAAGTAAAAGTTTTAGACTTTTGGGTAATGTTTTAAATTCAAAGTTTTTCATCAAAAAAATGTCCAAAAAATCTTTTAGGTCACAAGGTCACATTACAATTATATCCAGTTTTTAGGACCGCTTTCAATCAACATTTTCTATAGGTAAGTGAAAAAAGTAAATCTTTTGGGTCCAAGTTTTGTTTTATTTTACCCCTCCCCCCCAAAAAAAATGCTCCTTAAATCGGAATGAGTGATTAGGAGATTTCAAATCGGCGAATTTACTTTTTAGGTTACATTCTAATCATTTCTACATTTTAGGGCCTCTTTCGACAAGAATAAAAAAAAGTAAGCAGGTACCTACATGTTTAGGGCCCATTTTTTTAATGCACCAAAGATCTAAAAATCCAATTAGGCCTATTTACACTCTTTACGAGTCCCTTTCAGCACAAGTTTACAAATATCAATGCGCTGGACCAAGTTTTTTTTTCGAAGAAATGCTCCAGAAAATTTGAATCTGGAAATTTTCTTTTATAGCCATACTTCAATTCCCTATACTTTCAAGTACACTATTTGAGAGGGCTTTTTCTCACTGTCCGGCTTTTTTGACGCCAGTTTTCTTATTGGTGGAATGGGAGGGGGTGAACATCGCCAATTTTTCAAGTTGTTAAATATTTCTGGCTCTTAATTCACTCCTTTACAATGAAAAAAAACCTCTTAAAAGGAGGGGAGTGTAAGTCGGAAGAGAATGGAGAGGGGAGGGGTTAAAATCTAGCAAGCTCTTCTATGATTTTGTTCCCGCGGAAATAAGACTATGGAGGTCATTATCGAACCTCCAGTAACCCTACTTCTGAATATACACGTTATTTTTACACAGCGTCAAATTTTTATCGGAAAACTTTTCAATTGCCATCGACTCACAGTCAGCTGTACATCTCATTAAAAAGATTAAAGATGAAAAACGAATCAAATTATCCCTTTTGGTAAGACAGTATGGCCAACACAGGCCACTATCGTGCTCGAATAATAAATTCGGACTGTTTACTCGTACCTAATATTAATGTAGGTAACTCGGAACACATAAATAATAAATACAACAGATCTCGTGCCGGGTGCCTCTCTTTTTTTTGCGGTTTCGACGGGTGTTTTAATAGTAGGCTATAAGAATGAACCGCAGACTACGATACATGGTTCGATCTTGACCTAGGTTTTTAAGAGCTGGGTGTCTCGAAAAAATTGCAATATAATTACTCGTATCCTATACCTATACATGGTATCTAACAGATTTCTTTTTTTGAAAAAATCACTACTTTTTCACTACTTTTTTCACTACCTGTCTTCAACTAAATTTTTAGAAAGCTCTCCACTCGACCCCCCCCCCCCTCCACACACACACACACACACACACACCCACAAGAAATTGACAAAATCAAATTTTTCACAGGAAAATTTAAAAAAAAATTGAAATTGAAAGAGAGTTTGAATGCAAAGTATTTATTAATTTCAATTAATTTTTTCTTAAATAATTTTGAAAGCTTTTGGTTCGGGTTTGAATTTTTCAACATTTTCACCATCTTTTTGACTAACTTCACTACTTTTTCACTACTCTCACTGTCCATTTTTAAAATCACTACTTTTTCACTACTTTCACTACCTGTTAGATACCCTGTATTTTGAAAAAAAAAAATATGACGCTAAAGTTAATTTGGACAATTCTTAGACCACTTTTTAGAAAATCTGAAATTTCCAAAATATACCCGAATGGCTCCAAAACAGCCTGAAACCACCTCCAATCGACTCAGCATATTAAAAATGGGGTACCTCTACCTAGACCTACTAAGTAAATTTCATTTCAACGACTCAATTGGGTAAAATGTTGTGGAAATTTCAATTTTCAAAAATCTGCTATAAGGTACTCCAGAACTACCTTTCAAAATGGTTCGAAACCGTTTCCAATCGATTCGTAGGGTCGAAAATAGGGCACACACCAAATTTAAGCTGTTTTGGTCTATTTGGTAAAATTTTGATTTTTGTCCATTTTTGACCCAGGTTTGGTTTTTTAAAAATTCATTAAAAATCAAAATCGTTTGTGAACTCAAAATTTTGATCTACGTTTTCCAAATTCGTATTCGGAAAATCAGATCACCTCAATTCAAACTTTGTAGACAATTATTTTAGCTGATTTTCAAATTCCATGATTTTAGAATTTTTTTTTTCTTTTGATTTGCCATTGAAAATAAAAATTCACGGGTGTAGAAGTGACTTACTTAACTTGTCTCATAAGGATTTATAAAATTACTTACTTATTCTCGTACGCGAGTTCATATTCTATCATTTTTGGAAGGAAATTTGACATTTGTACTCACCTGGAACAAAGAAAAATTAAGGTGGATTAGTTAGTTATAAAATTATTGGTCAATCAACAAATATGAAATAATAGTGGTCGAAGGCCAAAGTAAAAATTCTGACAATCTCCATATTGTTTAATAAAGAGCCAGAAATGAATATTCACATACAAAGTATCATGAAAATTACTCAAAAACATCAAAAATTGACGGACCATCAGAAAACGACCAAAATTTGAGGAAATGTCTCGTTTGGGTAAACTTTCACACAGACTGCTCAAATGCTTAGACTATTGAAAAATTAAATGATAATTTGTCAAAACTGCAGAAAGTGCCATAACATTCTCCAAATTGACCCCCCCCCCTTCCCTTCTTAATGTAAAATCCAATTTCATTTGAAACGTCAAGATTTTCAAAACTGAACATTCCACGTAATTTACAACTCAATTCAACACTTTTTGGACTTCTGATACCTAGTAGCAATTTTCTAGTCCATCTGTACCTTTAACAATGTATACGTAAGAGTTACCTACGAATCACATACGAGTACGTACGAAACCCAAGAAGAGAAAGAGGGGGTGGATCGGTATACAAGGCAAAGGGGGCGAGCTCTGTTCAGTGCTCAGATGGAAATTTCGCTAAATAGTAAAATGTTTACGACTTGGCGCGCGGTGTCTGCGTATATATAGATAACTCGATAACAACCCAATAAATCCCCTCGTATAGGTTATTTCACAATACGATTTAAATCTTTTATAATTTATGTTAATGTTTCCGTCGGTGCATTTTTTTTTGTTGCAGCTCCGCTCTCTCGCTCCTCCCCAAGCCGTAGCTCTCGGTTGGCCGACAGTTTGAACAGTTATGGTCACCGAGACCGCGCGCGATAAAAAGCTTTAAGAATTTTAATATTTACAGCTGTAAAGTAGTTAATTTACAATGCTCTGGACGGCCGCAGCCGCGTCGGCCGGCGCTCTTCCACCACGTCGTCGTTGTAGTGGTAGTTGTCCAGCTCCAGTACACATTATACGAGTACTTAGACTCGGGTACGAGTACCTACTCCTCGTGGCTCGTACGCAACATATGTAAGCGACTAATGCACGATTGCCAATGTAAATGTCATTCAGTCGCGCTCGAAACATGTTTAAGCGAATGAAGAAAAAGAAGAAAAAAAGAAAGAAAGAAAGAAAAGGACAGAAGAACGTTAAACAAAAGGGCGATAAATGCTCGTCGTGAATGTGGCGGACGTGCGCGCCTTGCCCGGTCTCTCGGCTCGGTCTCGCCTTGTCTTCTGCGATTATGGAAAAGAGCAGCGTGAAAAATTTATGTTTCACGATCGTCGCCTTGCGCCACCCCTTCTCTACCCCCTGTCGAACTGTATGGCGAATCGCAAACGTACATTCAATAAAAAAAATTGAAAAAAAAAAACTCATTTACCGAAATGTGTATTGCCAAGAAGGGGGTTTAAAGACTCGACAGCGATTAGTGAAATAAAAAAATTTGGGGGGTGAGGGGGTTGGGTGGACGCAGCAAAAAGCAAGATTTTTATGGAAATTATTGGTAAGAAGGTGATGGTTTTTGACAATTTCTGGCAAAAAAAACGAGGCTATTGGCATAATTTTTGCAAAAAAATTTTAAAAATTTGTAATTTTGACAACAAAAAAAAGAATTTCTGCCAAAATCAAAAATTTGACAATTTCAACAAGAATCAGATATTTTTAGAAATTATTGGCAAAGAAATTACCTACATTTCTTACAATTAAGTAAGTAGACATTTTTTTCTAAAAATGAATCTTTTTTGCAGTTTTTAGGTAAAAAAAACGATACTTTTTTTTTGGCAATTTCAAGTAAAAAAGCGAGACTTTTTAATTACTAAAAACAGCAAGAATTTTAAAATTTTTTTAGAAAAACGCAAACTCTGACAATTTTAACAAAAAGCCGAACTTTTCGAAAATTACTGGTAAGAAAGTGAAGCTTTTTCGTTAATTTCTGGCTTAAAAAAACGAAACTTTCTGTTTTCGAGTTTTTATTGGCAATTTCAAGGTAAAAAACTTGAGAAGAGAAGACCGACTTTTCGTAAAATAAAAATCTTTTACGAACGAATTAATCCACTTTTTTTAAACAATACATTCATTCGCGAACGAATCGATTCGTACAAGTGACTCGTTCGCGAACGAATCGATTCGTATAAGTGACTCGTTCGCGAACGAATCGATTCGTGTAAGTGACTCGTTCGCGAACGAATTGATTCATTTACTCAATTTTTGTTGAATCATTCACGAACGAATTGAATCATTTTTTGTGAATCATTCGTGAACGAATTGATTCGTATAAGTTACTCGTTCGCGAAAGAATCGATTCATTTACTCAATTTTCGGTCTAAAAATATAAAATTCAGATTTGTACTAAAATTTTGAAAATTTTTCATTTTCTGGTCAAAACATTTCTAAATAACTCCTTTCACATGTTCAATAAACAGCTTCCTTCGGCCCCCTACCCATATAATATTGGTCCTCTTGTGTAAAGATCCCCAAAGTTGAAAAACATGTTTAAAAAATCAAAATTTCTCAAATTTGTCTTTTAGAAGAAATTGTGTTGAAGAAAATGCGTTAGAGAAAGTTACGTTGGGAAATTCATCATTATGAATACAGTTTTCGAAAAAATGACATTAGAAAAATTTGTTATCAAAGAAAACGTGATAGAATCAAGTTTTTTCTGGTCATAAGTCGAGTTTCTTAAAGTTTAGGAGCGATTTCGGGTCTGCACATCCGAGACAGTGTTTTTAGCTCAAAAATTTTCAAAAAATTGTCCAAAAAATGATCTACAACTTTGAAAATTGTCTTTTCTAGTCATAAATCGAATTTTCTGAGGATTGGTGGCGGTTTCCAGTCTGAAAGGGTATTTTTTGAGCCCCAATAATTCCAAAAAATTGTCCAAAAGTGTGCGAAAAATGCGATTGGACAGCTGCAACTTTGGGTATCGTTTCTTTTAGACACAAGTCGGGGTTACTGAAGTTTGGGCCAAATTTTGAGTCTACGCATCTAAAATAGTATTTTTGTACCAAAAATTTTCAAAAAAATTGTCAAAAATAGTCGGAAAATGCGATTGGGCCGTTACAATTTTGGGAATCGTCTTTTCTAGTCACAAGTCAAGTTTTTTAGGGTGTAGATGCAATTTCGAGTCTGCGTATCCGGAACGGTATTTTCTGGGCGCAAAATTTTCAAATAACTGTCCAGAAATGGTCGAAAAAAATGCAATCGGGCAGCTACGACTTTTGGTTTCGTCTTTTCTACTCACAAGTCCAGTTTCCTAAACTTTGAACCCAAGTTTGAGTGTGCGTATCTTAAAAAGCATTTTTTGGGCCCAATATTTTTGAAAAATTTACCAAAAAAAGTCAAAAAATGCAGCCCATGGGCTGCTACATTTTTTGGAATCGTCTAAAATTCGTATTTCGACGAAAAAAAACGATTCCTGAAATTGTAGCTCTTCAATCGAATTTCTCGTCCATTTTTGGGCAAATTTTTTTGAAAATTTTGGGCTCCAAAAAACCCTTCCGAACACAGACTCGAAATCGTACCCAAACCTTGGGAGACTCAACTTATACGACCAGAAAAAGACTATTTTCAAGATTGTAGTTGCCCAATCGCGTTTTTTGCTCATTTTTGGACAATTTTTTGTCAATTTTGAACCCAAAAATAGATAACTTTTCGGATGCACAGACTCGAAATCGCTTCCAAAATCTAGGAAACTTTTTTTTCTCAAAATTCCAGTTTTTCAGATTTCGTTTTGAAAATTTCAACGTTTTGTAAAAAGCAAAAATTGAACGAAGGATTTTTTTCTCGCATTTGTGCTTTGAGCATAAAAATTGAAAATTTACAGCAAATTAAAAATTTTTGTGTTTTTGATTCAAAATTTTGATGATTTAATCATAGGTACCTAATTTTTTTCAATCGAAATGTGATTTTCCGAGGTTTTAAAAAAGAGTTCAACTTTTTTGACAAAATTAGAAAAACTTATAATTTTTGAAATTAGTTGATTACTTACGAGATTTTGGCTTAAAGAAAAAACTTTTTCAATCAAAATTAAAATTTTTACACTTTTTTCAAGGCAACGTTCTTGCATTCTTGTCTCAGTATCTTAAAAATTTTCCTTTTTCCTGTCAAAATTACACGTTCTTTACAATTTCTCACAAGTCCGATTCAATATGATGGATTTTTCAAAAATTTTGAATCATTTTCGAAAATTTTCCCATTCAGCAAAGGTAATATAGACATTCTCATGTTAATAATTATGCAAGTTGGAAAATATTTGCACAAAAATGACATATTCCTGCGGCTGCATTTGGTCTCCTCACGTACCTATACGCATCTATAAGTATAAGATGTATAAATAGTAATCTTAGCCGAAAGGGCCGACTTGCCAAGGAGGGATGTGTTGGGAAGGGGATCAGGTCGCTACAGATCGTGATTATGCGAGATGATGTAGGCTCGCCAAGAGGTGATTGACCGAATCAACCAGGGTTTTGTTTTCATTTATGCATAAGATAGCTTTTGTGTTTGGTTTTGAATTGCGAATACGTACATATATAAGTATAAGTACTCGTACATCTCGGCTAGCGAGAGAGGGGCGTGAGGCGCCGACCATGCGAGCTTCTCCTCTATTGTGATAAATTGATCGCGGCAACGTGCAATGTGCCTCCGCAGGCTTCTTCACCAAGCTACGAGTATACTCTTTAGTGGGAAATTTCGCTGGGCAAATTTTTACTTCGACTTTATTGAAAGAGAAGATCAGCAATAACTCGATGCCTTTAAGCTAAACATAGCTAAGTATAAAGTCAAAGAGAATCTTTCTAAATAACACGCGACGTGATCGTTGATGGCGTTGAATGACGAGTACGTTAATCGAGTAGGACTATGTACTTGCAGTGAGTTACATATGTAAAAGTATGTATGACTAGTGTTTCTCCCTGCTCTCCTGCCGCGGTCTGCAGTGCCTAAGGCCGCGACGACGTTGCTGATTCTTCATCGTATACGCGTTCCGATCAGCTAATTATAATATTTACCTGGAATAACGGTAGTTAGGTGGTAATGAGAGTGTTACTTTGATTAATGATCTTTCGAACCAATAATATAAGTAATATTCGACGTACGCGATAAAAATATCGTTCGCGTAAGGATTCGGTAACAACGATTAGGTTATATTTTTTAATTAATTTCTTTCTACACATTGTAAGTTGTGCGTAAGTAAGCTTAGCATACCTACTTGGAGGCTGCAACATGTGAGAGTTGTAATTAATATTACGTACGTGGAAAAGTGTCGGAACGATTTCATATTCGCGATTCCGAGATCCGAGTTGATTGATTGGAAAACAAAGGCGGAGGGAAGGGGAGGGAATACGAAAAGTGTTGAAAAGATATACCTAGTAATACTTATACCCATGCAATCGGGTTGATCGCGATAAAAAAATGTTGCAGGATTTTGACCAAATTTAGTGGAGACCTTCACTTTGAGTTGAAAGTTACCCCAAAAAAGTTTTGGCTCTTGAGATGACCCTGAAGGGTATATATAGTTCTTCATTTCTTCAAAGTAGGGGAATTTTTGAAAAAATCCTGTTTTTTTTTGCTCTAGCCCCTGCCCAACATGTTTTGGGAAAAATGGTCTCTGCGTCGACCTAGACCTTTGCCATCAAAATTCAAGACCACTTCTAGGGTTTTGCTGAGCGGTTGAAAATGTTTTCCTCTCAAGTATTTGGTAAAGGCGAAACGTGGAATACCAAAAAAAAATTATAATGTTTTGGCTGTTTATCTCAATGTTTTGAAATTGGCAATGGTGGCCAAAAAATTGTTAAAGGTCTGAAAAAGTATTCATAATTTGTTGATGTCTCCCCCCCCCCCCGCCTCGCCTCTCTGTGTCACATAAGGTCAGAAAGTCAACAAGTTTTTTTCTGATTTTTATGTATTGTAAGGAAGTCAGCAGATTTATTTTCTTCAAATTTTCAAAAGTCAACTTCGCAAAGTTTTTTAAATGTGCCATGTTACAGAGTCGACTATATTTTTTCCAGGTTTTCAAAACTCGACTAACTGTCTTCAAGTTTTTAACATTTTGGAAAGACCCCCACCCCCCATTCCGACGCAAAAAACATCCGTGATAGAAACTATGATTTTTTTCAAAAAAAAAAAAAAAAAAATCTAGTTTGAAAGTTTCAGAACTGCTCCAAATGGTTTGAAACCGTTTCTAATCAATTCAGTGAGTGAAAAACTTACTTTCTTTCTTTTTTTTTACAAATTTTCAAAAATTTAATTTTTTTATTTAAAGTTCTGCCTTTTGCTGAAATCGTCGATATCTCAGATTTTGTCAAAATTCTCCATAAACTGTATTTTTTGCTAAAAATTAGCCAATTTGGCAAAAAAGTTTTAGTTTTTTTCCTAAAAATTTTCTAAAAGCCTGTTTTAGCCGAAAAAATCTGAAATTCTCGATTTTTCACCGAAAAATTGTAAGAAACGATCTCACTTTCTCAACAATTGAAAAGTATTGTATTTTTGAAAAAAAAAAGTTTTGTTTTTCGCCAAACATTGCTAAAAATTTCAACTTTTTTACTTGAAATTGCCAAAAAAATGCAATTTTTTACTTAAAAACTGCAAAAAAGCATCACTTTTTGAAAAAAAAAATCTCCAAGAAATACATAATTATATAATTAATTTCTATGCCAATAATTCCCAAAAATATCTAATTTTCGTTGGAATTTTCGAACTTTTGCTTTTCGACAGAAATTCTCATTTTTTTCAGCAAAACTGCTGAACATTTCTATACTTTTTTCCCAAAAAATTATGTTAATGTCTCGTTTTTCTGTCAGAAATTCTTTCCAATAATTTTTCAAAAATCCTACTTTTTGCTGAAATTATCAAAGTCTTGCTTTTAGCCAACAATTGACAAAAAATGCTAGCTTTTTATAAATTTAAAAGTCTCGCTGTTTTACTTGACATTGCTAAAAAAAAGTCTCGTTTTTATTACCTTTTAAATATCCTGGCAAAATTTCTTTTTAAAATTGCAATTTTTTGCCCAAAAGTGGCCATTTCAAAATTGAAAAAATCCAAAAGTGGCCACTTGAAAAAAAAAGATCAAAGTTTCACCAAATTCAGTGCTTTTGACCAATTTTTCATCCAAAAAATAACTTCAGCAACTAAAAAAATTCGAAAAAGTGACTAAAATGTAACCCAAAAAAGTTTTAAAAACCTGTGAAAAACATTTTGATGTACTTACCCAGAAAAAAAATTAGAAAGCTAAGAAATGTAGGTACTCGTAACTTGTTTACCAATAATTCTCAAAAATATCCAATTCTTGTTAAAATTTGCCAAATTTTTGATTTTGGAGAGAAATTCTTTTTTTTTAAGCAAAATTGCTAAAGATTTTTACTTTTTTTCTAAAAATGATGCCAAAGTCTCGTTTTAGTTATGCATAACTTTCTTACCAAAATTATTTCCAGAAATCTTGCTTTTTGTGAAACATTAAAAAATTCTCACTTTTTCACAAAGTTGCTAAAAGCTGTCGGTTTTTTTGTGAAAAGTTCCAAAAAGTCTCTTATTTTTTTCAGAAATTTGTCCGAAAATTTCGCTTTTTTGCCAGAAATTTCCAAAAAGCCCTTCCTTCGGTTAAAATTGTCACTTATAAAAGTCTCACTTATTGCTAAAATTTTGACCCCTGGACGAGTATACTCGTCCACGGTACCGGATGGGAATCAAAAAATAGCATTTTTTCAGGGGTTTTCAACTTTTTTAACGCAGATACGTAAAAATAGGGGTCAACTAGGTCAACATCACCAGTCAAAACTTTTTTTCATGTTTTAAATCAAAAAATCGCATTTTTTTGCTAACTTTCAATTTTTCAAAATCGACTTTACGAAATAATGCCACACCAATTTTTTAACATGTTGTTCAGCGTGAAAAGTTGTCCATAATATATTTTTTTCAGAATTTCTAAGAGTCGGAATGATATGAAAACTACGTTTTGAAACATACCAAAAAGCCTTTCAAGACCCCTAACTATTGGGAAAAGTTCCATTTTGATCGAAAACTTTGACATCCCCTAGCAGCCTTTAAAAAGGGCTAGAGGGCTGCGATTTGCGCCATTGGTCATCACTTGCAAAGGTCTTTCTACAGGGAAAATTTTATAAAAATCGTCGACCCCCCCTTACCACTTCTTGGTTGAATTGACGTGGAATGACCCATTCACGATACTCCCTCCCAGGATGTAGATGAAAAAGTGTTTCTGCTGTCAAAAATCATCATTGGCTAGTACATAGGAGCTGGCTAATTTCAAGTTAAGGTATTCGACAGAAATTCTTCTAATCTCGTCTTTTCAGCATTTCACCAACATCCACGAAAAAATTTAAATTTCTTACCAAAAAACCAGAACACCAAAACGAGCTAAGCCATCACTTTGACATGCACAATATCATACCCATACACCACAGGCTACCGCCGGAGCACATTCTGCTCAACATCTACATATACATGCTGCATACTACACTCTCGCTGCAGCCAATGCAGCCACAGCACCCAACCGATACCGCATTTTTTCCTCTTTATAGGTGCACGTTCTCTGTCACTTGAAATAGACTGGGTAAAAAAAAAATGAAATAAAATATCCATTGTACGTAGCTATAGCCTAGGTAGAGAAGTATACCTACTAGTACAATATGGCATAGCAGAATGTTAGAGCAGCCATAAAGTACGCTCGGCCATATAATTGAATTATTGTATCTCGATAAGGCTGCGGCATTAATATCGCGCAACATGTGCGAGGATAATTTGTGATGGAGACGGCTAGAGCTATAGATGGGGACTGTGTGTTGAGCTGGCTCTGGCTGCATGGCGCAGCGCGACGACTTGGAATTAAAATATTTTACGTCCAGATCGTTTCGTAAATTGTACATGGATAAGTTAAAGGTAGGTGCCTGTGTCTATATGGCCGAGCCAACTGCTCTTAAAAAGATTGTCCTTCGACGGGCACGTTAAATAGCCGACGATAATGAGATTTTAATTTGATATCCGAACCATACTCGTAAGTGAGGAAAAAAGAAAAAGAGAGAGGACAAGAAAGCTAAACAGAGCCACCTTATATGTATGGTACGAGTAGATATGCATATACAACGTTCGAATATGTCGCACATCGTCATGTCTCAAAGGTGTCAAATTTTCCATCGCGTCGTGGTACGCAGACGTAGAAGTTTAGAAATACTACACATATTTCCTATATTGGTATGCGTGTAAAAGGGACCTGTAAAGCACCTCTCACTGTCCAATGTCCATAGGGGGGCTAACAATAGACGCGTAATCGTTAATTTATCGTTATGAGAGATTTACATACGATTAGTGTGAGCACGTACCTTACCTATATGTGGCCACCATAATATGCTATCTATGGTCGCATATCGTATGGGGCCGTTATTATAGTACACTATTTCAAAGTCGAACCGGTTCCAAATAGAGGAAATTTTTCCTGTTCGTCTCTTTGACGGTTTTATGGGGAGTTTGTGGTGTAATTGCGCTATGTGCGGCGCGATGAAATAGGTCATTGTAGCTTTTAAAACCAGGCAACGCGAGATGAAGAAGCTGAAGCTCCCGAGATGATCGGAAATACATCCACGATGACCGTCGTCGTCGTGTTGCGTAACTTAACGGATTTAACTCGTCGCGGGATCACGTATGCGCTCTACGGAGGGATAACACGTCCGAGGGATAAGTGACCATTTGGGAACCGGTTAATGGACCATAATCTACGTTACTGTGGTGATAAGAGTCTCGGGTTATGGCATGCTATAGGTACTTACTGGATACGTTCGCCTCACGAGTTAGGGGTCACTGGAGCGAATGTCCATTCCAGATGAAAGGATGAAAAGTAATCCGGCTTCAAGCTCCCTGTTTGAAGCCATTTTTTTCATCTTTTATTGAAGGAAAGGAGGACCCAAAATTTACTTTCAAAGTAACCTGATTTTGATGCAAGTAACAAGAAACCTCACCAGTGTACAACCGATTTTTTTTAATGTAAAAGGATCCCCAAGATGGTCTGCGATAAAATTTACAAATGCTTAAAAAATAAAAACATTTTTGAAAAAAACATCATTTCAGGCTGTTTTGTACCAATAGACCTAAATTTGATGGGAAAGAAAAGGTACCTATTGTAGGACAATGATCCTGAATTTTTTTTCAATTTTTTCAAACCCTCAACAATGATCTCAAAATTTACTTTGAACAGTTCAAATACTCATTGGAGGGGGCGGGGTAAAGTCCGAATTCTGGAAGAAGATCGAGAAAATAATTTTTGCATTTTTCAGCGTTTTTTCTACAACTGATTAATTTTTCAGAATTTTTCAAGCAGTGGGTACGTGCCGCACCATCCTCATAAAACAATCTCGAAAACCCATGTTTCGATCATATTAATGCAAAATAAATACCTATAAATACATACAAGGTGTCTAAAAAAATTTCAAAATGAAAAAGCAGCACTTTAGAAAGACTTTTGATAGGACATTAATCAAACAATTATGTTTTTTGGGAGGGAGGAGGGCGTTGGGTCAGTATTTTATGAGTCAATTTTTCGCTTTTTTCAAACGTCTTTGAACATTCTAAGATTTTTTCGAAAGGTGGAGGGTGTCAAAGAGACCTTTTTTTAGAACCCTCTCCCCTCCACAATTTTTTAAATGAAAAAATCTGGTTTTTTGATAAATTTCACATGGTTTTACATTTTATCCAGGGAATTTCGAAATTACCAACCTTTAACAGTTCCCATCTGACATAAAAAATGATCCTACTTTGAGAGGCCACCGTTTCACAGCAGGGGCAGGTGAAAACTGAAAAATTTTTTGGGGCCAATTCAACTCTAAATCTTCAACATGATATTTCAATTTTTAGCAAAATCAAAGACTGCATAAATTTTTCAATCCACCCTAATATATAGGTAGGTGCAGGTACAGTGGCGTAGCCAGGATTTTCTCAAAGAGGGGGCAAAACCAGATTTTTAGGCATGAAAAATCGAAATGAGGGGTAATTTTCTGGAAATCTATTGTAATGTGTGGTGATTTCATGAAAATGAAGGCAAAATTACTGCTCGAGCGAAGCGAGAGCGAAAATTCTTGGAAAAAATGGGTCCAAATAACGAAAAAACGTCCATATTTGCATGTTTTCTTTCAAATTTTCGCTCTCAAGGGGGGGGCATGGCCCCCTTCGCCCCCCCCTCTTGGCTACGCCACTGTGCAGGTAATATGATTTGTTTGTAATTTAGGAGAAAAATGGGGTGGTCGACATTTTAATTAGAGCACTTTTCAAAAGAAAATTTTTTTGAGAAATTTTTTCTACTTGACTTCATCAAATTTGAAAATTTCTTATTTCATTGAATTCCTCGTCTTTTTTTATTCTCGAAATATATCTTACATAATTAAAATCACATAAACCACCGAAGTCATAAAACACAATGTGAGAGGCGCCAAAAAGTTTTTGGCTCTTCAAAAACAACTTTCTGCTCTATCTAAGATTACGATTTTGGTGTCATTCGTTTTGTCTGTGAAAAAGGAATAGGAATACATTTTTTCCGGAAAAGTTTCGGCATCATTTGAATGAAATAGGCAGGTGTTCGGAATTAGAGTAGTCGTCGGTATTAGGGCACCTTACTTTTACTTATACTCTCAAGAAATATGAAAAAAATTCAAGACTTTGGTGATTCAATCCGATGAAAGAAAAAAACATTAGTTCTTAATTTTCAAGGTTGGTTAACACTAAAATCCAAAATGAAAAATTCTCACCTTTTTTCGTGCTTTTTTTCAGCTTTTGATCCTTGAAAATAAAATTCAGAAAAAGAAGCGAGAACACTTTATAACTGCCAGAAATGGTAAAATTTGGAGGGAAGGGAAGGAGGAATATTAGTTTTGGGACTATTTTCCTTCATTTTTTCTGAAAATGAATTTGGAATTTTTAAAAGTTGAAGGCCCCTCTTTACACCAGATTTTTTTAAGACACAAAGAAAAACACGAAAAAATCCAATTTTCCTACGCAAAAATGTCACATTTTTGTTTCAGAATTTTTCCAATTCATCCATTTCTCAAGAGAAATTCCACTTTCAGCCTGCCAAGCTATATTGGTTCCTCTTATAGAGCGCCCCCCTCCCGGGTTGGAGAAAATCAAGAAAAATTAAATAGGTAAATCACTTGGGATTTTTTTGAAAATTTCCCACCTCTGTGTCATGCAGAATAATATTTTAAATACGTAACACAATTTTGTCAACTTAGGTTGGAGAGGGGGGCTTTTCAGCACGACCTAATTTTAATTTGGAAGCCTAAACTTTTCATAACCTTTTTTTGACATACAAACCAACAATTTTGAGGGGGGAGCAAAGAAAAAGCACAAACATCGTTCAAAAAAATGTATACAAGAACATTATACACATGTGTATATGCACGAGTAAGTTGGATTGTGAGAAAAATGTCGTATGATTTTGACCAATTATTTCAGTAGGTACCATTTCGAATCAAAAATCACTCAGAAAAAAATTTTAGCTCCAAAGGTGCCCCTGAAGAGGAGATATGGGTTCCTACTTATGAAGGGAAAGTCTCCTTTCTCAGGAAAGGTTTAAATCGTGGATATGTTTCTTGCGCAAGTCAACTCAACGCTTAGAACTTCACATTTTGAAAAAAGTCTGAAAAAAATATCAGAAAAAATTGTTGAAAGCTTTTAGCACTTTATTGACTTTATTCAAAGTTCTCACAATTTAATCAAAATTTCGTTGATAGAAACTCAACTACATTTTTTTTCAAGTCTTCTAAATAAGTCTGACAAAATGTCAAAAATTCATTTTCGAAAGTTTGCCAAGAATTCGTCATATAATTTCTTTTCAAGCTCCTAACAGTCTAGATCTAGATACTCTATATACTTACTTAAAATTGATCAAATTTTTCAATTTTTTTGAAAGTTTTACGTATTAAAAGCTCAAAAAGTGACCACCCAACCCCCCTCCCCTCCATCCTGAAAACCTGCACTGTATCGGAGTGTAAAAAAATTACGAGAAATGATTCTTACATAGGATGTAAAAAATTGGTTAAAACAAAGTAAAATTTTCCAGTCCCAGGTCGAAAATTTTCTAAATAGGTAGCACCTCCCTTTGATGAAAAATTTTCAAAATTTCTTTATTTAGGTTTGATTTCTTTCTATTTTTGAGAGGAGGTCATTCAAAAGGGTCGACATCGTTTGGGAGACCCAGGATGGGGTTTTCTTCAAAAGTGAGTTATTTCGTACATATTTTATAACATAAAACAAAAATAGAAAATATTTTTACAAAATGTGCGCTGACTTAATTTATAGAGTATCTTGCCAAAAAATTGAGTAAATTGAAGGTAATTTACGAGGAATTGATTGTCTTGAATGTAAGGATATTGGCACCATAATTTAATCACATTTCAAAAAGTTACTCTTGAATTACCACTTGTGGATTCCATTTTTCTGCAAATCGATTTGAACTTTTCGAAATCAAAAATAGATTTTAAGGTCGTTGCTGAGGTGACGAAGATTTGAAAAAATTCAAGGTCATCACCCTCTCATGAACCTTTATTTTCGAATCACGTTTGGGCCATTCCACGTCAATTCGACCAAGAAGTGGTAAAGGGAAGGAGGGGGAGGGGGGGTCGACGATTTTTTTGAAATTTTTTCTGTGGAATACCCTTCCGAAGGGATGACCAATGGCGCAAATCGCAGCCCTGTAGCCCTTTTTAAAGGCTGCCAGGGGGTGTCAAATTTTTCAGTGAACTTGAATTAATATCATCCATTTCAGAAGTGGATTACTCGATAACTATACCAAAATGGATTTTTTTCCAATAGGTATGGGGTTTGAAAGGCTTTTTGATGGTATCATAAAAATCAGTGTTGCCACTTTTTTTCGTATAAGAAAAATTTGCTTGAAAAGTTTCAAAATGTAGATTTCATATCGTTTCGAGTCTCAAAAATTCTGAAAAAAATATATTATGGACAACTTTTCATGCTGATCAACATATCAAAAAATTGGGATGGCATTATGTCGAAAAGTAGATTTAAAAAATCGAAAGTTTGCGAAAAAATGCGATTTTTTTATTCAAAACATGAAAAATAGTTTTGAGTGGTGAAATTGACCCATTTGACCCCTATTTTTGCGTATCCGTTGAAAAAGTTGAAAAAACCCTTTCACTCGATGAAATGAACTCATCACAAAAAAAATCAAAATTCGAAAAAATTCAATTTTCAATTTCATACATCAAAAAAAGTTTAAATTCATTCTGTTGCCTTATTTTGACCTCTATCTGACGTATTTCATAAAAAGTTGATGAAAATCACAAGGGGTTTTTCAACTTTTTCAACGGATATGTAAAAATAGGGGTCAAATGGGTCAACTTCACCACTCAAAACTTTTTTTCATCTTTTGAATAAAAAAATCGCATTTTTTTCGCAAATTTTCAATTTTTTTAAATTGACTTCACGACATAATTCCATCCCAATTTTTTGATACGTTGTTCAGCATGAAAAGTTGTCCATACTTAATATATTTTTTTCAGAATTTTTGAGAATCAGAACGATATAAAAACTACGTTTTGAAACTTTTCGAGCTAATTTTTCGTACAAAAAAATGTGGCAACACTGATTTTTATGATATCACCAAAAAGCCTTTCAAAACCCCTACCTATTGGAAAAAAATCAATTTTGGTAGGTATCGCGGTTATCGAGTAATCTAATGCTGAAATGGATGATATTTCAAGTTCACTGAAAAATTTGACACCCCCTGGCAGCCTTCAAAAAAGGGCTACAGGGCAGCGATTTGCGCCATTGGTCATCTCTTCGGAAGGTCTTTCCACAGAAAAAATTTTAAAAAAATCGCCGACCCCCCTCCCCCTTACCACTTCTTGGTCGAATTGACAAGGAATGACTCTTTTTGAATCAATCAGTTGAAAACTGCCTGAAACGGCATTCAACTCCTGTACACTCGACTCGAGTCTCTCACACGTCAACATATGAAGTCTGTCGCATACTCTAGTGCCACACAAAAGCCAATTACGCTGACATAACGTCCACTTCACCGGTCCATGATCCGTTCACCTACATACCAACTCTCCAGTAGTACCTCAGACGAATAAAATATCCGACTTGGAAGCGTCATCTCTCATCTATCGTCACAGGAAACGATCCTGTTACAGGAACGAACAACGAACCACTTGTTGCATTTTTTTGCTTTACTCATCTCTCTCTACAGTTCTGCAGGAGTGCAGGGATAGCTCATACGGTCATAGAATGACATCGTATGGCCTGCGGTGAAAGCACACACGAATTTAAATTTTTTTGCAATTCATGGCCAGGGCCTGAGCATCATCATCGGTCGACTCGGGTTCCCGTTACAGCAGCGGTTCTAAGTGAGCGCGGCAAATTGATAAACTAGAGGCGTTTTGAAAACCGCCCACCTTCATATATTACACATTGGCGAAGCCGCACGGGCACCGCTCCGGTCCATATTACGTGTGAGAATATTCGTATATTATAGACAAGTGTCTGTCGGTATATGTACAGACAGAGGTACCTGCACGTAAAGCTGCGCTAAGAAAGTGCCTCAATTTATTAACTTTCCATTGTATTTTTTCATCAAACGGTAATATTTCTTTTGATATATACGCGAGCAGCGAGCAACGCGTGTGTGTAGAAGTGAAGTACACACACACGTTCGCAGTTTTCATAATTCTTTTCACTCTCGGTGTATCAGCAGCAGATAGTTAAGATATACCCAAGAGACAATATCCACACTTCACATTGTCTTCGCTCACCATAGTACTCGTACATATAGGTACCAGATACAGTATACCTATTAAGCAAACACGTAATCTTAAACATTATTCTACACATTTTTTTTCATTTCTTGTATTTCGTGAGCGCCTTTTTGTCTGTGTATATGGAATCTATTGTTTATATTTTTCTCACGTGGTCTAGCTCTTCTCGGCTTCCACCTCCGCCCCTCCTCTACGTGGTAGATATAATTTAATACTCTCGTCAAATCATCGCGTTATTTGCTGCTGCGCTCCTGTGAGAGTACCTGCCGGAACTACTAATTATCGCTTTTATTTTTACCAAACTCGAATTAATATTGTAACGGAATATTTTCGCCTATTTTTAAATACTCGAGCTCTGCAGTAGGAATGAATAGGTAGGTACCTCCTTCGAGAACATCTTGTAACGTCTATTACAGATGTTTCCTCAACATCGTAGAATCGTTTATAATTATTTTTTATTATACTGCTTTCGACATAAATATTGCATCTTTTCGATGTGGAAATTGAACATCCGACAAAACTCGAGTATCATTGTACAGCTGCACAGCCTTGCCAAAGATTGTCAAAAACTCTATCTGGCTATAGGTAAATGATTTTTCACATTTTTTTTCGCCATCTTTTCTTTTATATTTTCATTTTCATTCGGATGTACTCGTATTTTCACTTTTCTATTATATCATCGTCGTTTGTAGCTGTTGCAGTAGGTTGCAGCTTTCACTGAACCGGGTGTGGAAATAAGATAGGTACCTATAGTGCACCATTCGAAGTGTAAAGCGTCGTTTATTTCGTCCGATCGACTGTATTATTAATTATGATAATATGATGATGAAGGAGATTCGCTAATCATCGGAAGCGATCTTGATGATTTGCTCTGCGGGGTGTTGAGATCGAAGAAAGTAATGTTTGGACTTTCATTATGAGTTGAAATTCAGTCAGGAAAAATTTTAGCTCCGGAGGTGCTTCTGAAGGAGTGAATATTGAATATCAAAGAGAAGGAATTTTCGAAAAAATTGTGGTTTTTTCGCTTCAGCCCTTACCCAGTACTCGACCAGTTTTGGAAAGAATTACACATATCGAATTTGAGATTCTGTGTCGATCTAGGTCATTTCTTTCAAAATCCAACGGGGGGGGGGGTTCTATACGAGAAACCAATGTAGCTACGGGAGGCAGTGAAGGGATTTTCTCTTGAAAAATGGATTACTTAGTTAATGAAATGGAAAATTTTTATCGTAAATGGGGTTTTTTGTGTTTTTATTGCTGATCCTGAAAAAAACTACTGTGAAGAGGGCCCTTTGATTTTTGAAAAATCCAAATTCATAATTTTCAGTGATTTATGTTTTTTTTAATATATACTTTTTCAGCAATAATCTCGACTCTCGAACTCAATATCAACTTCTCTGAACCGAATTTCACCATTTCTGGCTATTCTAAAGTCTCCAGCACGATTTTCGATTCATGTAAAATTTTAAAATTTCCCCAGAATGCATAGAAAATGTTTTATTCATATTCGAGCCAATTTTTAGGGCGGATACGTCAAGTACTTCTTTTTTACCAAGATATTTATATGAAAAAAATCCAAAAAATCAAACTTTGTTGTTCGTCGAGAAATTTTGAAATTTTCACGAATTGCTCTATGTTGTCAAAAATCAACTAACCCCTCTCGAATCTAAATTTTGACATTTCGAGCCATTCTGGAGCCTCCATCCTGATTTTCGATTTATCCAAAAGGTGTAGAAATTTTATTTATAGGCCGCAAAAAATCGAGTTGTGTGGCTTATTCTCGATCTATTTAGTAGATAAATTTATAAATATTTGGAACAATTTCTAGGCGAACAACTCAAGTGTATTTTTTAATTTTTGAAATTCACTCACATGCCTCATACCTGTATTTTCATTTTATCCATGAAAATATTTTTTGAAATGCGAATTTAATCATTTCTAGACATTTAGGAACCTCCAGCGCGATTTTCGATTTTTCTAGAATTTTAAATTTTCTACAGAAAGCGTGGAAATTAATTTGGGTAGCTGAAAATCAACTTATGGCTAATTTTCAATCCATTTAGCAAGTTTATTCCGCATTTGGGCCGATTTCCAAGCGACTGGAGAACACCTCAAGAGCGTTTTTTTGACCAGCATTCTCAACTTTAGGTGGGACGTAAATTTTTGAGGAGCGACCAAAGCAACTGATAAGAAGTAGGTATCTGGGCTCACAAAAGTCAGTGCATCTGCAATCTGCATACCCCAAGAATATTGAAAGAATTTGATTTTACGAACGAATTGATTCACTCATTTTGAAGCATCTGTACCTACAGCAAATTCATCTATTTACAATCGAATCGAATCATTCACGAACGATTAGTGATTAATAAATTGATTGATTTCTCGGTGAATCATTCGCGAAAGGATCAATTGATTTACGATTGATTCGGTTTTTCTGAAACTTAAAATTGATCTGTTTTCAAGCGAAGTGAATCGAATCGAATCGAATCATTCACAACCGATTGGTGATTGAACAAATTGATTGATTTCTAGGTGAATCATTCGCGAACGAAATATTCAATTTTTAGTGAATCGTTCACGAACGAATTGATTAATTGTTGGTGAATCATTCGTGAACGAATGGAACAATTTTTCAGTGAATCATTCGCGAACGAATTGAATAATTTTTTATGAATCATTCGCGAACGAATTGATTAATTTTTAAGCGAATTATTCGCGAACAAATTGATTAATTTTTCAGTGAATTATTCGCGAACGAATTGAATAATTGTTGGTGAATCATTCGCGAACGAATTGATTCGTATAAGTGACTCGTTCGCGAACGAATTGATTCATTTACTTGATTTTTGATGAATCATTCACGAACAAATTGAAGATTTTTTAGTGAATCATTCGCGAACGAATTGATTAATTTTTCAGCGAATCATTCGCGAACGAATTGATTAATTTTTCAGCGAATCATTCGCGAACGAATTGATTAATTTTTCAGTGAATCATTCGCGAACGAATTGATTCATTTACTTGATTTTTGATGAATCATTCACGAACAAATTGAAGATTTTTTAGTGAATCATTCGCGAACGAATTGATTCATTTTTCAGCGAATCATTCGCGAACGAATTGATTCATTTTTCAGTGAATCATTCGCGAACGAATTGATTAATTTTTTAGTGAATCATTCGCGAGCGAATTAATTAATTGTTGGTGAATCATTGCGAACAAATTGAATGATTTTTTAGTGAATCATTCGCGAACGAATTGATTTGTGTAAGCGACTCGTTCGCGAACGAATCGATTCATTTACTTAATTTTTGGTGAATCATTCACGATCGAATTGAATAATTTTTTAATGAATCACTCGCAAACGAATTGATTCGTATAAGTGACTCGTTCGCGAACGAATCGATTCATTTACTTAATTTTTAGTGAATCATTCGCAAACGAATTGAATAATTTTTTAATGAATCATTCGCGAACGAATTGAATATTTTTTATGAATAATTTGCGAACGAATTGATTAATTGTTGGTGAATCATTCACGAACAAATTGAATAATTTTTTAGTGAATCATTCGCAAATGAATTGATTTGTGTAAGTGACTCGTTCGCGAACGAATCGATTCATTTACTTAATTTTTGGTGAATCATTCACGAACGAATTAAATTATTGTTTAGTGAATCATTCGCAAACAAATTGATTCGTATAAGTGACTCGTTCGCGAAGGAATCGATTCATTTACTCAATTTTTGGTGAATCATTCACGAACGAATTGAATAATTTTTTAGTAAATCATTCGCAAACGAATTGATTCGTTTAAGTGACTCGTTCGCGAACGAATCGATTCATCTACTTAATTTTTGGTGAATCATTCACGAACGAATTGAATAATTTTTGGCGAATCATTCTGCGTCTGAAATTTTGTTTGCTGAGTTTGTAGGGCATAGTCTTTGAATTCTCGACATCCTAATCAACGTTTCTTCGAACGACCAGGTAAAAAGGGGGGAGGTAGGGGGAAAATGTAATAGTACCCCAATATAACTTCCTAAGGTTGTGGTCCCTCCACATCGCAATTCTCAAATACAAATGGACTTCAAATAACTACAAAAATAGACTATTTCAACTCCTTTTTCGTTTTTCGAATCGAACCTCAAGAAAACTATTTCATTTCTTCAAATAAGTTGTAGGTACAAAATATTTTCCTCGAATCTCCACCACCAAAAAAAAAATCAAATCTCAATTCGAGTACTCACTTTATGGTTTGTTGAGTTGGATGTCCGCAAAATCTACAATTTCAACCTCATTTGAGAGAACCTGCAAAACAAACAATAAAAAAATCCGGTCATTAGAATTATTCTAGAATATTTAAACACTTTAGGTCATCTATCAACTACCTATTTCAATTCGCCAACTAACAAAAAAAAAAAAAAAAAATACTCCAAATTACGATTAATAATCCAATTTTGAGCTTATACTCCAGCTCGTAAGCATATTATAATCTCGCAACTCATCTACAATATTTTTTGCTCCATCGTCGACTCGAATTAATCAACACCCGAAATTCTCTCTCTCTCGATAATTGGAACCTGGATATCAAACGAGTATCATTTTACCTGGCTTGTGTTGTAGTAGGTATTCAGATTCAGGCAAGTAAAACGCGATTTCTTGGTCACACACAGGTAGTCGCTTCTTCTTTTACTTTATTTATTTACTTTTTTTTTTATATAAGTATACGTACAAAGTGAATAAAAAGTAGCACGTTTACAACTAATTTCAAGGTTTATTGGCGGTAATAAAGGTAGGTATACTTCTTTGGATTGTTTTAATTACGTATGTATTAAGATAAACATGGAGTAGGTTAGGTGGGTATATGAGAACGACACCATCTCATTGGTATTTTGATTACGTGAAATTTTCGACAAGTAGAGTGCTACTGTGGGCTGGAAGTCTGGAACGCTGGAAGTGGAAACATTCGAATTCTTCCACACAAATAGAAATGAAAATAAATAAATAAATAAACCGCGAGAAAGAGATAAAAGAAAGGAGAGAGGATACGCGATGGATGACCTAGCACTAGGAAAACCAGCTTATGTAAACGAAATCAATTACCGTATACATCGAGATTCCGTATCACGCTGCCGCTGCGGCCGCCGCCACCGCATAAACAAACAAATCGAAACGTTTAACCTTCGAGACCATGAAATCATCGAAGCGCCATTAAAAAAGTTGCGCTCTGTAGTGAAAGAAGAAGCGAAAAGAAAAGAGATATAAAAAAAAGGAGTCAGTCTATAATTGATCTACAATTCTAAAATCATTGCGCCGCGGCCGCGCGCTGTCGTGTTTTAAGGTCAGTAGTCCAAATGACTTCGGTGAATTTGAATCAAGAATCCGCCACTCGTTACCCTGCTCTCGCCTCGTCGCTTCTGTTTTGAATCGATTAATTTACGCGCCAGAATTCGATCGCGATCGTGAACGTAATTACGAGTAATTATTCGGGTATGTTTGTTTACTTCAGGTTTCCATAAGCAAGCCCATTAGAATACATGTAGTCTGATTGAGATGTGCAGTGGGATGTGAGGGGAAGGGACTTCTTATACGATTACAATGTAATTTTGTTGTGTTTGATTTTTGGGTAATCTAGATCGTCTAATGTGAAAATAAAAACGAGTCAGCGGGTCTCTTTTTCCAGAGCATCGATTTCACTTTACCTCAGAATGATCTCAGCACCAAAATGATGTTCAAACAGAAGACATTTTCAATCAAAAATTATTGATCGAAAGTACGAGGCTACAAGAGTACATACTATAAGTACCTAACTATAGTTGAAATTATAATGAAATTCATAATTCTCCTCCCCCTCCTCAGTCCTCGTCCTCTTCCTCATAGATTTCACAAGTTGTTCATCAAGAGTTACGATTCATCAGGACGAGGACGAGCTCCAGCTACATTTTTGGCACACAATCATAAAATCACTCACTATTTGGAATACAAAAAGTAAATTGAAATTATGAAAATTAAACGATTTTTTTTACACTGGAGTGAACAAGAAAATTCTAAGTTATGAGAAATTTAATCCAATGAGATGAATACTTAAAGTTCGATATTCATTTTTTGAAAAAATGAAAATGAACCTACCATTGAAATTGACGAAATTAACGCCACAGCTTTTCTCATAAATTTTAAAAATTGAATAATCAAATTTTATAAAACGCCTCAAAAATTGATGAAAAATTTGAAAAGCTCAAAAAAATTAGTAAAAACTGCTCAAAATTGCAGAAAATGATTATAAACATCATGAAAATCGATTAAAAAATCGATAATATTTAAAAACCCAACAAAAAGTAAAAAATTTCTCAAATGAAAAATATTATAAGGTGGGATTTTGAAAAAAATGACAGAACTTTCATTAAAATCCACAGAAACCAGTCCAAAATTTTCAAAATATGACATTTTATAAGCATTTGATTTGACTTTACCATTTAAGAAACGCCCACCTACATTTTTAAATACATTAAAATAAATAAAATACGCAAATTTTTCAATTCTTTTTGAAAATTGGGGTCCTTGAAGAGCTCAGGGGGCTTTAAACGAAAAATAAATTCAAAATTCGAAATCAGTACCCCCAAAACCATCACAACAAGGCACAGGTCATACAAATTTTAAATTTTTTGTGAGCTTTAGAGCTCGATGTAGGGTTTGCAGAGCTCGTACCGAAAAAGCAGCTTAAAATTCGAAATCCGCACTCAAGAAACCCAAACAAACCATAGGTCACACAATTTTTCATTTTTTTTTCAATTTTGAGGTTTATTGTGGGGCATAAGGGACTGATATTGAAAAAGGTGAGTTGAAATTCGAAATTAGCACTTCTGAAACATCAACAAACCATAGGTCACACGACTTACTCATTTTTACCAAATTTTGGGGCATATTTTTGGACTTGAAGGGGAATGTATCAAATTAAGGAATTTGAAATTCTAAATAAGCACATCTAAAAACCCATCAAACCACAGTGCATACAAATTTTCAATTTAAAAAAAAAACTGTGACTCGCTATGGAACTTAAAGGGACGTATATCAAAAGAATAAGTCGAAATTCGAAATCAGCACACCCAAACCCCCAACATAATTCAAGGATCACACGATTTTTCAATTTTTTCCCCTTAAAATTTCGGAGTTTATTGTGAGACATAAAGAAATTTGTATCGAAAAAATAAACTGAGATTCTAAACCATCACCCCTGAAATATAAACAAACTATAGGTCACACGAATTTTTGATTTTTTTTTTGAATTTTTGGGGCATATTGTGGGGCATGAAGGGGTGTATTTCGAAAAAATTAGTTGTAATTCAAAATCAGCGCCTTCGAAACGTCAACAAACCACAAATTGACGAATTTTTAATTGAAAACATTTTTTTGAACATATTGTGAGGCTTTGAAGTGGGGGGGGGGCTTTCTAAAAAAGTAATACAAAATTAAAAATAATCACCCCTGAAAATACAACAAACCATAAATTACACAAAATCCATTTTTTTGAAATTTTGAGGCATATTTTTTAGGGCATAGAGGGAGCATGTATCAAAAAAGTGAAACGGATTTCAAAATTATTTATTACCTATTTTTAAAAATTTTAAAAATCATTGATTAGTGATTACACGACCTTCTGATTTTTTTTTTAAATTTAAGTGCTTATTAAGAGGCTAAAAGGGGCTGCTATCCTATCAAAAAGACCCTGCGAATTTCTAAATTAGCCCCTACGAAAATCCAAAAACCATTAATCAGACAACTTTTTTATTTTATTTTATTTTTTTTGATTTGAGGATTTGGTTTTTTCCTCGACTCAAATTGGGAGGAAGGAACGTACCCTATCGAGGTATTAAATCCGACAAAAAAACATACTCAGGTCATTTTCTGAGAGAAAATCTACACACTGATTTTTTTTCAAAATTTTTAAACGCAAGATCCCAGATTTGGCATGAATTTTGAAAATTGACCTTTCAGAATCATTTTGTAAGAAAAAATGAACCCACTGATTTCTTTTTCAAAATTTTTAAATGCAAGGTCCCTGATTTGGCATGAATTTTGAAAATTGATCTTCTGCAAAAAAAAGTCCAACTCCAAACTTTTAACATTAGGATAATTTTTAATTTCCTTTGAATGCTTTTCAAAGCTATGTAAACAGATTTGCTCCAATTTGAACCGATTTGATTTCATATTGTTTCCAAAATTCTGTACTGAAATACAAATTTGGAGCTGTATGAAATATTGAGAACCCCTCCTTCCCAGAGGAGAAGTCTTGGCCTTGGGGTGAAATGGTGACGTGTTTCTGTAACTTATTCGGCAAGAGAAACTTGTAAAAAACTTCTGAATAAAATCGGATTCACTAAGGTCAGAATCGCTAATCCCCCCCCTCCCCAAACAACAGCAATTTTTGATAAAAATAGGAATGTTGAAGATTTGAAAATTTCCCAAATATCCGATCAAGTTAGAGCCGAACACCATAAATTGAGCCCTGGTCAGTCAATTAGGTAGAGAAATTTCAATTTTTTAACGAGATTCCAATTTTTGAAAACAATCAAAAATTGAAAATGGTCGATTTAGATTGTTGTTTGTCTGATTGAAGGAAGGAGAGAGGGGAAGGATTGTTTGTCAAGTGATAATTCGAAATTTGATTTTTTAAAAAATATTTTCAGTCGATCTGGAGTCCTTAAAAATTCAAGTGTAAAATTTCGTATAAGTATGAAAAATTATGTATCATCTTAGAATTAAAGTCTCCAATAAAGTGTGACTTTTGAAGAACAATTTGTGAAATTGAGGCATGGAAGGGGTCTAATCGACAATCTTTGAATCATCAAGTAAAATCATCAGTACCTACACCTAGTCTTTGAATTCAGGTACAATAAAATTTCGGTCCAAAAATGTACACAATAGGGTACGGATCTTTGGAAAAAAAGGGAACCTTGAAGAAAAAAAAAGGCATAGGTACATATAAAGAGCTCATTTCTTTTCATTATACATGCATCGAAAGTAAATATCGTTCTCATTCTGATATTTACCTCGGTACACTGGTCATTTTGATTTTGGTATATCCTTGAAAAAGGATCGTTAGGTACATATAGAGATAGCTAAAGCTATTATAATTGAACAGAGTAACCGTATCTAAACGATAATTCTCGTACATGAAAAAATATACACTGTACAGTGTACATGTCCAGCGTATACTATGTATTTGTACGTATCTGTATGAGAGAATGCGTATACAACGCACGTATTCTCTCGGTCGCCTTTCATCCCACCACCATCCCCAGTGTATTTTTTTTTCGACAGAATTTAAATTAATTAACACGCGATTGTTAGATGGGTTATAGGCGATGATGTAACAACATCTCGGATACCTATACGTGGTACACACTACGCCAGACCAAGACCAAGACCAAGACCAACGAACCAGCATTACCCTTACCCATTCTACTCGTACTTTGGTCAGAAAGCGAGCCGAGGCGTGAGCCGATGCTAAATGATTTGTCAAAAATTGAATGGACGCGAATGAATGTGAATGAGAAATGCATACTTGATGATGGTGGCGGCCAAGACGTGAATGCGGATCACATTGCGATCAAGATGGTCCTCTCTCTTTCTCTTTCTATAGTAAAACGATATACAATGTTGCAGATCCGGATAATTAACGCGATAACGATAAAATCGTCGCGTCGATGCGAACTGTACACCGAACAGTGGCTTATTGAGAAATGTTTAACGGTTTACAATTTACATAGCGAAAATACATACTAAAACGAAAATGCTGTTCGCACAAAATGATCGTATATTTGGACGAAAAATACCTAATTGAAATCGAATTTGAAAACAGAACTTGGAAAAAACCTAGCAATCGACGAAAGAGTCTATTTTTCCATGATAAAACATCGGATACCGACTTCTCATGAGGACTGAAGTTAGTAATACTGGGAATCAAATGAAGAAAATTTATTCAGAATCTTTCAAATGACTCGTTTTCTGAATTTCGAATCGTACCTTTGAGATGTATTCACGAATAACGATTTGCAGTGAAATGAATCGTTCGTGAACGAATGCATAAACCACTCAACAAAAAAAATTCAAATCATCCATAAAAATATCGCCTCTAATTCAAGGAATTGACAACCTTCTGTAAAAAAAATCATTCACAGTTTTTCTTTATGAACGAAGAGAGCGAATCGTTCGCGAACGACTTCTTTTCAGGCGGTTGTTCGAATCATTCTAGAAGTCAACATCCTGATAAATTTTTTCTAAATTGAGTATTTAAAAAAAAAAATTGATAAATTTGAAAATCATACGTCTTAATTTAAGCAAGATGAATCTTTTCTGGGACGAATCGTTCGCGAACTACTTTATTTCAACGACACGTTCGAACCAATTGAAAAATCAATATCGAAAATGTCGAATTTACAGGGCTCATTCGATGAGAAAAATGCTCAACCGAGCATCAATAAACTCCACAGCCAACAAATGAATCGTTCGCGAACGATTATTCATTTATATACCACATGATAAAAATACCTATTAATCGAATCATCACGTGCGAAATGAATCAACTCCTGAAGTCCTGAACTAATCAGGTACTTGAAAACGATTCCCTCGGCAGAGTAATTCGTTCCTCCACCAAAACTGAATCATTCGCGAACGAATGAATCATAGACGTAAATATGTACAATGAAATGAAAGGGTGAACATTCTCAATGTTAATGAGAAACTCAATTTCAATTCCAAGTCCAATTGCAAAGTTTCTGACATGGGATTTATTGAAATGGGGATCAAATCTTTCGCGAACGACTCCCAAATTTTTTACCACGAATGCCCAAATATTTTGTACACGTATTTGTTGTAAAATATACACCATGGAGAATATTTTTCATTCTTAGAATCCGAGTAATTTATCAAGGGGGGGGGGGAACCTTGCAATTTAGGAAACTCGTTCTCAAACGATTCGCTTTAAAATCAACATTCAACATTTTTCACTAACGATTCGATAATAGTAATCGATTTTTTGTCATAATCGATTTTTGATTCGGATGTCTATTTTTGAGGCTGAACTCGTAATATTATCTTCATTATGTATACGATCGATCATACAAAATCGAAAATCGCAATTCAATCGATTTTGGGAATTCAAATTAATCGATTTTTGATTCGAAAGAACATTTCTGAGGCCAAAATTTATTTTTTCATTTTGAACACGATCGATCGCAAGAGATCGAAAATCGCAATTCTATCGATTTTGGTAATTTGATTTATCGATTTTCAGTCATAAATTAATTTTTGATCCGAAGGAACACTCTTTTTAAGGCTAAAATTTTAATTCTCTCATTTTGAGCATGATTGATCATAACTCATAAGAGATCAAAAATCGCAACTTAATCGATTTTTGATCTGAAAGAATATTTTTTGAGGCCAAAAAATTATTCTTCTTATTTCGAACATGATCGATCGTATGAGATAGAAAATCGCAATTTCATTCATTTTGAGAATTCAATAATTCGATTTTTGACCCGAAAGAATGAAGTTTATTTTATCGTGTTGAACACAATCGATCGTATCGTATAAGATCGAAAATCGCAATTCTATCGATTTTGATGATTCGATTTATCGATTTTTAGTCTTAATCGATTTTTGGTTCGAAAGAACATTTTATTTTCGATGATAAATTTAATATTCTCATTTTGAACATGATATTATATGAGATCGAAAATCGCAATTCTATCGATTTTGATGATTCGATTTATCGATTTTTAGTCTTAATCGATTTTTGGTTCGAAAGAACATTTTTTATTTTCGAGGCCAAATTTAATATTCTCATTTTGAACATGATGTTATACGAGATCGAAAATCGCAATTCTATCGATTTTGATGATTCGATTTATCGATTTTTAGTCTTAATCGATTTTTGGTTCGAAAGAACATTTTTTATTTTCGAGGCCAAATTTAATATTCTCATTTTGAACATGATATTATATGAGATCGAAAATCGAAATTCTGTCGATTCGATTTATCGATTTTTAATCCTGATCGAGTTTTGCTCCAAAAGTAATCATTTTTGAGGCTAAGTAAACTATTTCAACCATGATTACGGATTGAAAATCATAAAATAAATGAATCGATTCTCAATCATGATCGATTTTTGATCTTAAAGTTTATTATGGCGGTTAAAAGTTCGAAATGAAAAAATTAATTTCAGCCTCAAAATAGGCTTTTGGATCAAAAATCCATCATGACTCAAAATTTATAAATCAAATCTTCAAAATCGATAGAATTACAATTTTTGATCTCACATGATCTTGTGCTGCTCGAGAAGTAATAAAAAGCTCGCCTTTTTTCTAATATGCCAAAAAATCTCATTTTTTACCATAAATAGTACACCTAGTTTTTTCCAAAAAATTCCAAAAAGCCTCACTCTGTAACAGAGCGATCTGTCATGATTTAGATACGTGGAAATAATCATAATAAATGCCATGAGGGGATGATAAAAATTACTCCTAAGGGGGTGAATAATTTTGTTCGTTCGGATAGCTCATACACCTATCTAGATCATTCTAAATGACACTGCTCATCTCACAATTGGATTCCATCACTCAATCACTCACACTGATCAAGGAAAAGAATGGAATAATTGTACATGATTTATTGCAATTAATAATAATATGTACAACATTATTGGTACAATCATTCAGGGGACTTAAGCCAGTTGCGCCTATGCAAGGTGGCTCACCGGTCATAAAAGTACTTTTTTAAGGTACTCCTTATACCACACAAGTGGTAGATAACTCAAAGGCAAACACAACGAATCATGTTTCCTATACATTCACGTGGAAGAACGTAAGAATATTCAATGGTTCTCGGGGCCATTGAAAGACGTAAAATTGACTGTAATTACAATTAGGTAATTACAATCAATTTTAGGAGGATAAAGGAGATCGATTAATAAATAATTTTGACAACTGTTCACATTTACTGTCTCTCCTGCGGTCCCCCAATAAATAAGACCTTTCGCGACAGCACTAGTTTTTAAGTACATATTTTTAGGATTGACTTACCTCAATGTCCGGAATCACTGGGTAGTTTCGAGTGAAATTTGGAAAAATACCTCCTCATCATCACGATCAAACGTACTTACATGATGAGGAGTGAATAATTTTAAGAAATAAATAGAATTTACCATCAAAGATGGTTTGATAAATAATTAAAGGTAGAGAGGTCTCGAACCCCAAGAATCACTCAAAGACATTGCCACATGGCTGGCCACTCCACGAACAAGTGAAGAAGCAGCACAGACGATCCTCGGATCTAACCTCAGATCGTCATGAGTGTAGTGCACACGTTACTCTCTAGAGGGAGCACCCTCTCGAGGTGTATAACATAATCCTCACATACGTGAAGAGTACATTATAGACCTCCTCAAGGACGTATTCCTAATTTCCTATAATACCCCCTGAGGCAGTCAGACCATAACTGCTCCTTACAACTCTTTTCCAAAAATTAGTCCTAATGTGTCGTTTTGTTACCTGAAATTGATTCAAAAAATTCACCCACTAAAATTGTCAAAAGATTAGCTTTTTGCCAAAAATTACAAAACTATCACTTTTTTTGCTCAAAAAGACAAAGTCATTGGAAAATCTTGTTTTTTCAAACTCAAAAATTTACAAAATCACATATTTTTTTTTTGGCGAAGATTTTGGAAAAAGTGCCACTCTTTTGGCACTAACTGTCAAAAAAAAAGTCCTGCTTTTTGTAGAAAATGTACGAATTTTTATCGGATTGTATTTTATACCTACAGTTTAATTTAAAAACTAAAAGACCTGGTTTTTTTGATGATTTTTTTCCTGTTTAAAAATTTTTTGCCCTTGCTTTGTTTTTTGAGGGGGGGGGGGTTAGTGAAATGAGTATATTTTTTTGGAAAAAAATAAGTGGTTATCCTTTTTATTTTTGGTAAAAAACATAAGTACGAGAGCCTCCCCCTCATGGGCATTTTGGATCAAACGTTCTGTTAATGCGAAAATAAATAGGAGCCTGGGGTTGGGCTCTAAGATCAAAGGAGTAATAAAGCAACACTATCAGCAGAAATGCATCGAAGTGGTATATCAAAATCTATGTTTTCGACCCCAAGGATCTCGAATCTGGCCTCCAATTTGCGTTTCAATCACTTATACTCCAGTTTAATCCAGCATTTCGACGCTAAAGCCTCGCATGAGAACACTCCATTCGCTCCATCAAAGTGTAAAAACCGCTCTTAAACGTTTTCTCGGAGCCAATTGCAATTACACATGTGAAAGCCAAAACTCAGAACTCTATACCGGCATACTGGGTATTCTTCATATGGGCTATTCGGCTCTTGAGAACTTCACACGTATATTTAGCGTGACGCGTTGACTTAATGTCAAATTTTGGCCCAACACACACCTGTGCCGCGTTTACTCTTACTCGTACCATCGCACATCGAAACGGACAATAGCCAATATAAATGTAGGTACTACATATAAGATGATAAGAGACAGAAAGAGATGAAAAATGTAGGCAGACGAGTACATTACACCCGATCAGTTAAATAATCGTCGGCTCATTCGTTATACTGACAACACGATCGTCTCTCTTCTATCTTACCTATTTCAAGTACTAATGATTCGCGCGTATACCGATCAAGCGATCAACTATACTCTCGGAGTATATTAGGATATTGTAGATGAGAGATGACTAATGATATGTATTTAGTGTCTTGGCTAAAGCAGGAATATAAATAATAGCTCGACGTATTTCCATATTCTCCAGAGGTGTACCTTTTATACCCTAAAACTAATAGAATCGGAAATGAAAACTGCGGATATAACTGTACTTACACTTCAGCACGTACATATTTTGTTAAGTACTTGGACGTTGTTGGAGGAATATGCAGTTGTGAGGGAGCATTTCAACGTTTACTTAGTCAGATTTCGTGGAATCGCCAGCAGCATTCAGGACGACGACGTGAGTACGTGAGCTGATGACGAAGAAAACCCACGTGCGTTGGGAGATCTCCGCGCCCTGATGACATTGCGAAAAAAAAAATCAACTAAGAGTCCAGTACTCCGGTACAAGTGCGCGAAAAAAGTAAACATACACGAGCATGCAATGGTACGTAGCAAGAAGCAGAGCAGCGGTGTAAATAGTAAACGGCGATTTTAATGCAAAGTTCAAGGATCAATACCATCGAGTACATTCGCCCGCTCTGCCAGGCAGTGGCAGTGGCACATTGTGTTGTGTGTGTGAGATGAAAATCGAACTCACCTACCTATTCGTGCAGTGTGCGAATGTGAAAAAAAAAAGAGTCAAAGCCAGTCAGTCAGAGTGAGTGAGGCCATCGCCTGCGCATTCTGTTCTCATTGTTAGCAACTCAATCATTACCGAAAACTAAATTTCAAAGAAGCTCTTTCTCTCGAACCAGAGCAAAAGATACGATTAATCAGTTTGGAAAATCATTACGATCACAAAGCCGAACCGGGTAAACAATGGAGAGCCCCCTTTGGGCCAAGCGGGCTCCTTTGTTAACCCTTATTAGCCGAGACTACCGCATCAGTCAGATTATGAGAAAAACTTACATACATCTGCCTTCAAGCTTTACCCATCATCGTCTAGAGTCATTGAACTCTCTTGGTCGTCTTGGTCGTCGCCAAAGCCCCTCAAGTCCACGAGTTCCACGCGCGAACTAATTTCCTTCATCGTCAATTGACGCCAGCAAATTCTTCTCTCGTAGAATTTGCCAAAACGAATTGGTCTAAAAGTTGTACGTAATTAGTCATTGGATTTGGCTTGAGCGAGTTAACGAGCTGGGCTCTTTTGGCTCTCAAATTGCCACACAGTCGAATCCAAAACGTCTGGCTACTTCGTGTAAGAATTTGCGCCATCGCCATCGCCAATGCAGCGGAGAACGCGAAATGTCAACGACCAGGCTCGATAATTAAATACACGTACCTATAGGTACTCTATACTACATAAGTACGCCGCGTATATACGTATACGAGTACGTAGTACCTGCCATGATAATTATCGGCGCGAGAAATCAAGGCGTAAATGAATATACAACCGGCGTAACGCCGTCGAGCTATTATCTGATACACTATATTGCTGCTAGAGGAGTCTGCGGAGACTGGAGAGAGACCAGCAGAGAACACAGTAGTTACAAATATTAATAACGAGATAATATACAAGCTGCTATACAGCATCGCCGCCTCACCGCTGCATCGCGCTGCCGCCAGTGAACGGGTTCATCTTAGGCCCAAGGCGATTTTGATTCAACTTATATACTATACAGAATACAGACTCCTCTCTCAGGAGCGTATCGTATGTACGAGTACTATGCACCGATACGCTATATATGCTATACAACTATACACGTAATTACTAATTTGTTAACGCGTCAGATTACCTCTTTTACCCGCTCCGCGCATCTCTCGCACCTCGTCCACTCACACCTGAGCCTCGTGCGAGTTATAACACACAGCACTGAGAACACAGTGTGGTGTAATGAAGAAGAAGGGAAAAAAAACCAAAGGGGAAATATACCTACCTATGTAGTACGTACTTGTGTATTTCTACCTAGGATATTCCACGAATGACGCCCAACCTCTGAGAAAAAGATACGGAGAGACCTTTGTTTTGGAATTCTTTTCACGTGTTTTTTTTCTTCCAGCTCCTCTGCTTGGATCAGGGTCGCCTCGAGGGCTTATCGTTAACGGTGTTTGGTTTTCCTCAAATATAGTTACCAGATTATAGGTGGAGGTGCTCTTAACGAACCCGATGGTGAATTATCTAAGTGAAAAATAACCGTTCACGAGACATCGAGATATTTCCCTTGATTTGTTTCGAACAAACGAGAGGGAACCTTTATGTATGTACAACTTGTCAACTAAGATTTAGCTGAAATTTGAGTCACTGAAAGAACACGTTTTCAGTTAGTACTCAAGAAGAGTTGGTTTTTCTTCAGTGAATTTGTACATATGTAAAATCACAGTTGAATAGTTCGATGATCGTCTTCAATTGAGCAAAATTTAACAACGTTCCAAATCCATTTTTGAAATTAGGTTAGGTTAGGTTAAAGAAATTTCAAAATTGTTCATTTCTGCGACAGACGCTCGAAGTTATCTTTACCTTCCCACTTACATACATCATATCCCTCCAAAACAACCCCTCAAATTGACTGCGACCACTTTTGAATCAATCTATAGAGTTTGCAGCAAATCAAAAAATCAATTTTGGATTAATTTTTTCATTTCGAACTTTTAACTACGAAAATTAGACTTTAGGATCAAAAATCGATCATTATCGAAAATCTATTAATTTGTCATTTTCGATTCGTAATAATATTATGATAAATCATGTTTAAAATAAGAAGTTATAACTTTAGCCTCGAAAATGAGCTTTTGGATCAAACTCGATCATGACTAAAAAACGGTAAATCGAATCGCCAAAATCGATATAATTGCGATTTTCAATCTCACACGATCGATCATGTTCAAAATGAGAAACTTTTGGAAAGTAGTGAGGCTTTTTAGAATTTTTTGGAAAACTCACAATTTTGGGCCAAAAATAATTTTTTGGCATAATTATGTATTAGAAATAAAGCGAGACGTTTTACTACTTCCCAAGCAGCACAAGATCATGTGAGAATAAAAATTGCAATTTGGGTCAATTTCAAAGATTCGATTTATAGATTTTTAGCCATGACGGATTTTTGATCCAAAAGCCTATTTTTGAGGCCAAAATTAATTTTTTCATTTCGAACTTTCAAGGAACCTTAAAAGTAAAAATCGATCGTGATCGAGAGTCGATTCATTTGTGATTTTATATCCATAATCATGATTAATCATGTTTGAAATACTTGAGAAGTTAACTTTAGATTCGAAAATGAATTTTCGGAGCAAAATTCGATCATGATTAAAAATCGATAAATCGAATCGCCAAAATCGATAGAATTTCGATTTTCGATCTCATATGATTAATCATGTTCAAAATAAGAAAATTAATTTTCGCCTCAAAAATAATGTTATTTCGGATTAAAAATTTATCACGACTAAAAATCGATAAATCGAATCGCTGAAATCGATAGAATTTCGATTTTCGATCTCATTCGATCGATCATGTTCAAAATGAGAAAATAAAAATTTAGGTCTAATAAATGTTCTTTTTGGGTCAAAAATCGATTACGACCGAAAATCGATTGATTGAATTCTCAAAATCGATGAAATTGCGATTTTCGATCTCATACAATCGATCATGTTCAAAATGAGAAAATAAAAATTTAGGCCACGTAAATGTTTTTTTGGGTCAAAAATCGATTGATTGAATTCTCAAAATCGATAAAATTTAGATTTTCAATCTCTTAAGATCGATCATGTTCAAAATGAGAAAATTTTTGGGTCAAAAATCGATTGATTGAATTCTCAAAATCGATAAAATTTCGATTTTCAATCTCTTAAGATCGATCATGTTCAAAATGAGAAAATAAATTTCAGTCTCAAAAATGTTCTTTCGAGTCAAAAATCGATTACGACCGAAAATCGATTGATTGAATTCTCAAAATCGATAAAATTTCGATTTTCGATCTCATACGGTCGATCATGTTCAGAATGAGAAAATGAAAATTTAGGTCTCATAAATGTTTTTTTGGGTCAAAAATCGATTACGACCGAAAATCGATTGATTGAATTCTCAAAATCGATGAAATTGCAATTTTTGACTTCGTACGAACAATCGTGTACTAACATAATGAAGATGATATTATGCGTTTTGAAGCCTCAAAAATTGACATTCGTATCAAAAGTCAATTATGACCAAAAATCCACAGATCGAATCACCAAAATCGATAAAATTTCGATTTTTTATCGATCGTGATCAAATAATTAAAAATATTGAATTTTTGATGTAGGAAATAAGTAAGAAAATTAAATTAGTTGTTCGTGAACGATTTGTAAGAGGGTAAAATGACTTAAGGCATGACTTAAAGGTAGTACCAATAATTCTGCTGTTGTGTTGTTTCCTAGAAATATTCCTTAAAGCATTTCTTCTAAATACTTACCAGAATACCTCAAATGCTCCGCTAGGGCGTGAGTAGGAAAGGTTGCATTTACACTCTTAACAGATGTTCACACGCACCATAAATAACTACAAGGTATAAGGTGCACCGGGGCAAGTCAGAATGATTTTTCGCAATTTCAACTTTGACCAGCTGTTACTCCCCTTCTAATGAACCAATATGGATCAAATTTATTATGTAGGTTCCCATAAGGGTTCTTAACCTATGGTAAAAATTTGAGCGCGATTGACACAGTAGCTTTCGCTCATTGGAATAAAATATCTTTGCAGAGGTGTAGATCACAAACCGAGCGTCCTAGAAAAATTGCACAGAAACAAAATTGTAGAGAATTTAATTCTCTTTGAGATTACTCTCATCAGATTTTCACTAGGACGCACGGTTCGTCCGCTATATGCGAAAAACTAAGAAATAGAAAGTCTGTATTTTAGACCAAATTCAAAATAAGTTCAAAACAACAACAAAATACAATTGAACCAAAGACATCTAAAATGAAACTGAATCGCGAAAATTTTTATGCTGTGATGAAGTAGGGGTAGTACCCTCAAGTCACCTTTAGTGGCACTTCACCAGATATAAACCCCTAGGCGCTAGAGCAAGTTTTCTAACTTACCCCGAATTCCAACTTCCCCCGGTGCACCTTACAAGGAGAAATATATAATGAGTGTGATATTAACAACACTGTTACATGAGCTATCGATTACATACATAGATGTACTTCAATAGGTTAACATGACACTATACTTAAACTAATCATTCACTCATCGGTGAGGTTTCATTCGCACATTGGCGAGGGGGTGGCAGTAAGGTATCTATCAGCGGAGATTCCCGATAACGTTCCAATAACGTATTCTAACCGTGATGGCGACGAGTAGATCACTAATCCTTCTCACCTACTCACCTCGAACCTAATCGCAAGTGCATCGACCTTAATAATAAGTAAACTAATTAAAACTAAATGAATAATTAACACTAACACTTAACACTCGAGAGTAAAAACTTATATACTAAATGACTGCATTAACCGATTAACTGTGAATAACATACCGCGTGCACTCGAATACGTTACTGACGACCTGTACTCTCGTCGCTTGGCTCGTATGGCTAGCTGACGAGAATATGACGCAGTGTTGCCTTAGTGCAACGCAGTGTTACCATGTGGGCGCGCCCTAAACATACCACGTCCCTGTTGACAATTTTCCTAGCATTATGCTAGCAAAGCTGGCATATCATTAGCATCAGTGGCATTTCACTGGTGTTATGCTAGCATGAGGTGAGCTAGCACACATGAGCTAGCATGATGCTAGCATCTTGCTAGTACAATACCATTCTGGGATAGCATTTTACTTGCATTACATGCGGGCATCACACTAGCACACATATGCTAGCATTTTACTCGCATTTTGCTAGCACTACTTCACTTTTAGATAGCATTTTACTCACATCAGTATGCTAGGTTCATGCTAGCGTACAAATGTTAGCATTTTTCTGGCATAAGTATGCTAGGTTCATGCTAGCACACACACGCTAGCGTTTTACTCGCATTTTGCTAGCAATATTTCACTTTTAGATAGCATTTTACTCGCATCAGTATGCTAGGTTCATGCTAGTGTACAAATGTTAGCATTTTTCTGGCATAAGTATGCTAGGTTCATGCTAGCACACACACGCTAGCGTTTTACTCGCATTTTGCTAGCAATATTTCACTTTTAAATAGCATTTTACTCGCATCAGTATGCTAGGTTCATGCTAGCATTCAAATGTTAGCATTTTACTCGCATCAGAATGCTAGGTTCACGCTAGCACATACACCCTAGCGTTTCACTCGCATTATGCTGGCAATATTTCATATTTAGATAGCATTTTACTTGCATTACATGCGGGCATCACACTAGCACACACATGCTAGCATTTTACTAGCACTACTTCACTTTTAGATAGCATTTTACTCGCATTAATATGCTGGGTTTATGCTAGCATTCAAATGTTAGCATCATAGCATCTGTCTCACATATAAGTACGCTAGGTTCATGCTAGCTCACATGCCCTAGCATTTTATTCGTATTTTGCTGACACTATTTCACCTTTTTCTGCAATTTTAAGTAAGTGCCACAATGAACAACGTGACTTTGCTGCCTTTTTCATAATTAACTTTTTAAGTGAGTCGTTTTTCATAAAGCAACAAAAGTATATTTTTGATGTTGAAATTTTCACGTTCTGGTAATATGGGAAACTTTGTTGTTGTTTTTTTATTTTGTAGATTTTTGATATTTTTCTAGACCAAAAAAGTATGAAAAAAGTCCAAATGACTGTCATTTGTAAAAATGGTGGATGAAAATTGTTTTTCTTGTTTGTCTTTTTCTTTAATTTCATTTCTACAAGTACTCCATATTACCTGCAACTTTTCAGTGAATTTTCAACAGGGCTAAAAAAAAATATATCAAAAAATCATTTAAAAAAAAAACTTGTTTATTGTGCGTGACATGTGTAGGTAATTACTAAAAAAAATACATTTTTCCTTTTTGAAATTCATTTTTTTGTAATTTTTACTAGTACCCCATATTGCCTGCAACTTCTTGAAATGATCAATTTTTCAATTTTTTTCTCAAAAAATCATTAAAAATAGTAAAAATAATTTTTTGCGGACACAATTTTTTCCATGGATACTTAAGCTTTTGAACTTTTTAATTTCGCCAAAATTTCCATTTTTTGTAAATTCCTCTGTACATTTAAAATTGGTTTTATTTTATGCATCACACATTACCTGCATTTCCCCCATCCTAACACTAGCATGATGCTAGCACTTTGCTAGCATTGCCTGCTCTAGTGGTATACTTTACTTCTCTTAGATGAAGTACATATGTAGTCAACTTGCATATAAGCTAAAATGGTTTCTTATGTGATTAAGAGTAAGAAGTTCATTACTCAGTGCACTCAGCTGACTCTGGCATCTCATGCTAGAGTGTCGCTAGCACTGTGCTAGCATTGAAGGTCTAAAGACCAATTTTTGGTACTAATCAGTAGGGGGCACTTTTGGGACCTCCTTTTCCACTTTTGCTAGCACACTATGCTAACACAAAGGTGTCAGTATTTTGCTAGCATGTATTCCCTGGCACATTGCTAGGAAATATGCTAACGCAGTATGCTAGCGTGACTGGCACCCTTTTTTCCACCTTTGCTAGCACATTAAGCTAGCACAAGCATGCCAGTATTTTGCTAGCAGGCGAATGCCAGAGTAATGCCAGCAAGTATTCACTGGCACATTGCTAGCCAAAAGCTAGCACAGCGTGCTAGCATGACTGGCACCCTTTTTTCCACGTTTGCTAGCACACTATGCTAGCACAATCATGCTAGTATTTTGCTAGCATGCGAGTGCTAGCATAGTGTGCTAGCAAACGTGGAAAAAAGGGTCCCAGTCATGCTGGCACGCTGTGCTAGCTTTTTTGCTAGCTTTTTTCCATGTTGAAATTGTCAATAGGGGTACGGCATAGTAGTGTATCACAGATTTTTTTGAAAAATCATTGAGTCGTACGTGAAAAATGTTGAATGTAGATTTTCAAGTGAATCGTTTGGGAACGAGTTTTTCTAAATTGCAAGGTTTTTTTTTCTTAAATTAAGTACTCGGTATTCTAATATTGAATGAATAGATGTGTTTTTTTACACGCGGATTTTACCCGATTTTTGAGAATTTGGATTTTAAATTCTCTTTTTTGAGCACTTTTTAGATTCCATTCGCCACCTTTCAAAACCTTATACGTAAGTCTTCTTTTTCTAAGTAAAATCCAAAATAAATTTTCAAAACGTACTAACTACCCTAAAGGAATCTCGTAGAAAAAGTAGCCAAAAAGTAACAAAAACAAAACAAAACAAGGGCAAACATTTTAAAGCAGAAAAAAAATCATTAAAAAAAAACCAAAACTATTCGTTTTTAATTGAAATCTAAAAATACAATTCGATAGAAATAACTCGTACCTACCTACAATATCAACAAAAAATACGACTTTTTGGAAGTAAGTGCCAAAAAAAGGACACTTTTTCCACAATTTTTGCCAAAAAAAGTTAATTTTGCAAATTTTTATTTAAAAAAAAAACCGAGATTTTGTGATGATTTTTAGCAAACAAAGTGAGAATTTTACAATTTCATGCAAAATAGCAAAACTTTTGACAATTTCAGCAGAAGAAATCATAAATTTCTGGTAAAAAAAAATTGTCAAATTAGGACAAATTTTTGGAAAAAATGAGGCTTTTTGGAATTTTTTTTGAAAAAAAAACCATAGGTACTTTTCGTCAAAAAAATTAAATTTTTTGGAGTTTTAGAAAAAAGGCAAGACTTTTTACTACTTTTGGCAAAAAAGGAGACTTTGACAATAATTTTAGCTGAAGTCAGGGATTCTTCGACATTTTTAGCAAGAAAACGAAACTTTTTGGCGAATTTGCTGAAAGGTGTGAATCTTCGACAGTAAATTTTCAACATTCTAGGGAAGGTTTTTGAAAAATTGTGAATTTAGAAAGATTCTGTCAGGAAATGATAAATTTTCAAAAAAATTCTATAGACATCAATTATTCTTATTCTTATTTTTTTTAGTTTCCCTCAAATTTGGGGGCTCCAATCCCCCTCCATACAAGAGATCCAACATCATTTGAGGGTCCAACGAAGGTCTTTCCTTGAAAAATAAGTTATGTAAGTACGAGATGTAGAACAATTCTACTGTGTAAATGAGGTATTTCAAAAAATTTTCCATTTCCATGATTTTGATTTACCAATCTATTCTTATTTTTTCTGGATATTTCAATCCGGCTTAGGGGGGGGGGATGACAGCTCCTTACCAGGTGGCCAAGACGATTTGAAGAACTGGGAAAAATGTTTTCTTGAAAAGAGGATTATTCAGAAAAAATTCTGACACAAAAACAAACAATTTCAATAATTTTTTTTGAGATTTTTTTTTCAACTCAGTGAGGGGAGCTACTGGCACCACTTATTCTGCAAATAGGGTGGAAAATATTAAAAAAATAGAGAATTATTTTCTCACCCAAGGTGACAACTTTGGGGGGGGGTGGGAGGAGGGAAATTCCAACTTTGCAAAATAAGGCACATCCTACTCCTAGTGCCCTTATCAACTCTCCTTTTCGCAATCCCATCACCTGAATTGTTTCAATTCCGGATCTTTATACTCGTAAGTAGGTACAGGTACGTCTCATCCCATCTACCACAATAAGTCACCACTACCATCACCATCGCATCGATTGTACCAATAAACCAGGAATCGAATTTATTACAATCAATTAGACTCTGATTAATTCTTATTCGATAAATAATTTACGACGGTCATATCTCAATTGAATACGATATGCCCCTATAAAACTTACTTACATAACATCTCGACTCCGGAGAGACCATTTTCAACGAGCAATAACAGATTACGCGAGTACCTCGTCGAGTCGTCGAGTCGTCGAGGCAGATTCAAAACATTATAATATGTAATGATAAACAATCGATATCGCGGTAAAATATAAGTACATATAAACATTTTCCATACATAATTTATTTATACTTCACGCGTATAAATAATGTCTGGAAAATATTTAATTAATAATTTCACCTTGAACGGACGCACGTAACGTATCAAGCCTATACACAGTATCGACGATGCGAATCGCGAAAGTTGACGAAAATTTTATCCCGTCAACGTCAAAGTCGATCTTTGATTCGGTTTCGGTTATTGCTCGCACGGGTTAATTTTCATATTTTCCTTATCGAACATGAACCTGGAACTGGAACCTGCCACTACGATATATACGTAATAATAATCATCTTATAAACTACACTACCTTTACCTTCGTCGTTCCTGACAAATTATATTTTATTAATATACGTAAATCATATACACGGAGAGCTCGTACCGTTAATGAAAGTAAGTAGAGAAAACATTGTAAAAAATCTCGACGACGATAACCGTTAACGTGTATTTTTACCTTCGATTAACCTCACGTTGTGCGGTATATGGAAACGAGGTATAGGTAAAAATAAATAAAAATAATACCATATCCAAATGCTAAAAACCTATTCTAGCGTGTTTTATTCTTTTTTTCTCTCTCTCTTCAATAGATCACAAAACGTAGATTGGTGAGTATATGGCATTGTTGCGGACTCGCGAGTCAGAGTCTTCTTGGACAAGCGACGAGTCTTGTAAGGTTTTTTTTTCTGCCTCCTTTTTTCTTTTTCTTTCTTCGGGTATTCTCTTACAATTCTGTTGTTTTTCTAGCTTCTTCGGTGCAGTGTGTTTTTATCGAATGCTGTATGTACCTAGGTAGAGGTAGAGAGATAGGTACATTGGATGTCGCGTTGTAAATCAATTCAGTGGCGTCGTGTTTTCTAAAAGACGTGTATCACCTACCTGGTTGGAATTTTTTATTCGCTAAAACCCATCCGTGGTTGAAAAATGGATTCGGTCGAGTGTAAAAATAACACGATAAAGGTCTACGGTCCACCAAAATCAGTCCCTAATCTGTTGTATGGCCATTAATCGCCACCGTTGGTAGCCGAATTTTAATTAACTGCGGAGTTCGCACGTTATCAGATGGCAAAAAATCTAAGTAAAGTACCCTTGTGAAAAAAAGAACATAAGATACTCGTAAATCTCGACTCGCGAGCCCAAGAAGGATAAACCTGGGTATTGGTACCCAATACACACATTCATAAAGGGTTGGGAAAGGGGTACCCACCAGAGATGAGGAGATGTGTACCAACAAAAGAGACACGACGAACGCAAAGTCATTATATTTTCAAACGTGCATCTCTTTCTCGCTCGATGTTTCTGTATCTGTATCCAGCGTTCAGTTCTCCGCGACACGCTGCTGCTTCTGCAGTCCTGCAGCCCATCGCGTCCATCGTCGTCCATCACCCTCGATCAATAATTCATTCGTTCGGCCAGACTGTCTGATACGCGTCTATGTGACTGATTTTATTGCTGGTTTGAAGCGATTCGACGAACCAAAGACGAGATAGCCTTTGTCGGAAGTTTTGATTTGATCTTATATACTTACTCGTATGTATAAAAGTACAAGTATGTATGATAAAAGGAGAAGAGAAGGCTTCTCTCTTGTGCATTTATAGTATCTGTATGAGCCTGTGGTCGCCGCGCCGTATGCCCCTGCCGGCGATATGTTAAAAATAGACGTGTGGGTACTGGGTAGCCCTTGACCCTTTATATCTTCGATAAGGGGTATCTTTTTATTGTAATATTTAACGGTGGTAATATTATTATATTCTTGTTATATATCGCGTTGTAATGAGGTTTTAATTGTAATCGATGATGATGATAATGATGAAGATGAAAAGAGGAGTTTCTGATTTTAATATAGGGTAGGTAGGTGTTAATGAACCTTCACACTGTGGTGGAATTTGATGATGTGATGGTACGGAAAGATAGAAGGGGGAGAGCATCACGAGATTAGGTAGTTCTCAATAAAAATCACATGTGCTTGAAACAGAGTGAATAGTTGAATTATTTTTCCGAATTTTTACACATGATTCAGATGAAAAGTTTCCCTTTTCTCCCATCTTCTTTCAAGCTGGCCATTTTTTGAAATGGGCTTTGAACACGTCGTACTCCAAGAAGAACAAAAGTCATTAATTTTGATCCAAGCTCAAAAACATTTCAACAACTTACTCGAGAGCATGGTCATCAAACAGGTTATCCATGCACTATTTCAATTTTTTTAGTAACTTCAGTACCTGAAAAATGGCAAAAAATTAACCAAAAATTTGAGAAAAAGTGACATAAATTTTGAGAAATGAGAGCAAAGTATATAAGTAGCAACCGCCGGAGAATTTTTTCAGTTGCCCTCAATGCATGAGCGTAAGGGAAAACATAAAAAATTTAAAGATTTGCAAAAAAGATGGAAAAAATGTAAAAATTTTGAAATTTCGACCAAAAAAGTGAAAAAGTGAAAAGTGAAGAAATTATGAAATTTTGAGCGGTTTTACTCTTCTTTTTAAAAAGTATCTGACCACTTTTCATAACAAAATATCCTCACTTTTTTTTAAAAAAATTGAAAAAAATGTGTTTTTATGGGTACTTTTTCAAAATTTTAATTTCAAAAAGTCGCTGGAGACTCCAAAATTACTTAAACCCTCCAGCAGTAGACTTAATAACGTGTTTGACTTGGAGTGCAACGTGAATTTCGGTTTTATAGCTCCATTTTATGATTCAAAAATCTACTGGAGGCTCCAGGAATTTCAAAAAGTCGCTGGAGGCTCCAAAATTACCTAAACCCTCCAGCATGTAGACTTAATAACGTGTTTAAGGCGGAGTGCAGCGTGAATTCCGATTTTATAACTCTATTTGATGATTCAAAAATCTCCTGGAGGCTCCAGGAATTTTCAAGAGTTGCTGGAAGCTTCAAAATGACTTGAACCCGCATACAGTTGAACTGATAGGGTTATAAAATTGGATTTGGTAAAATTTTATGGAAATTTCGAGCATTGAAAAATCTGCTGGAGGCTCCAGGAATTTTCAAAAAGTTGCTGGAGGTTTCAAAATGACTTGAACCCATCAGCAGTTGACTTGATAACGTGTTCAAGACGTATGGGAAACTTCGAGTTTTAAAAATCAAATTTGAGGGGGGAAAAACAATTTTGATATCTCATCACTGAGTGAACAAGTCTTTGAAAGCTCACAATCAGATTTCAAAAATATTCGTAGGTTCAAAGGGACAAAAAAAATTATTTAGAGCTCAAAAAATCTCGCCCCCCCTTAAAACCCTTCCCACGCTCCCTAATTCCCGATGTGTGAAAATCATGATGACTTTTTTTCCACAATGATTCTAAAAGATTTTAATGTAAAAACATTTATCATTTACTTTAATACTACACCTTTTTTTACACGACAAATCTTTCAAAAAAAATAACCAAAGTTACTTTTTTTGGCCATTTTTGACGAAATAGTACCAGAAAGTAACTTGCAAGCAAAATAGTAACAAATAAAAGTTAATTTTTAAGTAACCTAATTTCATGCCTGCTTGCTCTGAACCCACATACTTACTTATAAGTAATCAAAATTTCACCTGTCCAATTTTTTTGTTTTTGGCGAATTTCGGAAAATTCAAAATTGATTAGGTAACCCTCCCTCCCCCCTTTGAACAAAATTTCACCATTTCCAGTCATTCTGGGACCTCAAGTGTGATTTTAGATTTCTCGAAAAGGCATTGAAATCAAAGTAAACTTGTTGAACAGGCCAAGAATGAGCCAGAACGTGATTTTTAGTCGCCCAAATAAATTTCCATCTCTCCTGGAGAAATTTAAAAATTCTGAAGGAATCGAAAATCGCACTGGAGGTTACAGAAAAAGTAGTATTTTAACAACAGGCATAGCTATTCCGGCAAAAGTTCTGAATCTTCAATAACACTTTTCTCAGCCCCATTCCAACCGATTTTGAAAATTTTTCAGTATGTTATGTATATCCTTATTAGGTATCCCCACAAAAATTTTCAACCCCCTCCCCTTATATTTACCCTTCAAAATGGCGTATTTCAACTTTTGTTATGCTTTTATTAACAATAATAATAATTGAGGCAGCCAAGTGCTCTGTAGATGAGTGTAGCAAAAAATCTTACGTCATATTCGTGCTCAGCGGTATCGAATCATAAGAAAACTATACCCTACTCATTAATTCTTAGTTATTGTCCCTAAAATTCCCATTTTACCCCAAACCCTCCCTATGACACATTTTTACACCATTTTGAAGGGTAAATATGAGGGGAGGGGGTTGAAAATGTTTGTGGGGATACCTAATAAGGATATACATAACATACTGAAAAATTTTCAAAATTGATTGGAATGGGGCTGAGAAAAGTGTTATTGAAGTTTCAGAAAAGGGGGGCTCTCCAAGAAGGGGAGGGGGTGTGGATCTGAAACTTTCCACGCGGAAGTTTCTCAATGGTACCTACCTTCCATGCTAATATCAATTCGAACGATTTCGGTGACCATTTCACCCCTCTTAGGCGCCTATAGCCTTTATGTATTTTTCAGAGAACCCCCCCTAATTTGAATGGTTGCAGTTCCGCCCCCTTGAACATACAAGGGAAGTTGATACATCATTACATCGGAAATTCGACGTGGATTCTTTTATCTAGCCACATATTTTTCGCTAAAATGCAATGCGGGGGAGAAAATGGCGAAAAACTGATTTCGAGGGGAGGTTCCACCCCCTTTGAGGGGGCTCCGGACCCCGTAGGGGCCAGGACTTTTAGTAGGTTGTTGAGGGGACCTCTGTGAACAATATCTGCGTAAAAATGTCTTTAATGACTGGACTACACCACGAATACACGTAGCTTAACATTTGCCGGAAATGCTATGCCTGTTGTTGAAACACTACTTTTTTTGATAAAATTAGCCAAAATGACTAAATTGTATTAAAATATCGAATTCGCATATTATATTAGTTAAACACATGTATTTAAGACCATTTCAGCTCAAAGTTTGAAAAAATTCACTTTAGAACTTTTTTCAGGGGTTCTCAAAGTTCGCCACCCCCAAAAGTAATCTGCAACAATGAGGTCAAAAGTTGACTTGAAATAAAAATTCAAGCATGCCAGTCGATTAAGAAGTAAAATGCAACTTATTTGCCGCAAACCGGACCTCGATAGCTTTTCATGGTTTCCCAAAATATGGACCTCAAAAAAAAGTCAAAAATTGAATTTTTCGATATGAGCCAAGTTGATGAGGGGGTTGCAAATGATATCAATTGAACTTACTACTAGTAGCAATAAACCATGAAAAGGGCATTAGGGTGGCTCGACGGGAAGGGTCAAAAAAGGGGGTTCCAAAATTTTCAAAAATAGAAATACCCCCACCAAAACCCCTAAAAAGGTCAAAAATGAAAAAAGCGTTACGTGCCGCATTGCTTACCCTTAAAGCAACATATATTCGCTACTTTTAATTTTTTACATTTTCGAGCAGTGGTTCTAAAAATTTTTGAAATTTTCGACTTTGGGGCCACCCCACAGCCCCCCTATGGGCTTTTCTGGGAAAATATCGCCTAATATTAATACTAGGGACCATCCCCTATAAGAAAAGGCCATTCAAGTCTCGAAGTAGCGAGGGGCACGAAAATGCCCAAAATGACCCTCCTTCTTTCACAATTTCCAGTCATTCTGGAGCCTGCAGCGCGATTTTTCAATTTCTCCAGAATTTTGAATTTGCTCCAGAAGGCGTGAATATGCAGTTGGGCAGCTAAAAATCGAGTTGTGTATCATACTCGACCTGTTTAACGAGTTCATCTACATTTGAGCCGATTTTGGGAGTGACACCTCAAGAGTGGTTTTTTGACCAGCTTTTTTCAATATTAAAAAATCCAAAAAATCAAAAGATAACCGTTTGTGAGGAAATGGTTCAAATCGGAGTATGACACCTCAAGAGGTTCCCTTGTTAGATCGAAAGCGGCACTGAAAATTTGTTGGTGGCTGGGATATGATTTACATGGAAGATTTTTAAAGTTTAAGACTGCCCAATTGCACATTTCCTGATTTTGGAGCATTTTTTTGAAAAAAAAAGTAGGTCCCAAAACGCACTTTTTCTGACTGAGGTCGAATGTGACCTTCAAAGAGCGTTGGTGGCTGAAATATTATGTGAGTGGAAGATTATTAGAAATTGAAGCTGCCCAACTCACACATTTCGAGATTTCGGGGTATTTTTTTAAAGATTTGGGCCCCAAAATTCACATTTTTTTGCTTATGTCGAAGGATGCACCCTCCAAATCAAGTAGGAAGCTGAAATACCCGAGTTATACAATCTAATCAGAGAGAATTGCTAGAATTATGGCTGCCCAGATGCACATTTCATGATTTTGGGGTATTTTGTTTTTGAAAAATTCTGGGTCAAATAATCCATATTACGAAAAACTTTTTCCATTTTTTAAACTGTAGAGATAATTGCATCACCCAAAATGCCCTATTTTTTCAATATTTTTGTAATTTTTTGGAAAAAAGTGCTAGTTATGAAAACTTTTTCAAAAAAACTACATGGGTCAAAAAAATACCAAAATTTTTGTGCCCGTTTAGGGTAAATGCAAAAACGTATTCTCTTCAGAAACAAATTTCTTGGAACAAACTGTCGATCTATACAATTGATGCTCGGTGAGGAGGAGGAGGAGGAGGAGGAGGAAGAGAAAGGTCTACTCTACAACACAAAAAAATCACATAGTTCAAAAAAAATTGTGAATAAAAATGATCGTCGATGAAGTTGTGTTTTCAGTTTTTTCTCAAAATAGCTATCTCAAAACCAAAGCCATGAATCACACTTGTGTGTTGAATTTTATGGTTTACAATTTTTTTACTCATCAATTCTATTGTATCAGCCGATTTTTTTCGAAACACTTTTTTCTTTGAAGCAACAAAATTTACAAAAAGTCGCACTTTGGACATCATTTTCGTTCACATCAACTAAAATCAGTCAGAAAACGTCATTAAGAGTTGAAAAAATTTAATTTTTGGAAACAATTTTTTGAGCCAAGTATTGAAATTACTGCAAGTCAACGAATTATTTACATATTTTTCATTTTTCATTCGCCGGAGTAAGTAGGTATTCTTACGATTGGTTTTTAAAAATGAGCTATAAACACAATCGTGAGAACATGCAAAAATCCTTCACTTGCCCCTCCTCCTCTCCACCTTCGAATACGAAATTTTACAGACCTTCTCAAGGGATCAAGAACCTCGTCCAGCTTTCCTCCTCCTCCTGCTCGCAATCACCATCGAACCTATACCACAAACCAGCACATCTGCTTTCTCCGCACGCTCCAAAAAAGCACACTCACCACATAACATGGTCGGGAGGGGAAAAAAATCGCGCAATATTATAATTAAGGCGCCATCCATCGCCACGCCAGGCCAAATCTGCATTTAGTACATAGATCTCGATCGAGAAAAACCAACAAGCGAAAAATTTTCGTTTTCGCAGCTGTACGCGGTTGGCTCGTTAATCATCGATAAAAACGGTAATTGGATCGGCTAACGATTTGCAAAATTATACGGTCCGAATAGTCGAATACACGCCATCGCCAATGCCAGGCAGGCCAGACCAGGCCATCCACGCGAAGAAATGTACACATATTTACGCTTCGTGTACCGGCACCGTTCGACGTCCATCTCTTGTCGTCCGAAGTCGTCGTCGTTGTAGTATTTTTATATTTACCAAATATCAAGATCATCATCATCATCATCATCAGCATCACATCATCGTCGATAATAATGCGTATCTTCGACTCGTGCTAAACTAGTGGGCGGTGTAGAGCAGCCTCACACAGGAGGGCAGTCGAGAACAAGAGCGAACTAAATATTTATTATTTTTCGGTAAAAGAGAATTAATCGCGGAACTGGATGTGGATCGTGGATATGAATCTTTAGTATTCTATATACACATCATAACGAGCGAGTCATCGAGCCAAGCCAGCGAAAAAAAGGCTATAATTTAAACCTAGGCTGGCGCGATCACGTATGATATGAGAAGGCAACAGGCAGGGCAGGGCAGGAGGTAGGTACAGGCAGTAGGTAGGTTATATAATACACTCGTTGACTTAAATGAATGATCATCTGGATTGATTATTTAAAAGAAAGATGAAAAAACAGGTATTTTTTTATCTCGTCTAATGCTCTATTATAACGGACGGACGAAGGCCTTTAGCGTATCTGATAACTTATGAGAGCGAGACGTGAATGTTGACCGAATACGCGCGTCCTATACGCCGTATATGTAAGTAGGAAAGTACCACAGTGCTAGTTCCATAGTCCATAGTCCAACTTTACATTAGAGACCTAGACCGATATAGTCTTCACCAATATAGCTCGTCGTACCATATTTTTTCGAAAAAAATATACGTATAATAACGATAGGTAGGTACATAAATTAAAAATCTTATATACGGTCTCACTACAGCAGACGATGGAATTTAAAACATCGAGCCATAGCACAGGACGAGCCAACTCGACCATCCGTACGCATACGAAAGGATAAAAATGAACAATAGGGCGCGAGAAGGCAGTCGACGATGAGTCTTTGACATTGATACGGTATACTCTGTCTTTTTTCTCTCTCACACACACGTAGGTACATATTTTCTCATCTCTATCCAACCAAATGGGTACTATTCGTTTGATGATCGGATTAACTATATATACGTAAATCTCGTACATCTATCTCATCTCCAGACATAAGAAAACATAATGTACTCATCGTCTTCTAACCTAACCATAGCATATAAATTCGAAATCTACTCTGGGGTATATGCGACTATAGGTACGTGAGGCTGAAGACTTTTAAGTGATACGCTCGTAAAACCGGAAGAACCAAATCCGAATCAGGATTAAGTTGATTTAGATGTCTCGAGAAAAAGAACCAACTGGAGTTTTATTTTGGGTGAATGGAGAAAGAAGGGCAGTGGCGGAGAATAAATATCGATTAGGGAACGTAAAGGGTGTAAAGTTGAATTTGTACTACATATGAGTTGAATGAACTTCTCGGGTCCAAAATACACCATTTGAAGATTAGGATAGGCATGATCTTTTATGTAGCTACGATTCCCTTCCTTTTCTATATTGATCAAGATTCGAGCATTGAGTAAAACGAGCAAACGATCGCGATTTTTATTATTCTTCGGAAAGTAGGTAATCCAATCAAGTATAATCAAAAGCTATCAAAACAATAAAAAAATCACAATCAAGAATCAATGTAACGGGAACAGGATGTTCAGCTTTCCACAAAATATTTTAAAACTCGAAATCTTCAATATTTCATCAACACTTCTTTTTCAACTTGAGCCAAATTTTCAGAACTTTTAGAAAAATTAAAATACGAGTAGGTATGTCGAAACTCAGCATGAGAAATACTGTAAATTATTTTTTTTAAATCATGAAATTTCAACGAAATTGGCCAAAGTTGCCAACAAAAATAGTGGAAACTTACTGAAATTACGTAAAATCACCATTAATTTTTTCGTGGGGAATTAGGTCGGTATAGAAAAAAAAAAATGATTAGCAAAATACATAGAAAAATGTGGGCATAAGCCAGCTATTAGTTATTTTTTATGGCTTCAAAACCAACAAACTTTTTTCAATATTGTCAAATTTACTTTAAAAAAATTATTTTCCGCAGAAATTCAGTTTTTTTTTTCCTTTAAATTTTATATACCCTACCTAGGTATACTTATCTAAGTATTATAATACTTATTGATGCAAGATTCTTTCATAAACCATGAAATCACTTACTTCCTTCCATACATGGGGCACTTATTCTATTTTTCTCGAGTCAAAAATTCGTACTCACCTGAAACAAACAAAAATACAATAAAATATATTAGTTTATTTAAAATCAATCAGTTCAGATTTAAACATTACGATATAGGTAGGTAGTTACAGGTCTCTTTTGTGAGGGCACACAGGGGGCATCAAAAGAAATTTCAAAAATATCGAAAAATCACCATTAAAACTGAAAAAATTAGTTTTTTGAAAGGAGAGAGAGAAGAGAGGTATATTGGCTCTAACATGTACATTACAGAAGTTCATATTAACCTACACCTATGCGCCAAGGCGCGAGCGGCGAAGGGCTCTCTATTCTAAGATAAATAACATAATGAGATAAAAATAAATGAAAAAAATACAGCCAAAAAGTGCAACATAGGCAACGTGAAGACAATTGAGTGTAGAACAAAATAAATAAATAAATAAATAAATAAATAAATAAATAAATAGGTAAAAACAGGGAATAAAAATACAGCAAAAATGTGCAGACTAAACACATGCCAAATAATCAAAATACAATTTAAAGCACAGGGTGAAAGTTAATTTGAGACACGCTAGGCCAGAGATTAACTAAACAGAAAGGGGCACAGATGCAAGGTAGAGTGCAGAAAAGTGAGGAAAATAAATGAGTAAATGAATAAAAACGATAGAAAGAAAAAAAAATAAATAAATAAATGAATAAATAAATAAATAAAAAATAAATAAATTAATTAATTAATTAATCAAAACACAAAAGGCAATATAAGACACGCTAAGCCAGAGATAAACCACACAGAAGGAGGCACACACAGACAAACAAAAGTCAGCCTGTATCTAAAAGCCACTCAGCCACTTTTTTCCTGAACCGTTTACCAATTTTCAGTTGCCTAAGTTCAGCAGGCACTGAGTTATAAACACCTGGAGCCTTAGATGCTGCCTGCATTGTAGATCTAGTCCTGTTGCAAAGCTTCTGCCCAGCTGCCCTAATTCCCCCCTGCCTGAGACCGCTCCTATTCACTGTACCTACACCAAACTGTTTTTTATTCTCATGCACATACGCCGCAAGGGAAAGAGTATACATTTGGTCTACCTTGAGTATCTTCAATTTTCTAAAGGCGTCTCTTGTTGTTTCCCTACGTTTGAGTCCTTCAATATTACGAATTGCATGTTTCTGTAAGCGCCTAATAGGCTCTAGATGCTGTCCAGCAGCTCCACCCCATACAAGGATGCCGTATCTCAGGACAGAGTCAAACACGGAAAAATAAATTTTTTTTAGGTGATAAGAAGAGAAGTAACCCGAAAGATAATACAGTAGCCCATTCAATTTACGTAATTTCGTTTGTAGGTATTTGCAGTGTTCACTCCACATCAATTTTTGGTCCAACATAACTCCTAGATACTTAACTCTATTCACATGAGTAAGGGCAGGACAGCCACACCCCTCCCCACAGTCCACTCTTAGATGTAATGTGCAACTTTGTAGGTTTTGAGGCTCACGAAAGGCAAACGACATAACCTGGGATTTTTGAATGTTTGGTACAAGTTTATGAGCTGAGAACCATCTCTTCAGAGTCAGCAATGCGTTATTAATTTTTTGTATCAGGGTGGTCCAAGTTCTAGCAAAGAACACAATTGCAATGTCATCTGCAAACGCATATATAGTACCTCCTAAATTTAAATCAAACAAATCATTGACGTAGATGAGAAAGAGCAATGGTCCTAGGGTGCTTCCTTGAGGCACGCCATCATCCACTCTGAGAAACTCACTAATAAAGTCGCCCAATCTGACTGCCTGTTCCCTCCTATTCAGGTATGAATCAAACCACTCGTGCATTGTGCCTCTAAATCCAAACTTGAACAATTTATGCAGCAAAACAGAGTGACAAACTGTATCAAACGCTTTTTTAAGGTCTATATAAACTACTGCCACATTCAAACCCTTCTCTAGTAAATCAGTTATTTCTGAAACCTGCTCAAACAGAGCTTTATCAGTATTCTTTTTAGGTAAGAAACCATACTGTCTGTCGCTAAAGAAATTATATTTTTGCAAAAAACTTAATATTCTTTTTTTTACAAGCTTTTCGAATACTTTTGAAATAACTGATAACAGAGCAATAGGCCGGTAATTGTTCATAAGATTTCTGTTTCCAGCTTTGAAAATTGGGACAACTAAAGCCTTCTTAAGAACACTAGGAAAAATCCCTGCAGTCAAAGATTTATTAAACAGAGTAGACAATGGACCAGCCAAAATTTCAGCATTTTCCTTCAGCAGCCTAGCAGGTATAGAATCGAGACCAGTTGTAGGTTTTGAATTTAAGCTTTTAATCACTACAATCGTCTCTGCAGGGGTAATATCAAAGATCTGGAAACTGTTACTTAGAGACTTCTCAGGAAAGATTGAGGTTGGGATATTTTCAGTATTATTTGAGAGATTTTCAGCCAGATGAGCAAAGAATGAGTTGAATTCCTTAGCTATTATTTCACAATTATCTTTCATCGTATATGTCAACCCATTGATCTCAATTTCCTCAATTTGTTTATCCTTTTCCCCTTTAATTTTTTTGATATGCCTCCAGTATTTTTTTGGTTCCCCTCCAAGACTATCTAAGAGTTCAGAGTGGTAGCATCGTTTCTCTGCCCTACTTTGTGATACCACTATTTTAGATATAGATTTGTACTGTTCCTTAATTTCAGGACATTCTGGGTGTTTTTTAGTCAATTTATATAGTCTGTTTTTTTCTGCACTAAGTTTAGCCAAATAAGAGGAAGCCCAAGACGCGCGAGTACGAATCTGTCGATTATTACTGACAGAAACACGTGAATTTTGTACAATGCTGCCGAGTGAGTTTGACACCAATTCAAAGGCGCCCTCAATGTCATCCATTTCCTCAACAGCTGACCAATCAAACTCAGTGACCAACTTTCTCACTTTTGGAAAATTAATTGACCTGAAATCCCTAATCGATGTCTTCATGCCCTCCGCAACAAATGTCAAGTCTATGTGAACCACATTGTGGTCAGAAATTGCCCCATCTACTGAACACGAAATACTCTCCAGACAACTGTCAGTGCTGTATCTCCCTCTTAGGAATACATGATCTAGACAAGAGAACACCCCTTTTAAGCAACGAGTTGACTGTGAAACAAGACACTCAAACCCCTGTGATTCCAATAAATTTAGGTAATTTATACAATCATAACTATCTTCCCTAAGCAGATCAATATTGATATCTCCAGTGACTAGCGAAATTTTATCAGAAGAATCAAGCAAATCTTCAAGCTCTTTAAGAAACAATGTGATGGCTGACTTGCAAAAACGATACATTGCGATCACTTGAAAACTGGTATTGGCAGACAACACTCTTAGCCCATCAAAAGTCTCCCCATGAACCCCCTCAACATCGCATTTAAAATCCTCCCTGATGTAACAAACAACTCCGCCTGTATTACCCAAGCCCCTTTCGTCAATGAAACTAATAAATCCCTCAATAGGATACATTTTGAGGTCATTTTTGAAAATCCATGTTTCTGTACAGACAATTATCTCTGGCCTATATGGTAGTGTGGACAAATAATATTTCAATTTAAAATAGTTAGCACGTAAACAACGAATATTCAGGTTTAAAATTTTCATAAGATAATCTTTGGAATTAAAGGGGGAAGGGGAGGGGGAGAGGAAATGAAATTTGATTTAAAAAAAGACGCTTTCAAGCCATGACTTTTGTTTGGCAAACTTCGATTTACAATTTCATCAATAAAGCATTACAACTTTTCGTCCATAATTTTGGTAAAAACTGGTTTTTTTGGACAATCTTGGCGAGAGCAGGACTATAATTTGATAACTTTGGCCAAAATTTGTACTTTCTGGCAGTTTTTACAAAAGTGGACGCTTCTTGACTACATATTTCTCCAAAAAGTGTACCTACGCTTAATGTTCACTATTTTACCAAAAATTGACATTTTTTTGACAACTTCTCCCAAAATTAACACTTTTTGACAACTTTTTAAAGAATTCACATCTTTAGATATTTTTTTTAAAAATTGGCAGAATTTGACAACTTTTTTCAAAAATTGACATTCATTGACAATTTTCTTAAAAATTGACATTATTGGACAACTTTTTCCAAAATCAACATTTTTTGGCAAAATTTCCAAAAATAAAATTTTTTTAACAATTTTTTCAAATCAACTTTTTTTGGACCATTTTTTTCAAAAATGGTATTTTTTTGGCATTATCTAACAAATTCTCTCAAAATTAACTTTTTTCGACAACTTTTTCAAAAATTGGCATTATTTGACATTTTTTTCAAAATCAACATTTTTTGGGAAAAGTTTCAAAAATTGACAACATTTGACAACCTTTTCCAAAATTAACCTTTCTTTGACTACTTCTTCAAAAAGTGACACTATTTGGCAACTTTTTCAAAAATTTACATTTTTTGAAAACTTTTTTAAAAATCAACACTTTTAGACAACTTTTTCAAAAATTGGCTTTATTTGACATTTTTTCCAAAATTAACATTTTTTTGCAAAAGTTCCAAAAATTGACAACATTTGACAACTTTCTCAAAAATTGACATTTTTTGACAACTTTCTCGAAAATTGACACTTTTAGACAACTTTTTCAGAAATTGATATTATTTGACATTTTTTTCCAAAATTAACATTTTTTGGCAAAAGTTCCAAAAATTGACAACATTTGACAACTTTTTCCAAAATTAACCTTTTATGACTATACTTTTTCAAAAAGTAACAATTTTTAAACATTTTTTTAAATTAATTTTTTTGACAACTTTTAAAATTTGAATTTTTTGACAACTTTTTTAAAAATTGACGTTTTTTGACAACTTTTTCAAAAATTAGCATTATTTGATGACTTTTTCCAAAATTAACCTTTTCTGACTACTTTTTCAAAAAGTGACTATTTTTGACAATTTTTTTAAAAGGTTGACATATTTTTTGGACAACTTTAAAAATTTGACCTTTTTTGACAACTTTTTCAAAAATTGACATTAAGTACATACTTGACAACTTTTCCAAAATCAACACTTTTTGACAGAATTTCCAAAAAATTAACATTTTTTTCTCTACAGAAATTGACATTATTTGACATTTTTTTTCAAAAATGTTCAAGAATAAACATTTTTTGGCTAGTATTATAAAAGTTGACATTTTTTGACAATTATTTTGAAAATTGACATATTTTTTTGTACAATTTTTCCAAAAAATGGCATTATATGTATTTGACAACTTTTCCCCAAAAATTAACATTTTTTGACTATTCATTCAAAAATTGACATTTTTTGACAACTTTTTTCAAAAATTGGCATCATTTGACATTCTTTGACAAAATCTCCAAAAATTGGCATTTTTTCAACAACTTTTCCAAAAAATGGCATTATTTGACAACTTTTTTAAAACTTCAACTTCTTGACTGCAGTAAATTTGGCAAAAAAACAACAACAACAACAACAATACAAGTGGACCTTTCAAACAACTGTGTGAATGTTTTCGGTGGAGAAATTATGAATTTCATTGCTCGGAGAATTAGCGCGCGGTCAAAAAAGAAGTGGCAAAAAAAGGCCTGCTCATCAACAATACCTATCGAATAGGTATATTTTCGACTATTCCAGCTGATGATTTTTAATAGGATGGGGGGGGGAAGGAGGGTTCAAAATGACCCTATACGTACGTATTATTGAAAAATCAGATTTAGAAATTTCATATGTACAATCATAAAAAGACACAATCAATTTAATTATTTTGCGCTCTGTCCCTTCATTACCTACTCACTTCTCTTCTGCTCTTTCCAGTCATAACTCAAGAATCAGTTTCAGTAACTTTGAATTCCCGTACCCCCCACCTCCCTCCACATGTGATAAATTATCAATTTTTTTAAAAATACACTAATAAAATTACAACAGCTTGCGTATTATTTCCACTAGATCCAAGACATTCGACCAATTTATACTCACACATCGTACTTACTTCGAATAATTCATCACGTTGGATTGAAAAATGCAACTTTACGCAACTGCAGACATAGGTAATTTCAAAACCTCAAACTTTTTGCAACTTTTCACACATCGTTGCCGAACTTGGCTCAAAATCCAGGTCACTTCTTTTCCTCATGGTCAAGATAATCTTTCCAAAACCCTATCACAACAAAAACAACAACAGTGCAAAAAAATGGGTAACGAGCATCGCGTTATAAGAACGCGAAACCACAACCGTACAAAATTGCTGGTATTCCGCGCGATCCAGCAGTTGACCACCGTTATTACAATAACGTGGTGGTCTTCATCATGTCAGACTAATTAATACATTAGGCTCGTTTCGAGAACCATGATAAAGACTAAAGACACAGAGAGGGGAACCGAGGAATCACTTCTCGTTCTTCGGTACAGCGCGGCGTAACAATATGGTCGTCGCAGAGTCTCTCTAAAATTGAGTCAAAAAATAAAAAAATGAAAAAAGATGTGCTCACATCGCGGAGTACTGGAGCGTTATGTTTGGTAAGGCAGGTATTTAGAGATAGCTAGGAAAATAAAAGCAACAAGAAAGACCACAGGCAAAATACCTGTAAGTTGTAACTGTGAGACCCGACCCGAGACCGTATTAATTAATTGAGCATCGCGTTTATGGTTAAAATTAAATGACGCATACTAAAGATATTCTCTTCAACATTGTGCAGAATATTACACGATGTACCAGCTCCTTTCTCATGATCACTACGGTTCTCTCTTACTCATTGTTTTTCACCTATTCAGAAAGGGCCACGCGGAGAAATTCCATACAGTCCACAATATGGCGGGGCCAATCACCTCCCCACCCGGTTACAGGTGGTTAAATAATAGAACCCAGCGCGTAAGCATCGATTAATTAGCTTTAGAATAAACACAACAGTCCCCTTGGCCCTTACTCTGCCACCTAGCAGCTATATAGCTTTTTTCTCTAACCGCAACCACAGCCACTGTAAGTACGCGGCGGATTGGCGGTGCAGTGAAAGGATGTCATAGTTTTCTACGAAAAGGAAAAGTGTCGTTAATTGGCCGCGTCCGCGTTGCATTCCAAATGAATGAACACGAGACGTCGAGAAGCGTCTGGGCAAACGCGCAAGCGCGCGAAAACCAGCTCGCCGCGATGACTTGTGCTCCGCGTGTGTTTTTTTCTTTCCTTCTTAGGCTGTTTTGCTTTTGCTCTGCTGTGCTCATCTTATTGCCAACTTGGCCTAAATCCAACTCGAGCATGATTGTCAAGGTAAAATGCATCTGTGTGCGATGGTCGCGATGGCGTTTGCGTCTCCTCTGTCGATGGCCTCATGCTACCATGCTGAGCCGTGTCGTCGTCGGTCGTCGTCGTCGTACGTGTGCAATTTCCACGAAAAAGGACGATGACCCATCGATTGAAAAATCACCGACATCGTCTTCGATCTGACTCTGTCGCCGAGACGACGTTTATATTAAATTCTCCCATTAGTGATATGGAATTCTGGTTTTGACTTTTGAAGAAATTGCATCAAGCTGCGTCAGTATGCAGGGTGCTTGGTGGGTCATTTTACCAGGAAAAAAAACCTACCAAATATTCTACTCGTTTAAAAAACTGAATAAATGTAGAAAAATGTGGAAAAAAATTTTAAATGTCGATTGGTGGTGGTTTTGAACTATTCTGAAGCCTTCAGCAGATTTTCGGATCCGAGTTCAATGAGTTCATAAACGCCAAATTTCATTTTCACCCCATTTAGAGACAATTTTTCAAAAGCTGGAGAATCCAAACATCTGCTGGAGGCTCCAGAATCGTTCGAAACCATCATAAATCAACTCAGGAGATCGAAAATAGGGCTCAAACCAAATTTCAGCCTTTCATATTAATTTGATCAAATTTTGATATTTTTTTTCACGAGAAAGGGGCCAAATTTGAATTTTTAAAAATTCGCCAAAAATCAAAATATGAATTTCAGAGCTCGAATTCTTAGCTATTGGTGTATTTTTGGTTCCTCTTTCGATGCCCTATCCTCTGGTTCAAAATTTATATGCCTTTAGGGATATTAGTCGTTTAAGCAACGACAACGACCCCTCGACCATGGCCAGGTCTTGGCTATACGAGTAGCTGAGCACGAGCATAACAGCAGCACACGTAATCTATCGTACACGCGTGCAGATTTCGTTAATTAGTCGATGCCGAAGCCGATTCCACGTCGAAGCCTCATGCTGACGTGATATACGAGTTGCGTCATTGCAGCACATGTACATACCTAAACCTACTACGAGTACCAGCTAATACTGTCACCAGCGTAAAACCTAAGCTGAGCCAGACCACACTTCGAGGAATAAAGTTGCAACATCGAGAATTATAAATTTCCAATTCTAAATTCAATTCGTATACACGCTGGATGCTCCACTACAGCGTCCATTTGACGCTTTAATTCCATCAATCCGTAAATGGTGGATACAACAATATAGTCTAGGTATCCTATGTACCTACATATGAATCTACAGCAGATGTACCCCGCGCCCCTCACACCATCATATCGTCAAATGGCCACGCTCGAAAAGACACTGCCATCAAAAACATCCATAATACAGATACGAATAGAACAGTATATGAAACCGATTTAACCGAATGAATTAGTGCATTGAAGCCGGTTACACGGCATCACATGGTAAACCTAACCAGTTGCCAAATCCATCTACGAGTATATGTAAACAGATAGATATAGTACACTTACTATATATCTCTTTGCGACTTACTGTTTATTATTTAACCAAAATTCAGCTCTAGTTTTACTTGTGCCTGCCTATATTATTTACTTATTACGAATGTATCTCACCATCTACATTAACAGCACACATTGGTAGAGAGGTACAAGATACCTTGCTCAACTTGCTAATGAATTGGTTGGTCTAGGTAGCTAATTAATTGTATAACTACGATACCAGGCTGAGTTGGCAATAAAAATATAATACGATACGAAAGTGAACCCGATGTTCGGACAATGTATAACATTTTGAATGGGAAAAGAAAGCGAGGTGGTCAAAGCCATGATGGCTAATGGAATTGTGTTTTCATTTCAACGGCCACCACACGATGAAGGCTTCCCACAAGAGGTTTGATTGACCTTCCGATCAATTTTTGAAAACATACTTCTCATGATCAAAATTGAAAAATAAATAAAAAATTATTCGATCGAAAAATATATTATTCATATTTGAAAAAATGATGGGAAAACGTAGACGAATTTGAAAAGTCATGAAGGAAATCAGAAATTGAGGAGTAGATTCTCAAAAGAACAATTTTTGAGAAAAAAGAAACACGATTTTTTCCAAAGATAAAACAAAACGAAATAATAAAGAACAAAAATTATAATAATTTCGAATACGATCAATGAAATGCATTGATTTTTAGATTTCGATAATTCGATTTTCGATCATGATCGATTTCTGATCCGCAAACTGAATTTACCTAGAAGCGAAAATTGTTCAATTATATAAAATCGAAAATAGCAATTGAATCGATTTCTGATCACGATCGATTTTTGATCCGAGAGAAAAATCATATCTAAGTGAATCGATTTTGGGGACTCGATTAATCGATCTCTGATCATGATTGATTTTTGACCCGAGAAATTGTTTTTGAAGCTAAAATGAATTTCTTCATTCTGATCATACTTAATCGATTCTGACCCGAGAAATTTTTTTGAATCTGAAACAAATTTGTTCATTTTGAGCACGATTGATCATTATGGGATTAAAAATCGTTAATGAATCGATTTTGGGAACTCGATTAATCGATTTCTGATCATGATCAGTTTTCAACCTGAAAGTCGTTATTGAACATACATATAATAGATTTTTCATTTTGAACAAGATTGATATAGGGTTGAAAATCTTGAATGAATCGATTTTTGGGATTCGATTAATCGATCTCCGATCATGATCGATTTTTGACCCGAGAAACTGTTTTTGAGGCTAAAATAATTTTTTTCATTTCGAGCACGATTGATCATATAGGATCAAAAATCGTAAACGAATCGATTTTTGGGATTCGATTTATCGATTTCTGATCATGATCGATTTTGACTCGAGAACATTTTTTCAAGCTAAAATAAATTTGTTCAATTTGAGCATAATTGATCATAAAGCGATTAAAAATCGTAAATGAATCGATTTTTAGAATTCGATTAATCGATTTCTAATCATGATCGATTCTGACCCGAGGAAATTTTTTTGAAGCTGAAATATATTTTAATATTCCGATCATGATTGATCATACGAAATCGAAAATTGCAGATAATAGATTATGAGGATGCGATTGATTGATTTCTGATCATGATCGATTTTTGGCTCTAAAGATTCTTTCTGAGTCTAAAATTATTCATTTCAATTCGTACATGATCGATGACATAAGGTTGAAAATCGCAAATAATCGATTATTAGGATTCGAATTCGATAGATCGACTTCTGATCATGATCGATTTTTGACCCCAAAGGATCGTTTTTGAAGCTAAAATTATATTTTTCATTTCAAACATGATGGATCATATGAGATTGAAAATCGCAAATAATCGATTTTGGGTTTCGATTAATCAATTTTGGGATTCGATTAATCGATTTTGGGATTCGATTAATCGATTTTGGGATTCGATTAATCGATTTTCGATCATGATTGATTTTTGACCCAAACGATCGCCTTTGAAGCTAAAATTATATTTTTCATTTCAAACATGATGGATCATATGGAATTGAAAATCGCAAATAATCGATTTTGGGGTTTGATTGATCGATTTTAGTATTCAATTAATCATAATCGATTATTGATCCAGAAGTCCCTTTTTGAATCTAGAATTCATTACTAATTTCGAACATGTTGTCGATTTCTAGGGGTTCGGTAAATCGATACATGATCGTGATCGATTATTGAACCGGAAGTATATTTTTGGGGATAAGATAAGGTTTTTCATTGCCAACATGATCGATCATATTCATATAGAATAGGAACTCGCAAAAACATCAATTTTTTGGGTTCGATTAATAATCAATGTCGATCATAATTGATTTTATATCCCGAAGTTCATTTCAGAAGCTGAAATCGATTATTTATTTCGAATATATGATCAATCGTATGAATCGATTTTTGATCCAGAAGTCTATTTTTGAGACTAAAATCAATTTTTCCACTTCGAACATGATCAGTCATATGGAATCGAAATCGCAAATAAATCGATTTTTGGTCATGATCAAATTTTGGCCAGGAGGCCAGAATTGTTTGATAAAAATCCCAAATTATTTATTCATCATTAATTAACAACTTTCGCGCCCTTTTTGGATGGCTTCTCCTTCCCTTCCCAGCTGAATTTTCGACGTATGTTTATTGTTTACAAAAAGAAATAGGTACTCAGAATCAAATCATTCTTCGAAAGTGTTTTCCACACAAAAAGCTCGATTTTTTTAGATTTCAAGAGATGAAAATGTAAATTCTTTCAAAGGGATCATCTAAAATCAATGGGCCCAAATGGACCGATTGATCAAAAATTTCATACTTATCACTTATTTTCCTCGTGCATTCTTATTCCAGAAAATGTTTTTCAAAACGTTTTTTCAAAGTTTATAAAAAAATTTAAAGCCCAACATTTGTCATTATTTTTTGACGAGCGAGTGCTTTACAGAGTGTTCAAATAAACCTCCATTCTTCGCCCATTCATGAGAAAATGATGCTAATTAACTATTCGGATGGTCCATTGAATCCCACGACACGTAATCCAAAGCTTCCAACACCTCTCCATCTCTCCTCGTCAGTTTCCCAATGCTACCGTACTTCTTCTAACAATATAAACCTCATCGTCTTCGATTACGAAAATAATTACAACCGAATAACAATTCATACAATCGAGTACCAATTTCCGCCACAGTTTTATAAGATTTATTATACCTACGACTTATAATACCTGCTTATGTACTGCGATCGTAATCGAAACTCATCGACATGTCGTTCGTCACGTCACTAGCTCGTTGAGCCAAATAATACTCTTATAGTAATAATAAAACAAAAAACACAACAAACAAAAAATAAAGAAATAATAATCATAAATACAGTACGTAGGTACACTAACATTTATAACGTCCGCGTATATGTATACCTAAAAGAGTAAACTTTCTCTCATCACAGTCTCCCTTTTTGATCGTAGAAAATTACTCAATTGTGGCGCAATCTCTTTTACCTAAACCTACGTGTTTGTGTACGTGGATTTTTCGAATTATATGGTTTTATCATTTATGTATACGTACGATAAGGGGGCGGGCGTGTTGTTGTTGTGACAAAAGGAAAAGTCAACTGGTATAATTCATAGACCATAGACCATATCCACCCTCATAAAAAAGTATCATATGGTTGTAGATGTACCTAAACCTATGTAGAGATTTACATATTACATCGGTGTAGGTATTTTCCAACAGCACATGGGTATATACATACTTAATTGTGCAGCGATATCATATTTCAAGCGATATAATAATCACAGATTACTCAGGAAGGAAGATGAATCGCTTCAAGAAGTACTCGATAGGTATTAATTGGAGTCTTGGAGAGTTTCCGCTGACATTTGCTTATCCTAGAGCTAGAGTTCCTCTGGATTTGATTCCAATCGATTACGAACCGATTTCGAGCCCTTAACGTAAAAAAATGATCTACGACCCCCCTCCCCCCATCTCAAAGTCATTCAATTCTGGAACTGTCAATATACAAAACATCGCCACTTCTCACCATTATCGACCGGTTCACATTGCCTATGCCTTTGCCAAAATGGTAATGACGATATCCTCATCTTCATCAATTTGAGATTCGAGAATCTATCGATAGTCTGCATAGTGAATCAGTATCGATGCGTTAAATCGACCACCGCTACGTTCTGCTTGTCTATAAGTCTAATTACCATCATTCTATTACAGATTTTCTTTTCGACTTGGTCGATTACAAATTACCCTGCAGACAATTAACTTCTTACTTATTGGTGTAAATGTGTACTTAGGTATTTGACAATTCTATTATATTGAATGTTGATTGTTGAGCCATTTGTACAAGTACTTATACTTGAATCGTTTACTTTTCCATTAACCTAAACCAAGCCACGTCATAAATATGGTATACAAAGTACCTATATTATAGGTAAGTACTCCATTTTCCACGTACAAGAGAAGAAATTCGGTACAGAGCGATGGAATTCGTCGTCTGCATTGTACTGATTCCAATGAATCCGCGAGACTATACTTATTTATTATTACATAACGCCACATAATAAATTACTTATATAATTTTCGCCATATTTTCATACCAACTGCCGCATATCTGTGTAGTGTGTACGTATATTACACATTTTTTCACTTTATATGTGCTACTGCGGGTATTCCACAAAATACGATACATTTTATCACCATAATAATATTAATAAAATATATCCCCATCTACCTTATATGTAATGTAAGTATAGGCACGTGTAATAAATACAGGATGCTTTGAGGTTGAGTTTGAAAGTCATTTCGAGTTCCTGATACATACAAGCATGTCAAGTCGGACGGAAAACTTGAAAAAAATTGATCAGTTTTTTACAAGACTTTTTCTATTTTTCTAGTGATTTATCACTGATTTCGCAGATATTTACCTAATACTACTGTATTAATATGATTCTTTCACTGATTTTCTTTTATAGTGATTTTTAAAACCAATTTTCAGTCATTTTTTTAGAAATATTAATTTTATATAATTATTTTACTCTTTTTTTAGTGATTTTTTTAACCCAATTTTCTAGAGATTTTTCAAACTATTTTTCTCGTGGTTTTTTAATACACTTTCTTAGTGATTTCCTCCTAATTTTCTAGTGATTCATCGCTGGCTGATTTTTCTAGTGGAGATTTTTCAAACTAATTTTAGGTATTCTGATTTTATACTGCATAATTTTTTTGGAAATTTCTTTCACAATATTTTCTATGTAGTTATTCATCACTGATTTCCAAATGGTTTTCCTTCAAATGCAACTTTTCTAGTTAGTTATTCTTTCACCGATTTTCTTCTAGTGATTTTTTTAACCTAATTTTTTTGTGATTTTACACCGATAGTCTGGAGGTTACCTTTTTTCTAAATCAATTTTTAGTGAATTTCCATTGACGTTTTTTCTGTGATTTTCTAGTCATTTTATCACTCCAATTTTCCAGTTTTGTAAAACAGATTTGATTATGACGTCTCTCTTCTCTTCCTCTCCCTCCCCCCTCCCATTTCTCAATACGCATTAATCATTGATTTTCCAGTGATTTTTCAGAATGCTTATCTTTTAGTCATTTTTTCACTGATTTTCTGCTGACTTATCACTGATTTTCAAGTAATTTATTCCAAACAGCAAATATCTCGTCATTATTCACACTAACTTTCTAATTTTTTCAGAGATGTTTAGAATTTTTTCTAAATGATTAATCAATATTATCTATAATTTCTCAATAATAATTTTTCAAAATAGAAAAATACTATTTTTCTGGTCATTTTTTGTGTTTATTTTTTGTACAAAAGTTTTCTAAACTAATTTTTTAGAATAGATTTTAAAAACCAGTTTTCCAGTGATTTTTAACCAATTATTAATTACTTTTATCATTTTTTAGTCATTTTCCACTAAATTCACTGATTTTAGCTGGTCATTTCTAAACTAATTTTTTAGTGATACTGGTTCTTTTTTTCACTCATTTTTTAGAGACTTAACATTTTAAAATCATTTTTCACATCAATTTTGTGATTTTTTCAATACAGATTCTTTTGAGTGATCTTTCTCGAATTTTTTATGGTAATTGATCACTGATCTATTAAATACAAACCTTCTAGTTGCCAACATTTTCACTGTTTTTTTTTCTTAAGTGATTATTGAACCAATTTTGAGGTAATTTTGCTTCCATCGTTGATTTTTTTCACCTATTTTCCAGAAACTATTTTGCCTAATTTTTTTTTTTTTTTTTTTTTGAACAGATCTATAATAGTAATTTTTACCGGATTTTCACTTAATTTTCGAGTGATTTATTTCAAATACAAATGTCCTAGCAATTTTGTCACTGATTTTTTTCTATTGACTTTCTGAACCAACCTTTTAAAGATTTTCAAACCACTTTTTCCAACAATTTCTTGGTGATTTTTTTTAAAGAGGATCCTATATTGATTTTCCAGTGATTTTTTTAAAATTCATTTTCAAAGTGACACTTGAGTCAATTTCACAATTATTTTTTCATTAATCTCCTCATTTTTTAATTTTTTTGTTCGAAATTTTCAGTCATTTTTCCAATTGATTTTTTTTATTTTTTGAAAAAAGATTTCTAGTGATTTTTTAACTGATTTTTTAGTGATTTTTTTCAAAATACAATATTTTTGACGATTTTTTCATCAACTTTTTCAAAATGATTTTTTTTAGATTTTTTGCCCCAAAGATTTTCAAACCCATTTTCAGGTGTTTTTTTGTCAATTGTCTCGTGATTTCTGTAACTGATTTTCCAATAATTCTTGAAACCAATTTTTTAGTGATTTTTGAATAAATTTCACAGGAATTTTTTTGGAAAATTTTTTCAAACTAATTTCCTAGTTTTGTAAAAAAGAACTTTTTAGTGATTTTTACCAAATTTTTGACCAATTTATTATACTGCATGATTCCTCAATGATTTCTTCCAAATGCCAATGTTCCAATTTTTCACCTATTTTTTCTGGTGATTTTCTTTTTCAAGTAACTTTTCAGTTTTCAGTGATTTTTAAACCAATTTTTCATCAATCTCTTAATGATTTTTCAAACTCTATTTTTTAGTCATTTCAAACCTAATTTTTCAGTGATTTTAAAATCAATTTTTTAGTCAACTTTTTTAACAACTTTGTACCCCTTTTCAATTGATTTTTTCTGATTATTTTTAAACCAATTTTTTCAGTCATTTTTTCAAACTAATATTCTAGATTTATTTTTTTTATTTCGATTCAGCACTGATTTTCATGTGATTTTGTTCAATAATGATTCTCTAGTCATTTTTAAAAAAAATTTTCAGTGATTTTTGTAGTAACTTCTAGAAATTTTTCACTAATTATCTGGATATTTTTTCATCAATTTTTGTTTCAGGATCTGCCTTCGATTTGTAAGGGGTCACAAATTCATCAATTCTGTCAAATTTTTCTCATTTTTTGATCCACCACCCTTTTCGTTATGATCAGAACTTCATTTCAACATTGCTTCCCTATGAAGACTGCAGTTGTCCCTTCAATTTTGAACATGAACAATCCCTTCGTACAGCATTCCTCTTCCATCATAGGTATAGAATCTTAGCAACATTCAACTTTAAAATTTTTCCCCCTAAACTTCAGCCATCCTGAAGAAAAATCAACAAAATTTTCACCACGACAGATACCTCCTCTAATGTGTACATAGCATTCGATCTCTAGCATTAGTTTCGGTTATCCTCTCTCTTCCTCTTCCTCCACAATACATGTTCATCTCGTAATACACATATTATTTATGTTGTATTATACTAAAATAATGACGTCATACGAATACAGCAAACAAATACGCAACGTGTATAATATACCATACCTATAAGTAAGTGGCAGGTAGGTAAAGAATATATAAAAAGATGCACATCCACCACAGGTCGGAAGATCGGCCAGAGAGACGGGGAGAGGAAGAAAAAAACTATATGGAATAAAATACTGTATACAGAATCGTGATAGGAAGCCAGTAGGTTAAGTTCAGCTAATATACTAATTCTATACATACCATTCCATAATAGTGGGTTAAGTTCCTGATTTATACTCGGTAGACGACTACGTAACAATGAAGATAAGTAATAAGAAGAGAGAAAAAGGTACATATACAAGAAAAGGAAGTAGAAGAAGAAGGAAAAAAAACACAGAAAATGTACATGAGCAGTGTGCAGTGTGCACTGTGTGCAGCGCACCGAGATATCGATGGAAAAAAGACGGCCATACATAAAGCAGAAATAATCGATAGATTACACACGATCTTCTCTCTTATAAAAAGGGGAATATTGCATTAGTACTCTATTATTTTATATATGTAAGTGAACCTCTTCGTACATACAGAGACCGGTTCGCTCTTCTGTGCTGGCCGGATCGTATTCCAACATTGGTAAAAGGTTATCAACTGTTTTAACTCCTTTTAACTATTTATTATATATAGAACTATGTGCAGAGGTAGGTACGTACTTCGTACGCGATTAAGCACGTTTTTTTTATACAGTTTTATTTCTCTTCTCCTTCCTCATCCTCATCTTTGCTATTCTGTTGAGTCTGTCGCCTCACAGTTCGCCTTTTTTTTTCGAAAGGGTTATGTTATCGCTGCAGTAATTAATAAATGTGTTTTTATTTTATTACGCATGCTTAATAAAAAGAACGCGCCTGCGCCTATCTAACCAGCTTCCAGGTTAATTAACCGTTAAGTTTAATCGCCAAGTGTCGACTTAATCACGAATCAATCACCATAGTTATATTATACGACCTAAGCGTGATTATAAGTACTATAAGTAGGTATATTATGTCGATATAAAATACAAATTTTTCACACCGGGAGCCATTTTATGCCTTCTGTACGGATCGTTGGAGGGGAAGGGGGTAACAATGGGAAAAAATGCAAGAAATATTGAAAAAAGAAAATAGTCGTATTTTGATACAAATGATATTGAGTAGTGAGTACATTTACATTAAAGTGGGTTGAGCAATTATTTTAGGCAAACTGAAGGAGGATTAGAAAAAAAGGTTGTGGCACAATGTCAAAGCATAAGAGAAAATTTTTGGACTCGAATTAGAAAAAATTTGAACAATTTCCAATATTCATTAGATTTTACATCTAGAACATTTTGAAAAATTTGAAGCCCAATCTCAAGAACTTGGAAAAAGTTGGATAAAAACGTTGAAATGAGGTTTCGATCATAATGGCAATATTTGATAAATTACCACTAATATTTTACGAAAAAAAAAATCATGAAAAAAGCTCAACTTGGGCAAAAACTGAAATATTCTCATTTTGTGATGTCAGAATTAAAAAAAAACCTCTCTTTCAACATTTATAAAAATCTGCCTTGGCCCCCAATACCAAACAAAGTTGATCTCTTCTTGCATGCAGACGCTTTACCCCTCCCCCCTCCCTTACCAAAATATTTCATTTTACAAATTTTTACTTCTGATAAGGTTTTTACTTGAAATGAGTGCTTTATACAAGGAGACCATGTTTTTTTGGGGCAAAGGAGGTTTATTCTTGAAGAGTAAATTATTTGAAAAGATTCTGACAGTAGGAATGAAAAATTTTCAACATATTTTCAGACTTCACTTTCGGCTTATATTTTTCCATTTTTTCAACTTTTTTTGCAGATGGGATGAAGCTAGGTTTGTCCGCATACAAGAAGATCAACATAACGTTGTAAGACTGAGGACGATTTTTTTAAAAAAGGGGATTATTTGCAAAATTTCTGCCACAGAAAGAAGAAATATTCAGAAATAATTCATGGAAAATCAGAATCAGAAACGTCACTTGAAATGTCAACGACGTCAATGTATGACATAATCAGAAGAACTTGGTATAAAAATACGAATCCGTGGTTAGTTAACTCAAAATGATCATTTTTTGGGCTCCAGGGGTTCTCGCAAAGTTGCGAATAATAAAAAGATAATTTTACGAACCACTGAGTATTGTTTTCAAAAACTTTTTTCACTTTTCGAAACAACGTTAAAATCACATTTTCACGATTTCAACGAAGTAAAATCTCAGAATTTTACCCAAAATAGCTCAATTTTGAAAGTTACAGGAAAAATCAAATTAAAAATTATCGAGCACCTTGATATAGTGTGTTTCAAATGTGAATTTATCAATTTGTTTGAAAAAATATGCATAAACGCCTTTTTTAGGGGTGCTCAAAGTGGGGGACTCTAAAAAAGGGTTCAAAATTACGAATATGTAGGGAGCTTAATTAAACTTTTTCATCTCAATTATTGAATATATACCTGAAAACGTTACGTTTGGCGCAAATCGCAGGTTTCTAGTTTTCCAGGGGTTTCCAAAATATCGAAATTACGAAAAATTGGAAAATTGGATTTTTGAGTACCAGCGTAAAATTTTGTTGACTTCAAAATTTGGTAGGATGATGGAGGACTTACGGATACTAATAATTGCAAAAAGCTTTTTAGTGGGGTTCAAAGGGGTAGGTTTAAAATGGTGGTTCCAAAATTGTCAAAAAATCAAAACCCCTCCAATTTCTGCCCCCGAGGGTCGAAAATGTAAAAATCATCTCGCATAATGTTTATCATGTTCAAACAGATGTATTACGCTGAAAAAGTTTTTGAAAACAAAACTCAGTGGCTCGTAAAATTATTTTTTTATTCGCAACTTTGGGAACCCCTGGAGCCCAAAAAATGGTAATTTTGGGTCAACTTGATATGAGGAAATATGCCCTGATCGCCTTAGCGATGATTAAATTAATCCCTTCGTACGTTTACTCGTAATATTCGTTAGCTTAGGTATATGAGATTTACGTATACTGGAAGTATGGCAACGTGAGAACTACGCATATAGGGGAAATGATTTATTTGTCCGGTGGCTCGTAGATCGAGGGAAAACTCGAGGGTACGAGCATCCGATTTCCAGCCACGAACCTCACTTGGAATAAGCTACTCGCAATGGCTGGTTCTTGGTCACAAATAGACGTATAGGCAATGAAGGCCTTAAAACCTTCATTCCTCTTAACTGTTTTCGCCCACTATCACTGTGGATAATTTGTTTAATAATGTGAATTAATTAAATACGTTCATTTAAATTGACCATTTTACGGATATTTCTCCGATCCGGTACCTATCGGGAAATATGAAACAAAATAACCCAATTCTGTCGCCGATCTTAGTATGAGTGGATCACAGGAGAGGCAGAAAATAAGCACAGTGTCGTAAGTTGTGAAATAGACTTATTAGTTAAATAATAATATTATGAGGGACGTAACACACCTAGTCTAATTAAATAATACATAATTGCATCGCCAAGTAGTGTTAATTAAGCTTAAACTTAATTATATTACGAGTCACTATTTTATGCGAGATGTCAAGTAGATGTTTAGTCCACTATCGAACATGAAATAATGCTGATTATGTTACATTTTCCTAAATCCTAACGTGTATTTTGTTGTGCTAAAATATTAATTAATTGCTTTTAAGAATATTTCTGCGATCTTGAGTACTTTCTTAGTATTTTAGTATGATTTTTGTGTATATGGTGGATTGGTTTTACATAAGGTCTTTTCTCTCAGAGCTATCCAGGAACGAGTAATTATTCACTCTCTAGGGAATAATTCTTGACTTCACCCTTTAACCAATTCAAATGATTCTAAATCCCTAAGTCAGTAATTCCTATTCTCACTATATCAAACTAACCACGGATTCGTATTTGGGACATTTATTACAACATTTTAAGAGTGGTCGAGTCGATAACTGTCCGCGCCCAAAAAAATGGCCTTATCGACACTCTCATTTTCCATCGAAATAATGCGCTAATTGAGAATTTCTGATGATTGAGGAAGGGGGAGGGGGTCATTTCAAGTCCTATAGTGATATAAGGTATCCTAGACTTCAATTGAATAACAATTTGTAAGCCTCAAGGGCTCAAGATGAATCGCGAATTATCTTGAAAATGGCAGTTTTCGCATAGGTAAGTATTTTAAAAAATCAAAAATATTTTTAAAAATTTTAAAAATTTGAATTCCGATTGCAAAATGCTGGGTGAAGTCTGAGACCCCAAATTTTTTCCACAGTCTTTTGAGGTTCCCTCATAACTGGAATGGGAACGTCTGAAGAAAGTGATTTTAAGAACAAAGAACGTAAGGGCTGATTTTTTTAAAGAACATTTTCACTCAATAAAAATTACTCCTCCGCTAGTGCATGATTCGTATCAAGTTATACCTTACCTCACCTCGATTCAAGAGTTTTAAATTTTATACCCAGAAATGTTTGATTTTTAAATCAATACGTTTCTCTATGTTCAGTGCAACTTATTGCATTTTTGCACACGAATAATCGTTTCAATTTTAATTCTAATCACTTTTCTTCCTTCTACGTACATACCTCTGATACGAAATAAAACAACATGGTAAAAAAAGCACCGCTTAAAAAAAATTCAAATAGCTACCTACCATTTTAAAATCAGTTCGGTAAATTTTCGTCAATCTTTCTCCAAATTCACTTCCCGTCTAATTAAAATGAAAATAATTGGCCAAAAGTACCTACTCGAGCACTATTCGCCAGAAAGAAGCGAAGAAAAGTACTAAATTAGGAAAAAACGAATAAATTGACCACAGCAGCTTCTTATACTCAGCATGCAGCATTGCAGCATATTACAATTTAAACCAGTATAAGCACACGTTTACCTCTGTTGACTTTATATGTGATTTTTTTAATTTTTAAAATTAATCCGCAGATTTGACCACCTTTACCTACCTATAGAGCTTGTACAAATGCATGTACATACGAGTATCCTATACTATGATAACAAAAAACACATTGTACAAATTCATCAGCACGTATAAAACACGGTTGTAAATTTTGCTTTCATTTTCGACGGTCGGTCTGTTCGCTCAGAAGAAAAAGCGAACTCTGTCTCTATCTTTTTCTCTCTCCTAGCTGGGTATCGAAATATTATTAATTTGGCCACTGACCAGACTACTCGAGAGCAGCCGGTAGGTGAGTAAATTTAAGTGGCGAATTGTTCTAAGCAGTAAGCACCTATTTCAATTTACACGCTCATGACTATTAATACCCGTATTATACCTACCTAACTAACACTAGTGTAATATTCTAATTTGCATCGACCAGGGTCTGGTTAGGTACTGGTCTTCGTATTAATTTCACATCGTGTAGCCGAGCACCATCTGCATTTTTTGATGGGTTTGGATGCGATGATGATGATGATGAAGAGGTTACATAACGTTGCAGGTCGCACGTCGTACCTATCAGTGTTGGAGTTGGATACTTGGAAATTATTGCTGTAGGACTTTGGGTGATTCTTTGAATGATATTGCACCCGTGTTCTGGGAAAATTATCAGTATGGGAGATTATGGGTTTTCACAAATTCGTATAGAGTGATGAATTGCGATCTTGCAGTGGATTGTGTAGCGAAAAGTGTTTACAAATTTTCCCATGGTCATGTTGCCAACCTCTCAGCTTTCAAGTTGAGTCATTTTTCGTCCCAAAGCTACAAATTCATTTTCACTGCCATTCTAAGAAGGTTTACCAACATTTAAATATGACTTTTAAAGAACTGATCGATTTAATATCAAGATGGCCTGGTGATGTTTGTAAATCTGTTTGATAGATTTTCTCACAACGTTGAGGAAGTCTGGTTTTTGGCTTTGTTTTTTTTGAATTTTGGAAACATTTCTCCATTTTGAGGACTTTGATATTTGAAAGAATGAAATTCATATACCGAGTGTCCCGGCTCTGGTATCAAATATTTTGCCTGGTAATGTAAGTTAGATTGCCAACCCTTCTAACTCCTGGAGGCATAACTCATAGTGTCAAAAACAGGCCATTTTCTTCAAATCAGACGAACCATTGTGAGATTATAATATACAAGTTATTAGTCACAAAATTTGTAAAGACGGTCAAATTTTATTAACTCGATGAATTTTTAGCTAAAAAATATTAGATTCAGGCGAATTTTCACCAATTTAAAGTACATATTTCGAGGCACATAAACCTCTACGTCGTCTGACCCTCAGTGAAATCCTACGAGACCAAAGATATCCCATGATGCTCACTTCACACGAATTTCCAAGTTTTAGGTACAGTACGTTCGACAAGATCGAAATTTAAATGCTATTTTTCCATATCATGACCTGAATTTTGAAGGAACCGCTACTTATGTGATAATTGATAGCTTACAAAGGAAAATTTTCAAAACACGACAAAATTGGAATAAAACAGAGTCAGATAGGTATCACCAGTGTTTTCAAAAGCAAAAAAAATCGTTTTGGAATTTTTAGAATTTCGGTAATTTAAATTGATCGCTTTTGTAATTTGTTTCTTAAAATTTAATACGTCTTATTTTCACCTTCAAATTCCAAAATGAAACAAGAAATTTCCAGAATTCTTGTGGTTTTCTTCTTTACATCAAGTTCTATATTTCATCCAAAATGAAAATGTTTTCAAAAGGTGATAAGTAGGTATAGTCATAAATTTAGAAAAATCACTTTTATGTAGGCTAATTTATATCGTTTTTATTGATTTTATGTACTTGAATTTGAAAGAAGTTTATTACGGTTTTTATGCAATTTTTGCCAACTTTTGTCAATTTTCGCTGAAATTTCATTACTTTTTGCAAGTTTTCGGTGGTTGAAAACATTTTTTCTTAGTTCTTCGTCATTTTGTCATGTCATGTTTTGTACACATTTTCTTGAAAATTTTGTCAAATTTTACCGAAATATCATCAATTTTTGACAATTTATTATGTTTTAAGCAACTTTTGGTATATTTTTTCTATTTTTTCTAAAATATCACTACTTCTTAGTAATTCTTAGTAACTTTATTTCTTCTTCAAGAATTTTATGCTATTTTATCATGTTTTTAAAACTTTTTTTTTGCAATTTTTGACAAATTATGCAAAAATTTCATCCCTTTTTGATACTTTACGGTGATTTTAATGGGGTTTTAAAAATTTTCACATAATTTCAACACATTTTCGTGCAATTTTCGCACAATTATGTCTTAATGCTCTTTCATGAAATTTTCAACAAATAAGTAAGTAATAAAATAATTTCATCAACTTTTGGTGTTTCAGAGTAATTTGAATGCTTCAACTAGTATTTAAAAGAGATTTCAACGATGATGTTTTATGCAACTTTTTCTAAAATAATGTTAAATTTTAATGATTTTTTTTTAAATCACTTCTTTGGTGATTAAAATTTAGTCGATCGTCAAACAGTTTCAACAATTTTAGTTTTTACTATTTTTTTTTAATTTAAAAATTCTTAAATAAACCATCGAGACATTTTACAACTTTTAGCTCCAAATTATCTGTCAATGTTTGAAAAAACAAAACAAAAAGGAAATGAGATGCTGCGTTTGAATTTTCTCTTTGTAGGTCCTACAATTTTTGCATGAAAATTTTAGAAGTCTAGATGGATTACTCTGGAGCGTTAAAGGGTGAAAAATCGTGAATAAGAAAATCCACCATTCCAGCCAATTATACAAAGGAACTTTAAATCATCTGATTCAAAAGCAAAAGGAAACTCCCACAAATGAAAATAAAAAAAAATCAAAAAATTTCAAAAATTTAAGGAAGCCAATAAACTCCTTTTTGTAGGCTCCAGAATGACTGGAAACGATGAAGTTCAGTTTTGGAAAGCGATAAAATGACATTTAAAAAATAATTCGCTAAGGTAAAGTACTCGTTTCCCAAAATTCCACTTTTCTACTTAAAAATAGTAAGGCTATAGCGAAAGAGAATGCAGGGGGGGAATTGTTGGTGGCTCCAGAAAATGGTTGGTTTCAGATGAAGAATCAAAAATAAAAATCAAGCATTCACTTCAAGCAACTGAAATGTCTATTTTGGAAAAATTCAACTTTGAGACTCACAAGAAATATTTCTAACAATTTCACAAAGTGAAACCCCGAATTGTATGGCCGATAGAATTAAATTGGTCTTAGAAATGCATGCTCACTTTCTACCCCTACCCCACCAATCACCATTCTCAATTCATCCTCTTTATAAAATGGGCATTCGATTTGAGAATTTAAAGCTTATAAAAGAGCTGAAAATGAGGAGAGAGGGATATGTAATCAAATTACGTAGAAGTGAGAAAAAAAATTCGAAAAAAATCTTCCTGATTTAGGGCTGAGAACTGGAGAAACATGCAGAATTTTCAAATAATTGGGTAGATTTCCTCGAAATTTCGAGACGATTTTCTGTATTTGGGCAATTTTACAATCCAAAGGTTACAGATAAACTTTGATTTTTTGATTCGAAAAAAATCAATTCATGCAAGGTAACACAGCCTGATAAAATCTCCCCCCCCCGCCTAAAACAAACATGCAATTTCCACCATTACCTTACAAAAATTAAAATAATAATCAAAACTCACCAAAAACAGTATCTTCGGGAGTACAATCGACCTCTCTGATCGCAACAGGTGCACTGGTAAAATTGTCCACTTCGACGGCAAGGGAAAAACTTATCAAAAATTCGAGTCACAACACCACCGAAAAAAAATCCACGAAAATTCCACGATCAAAATCCTCGACACACTCAAATACCCGAACCGATCGACGATAAGAAAAATTCAAAAAATCTGATAAAATTTACGTAAATTACGAATAAGCCGGGTCCACATCGGTAAGAACGTAAGAAACTCCACACCGTACACACCGATCGCACTTGTAGCACTGACGTTAGTTAGAAGAACATCGTCGCGAAGATCGAGTCTATGGCTTGGCAGTTGGCAGTGGAAACGCGCGAGCAGGGTTTAATCACGGCGATGAGTGTGACTGACCATAACAACATAACACGGGCTCGATCTCGATCGCTCGATCATAAAAATGCAGTATACGATACGGTATTACGACTACAGGAGAGCGCGTATTCTGGCGACGAGATCGTCAAGTAAAAACGATATATTCGAATCGAGTATCATCATCGTCCGTTCCGTTCCGTCCGCGTCCGGATATGTGTCATGGTCAACGCAGACCATATTACAATGTCTGATACACTATTACATTATAGTAAAAAATATTTTTATTATAAATTATTACACGCCACCTTGGTCACCGGTCCAATTCTATAGCATAGAACTACCTATAGACATAGAGAAAACAACGAGAAAGAAAAATGAAAAAAAAAGTGAAATTATAATAAATTTCACCTCTAAACTATACTCACATGCCGAGCTACGGTGAAGTATTATGATCGAGCACGTGCGTAGGGCATAATTACGTATTCTACGTATAGCTGGCAGGCTTGGAAATTTCTGGCAACTGACCGAGTGGTGAAATAGGAATGTAGCTGGACCTGGAAACATAGAAAAATAATTTGAAAATAAAAACGAGTAAATTGAAAAAAGAAGAAAATCACCTGTCAAATATAAATGTCAATAATAATAAGCCTTTATTTATGAAAAATGCACGTACATGAGGTAAAAATAGTACATACAAAAAACATGGCCCTAAAAAAGAGCATAGGGCTCCCCCAACCGAATCCATTCCCGCCTATCTAGGGCTATTCTCTGGAAGTGCTTGTGTGTCAGAAGACGATCAAGATCATCCCTTCATCTAGTCCGCTGCCTACCCTTCTTCCGAATCCCAAGTGGTTGCCAAAAGGTTGTCCGATATGCCCAACGATTTGTATTTGCTCGAGAGATATGACCTGCCCAACCCCATTTTTTTAGTTTAATTTCTCTTGACAGGTTTTTATTAAGTATTAAAACTTTTGATTAAATATTTTACAATTTTTACAAATTAAAAAAAAATATATATTTTCCAAAATAACTAGCAAGAGAAGTTCACTTTGAGGTCCTGAATAGCAAATGGAGAAAGGGACTGAATGAGTTAATTTTCTTTGCTGTAGGAAGAGTGAAAATCGAAATCTCAGAAAAAATTAAACTCTGAGATGGAAACTAAAAAAAAAAAAAAACTAATAACGAAATTGAAAATTCCAAAGAATGAATCAATTATCAAAAACATGAAAGGAAATTGAAAACTTTGATCAAATACTCAAAAACTTGAAATGTAATTAAATTGAAAACTGAACAATAAATTGAAAATTCTAAAAATAAAGATGCAAATTCTAAAAATTTCTTAGAAAACCGAAAATCTAATTGAAAAGCGACAGAAATAACTGAAAACTCTGAAAACGAAATTAAATATGAAATTGAACACAATTAGATCAAAAACGTAAAATCGAATCAAAAAATGAAAAAAAAAATTAAAATAAAAAAAAATTCAAACTAGAACTATAAAATTGAAAATTTTGGAGAAAAAAAATCAAAAACTGGAGATTAAATCAGAAATTCTGAAAATTGAATCAAAAACCAAGAATGAAATAAAGAATCCAAATTTAAATTTGAAAACAAAATCAAAAATCGTAAATGAAATTGAAAATTCTGAAATTGAAAACAACTCTAATCAAATTTTTAAAATGCAAGTAAAGGAAAAACTGAAGACCTGGAAGTAAAATCAAAACCTTGAATTAGTTGAATTGAAACGAAACCGTAAATTATGAGAATACGAGTAGAATTCGAGACTGAAAAATAAAATAAAAATAACGTTGAAAATTCTGGAGAAAAAATCAAATACTGAAAATAAAACTGAAAAGTCCAAAGGTAAAATTGAAAACTGAAAATTACATCAAAACTGAAAATCAAATCGAAAATAAAAATTGGTAAAACTGATCTTAGTAAAATCAATAATTGAAAACTAAAAATGAAATTGAAAATTGAAAGTGAAATTACAAATTTTGAGAGAGAAAAAAAAATCAGAAACTGGAGATTAAATTGCAAACTATAAAAATCAAATTTATAGTACCTATTCCGAAAATGAAAAAAAAACTTGAAATTTTAATTGAATAGTAAATATGAAATGAAGATAACAAAATTAAAAAAATTTAAAATAAAATGAAATCAAAACCGTAAATGAAATTGAAAATCCTGAGAATTAAACAAATGAAAGTAGGGACACCCTCAGAAAAAGTGAAAAAATTAAAAATGAAACCGGAAACTCTGAAAATGAAACAGAAAACTCGAAACGAAATTGAAAGCTGTGGAAATAAAATTATAGCAAAAACTGACGATTAAATCGAAAAATGAAATTGGGTAAACCTGAAAATTAAAAGCAAAATCAAAAATTGAAAAAGAAATTGAAAATTGAACATTAAACTAAAAATATATTGAAAGTGAAATTGAAAATTATGGTAAAAAAAAACTGGAAATAAAACTAAAAATTTTGAAAATAAAATCAAAAAATAAAATTAAAATCGAAAACGGAAAATAAAATCAAAAACTGAAAGTAAAACTGAAATATGAAAAAAACTTACAAAACCCTAGAACAAAACTGAAAATGAAATGAAAAATTCTAGAAATTAGATCGAAAATAAAACAAAAATTTAATAATTCGAGTAATTAAATAAAATGAAAACTTTGAAAGTAAACTCAAAAATGAAGATAGAACCAAAAATTCTGAACATAAAATTAAAAAATTGGAAATAAAATTGAAAATTCTGAAAAAAAATCAAAAATTAGAAACTCAGAAAATAAAACCAAACACAAAAAGTAGAATGAAGAACTTGAAATGAAGCAAAAAATTGAAATTTACAACTAGAAATAAAATTACGAATTGAAATAGAAATCAAGAACTGAAAATGAAATTAAAACTTTGAATTTGGAAAAAAATACAAAATTACTTGTAAAAATCAAAAACTCAGAAAAATGAGAACAAGAACTAAAGATAAAATTGAAATTTAAAATTCGAAATGTAAACTCAAGAACTGAAAATGAAATGAAAAACTTCAAGTAATTGAAATTGAAACTCGAAAATGAAAACAAAACTCTGAAATCAAATCAAAAACTTCAAAAATAAAATTGAAAACCGAAAATGAAATCAAGAAATCTGAAAATGACGTGAAAAAGTGGAAACAACTCTGAAATTTAAAATTTTCAATAAAAAAAAATCAAAGTCGAAATTTAAAACTTGGAATGAAATTGAGGATTCAAAATTAAATTAAAAATTGAAAATAAATTCATAAACTAGGAACAGAATAAAAAACCAAAAATGAAATTAAAAATCCTGAAAATTAAGTACCTACTTAGATTAAGAACAAAAATCAAAATCGAAAAATGGATTTGGATTAAGCTTGAAAACTCTGAAAATAAAATCAAAAACCAAGAACATAACTGAAGACCCCACGGAAAGAACCAGGTAAGTCACTTTTTTTCAAAAATGAGTTCAGGGTCGAATTAAATTCACACTGAGGAGTAAAAAATATATAGTCCATTTAGATTTTGAAAAAAATTGATTTTTTATGGTAAAATTACCTTTAAAAAAAAAAGAGGAGGGGAGAGAAATGAACCTAGACCAAATCTGAGGCGAAAGGAAGAAAATTTCAACACCATTAAATATTTTTCAACTGAAAATTCCGAAAATGATTTTTTTTGGGGGGGGGGGGATTGAATAAACAGAAATTGACATACGTCAAGTCGAAAAATGAAATCAGGCAAAACTGAAACCCAGAAAGTAAAATCAGAAACAGAAAGATAAATTGAAAATCCTGAAAATGATCATTGATCACATGATCACAAATTAAAAATTAAAAGTAAAATTTTAAATTCTGCAAAAAAAATCAAAAACTGAAAATGAAATTAGAAAAATTAAAAATACGAAACTCAAAAAATATAATCAATTGGAAGCAGGAGATGAAATTGAAATTTCTAAGAATCAAATAAAAAAATTAAAAACAAAAATAAAACCCACGAAACAAATAAAAAAATTAAAAACAAAAATAAAACCCACGAAACAAATTAAAACTTTCGAAAATTACTGATCAAAGATCAGGGAATGAAATTAAAGGGAACTGAAAACAGAACCAAAAACTCTGAAAACAATAAAATCAAAAATCAAAAATTTTGAAAATAAAATCAAAATCGAAGAATAAAATTGAAAACTGAAACACGATACCCAAAAGTTCGAAACTTACGACTTTCAACTCTTCATTTTGACTCAATTTCAACGTTCTTATACTTTTCGTACTCTTGATAAGTTTTGATCATCGGTTGTTTGGGCAGTTCTGCAAAAAAAAACAAACAAATCTTAAAATATATGCTCGGCACGTGCGCTTGTTACATTAACGAGTTGGGGTCAATAGACGACCGAGTCTGGCCAATAAACGCGTCGATCGACGACCATGCAAGTAAGTCATCGAAGAGGTTCCAAAGGCAGACGCATTGATCTACCTATAACAATAAGTTGGCTTTTTCTACGAAACATACTCGTATAATCAATCGTTCAGGGACTGATACGTTGTGAGACCAGCATTCTCAGATACACTGAAAGTACATTTTACCATTCTCAACCTACAGTCAAATGTCATCTTCGAAATAATCCAAGCTCAATTTAAGGGCCGGGCCAAGAGAAGTCTGGCTCTGGACTTCGGAGTTGAGGAAAATTATCGTGAAGAAAATGAGTTTCAATCAGAATTGGAGCCTCTATCACATGGTTCATGATTCAGAATATTGGATTCATATTATCAAATTAAATTAAATTTTCCTTCGAGGAGGGAGTTGAAAGTGGAGTAAAATTCAGAACCAGAGTTGTTAACCCCTTATCAAAATTGAAAATCAGATCAATCAAATCCACATCCAGATCCTCAAAAATACTCAACAGAGCTTCCATAACATCAAAGACAATCACCCCAGGTACACTTGGTCTCTCGATTATACAATTTTTCGAAAATATAGTCCATACATTTACATATGTAGACATACCTCCGTTTGAAGAACAAAAAAACCACATACGACACACAAGTAAAATGTAAACTAAGCGAACGTGCACCTATGGTCAGAACCGGTTGCCGCGTTAAAGATGGTGCATTTTTGTAGGTACCTATACCTCCTCTACGTATGTATATATAGGTACTATAAGTTCTATATATTTCCAGTTTGAAACATTTCTGAGAATTTGCATCGATGGCACATTGTGATAGAAAAACAATCCAACCTTTAATACACTTCATCGATTATCGAACAAGGTATAAATTTACCTCTTCTTCGTTGGGTTGTTTTCTTTTTTCTATTTTTTTTTTCTCCTATGTATTTTATATATGTACTTCGCCAGCCTTTTTGCCCGTGCAATGGTCACTCTAACTCGGATACGCGCCCCGTCCAAAACAGGAATTTCTGGATTCGACCAAGCACACAGTATCGCCAAATGAACAATGGGACTCGGTGATTTTTTTTTCTCCTCCATTCTTCGCAACATAACACACACACGACATCGACACAGGAAATACCTACTAAAGATGTTTTACCAATAAACCAGTGCCACTGTTCGCCAGCAGTTCTCACCGACATTGCAGATCTGGTCAACGGAAGGAGAGACTTTGGGTGCCATGCCACTAGCTGCAACAGCATCGCTGAAAAAACAAGTCCTCAAGGTTAATATAATTGACAGCGTGATTTTTCAGTATACAGAGTACACGTATATTAAAAGTTTTGTTTGCGCGAGTTTTTTTTCCTCTTCTCCTTTTTCAATTAAGGTGACTTTTTCACACATTAACCGAAACGTGACATTTTCCTTGATATCTGTGTCCAATGCCCATAGACGAGTATTTCTAAGATGGACATACAATTGAGTTTGTTTTTTTTCTCTCTTCAATACTTACGTAGCTATATAGTGGACTGGACAGTGGACATGTACAATTCGAGGTTAGATGAGTCTTTCTCTGTGTGTACCTAGTGTTGGCGATTTGATGAAAAAGGACGAACCTCGAGATCCGACCAAGTTCACCTTGTCCTTAACACTGCGCTGATATATCAAATGCACGTCGTATATGTGTCAATCCGGCTTCGAATAATGCCTCATATGTATCGTATCTTCACTATACGATCCAACATACTCGTACAGGTACCGGAATACCTAGAGAATGATCAAAGATAATGATATCATTAGTACCATATACGTAATTTAGGAATAACAAACTGCATAGTTGATTCATCGCCGTAAGAAAATAGCAACATGAGAGAAAAATTTCGTCATTAATTCTCAAAAAAAAATGATGCATTTGGTTGCTCCTAAAAAAAGAAGACGCGTAAGGGTGATTTAAGATAGGAAATACCTCTGGAGAGTATTCATCAGTTATCTATGTACTATTTTGAGAGTGGAAGAAGGAGACTCGGGAGGAGAAAATATGATGACAAATTTTCAAAAATGATGATTCAAAAATTTCAAATTGATAAAATCTTCCCAAAATTGTTATTATGTACATAGGTAGTAAAATCCATTTGAAATAATTAGTCTAGCATACTCTAATAGGAATGGTTGCACCTCCCCCCTTCCCCTCCAATCCACTGGGAGACCTTTTTTATTGAAGGGGGACATCCTAAGGAACATTTTGAAGCAATCTTTCCAGAAAAAAGTTTGCCTTACTAACAAAATGGCGGTCATTTTGATTGACAGATCAGTCCAAATCGCAGATTTTGCTTTCCTACATAGGACTCGCACGAATTTTTTTGAGCTGGACAAAACTAGATCGAAAGAGCATGAAAAATTCATCACCAGCCAAAATTTCAAATGCTCAAGAGCATTTTTCAATTTTTAGGTGAATTTTCGAAAATCAAATTATTTAAGCCAAAAATGAAAAAAAAAAACACAAAATTTCACCAAATTGACCTAGAACTTTGGAATTTGGGATATATCCTATTTTCGACCTGCCAAATCGATTGGAAATGGTTTCAAACCATTTTGAGTAGTTTTAGAGCCTCCAGAAAATTTTTGAAACTTGAATTCTCCAAAAAATTTTATCGAAGATATGGGAAATTCGAAATTCACACTGTACTCCATCTTGAGCACGCCATTTAAGAAGACTGCTGGTGGATTCAAGTTATTTTGGAGCCTCTAGCGACTTTTTGAAAATTCTCGGAGCCTCTAGTAGATTTTTTGAAACTTGAAATTTCATCAAAATGCAGTTGAAAAACCGAAATCATTCTGTAAACTAATTTTAATGCGCTTCAAATCGTTTTGGAGTCAGCATCGACTTTCTGGAAATTACAGAACCAATTCCAGTACATTTTTTAAACTAGAAATTTCATCAATAAATGGAGTTGGAAAGACGAAATTCACTTTGCACAATATGTGCTAAATTTTGTGGAAATTTCTACTTTGAAAAATCTGCCGGAGGCTATTAGGAATTTTCAAAAAAAGTTTCTGGAGGCTCAAAAATGACTTGAACTCAACTGCAGTCGACTTGATAACGTATTGAAATTGGCGTGTGGAGTGAATTTTGGATTTCCAACTCTGTTTGGTAAAATTTTAGAGAAATTTCGAGAGTTGAAAAATCTATTCAACAATAAGATGAATTCAAATTTGAAATCGCTTATAAACTCAAAATTATCCAAAAAGTGATTGAAAATCTGAAAATAAACCATAAATTATTTCACGTTTTTTCAAGATTAGAATATCATCTCACAACTACCAGGAAATCAATTTGAATTCCGAAAATGGCGCAAAATCATCTAAAATTGATTCAAATGCAAAAAATCAATGAACAAAAAAAATAAAATAAAAAAATAAAAAAAATATAAAAATTTTCCCACAATTGCACAAAAAACATTACAAAAATTGAAAAATAATCTAGAAATACATATGTATTAAATTGCGCAAAAATTGAACTAAAACACGAAAATAACTCAAAAATTGAGTGAAGTTAAGTCAACAAAAGTAAAACTATCTCATAGCTATTTGAAAATCAGTGTAAAATCAAAAAATATGTCCGCAATCATGCAAATGAATCCAAAATGGAAACATCAATTCCAAAATAATCCGGAAAAAATAACGTAAAAATTGATTAAAATTTTAAAAGCTACTCGAATTTTTAAAGTAAAAAAGTAGGCCAAAAAATCAAAGCAAAATCATGAATCTTAACTCAAAATTACACGTGAAAATGAATTCAAATGTGAGAAAAATCATCTCACAACTGCTAGAAAATAAACTTGAAAATTTGCTCACGAATGGAAAATAATTCAAAATTATTATCAGAAAATATTGTTCGAAACTAAATTCGAAAGTAAACCAGCCAAAAAATCAATGCAAAGTCAGAAAATCTTCCTATAAATTTATTATACGACCGTGTAAAAAATATACCCAGAATTGAAAAATATGGCACACTGAAAATTGCACAAGAATCAGCAAGATTTTATTAAAAATCCGAAAATCGATCAGAAACTGTCCAAAGTTGATCATTCTGCAGGAAGTAGGCAACCCGCATGCATAAAATTTGAATGAATTGCCTAGTCTTGGTGTGACAAGGCAGATCTATATTTTCCAGAACCTTTCGGCATTCGGCTGAAACTTGGAATCGGAAATAAACGTTGTTTCGTACAGAGGAGGAGATGGGGAGAAGTCTTGAGCTAAATATTTTAACACGTCAGCAGAAAAAATGATTTTCAATCCAATTTTGGTTTTGTTTCGATTTCTTTCAGTTTACATCAACTTAATCTAATTTTAATTTAATCTATTATTCATTCAATTTACTTTGATTTATTTTTAGTTCATTTTGAATTTTCTGGCTTCAATTCATTTTTTAATTTATTTCAATTCAATATTAGTAAATAAATTTCATCTTATTTTAAATTCAATTTTTACAGTTTATTTTCATGTTAATCGATTCATTTCATTTTATTGCTTTGATTTATTGTAATTAAAATAAATTGCTTTGTTGGATTGTATTTATTTTAGAAACATATTAAAATATAATTCAATGCAATTCATATTTTTTAATTCAATTTTATGTATTTTCAATTCAAATAAATCTAATTCAATTTATTTTTAATTCGATTCTATTAGTTATTTAAATTTTTTTATTCGACTTTTCAAATTTAATTTAATTTTCCTATTTTAAAATTTCAATTCAATTTACTTCATTTTATTCACTGTAATTTATCCTTAACTAGACTGAAATTTGATTCATTTCCAAGTTCATTTATTTCATTTAATTTTTCATTCAATTTAACTCATTCTTAATGGGACATTCTGTGTCAGTTGGCTCAGTTTTGGATTTTTAGGTAACTAACTACCTACTCCAATTATGTTCAAATTTTCAAAATAAAATCGCTCATTGCCTCTCGCCCAATTTCGATTGGAGCTGATGGGGTGTTTTTTTTCTTCAGAAATTGAACTTTCTCGTCATGATGCCCAACTTTAAAGTTCAATCACTCGGGACTGCTGAAAATTGGAGAAAATCTGTTTACAGCTTCGTTCAAAGACAATTGAGACTTGAGTGTAGTTTCAAAAATTTTCGCAAAAAAATATGTAAACTATGAAGTTGTTTTTTTTTTGTTTGAAACTTAGTTATCAAAAGCTTGCTCAATTTTGAAGCTACCTGCCATTTAAAAAAATCGAAGAATTATTATGCATGTTTATTTTAAACTATTAACTTTTCGTGATATAAATCACAGCACCATTAGAGAGGGGGGGGGGGTGCAGACTGCAGAGTGCAGAGCCTCAAAATTTGACCAAGAAGGGAAAAAAATGTCAAATGTTGTGTGACATAATGTCGTTCCAAACGTTTACAGAGTGTACGAATATTCCCTCATTTTTTTTTTTTTTTTTGATTTGACCCTTCCTAAACTATTTTCATCTTGTTCATTTTCTTCAAATTTGAATTTTAAAATATACTTTTCCCTCCTCTTATGACAATGGAGCAGCGGCCACCACTCGAAAAATTCTGGAAAACATACCAATGGTAAAAAACACACTGAAAAATGTAAAAATAATTTTTTTGTTTTTTTTCAGATTTTGAACTCTTGTTCAGATTGATTTGAAGTTCTTAAAATAAATTTTAAGGTAGTTGTTGAGGTCAGAAAAAAAATCAGGGTCATTAGCTTCAAGTATCTTCATCAATGACCATCACATCACCAAGGTTTCAAATCAATATACGCTTTGATAAAAGTTGAATGAAATAGATGTCATAAAAACTCTAAAATGAGTAAAAAAATAACTGAAATTTTTTGAAAATTGGGGTAAATTGACAACAATTGGTTGAAATTTTATTTAAAGCGAATAAAATATTGTAAAAATTTTAAAATGTTGCAACGAACAAAAATGATTCGTAAACGTATGAATCACGAATCATGAATCATAGCTTGAAAAAATGATTTGAATCACGAATCGAGACACATCTTCGATCCGAATCATTCCCAAACCAGCTTCTTTCCTTGACTTCCTGTCAATTAAAAACAAATTGTCAGCTATATCAAATCACAATCCATCGATTCATAATCAATTGTGAAACGAATTGAAATTATTTGCTTATTCACCACAAAAGTTAATGTTTTAGAACGATCGAAAGTACCTACGTAGAAATATAAAAATAGAATAGGGGCACAATGATGAAGCATGTCTTGTTAAAATTCAAATTTTGATTTCATTTCAAAAAAAAAAAAATGATTCACATAAAATGTAAGTACAATATTTTTCGTGAATTTTGTACTAAAAATAAAAACTATGAATTATGGAACCGCAACCAAACAAAATTCCAATCTCAAAAGTTTTGATTTAGGTACATACAATTCAAATAAACAAAATATGGATTGTTAGAATCTCACATCATTTCATATTTCAATATTGCACAATTTAGACAATTTTATTTGTACTTACAGATGCCAGCTCATTATACTTAGTACTCAGAACAAAAATTTCAAACATATTGAATATTTAACTGATGAAACGAGATTCATTCAATGATTCAAAAACAACACCGCATCAAACTAACGAAAAGGCAAGAATAATACTCGTAGACAAGATGAGTTGATGACTCATGACAAGAGAATTGAAACGTCGTCGACGACACCACACCACATTATCAACTAAACTGCACATTTCGATGGAGTCTTTTGTCAAGAGTCGTACGCTTTGTTACAATGACACATCAACACGATAAGATAAGATTATATTCAACCCTATCCAAATTCACAGTTCACACCTGGTGCATTGCTCGGGACTTGGAAATGTCAAGCAACAAGTTTCAGAAAATAAAATTTAAATTGTACATCACGTAAAGATTTTTTCTCAATAATTTTCAAATAAGAAATCATTTCGAATATTTTCATGAATTCTAAAAAATTCAGAACTAAACATAATAGAACATTATAAAAAATAACTTCGTCAAAAATTAGAAAAATCGACATAAAAAACATAAAAAATCTTTTTGTAGTGATTTTTTCATCGTAATACGAATTTGCAACTCATCATCTCATCTTTCCATTCCAAAAATAATGAGTAAAAATGTAATCACATATTTAAAAAAAACTTTAAACCAACAAACATCACAACAAAACAACTTCGTACCCAACTTCAACCTCTTCTTATCCCCCTTGTTTACAAAAAAATAGAAAAATAAATAACAAACACCCCTAAAATGAACGATACTTTATTTACAAACTATGTATTTTTAAAACAATAGATAAAACGTTGATTGATTAACATAGATAACGTTAAAATATAGAATTCATACCGCTATGTATTTGCGCTGGTTCATCAAACAATAACGAACGCTTACCGTATAAATGCATTCTACCTACATTGCACTTTTTTATTAGAAAAAAAAAGGGAAAAAAAGAAAAAAAAAGGGGGATTTCTAATCACAATATAAAATAAAAATATAAAACGTAGAAAAAAAAAGAAAAAAGAAAAAAACAACAATCTATATAAATATATTTATAATATAATACGTAAAAATATATCATCGAATTACATTTACAAACAATAAAAATCTACAATGGCTGTTAGAAAACGACCTACGATTCGTAAAAATGATTGTTTCGAAATAAAAATATTACCTACACCTCAGCGTGTTGTTTCGTCGCGTGCGCACATCTTTCGATGGAAAAAATCGACCACCTGCTTTTTTTTCCCTTCACCTCTCTCTTTCTTCTTCTCTGGGTAAATTTTCATCGAATGATGGTAACTTTTTCTCGCAGTTGTATACTATTTTTCGCTGGCTGTCAAGTTGTTACGAGTACGTAAAAACGGAAGATTCGCGGTTGATGGGTGAAGAGGTGAAGACTGAGAGACGAGTAGAAAAATAAAGCAGGTGTTAGTTGGTCGAGTTTTCCATTTTCGGACACGCCTTGCAGGTAAACAAATCTTAATTGCTGGGTAACTCGAAGGAAAACAAACATAAAAAGAAAAACATCGTTCATCGTAAAACCATCGTACACGACAATACACGTTCACCTATCAGAGCACGGTAGGTCTAGGTACCGACTAATTGTGCGTATAAATTTTTCCAAAAATTGGTACGAAATTTCAAATTTCCATCAAACACGTACATAGTATAAAACGACGAGTGGCAATAAAAGTACATATAAACACAAAAACAAATAGAACGAACAAAAAGAAAGAAAAAAATAGAAGAAAAATAACAACATAGGTAACTATCGAAGCGAGAATCACTAAAGAGTAAAAAGAGAGAGAGGCAAGTGGTATATATGGCAAAATTTATTCGTAAATACGACCAGCTCGAGAGCCTTTGGTTTTCCATCTTTAGCGTCTGTCTCTTCATTCGACAACTAATTGCACTATTAAATCACAACGAAGGCTGCCTATCTTGCACCTAAACCATCACCTAAGGTGTCCTTACGAGATAACGAAAGCTAAACCATGGAACAGGCATCACAAAGTCACACAGAAAAGCACCCTGTTTCCAACTACGTACAATACGCGAATTATCGAGTAATAAGGGAGAGTTGCTAGGCACGTGTTGAACTGTTGAATAAGTCACCTTTCTTATATAGGCTATTAAGACGAAAATCAGCACCGTAGGTACTTTTGAAGGGTCAAGTTCACCCAATTTGGCGTCCGTCTGTCGCCTGTATTTGCTGATACTTGATACTAGAGGCGAACAAAGGCGTAAAACAGCACAGAGTGGGGATCATTTTCGAGGAAAATTTCAGGTAAATTGATTTCCAAGCTTTTAAAATGTCAAATGTGCGATTTCGTTCGTTTCTACGCTTCGTCGTGGAAGAACTGGTAACTAATTTAAAATGACGTGTACGTATTTTATACACTCTCCCCCCTCTCTGACATGGTTAAAATTTTGTACTTCGGTAAAACCTTATTAAAGTGTTGGATAGCGACGATGAATACGACAACCAATACGAATATCGTAGAAATTGGTCCACGAGATCCACAGTGACGAGAATATGAACAAATGGCATTGATTATAGGTACTTTGGCGAGTTTCAAAATCTTATCATAAATTTGAAAATGAACAAAAAAATAACAAAATTTGATTTTTACAAAAAAACACAACTTTTTTTGATTTTATTTTTTGAATGGGGTATTTTAAAGTTTTGATGCTAGCAATGAATTTTGATTAGAATGTGAATCGTTCGCGAACTATAAAACTGAATCTAAAGCAAACAGAATGATCAAGACCGAAATACAAAATAATAATTCGCATGGTTCAAAAATTACCATCTAAACTGATTCGATTCATCAAATGAACCATTATTCGAACGAATCATTCACGAACGAGTTCAAGAGAGATTGACTACAGCTTCATTTCGAAAAATTTTGACAGAATTAGTTTGGAAGAAAAAGTCATTGAAGAATGCTCCAATTACGGTTTTTAAAAATTGTGAAAGATTTTTACAGAGCGAATCATTCACGACCGACCGAATCACTATCAACGAATCGTTCGCGAAATATTGTCTTACTGTTCAAACTACAAAAGGCCGGAACAGAAAGAATGACTTGAGCTATTTTCATAAAAAATATCATCAGAAATTGAATTCATTCCACTATAATGAATCTTTATTCGAACGAATCATTCAAGAACGAATTGAAGATGCGTTGGTTCCAAATTTCAGCTAAGGACCTGCGACTGAATCACTTGAATCGACTCGTTCGAGAACGAGTAAATATTCAAATCTTTCACGAGCGATTGAGTTACTCGAATCATTCACGAACGACTGAAATGAATCATTTGAATCGTTTACGAACGACTAAAATGAATCATTCGGATCGTTCACGAACGACTAAAATGAATCATTCGAATCGTTCACGAACGACTAAAATGAATCATTCGAATCGTTCACGAACGACTAAAATGAATCATTTGAATCGTTCACGAACGACTGAATCATTCGAATCGTTCACGAACGACTGAATCATTCGAATCGTTCACGAACGACTGAATCATTCGAATCGTTCACGAACGACTGAATCATTCAAATCGTTCACGAACGACTGAGTCACTCAAATCATTCACGAACGACTGAGTCACTCAAATCATTCACGAACGACTGAATCATTCGAACCGTTCACGAACGCGATTGAATCATTTGAATCATTCACGAACGACTGAATCATTCAAATCGTTCACGAACGACTGAATCATTCAAATCGTTCACGAACGACTGAGTCACTCGAATCATTCACGAACGACGCAATCACTCGAATCATTCAGGAACGGCTAGCTCACTCGAATTGAATGGTTCGGAACGACTAAATCACCCAAAAATAAAAAATGACTGAGTTGTTCAAGAACATGTTCATTAAAAAAAAACTGCAAAAGACATAGCAAAGCAAAATTGTCAACGACTGACCAAATAACTTGCCACGAATCGTTCACGAATCACGAACGACTGAATCACTAGATTCAAATCGTTCAAAAACGATCAAATCAAATCATTCAAAATGAGTTGTTCAAGACTGCTTTCATTATTCTTTATAAAACTGCAAATTTCAAAAAGCAAATCGTTCGCGAGTCGCGACTGACTGAATCACTTTCCTCGAATCGTTCGCGACCGACTGAATTATTTTATGAACTATAATCGACAAACTTTCCACACATGAATTTTCAAAGCAAAAACAAATCATATTTTTGATGGTTGAACAAAATTAATCATTTTCAACAAATCGTTCGCGACCGATTGAATCACATTTTGAACCAAATAATCGACAACTTCTCCTCAAATTGACATTTTTCTGATCTTTTGAATTCTCTTTATTAAACAAATTTACTCAAATACGATTACTCGATTGATGATCAAATCGTTTGCGAACGAACGAATCACGAATAGAACGATTTGTTCACTATCATGCGAATCACTTTTTTTTGCACATAATTTTGCAAATGATGAAAAGTATAAATGAATTACGATTGATTACTTTTAAAAAAAAAAATCGTTCGCGAACGACTGAATCATTTTAGGCAGATTGGTGGCATTAAATTCAAGAAATTCAAATTGTGCTTAGCAAAGTGGTCATCGTTCGCGAACGATTCACAGTAAAAATGATTCATAAACTGAAAATAAGCACAATTCAACTCAACTAAAACCTCCATTCAGGGCTGCCAACCTCGGCCATTTTTCCAACAGTGAAAAAAAATCTGTTAGTTCAACATGAAAATTAAAGTTTTAAAATTCTACAAAAAAAAAAGAATGAATTAAGAAAAATTTTCCGAGACATGGCAAAGATTGCTCTATTTGATTCTACTCTCAATTTTAACCTTTACCCTACTTAAAAAAAATTACCTAATCGATTCCTAAAACAATAATACGAAATGAGGGATAAATGGAGCAATAAAATACACGGTTATGATTGTACATATTTCGCTTCGCATTCTCAGTCTCATTTACGAATATTGAGGAAAAACACATACAAAGAAAATAAAATTTACATTCGAGTCGTTAAATTCGTTTTTGTTTTCAACTACATATTACTATTAGTGGTTCGATTCAGGTTTTAGTATGGAATGCATTTTTCATTCTGGAATGTATTTATGTACATTTCCAATAAGTTCTCTCACAGCCTTACAACGATGACGAGCAATTTCGAAGATTCGAATATGTCGTTCATTTCTCCGACAATTTCAATTTTTAATTGGAACTTTTTTTGAAAAAAAAAATTTATCAATTTGGAGAAATTATTTACTTATGGGAGAACTTTGCAAAATGGCAAAGTTTTATATTTGTATTTTATCTAAGCTAACTTTTGAACCTGATCAAAATTACGTTACCAATTTCAAACCATCTACAATTCCAAGCAATCAAGGTAATTTTCAAATTTCTCCGAACAACAACACCATCCAAGACTCGGTCTCTTTCGCATAACCCTTTTCTAACGCAATTACACGCGTACTCGATTTCAAAAAGCATCCGAATCTGGTACCCGACAATCGCCAAAAGCATCTAACCCAAGATGTCCTGTTTCTCTCACCATTCACCATGGCCAATTACTCAAAAGGAATCGCATCTCTTCAGCTTACAACATCGTTATCATGCAACTCATCGTATTCGTCGAATCCAGGCCACCGGATCTTGCTTCGTTCATTTGCTCGCTCATTTCGCGACGTATTACTAAATCGATTATTCAATCGCACGTTCGCGTTCCTTCTCACCAAATTCCAATCCGGCTATGGTGGAAAATCTCGTTACCGAATTTCAATCCCGACAACCGCGAGGCAGGGCGAAGTGGAGTAAAAAAAAAAACGCCATCCTCCGAATAAATTATTCAAACTAATTCTTTCACCCTAACTAGAAATTACCCGTTACTTTACGAATCATTGCCGACTTAACGAGCTTTTCGAGCTTCGGAATTCGCCGCTTCCTCTTCTGGTTGAGCATGGCGCTGCCGCCCGCCGGGGCAACCTGCATCCCTCCCACACACCGACGAATTATCCTTTTCAACGCCACATTTACGCTGGCTAATCTACCAGCCAACGTCTCTCATCGGCACAAGCTTCTCTTCTTATACTTATATAACAATATGGCGAAGGCGAAGGCGATGGCGATGGCGTTCGTCGTACCCACTCGACACCCTCTCTCTCCCTTCATCTGACGAGCAAATCTCAACCGACGAGATTCGTTCCTCTGTAGTATCACACGATGTACACTTCGGGTTAAATTTATCGCCAAATTACACCGCGAAAAAAAAAACAACAAAACAACAAAACGTTCGAGATTCGCGCTATACTACGAATTAAAGTTACGAGAGCAGTACGAAATGAAATGAGATTCTAACTTCGTGGAGTTGTTATCGTTACAGCCCCCCTTTCCTCGGACTCTAACCCATCCGGACCTCATTGTATAAGTAATTCAATCATCCAACTACATAATATTACATACGTATCGACAAACCACATCAACATTCGAGATACTTATTTTGCAAAGGTTTCCACAGGGTCAGCGATCACTCAAAGAGCAAAAAAGGGGTTAAAAACGGATACCACGCACAAACATGAATTTAAAAATGTAAACAAAGGGGAGAAAGGGGGAAGAAAGAGAATGAGAATTTACATACACAAACAATAGACACACAAACACGTTTTTTAAAATATACACAAAAGATATGTTTATCGCATTTTTCATTTTTTTTTTCAATTTTTTCCGCTAAAACGATAAAACGACGAGTAAAAATGAATCCTATATAAAATATGAAAAAAAAGAAGAGAAAAAATTAATAAGAATAGTTCGAAGAGAACGAAAAAAAAAACAATTAACAACAACGCCACCTTAACACAAGATCTCGCGAATCGCCGAGAGAAAATGAACGCTTGAAAGACAAAACACAGTGCTTACCTTTGCGAAAACGAAAAAATTACGTAAAAATGACACCGACGACTCGACGCACCGGGCGTCACGAACATCATACGAGCTGCTTCGTTCTTCCAAGCAGCCGGATACGCGAAGCGGTTAATTTCGAATGATCACGATCTTCGAATGCGATCGATTGCCGGATGCGAATCTTTCGATTTCGGCCATTTCTCGAGTCGCGCGTCTTATAGAACGGGATGACGGAGATGAGGGATCTTGCTACAAAAACCAAGTACATGTACGATGCGTAGATACCTATGGAGAACAAAAAAAAAGAAAAAAATACACGAATATCTATAAGTTTTCGGAGAACGAGCGAGATACTTCGTCGCTATACTGCCACACGATCGCCGGCGCTACGGTCACTTTGCGGATTACGTGCTCCGATGCCACCATCGTCGAGACGCCAGCGCTAATGACCGTTGGTATTTTGAGGCGCTATGATAGCGCCGCTGCTGCTCTTGTCGTTGCTGCCGCGCGTACTTCCGTAGATTATCTTATTCACTTTGCCGCCGATGTTCTTCAGCAGCTCTAAGGAACACTTGTACGCTGAACGAAGCGATACCGCCCATTCTTTCAAGCCTATTTCGTCCTGTTAACATCAAAACCGTGAGAATTAGTCGAAGATGTCAGAAATATTGATAAATTATGAAGAATATGACGAAAAACCATCTTTTAACGAGTTTCGTTCGCGAACGATTCGAAAGAGTCATTTTATGGAGTGAATCGTTCGCGACCTGCTCTAAAAAGAGTCATTTGAAGGAATGAGCCGTATTATAAATTAACCGTTCACGAATCATTTAAAACTCGAGAAAGTCATTTAGATAAGTGAATCGTTCGCGAACGATACAAAAGAGTCGTTTTGATGAAAGAATCGTTCGCAATCAATTCAAAACAGTAATTTTGATAAGTGAATAATTCACAAATCGTTCAAAAAAAACAACTGAAAAAGTTGTTTTTATAAGAGTCATTCTAACGAGTGAATCGTTCGCGAACGATGAAAAAGAGTCGTTTTGATGAAAGAGTCGTTCGCGAACAATTCAAAACGGTAATTTTAATAAGTGAATCATTCACAAATCGTTCAAAAAAAATTGAAAGAGTTGTTTTTATATGAGTCATTCTAATGAGTGAATCGTTCGCGAACGATAAAAGAGTCGTTTTGATGAAAGAATCGTTCGCGAACAATTCAAAACTGTAATTTTGATAAGTGAATCATTCACAAATCGTTGAAAAAAATTGAAAAAGTTGTTTTTATAAGAGTCATTCTAATGTGTGAATCGTTCGCGAACGATGAAAAAGAGTCGTTTTGATGAAATAATCGTTTGCGAACAATTCAAAACAGTCATTTCGAAGTTTGATAAGCGAATCATCCACGAATTCTTGAAAAAATACGTGTAAATCAAAATCATCAACTAATTGTACATAATCACTAGATTCAGAGCGAATCATTCGCGAACGAATAACTCGACAAAGTAGTTCGTCGAATTCTCTTCACAAATATTCATCAAATTGTTACGAGGTGTTTGTATACATCAGAATAAAAATTCAAAATAATTACACTCACGAGTGAATCGTTCGCGAACGAAAAATTGATCCATTTTTATTTTTAGATTTATTGTTCAAAAATTATAATTTTGTTCTCATTTTTTTTTCAACTGATCCGGATTGTTTGCAAAAAATTAGAAAAATTCCTCATTCGTGAACGAATCGTTCGCGAACGAAAATCCGGAAGAGGGGTTTGAAATTAAAAACAGTTGTTCACAAAAAAATGACATAATTTAACTACGATTGAAATGATAAAGAAGGGAAAAGTTGAAAGAATCGTTTCAAAGTGTCCGAAAAGAATCGTTTTATGAAAGAATCGTTCAGGAACGAAAAAGCTTTGGAATTGATTTTCATTTTCTAAACCACAAACAAAAATGAAATAAGAAAATTTGATTTTTACAAAAAAAACAACTTTTTTGATTTTTTTACAATAAGAAACTTCAATGTTACTATGTACTTACATGAAGCTAGCAAAATATTCTGATTAGAATGCGAATCGTTCGCGAACTATCAAGTTAAATTTGAAGCAAATATAAAGCAAAAGACCGAAATGCGAAAAAGTAGGTAACTCGAGTGATTCAAAAATTACTATTCAAACTGATTCGATTCATCGAATGAATCGTTATTCGAACGAATCATTCCCGAACGAATTCAAGAGAAATTGACTTCAGAATCATTTTTGAAAATAGTTTTGACATGATTAATTCATTTATCAATGCTTCAAATTACTGTTTTCAAAAATTATTAAAGATGTTTTACTGAGCAAATCATTCGCGACCGACTGAATCAGTTTCAAGTTTCAACGAATCGTTCGCGAGCTATCATCATGCACTTTAAGTACTTGCGATCATAAAAAACCAGAATAAAAAATGATAACTTTGGTGGTTTCATGAAATACCGTTTAAGATTGGTTTAATTCATCGAATGAATCATTATTTGAACGAATCGTTCCCGAACGAATTCAAGTGAAATCAACTTCAGCATCATTTTTGAAAATAATTTTGACATGATTAATTTAAACGAATAATTTCATTTAGCAATGTTTCAATTACTGTTATCAAAAATCATCAAAGATGTTTTACTGAGCAAATCATTCGCGACCGACTGAATCACTTTCAAGTTTCGACGAATCGTTCGCGAATAAAAAATTATAACTTTGATGGTTTAATAAAATACCGTTTAAAGTTGGTTAAATTCATAAAATGAATCGTTATTCGAACGAATCATTCACGAACGAATTACAGATGGGATGTTTTTATGATAGAATCACTCCAAGTGAATCTTTTACAAAACAAACGACTAAATCATTTAAATCGAATTGTTCACAAATCACTGAATCGTTCACGAACGAATGAATCACTTGAATCGAATCGTTCGAGAACAACCAGATCACCAGTCACCAGGGAAGAGTTGTTCGAGAATGCTTTCAAAGGAATTTTTCAAACGAAGTTTTCACGATCGACCGAATCAGTGAATCACTCAATCATTCAAAGTGAATCGTTCACGAACGACTAAATTTTTTGAATCGCTCATGAACGACTAACTCACTCGAATCATGTAGGACGACTAAATCACTTGAATTGTTCAAGAATGATCGAATGACTAAAATCGTTCACGAGCAACTGAATCGCTTGAATCGAATCGAGGAATCGTTCTAAAACGATCAAATAATCTAAACAAAAATTTTTAAAAATATTTTGAGCATTTAAGAAGCATTACTTGAAGATTTTTTCAGCTTTTTCGAATCGTTCACGAGCTATCAATTTGTAGTTCAAGCGATAGTACGATTCTATACGATTCAAATAATGCGAAAGAGTCGTTCGCGAACGAAAAGCTAATTTGAGTCTTTTTTTGATCATTTTGTTTATTTATTTATTTGCTCAATATTCAAATACAAAAAACTGAGAAAAAACAGCTTTTTTATTGAAAATATTGCAAATGAATCGTTCAAACAATGATTCGATCACGTCGAATCATTTTATCAGAAACGATTTTTCAAAACTACTTAGCTAGAAACGAGTGAATTTTCAAGTATATTTTAGAAGAATAAAAATTTTGCGGACAACCGAACTCGATGATTTCATCAACTAAGGATTTATTTTGAGAGTCGTTCACGAACAAATCGTTCACATTGGAATCTACTTATTTTTCCAATGAATCAATCATAAACAACCTCAAGATGTTGAAGTAACCTGAACAATAATTAATCGATTTGCTTAAACTACATATTTCGAGGACACTTTATGGAACGAATCTTTTATTTCGTTCGCGAATGATTCGTTAACATAACTTCATCCTTCACAAACAGTTTCAACTAATTCGTACCTACTGAATCGAAATTCAAAAATAAATCCCCTAAAAGGTAAAAAACCGAAACAATAGGGGAAAAATGAGGAAGGGGAAGGGGGTCAATCTGCAATTCATTTGTTCAAATATGTTACTCAATTACCTACATATTTTTTCGCAATGAAAACAAAAAAATCAAAACACGTCATAAAGTCAGGGGAAAAAATATCCAATCTCCCATCACTCCATTACCTTATCCTCACCTTGCCCACACGAACGTAATTACAAAGAGAGACGCACCACGAAGCTGATAGTGGAAGAACGCGGATTACGTTAATATTTCTCGCTTATTCGATTATTTATCGTTTCATTTCCGCTCGACGAATTCGTAGGGATTTTCGATTAGGTGGTGGCGGCGGCGGCGACGGCCTCAGCAACGCAGGCACCGCAGCCGACATCGTATTTACGGCAAATCGGCTATGCAATTTTATTAACATCAAAGAAAGATCGATAGGAGGAGGAGGCGGCAGGCACATATAGCGTGTGGCAGTACACAGTACACCGTACACACACAACACAACACCGCTGCCATTCGACTCAACTCCATGAATCGAGCTGGAAGACGGGGGCATGGGCAGGGGAGAGGTTGTGTGTCGAGTTTAATAGTACGTACGCAAACGTACTTCGCTATATACGTACGTACGTACGTAGGAGTACGTAATGTTTTCGTACTCGTTCCACACACAGTACAGTACGTACAGCTGGGTAGTAGGTATATATATACGAGCAATTTCTGAAATGTTAAATTCCGCCCTACCACGTTGGAGGGATTTTCGTGTAATAATTTTCGACGAATTTTAAACGAAAATAGAAATTTACGAGTTTATCTCGTATCCGGTGACGTAAAAATAAAAGAACACCGAATACGACGAATTTTTTTTTTCACTTAGGTTTTCCATTTCGCGTTTTTCTTTAGGGAGAATTTTCAATTTTCGACTCGTTTGAAAAAAATACAGGCTACGTGGGGAATTTTCTTTCTCTTTTCCGAGGAGGATATTTTTAGCAAAAATATCACGATTGAGAATTCGCATCGGATTATTATTCATTGCCAATGATTCCGATCAGATTATAGGCAGCACAGCTGCGAACGTGGCTCGCTCTGGAATCCAGAAAGTAAAAAAATTACACCACTTGAGAAAAAAAAATCGCAGCCAGGGAACTCTCCAACGATTGGACGAGTCGAGTTGTGAGATACGAACGCGAGCTGCTAAGTCAACATTAACGTATATCTATAAAATACCGTTGAGAAGAGAAAGCAACATTGTAAAAGGCTTCATTGATATTCCAGTTAATGTTGACATTATCGTATCGAACCGAACCGTATCACACCAGAAGCTCGAACGAACGCGACGATGGCGTATTCATTTTATGGAAAACATCGCGAGATAGGCATTTTCGTCCATGTTGATGATGTTGCATGTACTTAAAAGGAAGGGGGAGAAAAGGAACCGGGGACGAGGCTATTGCCTTTTCTAAAGTGTGCAAATATTTTCTCGTGGAAAAAAAAAAAGAAACTAACTAGCGTACCACGCTGAGAAAGGCGGATGAAAATTAACTTACCGAATTCGTGAGCACGATTTTTGTATCCTTAGTTTTTAATATAATGCATTGTTCGTTCTTGACGATGACCAGATCGCCGCTAACGTCTTCTAATTGGTCCATAAATATCAGCTCCGGTTTACCGTTGCCGGATTCTGGATGTAGCTCCAACCTGTTTGGGTATAGTTTCGCGTATCGAGTTTGCCAAGCTGAAGCGAACGGACCGCCTAGTTTCTTGATGTAGCCGTGTAATATGCAGTCCGATTCTGTAATCAAAGGTTCAAATTATGATTAGGTAGTTCATACTTTGAAAATAGGGACTCTTTGATCTGCAAAGCTGCAGAAATAATAAAACTAGAAAAGTTCAAAAATCTTTCACCAACGAACCTTTTTCATCATCGTCGAACCGCTGCTTCTGTTTAGCCTTCTTCTTTTGTTCAATTTTATCAGTTTCTAGATTAACGCTTTCGAATACAGTTTCGGCGACTTCGTTTTGCCATCTTTCCGATATCACTAGCGAGAAATTTTTATATAATTCTTGATCGGCGTCGGTTAGCTGTAAAAGGAACGAACGGTATTAGCCCGACAGATCTGTAGACGCTAAGGTATTTATGGTTATAATAATTTCACGTTACGAATCCAACTCGCTCTTTAAAACAGCCGGACCGTAAATTTCACTCGGTTTACGAGTTCTCTCTCGCTCGCTCGCTCGCTCATACCGCACGTACCAGTCCAGTGTAAGTATTAGGTACTAGAAGCCATTTATCGAAGCCTTTTACCAAAATTACCGTAAATCTATATATAAATCCCATCGGTCGTGTATGTGTGGTACACTGCTACTACGAGTACGAGAGCCTTTGCGCGTAATTATATTAAATATCGGTCGTCGACGCAACTCTCCACCGTCAAAAACCAGAGCCGTATACGAGCTCGAATTTACACATCGACACGTACCTACGTATCCGTATTATACCTATCTACCTATATTTACACACCAAAGCCCAAAGGTATAAGTGGGAACGCGACAATCTATACGTACTTTGATTCCTTTAGTATCTTCTTCGTCGAATGATCCTATATCGAAGGCATCCGCAGCGTTTACTTCGCCTCGAGGTGGCACCAAAGGTGGAGGGTACTTTTGCATGTACACCTGTTGCCAATCTAAGCCGTTGAAAAACGGATGTTCTTTCACTTCGTCGGCTCTGAAATGAGAATTTTTCAAAATACAATTAGCACATAGTCGTTTATCTGTAAAATGAACCGAGCTTCCTCCTGCAGCCCAAATCATGGAAAAGAAAGGCCCCTTTGAGTGTCTCTTATTTAAACGGGTGAACATTTTTTTGCCATCATTTTGGTTTCAATCACTCCAAAGTTATTGGCTTTCATAGGAAGGAGGGGGGGGGGCTCTCCAATTTTTGGTAGGAATTCTTTTAAATAACACTATTTTCAAAAAACCTTTCCTCTGTGTTCCAAAAATGTTCATCTTCATAGCACGGAGCCCCCCTAAAAAAAAAACATTGCGAATTGACAGCCTGAAAAAAATCTAGAAAATATTTCATTTTCGGTCGGAATCTTTCTACGTAGGTAAAAGCCTTTTTGACCTTTGAAACAAACTTCCTCAAGATGACAAACAATATTGGTCTCTTTATAAGGAGCTCCCCACCAAAAAAAAATCAGGAGCCTCAAAATCTGTAAAAAATGTTTGAAAAAATGTTCATTTTTGCGAAGAAATCTCTTTAAAGAATCCCATTCATTAAAAAAATCTGTCAACCCCCTTCCTCAAAAAAATATTTCTTTTTTTTACTCACAGGTCGAGCCTTTCGCAACCGTCCAAAAGTTGTGAAAAATCTAAGAAAAAATAAAAAATTGAAGTAGGTATGTGAAAATCTTCTATTTTTGTTCAGAATCCTTCTAAATAACATTATTTTCAAGAAAACACCTCCTTTGTCCCCAAAGTAATGCTTGAGGGTGGGGGGGGGGGGAATTGCTTTGAGGATCAAGAAAGGAATTTTCATTTCTTGAAAAGAGTTACATTAAAAAGGGGTTGACCAGAAATGAAAAAATTCAAACTTTTCTTACCACCGAAATCAATCTCTTACTCCTTTTAATGTGCATCGATTTTTTTCTACTTCGGAATTTGTTTGCAAACTTCACTCAAATAATGAGTCATTTGCAAACAATCCACTTGAATAGAAATTCATTTATACATAAATAATTATTTATTCAAATTATGAGTCGCTCATGAACGATTCACTCATATGAGGAGTCATTTAAGAACCATTTATTTAAATTATTAGTCGTTCGCAAACGATTCAATCACATTTAGAGTCGTTCGTGAACGATTCGCCCCAATGATGAGTCATTAAAGAAAGATTCACTCAAATTATGAGTCGTTTGCGAACGATTCACCCACGTCACATCGAGAGTCGTTCGTGAACTATTCACTCAGATTATGAGTCGTTCGCGAACGATTGCTCGACTGATGAGTCGTTTACGAACGATTCACCCACGTCACATCAGAAGTCGTTCGTGAACGATTCACTCAAATTATGAGTCGTTCACGAACGATCTACTCATATGAGTCATTTACGAACGATTCATTCAAATTATTAGTCGTTCGCAAATGATTCACTCACATTGAGAGTTGTTCGTGAACAATCCGCTCGAGTGATGAGTCATTTGCAAACAATTCACTCAAATTACGAGTCGTCCGCGAACGATCGCTCGACTAACGAGGCGTTCACGAACGATTCACCCACGTCACATCAAGAGTCGTTTGTAAACGATTCACTCAGATTATGAGTCGTTCGCGAACAATCGCTCGACTGATGAGCCGTTCACAAACGATTCACCCACGTCACATCAAGAGTCGTTCGTGAACGATTCACTCAAATTATGAGTTGTTGGCGAACGATCACTCGATTGATGAGTCATTTATGAACGATTCACCCACGTCACATCAAGAGTCGTTCGTGAACGATTCACTCAGATTATAAGTCGTTCGAGAACAATCGCTTGACTGATGAGTCGTTCGTGAACGATTCACTCAAATTATGAGCCATTCACGAACGATCTACTCATATGAGTCATTTACGAACGATTCATTTAAATTATTATTAGTCGTTCGCAAATGATTCACTCACATCGAAAGTCGTTCGTGAATGATTCGCTCGAATGATGAGTCATATGCAAACAATCAACTCCAATTATGAGTCGTCCGCGAACGATCGCTCGACTGATGAGTCGTTTACAAACGATTCACACTCATCATATCAAGAGTCGTTCGTGAACGATTCACTCAAATTATGAGTCGTTCGCGGACGATCACTCAATTGATGAGTCGTTCACGAACGATTTACTCGCATGATGAGTCATTTGCAGAAGATTCACCCAAGTTATGAGTCGTTCGCGAACGATTCACTTGACAGATGAATCGTTTGCGAATGGCTCACTCACATGAAGAGCAGTTCGTGTACGATTCACTCAAAAAATTAACTGCTTGCGAACGATTCAATTCAACAATGAGTCTTTCCTTGAACGATTCATTTCACATGATGAGTCATTTATAAACGATTCAATTTTAATCAAGCGATGAGCAGTTGGTGTACGATTCACTCGAATGATGAGTCGTTAGCAAACGATTCGTCCACATTAAGAATCGTTCGTGAACGATTCACTCGAATTGAAGGTTGATTGCGAACGATTCAATCAAAAAATAAGCTGCTTACTGTAGTAATCCAATCAAATGATGAGCCGTTTGTGAACGATTCACTCAAATGATGGATCATTTGAGAACAATTCATCGTAAAAATCGAGTAGTTCGCAAAAGATTCAGCGGATTTTGAATGATGCATCATATTAAGTACATATAATGATGTTCCATTTCCAACAATTCACTTGAACCATTAAACGTTCGTAAACAATTCGATCTCCAGATGGGTTGAAAGTAGCTCGTTCACAAACGACTCACTCCGAAAAGGATTTAATTGAGTTACTCAAGTTGATTTCTCGGTTTTCGATAATTTTTGTAAGTAAAGTGTATTAACTTTCGACAAAAAGAATGAATTTGGAGATTAAAATTTGAAAACCGGTTCGTATGCTATGCAATTATGATTTTGAGTCAATCTGGAGCTTCAAACAATATTTTTGATGTTTTTTCGTTATTCTCAACTTTGTAAGCTCCAGAATCAATGCAGTTTGGAAATCAAGGAGTGTTTTTTCAGGGTTATTCAGAATAATTTTCATCAGACATGAAAAACTTCCAAAAATTTGTCTTCTATTTAATTCATTTTTTCATTTGGGGGGGGGGGGAGAGGAGGCTCCACAGAAACGAACCAAAATAGCTTGACGAATCGGAGTAGGTTTAATTTCAGAAAAGGAGATCATTTAAAAGAATTCTGACGCAGAAATGGGAAATTTTCCAACAAATTGATTTTTTTTTACCTGAAGGGAGATGGGAAGAAGCTCTTGGAGCAACTTTTTTCGTACTCAAGAAAATCAAGAAATGAGGAATCATTTTCTCAGAAAAGGCCCAACCACAAAATGAGAGCCCCTCAAATGGCCACCTTCCCGATACTAAAATTTACGCAGATTATTGCTCATTTTCAAAAACTTACCCTCGTCCTCTACAACCTAATCTTTCGTTCACTTCACGATGCAGTAGATTTTCCAACAATCCTTTCAGTTCTTTTGAAAATGTATCTGGTAACTCGACGTTCTAGAAAAACACAAAACAGAAAAACACACACACATAAATCGACACGAAAATTGAAATAAAATGAAAAGTATCGAATAAAACGACCTACTGTTTTTATACAATCGTTTAATACATATACACCGACGACATAAAAAAAGCAGGTAGTACGTAACAAAATAATTTGCTTAGTATAGACGTAGGTATATAAAAAAAAATCGCCAACGTATACCTTTGCACGTACACAAACGTACCATAGGTGGGTATACCAAAAAGCTATATAACTTTTCAACGAGATACGAGACACATAAAACGAATTCTTATTCCCTCCCCCTCGCTTCTTTTCTTCCCTATCAGCTCTTCAAAATACAATACGACAACAGGAAAAGGCAAATGTACTTTGGAGAGACAGAGAGAAGAATTCAATCGACTAATTCGTATTTTAGCAACTTGAAAACATTATACAGAGTGATTCGGCATATTCGACTCGTATATAACCCCTTGAAAATGCTTAACTAAGCAATCCAAACGACAGACACGAGTGTATAGCACAGGGGGGTTCTGCAGATCGATACGAATGAAAGGGACGAGTCAAGTATAACCGTTTGAAATTTTTTTCCCTTCATTTTCAAAAGTCATTGCGACGTATTAAGAAAATTAATGATTATTCGAGATTATACGCCGGAGATACATACACAGTTCGGCCGACAGAGCAGGCGAATAATTTTTCAAGGTTATTACTCCGTGAAGTTTTCCAATTTTCTCATTCAAACGTACTATACCTAATCCGAGAGGAAAAAAAATCCGACGAACGTATGATAAACGTCGAAATAAAATTTCCAGCTGGGGTAACTATAGATGCTCGAATACCCCCTGCGATTCCGTTCGCCTGTAATTTTACTCGTTATGCAAGTCGTATATAACGTCGATGCTGCACGAAAGTTGCTTATCTTTTGCGCCAAAATAAGCAGATTGTTCGGGAATCAAGCTGTATTATTAGGCGTATTAACCGAGTAAATTGAATTTTCAAACAGGGAAAGGATTTTCAAGCTTTGTAGCGCCTTTAAAATTACAAATAGCCAACTTTTGTAAGAATTAGTTTTTTTCCTCGTTTAGTTTATAGAAGATTCAAGGACGCGGTTGAAAATTTTCTAAACCAACATTCTCGCGCGAGTTTTACGTACTCCGTTTCGACGTTGAATTTTGTTAGTAAATCAAAAGTAAGTATACGAAGGAGAGCAGCGTGAAAAATTGGAAATGAAAAAACCACATAACGGTTCGCATGTTTGATGAAATAAATTATTGAAATGAACTTGAAAATTGACGTGAAATTATAAAAATCTTTATAGAAACCAATAAAAACTCTATAAAAATTGGCTGAAAATGCTAAAAAGTTGTTGAAAAATTCATAAAAATTTGCTTTCAAATTGTCAAGAACATCGACATTGTATATACACGCAGAAATGCTCACAGCGGTGCTTGAAAACAATAGAGAAGCCACCGAAAGTTGAATATTAACACATTCAAAAAAATTTAATAATTGGAAAAAATCACAAAAGTCGTTGAAAGTTTATGAAAATAATTCAAAACTAAATGAAAAATCGTTCAAAACGCTAAAATTTCTAAAAAAATTGATGAAAGAGGTTACAAAAATCACGGGAAAATGTTCAAAATTGGCTTAAAATTGCAAAAGTTTAGACGAGTAAATTACTGATATAAAACCAGTACCAGTTCCCTCGAATTTTCTCCCCAATGACTTCAGATTTTGCTTTTTGATCAGAAAACAATTTTCGGAAAATTTTTATTCCATTCATTCCCAGATTTTAAACCTGCTTAAAATCATCTTCTAGCGAAAAATCGAATTAGTACGGTATAGACTGTTGAAATCCTACATAAATGCCCCGAAATTTGAAACTGAAAGTTCTCGTGAAAGAAGGTAAAATAGTAAAAATATCACTCTTGAAAATGAGCATGAGTTGAATACTCCCAGACGATCAAATGAACTGTTCGCAAACGAATCTTAAATTAAAAGTCATTTGTGAACGATTCAATCAGAAGATGAACCGTCTGTAAACAATTCACCTACATTAAAAATCGTTCATGAACAATTAAATCAGGCGATGAACTGTTCGCGAACGAATGACTCAAATTACGAGTCATTCGCAAAAATTCAATCATGTAATAAGTCGTTTGTAAACGATTCACTCAAAATTATGAGTCGTTCGCGAACGATTCACTCAAATGATGAGTCATTTGAGAACGATTCACTCAAAATTATGAGTCGTTCGCGAACGACTCACTCGAATGATGAGTCGTTCGCGAACGATTCACTCGAATGATGAGTCGTTCGTGAACGATTCACTCGAATGATGAGTCGTTCGCGAACGATTCACTCTGATGATCACCGATCAGCCATTTGCGAACGATTTACTCGAATAATGAGTCGTTTGTGAACGATTCACTCAAATAGCGAGTCATTCGAAAACGATTCACTTACATTGAGAATTATTTTAATAGATCACTTGAATTAGCATTTAGCAGTCGTTCATGAACGATTCATTTGAGAACGATTCACTCTAATGATCAATCATTTGCAAACGATTCAATCGAATAATGACTAATGAGTCGTTCGTGAACGATTCACTCAAATGATTTGTCATTCGAAAACGATTTGCTTACATTAAGAATTATTTTAGTAGTTTACTTGAATTAGCAATCGTTCATGAATAATTCATTTGAATTGAGTCGTTCGCGAACGATTCACTCTTATTATGAGTCATTCGCGAACGATCCAATGATGAGTCATTTGAGAACGATTCACTTTAATGATCAGTCATTTGAAAACGATTCAACCTAATAATGACTGATGAGTCGTTCGTGAACGATTCACTCACATCGAGAAATTATTATTTAAATAGTTAACTTGAATTATCAGACGTTCATGAACGATTCATTTGAATTGAGTCGTTCGCGAATGATTCACTCACATCAAGAGTCGTTCCTTCACGAACCAATTACCTGTTCGCGAACGATTCTCTTGAAATGAAAGTCGTTCGCGAACGATTTTCCTGAAATGATAGTCGTTCGCGAACGATTCTTTTGAGATGAAATTCATTTACGAACGATTCACTCAACTTATTAGTTGCTCATGAACGATTCACTCAAGCATGTGAAAATAAATGCGTCATTTGTGAACTTAAACCTAGAAATACGAGCATTCGTGCAATGATTAGCTCAACAGTACAACATTTTCAAAATTTTTCCTCCTAGGGAGCTCTGTGGGCCTAAAAAATTTTAAATGGCTTACAATTTGAAATAAAGGGGGGGGGGACTGAATGTATTGTGACAACGCAAATCGGCATGTTAAAAAATCCAATATCTTCTGAATACGTTTTCACTAGAACTTTAGATGTAGGAGGGAGGGGGGAGGGGTCTTTGGCGATGCAAGAACAGATTTTGTCAGTTTTTTGAATACTTGTCAATGCAAATGAAAATTTCGTAACTACATTTTATTACAATTTTTTGCCAATTTTCGATCCTTAGGGCATCAAAATCGAAAAAACCAAATACACAGAGAGATTCTACAGGGTAATTCTCAGAAAAAGGGTCGATTTTGATATGCATAATTTTGAAAAACGAAAATCATTTTTTTGGAAAATTTCAAGTGGGAATCATTTGTATATGTGTCCCAGATCCCTTTTCTAGTGTTGGCCTCAATTCAATCCCCCCCACTGTGGACCCCGGCCCCCCTAAAACGGCGATAATTAGAATTCGACCCTCATCGATGTGTAATATGTCGATTGACATGTTTTCAAGGTCGTAGAATTCGAATCTGGAGTTATTTTTTTTGTAGAGGTGGAGGGTGAGGCGTGGGGAGGGGGAAAATGTCAAATTTTGCTTATATCATCGTGTAATATGTCGATTTATGTTTTTCAGGCCGCAGAGTTCGAATCTGGACTTATTTTTTTGGTAGGGGTAGAGGTGAAGTGTGGGGAGGGAGAAAATGTAAAATTTTGCTTGTATTATCGTGTAATATGCCGACTAGCGCGATAAAAGTACAGCTGTCTGAAATTTGGCCAAGTCGAAGGACAAATGGGCGCTGGACAAGCCGAAAGACAATCTCAACGTTTTTTCGTTTCTAGCGTTACCTACTGGACATTATTCGATTTTTAACACGTAATGAATGTGTACTTATCATGTAGAATAACTTCCCTTTCTCAATTATCGTTTTTGGCGGGTTCATCAGGGTAAATAAAAAGGCAAGCCGAAGGACACCGATTTTGCGAAATATCATATTTTCAGAGACAAGTACGATCAGAACGAGCTATTGCGTAGGTTTTGAAAAAAACATTGCGGGGTAACATTTTTATGAGGACAGTGAACCAGTGCAGCCACTCGCCAGAAAAAAATGTTGGATTGGGAAGCTACCAAAAATAATTGAAAATTGCTCGAAAATTTGCGCAAAAAGTGTGTGACAGTTTTCAAATGTGAATTGTGAGCTTCCTATAGACTTATTGCAATTGCAATTTGCACAATAAGAGACCTTCATGTTCTATGATAATGAGAATGTGTCAATTTTTCCAAAAAAAATGAAGTTCATGACACTTTATAACATTCATTTTCAAAAACATGATGTGTGACAGCCAAGTCGAAGGACATTTGGGGTATAAAATCAAATGTACACCAATGAAAAGAGGGTCTAAAAACCTCAATACCATGTGTGAAATGTGTGCGGGGTCATTCTTGGATGGACCAAAAAAAAAAAAAAAAAATTCATGCTAAAACCGTTGAGAAATTTGCCATGTACACGAATTTTACCTTTTTCTGAGAATTACCCTACAATACATTAAAAAAATTAGTTTTTTGGTAATTTTCAAAAAGTGGTCGCTTTTTGCTTCATCTGAGATTTTTATGTTTGAATATTTCAAATGGCAACAAAAAACACGAAAAAATATTGTAAATACTCATTTAGAAGATGTAATTTTATGCCATAGCCAAAGAACAAAATTTTCCTTCATTTCTACCAGAATAATTTTTTTCAAAGTAATAGAATGAAACGGCTAAAAATACGGGAAGGGGTGGGGGTAGGGGGTCAAAACTTTCTGGGGAATTTTTTCTCGTCGAGGGACATCATCTGAGCCCATCAGAAAGAAAATCAGAGCGGAGTGCGATTTCATCCCTTATTAGGCCAGAACCTTTTTCATAATTTGGTTTACGTACATGGCTCATAAAATGAATACCTGAACTAAAGGATTAATACAGCTACTTTTTGGGGCTCGAGGAAGATTTTTCTTATCTTTGAGGGCTCATTTTAAGGGGATCATAATAGTTTGAGGAAATTATTTAGAAACATGAAGACACAAAATTCAAAATTTTGAAATAGATTGAATTTTTTTCATTGTTTTAATGTTTTTTCAACTGAAGAGGGTGACTTCCCAACACCACTTCATTTCAAGTTTGGAGAGGGCTAAAATTTTAATTTTGTTCATAAAAACGAGCAACTCTAAATGGGGTGAACCAAAAATAATTGCAAAATTTTTCCAGAAGTAAGAGCCAGGGTACCTATACCTCTCTCCTCTCCTACCACCAATTTGGAAAGTTCATTCTAGATTTATTTTGAAGTCTTTTGTGCTGTTTCATGTATTTCTGAAGTCGTAAAATATCTCTGAGATGGACAAAAACTAATTCAGCCCATGAAAAAAACGAAAAAAAAAATACTTACCGAAGTCAACGTCATGCGATCAATTTCGTGTTTATCTTTAGTCTTATGTTGTCTGAACGGACTGTGTCCTTTGAGTAATTTATACAGCATACAACCAAACGAGAACCAATCAGCGCTTGAATCGTAACATGTGCCTTTTGAAAGAACTTCAGGAGCCATATAGCCGTGCGTTCCTCTGCAAACAAGTACAACAATCAAAATAACATCAATAAAAATTCACTCATTTCCAGAGTATTTTCTGGGATTACTTACACACTGGCATGAGGCTTCTTTTTGGAGAAATCACAAGCTAAACCGAGATCGGAAATTCTAATATGGCCGTGCTCGTCAAGCAGAATGTTAGCCGGTTTCAGATCTCTATATACAATATATCTTCTATGCATATGTTCTAAACCTGAAATCAAACAAATAAGAACACATCAGTATCAGTCTCTCTGGAGTCTAAAATAAAATAAATGCATTTTTCAAACGAACATCATTCTACAGTCGACATTACGACTTATTTTCTCACTCGAACATTACTTCTTTTCAAAAATAGCATCTTTACTTTTCGAATAGGTAGCAGAGAAAAAAGTATTAACTCTCTTATTTCGTAATTCGTCATCTGCGCTGCACAGTATCGTTTGCCCATTCGAGATTTTCTATTTACGATAATACTTTTGCACCTCACACACACTTACACGTCTATATACCTACACTCTCATCTCGTGGTAAAAATTGTATGTACCTCGAGTAATGGATACACGTTAACGAGATTTACACCGATTTAAATCTCTTCTCGGTGTTTTTTTCACCTCTGAGGAGCTTTCACCCTACTTTTTTTTCTAGGCTTTGCTCTTCTGGCAGAATTAAATTTCAATTTATCTTTTTTCTCTTTGGTTTTCTCTTCTTTTCTCTTCGATTAGGTGTATTTGTGTAGCACATGATGAGATACCTAGGTACGTATCGTGTATTTGTGCTCATTTCTACTTATTACAGCAACTCGTCCGTCTAATTTTCACTTTCTCAAACGAGCATTTATTCGACGACTCGGTTCTTACCTCTAATCATTTCTTTTTCACACCAGTATGTTCATATTTTTCACCCTTTTCCAGACCCATCTCAACCCACACATTGGTTTTTTGACCTTCATAAACCACATACACTCTTAACGAAAGCCACCACTCTTGAATGGTCTCATTTCGCACTCGAAAACACATCGTCATCGTCTTTCTTTTAAATCGGTTCAGGAAAATTTTACTCGTTAAGACAAAACTGCCCCTCACTCTACTCTAGAAAGGGATACGTCGAGAATACTTATTTGTGAAAATGGAAAATTTTTCTTACAACTGCATCGTATCCACGCTCCACGGTCATTACTTTTCGTACTGGTATTTTACGCGTCGAGGCGCAGACGGGGCGGCGCAGTATATAACGTTCTTTTCGACGCGGCTTCTTCTTTGTTTGGTTTTAATTTTTAATTTATTTTATGGGCTTCCTCCCACCTCTCCGCCGCCACGGCCACCATCTACACTCCATTCGTAGCTTCAGTTTTTCTTATCTTTCGCCAGATGAATTATCCTTGAGATGGGATCAGTATTTATATACGGAGAAAAACAAGAGCTAGTAACGCAAACGTCAGAACAGGGGCAGGGGACAGTTAAGACAGTCTCGAATAGAGCATAGCAAAAAAAAAATATCAGTAAGCGAAAATTTTACGAGTGGATGTTATTAAGAATGTTATATATACGTAAGCCAAGTGAAAACGAAAAAGAAAAGAGGCAAAAATTGCCTTAAATTTCACGGTCTTAATAGATATCCCCAAAGGACTTCGTTTACCCTATAGACGACCTCATTACAAATTAAATAAATTCTTTTTCCCAGACTTTCTTTTTCAATTTTTTTCCTCTTATACTCCGACTCTACAGTACACGTTTTCAACAAAATTCTGACGCGTGAGCTTTTAGATTGGAAAAAAATTCGCAAAAAAGGTTGCAAACGGTTTTTTTTCTATTAAAAATTATTATAATTGGGGAGATTTTTAAACGTGTGTCTGTCTCAGTTATTTTTGTATGTATCGAATTGTTATACCTTCCAGTTTGCAAACAATTGGATAAAGGTTTAGAAATATTTTTCAACAAAATCAGTGGACGACAAAATTATAACAAATGAAAAATTGAAAAAATAATAAATATCATCACATTAAAATTTCGTTAAAATGACAAAATACCAATAATTTTTTTAAAGTGAAAAAACAAATTCAAACGTAATGCAGAAAATAGTAAAAAAAAAATACATGAATAATCAAATCAATGCTGAAAAATTGAAACAAAAACAAAAAAAAACAAAAAAATCGAAAAAATGTTCATAATTATGTGTATTAGAGTGGACTCTCATTAAATACCATACTTGTGAAAACCTTTTAATGCTTTTATATCCTTAATTTTTCCATTCTTCATCAGAAAAGCGATACTTTTTAGTTTTCACCCCCTCTCCCTCAACACAATGAAGAAGCAGAACTCAGAATCCTTCAAAAGATGAGAAAAAAAACAGTTGATGTTTTGGTTATTTTCATTGTTTGGACCCCCTCCCCCACCCCCACCCCAAAATGATACTGAAAGTGTAAGAAAATGTTCACCAACTTCAATTCATTTCATATAATTTTTTTTTTCAAATTTAACGTTGCTGGAGGACCAAAGCAGATTCTTGAAAAATAGACGATTTTATTGGAGAAATTGTCGCACAGAAATTCAAAGGAAATTACCACTCTTATAATATTCAAATCTTCCAATTTTTCTTCATTTTGGAGGCCTCTAACATGGAAAATTTTCAAAAAAGATTCAGACTTCAATTTTTAATTTTTTTCAACATTGGAAGCCTTTAATAAGGGAGCCAATGTTGTTGGGCGAATAAGTGAGGATTTTTCTTGAAATAAAATTTTTGAAAGAATTCTGACGCAGAAATAAAAAATTTTCAAGAAGCACTTACCAACTTTGATATCTTTTCCAAGGGGAGTTTCTGGGCAAGTTATTACACAGAAATGACGATTTTTCAGAAACGTTTTCATCAACTTCAGTTTTGGGAATTTTGTCAAGATGTTTGAAGATTGAAAAAATTGAATTGAAGGAAAAATTTTTGAATGTTTCAACGATGAAGGGGAAAGGGAGGAAGGGAGGAAGGAGAAAAAAGAAAATTGAAAAAATTATTAGAGTATAAACTTTGGATTTTCAAAGTTGACTTCTCTGAATCGATTGGAAATGGTATCAAGCTATTTTGAACAGCTCTGGAATCAGCAAATTTTTGGAAAGTAAAAATTCCACAAAATTATGCCCAATTAAAGTGTACGTAAAATTAAAATTTCGATGATACTTCATTTTGGAGATTACGAGTCCACTGGAGGTGGTTTCAAGTTATTTTGGAGCCTCCAACAAAATTTTAGAAATTCTAGTTTTCCAAAAAAAAAAAAAACGCTTCAAAATCAATTCTAATGAATTTTGACACCTCCTAGAAACACCTCCAGTCGACCCAGTGTGTGGAAAAAGAGAAGGTATAAGCTAAATTTCAGCTTCATAAATCGACTAGGTAACATTTATTGGTGAAAGTTTTGATACTCAAAAATTAGCCAGGAGCTCTAAAAGTACTCAAAATAGCTCAATTTTGTTTTCAATCGATTTCAGGGATCGAAAACATGATAGATACTAAATTTCAACTTTATAGTCCAATTGGGGAAAATTTTGATTTTTCGTCTTTTTTTAAAATCTCCTCAAAAGTTCAAAAAAAAAACTTTAGCAGCTGAAATTTTGGATGGTGGGGTATTTTTGCATGCTCTTGGAATCCAGCTGTGTCCAATTCTGGAGTTGAAACATTTTCCAAACATAAAGAAAAACTGGTTTTACCACCAAGTCTTTCTCATAATAAGACCAACTGCAGGAGTTTCAAGGAGAGGTTCTAATTTTGAAAAAGTAGAAATTTTGCTTCGAACTTCTTTCATTTTTAGAATCAATATTACTGCATCAATAAACTGTAAAAAATATTACAAATCTCATCATCTGACACTTTTTTAATAGCAGAATTCTCAACTTTTGACCAAATTTTGAATTTTTAGCGTTCATTTTATGATTTAAATCTGAATTCACATCAAAATGGAAAAAACTGTGTATTTTAAAAATTACGTACCAGCTGATTAATAATCAATCCTCCACAACATCAAGTCAATTTACAGTTTTTTTTTCAAAATAAATTTGAAAAAAAATTGTATTGAAATTAGCATTTGGAAAATACCTTGTAAAAATTGAGCTTATCTCATAGAAATTTAAAAGGAACACATGAATAAATTTCAAAATTATGAGATTTATGATGAATCAAAATTTTCAAAGTGCTCTAGCACCTTCAATTTCGAACACAGGCGAAACACGAAAATTGAGCTTCACAGAATTTGAAATTTTCTTCAAAAAGACCATGTTCAATGTTCATATTCTTATTCAGCCTACGTTCAAAATTGAAAGAGCTAGGACACTTGGGAGAAAATTGAAATTAATCATGGGCCCCCTCAATTTTAAAAATGGACTAAAATCAAAAACGACCTTTTTTGTACTCCTTCCTAAAGTCTGCAGCCACAACAACTTGGCTCAATCAGATTCCACCTCCCAGCAGTACATATTTCAAAATTTATCCACCTTCAATGAATTCACACAAAACACCCTTCGACTTTCACTTCAATTCCTAGTATCGGCAAAGCAATCAACTCCTGTGCAGTTTGGGTTGCTGGGCTACAAGGCAAATAACTCAACACCTGTAATACTAGAACACCCTGTATATGTATTTGAAACACCGTTGCCAACTCTGCAAATTTCCAATTCCAATATCCAATTTATACACACAGCTCACAAGGTAATAAATTTTGCCAACCCTTTCGAGATATTCTTTTCAAAATTACTATTCTTGGTATTTTTCCATACATGTAGGCAATGCCTTTCTTCCCACATCCCTTTTGAATCCAACTCGAACTTCTTTCAAGTCGATTAATCTTTTCTCACGGTTTTTCGCTCCTAGAGCATCATTTCCAAAGCTCTGCAAACATAAACCGGCACGTGTTATAGATCCTAGCAAAGCCATGTCCTCGAACCCCCAGTTTGGTGCAGTGGATACCCAAGGACCCTGTGTCTGTCTCGGTATCCACTTTTATAGGTAGGTATATCGTATCTCCATTCCACGCACGTGCATATATTATACGAGTACGTACACTTTGTACACGTCGATGTGTACGTAGGCCTACAAAGTAAGCTGATGCTGATAATTCAGTCTACAAACATACACTATCCATATAAAACACTATAAAATCGTGTCTTTGTTTCTCTCTCACAAGAGTCAGTTTTGGTTCAGACGACGAGCATGGGTCCCCTTTGGTTACATTCAAATTACTACACTCGACGACGACGACGAAACCAAAACGAAGAAAGTTTTCGCATCTCGTACACCAAACATTTGCATCCTGCCTACGTACAACAAACTCGTATGTACATAGCAACATCCTTTTTGTACAAAGATACAAGCACAACGATAGCAGAATATATTGTCAGAGTAGGTACCAAATGGGCGAAGGCGAAGGGGCATTATGCGGCATACTCAACTCGCGTATAGTTCACCAATTTGCATAAATTCACAATACGATTTTATATGTATTACGCTTCTCCCCGCGCTTTTACGATTTATAAAATGAGTTACCGAGGTAAAGAGACACATATACACACACAGTCAACATATGTGCTCCCCAGATGCATATCTTTCAATCGATACAACAAATTCGCGATGTAAAAAAAAACACACATACACATACGAGTATATACGGCCATTATGGCCACTGAGAGCGTATGATGCTCGTATATACTCGTAGGTATTCGTATCACGTCGAGGTGAACTTTTTTAATCGTTTTTCGTCGACCGATATAAAAAAATTGTCCCATTAATCAGAGTTGGGGCACATAGGCCCCGAAGCAGGATGAAATTTGCTACAAGTATCGCAAGTACTTACCTAAAATAACCTCGGCAGCGTAAAATCTCATTTCTTGTTCGTTAAATACGCCGTGTTGCGATAAATGATAATGCAGATCTCCGCCATTCATCAAATCTAATATAAAACACAATTTATCCGGCGTATGGAACGCATACGTCATGCATACGATAAAAGGGCAATCTTCCTGCAACAGAAAAATGACAAAAAAATTGTTTAAAAACTTGTTTCGATAACTGATTTAAACAATTAAAAATAATTAGAATACGAAAAGTTGACCATATTGGTAAATGAGGTAGTGATGTCCGTCTCCGAATTGAACGGGACCTCGATTTTTGAAAAAACCAAGGTCTAAAACCCCCACAACCGAAATTTCAGCTGCTCAAATTCATTTTTCGATTTTTGACGAACGTTTGAAAATTCAAAATTGACCATTCTCAGTGATTTATGTTGGAAAAAAAATACGAGCTTGATTAGTAAAAATGATCAAATTAAGTCCTAATATTACTCCCCCCCCATCCAAATTTGACCCCTCCCAGCCCTTTCTGGACCCTCCAGCGCAACTTGCAATTTCTCCAGAACTTCGAAAATCGCGCTGGAGGCTATAAAATGACTAGAAACGGCGACATTTTGGCTAGAGGGAAGGGGGGGGGGGGTGAATCAAACTTTACTGAGATGTCCGATTTGGAATCGGCTCAAATACAGAAGATGAACTCAGTATAAAGTACAACTCCTGCCTAAGTTGATATTTTTACACCTTCTGGAGCAAATTCAAAATCGCGCTGGAGGCTCCAGAACTGCTGGAAATGTTGAAATTTGGGTTTTTTGGGGTGTTAGTATTGGTTTTAGGACTTATTTGGAACATTTTTACTGATAAAGTAGGTATTTTTTTTTTTTTTAAACATAAATCACTGAAAATGGCTAATTCAGAATTTTTAAAGTTCACCAAAAATCGAAAAACGAATTTGAGCAGCTGAAATTTTGGTTATGGGCAGAAACGAAATCACCCCATCCCCACCTCCTTCCACCACCAAGTTGTCAAATCTTGAAAAACCCGGAAAATTCGCCAACTTCACCGAAAATTGACAAAGTTGATAAATTTTGAAAATTTTTAGTCTTATTGGAGAGGTTTATTTCCCGACTTTTTTGAAATTTTTTGCCCTCGCTTCGCTCGAACTAAATACAGTTTTTCTACTTCAGAATTTCTGCACCTGGAAAATATTCAGTGACGTAGCGAGGATTTCCTCAAAGAGGAAAAACCCCAGATTTTTAGGTAAGAAAAATCAAAATTAGAGGTACATAGTTTTCTGAAAACCTTTTGTAATGTGTGATGATTTTATAAAAATGAAGGTAAAATTATCCCTCGAGTAAAAACTTTTGGAAAAAAAGGGTCCGAAAATGAAAAAACGTTCATTTTTGTGTGTTATATTTATAATTTTTGCTGGCAAGGGAGGACGATGGTTCTCTTCCCCTCCCCTCTTTTTGGCTAGAATTCTAAAAATCTATTATTCAAACTCAAAAAAATGTTTAAATTCAAAAATAAATTCTCGAAATACGAAATTTAGAGAGCTTTTGCCCTCATTTTGTTGGGGCTCTTTTTTCTTTTTTTTTCAGAACTCAAATTCCTAAAAAAGTCATTCAAATTCTAAAATGTTGATGTAAAAAAAATCAATCTCTTCTCATACAAAAATATTATTTTTTCATTTATCAAAATACAAATTTTTATAATCTGGCAAAACTGCCTTCTCATCTTTTGTGCCACATTAAAAAACTCACCTTTTTATTCGGCAAAATAATGTATTCTTTTTTCCATATCAGTTGGCAAATTTTTGGTTGACCCCCCTCCCCAATCAAGAGAATGCTTAGTTTCGTTTTTGATTATGGGGGTTTTAGATCATGATCTTTCCAAAAATCGTGACCCAGTTCAAACTGGAGGCGGATACTCTTGTTTGAGGAATTTATTAAGAGAGGGTAAAGTTGTCCAAATAGGAAAACAAGCGAGGTCCAGAGGACCTGGCAAGAGGGTTCCCCAGATTTGTAGAAATTATTGAACCTCTTTTTTTTTAGAATTTTTTATTTAATTAAAGTGACTAACTAATTATTTCTTCCAAATTAAGGTAGAAAAACTAAATGGAAAACAATTAGATTGAGTATCGCTCGGAATATTTTTGTTCGACTTCATATTTTCTGGCTATAGCTACACTGGATACTGGAATGGAATAAATAATATAAATCGAAAATCGTTGAACATTGATAATATTTTTTCTGAAATTGAAAAATTAATATTCAAATTCAATTCGGAGTTTTTTTTGATTCTTCGAATTATTTTTCAAAATTATTTGTGTACACTTTTTGGCAAGTATTTCAAAAAATGTTGAATAGTTGAGTTCCTTATAAAAATGCCGAATTATTTGAATATTATTTGGGGTTTTCAAAGATTTTTCGAATATGAGATTGGCTGAATGAATACAAAATAATTAAATAATAATTTTTTAATTTGACGTTGTCAAAGATTCGAATCGTTGAATAAGTTATTGAACGTAAAAAAAGCAAAAAAGACTAAAAGAGATTCGAATCTGTGACGTCAACTGATACTCACTAAAAATTGTTGGCTGATAAAAACTAAGTTGAAAATGCTTAGCAATTCAGAGTTGTTGAAGAAACTGAAAATCACTAAGCACGTAAAAAGGTGTCTTATGGGTAGCGTAATACGCAACATATAAGACACCTTTCTAAATAACGCGGCGCGCTGAATTCTCCATAGCGATTTTAATAGGGTTCCCCATGGTGGAGGAACCCTAAAAAGGGACCAAGATAGATTCTCTTTTAATAAATTGAAAAAAAAATTGTTTAAATCGATTTTTTTTTTAAATTTTAGATGTCCTTTGTAAGTGATACGTATGCAGATCTTTTCAAATTAGCCTTTAGTTTTTGTTGGGTAAAAAACTCATAAATTGACCAAAATTCCATTTTAAAAAAAAATAGAATATATCTTTGATTGATTGCTTTTTGATAATCCTGAAACTGAGGGAGTATTTTTGGTACTAATTTTTGGCCACTATTGCCAATTTCGAAAACTCGAAAAAATTTGATAAGTTTTTGGCAATTTTTTACAATTAGAAAAAATTATCAAAAAATTGGCAAAACTGCATTCCGAAATATGCCCCCAGGTTTTAAAATGATATCTTTGATGTTTTGTCCTAATTTACTCGCCGAATCCGAGCAGAGAATATTTTCAAAATTCGAAATTACCAAAAAAATGGGCCATTTTCAAATTTTTAATCGCTCAGTAGAACCTTGAGAGTGGTCTAGGATTTTGGAACTGGGACATTTTTTCCAAAATAGGCTGTGTTGAGTACTTGATAATTCTTGTGTTTGATGAAATTTCGCATAATATCTACATACGTAATTTTCTCATCCTCTCTTGAAATTATTCTCAATTGGGGAATTTTGTGATTGTAACATTGGACTTTTTGAATCTTAAACCTCAAATTCCGTATTGAGATTTTTGAAAATCAAATCGGATTTAAATTTTTTCAACGCAGACAAACCAGCATTAAAAATACTAATCCTGAAAAAATTCGCAAAATTCCAATTTTTCAGCTTTAAAAATTTCCTTCGCTTCAATTTATTATGGTCCTTGTACGCGCAAACGAATTTCGTGGCTCGATCCTATTCAGTTTCTGGCTATAATTCATCCATTTTCCATTTAATTTCGATCGAAACAGAAAGAAAGGGCAAGATAATCACACAGAATACCAACCTTTTCAATTTACCGATCTCGAGTAAATTTTTTTCGAGTAAAGATGACAAAAAAAATTCACCCTTCTTACGAAAAATAAGAAAATTTACGATAGTAGGAAATCCTAAATGATTGTAAAAAGAAAAGGGCAAAGAAAAAAATCCATAATACTCCATAATTTCACGACGACTAAAAGGAAATTAATAGTCGAAAATGTCTTAAAACGTGGAAAATTTTCGAGAAAAAATTTATGTAGAATCTTGGTTGTTAATGGGCAAAAACCACGAGGAAATAGGAAGTATTTTCTTATACACTGGAACGCGAAGAAAGAAAAGCAAGACGATGAAAGAGGAAAGAGGTACATACTAATGTCATCGTAAAAACAATCCAGGGAGTCGTTTTCAAACTAACGAATTAGTTTAAACCCCTATTAGATTGCGCAGAATTTTTTCCCAAAACGAGAAAAACCCAGCGAAGGAAAAATTTACAAATAAAAATAAATTTTTACGACCCGAGGAAAATTTTATTTGCGATATTTTCCTGCGGTAAGGGGTACTTCGGTTTTGGAACAGAGTCGATATAGTTCGGATTTATAGTTTTTCGCACGTTTTTTGGATTCTTGCTCGACCCTGCCCTTCTTGCGTGATCTTCCATTAGCTAAATAGATTGAATATTTCATTCTATAGTCTATACAGTGGAACCACAACAAGTATTAACTCGCTATACAGCAATAATGTACAAAACAAACGTACACATGGTAATAATTCGCGCATTTACCCCGGAGGCTGATCGAAGCAACCGTTGCGAAAAAAAGTCTGTATTTTAATTTAACAGAGGCGACGCGATGGGGAAAGGGGACAAGGGGGCAGACAACGTACCATCGCAGCATATACGTATCCCAAAGGCCTACCTAATACAAATTTTATACACGACGATCGTGTATTTTTCACCGACCAACGACGCCAGGTGAATAATTTGCCTAATTTACGAGCTTTCTGTGCTCTTCCACGCATCGGTATCGTATTGCCGGCTGCATATATGGGTAAAAAGTAGGTATTTTCGCAATGAGGAACAAGAGAATGGGGAAGAGGGCATACATCGCATTCCACAACGTTTTCATGTATCCCTAGCTGTCTCTCTTCCAAACCGTTCGTTGGTAAAAATTTCACTGCTGGAGTCGTGACGAATGTTAATAACATATGTATGAGCAGTCGGGAGAGGAAGACGGTGTGGTGGTGGCTGAACTATGGGCCTTTTATACATAATCGATGAAAAAGGGCTGGGGGACACAAAAGCTGCCACGGCGAAGGAAAAATTTTTCGTGGGCGTCGCGGTATTTTTTCGAGGACGTACTATACAATTCCATTCGCGTGAACGTGAGTGAGCTTCGAGAGAGAGAAACAGAGACAGCACAAATGCCATCGAATGCGTAATTTTTTTCAGCCATACTTGTCGTGTCGGGGTGCGGTGAAAAATTATCATTTCGCCAAGGTTCTGTCTGTGTTTCTCGTTTGATTACAAGTATAACTCAGCCCTTCCCACTCATGTGGTCCCATTCTCTGAAAACGGGTACGTACGAGAAGAGATGCAGAGATAGAAGTGCTTCGCTAGATGAAAACCGCAAGCATAGAGTGGTAAGGAAAAGGAAGCTGGTTGGATACGAATGTATGAAATGAAAGCCTCCCTGCTCCCCTCATCTACCTTGCCACCAACTCCCTAGAAAGCTTTCTACGAGAATAATTTCAAATTAACCGGAGGTTGTGTATTGTTTTGACATCATTAACGCTTTTGCAGATTGTAGAAAGAGGTAGAAGTAAGAAACAGCATACGTAAGTAGTACGTACTACGTGTGGTGTACGTTTGTCTTGTGCTATTGAAAAGGCGCACAGCTTGATTTCAATAGCGAATTGGCCTTTGGGTCATACAAGTAGGTCTTTATGATTCGAGAACTTCTAGGTGTATTTTTTTGATTTAGTTTTTCTCCATGATTTCATGCAGTGACTTCAAACATAAATTTTATGAATAAATTAGAGCTCAATGCCATTAAAAACATATCTAATGACATACTGCACTATTTTTTTTGTGTCTGTCAAAATTTAAGAGAGTCTTCAATGGTTTCCCAAAAATTTTGGAGGAGTTTTTTTTAGCCAAAAATAAGTTTAGTTTTGATGTCTGCATTATCACGAAGATGAAAATTATTTTCTCGTATCGAATACCATTGATCAAATGAGATCGAAAATCGCAAATGAATCGTTTTTTCTTCACTCGAACAATCGATTATCGATCATGATCGATTTCTCAATCAAAAGTTTATTTTTAAAGCTGAAAATTATGTTCTCATTTGGGACATAATCGATCATATGGGATCGAAAATCGGAAATGAATCGATTTCTCCGCGTTCGATAGATCGATTTTTGTTCAATGATGATCTATTTTTGATCGGAATGTTCATTTTTGAAGCTGAAAATTATTTTATCGTTTTGAATACGTTTGATCATACGAGATCGAAAATCGCAAATGAATCGATTTTTCAACGCTCGAACAATCGATTTTCGACCATCATTGATTTCTGAATCAAAAATTTATTTTTAAATCTGAAAATTATGTTCTCATTTCGAACACAATTGATCATATGGGATCGAAAATCAGAAATGAATCGATTTCTCCGCGTTCGATAGATCGATTTTTGTTCGATGATGATGTAGTTTTGATCGGAAAATTTATTTTTGAAGCTGAAAATTATTTTCTCGTTTTGAATACGTTTGATCATAAGAGATCGAAAATCGCAAATGAATCGATTTTTTAACGCTCGAGCAATCGATTTTCGATCATAATCGATTTTTGATTCTATGGTTCACTTTTGATGTTGATTCAAAAGTTACTTTCTGAAACCAAAATTAATTGTATCATTTTGCACATGATTGATCATGTGGGATCGAAAATCGCAATTACATAAATCGATTTTTGCGATTCGATGAATCGATTTTTGATCCAGAAGTCTATTTCTGAGGCTAAAATTGATTTATTCATTTAAAGCATCATTGATCAAATGATCACATACGATCGAAAATCGCAAACCGATTGACTTTTGGGTTTCGATTAATCGATTTTTCATCATGATCGATTTTTTATTGGAAGGTCCATTTAAAAGGTTGTACATTTCAAATGGTAAATCAATCATGAAAGAAATAAAAATAAAATTGACCTAAAATCCATCCAGATAGGAGGGTACCCTTCGCTGTAGTTGATTATTACAGACAACTGTTCGAGTAACAAGGTTACCTATTCGTCACTGGCTGTCATTAAAATTCAACAAAAATGAAATTTTCTCTCTTTTTCCATAAACACTCCTCCTACCAAGGCACAATGGAGTAAAAAAGGACGACGAAAAGGCATACGATGATTTTCGCTGCTTCGTATAATATAACCTACTATACTGCTGTGTATTCGTTGTCTCGTATTACGAATTAGGACTTCTTCTCTCGCCCAAAAGCTTCTCTTGCCTTTGGACCAGGGGGAGAGGAGATCAAGGGGTTCTCTACGGAACGGAAATACGAGATAGAGTTAATTTCTACCTGGAGCGTAACTGTATAGTACAGTAGAAGAACTCGCAACTCGTCGGTAAATGTTTCACGAGCGACGATACCTCCTCTTCTGTTGTTTCTTCTTCTTCATCATCATCATCATCATAATTTCTCGTGTTTTTTTCTCGCATCGCGCTGCCTGTTGGCTCGATTTAAAACGTTAATTCACGTAGAAGTTTTTCCTTGTTTAGCGAGTGGATTCTTTCTTTTAATAGTCTATAATAGCTGCTTGATTCAAGATGTATATAGGAGGAGCGCACACAGCAACAAGGCCGACAGGCTGTGTACGAGTATACGTTGGAAAGTTTAGGTTTTTTTTTCATCGTCGTCGTAGTTTTTCGCTCGCGAATATAGATTTTTCTGGTTGCCTGCTTCTTGGTTGCTCGCAACTTGGTATGTTTCACTTCGCACTTGACATGTTTTCCGCTCTTTGATGGCACGTTCCGGGTAAATAATTTATTTATACCAGGGGTAGTAATTTTTAACGTGATGGGGTCATTGGATCGGGTTAAAGAGAATTCGCGAAGCTGTTGCCTTGCTGCTGCTCTAGAAATGAGCTCGAGTAGGTGTGGTGGAAGCTCTGACGATGCAAATTTTGGTTCGAAATTTCGACGTGTGTTCTGATCCTATATGATCAATCGTACTCAAACTAGAAAATGAATTTTAAGCTTCAAAAAATGAACTTTTCGATCGAAAATTGGTTCCATGTGATCAACAGTTCAATTAAAATTCTAAACTATTGTATTTGAATTTTGGAAGAGTGAGGATGTTGTTGTGGTTGTTTTCGAAACTCACAAGCTTCAAGTTATGATCATAAATTTCCAAGCTATATCCTTCAGATTGCGATATTGTAAAAGTACAGTATCAACTATGAATATTCGCGTTGAATACTTCCATGAGGGATTTCCGCATATTTTATCTGAAATTCATCTTATAAATATTGGATCGAGAAAGGTAGACGAGCTATCATGAAAGTGTTGAACAAATGTGTTAATTACAGAAGAGTGGACAGTGGTCTGTTTCTCATACCTAATTATTAATGATCATCCTCCTTTTCCTTCCAGACGAGTCTCAAAAGTTATACTTTTCACTTATGTTGGTGTTGATTACTTTGGTCCTTTGTATGCCAAATGTTGTGGCAATGTAAAAAATGCTTCGTCGTTATTTTCACCTGTTCAACTGTTTGAGCAATTCATCTTGAACTTGTTAAAAGTATGAAAGTTACAGATTTTTTCATCATTTTTGTCGGTTTATTACAGAGAGAAACATGCCTAAAAAGATCATTTCTGATAATGCTGCACAATTTAAAAAATTTAAATCATTCATTGATTAAGTTTGCAGAGAAAATTTAAGCCGGGACAACATATTTGTCTCCTTCCTACACAAAAACAATGATCCCTGGAAGGAAGGTGTCTACAAATGTTTAATTTTGTCAGTTAAGAAATAAATAAAAAAATTAGTCTCTGGTAATTTATCATCATTCATTCAGATTATAATAAAAATTACTCGACAAATTAAGCAAAATAATATGCATTTAAAACGTTAAACTAAACACCATTAGATTCCTCATGTCAAAATGTTCCATTTTTTAGACCCCTTGCAGGGTCCATTGGTCAATTTGGGCTTAAAATTGGTTGAAATAGAAATCCTGAAACCTGAATCAATTCATCCTGGAACTGAAACAATTTTTTCAATCCTGAGACGAATCCCAAAACTGAAATGAAAATTTAGAAGGACGAATCCCTAAACAAATCCAATCACGGAATGAATAAATTTTGATCCAGACACCAAATTCCAATCCCAAAATCGTTTTAGTCCCACAGCTCTAGCAGTGACGCTATCATGCTGCTTGCCGCTGATGAATTTGGTGCTCAACGCCGTGCCACTGCCAAAGCATTTTTGGTTGGTGCACATCACTCAGTGTTGAGAATACCAGCTTCAAATTACTTATTCAACATTTGGAATTCTTGTAGAAAAGTTCTACAGTTATTTTGGACCATGTGGTATAAAGATTATTTATCAAATTGTATGTAAAAAGGACAATTCAACGCAGAGAAATAATTACAGTATTGCCAGATTCAGGGATTTCTAACTAGATCTAGGGAGTTTCCACTTCGCTGAAACAGTCTAGAGATTTCTTCATGGATTTGCATTTTTGCAGGGAAAAATCCTTTAAAAAATTTGATTCTTGCGAGCAAAAATTTGAAATGAAACATGCAAAAATGGAGGTTTTTGGACCTATTTTGTCAAAAAAATTTTGCTCTCGCTTGGTTTAAGCAGTAATTTTACCTTCCTATTCATAAAATCATCACACATCAAGTTTGAAATGGAGTGCTTTTACAATTTTAGTGGTATTCAACCGACTTTCAAATTGTGCAGGGATTTTCAGATGCTTTCAAATGAAGTGGGAAAATCAAGTGTAACAGGTTATTGAGCTTCCAGACCAGGAATTTCTGCTGTTAGGGGATTTTTAGGGATTTTTGGGGTGAAAAACAAGATAATTTTTCAGAACTAGGCAATTTTGTGAAAACCCGTCTGGCAACCCTGAATAATTAATGCCCGAAACGATGGCGTTAGTCGTTACAAGTACATCGCCAAAAACTGTTCACAATACTGTTGGTAACAGATTTTTCTTATCAGGCTATTATTCATGCCATTCGGGGCTTAGGGCGAGGGTCTTAGGGAAGTCTTGTCTTTGAAGTCTCTCTTTGTTTTTTTGAAGTCTCTCGTTGTTTTTGTAAATATGTTTTATGCGTTATGTTTATGTGTTATGTACTTAATTATGCTATCTGCTGTTAAACTGTTCCAGGTAGAACCACACTCCGCTGCAAACCTTGCTGTCTGGAGGCAAGACACCGTTTGTTGGTAGCCACCGAGTTTGGCCCGCTGCTGGGTGCCTCCACCAAGGGGCAGAAGTGAAATAAACAAAATAAATAAATTCAAATTCTCGGCACCTTCTCCCAGGGCCGTGGATCCCTTGTGCGAATTGTCCCGGCGTGAGTTGTGGGTTTCAGGTTTTTTGGCGGGGCCAGGGCTTGGGACTTTCGGCCATGTCGGGTGAAGTGAGCGCGAGGTGGTCTGAGCGGCAGGTGAGGTTGGTGTTTAGGAGAAATGAGCAGTATCTAAGTGCAGTATGATAGGATTAAAAAAAAACCTATTATTCATATCATTGTCTAACAAGTTTATTTGAAACGATGTCGTTAATAAAACCGTTGCCATTGCCATTGCTTTTGGATACTGACTCACGTTCATTTAAGTGTGTGCAACCATTCATGCATTCATATGTACAACAGATAAGGATTTCTTTGCCGGTGCGTAAGCGATACCAAAATAATTGTTTTATGAAAAGTGATTGTAACAACTAACAGGTTTGGGTATTATTTGGCGATACCGATTGCCAACAGTTAAGAATTTTAAACGATGCTGAAACTGTTACAACGACATCGCCAACGCCATTGTTCCAGGCTTTAAGAGAAATGCGGTTTGTTGTAAGTATACCAACAGTTGGTAAAGCAGAGCAGTATTGGTAGAAGATGACCCAGGGGGAAATGGTGATTGGGTGTTATTGATCAACTTAATGTTAGTAAAGATGGAAATATTCATTCAGCTAATGTTAGAATTAGAACGGTTATTTATTACTCTCTAAATTTGAAACAGTGAAATTTCACTGTTTCAAATTTAGAGAGTACTAGACCCACTGAAAAGTTGTATCCCTTAGAACTTAATTGAAGTGAATTTTGTCTCTTGTCAGGAATGTCAGGAATTGCAATAATAAATAATAAATAAAAATAAAAAATATGTGTTTTCCTTTCTGTTATTAGTTATTGTTGACCACTTGTGCCTCTCTTTCTAGGTAAATTGACTCAAATTATTGCTTTGGTTAGATAAGTTTCCACTGCAAAATATATTGATGAAATGAACAACTCATCAACTATAATATTGAATTTTCTTACAGATTTATTCAGATTCACACTCATTTTTTCTTACCTACTACCCATACAATGAACCCAAAAAACCATCGAGCGTGTGCCATTAAACGGCACAACAACGCCTGCAAAACGTAGATTTGGCAACATATACTCACACTAACAACATCCTTTTCTCGAAAGATTAGCCTACTTAGGTGTATTAAGAGGCGAAAAGGGCGCAGACAAGGCCGGATGAGCAAATCACATATGAAATTAGTCGTTTTATCTCGATATCTTAGCACACTCGAATACGCGTCTAAGTAGCTGCAAATTTATCTACACTCGAGTAGTTTACGTTGCAGTATTGTCTGTTTCGCAGGCGACGAACTACTTACAGCATACTCGGTATAAGCACTCGATATTACACGCAATAAAACAGGGTTAATCTTGTAGCAGACGCGCGTAGAAAGAGAAAAGCAACGAAGGCGAGGATGAATTTAGTAAACTATAGAGTATTATCTGTGTGAAAGGATTTCATAATATACTATAAAGCGTGTTTCAAATAATAGCGCCGCATAAATGAATAAAAACACCTCTTTCGATCGTCTTCCAGTGTGAGGGGGAGATATTTCTCCCTTTTTCTGCTGCAGCTTTGTCGTATTGACTCTCTCTAATGTGTATAGGGTTTTTAATTAGCCAATTGGATAATTCCGCGTAAATACACCAGTGTGCAGGGTTGTTTTTACTCCAAGTAGGTATATGTGAGGTAAGTATACCGTCCTCGACAAGGCAGGTAAATTATATTACGTTTACGGGTATCCTAGGTCTGGTTTTATAATTTTAATAAAATCTAGCCAAAACTTCGCACGCGTTTTGGTTACGCGAAGGCATAATATTATCCGCACAACAGAGACGAGATAATATCTGGGATCTTTATTGGGCGAACAAGAAGGACGCGTTAGATTTCCATTTCAACGTTCCAATTAAGCCGTACTATTTAATTGGTCGCGTTTCGGATTAATTCGACGATATCGACGTCTTCGTTATACACATCGCCATCCTTTTCTCATCTAGCTCCCTGCGCCTCGGCTCTTTCTCTTCAAAGCGACGATAAAACGTTGATAATTTCATTCGTAATGGAATTTATTATTTCCCTTTTATCGTCGGTCTGTCGCAAAAATAAAGCACACTCCGTTGTACCCACTTTCCTCCGAGTCGCAGTCGCAGTCGTCTCTTTTCTTTTTCATATTTCTGCATCCATCGTCTCTCGACGAAAACACAGCTGAAAAATCTGCGAGTTGATTTCGCTCCAATTTTGGATAATGAAAATTAAAAAGAGGTTATCGTTACGGAAGATCGACTTTCAAACGGGAAACATTCGCTCGAAATACACACTTCGGGCGAAAAATTAATAATAAAATCCGACTGCGACTGGACTTTCATTTCGACGTCATGGCCAGTCTGTGTTTCACCCTTGGCTTCGTCGCTTGTTGTGCTTCCAAATTGCCAGTTTCTTCGCTTAATCCAAAATTACGCCCAGAAGATGTACGAAAAATTATTTTCGTTACTTTGTGCCGAATTAAACATCTGGAGAGATTTTGACCTGAATTCAGGCATCTCCGCAAAAATTATAAAAATTACTCCTTAAATTAGTTTTTTAACATTTTTTTTTTAATTTTCAAAAATTCGTCAAAAATCCAAAAATGGACTTCAGTTTTTGAAATTTTAGTTACGAGGGATCTTAAGACATGCTCTCTCAATCCAGCCGCCATTTTTTCCCTCAGAAAATTCTCTCTCATCTTCTCAACGCGATGTTTTAAAAAAACAATTCAAAAAATACACGCCTCCACTTAATTCGACAACTTTTGACAATGCTTTCATTCAAAAGCTCAACGCGAAAACCACCTTCGTCATCACGCTTCGTGTACTTTTATAAAATCTTATACGGTACGTATCTTTGTAGAACACTTGTGCTTTCTCGATTCATTCATTCATTTCGTCATCTTTATCGTCGTCGTTCGTTACAACACTCGATCCAAGATCAGAATACCAAAATTCGCCACCTACGTTGCATTAAAATTCTTCGACGACGCTTTTAGGCGAGAAAAGCGAAAATAATTATCAAACGAAGGACGACCTATGTCGTTGTGCCTTTTCTCCCTCTATTCTATGTACCTTTTTAGCACGCTGCTTCGGTATACATTGTAGAGACGTTGACGTGTGTGCCGGTACCATACGCGATTTGTAATGTACTTTTCGTCGTCGTCTGCCTAAAAGTAAAGGTATACTCGGTTTGAAAATTTTCTCTGACATCTCTGTTACATGTGAGAATAACGAAGCCACTACGTACGTATAACATGAAAGCTCTATAGTCTATACTATACTCGTATTCAGAAATCGCGTCGTGTCGTATATACAAAGCTTTATACTGTATACGCTACAGACGGCGAAAAGAAAATATAAAATACTTAAAGCTTTTCCAGCGCCGAAAACTTTGTATAGCACGTCAACAGCCTCACACGACATCTTTTTTTCCGCCGGTAACAATGCGGTTTCCTGCCATATAACGCCTCCTTGCCTCTTGTATTTTTTTTTCTTTTTTTTTTTGCTGCACGATACGTGTATTTCCGGCATCATATCCGATGACGATGACGACGACGACGACGCGACGTAGCAGTAAGTCTAGGGACTTTTGTACATTAAGTACAGAAACTTGGAACAGACAAAAGACTTTCAATCAACACGTGAATTTGCGTCAACTTACGTTATGAAAATAAGTGTATTTTAAAGTACTTTGCACATCACAGGCCTTGCATTGTTCTCAAATTTATTTCAGCATGAATTGACGAAAAATTTATCAGCAGATATCCTATATAGTTTGAAGCTTCCTCTGGAATGATCACATGCATCGTATTCCTTTACCTGAGCATTGATTTTTGATCGACTCAAACGTCATAATAGGTTCTATGTAGGTACAGTGTATAAGTAAAGATTTGAATTTTTCGCTTAATTGCAATTCACTTTTTCAAAAATCTTGAACGTCATGGCTCAATTTTGGAACGAAAATTCTCCAAAAATGTTCAAAAAACACGTTCGTCGAAATATTTGGATTTCTCACGTAATTTCAACTCCTTTTGATAGGTCTCATGACAGTCATGACACTTACCCAAAATTTTCAAGAATCATTAATTACCAAATTCTAGGCTCTAAAAATCTTCAATAATGCCAAAAGAACATTATCGAGGAGATATTGGAATTTATCTCGAAATTTCTACTAATTTTGGTAAGTGGCAAGTCCACCTTGGAATAATTCTACAGTGGCTCATTTTTGAATCGACTTTTCGACTTCAATAAATTGATTTCTGATTCGAAAGTTCATTTTCAAAGGTAAAATTAATTTGCTCACTTCAAATACGATTGATCATATGGGATCGATTTTTAGGAGTTCGAGCAATCGATTTTCGATAGAAAAATTCTTTGAAGCTGAAAATAATTTTTTCATTTGGAATGCGTTCGATGATGGATCGAAAATCGCAAATGAATCGATTTTCTAACGATCGAGAAATCGATTTTCGATCATGATCGATTTTTGATTCAAAAGTTAATTTTAGAAGCTGAAAAAATTATGTTCTCATTTCGAACAAAATCGATCATATGGGATCGAAAATCGGAAATGAATGATTATGATTGATTATTGATTCAAAAATTCATTTTTGAAACTGAAAATGATATTGTTCTCATTTTGAACAAGATCGATCATGAGAGATCGAAAATCGGAAATGAATCGATTTTTCAGGGTTCGATGAGTCGATTTTCGTTTGAAGTGGAAGCAGAAAATTACTTTCTCGTTTAGAATACGTTTGATCATACAAAATCGAAAATCGCAAATGAATCGATTTTTTAACAATCGAGTAATCGATTATCGATCATGATCGATTTTCGAATGAAAAATTCATTTTTCAAAGCTGAAAAAATTATGTTCTCATTTCGAACAAGATCGATCATATGGGATTGAAAATCGGAAATGAATCGATTTTTCAACTATCGAACATCGATTTTCGATTATGATCGATTTTGGATTCAAAAATTCATTTATGAAGCTGAAAAAATGATGTTCTCATTTCGAACAAAATCGATCATATGGAGTCGAAAAACGGAAATGAATCGATTATTCAGTGTTCGATAGATCGATTTTCGTTTGATGATGATATAATCTATTTCTGATCGGAAAGTTCTTTTTTGAAGCAGAAAATTATTTTCTCGTTTCGAATACGTTTGATCATATGAAATTGAAGATCGCAAATGAATCGATCTTTCAACGATCGAGTAATCGACTTTCGATCATGATCGATTTTTGATCCAAAAGTTCATTTCTGAAGTTGGAAAATTATGTTCTCATTTTGAACGCGATTGATCGTGTGAGATCGAAAATCGGAAATAAATCGATTTTGTAACGATGGAGTAATCGATTATCGATCATAATCGATTTTTTGAATAAAAAGTTCGTTTTTGAAGCTGAAAATGATGTTCTCATTTCGAACATGATTCATCATAAGCAATCGATTCTTGATTGGAGAGTTCATTTTTCAAAGCTGAGTACGATTGATCAATGATCATATAGGATGAAAAACCGCAAATGAATCGATTGTTCGAGTTCAATTATTCGATTTTTGATCACTAGATCAATTTTTCATTCGGAAATGCATTTTTGTGAAGCTGAAATTGATTTTTTTCTGACACTTTGGGTTATATGAAATTGAAAATCGCGAATGAATCGATTTTTAGAGTCTGATGAATCGGTTTTCAAATTTTGATTATGATCGGTTTTTCATCCAGAATTTTTTTTTTTTGAAGCCAACTGAGTAATTAATTTTTTATTGTGAATATACCGAAAATCGGAAATGAATCGATTTTTCGGCGTTCGATAGATCGATTTTTGTTCGATGATGATTTATTTTTGATCGGAAAGTTGATTTTTGAAGCAGAAATCGATTTTCGATCACGTTCGATTTTTGGCTGAAAAGTTTATTTTCGAAGCTGAAATTAATTTTTTCACGTTGATAAAATGGGATCGAAAATCGCAAATGAATCGATTTTATAACGCTCGACCAATCGATTTTCGATCATGATCAATTTTTTATTCAAAAGTTCATTTTTGGAGCTGATAATTATTTTCTCGTCTCGAGTACAATTAATCACATGGGATCGAAAATCGCAATAAATCGATTTTCGATCACGATTGATTTTTGATTGAAAAGTTTATTTTCGAAATTGAAATTGATTTTCTCATTTTGAATACGATTGATCACATTATGAGATCAAAAATCGCAAGAATGTACATCGATTTTTGATCCAGAAGTCTATTTCTGAGACTAAAATTGATTTCTCCATTTCAATCATGATTGATCACATGGGATCAAAAATCGAAAATCAAAACGAAAAATTTGTAAAATTTTCATAAAAAATCCAAAATGACGAAAAAATTGATTGAATCCATCCTATTTTCAAATTTAAGGCAAATGGCGAGTAACACAGGGGGAAAAATCCTCCCCCCTGCTCACAAGAACCATGATTGTAGAGAAATGGCGGATGGTACGCCCTTGACCGAGCTATATATGCATCTTATCCAAAAGCGCAACTTAAAGCACGGCTAAAATGATTCTCTCCCACTACTAGTTAATTTTGAAAAACATTACACAAGGTCGACAAATCTAGATAAATTAATAAACCGAGTTAATCTTTTATCCATCCAATAAGGTAGTACGAGACGCTCGTCCGAAGTACTCGTACGTACAAGGGGCCAACAAAACTGTTAATTCTGTAGGTTAAAAAGACAGCACCTTTTAACTCTTGAAAGGGGATTTCAGGAAACAGGGGGAGCATCTTTTACACGCAGCTTTTGCCCTCCCTGCTGTGAAAATACCTCGCTTCTAATCGCTTTTACGTGGCTGGTGAAGTTTGCTCTCAAAGAAAACGACGCCATGCCATGCCACGCCGCTCGCGCTCCACGCAGCACACTTCGACTTAACACGTCTAATTAATCTTTCATCATATACGATGAAAAGTTCAGCTTAGCTTTTAGTATTTTGTAGCACAGCAGCGTACACTTCTCGAAACACACAAACACACCAATGCGAACTTACAAAATGGTTATAAATATTTAACCAATCTTACAAATAAACACAATTACGATCAGAGTGTTTACAAAAACGACGTCTCTTCGTCGTTCTGCACGTCTTGCAACGCTATGTGAGCAAAGTTGCGGATAGGATACTCGAATGTGTATAGAAATGATGTGTCTGACAATAAGTACTTTACACAAATCATCACTATATATAGGTACTCGAGTAAGAAATGAATCGCGCAAGAAAAACTTCACAAGTATATAAGGAGAAAATATAAAAATACAATACAATTTCGCAACCGACAACTCACCCCTGTACTGACTAGAGACAGCATAATACGTTCGTTCAACGCCAATGTTTCTCCTTGTTTCATTTTTATTCGTTTCTTATCTAAACATTTCATCGCGTACATTTTACCGGTATCCGCCTTTCGGCAACCGTACACTTCGCCGAAACCTCCTCTGCCGATGATACGATGTACGCTGAAGTCGTTCATCGATAACTGCAAAAAAGAAAAACGAAACCGTGTAAGAAAAATATTAAATAAATAAAAAATCAAAACGTAAACATTAATAAGGATACCTATCCATTATTTATGGACCAGAAGAACGAGAATCGTAGTATATACGATACACTATATAATAAACTTGCACGCTTCATTCTTAATATCCTTCTACAGGGTATATAATATTTTATAAATAAACTAGCCTGTGAAAAATAACCTCTTCGAAATACTTTCAACAAAAATGTAGCCTACATTTTGGGCGAATGTGGGAAAACACCAGCGGCCGGGCGAAGGGGGAGGGTGTAGCTATCAAGCTGAAAAATATCTCGAGGCGAGGTATCTTTTCCTTTTCCTTTTGTGTTTCGTTATTCTTTATACGCGATGTACGAGTATGTGTGGTACGCGTGGAGCTGATTCAATTGTTTTATCAACGTGTATCGTGGTAAAAATTTCGTTGATCTTTATCTTCTCTCGAGAATGATATCGAAAACAATTTCGGCATGAGTATACTCCAACAGAGATACAGACAAAAGGTCAGAATACATCGAATGGAGTTCGAAGCACAACTGAATTCGTTTCATGATTTTCTGTATCGAACCTGCACATGATTTCGAGACCTTGGAAATTTATTGTAACAATGACAAACTTTCCATAAATATTACATGCTCAACAAAAATTTACTTCTTGGAATCAGGAGATGAAGAAATGGAGAGGCTCCTGGCGCAAAACCCCCCTACGTATTTGGAAATGGTAATGAAATTTCTACGGTATCTTTGCACCGCTTACATCTCTATGGAAGGGGCACACGTGCTTCTGGAACCACTGAAAAAATCACGTGGCACATGTCTGAGCACAATGTTGCCCCTCGGTTTGTTCACAACATAAAATCCAGTCTTTCAGAGAAATGATTTCCTCAGACTTTTTCCGATTTTATCCAAAAAGAAACCTTTCTAGTAGTTTTGAGTTACCTATACTTGTTGTGAAATACCTAATTCAAGAAAACCTTGAGTGGGAAGTTGCATGGTGTCAATAGCGCTGTAATGAAGCATTTTTCACGAAAACCCCTAATTTTTGGGCAACCCCTTCCTTCCCCAATTTGACCCTTAGGAGGGTCCAACTTCAAATCTAACTTCATATTCGTGTTCACCGAGTTCGATTCATATGACAACGATACCCATATTGTCAATCTTCTTTTGCCCCAAAATTGGGTGAGGGGGTACCTATGGCCTCAAAATTGGGGTTTCAAGAAGTTGTTTGGTTTTCTATTGTTTTTGGAGGCCCGCATGTAAAATTTCTGAATTATATCAATGACAGTATCGCTCTTTTTGGAGGTGCCATGACACAAAAAGCACATTTTTGAATTTTTTTTGAGTTTTTGAAGATGACCCACTTGAAGAAAAAATTACCAATTATAGTACTCAAGCAGATATATTTTTGAAAGAAAAAAATTTTGTGTGCCTAAATTAGGTTTGGAGATATGGCGGTTTCAAATTATTTTTGGTCAATATCTCCCCCCCCCCCCAAGAGGTCATTTTTTTAAAATTCACGTTGCTAGATTCATGTCTTCTCTATTATATTTTGGGTGAATTCAAAATTTTTTATTCAAAACTCGTTGAAGATTGATTCCCCCCCCCCAAATGCGTTTTTCACCATTTTGGACAAGGAGGGGAGAGGGGGGTGTGGAATGGGGAATTTTTTTTGGCTCGAATCTTTTTTTAAAGGTACTCAACAATGTTTCACCAAAATTTCAAAAATCCGAGAACAGAGGCATTTCACCTATTTTACCCAGAAATAGCGCCCTACCCTTTAAACAGTAATTTTCGAATTATTTTAGAAAAGAAAACCAAAATCGCGATCGAAACGAGGGCAAAACCTCTCGAATATTATAATAATTCAAAAAATTATTCAAGATCATTTTTGATGTGATGACTTTATTTTCTTCAGCTCTGACATTTTATAAATTTTGGAACAATTTTTTTTTAGAAATTTAAATTCTGAAATAGAAAAGAAAATCAACCTGAGCCCAGCGAGGCAGAAACTTTGGAAATAATGTGGAATTCGAGAAGTAAGACGACGTTATTTGCATTAGAAAAAACAGTTTTTTTGTGGACTATTTTTTATATTTTCGAAGTTTTCCTCAAAAGCCGAATTTTCAAAGTACATCGAAAGTAATTTGAAAGGGAACAAAATGATCTACTTTTTCGATGCTTTCGCCGCTTGTCAAGATACCTTGAATTTTGGATGAATGGGGAATTTTGTTACAACTTCAGCAACCAAATGTTGAATTCGCAAAGAATTTCTGAATCTCAAAATTTGGTTGCTAAAATAACGAAAAAGATGCACTATTCATATTAATAAACTGATTTTTATTACATTCTCAACAAATTTCCATGTTTTGAAGTTACAAAACACGTGTGTACGTTTGTTACTTAATTGCATTATTTTTCCTAAAACGTTTCATTTTTTCTTGGAAAAAAAATTCAAAGGTATCGCTTTTTTGCTAGAAATAGTCAAAAATTGACAAAAACAAGACAAAAAACTGTAAAAAAAAAAGTAAAACTTTTTTGCCAATAATTGCCAAAAAGTTTTGCTTTGTGCTAAAATGGCAAAAGTCTTGATTTTTGCTAAAAATTGACAACAAACGCCTCAATATTTATCAAAATTGTTTAAAAAATCGAATTTTCCCCAAAAATCGAGGGCTGTGTCAAAAATTACTAAAACGTCTCACTTCTTACCAAAAAGTTGCAAACTAGCCCTAATTTTTTGGAAAAAATTGCGAAAAAAATATTACATTATTTTTGCCAATAATTTCCAAACAAACTGTCTTGTTTTTTTCTAAAATTTTCAGTCTTTCTTTTCAACGAATATTCTCGCTTTTTAGCAAAAATGCTTCTAAGTCTTACTTTTTTTTCCAAAAATCTTGCTTTTTTGCCAAAAATTTCCCAAAATGACTTAAGTATCACTTTTTGCCATTACTAATTCCAAATAAATTCTGCGTTTTGCAAAAATGGCGAATTTATAATACAGAATTCCCATTTTCAGCGAAATTGACAAAAATTGCTACAAAGTCCTGCCTTTTTACAAAATTATTTCCGAAGTACTGTTTGCTGGAAAACATAGCAATAAGTCACGCCGTTGGTCTAAATTGTTATCAAGTCTCGTTTTCTGCCAAAAATTGCTTAAAATTTCGACCTTTTTTGAAAAAAAATTTCAAAAAATATTCTCACTTTGTTGCTCAAAGTTGCCAAAAAATCTCGTTTAATAGTTCAACTTTTTTGACGAAAATTATAGTCCGGCATATGACAATAGGAGTAATTGCACCTCCGGGACAACTTTTTTCTTAAAGGGGACATCCTAAGGAACATTTTAAAGCAAACTTGCTAAAAAAAAGTTGGCCTCACTTACAAAATGGCGGCCATTTTGATTGACAGGTCAGCCGAAATCGCAGATATTGCGTTTTAACATAGGACTTACACAAAATTTTTCAAACTTTGCAAAGGTAGATCGAAATATTATGCAAAAATTTATCACCTGTCAAAATTTCAAGTGCTAAAGTGCGTTTTTCGATTTTTGGTGAATTTTTGAAAATCGAATTTAGGCCAAAAATGAGGGAAAAAATCAAAATTATACCAAATTGACCAAGAAAGCTGAAATTTGGGACATACCCTATTTTCGACATGCCAAATCGATTGAAAACGGTTTCAACCCGTTTTAAGCAGTTCTGGAGCCTCCAACCGATTTTTGAAACTCGAAATTCCCACAAAATTCCATCATATTGGAGTTCTAAAGCTGAAATTTATTCTAAAAACTAATTTCAATATCAATACCCTACGAAGTACTGCAGGTGAATTTCAAGTCGTTTTGGAGCCTCCAGCGACTTTTTGAAAATTCCTGAAGCCTCCAGCATATTTTTGAAATTTTAAATTTTCACAAAATGTCATCAAATGAAGATGGAAAGCTGAAATTTACTCTACACTCCAATTTTAACACCCTCTGAAGACAACTTCAGGTGGGTTCAAGTCATTTTAGAGCCTCCAGAGACATTTATGAAAATTACTGAAGCCTCCAGTAGATTTTGGAAACTTGAAATTTCCCCAACATTAATTTATGAAATTGAGTTGGCAGGCTGAAATTTACTTCGCGGACAACATGGTGGTTTCAAATGGTTTTGAAGCTTCCAGCTACTTTTGGGAAATTTCAATTTTCCAAAAAAGAAACGTCATACAACCTTTCCAAAAGTCGCTGGAGGCTCCAAAACGACTTGAAATCCACCAGCAGTCCACTTCGTATCTTATTGAAATTAGTTTGCAAAATGAATTTCAACTCTCCACCCCAGTTTGATGAAATTTTGAGGAAATTTCAAGTTTCAAAAATCTACTGGAGGCTCCAGTAATTTTCATAAATGTCGCTGGAGGCTCCAAAACGACTTGAAATTCACCTGCAGTACTTCGTAGGGTATTGATATTGAAATTAGTTTTTAGAATAAATTTCAGCTTTACAACTCCAATATGATGGAATTTTGTGGGAATTTCGAGTTTCAAAAATCTGTTGGAGGCTCCAGAACTGCTTAAAACGGGTTGAAACCGTTTTCAATCGATTTGGCATGTCGAAAATAGGGTATATCCCAAATTTCAGCTTTCTTGGTCAATTTGGTAAAATTTTGATTTTTTCCCTCATTTTTGGCCTAAATTCGATTTTTAAAAATTCACCAAAAATTTAAAAACGCACTTTAGCACTTGAAATTTTGACAGGTGATGAATTTTTGCATGATCTTTCGATCTACCTTTGTAAAGTATGAAAAGGTTCGTGCAAGTCCTATGTTGAAACGCAAAATCTGCGATTTCGGCTGACCTGTCAATCAAAATGGCCGCCATTTTGTAAGGCCAACTTTTTTTTGGCAAGTTGGCTTTAAAATGTTCTTTAGGATGTCCCTTTTAAGAAAGAAGTTGTCCCGGAGGATCGGCGGGGGGGGGGGTGCAATTACTCCTATTGTCATATTCCGGACTATTACGAAAAATCCTGATTTTTTTCTGAAATTACATGTACAAGTTAATTTCTAAAAGTTCCAGTTTTAGATTTTACCTACATAATTGAAAACGAAGAGTTCTGGTTTTTTGATGATTTTTTTGTATTAAAATTATTTCAATAGCCCATGTTTTATCTATCTTTTTTTTAGTTACTACTTGTTAACTTGTTGAAGTTTTTTTGGTTACTTAAGTTACTTTTCTTTTTTGGAAAAAAATGAGTGCGAGCTCTAAAAGGTACACGTGATCATGGGATCTCCCCATCAGGATCGGAGATTGTATATACCTTGATACTCAGCCACCACTGCCCCCTCACCATTTGAAAAAAATGAAGAGTTACTGGCATTTTTTTGATTCGAGTTCATATAAATTAACAATAAATCGATTGTTTGGTGAACGAGAACGAGTAAAAAAGGTAGTCAACTTGTATGCAGTCGATGCCTTAAATAAACGAAATTCTATTGAAAAAACACGTATAAATTTCTTTTACTCAAATTTTGCGAGAGACTGAGAAAGGGAGAGAAAAAGTGAAACAACGATCATAATATTGGTTCGCTGAATGAGTTCAAAGCGCTTCTACACCATCATATTGCATCGTCATCCACACCGAATCCATCAAACTTGTACAGTGTACAGCTCTCGATCGTCTGCCTATCCTCGTATTTGAAACACATAACCCTGCAGCAACAACAGCAACAACGAAAAGGAGATAGAGAGAGATAAATTCGCGTTTATAAATTTTCACAAGCAGACGGGCAACGAAGCAATACAAGTGGCTTGTGGGACGAGGGGAGACGGAAGGGGGGCACCGCCTCGGTAATTCGTATTAAGCTGTAGTAAAACAAACGACTTCGAAGTTGCTTAAAATTTGCTCGCGCGTTTTTTTTTCTCCTCCGCTCGTGTTGTGTGCGGATGCCGGTGCCTTGTAGAACGCGAGATAAAGCTCAGCTGGGCGTATTAAGTTAAAATTAATCGACGTGTTTTCATTATCCGTATAAAATTAATGGGCGAACGGTTCTAAAAGAGCTCTTATGATTTTCGTTCGCGTATATACGTATGTGTATGTTGTAGTACGAGTATATGTACGAGATGCGCGTGTTTTTGAGGCAGCCTTAGCCTACTATACGAGTATGCGAAAGCTTAGGATGTGTACACATACATACGGTGTGTGTACTATATACCATATATACCTGGGATATGAATGAAGGCGAGGGATACTGAAAGGCTCGTAGAAAGAAGATTTACGCCATTGAATCGTATTACGATGGGCGACGTATAGCTCTCGCTCCAAACCTACTCGACTCGACTCGTTGTCGTACATTCACGAGTATAGGTACTCGTATAATATACTCGTCGTATGAAGGTACCTCCATCCACTCGAATATGTCGAGTTAATATGCGTACGTTCGAGTATATCGGGGTCGAGATACTCTGGCTGAATTTTTTTTCCTTTCCACCCTAACGCGTTAACGTGATTTAAAATTTAGCCAAATATCGATAAAACACGACGCTTATACGGTTTGCAAAGATGAGGCGTGTATGCGTCAAACGCCGACTAGAAGCTCGCTCGAAGAGCTACGTTGAATTAATAATTTTGCTAAAGCTGATATTTTTTCATTCCTACTCCTCAGCCTCCTGTTGGTGTATACGATGTGATGTCTGATATCGTTTTAGGAAAACGTGTTTAGGCATTTTGTTGCATACGCTATTCCTTTTCGTATACCTACGCTCGATGCTCCGTAACGTAACGTTGAGTGATCGAGCGAGCTTCAGCTTTCGAATGAATATTTAATCGTCATAAAACTTGCTCACTAATGCCGTTTATTTGGACGGTGTGACGTTCACTAGACGTACGTATAGTGAGAAATAGGTGTAGTTTGTAGTCGAATTTTTGTATCTGCCTATGCTGGAAAGATGAAATTCACATAGTTTCAAGTGTATCCGAACTTGCAAATCAATTGGTAATGAATGATATCAAATTGTACTGGAGCCTCGAGTGGAATTGTGGATTTTCCAGTTCTTGATGTTGGAAAAAATCAGCAGTGAAGATGAAGTTACTCAAAAATTAGCTCATTTGGCAAATACGAGTACCTACGTTATTACACGACCATAATTAATTGTCGAAATTTTTTCAACAAATATTTATTGCTTATTCTTGAACATGAAAAAATTAGCATTTCTAAAAATAACACCTCAGACCAGCTCAACGGCACTCTAGGGACACTTCCTGCGAGTACTAATAATTTTTCTCAATATGAGAACAAAACTAGGGTAACATTATGAGCAAGGCTGTTAATATCCTCGTGACCAGGCATTCATCATACCCTCCTATCCTGATGGAGGTTTCAAGAGCACACGTACCTCTTAAAAGGAATGTAAGCTATGTACACATTTTTAATTTTACTTTACATCGCTCTCAAGTTAGTTCACTAAGAGCCTCTCTCCATAATCCCACAGAGTTTAAATGATGTAAAATTTTTTCAATATTTTTAGAGCCAAAAAAAGAGCCCAATTCAAATTGTTGATAAAAATAATTTCAAATCGAGTGAATTTATGCGTTTTCCAAAAATTTTATTGCCTACAATTATAAATTCCCTTCAGATGGGTACTGTGAAGTCAATATTAATTTCTGGAGTTTGCCTTTTTGATTATAGTGAATTTCATTTTTGAAATCACACATTTCAAAACAGCACCTCAAGTTGCATTGACAGTGAAAATATGTGCTTTCGATTGAAATAAAAAACAAGACGTAATAGTAATTTTTGACATTTTCAAGCTATTTTGCTAAAAATTGAAGGGTTTTGCCAACTTTTAGCAAAATGCAAGAAGCAAGACTCTTTAGCAATCATTGGCAAAAAATGTGATACCTTCTTTTACAGTAGTTGTTGTTTCGTTTTTGGAAATTTTGACCATTTCTACCAAAAAAGCGATACTTTTGGGTCTTTTTTTTAAAAGAAAAAATGAAACGCTTTGGAATCCTTTGCGAAAAAACACAAATTTCCAAAAAATTTAGTTAGAAACGAGGCTTTTTGGCAACTTTGAAAAAGGCGGAATTTCTTGCTACCTGCAATTTTTGGATAAAAGCTCAATTATGACAATTTAGAAAATGTAAATAAAGTAACCTCAATCAAAATTCTAAAAAAGTAACCAAAAGCTGGTTTTAGTCATTTTAGAAAGCGAGACTTTGGAAGCAATTGTTTTGCTAAAAAGCAAAAACTTTTAATAGATGTGTTCTTTTTAGATTTTCGAGAACCTGGATTTTGGCAGATTTAGAATCCATGAGAATCTGCTATGGTAGTAGCTTTTGAAAATGGATTTTGGATTTTAATTGAAAAAAGAAGACTTTTGAGGTTTTGAAAGTTGATGAATGGAGTCTCAAAAGTGTTAAAAAAAGAGATTTTAAAAAACGTCCAACGACGTCCAACATCCAGATTCTCGAAAATCTGCCAAAATCCATGTAAAAAGAACAAATCTATTAAAAAGGAAGACTTTGACAGTTTTAGAAAAAAACAAGAATGTTTGTTTGTCAATTATTATTGGCAAAAATGTAATATTTTTTTCGCAATTTTTGTCAAAAAAATTGTGCTAGTTTGCAACTTTTTGGTAAAAAGCAAGACATTTTTAGTAATTTTTGGCAAAAAAATGAAGTTTTTAAAGCAATTTTGCTAAAAATTGAGGCGTATCGTCAATTTTTTGCAAAAGGTAAGAGTTTTACCATTTTAGCAATATTTGGTAAAAAAAGTGATACTTTTAAACAATATTTTTGTCTCATTTTTGACAATTTTTGAATTGAATATTCCAATCAAAAAAGCGAGACTTTTGGGTCTTTTTTTTAAAGGAAGGAAAAATGAAGAGACGTTTTGGAATTTATTGCGAAAAAACAATTTTTTTTGCAGTTTTTAGTAAGAAACAATCGGCATTTGGCAAGTTTGAAAAAGGCGGCATTTTTTGCTACTTATTTTTGGATGAAAACGAGACTTCGACAATTTTTAGAAAATTCCAAAAAAAATAACTTAAATCGGAATTTTTAAAAAAGTAACCAAAAGTTACTTTTAGTAACTCCAGTAACTTGGTTACCTAAAAAGTTGCCGAGTACGAGCCCTGAGCCCTGCCCCAAAAAATATAAGAAATGCAAACATACAATTTCACGTTAAGTCTCTTTTAGGTAATTTCACTTTCATTTTCAACTCCATGAGGGGCTTTGCGCCAGGAGCTTTTCCATGATTTTATACTTTGATCTGAAAAGGCATTACCCCCACCCCCATTTTTTCTCAGTCTGATTTTGGGCACGAGAGATTTGGAATAATAGACTGCAGAAGAGCGTTCAAATGCTGCCAAATTTTTTCAAAGTTTTTGGAGCTCCGCACAACATTTTTTTGACTCAATAAAAAGTCAAAACATCAGCAATAAAACATTTAAAACTATGAATGAAGTATTTATTTTTAGATTTTTGGGACATTTTTAACACTCTTTCAGGGTTGTTGAAAGCAAATGTGGGCCTGGGCCAAATACATAATAACTTGGCCATATTTTTAGGGACGAAACTATATATTGTTTTTTTGGGTGGGGGGGAGGGCAGTTGGATTAAAAATTTGCCGGCTGATATCATATTCATATGACTTACAAACATTTTTCATTTTCTGTTTTAGACTTCTTGGGGCCCAAATGTGAATTTTTTAACTTTAAAACGAGAAAGAAATTGGCTCGGGCGAAGCAATAGCAAAAACTTGTGAAAATTTGTCTTTTAAGAGAACTACTAAAAACTATGTTTTTTTATGCAAGGAGTTTATTTTTTAGCTTTTGAAATTTTAGAATTTAAAAGATTTTTTTTAATGACTAATTTTGAAAAAAAAAAGAGAACAGGCAGAAGTGAAGGCGAAAGCTCTTGAAAATTTGTAGTTCGAGAAATCGAGATGCATAAAACGATACTTTTTATGCGAGAAGTTCATTTTTTTCACTTCAAGACTTTTGAAAGCTGAATGATATATTTTTTTATTGGAAATTCCAATTTTGAAAAAGACAAGAAAACAAACTCAAGCGAAGCGAGGGCAAAAGCTTTCGAAAATTTGTGTTTTGGGAAGTGAAAAAACATGGTTTTCTTTCATCATGAATTTTTTCAAAACTTTATGAGTAATTTCAGTCATTTTCAAAAATTTGTCAATATGTAATTGAAAAATTAACTTCGGCGACTGAAAATTTAATTCTGGGGTGTGAATGGCATGCACTTCCAGTGAGTGAAATTTCAGCCAAATTGGAGGTGACGAAATAACAAGGTTTCTTAGTGAGTATGATCTTAGATGAAAAACATGCCCTTAGTTGAGAAATGTCTCTTTTTAGTCTTTACACTGCAGCTTTAATTAAGACATTAAACAATAGTAAATTCTGAAAACTACGAGTAGAATATAAAGCATATTTAGGCCTTTTGACATGATATACACTTCGTACACATGTCGAAATTTCCACTATAACTATCTATTACATACATATGCACAATGCACATGTACGAACGAATCGTTTCAAGATTTGATCACTTTACAAATCCTAATCGGCACGTTCGATTACTTTACGGACTCGACCAACAAGCGAATACATATAACGATACACTTACGTCAATGTACAAACATATGCTTTGTAGTCCGAAAAAATTGCACTCTTATTCATAATTTCTATCCGCTAAACGAGTAAGAAAACCATAACATAATCTTCTTAACAATAACTCACACACTAAATTACCAACTAGTACGTGTTTAAGATTAATAGATCCGCGCTCTTTAGCAATGTAGGTACCTGCAGTATATCCTAATTGTGTATTGTACCTCTCTACTCGTACAATACGAGCTTGTTGAGCAATATGTACACTGTACAGTATAGTAAGTGCGCGGATAAATAGAGTAACATGTGTTAGCCGACACATAAATTCTGGCCAAGTTCAACTCTAAATTTGTTAGCCTGTTATGTACAATTAACTCTCTAGTCGGCTACGGTTTTTTTTTCTCAACTTGATGTACGGACGTTGATCAACGCATTAAAATAAACTTCAACCTTAATGCGTAAGGCTTGTCCGTTTATGGTCTATATAATACATACAGGGTGTCCCAAAACACACTCCCATAATAATCTCAGCGAAAATACTCCATCGTATACGTACAACGGGGTAATTTTCGGAACACCTTGTATAAAGGACGTTTTAAAAATATCCTATGCTTTTTCATTATTTTTAAGCGTGCTATCGCATCGTACACCGATTTAAACGGTAATTTTTCCATTCTTAATTTTAATCCCATCTCGCCAAATATACTCCTTCTGGTATCCTGATTACAACGATTAAATGAAAATTTTAATCGAGTATAATATCCCTTTACACAAGTGAACACATTTCTGCGTGAAAATTCTTCTTTCGTTCTCGTTCCTTCGTTCCTATTTTCTACTCGTAGTAGATGAGTATTTCCGTCTCAGACGACAACATTTTTAGGCCAAAAGCAGGAAGAACTCCTCCACACGTTGAATTTTTTACCACCTTGGGTCGTATTTAACACAACCTAGAAACTCGGACGATAAAAAATACTGTAATTATTTCAACGTCTACGCCGGGTAAAACCTAATGGCGAGAAATTCGAGTGAATTTTTGTTGTTTTTCGTATTTCTGCATCATTCTTTTCTCCTTTTTTTCTTCTTTTTTGGCGTTTGAGCATTTTCGCGTCTGTGTTGTTCGTTCTACTATAGCTATACACTTTACTTGAAGTAATTATATACGTAGGTACAGTATTTCTGCTGAAAGAGTATAGCGTAGGCTGCGTGCATATTTGAAATATTCATATTGTTTTAGTGCCGTAGTTTTATTCTACCCGAGGATACAATTTTAAAAGTAGCTGGCTCTTAGGAAAATGCGATAAAGTAGAGGAAAACAAGTCTGGCGTAGCTGCTTTTATCGTCAAAGCAGATCAGAGAAAAGTGGAACGTTTAAATGTCTCGAGTACAAAATGACCTCATGTTTCCTAAGTTGTTATTTTTTTCTTCTTTCTTACTTGTTTTTTTTGAGAAAATGAGGTACTTTTTCTGGAGGCGTAGGGGGAGGATTAACCGGAAATTATTATTTTACTTGGTAAACACAAACATAAATCGAAATGATAATAATTTTCCTAAAAACCGAGCCAGTGACCAGGTTCATTCGCGAACGAACGATTCGTTGGAAATTATTTTTCAGGTCATTTCAGAATGACTTGGAAAAATTTCCTCCAAACAAGAAAGAAAAAATAACTCATTTACTAATAATATTTCATTGAATCAAAATCATTCACGAACGATTCAAAAAATATGTTCAATGGATCATTTTTTTCCTTAAAAAAAAAAAAAAAAAATGATTTATTGAGAATATTTTTTGATGATTAAGGTATTTTGACCGTTCGGCAGAAAAAAGACGCTCAAACGATTCAAAAGAATCATACTGCAAACGAATCATTTTCAACAGAAAACTGCCCAGTAGACAGAAAAATTCTTCAAACCATTCGTAATGCGCTTAGAAGAATTATATCTCCAACTATTATCGTTCGTGAATGAATCAAACGTTAAAAATATATCGTTCACGAACGATTTGATATCGAAAGAATTATCTACTCACTAAAAGTTTCTAATCGTTCTTGCAACCCCCCCCCCCCCAAAAAAATGTTCCCGAACGATTCTTAAAAAATTCCATTTCCAAAACTAACTTGAAAAAAACAATTTGATAGATAGAAGTACCCTTTCAATCGTTCGCGAACGATTTGAAAGGTTCACTTTTGAGAAGATTCGCTTATGAACAATCTGCAGTCCAAAAATCATCATCGAGCCATCTTTTTACAAATGATTCGTTCATGTTCAAACGACTAATCAAAAAATCCTGGAAATTTTTTAAAAACAATTTCATCGTTGAAAATAAATTGTTCGCGAACGATTTCAAAAGAGCTTTTAATTAAATTAATCGTAATCGTTTAAAGTTACTCTTACTCATCTTAGAGTTTCCAATTACTTTCACATTCCTCAAAAAAGGCAGTCGTTCGCGAATGATTCTAAAAAATCGTACCGTGAAAAAATCATTTCTCATAAAACAATTTGATAAATTCAAATAAATTTTCAACCGTTCACGAAAGACTCAAAAAAATTATTTTTCAAACGATTGGGCCATGAACGAAGTTTTGGTCAAACACGTTCATCGAGTCGTTCGCAAACGATTCGAAAGAGTAATCAATATTAAATGAATTGTTATCGAAAGAGTCACTTTTGCTCTTCTGAAATTCCGAATTGTTTTTGTATCCACAATGAAAGAGAATCGTTCGTGAATGATTCACAAGAATCGTACTATGAACCAATAATTTCCTGTAGAACAATTTCATGGATTGAAATATTCTTCAAATCATTCACAAACGACTCGAAAGAACAAATTTTCAAACGATTTGTTAATGAACAAACTTTTAGTAAAAAATATTCATCGAATTGTTTTCCACGAATTGACCATCGGGAAAAGCTCGTTCGCGAACGATTCGAAACGGCCATCTTTACGCAAGTATCTGGTGATGAAAAATCGTTCACAAACGATTCAAAAAATCTCTTACGGACGACTCATTCTGAATTAAACAATTCGAAGGATAGAAACAAATACTTTTAATCGTTCACGAACGACTCGAAAGAATCATTTTTCAAACGATTCATTTATATGAACACACTGTATGGCAAGAACATACATCGCATCGAGTCGTTCGCGAACGACTTGGAAGAATCGTCTTCAAGCGATTCGTTCATGACTGAACGACTAATCGAAACATAGTGCAGATCGCTAAGGAATGATTCAATCGTTGAGAACATCTCGTTCGCGAACGATTCGAAACAGCCATTTAGTAAATCATTCTACATTTTAAAAAAATGACTCATCCAAAACAGCTTTCAATTATTTGCATATCAATGAGGAACAATCGTTCACGAACGACTCAAAAGAGTAAGTTTCAACGATTTCGTTCATGAACGAACCTGTTGCCAAAAACACTCCTCTCGTTCGCGAACGATTCGAAAGATTCATTCAACAATTCATTAGAATTTAAAAAACGACTTTTCTAAAACAGGTTCTGAACTTTTGATCATTCATGCGCCTAAAAAAACTCGTTCCCGAACGATTCAAAATAATCACTTTGAGGGCGAATCATTTTCAATCAAACAATTCGAGGAGATATTTTTCAATCGTTCACGAACGACTCAAAAAAATAAGTTTCAAAGATTCGTTCATGAACGAACCTGTTGCCAAAAACACTCCTCTCGTTCACGAACGATTCGAAGGATTCATTCAACAATTCATTGGAATTTAAAAAACGACTTTTCTAAAACAGGCTCTGAACTTTTGATCATTCGTGTATCTAAAAAAACTCGTTCTCGAACGATTCAAAAGAATCCTTTTGGGAGCGAATCATTTTCAATCGACCAATTTGAGGAAATATTTTTCAACTGTTCACGAACGACTCGAAAAAAATCATTTTTCCAACGATTCGTTCCTGAACGAACCTATGGTCAAAAACATTCATCAAGTCGTTCTGATTTATGACTGATTTGCTTGAATCATTTTCCAAACGATTCGTTCGCGACTGAACGTCTACCATGTAGAGTAGATTATTATTTAATGATTCAACTGTTGGAAATATCTCGTTCGCGAACGAATCGAAGGATTCATTCAAGTGAATCATTCCTCATCAAAAAAACGACTCTTCTAAAACAGATTCCAATCATTCGTGTACCGAGTGAAAAGAGTCATTTAGGGAACGATTCAAAAGGATTTTAGGGATTTCACTGTAGAAGAATTATTTTCAAGCAAATAATTTTACGGACAGAAATGTTTTTCAAATCGTTCGCGAACTACTAAAAAGAATCATTTTTGAGCAATTCGTTCATAAATGAACTGTTTGCGTGAGACGTTCACCTATTCGTTCTTGTTTGTGAACCACTCAGAAGAATAACTTTCCAAATGATTCGTTCGCATCTGAACGACTATCCAAAAACATTTTTCTGATAATTCGTGAACAATTTATTCGTTCCACAAACGATTAATTTGTTAGAAACGTCATTAAAAATGAACTAAATCGTTCAAAAGAATCACCATACCAATAAAACGATCAATAAATGGCCACTTTCTGAACTTCAGGGTAACTTTGAGAAAAATATACAAAAAATTTAATTAAAACCAAAACTTTTCCTCTCTCAGTAAACCACCGTGCATATAAAATGAGATGAATTTTTCAAAATTTCCCACAGCTATCAAATTTCACGCTCTGGGGACTACAATTTCAAACACTTTCCCCTCCAATCCCTTCTCGAGTCAATTTAACATTCAATTTCATCATCCAGACTCTGGACTTGAGACCTTATTCTTTTTTTTCTCACATTACCACAATACTCTATCAAATCAGATTACATTAAGTGAAAATACGTTCGAAGTATCCCTAGTCTATTATATTATCATCAAACACAGAATGAAAAAAAAAATCTCGATAAATTTAAACCTCCCTCGAGAGATTGAAACTATTCCCATCAAAATTCAAATTGCACAACAACGATTTTTAATACAAATCAAAAACTGCCCACACTATGAGCCTCCTCTCTCCCCATCCTTCACATACTACAGTATCACTTTTTCTACTTTAAAAACCCCGATTCGACGCCTACCATCTTGGAAAAGCAGCCCTTTAACATAAGATACGGGTACCTACACAAACACGTCTAACCCAAGACCGGCGAGCGGCGAATGAACCTCGAGAGTTTGTCGATGAAGCGAAATCACTCCACCGTATCGATACAACAAATTAGCAGAAAAGGCTCGTCTTTTACCCCTCCCCCTCCCTCCTTCCCCCTTTTCGACTACTATTTTTCGGTACATACGCATAGAAAATTCACGGCCGGTGTAACTTGATGAAAAATGATGAAAAATTTATAACCGGCTGAGAAAATTCGGTTCGGGTTTAACTACGTCACAGCTCGGTGTGCTTTGGGTCAGGCTGGGTATGGTTGGGCCGCCATCGCCATTTTACCATGTACCAAGGTCGTATTCTCTATCGCGCGTCCGAATACGAACGCACATTTTATTAAGCTATCAAAGAGAAAGCATATATAGACTAGAAGCCCGTTTGTTACATGGATTTCAAAAAAATACCACCAGCGAAATGAAAAGCTTAAAGACAAGGAAAAAAACTACTGATCAAAATGGGCTACTCTTTCATTTTTTTTTTTTTTTTCAGTTAGCCTTGAGCTTTTACAATACGCCTGTTAAATGATGTGTCAATATCGCTGTAAAGTGCAGGGATGCTTAAAATGTTCGCCTCTTTGGTTTATTTTGAAAACGAAAAAAAAAATATTAACATAAAAAGTAGGTACTCACTTGTATATTAAGTTCTAGATTTTTCCACTGGCAAAACCTCGTGTATTTCTCACTGCAAAAAAAAAAAAAGAGAAAAAAATATTAAATGAAAATTACTCATTATAAAAGAGTCTTTTTTTCTCACTTTTCTAGCTACCATTATTTGTAGGTAGTCGCCAATAAGATTTTACAGAATATGTATGTTTTCAATTTGATATCATAGCGAGTAGGTACAATAAAATACACAATCGCCTTTGACGTAATGTAAATTGAGTCAAAGACAAGCTATATAAGTTTCCTTTCCATTTACCAAAGTAGTGTATTAGAAAGCACTTTCAACATATTGACAGCGTAGCGTTGTTCCCTTTTCCCGCTGCGCAGCTTCTTCTATATTCCAGCCCTCGATATACTCAGCCTTTCGTTATTCTTTCTTTTTTTCTCTCTATTCCCCGAATTACAATTTATCTAAAAGTTTAACAATTCGTAACCTGTTCGCTTCTTTTCGGAATACAATCCTTTTCTTGCTATCTCATTCAATTTTTTTTTTTTTTTTTTTTTTTTTTTTTTTGAATGTACATATCAAGTGGATATAATAAAAGCGTACAAATGTAGACATATTTTGCATTATTGTCGATAGGTGAACGAAAAAGTGTATGGTTGATCGATTAAAATTTCAATTTTGGATTATATTGCAATAATTGCTAACTTGAATCAGGTTCAAGAGCACAGAGAAGTGATTAAGTCGATCAATCAAATTTCAGAGCTAGAAAATCGAAAATTAAAAATTGAAAAAAATAATTGAATCAAAACAATTTAAAATCAAAATTTACGAAAAATTTATGCTGCAAAATTATCCCATTTTTCAAAAAAAAAAAAAAATTGAGCTGAAAATCATTATTTCCCTTTTCCAAAATTTTCAATCCTCCGAACGATATAATTTTTATATTTCAACCCAATATATTTTAGATACAAAAGCACAAAACCTTTCCCCCTCCCTGTTCTTTTCCTTCACGAAAACCACCAAGCCAAAATAAGTAGAGACCATTTCGTTCAATTTCCAGCCCTAATGAACCCATTAGAAAAACAATCGTCACTTCATCCACTCCGAACGCTTCTGCAGACTCGTTGAATTTTTCATTTCGGCCCCAAAAATACATATAATAATCTTTCGTTGTCTCTTTTAGAACACGCATAACGCTATCTGTAAAACCCACACGACACAGCTCGTAATAGTCGTGAAGACAAATTTCACGTTTCATAAATACGCCACGCTGGTCACGTACGTATACAGGGTGTCCCGAAAGTCCACATAAAAATGAAGTTTGGTTTCATTTTCATTTCAAAAAAAAACGAGAAGTTAAAAGATTATGTGGAATTTTCAAGGTGAAGGTGGTGAGGGTGATTTTTTTTCAATAAACTAGGTGTATTTTAGAGAGCAGCACGAAAGGAAAAAGGTCGAAAGATTTTAACCAAATTTGGCGGAGACCTCCAATTTGAGTTGGAAATTACTCAGAAAATTCTTTAGGCTCAGAGATATTTTCGAAGGAAAAATATGGGTCCTCAAAAATAGAGCTTCTGAAAAATAATATTTTATGTAGCTTCATCTCTTCCTAACTTAAAAATGGCTCAGTTTCAAACAATGGTATTCGAGATTCCGCGTCAACCTGGGCCATTGGCAGGGACTGAAAGCTAGCCGAAAGCTTGAAGCCAAAAGCCAAAAGCCAAAAAAAACCGAAAGTTCATATTTTTCTCCGAATTTTGGAAGTTAAAAGCTAGCCAAGTTTCATTTTGAAAAAGTCAAAAGCCAGCTAGAAGTTTCATTTCATACAGCTTTTTACCAAGCTTTTTTTATGGTTTTGATTGAATTTTTTGAAATTTTTTTAGTTAAGAAATTGAGAAATTGGCTTCTAAGTATCGATTTATCACTCTGAAAATATGAAATTTTCATTCGTCTACGGGAAAAATTGAATCAAAATTCACCATTTTAGACAAATGATCCATGAGTAACAAATTTACCATCTATGAATACGGCGCTTAGTTATTTTTCATTCAAAATTTCAGCTTTAGCTGATTTTTAGAAACGCCTAAAGCTAGCCAAAAGCTAGCCGAATTAATTGCTAAAGCCGAAAGCTGAAGCCAAAAGTTTCAGTTTTTTCTTTTGGAAGTTAGAAGCCAAAAGTTAAGTTTCATTTTGAAGCTTTCAGTCCCTGGCCATTGGGCATTTTCTTCTTTCAACACCTCAATTCCTTTTTATTTTTTTTAAATATCTCCTTTTTGTTTTATCATTTTAATTGCTGCTTGAAGCTCAGTTTAAAAAAAAAAAAATCAGTTCTTCTACATTCTAAATTTTTAGAAAAATATTTTCATTTTTCATCAATTCATAAAAAAAATGGATTATTCTATTCATTCTATTCCACAATCTTCACCCCTAGCGCTTCATGCCGGTTTATGATCCCCGCAACATCGAGGCATCGTGAAACCGCGAAGTCCACAAATGTTTGTTGCAGCAACAGGGTGCACAACTGACACGGTAAAAAAAACATCAATCAAGATGATGAAAAATTTACGAAACACGAAATTGAAAATTTTAGATTACATAATTAAAATACTCACACTTGTTGAACGGTCAAACCATTCTTTATTTTTATCAGTAAAAAGAAAAACAACAATCATATTCGGATTTCCGAGATAAATGGAGATATTCATAACTTTCCAAGTGGCAAGTTCTTCAATTGCACACCCTGTAATTATTCACTAGCTGCCTCTAGACGCTGCTCTCAATAGCTAGCACATGATAAAGTTAACAAGATAACAGATATCAAATTTTGCGTTCGCGTGATCGTGATTTTCATAAAGTTGACTTACATTTTTACGAAAAATCTGTCAAATCAGTATAGTTAGAATTTTTAAAAGTTATAAAAATAATATTTTCATCCGTAAGTAAATATGACAAGAAGTCAAAGAGTTTTTAAAAAACGTAAGTATGTTGGTATATCAAAAAGTGTTGTCGAAAAAATGCTTAAAGATAAAAACACCAAAGCCTCTAAATCTCCAAAGCAATCAACTTCTACGCTGGAACAGCTCGATAACCCTTGTTCGTCGTCGAAATGTAAAATGGAAGATCAATTACAACCCAATGACCAGCTTACTTCAAATGAGAAAGTTCCTGAAAAGTCCGTCATCGTCATAGATTTGAATTCCCTTCACGAGTTACTAAACGAAGTATGCTGTTGTAAAATTTGTCACCAACGAGTCAAAATCAACGCGGAACCAATCAGTGGATTTGCCGAAAAAATTCATATACGGTGCGACGTGTGCTCTATCGATAAATTCCTGTGTAGACCTAATTCTGACAAACGTGGTTCAGAGAGGATCCAGAAGACTCGCCCAATCAAGCTGGAACCCGTTCAATAACTGATATTTTCATATTATTACCTAATTTTCCTTCTTTGTACTCGGAGAATAGATGTGGTATAAAGAGAGGTGTGAGACAAGGATGCCCCCTTTCACCTAGGCTGTTCAACGTGTACGCAGAAGAAATAATGAGAGAAGCGCGAATCAAACAAATGGGATTCAAGATCAACGGCAAGAGAATAAATGAAATAAGCTACGCAGACGACAAAGTGATCCTTGCTGAAACAGAAGCGCAGATGCAGAAAATGATCAACCAAATCAACAGTGCTGGATTAAAATATGGAATGAAGATAAATGCAGGCAAGACCAAGGTGATGAGATTTACAAAAGGAGACTTCAAGGAGGTCAAAATCAACATTGGAACTCAAGAAATTGAAAATGTAAATCAGTTCAGATACCTTGGAGCACTGATAAATAATGATGGTAGAGATCATAAAGAAATTAAATCACGGATTGGAATGGCAAAAAGCGCCTTTAACAACCTAGCCAATGTGCTGGGAAATCGAACGATGAGTCTAGCTCTGAGAAAGAGAATTATGCGATGCTACGTATGGACCGTTCTGAAGTATTCCTGTGAAACATGGACCATGAGTGCAGAATGCGAGAAGAAAATATCTGCTTTTGAGATGTGGTGCTATCGAAGGCTACTACGGATCTCATGGAAGGACTTCATCACCAACCAGGAAGTATTAGCAAGAATAGGAGAGGAGCGGAAAGTCGTAGTAGACGATATAAAGAACAGAAAGCTAAAGTATCTAGCTCATAAAATACGAGAAAACGGTATTTTCATGCTAGCGGTACAGGGGAAAATTCAAGGAAGAACTACAAGAGGGAGGAAACGATCGGAGATGTTAACAACAAACTCACCGGCCAACTCTCCCTGTAAGACCCTGAAAGAAACTATCAGATACGCTAGAAACCGGCTGATATAGATGGAAGTATACGCTATCTCCTGTAAAGGAGCGCGACTACGACGACGACGACGACAGGTGGTTTCAAGTCGTTTTGAACCTTTCCAGCTACTTTTTGGACCATCATGGTCGATAAGATACCCGTTTTTGTTTGTTTTTTTTTTTTCAAAATCGGTGTATTCCAATCTGAAACATATTTTTGTCCATCGATTTCACACTTCTTTGAAAATTTGAAAAATTATCCTTCCGCCTACATTTGAGGTAGAAAGATGAAATTCAGTTTACACCATGTTTTTGACATTTTTCCAAAGTGGATTGCAGGCAATTTCAATATATTATTTTGAAGCCTCCAGTGGATTTCTAGAAACTTCTGTTTTTCAAAAAATACCACAAAATCTGTCCGAATTAATTCAGGGTTTCCACTCATTTCTGGAAATCATTTTTCCTGACTTTTCCAGGTTTTCCAGACCTTTTTTTCAAAATAAAAACACCGTATTTTAAAAATTATCCCTCCTTTGTATTAAAAAAATCACGTTTTTCAATACGTTCGGTTTCAAGCCCGAACTAAACGAAATCACCCGAGCGATGCGAGGGACATTTTTTCCAAAATAAATACAATAAAAGTAATTGAATTACAATTAAAAAATTACTGATGAACACTTTCAAAAAATTCCCTGACTTTTGAGGGAAAATCGCTCGAAATTTCTGGAATTCCCCGACTTTTCCAGGTTTTCCAGGTTTTCTAGAAGTGTGGACACCCTGTAATTTCAGCACGTACTGTGCAGAGTAAATTTTGGTTTTCAGCTCCATTTTCCAAGTTTTAAAAATCCGCTGGAGGCTCCAGTAGTTTCCAAAAAGTCACTGAAGGCTCCAAAACGACTTTAAATCCACCTACAGTCGACTTCAGAGCGCACTGAAATACATAAGTTTACAAAGTGACTTTCGGCTTTATAATTCCATTTGATGAACTTTTATGAAAATTTCAAGTTTTAAAAATCTGCTGGAGGCTCCAAGAATTTTCAAAAAGTCGTCGGAGGCTCCAAAATGACTTCAACCCACCAGCAGTTGACTTGATAACGTGTTTAAGTTGGAGTGCAGCGAGAATTTCGGATTTCCAACTTCATTTAATAAAATTTTGTGAAAATTTCAAGTTTCAAAAATCTACTGAAGGCTCCAGAACGGCTCAAAACGGGTTGAAACCGTTTCCAATCGATTTGGTACATCGAAAATGGGATATATCCCAAATTTCAGCTTTCTAGGTCGATTTGGTAAAATTCTGATTTTTTTTCTATTCTTGACCTAAATATATTTGATTTTCAAAAATTCACCAAAAATAAAAAAATGCACTTTAGCACTTGATATTTTGCCTGGTGCTAATTTTTTGTATGCTCTTTCAATCTTGCTTGATCCAGTTCAAAGAATGTAGTGCGAGTCCTGTGTTGAAAAGCAAAATCTGCGATTTCGGGTGACCCATCAATCAAAATGGCCGCCATTTTGTTAGTAAGGTCAACTTTTTTTAGGCAAGTTGGCTTCAAATCGTTTTTAGGATGTCTCTTTTCAGAAAAAGTAGGTCTAGAAGATCGGCGGGGAGGAGGGGTGCAAGTATTTCCATAGTCACATTTTGTACTGTTGTATTTGCCCTGCTGGGCCCTTCCTCCAAGATGCCCCTAAGGTTCTTAGAGGAGACTGAGTTCGAATTTCTAATCATTTTTTAGATACAGCCCTTCAGTGCTCCTTCAACTCTCAATCTTTAAAAAAAACAGAAAGAATTATGAAAATGTGACGTATCAATCTGAGTTTGTGAGTATAAAATTTAATTTTTGATTCCATTTTTTAGTTTTCCCACAGCCCCTTCAAATCTCTCCAAAAGTAAATGATTTGGTGGGCACCTAAGGGTCAAATCATGAAAAATAATAATAAAATAAAAATATGTACTCGAATTCAGTGTCTCAGAATTACTGAGACATTGAAAATTTACACCAAAATTCACTTTCAAAACCAGAAAAAAAATCAATTTGAAAATTACGCATTGAAAACTTTGAATATCGTATCGTTGATGAAACCTGGAAACTCCATCGATGAAATCGAAAGCATTCAGCATCAAAAATCCAACATTACCTCGTTCAAACATCTCTACTCTGTATTTATCAGCATGTAGTATCGATGAAGACTTTCCGAACGTCCTGTTACACATACAACTATCCTTTCAAACCACGCTTCTTTTCTTGCAACCGAAGCGAACCCATATTAATAAACATTAGTGGCCGAAAAATCGACAATATCTGCGCCCTCGCATCGTCCTTGGTCCTTGCTTGAGCCGAAAAATGAAATCCAATAGTTTTAAGATTATATGGGCTATGTCGGTTGTTCACCGAGATAAACCGATACGACATCGACAATGACACGTCACATAACCTCATGTGTTTCAATTGTACATAGGTACAATTTTTTTCAAAACCAATAAATGCACGCTTGTCAGATTTTAGCAAATTATCATCGACGTCGAAACAAGTGATCTTATATCCTCCCCCACACAAAGATTCCACAACAACCACAACAATAAAAACTATCAATTTCGATAAACCACGTATACAATGTATAGTTCCACAAAATCAAAACTAATTACGTACTTTGATGCTCAGATAGGTTGCATTTCGCAGAAGCAAACTGACATAATCAAATTTTACATGTGACTGGTACAAAAGCACTCGATAAATGGAATTTAATACACTCGCGTATCGTATAGTATACGGACATCCACCAAGAGAATCCTTTTCTTCTTCTCCTCCTCGCTTACCTTCGTCTCTCTCTGTGTACTATTTTCCGACTCGAAACCACTCGAGATTATTTTTTTCCTCCTTTGCAAAATCGCGCGCGTATACGAATTTAGCACAATTCAATGTCTCAGATCAGTTCGTTTTTTTTTTCCTCGCTCAACGTCGAAGAATATTGAAAAAGAAAACTGTACCGGAAGAGGAAGCGAGAGAAAAAGGGGTGAGTTTTGCGAAATCTTTTGATTTTATACACCGACATTGTCGTCTCGTCGCTACACTTGGTATTTACCTACGAGTAAGCTCGTTCCTTTTTTTCCTTCTCTCTTTCTCTCTTTTTAGTACTCTATCGAAATCTATAGAGACGATTCTCATTTATAGGCTCAAATGAAAACGTCCCAACGGAACTGGAACCGCGACCCGGTACTTGAAAATTTTCGATCCGCAACGACGACGGAAACTGATGCCAAAATTACAATTTTCTTTCTTTTCTCTTTGCTCGTCGCAAATCCTTTGCATCCCTCAATGCTTCCTGCGTTCATCGCGAAACTCGTATATTATCTCTATCTCTCTTGAAGAGTATACACACAACCAGCGCGTTATAATACCCTTCGCTCGTTCTACCTTCGTGTACCTACCTTATAGTAGTAGGTAGAGGGAACAGAAACAGAATACTGGCGATGTCAATTTCGAAGATTTATTTCCCCTGAAAGGTTATGTACTTTTGTGTTTATTTTTACAACGTGTTTTTCGAGTGGTTTTTGTTGTAGTTGTTGTGCTTTTTTCCCAACCGCGTGCTGGTAATTTTTTTCCATCCTTTTTCCCGTTGCGTTCCGTTCGTTGTCTTTCTAATGGAATTGTCATTTTCGGGTTAATTGCTAATTGCGAAATTTATTTCCAAATTAAATTTTCCACTTGGTAATTTGAAGTGGAGTTTTTAGCCAATTTTTTTCGCAAGTTTTTTTTTTATTTGCGGAATTTAATAAACGAATATCGTGAGCGAGATTATAGGTACAATTGTGTAGGCGTGTTTTCGATCCTGATCCATAAATTGCTACTCGAATAGTTGAAAAATATTGCACAAAAAAATTGTTGGGTACTTGGCTACAATAAATTTATTAACTTTTTTTTTATTGTCTTTCAAAGTCAAAATAATTTCATTTTTCTAACGCTTTGAAACCTACGAGTTCTGAAACAAAATAACTTGCAATCGTGTATTTTTAGGTTATGTTTTTTTTTTTGAAGAGTAAAAGAATAAATTAGATGTTGAAAACGCCCACACTGCAGAAAAAACATTGCAAAGAGGGCGACTTTCAACAAAATAAATTGGACTCAAAAAAATACCCATCTAGTCACACTGTCCATAACAAAAGTGGGCCTTGAAATACTCGTAATATAAAAATCAAAATATGTCTCGAAAAAATTATCTGTAAAGTTTTGACCAATTTTTCAATTTTTCAATTTTTTTAATATTTTTTTTGCTATCAAGACATCTCGAAAATTGATTTTTTGCCAGGATTCTCTACATTTTAAATAAGAAGCTAAACTTTATAAATCGTGAAATGAAAAATTCACTCAAAGAGGATCAAAATGCATTTACTTAACTTTTCTGCTCCGCCTCAAAATCGATTTTGTTAAAATTTAGTTCTGTTTTCATTGGAGATGAGTCTAAAAAGTGTTTCGACGCTGAAATTTGTCTCTTTCTCCCCAGAAAATTAAAAATTTCAAACCTGCTTCCATTTTGATCAAAATTTGTGTTATTAATAATATTTTAAACTATACATAATTAGGGAGCTATTTTGGTCATCCAAGTAATTGTTTTAAAAAACTGATAATAGGTGCAAAAAATTCTATTTTGATGTCAAATCTCTTCCTTCTTCATCCCCCCCCCCCCAACAAAAAATTGAAAACTTCCAACTTGTTTTCATTATGGTCAATACATATTAGCGATTTATTCAAAAATTGTAATATACTTTGAAAACTTGGTGATTGGTTGGAAAAAATTTTGTTTCGACGCCAATTCCACATCTCCCCCCCCCCTTTCACCATTGAAAATTTCAACCCTCTTTGTATTTTACTTAAAATTTGAACTTTCAAAACAGAAGAAATCATTTTGGAGTCTGTTTGCTGTTTTTTCTTAGAAATATAAAGTACGAGTATAGTCTCTTAAAAAAAATGGGTTTTAACGTCAAACGCCCTTTTCTCATCATTTCACAAATACTAAAAAAATCAATTTCATTAAGACCAAAATTTGAGACGAATAAAAAAATTTTCACCATTTGATATAGTTCTATTTTATATTTATTTTTTATTTTCTTCAATTGGAAAAAGGGATCGGAAAAAATTGTATTTCTACGTCAAGTCTCCTCTATTAAATTTTTAATAACTTTTTCCCATTTTTGGCAAAATTTTGGCTTACAAAGGAAAAAATTATTTGGTGGTTTCCTAGTTTTTATTTTTCCAGAACTAAAAACAGGTCAAAAAATGTATTTTGATGGCAAATCTGCTCCCTCCTCCTGCTCTTCACCTTCCTTCTCTTCCTCCTCCTTCGCTTACAAACTAAGCAACATGGCTCAAATTTGAATTTTTTGTGAGCTCTGTTTTAGGGATGAATTCAAAAAAATATAATCCCCCTTTCTCCCTCCTCCAAATAGATGATGGACCACTTAGACCAAAGCGAGACAATAAATAAAAAAGTAAATAATAATTATAAAAAAAAAACTTCAAACTTGTTATTTGGGACTCCAAAATTTTTCATAATGTGAGTTCTTCCGTCGTCATTTTCTAAAAATTGAGAATGGGCCTGAAAAAATTGTGTTTCGACTTCAAATTCCTGCTTCCCCTTCCCCTCCCTTTCCATCCTACAAAAACTTCACATTTCAAAATTTTCCATTTTCGCAAAAATTTGGGTCTAAGAGAGTTCATTTGCTGTTATTTTTCAAAAGAAGAAATCTACCATAAAAAATTTTCTTCAAAGTCGAATCCTCCTTCCTCACAAATCAAAAACTTTAACCTTGTTCTCATTTTGGTCAAAATTTGGGTCTCTTGAAAATTGTTTACAATTTTGAAAGTTCTGTTTTCATTTTTTCAAAATTGAAAAGATGGAGATGAGTCAAAAAAATAGTGTTTCGACATCAAATCCTCTCTCCTTCTACCTTCGATTGTTTTCAGAAGATTGGTCTGGAAAAAGGTGCGTTTCGACGTCAAATTCCTTTCTCCTCTTCCCCCTCCAAATAAAAAATTTCAAATTTGTGCAGAGTTGGACGATAAAATTTCTGTTTTGACGTCGAAATGAGGTAAACATTCGAAATTTTACAACACTCAAATTTGTATAAATTTGGATCGGTTCAAAATATTTAAACTTTCAAATGTGTACAAAAATATTCATTTCTTACAAATCTCAGCGAACTTACCTACTTTTGTCTTATAAAACAACTTAAACAACTGAGTTTTTTTTTCAGATCGAATTTCTTTCTTTTTTTCAAACTTGCTTAGTTTTTGAAAACTGGGACAAGGGTTTTTAAAAAATTTCGGAATTTATGGCTATATGGTACAAATATTACGTTAAAAAAACGATTTGGGATCAGAATTTGATTTTTTTCTTAAAACGTAACTTACTAAAAGTTGATCGAAAAAAAAATCAGAACGGAATATTCGTATGCAGTAAAAAAAAAACGAAAAAAAAATGATTATCAAACTTTTGAAAATCTAACAAAATAATTTCGAAATATTTCATTTCCATCGCTTTAAAATCTTAACAAAACTTTATTAGAACAAAGTTTGCATTATTTCATAAATTCGTTTGCAAACTTCTTCTGAACCATAATTCAGTTCAATTGCCTCAAACAACATTTCAAAGGCTTTGAAAGAAAAAAAATCATCGCGTTCAAAATTCATCTTCTTTGATGATTAAGGATTCATTATTTTTTCATCGAACTTGCCTTTTTTATCCTTCAAAACAACGAATCCGCTCTTTTACAATACGTAAACATTTCGCGAATTGCTCGACATTTCCTTCCATCAGCACTCATCATCTGTCATTTTGTTCTTTGTCGAAATAAACGTCGTCGAGAGATAAAACCATCAGGCATCACCTCGACAGAGTATCGCAGACGTAGACGTGTTTTAGGCAGATATTATGTACGAACACTGAACAGTACTCACCTTTCTAAAAATTTTTGAAACGGTTCTCCTCTCATTCTGCTGAATATTTCTGGTATATAAGGCTGTAACAGAGAAAAAGAAAAACATTTTCATTAATACGCGTGTCATGAAAATCATTCCATTATCATTATGTACTATTATCATCGACATCGTCATCTTCATCGTTCCGTCGGCGTCGTCGTCGTCGTCATCATTATCTCACTCAGATATAATTTTCAATCGTCCGACTCGTCGCATCTACTCGTACTTCTACCATCAGTCTCATAACATGTATAAAAAGTTCGTACTAGATGCCTCTTTCGTCTGTTATGTAGTATGGTACAAAAAAAAAAGAGAAACAAATTTTTCCTTCGAGGAGAAAAAACCATTATACATTCATCTTCGACGCGAATCGCAAAAAGAAGCGAAAAAAAACGCCATTATAACGACTCTATGTATCTTCGGGGCGTACGTTTGTTCTCTTCTTATACAGCATAGTCTATGTACTATGTATGTGAGCTGTAAGTGTATACAAAATGAAAGAAGAGAAAAAAAAACATTTCAACGAGCTCCCATTGTATATAACTACATATAAGGTTAAAAAGAACAGGGCTAGGCGGCGATGAGGACAGATTCAGCTCATGAAAAAGTGCAACGAACTATATCAACCTTTGAAATCATCGTTTTGAAAAACAGCACAACGCACATACAACTTCTTCGCTCTCTATAGTTCTCGTATAGTAGGTATTATGCAAAAATGGATGGAAAAAAGCACCACGACCGATGAAAGAGGCAGCGATAGGATGGCGAACAGGGTTATTAAAAAAACACTCAGGCGAATATTAAACTCGACTATGGTGTACAATAAAATCATCTCGCAATTGCGGCTAGCGTAAAACTTTCGGTGGCCGAGTAGTTCGCGTGTGCTAATGAAACGATCCATCCAACTTTTAAAACGCTTGTGTACGAAATTAACTCGCGAATGGTTAATGGAAATGAGTGCGAATGCGATGAAAACGCAGGCCACGGCGAGTTTTGAAAATCGTTACTTTTTTCGCTTAAAATGGTTGTTTTTTTGATGAAAATAAACCATTCAGTTGGAAAGAGTTTAGGTGAATTTTTCGGTAAAAAAATACAAATAAAAATTTCTTTTGAACTCACATTTGATTTCGAACACGTGAAATGAAGTTCAAGTTGCCCACTAGGATGGTTTTTATTTTATACTTGGTGGAAATTTTTTCAATTTGTTTTGCTCCTCCCCAAAGTGGTTCCATTTGGTGAAAAAATGAATCCTATAAAGTTTCAATCCCATAAGTAAAAAAAAAATTAATGCCAGATTCCCTCCCCCCTTTTAAAAAAAAAAAAAATTAAAAAATGGAAAATGAATCAAAATTTATCAATTTTTGATTTTTTTCATTCTGCTCCCCTTCCTCCCAATATTCCCTAGTTGAACCAAAACCGCCCCCAAAAATGTTTTCAACCCCCCTCAATTGAATGAAACATTGTTATTTGATACTCAATCCCATGCACAATGCTTCAAGCTTCTCACACATGGTAATGTAGTCGAATTGGGTAGATTGAAAATTGGCAGTAAAGTGAACGATTCAATTTATTGAAGGAGGTGGACCCTCAGCGAGGGAGGGACTGGGAGAGAATTTATGAAAATCTATCTGCACACAAAATTTCATTTTATTTCTGAATACTTAATGTGATTATCATTTTTGCGCTATCTTAAATAATTTCCGCGGTAGATATTCAAAAATCACAACTTTTCGCGACCTTTTTCTCTGTAATCACCGCTACCTATACTCGTAGTTGCTCAACCAGTTACAGCTTTTTGATACCGGCAACAGATTGCGTGCATTTCTGTTGCCTTTGCTGTTCTGGTGCTTGGAGCTTAACGTGTAATAGATGTTAAATGCACTACAATGTAATAATGTATACATTACATGTTAACGCCTGCGTCTCTAGCAGGATTTGAACCCACGACCTCTTGTTCAGAAAGCCGTCGCTCAACCCACTATGCCACTGAGCGATCATGAGTATTATTAAATTATTAATTAATCACGCTCTTTTAGCGCTAAAATGTTTGCTTTTGTGATAAAAATAGTTAAGAAGCCCTGCCTTTTACTGAAATTATTGTGGAAGTCTATTGTCTGTCAGAAATAGCAAAAAGTCTTTTGGCCTGAATTGTCAAGAATTTTCCTCTTTTTTTTGCGAAAAAGATGCCAAGAATTGTGTTGTTTTTTGCATCTGAAAACTCCCACTCTTTTCCAATAATAGTTCAAATATGTTGGTTTTTTTTTGCCAGAAATTGCTGAAAACCCCCTTTTCTTTTGCTGAAATTGTCGAAAGTCTCGCATTCATTGCCAAAAATCGCAAAAATTATTAATTTTTGGTCTAAAATTTCCAAAATACGTTTTTTTTCAATCTAAAAGTTGAATTAAAAAGTTGCCAGAAAAGATGACGAAAAGATGAAGAGACAAAAAGACGAAGATACAAAAAGTCGGAAAGACAAAAAGATGAAGAGACAAAGAGACAAAAAGACTAAAAGACTAAAAGACAAAAAGACGGACAGATGGAAAGATGGTAAGATGGAGAGACGGCAAGACATCGGAAGAACCGAAAGACACAAAGACTGAATTAAATGCAAATTATTAATACAATTTTTGTTCTTTTAACAGAACGCCTCTCTTTTTAAAAATTTTGATACCATAGATTGAGCTTAGCTTGTTAAAATTTTGATTTTCACGCTAAAAAACCAAAAAAAATTTCCCACCAAGTTAAAATAAGGGTCACCCTATTGAGCACAAAGTACTGCGTGGAAAAAAAAGGGCACAACTGTAGATCTATTAACGATATTTGGAGCTCATGATGTTCGAAAAAATTTACTTGGAGGGAGGGGGGTGTGAGGTGGAAAATTCCAACTTTGCAAAATAAGGTACATTGTTTCTTGCATCCGAAAACTCCCACTTTTTTCCAATAATATCTAGTTCTAATGTTGTGTCGTTTTTTCGCCAGAAATTGCTAAAAAAAAACTTGTTTTGCTGAAAAGTAATTTCCTTGCAGGTTGCCTACCTGTACTTAGTAGGATTTGTGTATTCGGCACATACAAAAACCTCCGATGTACCTAGTCTTTGTACTGGTCTCGGAAACGTACCTTGTTTGATAATGCATCTAAAACGGCGATTAATCTCGTTGCCTCAGTGGTGTAGTGGAATGCACGCTGGACCGGCAATCCGGAGGGCCTGGGTTCGATACCCAGGCTGGGCACGAATTTTTCGTACGTTAGATGCATTAGAAAACAGGTCAATTACAGGTCAGTAAAAGAAAAGAGACTTCTTCTTATTTGAATTATCTCACTGGCCTAAAAGTAATTTCCTTGCAGGTTGCCTACCTGTACTTAGTACATTCTAACCCATATTTTATTGTAATTTGAAAATTTGTTGAACAGAAAATTGCAACTGGAAAAGATTTTTGCCGTTTCTCAAAAAATTATTGAAACATTCCAAAACATTTGATAAACGAAAAGTTGAAATGACGAATTATGATTCCCTGCCCGCCTCCTCCCCCCCGAAAATGTTGTGAACTTTGTGAAAAATATCCTGCTAGAATCCTGCTTTTGCATTTTGAAATTTTGTTAGACACCCTGATAAAAAAATTTAGGCTTTTAGCGATTTTGACAGAAGGTGACATTTTTGGGTATTTTTGGCAGAAACTGAAACTTTTACAATTTTAACAATATACACAGGGCTCTGTAATCGCAACGTTAAAAAAAAAAAAAAAAAAAAAAAAGGCAGTTTATTCAATTGTTTCCTTTTTTCAAGATGTTGCAAGCATGAAAAAATTGAGTTTTTGAAAATTTGCAAAAAAAAAGATATGTAATAATGAGTAATTGTAGCAAGCAATACGTTGAAAAAGTAACCAAAATTTATTTTCAGTAATTTAGTCCAAGTGCAAGCCTTGTAACTGCAAATTACTCTTGAAAAGTACCACTTATAGAGGCCATAATTTTGTTTTCATCTCCTATCGGCCTTATCAGTAACTGTACAGGAAATTTCAAGCCCCATACACACACGATTTCCCAGTCATCCTGCTTGAGATAACCTCACACATGTTTCCTTTCAATGTACAAACACGCACACTCCACGTGCACTTTTAATGACGTATTCGAGGCTGGAATATTCGATAAAAAGCAGAGATCCGAACTGCGACGACATCAAAATAGAATATTATACTCCGAGATATCAATTATTACGTACGTACGAACATACCTAATATCTGGAATAGAAGAGGGAAAATGCATCGAACCCGGATACATTTGCCTTGGCAATCTACCACACAGTTCGCTTGCTGGTAAAATAAGACGTAAATGAGACGGACCGGTAGAGGAAACGCGAACCAAAACCCAAATATCATACGCTGTCAAGTGCACGACGTTATGAGTGGTACAAAGTAAACGCGATAAATCGCTTCTCCAACTTCCTTAACACGCTGTCATCTGAGCGAGTTTTACTTAAAGGAAAAATGCTTACATATTACGTATAAATATAACACTATATTGTATACAAGGACCGAGGAGGAAAATTTGCAAATGGAACGATACTGCAACGCCAAGATATACACATAAATCGAAAAGAGGCAAAGGGAAGACATTCGAAGCACGTATCTCATTTAATAGTACGTAGAATGTATCTCTTGGATGCGTATTTATATACACACTGCGCCGTTCCACGTCGAATTAATACTAATAAAATGACGTACTGCGAACTCGTACAAGTGCCTAGAATGGCTTAAGCGTGTGCTCGAATGAACACACTGTATATGGATAGTATTAATAGAGTGACAAATGGGTGTGTTTTTACAAAAGCTGCCTGCCATCGATGGGACAGATTTGCAATTTCGATATTTGAAATTTTTGATTTTACTATTTATAGCAAAGTGAAGTCAAGTTGTACTCGCATGAAATTCGTAAAGCTCTGATTTAGACTCTTGGAGCATTAGGATTGTCATTATACCTCAATGACTAACTTTAGAGTCTTTATTCATAATGAATACCTAATCAAATTCCTCGAATCCTTGCTTAAGGTCCTAATTGAATCCTCCTACTCTTCTCCCGATACTCTTGTCATCTACAGACGAATCAATCTTTTCAAAACGCTCGTGTCATGAACAAGAAAATACTGAAATTTAAACCATCCTCAGGTCCTTAAGATTCGATAAAATCAATTAACGCTTCACAGCAGTTTCAAAACTGGGTAATCGTGACTCGAGCCAAAAGACTACATATGTAGTTTATCGATGAGAAATGCACATTTTAGAAATAAATCAAATGGGTAATGCTTGCGCATTCGAGTATAAAAGAATACGTATTGTACTCTATCCGTATCATACATATGTGGAAGACGAGTCGAGCGAATACGAATGGTCAGAGACAGTCCTTATATTCTTAAAGCGAACAGCGAGAATTCCTCGCTCATGAATTCCACACACGAAATGGCAGGGATTCGCGAACCATATAAATCTAAATAAGCTTTGAGGCGGATATGAAGGTAGTATATGTGAAGTGTACCACCTACACGACCACGAATTACCACCGCCATAAGAAATGTAATGCTTTTATAAGTGTTCCAGACAAGCTTAGCAGAAAGATACACGAACAGAATGATGTGTCGTTGTTATTATCTTGCTTTTTTTTTTTTTTTGAGTTTTTGTACGTTTTATTTTACAGCACGTATGTAATTATCGCGGTAAAAAGGATACACTCGTATTTAAGGATCAAGAATACCAGAGAAAGATACATTATCAAGATGTAATTCTTCGTTTAAAAAAAAATGCTGTACGCTTACAGCTGGACTTGAAAATGATGAAGTAATCAGATTGTAACTGAGAGATGTTCAAAGAGAATAAAAAAATATATTTTTCGGCATTTCATTAAATAAAATGATGTAAATGTAGAAAACGTTTATCATTAAAAATTCAAGATTTCGAGCAAAAAAAAAAGGTCAGAAGAGAATCAGGAACTAATTTTTATTTCGTGGTTTATGATTCTTTGATGGTGGTTCAAATGTTCTGAGAGATTGGAATCAGTCTGTTTTTAAAAATTGGGTTTGGGTTTGCTTTCGAGGGTTTTTAATTCTAAGTCTGTTATTTTAGTGAATTCTAGCAAAATCTTCAAGATTCTATCATGTATTTTTGAAATTAGAAAAAAGGATGAAATTTTTTTTTTAGAAATAGAACAGTCAGTTTTAGTTTTACATTGGTTCCAAAATCCAGGGCCGTCGAGAGGAGGGCAATGGGGACGGTTTGCCCCTCGAAGCCAAGAAAAAGCATCTCTCAGTTCCCCAAAACATTGTTAGTACTGAGCCTTATCGTTTCAAAAAGACTAAACGAAAAATCCCTAGCTACCAGTTTGATAAGAGAGGGCCCTAAAGCCCTTTTCTCAGAAACCTCCCTTGGTCTCTCAGCGTGCTGATCCTTAGAGGCCTTTGAAGTTGGAAAAATTAATTAAAATGAAATCAATATATTTTTTTAAATCTTCAATTTCTGTGTTGGAATTTTACGAGAATTCGACTTTTTGGATTTTTCTCATTTTTAAAGCACCCCGAGTTTCAATTTTTCATCATGTGTGAGAGAGATGGTTCAAAACTTTCAAAAAATAGTGCTTTTTGTGTGAAAACGAGCCAAATTCAAAGGACTAGAATGTAAAAATGTGAAAATATTGATTTCTTTGATTTTCTGATTTTTTGAGTGAGGTTTTAAGTTACGAAAAATCTGAAAAAGAAGATGATCCCTTCAATTGAGGAACCGTTTCCTTTTTCAAAATTCAGTACAACGAATATAATATAATATATACCTAAAGAGCGAGATTTTCCTTCTATTTTTTCTAGAATCAATTTTTCGGGGGGGGGGGTTAGTGACAAAATATTTTACCAATAAGGAAGTTAAAATAATTGTGAAAATGGCTGTAAAAGTTTTGAATTCCTAATTGGATGCTCTATCGACATAGGGTGGCTCTTATTTTCAAGTTTGAGATTTTTGCTCCCCTCCCACCCTCGTAGTTCCATTTGGTGAGAAAATAATTCCCTGGTTTTGTTTTTGCTTTCCTCTGCCACAATTTTCCAAAAAATTCAAAAATATAAAACGATACAAAATTTTTTAATTTTTGATTTTTTTCATTCTACCCCATCCCATATTGTCCCTTTGATCCAAAACGGTTCCCAAAATTTGTTATCCCCTCCCCTGATAGAAAACAATGAAAACTATCGTTCGTTCGTTCGTTCAGAATGTATAAAAAGCAATCTGATGGCTGATTCTTAATCTAAAAGGTATTTGGAAAAAAATGATCTCGAATGCCATTCTTTTTAGCTCCTCACCTTCCGAGGATCCACCCCTCTTTCTTAAAAATCAAGATGACTATCAGGTCGCGAAAGTCGCGAAAAAGTCGCGATTTTCACCAAAAATAACCGAAAAGTCACTAAAAGTAGAAAAATTGACTTCTCTCATCAAAAATGAAGTTATTTCACTTGCAATTTTCCAAAAAGAGGATTTTCCAAGCATTCCAATCAAAACAACCGTACAAAAGTCCGAACTTCTGCTAAAATATTAAAAAATGCTGTATTTTTCGTCGAAAATTCAGAAACAATTTCTAATTTTTTCCTCCAAGTTGTTCTTTTTGAAAAAAAAAAAATTACGTCCTAAATTCATGAAAAAAATAAATAAAGAATTGGAATTTTCGAAAGATTTTACCCTCGCCTTGCTCGAACCTTGTTCATATTTTTAAAATTATTTTAGAGGTAATTGGTACATAATATATAAGTAGATGTGTGGGCAACTGGGCAAAATGGGCATTTACGTCCAGGCTTTTGCATTCTACGGTTCAACCAGTTTCTTTTTTGTTTAAAAAATGAGGTAGGAGGAAAAGGTACTGAACTCAGGGTTGTAAAAACCCAGGTAGTGATGTATGAGCTACTTTGTAGATAGTGTAGGAAGCAACGGGAAACTACTACATGAAAGCTCAAACAATGTCGATTCCACAGAATAATCGCAGTGGCAATAGGCATTCGCCTCACCCTGTTAGGGTACCACAAAAATGCGATTTCCAATGTCCTGTAAAGCACAAGGAACCACGACGACGACGAATACTCATAACTCATAAATTGATAAAATGCAAGACTTCAACCATTTTTGCAAAAAACAAGACTTTCTGGAAATTTGGTAATTTATGACAAGAAATTTTTCATTATGAGAAATGGAAAAACCTGTTTGAAGTAACCTTTCACAAAATTCTCTGACTTTTGAGTAAAAAATTTTGTAAATTTCCAAAACTCCCTGACTTTTCCAGGTTTTCCAGGCTTGTTGACACCATGAATAAATCCTTATTTTCTGACAAAAAGTTTCATTCATAAAAATTCTTTTATTATGCGTCTGAATTTTTCTAAATAATTCCCTTTTCAAGAAAAAACTCTCCTGAGACCTTCAAACTATGTTGACTCCCTAGTAAGGAGCCCCTCAAAGTTGAATAAATCAAAATCAGAGAAAATTTTTTGAAAATATCAATTTCACATTATAATTGTTCTACATAACCCCCTTTTCAAGAAAAAAAAAAAAATCTTTGTTGAACCCCCCCCCCTCCAAACGATGTTGGCTCGCTTGTATGGAACCCTCCCCCCAATTTGGTCCTCAAAGTCAAAAAAAATCAACAAAAAAATGAAAAATTCATATCTGTACAAATTTTTTGAAAATGTCATTTCTGAGCGGAGTGCTCTTAGATAACCATTTTTTCAAGAAAAACACCCTGTGGTCCTCCAAATTATGTTGGTCCAGTTTAATGAAACTCCCAAAATTGAAAAATATCAAAAAATGTGAAAATTGATGTCTGTAGGTACAAATGATTTGAAAATTTCTCATCTCTCATCTTTGAGCAGAATACTTCTAGATAAATCTTTTTTCAAGAAACCCCTTTCATCAGCCCCCCACCCAACAATGTTGGCCATCTACATAGAGATCCGAAAATTTTCTTAAGTTGTTTCTGTATCGATTTGTTTTCAAACAGGACGCAGTTTAAAATCCATTTTGAAGTCAATGCCCTCCGAAGATACGTAGAAAAAGAAGTGGAAAAAGAAGCGGGAGGATCATAATAGAATAGGTTGTTGAAAATTTGAATTTTTGCTTGTTTCGTGGGTTCGGCTTAAAACGAAATGAAAAAAATTGAATTCTCATTTTTGGAAAAAAAAAATTCAATTCTGCGATGCGAATAAAATCTGCAAATTTCTATTCTCGCGATCTGGTTGCCATTTCGTAGCTCGTTGTTCGAATGAGCTTTTGAATTTGAAATTTTCATTTATAAATCGTTTACTTTATATACCGGAGTGTAATGAACGTTATCATAATATGCATCTGACGCGAACACCTACGCTGGCTTCTCGAATATCTCGCTCGCAGAGTGTAATCCTTTTATACCTCGTGTCCGAAATTACATCTGCGTATCTTCGACGCGGCTATAAAATCAAAACAAATGGATATTTTCTAAACCTATGGCGATGGCGCACCTTTTGCAAAGACAATTGAACGAATTACGCGCCACGTACTTGAAAGTTGAAGCTTTTAGAAATAATAGAGAAATACCGCTGTGCGCAGCTTATAGATAAGCGTGTACGTGAATTCGAATCGAAGGTATAATGCGATTCCAAGTGTATATATTTAAATCGTCCGCGGCTGTGTCTTTCATAATGCATAAGTCGTTTTACGTTTACGTTTGCATACGTTTGGTTTGCTCGCAAGTTACTCTTATTCTCTGGTTGGTTCTGGTACATGCAAAACACGAGTGTTTACACGTGTCGAAGCATGGAATTGTTGTGTATCCCTGGTTTACTCGTACAACGTGCTTTGCGAGTTGTAGTTGGAATTTACTACACGAGACGAGAAGATGAAACCTTCGAACCGTATATTTTTCCATTTGACCGGTCAACACGAAATCTTTACTCGTTGGAATCCTTTTTTTGGAAATGTTATAAAAACGTTCGAATGTTACGATCATATTTTCGATCATTTCTGATACGACTCGAAATCGGGAACTGTAACCTACTTTCGTATTTTTCTTTCGAATGATTAGTCAGGGAGGTACCCACTCGAAGGGAAGGAGAACAGGCTCGAAAAATACCCATAAATCTAGTACTTGCCCATCCTTTCATCGTTGAGGTATGGAAATGGTTCGATTCGATTCGATTAAACGATGCAATACGAGTATTTCTCGCCTTCGTGATTTCATCCGCGAACAAATATATGTAAATTCGACAAGCTACGGAATGATAACTTATCGACGACGAGCGACGCGACGTTCGAGATGAAAAATTCGCTTCTATCGTGTAGAAAAAATTCCTTCATCGAGTTGAAATTCCTGGCGTAAATTTCTCGCAATGTCGAAGAATTTTCGTACCCGTTTCCGCGCGCAGTTCAAAGGCACAAAAGTCCTTCTACGAGTCGACTATACTTAGCAGGAAATCGCGAGATGAAAAAATAACTCCAACGATGAGATCAAGTCGCGTGGCTGGAAAAAACAACCGAGATGAAACGTCAGCGATTTGTTGTTTTTGTAACGTTTCCGTGAGCCTATAAAACAGCGAATTTTATTATCAGAATTCAAACGATTCGTCTATTACCCCTCCTGTTCCTCTTGCTTTGTTTAAAATCCATATTCTATAGTACACTTTCGACTTCTTCGACACCATTAAAATTCCTCGAGCTGAAAGAGAAAAAAATTGCACCGTAAGACATTTCGCCTCGATATTCGCTGTTGAGCAGTTGAGCCGCGTTAACCTATAAGTAAGCGAATATTTTCCATGTTAAGCCAGCTTTGGATTGGAATATCGTTACATGGCGAATTCCGGCATCCGAACTCATCGTCAGCACGTGAAAAACGTTACGTTTTATTACGCTCGTCCCTGCTCTACTCCTATGCCTCGATTTCGTCGCTTTCGATATAGGTGCAGAAGATAGAAGAGGAACAAGCCTCTCTGAAAGGCGTATCAAGATATTGGTTGCTTTGCTCTGAGTCTGAACTGAAGCTGATACTGGTGCAATGAACGGTTGCCTCATTTCCACTCTTTTCGCAACAATAATTCTTTTACTACCAGATGAAAACTCCAACGAATGAATGTGACTTTTCAACACGAGCAGAAAGAATCGAGCTTTTTGGCTCGGTATAGCTTTGATTTCACGCTTCAGCCTATTCCTTGTATAGATATTTTTATAATCGACCATTAACGACCATAAAAAAGGCGTTTTTATCGATGTCGACTTCCTATTTTCGAGTGTTATTCGTCGTCGAGTGGAGTTTTTTTCAGTGTGGAAAAAAACGTTGTGGTGGTAGAAGCTCCGGGTGCTTTCTTATCACCCGGTTGTTTTCTTTTTTTTGGCTGCTAGTTGAAGATAATACGTAAACGAAGGAATTTTTTAAGCTGAAGAAATGGAGGAAGGGAGAACAGTGAGCTCATATTGGTATGATCTGATTAGCAATTTTATTCTATGCTACATTATAATAAGATCCATTAAGATTGCAACTGCGAGGTAGGAAGATTAGGTTTTTTCCCTTCAGGATTTAAATCCAGCTTAAAGTAACTCATTCAGTATAAAGTGAAAATTTCTGCAACTTTCGGCAAAAAGAGAGAGACTTTGATAATTTTTGCAAGGGAAATGAGTTTTTGGAAATTTTTGGGGAAAAAACGAGACTTTTGGAAGATGTTTTTATTTTTTTGCAAAAAAAAAACGACAAATTTCGGGATTTTTACCAAATTTTGTTGAAGAAGTGAGTATATTTTTGACGAAAATCAAAATTTTGACAATTTTAGCAAAAAACAGGATTTTTAAATTCTGGTTTCAAAATCGAAATCGAAGCCCTCAGAAAACTACAATTCGATACCCATATCGTATTTTTCGAAATTTTGGGCCTCCAGGCCTCCAGCATCATTTTGGAACCTGGGATTCAATCTTGACTTTGGAGTCAAAGAGATTTCTGAATAGGAATACAATTTTTTCGAAATTTCGAACCTTTACCCCTGTTCTTGGAAGTCTCAGTTTTGGTTTTGAGATCAAACTAGTTTTGGAATCGAAATTAGTGCCTTTAAAAACTCATGTTTAATAATACGTACGTACGATTGAATAATCGAATAATTATTAAAAATCGATTTATTTACAATTTTTTATTCTACGTGATCGATCGTGTTCAACATGAAAGACCGATCTTGTATAGGTGACTTTTCGACCAAAAATCGATCATGATCGATAATCGATTAATCGATTCTTAAAAATCGATTCATTTGCAAATTTTTATCTCACATCATCGATTATGTTCAACATAAAAGATCGATCTAAGCGACTTCTCGATCAAAAATCGATCATGATCGATATCGATTATTTAATCGATTCATTTGCTATTTTTTATCTCACATCATCGATTATGTTCAACATAAAAAATCGATCTAAGCGACTTCTCGATCAAAAATCGATCATGATCGATATCGATTATTTAATCGATTTATTTGCTATTTTTTATCTCACATCATCGATTATGTTCAACATAAAAAATCGATTTAAGCGACTTCTCGATCAAAAATCGATCATGATCGATAATCGAATCTCAAAAATCGATTCATATTGCAATTTTTTATTTTTCATTGTACTTGATCGATCATGCTCAAAATGGAAGGTCGTACCAATCACTACTGGTTAGGATACTCCATTGCAAGTGATATTTATGTCACTAAAAAATCGATTTCAATATTCTATTTCAACGTCGAGCAAAATGTCATTAAATCTACCAACAGTTACACCCCCCCCCCCACACAAGTCTTCAAGGTGTTCCTAGATTTTTTAATATTCTAATAGAAGATTTTTTTTCAAATTTTTCCCATGAAGGTATGTCAGATTTTAATATTTACCCTCTTCTCCCCACCCTTCACTGCCCGTGCCCAAGGTTAAAAATTCGAAATTTTGGAAGATTTGCGCATCTTTTTTACAAACGTTAGCAACCAACTGTTGAATTTGCAAAAAATTTGAATTTCAAAAGTTGGTTGCTAAAATAGTGAAAAAGGTGCACATTTCATTTAAAATCCGAATTTTCCCATGATTTTTTCACATTTGGTGTCAAATAATAAAAATAAAATTCAATTTTTAAAAAACCAGCATAACAAACTGATTTTGATTCCATTCTCAGCAAATTCCCAAGTTTTAAAATTACAAAATACGTATTTTTTTCTCAACACAAATGCAAATAGGTTTCTGGATTCATTCTCCAAGTTTTTAACGCTTCAAGTTTTAGCCTATAGAGTACACAGGTCAAAAAATAATCCTAAAAACATTATTTTTGACATGAGAATCGGTTTTTCGGACTCAAATTTTTCAGATTTGAAGGATGTAGTTTTCTAGAAAATTTAATTCAGAAAAAATGGAAAAGTAGTAGCTCAACCAGAGCGAGGCAAAAACTTTGAAAATTGTCAATTATTTAGAAATTTTCATGCTTTCTGAAGAAATTTCTACACTATTTTCGTGCTTTTGTGCTACTTATGTAGGTGAAATTTTCGCCTTTTTCGTGCAGGTAGATACTCTGACCTCAATGACATGAAATTCTCATGTTTTAAATAAAAAAAATCAACCAAATTAAAATTTTCCAAATTTCACCAACGCACCTAAAATTTTGAGTGGTTCTGTACTTCGCTGAAAGGAGGAGGAAATATCCATCCAATTCCTCGTCCAGCCCAAAACATTTACTATTGGTTGGGATACTTCCATTGCAAGTGATATTTGACTAAAAAAATAAAATTTAATGAATTTTCTTTGCAAATTATATTTTTGCGAATTTTATAATAACATTTGCATCAATTCTCAGGACACTCATTTTTTTCGAACAATTTTATAATGTTTTTTTCAAATTTGTAATCTTTCACCCAATTTTAAACATTTTACAACAAAATTGATGAGATTTTTCTAAATTTAGCTTACATATTTAAATGCAAATCGCAAGTAATCAAACCGACCAAAATAGATTATTTGAAATTATATAACGATTTTAGCAACCTTCTACACGTATAACAGTCCAAAATACCCTAGACGAGAATAATTACACTCTCAAGAGCTGCGAATCGCGAATCTCGATCACGTCAATTTCGTAATAGGTTGCCTTTTAAAACACACACCTATACTCTGGGGGCATTCACCTCATCTCCATTTACACAAACCGCTAAAATTCACTGCGCTCAACCTTCATAAGTGTTCGTCAATTCGGCGCTCTTGACAGCATTGAAACCACTCTACATGAAAAGCATTCCGTATTACTCGTACTACAATAAAACTCGCGCAGTATATCCATCTACCTATCTATGTATAAGGTAATTAGCTTCGACACTCGGCTGTAACACAGTGGAGCTTTCATCGACGACGCAGCATCGTCGTCTTCGTCGTCGTAGTCGCAGCTTCGCTCAAAAATTACGCTAATTTGGTCTCTTTCGAGGCGCGTAATTACCAAGTACCTACGTTATTCGTTTTAATTTCATATTACTTTTACTCCCCTAGGGCGGCGACGTCCAACTCGGCGTTATACTTTATCCGAAGTCGGCTCGATTTCGTCTTCGTCTCACCTTCACTCGACCATATAATGTAATCTCGAGCGTTATAAAACTTTTTAATCATCTTTTACGCGCTCCGTCGGTATAAATAATGAAATGCAAAAATTATTAAAAGATGGCGTAGGTAAATCGTGTCGGGGGTAGGGTTACACTTTGTGCTGAAACTGAGCCGACAAGACGCATGCGTCGGGCATCCGCCGCGTCGCTGAAGCAGGTGAAAAAACAAACCTTTCCTCGTCTCGCCTTACGACGGGCTTTTTCGCCGGGCCTATCTCGCTCCTTCCTTCGTGATGCTGAGACTGGCTGGCGTACTAGAGTCGTAGGTATATACACGGTAAATAATAAATATTTTGAAACCCTGCGAGCTTTAGCCACGGTCAACCGATAATTCCGGCATTCTATTTCGACAAGTTCGATAAAAGCTTCGATACATACGTTTTTCTCAGATTGCCTATGCTCCTTCGCGAAGACGTGGTGCGGCGATATACCCTCCTTCTCTCGTCGAGTCGACTACAGAAAATGAAAGTATTCGGTTGAATTTTAACGAGCCGATACCGCACCGCGTTAACTTTTATATCCCCAAATGCGAGAAACCGCACAACAACTCCGGAGACTTAAAAGCCACGAGTCAGCCAACCTGTACCGTACCAAACAACCATAAGACGAAGAAACCAACCGCCACGAGCTTTGAAACGACAACGAGTCAGATGGCGGAAGTGAGCAGGGGTGTGCAAGAACCGTAAAAGTGTATCTTTCGGAGAAAGAGAGCGAGGAAAAAAATTCGACCTATATATAAAAACGTCTTCGATACTTACCTCGAAAAGATTTACGGGTACGTCGTTTTTTACCAGACACGCTTGTACATGAGCGACCGCTTCTTGTGGGTAATTCTGTAACATATACACATGCATGGGTTAGTCATTTTCAAATTTTAAGAGCTTCATTACTCTAATTGGAACAATTAAATTGGGTGATCTTAAAATTATTCGTCATTTTGGAGTATATAATTCATTTTTTTGAGGTTAAACTCGATTCGAAAGCTTCGATTAAGGGGCCCTCGAACTTCGAAGTATCGATGACACCTTTTCAAGAAGTTTTTTATGCATCGATCTCTGGATCTCAGAAGTTTCAATCCTGTTCCTGAACAAAGCATTCGCCTCTACCTTCAGATCTCTTCTAATATTTCTCAAGCCTTAGTCTCCACACAAAAATAAACTTCAAGTCTGCTTTACTTCAGTTCTGCTACTTGAATTTTCCAATTTTCAGAATTTTTTTTAGAGGGGGGGGGGGGAGTTCATGATGGGACGTTGAAAAGATTTGTTGAAAAACCCTTTAAAAAATGAGGGACCATCAGGGGCGTTGGAGGAGTCGAATAAAAAAAAATGAGTTAAAATTCGCATTCAGAATTTTCGAAAACTTATAAAACGATATGTCACACAATATTTGACATTTTTTAAGTACCCCCCCCCCTCCTCTCAAAGGGTCGGCGAATCCCATCGCGAAAAGTTCATAGGTAATTAAAAATATCATAAAAATCTACGCTTCATAGATTTTTTCAAAATTTCAAATAATATTATGTAGCTGCAAAATTTGACAATTTTTTGAAAAACGAGCTTTCAAAAAAGCTCAACTTTGAACTTATGTAATTTTTGAACCCATTCACAATTACTTTCGACACGTCGCGTCGTAGTTGACAAAATCACTTCCAAAGTTGGGTATTACAAAATATAACAAGAAATTTAAAAACAACCCCCCATCCATCTGCCTTACTGGGACTGAGGAACCAATGACAGCGATTTTCTTTTTTTCCAAATGAAAAAATCCTATAAAAAAATTTGAGCAAAATCGGAGCACCTAAACCCGAAGCTGAGATGGTTTGACATAACCTTTTTGGTTAGGGGGGGGGGGTGTCTCGTAATTTTAACACATCTGTGATTTCTTGCAGAAGAGCTAAACTTTGAAAGTTCATATCTGAGAACTGGTGGAACCGCCAGCCAATCTAAGTGTGAGGTTTTGAACAAAATTAATAAATCATTCAAACTCAATCATTGAAATTTTAAAAATTTCAGTTTTTTGTCCTCTTAATAGGGCTCGTGCATAATTTTTCCAAAAAAAAATGATCGTCTTGGTAGCCAAAAAATATTGAAATGTTCTGGTTTCTGATTTTTAAAAAGTTGGGAGTATTTTGCAAAGGTTTGGTAAAAAAGGGAAACATTTCTGCAACTTTTAGCATAAAAGTGAGAATTTTTTGCAATTGCAACAAAAAAGTCAATTGTTGGCAAAAAGCAATAAGACTTTGACAAATTTCAGCAAATGGAAGGTCTTAATTTTTGACAAAAAAGCATATATAACGTTATAGGTAAACAATTTTTGAAAAAAATGAAATTTTTTGAATTTTTTTTGCAAAAAAAAACAGCAATTCCCAACAATTTTACAAAGAAGTGAAAATTTGAAATTTTCGTCAATTTTTGAGAAAATTACAATACATATTCTATGATTTTTGGCAAATAGAAACACTGACAATTTTAGTGAAAAGCAGGAATTTTCAGGAATTATTGGCAAAAAAGTAACACCTACTTTTTGACAATTTCTGGCAAGCGAGAATTTCGGGTAATTTTTGAAAAAAAAAATGAAAATCTTCAGCAATTTTAATAGATATTTTTTTGCATTTTTTTTGAATAAGCAAGGCATTTTCCTGAATTTTTTGGTAAAAAAGCGAAACTTTTTGATAATTTTACAAATAAATAAAAAAAAAAAAAAAAAAAAAAAAACAGTACCTAACTTTGGTAACCAAAAGGTATAAAAATAACCAAAAGTTACTCCAAGTAACTTGAATAATTTACTATTTAACCGAGTACAAATAAGTTCTACTTTCTGGATCAAAATTCAAAAAAAAAAAAAAAAAAAAATGAGATATGTAAAGAGCTTAGCTTAAAAATTGGTAGAATGAATTTCTTTGACCCGATCACCCCCCCCCTCCCTTCCCTCCAAATCCAAATTACTTTTTTTGAAGGAAAGAATAACTTCAGTAACCATTTTATTTTTGTCAAAAAATCAACCAAGTGATCAAAAAGTAACCGGTAAGTAACGCAAATGAGAAAAAAATCCTAAAATATCCTGAATATTGTGAAAGCGTTTTTCTGCTTTGTGTGGCTATTTCTTTTTTTGGTGACGAGGAAAACGTGAGGGAGAAGGGGTCGAAATTAAAAAAGTAAGCCAAGTCATTTCAAATTTTCAAAAACGATGGTTTTACAAAAAAAATTGAATTTTTCTATTGATTTGGACATGTTTCATTTTGAACATTTCCATAACAGAATTCGAATTGGCCGTAAGGGAAAAGTTTTGAAAAATTAATGATTCGAAAGGTAAAAGAACATCCATTTTTGATGCGAGAATTTGATTTTTATGACTTCAACTTTCCTAAAATAGGAATAACTTTGACTCGTGTTCGAAAATTTATAATTTTCTATAGGTAAAACAGTACTAATATTTTTGATGCGGGAAATAAATTTTTTACTCATGAAATTTTTGAAAACTTGAGCATACATATAGGATAGTTTAAGCTTTTTTGACGCATAGAGAAGAAAAATTCAGTCAAATACAGTCAAACAACACTTCGAAAAAATTCTCAACCAAAGAACAGCCTTTGCAAAATTTTTCATACCTTCAAAACCAAAAAAAAATAAACCCTTCGATAAAATTTCAAATCAAGAAAAACGGAAATTTACCGAATTCACCCTTCATTTCCTCTCCCCTCAACGCCACAAAATCATAACCGTGAGAACCAATTTTACAAAATTTGTTCCCCAATAAAATCGACGCAAACACGTCAAAATATCAATCAAAAAACCATGAAACAGCAGTTGAAAAAAACTACAAAAACAAATGTATTTCATCACGATGAAAGGTAATAAAAAAACGAAGAAAAAGTAAGAAAAAGGTAAAAAAAAACGTTCCTCGTTGGAAATTTTTTCAGTTTTTTTTTTTCGCTCGCTCGTTCGCTCGTACTAGCTTGCCAATCGTTTCAGGAAATAGCTACGGTAATAGCATTCATTATACGTTTGAAAGTTCTTCTTACCGAAAAACTTCTATTTTATTGAATTACTCTTCGCGAATAACTTAACCAACGAGGTACGACGAGCAACGAACAAGAGCAGTTTTTCCGCCGTTTGTCCTGCTCCTAGTGCTGGCCTCGTACGATAGAAGTAATTCTTATACGAGAGTTCGCGCGAGTTCTTTTCTTACTTCGTTTTTCTCTCTCTCTCTCACACACAATACTTTAAAGGAGATCTCTTGATTAGTACTGTCAAAGTTTTCCCAGCCTAAATACAGGGCGTTCGTTTTTTTCTCCTTCAAGTTGGCAATTGACTCGAATTAACATATACACAAAGAATATACGAGCCCTGAATTTCCTGCCTTTCTTATTACCGTGCAACGTACGACTTCATTTCGATGTTGTAAACCGATACGGTTGATTTGATGCCAAAATCGTTCCCCATTTTATAAGTCTATCGAATGTATTTATCGAGTTAATGTATCAATAAATTGCCAAAATATCGTTCCTATTGTACTATTTGGCGACCTTATAGAAATCGAATTTTTTTCCAGATAAACGACATGTTTCCTCGACTATTTCCTATGTTTTTATACAGTCTACCAGTTTCAATCACGTTTCTGTATTTAATCTAATCGGAAAATGACGCCAAAATTGGGTTCGCTGGTCTTGAAAAATATACGTAATCGATGTGCGCGACGAGTTTTAAAAATTTTAGCTATACTCTTAATAGTCTGGCATATGACAATACATAGGAAAAATTGCAGCCCCCCCCCCCCCCCCTCCTCACCGACCGACTGAAACAAATTTTCTTACATAGAGACATCCTGAGGTACATCCTAACTAACAAAATGGCGGCCATTTTGATTGGCAGGTCAACCGTAATTGCAAATTTTGCTTTCCAACATAGGACTCGCACGAAGTTTTTCGAACTGGAAAAAGCTAAATCGAAACAGCATGCAAAAATTCATCACCACCCAAATTTCAAGTGCTAAAGTGCATTTTTCGATTTTTTGTGAATTTTTGAAAATCTAACTTAGACCAAAAATGAGGGGGGGAGGAGGGAATCAAAATTTTACCTAATTGACCTAGAAAGCCGAAATTTGAGATATGCTCTATCTTAGACCTGTTAAATCGATTGGAACCGGTTTCAAACCGTTTTGAGAGTTCTGGAGCCTCCAGCAGATTTTTGAAAATTGAAATTTCCATAAAATTTCATTAAATGCAGTTGGAAAACCAAAATTGTTTCTGTAAACTAATTACAATACATTATGAAGTACACTTGCAGGTGGATTTTAAGTCATTTTGGAGCTTCCAGCAACTTCTTGAAAATTTCTAGAGCCTTCAGCAGATTTTAAAAAATTGAAATTTCCACAAAATTTCATCAAATGCAATTTGAAACTTTAATTTGTGAATCAATTCGTTCGCAAATGAGTCACTTATACGAATCAATTCGTTCGCGAAAGAGTCACTTATACGAATCAATTCGTTTGCGAATGATTCACTGAAAATTATTCAATTCGTTCGCGAATGATTCATCAAAAATTGAGTAATAAATGAATCGACTCGTTCGCAAACGAGCCACTTATACGAATCGATTCGTTCGCGAACAAGTGACTTATACGAATAGATTCGTTCACGAATGAGTCACTAATACGAATCAATTCATTCGCGAACAAGTCACTTATACCAACCGATTCGTTCGCGAACGAGTCACTTACACGAATCAATTCATTCACGAATGATTCACTAAAAATTATTCAATTTGTTCGCGAATGATACATCAAAAATTGAGTAAATGAATCGATTCGTTCGCGAACGAGTCATTTATACGAATCAATTCGTTCGCGAATGATTCATAAAAAATTGAGTAAATGAATCGATTCGTTCGCGAACGAGTCACTTACACGAATCAATTCATTCACGAATGATTCACTGAAAATTATTCAATTCGTTCGCGAATGTTTCATCAAAAATTGAGTAATAAATGAATCGACTCGTTCGCGAACGAGTCACTTATACGAATCGATTCGTTCACGAATGATTCACTAAAAATATATTCAATTCGTTCGCGAATGATACGCCAAAAATTGAGTAAACGAATCGATTCGTTCGCGAACGAGTCACTTGAACGAATAAATTCGTTAGCGAATGATTCATAAAAAATTGAGTAAATGAATTGATTCGTTCGCGAATGAGTCAGTGACTATTAATCAGCTCGTTCGCGAATGATTCACCTAGAAATCAATCAGTTTGTTCAATCGCTAATCGGTTGTGAATGATTCGATTCAATTCGATTTGATTCACTTCGCTTGAAAAGAGATCAATTTCTACACAATAGTTTCACAAAAATCGAATCAATCGTAAATTAATTGATCCGTTTGCGAATGATTCACCAAGAAATCTATCAATTTATTCAATCCCCAATCGTTCGTAAATGATTCGATTATAAACAGATCAACTGCTGTACTACAACAAATGTTTCAAAAAAATTGAATCAATTCGTTCCTAAAAGATTTTTTTTTGAAGAAAAGTCGGTTTTCTCATGCTAAATGCGTAAATGTTTTTTGGCCTAAATTTGATTTTTAAAAATTCACCAAAAATCGAAAAATACACTTTTTTTCAATTTTATTTTACAATTTTAGTCTCTCCAACACCATTTGGCTCGTGATAAATTGTTGCATGCTATTTCAATCTAGCTTTATCCAGTTCAAGAAAATCGTACGAGTCCTATGTTGGAAAGCAAAATTAGATTCTCCTCAAACCTCCAATCTACACTTATCTGACATCTGATCCCCATGGGCCCCAAAAATCCACTCCAGGCAGAAAAAAATATTCTCCTTAAACAATTACAACACATTTAGGATGAAGGTATCTCCTATGAACAACGTCATGGGTATCTCTGACAATTTCCTCTGGAGGTGTGCAGATGCTGATATTTTTAGTATGGGTAGGTCTGCTTTCAAGCGTGTGGTGGGGGTGGCATGGGAGTAGGAGTGGGGGTGCAGTGGGAGCTGTTTGTGAACCATTTCATATTCTGTACCTTATTCTTTTTAGTTCTCTATGTTTTTTTTTCTTTTCTTTTTTTAATAAGTATTTCTTCTGTTTGGTGTTATACTTTTTTGCTTACTTCTTACATTCTCTTTTAGATAGGAAGAACTACTTTTATAGATATTACTTTTTTTTTGTTTTTGTTTGTTTTTTTTCTCCTTTTTGCTTTCTTTTGTATGTTTGTATTTCTCAAACTTGTTTCTCTGGAGTAAATCTTAGTCTTATCTCTATAATTATAAATGGTCTCTCCTGTAATTGGCTCTAGCTGTTGGAGAGACCTAAATTGTAAAATAAATAAAATAAATAAATAAATAAATAAAATATAAAAATACTAATAAAATAAAATGAAAAATCGATTTTTCAAAAAATGATCTTAATTTTTTTTATGAAGTTTCAAAGCTAAAAACATGCCTTTTTAATTATTCATTTTTTTTATTTGGATCAAATAGCACGAAAAATAGAGAAAAACTCAATTTTTTAACAATGAATACTTCCCGTTTTTTTCAAACTCAAATTTTACAAAATTAGCCACTAAACCACCACTTTATCTGTCATCTCGACGATATGATAAGAAACCCAGCTCATGCGAATGTCGACTAACAACAATACGTGTAGATGCGCCCGAGGAACGTCGAATAAAAGAAACAAAAGTCCTATGTGAACTAAACGTGGGGCGAAATTACGTACGTAGAAGTATAACTGGCCCTCTAGCTGGTCCTTTTCCGAGCTCTCGGTTTTATGGACCAAATTATAAGAAAAGGAAATTAACTTTTGCGTCGTAGTGTGTTTTTGAAAGCAGCAGCCGCGCCGCCTTCGTTAGATACTTTTTATTCTTGTTTTTCTCTTCTTGGTCTTGGTCGTCGACGACGACGACGTTGTCGCAGCACATCGAGTTTTTGTACGTATATAAGGGTGAGTAGGATGGGCTGAGAGAGAAAAAGGAAGATGGGGAGGGGAGGACGTAACGCGAAACAAAAAACAAAAGCGCTTTTTTGAGAAAAGTTTTACTTTAAGTGGATCGTACACTTTTTATAAGTTTTACAACAGCCATCAGAATATTTGGCCGATTTTTACTTTTTAATCTCCGGTTTGGTAAGTACCTGTAGAGAGAAGTTTTGTACTAAGGGGGAAAAAAAACCGGCGAAACTGAAAGGTAAAAGACGACGAGAAGAAATTATAATATCTCGAGTATTTTATTATCGTACTTAATTGTGAAAAACTTTTGGTCCATCGCTTCATCAGCTTACTTAGTTACGGTTCATTTGAAACGCGAATAATGGCTCGGATTATTTTTACAATTATCGAGAGGGTTATTTTTTATTTTTTAGTTCGATGCTCGACTCGGGCTCGCGCGCCAACACAGCCTCGAGAACCACAAACCGTCATAGAAAATCGGTCGAAGAGAAAGCAAAGTTTTTAGTTATCTGCTGCGAAAAGAAAGGTACGATGGCTGTTTCACGTCGGTACTTTAATTAACGGGGTATCCGCCCTTTACGTCTCGACGCCCGTCTTCGGCGCTCCTCGCCTCAGTATAAATCGGTCCGGGAAATAAGATTAGAAAAAGAATTACGAGTGTAGTGCAAATAAAATGCCAATACGGATGAATAATCTGAACGAATTTGACCTCTCTCGACGAAGTGGAATGAAAAAAAAAAGAAGCCGAGTGACTTGGAAATTGCCTATGCCCGTTTTCTCTGCTATAAACTATACGATATGCGTAAGAATGTTAAACGCTTCGTATTTTTTTTTCTCTTTCTCTTTCCACCACCGTTTCGTTTAGCTCCAGCTTCAGGCCCGGAGGGGGCGGGGGGAGGAGGTAAAGGTCTTGCGAAATTTCTACCGCCGCACACAGTTTGCTGGTATTTCATTAAGCGTGAACCTACAGAATTTCTAGGCGTAAGTTAGGCAAAGATTATTCGCCGAAATGGCGGTGGCCGAAGCAACCGAGTCGAACGCAAGGTGACGAGATGATTTGAATTTATAATTCGCTCGAATCGACGTACACTGTACAGGTTTGTAGGTACACTCTCGTATATTCGCGTATTTCTACGTGGATTTGCATCAGGGTGATTCCATCGCTTCCTTTTTATTCGTTTTGCTTTTTTTTTTCATTTTTCGTCGAGCCAGATTTTGGTCTTGGAATTTTTTTCTGGGGTTTATATACGAATGTTTCGTTGTGTAATCGATGTGTTTTCGGTAGATGTTTTTTTCTACCATTTGGTTTGTGGATAAGTTCCTTCCATGGCGGGACAGCCACGCCCTGGGAGTGAAACAAAAAATAGTCGAAAATGTACGTAGACGTACATACGAGTAATTTTCTAATTAAATTGAAATTACATATATCGCGAATTTCGAGGTCGATCGAGCTGAAAATGGTTGCCAACTGTCAAGGTTCTTCTCAAAATGTTTATTTGGGTTTGTCGAAGGTTTCGAATTTTGAAAAAATATGCTATACGAGTTGGATAATTGTTGATTTGTTGATAAAAGATTATGTAAGAGCTAAACAAAAAGTAAGGAAGAAGATGCAAAATGGTAAAAAACAGCTCATGGTATTTTTTTTTTCATTGAACAGCTGTTTGAGGACTTGAAAATTTTTCACGACACTTGATCTAAATAAAAAAATGATTGGTAAATACTCAATCATTGAAACAATAAAAAAAACACCAAAACAAAAAAGTTAAAAAAAAGGCACTTTATGATTTTGAAGCAATTTTCTTCTTGTTTCTTTACTTTCACGACAAATGAATTGATTTGGGGGGGGGGGGCGGTAGACTCTCAAATTTGGGAACAATTTTCAAAATATTAACGAATTTTTCAAATTACAATGAAATTATTAAGGTACCAACATTCATGTCACATCATGCAGGGCTCGTAGACAATTTTTCACGCAAAAAAGTAAGTAGGTACAATGGTACATACATTTAGTAACCAAAAAAGTTCGAAAAAGTAACCAAGAAGTAAAAAAAAAATAAGTACAAAATGTGAGCAAAACATTTTCATGCACAAAAAATCACAAAAAAGAACAAAATTCTTCAATTGAATTTCAGGTAAAATACTACGAAATAAAAGTACCTACATTGCAATTAAAATCTGATACATAATATAATGAAACTCGATCAAACCTTTGTCAATTATTTTAGTGAAAAACAGAACTTTTTGATTCAAATTATTGACAAAAATTGAGATTACTTCGCGACGTTTTGGCAAAAAAGCGAGACTTTTGACAACTTTTGGAGGGAAAATCTACTTTTGTCGAACTTTATGAAAAACAACGAAAATTTGTTTTTAGCAATAACCAAGACTTTTATGTGACTTCTGACCAATGACGAGACTATACGAGAATTTCAGAAAAGGCAAGACGCAATTTGTGACAAGATGGCGAAACTTTTTAGCTATTTTTAGTAAAATAATAAAATGTTGTTAATTTATTGAAGAAAATTAAAATTTTTCACAACTAAAAAAGCGATAATTTTTTCAATTATTTTCGAAAAAAGGACTTTTTTAAAACAATTATTAGTTTAAAAGTGATACTTTTTCGCAATTTCCGTCAAATGAAATTTGTTTATAACTTTTTGTCAAAAAACGAGATTTTAAACAAGTTTTTGGCAAAAAAGTGAGAATTTTTGGAATTTTTCGTAGAAAGAGAGTGATTTTAGTAACTCCATTACTTAAAAAGTAATCGAGCAAGAGCCTTGCATAATGTTTTTTTCAATTTTTCGTGACAGTATTTCAAAATTCGAGGGATGGGCAGAGTCTTATTTTCGTGATTTTTTGTTTTCAGAATCAGGAGGCATGGGAACTGATACATTGTGTCCAAAAAAAATCAATAAATCTTCGAATTCAGTGCTCTCGAAAACCTAACAAATGACGCACCAGACGTCATTTTGAATTTTTTGGAATTCTGACCATATATGTGGCGTTGGGGTGAGTGGAGGGGGGAGAGGTTCGAGGAATTGGATCGAAAAAATAAGTAAATATGAAGCACCTTAAAATTCGCAATAATCGATACGACAATTTTTTAAAATTTCGAACAAAAAAGTAGCCCTTTGAACTTCTTTCAAGGGTGTTGAGATGTTGAGATCCCATTTCGATTTTTGGGCGGGGGTGGGGGGTGCTTATAATTACAAGATTATTACACGCGTAAAAAAAGAGGGGGTTAAAATTAATTTGCTAAAAGTACAGCGTATTTTTAAAAATTTTCTGATTCTCAATGGGAGCCTTTGACTGTTGCATTCGTCTTGAAAAATCTGAGCATTCACAACAAAAATGCAACGTTGACCCCCCCCCCCCCCGCCTCTCCCCTTCTTTCTATAACAATCGGAAAAAGGAATTATAAAGGCAGGGGCTTGTACTGAATTTTTTCAAAAGAAAAAAAATTAACTTGGTAACCAAAAAAGTTTAAAAAAGTTACCTATCAAGTAACTAAAAAAGTTACAAAACGTGAGTAAACCATTTCACGTAATGTAGACAAGAAATCACAAAAAAAACCAAAACATTTCATTAAAAAATGTAAAAAAAAAACTTTTCGGCAATTTTGGACATAGAAAGTAAGAATTTTGGAACATTTTTGGCAAAAAAGTGAGAAATGAAAGCATTTTTTTGGGGAAAAAAATTTAAGACTTTTTGGCATTTTTCAGCATTTTTGGGAAATAAACTAGATTTTCTGGCAAGTTATAGGTTCTTTTTTGCAACTTTTTTGTGAAAAAGTGACTTTAAAAAAATGTTGACAAACAGCTAGACTTTGACAATTGTAGCATAAAAGCAAAGCTTTTTGGCAAATTTTGGCCACAAAGCGAGGCTTTTGGGCAATTCTTTAAAAAAAAGTGAGAAATTTGAAATTTTTTGAAAACAAGCCACAATTTTTGGTAATTTTTTTGCAAAAAAAAAAAAACAATTTCTTTGAGCAATTTTGACACAAGTCAACTCGGGCTTTATACCCATAGTACTAAAAAGGAACATGTAAGTAATTAGTTAGGGGGAAAAAGTGAATACTTTCGTAAATTATTTACTAAGTTGATGTTGATATTTTTTTCCGTAGGGCCATAGATTTGGAAAAATTGAATTTTTGAATATTCTTGATAAAAAGTGGGTAACTTTAGTCACCGAAATTTTCAAAAAAATTATAACGTAGCACAAGGCTTGTGAGGGGTTTTCCACAAGACCATCAGGAAGAATCTGTAATAAAAATCTGATTGAAATCAGAGAACTCAATTTCATTTTTGGTTCCAATTGGTATGAAATGAACCAAAATATGTTTCTCAAACACCCCCTCCTTCGCCCCTCCTGATAAAGTTGAACTGATATGAGAATCAGTTTAAAATAATTTCAAATCCATCTTTGAATTTTTTCACGTTTTTAAAAAAATGAAAAATTTGAAATTTAGAGATTTCGCTGAAAACCTGAATGATGATTCAAACGGTTCAGATTCAACAAATTTTGAAAAAAAAAATAACAATAAAAATCATAATAATACGTATGATACAAAGTTAAGGTATTTATGACGATTCTCTTCTTCCATGAAAAAAGTGGCATTTTATTTATTTTTTAAACGAACTGCAATAAAATTAGTAAGCATTTCAGAAAACCCATTTTGTTCACCAATAATTATTCATATTGTTCAATGATTTTAGAGCAGTTTCAAAATACGAGTACATAGGTTTTTTTGTTTTTCTAGTTTTCCGGAAATGGCTCGACTTGAAAAATCACAATTTCCAACAATTTAAAAACTATTATCGACAATTTTTATTTACGTTTTGTTATCTCAAATCATCATTATCGGAATTACAGCAGAATCATTCTGTTTACTACATAATTCATGCAAAATTTCCCGAAATTAGAGTAAGTAATTTCGAAATACACGCGTTTTTTTTGTTTTTCTATCTTTCCGAAAATAAAACGATCTGAATGACGAATTCCAACAGTTTTGAAAATAATATCAGCAATTCTAATTTTCATTTTGTTATTTTTAAATATTATTATGATTCAATATTACGCTTCCAGCAACGTTTACGTCATTTTGTTAATCTATAAAATTATTTACTCATGTGTCAGACAATTTTAAATGGTGCTTTTACGATAAAATTGAAACGGCTTTAAATTCTAATGGTTTTGTCATCAATCGTTAAAATAATGATCCCAGTTGACCAAATGCTAGCAAATTTTACGCTAGCACGAATGGTGCCGGAATTTGAGACACTTTTTTTAAAAATGCTAGCAAATCAGTAGTGATTAGGTCGCATTAGCGTAGCAGTATTGAGCACAAACAGCTAGTGTATAGCTAGTATAAAGCTAGCGAAAAGCTAGCATTTTGTTAGCACTTTGCTTGCAATTCTACTACGTAAATGCGACTAAATTGCGACTGATTTGCTAGCATTTTTGAAAAAGTGTCTCAAATTCCGGCACCATTCGTGCTAGCGTAAAATTTGCTAGCATGAGGCTAGCATTTTGCTAGCGCAGGAAAAGTTTGATTATCAGGAAAATTATTTTTACTAATTATCTTTTAAAAATACTAGGAGGTGTTTTCAATCAGGTCAATGTAGCTGGTAGTTCTCCAATATCCAAAAATAGGCAACTGACCTCCTACGCTAGCTCACCGCTAGCATAGCGCTAGTGAGGTGTGCCAGAGTAAGTAGAGTGGTAGCACTCTTCTTACTATCATACAAAATACTACCTTGAGCTTATATTCAGATTGACTACATACTTTATCTAAGAGTAGCAAAGTATACCATGAGAGAGAACAACGCTAGCAATTTGCTAGCATTAAGCTAGCGCTTGAGTTAGAAGTCTCTTTATTAAAAAATAAAGTTTTTTTTTTAAATTAAAAAATTGCCAAAATTTAAAATTGAAATATCAAACAAACTAAAAATAAGAAATTTCAAAAACATTTGAACAACATTTTTAATGAACAAATTATACATTATAAAAAATGAAATAATTACAAGAATGATTTTTCAATAATGGAATATTCTTCAAAATTATTGTTCAAAGTTGAAAAGTAGCCAAAATGGAAAGGAAAAATACCTACCTGTTAAAATGAAAAGCATTAACAAATTTGAAATTTTTTTAAAAATGAAAATAAAAAAATCATTGAGAAACGAAAAATTACGTATTTAGGTATCTGTTAAAAATATTTAAAAATTCCATTTAAAAAATGAAGATATGGAAGTATTTTTCTGAAAAATGGGTGAAAGAGATTCACTGAAGTTTTTCTGTACTTGCATGAGTAGGCTATGAAGGAAATGCCAGTGAAAAACATGCTAGAAAAAAAATGCCACATACTTGCTCGCATTTTGCTAGAATCTAATTCCATATAGAAAGCTAGCTGAAAAGTGAGGGCAATCAGCTAGCGTTTTTCTATTGCTAGATTGCAAAGTAAAAGCTAGACGAGAGAGACTAGAGATCTGCTCGCATTTTGCTAGCATTAGATTGCTAGATAAACGTAAGCAGATAAATGCAAGCGTATTGCTAGTGTAGAAAAGCAAGCAATTATCCGTTAGTAAAACGCTAGCATTAAGCAAGCACAATTAGTGTGATACAAATGCTAGCTGAAAAAAGCGAGAGAATTGCTAAAGAATTGCTAGAACATAATTTGCCAGAAAAAAGTACTAGCAAATTGCTAGCTTTTTGCGAAAGATTTAATGCTAGCTACAAAAAGCTAGAAAAATGCTAGCACTTTCCCAAAACGTGAGTAAAATGCTAGCAATACGCTAGCACTTGGTCAACTGGGAGAACGTCGGTTTTTATGCCGTTTGCATAATTTTTACGATATACTTTAGAAAATAATTTCATTCAAAAAAAAAAGTTCCTTTTACTTTACTGAACAATTTCAGTTCAACTTTTTGAAGATTTGCCCAGAAAATGCTTCGCAACTCGAACCAAACATAAACAATTTGTCTAGAAGGATACACAATTCATTTATTTTTTAAAATTTTTATCAATTATGACCGATGAGCTGTTGAAAGAAATTTTTTTTTTGAAAAAATTCAGGATAATGGTCAAAAATGGCAACCAAAAAATTTCAGAATGACACTGACGAAAATTTTCAATATCAGTACATATTTCAAATTAAAAAAAATCAAGTGATCTAGAACAAGTTTTGACCTACACAATTCAATTTAGAGACGTTCAAAAAACTGCAAAAAAATGGGAAAATTTTTCGAACCCCTACTCAACTAGTAAGAGCTTTGAAATCCATTCATCTGAATACACTGGCGACATAAATCTTTCATGCCCATATCAAAATGGTGACAACGATACATATGTTCGAACATTAAAGTATACAAACGAGCTACTCTACTTTATAGCATAGATACCTATTCCCTTGACCTTAAACAGCTCTCTGATCGTCACACCGACCAACCATAATAATTAATTACATGTGCAAAAAAAAACCCTAACCGCCAATTAGACTAAAAAACAGCACCGTCGGTCCGTCGCGGCGACACAACATATTACACAATACGCATATAAAAAGTATATAAGCTTTATAAATTAATGAGATTATTACGTGTGTATGAGAAAGTAATTCTTTCATGATGAATTCGTCGTAAATTTTTTTCGCCAAGTCTCTTCTTTCATCGACTGATTCGACTTTTTCGAAATGTTTTATCTGTAACATAAACATAAAAAAATTTTTTTTTAGTATCCAGATCGATATAAAAAAAAATATCATGAAACGTGGTGCAAAAAAGTAGCAAAAATATAAGTAAATATAATATAAACTATAGCAACGACGAAGGCAGCATAGGCCGGTCGTCGAAAAAGATTACAGCTTTTGCATGAGAGGAAAAACGTGAGTAAAAATACACGTACAGACTACAAACTGGCCACACAGCATAAAAGCGAGAGGAAAAAATAATATTATAATCTTCGCAAAATACTCGTAAATAAATGTAAAATAATAACGTCGAAGTGTCATCTCGCGTAGGCATGTGATTACACGATGGCTATTTTTAAGCGAATTTCCCCTTCGCGAGTAAAAAAATATAAAACGAATAACGCTACTATCCTGTATACGTATAAAGTTTATTTCAAAAAAAAAAAAAACGAAGGACGCAGCCAGAGGAAAAATTTATAGCAATTTTCTACATCGGTGAATATTTTCAAACATGGAGATACTATTTTGCGACACCTCAAATCACTCAATTTTTCTCCATAATTTTCAGTTATTGCAGATTGGAAAAATTTTAAAAACTGAACACAATATAGCTCGATTCATTCTCCGCAATTTAAAAATAAAACAAATACAGATATTCGAACAAATTATCTCAAAATACAGGATACTTCACATAGAAACAGTTCCTTTTTTTTCAAAAAAAAAACAACAACATTCCTTCACACCTTATAATTTTCACCTCCCTGGTAATGTAAAATGACGTAATTGTGTAGTTGAAAGACGTTTGGCGATGGCAAAAAAAGAAATAAAGAAAGAAAAAAATTACACGGAAAATCCATCTAATATGTTTCTGCTCTTTATAACAACTACCATCCTTTTGCCAATATTCGCGCTTCTACCGCTCCGTCTGTCTTTGTCCTATGTTGTTTTCTATTCGCAATACTTCACCACTCCCCTTCTCTTCGCTGAGAAAAACTGTTTCGCGTTCAATATCGATTCACAGTATTGCACGGTATCGTAATAAACCATGTTCACAATGACCAATTATCGAATAAAGTACGTTTCTATTTTCGTACGTATACCATTGATAACCAGGCATCAAAATCTTCCACCCCTCCGCTCCGTCTCACAACGAAAATCGGATTTGAAAAATTCTATACCAGCTCGAAATTATGATGGATGGTTCTCAGAATAGATATTCGCGGTGTTCGTTTCCTCGTCGGAAAAATTAATTCGTACAGAAAGAGCTCAACATAGTTGTTCATTTGCTACACAGATTTTATTCACCCTCAAACTGGACTAACACGTTTTAGAACCCCCTCCCCCCAATCCCAACCAATAATTAAATAAACTCGAGGGAAGCGGGGCAACGATTTAAAAAAAATAAGATTTTCAACATCAAAAGTTTCTATCTTCAACATTTAAAAATTTTTGAGCGAAATTCTCTACTTTTTGAGCTACATTAACAAAAAATCTACACTCTCTCACTCGATAAACGTCCATAAAAAAATTCAAAAATGACATTTAGTCATTTTTAAAAATCGATAAAATCACCGCTGAGGAAGAACCTGAGTGATACGAAAAAAATCGAGGAGTGAGGGGATTCACCTCATTCAGAGGAAGTTTGAAAATTACGATCTGCTCGAGTGACAAAAAAAATTAAAATTCAACAAAATTAATGCTCAAAAAAACGAAAATGACTGTACGAGAACAATAACAATTAAAACACTCTGAATTTTAGAGGAATGATGTTTTATTCAAAAATTGCAACGATTGAAGCAATTTTCTCGAAATTATTATAAAAGTAGGCGCTGCTTTGCTTTTGTTTAAGAAATATTTTCTTCTCAAACGAGTACGTACCTTGATTAATTTTCAGTTTCTTATTACACTATTTTATAGAGGAAAGGAGCGTGGAAAAGTTCTTTTGATCGTGTTTTTTTCAGTCTTCAAAAAATAAACTTCAAGAGCTATTTTGTGCGAAATTTTTTCCCAAATTTTCCATTTCTGAAACTTGAAAAAAGAAAAAAGTTTGGAGCTTGCCCTCAGAACTACAGGCAAACGTAAAAAATGAATTGAGAAAATTGACTCCAAACATTATAATATCCAGTTCGTTTTTATAAGATTATTTTGATTTTTTTTCTTCAAAATTTTGTATGTTCCGATTTTTTGTAGGTGTGGGGGGGGGGGGTTCAAAAAGCGACACAAATAGTTGAAATTTTTGGCAAATTTTTTCTTCCGCATTTCGAAAAAAGAGAGAAGTGTAAGGGGTTGGATTCAAAAAATGAATACTAAAGCATCTCAATTTGAGAACCCTTAATCATCAAAAATTGATAGGTCACATCCTATTTTCATCATTACTCATTTATTTATTTATTTATTTATTTTTTTGGAATTGAGGGCTGAGTAAGTATGCATTTGTGTGGATCGAAAAAAAATAAAATTGGTGAAGAAGTTTACTTTGAGTAAGAGATCAGCGAGAAAAATTTTGAGCTTCTAGTCGTACAAGAAGCTGAGTCAAGAGTCCTCGAAATACATTTCACTCCCTTCTTTTCCCTCAAAAAAGATGCAATTTTAGTTTTCAAATTGTGTAGTCCTTTACAAGCAATTTTATGGTACTTTTCAACTATTAAAAATTACATGCAGGAGCCGAATTCGAGTTGAAATAGATTGAAATGGCCTTAGTGTTACATTCTTTTCGATTATTTCGATAAAGTAATGAAAATTTACTTTTTTTCCTGGATGATTTTTTTCGAATTCTCACCAATACTTAAGTATAGGGTATGTAAGCAAAAAAAACACGAATTTCAAAAATTTAATCAAAATGATCGCAAAAAGGGTGTAAATTGGGAAATTTTAACCAGCCAAGAATAATTGTTATTTTTTAATAATCAAAACGTGTCCGGTGTCGTAAAATGTGCAAAAGTTCGTAATTTTCGAGTTATAAAAATTCCTCATAAAATCACTAATAATGGTATCGAGTATCAAAGTCAATGAATCGTGAGATGTTTGTAAACTCAAATTGAATTTTTTGTGGAAGGACGAAAGACAAAGAAGCAGTATAGGTACCCATCAAAAATGCTAAAACACTTTACTTTATCAAATGGCCCTTTCTAGTCAACGCGTTGGTTGTTCCTAAATAACATTTCTAAAGTTGAAAACTGTCATAATAAAAGTGATAAGAAGTTACAATTTTTGCAAACTACTCCACATAAAAACCCTGGCAGAAAAACGAAAGGAGGATCAAATCTCAAAGTTACCAATTCACGGATCCCTGATTCGATTTCCAGTGTGACTAGGAAGCTCAAAATTCTTCAGTTAGTTCAATTTTCCACTCTAAGTGAACTTTCTCATCAATTTTCGTCAAAATCCACTTCATTTTTCGATCGATAGTACATACCTACATATAAAAAATTGGGTCTTATTTTGATGCACTGGCAAAGGGAAAGGTGCTTAGAGGAATCGAATTGAAACAGGGGGGGTTCACTCATTATTGGAAATGACCTTCCCTGACTTTTACAGGTTTTCCAGACCAATTTTTCCATTTTTCCAGACTTTTTTTTTCAAAATAAAAACATCGTATTTTTAAAACTTCCCCTCCTTTGTATTAAAAATATCAAGTTTTTCAATATGTTCGGTTTCAAGCCCGAGCTAAACGAAATTACCTGAACGAATCTCGCGAGAGAAATTTTTTCCAAATTAAATATAGTAAAACTACTAGAATTATTAAAAAATTACAGATGAACACTTTCAAAAAATTTCCTGACTTAAGGGAAAATTGCTGGAAATTTCTAAAATTCCCTGAATTTTCCAGACGACCGAAATTCCCTGACTTTTTTAGGTTTTCCAGAAGTGCGTACAGGGTGTTGAAAAAACAAACTAATATTCGAGCTCAGTATTTTCAAAAATTTAAAATGTTGATCAAAATTGACGACCCTTATGCCTTAGAACGTTATCAGATTGTTCGATTTTTAACCTTGATTTTCTTCTTTTCTCGTCCCCTCCCCTCCCAAAAATTCACAGAAAATTTCTTGATCACCCAGTCATCAATTTTGGTCTTTTGTTCACCTGTGCATGGAGACGTATGGAGAAAATCTCGAAAAATTTCTGCCACTTGAAAGAAAAATTGAAGGGTACTATTCATTTTCCAAAATACCTAGTCCAAAATTTACATCAATCTGATGAAAAAATCAGGTGATCACAAAAAAACTGTTTTGGTCACATATAACCTGCCATCATACTTGGAGGGGTCAAAGTTTGCACGAGAAAGGAAAAATATTCTTCATATTGGAATCCACATTTTTTCAAAAATTGTTCAAAAATCTAAAAATTTGCAATTGGAGGCCCCACACTCTGGAAATCTTCCATCTAGGTCATATTTTCACTATGATTGTACTCGATGACCAGTTTTAACATAGATCAGAAAAAAAGGTGCATTTTTCAACATTTCACGTTTTTTGAAAAATTTTAGCTCCTCCCCCTCCGAAAAAAATTAAATTCTTCATTCATGCAAAGACTGGATCTCTAAGAATAATTGTAATTCAAATGTGACCAAAAATGAGGTTTTCTGGAATGATAGGTAGCTGGTCACTTGATTTTTCATCAATTTTGCAACGAGAATTTTGGAAAATTTAAAACTCCGCAGGACTCTCAATTTTCATTTGCATAAGGGATCCTTATGCAATTATTGGTTTAAAATTTAAAAAAAAAATTATGACTCGTGAGTGATTAAAAGGTTTCCTTACTTGTTCAAAAATATCAACTCGACTTTTCAAAACCATGCCAGCCTCCTCATCGCACCATCAAAGCTTTCAAATTGAAGTAAAATCTCCCCACCCTCACCCTTAATTACCTAATAATCATCATAATTTACAAAACTGAATTCGATATTAAGCACTTCAATATTGTAAATTGACATTCTAAACTCTCTAGAGTGCAGTTTCCGTGTTGATTTACTCAAATATGACAATTTTTCAAAATTTTCGTTATCCCAATGACACCTCTGGCATTTAAACGTAACTTCACAAAAAACACACTCCGCAATTCCATACTCAAAAATGATCCATATTGAACAAACCAACCCACTAAGAGAAAAAGCAGTTATTCTTCGACTCTACAACTCTTCGTGTACCACGCAGCATGTCTAAGTGTATAATTTCGTCCACGGTGTATTTATGACTAAATATCATGCAAAATACCCAAAAACAAAGCCTATTACGTTCCATGAAAAAGATCTACACCATCAGTATTACCAAAGCACCGGCCAAGTTCGCTCATTCGTTCCCTACACCGGTAAAAAAAATACTTCCAACACCCCCCAACTGCTCTCTCTACTATCAACAATAAAAAAAAATAACTTCTTCGCGAAAAACATACAAACGAGAGAGACGACGACGACATGACCAAAACATCCGTAGTAGTACGAATGCGGTGATAAAAATACCCATACGAATGTCTAGTCCTCTCTCCCCGCGCTCCTCCCGCCCTTTTTAATCGTGTTTATAGTTTTGCCTACTTTATTCGCCGTAAATACGCACGCAACAACTGGTTATGGTTACGACGACGATTCGAATTCGACATTAATTTCGTAGTTGGAGCTGTTGTTGCTAATTAAAAGAGTAATACCATTCAAATCATCGGGTAGGTACTTTTTTTATCTAGCGAATCGTTCGCTCGTTCGGATCAAAGCGGAAATAATCGGTTTATTGACGGGCATAATAATTCGCCAAGAGTAAAACGATCCGTTGTCGACGCTATTGGTGTTTTTTTTCTCCCCCTTTGCATTATCATTATTATTATTATTATCACAATCATCATTCTACTAAACGGGCAAATCCATTAAATCGACGAGATATTATACGAGTCGGGAATTGCGAGCTATTTTAGCAGCACTACTTATACGAGTACTACAAGCTCTCAGCTAACTCTATTATGCTCCACTTTTTTTTCCACCAGCTAGAAACGAATGTTTTATCGCGTCGTTTTACTCGTTAACGACGGATTTTATGCTGGCGAATATGTAATAATCGAAATTATATACGACGGAAAATTTCCTATTTTTTTACGTCCTATTTGCAATCTCAATATGGTGCACCGGTCTCAAACCGCCTCTACGTCGAGTCACTGAGACCAGACTGAACTTCGTTTTTTTTTTCTAGTATTCCATTTCGATGAAATCCTCGCTTGTTTCTTTTCTTCGATAAAGAATTTTTACGACGAGTTTATGGTCAATTTTTTTCGTTTCACAAAAAAGAAAATAAATAACTCGGACATTTCACACAGAAAAAAAATTTGTAATAATCGAAATCGTATCGAACGTTTTTTTCTATATTTTTATTGCTCATCGACCACTTACGATTCTCATGAAACATTTGCTGAGAAAATATTTAGACTGGTAACTTTATCATCGTATATATAGGTAGGTACGTATTGTTCGAGGTAAGATGCAGAAATCAGTAACAGTAAATTTGACGCGAGCAAGAAGGGAAAAAAAACATTTTACAATTTATTTTTCCTTTCACTAAATTGACTACTACTACGTTTCACCATTCTCCACATAAAAGTGATAAAATATCGATTATTTTTGCGGTAAAATAATAGTTCGCGAGTAGGTACGCGACGTTGTTAATGCAGAAAAAAGCACCACAGAGAGAGAGGAAAAAAACTCGATAGAAACGAAGAAAAAACACAACCAGCCTCGCCAAAGTTTTCTCTTTTTTTTTATATAAATATTATAAGACTTGATATTTTTATACGAAGAAGTGGAAAAATGAAGTACGTTTTTTAAAAGGAGTATCGTATTTTACCAGATAACTCGGCTGTTCTCGAGAAGACGATGACGACTATACGATGAAGAAGCAGAAAAGTATAAAGTTGAAGGAAAAAAACCGTGGTATATATTCGAGCAAGTTGAACAAGAAAGAGATAGAAGAAAAGCGAGAATAAATAAAAATGGTAAGTCTAATAAATTTTCAAACTAATACGACGGGCAAAAAAATGAAACTTTACGAAACCTAATACAACGTTATGAACCAACTTATGCAGCATTTTGACAAGCGCTATCTTATGTTGTAACCTACCCCATCTTCCTTCCGTCCTTCTATAGCCTACGCCCATTGTGTTCTATTATCAAGAGCGAAAGAAAAACGAAAAAAAACCACCACCGAACCCATAAAGCTCTCATTTGCCTCTTTTTTTATTAAACGAATTCGCGTTCTGTTTCTTTTTCTCGTATTTTTATTTTACTGTTTTTCGTACAAATGTATACACAATGAATGTGAGACGTATATGAAAATATATGTATGTACTTGAAATTCGTTTCCTTTATCATCGTTATTATTATGATTCGATGGTTATTTAAATTACTCGTATATTATATTTTTCATTCTAAGCTATCCAGAGTTGAAGATGAGAGTTGTTGAACCTTATATGTATTTAAATACGTGTATTGGAAGAAAGTTTGTTTGTGGGAGGAAAGGAAGGGTAAAGTAATGACAAATTTGAGAAACCCGCTCGACAAATATTTCTGAATAATGTATTTGATTTGTACCCCCCCCCCCCCTTCTGAACGATTAAAAACGGTTTAGAACCATTTTGAGCAGTTCTGGAGCTTCCAACATATTTTGAAATTTTCACAACATTTTATCCAATGAAGTTGGAAAGCAAAAATTCAGGGGTCGTGACTAAAATTATTTTCAGGTTTTTTTTTTTTTTTTTGGTTCGAGTTTTTGATTAGTCTGAAAAAATGACTTTTTTTGGAGCAGTTTTATGGTGGGAAAAATTGAGACTTTTATAGAAATTTTTTCCAAAAAAGCGACAGTTTTTAGTGATTTTTGAATAAAAGTCACACTTCCTAGCAACTTTGCCATTTTAAGGAAAAAAGTGAGAATTCTTGCCAGTATTTTGGCAAAAAGTGAGACCTTTTGGAAATATCTGGAAAAATTTTTTGTTGAAACAAAAATGAGACTTCTGCAACTTTTTGGCGAAGAAAGTGTCTTTTGGCAGAGAGCGAGACTTTGACAGTATTTTATCAAAAAATCAAGGCTTTCTAGCGTTTTTTTACAACAAAGTGAGATATTTGAAATTTTTTGAAAATAAGCGACAATTTTTAGAAATTTTTCACAAGTCGAGACTTTTTGCTGTTTTTGGCAGAAAGCGAAACTTCTACAATTTTAGCCAAAGATAGAGCTTTGTAACCATAACGTTAAAAGGGAAGTGTAATTAGATGTAAATGAATAATTTTAAAAAAATTGAATTTTAGTGACCAAAATTTTGAAAAAAGTAATCAACAAGCCCCGAATAAATTGGAGTGTCAAAAAAAATTTCAAAATAAAAAGGCAGGGCTTTAGCAGGACATTTTCCAACACTTGGGATTTTTTCAGAGTAGGGATGAGGGGGATGGTCAAATTTTATATTCAAATTTTTCGCCAATTAAACTCTTAAGATTTTTTTCAAGCAAGTGGATGTCAAAAACATAATTTCATTGAAAAATTTTCATTTTGATTTAAGTATCCCTTAAATCTGGAATTTTTTGATGAAGGAAAAGAATAAAAACACTTGAAAACCAGTATTTCGAGTTATGTTATAAGTTATAAGAAGTTCATTATTTTTTTTCAAAATTTTAAAATTCCAATGATGATTTTTTTTTGAAAAATTCAAAATTGAAAAAGAAAGGCAATCGAGCCCGATTAGAGTGAGGCCAAGCTTTCAAAAATTCATGTTCTGAGAAGTGAAAAAAAAATCAAGTTTCTTTATACAGGGAGAAGTTTATTTTTCTGATTCAAAGTTTGAACATTTCTTCAATTTGAGCAACAAGTTTTCAATTTGGAAAAATATCAAAATAGCTCCAGAGAGGCGAGGGCAAAAGCTCTCAAAAATGTGTAATTCAAGTTTTTAAAAATCAGGCAAAATGAGCCTTTTTCAACAAAATTTTTTCAAAATTCCAAAAAAAGGAGAAATGAATTGAAATTTGAAGTCTGGTTGCAAAAAAGCAAGGCTTTCGCAAGACTTGCAGAACCGTTTGACAGACACCCCGTAAATTTGTGAAGAAAATTACATAAATAATCATAAAAATAACTGTACAATGGGCAAAGAAATCACTTGATGAATTGTGTCAGAATATGAGACCTAAAATCTTAATTTTGAGAATCACCAAAAATTTGATTAAACTATGACATAATTTAAAATTTTACAGAAATTAATGCAATATAGGTAGGTATCTCAGAATTTGAGAAAAATTTCCTAAAAATTGTCTGGAACTGATATCAACTCCCCCAATCGAATTTCTCTATTTACGGTCATTCTGGAGCCTCCAGCATGTTTTTTGATTCCTCCCGAATTGGAAAATTTCCCCAGAAATCCGTGATAATCAATTTGAGCAGTTAAAAATCGAGCTATGGCTTATTTTAGACGTGTGTAAAGTCAAAAATTTTCTGTTCTTAAAGGAATTTTTAAAATTTGCGCAAATAGCTTTGTCTCCTTTAAAACTAATCTCCAAAATCCAAATTTCACCGTTTCGAATCATTCTGGAGCCTCCACCGCAATTTTTGATATGTACTTCCAGAATTTCGAAATTTCCCCAGGAGGAGTGGAAATTAATTTAGATCGCTAAAAGTTGAGCTGTGGTTCATTTTCGATCAATTTAACGATTTCCTCCACATTTGGCCAGATTTCCAGTCGGACACCTCAAGTTTGTTTTCTTTACTCGAATATTTTACCTGATGATGACTGAAGACTACTGGTCAAAAAACATCGCCTTTTATAGAAACCTGAAATCGCGCTGGAGCTTCCAGAATGACCGGAAATGATGAGAATAATTTCGAGAGAGCTGATATTAATAGTTTCAGAACTAATCTCCATCATTTTTGTGTACCTAGTACATATGTTTTTTGAAAAAAAAGCAATGCCGAAGATAATCAACTTTGAATTTTCAAAAGTTCGCCCAAAATCCAAAAATAAATTTGGGCGGATGAAATATCTTTGAAAAAATTCGAGGTGGACTTCTCGTGAGGTTATCTTGACTTCCCGATCATCCGATTCCGTGTTCACAAAGTGTTATGCTTCAATTATGAATTTCGATAGGTAACGTAAAAAAAACCTTACTCGCTCGTAAATCGTCGACAACATAAAAATACGAGTAAAATCAAAAATTGAAAAAAAATTCCAACACCATTTTGAAAAATGTCGGCATCGTTTTACGAAACGTACGCGACATAACATGACATGTCATATAGGCATATAGGAAGCAATGAGGTACCACCACCAATCCTGTAGCATTTCAATTTTCATTTTAAGTTATGATGTTATATGCGTACATATGGTCAGACCGTCATAAAAATTTATCACCAGCTCGTTCGTATCTGCCATCGCGAACAACTGTGTATGCGAACATGTAATGAAAATGCAAATTGACTTTTAAATTAATTTTTTTCCCATCACCTTCTCGTCGCGCAGAACACAGGGGCTAAAAATTATCAAACCTGTCGCGCGCTCGTACGTCGTTGTACGAGATATTTCACATATTGAAAAATTAATCAACGAACGAAAGTTGACCATGTTCTGTGCCTATCATGTATAGTTATAGAACTTTGCACAGCTAGGCCTCGTTATCTATGAAATATAAAAATAGAAAATTCACGCTCACTTCCTCACTTCACAGGACAAGTCCATATCTCAAATTTCAAGGATTCGGATGAAGACGATTGTGATATGGTAGCAGAGCTGGTGGTTTTTCAAAAAAGATCCAACACAGAAACGATTGTAACATGGTAGCAGAGCTGGTGGTTTGTAATTTGGTAAAAGAGCTGGAAATTTTCCAAAAAGGATTCAGAATTTCAGAGACGATTTTAATATGGTAGCAGAGCGTGGTTTTCCAAAAAGGATCCAACACAGAAACGACCGTAATATGGTAGCAGAGCTAGTGGTTTTAAATGTGGTAGCAGAACTGGAAGTTTTCCAAAAAGGATCCAGAGACGATTATAATATGGTAGCAGAGCTGGTGGTTTTTCAAAAAGGATCCAACACAGAAACGATTGTAATGTGGTAGCAGAGCTCGTGGTTTTCCAAAAACCACCCAACACGAAGATAATTTTAATATGGTAGCAGAGCGTGGTTTTCCAAAAAGGATCCAACACAGAAACGACCATAATATGGTAGCAGAGCTAGTGGTTTGAAATGTGGTAGCAGAACTGGAAGTTTTCCAAAAGGATCCAGAGACGATTGTAATATGGTAGCAGAGCTGGTGGTTTTCCAAAAACCTGTAATATGGTAGCAGAGCAGGCGGTTCTCAAAAACCATGCCCAGGGTCATCGAGCTCGATCACAATTAGCGACGTTACAAACACGCAGGCAGCTTTACAGAAACGTACTTGAAAACTGTAAGTCATAGGTAAACGTACCTAGAGCTTGGTTCGAGGACGAACTTCGTTCGCGTTGAGCTTTTCAACAAGCAACGTGAAAGCTCGCGCAAGAGTGTGACAAGGCGAAGAATACTCCCAGAAGCAGAAGGGTAGGTAAAGTACCAGAGACGAGAGACGAGAAGCAGCCGGCACGCATTAAGTTATATTAACGACAGACCACCATCCACTTAATTAATTTACCAACGCGACGGAGACGTCGACGTTGCGTTTTTATTAATATATTATCCGTTTGCAGTTACGAGTTGTTTTCTTTTTTTTTCGGCGCTCCGGCTCGAGCAGTGTATTGTACTATAAGGAAAGCAGGCAGGAAGGAAAGAAATGGGGAGAAAAAACGAGCAGGAAAAAGCCTCTTTTTTTTCTCTCTCGAGGAAAAAAAAACTATACCTTTAGCATTCTGTATGGTTCACATAAACTCGCAAAATTTACTGTACGAGAGATCGTTACCACGAGGCTGACAATAAAAAAGCTTGGGAAATTCCAAGATCCTCAATTCGTTCTTATTTTCACGCCGAAAGCGACCAAATACTGTCGTAAGTATAAGTTTCGACTTCGATAACGACGGATTAATTTTTTTCAATTTTGATTTTTTTTTCGTGAGAGTAAAATAAGCCTGTACTTTTCGATATAGTTGAGAGTGTATTTTACGTCATGTCTGTATGATTTCAACTTTTTAACTCGTATTTTGATCAAAATACGGGTATATATCCTGCATTTGAGGTAATTCAATTTGGTAAATTAAACGTGTACGATAATTACTCATATTATTGGATTACAAGTACATACAGGACGTTTGAAACAAACGACTATTCGTAATACCTATCCGTCAAACTACGTAGCAGATATTCGTGTGCCAAGGTAAACATTTCACAGGTACACGTAGGTCATGCATTCGTGACGAATACACGCGAATAATGTAAATATGAGAATACTGGAACAGATGTTGAAAAAGATGGTTGAAAAATATCGTACCTACGTAGTACGTACTACAAAAGTTGGGTTATTTATTTTGAAATTTTCAAAAGTTGACAAGTCATGTCGACAGGACTTGCGTGAAAATGGTAAAGATTACGAAGAAGGTCGTTTTCTACACAAAAGTTCTTCTAGAACATCACATGAAAATGAATTTTTTGATATAAATATATTTTTAAAAATAAAATATATTTTCAAAAATAAATCAAGAAAATGAATTTGAAAAAAAAAAGGAAATTAGTAACGAACTATAGTTTTTATTGAAGAACCTATTCAAGAATCGCTCAGTTAAAATATGACGACGTTTTAGGAACCACTGAATAATTTCGAAAATTGCTCAAATAATTTTCACATCCTTCAAAAATGAACTGAACCAAAAAATTAACACGTTCAGTTGTTTCCAGGATGCCTATTGAAATTTGCAGATCAATAATCAGAACTTTTTTTCAAGATTTTTGCAGTTGCAATAGCTTCGATAAAACATTTTCATTCCCTCCCTTTTATCAAAAAATTAAAATTATTGAAATATTTTGCAGACATGTTCAAATTCTAAATGGGTAAATACTGGAAAATCATTAAAATACCAAATATTGATTTTTAAAAAAACATTTTCAAAAAAATAATTCATTTTTGTCAGATACACCGACGATCTTTTCAAAACTTCCATCATCCTTTAGGCCCTTTTAGGCACTTTACTTTTCAATATAAATTGTAACTAGAGCATCGAAGCATTTTTGGGTATCATTGAGAGGAGGAGGAAGATTTTTAGAACGCAACGACTTTTATTGAACACATTTTTTTTCATCTAGATGAATATTCTTTTTTCAGCAAATTTTTGGAAGTGGTTCCCAAAAATTGTCTTTAATCCAATCAAACGCAAGGACCTTACAATACAAGGTGCCTTAAAAAGTCACAACCGAAAGAGCGCCTGATTGATACCATGTGACGGGATACTAGTAATATTTGGAGTGAAATACTTGTAGAATGTAGATGGTAAGAAGCTAGTTAACTAGGGATACAAGTGAATCTCGTTACACTATTTCAAGGATGCTTTTGCATACTTCAATCGTTCGCTTAAAATACCACAAATTTCCAAACAACGAAGAAACCAGAAATACTAATGAACATACTGGGACTTGCGAAGATACATAATCCTCATTTTAAAGAAAATCCTCCAGAGGTAGGGGACCGTCTCTAATCTCTATCTTCCAAAACTTGTATCAAACCATCCTTGTGGAAAGTTCTATTTAATCGCCATGCGACAAAATATGTAGTAAGTGCATTTTCCAGATTACAGCGTTAAAATGACGAACGAGGAAGAGTGAATTAATTCAGAACATACTTTACACGATATTACAGTCAAAAATGTAAACAGGAGAAAAACTACGAAGTTGACCTATTTTATGGGTCGAGTTTTCAAATATTTTGAAAGTACGTGAGATTGTTTCAATATGATGAATTGATGAAGAATTTAATTTATATAAAAACAAAATTGTCGATTACAAATACCAATATTTTTGAACGAAGCAAACTTCAAAAAATTTTTCCAGATATAGTTTTTGATTAAAGTGTTAGGTGAAAATTGAACGATTTTTTCAAAAATTTGCAATGCGATTTTCAATTTGAGTCAGATGAACAATTCAAAAGATTCTAACATGGAAGAAAAGTTTTTGAACTGGACAAAGTTGAATCGAAAGAGCATGCAACGCCATGATTTAAGATACTAAAGTACATTTTTCTATTTTTGCTGAATTTTTGATAGTAAAATTTGAGCCAACAATGAAAAAAAATATAAAAATTTTACTAAATCATTTTATTTGGTGTGTATGTTTATATAGGTACCCCATGGCCAACCCTGCAAATGAGTGGAAACGTTTTTGAGCCGTTTTCAGCCATGCTGGAGCCTCCAGCGGATCATTAAAAAAATAAAACTTCCAGAAAATGTTATCAAATGAAGTTAGAAAATTTCACATTTACTTCGTATCCTAAATTTTAACAAGATAGGTCGATTTAAGGTGATTTCAAACCGTTCTGGAGCCTCCAGCCGTATTTTGGAAATTTCAAATTTTCAAAAAGTGCCATAAAAACCGTCTAAGTCGATCAAACGTTGAAATTTTATATTTTATTTATCTGGCAGAATTTTGATTTTAACATGGATTTATTTTTTTCGCCGAGGGTCTGTCCAAAATTTGTAATGAATTTTAAGACGCTGAATTTTGAAAAGTTGAGAAAAATTTTGAATTTTTCATAATATATTGTTTGACTTTTTCGAGCTGACTTGAAAATTTAGATAAAAATTCTTCAATTCTTCACATTATGCCAGATTTTCAAGAACATGAAAAATGAGACGCTGGCCCGCGTCACCTGATCCATATTTAACATTGGCTGACATTTGAAAATTTGAAAAAAATTCTGATGAATGCTTGACATCATGTTAGAGTTATTAAAAATTTTGAAAAAATTTTGAATATTTTTCAATATTTAGAGCATATTAAAGTTGATTTTTAAAAACAAAAAATCATCGAATTTCTAAAATTACGTCAAACTTTCAAAAAAGACTTTCTGATATTTTTTCAGAACATTAAGTATTTTTATTTGAAATAAAGTCAACTTGTACGAAAATCATGTCCATGAATTTAAATTCCCCCCGCCATTTTTCTCTTATTACTTATCTTTAATATTGGAGAAATTTTTCAATTTCGACCTCCTTTCCCTTCCTAACCTCTTTAACCTCTTGGAACATTTTAAAAGTTTTGGCTTTTTTCCCAAAACTGCAAAAGGACCTGTTTTTTTCAGTTTTAAAATAAAACCATGAAATTTTTTATTTTTTTTAATTTTAGAAATTTTGATTATTTTTCTTATTTTTTGTGATTCTCTTTGAAAATACGAAAGTTTTCGCTAAACAAATTTTGATCTTCCCTTCCCTCGTTGTTGAAATATTGGAAACAATTATCCTATTTTAAAAATAATCTATGTTTTTCATTTTCAAAATCAAACTTCAACATTTTTCATGTTTTCTCTTCTTTCAGAATTTTCATTTTTCCCCACCTCATTGCCCACTGTTCCCTTTGAAAATGAAAAAATTTTCAACCTGAATTTTTTTAGGTAGTTTGACACCCCCTCCTCCCTCCATCTATTTTGAAACATTTGAGAAGATTTCATATCTAAAATTGCGAAAAACGTCCTGCTTTATTCGTTATTTTTAGCATTTTCATTTATCTTTTTTTCTAATTCTCTTTAAAAAGATGAAAAAATTCATCTTAATTTTCGTTTTACTTGGATAGATTGCGGTCTTCTCTTCTCTTCTCATCAAATTACAGTATCAAAAATATTTCCTGTTCAAAGTCCTGTTTTTTGCCGAAATCACCAAAGCAAAACAACAACAACAACAACAACAAAGTGAAATTCCTGCTTGTTTGACATCTTAAAAAAGTACAAACAAAACAAAAATTGAAAACAAAGACGCAAAGAAGGAAGTATTTTTGGAAAATTACAATAAATTTTCATTTTTAAAAACTGAAAATTTGCTATGGTATGGGAGCTCTGTCGTAATATGTGTGCTGAATTTGACCACGTTGTGTTTTTTGAAGGAGGGGAGGTGAGAACAGGGGAGTCAGGTTGAGAAGTTTCTGAAAAACTTTGTAAAAAAGAAGGGTACCTACTGAACAAAGGAGAAAAGCATTCGGTGATTTTTCAAGAAAATGAAGATCAGATACCTGACTGAACCCATAGTTTATTGTTTCAATCCTCAAAATAATTTCTCAAAGTACCCAGCCTTTCTTTTAGATGAGAAAATAGTCCTATTTGCTCGTGTTGAGAAATTTTGAAAATTCAAATGGAAATCAAGAATTTTTAGCTAGAAACACCAAGCAACTCGTCTCCAGCCTATGTGTGTATATTTGTTCAGTCTCTAAGCCTCGGACACAGTGACGTTCAGTTTTTCTTCTTCAACAAAACTAGTGAACGATATTCCACTGTATGCAGCTCAAAAGCCATGCCATAGAGAGAGCGGGTTCTGCGCCAGGAAGAGGTTTTATTCTCTTCCTGGCGCAGAACTCAACCCTCCCTTTATCACAGCTTTTCAACTGTATCATGTTTAAAATCATACCGGTTTCGAAAAAATATAACAACGCATTGCTGCTGCTGTACTCCTTGGAGGCTATGGCTATGCAAGCGTACACACGTAGGCTTGATCGTACTATAGTTTCTGTTTGAAAAGTCTTACTTTTACCCCGAATCACTCTGTATGTGTACATTATACCATCATCATGGCACGATGATGACATGACACACGTTAAAAGGCACCCACGTACGTTTATACCCTGCCTGCGATGGTTTACCTATTAAACATCACCCAGTCTTCTTTCTTGATACACCGTTCAACGTAAACATTTCCATATTCGAAAGAGGAAAGTTCGCGCGTTTCCATGAAATATTTACAGCGAATAAACGCGCGCGATGCACAGCAAAATGAACGCGACAAAGAGAGTCAATGATGTATGGGTGGCAGGAGACCAGGGGAGGACTGCTTATGCTTATGTATAGTATTCGTACGTGCGAAAAGCACATGTACCTATAAGGTGTAGAAGGCAGATAGATAGATAGATGGGTGGTACGTTTGCTGTCTTGTACACACGATTTTCATTTTTCTCGCAGCTTATCTATATGCGAGTGAAATTCGCCGACAGTTGAGTAACCGCGCGCGCGATTGCTCTCGTTTTACGTACCTACATATATTTAGCGGAGCAGGCAAGACGTACTGAAACACAGCACACAGGGTGAGAGAAAAGACTAAATTAACTCGTCGTTAAAATTTCGGCTGCGGTGACGATGGCGCGGGCGGCAGCTTATGTACATATAAACTGAAAAAAAAAAAAAAAAAACGTACGTACGTCGCACGTCGTCGTCTACGATTTTATTAGTTTAAATATCGACCGATCCGATACACCATGGTGGAGGTTTGACGCGCGAAAAGGGTACAGGTCTTAATCGCCCCTATTGCTCTGCCCCTCGTACCCAGTCCAGTATGAACAAATTATTTAATTGCGATTGAACGGATGGTCATCGTGAATAAGCCAGGCTGGCGACAAGAGGGTGGTCGCGGTGTTAGAAAAAAAAGCCACTCACACCATATGGGCGAGCTTCGAATGTTATACATATAAAAGGAAAACCGTAGGGTGATGGCGAGTCAGGGGTTCGGGGTTACCATCGATGTAATTTATATATACATGTATATAGGAAATTCATCCATAGTTGATTTAACGATTACGAGAAAGCTGTCCCCACTCTACCGCACCCTTAACATTTCATGCCCAAAAAGCTGCGTTCCAATTTTGTACCCGTGTCGTTCTCTCTCACTCCTCATCCTTATGGCTCTTTTTCCGCCCGCGTGTGAAACCTGCGAGAATTAAAAAAAAAAAAACTACACGCGTAGTAAATTCCGCGGCGTCACGATCAGCGAAAAAAGGCACAAGGAGCGGAGCGAAGGGTAGTGGTTTTTTTTAGGTAATAATCGACGTTGAGCGATTAGATTTTCGCTCGAATAAACACGTACGCGTACTTGAAATTGTGCTTTTTTTAAACTTGCAAACGCGCCGCCGTCGTCTTTTCTGTCGACTGTTTGCTCTGCTTTTTAGGAGCTGGCAATTTGGTCTGATTTTGCAAATGAGTGTATCTTCTTTTTCACTGGTGATTGATGTTGGAAAAATGTAAGAACATAATGTGTATAGGTTATTTACTCGTGGATGAATAATTTGTTTTTTCTCAAAAAACAGACCTTTGTGGATTTAGGGGGCAATTTTTTTTCAAGTTAGGTGTCCTGTCTCGATGGAGTCGATTTTGAGCATCCCCCTCAGAGCTGTCGAGAGCCAATGCAGGCCCGGGGCAAATTAATTTGGCCCCATGCATTTTTGAGGACAAAACTATATAGAGGTGTTTTGAGAGGGGGAGGGGAGGGGTTTGATTGAAAAATTGCCGATTTGATATCATATTCATATGACATAAAAATTTTAATTTTCTGTTATGGATTTTTGGGGGCCCAAACATATGTAAATGACGTGAATGTTTTTATTTTAAAACAAGAAACAAAGTTTTTGAAAATTTTTGACCCAAAAACGATGTTTTTTTTTCAGGAAGTTGATTTTAAAAGGGAAAAAAGGAGGAAAGGTCCGAGCAAAAAGCGAGGGTGAAAACTTTTGAAAATTTGTATTTTGTGAAAATTAAAAACAATCTTCATTGTGAAAGGAGTTAATTTTTTGGCGTTTAAAATTTTAGAATTTGAAAGTTTTTTTTTATGATAAGTATTAATTTCAAAAAAGAAAAGAGAACAGGCACAAGTGAGGGCGAAAGATCTTGAAAATCTTTACTTCGAGAGGCAAAAAAAACGATACTTGATACTTTTTATGCGAGAAGGGTAGGTATTAAAAAAAAGTTTATTTGTTTATTTTTTTACTTTGAAACTTTAAAAGTTAGATGATATTTTTTTATTAATTTCAATTTTGAAAAAGAAATAAAGAAAACGAGCCCACTCGAAAATTTGTGTTATGAGAAAAAAAAACAGGTTTTTCTATTATCACATGCCCTTCTTTTGCTCAGCCCTCCAGGAAGCGCGGTCCCGGGACAAACTGTCCCCTTTGCCCCCTCCCTCCCCTCCTTCAGAAGAGAGATATCCCAATTGAAAGAAAAATTTCTGAGTTGGGACAAAGCTGAATCGAAAGAAATGCAAGATTACACCACCAGCCCTAATTTCAGGTACTGTAAGCGTATTTTTCGATGTTCGCCGAATTTTCATTTTTGAAAATTAGAGAGTCAAAAATGAGAAAACATCAAAATTTTGCCAAATTTATCTGGAAAACTAAAATTTAGTATGCACTCTATTTTCAACTCTCCGAATGGATTGGTAACAAGTTCCAATAGTTTTGAGTAGTTCTGGAGCTTTCAGCAGATTTTTGAACGTTGAAATTTCCATAAAATTTAACCCAAGGAAGTTGAAAAGCTAAAATTCATTTTGTAATTTGATTTCAAGTTAAAAAAAAAACAGGTTTATGAGCATGAAATTTTTCAAATATTTCAAGAGGGAGTGAGGATCAAAATTTGTTTAAGCTAAAAATGTTGGGTCAAAATTATGCATTTTCAAAAAGGACTATAAAATGAAGGAAAACTCAAAATCTCGAAAAAAGAAAAAATTGAATATTAGGAAGAAACAAGTTTGGAGGGAGGAAATTTTTCAAATGTTTTGAGAGGAAGGGAAAGGCAAGAGGATCAAAATTTGTTCAAGCTCGACATTTTTCGGTCAAAAAAATTTCATTTTCAACAAAACTTATCAAAATAGCAAAAATGGAAAAAAAATTCTAAATTGTATTTGTTCAATATGTTCAATATCAATAGCGCATTTTTAAATTCAACGAAATTTTCATTTGGGCCCCAGAAATAGTCTCACTGTCACTATCATGTCGAAAGGACCATTCAAACGCACTGATAATAAGAATATAGGACTTTCTTATAAAACAGATTCTTCAAGTTGTAAATTTTTTTCAACGTAGCTAAAAATGTGGGGTTTCCAGGAATAATCAGATATTCAATGTTTTCATCAATTTACACAATTTTTGAACTACATTTTTTGAAAAATTGAAAACCTCGCAGGACCCTCAATTTGTGTTTGAGCATTGAAAGTATTTTTTCGAGACTACTCTATGCCTCTTCACATTATGGTAAAAAAAATCATCACAATCGAAAACTGGGTGAATACTTCGGATGTTTCATAGTCAGAGTTTAATTCTTAAATATCACGAGCACCCAAGATAATTGATAATTTTTTAATAGGGACTACGAGTAAGTGCCAAAAAAGTACAATAGTGAGCCTCAACTTTCAAAAACTGAAGTTTCAAAAATGGGCTTCTTCACAAAAAAACAAATAATTCGACGACATTAAAATCCCAAATAACGTCAAAATAACCTAGGTCAACGAATGTAATTATGCTGCTCAATCGAAGTGAAATTCTTCCATAAATCAGAAAATTGACTCACTTACTCCTTTACGAGTGTAACTTCTCATACATTCCATTTCTTTTGCAAAGAAAATTTGTACTCACCTAGAACAAAAACAAAAACAAAAACACAATTGTGGATTAGTTTATTATAATTAATCATCACCAAATCAATTCATTATCACAAAGAGCCTGCTATTTGAGTCAAAATAAACATCTTCTTAAATCCTTGCAAGAAATTATCGAACAAAAAGTCGTACAAAACATTCAAAACAATTTGAAAAAATTAATTAAAATTCCAAGATTAGAAGACGGTTCAAAATCGTAAAAATTACTGAGAAATATGGTCAAGCTTAATTGATTTCATCTCGTAAAAATAAACTCTCGATGACAATATGAGAAAATACAGTGTAGGGGGCCGGGGGAGAGGGGGATTTCACTGCTAATTTTTAGAAATCACCATTAACCAAATCCCATAAAATAACGACTCGTCAAATAAAAATTAAAATGTCTACGTCGCAGAAGAGGAAAGGAGCCGGGAGACAGAAACTTACCAAATTTTCCTCATAAAACCACAAATTTGTGAAATTTCGCAAGAAAGCTTATTGTAGCTCTTCCTACGCACTCGACACTACATAAAACCACCAAAAAAATGCATAAAATAAAAGCAAAATACGACGATGACGATAATGACTCGTCTGGAATATAAAATTGAACGAAAGTGAAAAATTCGAGCTAATAAAAAATTTCGCAATCGAGAATGAAAAAAAAAAATCGTAGGGTAAAATCAATCAAAACGAGGAACCCATAGCATTGTCGAAAAAATCAACAAAACAAAGGAAAACTTGCTCCTTAGGTCGTATCGCCGAAACTAATTAATATTTCTTCGTCGTATTTCGACGAGTTTTAGTTTTCTCGTCAAAGGCATCCCCATTCTCCAGCACGAAGAAAGAGGTGCTAGGGGATGAAATATGAAACAATCGACTTCAGCCCACGTACGAGTACGTCTACGTATACACACTGAATATACGCTTTTTTCGTTACCAAAATCTGGTACAGGCATCCTTGCCTTTCGTACAAAAAAAAGAAGAAAATAGTGATAGAATTTCTTCACCATGCAGCACCACACACAATACGATAAAAATAAAGCATCTTTTGCAACCTCATCCAAAAACATTATTACCTTTCGGTATTCTAAATTCGATCGAGCGTCTATCAATGCCTACTACGTACAATATTCCATAGGTAGGGTACCTACAAGAGTACAAGACGAATACGAAGATGGAAACGTCGTCGTCGTTCGACGAAACATAGGCAAGGCTAAGAGCAGAGCAGCGGAGAGAGCAATACGACGATCGAATATTTTCCTTCTTTAATCAAGCAAGTCACCCGTGAAAAGTTATAAGAGAAAAACTTTTCGTACTAAGACCTCTTCTCTTACCCGCTGTTCCAGTCGATGCTCGCAAGTACACATTGCTTTCGGATCGAAATGTCGAATTCTCATTTCACCTGCTCCTTTCCTCAACCCTATCTCGTATTCGATTTCTTTCTCTGTATGTCTCTTTCTGATTCGTCTTACTATAATATCCTTCTTTCTCGTCAAATAAAACGCATTGTTTCATGTTTACTTCCGACAATACGTTAACTTTTTTATTGGAAAATTCTCATCGAATCGTGTAAACCGTGAACGTCGTCGGTAGCAGCAACAGCACTATACATAGTAATGGTGGCGACAAACGATGAAAACGTCAGCAGCACCATCAACGCAAAGCAGAACATGGTAAAGAAACTGTTCGGACTCGATATGAGGTACCTTTACCACGTTATCGAATATTACGTATACGATATAGGTTTTTCTCACTTTCTCCTTTCCTCCGCATTGCTTTATACGTTCAAGTTTTTCATTTCGCCACCTTTCCTTCGTCTTCTTTAAATCACAATCACATCTTTTCGTTTCGTGTGAACGCACGCTATGACGAGTTTTAATAAAAGAGATTTTTAACCTCTTTCCTTCGTCTCGCTTCTTTCCATCGCAGCTTCAACTTCACCAACAGGGGAAAACTTAGAGACGCGAACGAGCCAACATTTCGCAGCCTGTTCTCTCTAGTCGCTCGTGTCAATCTGCTCCTGCTCCTGCAGCTGTTAAATGGTCTCGGCAAATGCTCGAGGTGGCATGCTGAAGAGGGGAATCTTTTACGCTAAGTTTTTTTTTTCGTGGCCTTTTGGTAGGTAATTTTCAATTTTCGATGCCTCCCTGTTCACCTCTTCGTTCATCGACGGCCAACTTTTGTACGGCTTTTTGCTCGACGAAGCGAGAATTACGAGCGAATGTACAATTTTTGTTTTTCTTTTTGTCGTCGCACCTTTAAAGAAATTTCAATATTCGCTTATATTATCGTGTTTTTTTTTTTTGTTTCTCTTTCTGCTTTATTTGATCGTGGATGGTTTGTCGTTACTGGTAATATTCGTTAAATTGAAGCGGGGGGGGGGGGTTGAGAGACCCGTCATTGGCCGTTCGTTCAGAATTTCGAAAAAAAAATATTTAAATGAAAAAAAGACCCGAGAATGGGATATTTTTACAGAGGAAACGATCTATGTACAGTGGACTTGCATAAAAAAAAATAGTTTAAATTCTAGATCAGCTCCTCAAAAACACAACAATTCCTGGGTCAAGAATTTTTCAAATTTTTTTGAAAATTATTGGAGACTCATTGTGATTTTTAAAAGGTTTCAATAAAAAAATGGAATAGAAATTCGAAATTGGCGCTCGTCTCTTTATAAAACCCAACAAAGGGTCACATGATTTTTCAATTTAAAAAAAAATTGAGACTTATTGTAAGACTTAGAGAGCCCAAAGAAAAAAAATAGACTAAAAATTTGAAATCAGCACCTCCAAAACTCCAACAAACCATGGGTCACCTGAATTTTTCCAATTTTTTGAAATTTGGGGACTAGTTGAGAGACTTAGGGAGCTCGTTTCAAGAAAACAAAATAAAACTTGAAATCAGCCAGGAGGGTCTAACAAAACTCCCGGACAAAAAATCATGACTTATTCATGACCTATTTTTCACATATTTTTTACCGCATGAAAATACCCCCTTCCCTCCCTCCCACCCTCCAAAAAATTAGATAACTTGAAACTGCGAGCAAATTTTTTTTAATTTGGAAGCAAGTGGGTATTTCAGTTTTTTCATTTTTCTGATTTTTGAACAAATTTTTCATTTTTTTATTTTTCATCATTTTATAGTCTTTTTAAAAAAATTTCAAGTGTGTTTCGAGCAAAATTCATAACTTTTTCATGACTTTCATGGCCATTAGACATCTCTGTCAACTTCTTTAAACATACAACAAATGATTATGTCACATAAATATTTTCAATTTCTTTGTATGGGAACTTATATTGTGACACCGAGAAAGCTCGTTTCACATAACTTGGATGAAATTCGAAATCAGAACCTCTGAAAATTCAAAAAATGTGGTGCAGGTCACAAAAATCATTCAATTTTTTTTTTGTTGAAATTTGGATATTCAACTATATTTGAGGGGCTTTGGTAGTCTAAAAGAAAAAATATTGTAATAAAAATTTATCGTTTTTTTTTTAAAGTTGAAAAGTTACTTTGAGGCTTGGGAGACTTGAAAAAAAAGTTGAAATTTGAAATTAGCACTTTTTAAAACCCAACACACCATACGTCAGTCACATAAATTTCACAATTTTTTTGAAATTCAGGATCTTGAAAGGAGACTCAGGAGACTTTGTTTCAAAAAAATGAGTCGGAATCCGAAATTCACCACCTCTAAAAACCTATAAAATAACCGGGCTGTCACATGAATTTTCGGATTTTTCAAATTCAGGGTGTCCACTCATTTCTGGAAATGATTTTCCCTGACTTTTCCAGGTTTTCCAGACCAATTTTTCCATTTTTCCATTTTTCCAGACCATTTTTCTCAATTTTCTAGGCTCACTCCATACTTTAATTAAAGAAGTTTTTTTTGGGGGGGGGGGGGGGGTAATTTTTTTTCATAAGCTTCTCTTCGAACTGGATACTTTTTCGGATATAAAAAAACAGTTCAACTTTGATTATTAACTTTTCTAATTAAAAATAAATAGAACATGCATCAAGTTTGGCCAATTGATAAAATACATACGTATTCAATATTCATATAGGTAACTTTTTTTTTTTTTTTTTTTTTGATTTTTGAAGGCCTCAAAATGTGAAATTTGTTGATTTCAAAATGAGAGACAAATTGGCCCGAGCGAAGCGAGGGCGAGAACTTTCGAAAATTTCCATTTCAAGATGCCTGAAAACGAGATTTTTTTTTTTGAATGCGAAGAGTGTTTATTTTTTTATTTTTTAAATTTTAATATTGAAATGGATGTTTTTTTGAAGGAAGTTTACTCTTGAAAAATAAAAGAGAACAGGTTCGAGCGAAGCGAGGGGGGAAGCTTCTGAGAATTTGAGTTTCGAGAGGCATAAAAACGAGGTTTTTTATGTGAGGACGAGTAGCTTTCTTTTGACTTTTAAAATTTTAGAATATTTGAATTATGTTTTTTTTTGAAGGAAGTTGATTTTGAAAAAGAAAACAGAACAGGCCCAAGCGAGGGTGAAAGCTCTTGTAAATTAGTATGTATTTTGAGATGCTTAAAAACGATGTTTCCTTCGTGAGTAGTTAATTTTTTGGCATAAAAACTTGATTTTTATAATCTAGAAATTTTCATGTTGCCTCTGAAAAAGAAAAGAAAACAAGCCCGAGCGAAGCGAGGGCAAAAGCTTTTGAAAATTTGCGTTTCGAGAAGTAAAAAACAGTGTTTTCCTCTCATCACTGGTCCTTATTCAAAATTTTCAATTGATCGTTTTTTCAAAATTCCAGGGATTTTGCGTGAAAATTACGAAATTCCCTGACTTCTCCCTGACTTTTCCAGACCGACCAAATTCCCTGACTTTTCCAGGTTTTCCAGGTTTTCCAGACCTGTGGACACCCTGAAATTAGAGTATTATTATGGAACTCAAAGTAGGCTGAAAGAAAAAAACTGGGTTAAAATTCAAAATCAACACCTCTGGAAACCCAAGCAAACTAATGAATTTTCAAACCTTTTCGAAATTTGGAGGCTTATCGGGAGACCCAAGAGGATTCATTGCCAAAAAAAAAAGTTGAAATCCGAAATCAGCACTTCTGAGAATCCAAAAAAATATACGTCACATGAATTTTCCATTTTTTTGGGGCGGAGGGGGAGGGGGGTTGAGGCTTATTAAGGGGTTTAGGATGCTCCAAAAAGTTTTTAAACCCCCCTTTTTTTTTGTTGGAAATTCAAGCCTTATTGTGAGACCCAGGAGGCTTGTTTCAAAAAATTGAGTTGAAAATTAAGTAGATTAGCACTCAAAATCAGAACTATCAGAAACCACATTTCCTCACCCCCCTCCAATTCTATTCAAATTGAATGAGAAAGGGAAAAAATTGGTACCTATTGCACGTCAAGAAAAATCAGGGAAAACTATATATTTTTGGGAAAAAAGACATCCCGAAAAGGCCTTATGAGGTCCAAATTATATTTATTGGTTTTTGGCTCAACAAAGTCAATACGGCGACAAAAATGCGAAAAAAATACTGAAATTGCGTTACCAATCAGTTAGAAATTCGTTTTCATAAAATACTCGTACTTCGTGTATTTCATCCTTCTCTTTACCGATATTATTCGAATAATCCAAACACGCGTTTCGGTTATGAGAAAAAGAGGGGAAACGACACAGAATATTGTATATTTTATAAATTACAGCTCACGCAGAGCGGTAAGCCACGAACGCAAACTCGTTTTTCTCCTCTTCTGCTCAAATGATGATTGAAAAATTCCCCCGTTATTATTTTTTTTCTTCTTTCTTTCCACGTACATTATTTTTAAATTCAATTAGATAAATCGGTTTTCTTAAAACGAAACGATGAAATGAGATGGCCTTCGTTTCGCAACAGTCGCGTAAGTATACAAGTTCTCAAGTTCCGTCTACTGCATACGCCAACAACTGGTAGTTCTGCGATTGAGCAGAGAAGGCCATCCTGTGACCAGAACACGCGTCATTGGTTGATGATGAGGTATTTCGGCTCGATTTGTATAGCGATCGATTACATTTGTGGGGATTTTATTTGCACATCGAGATGAATTTTTTGTATAGTTGGTCGATATGGACAAGCTTCGAGCTTCATGTTGCGAGTACAACTCTCCGTTCTTCACATCGTTCGTTTCAAACGAAATATACGTCTTCGTTGTAAATTAATATTGAGCAGTCAAATTCAGATTAGGCTCCGAGGCTTTTTGACCACTCGACGAATCCATTAAGTTATATTTAGTATGGCGTAAGCACTAATAATTACGTGTAAGGGATTGACAGCTGCAGACAGGATCTATAGAATGAAATTGTTCTCTATTCCTTCACTTGAACTTGAACCGTCTCGTGTATTTTTTTTATGACGATGACTCCGAGCGACGTCTTCCTCGTTGTAAATTCGGAAGCAATTTTTAAAATCTTTGCTTAACTTTGAAGGTGTCCTCAATAAATAGTAGAAATACTTACAGTCTTACATATACTCAGAAATGACCAAAATTCAGTTTTTTTGGTTGTCAAAAGAGGTCTGAGGTCAGTTAAATCAACGAACGATTTGCGAAGCACTCTTACGAGTACCTATAATCATTTTAATTTTGCTTTTTTTCCCCAAAAAATTGACCATAAAAGATAAGAGGAAGAGAAAATGAAAGAAATTTTTACGTTTCTAGGGAGATAATCCGCTACATTATCTCCCGCTCGCTAATCGCTCGGTGGACAAACTAGCGATTTTCTCCCTTAAAACGTAAAATATATTATGGAACATTGAAAAAAGTGATATAGGTATCGAATGATTGTGTTCACGAAGGGGTTGATTCTAATTATGAAAATCGTTTTGATGCCAAAATCGAAAATGGGCTCTCCTAGAGGCATGCGTTCTTTACACCATAAGGTGTCTAATAAAATTTCAAAATGAAAAAGCCGGACTTTGACAAGACTTTTTGCAGGACATTTTTAAAACATTTTACGATTTCTTCGTGATAGAAGAAAGAGGGAGGTTCAACATTTCACCGCAATTTTTCGATTTTTAATGTCTCTGGGCATTACAAGAGTTTTTAGGAAGGAGGAAGGAGAGTAGGTGCCAAAAATACCTTTACTATTTCAATTTTTCGTGGGCGAAACCTTTCTGCGAACACTTCACAACTTTTTTCGGAGAAATCTTTCACATTTCCATGTGTTATGATATTTTCTGATATTTTTATCCGGGGGGGGGGGGGGGCAGCGACAAGAGTTAACAATAATTTTACCATCTCAATTTTTCAATTTGTTTTGAGCATTTTCAATTAAATTATTATTATTATAGGTACTTTTTCAGTGTAATTGTTCTAAAAAAAAAAAAATGTAAATCAATTGTATCGAATTTTTTGAGAGGTCATAAGTTATTTGGTAAAATGTAAGTGATTTATCTAAGGACGCTTCAGCATCTAGGCTTTTTTGCGTCCATAATACATCTTACATAATATGGACCATCAGGCAATAAATAAACAAGGCAGATAAACAAATAAACGAATCAGGTACAAATAGCATAACAAGTTTTTTTTCATGAAAATGAGAGTTTATTTTTTCACATCACAGCTGATCGAAAATCGTCCCATTCATAGGTAGTCAAAATTGACTTACACGACTCGTAGCAATCGAGTTTCAAAGTTACTTAGTATGGTCCCATTTTTCTCAATTTCATAGTCGTGTGACCCATCAACATGGGTTAAAATTTCACGCTGAGTCCAAAAATAGCGTTTATTTTCCTGTACCACCCCTCCCTCAGTTTTAGCCTCACGAAAACCGACTTGACTTCATGATTTTTTCCCACAAAACTAGTCGTGCGATCCATCAAAGTGGAGAGAATTTCTTGCTAAGACCAAAAATCGATTGTTTTCAGATTGTACGTCCTTACCTATTTTCAGCCTCCCAAAACTGGCTCGCACGATTTGTTTCAACGCAGTCGTGTAACCCATCGATGTGGGTTACAATTCTAGGCAAATAATAACATTCCCTTTCCTTTTTACCCTCCATGGTATCAACGGAATTTTTTTTTTTGAGAAAAATCACTACTTTTTCACTACCTTTATTCAACCAAATTTTGAGAGAGCTTTCTACTCGACCCCCCTCCCCCCTAACAGAAAAAAAATAACAAGATCAAATTTTTCAACTGGAAAAATTTTCAAAAAAATTGAAATTGGAAGAAAATTTGCCGGCTAAACTGACGTCATATATTCCAACACTGTTGCCAATTTCATCAAAAATAAACTTTTTTTTTCAATAATTTGAAAGTTTTTGTGACACGTTTAAAGTTTTCAATTTTTTTCTGTTAGATACCCTGAAATCCCAATCTAAAATTCTGAAGACACACTTCAAAAAGTAAAAATTGAGGGAGAGGGTGCGACATGAAAAACGCACTACTCTGAAGGGTTGCATGACTTAATTTCAAGAACAAAATTCAAAGTTGGAATTGAGATGAATTTGCACCTCTGCCTGCTCGATTGATACAAGTTGTGCAAGTCAATATTGCAAAAAATAATGAGAAATGCAAAAAAAAAATGTATTTTAAATCCCTTCAAAGGCTATTGTGTAGGTGCCGCGTAAAAAATTTTGCAATTTCGGTCTCGAGGATAGGAAGCTTTTCATCTCTGGCCATATTTTTTGTGCTTCCCTTCATTGTCAAAAAATACCTCTTTTCAACCTCTCATCAAAATACGTGCAAAGGGAAATATTGTGCATAATATTCTGAACTAGTACTTTTACCTACTTTACCAAATTATTTTTTTGACCTCTCAAAGTTCTATAAAATATTTTGATTTCTGAAGCACTTTTCGCTCCTTGAATAGACTATTTCAATCGTACCTATCTCACCACATTTTTAGAAATTCATCAAATCCCTCAATATACCACATGTGCCGATGGATTACAAGGAAGTCACCTTTAAAACATCATCATATGAATCGAACCCCCTCAACACGAATATGAAGTCAATTTTACATTTGGACCACTCTAAGGGTCAGATTTGAGGAGGGAGTAGACTCAAATTACTAGATATTTAGGACACCAGAATTCCACATCCTACTACTCGAAAAAATAATAACTCGCAATTTTCCGGCACATTTCGCAAAAAATCTAGCACATTCCAAATTTTCCAAACATTGCTGTAAATTTCCACTCAATGAACTTCTCAAAACATTCCCCACTAAAACGAAAACACCATCGCCGACCCTTCTCAAATTCATCCGGACACATTTTCAAAAACTTCTGATCAAACACCCCTCCCCTCCCCCTCCCCGCTTCCACTCATCCACTCACAGACGAACACCTTGTCACACTCGCGCATAGGAATATTACTTGGATTACCTATACGACTACATTCGAGCACGTCGAGAAGAAAACGACGCGAGCGACGCGTGTAAAGATCAATTAGAACAGTTCATTGAACATTGCCAAGTCGAGTGCTTTCGTCTATAAAACCTCACACACACACATACTCGTAGGTACGTTCGCTCACACAGCGAAGCACCTTATGCACATAAACGTGCAATTATCTCGGTTAAATAAATCGAATAATAATACAAACATTACATAATAATTATTAACGCGTCATCTTCTGCACCGTTCAGACTTCAGTTCAGCATTAAAAACTTTGGCTCATCCGTGTCACGTCACGTCACACTATCGACATACCTTGTCGTAGACACACGTCACCCAGCATCATGTACGAGTATATATTGCTCATCTGTAGTGTACAGAATCATGCATTGTATACAGCTTCATCCTCGTATTATGTATATTTCCATTCGAAAAAACCAACATACTAAACGTGAATACCTCCATGCACTAGAGAATTTTCCTACCTACGTTATTACGTCATTAATTTAAAAACCCCCGACGGATGAAGATACCGAGCGGATAATAAGCAATATGGAGAGAAGAGGGGGGGGGGAAAAGTACCTATATTATATGGTACTCTCATATAGGTAGAGGTACAACGACGCGCCTCTTTATAGCATACTAGTAAATTGCAAACGCATGTAAGACGACGCCCTTCCCCTTACGGTGCAGAGTAAATCTATGTACATGGCTGAGAGTGTATCTGTATATGTGAGGTTTTTTTTTTTCTTCTTCTAAAACCTCATTAATATTTCAATCCGAACGTAGCGGCACTCGAATACACATAGTTGTCGTATACACTAACACTTTATAATATTCTTACGACTATACAGCATCACTATCAGCTGACAAAAGTGTAGCGAGTGTAGTAACGAACATATATACACACAGAACGAGAACGAGGAAAATGTCAACTCGTCTAAGTAAAAAATCTCTTCTAATTATATACAAAATAGTACACGTTACGGATACCGTACGTGTATAGAATGGCAAATATACCTTTTATACTCTCGCCCCCTGTGCTCCTTATTCTCTCGTATACCTACGTACAAAATGTGTATACATTTTAGCACCCTGTAAGCACCACATACTATACTATATACTAAACATAAACTCCAATTCCATATTACTAAATATACCTAAGCTACGAGTAAAAGGTACACTTGTAATATAACTTTTAGCTACATTACTGCTCGAGCAAGCATAGACCAAAACGACCCTAACATAGTCGAGGAAATTGCGAAAAAATTACTTCTTTCCCTGCTTCTCCGTCGTACTGCTTTTAAATCTCTTTTCCTCATTGCATCAACAGCAGTCTCCTGAGTATAATCGAAAAATCGTTAATTACTCGTATTTTACTCGACATACCGTCGTCGGTAGTTGTGTAGTGCTGTTCACACACACACACTCACGTACCTACATATGTAATAAAACAACAACAACATCGTCGACGTCGTAGTCGTATAGTCGCATCGGTTCATGAACCGGAATACACTACTCTGCTCAATTCGACGTTTTAATTTCCTCAATACACGTTGAATCTCTCCCTCTCGATCTCACATTGCATTGTAGCTGGGTAAAATCTCCCTTTCCCTGTCCCTGTCTCTGCACACTGCTCTGCTCTGTGACTCTGTTATCGACGACCGACCGACGCAACCTTAATATACCGTCATTTCGCGCAGAGGAAATAACGAATGAATTTAATTAGTCGACGATTCGATCAGCAGCCCATTCCATTCGTATAATTCGCAGCAAGATGAGAAGATCGAAGTTAGAAGGAGAGGACAGCAGGGGTAAAAATTCATTACATATTTTAATTACAAATAACGTGAGGGGGGTTTAGGTGGTAGGTACTGTGTAGCAGGATGCATAACACGATATAGTAAAGCGAACTCGACGGATATTTTAATATTCGCAGAAAAATTACTCGACAGCTGCGAAATGCGGACAGACGGACATACTTACCTACTCGGAGAATGGGATGACGATTTTTTGAAAAATTTGACTAATTATTTATACGAATATGTGCTAGTTACGAGGGGTTTCCCGCGACTAAACTAATCGAGAAGATAACGTATCGAATGATAAGAATATTTCAGTTTCCGGAGGCACAGTACTTACAAGCTGTACAATGTACGCTCAACTCGACTCTATGATTATGGATTGTGCATAATATGGACTAGATGGTGTATACTGTATATTCATTGTAGGTACACATATTACAGTAAATACGAGTAGGGCATACACTACAGAGACAAATACAGTCATAATGCACATATTTACTCATTACAGAAATCCGAAAAACATTTGAGTCGAACTTGGACTTGAAACCGTCAAGTGAATATTGGTAGATGATATTGAAGATTCTCATATACGTAGCATTCAATATTCTTAATTGATTAGGATTCATTCAACACTGGATTAAAATTGAACATTGGTACGTACAAAATTAGGTACAGAAAACAGCAAATATTATTCAATGATCTGAGAACGATACAGTTTGAAGTTCAGCAATGCATTTCATCCAATTACATAGAAACCCAATCCTAAAGTCATAATCCCAAGAAACACATTTAAATTGTTTTCCACTTTTTTTTTTACCAGAGCGTGTAAAACAACAAAATTGGGCAACTCTCAGAGAAAATGTATTCCATATTATTAGGTGTATTAAGGTGTACCACTGTACCCTTAATATGTATGGTGGAAATTTTTCCCTTTGTTTTTCGCTCCCACCTCCGAAAGTTGTTACTTCGGAAGAGAAAATCACCCTATGAAATTTTTAGCCACCTAGGAAAAAACAAATGGTGCCGGGAAGGTGAGCCCCGAACTTGACTAAAAATATGAAAAAATCAAAGTACATACCAGACAAAATTTTTAAAATTGTGAACTTTCTAGTTCCTAACACCTCAGTCAGGTCCATGCTTACAAGGGAACCTCTTGAGGTGTCACACTCCGATTTGAACGGGACCGCGATTTTTGGAAAGAGCGTAGTCTAAAACCCCCAAAACCAGATTTTCAGCTGCCCAAGTTCATTTTTCGATTTTTGGCGAATTTTTGAAAATTCAAAATTGACTGTTTTTGACGATTTATGTTTTTTTTGAAGTACGTACTTGATCAGTAAAAATGGTCCAAATAAGTCCCAAAACTAATATTAATTACCCGAATCCAAATTTCACCATTTCCAGCCATTCTGAAGCCTCCAACGCGATTTTTCAAATTTCTCCAGAATTTTGAATTTGTTCCAGAAGGCGTAAATATGAAGTTGGGCAGCTAAAAATCGAGTTGTATATTTACACTGACCTGTTTAACGAGTTTATTCACATTTGAGCCGATTTTGAGAGTGACACCTCAAAAGTGGTTTTTTGACCTGCAGCTTTTTTCAAAATTATAAAATCCAAAAATTCAAAAGTTGACCGTTTGTGAGGAAATTTTTTAAATTTGCACGAATCGCTGTATTTTGTCCATAACTAACCCCCCAAATCAAAATTTCATCATTTCCAGCCATGCTGGAGCCTCCAGCGCGATTTTCAATTTCTCCAGAAGGCGTGAATATGAAGTTGGGCAGCTAAAAATCGAGTTACTGATAATATACCAATTTTAGCCCCCTATCTTCATCCAAGTCTTTTATTTTTTGATTGCGTTTTTCGACTTTGAGGGCTTCATGTAAAGACCCCTATGTTATTTGAGAGACCAGGCCACCAGGCGAAAGTTTTTCTTGAAAATGTGTTTTCTTGGAAAGATTCTGCCCATAAATGGAAAATTTTCCAAAAATCTCTACAGACATCAATTTTCTATCTTTTTTTTTTTATTTTTTCCGAATGGAAGGGGGGACTCCTTACAAGACAGGCAGCATCATTTGGGTCCAACGAATGTTTTTCTATGAAGATAGTGTTATGTTTATGTAGAACAATTCTAATGTGAAAATGAGATATTTTCAAAAAATTTCACCTGATTTTGATTCGTTCTTATTTTTAAAATGTATTTTTACAACTTTTGGAGGTTCTACTGGGGGGGGGGCTGATATGGTTTGAAGGCCCCGGGGGGGGGTTCTTGAAAAAGGGATTATTTAGGAAAATTCAGACGCACAAACAAATAATTTTCCTATATTGAATTTTGTCATTTTTTCATCTGGGGGTACATTGAGGAGGGGGGAGAAGGTCTATCGGCACCATTTTTTTTTGCAGGTACGAAAAAAATTAAAAATAATTTTCTCATCGGAGATAACCATTTGAGGGGAGGGGGTGGAAAATTCCAGCTTTGCAAACTCAAGTATTTACTTTTACACTCTATTCCATATCAACTAGACAAAAAAATGTGTTTGGCGATCCTAAGAAATAATTTCTAATCAATTCATCAAGAAAGTTACCTTTGAAATCTCCTCAAGTCATGTCTGTCGTCATGTCTTTCGATTTCACCAATTTTTCTTATAACAATCAAGTGTCTAACAAATTTTTTAAAGTGAAAAAACACGATTTTGGCAGGACATTTTTAAAACACTTGACCGCTCATCATTTTTTAAAGGGGGGGGGAGGGAGGGAGGGGTGGATCACATTTTACAGACCAATGCTCAGAGTTTCTCAAATTCTAATGTTTTTGGGTATTCCTAGAATCTTTCGAGAAGCAGATGGACATGCCTAAAAAAAATCCATTTTTACTGTTACAAATTTTCGATGGCAGACCATTTTGCAAGCACTTTGTTTTAGGGGGGGGGGTCAAAATTTCACACATCATGCAATCGGATATTCCGAGATGAATTCGAAAGAAGATGGTGTTCATAATCTTCATCATTCCAAATTTAGTTCTTCAAATTTTTACATTTTGTAGAGCGTTTTCAACGAAATGTTCATCATACTCTTTCAACGTGAGTATTTTTGTTCTAAAACACAAGGTGTTCAATAAATTTTCTAAACCCAAATGCAGTACTTTGGCATGATTTTGGACATAATCTTTTCTCCTAGCTAACAGAGCACTATACTAAGAAAGAACATATTTGACTTCCTTTCTCCTCTGCAATTTGAAAAAATAAAAATAATTGTAAGTTTTCGAATTTTTTGCTTTTGAAATTTACAAGAAAAAAAAACAGCGCAGATGCAAATATTTCCAAGAAAATTATATGTACCACTCAATGAAAAAGAAATTTCAAATTGAACGATTTTTTTTCGTTACTGAAGCATATAAGTAAACAAAATAATTTTTAAAAAAAAATTTCATAAGATGACTAAATCTCTAGGGGTGACAAAGCTTTAACAGTGGGAGGGGGTGTGACATACATTTTTTTCAACTTTTTGCACCATATTTTCTCAACCAATTAGTTAAGGCAGTTCAAACGATTTCTTTTTTGTGGAGGAGGTTGAAAATAAAACTGCCGAATAGTTTTCAATTTTCAATTTTCAAAAGCGATGGTTTCATTCCAAAAGTTTTTTTTCTATTGATTTGGTCACGTTTCTAGAATTTCTTATAGTTAATTTTTCATTAAAAAATTAATACCAGCCCGAGCGAAGAGAAAGCAAACGCTTTGAAAAATGGTAGGATACGAAATAAACCATTCAAAGCTTCATTAAAAACAAAAACAAAAAAAAACAGTGCCTACTCATTGATCAAAAGCAGAACTTGAAGGATTAGCAGGACTGTTAGATACCCTCAAACGTCTACTCACCCGTAACAAATAAAACTGACTTTATACAGTTTTTTCCAGACCTTTCGGAGGGTGAGTGGGAGAGGGTCGTTAATTCTTGCAATATCCGACCCCTCAATACTCAATTCCTGTCGGTTCAACTCCGCCGTATTCAGCTCACTTTCAGAACTGATTCCAGCAATCGAAAGTAAGTTAAAATTTGATTGAAAAACATTGATAAAATATTTTAAAAATTTAAAGTTAAGGTTTTCAATTGAAAGCTCGCATTTCAAAATCGAGCAATCTACAATCTAAAATTTTTTTGAAAAATCAGCATTGATGTAGGTAATATTAGGCGTTGATTTGAAATATTGAATTTTCAAAATAGAAACTTTCGATGGAAGGGGAGATCCACCCCCCACCATTGAGGGCAAGTTTTTAAAAAAATGTAAAACTCGTGTGGTATATCGAGTACTATGCTTTAGAAGATGCCAGACACGAATATGAACTTATTTTTTCAATCCCGACCTTTCCACACCCTCAAGTCCTCTTTTATTGAGGTAAAACCCCGAGCATTTTTCAAATCTTACGAACACTCACGACTTCAATTTTACTCAATCAGCCATCCAAAACAAAAAAAATTACCCTTCAATCAATTCGAATAACAACTACAACCTAATTTATACGATCAAATTGGTACAGTTAATAGTCTACGTTAATAGCTATTGAAAAATTTATCACTTATTTACCCTAAACTTTGATATTAAAAAGTCCGGGTTATAAAATTTTCAAGACTTTCGGTATTTCGAGAAAGTACACTAATCAATAAATGGGCGTGCGAAAAAAAATAAAATCACAAAATTTTCCTTACTAAACATCGCGATGAAAAAAAAAACACAACTATTATCTCTTCTCTTTCATCTTTCCCTTTAATTCGAATTTTCCCACCAAAACTCGACTCAAACAAGGTCATAACATCCAGTACCGCATCCACTCGTTGTTGTGAAAACCCTCGAAAAACTCCACCGCTGCCGATAACATTCTTGAAATCGTACCGCTGAGACAATTTTACGCAAAAACACTGCAGACAAAAAGGATCGGTAACCGCGACAAATCCCTCGAAAAACCCACGTAACAACTTCATTACGGTAGTACGTAACAATCGGCGCGAAAAATCTACAGTTTTCTTGGCGAGAGGCGACTTATCTCGAGCGATGAAATTTCATCTAGAATAGACCGCCGCAAGCCGCAGATCAGATAAAAACACAAGTGAAATTTTCTCTTACCTCATCGTAAAATTCCAATTCTGGTAGCTTTCCTTCTGGTAACGTTTTGCAAAAATCTTTAAACAACAGGTATCCTGTGAACATACGACAAAAAAATACAACATCGTTATTAAAACTTTAACGCTGTGATAACGAAAATGAGAATAAAAAAATATCCTCGAGTACGTGTATGTGGGAAAAAAGGCTGAAACCCAGACACATAAAACGTGTATACGAATCAGCTAGTTAGCGTAATTACGATAAATTAGGTCAACAACTGGCACAAAAGGTACTTTAAAAAGCGCTCTTTTTCGTCGAAAGTATAGTGGCATGGCAGAGGAAACCCTCATTCGTTCAACTTCGATACTAAAACTTTTCAAAAGAGACTCGAGTATTCATTTCTCTGTATCCAACTCGTATGTATTATTTTTAAAAAGCATACACAGGAAGATTCTCTCTTATGTACTGTTCGTCCAAGTGTCTCGAGCAGTTCGAAATAAATTAGTTTTAGCGAAGAATGTCGTGAAAATCATTTAATTTTAAAGCTACGAAAAAGTCGAGAGGAGTTCAAAAGACGTCAAACTGCCCGAAAACTCCATCTAGAGAGCACTCCGAGTCGAAACTCCAAAAAGGAAGATCCAGACTGCTCAACAAATTTACAAAATGAATTTCAGCTCTCTGTGGATCTTGAAGGGTCTGAGATCCGATGGCATAGTCCGGCATATGACAAGGAGTAATTGCACCCCCCCCCCGCCGATCCTCCGGGACAATTTTTTTCTCAAAGGGGACATCCTAAGGAACATTTTAAAGCAAACTTGCCAAAAAAAAAGTTGGCCTTACTTACAAAATGGCTGCCATTTTGATTGACAGGTCAGCCGAAATCGCAGATTTTGCGTTTTAACATAGGACTTGCACGAACTTTTTCAAACTTTACAAAGGTAGATCGAAAGATCATGCAAAAATGTATCACATGTCAAAATTTCAAGTGCTAAAGTGCGTTTTTCGATTTTTGGTGAATTTTTGAAAATCGAATTTAGGCCAAAAATGAGGGAAAAAATCAAAATTTTACCAAATTGACCAAGAAAGCTGAAATTTGGGATGTACCCTATTTTCGACATGCCAAATCGATTGAAAACGGTTTCAACCCGTTTTGAGCAGTTCTGGAGCCTCCAGCAGATTTTTGAAACTTTAAATTTTCACAAAATTCTATCAAATGGAGATGGAAAGCTGAAATTTACTCTACACTTCAATTTTAACACCCTCTGAAGACGACTTCAGGTGGGTTCAAGTCATTTTAGGGTCTCCAGCGACTTTTTTGAAAATTACTGGAGCCTCCAGTAGATTTGTGGAACTTGAAATTTCCCTAACATTAATTTATCAAATGGAGTTGGCAAGCTGAAATTTACTTCGCAGACTACATGGTGGTTTCAAATGGTTTTGAAGCTTCCAGCCACTTTTAGGAAATTTCAATTTTCCAAAAAAACGTCATACAACCTTTCAAAAAGTTGCTGGAGGCTCCAAAACGACTTGAAATTCACCAGCAGTCAACTTCGTAGCGTATTGAAATTAGTTTGCAGAATGAATTTCGACTCTCCATCTTAGTTTGATGATATTTTGAGGGAATTTCAAGTTTCAAAAATCTACTGGAGGCTCCAGTAATTTTCAAAAAAGTCGCTGGAGGCCCTAAAATGATGAACCCACCTGAAGTCGTCTTCAGAGGGTGTTAAAATTGGAGTGTAGAGTAAATTTCAGATTTCCGTCTCCATTTGATGAAATTTTGTGAAAATTTAAAGTTTCAAAAATCTGCTGGAGGCTTTAGGAATTTTCAAAAAGTCGCTGGAGGATCCAAAACGACTTGAAATTTACCTGCAGTACTTCGTAGCATATTGAAATTAGTTTTTAGAATAAATTTTAGCTTAACAACTCCAATTTGATAGAATTTTGTGAAAATTTAAAGTTTCAAAAATCTGCTGGAGGCTCCAGAACTGCTCAAAACGGGTTGAAACCGTTTTCAATCGATTTGGCATGTCGAAAATAGGGTACATCCCAAATTTCAGCTTTCTTGGTCAATTTGGTAAAATTTTGATTTTTTCCCTCATTTTTGGCCTAAATTCGATTTTCAAAAATTCACCAAAAATCGAAAAACGCACTTTAGCACTTGAAATTTTGACATGTGATACATTTTTGCATGATCTTTCGATCTACCTTTGTAAAGTTTGAAAAAGTTCGTGCAAGTCCTATGTTAAAACGCAAAATCTGCGATTTCGGCTGACCTGTCAATCAAAATGGCAGCCATTTTGTAAGTAAGGCCAACTTTTTTTTTGGCAAGTTTGCTTTAAAATGTTCCTTAGGATGTCCCCTTTGAGAAAAAAATTGTCCCGGAGGATCGGCGGGGGGGGGCAATTACTCCTATTGTCATATGCCGGACTATCAGCTTTCATGCCTGTTCCGATCTTTTCCCACCATTTTCACTCCTCTCAATCCTCTTATTTGTTCATCTAAAGTTAGATGTATGATATTCTGCTCCTTTTTTTTTTAATACATAAAAAATCAGGCTAAAAACTTCTCACATAACTCTACAACATTTGTTCCATCTTTGTCTCTTTCCGTATAAAAACTTATACCACATTTGGCGCCCTTCTCCCCCTACTTCTAAAACAAATAAGAACTCGGATTGCACATACTTATAGCACACAGACCATACGTTCTCGGCTGCATCTAGCACCGCTGAGACTATCTGAGAAAGTCAGAAATTGGGTCACATATCGCGTAAAGAAAAAAAAATTAAAAGTCTCTCTCATTCCATCAGCCGGATGGCGATATCGGTACCGAGTAAAAGGAAGAGACAGAGAGCAGAGACGGTCGCATGATTCGGGGGACCGGAGCTCTGCTAATATCAATTCCCCGGAGGTGGCGCGATGATAAGGGTAAAAAATACCGTTAATTTCGTTATCGAGTTATCTCATCTCATTCTGTTCGCAGACGACGTTAATTTCTGGAGCCGTGACGCGCTTCAGGGCCCGGGCTCCGAAGCGATGATACTTTTTTACATCAATTAAAACCATCCTCGTGCCCCCTCCTGCCCCTTTAGCCGAGCTTACAACGACGATGAGAAGTTAGTCGAAACAACAACGTATATCTATAGACTACATCTACGCGGATTGTATAACTTTTCAAATAATTCAACATCGTAGTTTCCTTTATCTCGGGTACCAATCGTTCTCCTTTAATGTTTAGCAACATTGACCAAAATAAATTCAGGAAAAAAAAAGCAGACAAAAAATATTCTCGCGCAGAAGGTTGCTCGGGTCTTTTTATATCTCCGTTTTAATCGTCCTTATTTCCGCGCTTTTGTGAGAATTTCGGATACGGAGGACGGTACGTGAGAATGCGAAATGACCGAATTAGAGGTATAATTCTGTTCCAGTTGATCTCAGCTATAACGAGAAAACAAATCCTTTATTAATATTATCGCCACACAAAAATGATTCTTACTCGGGTTGTGGTTTTCATTTTGAAATTTCCAGTTTTAATTGATTTTTATTCTCGTATCGCGGATGCGGATGGTCAACTTCTTGATAATGGAAAAGTGGAAAAAACTTATCCAACATATTTTATAGCCTTATTTTTATCGCTGCAAAAAAGTTTTTCACCGATTTTACTTAAATTCGACTTGGTTCGGCGTCAATCGCCAGGATTTTAGTCTCGCAAAAACCAATAAAACTTGGAATTTTTAAGCTTTCATGAAAATTTCCCATTTTAACAGGAGAGACGATGGGTGGACAGTTGTGAACGATAGAGATTCCAGACAAGGTCAAAAATACGTGAAGTAGGTACTATAAAAAAGTATAAAAAACAATGAATGAAAAATATTCAAATCGTACATAGATACGCTTGCTTTATAAGCTCATCTTCCAGAATTTTTGAATCATCTTTTATTTGCTGAAATTGTCTTCAACTACAGCAAGTACTATCATAAAGACTAGTTTACCCAACAAATCCTTCAAGCTTTTTGCATTTTTTTTCATTTTTCAGGGTTTCTGAGTATCAAAAAAGCTCAAATTTCAATAATTTTTCTTGAATTTTTTTTCAGACTGTTTTTGGTTTTTTTCTTCATGATTGTATTTCCGACTAAAAAAAACATTATTTCAAAATGATAACATTGATAACAAATATTATTGTCATTAAAAAAATACCTATATATATATTTTTTTCAATATTATTTTTAATTTTGGGAAAATTATCAACGTAAATCAGAGGTCAAATGAAGTTCAGAGGTCTAGTAAAAAATCATATGATTTATCGTCCTATGAAGGTTCTAGAAAATAATGGGGGGGGGGGGGAGGCGGAGGAATACAATTTTTACAAACTTGGCAATTTTTTGAAAAACTTTCAGTTTTAGAATACTTCTTCATTCTGTAACCTTTCCTTCATTTTTTTTTTCAATTGAAAAAATATGAAAATTTGGAGTATTTAACAAGTTGATTTTTACTAATTCGAGGTTCCTAAGTTCGAACTTATGTGTAGTTTATGGCATTTTACCACTTGAATAAGTTATCTAAAAGTGCAGAAAAATTACAAGTTCCAAAAAATCTAGCAAGGAAATTTTCCTAAGCGTCCGCCTTCGATTTGAACCAGTAGCGTAACTTGACACCCCTTCGGGAGGGGGGGGGGGTTAAGATATCACATTGAGCAAAAAATTCATTTTTTCGGGGTTTCACCCCCCCCTCGTATTTACGCCGCTGATTTGAACGAGTTTGCGATTTTTGGAAAGAACATGGTCTGAAAAAACGCCCAAGTTAATTTTTTCAATTTTTGGGAAATTTTAAAAATTTTAAAAATTGACAATTTTGTTGATCAACTTTTTATTAAAATAACCATTCAAAAAAATAATGGAAATCTGTCCAGAAACTAACACCGACTCCCCCCAACCGATTTACAACATCATCGGTCATTCTGAAACCTCCAGTGCCATTTTAGATTTCTCCAGAATGCATGTAAATTGAATAGCTATAGGTTAAGAAAGCTACAGCCCGATTTTTAGCTGCCGAAATTAATTTTCGCGCCTTCTGGAGAAATTGAAAATCGTACTGGAGGCTCCAGAATGTCGCGAAGTGGTAAAAATTTGGATTCCTGGAGTTGGAAATCGACTCAAATGAGGATGGATCGTTTTAAAACATTAAAAAATGAGCCATAACTCGATTTCTATAGCTGCCCAAATTCATTCTCACGCTTCCTGGAGAAATTTTAAAATTCTGGAGCAATCGAAAATCGCGCTGGAGGTCCCAGAATGACTGGAAATGGTGAAATTTTGATTCAGTAGAGTTGATATTTGTTTTAGGAGTAATTTTCTCTTCAGACGGGAAGTAGTCAAAAAATCAAGCGTCTCTTTCGCGAGAAAATTTTCAAAATTTGCAAAAAATCGCTGTCTTGTCCAGAATTACCCCCCTCCCCACCTGAGTCTAAATTTCCCCGTTTCCGGTCATTTTGGAGCCTATATAGAACCATTTTAAAAATTCTGGAGAAATTGAAAATCGCGCTGGAGACTCCAGACTGGTCAGAAGCAGTGAAATTTAGATGAGGGGGGGGGGAATCTTAGTTTCAGGACTTATTTTGATCATTTTTACTGATCAAGTACGCACTTGGAAATAAACAAAAACAAATCACTAAAATGACCAATTTTTGAAATTCCAAAAATTTTGGTTATGGAAGCTTTACACACCACGCTATTTTCAAAAATCGTGGTCCCGTTTCAATCAGATGAGGACTTTCGGGGGATTCCCTTGTAAGTCAAAAAAGCATTTCTGGTAAATTTTTAAAAATCAACTTTGGGTAAAAAAAAATAAAATTCAACGAATTGAGCTAGAAAGTTTAAATTTGGCATATAGCTTATTTTTGAACACAAAAATTGATTGAAAACGATTTCCAGCTTTTTTTTGAACAGTTCAAAATCCTGCAGCAATAATTTTTGTAAATAACTAATAGAAAAACAATTTCCACAAAATTACACCTAATCAGGTTAGAATATGAAAATATGATGAGTACACCAATACATTAAAGTTTCAAGCTTGCAGATCAGCTGGAGACAGTTTCGAGTCACCTTGGAGCCACCAGCAACATTTTTCGAATTCTGAATCCCCCCCCCCCAAGCAAAGGTTCATTTGGCTAAATTTTGTTGGAAAACTGATATTTTCAAAGTTTCCCTGAAAGCTCAAAGACGACTCGGAATCATCTTAGTCGATCTGTGAGGCTGAAAATGTGATATTTATATCAAATTCTAGCTCCCCAACTTGATTCGAAATAATTTTGGGAAAATTTTCAATTTTGAAAAATTTGTCGAAGGCTTCGATACCTACTTTCCAAAATTGCTCAAGCCAGCTTCTAATCAATTTAGTACGTCAAAGCTAATATCACAATTGAGCAAAGTTTCCACAAGTAACGTTTACGATAGATCAACACAAATTTTCTCTATTCAGCGTTCTGCTCCGTTCCGAAGACGTCAGCATAATTATCTGCAACGTATTCCAACGCCTGCAGTATTGCAGATAGGCAAAATTTTCAAGCAACGTTTTGTACAAATCTAATCAAACGTTATCGAAAGGGTTATATAAGCTAATTTCGCTTATACAGCATATCGAATACCTATGCCGGAATCTCGAGAGGTTTATTCGATAAACCACGAATAATGTACCTGGTAAACCTACATCATCGTTGAAAATACCCCACTCTGTGAGAACACGATGGTAAATTTTCACAATCGCCTTCTCTTTCGATGTTTTCTTCGTTCATGGTAAAACAATTCGTTAAGGAAACGCTTGGTTTTCGGGCACAGATACGTAATTATTACAGGATGTTTTAAAAATCAAATGGCGAAAACAACTGTTGTTTTGAGTGAATTTGTACACAACGCTATGGTGTCTTTGTGAAACACCCTACAACAGTGGAGACCTTTCTTCAAAGCTCCACAACACATAGGCTAAATATACGCTGTTAACACGCGAATTTCAGATTAATAGATGTAAATTTCGGGCATTGGCTGGAACAAAAGGCCTGCTTAGAGGTGGAGTAAGGGCATCGGAAGGGAAAATGGGACGAGAGCACCTTTAGCTATATACGTACGACGAGGACGTTTGTAAACAGGCGAACACATACGCACGAATTTAAATACTCTCTATACACAGGCGACGAGCTAGAAAAGCGGAGAAATTCGGCTTAATTTTCGAAAACCTCGCTGGCGTATAAGACGAGCGATGAAGAAGGTGGGCCCGGAGACTCAGCCGAGCCGCCGGGGAAAGCGAACTCAGCCTGGCGAGAAATAAAGGGCTAAATACTATACGCTCGACAAATCACCTCCGTGGCAAGTTTTCCATCATCGTGTACAAAACGGTGAAAACGCCAACTTATAACACACTGCGATGTACACAGATAAGACAATAAACGCGCCGTGCACGTCGCTGTCGCCGTCGCCGCCTGCGCCTTTTAAAACTAGGTCAAATTTTAGTCGAGTAGGAAAAGCCTCCTCCGTTCCGTTGCAAAACGGATTAATTTAATTTTCATTTACGTTCGTTCAACAAGTTATTACAATGCAGATCGTTAGCGTATTTCGACTAAATGGCGAATAATAAATAACAGCCTGAAATTATTACCCCGACGTCGCTTTCCCATCAGCCCCCTGGGCTTCCTCCGGCTCATCGACACCACGACGGCCAGCATGTAGTGTACGCGTTCTCTCCATTATGACCAGATGCTGTGTGGACGCCTCCTGCACCGCTTGATCTACGTACTAAACGAGTAGATATAGTGCTTTTATCTCTGTCCCACTCTTGTCTGTCTTTCGCCGCTCTCGCTTTTTTAAAAAAACCCATTATGGTCGACTCTTCCTCCTAAGCTGCGCCTCGAGCTGCCGACAAATTAATACTCTTATCGTAAACTCCACTACGGCGAAAGCACTCCACCATCTCCGCCGCGACCGCGCCGATGTGCATTATTTCGCGGCTATTCTCATTGATGAAGGCGTTATTTTACTATACGATACGAGCTTCGACTTTCCATAATATTTTACGTACACTCCACTCTCGCTTCTCTCTGTGGATCTCGAATCGAAAGATACCAACAAGATCGTCCCTCTACGTTTGCTTGGTTTCGCGAGTTGAACGATAGTGTCGAGGGAAAATTGAAATCCCCGTTTAGCCATTGAGGTATTTTCATTAAAACACCTTTGGGTACCACGTCGATACCTACTGGTTTTCCTTCGAAATCGTTATCTATACCCAATTTCAACAATTCGCTGAATTCATCTAATTCTGTGTAGTTGAAAAATCACACAATCAGGGGTAAAAATTTTAGGAAAAAACGACGGAAACTCAAGAAAAAATTCACGGAAAAAGTGAAAGAGAAATCCTGCCTCGTTCTTCAATTACCTGCTAAAGACATTATACTAGCTAAATATTTCAAATTTCAGACTTTTTTTTCACAAAATGAGATGTTTTGGAATCAAGTGGTTCCATGGAAAAAGGGCCTAAGTCAATTTTTTTTGGTTTTCCGATTTTCACAATTCTGAATACATACATTTAAAATTATTTTTATCAATAATTCCACCATACTCAGTGATATTGAAGCGTTCTTCCATGAAAAAAAACGTATTGGAAAATGTTTGCTGATGGAAAAAAATTTCAAAAAAAAAATATTGACCAAGGCCCCTTTTCCATGGAACCTCTCAATCTATTGTATCAATAGAAGAAGCCATCTGGTTTTTAGCCTTGAAATAGTTTTTGAGTGGGCAAAGGGGAAATTTAAAAACGACCCCAAAATACCCAACAACGTAAATTATAGGAGCTGGAATTCATTTCTCAGTTTTGGCGGATTTTTGACATTTCAAACTTGCCTCATTTCTTATGGAAGAGGATGAGAACCTTTTGAACTGGCACTCTCCGATTTGAACAAAACCAAGTTAGATCGAGAATGCATGTTTTAAAACCCCCACAGCCAAAATTTCAGGCCCTAAAGTTCGTTTTTGGATTTTTGGAGCAATTTTTGAGTAATTTTCAAACTTTTAGCTAAGTATAAACTTTTTTGATCAAAGTGAACTAATTTTAATAATTTCATCAATTGAACACTCACACATCAACAACTAGTATTTTAGGGCCATTCTGAAGCTTCCGGCGATTTTTCGAATTTCTACAAACATTTCGAGTTGCTGTGGATGAGTCAAAAATCAATTTCAAAACAAATAATTTTGGTTGGCGTTTATTGAGCATACTCTCGACTATTTTACGTAAATATCACGAAATTCCCAGAATGCCTCATCAAAAGTGAATTTTTGGCCAATTTTTAGACGAATTCCAGAAAAAATGAACAAAACATTTTTTTTAAAAGGTACATAACGAGCTATTTTTCGGGTAAAAATTTATTCTGGCGTGTTTACATAACCAAACGACTGGAAAACAATCAAAATGTGATCTTTAGGAGTCTCCAGCAAGTTTCAAAATTTCACCAGAAATTTAAAATCGTCCTCTAGAGACCAAAAAATTCAAATTGCGATTGTTTACGGATCGAGCCGATCAAATTTCGTGGCTCTTAAGTTTATTTTTGTTCTCTCTAGAGTCCAGAGCGATTTGAAATTTCTGCAGTAAATTGAAAAATCGCTGAAGATTCCAGAAAAGCCCAAAACTACTAATCGTGGATGAATGGGAGTTGAAATGAAGAAGGAAGAACCATGATAAATGAATAAAAAGTGATTTCCTTTGCTCAAAAAATTTATATTTCATGAGCAAGTTTAAAAATGGTCAATCCTAAAAACAGCCTTTTTGAATTTTCTAAATTTTCAAAAATTCGCCAAAAATCCAAAAATGAACAGCTTTAAGACTTAATTGGTTTAAACTCTATTTTTGACCTCCCGAGTACATTGGTGATGGTTTTGATTCTCCGGTTTTCGAAAAAAATACCAAGTAGGGTAAAAAGGATACTTAATAGATGGAAACAAATTTGGATTTGAACTGCCACAAACGGATTTTGAAAAAATATCATGGGTCTAAATCGATTAAAAAGGGTCACAAATACAATAAATCTGAATCAATTTTGAAAATTAGAGAACCTAAAAATTTGCTGGGGATTCCAGAAGGACTCGAAACAATCACCAATCGATTCGGGAGCCCGAAAATTAGGATACAGCAGTGTCAAATTTCAGCTTTTTTGTTAATTTCATCAAATTTTGATTTTTTGCGCCAGCCACTCTGACTTTTGAGAACCTGGGAAAAAAATTCACTCCACTTTCTGGTGTTATGTCAGATTTTCAAGAATTTGAAAAAAAAAAAATGTATCGACTTTTAGAGATGCTGACTTTTGAAGGTGCGAGAGGTTGACTTTTGAAAACGAAAAAAAAAGTAATTTTTCTGACATTATGTGTGATTTTTAAAAACGATGAATTAATCTTGTTGATTTTCTGACGTAATGACAGAAATTTGACCATTTTTTTTGTTTCATTTTCAAAAGTCAGTCTCTGAAACCGCAACGTTTGATCGTAAAATAAAATCAAAGAATTACCAAAATTACACCTATCAAACTTTTAAAACTGATTTTCTGATATTTTCCACACTTTTTTTTTTAAATTTGTAATTTCTAAACACCAAGTCAACTTAAGCAAAAAACATATCCATGATTTAAAACTTTCCTTGGAGAGGAGACTTTACATTCATTTTCATCTGGAATGGGCTAAAAATCTGGCATTTCAAAAAAATCACCACAAACCGTGAAATGAATTTCAGCAACTTGCGTGGTCATGAATTTGCGCTAATGATGCATTTGTGGGTCCTCATTATTGGTACCTGCTTAACATCCCTATCTGAAAAATCCAATCTTCTATTTCTTCCTCTTTTTATATGTAAAAATACATGGGAAGAAGCAAATTTTTTTTTTTTAAATTCAAATGTACCTCGTGATGTATTTATGGACATGCTCTTCAAAGTGATAAGTCCTAATCTCGATTCATTCTTCGATTTGAGCCAACATAAGAACCATCAGTTTTGAGATGAAATCTTCAAAAATTTTAACAATACCTACTTTCTAAAACTCTTTGATTCCGAAAAAACGAATTTTTGTATTTTTTAAAGACCCCCTAATCTTCTTTTCCGCAGTTCGACTAATTCTCGAAAATTTCATTCGAGAAAAAAAGCTGAATCATAAAATTTTCAGAGTTGGCAAACAGAGGGCCATCTGGCACTATTTTGAAAACAGTCTTTTTATACGATGTAATTCAATCAGATTGAAACTTTGCATGAATGAATAATTTTTGCCAAAGTAGATTACTCTCTCTTTATAGCCTTCAATCCCTTAAAACAAGTGCTTTTCAACAATTTCAGTTTGACTAATGTGAACATAATCTCAAATAGATATAATTGAATTTAAAAAAATAATAAAATAAAATAACACAAAAAATCACCAACTTCTTAAAATTATGAAACTTGATGGGTTATAGTTTTAAATTTCATTTTGATCTTGGAGCTCTGATTCACAAAAAGTGACTTAAGGCTCATTTATAATAGTAATAGAAAAAATAAATGAAAAAGTTGAATCTGTGGTTTTCAAAAGTACCATTTATACTGGTAATTGAAATTCTCCTATTACAAACCATAGATTCAAGTTTTTCATTTATTTTTTTTGTGAATTTCTATTACCATTATAAATGAGCCTTTAGTTTCTCAATCAAATGACGCCCAGCAGTTCGAATTGAATATTCAAAATGCAACATTCTATCGATCGAAAATCAATCCAATACGAATTCACACGCCCTACTTTATTATTGACCAAAAACCATAATATTGTTCATTTTTTAGGCAGTAAGGTTTTACGTAAGCACGCCTTTTTCGTCATTTCAATTCACACATTATCGCAAATGGCTCTAATTGACATCATACACCACGCAATACATTTTCAATTTCATTCGAGTCTAATATTATTTTTAAAAAACATCGAAAGATACTTCAATACGCATCAGTTCACTTAACCAAACATAAAATCAACACATGAATTTTACAAATCGATAAGTAAACGACCATTTATGTATAGCTCGACGTCATATCTTACACGTCTTATCATATATCGTTCATTTCAGACATTTTTAAAAATAGAAATAGTAGACAAACCGGTCGATAAATTTTTCTTATCAATCCTGGTATACTATACACATTACGAGTTTACACTGCATAATACTCATCGTCATGTCAGAGAAACTACATACGAGTATGGGTTAAGGTAGGTAATAGGTATACAATACCTACACTAATACAGTAACCCACTATACGTTTACGTATATCTATCTAATACCACAACACCAGGTCATATGATGAAGAGGCAGAGGAACTTTATCGCGACTCGACTAACGTCATTACCAGTAATCGGTTAATCTTCAATACCCTACGTAAATTAAGCGGTTAGAAAAGCATCTTTCATCTCACACATTTCGTATAAACGCGATAGAGCGCGAACGATTTATACATACGATGACGTGAAAATGAGAGAAAAAACTCTTTACCGCATTATTCGAAAATCTAATACAGACGAGACGTACCATGACTGCAATGGAGACTCTCAAGTACCAATTTCACCAGCATTGGACGAATTCAATACTAGATATCAATAAATTTCGCTCGTGCTATCAGCACAATCACCTTAGTAGCTAATTAGCGTGAAAAATTAACAACATTACGAGAGATTTACACATTTAAAAATATTTAATCGTATACACGCGTGTTATGTTGACGTAGGTAGGTATTGTAGATACATGAGTTATATTTCTTCCTTAAAAGAGACGAAAAACCTGGGGAAGGCCAACCGAAAAAAAGGAAGAAAGTAGAAGATTTGTGTTGCATTGATAAGAAAGATGGACCCTTACTCGATGGCCAATAAATAACGAGTAAAAGCGAGATAAGAAAGGGTTTAGCACCAGCTGCGATGCTTCTTTGGTCGAATTTCTCAAGCACAACTGAATTCATGGGGGAACAGTCGTCATTCTTTTTGAAAATTGAGGATTTCCTCGAAACCAATCATGTAGATTTACAAAGTGAAATTTAAAAATCCAACAGCACCTAATATTTTCATTCATTCATTCATTTTTAGATTTCGACACTCAACAAAGAGACTTTTGGAAAACTGAAAACTATTTCTGGTTAACTGAATAGTGAACTGAAATACGTATAAAGTAAAAGTTCAGAATTTTTCAAATTTTTCTTCTAAAAATTCAGTTTTATAATTCCATCAAATCGCAAGGGTTGTGGGAGGGAAGAGGGAAGAGGGAGGGGGAAGGAACGTCTTACCCCAGAATTTTGAGTAAATTTGAAATCAGCGTCATAAAAAACATATCCAATGAATACACAATCCCACAGTTTTTGTTTATTTTTTTGTTGGGGGGGGGGGTAAAAATTTTGGAAATTGGTTTTGACGGGCTTCAGAAGTATTTTTATCTCAAAAATAAATTGATTTTCGATATTTGCACTATCAAAAACATGAACGAAACGTCACTCGATTTTTTAAATTTCTTGGATTTTCATGCTAATTTAACCAGTTAAATGGGGAATTGGAGAGGTTGTATCCCAAAAATAAGTTGATATTCGAAATTGCCATCAATGAAAACTTAACAAACGATATATTGCAATACCCACTTATTTTCTATCAATTTTGCCCAAAACTGGGGGGGGGGCGAGGGCCGGACGTCAACCTCCGTGTTTCCTGAATCCGCCCCCCAAGCTATACTCAATGGTTACCTACCGATAAAAAGATGTACTTACTTGGTTTTTCAGATTTTTAAATGAGTCTAAAAAGCTTTTTGTATATTTGAAAATTCAACTTTTAGCAAAAAAATCCAACTTTTCAATTTTTGGGAATTTTTCAAAAAAGTTTCGAATCTATTTTACCCAACAAAGTAGGTATCCCAATCGACAGAGATTTTTTTTGAACCTTACGAAGCTGAATCGAAAAACCATACAAAAATACATCACCACCCACAATTTCGGATCCAAAACCCATTTTCGCGATTTTTAGCGAATTTAGGAAAAATCATTCAAATTTGGGCCACAAATATGACAAAATAAAAATTTCGCAGAATTAACCCAGGAAGCTTAAATTTGGTACCTATACGTACCTAACTTATTTTCGACCTCTCAAATTAATTGAGAACGGTTTCGAACTAAGTACATATTTTGAGCAGTTTTGAAAGCTCCCCCCTCCCTCCCCAGGTTTTTGAAAACTGAAATTTCTACAAAACTTTACCAATTGGTTGAAAGATAAAATTTACAATACTGTACGCTAATTCCAACGTGCTAGGTCGATTGGAAGTATTTTCAAAGCGTTCTGGAGACTCCAGCTATATATTATTTTGAAAATTACAAAAATCATAAAAAGCCATAACAACGATCCAAATTAATTTTAGAAAGTAAAAAAACGAGTTTTGAATTATTCCAAAATGATTTTCTGCCAGTTCGGAACTGAATATTTCTCCAAGGATTTCATGATGGAAAATTTGAAAATTTTAGCTGGAAGCTACAGAACAGCTTGCACCCACCTCTAATTGACCCAGCACATTGAAAAGTGAATTCAAGATTTCTCACTTCATTGAATAAAATTTTGTGGAAATTCCAACTTTCAAAAGTCTCAGAACTGCTTAAAATGATTTGAAACAATTTTCAATCGATTTGACAGGTCAAAAATAGTGTAGATAACCAAATTTGAGCATTTTGGGTTAATTTATTAAAATTCTGATTTTTCCTATTTTTGGCCATTAGATTTTCAATAATTCGCCAAAATTCGAAAAATGCACTTCAGCACCTAAAATTTTGGGTGAAGTGATGTATTTTTGTATGCTCTTTCTATTCAGCTTTGCCAAATTCAAGCCAACTTTGAAATTTCAGGGTACGTATTAACTCAACTTGAAAAGTGGTGAAAGTGGATGTGTGGTAAAAACAATAAAAAAGTAAGGTAGTGAATTCTGTCGAAGTTTTGAGAAAAAAAACGAGAAAACAAAAAAATCCCGAATACGTAAACTATTTTCTAATAAAGTTTTTTTTTTTTTTTTGTAAAGATTCAAAACACAGATTTTTTCCAATTCGAAAATTTGAATTTTTTTGTAAATATTTAACCTTGTTCATCCGGAATATCGACGAATGTGCTTTAAAAAAATTGGCAGAATTAAATCGATCTTAATTTTGACATTGCATACGTAGATTGCTCACAAATACGTAATGATTCGTATCGTATACACTCGTATCTCCCTAAATTATCTTATTTTGCAGTTCCAAAAGTATAATGACGCATCGCATGAGTTATTATCAGGTACATTTTCATGAAAATGAATAGGATTGGGGCTCATTATCGTCGTACAAAGACGTCAGTATACGAGTATGTGTATTTTTTGCAACTCTAATAGTGAATTCGTGGAATTTATCCTTCTTACAATAGTATTGGAACTGAATTGAAACTATCGTCGAATGAGCCATTAATTTGCACAATTTCAAATGCGTTCATTTTCATTTTTAGTTCTTCAGATCATAAGTTCATTTTGAGATCAAAATTTACAGAAATATTTCTTAAAATGTTTAATTGAAAAATAAGTTGTTGAAATTTTCTGCTCCCTTGATAGAATTTAGAAAAATTTCCGATTTCAATTTTGTAATTTCTACCCCCTTTTCTTTTTTATAATTACTGTACAATCTTTATTCTTTACTGCCACTTATGAGTACAACACAGAACTGTTAAATTCGTCATTACTTTCCTCCTTTCAAAATTCCCACTCAAATTGGTTGGCTCGCTCGTGATTTCAATATGAATTTTCCTCTTGGGTCCACGCAGTTTCCGTTTGTTAGCCGAAAACGTAGGTATCCCAGACCCACGTCGCTACACTACTCGTAATAAATATAGGACGAAATATATAGTCTAGAATTTCATAAGGTGCGAAATGAAGCTTATAACGACGGAGGTAAATCTATCCCTTTTTTCATTTAACCACCGCCTCGGTCTCATTTACGTAGCACCACCAGCTAAGCCGAATAGTCCACTTATCAGGTAAAATAATCGTTACACGGTTTCTCTGTGCCGTCCTCCGAGAGCCTCTTCAGTCTTCAGCTCATCATCATCATCCTTCTTATTACTTGAACCACCAACGCCGCCGCCGCCACCGCCGAACAAACGCTCTCGTATAACAATCTGTCATCGCATCTTGAACACGACGTACGGCGGCGGCTCCTTTACCGCATTTTAGCGTCCTTTCATTAAGCTTTGCGTTAATAATCGCGGTGTTTAACGTAGCCATCGCATCGTGTATAACCCTTTCTATTTCCACTTCAAAGTTATACAGCCACACCATCTCACCTATACCTACTCGTACCTACATTGTAGCTATATACCGATAAATATTAGCGTTAATTTATCGATGTTCGAAGGGACACCCTGTATGTACTTTGGGCAGACGTGCCATGTAGGCTGTGTTCGTTTTTCGCTGCAATATATCGTTCTCGTGATATAATTATCGCGAAAACTCGCCTTCGTCGTCGTGGTTGGTCGTTCTATAAAGGATCTAATTTCGTTGACAAATGGTTTTGGTGAGCGGGAAAAAACCGATAGCTCATATTTTGTCCATTATAATATACAACCTGTATTCCTCGCGTATATTCAATGTACGTCGAGTAGAGGGTAAACGAGGAGTAGAGTTGTAGCTCGTGAGGTAGATAAGTTGGCTAAAGTGAAATTTTTCGGGGTAAAGTTTCTGCGCCCGAGTTTTGCTATAGTCGACGACAACGCAGCCTGGCTGCCAAGCAAGCCTTTCGCTGATTTATTAATATCTCGCGGCAGTGTTTGCAGAGTAAGGGCGATATGTCCACGAGCGAGCTTTTCCCAGCAAAATGTGCACGTTCGAGTTTTAAACAGCGATGTATTATCTGTTTTAATATATTTTTTTCTCTCGAATTTATGCGGGTGCTTTTCGTTTTTGGAAAGATTTTCTTCTGCTGGGGAAGTGAAGCTATTGTGGACAGGTATGAGGCGATGTGTCAGTTTTCATTTTACGTGCCCAAACATTCAATTTTTTATAAAAATTGAGCCCGTTTCAAATGGCGCCCAAGTCGGTAATAAAAGCATTACCATCGTGTATACAATTTTCTGCTCAAATTGATGAGTAGAACACGTGGTTTTGATATTTCAAGTCGTATCCGATTCACCCTGTATTTGCAAAATGGCGAGCAAAAAAAAATTGAAAAATTTGAAAATTTGCTACCATATGACGACAGACAATTTCAAAGTCACAAACAATTATTTTTATAAAGAAAAATTCGAAATTTATTCCAATCGCATCAAACAAATTGAAATTATGAAACAAGGAAAGGAACACTTTGGTAACCTTTTGAGCTATTCGTGTGAACCAAAAAAAAAGAAGTCAGACGATCTATTGAAAGCGTTGGGCAAAAAATTGGACTTCAAAAGAACTTTTTTCAAACACTTCACGACGTTTTTTTTGGGATGGCGGGGTGAGGAGGGAGGGGGGTAGGTCAACATTTTGCAGTAATGTTCCATTTTTTCAATATCTTTGGACGTTTCAAGATACGAACCTATGGACTATGGAGTGATCCAGACAATGAAGTTGAAGCGACAAACCATGAGGAGAACAAGTATGAGCCATTCTCTTGGGAAGAGCTAGATGGAGCCTTGAAAAGCTCCAGAAATGGAAAAGCTCCAGGCAGCAATAAGTTACCAACAGACTTTATTCAAGAACGCCACAATAACTGTTAAGAAGAGACCGCTAGCTTTCTACAATAAAATACTATCAGCTGCTGCCATACCCAAAGACTTCCATACTGCAATTGTAATACCCATTTTCAAAAAATGTGACTGAAATGATCCAGGAAACTACCGTGGAATTAGCCTACTAAATGCTGCTTACAAAATACGAGTACATCTTACAAAGATGCTAGCGAGAAGAATCCAGAGCCATGCGGAGCTAATAATATTGGAATGCCAAAATGGATTTTGAAAGGGAAGATCATGCATAGATGAGGTATACGCAACAAAGCTGCTGATGGAGAAGAGATGAGAATATAACCTAGAAACCCACATGTGCTTTGTTGATCTGGAGAAGGTGTACGATTGAGTAAGAAGGAAGAAGTTGTTTGAAATCCTGAGGAAAATCAAAGTTGACGAACAAATAGTACGCTTAATTGGAACCATGTTGAAAGCAAAGAAGATAGGAAGAGGAGTAAGACAGGGATGCCCAATGCCATGTAGTCTGTTCAACATCTACTTCGACAACATTATCCAAGAATGGCTGAAAACCAAGCCAAAAGGGCTAGACATCAATGACACCCATGTCAATACCCTGCTATTTGCTGATGATCAGGTGGTCTTTGCTGACAACAAAGATGACTTGCAGAGAGCGATGCACAACCTTCAGAAAGTAGCTGAGAAAATACGGAATGAGAATCTTGTCGTCAAAAACAAAAGTGATGGCCTTTGAGGGGAAAGAGCCAATACGCAGTAAAATTTTTGTAAATGGACTGCCAGTGGAACAAGTTAAAAGCTTTAAATATCTCGGATGTGAGCTATCATATAAAGGAGAAGTCGACACTCAACTCAAGATCAACAAATTCCTGAGAGTAAGTGAAGCGATAAACTGAACCATTCCTCCAAGAAAAGTCAAAAGCAGAGTAACCGCAGCATAAATGAGATTCATGCTAGTTACGGCAGGATATACAAGACGAGATAGGAAAAGGAATGAAGACATCCTGAAGGGGCTAGGAGCAGAGTCAATCATTAGATGAGTGAAAGATTACAGAAAGAAATGACAAAAATACGTTGATAGAATGCCTGATGAACGGTCTCCTCGAAAAGTCGAAGAATACACTCCAACTGGCAGGAGGAGCAGAGGAAGACCGAAGAAGAAACTTGATGATACATGGGCAAGCAATTCTTCTACAGTTTCCCAGATGGGCTAAACAGCTCACCGTGTCAAAGTTCAATGATGATGATGACAAAAAAATATAATTAAACTCCAAAAATGGATTAAAGTATTTTTTTTTTCAAATTGAAATCTGTAAGAATTTTCCCCTTATTTCAAGTAGAGCTGAAATATCCAGGTTTTTTTAAAACAAAAACTAGCAACTTTGGATACTGAGAGCAAAAAAAAAAAAAAAACGGAAGAGAAATTTTCAAGGAGTAAGGAATGAGCTGGGTATAGTTTCATTTTCACGAATATTAAACACATGAAAGGTATACATACTTTTTTAGTTTTTCTCATCCTTTATAATGTACATATTTATCTTGTTTAAAATTCATTACTCACCTGAAACAAAAAGAAAACGATTCATTCATTAATTGATTGGTAATAAAATTACAAAATTCACAAGGAATATACGCAAATATAATACGAGTAGTATAAGTATTGATATTTTGCTGGGTTGCAGAGTTGCACATAATTTTATGCAGGAGTTGGCTCCTATCAAAGTGACGACAGGAGGAGACTGAAAAGAGACTCCATACAATGGATCTCCTGAGTCTCTAAATGCACTAGTTACTATCCTGATATCAATTTTATTGTAAAATTTGTAAAGTGTTCTAATGTGATAAATTTAGGTTAATGAATTATGTTCAGTTCCTCAAATAAACATACGAAAAAAAAAAAAAAAAAAAAGGAGTTGGCTCCTTCACACCTGCTTATATGTAGTTCACATTTCTAACATAATGTTCACATGATCAAACTGTGATGAAATTCTTTTCACAGGAGGGCATAAAAAAATCACAACTTTATAGGGTGTCTCCAAAAGCTCACAAATGAAATTTGAAAAATTTGTACCATAAAAACGTAGGGTATGTGTCCTTTGTCAATTTGACCAACAAAAAAAAATGCAATTTTAGATCTTTCCACATAATCTACCCACCCAACAACTCAGGAAAATACCATTAATTTGCTCCCAGTCCACTAGAGGGTGGGCTAGGGGGGTTCTCTATGTTTGCACTTTCCTTGAGCACTCCACTTTGGAGGCTTATAATTTCGCTGCTACAAAACTTGGCTCAAAAATGATTTCACAGTTTAAAAGGACATCTAAATTGGATTCAGAAACGTTCATTAAAGTGTTCAAAAGTTGACAGTTGAACTTTCAATTTTTAAAAATTGACCCTTCAAATAATTATATTCTACCGAAACTCTCATTCATACATTTTATTCATCACATAATATGCTACCCTTTATTAAATGAGGTTATTTCCAAATTCCAACCCTTTCCAGTCTCACAAAATAAACTCCATAGAAGCCCTCAAACACACAAACAACATCGATTCGCGCACCACAGCGCTTCTATACGCGTGGCACTCCAAAAAAAAAAAAAAAAAAAAAAAAACAGAGTGAAAAAAAAGTGAGAGCAAAAGCTCAACGTGTAGCGGCGAAGTCAACGAAAACATGGAAAATTTATCGCAACACGTCGATTACGATGGCATTAGCATAATGAAATAAATTAAATTGTCACAATCGAATAAATTACATTCGCCTCTTGTCGGATGACTCTTCTCTTATAACAACCTGTCTTCTCGCCAAAGCATCACACACACAACAGTCAACACAGCACCGTTCGACACGTGAAAAAGAAATCTGCGCGAATCGTCGTGTACTTAGCGACAATAATACGAATATAAGAGGAGGAAAAAAAAGCACCATTGTCCCGTCTGCTGCTCCTTTCAGCCCTTACAAGTACCCGGCTTACATTATTAACATGAAACGTCGCCAAGAAAAAAAATTCCTCGAGAAAAATCTCTTCTCGAAAACGAAAAAACATGCGAGTATCATAGTGATTATAGCGCTGAAAAAAAATATACCAGAGAAAGAGACACGATTCGCACAGTTCAGACCACCCATTTAGAAGAGGAAAAAATCGCTAAATTTCGCGAGACCGATAAAGACACAGCGAGCAGGGGAGCAGAGAGAGGCGACAAAGAAGAACATGTACCATATATACAATCGAGAGATGCTGTACATGTGAACTGAACCCCCACAAAAACAAAGTAATCAAAGTGTACACACGAAAGCGAGCAAATAAAAACACGCATAACACGATTCATTTATTTTTTCTCCTCGTCCTCGTTCGTCTGGTGGTTCCCTCTAACCCTCTCGTCGTTATTTGGTTTTCAACGCGTAAACGAGCTCGCATACAATTTATATATACAGTGAAAAGAAGATGAAACAAATTACCATGCACTTGACACAGTACATTGGTTAAAGCAATAAGACCTAAAAAGCTACCTATTCTTTCTCGTCGACTCATTTTCATTTCAAAAAAAGAGTTCAATATACTCTGAAATGCGACAGCATTCGGCGAAAATGGTTTGAAAAATATTACAGACTGCGAGTTGAAACAACGAGATAAGTGTAGAATAATTTAAAATTGCCAAAAATCATCGATCAATTTCTCACGTTTCTCGATTCTCGAGATGAATTATTTTCAGCGAAACATTTCGATTCCTCCAATTTCAATCCTTTTCACGTCGTTGACCTTCGTATCGTTCTCGAATACCAAGAAAGAATATCGAAGGACGTCAAACACGAGTCTTGTAACGTCATTCGAGAAAATTCACGCAGCCTCCTATACTTAGTCCTCCGCACCATCGCTATTCGAATTAAATTGAGCAACGTTGAAAGCAGTGCGCAAATTTCCATATTCGATGAGATTTTTTCATTTTATTTGAAAAAGAAACAATGAGAAAATAAGAAATTCAGTATGAGCTAATAAACTCGGCTGAAAAAAAAGAATGGAAGCGTTGTCTCCTTTTATGTATTTTACTAAAGAAGGGGATGAAAAAATCGAGAAATCCTATAATTTGCACTGAATAATTTCCGTCGTTGTTTTACCAAGTGGTAGATTTGTTCGATAAAATATATTGCATCGTAAGATTTGAAGTGAAAAAGACGTTGGAAATTGAAAAAAAATTCGACGTTCGACAATTAAATCAACTCGTGCATTTTGATCAATTCAGTTTCGAAGCTTGAAAGTTATGCAAATGAGCAGAGAATATTGAGTTTTTCTTTGTGCTTATTAATACTGAATTCTGCGACTTGAATATCTAAAGCATTTCATTCGGATCCGATCAAAATGTCACCGAATTTGATTCTCATTCTAGCTATAACGCCAAGTTTCCCAGAATCTAGATGAATTAAAATTACCAAAAATCCATTGAATATCATCAAAACGGAATAAAATTCATTAAAACTAAATAAAGTATCACCAAAAATTGTTGAACTGGCATATCAACTTTTGAAAATGACCATAAATTGATTTTTAAAAAATCAACAATATTAAACAAAGTTTACAAAAAATATTCAAGAATTCGTTGAAATTCAATAAAATCAATTAAAAATGACTAAAATTTGATACGAATCTTCAAAAATTTGAACAAAATCTAATATAACAAAAAACTTGTGAAAAATAACAAAAAGTTTATAAAAAAAAAAACATGAAAACCAAATGAAATTTGTCAAAAAATTAATCACAAAAATTTGCCAAAATTAATTGACAAAAGTACACAAAATTTGGCAAGAATTGCTCAGAATTGAAAAAACTCAGGAAGAATGAAAACGACCAATAATTGAATAAAATGTCTCAAAACCCATCAAAATCTTGCAAAAATTGCCCAATTTATTGAAAATTTCCAAAAAAAAATCAATTAATATGGGATAAAATGTCAATAAAATTGCATCAGAAATCCAAAAATGGCAAAACTGACAAATCAGTCTTTAGAAGCCATAAATCGACAAAGAATCGACAAAAATTCATTGAAATATCCCAAATACAATTCAAAATGACTAAAAATTATTATTGTATTAAGTTAACACAAAATTTGAATAAAATTCAGTAAAACAAAAAAAAACACTCAAATAAATTGTCGCATCAGTGATTTTCATCACTGATAACACGCATCAGAGATTTTTTTTTAGTAATTTTGGTCTCTGATTTCATTGAAGGTGAAATATTTTCTCAGATTTCTGCCTTCTACCGAATGATAGAGATTTTCACTGATCTTCATTCTCAGCAATGCATCAGTGGTTTTGATTTCTGATTTCATGCATCAGTGATTTTTTTTCTTAATGCGTGGATGATTTTTTAGAACTCAGATTTCATTTGGATCGAATTTTTCCCTGATTTTTGCCTTCCCCACAATGACAGCGATTTTCAGCTATTTTCTCGTTGGAAATATTGGTTTTCAGCAATGCATCAGTGATTTTGATCGCTGATTTCACACGTCATCGATTTTATCACTAACTTTGATCAATGATTTCACTCACAGGCAGTAATTTTTCCTGATTTCTGCCTTAAATTGAATGATAGCGATTTTCACCAAGTTAAAATGCATCAGTGATTTTGATCAGTGATTTTTTTCAGTCAGTAATTTTGGTCTCTGATTTCATCAAGGTAAAACATTTCTTCTGATACATTGGCCTTCTATACTGAGTATTGGTGACTTTCACCAATTTTTTGACGAGGGACATGTCATTCTCAGTAATATGTACATCAGCGATTTTGATCACTAGCTATTTTAGTAAAGCATTGGTGATTTTGATTACTGATTTCACATATTCTGATGTCTGATTTCACTTTGCTAAAATTTTCCCCCGATTCGGGTTTCCCACTGAATAACAATAATTTTCATCAATTGTTTAAGATCACAGTGAAAGATGTGATTTTCAGAGATGAATCACTGATTTTCTGAGTGATTCTGATTATTTGATCACTGATTTTTCTGGGCTACAGCTTTTTTTTCCCAGAGTTCATTTTTTCAAAAATGAGTAAGAATTTTTTAAAATAAATTGTTGATTTTTTGCCTCCTTTTTCCTTTCCTAAAACCTACTTTCTACAGAGAGATTATCAATTTTGAACAAAACCTTTTCAAAATGATACAACAATCCTTAGCAAAAAGACATCATTCACACAAACTCGTACACAATAACTTCCTTCACTCTCATCATTTTCATCTCAATATTCACCCCCCCCAATCTTTCCACGCTGCTTAAAATCGCCTTTATTTTTCTCGTACCTTATTCGTCTTCTTTATAGTAAATTACGATATTACAGCACACATCGTTTTCCGTTGCAAAGCTACATTGAAAATATACGAAAGATATATAGGTCAATTTTTGCATTACTCCTGGTTAACTCTATAATCTTATTCTGTACGAATTGGATTCCCACATACTCAAAACATTTCTATTCCTCTGCATAAGCTCACACAGTCCGCGAGAGCAACGCAGATAGAAATACAGAATACGTAACCGCGCTATCGAACCCTCAATACCCCATTTGCAACTTTAAAGCCGCCGTTATAAAAACACAAACGAGTACGATTTTAGTGTAGGAACGTACCCCAAAACGAAAATATACCATAAAACACATACGCGCAGAAAAAGGAATAAGTGAGAAGGAGATAGGAAGAGAGGTAGAAGTAGAAATAAAACGTATACGAAGAAATTCGCATACTTATATAATAAAAAATTGGCTTCGCGTTCATTTATTATTATTTTTCTCCACGTACTACATAAGTATATAGGTATTTCATTTTTCACTATAATACTGTAGAAGAGAGGAAGGAGAGAAAAAATATAATACCTACGTATTCGTACATTTATATTATGAACGAGATATACCGCGCAATTTCCGCTTTTATACATAAATTCATATCGTGTATACGTTCACTTGGTTTTGTGCATTGTGTAAATGTGTATCGAAGATATTCTGATTCAATGCTTCTGACCAATATGGGGAAAAAAGTGGAGAAAATTCGATACACGGATTGCAGGTTATTGAAAAAAAAATAACAGAAAAACAAAGGATAAGATTAATACATAGCACGTATTTTTACACCCGATTTGAGACATTTTTTTCAGATTTTCATTGTGAGATGTTCAAAAAAAAAAGATTTCTCATTCGGAAATTTACAAAAGAAGTCAAAATTCTCTTAGGTAACGAAATACTCGGATAATTCTTTGCCAATTTTATGGGTTCTTATTGCCAAATATCCTCTCTCATGCAAATATTCATCAAAAATGCAGTACAAGCTCCTTTCCCTTCCCGTCTGTATACTTCAATATCCAAAACAAACTCATTTTTCAAGCAAAAAAATTTCATATAAAAATCCATACAACACCGCGAACAAGACAGACACCTAGAAAATGAGGGAAAAGTTATACAAAGAAGCCCGCAGAATCCTTTTCATGTAGAAAATCAGTAGACAAGATAACTGGACGTATGAGGACGCTGGCAAGCCAGGAGAAGCAAGAAGAAAGGTGAAAAGGAGGGCGCAGCGAGGAGCGAGGTAAATACTTGGCAAAGTTCTTTTTCATTTCCAACTTGATACGTTCTACTTGTATGTAAGTAGGTAAGGTATACACACAACAGAGTGTAGAGTATTCATTACCAAGACCTTTGATTAATACGACTATAAAAAGTATACCGTTTATGTATAAAAGACCGACCTACGTTGACCGCGACCCTCGCACACGACGAATAAAAATTACCTCTATTTTTCTCATCTTTTTTCACCGAGTATACGCGTCGCTTCTATACTCGTATGCTGCTGTGATTCGCGTTTTTAGTCGAATTTCTTTAGCATCGTTATATTCTTTTGTAAGGTCACAAGATTTTCCTAACCGGATAATCTTCATTGCACTCTTTCGATTCTGCATCAACGAAAAATAAAAGAAATTGACTGAAATTTAGTGAATTCCTGCGAAACATCAGCGATTTTTCACCAATTTTCAGAAGGAAATATCAATTTTCAGGAAATACATCAGTGATTTTTCAGTGACTTTGATCACTGACTTCTTTAGTTTTTTCCTGATTTCTAAATTCTACCCTCGGCTGAATAATAATTTTCACTAAATTTTTAGCAAGAGGTTGATTTTCTGAAACGCATCAGTGATTTTTATGACAGATTTTTTACATCAGTGATTTTGATCACTGATTTTACTTGGATGAAAATTTTCCCTTGATTTCGGAGTTGACAGCCATTTTAACTTTTAAGCAACGTTTTCTACCAAAGTATTTTCATTTTCAGAAATCCATCAGTGATTTCGATCACTGATTCCACGCATCAGTGATATTTCAGAACTGTTGATCTCTGCTTTTCACTCAGGTAAAATGTTTTCTATGAGTTTTACCTTTATCGGAATAAAAATTATTTTTCATCATTTCTTTTTAGCAAGGGATACTCATTTTCAGTAATGCATCAGTGTTTTTGATCACTGATCTCCTGCATCAGTGATTATTTTTCAGTGGTTCTGATGACTGTTTTCTCCTGAGTAAAATTTCCCCCTTAATTTCAGCTCTTAACGAAATAACAGCGCTCTTCAGTAATTTTCTACCCAGAGATCTGATGCATCAGTGATTTTGATAACTGATTTCATGCATCAGGAATTTTTCAGGAACTTCGTGTACTGATTCCACTGAAGTGGATTTTTTTCTGTCTGTTGAGTGATAGCAATTTTAACTAAAATTTGTTAGCAGGGTATATTGATTTTTAGTAGAGTACTGAATGCATCAGTAAGTTAGATCAATTTAGACCATTTATGTTTTACGAATCAGTGATTTTTTTTCAATAATCTTGATTACTGATTTTATTCGGATGAAATTTCTTCCATAATTTTGAGGCTTCCAAAAGACGATTGAGATTGTAATCTATTTTTAAGGATGACACTGATTTTATTACGAAATGCATCAGTAATATTGATAACACTGATTCGAAGATTTCTGAGTTTCATCAAAAAGAATGGCTTTTGTACCCGGTTCTTTTTGCAGCGGACATTGATTTTCAGGAAAAATTCATCAGTGATTTTGATTTTAGATAACAGATTTCACCGAATCAGTGATTTTTCAGTAATTTTGATCACTGATTTCACGAATCAGCGATTTTTCAGTAATTTTGATTACCGATTTTACAAGGTTAAAATTTTTCCTCTGATTTTTTGGCTTTCACTGAAGAAGAGAGGGATTGATTTTCATCAATTTCTGATTTTCACTATGAATGCATCAGTAATCCTGATCACTGATTTCTGAGTTTCATCAGATGATCCAAAAATAAGAATTCTGAATGTGAATGCAGACAATTTCGATGACGTACATGGGATAGGATGCCTCGAAAATTATGAAGGTTTTTTTTGATGAACTTATGATGAACGAAACATTTTTGTCTCCTACTGCTCTTCCTCCTCCACCCACAAACATGAAAATTGTGATTTTGATCGAAAAAATTTCAAATTTTTCTCCTATATTTAATCTGTAAGCCATTACCATCGGTTCAAAATGATTGAGGAAGTCCAAAACTCCTTCAAGAAAATTACATCAACATGTTGAAATCTAACTTTGAAAATAATATTTTTTCCTTTCTTCAATCTTAAAATAAGCACAAAATTACGCGAGCGAAATTGACAAAAATTTTGGCGAAATGGCCTTTGTTTAAATGTCTGATATCATTAACACAATTTAGAATTACCTATACTGAAAATTAACGAAACATTGCAAAATTTGAATAAAATATCCCAAAAAAAATCATAAAATTTTAAAAAATTTGTAAAAAAGTATGAAAAATTGATCAAATTTTGTCAGAATGGAACAAAATTCATCAAGCTATCGAAAAAATTAGCATAAAAACAGTAAAATTGACGTAAAAATCATGAAAAATTACAAAAATTCATGTACTTGAACTAAAATTTAAGTAATGAAAAAAATGCCAAAGACTGCTGAAAAAATCATTAAAACTCATTAATAAGATGACCTTGAGTTGAAAAAAATGCATTGAAATTTGAGGAAAACCTCGCAACAGTTGAGTAGATCACAAGAGATCAAAATAAGTTACAGAAGAGAAGTAGGAGAAGTTGATATTAACACTGAAAAAAGCCCAAACAAATTGGGCCAAGAAGTGCACTTTTCAAAGTTTATTTTGAAAAAAATCCAGTAATTATTGTCGATGGACTATTAAATTTTTTGACTATAGAAGAAAAATTGACCCCCGTGTAGGGACGGGTCAAGAATATCCTTATGGTACCCTCTGCCTGTCGTAAAAGGCGACTAAAAGAGGACCAGGCAAGCGCGGAGGCCTAGATAGCAGCCCTATCACCGTGATATATCTGGCATGGCTGGTAACCAAGTCAGACGAAAATCAGCCTTACTCAAAACTCACAAACAACAGGAAATGGATGGAACTATGGGATCCCAGGCGGAGGTGAACCCCTGGTTAAAATAAAAACGCACGCTAATGAAAGGAAATACAAATTCGGAAACTGGAATGTAAGAGGATATGCAGCCAAGGAAGCAGAAATAAATGGAATTCTAAGCAGCAGAAATATAGACTTTGCCGTGATGTCTGAAACAAAGAAGAAAGGAAGTGGAACAATAGAATCTGGAAATTACATCGTTATCTACAGTGGAGTCGACAAGAAAACTAGAGCTGCAGGCGGAGTGATGTTACACATACATAATAAACACCGCGAAAACATCGACTCATACAACATATGGCATGAAAGAATTGTATCAGCAAGGATGAGATTGAAAAAAGACTTTCTTACAATAATCGGAGTATATGCACCAGAAGAGGGAAGAGAGGAACAAAGCGAAGAGTTCTACGAGCAACTACAGAGGGCAGTACAAGCAGTAAATCCAGAAGATAAATTGGTAATAGCAGGAGACTTGAATGCTCAGGTAGGAGATAAGCGTGTAAAGACAGTAACTGGTATGTATGGAACAGAAGGAATGAATACAAATGGGAAGAGACTGATAGATTTTTGCACTTTCAACGGATTAAGAATCATGAACACATTCTATCAACACAAGAAAGATCACAAGATGACATGGAGCAATACAAGAGGACAAAGCTCAATGATCGACCATTTCATAGCCAATGAAAATGCTGCAAAGAAATTCTTGGATATAAGAACATACAGAGGCCTAGAAATAGGCACTGACCATCATTTTGTTCAAGGAGTAATGAGAATGGAAACAACAAGAATACCAGCAAGGAAAAATGAAAGGAAGATCAACACAAGAGCCCTGGATGACCCAACCAACCAATGGCTGTACCAAAGACGGATGAACATCATTAGTCAAGAGATACCAGCAAGCCAGGACATAGAAGAAGAATGGAAAAATATCAAATCCATTGTGACAAAAGCGGCAAAAGAAAGCTTAGGAATGGTTCCTTGCAGAATTGGGGCAAAGCGAATAAAGAATTGGGACAACAAAATCCAAGAACTCATACAAAAGAAAAGACAGGCATTCAGAAAATTCATGAGCACAAAAAGCGAGGTTGATGGTGAAGAATATCGAAAACAGTCGGCAAAAGTCAAGAGAAAGTCCAGGAAATTACAGAGAGAGAGCTGGGAAAATTTCATCACATTCCTGGAGCATGACACATACAAGTTACGGCCAAAGGTGTACAAGATCATAAGAAGAATTGACACAAATTTTAACGAAAGAGTGGGTTTGCCAAAGATTAAAATCAATGATGCAAAGGAATATTTTGAAGAACTCTGGAGTGATGAAAATGCACAAGATACAAAGATAGAAGATGAAATTGGAGAAACAGAAGACAGAATTTCAATTAAAGAGCTTCAAGAAGCTTTGAGAACAGCAAAAAATGCAAAAGCTCCAGGAGAAGATGGCATACCAACAGAATTGTACAAATATGCAAGTGGCGAATTTAAAAGAAGACTTCTGGAATTCCTAAATAGGATGTACCAAGAAGAAAGGGTACCTGAAGATTTCAAAACAGCAATTGTAATACGACTGTTCAAGAAAGGCGACATGTCAAACCTGCAAAACTACCGAGGAATAAGTCTACTCAACACCTGCTACAAGATATATGCGAAAATACTGGCAAAACGACTGGCAGAGCATGCAGAAGAAAAGCTGTCAGAAAGTCAAAACGGATTTAGAAAAGGAAGATCATGCACTGATGCAAGTTATACAGTAAAACTACTGATGGAAAAACGGATCGAATACAACCTAGAAACACACATGTGCTTTATAGACCTGGAAAAAGCATATGATAGGGTTAATAGAAGAAAACTGTTTGAAGTCCTAAAAGATGAAGAGATAACATATAAAATGCGAAAGGTGATAAACAGCATATATAAGAACACTAGAATAAGAGTACGAATTGGAAATAAACTCTCAGAACAAGCAGAAATAAACAGAGGAGTTTGCCAGGGATGCCCACTGTCTTGTGTTTTATTCAACATGTACATGGACCACATGGTAAAAGAATGGCAGAAAATGAAGCCAAAAGGAATCAAGACAGACAGAAGGCAAGAAATATCAACAGTATTATTCGCAGATGATCAAGCAGTACTAGCCGAAACAGAAGATGACCTACAGAGATCAATGTATAATTTAACAAAGACATCAGAAAAGTATGATATGAGAATATCTTCAGAGAAAACAAAAACAATGGCCTTCAAAGGAAAGGAGCCAGTAAGAAGCAAGATTGTAATAAATGGAAAAATCATTGAACAGGTCAACAATTTCAAATACCTGGGAAACACGATATCATACCAGGGAGAAGTAGATGTTGGTGGAAAGATTGCAAAGTTCCTGAGAGTCACAGGACTGATAAATAGGACCCTGAGAAGCAGTAAGGTGCGAAAAGAAACAAGATTGAAGGTGTACAATACCCTAGCAATACCAATGATGACGTATGGAAGCGAGGTATGGGCACTGAAGAAATCTGATAAAAGAGGAATAACGGCAGCAGAGATGAAGTTCATGAGGAGAACGGCAGGGGTGACTCTCAGAGACAGAGTCCCATCCGAGAAAATAACAGCAGATCTCGGAGTGAAGCCAGTCATGAAGAAGATAAAACAGTATAGGAAAGATTGGAGAAATCATGTCAAAAGGATGGAGGAAACAAGATCACCAAAACAGGTCCTCCAATATACACCAACGGGGAAGAGAAGCAGAGGGAGACCAAGGAGGAAACTCACGGATACCTCAGGCTCATCCTCAACAGGTTCCACACCGCAGCAGACAGGCCAATAGGCCTACCGCTTATAAGGAAACGACGACGACGACGAAGAAAAATTGAACATTTTCAGAAATTTTGAATTTTTGAAACTTGTTTGTGAGCTTGGTTTTTCCTCTGTTCAGTGTTCACACTGTTCACTCATCACAATGCTATTCTCCTTACGAAATGCTAGACAAAATCAAATTTTTGCTAATTCAACCCCCCCCCCCGCCTCCCAATTTTCCAAGTATCACAGTCAAGGAACAGTTCGAATTAAAAAATAGAAACACATTGAAACATGCTTTTCACTCCTGCAAACCTAAGATTAGGCAACTGTACCCGCATATACAGACAAAGTTTTGCATAAGTACCCGGCTAAAGGCCTCATTCACCCTGAACCACCCTGTACAAACATTACCTCAACCAAGATCGCAATATAAAAATCCGTACTCTTCCAACTCTACAACGTCATTTAGATCGGGTTGAATTCGCTGAACCGTGGCCTAAACCAGCTGCCTACGATAGTCGATTGCCTCGCTATAATGGTCAATCTGATAGGAAAATTCGCCAAAAAAAAAATGAGGCAAAAAAGCGACAGAAGGAAAAAACATTACCCTTTTGGACATTTCATTTGGTTGCGGAGACCGCTCTGATGAAAAATGCCTGTTCGATATCGGGCCAATCGTTCGTAGCTGCGTTTAAACCTAAACGTGCTGGTAATATCCATTTGAGGAATGAAAAAGAAAAGAGAAAAAAATGCCGGGTCGCCGAAAATTATAACGAAATTTCCTACCCTTTGGTTTTCATGTCCTGCCCTACCACATGCCCTCGGTGTGCCATACCGATGATGGTGATGCTGCTGCCAGTGCCGCCGTCGTCGTTGTCGTTTATATTGATTTCCCCATTTCCGCGTACAATGTACATGTATGTGTAGTATATTACGCGGTCCTCTTTTTTTCCTCTCTTTTTCTCCGCTCGCTGACGTTTTTTTGCCTTTCTTTTCTGTGTATTTTTTTTTCTTCTTTATTTCTTTGTATATATACGACGACAACGTCGACGTCGTCTTCGTCGTCCTAGGTTTATCCAATAGCGCACAACGTATTACTACAGTACATATAGTATGCTGTATACTCTCCTCCTCCTCTCTTCCTCTCTGTTTGCAGCTCTGTGTATGTACACGAGCACATAACTCACTCACACTGGCAACCCTTTACTATATTCGTACGTCTATATGAAACTATGTAGCAATCAAACAAATATACCGTATAAGCTGTCACAATCGATATATCGTTCGCCAAAGCGAGAACGTATGCGGTACGTGTAGCTACAAATAATAATCGTATACGAGCATCCATCGTCGAATAATACACTGTCATCTTTTAAAACTGATAACGCCGCCACTATCGTCTATCGTGCCCAATATATCGATATAAAAACAATAATAAAAACGTTTTTCGTTCTCTCTTTTGTTTCCATCGCGCCAGTGTTTCCTCATCCACATGGCTCGAACCGCGCGTCTTTCCTTGACCATCGCAGACCAGGAGGAGGGGGAGAGGGAGGGTAAAGTACTCCAAATTCCTATAATGCGTTAAACCATTCGAAGCAGGAAAAAAATCGCGAATATTGCTACACTGTTTTGGTTATATTCGACGCTGGTGTCAGCCTCATTCGCAGCGAGTTTATTTTGGCTATAAGAGCGTTTATTTTGGCCGCCAGCTTGAGCCGACGATTCGCACCTGGTGAGATTTTCATTCGTAATGTTGAATGTTGCCGTATTTACACAACGTTTACCGAGTGAGCTGCGTATGTAAGCAGACTGATCTCGAATTACTAGATAAATATCGGAAACCGCTACAATGATAATTTCCACCGAGCGATTACATGTTTGTGGCGAGATTACTACTTACTCATTGGATAAAAAACGCGTAAATTGAAAAGGGGGACGTGACTACTGACAGTGAGCTTTTTTCAGATATCTGGACTGATGAAGCTGATTCATATTCGGCTCGTGATGAAATAATGATGAAAATCACCGCAGTGCGAATGTTTTATCATAAATAGGATGAAATAATAAAAATTTTAAAAAATCGTGCAGGATGGATGATTCATAGCGGTATTATGGCTTTTTTAATTCACTTAACGAGCAAGCAAGTGAATCAACAAGGTTTCAGAATGCTGGTTCATAACTTTTAGCAGAATTTGCCTATCAAAATTTAACTAGACCTGCAGAGTGTTCTCAGAGAGAAATTTTTTCTAATAATTTGAAAGAACTTACAGAGGAACGATTTGAAGTGATATTCTCCGATTTGAACCACGCCAAGCTAGATTGAAAGATTATGCCTTAAAACCCTCATGACCAAAATTCTAGATCCCAAAATCCATTTTTGGGTTTTTGGCGAATTTTTAAAAGTTTAAAAATTCAAAGAACCTGTTTCAGGGCATTTGATTTGAACGAAACCAAGCTAAATTGAAAGAACATGTCTTGAAACTCCCGAAATCAATATTTAAAAAGCTAAATTCACTTTTGGATTTTTGTAAATTTTTTGAAATTCAAAAAGGCAGTTTTACTTTTAAGGTTGATTCTCAAACTTTTTCACAAAATGCATATTTTTTTGACCAAAGTTTGCTAACATGAATAATTTTTTCAATTCAACGTTCACACATCAACAACTAGTAGTTTTAGGCCATTCTGGAGCCTCCAGCGATTTTTCAATTCCCTCCAGAAATTTCAAATCACTCTGGAAAGGCCAGAAATTAACTTTAGGACCTGCAGCTTTGATCGGTGGTTATCAAGCACGTCTCTCGACCGTTTCAAGTGGTTACCGTAAAATTCCAGAAGTGTCAGTTCAAAAAAAATTTTCAAAAAAACACAAAGTGGCCAAAAATTCACTATTGAATTGGTCCTGGAAAATCATGAAATTATCATTTTCTGAAAAAATCTGATATTTGGAACTTTTGAATTTGACAAAAACGAAATTTGAGCTTTTTGAATGGACAAAACACGATGATATGCTAATACTACAGGCACAAAAAGATCACCCAAACAAACAAAAAAAATTGAAAATTTCCGAATCAGTCGAGCTTTTGAGTTATCATCTGTGGGGGGGGGGGGGGAGGGTTGAACATTGACTTGAAAATTCAAAATCATGAAAAATGGCTCACGTCAGCTAGCACTGTTTTAAAGAAATGATTTTCTCCAAATTTTCCAGGATTTCCAGGCTTACAATTTGAGTTTTTCAGGTAAGAATATTTCAAATCCTAACTAGACACAAAATGAGGGAGGGGGAAGGGTAGATTTTTTCAAACATCATCAGCAGTGAATTTGTTTAATTGATCTCCAACAACTTTTATCAGGAGTTTATGAAGGTAAGACCAGAAAAGGAGGAGCTGGATCTTGATTTTAGAATCGAATGAAGTTTTTTTCAGTCATATACCATTGCTTAAAAAAATCTTACAAGATCAGAGATGGATCACGAACATAATAATAAACTAATCAATTGACCCATCGATATTTGAAGATCTTGAGACAAACAGAGAGAGGAGGTGGTATGCCCTGAAAAATTTTGAAAATTTGTTTTTCAGTAATTTTAGACATTTTGGCATCGTATACTTACTGATTTATTTGACCCAGAAGCAAAAAAAAAAAACTGTTTAAAGCAAGCTACAGAGAATAATGTTGGCTTTACAAAGCATATTTGAGAGCATCTGAATTTTTGACAAAAGCGAAAATTTGCATGATATGAAAATTATTTCATCGACTAAAAAATTAAAATGAAAGATCTAGAGGCAGTTGAAAGAATTGGGGCCGCTGTCGAGTTGAAACTTGAGAGGGGCGACAAACAGAATGTTTGAAAATGGTTTTCAAAATGTTGAGAGATTCAATTACCCCCCCTCACTCCTTTACTGTATTTGTTCTAAGACCCGTTGAAAAATAAAATGCATAATGTGGAGGTAGTGGAAAGACCATTTGAAACCGATGATAAGTCAAAAAGAAGGATGAGGGGTTTGAATCGTCCCAAAATTTGAAAAATCAGAACTTAATTCTATAATTTTCACATACCTATTTTTACAGTGCAATGAGTTTGCAACGTCCCAAAAATGATGATTGAAGAGAATTGAAACCCTTTTCCCCAGTTTATTTTAAATCTCCCACACCTCAATTCAAAGCACGTAGGTGTTCATTTCAAATTCTTGGATCAGTCAAATTTTTTGTATGGTTTTCAAAAATGATATCTACCGATTTTCAAAATTTTGTTTGCTTCCCCACATTTCTCCGATTGACCTAGAAGCACGAAATTCTAATTTTTTCCAGTTTCCCAAATTTTCCAGTAATTGTACACTGTACAGAGGCAGTTAGTTCATGAAACTGCAAAAAACAAAAAAAAACAAAGAAAAAGTAGGTACTCAAAAGTAACGCAGAAATGGTTCAAAAACCTTTCATAAATTTTCCCATCACGCGTAAGAATTGATTCGCATACACAAAAATGGAATCTGAGTATATTAATTCATCTTGTGCCATCATCCCCCTTCATAATCATACAATCGTATTTTCTTTTTTCCTCATGAAGGGGTAAGGAAATGGAAACTTGTTGAATACCACAATTAGAGACATAAAACCTTTAATAATGTCTTATTTCGTCAATCCCATCATGTGAAAAATAAAATCTGATCATTATACTCAATTTTAACACGACGATGGCGCAACACTGCTGAAGAGTTTTTCATCTTCATTGTTGATCCTCTCACTACTCAGTCTGCATTAGTGTCATTTGATGATTGATATAGGTATAACTCAACTCACTCCTCCGACAAAATATAAACACAAACGTACTACGAGTACATACTATAACGAGGTGAAAAAAAAAATGAAAAAGGAAGTATAAAGCGAAAGGAAAAAAACTACAAAGCGTCGTCGTACTCTGATAAGTACCTTCCCAAGGGTCGCATTATCCAAACCATGCTAAAAATCTTCTCCCCGGAGACTGGATGGATTCTTAAAATAGCGACTTTCAGATATACCTACGTGTACGTATAAACGTATACCTATAACGTAGTACTACATTTAAAAAAGAACACGAAAATCCCCGACCGAGTACGAGAGAGAAAGATAACGTGCACAGCATTCTCCGTCTACCGTCTACCAACTCGAAAAGTCATCACCGCCGGCTAAAAGGAAGGTATTAAAATCTTAAAAGGCGATCTTTTCATTTTCTATGATGTGTTTGTGTAGTACGAGTATATAATACACGAGTTCCTATAAATTTTATACATGTACGCGAACGTAAACATTCTCCGAGGGAGTTTAGCCTTTGATGCGTATAACTGGAGAATAAAATGGCGTAAAAATAGTTCAAAGTTGAAACTAAGCTGAAAAAAAGGACTCTAAAAGGGTTGAAGTACTCGACAAAATGTTACTTTAATAAGTCGACCATACTTTAAGATGAATACAAAATGGACGTAGAAGAAAGAGCAAGGAAGCCGGAGATGAAAACAACACTGAAACTTGAAAGTTTCAATGTGTGTGCTGCATATGGTGCTGCGATGGTTTCGCGTTTTTGATACTTTTACTCTCCTGTTTTTTTCCAAATGAGAAAAATAGTGCGATGAGGGTTCGAAATCACGATCGGTGATGTTTTCGAGTAAAAATATCTCTAAGAAGAGTATTTTTACAAGGGAGATATCTCAACTGGTATAGGAAAACGTTTGAACCGGACAGAGCTAAATCAAAGGAGCCTACCAAAATATATCACCGATCAAAATATTAGGAGCTCAAAATGCGTTTTTCGATTTTTGGAGATTTTTTGAAAATAAAATTTAGGTCTGGTCAAAAATGGAAAAAAATTTAAAACTGAACAGACCTAGAAAGCTGAAACTTGGTATGGCTTATTTCCAACTCCTTGAATCGATTGGAAACGATTTCGAACTGTTTTGAGCAAGTCTGGAGCCTCCAGCAGATTTTTGAAAGTTGAAATTTACACAAAATCTTAATCTAATGAAATTTTGGAAAGCTAAATTTTATTTATAGGTCCATAATTTCAATCTGCCGAGTCAATAAGGTGTGATTTCAAGTCGTTCTGGAGCCTCCGGCCATATTTTGGAAGTTCCAGTTTCTAAAAAAACTACCTTAAAATCTGTCGAATTCAACTTTAGCACGTATCAAGGCGATTGGTGCTGATTAGCGACGTACTTGACCAACTAACACACAATTTTTCTAAAATCATTTTCCCTCGATTTCTCCAGCGATTAAAATTTGGAAAAAAGCAGGACTTACTGGCATTTGAAAAAAGTAAAACTTTTTAGTAATTTTGGTAAAAAAAACATAACTTTTTTACCAACTCGAAGAAGGAAGGAAGACTTTTTAGCCAATTGACCACAAAGATGGACTTTTTTGGCAGTTTTACAAAAAGTGGTAAGTTAATTTTTTTTACAATTTTGGAAAAACACAGCATTGCTTTGGTAATTTTGACAAAACAGAAGATTTTTTGGAAAGTTTGGTAAAAAAAAATATGATTTTATAAAATTCTTGTCTGCTTAAAAAAAAATCAAGGCTTTGACAATTTTGAAAAAAAAACAAAACTTGGTAAAAATTTTAACCTAAAAACAGGACATTTGGAAATTTTGGCAAAAAAATATGACTTCATAAAAATTTTGTCAGAAATCAAGAATTTTTGTCTGCTTTAAAAAAAATCAAGGCTTCGACAATTTTGACAAAAAAACAGAACTTGTAAAAATTTTAACCTATAAAAACAAGACATTTTGGAAATTTTGGCAAAAAAATACCTATTTTAAAAAATGTTGTCAGACTGATTGTCTGTTTTGAAAAAAATCAAGGCTTCGACAATTTTGACAAAAAAACAAAACTTGGTAAAAATTTTAACCTAAAAACAGGACATTTGGAAATTTTGGCAAAAAAAATAAGACGTTATGAAAATGTTGTCAGAAATCAAGAATTTTTGACTGCTTTTAAAAAAAAATCAAAGCTTCGACAATTTTGACAAAAAAACAGAACTTGGTAAAAATTTTGACCTAAAAACAGGACATATGGAAATTTCGGCAAAAGTCAGAAATCAAGAATTTTTGTCTGCTTTGAAAAAAAATCAAGGCTTTGAAAATTTTGACAAAAAAAAAAAAACAGAACTTGGTAACAATTTTAACGTAAAAACAGGACATTTGGAAATTTTGACAAAAAAATAAATACTTTGGAATAATTTTGTCAAGAATTTCAATTTTATGACACTTTGGATAAAAAAGAAAATTTTATGGAAATTTTCGGCAAAGAACGGTTTTTTGGCTAATTTTGTCGCAAAAATGAGACATTTTTTGACAGTTTTGACAAAAGTACAACTTTTTTAAGATTTTGACGCAAAGTTGACCAAAAAATAGGACTTTTTGATAGTTTCCGCAAAAAATGCGATTTCTTATGGTTTTGGTAAAACATTGTAGCTATTGTTATGGCCATTTTGGAAATTTTAGCAAAAAATAGTCAATTTTTGACAATTTTTGTAATTTTTGCAAAACAGAACTTTCTTGTAAATTTTGATGAAAAATAGTTAATTTTGGGAAATTTTGTCATAAATCAGGACTTGGTGAAATTTTTGTCAGTGGATCACTAAACAACCATCCATCGCGTTTATACGTCCTAACGTTACGGTTTGAATGTTTTTTTTTAGGACTTTTTGAACATCTGAAATTTCTAAAATTTGACTGCAGGCTGCAGAATGACTTTAAACCGCATCCAATTGACTCAGCATGTTGAAATTACGGTGTGAGGAGAATTTTAGCTTTGCTTTGCAACTTCATTGGGTAAAATTTTGTGGAAATTTAAACCTTCAAAAACCTGCTGGAGGCTCCAGAACTGCTGAAAACGGTTCGAAACAGTTTCTAATCGATTCAGGGGTTGAAAATAAGGTATATACATGTGAAATTTTGGCTTCTTATGTAAATTTAGTGAAATTTTGATTTTTCCCCACTTTTGGCTCAATATTCAAAAATTTATCAAAAATTGAAAAATGTACTTTAGCTCCTGGAATTTTTACTGGCCGTCTTTCAATTCAGCTTTGTTTTTTAAGGTCAATTGAAGAATGGAAAAGGTCAAGTCACAAGGACGGAATTTTCATCAGATCCTTTCGAAGCTCAAACACAACTCTCGCGCCTTCTCTAAATTCAACACACACAAAAACATCAAAAAAAATCACCCATCGAGTACAAAAAGACTGTAACAAAATCGTCGCAGCTCTAAACTGAAAAAATAAAAACAATTTCAAAATCTCTTGCAAAATCCTCACAATTAGTTTAATTAATTTACGAAAATTTACGAGACGTTCGCTATCAGATCCATTTTCGCGTCTGTACTCCCAACGCCATTAAATTCAGGGAAAATTTAAAAATTCTCATTTTATAAAAATAGAGCAAAAATTTGAAAAATTACATCAACGCGAGACGACTGACATTAAATAATATTAAATTAACGAAAAACTTGCGAGAAAAGCTCGTACAAATCAAATTATTTATTAAAAAACGGCATCAAAATCTATTCGGCCAAGTATTTAATCATCTAAATGGACGTCGCCTAATGATCTCTTTCTTCTTGTAATTTTTTTCCATGTTTAAAATGAAAATGAAATCAAGGCGAGAAAAATATACACGAGAGTACATCTTAGATGCGAAAATTCAAGATCACGACGACGACTCGCTGACAACATTTTCAACAGCAGTATTCTCGACATGTGACATTTTAACGTAGCAGTTTAGATTATACAGTACTAAAATAACGCAACGAGGAGCTTTTTTTTAAAAAAAACACACGCTCCAATTCTTTCATCAATTCAATCAGACTCGGTAGCTGTTCTCAATTACTTGATGAAAGTTAAGCCAGTCAATTTCCATCCTCTATAACATGGGGACAAGAGCATAACAAATAAAAATGACTCAGCATCATTGTCTCGTCGGTATTGTTTCCTGGGTAAATTTGTTGTAAAAACTATAGACTCGAAATCCCAACACACTTACCGAACACTTGGTTGAAAATTTTATCGAAATGAACTTCGTTTTTCTTCTCCAAGTATTTATGCATCACACTTCGAACGCTGTAACAGGAAAAAAAAAGACGAAATATAAGATTAGCTTTACGCTTGAAAATAACACAACAAAAATCATCGTCGTCGATGTTTCAAAAACACACAATAAAATTCAACTGGTCGTTAATTTGGTCGGAAAACACTCGAGTATTATTTTTCTGTCTTGTTTCGTTTTTTGTGTTTTTTCTTCATCATCAAACCGTTGTCGAGAAAAATGAAAATGAAAAAAGAAAAAAAATCCAGAACCGCGAAAGACACCTTGGAGAAACAGAAAATCGATTACAACTCGCCAACACCTATAAAATCAACGCGACACGAAAATTCTCTCTTCGAACCCTCGCCTCGCTTCGTCATTCGTCGCTTCTCTCTTTACCTTCGGATATTGCTCGTTATTCGTCGTAAGGGAGGTAATTTATTAAGAACACGTATTTTTCATTTTTTTCCCTTTTCTCACCTTCGTCGCCGAAAAAAAAAACACGACCGAGCATGCCGGTTAAATTTTCCTTCATCGCGGTAATTCCCAGATAAACGGATTTGTCGAGTTGGAATATGGATTTAAAATAGCTTCGGCTGTTTGTATAAAATGTTATATTTACGAAACAAATTTTCAACGTTTTTCGCGATATTTCAATGGTGGTGGTTTTTTTTTGGTCGTCTTTTTATTCTTTCTTGTGTTTAATAAAACAAATATTAATAATGGGATTGTAAATGCTGCGCGGTTTGTATAGAGTTGTATATTAAATAACGTAAGAGAACAGCTGTCAGATTATGCTGTTTTTCTCACAAAACCGCTATAGTATAGTACGTAAAAAGTCAAAAAGTTCCTTTGATTCGGTATACAGAAATGTCGCCAACGAGAAAAAATAAAATCGAGATGCTGAGAGATGATTTTTTAATGAAAAACTCGTATTTATGTATATGAGATTGAATATTGAAACGTTTTCGTGGTAATGGTTAGGGATGAAAACCTTGAGTTACATCGAAAGATCTATAGTCATTTTTTCGCTTTTAATCAGCTGAAACATCGTAAAAATTGATTGTGTATAACTTTGGTCCACGTCAAGCAGACTATTGAAACCCTTAAAAAAACAGATGAAATTGAGTTGAATTCTTGATTTCTAAATATCTCATACCTTAGACACTTGGAAAAAATTGAAAAAGTTCATATGAGGCTCCCCTGTTATTAATGTTGGACTTGAAAGAGAAAAAAAACAGAACTTGTGGTAAGGTATTTATTCGAATGTTTCAATGAAGATGGGGGGAGGGGGGTCAAAATTAATTCAAATCAGAATTTTACCAGGGCTAAATTTCGAAATACGGTCACAAAAATGGGAAAAAATAGGACATTTAATTGCAATTTTGGCAAAAAATAAAAAGTAGGACTTTCTGATGATTCTGATGGATAAACAGGACTTTTAGCCGTTTCAGTAAAATGGGACTTCTTTTCACAATTCCAATAAAACATAGGATTGTTCTGGTAATTTTTTGCAAAATAACTGAAATCGTTCTTGAAATTTAGACAATTTTTTTTTGATAATTTTAGCAAAGAAGTGAGATTTTTGCGACAATTTTTCTAGAAATCAGGACTTTTGGCAGTTTTATCAAAGTTTACGACCGACAGTTTTTTACAAAAAAGCCGGACCATTTGGTAACTTTATCAAAGAAAAGTACTTAGAGCCTTTTGGCAAATTTGGCAAGATGTAGGTCTTCTTTATCAAAATTGGCAAAAAGTCCGGATTTTTGGCAATTTTGACGAAAAGTGTATTATCTTTTTAGCTGTTTTGCCATAAAAAGAGGCCTATCAGCAGTTTTGTCAAAAATGATAACTTTGACAGTTTTGACAAAAAAATAAAATTTTAGAAAAAAAAGAGCAATTTTACGTAATTTTGGCAAAAAAGCAGAGCTTTTAGTAATTTTGCCAGAAAAAAAAGTTTCGGCAATTTTTGACACATAAGAGGACTTTTTAGACAATTTCGATGAAAAAAAGTAGAACTTTTATTGCTATTTTGACAGAAAAATAGGACTTCATAGCCATTAGCCATCCTGCCAGAAAATTATAGTATTTTTCAGCTATTTTGTCAAAAATTAGGACTTTTTAACTGTTTTGTTAAAAATTACAACGCTGGCAGTTTCTACAAAATAAGCTTACATAATCGATAATAAAATTTTGGCAAATAAAAATCAGGTAACTATTTTGTGTAATTTTGTCAAAAAAAAAGTAGGGCTTTCGGTACTTTGGGCAAAAATGACTTTTTGGTCATTTTGGCAGCGAAGGAAGACTTTTTGGCAGTTTTGACACAACACAGAAAACTTTTTGAGAATCTTTCGAAAAAAATGTACTTAATTAGACTTTTACTATTTCTTACAATTTTGTCAAAAATCTGGGCTTTGGCATGCTTTTAGTTTTTCAAAATCAGGACTTGGACAGTTTTGACTAAAAAGCAGAACTTCTTGGATTTTTTTGGGAGAAAAATAAGGTTTTGGCAATTTTTGGCCAGGATCTGTTTGGTACATATAATTTTTGGCAAAGAACAGTACTTTTTTGCTATACCAATTTAGATGAAAACAGTAGGGATTTTTGGTGATTTCGGCACAGAATCAGACTTTTTTGCCATCTCTGCGAAAAAAGTACAACTTTTAGGGTATTTTAGCATTTTTACGTCTCATTTTCCGAAAAAAACGAGACTTCTAGCAATTTTCAATTTTCTCGATGAACAGGACTGTTCTGGTAATTTCAGCGAAAAAGCACCCGTTTTTCGCAATTTGGGCGAAAAAGAGGCCTTTTGTTTGGTTTCTTGTTAGCAATTGAGACAAAAAACATCTTTTTTTGGCAACTTTAGGAAAAAGTGGTAGGTATACATACTTTTTTGACAATTTTGACAGAAATAAATAATTTTTAATTGGTCAAAATAAATCGAGACTTCGTCAATTTTGTTTGACCAAAAAGCAACACTTTTTTTTGGTAATTTCAGGAGCTAAGAGGAGCTTTTTGGCAATTTTTGCAGAGAAAGGAGTACTTATGGGTAGTTTTAGCATTGAAGATTTTTTCACTACTTCGCAAAAAAAGAAGAACTTTTTGACAATTTTGGAACAAAAACACAGAACGGGCATTTCAGGGCAGTACAACTCACTAAGCATTGAAATCCTCATTTTTTTTTTACTCTGAAAACGGGCGCTTATATATTCCGAAATTCGTATTCAGTAAGTTCAACTGACTTGAACCACTTTTTTTGCGATTATTTTGAGCAAAATTCTCGAAACACGATTTTTTTTCCACAAATGCAGATTTCAAACTGAAAAATATTTACATAAGTCATCCACAATGAAACGAACATGGGGCAGTTTGACTCGTCGAATCCAAAATTTACGATTGAAAGAATTTTTCAAAAATGTATTCCATCACTCGAAAAATACTGAAAATGGCACGAACTTGTAGAATATCAGTAAAGAATTTTGTCAACTCATAACCCGCGGAATTAGGTGGAAGGGGGGAATTCCGGGAGTGAAAAAGATTAAGAAAAAATGTATATATTTTAAAAACTTATGAAAGAGATAGCTGTTTTGACGAACTTTATCATCATCAATAAAACATTTTTCGACAGTAATACTTCTATTTGCGGAAGGAATCTTCTCTGACATGCTAATTTTTCCGCAATTTGACTATAAAATCCTCAAGTTTGAGCTTAAAGTTTACAAATGATATACATTTGAAGGCAACACTGTCTTGTAGAGTGGTAGGATTTGTGCGATGTGGTCTAAAATCACCAGAAGAAAAAATGAAAAAGTCAACTTGGGCCCATGGACCCCTTTTTATCTTGCCATATTCGCCAACTATGATCAATGATTTTAAAAATACAAATTGTTTTTTCATACTCGTAATTTATTCGATTTTTTTTTTTTTTTTTAAATAAGTATCAATTATTATTACCTAATACTCTTGCCTGAAACTGTGAACATTTACAAGTTCTACATCAAAAATTCATAATAGCTGGAGCAATTTCTGATCATTCAAAGTTATTTCAGCTCATCCAAAAATTGATCAAACAACGACATGTGCGAGAACGTCCAAGAACAAACTGAGATGATTTATGCTGCGAGTATGAAAACAAATGGTGTGATGTTGAAATACGAGTATCCAGGATCATCAATAGGAATTGATCGTAATTCACTTTGAAATGAATGACCATCATCGAATAACTACATACAACGTGAAATCATTAAAAATGAAGGATTTTTCACTGTAGTCTATTTCACAATCTACACAATAATTCGAAAAAATCACCTCAAAATATCATCTAATCGTATACTCAACGACTTCCATAGCACAAAATCCAACATCCAACACCACCGAGACAAAAATCCGCAACCCAATCTCCCTCAAACTAATTAAAACTTGTAACCGAACAACAAATGGAAAACGAAAACAAAAAACCCATTCTGGTACAATGGTGTCGGTCGATTTCTCCGGCAGGGAAATTTATTCAAAAACAATGAAAGAACGCGATTCGTCATAGACTGTTGGAATATATAGGAGGAGAGCTGGTAACAAGTAAGTACATTCTGTGCATTCTTAAGCCCGATATTTTATCATTGTTGAAAATAACCCGGCAGCAATGTTTTACTTGAAAAATAATCTCTTTGGTGTAAGTGTAAGTGTAAGTGTACCAACATTCTGGTACCCTGGTTATTACAAATACGCCGCAGTTGTCGTCACCGTCTCGTATAAATATAATAAAAACGGGCTCATTCAATATGGCTTACAGTGTACTTGATACTGTAATACGCGTATATTGCCACTAAGCATTATAGGTATAAAATATGAACAAGTCAAGTAGTGGTACATACTTCTGACCTACTCGAAGAACGACCTCCTCACACATAATGTTAGGTACTAATAAAAAGAACAAACAAAGATACCGAAAAAATGCCATAAAATTCGATAAATTATTTCTCACAACGAACGTCTAATTTATTCAATTTTTTGAGGAACTATACATGCAAAGTCGAAAAATCCGTTTTTCAGCACCCACTCGTCCATTTTCTAGATCTTACCTTGATTGGCTCGATTATAACAGAGTCATTATCATTACTTACATGTTTAGAACTTTAGATGTTTTCACAAAAACCATGCACAAAATGATTCCTCAATTCACAAGTTGAAAAAACTACTTATTTGTTTGAGGGGAAACATGACCAGAGGGGGTGTCAAGGGGGCAGTTTGCTCTGGAAAAAGCAGGGCCTGTAATGAAAAAAAAAAAAATTTCAATTTCTCAAAACACAAATTTTCAAACACTTTTGCCTGAGAAATTTTTTCATAAAAAGTAGGTATCGTGTTGTCTTTTTTTTCAAAATTAACAACCCAAATTTTTTTTTTTCAAATTCTAAAATTTTAAAAACCAAAAAAAAAACTCTTCCATAAAAAAACATTGTTTTTAGTTCTCTCAAAATACAAATTTTCACCCTCGCTTTGCTCGGACCTGTCCTTTTTTTTTCAAGATCAGCTTCTCAAGAAAAAACACAATTTTTAGGCCTCTCGAAATCAAATTTTCAAAAACTTCCACCTTTGCTTCGCTCAGGTCAATCGGTTTCTCGTTTTAAAATGAGAAAAATTCTTATTTCGGGCCCTCAAAAAACCAAAACAGAAAATGAAAATTTTAATAAGTCATATGATGATATGAATATGATATCAATTGACAAAATTGGTATTTTTTCCCTATATCAGTCGGAAAATTTCCAGTCGAACCCCTCCTCCTAACAGTAAAAATATTCCAATTTCTTGTTGTGAGATGTTTTCTCAATTATTCAAAATACACGTATTTGGCAAAAAATGAAAAACATTTTGCCGAATAAGCAAGTAAAATCGATAATTTTTATGGGAAAAGTGAGAATTACTTTTAGGAGTTGGAAGATGTGAAAGGAAAAGGAGGAAACACAACGAATTTATCATCGTAAATCAGCTCTGAACACATCGAAATATATTCCAAGTATTTTTTTCTCGCGACAAAAAGTAAAAAAAAGTTGAAGAATTGAAATGATTTAAAGCAGACTAATAATTCTCACAAAATTAAAAATTTTTTTCGATCAATAATGTAATACGATTCCAACAAAGTTTATATTTCCTAAAACCTCGCCTTCAAATTCTCCAACTGATCGGAAAAACTTCTTAAAAAATTATAAAAATAACAAAATTTTGCGATTTTTCCAAAACACGAGGAAAAAAAAGCACTCGAATTACATAAATCAATAAAACGCGGAAGTAAAAAAAAAAATACAACGTATTAATAAGTTTTAATACAAAAATAAAGGTTGCTTACAAGCTCGTATTTTTCTTATTCATTTTCCTCAATCATTAATCATTTTTTAGTTCATCTCTTACAAAACCATTACGGTACGTTTTTCTTCTCGTACCATCTTCATTAAATAGGAAAGAAAAAAAAAAGAAACGATATAATATACATAATCTTTATTTGATATCTTCGAGTAATCTAAAGATATTTTAGTCAGTAGCTTTCCTTCTTTATAGAAAAAGCGATTAAATCATATATTATATTACGCGACTCTCGTCGATGTATTTAAGAAAAATATCGTCGCATGAGGAAAACCGAGCCCGAGGTTTTTCTACAACGAGCAGCCAGCGCAAGAAAAGAACACAAAAACTCCATCGAACGAGACGACGCGAAGAAGGGAGGAGTAGAAAACGAAAACCACACAACAGAAAATCAGAACAAAAACAAGTAGTATCCGAACGACGAATTTATGTAAATTTTATTTAATATTTTCAAACGCGGTCGTGTCTAGCATATGAAAAGACCTCAGGCATCTGGATATTTAGGTGGACAGGGTAAAGGGCAAGAGGGATCTTCGAAAGAAATGCGAGATAAAGGCAATTTGCAAAGAAACGGCTAAGAAAATTGGTAACTGTTTTTTCCTCTCTTCTAGAGGCATAAAAATTTTTTCAGCTTTCCCTCTGTTTCTACTCTGCTTCGTCGAGTATTCGTTTTCTCGAAACATCATCATTTGGTAATTATACTATAGCGGAAGATTTAGAGGAGAAGAGGAATATCGACTAGAGAAGAACGCATACGCTATAGGCTTTAAAAGGATCGAAAGGTGGTGGAGCAGGGAGCGAGAGGAGAGTATTTGCTGAAAAACGTTTTTTCTTTCGTTTTTTTGCCTTCGCCGGCGGTAAATATTTTAATTAAAAGCGTATTTAAAGACATTTTAGAAAATTTTATCGCGCGTAATTTTTATCGTTCAATTATCGCTCGAGGTGTTTCTGCTGCGAATGGCTTCAGAGCGCAGTTATGTCCTTCCTTCCTCATTTCTAACCTTATTTTTCTTCGCTAAGACAAACGAATTGTTTGTCGCGAAAGTCATTCTTTTTCGGCCTGTGCGAGAGTTTTTTTAATCATCGCGGTAGAGTTGAAAAAAAAATTAGAATTTTGTGATGAGTTCTTTTCAACACGAGTTTTATGTACTTGTATAAATGATAACAGGGTGTCTACCAAAATTTAATTCTCAAAAATAGCGACTTTTAGCGACTTTTTTCAGTCAAAAGTACCCCCCCCCCCAACAAAAAAAAAATTTCCAACGTAAAAATCGTTTTTTTCAACAGTTCCCACACCCAATTTTTCAACAAAAAAAATGGGATTTTTCAATAGTTCCCATGTAACATGAAAAGAAATTTATGAAGAACCTTTTTTCGCGACTTTTTTTCAGTACCCCCCCCCCCCCATTTTCTAACGAAAAAAATTGGGTTCCAATAAAATTTGCACTTATTGGGTGGTGGGAGGGGGGAGGTTTGGACAACTTTCAATAGTTTCCATGTGACATAAATAGTCATCCAAATTTTCGAGCTTTTCTTTTTCCTTTTCCATCTACTTAACTTTCTTCAGTTCTAGAATTTCAATTTCTTCGATTGTTCTTTTTCTAGTCATTTCAACCACTAATTTTTCTTTTTGTTTAAGCGAGAAGTTCATTCTTTCACTTCAAAACTTTGAAAGTTGAATGATATTTTTTCAGAAATTTCGATGTGTAAAAAGAAAAGAAAACAAGCCCGAGCGAAGCGAGGGCAAAAGCTTTTGAAAATTTGACTTTTGAAAAGTAAAAAAACACGTTTTTCTTCCATCACGGGCCCTTTCTTTATTGTCGGACCCTCCAGAATGAGCGAGTCCTAGGTAACTCTCGTTGGTCCTGCTCCTCCAGCAATCTAACAATAATTTCCAAAATATTACAATAGGTACATATTTCTAAAAATACACCTACATGGCCCGTACGAACCGAGCCAACTGAGGGCAAAAGCACTGGTAACACGAAAATTCACAATTCTCCAGAAGTGAAAAAATATCATTTTTAATGTGAGAAGTCAATTTTTCTATCATCAAGACTCAACGTTTGGCTAAAGAAAACGAAATAATATGCCCGAGCGAAGCGAGGGCGAAAGCTTTTGAAATTTTGAATTTTTATGATTATTTAAAATGCTAATTTGGCAGTAGCATTAACATTGAATAATAATACGAAAAGTTTTTAAACTTTGAAGTTTGGACAATTTATAGCGACTTTTTGGTATTTTTAGCGAAAATCGCGACCTTTTAGCGACTTTAGCGCCCTATTTTCAAAATCGCGACTTTTCGCGACTTTTAACGCTATAGCGACCTGGTAGACACCCTGGATAAGAATAACAAACTATTGTCGATTTTGTATGCGGGTTTTCCAATGTAAAGTTCTGCTTCTACAAATGAGACATCCTACGTATAAAAAAAACAGTTGAATAATAATGATTGACATTATTTCTGAATTGATTATTGGCACTTTACATATTAATACTCAAAAATAATGAATTGCCTATGGCAGGCTAAAAAAAGTTATATTTCATTGATTAAGAGCTCATCATCATCAATTTGAACATCAGCAGACTCAACTTGAAACTTCAATCACACAACTACCAATATTCTATCATAAGAATCAATCTATTACCTCTAATAATTCCACGAGTTGTCATTTATTTATCGTAATTACCGAAGATTACAAATTAATTCTGCTATTATTTCTCAGTGCTGGTTAATTAGTGATCTTTGATGTTTATTATCAATGTTTCACTAATTAATATGCACTACGAACTACCATTTTTGTACCAATTTCATCACTATAAATTTGATATCAAAAAATCCATAATTAATAATGACGAATCTCATTTAATTAACGTTGAATGAACTGTATTTAATCAACTGATTAATCACTGAGTAGTAATAATTAATGATAGGTAACCTGATAGTGATTATTTTGAATCAAGGATGAAGAACAAGAAAAAATCAGGGGGGGAATGGACAAAAAAGAATAAAGCAGAACAGAACTCGTTTCATTGAACAAAACTAGGATCAAAGTCAAACACATCAGAAACAGAATTGTCCAGAATGACTCAGTGAGTAAAATCTGAACCAATCAACTACACAAATCAGAAAACAAATTGTTCGAGAACAACACTAGCAGATTAAAGTAGAAAAGAACAAATCAGAGAGAAATCACAGAACCAAACAAATCAGGGAAATACTCGTATTGTTCAAGATCAGAACAAAACAGAACCCACCGAATCTAATCAGAAACAAACAATTCAGGAAAAAAATTGTTCAAGATCAGAACAAAACAGATCCTGAACAAATCTAATCAGAAGCAAACAAATCAGGGGGAATTTTTTTTTCAAGATCAGAACAAAATTGAGCAGAATACCACTGAACCAATTAACTAAACAAATCAGAAAATAAAGTATACAAGATCAGAATATACAACAAAAAGAACAGAACGAATCACAAGTGAGTAAAATCTGAAATTATTTTCTTAAACAACAGAACTAATTAACAAATCTGAAAACAGATGGTTCATATGTACTTCATACTTACATACAAAACGGACATTTCCCCTAAAACCTTTTTTCGAATAAAGAAATCCCAAGAATTGCCTTTTTTCGAATGACCAATTTTCCGAATTAACTTTCCCCGAACCCCATCGAAGCACAAACGTGGGCAAAAGTTGAGCTTTTCGTCAAAATTTCCACAAGAAATCAGCTTTTGATCTGTTAAAATATTGTAAAAAAAATTCATCATAATTTTTTTTACCAAATTTCCGAAAATCCTCCTTTTTGGTAACAATTGTGAAAAAGACTCGTGTTTCGTCAAAAGAACCAAAAAGTCTTACTTATTTCTTTTGCAATGACTGCAGAAAAAACATTTTTTCAGAAAAAATTTGCAGATAATTTTGTTTTCTTTGTTTCCTCTGTCGCAAAAATCGGTGTTTGTCAAAATTTGACAAAAAGAAAACATTAAAAAAAATTAAAATTACCAAAAAATTGACAGTTTTATCAAAATTGTGAAAAATCCCTTTTTTTTGGTTGCTAGAGCAAAAAGATATACTTACATATTTTTCTGTTGAATTGTCGGCAAAATTTGTTTTCCCCTCAAAATTGCCAGATGCGCAGTTTTTTTTACCTAAATCTCTGTAGTGATGACAATTAGGGATAATGGATTTAGGGTATCGTCCCAGAATCGAACAAAATAGAATGAAAATGAATTCAATGATTTTTCAACGAATAAGATAAAGAATATTTTTAGAAATTTGGGTTAATTGTGGTACAATTCGGACGCTTTTAGAATTTTTTATACATTTCTACTTGGTTTTGAAAATTTAATAAATCTGTTTTTTAACCCGGATTCTCAAAAATCTGGTTTTTGGACATTTTTTAAATCTCTTTTTTAAACACTTTTTACACAAACATTCAAAACTTTAAAAGTCTTCTCTCTTCAAGTAAGCTCAGTAAAATCCAAAATCGAATTTCAAAAGCTACTACCCTAGCAGATTCTAGTGGATTTCAAATCTGCCAAAATACAGATCCTCGAAAATCTGCCAAAATCCGGGTAAAAAAACAAATCTATTATTTTTCTGAATTTTAACAATGAAATGAGATACTTACAACTCTTTTTTTCTTCGAATTTCAAAATGAAATTTCAACAAATTTCTAAAAATTTTGTGCTTCAACTCCTAAGAAAAAATTTTATTTGATCAAAAATGGAAATTTTTTCTCAATTCAAAAACACACAAAATTTTTTTTTGTCAAACCAGAAATTTCATTTTTACCTATTTTTTTTCTTTGAAAATTTTTAAATAATGAGCCCCCGATTCTCTGGAACAAGTTGTTTCTCAAAGGGGGCATCTTGAGGAACGTTTTTAAAGTCAATTTGCCAAAAAAAAGTTGGTCTTATTAACAAAATAGCAGATATTTTGATTGACAGGCTAGTCGAAATTGCAGATTTTGCTTTCCAACATAGGACTTGCACAAATTTTTTTGAACTGGACGAAGCTAGATCAAAACAGCATGCAAAAATTCATCACCAGCCAAAATTTCAAGTGCTCAAGTGTATTTTTCGATCTTCGATTTTTGTTCAATTTTTAAAAATCAAATTCAGACCAAAAAATGAGAAAAAAATCAAAATTTTACCAAATTGACCTAGAAATTTGAAATTTGGGATATACCCTAATCTCAAGCTGCCAAATCGATTGGAAACGGTTCCAATCCGTTTCGAGCAGTTCTGGAGCCTCCAGCAGATTTTTGAAACTTGAAATTTTCACATAATTTCATCAGATGATATTGGAAATATGAAATTCACGCTGCACTCTAAATTAAACACGTTATCATGTCGACTGCTGGTGAGTTTAAGTCATTTTGGAGCCTCCAGTAGATTTTTGAAACTTGAAATTTCCGTAATATTTTAAAATTTCATGAAAAGCAGTTGGAAAGCCGAAATTCATTCCGTAAACTAATTTCAATACGCTATGAAGTCGACTGCAGGTAGATTTAAAGTCGTTTGTATAGCCTCTAGCAACTTTTTAGAAATCACTGGAGCCTCCAGACGGTGCAAACTGAAATTCATCTTTCTACCTCAAACGGAGGCTGTTGGTTAATTTTTCAAATACGGACAAAAATCTGTTTTGGACTAGTACACCGATTTTGAAAAAAATAACGGGTAGGTACTTCATTGACCACGAAGCGAAGGTCCAAAAAGTAGCTGGAAGCTTCAAAACAACTCGAAACCACCTGCAGTCGTCTTCATAACGTATAGAAATTAGTTTGCAGAATGAATTTCGGATTTCTAACTCCATTTGATGAAATTTTGTGGAAATTTCAAACTTCAGAAATCTACTGGCGGCTCAAGGAATTTTTAAAGAGTCGCTGGAGGCTCCAAAATGGAATGAACCCACTTGTAGTAGATTTGATAGCGTGCTTTAAGTTAGACTGCAGAGTGAATTTCGGATTTCCAGCATCTTTTGATGAATTTTATGGAAATTTCAAGTTTCAAAAATCTACTAGAGGACCAAGAAGTTTCCAAAAAGTCGCTGGAGGCTCCAAACCCACTTGAAATCCACCTGCAGTCGACTTCTTAGCGTATTGAAATTAGTTTGCAGAGTGAATTTCGCCTTTATAACTCCATTTGACGAGAATTTGTGGAAATTTCAAGTTTCAAAAATCTACTGCAGGCTCCAAAAGTTTCCAAAAAGTCGCTGGAGACTCCAAATCTACTTGAAATCCACCTGCAGTCGACTTCTTAGCGTATTGAAATAGTTTGCAGAGTGAATTTCTGCTTTCCAACTGCAGTGGAGGAAATTTTGTGGAAATTTCAAGTTTCAAAAATCTACTGGAGGCTCCATGAATTTTCTACAAGTCTTTGGAGGCTCCAAAATGAGTTAAACTCACCAGAAGTCGACTTAATAACGTGTTCAAGTTGGAGTGCAGCGTGAATTTCGTATTTTCAACGTTGATAAAATTACGTGTCAATTTCAAGTTTCAAAAATCTTCTGGACGCTCCAGAACTACCCAAAATGGTTCAAAACTGTTTCCAATCGATTTGGCAGGTTGAAAATAGGGTATGTCCCAAATTTCAGCTCTGCAGGTCAATTTGGTAAAATTTTGATTTTTTTTCTCATTTGTGGCCAAAATTTGATTTTTAAAAATTCACCAAAAATCAAAAAATACACTTTACCACTTGAAATTTTGACTGGTGATAAATTTTTACATGCTCTTGCGATCTAGTTTTGTCCAGTTCAAAAAATACCATGTTAGTCCAGCTGGAAAGCAAAATCTGCGATTTCGGGTCGCCATTTTGTAGGCAAGACCAACTTTTTTTTGCCAAGTTGGCTTTAAATGTTTCTCAGGATGTCCTCTTTAAGAAAAAAATTGTCTCAGGTGATCGGGGGGGGGGGAGGGTGCAATTATTATTGCCATGTGTCGGACTAAAAATCCAGCAAGTCTGGGAAACGAGATCGAATTCTGATCGAAACATATTCGTATTTCAGAAATTATTTTCCTGTTTCGACAGAAAATCATCGAAGAATGATTTTCACCAAAATTTAAGCTTTCTCCATTTTTTGGAGAATTTGTCTATAAACACTATATCAACATTAGACTGATTTTCATTTTACAACAAAATACGAGAACTCTCCTCTTCCATATTAATTTCTGTCTAACCTGATAAAAGATCTTCTAGCTACTTTTTGACCTGTTGAGTGTTGATATTACATATTTTATCAAGAAAAATATAATTTAGGTATCGTCACAGGATCGTCGTCGCATCACAACGAATCCCACAGCACTTTAAAATCAACCACATTTCATCCAAATGAGAAATCACATTAGCCACGATCCATTCTCTTATACCTATATACTCGTGTATTCCATATCTTGGTCAACGAAAAACAATAACGCAGAGCAGAGATAGCGAAATATAGACAAAAACAGTACACATCGGATACACACCGATACAACATCGACACGATATTATAGGAATGAAAATTTAACCATGACAGAAAACCACACTGTCGAGCTAGCCATTAGTCGTCGACAAGCAATTAAAAACCGATATCAATCAACTATGAAACTAGTATGACCAAGTATGAAAACAATTATACCACAGAGAGAGAATCGTACTAGTAGTACAACATATGACAGTGAACAGACGACGATTTGTAGTAGATACTACATGAAAAGGAGAAAAAAAAAATACGCACGTAGAATACCGTTGAATTTCATTGGTTCTCGCAGCAATGAACATTCAGCGCCAGCCATATGTAATACAAGGCGCGAAAACTCGATGTAAAAATCCATTCCGCAGGTAGAGATAATTACTCGAGTAGGTAAATATTTCGAGTTATTATTAAACGTACATCATGAGCTGGTGAGTTACACCGTGTGTGGATATTTTTCGACATGGAATTCGCAATCGTAGTGTAACTACCACACGGTTTAAGTAGGTATGGTATAGAGGTAAGATAAACATCGAGCGTACAATTTGACATTATGTAAATTTAAAACTTGGACTGGTTTTCAATGGTACTAGTTCACCCTGAACTTTCATAGTGTGCTGGAAAGAGAGGACCGATTGAGTTGAAAAAAAATTCACAAAAATAGCCACCTTCCTTGTTGATCGGTTGTATGAAATTTTAGAACTGTAGACGAAGCAGTGAGAAGGCTCGAAGCAGGCATTAAAAACAAATAGGGTTCATTGAAACGTGCGTATCAGGCTGGGATTGTCAAACCCTCTTTTTCTCTTGTTTTTTAATACACGATTAGCGTGATACGATAAAAACGGTGTACACGTCATAAACGAGCACCATCATGATAGCAACATTAGTATATGGAAGTGGGCGTGAGACGAATTATTCGATTAATTCTTAACCTTCAAATTTGCGCGGCGTCTAATTTTGAACCGAGTGAAAAAAATTTTCAAATGAAAAATACACACAGAGGAGTGCTCCTGACGACGAACAGGTGTAAATTTCAGCTGAAAATTTTTCCACTGACGCTGGCAAAACGACGACGATGTTGAAGAAGGTCTTCGTTGAGAATGTGAGTGAGATGATCGTTGGTAGAATAAATTCGACTTGGACTTGGTAGTGGAATGGTACTTGTATATTTGCCTTGATGACACGTGAATGAGGAAAGAACTTCGACGAGTTAGTAATTTCCGGTAATGTATTATGCAGCTTCGACTTGTTCGTCTCTTCGAGTTGATTTTTTTGATAAGGAATATTGCTCCGTTCGGTCTATACCATCTCGGTGATTAGATTATGTAAACAATGGTTTCATCGTAAAGTAGTTTACAACTTTGTAAACAAGCACTCACACGTACGTACTGTGCATATACTCGTACACATTCGTGCTCCTGTTATATTTTTCGATACTAGAATGAATTCTAGTATCACGATCGATCTTTATTCTTACCTGGGATCTGGTAGTATGATTTTTTTACTGGCTCTGGCAGCTGGTACGAGCTTGCTCTTCTCCATAGCCATCAAGTAGCTGACATCGGCCAGCACTGCCTCCAAATCAGCCATTTTTCTGCTACTTTTTATCACTTAAACCTCACTAAAACTCGAATTTACCGAAATAATTTACCCGCGGAGACATATTAACGAAACACTGGTGATATTCACGATTTTCGAGCAACATTTGCATTATTACTACACCATTTGGGAAACAGCTAAAAACGTAAATTCATTATCATCGAAATGAAAACAACTCGAACGAGATTTTTACACGCGCAAATACAATCGAATAATTACCATCGGTGCTGCGAACAGTTTCGCTTTTCGTTACACATGAAAAATAAATTCAATTTGAATTAATTTCTACAAAATTTTACAGCGCAACTCTATTATTTTATCACAGATTTGACGTACATTACTCGAAAGTTGAACCACTATGACCGTACAAAAAGGACTACATACGAAATAAACTTATGATTGGTACCGAGTCCATGGAACGCAGGTTGTGTCGAGAGAGCGACGTAAAATATTGCTTAGTTGGATTTGTTTTCGATGCGAATTTACTCGAAAAACGATCGAAATTTAATTGAAATTACTCGATTAATTATTAACTTTGAAATTAAAACTTAATAGGCGAGTATTTATTCATATTTCTCCCTATAAAACTGTAAATTCAAGTTCCTTCGTTACCTTTCTTGTATCAGTTTGTTACAAGTGGTTGGAAAAATAGGTAACGAAAAACTAAAGCTCTTTAATACAAGTATGGAAATAGATTATGCTCTCAAGAAAGTCTTAGCATTTTACGTATGTATTACGTACTGCGCATGGCAGGTTGATGTCGTCACGCGGTGGAGGTGGGTGGAGCAACCAATGGAGTGCAACGTTGTACGTGAACAGCTGATTTGATGCTTGCTCGCGCACTGCGCAGTACGTAAAACTTACGTAAAATCCTATGACTTTCTTAAGAGTATAATCTATTTCCATACTTGTATTAAAGAGCTTTACGAAAAACAAACAGGCGAATGGCAACTTTGAACTTTATAATTGCAGAATTTTCACCTTTTCACTTGTAATTGGTTGGAAATTTCAGTTTTCAACGGAATTATAATTAGCTTTAGGTATTTTACAAGAATAATACCTAATAATACTATCACGCTTTGTTATTTTAACATCACGTGAGTCGTGAAATAATTAGGCACAATATGCACCAACGTGAGAGTTGACTGGTTTTAAAACAATTATTCAATTTGAGAAACGTATTTAACTCGGTTTCGTGAGAATTTTCGGTAGAAAAAAGCTCGCATATCTATTCATTATAATAACCCATCTATTCAATCAAATATTCGAACACGTGTAATGATGATGAATTTCAATTTCAATATCGAAAGTAAAAGGCTAAACTCAAGTTACCATTAGTTAAGTACTCAACGTTCGTTTGATGATTTCATCTTTCCAGCAATTTACAATCAAAATTAATCCACTTCTTCGTAATCGATCGAAGTATCCTGCTCATCAGATAGATTGCCAATATTTGATCGAGTACTTCGGTTATTACAATCAGAAGTAGTAAAATCCAACGGATTATTTACACTATGTGTAACATCGTCGTTGTTTAAATAATTACATAGGTGTTCCATTCGCTGAATATCTTCTTGTATTTGAGTAATTTTATTCAGTAAATTCTGCGACTGAAACGAGTTGAATGATTAAATATTCGTAATTAGGGCACGATGCATTAATCATCGATGATTAAAATATCACATCTACGTACCTATCTAAATCTATACGTACCAGTCTATCATACAGCTGAATAATCTCTTTATTTTTATTATTAATTTGATCTATATGAAACTGCATAAAGACCATCTTCTCGTTCAACATTTCTCTAGGTTTGGTGTACTTTTCGATCTCTGTGTTAATTTTCAACAATTCCAATCTCAATTTATCGACCTAATCACAAAAAGAAATACCTAACAAAACACTATAAACATCTGTTGAATGAATTACCTATATACCTACATCGTTATAAGTAGAGATTATTTACCTCATACCATTCTTTATCAAACTGCCTATGTAACGTTTCGTTTTCAGCGACAAGTTTATTATACGCGGATTGTAATTCTAGTTCGATATCTCTCAAAGATTCGTTTAATTTTTGATCTAACGTGAGTTGGGTTTTCGTGTGTTGTTGCAATAAGGCTCGATCGAGTTCTTTTTCAACATGTCGTACTAAAGTTTCGTATGAATCTTGTATTTTATCTGTAAGAGAGAAAAAAGATACTATTGGGTAGTTGGTTATAGTAGTATGGGAATAGGTAGTTAAAAAAAAAGAAGTACGAGGGTTATAAATAAATCACTCTTACTGAGTACTTTATTGTATTCTTCCGCTATGGCTTCGCTTATACATTTTTCCTGTTTTTCTCGTTCTTCCATGTACCTATTAAACTCTAACGTTTCCTTTTGCAACTGTTTTTCGCAATTTTCCAATACTTCGGCGAGTAATTTACAGTACACTAGATCATCTTGATTTTCCATCGCAATAAAAATTTATGAGAACGGTGAATTTTTCTAGTTATGATTTTTTTTTACGAGCGAAGTTCAACGCTTTCGATGGTTTGTAAACACGAAACCATTAAATATTGAACAGGATGAAATTGATAATATGATAAGCCGTATTGAAAAATCAATTCTTTCGTATAATTTTTGTAGAGATGAAATTATTACATACCTAATGAATAGATACAAAAAAAAAAAGAGACAGATAGACAGAATAACAATTATAAGAGAAAACATTGCCGCGGGTTAAAGTTTAAAAATGCATTATGGAACAGCTTCGACAAAGCGATGAGAAAGAATACATATGCACATGAAATTAATATCACAGAAAAATTTCAATCATAACACAACGAAAATAAAAACAAAACGAAACAAATAGGTAATAAAATAAACTTGAAATCGTCGAAATTAAATTCGGTAGAATTTTCATTCGCAGATCGTTGATCTTCATTATTCGCTTAAATGCAACCAATCACCCTGCAATGAGAAATTATTTAACTAAACACTTGATCATATCATGTGAGAAAGGGAGAGAGAACGGAAATAAAATACGTACAGATAAGCCATAAATCCAAGATAAACCTTCTGGGTACTCTTCACTTATCCCTATCCTTCTACAAATCACTCCTTCATTAGTTACAGCCCAAATAAACTCTTCACTAGCCGAAACGTGTTTAAACTTATGATTATCTGAAAATATATTCAATAAAAATTAAACCGAACGATAATAAAAATCAAAAACCAAGATTCAAATAATCACCGTTATTTTGAACTTTACGCCAATGAGTTCCTTCTGGAAAAACAGGCGTTATTTCTCGTCTAATGTATAAATCGCCTCGGGTATCTAAAGCCCAAACTGTCCATTTACCTACAGCAACTTGACAGAAAAAACAGCCACTTATCGGTTCCACGTATTGCCAGTTTTCACCTTTGAAATCAAAGCTCGAGTTAGTATCGATGAATCAAAACATTTTGAGATTAATTACTCGTGAAATGAATCGATTATATACCGATAGGATTAGAAGTTGTGATACCGAATCTCCAAAAACAAACTCCGTTTTCACCACAGCACCAAACTTGTCTCGTACCTCCGACGCTGATATTTCGAATAGATTGATCTATTTCAACGTGTTCCCATTTTTCACCCTAATTACAATCAATTCGTAGGTAAATAAATCAAATAGAAATTGTAGGAATGCAAAACGAATTGATACGAACAGAAAAACACTCTGTAGTGACGTCGCTTCGATATAGTACTTCTCCATTGATTGTCACGCCCCAAACAGCGATAATTTTTGGATTAACTGAGTCATCCAGAACCTAGGAAATCATTTATCGTATTTAAGTATTTTTTTTAATGGATTTTCATTCGATAAAAAATGCACTTCTTACATTGAGCGAGACGTCTTTCAACTTGGTGTTTCCGATCTCCTGCCAAGGGCTATTTGGTATCACAATTCGACAAGTACGAACCCATCTACGACGACGAACGGTATCGGTAATATTATTATGAGGATGGTAAGAGGCTGGAAAATCGACAGCGTATTGCCATCCATCTTGATCAACGCCTCCAGACGTTTTGTAATCGATTTGCCATTCGTTTACCTGCATTTATACGGTTTGATTAATCAGTTTTGAGATAATTTTACGAATAATCCGAGAAAATTACCCATTGCCAATGTGTTTGTAATTTGATACTATCTTTCGATAATTTCTCCCTGCCTGTTTCATCGCTCCACATGTATCTGTCGGTAGGCAATCCTCGAGTAGTGAACCCAGTAAGTGGGTTCCAACGTTGATTCTCGTATACGTACATTTCTTTGGTATTTATCATCGTGCATTTGATCGATGATGATTTATCGTTATCTGCACAAAAAAATAATAATAATATAAATTAAATATTCTCGAGTTGGTTTAAAAAGGGGGAGAGGAATCGAGCCAATATACCTCCTTTTGAGCTAATCCTAGGCCATGAGCCAGTGTACACCCAAGGTACACAGTTGTATCCGATACCCCAAGTTATTCCTGCTGAACAGGTTTCAACTTTATGTAAATTTCCTTCGATTTTTCTCCAGATGAGTTCGTATAGATATAATATCACCTAGAAATCGAATCAATCAATTAATGATAGCTCATCTGAAGTATTTCATTTCCATTCCTTACCTTATTAGTTTCGTATAAAATATTAAACACGTCGACTTGGCCCCCCACTTGAATATCAGTAATGGTTTCTGGGGAAAGCCTATGTTGATAATACGTATACGTGAGTCCATTTATAAACACCTGAAAAATATGTTTACGAATAATTAAAACGGTGGAGAACAAAATATGAAGGGGAGGGGTAGAAAAATACATACTTTATATTTCTTTTCTAAGCACAATATGGTGATGGTGAAATCAGATCCGGGTAATATGATTAAATTACCCTCGGTTTCTTCATGACCCCACTTCTTATTTAAATTACTATTTCGAACGATTCTCTGTTCGATGAATCTCGGATTGAGATGAAATGCGACGTCTTCAGTTGTACCGCAAACTAAATTTATGAAAAACCTACAACAAAAAAACATCGAAAATATATCTTTGTTGAAAAAATGAATTTTTAGAGTGAATTATTATCGAACCTATCCGCATCTGCAGGAATGTAACCGTTAATGGTGATTTCGCTATTGATTGAGAATCCGTTGATTAGCGAGATTTTGAACGAATCGAAGAAATTTTTCATATTGTATTCTTTGGCATATCTGCCGTTCTCGGTTGCTTGGTTTTTCTGCACAAATTTATATTTTTGAATGAGCAAACGAGGAATAGAAACGATAAAGGGTGAGATTTTTGTTCAATTTACCTTTACGAGTTCAGCATCAGTTACATAGATATCCCCTAATCCTGTAGTACACCAGATAGATCGCTCAGGAGGCACCTCCGAAATACCATTAACCTGATTGCACACTAAAAGAAAAAAATCATTAGAAAACTGCTAAAAGGTAATTCGGAAATCCGCACAGAACCACAGAAAGCATCAGATACCTGTTGATATACAATGAAGCCAATCTTCGAAATCATTTTCGGAAGAAAAAAAGCATTTCAAAGGCGTTATATCGGTTTCAACTGTTTTAGAAGTGTTCACCGTGAAACAGGGTTGACCTGGTTCGCTTCTATTTAAAATGCAGGTTATTTCTGATAAGCTTAATTGCAGCTAGAACGTGTTACAGATAGTATTAGTTGATCTGAGAGGTCACAAAAGCCAGGAAATTATAGTCTGGAGGAGAATAAACTCACCAGTGAGGTTGCTCTGTTACATGATAAGACAGATAACGTGCCAGAATCTGGACCAGTGGCGTTATTTTCGATCCATTCTAATTCTACGACACATTCGACTAGAACTTGAGATCCGGGGAGGTTTATTTTGAATTTTCCCGATTTAATCCACGATGTCCTGCATTAAAAAACACACATTAGGAGGGGGAAAATAGTAAAATAAGACGGATGCCTTGTATTCCTTACGTTTCAATAGCAATTTCGTAATTTTCAAACTTCTTCGATCCAGATAAATTTCGGTTTTTCAACTTCGTTAAAATTTTACTCCTCCAAGGTTCTTTTTCGTCATACTCTTCGATCACAGACTCCTCGATGAACCTAAAATACACCAAATGCTGCTGAATACGTCACCAAATATTTAAAAAATGGAACCTAACCTAGTTTACCATTTGGGTAAATTGAGCTGATCTATGGTCACAGCTCCGGCGCAAACACTTCCCCATAACGTTTTCTGTTTCTGGCAACCAATCGAAAGGTCGTCTTTTTCTCTGAATACTTGTTTTTGGGAATCGGAATCTAAATTATAATCATTGCCACCAGGAAGAGCTTCCATAGCTAATAAAGAACCACCGACTCTGATGGGACTCCAAGATCTCATTCTGTAGGAAGAGTCAATTTCGAACCTAGAAATTATAATCATATTAGTAGATTGTGCAGAAATGAGGTCGTTAGAAAAGACGAATTCTTATATAAAGTAAAGTTTACTTTTCGGTAGGTTTTGATTCTTTGGGTTCAGTCAACAACATAGCGTCAAATTTAGCATAAGGAGGAGCAGATCTAGATGTTTTCTCGTCTGCATTTTCGGATGTCATGCTGCTATTGCCACTGTCATCCTATTGGAATAATATATTTATAGAAAACGAAGGCAATCGATGAGATTGTGATGAATTTTCATACCAGTAACGAAGATAAACTGCTATGTTCACTGTTGAGATTATGTACTTGGGTACGAGCTTCAATTAGACGCCATTTCCGTCCAGTTAATTCAGTACTGTCTACTCCACTACGATAATAAATGCGTCTATCTTTTTTATTAACAGCGAAAACCTATTCAAACAAAATCATCGATCACGATTCGAAAAAAAATGATACGAACCAAGCAATTGATTCAAACGAACTTGATCGTGAGCTGACACCGATATACTGATCATTTCGGTAACCATTTCGACCCACATAGTGCCTTTGAGAAGTTCCTCACTGGCATGGCTTCTATCGGCTCGAATACCTTTTCGAAACCATACCCTGTTATCATTTGTCATAGCCCAAACTGAATTCAAACCGGCGGATATTTGAACCAGTTTGAGATTTTTTTCCGGTGGTGATACTTCCAACCAAGTTTCTCCTGTAATCGTTCAAGAAATTAGAGAATGAGCTACAGAACGTTGGTAAGAAACTAAATCTCGAACCAGTTAAACATTGAGATGTAATTCCATATCTGACGGCGGCTCCTCCGTCATCGAGAACAATCCATAGGACACCGATGGCCGAACAACTGGCACATCTCACTTCGGAGTTTTTAGGAGGTGGGACACTAATCCAACGAGTTCCGTCAGGGCATTCGGTATTGACACCGTTACGGAACATGATCTGAACACATGACAGATGCAGAAGGTATAATAATAGTTAATGATTGGCTCAAAGGAGAAATTCGATGAGTTTACTCACTCGTCCATAAACGGTCACAGCCCAAACAGACAGCATACCTTTATTTTCGTCTAATTTACTGTATCCTCCGATACAGACATCGATAAATGGTTCCTAAAATAATCATAATAATTTAAAAAACCAAACCAGAATTCATCTGAGATATTTTATTTTAAAAATACCTTAGTAGGATCGTTATGAAGTGGTGGTATAGCACACCAAGCATACATGGCTCCGTAACGACGATACCTCGTCCATTTACGACGCCTAACACAAGATGACCACTGCTTAGAAGGCGAATAAGAAGCAGGAAAATCAATCGCATAAGTCCACCCCTGTAAGAATTCTTTCTCTATAACACAAACGATAATTCTCTCGAGTGTTTTTCTACAATAAGATGAAAACACTTGCATCGAAATCCAACGGATATCCATCCAAAGTAAGTTCAAGCTGCCAGTCACTCTCCCATTGCCATGCCATCGATGGCAATCTAATATTTTCTTTTCGTCTTTCCACAGTGCCATCTTTATTTGACCAGTGATATCGATCAGTTGGTAGCAACCTTTTACCAAATCCTTCGATAGGAAACCATCTCTACAAAAAATACAACAAGTTACAGGTGAACTCAGAGTAAGTACATAAGCTTACTGATGATCTGATTTACCTCATTCTCGTATACTTCTTCTTTAATCCGTATAGGTATATCGAGGCTGTGAACGTGCAAATAGATTTGTCGGTCTCCTCCCAGAGCCCATAGAAAGCTCGGTACCGAAGATATTTTCTTGAATTCTAAGCCCAAGTAAGGAAATTCACGCCATTTTTTACCGTTTGTCGATAATCCGAAGACTTTACCTTCGGTGCTGATTCCAAAAAGCATAGAACTTGGCATTTTAGGGCAATCAACATTCAACACCGTCACACAATATGGTCGAGATAGCAGAACTAAGCAAATTTATCGGGCATGCTTTCGAATTCGAACGAAATAATCGACGAATGCTGGGTAATGAGAGATTTATTTTTAAGCTGGATTCTTTTTCAGTGATTCATGATTCATTTTAAACGCTAATTAATTTTCGTGGAGATAATTTACAATTTTAAATTGAAAAATTTTTATGGATTATTTATCTCGGCAGCTGATAACGAAAAAAAACACAAAAATATGTGTTTACGTTCACAGCAGCAATGAGGTGATGATGACGTCACATTCGTTCCTGCGAATAGCATGTAAATAAATTTCAGCTAGAGATAGATGAAGGGGGAAGAAGGGATGGAAATTTTCTACTAATCGTTAGCCACCGCAAAATTGGATTTTACTCTGACCAATGAAAACGACGTGTTTTATGTTTCCATAACCTCCCACTGAAATTGTGATAACACTGTTGTGAGTGTTGCGTGTTATTTTTGTAAATTTCAATCTTCAATTTTAGAATTGTGAAAAAATAAAAAAGGAGAGTGAAATAAACGTTCATAAGCCATAACCGATTCACGAACTTCTTTGATGAATAAGTATATTTAGTTATCTCAGTTATCTGGAATTTTACTCAACATTTTCTGAGTTGATTTTCCACAGTAGACTGATTTCCAGGTCTAGAAAGGAGAATACGTACCTATTATTAATTAGAAATTTTGAGAACTGAAAAACTACTTGTAACTTGTACTACCTACTTTAGAATTAGATGACGAGAAAAAACAAAATAAGTAATGAGAAGGAAATATAATAAGAGAGTGAGAATACAAATCATTTTTTACCATATTAAGCCCTTCGGCATTTTGAAAAGTCAATTCATTCTAATCTAATCGATTTCTAGATCAGAGTGATCATTCATATTTGTAAAATGTACGTATGTAGATCAAAATTTATTCTTTTCAGACTGAAGAATTATCTGGAAATTTTTGAAATGAGTTGTAATATCGCGAGCAAGCTTTGCTAGTTGCTACAGTTATCAAATTATCAATTATTTATTTATAATAAATGAAATGACATGATTGCATAGGTAGGTAGGTACTGCATAGAAAAATTACTCATTAGTCATTTGTAATGAATAATAATTGAAACAATAAATTAATATCACGCGAAATAGCGAAATTAGGCAGTTTGAATCTATTTTTAATAAAAATTGTAAGTATGCTATACTGACTATATCCTTTTGTGTGTGGGGAATGCGTTTTCATTGGTCGGAGTAAAATCCAGTTTTGCGGCGGCTAACGATTAGTAAATTTTCTAATTATTGATAAAGAATTAGGTTCAATTTTATGGATTTTATGGATTTTATTCTGTTGTTTGAGTTTTAAGCGTTAATTTATTGTGTTGAATTTTAAATTTGTATTAATCACGATGCCCAGACCAGTGGACGAGTTCCCAGAAGTCGACAGTGGTAATTTAAAAATACACTTGTAATAAATTCTAATCGAAATTCAGTTCGTAACTTTCTGCTTGAAATTTACCCCAGATCACGATGCTGAAGATAGAAGAATTAAATCTAAACAGAAAAAGAGACGCAGCGTTGCGGTTGAATCTACGTCTTATCTCGAAGACTCGATTATCTCCGATGAAAATCTATTCTCTTCGGAATCTCAAAACCAAAGGTATATCAATAATCTCCGTTGAACGTTTCTTATCACATCTTCTATTACGATCAGCTTTTCTAATCATTTCTACGTTCCAGTTTTCAAAACGATTCTCAATTAGATTACTCGGATAAGAACGCTTCGCCGAAAAGCAGCGCTAAAAAAAAGAAAAAAACAAAAGACGATGACGAAGAGCCATCGAGCGAAGAAGAACGATGGCTTCATGCTATAGAAGCTGGAAAACTCGAAGAAGTTGACGACGAATTGAAGAAGATTAAACCCAAAGATCCCAAACTTATGACTGCTCGACAGAGAGCTATGTTGGAACGAAAATCAGATAGAGATCCTTTTGCTGAACAACTGGTATCCCTTCCTTCGGGTAAAGTACATTTTTACCTAGTTCAATACTCGCTGAATACGTTAATTAACGTTTTTTATTTTATAGGTTATCGTGAAAAAATCGTCACCCCTGAAATGTTGGAAGAAAAAGCCAAAAAGTTACAAAAAAGGAAGCAGTTAGCAGATGAAAAACGTGAAAACGATAAAGTAATTAACCTTTCACCACTTTCGATTCTATCATCGATGAGAAATTCTAATCTGATGATCTGTTTTTAGAAAAAAACCATGGAACGATTGCTTAAAAAATCAGAGAGTAAAAGTTTAAAGTTGAGTCAGAAATTAAAAGGTCTTAGAAAATCAGTTCCTCTAATCATTTATACCAATAGAGTGGATTCGGTTACGATATCGATGCCTCCTGATGTTTCCATTCCGTTAAATTCTTCCCCTAGGTAATTTTCTTGATTACTTTCATCAAATTAGTTACGTAAAGTGCCCATTTGGCCATCCTTAGGATTTTTTCCTTTTAGATAAATGCAACCTGAACCTGGCAAGCCATAGATCTCACTTACTTGACTTACTGGCTTCAAAATCACTAAAGGGACCAGTTTAGTCATTTTACGATTACCTCGCATAAAATTAATTAACGAATTTACTCCTTTCCAGACCAGTGAAGCCTCCTGTAATATGCGGAGTGGAAAACTGTCGTCGAATCAAGAAATATTCGTGTTCGAAAACTGGTGTACCTTTATGCAGCTTTGAATGTTATAAAAAGAATCTCAAACGAAAAGTACCTCGTGTAGTCAAATGAAAATTAATCCCTAAGCTCATTTTAAATTACATACTCGTATCTGTGATATATAAAATAATACGATGAACGTACCTACTTACGAGTTCATAAAATTTTATTTATTATTAAAAAAATAATCACAATAAATTATTAATTTTAAACAAAAAAAAAAAATCATGTTATTGAGTTAAATTTTAAAATAAATAACCGATTCGGTTTCCACCTTGAGTTGATGTAAACTAGTTGGAATGTCTTTCAGGACTAGAATCGTAATGCTAAAATCGTTATCACGATGAGGTTGAAACATGGCTGGAATAATTACATATGAACCTGGTTCTAGGCTCACTTTCATAGATATCATCTCCTTTTTAATGAATGGTGATGTGGTGTACAATGGAGGTTCGCAGAATAAATATTCGGCGAGTAAACAATTTCCAGGAGTGTCATTCTGTGGAGTAAATCATCATTATTGTAAAATTCATTTTAAAAAAAATGATAAAATAAACAAAATGAAAAAAATCTGAGAGATCAAACCTTGTAAATAAAAAGAGCAATAAATGCAGGATTTGTTCTAAAATTATTCTGTTTCAACGACACGATCACAGCATCTTTTACTGCATAAGGCACTAGAATAAGCAAACAGATCTTCGTTTAATTCAATTGATTTAATTTACATAATAAAATTGTAAATTTTTAGCCCAACCTGTATGATTCCCAACCACTATTTCAAACTGAGGATTGGTAGCAAACAATTCGATATTATTCCTAGATCCTCCGGATGATAATCCACAAATCCATTTACCATGAATTTGCCACTTCCTGTATTTTTTTGAATTTTGAGCACCGTCAGCAGTTTCATAATCAATTGGTAGGCTTAACCTCCTAATAATCTTATCAGTCTTGGCATCAGTGCAATAATCAATAGGATCATCCTACCAAAAAAAAACATTTTAAAAATACGCCAATCACTGAAGAAAAAACACATTTAAATATCCTCAAAATATATAAAAGTATCATTAGAAAGTTAAATTAAATTAACTCGAATTTATCTTACTATCAATAGAACTCATTGCATTAAAAATTTACCTGTATAAGTCGAGTTATCCTACCATTACAATTTGAAAATCGCGGTTCATTATTACGTTTAGAATTTATACCAGCTACAGCTTCGGCACTGTGTGAACCATGACATCCCATAATTCCGGCTTCATATTTTCGCTATTATGATTTTACAAAATCTCGCAAAAAGAAACCGAACAATAATGTTTACTAGGTTTGAAAAAATAAAATACTTCTCAGATAAGTAAGCATTCCGTGTGAGCAAAACAACCTTGAAAAAATTCTTACATGCCAAGCGTTAGGTAAACGTAAATCTAACCCTAAAAACTTAATGGGGGTATTATAAAGTGGATACATACATAGTACGTATTGATTAGGTAATAACTGACCACTGGCTCGTGGTACTTGAATATTAATGAGCTATTTTTTCCCCTTACTTACTACAAACCGGGTTAACTCTTATCATGCTATATTACGAAGTCAATCGTAAATTGTACTTAATATCAGCATTGTTTTTTTTAACACGTTAGCCTAATTTAGTTGATTATTTTAGTTAAGTATTTTGCAAAACGAGTGTAATTAGTATAACGAACGTCGTACTTTTGAAAATATTAATGAAAAAATAGGCTACAGAGTCGAATAAGAAAGCTGTGTGAGTAACCATGCGTACAATTTGTTGATGTCCTGACTCCTGAAGTCCTTGAAAATGCATATCGTAAATGTATAGGTACCTACTACCTACATTTTCCTGTGTATTATATGAAAATTGAATGAATTCGAGTCGAGGGAATGGGAAAGAGTATTTATTTATAGCATTTATTGTGTCTATAAGTAGGTTTTGATATCTATTTCATATCTTTGATTAAAAATATAGATGCTCAATGGTTTAGCTAACAGTGACAGGGAAGTATGGGCAGAGCAGTGATTGATTGCAGAGACATGCGATATGATGACCATTCGATGTTATGACTATTAATAGATTAAAAACGGAGAGAAAAATGTTTTTAAAGAAAGGCATTTTAGAATAGCATTTATTGTTCTGGTTGAATAAAATAAATTAAGCTGGGTAATGAACATCTCTTTTGCAAAAAACAATTTTTGAGAAGATTCGATCAAGATGAACATAGATATAGAATACCAAAATAAAAACACAAAGAAAACAACTCCTATAATGACTCTCAATGAATTACATAGGTACCTACCTAGTAAAAAAAAAACAATTTTTCAAGCCTCAAAATTCTTGAAAATTACGTATCAAACTGGTCACGAACGCAGAAAAAGTATTTTTTTTTTATTACGTTGTTACATAATTAATAAAAAAAAAACATTGAGTCCAAGTGATTTTGAACTTTTGATAGCTGGGATGGAAGGAAATCCGATTAAATGAGGGTTTAGTTGTCGGTTTCGGTCAAAATTTCAAGTGCACAGCGCATTTTTCAATTGTTAGTGAATTTTTTAAAATAAAATTTGAAGCTAAACATGCAAAAAAATTCGATTTTATGCCATTTTAATCACTTTTTCATGCACCTTTTGCAAATAGCAAATTTCGTTCCAATTTCAATTCCAACTTATAACACTTTTTCATGCATTTTTGACAAATTTAATTAAATTTTCAATTTTTTATCACTTTATGGCAATTTTTCAAAATGTCAATGCTTTCTCTGAGTGTTTTTACATCATTTAATTGAGTTTTCAACACCTTTTCATACTTTTTTGGTAAATTTCGTTCCAATTTCATTACTTTTGACGTTTTGACAAAATTTTATGATGATTTTAGTGTTTTTTTTTTTTTTTTTAGTTTTCACATAGGTAGGTTATTTTACTAATTTTTAAAATTTTTTTATGCATTTTTGACAAATTTCTTCAAAGTTTCGTTGCTTTTTCTGTTGTTTCAGAGAATTTTTTCATTATTTGAACACATCTTCAACACTACCTATTTGTGCACTTTTGATAAGTTTTATTGAATTTTCATTACTTTTTACCAATTCTCAACGAATCAACGATTTTAGTGCTTTTTTCGTGTTCTCATATTATATGTTTCCATATTTTTAGCCAAATTTTTGTAAAAAATGGGGCTATTTGCGGTAGGTCAAACAGTTTTATTTACAAGTTTCAGCAGGATGGTGATTTTTACATTTTATGACATGGAGCCTGTTCTAATTGATCAAATAAAGTCAAACTTGGGAAATGGGGTTTTCTTGGAAGCTAAAATTGACCTCTGCACTTGGAAGGGTCAAAGTTGAATATTACAGAAAGGTCATTTTTTTGTAGAAGCATAATTTGGCCCCAAATTTATGAAAAGAGTCCAGATTCATACCATTGGTGAGTACCGCCATTGTGAACAATATATATCCAAATTTCAGCTTCCTAGGTCATCCCCACCCTATTTAAGGTGGAAAAAATCTGATTGTGACCCCATTTTTGACTCCACCCCACTCTTAAAATTGACCTAAGGAGCCCCAATGCCCAGCATACAATGGGATGGTGCTACTTGAGTGTATTTTGCAGGTTTCAACCTTCCAGCCCTATTTGATCCATCTCCAGGGTCAACAAGTGAATTTTTGGCCGTTTTTTTCGACCTTTAAGAAAGCCTACAGGCCCTACAAATTGACCTACAGAGTCCAAATTTTCACAGTACATTGGGAGGATGTACCCAAAGTGCTTTTTGTAGGTTTCAACGATTCAACCTTCTAACCCGGTGAAAAAAGTGGGTTTTCCAGATATTTTCAATTTTTTTCAACTTTTAAAACACCCTGTAGCTCCTTCAAATTGACCTAGAGTGTCCAAATTTTCACAGTACATTGGGAGGATGTACCCAAAGTGCCTTTTGCAGGTTTCAACCTTCTACCTCTATTTGATCCCTCTCCATGGGTGAGAAAAGTGGTTTTTTCAGCTATTTTCAATTTTTTTCAACTTTTAGAACACCCTGTAGCTCCTTTAAATTGACCTAGAAGGTCCAAATTCTCACAGTACATTGGGAGGATGTACCCGAAGTGCCTTTTGCAGGTTTCAGCCTTCCAAACCCATTTTACTTCCTTCCAGAGTCAAAAAACTGGATTTTCAGCCGAATTTTTAGCCAAATTTTTGTAAAAAATGGGACTATTTGCGGTAGGCCAGACATTTTTATTTATAAGTTTCAGCACGATGGTTATTTTTACATTTAATGACCTGGAGCCTGTTCTAATTGATCATTTAAAGTCAAACTTGGGGAGTGGAGTTCTCTTGGAAGCTAGAATTGACCCCTGCAATTGGAAAGGTCAAAGTTGAAAATCACAGAGAGGTTCATTTTTTTGTAGAAGCATAATTTGGCCCCAAATTGATGAAAGCCATGAAAGGAGTCCAAATTCATACCATTGGAAGTGAAGAAAAATCCAAACAGGGGGAAAGCATTGCAGCGGAGCTGTAGGTAAATACATACCTAATGTTTAAAAACACTCATCATGTCACCATTTAATTACCTAATTGAATGTTTTCAACAGAAAACATTGCCATTATGTTTGGAAAGCCTTCAAAAGTTTCTGGTACAAAAATTTGGGTCTTACGTAGCGTCAGACTGCTACGACTTTTTTCCCTCATATTCTTGGACATATTTCATTGAATTTTCATCAATTTTTAGTAATTTTTCTAAAGTTCAATTCATTTTTTGAGTATTAATACATTTTTACCTAACACCTTTTTAGGCATTTTTGAAAAGTTTCACTGAATTTCCTAACGTTTTGGTAATTATACCAGATTTTAATACATTTTTTGTTTGTTTTATCTTTTTTCAACATCATTTTAGATTTTAACGTGTTTTTGACTTTTTTTCGTGCATTTTTGATGAATTTAATCATTGAATTTCCATTAGGTACATAGGTATCTACCTGCTTTTTTGTCTACCAATTTTCAATGATTTCTAAATTCTAATTTCAACACTTTTTCATCCATTTTTAGGCAAATTTCACCGTATTTTCTTTACCATTTGCCAATTTTTAGAAACTTTAACATGTTTTTTCAACTTTTTTTGGTGGAAAATTTCAATGTAGAAGACATTTGGACTTCGGAATTCATTTGTTGTCGAAAATCAATCGGTTTGTTCAGTTTTTTGTACCTATTTGGTTTTGTTTCCCATAGCTAAGAAGTAAGAGCTTGGGCCTTGGATGAAAGCTGAAGGCTGAAGCTAACAGAGCCACAATCATTACAAAATATTTATTCAGAATTTTCGAATTCATCTTTAAATTTCAGTCTTGATCTGTTGATCAGGATCAGTTCTGACTGAGTAGGATTTTCTAATTGCTTTCTTCGTCGTTCATTAGATCAGATATCCTACGGATAGTTCTGACCTGACACAGTTTCGTCTAGATTGGTTCACCAACAGAAGGTTGAAGATGATTTCATTGATTTCAAATTTTTATGATTTTAAATACCTACGAGACAGGTTAGTACTTAGTACGTAAAAAAAAATTAAAATTAAATCTCAAATTTCAAGCTTGGAAACCCCTTCCAATTTTTAAGAACCAATGAATTTGTCGCCATTACGTTCGGCTTGTCCTATATGCACTTTTAATCAACTCTCAGTTCGTGTTTTCCTCGTCATTTCAAGTTTAATTATTCATTTCACTATCTAGAACACTTTCTCGTTTCATCTGCATCAATTTACAAAAAAAATATTCCATTTCGAATAATTTTTCGCAATAAAAAACTCAAATTCGATCTTGTCCCAAGTATCAAGTCGATTCGTTTATCAGTTGTTTACAAAAAACACTGCGTTATCTCGTTAGTCGTTTCGTCGAAGAAAAAAAGGGTGTAAATTTTCATTCGGTTGAAAAAATACGCTGATTTTACTAAATACTAATAATTTTAAGTAATTATTTAGTAATGGTAAATACTTATTGATTGAACATGTCGCTACGTATAAGAACAAACCATGTTGATCGATTGCATAACTCGTTTTATCCGCAGAAAACTGGTACTCGGTATCATCTTTATTCTTTCGCTGACATATTGTTTATATAGTTTCGCCAAAGATGTAAGTATCTTTCCAGTGCTCAGTAATCATTCCCCGATACTTAATACTCATCATAGCATATTCATTTATAAGAGGTATAATTTTATTTCAGTGGGAATACCCTGATGCTACGTTCGGTTCGAGTAAATCGGATGTATTCCCAACGCCAGAGAAGATGAAACAGTTTGTCTGGAATTCAGATCAAGATCAAAGTATTAAAAATGATTCATTATCCGTCACATCGTGTCGAAATTCAGTTCAGGGCAAGTACTTAATGGCTGACGATCGTGGTACGTTGATTGATATTCCTATAGAACAGAAAACGTTTCAAGTATACGTTGATTGTAGAAACACATCTGTATTTTCTGCCTCTTTTTTCAGGATACTTGTGTAAGAGAATCGATGTCCAGGCGAACGGTTGTTGTAATTTGACATCTTCGTTTACCACTCGTTACTCCTGCGATACGTGTAATACCGAAGGCTGTTGCAGTGTTTACGAGAATTGTATTTCTTGTTGCTTAAATCCGAACAAAGTAAATATTCGTATTATTTTACTGCTATTAATAGAAAGATGGTCGAAGCTCAGTTACATTCGGAGGTTCTTCTCACCAATTTATGAGTATTGATTATGAACTGCACCAATTCCTACGTTTACTCTTCAATTTTCGATCCTTTCGTTGCTCGTTTTTTCACACGAAGACTCTAGAAAGTATTCAAATTAAACACATCTAACTCGTAATATTATTCTTATTTCAGAAACCATTACTAGAAGACGTCTTTCACAAAGCCAACGGCGGATTACGAGTAATTCTATCTTCGATCAGCGATCACTTCGAACTGTGTTTGGCCAAATGTCGCACCAACTCGCTCAGCGTTTATCACGAAAACTCGTATAAAAATCCTCTGAAGAAATACTGCTACGCTGCAACACCTTCAAACTCGGTGACGAAATCTTCTTAAAATTAAATGTATTTTCATTACCCATGTATACATATTATACCCTCTTACCCATTTTATTTAAAATGTTAACTGTGATAAGTACTAGGATTTTTCTCATAAGATATTATTGTACGTCTACGTAGTATGTAAGGTGTTGTTTTTTTGAACATTTTGTTTGTTTATGTATATGAGTTTTGAAACTTGTGATAGTTGTTGTATTTTTGTACATCATTTCATTTTTTACTAATTGAGGTATTTTTTACTTTCATTTCTTGTTTTTCATTTTATAATTGTATTATTATTTATTAGTTATAACGTTGAACCAAATTTGTTACGATTTTATGTTTTAATTTACTAATAGCTTTGGTACTTACGTCTACTTAGGTGAGGATGTGGGAGGTGTGAGTGTTCTTACTTTTTTTTATAGTTTGTGTTTTTCTAATTCGAGTATATTACAGTAGAGTGTAGAGTGACTACGAAGACATATAGTGTCAATTTTTGTAAAAATGTATATAACCATTTGAATTATTGTACGATTGATTAGATACGTAATATTTTGCAATATCTTCGGTGCAAGCGGAATAAAATACTTTTTTACAATATCGTTTATTTATTCGACGAATTTTTGAAGTATGGATGATCTCATATTTTTTTTCCAAATTCTGATTTGTATTATTCTATTCTGATGAACTATTACTCATTGAAAACATGGAGTGAATTGTGACTTGCGATTGTTGGAATGTAAACGAAACTTGTGAACATATTAGTTTGATTGAATAATCTCAAGTGGTTACAAAAGTTATGAAATTTTTACCACTTATAATATTGCTATTTCAGGTAGATATTAGGTATGTATATTTGAGATGTTCTATCTTGTGATTTTTAGTTAAGGGAATTGATGAATAAAAACAATCGAGCTTCAATGAAATAATTACTCAAAGAGAGACAGACACCCTCGAAACCGATTACCTAGCGAACCTCTTCAACTTGCTGGCATCCATTTTAAAAAGAGTCTAATTTAGAAAAAAAAACTGATTGAAAAAATCTCACAATTAAATTTTAGCAACTAAATTACTCGTAATTCCAAGCAGCCTAAAAGAAACTTGATTTTAACATACCTTGACCCATTCTAACTTCATCTTCCTACCCATTCCCTCAGTTTTCGTTATGCAGGTAACTTTGCCACTTTCAAGTTTCAAATCAAAAACACCACTATTTAAAAAATTTGAATCTCACAATAGCATACTCGTAATTAATCTTTCTTCCGGTACATTTCGCTCGACTGCGAACCAAATCTCGATAACTATGACACTTAACTCATTCCATAACTTCAATAGCTGCTATGAACGGAGGTACCTAACGAGAGTAATTACACGGTTCAATACCTTGACATTCTCATTAACTGCGATTTTCACTAATGGATTAATTAAGATTAACGCCTCTAATATTTATTGTTAAGCCGTTACCATATCTACATAAATACCCCCAAAAAGTACAGATACTTTTGAAGGATGTCATGTCCACGTGAACTTATATGCTTATACTGTTAGCCGCCAGGCTGCGCTCCTCAACACAGAGATACTCCGCCCGTGTAACGCGGCCCTGCCGCGCTACGAGCTACGTACGCTCGTGTAACTCTTCGCACTTGCTGTTTTGTTATACTACGTGTTAGATGTGTTCTCCGTGTATCCGAGTATTATTTTGTTGTTTGATGAAGTATTGTTTTATTTGATTAATATATTAATTGGTTAATTAATATTCACCGTGTCGACTCGTTATTTCGTAATTATCAATTACTCAAGTTCTCGCCGATATCATGGTATGCAGAGCTGATGGTGACGAGAGCGGCCAGCACATGTTCGCCATGTTGCTGGATGCCTCGAAATCTCAGTATTTATTTCTATTTATTAGTAATTATGCTTATTATGCTTTTAAAAGTGGCTTAATTATGCGTTCTGAGTATCAAAGTACTCGAAATGGCGATTTTCACACACACAGAGATTTTGGCTACAGAGATGAAAAGATGACGCAACACGTGTGAAACCGGCGTCAGAGTATTAAAAAGAGTTCCAGTGGTGAATTTTTCCGAGAATTTTAATAAGATGAGACGTTTATAATACGTATAAAAGAGTTCCGGAGATGATGTGAATTATGATTTATGAAAATATTACGTAGAAATGAGATCTGTGAGTCCAAGATCCACACACGTGTTCGCGGGTAGTTATACGCCGTTATTAGAGATGAAATTCGAGCCAAATTAGTTCAGAGATTCAAAACAAAGTTTAAATTGTGTGTGTTGAAATAGCCATAGCGTGTACAGAGATGCTGTGTAGTTTTCGGCTGCCTAACAGAGAAATTTTTGCCATTTGTCGTTACGATGTGCACACCTCTAGTATGATAGAAAACGACGATTCTCTACGTATTTGGACCAATTTGAGTAACGGGCAGCATCACAGAGAAGTGTAGTTTATGTTTGTGCTTGTGTACGTACGTTTATGTTAATTCGGTGATCGTAACGGTTAGAGCGCCCTAAGGTCATGCCCGATTTTTCTTTGGTCAGAGAAAACTTAGAGAATTTTTCAAAATTTTGGAAATTTTTGAAAACCTTGGGCTTCAGAATCGTTGTTGTTGTTAGCTAGTAAGTTCAGGCTGAACGTTAACCTATCATACAGAGAAATCAGGCGACACAGAGAAGTGAAATTCAGACGAGAAGTGTGATCCGACTGGACCGAACGACTCTGTGTTGAATTGGAATTAATTAGGAGTGTGACTAATTAATTCAAAATTTGCTTCGCTGATGCTGTTTTTGCGTGCTATTTTTCTTACGTCACGAAGTACCTGAGCCCTTCCTAGTATCGCTAATTTGAGTCAATTGTTCGTGCAGGCTGATAGACATCGTAGAGATGATGATGACCGTAAGAGCAGACGAGATGAAGACAGGTATCACCGGTCTAAAGCCCAGAAACGGTCCAGATCAGACTCCCGAAGCCGCCACCGACGTCATCGTTCCAGTGAGGAACGCGAGATAGATATAGAAGCTGAAACGCGACGAATGAACGAGATTCAGGCCAATATTGAACGTCAACGCCAGAGAGACAGAGTAAGCACACGAACCAAGTTCAGAGTAATTTTTGCATATTTAATTAGAGTAATTAGTATTGATATAAACAATGGGTAACTAGGAAAGGGAAGAAAGTAACCGAAGAAAAGCCCATAAGTCTGAGTCGTCGAGATCAAATCGAGATGTAAGTACACAGAGTAATGTAGATTCGAGTAGACAGACGACTAAGTACAATGAAGGTGATATTGTCACTCAGTACAAAATTATTAGAAACAATAGCAATCAGGCTCCGAAGACAACCAGCACTGAGACACGCACAGAGAACGTAGTGAGTAATGAGAATACGACGAAAGAGGTAGAAAAGAAAAAGAAAAAGAAAAAGAAAAAGTCTAAGTCGCCAGAGAAAGTGAGTCAACCGATAAACAGAGATGCTGTGCCAGTAGCAATCCCGCTACCACCTAAGAACGATTGTCGTACGGTTGCAACGCTATCACAGCCTTCAACGTCATCTCAGAGTTTTACCCAGCATCCAAGTACGATTCCAGATGTGAGTACGAACTCCTATGTACTGAGTGAAGGTGAAATTCAATTATCATTTTTGAATTGGGAACCAGGTGCGAAGCGGAGAGCAGCGATGGACCAAGCGATGAGTAAATTGCTTGCACTGAGAGCCGAAGATGAGATGGTTGAGAAAGCGTTGAAGAAGAAACGCAAACGTTCGAAGAGAGAGACAGAGACTGAGAAACCGATCTTTGTGAGAAGAGTGCCGGATGCTGTGCCAGCTACCGAGAACACCATTCAAACTGAGACAGTACCGCGACCCGCGCCTGAACAGCAACGTCAAGTTGAACGACCCCGCGCCCCGACGCCAAAACCAACGATGTCCGACGCTTCGGAAAATGAACGTAGTTCTTCGGACTCCGAATCGGACTCGGAAGAGTCGGATGATGATTCGTCTGATTCCAGCTCCGAAGAGGAAGAAGAGGAGAACGGAGATGATTCTGGAACTGGAGGAGGTGCTACGTCGAACAGTACCCAAAATCCTCCGCCTCCTCCTCCAACATCTGGAAATAGTACGAGTACACAGAGTGAGCCAGCGACTGAGACGAAACCGAAGAAATCGTCTAAGAAGTCGAAAGAGAAGAAAACGCGTTCCAGTAGGAAAAACCATCTGACAGAGAATATGATGCGAAGCAATCATGAAACGCGTAAGGTACTGACGAAGGAGGTGAGAATCGAGACGTGGCATCAGATGCTACAGTTGGATGCTGAGATCTACAATATTAACCTCACGAAGCGGACCAAGAGGAAAGCTGAGGAGAAGCAGCTTCGTAATCTCGTCCTACACAGACTAGACGAATATTATTTTGCGAGAGTAGGGCATATTACGCCTGTACAGAAGATGATCGACGCCATTTTCGACTTACGGAGAGTAGAGAGGAACGTGAGTAGGGGTACGATCAAGTCCGAGTTCAACAAGTTAATGCTAGGTAGAGGGGAAACTCTCGACGCTTTCTTTGGGCGTATGGACGAACTCACCTACGACTTTAAGATGCAAACGAAAGGGGAAGAGATTCCCGAGCCAGAGATCTTCGATAGGATAGTAGAGGCGACAGAGTCTATCTATACAGAGCTTAGGGTTATTCTTAAGTCTAAGGGCGAATATCCTCATACGAGTCTCGCTGACCTTAAGTTGTTGTTGTTACAGCTGGAGTCTGAACGGAGAGGCGGGCCGCAGCAGGCCAACTATGCTAGTCACCGACCAGTTATCAGACGGAGCGACGGAAAACCCCAACCGAGACCGCCTTACAACGGCGATACCCTACCGAGACCGCCCGATCACAATTGTTACAACTGCTCCAACCCGGATCACTACGATTACGAATGTCCGAAGTGGGAAGATGGACCGAGGTGTTTCAGATGTTCGGAGTGGGGTCATTTTGGAACGACGTGCTACAATCCCCGCGTATTCTACAAACACGGTAAATCAAAACACAGAAGTAATAATCGTAAACCGAGGTTCAATTACCATAAAAATCGAAATTCTTATCGCAGCCGTTCTAACTGGGGGAATAATTCGCGCCGCCCCAGGGGCCAGAATTACACTCCCAAGAGGAACCGGCAACCGTACCGAGGGAAACCTCGTTATCAGAGTAATTGGAAGAACAATAAGAAGCCGTATACGCCTCGTTCGAATCGCGATCGTCAAAAGACTCCGCCCAAGAAGAAAATCGTTACTAACAAACCCCCACCCAAATCAGAGCCGAAGAAGTAGTTTCTGTGTAATGTTGAGACACTAACCAGAGTTGTATTTATTTTACAGAATTCGCAAAGTACCGAGATAGTTCCCGAGACAACCGGATCAGAGATACAATTAACGGAGCAGCCCAATTAATTAGCGGTGAACGGCAACCGGAGGATTTTATGGGTATACCGAGATTCGACCAAGACGCGAGAAACGATATCGAAGAAAATCGTCGAAGACATCAATCGTCGAGCCGTTACCGGTCACCGAACCGCGAAGAACAACATCGCAGCCGCTCATCCCCGCCTGTATTCGATATAGGCGGCGTCGAGTATTCGTCGTTTTTGGACACCGTCGGACCAGCCATTATTGGCCAACCGATGGTTCAACCGCCGCCTGGTTTTCCGCTGATTCCACCAGTTCCGAAGCCGGCCTACCTGGAACATACGAAAGAACAGACGATGCTGCCGTTTACCAACACACCGCAGCCAGGAACCAGCGCTTCGACGTCGAAAACAGAGAAACCGGTTGAAATGAATCCGATTGGGTGTATTAAGGCGCCGGAGAATAAAACAGAGAAAGGATCAAGCCCAAATAAACCGCAAACGAAAGCCGCGAAGAAAGAAGGCACTTCAACGGACGAAATTTTCAAAAAGTTTCGTGAACAGAATCCGAACGCCGGTAAATCGCCTTTGAATCTTGGAAAGGTGTATAATCCACGCAGGGACGCGAGGACACCGAAGAAAACGGATACGAACAGAGAAGGCCCGGAACATCGTAAACCGACGAAGCCGACTAAACTCGATCGTACAATTGCGGCGCCGAAACCCCCAACCCCGCCACCGATGCCGGAAAAACCGTTGTGGGAAGTTAAATCGACGAAAGCGGTTACCGAAGCCGAAATGGATACAACGGCTCAATCCGAGGCGAAAACCGACGACGAGTGGAACAAGCCAGGCCCGAGTTCAGCACAGAGGAATGCAACAGAGAAGCCGCATTTAAATTCGTTAGGCCAAGATATGAATGCGCCGCGGCCACGCACGCCCGAAATCATCCGGCAAAACCTACTAATTCGGCCAGACATTCCGTGCGAAGAAGAATGGGAAATTGGCGACGGAGAAGTGATTGATCGACGGAGAGCGAATTATCGTTCCGTTAATTTCATGTACGTGAAGCAGATCATGGAATTGAACTTCACGAAGGTCAACGAGAGGCTCACCGAGATCGAAACGCGCCTTCACCGAGAGCAGGTTCCTGATGAAACAGACGAGGGAAGGCCGATGCCGGATGCCAAGACGGCCCTGTTAACCAGGCAACAGGAGGAGTTAAACGACGCAGCGATGGCGATCACGCGCGTATTGGAAGGTAAGCATGTCACTTTCTTAGGTGATACTGGAGCTACCTCCCATTTTATAAACAACCCAGAGTATTTGACCCAGTCCACAGAGTATGTACACCCTATTCAAGGTGCGAACGGAGATCCGAGTGCTTTACTGAGTTCGAATAAGAGAGGTATGATTTTAGGAATGAGTGAAGTGTGTAATTCGCAGGTTCATTTGACAGACGTTTTAGCTGTACCAAGGTTGACAGAGAATTTACTTTCGCTAAGGAAGTTTGTAGATCTTGGGTATGAGATCTTACTCACCAATAAACACGCGTCCATCATCGATCCAGTTTCGACGAAGGTTATTTTAGCCGGAGAATACAAGAGACCATATTGGGAATTCCGTATTCGAACCAGAGATCGTGAAATCGCGATGAATACGACGACAAAGGAGAAACCCAAAAAGAGACCTCATTCGCCGACGAGACCAAGTTGCAGCAGTGCCAATACGTCGAAGAGTATAAAGAGGAGAAAGGTTCAAACAGAGAATTTACCATCAACGCCGACAGCTGAAACTGAAAATACACAAGAGATGAATGAACCAAAGGAAGTGAAACAGAGAACGAAATCGAAGAGGAAGGCGAAAAAGAAATCGAAGGAGAGCTCTCCAGGTAGGAGGGAGCGATCTCAAGAACGGAGGGAGCAAAATCGTGAGATTATTTCACCTGTTTACCTATGCCCGGAATCGATTGATGACATCAAATTGAACAGAGAGATCTCAGACGAAGAACTGGGACAACCAATCAACGTAGAGAGATTATCGACGGTGAAGAAACCCATGAACTACGTCGATTTTAAAAACAGTCCAGCCATGAGATGGCACTACAGATTGGGACACTTGAGTTACGACTGTATGATGAAGTTAAAGAAGACGAGTCCAGCGTTAGCGAAGGTGAAAATAAGTCGTGAGCAGATTCGTTCGTGTGAAGTTTGCATTCTAGCGAACATGAAATTGAAATCGTTCAAGGAAGTTCGCGACAAATCAAAGTTTATCTTCGATCGAATCCACTCAGACGTTATGGGACCCTTGAAACCACCGACGCTCTACAAACGACACAGATGGATAGTGACGTTCGTTGATGATGCGAGTAGATTCGCTATTGCATACACGATGCAATACAAGTCAGATGTTCTTGAATGTTTTCTAATGTTTCTTAACTTAGTTGAGAAATATACCAGAGGACGTTCGAGAGTATCTACACTGAGATGTGACAACGGAGGAGAGTACACCGGAGCTGCGTTCAGACAGTTATGCGATCACAGAGGAATTACGATTGAATACTCCGAGCCAAAAGCACCGGAACACAATGGAACCGCCGAACGATTCAATCAGACGATTATGTCGAAAGTCAGAGTAATGCTTTTGGACTCCGGAGTTCCTCAATATCATTGGGATACAGCTTTAGCAACGGCAGTCCAAATCTACAACCGAGCACCTCATTCCAGTATTGGTTACAGAATTCCAATAAAACAGATTTTTCCGGATGTGACTTTACGAACAGAGTATATGAGAAGGTACGGATGTATTGCGTATGTACACCGAAATGATCCAACACTACAGAAAGTTGACCAGCGCGCCGTTCTTGGAGTTCTTGTTGGTTTTACCGCTACAGGTTATAAAGTCCTACTACCGCAGTCCAATAAGATCATCCGAGCCACGCACGTGAAATGTGTTGAATTTAAGAACTACAGAGACATAAATGGATTGACAGAGAAATACGTACCAGAGATACCTGAAAGAGAGTGGTTGAAAGAATTCGAAGAGATCTACCGGAAACCTGAAAATGAACCCCGCAGAGGACCGTTACCGACGATCGTTGATAAATGGCTACGTACAGCCTCCAGAGAAATCCAAACTGATCCAATAGATCTCGGAGCGAAACTGGAGATGAAATCAATAGAAACTCAAACGGATATAAAGTTATCGATCCTGTGTGACCCAGATGATAAGACAGAGAGTGATTCCGACACAGAGTGGATTGAAGAGGAAATTGATCTAGGAGCCCTCACCGCGAAGGAAATTGAGACAGATTTTTCGATAAAGGAACACTTCGACGCTGAGATTGAGAAATTGAAAAAGTACCATAAACTTACCGAAGATACGAAGGATTTAAACGCTTTCGCGCTTATTACGAACATCATTTCTGACCCAACGACGTATAAGCAAGCGATGAAATCAACAGAGAGACATTATTGGCAGGAAGCAGTTGATGCTGAGTTGAAATCGATGGAAGACAACGGAGTATGGAAAGTTGTACCGAGACCCAGAGACACCAGAGATAAGAGACATACGATTGTTGACTCCACAATGGTATTCAAGAGGAAGATCGATACCAAAGGAAACGTGAGATATAAAGCCAGGTTAGTAGCCAGAGGATTTAAAGACAAACGGAGTATGGCGATTTCGAAGATATACGCGCCAGTATCCAGATTGACCACTGTACGAGTAGTATTTTCAGTGATAAACAGATTGAAACTTCACGCCAGACAACTCGACGTAACGACAGCTTTTCTTAACGGAGATTTGGAAGAGGAAACCTACATGGAAATCCCTGACTGTGTTGACATGTCAGACGAAGAGAAAAAGGAGTTCGTATTTAAGCTGGAAAAATCGTTATATGGTTTGAAACAGAGCCCCAAATGTTGGAACCGAAAGTTTGCGGAAAAACTGAGAGAACTAGGGTTCGAAGCCGATGTCAATGACCCTTGCCTATTTTGGATTCGGAAAGGCAAGTTTCAAGGCATACTGATTATATACGTGGACGATATGATATTTGCTGGGAACGATGCAAAGATTTTAGAGAAGTACGTAGATAGACTGAAAAGGATTTTCAAGATGACAGATATGGGAGAGCCTAAGAAATTCCTTGGATTACGAATACAGAGAGACAAAGAACAGAATACTTTAACGTTAGACCAAGCCGAGTATTGTGATGAAATCTTGAAGAGATTTAACATGGAGAATGCGTATTCGACAGAGATTCCAATGCAGCCGAAAAGCCAAAAGAAAAAGACAGAGAAACCGAAAAAGAATAAACCGAATAAGCGAGAGAGACGACGTCAACAAAATCCGAAACCAAAAGCGAAGTTTGACGGAGCACCTTTTCCATACAGAGAAGCGATTGGCAGTTTATTGTACCTGAGCAACGCTACACGACCGGATATTGCGTTTGCAGTAAATTGGCTAAGCAGAAAGCAAGGAAATCCAACACAACAGGATTGGCAGGAAGTTAAGCAGGTTTTTCGATATCTACGAGGTACCCGAAACCTAGGGTTAGTGTATACTGGAACCGGAAAAGGAATCGATGCTTATTGTGATGCAAGTTTTGGAGATTGCGATGACACGAAGAAATCTTCTGCCGGAATTGTAATTCGACTCAACGGAGATCTGGTCAAATGGTCCAGTAAACGACAGGGCTTAGTAGCCAATTCGACGTGTGAAGCCGAATATATCGCGATTAATTCATGTTTAGTTGATTGCGTAGGTGTAAACGCATCCCTGACGAGAGCCACCGGAGAAGATTACCGACCATACGTCATTCACGGAGATAACATTCCAGCCCTTACGTGTGCAAACAAACCTGGAGCACCAACGTTGAAACACGTTACAGAGATCAAGATGCATTATATTTTGAATGCTGTAATCGAGAATCAAGTCAAATTAGAGTGGGTTAAATCAGCTGACCAAGACGCTGACATTTTGACGAAAGCCTTACCGAAAGAGACGTTTATAGAGCAGAGAGACAGATTACTGAGTGAAATTAAGTAGAGTTTTCATCCCCGAGCCCGTCCCGCCATGAATTCAGAGTAAACAGAGTAGTACAGACTAATACAGATATGCGTATGTGTTTATTAATTGTTTTAGATCCTGGTTCAATTGAAGACGCGATTGAAGGTCTGCATCAATTAATCGAGATGTCGCGTATTTACCACTTTGCGCTGGATGAACACCCGCAACGCGTATTAATGATGCTGCGAACAGAGAACCTGACCATTGATGAACGTAGAAGTCAGAGAAATCGCGAACGGAGACACCGCAATCGAGCGCATCGCCGAAACGCCGATAACGTAGACGACGGTATTGACGTCGATTATTTTTCCGATTTTGAAGATCGTGGTCCAGGCGATGCTGCGCCAAATTTTCAATTACTAGGCGAACGTTTACTTGATGAAGCCTATCAACGGAGAAATCAACACGATAACGACGATCAACCAATGGGATAAACAGAGAGAAAAACAGAGAAAAATTTTTTATTTGTAATTTGTCGTTGAATTGTTCCGAATATTCATGTGTTGAATCTGTGTTCCTGTTTATTTGAATTTTGTGATTTATTTGTTCCTGTTAATTATAAGCTGTAAATATGTTTTTGCGAAAGATGAGTCGCGCAGGGAGGGAGTGTTAGCCGCCAGGCTGCGCTCCTCAACACAGAGATACTCCGCCCGTGTAACGCGGCCCTGCCGCGCTACGAGCTACGTACGCTCGTGTAACTCTTCGCACTTGCTGTTTTGTTATACTACGTGTTAGATGTGTTCTCCGTGTATCCGAGTATTATTTTGTTGTTTGATGAAGTATTGTTTTATTTGATTAATATATTAATTGGTTAATTAATATTCACCGTGTCGACTCGTTATTTCGTAATTATCAATTACTCAAGTTCTCGCCGATATCATATACCTTTATCGTACATATTTGTATCACCTAAAAGCTTACTGATGTAAATATTAAACAGTAACAGAGAACAATGCTTTCATTGTTATATAGGTAGGTACTTTAATATTTTGTCATCGCCAATCGAGATGATGTCATGCGAAAAGAAAAAGATGTGCAATTTACCACCTCAGGTCTTCGTGTGCCATTTAAAACGAAAAATAGATAATACCTAATATCGTATAATTATTTAATCGAATGATTAGTCATTTTAAAAACTTGTTTGCTAAAATACTGCGTGGAGTTTAGTTGAGTGCATTTACGTACCTACTTGAGCAAAGGTGAACCTGCAAAAAATCGACACGATCAGTAGCCTTCTGACAAACTGTCTCCCTCGGGCAAATTATATGGATTTTGCAGAGGCTGTAAACCAGAAACTGGATCGAATAGAACATTGGATTTGGATCAGAATGATTTTACAAATCAGAAGAATAGATCAAAACAAAATAAGACATTCACGGTTAGAAGAACCTTTCATGAAAACGTATTTCCAGGACCGATACTTGATAGGTAGGTATCATTTGAAAGTGTGGACTGAAGGTAGGTATCAGTTTTAAAGTAAAAGTTCAATATTCAGATACCACTTGAATGCGAGTTGTGCAATTGTTTTTTTAAAATTTTTTATTCACTTTTGCGAAAATAAGTCGACCTGAACAGAAAAAAAACTGGATTCTTTGGGGGGAATGGGTTGGAATGAGGAAGGGGATGTTGACTGAAAATTTGGCGACAGTTTTGAACCAAAATTTTAGAATTTGAATGATGAGTTTCTAAAAATTTCAATTTTGAAAGTGAAATGCAAACAGACCCGAGTGAAGCAAGGACAGGGTTCTTTCACAATTCCCCCCCCCCCCAAAAATAATTTTTTTAGCTGAAAAAACTCGTTGAAAAGTACCTATAGCCATAAATGTGACAAAAGGCGGGCAAAACATTTTAATAGGTACCAAAAAAATCACAAAAAAAAACTAGAATAAGTATTATGTACCTATTACGAATTAAAATGTATTCAATTTTCAAAAGTTGAACTATCGAGGCTTTTTGACAATTTTTTGGCAGAAAAGTAAGGGAAATATATAATCGCACGACAGAAAAGGGTGTTTGAACGACACCAGCAAACGACAATAAATGCTGTGGTAGCGACAAGTTAGGTCTTTACAACGACAGGTTTTCAACGACAAAATAATGAGTCAGAGTGACTATTTTTAATTATTGATCACGACAAGTCCTCCCGACAAAAAAGGATGTCTAAGCGACAGAATAAAATTTTAAACGACAACAGAACAATTTATCCAATTGCAAATCTGAAAACACACGAAAAAGCGATAAATAAAATGTTGGTTTGGGAAGCTAGCAAAAATACTTAGGTACTTAAAAATTGCTCTGAAATTAGTGCAAAAACTGTGTGACAATTTTCAAACGTAAAATGTGAGGTTCCTATGGACTTATTGAGATTGCAATTTGCACAATAATACAGTAGGTACCTTTGCGTTCTATGATAATGAGAATTCGTCAATTTTTTCAACGAAAAAAAAATGAAGATCATTACACTTTATATATCATTCATTTTCGAAAACATGGCGCTTGACACACAAGTCGAAGGACATTTGGGGTATAAAACCGAATGTACACTAATGAAAGAAGGGCTAAAAATCTCTAAAATAAAATAAAAATAATTAGGCCAAAACCGTTGAGAAATTTGCTGTGTACACAAAATTTATCACTGTTTGAGAATTACCCTCCTATCATTTTATGAAAATTTCCATTTTTTTTTTTCATTTTATTCGATTTGTAACTTTTTTGGTAACAATAGGCGTGTTGATGGATTTAAAAAAAATTAAAAATAGACGTGTTAATGGATATTTCTGTCGTGATTTTTTTTTTACTGTTGTCGTTCAATTTTTTTTAACTGTCGTTCAATTTTTTATTTGTCGTGGACATTTTTTATCTGTCGTGCAAACATTTGATTGTCGTTCAACTTTTTTTTCTGTCGTTCAATTTCTTTTTTGGTCGGGCATTTCTTTTATTTGTCGGGCCTGTCGTTTAGACCACCTTTTCTGTCGTGCGATTCACCTATTCTGTCGTAACGATAAATCATACCCGAAAAGTAAGGATTTTGACAATTTCTGACGAAAAAGAATTCTTGGAAAAATGAAACGATATTGTCAATTTTAACAAAAGGAACGTTCAAGACATTTGGACATTTTTTTTAAGAAGTAAAAATTCAAAATTTTCTGAAAAAACTTTTTTTTTTAGAAATTTTGTAATAAAGTGAGGATTTTTTCACAATTTTTCGCAAACAGCATGATGTTGACAATTTTAGCAAAAAGAAGAACTGTGTGAGAATTATTGGCAAAAATAGATACTTTGGCAAATTTCTGGAAAATTTTTGTACATACCTACCTAAGCCAGGCCTATAGATAATTTTGTAGAAAAAAATTTTAAAGTAAAAATTAGCTATTTGTGACAATGTTTTAGAAAAAAATGTGTATAATTTTTTCCAAAAAAAAAACGAGAATTTTGACAATTTTAAGCAAAAAGCAAGATTGACTATTTTTGGGGAAAAGCACGAATTATTTTTGGCAATTATTTTTCGCAATCTTCGTTGAAAATAGGAGAAATTCTTGGGTCATTGCCACAATTTTTTTAGGAAAAAAAGAGGGATTTTTGGGTAATTTTTAGGAAGGGGAACGGATACCTCTTGAATTTTTTTGCAAAAAAGTAACCATTTTTGACAAGAACGAGGCTATTTTTGGAAATTTTGACAAAAGGTGAGATTTTTAGCTGTTTTTGACTTTTTGGCGACAAAGGTTTCAGCATGATAGAGATTTTTACATTTTATGACTTGGAACCTGTTCTAAAATCTACTCGTAATTGATGAAATAAAGTCAAACTTGGGAAATGGGGTTCTTTTGAGATCTAGAGATGACACCTGTAGTGGGGAGGGTCAAAGTTGAAAATTACAGAAAAGTCATTTATTTAGAGGGGCATAATATGGCCCCAAATAAACGAAAAGAGTTCAAAATCATATCATTGGTCAGTTCCCCTATTATAATCAACATATCCAAATTTCAGCTTCCTAGGTCATCCCCACTCCATATAAGGTGGGAAAAACCACATTTTACCTCTATTTTTGACCCCCGCCCCCACTAAAATTGATCTATGGGGTCCAAATTTTCAGTATACAATGGGAGGGTGCCCCATTAGTACTTATTGCAGCTTTCAACCTTCCAACCCTATTTGACCTCTTTCCAGGGTCAAAAAAGTGAATTTTTGGTATTTTTTACGTGTTTTTCGATGTGGTCTAGGAAAGCCTACAGCCCCTCCAAATTGACCTAAAGGGTACAAATTTTCACAGCACAATGAGAGGATGTACCCAAAATGCTTTTTGCATGTTTCAACCTTCCAACCCCATTTGACCCTTCTCCAGGGTCACAAACGTGGATTTTTGGGGTTTTTTGGACTATTTTATTACGTGTTTTTAGATATTTAGGAATACCCACAGCCCCTCCAAATTCACCTAGAGGGTCCAAATTTTCACAGTACAATGGGAGGATGTACCCAAAGTGTCTTTTGCATGTTTCAACCTTTCAACCCCACTTGACCCTTCTCCAGGGTCACAAATGATGGATTTTTGGGGGCTTTTACACGTTTTGTGACATTCAGGAATGCCTACAGCCCCTCCAAAGTCACCTAGAGGGTCAAAATTTTCACAGTACAATGGGGTGATGTAACCAAAGTGTTTTTTGCAGGTTTTGACCTTCCAACCTAATTTGACCCCTTTCCAGGGTCAAAAAAGGATTTCTGGGGTATGTTCTTCAACTTTTAGGAAAGCCTACAGACCCTCTAAATTCGACTTGGGGAGCCCACATTTTCAGAATACAATGGGCGGATGCCCCTTGAGTGATTTTGTCAGGTTTTAACCCTCCAACCCTGTTTGCATGACCTCTCTCTGGGGTTAAAAAAGTGGATTTTTGGGCTATTTTATGACTAAGTGTTTTTTTTGAAACAGGTCTCAATTGGAGAAAAACTCCTCTAACAGAACCTGAGAGAATGAGGACAAAATTGGCTATAAAGATGAGGATCAGGATCTAGCTTTGGACTAGCAGGTAACTAATTCCAGCTGAAGAAAAATTCTTGTCCAAAAAACCTGAAAGAACGTGGCCACAACCCCTGCTGGTCTTGAAACTTGGGAGAATGAGAACCAAATTGGCTGAAATGAGGATCTATTTAATAGACTTGTAACCAGCTCTCCAATGTCTAGTTCTAGCTGAAAAAACACTCGTCTAACAAAACCTTGGCGAGAACGCAAATCAAACTTGATGGAAATGAGGGAATTCATTTACTGGGTCCATAACCCATGTTTGTTTTAGAAGTGCAGAACCATCAAACGAAATCAATGAATTTTGAACACCATTCACATGCCTATCTACGCTCAAATTATTCATTATTGGATAAGTACTCGAAACCTTTTTGCACATTCCATTAACTGAACGAATTCGATCACCAATATGTCCACTCCATTAGCCAATACTACAATAGGAAGCGAAGAATTAAACCATACATCAGACAATCTACCCCACCAGTTCCATTTTCTCACGAATAATTTTTTTCAAAAGATGTCAAGCGAATTGAATCGGATAATTCGTTAATAATTGCACACTGCGGACGAAGGAAGGTTTTGTAAACAAGAAGCCAAGACCTTGAAATAATGTAGCTACCTACCAGGTACGTACATTTCGACTATTCATATAATTTAATAAGTAACGCTGAACTGGTGACACATTTGAGGTAAAAATTGCCCTCCGCCGAGCCTCATCGTGTTTATTTTAAACCATGTTTTCCTTTTTCCATTACCTACTCGCAGCAATGGGTATAGTTAAATAGCATTTGTTCGTAATTAAATTTTTTTCCCAAAACATAAAAGGGCGCCCATCGTATTTTCATAAGACTTTAATTCGTTGCTGTTTTTTTTTTCTCTTTCGATAAGTACATCTATTCATAATACGCGATCGAGTGTATAACTTATGTCACATCGCTGCTAACGTGCCATTGGAATTCGTCGCAAAGGTGTTAAGAAGAGTCGAAATCAATAGATTCATTGTTTTATACTCAAGTGGACATACAAATAACCTGTTGTATTGTTTCGTGTCAGTGTCAGTGCTATCGATGTACATGATTATAGATTATACATCAATACGAACAAGATAAAAAAGTGAAAAAAAAACTTCCACCGAGTGATGAGTATATGTATAAGTACAAGAGAGGCTACCGAATCGAAATTATTAATAATCCGTTACGAAATATACATAAACGTCGTTAGCATCGTAAACGTTTCGCAGCATCTTCGTATTATCTCACCGCAGACAGACTCACGACGAGATAACAGATATCTGAATTAGGTGTAGGTTATACATACACATTACGTAGGTATGATCATCTCTCTAGTCTTAAGTTCCTATCTATATGTAACAAGCACTTGCTAGTTGTATCTCGCGAGCTTTCAAACTTACGTGCATATTTCGCTACTTTTTATTCGAGTGTTGCGGTGAAAATGATCGAATCAAATTTTTCCATAGGAGCTGAAGACGTTATCGACCCTTCTTCGGAAACCGACCCATTATTGGGTAAACCCAAGAGGCTATTTGGACACTGGAACGAGTGCTTTTCGTGAGTACACTCCACTTTTTAACTAAAACATACTTACTCAAATTCGACGGAAAAACTTCGTACCTATACTTACCTGTGAAAATAAGAAAATCAAATCGACGTTATCGTTAATGAATCGAAGAATACACACATAAGCAGAGGTACCTACCAATAGTTACGACTGTTAGAGGTTTTTTTTTTGTACATACGTAGGTACTGTAAGATTTCATCGAATGGCGAATAATTGGGAACCTTGAAAAATTTTCTAAACGGCGGGTACTGCACCCTTTTTCCCTTTTATATGTATCGAATGGTGAAGAATTATTTGACAGGTGTTTATTATCGAGTTTCGTTGCCTCGTTCAAAGTACCTACCTATCTGTGGTGAAGTTCGAATATTTTTTTCAGTTTCGAGTCACGGTTTGAAAATTATTAAATTGAATTAATTTGATTTATTTTTTTGTCTATTTTTATATTATAAATTTGATCTTCGGTGACAGTGAAATATTTCTATAATTTTATCATGAACTTGACACCAGTGAAACATTTTTTAAACAATTGGTAAGTAGGTACATACGAGAAAAATTCAATTCAAAATCATTACTTATACCCTTTTAATAAGAGAAGTGATTAAATTATTTATTTATGATTTGTTTACATAAGAAGATATTTTTAACCCAAGCATATGTGCCGGAAAACAATACATACACGTGCAACAGGTATTTCTGTAACATCCCAAACATTTATATAGGCAAATTCATCTCGTAGAATTGTCTCAGCTAAATTTATACCATCATCATTATTCCTATCTATATTTACTTTTATGTGGGTAACCAAACTGTACCTATAGACAAACTGCACATTAACTAAAACTGACGTCAGCAAAAAAATTCGATGAATAAATAAAGGTATGGTGCCTACAACAAGGTAGAAATAACTTCGATGCTCGTACCATAATTATAAGTGCGAAAAAAGTTATTCTATTGTTGTGTATTTTTAAATTGAAATACTTTTTTGAATTGATGTGCTGCTTTATGAATTCAGCATTGAAATTTTTATCGCGTTAATTCAACCGTTAAATTCGATAACCTATTTGTTTTGAAACTTTCGTTTTCACGTGTTTATGTACCTATTTTATTAATGATGGAAGAAGGATGGAAAATGATTCGGGTAAGTAGGAAAATGAAAGTGCAGAAAAGGTCATACTTTGAAAAATATTCAGGTTTTAGGAAGTTTTGGGATCTGGTATTTCTACTTCCGAACTTGGAATTAGAAGGGAATTGATCTCAACTTTGGACGTTTAATCACCTACTGGGTTCTTTGAAAAATTGAAATAAAGTAGTTGTAACAGTGATACCTAATTTTTTTTAAATCATCAAAAATCACTTCAAAACAATTTATCTGAAATCATAAAAAATAAAATAAAAAATCGCAACCCAAGATTTATTCTAGATCACCGCAAAAAAAAAGTATTTCAAATTGGAAAAAAAAATTTATTTTGTTGAAATGAACTCTAAAAAATCAATTAGCTATTTTACAAATAGAATTTAACTCAAAAAACTCGTTTATTACCAAAATTAGACAGAAAAAAATCATCACATAAAAATTCATTTGAAATTACTTACAAAAAAAATTAAACTGAGTAAAAAAAATAAAATTTAAAATCACTACTGAAAATTTTTTTAAAAATCCATCAAAAATTACTATAAAAAAATACGCATTAATCTCAAAAGAATTCCAAACTATAAACTGCCACCTACCTATTATGATAAAATGCAAGTACAGTGGACTCTCAATTAACTGACTCCAGATTATCCGATTTTCTGTTCAACTGAGCAAAAAATGCATAGGATTTCTTCGGTTTAACCAATGCAAAACAGTTGGTTACCTAATTCTTGTTCATCAAACTAGTTAATTTTTTTTTTAGTAAATGATGCATTTTTTTTTCAAAAAATATGACTTTGTTGAACTAACTTTTTTTGGTAACCGAGTTTGCCTCGCCCAAAATAAATTGGTTAATTGTGAGTCTACTGTACATTCTTATAATACAAGTAGCTACCTATTTAATGTTAGATACAGGGTGCCCAGAAATATCGGGTACCCCTAAAAAAGTTTTCTGCCAAATACTTCGGTTGGTCACAGTGAATGATAATAATGATAGCACATGATTGGTTGTTGGACTGAAGAGATAACATTCCACTAATCATATGCATCTATTTCACGTTGCCAACCTACATTTTTAATGAAAAACTTTCTTTAGGGTACCCGATATTTCTGGGCACCCTGTACAAGAAATTTCATCAAAATATTAATCAAATTCTGCACTAAGAAACTCATTTGAAAGCAATGAGTATTAAACATCCATTCATCACAAAAAATTATTTTGAAATCATCCCTCCTCTCCCCCCCTCCCCGCCAAAGAATCCGTTCAATTCAATTCTAATGAACTCATTTGAAATCAAACACAAAAACATTCATTTTCCCGAAATTATTTGAAATTACAAAGAAAAAAGCATTTGAAATCATGTATAAATGTAAATAAAAAATCTAATCCTAATAACGCATCAACATCATTACAAAAAAACCAATCTTACCACAAAAAAAGTATTCGAAATGACCGCGAAAAAACCCACTGAAAATAATCGTGAAAAAATTCATTCAGAATCAATATAAATATAAGTACATAAAAAAAGCCATATAAAAAAATTACAAAATGAAAAAAAAATGAAATTAATCCCCCCCCCCCCAAAAAAAAGTAGGTATTTACTTACTTATTCTAAATCATCTCAATAAAACTTATTTTCAATCGATGTGACAAAAATTATTTCAGATCATCATGAACAAATTCACTTAATTTACCTCAAAAAATTAAAAGAGCAATAGTTATTCACCATTAGTGCTCCCTGCTCCCCTATAGCATCATTTGGGGTAGAAATAAGAGAGGAATATAGGTACCTACAAAACTTGTAACACAATTGTGGGGGGGGGGGCAGTAAAATTAAGGAATAAAATTTCTCAACAAAAGAAATTTTCTAAAACCTCACAGCAGGTAGTAAAAATTCCTATCTAAATAAAATTTCCATGAAATTCACTTCACAATAGCCTTTAGGTAATTTCAAATTTTATAAAATAGCTAGATATTTGAACGTACCTATATTGGGCCATAAAAACATTGTATGAAAGTTATATTGTTGTCTTTCCTATTGTTCAATTTTGAAACTAATTTTTAAAGAGAATGTTTTTTCCAATTTGGTTCAATTTTGAAAATTCAAGTTTATTCTTATGAGTTGTAAAATATGTTATCCTCCCATATTCCAACACAATGGGTCATAAAAGTTAAAATTTTATCAAGTGTTATCTTTCCTATTGTTCAATAATTTGAAAATTCAACTTAACTCTTATGAATAGTAAATCGTCAATGAAAATGATGTCTACTTTCCTTTTTGAAATGGCCTTTTCCCCTTGGTAGGTACCAATTTTGAAGAAAATCGGTCCAATTCCCTGAGAAAATATTCGAGCCAAAGAATTTTTCAATGTACAGACTACAGACCAAAAGACAAAAGTAATAGATAGCCTGCTATGCACACTAAAATTGATAAATGTGTGATGATGTGAAAATCTCGAATTAAAATGAAAGTATAACTAGCAAACTTTTCTTTTTTACCTTCGCCTTTTATGAAATAATTACCTACCTACTTGAAAGTTTATTTATAGGTATTTACAATAGGTAAACGAACTTCTTATCTCTCGACAAGTCAAGGAGAATGTGAGCTAACGAATAAAAATATTTTACTGGTATCGTAATTATAGGGGCAATAATTTCATTTTTTGATTAGTCTAATGTAAACAAAATGACATACGAGTATGGTACATACGTTTAATTTTGGCTCATGACAAAATGAACTAAAAAGTGTTTCAGTCGATGAGTAGGTAAATAGGTAGCTGGTATCATCAGGGTTCTTTCTATTTTGATTTCATCGAATAAAATTAGTTTGCGTTTGGTCTACGCAGACTAATTTTATTCGATGAAATCAAGAAATGTGGAAAATTGTTGTATTACCTACCTACGAGAAGTTAAATGGAAAAATTTTATGGATGGAGATTTTTGGACAAATAAATTTTGAGTCATCATCAACTTCAGAAATTGAGGATTTCTTCGAAGTTGTCAAGTAGATACTTTACCTACCTATGCCAGTTTTCAAATTTCAATTCGGCCACCAAACGAAAAGCCGAGTTGACAAGAATTTATAAAGTAAGTAAATTAAGTAGAATAAAGCTATATCCCTTGAAAATTTTTCAGTCTCTTCTAGCTCCCATTCATTTTTCAAGACCGGCATAAGAGAAAATTTTAATGATCAAAACGCAGATTTTTCACTCCTTTTATGGCAAATTACTAAATCCATTTCGAAAAAATTAAAATGAAAGTGGTCCGGATCCAGTTGGGAGGGGGAGGGGTACTTCAAAAACATTGAATTTTGCAATTTAAAGTTGAAAATTACAAATAATGTGCCGTAAATATTATAAAAAATATGTAAATATTTTTTGAAGGTAAGGGAGGGAGAGGAAGAGAGGAAAGAAGGGATCGTAGAGAGTTTCTTCTGAAACACAAAAAACTCACACTTCAACAAACTCATTTTAATGTTTAGCGACTTTCCCTGTTTTTATTTCATTTTTTTATTATGATAATTGTTTGTTGAGGTGATTTTGTTTCAACTCCTTGAAATTTCAGTTGAATCATGGATCTCAATTTCATAAATCTTTTTTACTTTTTTCAAGTTTTCTTAAAAAATCACAATTCTTGAAAATTTTCCAATTTTTCCAATTTTTTAAAATATGTATAGGTAGTGATTTGCAAACCAATTTCAAATTTTCTGAATTTGAGTCAAAATTTTGATTAAAAATGAAATGCTGAAGCTCGATGGCAAATGAGTCATTTTTTTGTTTTTGTTTTGATAGAACATGTGGAGTGGGGGGGGGGGGGAGGAGCTTCACCAATTTAAAACCAAAAAACAATTACATAAAGTCATAATTGTAAATTTTTTTAAGTGGAACCATTGGGTAGGTGTTTATATTGCTTTGTTATTTTTAATGGAAAAATTATTACGAGACAGCTGCTCTTCGAAGCATTTTTTCTATTTGTTTTTTTGACCTATGGTGGTGGGGGAGGGAGAGTAGTAATACGAAGTTTTCTTTTAAATAATTGGAATCTTTCTACGCTCGAATAATTTTCCCAACAATAAAAATACAATCCATTCCAAATAAAACTCACAACAATAGATACAACTTGAAAATTTCAGAATGGCACAGTCTACCTATAACCTTTAAACAATTCGCTAGTTTTTCAGTTGTTTTGCTAAAAATTCTCCAAGACATCAGTAGACAACCTATTTGGAATGCATGTTCTCGACGAAGGACATATTTCAGCGAAGAATATCTCGTTAAATTGAAAACATATGAGGCGTAAAAAAATACCTATCTCAATTTGTTCCAGTATTTATTTTTATTTAACGTGAGCTCTAGTTCATGGCTCTTAAAATAGCCAAAGTAGATACGTGATAGAAACAGAAGCACCTTTGTTTGACCCCAGCGAAATTATTTTATTTTTCTCGTACACTTGGATAGGTAGAGGACAGAGGTACATATTTTAGGCCCAGACGTTACAATAAAAAATTCTCAACTGATTCGATTTCACCAAAAAATTTTCTCAAGAACCATTCTGAACGACGACTTCCATAACTCAAAACTGTCAAAAAGGATTTAATATGAAGAATACTGACACGACTCGATGACTCGATGTAAATTACGCGACATGATAGTGAGATTATGAAATTTGAATTCTCATCGAGTGTTCTTTTAATCCTAACGATATCGTAACAACGTGCGAATAAAATGGACCTAATAAGTATCTCGAATTTCTTAGTAGGTATCGCAGGGGGTGGTAAATTTTTTTACGTCTTTTTGAACTTCAAATATTTTGACTCGGGCTTTGTTATCTTGACCATAAATTGAACTATTTTTACACTCGGTTGGGTTTACGTACAACTCGAATATAACTGAACGATACACGAAGCCACGATCGAGTAATTAAGTAATAATTTTCATTTCCTTTTTTACACCCAATTGTCAGTCGCTGAAAACGTGAAATTCTAGTCTAAAATTTCTGCAGTGAGCGAATTTAAACGATGTACTTCCAAAATCAACAAATACCTACTAACTTATTGTGAAAAAAATCGCTATTCACGGTGATTTACTTTAAATAAATACCAAGTAGGTAAAATTGACTCGTTCGGAACTCGGAAGGCAGAAGCAGAATCATCCGACCTTGAATACTTTCCAATTTAGTATCGAATATGCAACTTATTAAATTGTCAAGCCTTAACAAAGCGTGACGTTTATCGACACGACACACATAATAATTCGTAAATAAACGTAATACATATTTTTTTTTTACTCTGAAAAACCTGAGAAAAAAAGCTCAAAACGAGGGTGTCTCGTTAGTATGGTATTTGTTTGCGAATTTAACGCGATTTTAAAATTTAGGTAAGGTGATGACGGACGTCGTCGTCGGTTGTTTGGATGATGATGACGACGACGACGAAATATTACCTTCGCAGGACGATTAAAGTAATTGCTTTAATTATTAGTTTCTTTTTCGCAGACGTTTAAAATAAATTAGTTTTTTCATTTATACCGCATCGTTAGCAGGTATACCTATAGCGATGCCGGTATTTTTCAATTTTATTAAGTGTACGTAGATATGTGTACGAGTTCGTCGATCGACAGGTACAGATACGATCTTTTTTCAATATTTTACGCAAAAACTACGTATACTTTATTTGTGGGAAAAATCGTGTCGCGAGTGACTCGGAGTATGGTATATTTTGCCTATTTATTTAACATTCGGTACCTACCTACCTATAATTTTCTTTAATGACGCAAACGAACGCGGTGGATATCGACGAACAAATAGTGCAATTTGTGAATATCTAGTCGAATAGTTTTGTAGTTTTGAAAAAATAAAAAAATAAATCATCATGTGGAAAATATTTGACAGAAGAAAAGCAGCAACAGCCCATACACAAAATTTGAGTTGGAGATAAATTTCGATTGTTACCCTACGCAGGTGAATTTTGGCCGATGCGACAAAATTTATGTTGAATAAATTTTGCTGTTCGTAACACTGCTACTTTTCATTGATAAACACTTCCAAAAATTTTTGCAAGCAGTTGTTTTGTTAACACGATGTTTTAGTATCTGTAGCGAATTGAAGATGCTGCCTAATCAACTTGATTTTTATGGGTAAGTCTGAGTCGAATCAATTTTACAAGGAAACAATTCCAGATGTTTTGCTTTGATTTAAACGAAATGTGAATTACTGGAAAGAATATTTTTTAAAACCCTATACGAACTGAAATTCCAGCTGCCCTGATTGGTTCTTTAGAAAATTAGGAAAATTTTAAAATATACAAAAAAAATTGAAGGTACATTGTAATTTTTTCGAATACTTTTCCAATTTTTGGATCCTTCAAGCGCACGTTATAAATAAAAATTCAAAATCCAGTCGAAAAAATCACTGCACTTGAAATGAATTTGCTAATAAAAGCGCAAGCTTTACAAATTTCGAAAAAAATTCTAAAAATTGAGTAAACAAGTGTACCTAAATGTCTTTTTACTTTTTAGAATTTGACCCCACAGTATTTCTCCACATCGCCTTGGGGGTGCATTGGTGATGTGTCATATTCAAAGAAGAAACATGCCATCATAATATTATTAGAATAGAACTGGGTAATTCCTAATTCATGAAAATCAACACGTCATATCTATTGCATTTTTATAATTTTTTCTCAGAATTGGGGATGAAGGAGGGGAACTGGAGGGACATTGAAGAGTTGAATGCGAAAAATTAAATACGAGTATGAACATGTGAACTCAGAACTCAGGACTTTGGAATACCTAACAAAAAAAGTGTGGGACATTAGGTATTTGAAATGTTTTAGGATCTTGACCATATTTGAGGATCACATTTTCCAAATTTTATTTGGATTTTTTTTATCCAAAATTGAGTGATTGAAGAGGGATTGAAGGATTATATCTATTTCCTAAAAAGTAAGAAAATATGTAGACGAACTCGGAGGCCAAGAAAACCTCACAAACGAAATGTCAGTGATCATAATTAATTTTTAGAAATTTTATCCATGCTTAGAGGCATCGGTGAGGGTGTGAGGGAGGAGGGAAGTGTCAGAGGGTCGAATTGAAGAAGTAATCCGATATTTGAATTCAGGACCTTCAAATTAGTGGCAATCAATTATGCTATCGTCATCTTCATTGATTTTTTTTTGGGAATTTTAATCAAAATTTTAAAGCCTTTCTCTCTTGGAATTTTTTTTAAACGACAGAATTCAACTTTTTGTGTTTATGTGAAAAGTTGAGATTTCATTTTTTAAAACTCTATTTTGAGCTTTTAATGCTTGTTGATTCTCTTACAATGGTATCCTATGAAGATTTGATCCGATCATTTCTGAACAGTTATAAGTAGAGGACACCTGCTTGGATCTGATCCAACCCGTTTGATCAGATCAGGTCAGATCACATCTGATTAGTTGATGTAAATTCTTACTATTTCTTGTTTGTTGTGTACTTTGGTATGGTTATGATGAGAACCAATAGGTATTCATAAGTTGTACCTTATATTGCACAATAAATTCCCCCACCCCCTCATGGGGAATGGGGACACCTGAAAAAAAAAGATCCGAACATTCAGTCGATTTAATTTGATCATGATTACATCAAAGTTCTGATCAGATCAGATGAAAGTTCAGATCTGATCAGATGAAAGTTCAGATCTGACCAGATGAAAGTTCCGATCTGATCAGATGAAAGTTCAAATCTGATCTGATTAGATGAAAGTTCACATCTGATCTGATTAGATGAAAGTTCACATCTGATCTGATTAGATGAAAGTTCACATCTGATCAGATAAAAGTTCACATCTGATCAGATGAAAGTTCAAATCTGATCTGATCAGATGAAAGTTCTATGAGTAAGTTCTGATCTGATCAGATGAAAGTTTTAAGTTCTGATCTGATCACATGAAAGTTCTAAGTTCTGATCTGATCAGATAAAAGTTTCTGATCTGATCAGACGAAAGTTTCTGATCAGATCAGATAAAAGTTTCTGATCTGACCAGATAAAAGTTTCTGATCTGGTCAGATAAAAGTTTCTGATCTGGTCAGATGGAAGTTTCTGATATGATCAGATGAAAGTTCTGATCTGATCAGATAAAAGTTTCTGATCTGATCAGATAAAATTTTCTGATCTGATCAGATAAAAGTTTCTGATCTGATCAGATAAAAGTTTCTGATCTGATCAGATAAAAGTTTCTGATCTGATCAGATGGAAGTTTCTGATATGATCAGATGAAAGTTCCGATCTGATCAGATGAAAGTTCACATCTGATCAGATAAAAGTTCAGATCTGATCAGATAAAAGCTATGATATAATTGGATGAAAGTTCTGAGGTCTGATCTGATCTCTGATCAGATGAAAGTTCTGAGATCTGACCTGATTAGATGAAAGTTTCTATCTGATCAGATGAAAGTTCTACCAGTAAGTTCTGATCTGATCAGATGAAAGTTCTAAGTTCTGATCAGATCAGATAAAAGTTTCTGATCTGACCAGATAAATGTTTCTGATCTGACCAGATAAAAGTTTCTGATCTGATCAGATGGAAGTTTCTGATATGATCAGAAGAAAGTTCTGATCTGATCAGATGAAAGTTCCGATCTGATCATATGAAAGTTCTAATCTGATCAGATGAAAGTTCTATGAATAAGTTCTGATCTCATCAGATGAAAGTTCTAAGTTCTGATCAGATTAGATGAAAGTTTCTGACCAGACCAGATGAAAGTTTAATGTTTCTGATCTGATCAGATGAAAGTTTATGATATGATCAGATGGAAGTTTCTGATCAGATGACAGTTCTGATCTGACCTGATGAAAGTTATGATTTGATCAGATTCCTTCAAGTTTCCTCTATTGAATCTGATCAGATCAAAGTTTTGATCAAGTTTGAATCTATTCAGATTTGATCAGATTCAATAGAGGAAACTTGAAGGAATCTGATCAAATCAAATTTGATCAGATAAAAGTGTTGACTTGACTAGATTTGTTTTAGACCTGATCAGAGCCAGGCATTCTCTATATTCAATTGTGTCTTACCACATCTAATCAGGTCACTGAGTCAAGTCCTGGTTTTGATCATATTAGATCATCTGTTCAAACTTGATCAAATCTAATTTTTCAGAAATAATTTCATCTTAAAATTATGGAAATGGATTTTTTCTTACCTTGAAAAATGACTGAAGATGAAAATCACATCAGTCATTTTCCAATTTAGGAATAAGTTTTGGGTAATTTTATAATTTCATAAGATCTTATTTGCGGAAGAAAACTGAAAAGAAAAGTCTCAGAGGAGAAAGTCTGATCAGATCAAAAGTGTTCATCTGGATTCCAGGCAAATACCATTAGCGATATTAAATCATGTAGTTCCGATTGGAATCAGATCCAATCAGGGCATTCCATGAATCCAGTTCAATCTCACCACACTTCCAACCAAATGCGAAAAAAATTCACCTCAACTTATCAGTCAAAGTAAACCCATCATAAAATGTTTCTCTACTCTGGTAACCACTGCCATTACGTGTAATATGAATTTCGATTCGATCCAATCGAAAATCTCTGCCTATTTCCATTAAGTACTAAATACAACGTGTCGAACTCATGTACTCGAGAATACCAAATTACAAATACGTATTCAAATCACTCGTACCTACATATGATACTCGTTAAATCCTCGCATGTCATGTACTTCATGCTTTAATACACGCGATAAATTTTTCCGGCGTTTTGCAAATTCTTCGTGCGAGAATGAAGAAGGCATTAATTGATAGACTTATTACTTAGGATTACCATTGTTTAGGAAATCCTCATACCTATCTACACATGGCAGAAATTTTTATTCGCGTATACGTAAGTCCGAATCGATGCACGTTGTTATGGTCAAGTTCAAGGTTTCGCGAACTGAAAATAGAAAAAACTGTGATTTTTAAAATCCTATCTCTATTTGTATGCACGTTCTTTGGTCATTTATCGACTAAATTTTTGTCAAGTAGTTTCGCAACTTTCTTTCAAGTTGCAGAATGTGATAAGACTTAAAGGAGATTAACTACACGTATGTTTGTGGTGTGTGTTTTGTATGCATAGATAAGCGTGTATTTAAAAAAAAAAAGTTTTGTTTATAAAAAGCTAAATAGTCTGGTGTACCTCCTGGTTGGAAACAATCTTGTTCAAAGTTGGCTGGTGTGTGTTGCAGATCCGAGTCGTGTTTTTTTTCTAGGCTGATATTTCCAAGAGGACAGTTGATTTGAGATTTCAACATGTTGATTGCAAAGTAAGACGATTTTTAAAATTTTGTGATACTTAGTCTGGCTTTAGGGGAGAGGTTTCTGTAATCGCTTTATGATGTTTTTGGTGTGGTTCTTCATCTGCTGTGATTTAATCCTGTCTTTCACTATTACTCACGTTTTTTTCCTTTGCTTAGTCAGCAGGTGTATTACGGTTTGAATAATTTTGCACAAGAGTTTGTCTAATGAGCGATCATCATCATCTACCTACCTACCTATTTAGTTATTAAGAACACACTATTCACAAAATGCTTCTAATAATGTCCAGTGTATTGCACAATTGTGAAAGTCTTCAGCACATTTCTCAGTGATATTTGCTCACAGATTCAATCCACATATTCAAATATAAATAATGCTTGGTAATAAGTGCAAAATCATTTGATTTTTCATCATCTAACTTCTGTCATTTTATTTGCAGTAAATTATCATGCAAGATAGCTCTGGTAGCGGCCATGTCGGCCATCTTGATTGTAATCTTGGTATTTGTATTTCTGCGATGGCCACACGATCGTCTAAGTACAGCAAATTCCACCGAAGTACCTACTCCTACTGGTCCAATTCCACTTTCTATACTTGGAAACTACTCACGAGCTGCTGCTGTCTCAAATGCTCCACCATGTGCCGAAATTGCCAAGTAAGTCTAACCAGGGTAGAAACAAATGCGGTTATTGGCATGATTTATGTTAATGGCGGTGGTATTTTTGCAGAGATATCCTACTTAAAGGAGGTAAAGCTGTAGATGCAACGATAGCTTTAATGCTGTGTGATGGGGTGACTATGCCTCAAAGTATGGGCATAGGTGGCGGTTTCTTTATGACAATTTATGATAAATCTAGTCGAAAAGCTTATACAATCAATGCCAGGGAACATGCTCCAGCTGCTTCAACTCCAGATATGTATAAGCATAATCCAGAGGCTGCTAAACGAGGTGAGTCTATTTTCCATAATAATCTCTTGGGGGATATGATTGGATCTGAACAGATCTGATCAGGGATCCAATCAGGTCCCCTCTATTTGATCTGATAAGATCTGAATCAGTATCTGATCAGATCTGCTTAGATCCAATCAGGTTTCCCCTATTGGATCTGATCAGCTAATCAAAGATCTGATCGGGCCAGTATGATTAGATCAAACTAGATCCATAAAATGCCAGGATCTGATCAGATTCTATCATTTTCTACTGGAATTGTGCATAGTCCCAGAGAACCACTTGAAAAATCAATAGAAAGACATTCCATTGTGCTTTGTTATGATACAGGTGGACTATCCATTGGTGTTCCTGGAGAAATCCGTGGATACTGGTTGGCATACAACAAGTTTGGAGGTGGACTTCCATGGAAAGATCTATTTGAACCAACCATCAAGTTATGTGAACAAGGCATTCCCATCAGCAAGAAATTGGCAACTGTGATGATTCAATTTGAGGAGATGATAAAAACAGACCGTGAATTTAGGTGAGTTGGCAATGTCACTTAATGATAAATATGGGAGTGGACATATCAACTGATAGCTAAAATCATCACTCGACAGTTTGATATTCACCAACAAGAGCACAGGAGCATTATTGGAACATGGAGAAACTTACAAGAATTTAAAATTAGCCCAAACCTTTCGCACAATTGCAGAACAAGGAGGTGATGTTTTCTACGAAGGACCCATGGCAAAAACTATGGTCCAAGAGATCCAAGGATCCGGTGGTATCATCACTGAAGAAGATCTGAAAAATTATCAGTAAGTTCCACAAGTGTTCCACATGTGATACTCTTTAGTCCTGGACATCTGACTAAATTTGATCATTTCTTGTCTTAGACCACGGTTGGAAGACCCTCTGAAAGCTACCATTTTTGATAATATGACTATTCATACGTTACATGCTCCATCTTCTGGCCCTATTCTGGCCTATATCCTCAGATTAGTTGATGGTTTAGTGCCTGCCAATAATGAATTACTCAATACCCAAAGAATTACAGAAGCTATGAAGTTTGCTTATGGGGCTCGATCTAGGCTGGGTGATCCTCATTTTGTGAACATCAATAGAGTAAGTGATACCTAATTATTGATTGTTGATGTCCCAGTGGAAAATGATTTGATCTGATCTGATCTGCAGATGAGGGTATTTTGTGAATCCAATTTCAACCTTATGAGATCTAATCTGTTCTGCAGTTCTGTTGGGAAAAAGTTTTAATCAGATTTTGATCTACCTATTTAGACCTGATAAATCCAGTAGGGGAAACCTGATCTGATCTGACCTAGTCTGAATAGATTCGATCAGACCAGATCATACCTCATCAGATCCAATCATTTTCCCCTGGAATTTCTAAAGAATTAATCTATGGCTGAATCAGTATTTTCAATCATTCTGTGATGATGTTTATAGACAATGAACATGATAACATCAGAAGAATACATTAAGAAAATCAGAAACAGTATAGATGATACCAAAACATGGAATGATCCAGCTCACTACGGTGGTGACTTTGTCGAAGCTCATAATCAAGGAACCGCAAACGTGGCCGTTGTAAGTGAGAATGGTGATGCTGTTGCAGCTACAAGTACAATCAATTACTAGTAAGTGATTACCTATTGCGGTTTCTTGGAACTATCCACTTTTTTTAGGGTATCTACCCCCAACTACCAATATCATGGTCCTCTTGATTAGATATTAACAAAACTTGCATTTTCCAGTTTTGGTAGCACAATTATCTCTCCAAGCACTGGAGTCATTTTCAATGATCAAATGGATGACTTCTCTTCTCCCAATTTAACCAATATGTATGGTGTGGAACCTTCCAAAGCTAATTTCATCGCTCCTGGTAAAATACCTGTGTCTTCGATGAATCCTTCCATCATTACAGATAAAAATGGCGATGTTAGACTAGTAATTGGAGCTGCAGGAGGCACCAAAATCACTTCAGCTACGGCTATAGTGAGTGCACCACTTGCATAATTTCTAATTTTAATAAGTACAAATCAGAAATGCAGTATTTTTCAAATTGATTTGTCTTTTTTTGCTGCATAGGCTACCATTAGGACTTTAGTATTACAAGAAGATATAAGAAAAGCTGTCGATAGTGTACTTTTCCATCATCAGTTGCTACCAATGGAATGGTATTATTATCAGCGGATGCCCAAAGTAAGCTAATTTCATCTTTTGGTACCTACTTTCAATTCACAGTAAGAATCTTTTGTGAAAAAAACAAAACAAACAATATTTAGGATTAATTCATCTTTAAAAAAATTAAAAATCAACCATCACCTATTTTTTGAAATTACCTATATATACCTAGGTACCCAAATCAATCAAGCTCTGATCGAGCCATTCTTTTTAACCAGTTTATACTGTCACCCTCTCCCCTCAAATCAAAAAAAGAGGAAAAAATTAAAACATTGTTACTGACGCATTTATTTTTCTACATTGCAATCATCATTTTAAAATTCAAAAATTCATAATGGGTGTTTTGTTGTGAAATGACTATGATATTAGCTCAGTTATGCAGGACACCTATTTCAAAAAAAAAAAAAAAAAAAAAAAAAAAAATGAACATGCAATGAACATTCTGATAATATTAAGAAAATGAAGTGTCAAAAAAGAAATACTTGACTGATAATTTTTTTTTGAAAAACATTTTATATTTTGAAATCTTTTTAGTAAATTCATGTGCATGTAATATTGTTATCACAATAAGTATTTTGACAATTTTTACATATGTAGATACCTACTCAACAGTTGACTCTTTCTGCTGGCACAAGCTTCAAAATTTAATGAAATTCATAAATTATTTGAATGGATATGAATTATGTACTAAATTATTTAATATTTCAGGATATTGTCGAAGGAATGAAAAAAATTGGCCACGAAGTAAAACTAATGGCTGCTACATCTTTCGCAGCCATCACAGCAATCGAAAGAAGTGATAGTCAACTTCACGCTTGCAGCGATTACAAAAGACCAGGGCAAGTTGCAGGATACTAATCAGCAATCATTTCAAACTATGGAATCTTGGAACTTACAAAGTTTCAAATTTCGTAAAAATAATTAAACGACTTCCTAGTCATGTAATTCGACACATAGGTACCTAACCTTATACTGTCGAAAATCAGAACTGTGTGGCATTATTTTGTACTTATGTAAATTATGTACAAATTGTTGATTATTGTGTGTTTTTAGTTATTATTACAAAGTTCCTTTTTTTTTTCTTTCTCGTGTCTCATTGTCATTTAGAATAGTTATCATTTCAGTATCAGTGATACGTATTCAGTATTGTGTGTTTAGGGCTAAAAATGTGCCTTGTTTTGAATGATGTTAAGTTATTATACAAACAATAAGTTGTAAAAATATTTTATAATATGCTATGTGATGAAGTTATTTTATAAAGTAGGTATTTACTTGCAGGGATATGTAGGCCTGTAGTAGAGCTGCAGATGAATCAGAATTTGATTCTTTCAAAAATGAATCCCGGAGGGAAGATGATTGGATCTGATCAGTTCTGGACATGCCTGGGATCAATTTGAGATCTTTGACCTGATTAGATCAAAGTTTGCTCGGATTTAATCTGCCATACTGAATCAGCTCCAGTAAGTAAAATAGCAGAGAAACTTGATTGGATCTGACCAGATCTCAATAGATCAGATCATATCATGGACATTCCCTGGATCCTATTAAATCTTACTATAGATCAGATTAGATCTGTTCGGACCTAATCAGGTCCTATGATTTTCCCCTGGGATTTCAGAGCAGAAGATATCCAACTTCATAGTGATTATATGCAATCTTTCTAAATGCCGGATCTTCATTTACCTTTTAAGTGAAATTAATACTATGTACCTAGTCACTAGTGTATTGATATCAGATTTATGATTTGAATCCCCAATGAGTATTTTTATACTAAGATGTAGATATCATAGTTCTAAAATTTCAACATTGGAAAACGTGACTTTTGTGAATATATTAGGAATACACTTGTATGTATGACCACAATGATGGATTATTTCATTATAGGTAATTATGAAGTAGAACTAACCTGATATCATATTGATTGCTGAAATTATTAGCATAGATGCAGGTATTGAAGTAAAGAAAATAATTGTTTACCATCATAAATGGGGTGCATAGGTACATTTAAATTAAGTATAAAGTCATCAAATTTGGAACAAAACACGTTTGATAATGATATCGAACAATCAAGACTCGAAATTTTCATCCCTGCTGAGAAAATTCACTTCAGATAAAAGCACTTTGAGACAGGCAATCGCCAGAGGGGCCCATTTTTAACAAAAAAAAAAAAAAAAAAAAAAATACCATTTTCACTATTTATATTCTAAAATTGCGGAGAAAAAGAGATTCATCACAAAACAAAATTACTTTTTACTTTTCAAAATACGAATTTTTGAAAGATTTTGTTCTAGCTTGGCTTGGGTCTACCTAATTGAACTTTGAAAAAAACTTATCATTTGACTTATAAAAAAAAACAATTTCTCGAAACAAGATTCTACCCTTGCTTCGCTCACATCTGTTTGCTTTTCATTTTTCAAAATTGAAACTTTTAAAAACTTGACATTCAAATTCTAAAATTTTGGAGGCAAAAAAATGAACAAATTTTTAAAATACACATTTGTTTTTCGCCTCTTGAAAAACGAATTTTTGATATAATTTTCTTTTCTAAACAAAAAGTTTATTCCATCTTCTCATACCAATTGACAGATGTTCAGTTTACCCCCCCCCCCCTGCCAAAAACCCTCTAGTTTTGTTCCTGTCAGTCTGACTAATGTTTTGTAAAATTGAATAAAAAGGCAAAAACAAGAATCAATTGTACAATTAGCACTATCCAAACCTGAGAAAAAACAGAAGGAGGAAGATTCTAAAGAGGAGGGAATAAAATTTTGAAGATCCCATTCTCATTTTGCATCCGCCATGAGCCCCCAATGGACCCAGTCTATGTCTGTATCATATTCATATCATGTCCTAAGCGGATTACTTATTATGAATGAATGAAATCAGATAGTTGAACGTAATAATTGAACGCTGTAAACGTCTACAAAATTCACATGCGTGCAATTATCACACACGTTCAATTGTATACGTGCAATTTTTCACGTGCAATTTTCACCAACCCTTCCTAGTAGTTAATCGGCGTGTATTATGATGACAATTTTTTATAAGTAGGTAAGTAAGTACCTCTACCTATATATATGATGAAGAAACATCACATAATCGATTACCTACATATTAATAGTTTTCACATTCCATACCTGAGTGATTTTATAATTCCCAGATAAACTGCCAACTCAAAGATTACCTTATCTGAAACGTTTAAGAAATTTTAGTGGTTCCCACATACCCAGATTATTTGAACTAAAACGCAGCTCAAATACCTACAGAAATTGCCATCGACAATAAGTGCAAACTACATTTTAGGATTAGGTGTCGTTAATTGTTCATTTCGAGAAGGTTACTTACAGAAAAAAAAAATATAATACTGTCTTAAAAATGGTTTTTAAGTAAGATTTATTTAATAAATAAGATAAATTCGTGATTATAAATTTTACGATTTTATAAAAATATTGGCTTTATTTCAGAAAATTAGGCCTACCATGTCGTATATTCATAGCTTCGTTGCTATCTGCGATACTCATAGTGGTGTTATATTACGGTTTAATGCCAAAAGAACGAAAAGGAAATGCTGATTCTACATCACCAGCTTCTGCTTCAAATCCTAAAATTTATGGAAAGTATTCTCATGCTGCTGTAGTTAGTAATTCCGAACCATGTTCAACAATTGCCAAGTAAGCAAACTAATCATACGTATCTAAACGTGTCCTAGTTATTTTCGATCTGACAAAAGGTTTTTTTACTCTGCAGAAATATTTTACAAAAAGGTGGCAAAGCTGTAGATGCGTTGATATCTGCTATGCTGTGCGAAGGTGTCACGGTGCCAAATACGATGGGCATAGGTGGTGGTTCTTTTATGACAATTTATGATAAGTCCAGAAACAAGGCCAGTGTTATTATTGCCAGAGAAACAGCTCCGGCTAAATCTACTGCTGATATGTATCATGGAAATCCAAAACTTTCAACCAAAGGTTAGAGTTTTACGTTTTGATTCTCCAATAGGTAACCTATGTACCTACTTTCTCACAGTTTTCTGTCAATGTAAAAGAATCATCTAGTTACTTTCATTTGATGTCTTCTTCACTAGGAGGACTAGCGATAGGTATCCCAGGAGAAATAAAAGGTTACTGGACGGCGTATAATAAATTCGGTGGTGGAGTTCCTTGGAAAGATATCTTCACACCGACTATTTCTCTTTGCGAAAATGGTATCCCAATTAATAAAGCTCTATATCAAATGTTGGTCAAATCTGAAGTCGCGATTCAATCTGATCAGGAATTCCGGTAACTTCTTCATCTAAAGCCTCTTTTCAGCTCATTAATCATATGCCCTACTCAGAATGACGCAAACCCTTCTGAAATCTGAATTTCCACACTTTTCAGTGCATTATTCGTCAATCAAACCAATGGAGCACTTCTCGAAGCTGGAGACACTTATAAAAACCTAAAATTAGCCAGAACACTTCGTATGATTTCTGAAGAAGGTGGAGATGCATTTTACAAAGGGAAAATAGCCAAAGCACTAGTGAAAGATATCCAAGAAGCTGGAGGAATAATCACAGAGGAAGATCTAGAAAAATACGAGTTCGTAGTTCCAGTTCTCTTTTTAAATTCATCGGTTTAATTCTGAATAAATCTGAACATTTATTTATTCTACGCAGAGCTCGAGTTCAAGATTCATTCCAAACTACTCTTTACAACAATTACACTTTGCACACGGTTCCAGTTCCATCTTCAGGGCCTATTTTAAGCTACCTGTTGAAAATCGTGGAAGGTATCATACCAGCTCCTACAGAGCTACTGAACACTCAGCGTATCACTGAAGCCATGAAATACGCTTATGGTGCTAGAAGTCAATTAGGTGATCCTAAATTTGTAGATATTTCCGAGGTGAATGTCTTTCTAGGAACAATTACTGTCAATTTTATAGCCAACCTATATGTATGTACCTGAGCTTATGCTGATGTTTGTATTTTCCAGACAATGAATCTCATAACTTCTGATCAATTCATTAAACACATCAGGGAAGGAATTGATGATAACAAAACGTGGGATGATCCAGCTCATTACGGTGGCGATTTCACCGAACCGAAGGATAAGGGCACTGCCAACTTGGCAGTTTTAGCAGAAAATGGCGACGCTGCAGTTGCAACTAGTACCATTAACACGAGGTACATGCACATATTTTTAATTTTTAAAACCTATGGCCATTCAATGTGCAGTTGACTATAAATAGTTGTTTTTCTAAAAACAGATTTGGCAGCTTTGTTTTATCAAAAAGTACCGGAATCATGCTAAATAACCAAATGGACGATTTCTCATCGCCAGGAATCGTAAATAATTATGGAGTAACTCCTTCCAAAGCGAATTACATCGCCCCTGGTAAAATTCCTCTATCTTCCATGTGTCCTACAATCATCCTAAACCAATCTGGCGATGTTAGGTTAATCATAGGAGCTGCGGGTGGTACGCTAATTACTTCATCAGTGGCCATAGTACGTGTACTTATAATTTAAAGGAAGTTCTTTGTTTTGTTTTTCAATAATTTGTATATTTTTTAGACCATAATGCGTGATTTATTGATGGGAGAAAATATCAAAGAGTCCATGGATAATGCTCTATTCCATCATCAACTCATGCCAATGGTTTGGCAATACTATATGAGAATGCCAACAGTAAGCTTGCACATAAAAGCCATTTTTGTTTTTGAATCTAAAATCAACATCTGAATTATGTACTTACCTGTGGTTACTTATGTATCGTAGGATATTGTCGAAGGTATGGAAAAAATAGGCCATAAAGTTAAGCTAATGCCTCTTAGTTCAGGCTCTGCTGTCACTGGAATTGAACGAAGAGATGGTTTCATTTATCCGAGCAGCGATTTCCGGAGAACGGGGGAAGTAGAAGGATATTGACCTGAGAAAAAGTAACGAGTTAGGTACCCCTATTGAACGACTGGGCGAATTTCGAGTAGTGACATCTCGTATCTTGATATTTTGTACGATGTGATGAAAATTTAAATAATACTTACATAAATGCTTAGTTTTGTTCTTTAATGTTGGATAAGTAAATAGGTATAAGCCTGTGATCAAATCTAGTAGGAGAGGCATGATCAAATGCAAACATTTTCTTCATAGGACAGACCAAATGAATAATTGCCAATAAGTGCACTAGAAATAAAATTTGATTGGAATTTTTGCGGCTCAAAATTTTTTTTTTTTTTAGAAGTGGATCCAATGTCAGAAAATATGTATTTTTGACTTTCGCTGTTGGAAAAATTAGAAGGAGAGAAGTGGGAAGTTGGCCTAAAAAACTTGAAATTTTAAAATGGATTAAAATTTTACAAGATATTCAAATATTCTGATAAAAATATTATTTGAACATTTTTAAAGCATTTTGAGACTAAAACTGGGTCAGGATTTTTGGTATAATAAAAAAAAAGCATCATATACGACCTATCAAAATAGATTAAAATTTTGGTAGAAACTCAAATATTTTAACAAAAAAATTTTAAAAGCATTTTAAAAAAATTTTGAACTTGACATCTGGTCATAATGATTGAGATTTTTAAAAAAGGTGTATTGCAGCAGAAAATCAAAAATTTTTATCAAACGTTTTTCAACTAAGTAGTAGGTAGGTAATTAGGTATCTATAAAAAACAAATGCAAACTGCATTTATGTGAACTACTGTGCTCTTTAAGTGAGCCACATTGATGGATCGCGTGATAATTTCAACAACTACTCAAAAAATCAACTAAATTTTGGGCTCAAAATTCTTCAAAATTGCTCAAAAAAATTTCGATAGCAATTTTTGAGTTTCCGCCAAAATTGTAACTAATTTTAGTTGGTTACGTGGCACATTTTTCAAAAATACTGAGGATCATGATTCATGACCCAATTTGAGGTTCGAAATTCTTCAAAAATAATCAAAAAAATGTTGAAAAAATTTTATGATTTTTTTCTGAAATTTTTATTCATTTAAACTATGTAGTTGCTTGATAGCTTTTTCAGAAATCATTAGAATCATGACGAAATTTTGGGTTCAAAATTCTGCAAAAAAGTTCAAAAACTGTTTTCGTTCAAATATTTTAATTTTTCGACTTATTTTAACACATTTTGATAGGTCGTATGATACTCTTTCATCGGTCTCAAAATTAAAAGAAAATCAAAACTGTTCAAAAGGGCTCAAGTACGGTTTTAGAGGAAATTCTTGATTCTTTGGCAACATTTTAACACATTAAGACCTTTCAAAATCATGATCCAATTTTGTGCTCAAAATTCTTAAAAGAAAAGACTCGCAAAAAATTTGTCGAAACATTTGAATTCTTTGTGAAATTGTAACTCAACTTGACAAACAGCTAAATCGACTTTTTTCAAAAATTCCAAAATTCGTGATCCAACTCTGGCTTCAAAATTATTCAGAAAAGCAAAAAAAAAAAATCATCGAAACAGGCATTTAAATTCTTTTTGAAATGTTCTCAGCACAATTTAATGGATTCTAAAAGTTATTTTTGAATAATTCTGCAACAAAATACCTCTTTTTAAAATTTTTAATGCAATATTCGACGTCATTATAGAATACCACTCATTGAAATTTCGTGAATCAACGATATTAATCTACATGTACTTGTATTAGGATTGAGGTGAGGTGAAATTACACTTCATTCGCAGGTGGTTTAGGTTTTTCAAATATCAAATCGATATCAGTCTGAAGTAAGTACATAAGTATACCTACATTAGCACCAACACATTTCAAATTGCGACGAAATTTCCCCACGTGATTTCAGTTCCGTGTGGAAAAATTGCTCGTAAATATGTACTTATGTAGTATGGTGGGTAATTGTGAGTTAAATACCTACTCATTTGTGGAACATTTATGGCCAATGTCATGGGTACATTTTCAATTGTATGGGAAATTGGAGGAATTTATTGCACATAGCAGATCGTGCTCTATTGAACATCCCTAATAGATCCATAAAGGATGACATCAGGATTCAAATTCCTGAACTGCTTTGAATTTTAAAGAGGCCATTTCAACGATTTTCCTGGGGTGGTAAAAGCTGCCTCATCCACAGTAAAAAAAAAAAAAAAAAAATGGAATAACACTGGCAGCTATGATAGGTTAGGTAGATGCATTATTCAATTGATAGGTAAAAAGTCACGCTCGTGTGATGGCATTAACCTCATATCACACAAGCACATCGTCGACAAACAATTATAATAAACATGTCTACTCACACCTGATGAACCTGAAAAGGCTAATTAATGAAGAAAAAAAACATCAAACGAATAGTTTATATAGCAACTTTGAAACCTGGTTACGATTTACGCTGCTCTTATCGCCTTCACCGGATTAGATTTTATACACACTTAAATCACGAACTGAGCATTCATCGACCACAATTCACTAAGATTGTTCTTCATTCAAGTACTGTAATAAACTTAATCTCTGAATTAAGTTTGGCTCGATGTCACCACATCTTGAAAATTGAAATAAAAAGATAAAGGATCTTATTTTAATAGGTAATCGTCAATAAATTTAATCTTGTCTGCTGTAGTTTTTTTTTTTTTTTTTTAATTTCAAAAATAAGTATATTAATTGTACCTAATTAAAGCGGCGGAAATGTATCGATATGAGATATCGTTGTAATTATTTTATAATGTATGTTTAATTGTTTACTTGTTTTAGGATTAGTATAAGTGCACATGCACATTATGAAAGAGTTATTTCTGCACAACACGAATTGTGAGAATGACGGTGGAGCTAGAACGTTCTTTTTTTGAAGATTACCTAAATACCTGCATTATTTAGTAATTAGTAGGAGAAAATTGGAATGATTTAATTAAAAATTTCGAAAATGCCCAATACCATTTTCTCCATGAGTGGGTAGCTTTAAAAATGTGAAACTTTTATTGATTGGGGTTTCACTTAGAAATCGATAGATTTTTTTGAAATTTGATTATAAACATTTTTTTGCTATTTGATTTAGAATAAATCGTTCAATGATGATTTTAATTGATTCATGTTTGCAACTTTTTTGTGATCATTTCGAATAAAATTTTTTTATACTTTTACATTACTTATTTTTGATACATTTTTTTGGTGATTTTTAGAATAAATTTTTGCCTAGTGAATTAGAATTTCAATTCAAATTCAGCTTAGAACTTTCTTGGTGAAATTGATTTTTTAGCATTGAATTCTAATACGTTTTTTTCGAGTGATAAGTTTTTCAATGATAACCTCAGAATGAATTATTCAGCGATGATTTAGTAAGAATAACATAAAGCTATGCAGTACGCACTGTTACAGCTGTGTAATGCGCAGCTGTCTAGTTTGTTTTTATTGTCTTCGTCGTAGGTCTCTTTTAATGAGTAGAGTAGGTACATAAATAATATTGAATATGAACTTGAAAATTACCAAAATAAACCACAATTCATTAAGTAAAGTAAACAAACACAGGGCTATCAAGATAGGTACCTACCAAATGTCTAGTCCCAATTTTAGATGAGGCGCCCTTGAGTAGTTCTGCTGTAGGTATTGATTTTGAAGGTAGATAGTTTCAAATTCTTTAATGAACGTTTTGAAATTTTGTGTTGAATGGTCGATAAATTGGCTTATTTATTGCAGATTCTCTGTAATACGTAAATTGTCGATTTGGATATGAAATGAGTGATTTGAAGTTGCAATTTCAGCTTACGTGAGACTTGCAGAAAAACACAATGTGAGAGCTAACGTAAAATTACAAATACCTACCAGCCGATTATTCATTTATTTTGAATAATGTAAACACATTCAAGAATAATCTACCTATCTATACATTCATGTGCTCAATGTGTCTTTTATTTACTTACTATTGTCAATCAAATTCAAAGCGATTATCATCGAAGATATTGTCAAGATACAAACACCTATTACGTATACCTACCTACCAACCTATACGAAGTTGTTGAAATATTTAACGATTTTGTAATTCGAAGATAAACTGTTAACTCAAAGATTACCTTATCTGAAACGTTTTAAAAAAAAATTTAGTGGATCCTACAGGTAGATTGTTTGAACAAAAACGCACCTGAAATAAATTTCTATCGACAATAAGCGCAAACTACCTATTCGGTGTCGTTGATTGTTCATTTCGAGAATACCAATCACTCGCTGAAAAAAAATCGTAATAAAATTTCCTACCTATTTAAAATGATTCTTAAGTAAGATATTTTTTTTTTTAAACGATATGTTTGGGATTCATTTTACTAGTTTTTAAAAAACATTTTTCAATATTTACAGCAAATTAGGCCTATCATGTCGTTTAGCCATAGCTTCGTTGTTTTCTGCGATACTCATAGTGGTGTTATACTATGGTTTAATGGCGAGAGGACAAAAAGGAAATGCTGATTCGACACCGACCTCTAGTCCATATTCGAAAATTTATGGAAAGTATTCTCACGCTGCTGTAGTCAGTAATGCTGAACCATGTTCAACAATTGCCAAGTAAGTCAGCAGATAACCTTATCACATCTGGAAGTGGTTGATAATTTTTATAGTTGGTAGGTATATAACTCAAATTTTAATTTACATTGCAGGAATATTTTGCAAAAAGGTGGAAAAGCTGTAGATGCGTTAATATCATCTTTACTATGTGAAGGTGTTATGATGCCACACACGATGGGTATCGGTGGAGGCTTCTTTATGACGATTTATGAAAAGTCAAAGAAAAAAGCCAGCGTTATCATTGCAAGAGAAACAGCCCCAGCTAAATCTACCGTTGATATGTTTCATGGAGATCCGAATCTTTCCATTAAAGGTGAGAATTATGATATTCTTCAACGGGGGGAGGGGAGGGAGAGTATTAGCACCCCTCATCGAAAATTGCTATTTCTTCAAAATTAACGTTAAGAGTTCAAATAGTTCTTCCGGTTATGACAGATTTCGAAAATATTTGTAGGACATCTTTGGAAAATATTAGAGTAGAAAAAATTCCCTACTACCCCTCTCCTCCTCTCCACCCATAAGTGAAAAGTCGTGTTTTTTACACAAAAAATTCTTATCTATTTGTCATCACCATGTTGACAAAAAAGTTTGAAATTTCAGTTTTTTTTCGCACTGTATTCTGGCCAACAATTCCGACAGAAATTTTCAAACTGCTATGAAAACAAATGAAAATTCCTTCAAAAAATTTACTTTTTTGTGTAATTTTTGGCTCACTTTGTGTAATTTTTGGCTCACTAGGTATTTAAAAAAATTTGGACAAAAATTGAAGAAGATTTTGTGAATTGCTCCACATTTTATAATGCCGATCAATACATCACAAAAATTTCAAAAAAAATTAGGTCAATTTAATAGGAATTTTTGGTATGAGAAACACGATTTTCTAGCATATGCGACGAGGGGGGGCGAGGAAAAGATATTTTTCGGCTTTGCAATATTCATTTTTGATCTTTCAAAGGTACCCTGTGAATATTTTCAAAATTTAAGCTAAGAACAGATTCACAAATTGCAAGGCCCAAACTCAATTTTTCCCAAAGAAAAAGTATCCCGTAATTAGTAATTATACCTACCCATCTGAAAATGCACGAAAAAGTGACCAAAAATTAGCCAAAAAACTGACAATAAAACAAAAGCAAAACATTGCATAAGAAGTAACAAAAAAATCAGAACATTACAAAAAAATAATAATTGGAATGTTCTGGCTTTTAATTTTTAAAAAGTTGAACTATTTCGCAGAGTATTTTTGGCAATTTTTGGCAACCAAGTGAGAATTTTCGCAATATTTGGCCAAAAAACACGAATTTTTGGCAAGAAGCGAGACTTTCATAATGCTAGCGAAGGAAATTATTTTTAGGAAATTTTTGGCAAGAGACTTCTGAACAATTTTTTGGAAAACCGAGACTTTTTTGGACTTTTTTGCACAAAGGACAATTTTGAAAATTATTACGCAATTTTTTGCAAAAGAGGAGGTTTTTAAACAATTTTGCTTGAAAGCGAGAATATTAATTTGTCAATTTTTAGCAAAATCAAAGTTTTTACAATTTTGGCAAAAAGCAAGACTTTTTTTTGGCAATTTTATAAATTGGCAAAAAAATAAAACTTAATCGTAATTTTTATCCTTTTGGAATTTGATTGCCATAAAACGATGTTTTTTAGCTAGCAAAGAGACAATTCTTTTACTTACAATTATACCTAGACCTATCTACTCAATACTTCTTCACTTATATCCATGTCAAATAATTATTTTTGACCATTTCCTTTTTGATTAGGAGGACTATCGATAGGTATCCCAGGAGAAATAAAAGGTTACTGGACCGCGTATAATAAATTCGGTGGCGGAGTTCCTTGGAAAGATATCTTCACGCCAACTATTTCTCTTTGCGAAAATGGCATCCCAATTAGTAAAATTCTAGCTCGAATGTTGGTCAAATACGAAGACGAGATTCAATCTGATCAAGAATTCCGGTAGGTACCTACCTCATTTATACAAAACCTATCTTAATTAACGAACCTTCCTGAAACCTGAATTTCTACACTTTTTAGCACCCTATTCGTTAATCAAAATAATGGCGAACTTCTCGAAGCTGGAGACACTTATAAAAACCTAAAACTAGCCAGAACACTTCGTATAATTTCTGAAGAAGGTGGTGATGCATTTTATAAAGGGAACATAGCAAAAGCACTGGTGAAAGATATCCAAGAAGCTGGAGGAATAATCACGGAAGAAGATCTAGAAAAATATGAGTTCGTAGTTTCAGTTCTCTTTATCAAATGCATTGGTTTAATTCTGAATAAATCTGAACATGTATTTATTCTACGCAGAGCTAGAGTCCAAGATTCATTTCAAACTGCTCTTTACAACAATTACACTTTGCACACGGTTCCAGTTCCATCTTCAGGGCCTATTTTAAGCTACCTATTGAGAATCGTCGAGGGTATCATACCAGCTCCTACAGAGCTACTGAACACTCAGCGTATCACCGAAGCCATGAAACACGCTTATGGTGCTCGAAGTCGATTAGGAGATCCCAAATTTGTGGATATTTCTAAGGTGAATGCCTTTCTAGGAACAATTACTGTCAATTTAATAGCTTAATCAGTACCATACCTACCTATATGCTTATGCTGATGTTGGTATTTTCTAGACAATGAATCTCATAACTTCTGATCAATTCATTAAACACATCAGGGAAGGCATTGATGATACCAAAACGTGGGATGATCCAGCTCATTATGGTGGCGATTTCACCGAACCGAAGAATATGGGCACTGCCAACTTGGCAGTTTTAGCAGAAAATGGCGACGCTGCAATTGCAACCAGCACCATTAACATGGAGTAAGCAACACTTCGAAAAACCATGGCACTTTAATGGACTGTTATAATTAAACTACCTATCAACTTGTTTCAACAGATTTGGTAGTTTCGTTTTGTCGAAAAGTACAGGTGTGATGCTAAATAACCAAATGGATGATTTCTCATCGCCAAGTATCGTAAATAATTATGGAGTAACTCCGTCCAAAACGAATTACATCGCTCCTGGTAAAATTCCTTTATCTTCAACGTGTTCGACGATCATTTTGAACCAATCTGGCGATGTTAGGTTACTTATAGGAGGCGGAGGCGGTACGAAAATCACCTCTTCAGTGGCCATCGTACGTATTTCAGCGATCAACTTCAAGTTTTACGATCATATTTTGTATTCATTCGTGCTCCTTTATGTATTTTTTTAGACAATCATGCGTGATTTATTAATGAAAGAGAACATCCAGCAGTCCATGAATCATGCTCTATTCCATCATCAACTCATGCCAATGGTGTGGCAATACTATCCGAGAATGCCAACGGTAATTTTTACCTCTATTCAAAGGTCATCTTCATTTTTTTGATGAGAATTTGATGATACCTAATCGTTATTTTTTATAGGATATCGTCGAAGGTATGGAAAAAATAGGCCATAAAGTTAAACTAATGCCCCACAATTCATTCGTCGCCATCACTGGAATTGAACGAAGGGATGGCCTCATTTATCCGTGCAGTGATTTTCGAAGACCTGGAGAAGTGGAAGGTTATTAACCTGTGAAGAAGTACCTACCCAACTTTAGAGTTACCAGATAGGTTAATTTGACTAGTCATTTTGCTCCTTTATCAGCGTATTGTGATATCTTATAGTTACCACTTCTGAGACACTTGGTGACTTCCAAGTAGTAACTACTTGAATTATCTTTAATTCTATAAGTAAAAAGTACCTATCTAGATTAGATACCATTTTGTACGACACTATGAAATAATAAATCGTTTTGATTTTCAATATTGGACTAAGTACCTAATGATAATATTGTAATTCGTATCATTAAAGATTGTAAGTGAGTATAGGAAAGACTATATTATAGGCGGATATTATAATTGAAAGCTAACTACCATCGAGAACACCATGTCAGGAAAATTTCCCCTCCCCTCCATTTTTGAGATACCTATGTCATGTTTTTTTCTGAAATAACTACAAATTTTTTTAGAGCCCCATGTGAGCAGATTTTCTGGTTTTTCGGTACCTGGGGATCTCTATAAAAATATGCATCCTCTTACCCAATAAAATAATATTTATCCTACTAGTAGAATAAAACACTACTTTATTCACTCTCGCTAGTCGCTCGAGTGATCAAATGTGCGTTTTCTTTCCACGTTTGGATAAAATATGTTATTCAACTAGTGAAATAAAGTGATTTTCGACGATTTTTAATTACTTCCCTCGCTCTGCTCGGGAAATAAACCTCAAAAATCGTCAAAAATCACTTTATTTTACTAGTAGGATAAAATACCATTTTCGAGCAAGTATATCTTAATTTTTTTAATGATAATAGGTAGGTAATGCTTCAGTACAAAAATGGCAGTGGCATTTTTTAATGAATTTTTGATTCATAAAAAAATTAATTACTTTACTTTCAACAACGAATTATACGTAGGAAGGCCTTACTCGAAAATTTGAAAAAAGTGGAGGAGAAAAAAATGGATTTTTGTGAAAAATGTTGCTTTTCACGAATGGGGTGTAGTTTTCACATTCCAACTGAAATTTTCAAACTGCTATAAAAAATGAATAATAAATCCTTCAAAAATTGTTTTTTCAGTTTTGGGCCCACCATTTTGGTCGGGGCCCGCATAAGGATCTACTGCACCCCCCTCGCCGATCCTCCGGTACAACTTTTTTCTTAGAGGGAGAGTCCTAAGGAACGATTTTAGCCCTTGCATTCAAAAAAAAAGTGGCCCTACTAACATGGCGGTTATTTTGATTGACAGGTCAGCTGAAATCGCAGATTTTGCATTCCAACATAGGACTTGCACGAAATTTTTTAAACCGTACGAAGGTAGATCAAAAGAGTAGGCAAACATTTATCACCTGTCAAAATTTCAAGTGCTAAAGTGCCATTTTCGATTCTTGGTGAATTTTTGAAAATCAAATTTAGGCCAAAAATGAGGGGAAAAATCAAAATTTTACCAAATTGACCCAGAAAGCTGAAATTTGGACTGTACTCTATTTTTGACCTGCCAAATCGATTGGAAACTGTTTCAACCCGTTTCGAGCAGTTTTGGAGCCTCCAGTAGATTTTTGAAACTTGAAATTCCCACAAAATTTCATCAAAATGGAGTTGGAAAGCCGAAATTCATTCTGCAAACTATTTCCAATACGCTACGAAGTCGACTGCGTATAAATTTCAAGTCATTTTGGAGCCTCCAGCGACTTTTTGAGAGTTACTGGACCCTCCAGTAGATTTTTGAAACTTGAAATTTTCACACAATTTCGTCAAATAGAGAATGGAAAGCCGAAATTCACTCTGCACTCAAATTTTGGGCTCTCTGAAGACGACTTTAGGTGGGTTCCAGTCATTTTGGAGCCTCCAGCGACCTTTTGAAAATTCTGGAGTCCCTAGCAGATTTTTGAAACTTGAAATTCCCACAAAATTTCATCAAGTGGAGTTGGAAAGCCGAAATTCATTCTGCAAACTAATTTCTATACGCTACGAAGTCGACTGCAGGTGATTTCAAGTCGTTTTGGAGCCTCCAGCGGCTTTTTGAGAATTACTGAATCCTCCAGTAAATTTCTGAATCTTGAAATTTTCACAAAATTTCATCAAATGAAGATGGAAAGCCGAAATTTACTCTGCACTCCAACTTTAGCACTCTCTGCATGAAGACGACGTCAGGTTGGTTCCAGTCATTTTGGAGCCTCCAACTTTTTGAAAATTCGTGGAGTCTCCAGCAGATTTTTGAAACTGGGAATTTTTACATTTTTTGAATTTTTTCCATATCTGTAAATGGTTAAAAAAACACACTTGAGGTGTCTGCCTGAAAATCATCAGCTCAAATATCGATATGAATGAACGCTTTGAGTAGATTGAGAATAAATTGATTTCGACGCCTTCTGGAGACATTTTAAAATTCTAGAGAAACCGAAAATCAAGTTTGAGGCTCCAGAATGGTTCAACGGTTTTGAACCGTTTTGAGCAGTTCTGAAGTCTTAAGCAGATCTTTGAAACTTGAAATTCACACAAAATTTAATAAAATAGAGTTGGAAAGCCGAAATTCATTCTACAAACTAATTTCAATACGTTACGAAGTCGACTGCAGATAAATTTCAAGTCGTTTTGGAGCCTCCAGCGAATTTTTGAGAATTACTAGACCCTACAGTAGATTTTTTAAACTTGAAATTTCCACAAAATTTCATCAAATGGAGATGGAAATGCCAAAATTTACACTGCAGTCCAATTTTAACACCCTCTGAAGACGACTTTAGGTAGGTTCGAGTCATTTTGGAGCTTCCCCGTTAATATTTTCAAAATTGAAGCCAAAAAAAGTGAGACTTCTCGACAATTTTTTGAAAAGCTGACTTTTTTGTTTCGATTTGGCTAAAATTTCACTATTTTTTTCTTTCTTTTATCGTAACGTTATTAATCGAACGTTGTGTAAAATTCATGGAAATATTTGGCCACCAAGTATTTGTTGTAAAAATTTGTTTATTTTAATACGTTTTTATCAATTTTGTTATTTTCAAATTCTGGTCTTTCGCATTATGACCTTTAAAACCCATCACTCTTAATAAGTATCTAAATACTTCAATTCATCATGCAATTTCATCCTTTTTTCTTTATTTAACCTAAAAGAACTGTTATACATCATTCAATTGGAAGTTTCATAATTTTTTCAACTTTAATTCAGCACAGTGTTAGGCACACATTTTTACAGTTTTGAAAATGTAGCGTATGGATGGGTTTCGTGATTTTCGGACGGAGCTGTCATTAACTTATCATGAAGGCATTGTTGAGAGTGCGCGCACTTGCCCCTAGGCTATTTCTCAGTGTTACTACGGTCAACTTCTTCAGTTTCACTGATTACTTCAACTCAGCACAGGGTAAGTGCAAATGCGAACTTGCCTCAGCAGCAAAAAAGTTAAAATAATCAGTTGAAACTACATTTGAATACTTTCTCACAGGATCTTTGATTGATAACGCTAACTTGAGAGTAAAATGTTCGGTATGGGATCCAGATCTTCCAGTTGTTTACGGTGTCATGCCAACTTACGCACGACCTGTCCAAAAAGCCGAACTTACCAGATTATCTCAAACTTTCAGATTAGTACAAAACTTCCATTGGATCGTGGTCGAAGATGCCAACGAACCGTCCATTCTAGTCGCTAATTTATTGAGAACTTCCAGCTTAAATTATACGCAGCTGGTGGTGCCGACACCGCCATCGTGGAAACGTAGTAATAGTAAATCAGTGGAATCTAAATTCAAAGGGATACCGCAGCGAAACGCAGCTATCAGATGGCTCAGAGAGAATAAAAATAAGGATACGGATCGGGGAGTGGTTTATTTTGCCGACGATGACAATACCTACAGTGTAAAATTATTCCAAGAGATGAGATTCATAAACAAAGTTGGTGTCTGGCCTGTTGGATTGGTTGGTGGACTCATGGTAGAAAAACCGCTCGTCGATTGGGCCACTGGCAGAGTGACTGGATGGAATTGTCACTGGAGGCCGGATCGTGATTTTCCTATTGATATGGCCGGATTCGCGGTCAATTTGCAGCATTTATTAAGGCATCCGGAAGCTGAATTCTCACTCAATGTCGAAGTGGGTTTCCAAGAAGGCTCGTTATTATCGAAATTAGTTTCTATTCAGGATTTAGAGCCTAAAGCCGATAATTGTACCGAGGTGTATGTATGGCATACCAGAACTGAAGAACCAGATGTGCAGGATGAAAAAAGCCTTCGTAGTTCGGGTCGAAGTTTGACGATATCAATCGAGTATGCATTAATGATACAATTATTATTGTTGGTAATTTTGCGATTAAATCTGTTTTTATATGCGTACTTATGGTTGCAATCATTTGGGGGGAGGGGCTGTTGATTAATTTTGAAATTTTCAGAAGTTGAAAGTTGAACTTTCAAATCAGAAGTTTGAATTTCAACACGGCGCTGTAAGTGGGAGTTACCATTTAAAACTTTGAAAAAATTTCCATAGATGTACCTATTGATGCTTTTTTGAAATATTTAACTTCCGAGATGGAATCTGTTAATGGAGTGGGAGTACCCCCTCCCCAAAATTGGGCAAAACTTTCAAAAAAAATTTGGGGCATGTGATATATCGAATTGTATGTTTTTGGTGACGCTGAATACGAATATGACATAAGATTTTTGATTGGACCCTATCCGCGGCTCCCAGCACCTCCCCAAAGGGGGTAAAAGTAAAAAAAAAATGGTTTCATTCGTGTAACACATGAAATATTATGTTTTCGATATCGCTGAACACGAATATATAGCATTATTTTTTCAAATTGGCCTCACTCATGGCCTCCAGAACCTCTCCAAATAGGTAAAAGTCCAACAAATACACAATGATGTCCATATTCAGAGTGAGATCGTATTGCAATATGGTGCAATCATGCATTTGTAAAATATATATATAGCAGGGCTTGCAAACCGAAACCGAAACCAAAACCGAAACCCCCAAAAACCGATTAAAATTGCTCAAAACCGAAACCAAAACCGAAACCAGGAGCGTTATTTTCCCACAACTAAAACCAAAACCGAAACCGGGAGCGTTATTTTCCAAAATTCAAAACCGAAACCGAGAGCGTAACCAATTGAAAACAGAATTGGTTTCGGTTTTGGAATTTTTCAGGTAATCAGCCTAATTAATACTGCATTTTTGGTCAAAATTGAGTAAAAACTGATGCTGAAGGTGAAAAGGCTTGAAAACTAAAAAATTCGACAAATTTGGCACTGCCAAAGTGCCATTTTCTAGGCACATACACAAAGTATTTGAAAAAGTGATCACCTTCTTGGCCTTCTTCCCTCTAAAAAATGAAGAAAAAAGGAAAAAACCGAAACCAAAACCGAAACCAAAACCGTTTCCTTTGAAATAAAACCCTTTAAGCAAAACCGGAACGAGAGAGATAATATTTTAAAAAACCGAAACCAAAACCAAAACCGAAACCTTTATTTTTTCAAAAAACATAAAACCGAAACCAAAACCGGGAGTGATATCTATCCGGTTTTCAAGCCCTGATATATAGCTATTCCAATATAATATTACTCTGAATATGGAAATTATTGTCCATTTGTTGAGCTTTTACCTATTTGGAGAGGTTCTGGGGGCCATGGGTGAAGTCAATTTGAGAAACTAAGGCTATATTTGTGTTCAGCGATATTGAAAACATACTATTTCATGTGTCACACGAATGAAACCATTTTTTTTTACTTTTACCCCCTTTGGGGGGGGGGTGCTGGGAGCCGTGAATTGGGTCCAATCGAAAATCTGACATCATATTCGTGTTCAGCGTCACCAAAAACATACCATTCGATATATCACATGCCCCAGATTTTTTTCTTAAAGTTTTGCCCAAATTTGGGGGGGGGGTGCCCCCTCCATTGAAAGATTCCATCTCGAAAATTAAATATTTCAAAAAAGCATCAAAAGGTATATTTTTGGAAATTTTTTCAGAATTTTAAATTGTAGCTCCCACTTACAGCGCCATTTTGAAATTGAAACTTTCAATTTGAAAGTTCAACTTTCAACTTTTGAAAATTTCAAAATACTTAAAAAGTTCAAAATTTAATTCTGTTTCGAACTGTGAAATCATTTTTGATCAAAGTATCATAGCTTTGGAGGTATACGCTGTTGAAGTTGAGTACCTCGAGACACTGTGAAAATAAAAAAGCCCCAACCAAAATGTATAGATGCTGAAGTTTATTTTTAGGATTTCCAGAGCGTTCTAGAATTTCTGGATAAAGTTAAAAGATCACCAGGGAGTTGAATTGAACAAGTTCAAATTTCAAATTGGCTCATATTTGCTCAAAGAAAAATTATATTGCAGAAAAATTTTTGAAAATCTCCCTTAAAACTGCCTTTTCAATTTCCAAAAATCCAAAAATGAAGTTTAGCATATCAAATTTTGGTTTCGGGAATTTCAAGACATAAGTACTTATTCTTTCGATCTAGCTTGGTTTCGTTCAAATCGAAGAGTTCGTGTTCAAAAAGCTCCTCCTGAGGCATTTTCTTATTATTGAAGTCTAGCAGTTTCTCTCAAACGAAGAAGTTGACTGAATACGCGGAAAGATGAGTGTTATTCCCACTGCATCCTACATCTGCACATATGAGTAGGGTATTTCGTAACCATTCATGTTCATCAGGGTCACCATCGCCAATTTTCAGATGCGAATACAAATTGAGAAATTTATTTTTCGACTTATCATAACAATATTACAGCGACGAATTATAAATAATAACAAAAATTTGGTAACTATAAACATCGATGATTAAAAAAATGCAAATGAAAGTTGCAGCCGGATTCTTTCGCTTTTCGCTATACAAGTTGTCGAGTGCCTGCTGTACTACTGTAGTTCGTAATGATTGACAAATTTATTCATCTGTTGTTAATTTCAACCAAATCTTGAGTAGAATAAGTGATTTTTATCTTTCGTGCCTGCCTTTGTGGAACCTGGATTGCCGTTGACAAAAAGTGCAAAGTTTTCTGCGCGGTTCACTATTCATTTCAAGATCATTCGTAAAAAAAAAAAAAAAATTATAAATTGTCACAACTTTGAAATGGATTTTAAGTAAGATATTTTGTGGAAACATTAGATCAAGGCTATGATGCTTTCGGTATTCGAGGAGGAAATGATTGGATCTGATCAGGTCTGCACGCATTTATTTAGAGGTTGCTCAGATTTGATCTGATCAAAACTTCGAATTTACCATGATCTGATTGGATGTTTCCAGGTTTGATTAGGTTAAATTGAATCCAGGAAATGTGCAAATTTGATCATGTCATTCTGATCAGATCTAGTCAGGTCCAATCATTTTCCCCTTGAACGCTATCAGCAGAATTTTTAAATTTTTAAAATATGGTTTTATTGCAGTAAATTAGCTATATACTGTACCTTGGCCGTAGCTTGGATATTTTCTGTAACACTTATAACAATATCGTATCACGATGGTGTTATGAGTCGACGACCGCCGCCGCCGGCAAGAGTTATGAGATCTGATGTTACGCAAGCCAAGCTTTTTGGAAAATATCCTCATGCTGCTGTAGTCACCAATGCTGAACCATGTTCAACAATTGCCAAGTAAGCAAATTGATCCAATAGCCCTGTATCAAACGAGTACCTACCTACCTAGACGAGGGTTTTTTCTACAAAAGTGACTTTATATTGCAGAAATATTTTACAAAAAGGTGGAAAAGCAGTAGATGCGTTAATATCATCTATACTATGTGAGGGGGTTACGATGCCACACACGTTGGGCATCGGTGGAGGCTTCGTTATGACGATATATGAAAAGTCAAAGAACAAGGCCAGCGTTATCATTGCTAGAGAAACAGCTCCAGCTAAATCTACCGTCGATATGTATCATGGAGATCCGCATCTTTCCGTTAAAGGTGAGAGTTATAATATTCTTTAGAGCAGGGAAGGGGGGGGGGTAAAAAGTATTAGCATACGTCATCCAAAATGCTATTTTTTCAAATTAACGTTAGGTTATGGGTTTAAAAGGTACAACCGGTTATGACAGGTGAATCCGTCTTAGCTCGGATTTCAAAAATATTCGTAGAAGATCTTTGGAAGATGAAAAACGAATTTTAGATAAGAAAAATTTTCGCCCAACCCGTCTCCTCTTCTCTACCCATAAGTGAAAAAATCGCGTTTTTACCCAAAAAATTTGTACTCATCATTACCATGTTGATTAAACGTTATGAAATTTTGCTGGTGTATTGAAGAATTGTGAACCTATCCACAGAATACCTACATTTTAGTTTTTTTTGCACTGTGGATATTCCAGAAAAAATTTCAAAAGAAATTTTTAAAGCATTATGCAAATAGAAATCCTCTTCAAAAATTTCGTTTTTTTTCATCCTCCATTTCAAAAAATTTGAAACATTTTTTTTAAAAAACGTTTTTTCGACTTTTAAATTCATTTTTGAAAATGTTGATCTTTCAAAGATACCACCGTGATATGTTCAACATTTAAGCCAACTGCCAAGGGCTGGTTCACCTATCTCAGGGCTCGTACTAATATTGTTTCAAAAAAAAAAAAAAAAATGTAAAGGGTTAAGTAAATAGGACGAGAATGGTAGTGGTGTTTTGATGATAATTATTCAGAGGGGTGGTTAAGGTCAGAATATATTCACAAAGAATAGACGTATCGTTCTTTATGGTTTTCCTGGATAGCGTATGGGATTCTCACCGATTCAACTCTACATTACTGTAGTCTCACCTATTATAACACTATCAAGTATACCCATACAACAATGACCATGCTAATTTCGATGTGAATGTCGACCCATCCACATCCGTCACTTTTGGATGCCACATGTCGATGTGAATTTCTACCCTGTGTCGAGCTAATTGTCGATGTAATCAAATACTATCATCTAACAATACTGGCAACTCCATTTAAAATACATTGGGCGTTTTTGTCGCAACAAGGGCGCTATCTGAGTGGCTTGGCAAGTAACAGTAAGTAATAGGCATTCATGTCAGGGGCTGTGATTGGTCGATTTAAATCTCGCGGCTATCAGTACCACACAACAAACTAAGAAAATGAACTGATAAAACATCATAACACCGCAAAATTCAATTCAACCAATCAGAATGCTTCTGATAGGATTTAGTTACTTGCCTGGCCGCTAGGAGGATTAAACATCATTTTTCAACAGAGTTGCCAGTATTGTCAGTTGATAGTATTTGATGTAATTGTCGACTGATGTTCATCTGCATTCGTGTTGACAATTAGCTCAACACAGGGTCGAAATTCACATCGACATGGGGCATCCAAAAGTGACGGATGTGGATGGATCGACATTTACATCGAAATTTATGTCGACCTCCTGCTTTGTAAAATTATAAAATTTGAGTTTAAAAATTTGAAATTTTTTTTCCAAAAATTATTTCCTCTGATGTGGCTATTGCTCGTGCTGAAAACAGCATCGACACAAAGTCCACTTCCAAAGAAGTACAGACGAAAAGTCTGTACAATCAAACAGTTGAACAGAAATTCCTTAAATCAAGGATGGTGCAATACTTTATCTAAGAGTAGGTACTAAACTAATCCATTTTTCATGTCGACATGTCGATGTTAATGTTGATGTGAAATTTGACATCAACAAATACATCCACAATATCAACATCATTATCATCTACAACTCGAAACTGTGGAAAGTGAATATTTTCATCAATGCCTTAAAAAATTTGTTTTCCTCATTGAACACGATCATATTTTTGAATGTTTACTAAACTTTTAAACACTAAAACAGAAATTTTAATTCTGAAAAATTGGTCGACATAGTTGTAGATGTAAATTTCGAGCATCGAATTTTACATCTACATGTCGAGATGGCATGTTGAGGTATCAGAAATAATGAGAAAATTTTGAAACTTTTCATTTACCTGGCTTTTGTATGGACAGAAGATTCCCACTAAATAATTAATTGATCACTTTTCCATCATTATGTTGGAAAAAAACGTAGTCGATGTAAATGTTGACGTCGACAATTGTTGTGCAGGTAGGTTCAACAATACATATTCACAACTGATATAGGTACTATTTAGAGTACCTATTCAATTGTAGGCGACCTTTGCAATGAAATAAGAACTCGGAACTACTATAAGCATCTACACCCTTATATTATTTGTGGTAAATTTACAAATATACACCTTATAACAACACACAGATTAGCTAGATGTAATTATAACTAACTGTATCCTAAAATAATAGAGATACACATACAGTAGACTTCCGCTTATCCGGACAGCCGTATTATCCCGACGAAAATAAATTCTCCTTATTATCCGGACTTTTCGATTATCCGGACAAAATCCGTATTATCCGGACAAATATACATGAATTACATACAAATACATACTCAAACATTTCTGTTATCTTTATTTTTGGTTTGTTTTTCTCTATTTTGTAAAGAAATAAAATTCATCTTTTGCGCATTTCATTAAAAATTGCAAAAATTCACCATTATCATAAAAAAACAAGTCATTTTTGGCCAAAAATTCAACCAAAAACATGTTAATCCGTATTATCCGGATTTTTGCTTATCCGGACATCCAAATTCCCCAGTTAGTCCGGATAAGCGGAAGTCTACTGTACCACAACAATGATAAGGAATCCATGTTTGCAGTAGACCTTTTGAAATAGTAACATACTTACCTAAGTATATCACAACAATTTAGGGGCTTGATGTAAAACACATGTATCGCAACAATTTAATAGAAAGAATCACATATCACAACAATGACTCGCACAAAGGGCTGAAGTATTGATCAGGTACCCAAGATTACCATCTTTAACCACCTATAGTGCAATAGTGTGAGGACATGCATGAGCATAACAGACCAAAGTTGCATATGTATTTCTTCGCCACAGTTACTCATGCAGTGACAAGAGAAAGTTCCAGTTAGGTGCATTAAGCCTCAAACTGTTCCAGTCACTTTGGGGTTTGGCTTAAATGGGAGTTAACACATAGACCAAGGAGGAGAATAATATGTACAGTCACGATCATAATATCATGTACTGGCATGGATGCTACCTCACAAAAAGTATACCTACCTATCTTTGGCCACCAAAAATACACAAAAAAGTTACCTACCAAAAAGTCGTCGTCGTTGTAGTCGCCTCCTTTACAGGAGATATCGTATATGTCCATCTATATTAGCCGGTATCTAGCGTATCTGATCTTTTCTTTCACAACTTTTGGCAAGAAGCAAGACTTCGATAATTTTAGCGAAACAAAGGAGTTTTTGGAAATTGTTAGGAAAAAAGTGAGACTTCTGGACAATTTTTTGCAAAATTGTGACTTGTTTGGATTTTTTGCACAAAAAGCTCCAATCTTGTAATTTTTTAAAAAACAAGTAACAGCTATTTTGGACAATTTTGAAATTTTTGGCAAAAAAGAGGAGATTTTACAGAAAATTAGCTAAAAAACTAGAATACTTGTCAGTTTTTGGCAAAACCAAACTTTTTACAATTTTGGTAAAAAGCAAGACTTTTTTGGAAATTTTACAATTGGGAAAAAATAATACTTTATCGCAATTTTTGTTGAAAAAATGAGGTTTCTTCCATTTTTGTGAAAAAATTCAGACGTTTTGGAATTTGATTGCGAAAAATAGCGATGATTTTCAGCTGATAATGAGACAATTCAAGATCTTCAAAATTGAAGGAGCAGCACAGATTTGAAATGAAAGTAGAGAAAAATTGTGTTTTTCATTTTATCAACTTATTTTTCAAATTATGTAATTTAGCTCTTTCAAAAAATATTTTTATTACTTATCTACAGAAAAAGTTTTATGCGCATTTGAGCTGTTTTGAAAACTGAAGGATATACCTGTAGGTCAAAACGAAATTTACTCCAAGTACTTACTTTCGACATAGTTAAAAATATTGACCTGTTCGATTGAAAATTAAATTTTTTATAACAATGCAGTTTAATTTGATCAATTACCTATCTCAAATTTAACCCCATAAAGGTAATTTGAAAAAATAATGACTTTTAATGAGATGTGCTGATACTTTGTGATTTCCCCATCATAATCACTTACCCAAGACTTACTTATACCTACCCATCTATCTACTCAATATTTTCGTATACATGTCAAATAATTATTTTTGTTCTATTTCGTTTTTGATTAGGAGGACTAGCGATAGGTATCCCTGGAGAAATAAAAGGTTACTGGACGGCGTATAATAAATTCGGTGGCGGAGTTCCTTGGGAAGATATCTTCAGGCCAACTATTTCACTTTGCCAAAATGGCATCCCAATTAGTAAAATTCTAGCTCGAATGTTGGTTAAATACGAAGACGAGATTCAATCTGATCAAGAATTCCGGTAGGTACCTACCACATTAATCCAAAATCTATTTCAAATTAATCAATCTTAGGTACCTGCACGAACCTTTGTGAAACCTGAATTCCTACACTTTTCAGTACATTATTCGTTAATCGAACTAATGGCGAGCTTCTCGAAGCTGGAGACACTTATAAAAACCTAAAATTAGCCAGAACACTTCGTATAATTGCTGAAAATGGTGGAGATGCATTTTACAAAGGGGACATAGCCGAAGCATTGGTGAAAGATATTCAAGAAGCTGGAGGAATAATCACGGAAGAAGATCTAGAAAGATACGAGTTCGTAGTTCCAGTTCTCTTTTCAAATTCATCGGGTTAATTCTGAATAAATCTGATCATTTATTTATTCTACTCAGAGCTCGAGTTCAAAATTCATTCCAAACTGCTCTCTACAATGATTACACTTTGCACACGGTTCCAGCTCCATCTTCAGGGCCTATTTTAAGCTACCTATTGAGAATCGTCGAAGGTCTGATACCAGCTCCTACAGAGCTACTGAACACTCAGCGTATCACTGAAGCCATGAAACACGCTTATGGTGCTCGAAGTCGATTAGGGGATCCCCACTTTGTAAATATTTCCCAGGTGAATGCCTTTCTAGGAACAACTAGGCCTACTGTCAATTTTATAGCTTACCTAATACCTATACCTACCTATGCTCATTGCTCATGTTGATGTTTGTACTTTCCAGACAATGAATTTCATAACTTCTGATCTATTCATTGAACACATCAGGAATAAAATTGAAGATACTAAAACGTGGGATGATCCGGCTCATTACGGTGGAGATTTCACCGAACCGAAGGATACGGGCACTGCCAACTTGGCAGTTTTAGCAGAAAATGGCGACGCTGCAGTTGCAACTAGTACCATTAACATGGAGTAAGCAACACTTTGAAAAACAATGTCACTTTAATGGACTCTTATTTAAACTACCTATCGCCCTTTTTCAACAGATTTGGTAGTTTTGTATTATCCAAGAGGACAGGAGTGTTGCTAAATAACCAAATGGATGATTTCTCATCGCCAAAAATCGTAAATAATTATGGAGTAACTCCGTCCAAAACGAATTTCATTGCTCCTGGTAAAATTCCCCTTTCTTCCATGTGTCCTACGATCATTTTGAACCAATCTGGCGATGTTAGGTTACTTATAGGAGGCGGAGGGGGTACAAAAATCACCTCTTCAGTGGCCATAGTACGTAGTTTAGCGATTAAATTCAATTTTTACGATCACTCGTATTCATTTGTGCTCCTTTATGTATTTTTTAGACAATCATGCGTGATTTATTAATGAAGGAGAACATCCAGCAGTCCATGAATCGTGCTCTATTCCATCATCAACTTATGCCAATGGAGTGGCAATACTATCCGAGAATTCCAAAGGTAACTTTTCCCTTTATATGTCATCCTCCTATTTTGATGTAAATTTTATTCCATCTAATCGTTATTTTTTGCAGGATATTGTCGAAGGTATGGAAAAAATAGGCCATAAAGTTAAACTAATGCCCCACAATTCATTCGTCGCCATCACTGGAATAGAGCGAAGAGATGGCTTCATTTATCCATGCAGTGATTCCCGAAGACCCGGTGAAGTGGAAGGATATTAACCTGTGTAAATCTGATCAGTCATTTTCGAAAGCACTCGAATTATTTAAAAATTTGTCCTACCCGATGAAATCGTTTCGCTTTTCAACGCTCAATTAGAAACAGAAAAAAAATTCGTCACTAAAGATTGTAGAAAATTTTATTACACTTAGTAAACTTCTACGATACATAAAATGGCAATAATATAGCTTGGTTAAGCGGCAATTCGTCGTAAATACGACTAAATACACGTAAAATTGCGATCTTATCGTTAGGTAGTAGAAACTTAGTATAATATCCATCACAGTCTTAACGCTGGCGGAGCAAATATTAGACGATAAAAAAGTGGTAAATATAACACGCACCTTGACTGCAGTTTAAAAAGCTAACATAATACTTATCAAATAATCTCCTCTCGAAGGAGAACGGTAGGTAAATGAGCAAAGAAAACAATTCAAAACGACTCCTTATAAATTTATAGGTATACGAGCGTAGAAAAAAAATTAAAAATTATAACTTATGAATTAGGTATGATACACAATCTCTAACGACGTAAATTATATCTTACGACGTATTTACAAAAAACGGCTACATTGTGACTGATGTAAGGTGAGGACGCTGGCAAATTACTTGTTCGGAATCACATGTGAATAATGAAATTCATTTGTAAATGGTGAGAATTAAATAAGCAGCGGTGATAGACCGGCTGTGATCATCAACACGCAAAAGGCGAGTGTTCTCAGTACAATTTTCTTCTGACGAGAAAGCTCCTCTTCCCTGTAACATAAAAGTGACCTTCGGTATTAGATAGATGCAAGTGTACATATTCATGGAAAAAAATTATAATCGAGTATTTAAAGATGGATATGAAAAAATTGAATAGATAAGTTTTCGTGTCTCTCTGTCGCTATAAGTATACGATAAGAGAACTATCAAGTGCAATAAATCATCCAATATAGCGCATCTTATCGCCGTATTTATTCATATGAGCTTTATCGAGTTGGAAAATTACTTAGGTAGGTACTCTTCAATTCATTCATGTAATTTTTAATCTCCTCGAGTGTTGAATTAATAGTTCAACTTGAAGTCTCTATTCATTCAATACCTACCAACCTAATCTGATCTCGCATTATTTAATTTCAGCACTTGGTTTTGAATGCGATTGCATTTTAATCGACGAATAATTGCGGTCTCTATTAGATAATTATTTCAAGGTTTTGAGAAGTGCAAAATATAACTTCAAGGAACTTCAACACTTTTATTTCATAAACTTGAAGATAAAGTAGAAATGAAATGAGTACTCCTGCCAGCTGTGAGACTGATAAAATTCAGTAGTTGCATATTCATTTCCAAAAGATATTCGATTGGGCAGTATCAAAAATTTCCAACTAGAAGATTTTTTAAAAGCAAAAATGTAATATTTCTAAAACATATTTAAAAAAAAAAAAAAAATAGTAGGTAGGTAATTTATTTTTAACGTCAACTTTTCAAAATTCACTCTGACTATTTTCAATAGATCGAATTCATTCAAATTGTGAAGGGGAGATGGAGGCTCCATGCAAGGTAGGTCACCAAAATAACTTGGAAGAAAAACAGGAGATTTTTTTTTTAAGAAAGGATTTATTTAGTAGAATTTTGATGTAAAAATGAAAAATTTTTTAGATAAATTGGATTTTTTTGATTTTTCAACATTTTTAAACTTAATCGAGTACTCCTAGAAAACCTTTTTTTGGACTGGATAAAATAAAGAATTATGTAATTAGGTATTTTCCCATAAAATCCATCAACTGTACTTTGGAGGGAAACTTGAAAATAATAGGCTGTGATCTAAATCTTTGTGAAAGGCTTCGATGGGCTGAAATTACGTATGATGAATTTGGGAAGTCAATATTTTAGTACTATCATAAAAATATCTTTTCTTTCGAAGATCCTTATTTAAACTTGGTGGTCAATTTTTCAGAATTTTATTGCTCACCATTTAAAATAGATTCATTTTGGCTAAAAAATAAGATTTTTTCATCCTGAACTTGAAAATTTGTGTATCGGAGAATAAAAAAATTTCAGGGTGTGTAATTCTCCTCTCCTCGTTTACGTAGGTACCTATTTCTAGATTTTGACACTACCAAGCGTGATTGGAGAAACATTTGAAGGCTCAAAAAAAGACCAAGAGTGAACTTGACCCTCCCCAACCTCTTCATCGCCTTTTAGTTTGTGGATTTATCGACAAGATTATCCGATGATAACGTCTCCCTCAAGTTTGGATATTTTGCGAAAAATTGATGAAAAAATTGGTATAGAAAACTAAGAAAAGTCCAGGAAAATCATTTCTTCAAAAAGTAGATTTCAGGAAGGGAAAAATCAAAAATCTTATGTACAAAAAAAATAATTCTCAAATTTTTTTTTCTTTTTTAAGTTTTGTTTTTTTTTTAAATGAAAATTGTAAATAAATTTGAGGGATAAGGGGAATGAGAAGTCACAATGTTGCCAACCTCCAAGATTCATCTTGGCATCGAAAAATTTTTTATGCCTCTTTAATAATATCCTAAAATCTTAAAAAATCCAAAAAAAAAAAATGGAAAACATTGCAAGAAAGATCAAAAAATTAAAAGAAAGTATGAAAAAACACACAAAAAAACGAAAAAACGTTGTAAAAATCCAAAAAAATCTTGAAAAATTGCAAAACAACAAAAAAAATTCAAAGAAATTAAGTACGAGAAACTCAAGAAATTAAACAAAATTCATTAAAAAAACACGAAAAAACAAAAAACGTTGTAAAAACCCTCAAAAAATTGGAAAATTGCAAAAAAAACACAAAAATTTTAAAAAGTATGTCCTACAATTTTTTCAAAAATGTATCAAATGACTAATTTTTTTGCTGTTATTTTCTAATCGCATGTTCATAATTTTCATTCAGTTTTTCATCTTTTAACTAAGGTACTTACCAAAAAAAGGTCAATTTAGTTGGTTGCTTTCAAGTTCTAATTGAATATGTACGTATTTTCTCAAGAGTTACCCTTCCTTCCTGTCTTAAGTATTACTTTTTCAGTTTTTCACATTAAAAAAAAAGTAAATACTTAAGGTAATTGCAAAGAAGTTGATCAAAAAAACTAGGTAGGTGCCTGTAAAGAGCTTCAAATTTTCGAAAGTATTTCAACAAACTCTTCAACTCACCCAAGAATTTTCGAAGGGGTAAGGGGAGGGGAGGGGAGGGGAGGGGTGGTAATGCTGATAATAAAAATAGGTAATCATGAATCTATATACAACATGGAGGTTGTAAAAATGGTCAAGCAGATGTTTTTCATTGATTTTTTCAACCTTGATCTTGACCATAAAATTTGAGGATTTGAACTTAATTATATGAGTTTCAATTAAATCTACAAATTAATTCCATCTACGTTGTCAGTTTGAGAGAAAAAGAAGAAAGTGCGATGATTAAAAAATTGTGACTTTTTATAGAATTAAAATACAAGGAACATGACGTCATGATAATTCTATTGAAAAATGACCAAGTAGGTAATGCATTCTAGAAATATGCACACTTCGCCAAACTTCCTCAATTAGATGGAACTTTTGAGCAATAATTCTCGATCAAATTAAACACACTCGTAAGTTCAAACATGGGCCATAAATTTTATTCCAAAAATATTTTGCATGTGTATTGTGTAGCAATAGAGGGCATCAAATGATAACAAATGACGCATACCAGAGGTCGCCACAATTTCTTTTTTTGTTCGCTTTTTAAAAATAGAGCCATAAAATTACATTTCAACACACAACGCTGATAGGTAATGAAAAAAATGCAATGTCCTCAAGTTAAAATTTTGAAAAATTCTCATATTTTATTTAAATCCGAAAAAATCCCGACTCCCCTTACATTACCACCACCATCGTCAATATTAAAGAGAACATGATGGAAATGTGTAAAAATCGCACCTTACCCCCTCCCCTTTGTTTTTCTTACCCTCAAAAACGAGGAATTCAACCAAGAATTAAATTTGTTACGCACCTTTTCTTTTTTTGAATGGAGTACATGACGATTTCTTCGCAAAAATCTGGGCTTTTCAATTGATTCGTAATTATTTAACTTATTGTGTAGTTTTGTTTTAATGATATTTTTGATTCCCGACATTTTTGAACGAAAATAGATAATAATAAAACAGAAAAAAGAAATAAATACGAGTAAATTTAACGGCTGAACTTCACTGAACAAGAACTGAAGGTGAATGAAATGCAGAATTGTTACATGAGCTTTGCTTATATCAGTTATGTACAGGGTGTTCCAGAATAACCTTTCACATTTGTTTTTCTTATTACTCTGAGAGAAAAATGTTTACAAAAATTCTTTTACAACCAAAATGAAGTAGAAACATGCCGTTTTTAGACCGTATATTTGAGTTTCCATTAAAAATCAAGTTTTAAAAATTTTTTCATCGAGATATTTTCCATCATTTTTGACACATTCAACCGAACATTTTTTCAAATTATTGAACACTTCTCTTCCTATCAGTCTCGACTCACGATTAAGATTACCTAGAAGATGTTTCAGAGTCCTAGATTCATCCTGATACACTTTTGACTTGAGGTAACTCCATAAAAAAAAATCATAGGCTGAAAAATCAGGGGATCGAGGTGGCCTTTAAATTTCTGTGTTCAACGAAATTATTCAATGTCCAAAGTGCTCACGCGCTAAACATATTGTGTTGGTCTCTGAATGATAGGTAGCTCCAACATGTTGGAACCAAGTAAGTAACTCTATTTTATCTGCCTTTCAGTTCAGGAACAAGAAACTTGTTCAACATTTTGCCTTACCCCTCACCATCACTGTTTCATTAAACACACATGGTCCCACTACACCAACTTTAGCCACGCCCAACCAAACAGTCAACTTGACGGCGTGTAGAGGTTTCTCGAGTATTATCAAAAGATTCTCTGTACACTTGAAGCGCACATTCTGTATATTCACTTCACTGTTTAGATAAAAATGAGCTTCGTTACCGATGAGTAAAGAGTGAAGGGGTCCAGGAGTCTTTATTTTTAAAAAAAGACCTTCACAGTAAACGTACACTGTACAGCCATCTACTTCTCCAGGACAAAAAATAACTATTGAAACATAATTCGGCATGCTTTGGCTACCTAGAACCGCCTTTACCATTCCCCTAGCTCCACTTGAACACAGATCAGTGGTTACCAAAATGTGAAAGGTTATTCTGGAACACCCTGTATATCTTCGTCTCATCATTGGAATTTGGTACCGTGAGAGAAAAACAATTAGTGCGTTTGAAAAAGTCAATTTAACACGTGTAAGTATACAAAGATATGAATAAAAAATTGTACGTGTTTAATTAATTTTTTTAAAAAAAGCATCAGTATCTACAAAAAAGGTAAATTCGTCCCCTCTGTTTCTATATTTTATCTCAGTTCGAAATTGTGAAGATTATTTACAAACTCGAACAAAATGTGAGTAATGTATTGGGTACTGAACCACTGATTCATCTTGGAAAAATGAATAGGTAAGTAGGTGCCTAATATTTACAGCGTAATCAAATGCTCGTAGATTTTCAAAAAAAAAAAAAAAAAAAAAAAAAAACGAATACCTAATGCAGACAGGTATTTACAGAATAAATTTTCATGAAATTTTAATCATAGAACATTGCAAAACAGAGATTAAATAAAACTATGACCATCTCTTTGCTGTCTAATGCCATTGCCTCTTGCCTACCTACAATCAAGGTAGGTGTAGGTAATCGAAGAACCAAATTCTAACACCAAAAAATTCAAGCAAACATCACCACTTAATTAATTATGGTACTAATCACACAAACGACCAAAACGCACACAAAACCAACGATCACGATTGAAAAAAAAATCAAATTTCCGAAAGGAACGAAATTACTTTTACGCACTTTTCCTCCTCCGTGTAGGGCACATAGTAATACTTCTTCGAAGTTCCGGTTTTGTAAATAGCTCCATAATCGTTCGGTTCGTTATTTAATCTCGTATAATTAATAGCTGATTTTTCATTAAACATTTTCACTAAAGTAAAAAAAATTCAAAAATATTCCAAAAAATACTGGACACAAAACGATACCTCGCGACAGAAATGAAAATGTAGGATGATGAATTCGTATAACAGCCTCGAATTTTGTTATCATGCACGTAGAATGACTTTATCACGGTACCTAGATGATTTATAGTTTTTAGAAGACTTTATCAGCGATAAATTACGATCGTGCGAGTATAACGAATCTGTTGAAATAAGCATATGCTACTGTAGCTGTTTGCTAGAGCTATGATCTTAGGTAGGTAGGTAAGTATGTGTAATCAAATTGCAAGTCACGGTGTAATACCTCGAGATTGTGGTGAAATAGGGTAAAGATACCTACACCGACGTATGAGGTTTTCCCCTAAACAACAGTATTCCTAATCAGAACTAAGTAATTAAAGGTTATCGTTGGTTTTGTTGTTCATTCAATAATAAAGTCAAGCTACAGAGAGTGTGTACTTTGTACCTTTAGACCTACCTACTATGCAGTGCATTGTGCACTTAAACTGAGCTGTAGGTATAGGTATAATTTAATGGAATGGATGAAAATGCATTTCGATCCGAAGTAGATACTCGATACTTACCATTAATGGTGCAAAAACAGCGAGAAAAGTAGAAATAACAGCCATACAAAGCATAAAAATTCGACTATGATCATCGACTGTCGGTACAGTTTTTGTTTCCTTAACTGCTTCTTTCGGCGTTCCCTGTAATCAGAAACAAAATGTATACATAGTAATTAGTATTTAATTGCTTGTCAGATTATTTACTTAGTCTTTATCGTAAAAGTAAAAATTACGTGATGTAACGCAATTTGGCAACAATTTATTTTGAAATTTTCCACGTGGTGGATGTAAAACGTTGCATGAATTTTATCACCATGAAATGCCACGTGGTGGTGAAAGAGAACCAGAGCCATGAGGTATTGTAAATCTTTAGATTAAAAACACACCTTAGAAAATTTCCCTATTCAGTTAGTGAAAATTGTTTAACAACAAGAAATATTGTGAAATTTCAGAGTATAGGTGAGTAGGTTTATTAAATTTAAAAATACGATTTTTATATAAATGGCACGCTTTTCGTAATTAGGGTTGGGTAAAATCATGAGAAATATTATTCGAATCACGGATCACGAATCACTGCTCAGAAAAACTGATTGGACTAATTTTTACGAATTGATTATTCGTGTTTTGTTATACTGCGAATCACGAATCGTTGATTCTGAAAAGTGATTAGAATCACTTATCGTTTTCAAATCATTCTTGATTCTGATGCATACTACGTTTTCTACTCTCTAAATTTGAAACAGTCAATTTCACTGCTTAGCAGTCACGACATTTTGCCTTTTTAAAGCAGTAGTTTTTTTCACTGTTTTGCAGTAAAAAAAAAAATTACTGAATTGGTCAGTAAAAAATAATTTTGACTGACCAATTCAGTAATTTTTCACTGTTTTGCAGTAAAAAAAACTACTGCTTTAAAAAGGCAAAATGTCGTGACTGCTAAGCAGTGAAATTTGACTGCTTTAAATTTAGAGAGTAAGTAGGTACCCAATTTTGCCCTCCACCCCTTCCTCTTCCAAAAAAATCCATTCACTCGATTCTTTTAGATTCGAAATAAAATACATCTAGAGAATTTTCAATGATGCTAAAAATTGATTTTGCTCCACCTTCGTGTTTGGGAATTATAATATTAATTTCTTTCTTCCTATTCAATATTTTTGACGAACTGCATCATCCGTATTGAAAAAAAAAATAGAGTTTCAAAAAAATGTTAAAGTGAAAATAAGCAAACAGAAGTAAGTATAAGAAACGTCTGAGAAAAGGTGATAGTTGATAATCAAGTGCAAGAGGTCATTCAAGTCGTAAAAAAACTATAAAAGCTGTGAAAATCACTCAAAGTTGCCAAAAATTTGATAAAAATGTTGAAAAAAGACCAAATTTAGATAAATTTGGGTAACATTTTGCATAAACCGCTTAAATGATGGAAAATTACAAACCAAAAATGAATCAGATATTCCCCAATCGGATGATAATTTGTCAAAAATACAGGAAAATGTTGATTTGATCTCTCGTGCTACTGAAAATCAGTTACCATAACTCATAAGTCAATCGATTAAAAATCAGCATAACTGAACAATGTTTTGTAAAAATTAGCTAAAAATGAGTTAAAATTTAATAAAAATAATTTGACGAAAAAATGTTGAAACGTCCCAAAAATTGTGTAAAGTATCGCAAAAATACTTACTAAAATATTTTTAAAAAATAAAATGGGCAAAATTCACAAAAAATTAATCAAATACGTATTATGGAATAAAAGTTGTGAAAAAAATCACATAAGGAGGTACCTATAATTTTGTCAAACTGACTTTCTCAACTACCTACGGAAAATTACCATAAATTGACAAAACATCGATAGGTACAATTTAACAAACTTCGCAAAAATAGTGATATAAATTACTAAAATTCGTTGTGATATCTTGAAGTTTGAATAAAATATCGCAAAAAAAAAAAACATAAATAAAAAAACAAATTGTAAGTAAAAAATTACAAAAAAATAATATGAAGAGCGGGGGAAGGGAGAGGTCATATGAGTCAAACGATTCTCGCTCACTCATATTTTTTTAAAATATTTGTTCATAGTTACAAAATTTTTACCATTATTGAATTTCCTTCAATTATCTATAATGATATGGAAAAATAAGTGCACTAGAGAGAAAAGAGAGCCTGAGGAGTAGATATTAGGCAAACAGTTGAATATAAGAATGAAATCCAAAATTTAAGGTGTTTGAATAAATTTGAATTTTCCCCTCTCCCCATTTGAAGAAATTTCGAAAAAATGATTCTCGGATTTGAGAAAGGGGAAAACCTTAATATTTTGATGCCCATAGCACGACAATTTTGAAAAATTAAATTTCATTCCTTCTTTCTTCACGTACCTACCTTTGCAAAATTTTGTAAAAATAATCTCAGAACCGAACTCGCAAGGTGAGAAAATAAAAATCCCTTTCTCTCCTCCAGAATTCTTAACAAATTTCAGAATCTACACGAGAAAACAGAACTGTTTGCATAATACATGAAGTAAGATAATTCAACTTTTCAAGGTCAGACTTTTTTTTTTTTTTTTTAAATACAAAAAATATACTAAAAAGTAAAAAATATAGAAAAAAATGTATTTTGGTATCGAATTTTTTCAAAAAAAAAAGTGCCTCAAAATCTCGAAATATTCCATTGGGTGGCTAAAACTTTAGGAATCGAGTTTCTATGTTTAATTTCATCTACCGGCATGTTTTGATTGCCATTTTCGACACGAGTAGACGTTTTTTCAAAAAAAAAAAAAAAAAACATTATATCAAAATATGTGAACGAGCATGCAGCTTCAATTATAAAAATCTTTCATCCTAGTTCATTCTCACTGCACCATCGTGTTTTGAAGGCCAACTTTTATGCAAGGGAGAAAAAGTTGTAAGACAAAAACTTCTAATGTTTCAACTTTCTGACACACCGAACTCAACCGAAGGTCAATTTTTTATAATCTTTGTCAACTCATTTCAGTTTTTAAATAGAAAGTGCAAAATAATTTTATTGAAAAAAAAAAAAAAATAGATAAAAATAATCAATAAAGTGAAGCTCATACGAAACCACCAAACAATAATCTTAATCTTGATGAAAAAAAATGTGTTCATTTTTGCGCTGACAAATTTCATGACGAAGAATATTAATTTTTCGCTTTGATTTACCTACAGTTTTGTGTAGGCAACTTGGCCATCATTCATGTTCAATGAACTGCATATTCATGTGTTTCAGGGATTCCACCTATTCCGTAATACTCAAGTAAGACAGGTTTAGGAAAAGAGAGGAAGAGAGGACTTGAATTGAACGGTTTTTAGCCTAGTGTGAAGACGAAAACCCGAAAAGATTACACACACAAAAATTAGACATTATTTTCTTACAGGTAGGTGCCTATTTTTTTTTTTTTTTTTTTTTAAATTTATTATCCAATTTTGAAAAGTTTCTTGAATAAAGTCTGATTTGAAACCCAATATTAAAAGTGCAAGGTTCGAAGGTTTGAGTTCAGGGGGGTGGGAGGGTGAGGAATACGATTTTTACCAGCCAATTTTAATATTCTAACTCATTTTTATGCCTAACCTCAATTCTAGTTCAATTGCAGTTCAATTAGAACAAAAGTTGTGAAAAAAAACAAAAAAAAAAAAAATGAAAATCTGTCACTTTTTGTTTGTTAAGGAACTTGATTTTAATTAATTATAGGTGGATACGTATCATTTTATTATTAATCAAATCACAATAAAAAATCAACGAGATTAGATCTTGAAAAAATAGCTCTACATACATATATCGCCAAGTATTAAATATAAAGGTAGCTAGGTACTAATCAAGGTTACATCATTGCTAAAATCTATGCAGAATGATAGCTTTTTGACTTCGTTTATTCAAGTTGAATGTCTATAATTAAAAATACAAATATTCAGGAGAATCAGGAAATAAGATAACTTTCAATTTGGCCATGATCTTTTATAGGTAGGTATACCATTTTAAAGTAAGGAGAAATTTGATAAAGAATGAGAGAAGAGGTACCTATCTTTAAAAACAAACCTTGATGTCAGTATATAAAAAAAAAAAAGAAAGAAAAGAAAATCATATCTTCATCGTGAGAAAATTAAATAAATAGGCATCCTACTTGAGTAAATAATTTAATTAGGTAGGTGTAGTCACTTCCAGAGCAAATCGAAATTTCAACATTTGATTTCGAGAGGCCTAAAAACGATGTCTTAAACTTTTGAAAAATTTATATTTTGAGAGAACTGAAAACTACGTAGATATGTTTTTTATGCAAGAAATTCATTTTTTGGCTTTTAAAATTTTAGAAATTGATAGATTTTCTTTTAGCATGTTGATTTTGAAAAATAAAAGAAAACAGACTAAAGTCAGGGCAAAGCTCTAGAAAATTTGTATAGGTATCAAGAGACATAAAATGATAATTTTTATGCCAGGAATTCATTTTTCACTTCAAGATTTTTGAAAGTTGAATAATATTTTTTTTTTGAGAAATTTTGATTTTGAAGAAGAAAAGAAGACAGGCCCAAACGAAGCGAGGGCAAAAGCTTTTTAGAATTTGTGTTTTGAGAAGTAAAAAATCGGGATTTTCTTTCATCAAAGGCTCTTCTTGCCAGACCTTTCAAAAAGCGCGGGCTCTGGAGCAAACTGCCCCCTTCTCTCCTACCGCCATCGACGGTCCTTTGCTTAACTGCATGAGCACCGACCAAAGTTATTGTCGTTAAAGTTCATTTTTATCCCTTCCAGAGTGGTTTGAAACTTCTGGAGAAAATTTAAAAATGGCTGGAGGCTCCAGAATGACTCAAAACTAGTAGTTGTTGATGCTTGGGAGTTGAAATTGAATATTATCATTCATATTGGTTCACTTTTCTCAAAAAAATTATGCCTATATTTTTCACACGACAAAATTCAAAAATCGTCCTCAAAACAATTTTTTTGAAGTTTTTAAATTTTCAAAAATTCGTCAAATATCCAAAAATGAACTTTGGCTCTTGAAATTTTGGTTACATTTATTTTTTTTAAAAGTCGTTTCCATGGAAATTAATAAAAATTATCAATACTTAGTAAGCTGTGCCTTTAGCTACAAAGCCATAAACAATAAAAATAGTGTTTGTACTTTGACACATTAATCATCTGTTGACAAAATAAAACTCAATTAGGTATAAAAAGGAAAATTTTCCACGAAAAAACTCATCAAAATTTTACTATGCAATTAAAATTTTATACGAAATAATATTTTTCAGAACTTTCAACGTTGAGATAGCTAATTAAAAATCCAGAATAGAATAAAAAAAATAAAATGTATTTAAATGTAATAGGTATCGACTCATTAATAACAACCGTTGCAACCAATTAATGGTATTTTTTTACACACCATTGCCCACATGAGCCCAGGTGATTAATGGTTATTCTCACGTGAAATTTCCACAAATTTTTCAAACTTTTTTTTTATCGGTAACAGTTACCAAAACGAATATTATATTTAACCTACTATTTGCATCGTAAATTTCAGATTAAAATAAACAATTTTTACCCAATTTGGTTGTTTTTTTTTGAGAAAATTGTTAGATAAATAGGTAACGAAGCAATTTTAATCTCGAGTTTTGGAATCATTGAAAAAACAATACTCGCGTGGTCTATTTTTTTCAAATGCATATCTACACCTTGTACGTCAATATTGAGAAATTACGATAGGTACCTAACCTTTAATGTTATCATTATGATTGGGTAATTTCTACGAATACAGCGTAATATATTAATTAAAATTCGAGCCAAGGTTTGAACGCGAAGTTTCTATGCGAATAGGTAGGTAAGTATGTACCTACCTATTATAACAATGATTTAGTAAGTAAAGAAAATCTCTTTATTTTACGAAGGAATTGGGAAAGCAATGTGATTATCTGTCTGGGTAATTTTTGCGTATTGTTCAAGCTGAAGTTATTTTTATCGATGAACTTTGGTACTGAAGGCCTATTTGCTTTGATAAAATGAGGCGATAAAACTGAATTTAGTTTCGAAACAATGTCATTGATCTAAAATTCAAAGTATGTAGGTTGAATTTTTATTTCTTATAGGTACCTACCTACAGGAAAAAATATGAGTACCTGGGATCTACATAAAACTTTTTGAAATTCTGAATTGGAGGGCATCTTCTGAGAGGAGACCAACAAGGACGTCGAATCGATGATAGAGTGATAAATTTTCGTTTCTTTTGCGTCATAATAAGAACCTAATCAATCGACATCGTACGATTCTGATTAATTTCATCCATAATTAGAACCCTATCTTAAAAATCAATTATTCTGAGAAATTACTCATGTCTAAAATTCCCCAACTGATTCATCGATCCTCTCCCCCCCCCCCACGTCATCAGTTGACTACGAATCTCCGCCATTGCAAAATTCACACAACTCTTCAAAAATAAATAAACATCTAAGTATCTATCGTAAAACTTTATTCAAAAATTACACTCAAATTGAGGGTAACCCTTGGCATTATCTACACAATCGTCGATCACTCGATTGTCGCTTCGATTCAATTCGATTTTTCGCAGATCGACGTAAACTCCTAACAAGCTCAATGCTCATCAATAAAACCTGCTCAAAAAGAGACACAACGAAAAAAAAAATACTTAAATAAAAATCAGTCTGAAAACGACCATAGACATATTTTTAAAAAAACATAAAAACCAGAACGAGAGTATCTCTAACCTGATGTATTGCAGATCCCAGGCAACTCCTTTTTCAGCCAGATCGTAGTTCAAATCCGGTAGCTGGTATTGCTTGATTATGGTTCCGTACTGCGTGAATGGCTCATCGGCAGTGATTTGTAAATGAACACAATTACAATGTTTTCCCATTAATTAATAAAATTGAGAATAGATTTTAAAAACTACTCGAGCCACGAGAATTCGATAAACGATGTTTACAATACGATGATCAGTTCGATTATGGAGCAGCTCGAATGCTCGAAGCTCGACGAAAAGCAGAAAGCCACGCTTACGAGAAGGCAGATTCTCACGTAAAAGGAGCAAAGTTCGCGTCGTGATAATTATTGTTTACTCAGTCGGATTTTTTTTATCTCCCTATTCGGTGTTTTTTTCTAAAGCAATACCTAGGTACGTAAAATTAATCTACGCAATTTGCCTACCAAATATGAAAACTATGTTACGTCGAGGGATACCTTTGACTCGCCTTTTCCCATTAAATTTCAGATAAAAAAGATATTTCAGCTTTGTTTTTAAATTAATAATGTGTAGCTCTAACTAAGTAGATAGTGTTGTAGGTAGTTTATTTTTTTTCGAAAGAGCGAAAAAAAAATTTATCTGGTCTCGAAGGATTGCGAAAAATATACGAGATATGGAGCCTGGAGGGGGAGAACATTTACCCGATGATCCCAGACCAGATATTTTAAAATTAGGTTGTCATGACAACTCATTGATAATTGATAATTGATGCCATTTGGCGGGAAAATGCCTATATTTCGGAGATGATAGATGGGTGGTGGGTGGTGGATTTTTCAATGAAATATTCGTAGGCTCGGGTTGAAATTATGAGATGAATTCAATTATTAGAATAATTGATGAATTGGAAAAGTGTCAGTAACTTGGAATTATGTACTGCAGGCCTTACAAAAATTTGTTTTTTCAATCGGATACCGAGTACAAATTTATATCAAAATTATGTACAAATGAATCAAGATAAGATCGTATTACCTAAGGAAAAACAAATCAAGATAGGTACATATTTAAGATGGGTACTCGCAGAATAGGATAGCCCCTACTAATATGTAGTTGATGAAAAAATTATTTTTAACTAAAAAAATGAGATTATGAAAATTACAGCTCTCAAAATTGACTTTAAGCTGTTCCCCAAATAGTAGGGGTACCAAAGTGAAAATTATCAAAACAATGGCATCGGAAAGATATAAAATTTTTGCGATATTCCTTCGAAAGGGGACCATTTCCCGACCCCGAAACCACCATTACATTTTTGAGATCAAATTGCAAAACCGATCCAGGGGTTCCCAAAGTTGTGAAAATTGAGCACCTCCGTTGTCATCTGTCTTGGCCAATAAATCCTAACCAAAAGGGGGTAGAGGGGTGCTTGTGGTCTCAAATAACTCGTATTGGATCACTCTTGAAATATCTACCCATGACAGTACTCATTTAGTGATACCAAATATTTCAGTGGTTCCCAAAGTTGAATTTTTGTATTCCAAGTTCTTGAAGTCACGCATTCAAACGAACATTGTCAGTAAATAAATTTTGCAATCAAAAAATGTTTCAGATAAAAAATTTGCAAAATTTTATGACGTTTTCAAAAATGTGTCATTTTTCCCTTACCATTGATAGGGGCCGAGTTGAGGGGGTTGGAACGTCAAAAAACGTGATCTAACAAAGTTGCATCCAAACCTGAATTTGAATTTCTTACGAGGTTTTACCGTTGAACTGTTCTCTTCAGTTGCACTTAAGATTGTTTTCGATACACGCAACCACAATCCACTCCCCCACGCCTCACCCCCCATCTCTAGAGCTTCAATACCTACTAAAAGTGCACTCTGAACCAGAAATAGCTTCACTTATGAGGTTTATGTTGCTGAAGTGTTGACTCCAAAAATGAACTTAAAATACCTCTCGATGCACTTGGCCATGATATCCCCCCTCCTTCTGTTACTGCTCCATTATCAATGAAAGTACAATTTTGAACTTGAAAGTTGTAATATTTTTACAACAAAATTATTCTATGAAATAAAATGAAAAAAGAAAAACGATAATTATAGGGATTAGGGGTTGAGAACTGAAATAAAATATACAATGTATAGTGCAAGACAATCAGGCCTTTTTTGTATTTCCTTCTTTAGGGGACGCTAATTCCCCAATTTTCATAACCCCGCCTGGTGGGTGGCACTGTTTTGAGAAAAAAATCAAGTACCTACCTAAAAAATATTTTTGGAAGTAAGTACATACTAATATAAGCTTTTGGAAATGAAAAATTTTGGTGACTTTTTTTTGCTCTTCCGGTAATAATATTCCATAATTCAAAATTCTCAGTGTGGCAACCTTTATAGATTTTGTATTTGAATAATTTTGACATAAAAAAATTCATAATTTTTTGAAAAAGTTACCAGGATTTTTTTTTAATTCTTTCATTTTTTTTAGTTTTGTATGGTAATTTTTCGATATTTTCGAACTTTCCTTTTGGGAAAACTGCTACACTGCGTCCCTCCACCGCACTCCCTCACACAATAAGCTCCGGTGGAGGTGGTGACAATTTATTCTACTCACTTTACCTCAAAAATAAAAGATGGATCAGATGTCTTTAAAAATTGAATTTTTAATCAATTTCAATTATTTTTTTCAAACTTTATTCTGCAACTCCAAAATCGAAAATTGAAATTCACATTTACAGAAAAAAATCACACTGAACATCAATTTTCACAACTTTGGGAACCCCTGGATCGTTTTTGCAATTTGATCTCAAAAATGTAATGGTGGTTTCGGGGTCGGGAAATGGTCCCCTTTCGAAGGAACATCGCAAAAATTTTATATCTTTCCGATGCCACTCTTTTGCGATTTTGAAACGATAGACCGACATGGTACCCCTACTAAAAAGACTATTTTTTTCGTACTTAAATGAGAGTTCATAAAAACAGGACGCAGTTTGGTTAGTACCTATACCGGCTATACCTACTTTGAGAAGTACCTAAATATTTTATATGTACCAATTACCAACTTGCTTCATTGCATGCATTTTGGATCTGGAAAGGTTGTTGGAAGAGAATACCAAAACTTCAACGTTGATGTGAGGTGATTGGAGAATAATTTTGACCCCCAAGACGAGGTTATGCACTTATGCTCCTTAATTGAAAAAAAATTATATATTACCACTAAGTACCTAGGTACCTACCTGAAAACTTTGCATTTAGTTCATTTACTGAGAACTTCAAAAAAATTGACTGAATTCTTGACATAAGCTAAGTAAGCTACGAGTATGTCATAAAATTTTTAAATTTGGAAAATTATGTAGGTATCGAACTACCTACCAACTGAGAACTTTCTTTGATACAATATAATGAGAATGTATGGAAATCATTGGTAAAATACCTACCAGTCCTGGTTGTGGTTACTTTCAGTAAATAACCTAGTATTTTTGGTAAATTGGTAAATTACTCGTACATGGTAATCCTTGGGAAATCATACGGTAACTTTTGGTAAACTACACAATAATTTCTGGAAAAAAACTCGGTAATTTCTGGAAAACTACTCTGTAATTTCTAAAAAATTACTCGGTAATTTCTGGAAAATTACTCGGTAATTTCTGGAAAATTTCTCGGTAATTTCTGGAAAATTACTCGGTAATTTCTCAAAAATTACTGGGTAATTTCTCAAAAATTACTCGGTAATTTCTGGAAAATTACTCGGTAATTTCTGGAAAATTACTCGGTAATTTCTCAAAAATTACTGGGTAATTTCTCAAAAATTACTCGGTAATTTCTGTAAAATTACTCGGTAATTTCTGTAAAATTACTCGGTAATTTCTGTAAAATTACTCGGTAATTTCTGTAAAATTACTCGGTAATTTTAATTTATAAAAAATTACACGGTAATTTCTGGAAAATTACACTGTAATTTCTCAAAAAGTACTTCCTACTCAGTAATTTCCTGATTTTTGAAAACTATGCGGTAATTTTCTTGAATTTTCACAATAGGCAAATTTTTTTGAAATTATATGGTATTTTTTTTTGAATTGCATAGTCATTTTTTTGAAATTATTACACGGTAATTCTCAGGATATTACAGTTATTTTCAAAAAATGTCACAGTACTTACACGGTAATTTTGGTACATAACATCAAACATGACACTGTAATTTTTGGTAAATTACATGGTAACTTCTAGAAAATTGCAGGGTAATTTTTTTTTGGTATATTACCTACATTATATAATAATTTTTGGTAAATTACTGGTTAATTATTTGGTAAATTAAATGGTAATTTTTGTTAAGTTATTAGTAATTTTGGATTTGGGAATACCAATACTTACAGGGTGCCCAGAAATATGGTGAACCCCTAAAAAAAAGTTTTCTGCTAAATATGTACTTTGGTTGGTCACAGTGAATGATAATAACGATAGCACATGATTGGTTTTTGGACTGGAGAGATAACATTCCACCAATCATATGCATCTATTTCACGTTGCCAACCTATATTTTTAACGTCGACCGTATATAATGGACGAATAATTCAACGGTGAAAAAATGACAAAATGTGAAGCCTAGATTTTGGATGCAGAATCCTGGAAATCTTCTGCTCATGCGCCAAACATGACGCTTACGGTGCTGGTGGAGAGAGAGACGGTTTACTGGTTGAACGTGGGTTGAACCAGGGAACCGTCTCTCTCTCCGCCAGCACCGTAAGCATCATGTTTGGCGCATGTGCAGAACGTTTCCAGGATTCTGCATCCAAAATGTGGGCGTCATTTCCTGCCATTTGAATTATTCGTCCATTATATACGGTCGACGATTTTTAATGAAAAACTTTCTTTGGGGTTCATTATCATTATATTTCTGGGTACCCTGTATTACTAATAAGTAGGTACGTAGGTAGGTACCTTACTTTTTTTAGTTGATGATGATTGATGAAAATGACAGAACTTTTCGTAAATTTCAAATGAGGAGTCGGCCTGCAGAGTGACCTAACTGCAAAAAATTGATTTCGAGATAAATGAGAAAAACGTGTCCTAGGAAAATGAAGTCACATTTTCGAAATCTGTTTTTGGGAATCGAAAGGGTCAACCCTCACTCACTTGATCACCTTTTCGTTTCTGAAAAATATGAACACGGGTTCGCTACAGGGTGCAACAAAAATGAAAAATGCTGCAGTTAGGTCACTTTGCAGGCCGCACATTACGTTTTTTTTTTTTTGTTTTTTAGTGATATGTACGCAATTTTCTCCGGATTTTCATTGCGTATGTTATTTTTTATGAAAGCAAAGATTTATTCATTCATTCAAGATTTTTTTATGTACAGGAAGCTGGGTAGCTAAAACTGGAGTTGTGGCTTATTCTCAACTTACGATTTTACCATTTCGAATCACTCTGGAGCCTCCAGTGCGATTTTCGATGTCTCCAAAATTTTTGAATTTCTTCAGAAGGGGTAAACATTAATTTTGATTTCAACAAACAGTACCCTATGAAACACATTTTCGGAAAATCGTAAAATAAGGTCACTTTGCAGGCCATGCTTTTAATTTTATCATTTTCAAGGGAGGGAAAAGGGGTGTTACGAGTGAAACTGGATGAAGGTGATATATTCCTTTTGTAGGGCATGTCCTAAACTATCAGATAGCGTTGCTATCTCAAAAATCATTTTTTTGCAGTTAGGTCACTTTGCAGGCCGACTCCTCAAATAATTTCAGGTGATAGCTATTTTTTAAGAAGTTGAGAAAAAATTGCGAAGAATTGTCATTAAGTACCTATTATTGTGAGATTTTGACACTAAAAGAAAAGGAAGTTTCTGTTCTAAAATTTTTCATAGCTTTGATTGAAGTAGACTTTTATTGTTTTATTAGATCTCAAGTCTGGCTTTCAAGACCTTGGGGAGGGGGGGGGGAATTCCATAAATTGGTACATATATTATTCTTTCATTTTTCTGAAATTTTGTCAGACATTTGAAAACTTGAAAATTTGTCATCATCAAGTTTGAAGCAAAAAACACATCTTTCCTTGCTGAAGAGACTTTATCCCTCATTTCTTATAAATGATGAAAATTTGCGTAGCCAATTCTAGTTTTTTCGAACTGAAAAATAAAAGACGTAGGTAAACCCTTTAATTGTTTCAAAAATAAGAGGGATCTCGGGTGTACTGGAGGGGAAGGGGTGGAGAGAGGAGCTTACGCGCTCCAAAAAATTTTAAAAACAGGTTGGTAGATATAAGTAGCCTATTTTGAGAATTTCTGCAGTTTGCACGAAGAAACCAAAAATAAATGAAAAACAAGACTCAAAGAATAATTTTCAACCTGAAAGTAGGTAGAGGTACCTATCCTTATTGAAGATTTCTAGTCGTCATTCCGTTTATACTTCTGTCTAATTTCCATAACTACTTACTCATAATTTTGAATTTTTTTCAGAAATTTTTCTTATTATTGGGTAGGTAGGTATATTTATCAATAATTAGTTTAATATATGGCGTAGGTTTCGGGACGAGTTACATTTAATTTTATTTCACGAACTGCGGAAGTCAATTGCCATTTATGAACTCTCGTTCTTCGCCCTTGCTAAAGGAGACTGAGCTTTTTAAATTCGAAATTGAATCTTACCGAGGCAAAATGCCTTAATGTGCAACTGATAGACGATAATAATTAATTAGGTACCTACGCTTACAATATAATCAAGTACATACATACAAAGTAGAAAATTAATGTGGCGTTATTTGAAAAAGGTCAAGCACTTTCTGTGTAAGTACAAGTATAATCTCTTTATCGACTTTTTCGACCATCATGTTCATCAATGTAGGTAGCTGTCGTTGAATTCTGTGATTAGCAGACCAAAATAAATTGAATAAATTGATACCCGTGAATACCTCCCTACATCTATTTGAACTCGATTCAAGAGTAATTTCTCTTAAACTGATACTCGAGTACCTAACATATTACCTAAATTTGGTCAATGTTTATAAACAGATAAATCTACGAATAGCATGATTTGTTTCACTGAAAAAATAATAAATACATAAAAAGAAAGTTACCAACGGAGTTTGGACTCGCCATTTAAAAAATTATCAACTTATCAAAAAGTAGTTCAATTTATAGCTCATGAAAAGTAAATTTCTTACATCAGTTCATTTCGTGATAACGAGGAAATGGTGCAATAACGTCTTCCAATTTTCAAATTTATAAAATTTCAAATGGGTATTAAATTAACTTCGCCAATTAACTTGATAATTATAACAGCTAAATTTGACCATTATTATTTTATGAAGGGCGTGTTCAAGTGACTAGGGGGAGGGGGGAAGGCAAGCTCAGTACGTATTCGGCAGGTAGAATTGAAATAATGCATTTATTTTAAGCAAGAAGATAAGTGATAGAAAATGATAGATGAAATGAAAGTAAAATCGAACACGTTTTCTGATAGCTTGGATCAATACTGAGCTTTCTCCATGATGCAAAATTTCTCTTCATGTACCATTTATTTAGTTATTTATGCGATTTTTCTATAAATGCGAAATGCCCATTTCGTTAAAAAATCAATCTCGCATAATATGAAAATAAACATTTTATATGCATAATTCAACGTAAAAAAATTCAGATCAAACAAAAATGGATTATAACAAAAACACTTATTAGATTAAACAGCAGATAGGTAAGCGCAAAACAAAACACCAACGCACATGGCATGGCACCTTAATTAACAATAATCATTATTTATCACATTCGTTAATTATTTATGTTCACATTCTTTAATCTACGTCCGCAAACTTGTATGATCAATTGTTTAGCTATTTCTGCAGTCAACTTGGCAAATTCGTTCGATGCGCCGATTTCGTTGAAATTATCTGTACAAAATTTCACGCAGGATTCCTCCAACTGATCAAAAACATCATTCATTTTAGTCACTTTACTCATCGCAATTACACGTTCGTACAAAAATGTGGCGTTTTCAAAGGTAATATTGGACTGTAACGACGATACACAACGTTCGGCTAGTAGTTTTACGTTGTATTTATTTGCCAAATTGAGTAATTCTGTAAAATGAATAAGAAGTCGATACTACTAGTGTCTATTTTCAGTTTACATATACCGTACTTAAGTAGGTATATACACTCTCAATAATTCAGCTTACCTATAGTGTCACTGAAGGATAATGAATAGTAGAATAGATCTGTATACAAGTATTTGAGGAAAGCTTTGCAGACTGTAACATTACTGCTTTCGATTTCTAGAACACTGTAATAGACATTCATTTCAGTGATTTTGAATTCCATCCAAGATTCTATCCTTGGTAAATCTATTTCCATATAAATATTTACTCAAGTACCTTGGTTTTTCAATCGGCCACTCTTTCTCAAATAATTCCGCGAAATGTTCACATCGTATGGCCAATACTGACTTATGGACAGGAATCGCTTCATCTTCCACCATGATGGATAAGTCATGGTATTTCTGTGGGCAAAAATGTAAGTGTTATTTTGAGATTGCGAAACGTGATGAGTCAGTAATTATCCAATTTGAAGAAAAATTATGGCATGAGGAGTTGGAGGCACTAAGGATGTAAAATTTTTGTTCTCCAGTAAAAAAAATCAAAAACAGTTTGAATGTGGTTTAGTTCAAATTTTTTGTATTAGAATGTTTTTTGTTTGCATAAAAAAAATGGACCAAAAACCGTTTAGTCAAAATCTTGTTTTTTTTCTAAGTTTGTGAACTATTAAAATATTGCCTATTTAATTTCCAGATCAGGCACGTTTCAGGAGAATCAATAAGTAGGTATAACGTGTAGGTTACTCCTTTGGGAACTTTACATATAATCAAAGTATCATTTAAATCGGCGACGATATCTCTGAACCTTAAACCTTTCCTATGAATAACTAACCGGATCCTCAAATGCTTTTTTGAACGAATCTGTTATACATTCAATCCTTCTGATCTGAGGGTGATGAGTTACAACTGACAATTCGTTGACATGTATTGGTTTGTAAGTCACTAACGGCATTGAGTAATGAAAGAAGACTTCATGAAGCGATTCATATGGCGTAAGCTGAGGTTCCTGTCCCTGAATGTTTTCACCTAAAAGTACGAAGATTTTAATCATACAAGTAATTTTTTTTCAAATCATTCGTAGGTACAAAAATTAATTTCTCACCTCGGCCTACGCCCCACATGTATACTTTACCATTTTCACTCAACACAGCTGTAAGAGATGCCACATTGTCGACCGCAACATCAACAATTCTGTAAGAAAAGGTAACATAACATAAGTTCCCAACTCATCATTATTACGTTTCAATTAAAAAACCATTAACGACTAACTTTTCGATGAAAAATGAATGGGGTTCAAACTGCACGGAAGATACTTCACTCGGCCATCGAGAATAACCTTTTTCAATCATAAATAAACGACCATCTTCGCCCAGAGCATACACTTGCGAACCTCCATCAATGAGTTTTTCAATTTTACCGTGATTGATACAGTTGTCAAAAACCGCTACTTTGTCGCAATCTTTCTCATCGGTAGCGGTAGTACCAAATAGATATGGAAAATCCTTGTTACCGATCACTACCTTTACCACCTGAAAGATTGAATTGAATTGAACTGAATTATTCACAATAAAAACAATCTGACAATATATTAAGTTCCTATACCTATGCTACAGAGTGCCCAGAAATATCGAGCACCCCTAAAAAAGTTTTCTACTAAAATACTTTGGTTATTGGTCACAGTGAATGATAATAATGATAGCACATGATTGGTTGTTGGACTGGAGAGATAACATTCCACCAATCATATGCATCTATTTCACGTTGCCAACCTATTTTTTTAATGAAAAACTTTCTTAGGGGTGCTTGATATTTCTGGGCACCCTGCACATGTTTCATATTGAATTCATATCGCAATAAATATTCAGGATTATAATTTAGAGGAATACAATTCTCCAAAGTAAGGATAGCCTTTTCCCCTGCATCCAACCAATCCGAATAAGTGATGGTGCTAGATAAAAAATTTAAGCCTGCTAAATTAAAATAATAACTAGGTAAGTAAAGTACCTACCTTTCCATTCTCTAATAATGCCATAAAACAGTTTACGGTCATGTGGACTATATTCAATGGTTTCGCATCCACTGCGCTGGTGTCAATCAAATGCAAATATTTGGACGATTCGTCAGTAAATTCAAATTTGTAAATCTATACGTACGAATAAGGGAGACGAAATGAAAACAATTAATTAGTGAATATTGTACCTACGTATAAATTATCAATAGGTATGTACTATACTTTTCCATCATCACATAAAGCCATATGTCTGTTGAATGATCCAATGGCGATATCTACGACACACAATCCCTCCAGTGCGGATACTTTTTGAGGTGAAACAGACGCATACTTTTTATCGTAATAATTTCCATAACCAAAAACTTCGCCTTCTTCAGTACAAATGAAAACCAGACGGGTCCCGAGTACAAATTCTAAAGAAAGATCAAGCAGGCGGGTATTATAGGAACAGGGACCCAATAAATTACAATTTAAAAAGACTTTGTGTAAATATAATGAATAATGAATTCTACGGTTACTTTTAATTCGTTTTCCACATAACATAGAAAGCTTCGCCGGTTTTTTCAGGTCTGTAGATGATAAATTATCCGTGTAATGGCGCTTTTTGAGATTTCCAGCTGCATAAACGTCGTTGTTTTTCGTGATAACGAGGATATTCCTAGATCTAGCCCAGTCACCTTCAAACAAAGTATTTTCAAATACATTAGGTAGGTATAACACTAAACCAATCCGAAAAATTAATGAAATTAATCGTTTATGAATTAGGTACAAAATGGTGACTCACTCCAAATGGCAAAAGTTTCAATTTCTTCGATAAAATCATCACTGAATTGCCAATCCCAAAGGTATCTCCGAGTATCCATTTTAGATCGTAAGTCGAGTTGAGAAAATACTTGGACTTGGTTGAATCTTGACTGATGGTTAAGCTAAAAAACGTACAATACCATAATGATTCAGCTCAATGAAAAAATGATAAAGACCATTCCTTATTTAACCAACAAAACAATTACCTAACAAAAGTAGTTACACTGTTAGTGAGCTATGTATAGGTCTAGGTACCTATATAAGTATAGGACTCAGACATAAACTTACTTGAGTAAAAAAACTGGACTCAATTGCCGAATTAGAAGCTTGTACAATACAATGTAACTGAAATCTGCGATGCAAGCGGATTTGAATTCATCGAGAACTGAGAAGTGATAAGATTACAGAAACCGGGCAGCACGTGATAACAAGCTTGCAGAATGCACACTTAGAAAAATTCTAAACCAAGACGAGGTTTTCCTATAGTGGCCTGTTCATTTCATATGAGGAGTGTCGACAGGTTTCCATTTCCCTTTTTTCGTATTCGTAATCGTAATCGTCGGTGACTCATCAATCAACAATTACTGAAACAGATTACAAAGCTTAGATACGAAACGACTGAGTGACTCGCTCCAAATGGCAAAAGTTTCAATTTGTTCGATGAAATCGTCCGTGAATTTGAAATCTTCCAGTTATATTTTTTTCAAACATCCATTTTAAGCAACCTACTATAGTCGAGTAAGCTTTCAAAAAGCAGTCCTTATTTCAAGAGGTATACGATGTTTTTTTTTTAGTGTGGTCAAAATTTCATCACTGCTGATGTTTTCCTTGAAAAAGTAATTTTTAGATGTCACTCAAATATTGAACTGATTTGCATTTTCTAAAAAAAAACAGACTTTTCGACTTTTCGAAATTTTCATTTTTTTTCAAGCATGTGATGACGATAGTGTTTTTTTAAAAAGTCTGTTTTTTTTTCATAAATATGGATTCTGCTTGGGGGCAATTTTGAGTGGGGGCACGGCCCCCGCTCCCGGTTGCGGCGCCTATGATGAGAATCAAAACCTTTTGTCGAATCATCGAGAGTTCAAAATTGAACTTTTTGCTGAAATATCAGCCGAAAATGATTCAAAAGTCTCACTTTTTCTTACAAAATTGCGAAAAAGCCTTTTCTTATTCTAAAATCGTCAATGTACTTATCTCTTTTTGACGCGAATTGTTTTTTTTTGTTGCCACAAATCGAAAAATTCTTGCTTCGTTGCCAAAAATTGCATCAAAGTTTCACTTTTTTAGAACTGTAAGATTGGATTCCTTGAGTAAAATGATCTGTAAAATTGAATTCAGCAGTGTTGATTTAGCTGGAAATCACTCTTTTAGCCCTATAAATAGGTCTGTGGCGGTTTGATTATTTAGATATTACTGGCTAGTAAACATTTCATGTGATAAGTGACACAATTGTATTTACGTTTATCAGTTTATGATGTTACTTCAAATAATAAACATTGCAACTCTCTTGTATTTCCTACAAATTGGTGACCCCGACGTAAACATGGCCAATCCTGACGGTGACAATTTTCAAGATGCTGTTGGTCCAGTTGTAGCTCGCATTAATGTTAAATGCCCACCATTTTGGCGCGCCGATCCTACATTATGGTTTGTTCATGTGGAGGCACAGTTTGCGAATGCTGGGATTTCTGCGGATTTAACCAAGTACAATACAATTATTGCTGCTCTTGAACATGACGTTATGTCCGAAATTACTGATATTGTCTTATCACCACCAAATCAAAACAAATACGATAATTTAAAAAACAAAATGATTAAACGGTTTTCAGACTCTGGTGATAAAAAAGTTAGCATTTTACTAAATGAAATTATTTTAGGCGATCAGAAACCTTCCAGTCTTTTCAGAAAAATGAAACAGTTAGCTGATGGTCAAGCTACAGATAATTTCCTGAAAGGTTTATGGCTGAAAAAATTACCAGAAAATGTACACACAGTTTTGGTGTCAAGAAACGATGATATTATTGTGGCTTCTTCATCTGAAAGCGAACATCTCAAACATTTGGAAATTTTATTCAAACGGCTCGAGGAATATGGTGTTACTATCAATGTTGCAAAATGTTGTTTTGGTGTACCATTGGTGAAATTTTTAGGTCATGAAATTTCTGCCGAAGGTATTCGGCCTTTGAAAGAAAAAGTTGAAGTTATTTCAAATTTTCCAATTCCTACCCGAGTTGATCAATTGAGAAATTTTCTAGGAATGATAAACTATTATCATCGCTTTATTCCTTCTATGGCTGAAATCCAGATTCCATTGCAAAAACATGTTGCTGGAAGTAGGAAAAATGACAAATCACCCATTGTTTGGAATAAAGATTCAGACATTGCTTTTCAAAAATTGAAATCAGCTTTAATTTCCGAAGTGTTACTGGGACATTGCTCTCCCAATGCTCCTTTATCTATCATGGTAGACGCTTCTGACATTGGAATAGGTGGTGTTCTGCACCAACACATTGATGGTAAAATTCTACCGTTAGCATTTTTCTCCAGAAAATTATCATCCTCTCAACTAAATTACAGTGTTTATGATAAAGAATTGTTAGCAATATATGAGACTATTAGACATTTTCGTTACATGCTAGAGGGTAGAGAATTTCAAATTTTTACAGATCATAAACCATTAACTTTCGCATTTCAGCAGAAATTGGAAAAAGCGTCACCTCGTCAACTGAGACAACTTGATTTTATATCTCAATTCTCTACCGATATTCGCCATGTATCAGGAGAAAAGAATGTCGTAGCAGATACATTGTCTAGAATTGAAGCTATTTCTCTGTCCAATAAGTTTGATTTGGATATTATTGCAAAAGAACAGAAGACTGATATTGAACTGTCTTCTTTTTTAAAATCTAAAAATAAAACTTCTTTAAAATTAGCTGCTATTCCAATTTCAGATTCTGTTTCTGTTTATGTCGATTCTTCAACAGGAATTGATAGACCATTCATTCCCAAATCTCTTCGTTATGAAATATTCTTAGCTTTTCATGGTATAAGTCATCCTGGTAGTCGTGCAACAAAAGCTTTAATATCCAAACGATATGTATGGCCTTCAATGAGTAAAGATTTAACGAAATGGACTAAGGAATGTCTATCCTGTCAAAAATCTAAAATTTTTAAACATAATCACAGCCCTTTTGGAGAATTCCCTATTACTTCAGAACGATTTGATCATATTCATATTGACTTGATAAAAGTAACTCCATGTAAAGGAAACTCTTATTGTCTTACTATAATTGATCGTTTTTCCCGTTGGCCTGAAGTTATTCCAATTCCAAATCAAGAAGCAGAAACCGTTGCTTCAGCTTTATTACAGGGTTGGATTTCAAGATTTGGTTGTCCTTTAAATATCACTACTGATCAAGGTAGACAGTTCGAATCGAAATTGTTTCATTCTTTGGCTCAGCTTTTAGGTACCAAGTTGATAAGAACATCTTCTTATCATCCTATCGCAAATGGCTTAATTGAAAGGTTTCATCGTGGACTCAAAGATTCTATCAAATGTGTTGACTCAAAAAACTGGATTGATGCTTTACCCCTTATTTTATTAGGATTGCGCTCTTGTATAAAAGCAGACACTAATGTCAGTCCTGTTGAAATGGTTTATGGTACGACTCTTCGTTTACCTGGTGATATTTTCAATAATATTTCTAAAAAACCTCAAAACACTGCTTGTTTCATTACAAATTTAAGGAATGTTATGCAAAAGCTCAGTCCTATTCCTACTTCGAATCATTCAACAAAAAAATTCTTCATTAATAAAGATTTATTAGAATCAGATTTTGTCTTTCTCAGGGTAGATCGAGTTAAAGCTCCATTAGAACAACCCTATGAAGGACCTTTCGCCGTTATTTCAAAATCTGAGAAAAATTTTACTATTAATTATAAAAATAAACCAGTAGTTGTTAGTATTGATCGATTAAAGCCAGCGTTTGTGGTAAATTCAAATGTTATTAGTTGTATTCGCGAAAATCCTGTTAAAAGTAAACGCGTTTGTTTCAAATGTTAATTTAGTTTAAGTATTTAAAAAAAAAAAAAAAAAAAAAAAAGGAGGGAACTATTGTGGCGGTTTGATTATTTAGATATTACTGGCTAGTAAACATTTCATGTGATAAGTGACACAATTGTATTTACGTTTATCAGTTTATGATGTTACTTCAAATAATAAACATTGCAACTCTCTTGTATTTCCTACAGGTCTCTTAAGTACAAGTAAACGTGAAATTCTTTTCGCTGTCGAAGGAGTTGCCTACTCACAAGGCACAAAATAATATACACAAAACGTAGAGTTTTTTTGAGAATTGAAAAATATTCTATTGTAAGTACAGAAGTACACATAATATTCACGTCGTTTAGTCAATTTTGCAGCAGATGATCGAATTGCATGTTTTCTGTCCTTTCCCTCGCCGCGCCGATGAGAGAAAATACGTGTTTGTAAATTTTTGAGAGAAATACATTAACTTCAAACTGATGAAGAAATCATTTTGCATCAGAGATGTTCTGTACGGTAAGTTGGCATTATTGAGTAAAATAAAAAGTAAAATCGAACTCAGCGGACTTGATTTGGCTGAAACTCACTCTACATACTTGAAAATAGGCCTTCTGAAAGGTAACAAACGCAAATTTCCTTCCAATGTTGAAAAAGTTGCCTACTCACAAGGCACAAAAAATACACAAAACGTGGCGTTTTATTTTTACTCAGGTTAGAATATTTCAAAAATCACCTGCAAAAATTCGAGATAGGCAATTTCATTAACACTGGTCCAAAATTTTAAACAATCTTAACGTCATCTATCGAGTAAAAAAGTAAACAAATGCGCAAATTAATATCCATTTTCGACTTTTTTCACCTGATTTTTTTTCAAACAGAACAAAGTTTCTTTTTTTCACCAATAGATAGCGCTATGTATCCGTTGATTTTCATATGGGTTTTATAAACTCGATTGATGGAATATGGAATAATTATTTCGACTGGATTAGTTCGTTTTAAAGCCCATAGATGGCGCTAACAGTAGGAAACCGCGGAAATCACTTGTTGATTGGGTTGCCTATCGTGATTTTTGCAGGAGTACCTTGATTTTTTGCCAAAATTTCATTTATTTTGATGATTACTTCAAGCTAAATGTTTTTAAAATCAACGTATTTATACCAATTTGAGATCGTAGAGCAGGATTCTGGTGTTATTTTCATGTTCTAGCGAGGTTTTTCGCTGATCTGAGATCACTGAAGCCCTTGATTTTTCTGTATTTTGTTTTTAGCGCTGGATTAATTTTAAAAAGCAAAATGGCCATTTTGATTGAAATACCTAAATAAATTTCAATGATTTGAAGGCTATTTGATTAAGAAAAAAATACAAGTAGGGTACTCAAAATGAGGACTTCGATAATTCTTTTATTTTCAACGTACTAGTAAGTATGTATATTCTTGTGACATTAGGATGAAAAAGTTGATTAAAAACAAAAAAAATACTCATATCTTACATTGTAAGTACTAATTACGAAAACAAAACAGAATTTAACATCGCAATAAGTTTCATCATGTTTTTTTCTCACATAATTTTAAATTCGAAAAATATAAAAAAAATAATATACGAGTAACTAAATAAAAATGAGGGAAAAAGCCTGAAAATAAATTCAACAAAATGCTTTGATAATACATACTAAAACAATCATTTCAATTTCATCGGAATAGATGAAAATAAAGGGGAAAAATTTTAAAAATACAAAGGAACAAAAACTCGACATACGATTAAAATTAACCAAAAATAAACAATAAAACAGAAAAGAAAAACGAGGCAATATTTTCACAACACTTCTACGACATGGAATATTTCGAATCGATGGGTGATTTTTCATCATTGAACGCGATTCATTATACATCGAAATTCGTTTCTCATTAATTAAAAATTTTAAAAATACATAATTTATGATTTCTTAATCGTTTTATGTATTTAACTGGTAACAAATTCTCAAATTGTATGGTGATCGCAGCTACAGTTTATTCCAAGGTTTTGCAGAGTGATATTCTTATTCCTTGAATGAGGAATCTCCATTTCAAAAATGCTGGTTCTTGATAAATCATCTGCAAAAAAAAAATATATATATATAAAATAAATAAATAAATAGATTAATCAATTTGACAAAACAAGCACAAACTACAGTAACTGTAATAAATTTTAGGCCATTTTTTTTATTTTTAGAAAAATAAAATTATAATTTTATTTCACTCTGGCATAGATCAGAGCTTAAATTAACACATATCACAGCTACTTCAATACTGAAAAATTGACGCGATCATAATGCTACTGCTATTTTATGTAAATAAAGAACGGACACCTGCCTTTATAAAGGAACATCTAGTCCGAAAGTCAGAACATCTGGTGAAAAAAACTCTGGAGTCTGGAGATCGTAACAAAGTTGATCACCTGGAAAATGTATATTTAAAATTACTCGATAAATATAATGAAATATTAATGAAATTCGATAACCACGAGGAAAGTAGTTCTTGAAACCGAGGTTGGCTGGTAAAAAAATCATCACCTTTGAAGCGATCCATTTTCTTACGTTTTGATAAAATTCAGAAAATATTTAATCCGCAACGAATAATTATTTTATTACCATTTTAACAAATTTTAGACTTGTTTCACACCATTTTTTTTTTATTTAAGAAATATAAAGCTTTTTGAAACCTTCTGGCAAAAAAGCGAAGATTTTGAGTAATTTTTGAAAAACATGAAGACTTTTTGGAAACTTTTGCAGAAAAAACAAGCCTTCTACAATTTTGCCAAAAAAATGAAGTTTTCGAAATTATTGACAAAATACGAGTATGACACGGGTAAAAACTTTCGACAATTTTAGTCACAAGCGAGACTTTTTTGGTTAATCACACCACTAAAAATCAATCAGTAGGTTTCTAGGAATCCGAAACAATCTTACTTCTTGAATGATGAACTCAGTTGCATGGACACTTCAATTTACAGCCTAATGTTACACCGTATTCCAGATATTCTTTACACAACATCTTTAAAAAAATCTTTCACCATTTCAAAAAGTAGCCATCACACCATATCTTTGAATCCTGCAAGAAAATGAATACCTAATAATTAAATCGAGTCAATCAAACACGTCGATTTTCAACAATAAATTACACATCTCCAACCTTGTGTAAATGTGTATACGTATTTACACTAAGTAGGTACTTTTTCCAATACTCACCTATCGAAATAATTCATCCACATTATAAAGAACTTGAAGCAGTTTCTCAGAACTCGACGAATGAATAATGATCCGCTCAGAAGAAATAAAATTAAGAATTTTATGTCGGTACATATACTTGAGAATACAGGGAAATTTCTTCCGAAATGAAGTGAGCTGCAAAAAAAAATCAACGAGAAAAATAAATATTTTAAAATACCTACAATAATTACTCAACACGATATTCAACTTGTGAACTCGTACTTTAAATAAGATGGTTTTTATCCATACTTGAGAAATTAGTCAGATTCAATCTGATCTAAACTCATCAGATTAGATCACATCAGATTTATTCTTATCGGATCAAGTCTGCTCAGGTTTTTTCAGGCGCAGGGGAAGGGGCCTGATTGGATATTCTCAGATTAGGTCAGCTTTCTCGTGGGAATTTATTGTGACAGCGTCTGTTCGAAACAGTCTCGGAGAATACGACTGGACCTTATACTTAAGTTACATTTTTTAGTATGTTATTTTTTAAAAAATTATTGATTATTTAAGTTGAATTTTTATTAGGTATATTAATTTTAATTATTTTTTATGTGTTATTTAATCTTATATTAAATATCTATTTAAATAAAAAATATTTATTAGCAGGAAATATTTCTGACGCATACGTACGAGTAGCTGTAGGAGCAATCAAAAAGTGGCCCACTCAGGTCAAAATTGTCAAAAGTAAGTAATCACTTTTGATGAAATTTTCAAAAAAGGCAAATTTTTACTAAAATTGTCAAACAGTCCTTTTCTTGTCAAGATTGGCCAAAAAATCCTCTTTCTGCCAAAATTGTCAAAAAATTCCAAGTTTTTAGAAAAATTGTCAAAAAGTGTCAATTTTTAGCGTATGACAAAAATTTGAAATGTTATTTGTTCAAAACCACCTATCAGAAAGTAGTTTTTCGATAAAGAAGTCACATGTTCGAAATTTCTGTCAAAATTACTAAGAGGCTTGTGCTTTGTTTTTCAAAACGTCCAAAAAGCATTACGTACCTAATTTTTGTTTTCCGCTGCCTAAAAAATCTTCTATGTTTTAAAGTAGGTATTCTAAACAAAAGTCATGTTTTTAAATTACAAACTGCACAAATTATTCATCAAGGAATGAAAGGCTGTAGACTCTGTAGCTAAATTACTCTTTACTCGCGACCATTTGTATAAAATAAAACTCTAATTATTATTTGTTTGAGTGTAAAATCCGCAAATCTTTCATAAAAATTATTTCCTTTCAAAAAATTGAAAAAATATTTTTGTATTCAGTGTACTGAATCGCGTATGTCAACCAGACATTTATATAACTAAAAAATTTTTTGAAGAAAATTAAAATTTGCTACGCTTATGAAAGCATTCACAGAAACAACCTCATGCCTTCGAGCATTCAAAGGTTCAGATTCTTTTATTGTTTATACACTTTGTTATATTATGAAACTGATTGTTATTATTAATTATGTACAGTTTGTTCGTGATGGCCACAGATTGCAAACAGTGATGCACTACACCACTGTTTTTGGGATGGGCCTCTATAAATGGTAGACAAATGCAATAAGTTTTTGAAATTTTATGGAGGTAAATGTTACAGGGATTTGCACCACTTCTTTGAAAAGCTGTAGCCATCACTGTCTGCATTCCTACACATCTTCGATGCTATAGTACAATTAATCTATCATAGCAATTGCTATGATAGATTAAGCAATGAAAGTGATTTATAACGTGTGTAGGTTCTCTGGCAGTTCTCCCTCTCCTGTTGTCTGTTGTTTTTTTTTCAGGAGATTTATTCCCTCAAGAGGAACAGACTACCTGAAACCCATACCACTAATATTTTTACTGTATTTGTTCTTTTCAATTTGCAGACTTCACATGGAACCAAAACGCACCTCTGATAAATGTAAATTTCAATTATCCAAACCTTACACATCAACTCCTGTAAGTAATGTCAAGCATATGTACCTATGCATAATTATTTCCCATAGTAAGCAACATCAATACAAATTAGTTCCAACAGATTTAATAAAGGTCAGTTATTCCATAAAAGTTTAAACCTGGTTTATCAGGTATTAAACCAGGCTTAGCTGTTTTAATCTGTAGGTATCTCTAAATTGAAAAATAAATTGATATTATGTATAATGTACCTACCTACATAGATAATTTAAATATGTACTGCATAATCATACCTCTAGAATTTAATAGTTGCACATGCTTCAAAATTAATTACTTGAAAATGATGAAAAATCAGTAATCAATTAATTTTCAAGCATCTGTGTTTGAACAATATATTTTTTTTTATTGATTGCATATTCAAGTTAAATTTTTGTCATTATTACCCTACCTATATAATTTTAATTACTTTTTATTTATGTTATTTAATATTGAATATTTAAATGAAAAATATTGTTCAACAGGAAATATTTCTGATACATACGTAGATGGTTGGCAAAATAGTCAACAAATAGGTATCCCATTTTTAGGTCAAAATTGTCAAAAAGTGATCATTCTTGGTAAAATTTTCAAAAAGGCAAACTTTTACCAAACTTGTTAAACAGTCCTCTTCTTGTCAAGATTGGCCAAAAAAACCTGTTTTTGCCAAAATTGTCAAAAAAATAGTGTCAATTTTTAGCGTATTGACAAAGATTTGACATGTTTGGTCAAACTACTAGGAAGTACATAGTTTTTTGACAAAAAAGTCAATTAATTCACATAAGTTGACTTTTTCCAAAGTTACCAATAGACTTGTTAAGTACCGTATACTTAATTTTTGTCTTCCTCTGCCTAAGAAGTCCTCTTTTTATTTTCAAGTTTTCTGAACAAAAGTCCTGTTTTTTTTTTTTTTTTTTTTTTACAGAATTGTTTGAGAGCTTCTTTTGTCAAATTTCATCCTCTCCCTCCCCTCATATTTTTATTAAATATTTGTCAAGTACAAACTGCACTAATTATTCATCAAGGAGCAAAAGGCTACAGACTCGCAACCATTTTTGTATAAAATAAACTCTATAATTATTTTTTTAGTGTAAAATCTGCAATTTTTCATCAAAATTCACCCCAGAAAATTAAGTTGAAAATAGTATCTTTGTATTCAGTGTACTGAAAATTTTAAAAAATCATTCTGAAAACTAAACAAATCCTCATTAAGAATACCTCAGTACCTACGTATTTTGTGAATGCATGCATTCAATATTATAGCACATTAAAAGTGATGACAGCGTCTGTTTAAAATAACCATGGGAGAAAACGACTGGATTTTTAATAAGTTGAATTTTTATAAGATACCTATGTTGATTTTTTTTATTGATTATTCAAGTTGAATATTTATAGTATTAAGGGTGTAGTTTAGTAGGTAAATGAGTAGGTAAAATATGACGAATTCTATATTTACTAAAGTACACAAAAACGGGCGAATGGATTGGCCTCATTTTTGGATATGTTGTTTAGAAAGGTTATATCTCGGCGAGTACGCAACTGTTGTTTAAAAATTTGCTTTAGAATGAAAATATTTTTGATTTAAACTTACGTATTTTATAGGGTCATTTTCATGCGAGCATTAGGTATTCATTAATGAGACAATAGTTCAAAAAACCGAGCTTGTACTTGCCAAGATAGGTATAACATTTCTGTGAAGCTTATTATTTGATCATTTTTGAGCGTGAAAAATGGTAAATACGAATACTATTTTTATGGATTAATGTCGACATGATAGTAAATAAATTTGAATTTATTTACATATTTTAGTTGAAGCATTTTAAATATAGAGGGTACCTATACCTATCAATAGTTTTGATTGGTACGCGTATTTGAGAGTGAGAAAATTCGTTCTTTTCATAATAAATCCTAGGAGAGAGTTTTTCTTTTCCAATAATAAACCCTTATCTGTTTACATTTCACTCTCTCAAGTTCATATTGTTATGACGATACCCTACCAGCTTTCATTTATTCAGCGTCAGAGTAAGTCAGTAAATTTACCAATTAAACGAACTGGAAATTTCAAAATTATACTTATGATATGTATTTTCAAAAATTTACTGCCTTGTGAACTTTCCCTCAATGTCCAAATTTCTTGAGTATATTTTTGTTATCATTTTGCCAATAGTCAAAATTGTACTGAAATTTCACTCACTTTTAAAATGATTCTCGCTGATTGGGTACTTAGCTACTTACCTAGGTAGGTAGGTAGGTAGGTAGGTACTGATTTTAATGCTTCTTTGAGCGTTTTTATATTGTAGTACATATTTTGTCAACACATCTTCAACATTTCATCATAAGTTTTTGGCAAGCTTAATGAATTTTATTACTTTTTTTTGGTGATTTTCCATGACTAAGTATATAGGTATAGTTTAAACGATGTGTTTGAAATAAAATTACTTATCTTTCTTTAGTAATTTTAAGAATTTTTACTGCTTTTTGAGACCTGTCTTACACATTTTAAGCTAGAAAAAAAAGCACATAAAAAACGTCAAGTATTAAAAATCCACTTGCCCAAGAATTAAAAACAAGCAGGATAGAAAGAATATGGATCTAATTTAAACAGTAAACAGTGATGCTTTCGGTAAAGTATTTTTATGCATTTTTCAACCTTTTAAGACATTCCTGTAGACCTTCCGAATTGACCTCGGGGGTCAGAATTTTGGACATAAGATGGAGAGCGGTGTCACTGAAGTGCCCTTTGCAGTTTTGCTATACAACTGGAGGGCGTCATTGAAGTGCCTTTTGTAATTTCGCTTCACAATTGGAGGGCGAAAACATTTTCACTTTGAAGCACAAAAATATGTAGCGTAGAACTTCCTTCCATTTTGGAATAAAAGATGTATTTTATCACTTAATTAGATGTTAAGATGAACATAAAGAGAAATACCTACAATCCTGTATAGTAAAAATAGTAAACAAAAATACAAATTCATCGGATAGTTCAGTCTGTCACTTCGTTTATGCAATAGAGTTTTCTTTTTTTGTTTACCATACTATTTTTTTCTAAAGGGTAGGCAGAAATAGCGAGTGCTCCGAAGAAAGTTTTCTGGTAAAATTAAAAATACCTATAAATGTTGGCGACGTGAAATAGATGCATACGTATGGATTGGTGGTATGTTATCACATCAGTCCAATAACCAATCATGAGTTATATCAATATCATCATTATTGTTATTCACTGTGACCAACCAAAACGTTTAACACAAAACTGTTTTCGGAGAACTTGATATTTTTGTGCACCCTGTATGTTCATCCTCATGTTCCAACATCTGATTAAGAGATGAAATACTTCTTCTTTTTCACATTGGAAAAAGGCTCTAATACTAGGTACATATTGTGTTTCAAAGCAAAGATGTCTTTTAAATTTTAATAATGGTAAAAAATTTGAATTTTTGGAACTGTCTTTCCTAAAAACTATTCTAAATCATGAAGACGTTATTGCAGATACAGCAACTGTTATCCTGTGCAATTTTTATACACGAGGTAAGCTGGCATGTAAATATTTTACCATATCGAAATTTTTGATTATGCGTCAAGTTAATACATGCACCACATCTTAATGAAGAAATCATTGAAAATGTTACCAACACAAAAAAATTATTCGATCATATCTTAAATTACTGTATAAAAAGCAGGAGAGGAAATAGTACTACCTCCAGTACATTATATTATAATAGGAAGCGCAATTAATTAATATAAAAAACAGAAAATAATGTAAACATGACTTACATTTTACAAAGAAAAGACCCAAAACTACAAGGTCGGTAAGACAGTGTCATGCTTTGTAATTTTTGTAATTTCTTCAATAATTTTTCATTTGTATTAATTCTTATTACGTATGTCGACCAAAAATATAACTAAGGGATTTTTGGTGAAGCATATTAAAATTTGCTAGTTGCTACGCTTATGAAAGCGTTTGTAGAAACAACCTCATGTCTTTGAGCATTCAAAGGTTTAGATACCTACTTTAATACTATTTCATAAACTTTGTTACATATATTATCTATAAAACTGACATTATTAGTACTATACAGTTTGTGATGGCTACAGATTGCCAACAGTGATGCACTACAGGCTACACCACTTTTTTCCAGGATGGGTCCTCTGAACGATAGACAAATCCGATACGTTTTCGAAATTCTATGGGAAATTCAATGAGGGCGGTGTATGTTACAGGGATTTGCATCACTTTACTGAAAAGCGGTAGCCATCACTATCTGCATTCCTACACATCTGCGATGCTAGTACAATAAATCTATCATAGCGAGCAATAAAGGTGATTTATAACTGGTAGTTTCCCTGGTAGTTTTTCCTCTCTGGTAGTTCTTTTGGAATCCATTTAAATCTAATTCAATTATCAGTTCTATTTTTAATGATATGTATAATTTTGACATGCAATTTAATTGTAAGCATAAGCTCAATTATTTGCCATAGAAAACCACCTGGCTCTTATTTTTGCCCCATTACCTGTATAATAAACTGAGTGAAGAGATCCATAAGGGCAGATCAGATTTATGTGATAAAAGTGATGAAATGATTATGCTACAGAACTTTTACAAGAGAATAATTAAAAGATGAAAATATAGTTGAAGCTGCTGAAGTCATTAGGAGAATGAAAATTACCAATGAACAAAGCTAGGCAATACCAGTAAGTACATAAAGGAAGAACACAAATCCACAAATCATTACAATTCCTGACAATATCAAGCAGATGGAAAACATTATTAAATACATCAAAGAAATAAACCTTTCAAACCAAATCTAGACTAACCCCTCGAAACTGGGCGTAAAAATCCTGGCAATTATACACGCCCAGTATAAAAAAATGTCAAAAAAAAAAAAAATTTAAGTAGTCAAAGTTGTAAGTAAAGAAAGAACTGAATGCACAAGGTAAGTTGTCATGTAAATATGTACGTAATTTTACTACACCGAATTTGTGATCAAGTTTCATGTTATTGGCAAAATCACTCCTCTCAGCAAATCATTGGAAATGTTACAACCATAGAAAAACTTGGATCAGATCCTATGTAACAATCTAAAAAACAGGAGAGGAATTGGGGTTTTAAAAAATATATTCAAAAGTGTTCTTATTTCAAGGTTTTATAAGTACCTAATACCTAAGTATTCAACAGTTTTTGTAAAATAGAAATTCAATACGTTAGACCCTAAAACAAAAAACAGAGAGGGGTTTTTCAATTTGAATTGTTTTTGTGGTCAAGAGAGATGATCAAAGTGGCAAAAATGGCCGTTTTCCCTAATTTAAGAGTTTGTAGCGACATCAGTATTGTTTTGCGAAAAAAACCAAGGTCATTTTCGGATTCTACGCACTTTTTTAAGTAACCTACTTTCCCCGATTTCTTATTGTTAAAGTTTTAAACGCATACGAAAGATTTTTATTTGTATAATATTTTAAAACTCTGTAATCATGGCACGGAACTGTGTTCACTCCAAGTTCAAATTAAATTTTTCATACTTAAAAAACTTAGTCTTATGCGATTGAAACTTTGAAAATCAAAAATTGAGGAAATTGGTTTCATTGAAAAAGTGCGTAGAATCCGAAAATGACCCTGGTTTTTTTGTAAAACAATGCTTTGTATTCATGTTTACTGAAAATTTTAAAAAATCATTCTTAAAGTTAAACAAATCCTGCATTCATTAAAAATACTTCGTAAATGCATGCATTCAATATTAGGCATAGCACATTAAAAGTGACAGTACATTTTTTTCACATATTTGATGCTTTTACTGATGAAAAGAAAACATCTAAGCATATTATATTGATTGCATAAAATTTCTAAATTAATTTTAAGAATTTTTTTCATTTTAAACGTCTCTTCAAACCCAGATGAAATATACTAATAATTTTACGGCCAAGCGCAAAGCACCCCTCTTAGCAACTCATTGGAAATGTTGCCATCATAAAATAATTATTTGATCAGATCCTACGTTACAGTAGGTATAAGAAACTGGAGAGGAAATAACGTAATAGGAAGCCCAATTATTTTAACCACAAAAACCCCGAAGACACCCAATTGAATTGTTTTTCTGAAGTTACCACAAAGACAGCCAAAATGCCACTATGGAGGAATTAATTGGCAGGAGGGGGAGATTTCTACAAATCGCCATTTTCATACACATCCGTGTTTTTGAGCAGAAGGTATTTCAAATAATCTGCTCATTTCATTACTGTTCCAACTTCCACGGGGCACAGTGGGCCACACCCCCCGCTCCCCAAACGGTGATACTTAAATTGCACTCGACCCTAAAAACTAGTTCAAGATTCGAATTCTGCGACCTTGAAAACATATTAATCAACATATTACACAATAATATAAGCAAAATTTGACAATTTCTCCTCTCCCCTTGCCTCGTCCCCACCCCCGCGAAAAAATAACCCCAGATTAGAATTATACGACCTCAAAAACATATCAATAGACGTATTACACATTAATATAGGTAAAATTTGAAATTTCCTCTCTCTTCCCTTGACTCACCTCCCAACCACCCTACAAAAAAATAACTCCAGATTCAAAGTCTACGACCTCGAGAATATATTATTCAACATCTTACACAATATTGTAGGAAAAATTTGAAATTTTCCCTCACCCCACGCCTCACCACCCACTCCTACAAAAAAAATAACTCCAGATTCGGATTCTACGACCTCGAAAACATATTATTCGACATATTGAACATCGATGAGGGTCGAATCCTAATATCACCAATTAATTTTGTAAGTCAGAACAAGTTACATTTTATTCCATTGTGCGAAAGCTACTGCGACAATCGCGCTCAAATTGTTACCATAGGTTAAGAACCCTTATGGGAACCTACATAACAAATTTGAGCCATATTGGTTCATTAGTACTAGAGTAAGACCTGATCAAAGTTGAAATTGTGAAAAAACGTTTTGACTTCCCCCCTGCACCTTAAATGATTTCTGTCTGAACTATATTTTGTGTAAGTACCGCTGTTTCCATAGTATTGCCCAACAGTGGAAACTATAAGAGCAGGTTTTGTCCCCTTTAGGTATTTGCTCGAGGTTTATGGTGTTCGGAACATACACAGAGGTGGGGATGGCGGGGTCAATTTCACCATTTCATTGATAAGAAAATCTAAATTAGAATATTTTTTGACAATTATAACGGGTTGTGATGATATTTATAATTGGCTAGAGCAAAAAAAAAGAATTAACTTAAGATTTTTTGGCACTATAAAAAATAATTTAAATTTTTACATTTTGTTGTGTAGGTTTCAATAGACGATAAAGAATTAAAGATCCAGAAATTGAAGAAATCAATTGAAGGGAAAGACCCAATTACTCGCAACCTACGTGATCTAATTGAACAACTGAAGAAAGATAATGCAGATTTAGCTGAATCACTTGAAGAAGTGGATGATCACAATGTACGTAAAATATACAAAGAAAACCCAAAAACTAGGTAGGTAAGGCACTGCCATGCTTCGTCATTTTTGTAATTGTTTCAATCATTTTTTTATTAATATTAATTCTTATTGCATATGTCAACCAGACACATAACTAAGGGATTCTGGATTTTTGGAACAATATTAAAATTTACTACACTGATGAAAGCATTCACAGAAACAACCTCATGCCTTTGAGTATTCAAAGGTTTAGTTAGATTCTTTTATTGTTTTATAAACTTTGTTAGATATATGTATGCATTATGGAACTGATCGTTATTATTATTATTAGTTATGTAATGTACAGTTTGTGATGGCTACAGATTGCCAATAGTGATGCACTACAACACTGTTTTCCAAGATGGGTCCTCTAAACGGAAGACAAATCCCATAAGTTTTTGAAATTTTATGGGAAATTCGATGAGGGCGGTGTATGTTACAGGGATTTGCATGACTTCTTTGAAACGCAGTAGCCATCATTGTCTGCAGTACTACACAGCTGTGATGCTAGTACAATAAATCTATCATAGCAATTCTCTGGTAGTACTCCCTCTCTGGTAGTTTTTTTTTTAGGAGTTTTTTTCCCTCCGGAGGAACAAGCTACCTGAAATCCATATCACTAATATGTATTTTTACTGTATTTGTTTTATTCAATTTACAGATTCACATGGAACCAGAATGCACCACTCGTGAATTTCAATTTCAATTATCCAAACTTAACCAAACAATTTGAATTTTTCTTTTCATTGTTCACGGAAACGCCGCAGGGGTGGGACTCTGTGAACTCAAAAGAAATAAATGTCTTTTTCAAAGACTTGCTGTAGTGTAAGCAGTGGAATATTAACGATAATGAACCCTTAATAAATATAACAAAAGTAGGAATGTTTCCCAAAGAGGGTATTTGTAATAATTATGAGTAAATTTTGCCTGTTTTGAATAAAGTAACAGTTACGTTTTAAAATTTTGAATTTCAAAAATTGAAAAAGAAAGGCGTATTTGAATTTCTCCCATAGTCGATTAAGTTTTGAGTTATTTATTATGGATCTTTTTAACGAGTTCATTCAAATTTGGGCCAATTTCCAGGTGGACACTTTGAGGTTTTATGGACCAGCCTACTCAATGTATTGGGAAAAAATCCAATATCTACCTACCTAAACTTTTTATTAAGCAAACTGTAAAAAAAATTGATGCAAACATTTTGAATGGGTAATTTTTAAATCAAAAAAATGAAAATAAGACTTATTGGTCGATAAAACATTTAATTCAAAAACAGAAAAATAAGCAGTAAAATTCTAAAGAAAATTTCCAGTGAAAAGTAGATGTATCATAGGTACATGAAAAGTAAATTCATGTATGTTTACAGTTGTGAAACAAAGTGGGGGAGGCTACTATGGTTTATTCTGATTGGCAAGTTTTCTTTTTATGCTGATTCTAACATATTTTGGTATGTTTCGGTGTCTTCGTAGTGAGAATTGCCCCCTCTTGGTAAATTTAGGACAGGCTACCAGGGAGGCTTTACATCACCATTTATAGGAATTTTTGGGTAAAGTCCATGATGGAACTGGGGGCAGACAAGTAATTTTTACACTAAATGCAATTTCGAGTAGGTATGTACACTAGGAAACTGCATACGAGTATTTGTGTTCGGGTTGAAAATGCGCTTAATCAATACTTCAGATCCTAAAACAAAAAACAGAGTGGGGGTTTTCAATTTGAGTTGTTTTTGTGGTCAGGAGAGACTATCAAACTTGCAAAAATGGCTGTTTTTGCCCCACTTAACGAGTTTGTAGCGACATCAGTATTGTTTTGCGAAAACAAACCAAGGTCATTTTCGGATTCTACACACTTTTTCAAGTAAACTAATACTCCCCCCCCCGTTTTTGATTTTTGAAGTGTCAAGCGCATAAGACTAATTTTTCACATACTTTGACATTCTCTCCTGACAACAAAAACTACTCATATTTAAAAAACTCACTCTGTTTTTTGTTTTAGGGTCTGAACTATTGATAAAGCCCATTTTCAACCCAAACACAAAAAAAAGTTGAGAATAGTTGCCTAGTGTTATTTAAGTTGAATATTTTATTATAAGTATTCATTTCAAGGTATTTTTAAATTGATTTTTCTATTTAATATTAATATTGAATATTTAAATGAAAAATATTTATTGCTGGTAGATGTCAGTAGGGTGCGTTCACTTTTCATGTAGAAATCCGGTATACTCGATTTCATTAGGTATAAACTGCATAAACAAAGCATTAGCCAATCAGGTTTTTTTGTTCTTTGACAGATTTGGATCCATAAACAAAACTTTAATTTTGCCCCAGGAAACAAAAATATTGTTGGTTGTCTCCTGTTGACCAATGAAATACCAAACATGTACATTTTATTCAGGGAAATTTGCCTATTAGGTATTAGCCAATTAATTTTCCAATTTTGAACTAATTTGTGCATCACAAAGTTTGTTTATACCTAATGAAATCGGGTATATCCAATTTTGACAGCCAAAGTCCTTATCAAAGTGAACACACCCCAGATCACCAGATGGTACTTATTGAAATTTGTTTTCTGACTTTTTTCAGATGACAGGGAGATTGATGATGAAGATTTTGAAGGCGTTCGCCTATTGAATTTAATTTTGGAAAATGGGGCCTCACTTATCAGTGGGATTTATCAGTGCCAATGTGTCTGTTTGTTCTGCAGCCACATTCCGCTTCTACGATGAGTTCCCTTTAAGCAATATAATAGTTATTGTAAGTTAGTAGTTTCGCAACTAATTCTTATACTATTTATGATGCATAATATGTTCATCTCACAAACGTTGAGATGATAAGCATTCGCAGTAACTACCTAAGGCTTATAAAAAAATTTTGTAATAAAAGTATCATTTTCAACACTGCCTTCATTGTGTCCAATATGGCGAAAATATTCCGATCAATTTCCGTTTTCGCCTCAAAATTATTGTAAAAACATGTTACATTGATCAATGAAAATGTGATAAGCTAAGGAGATCTTGAATTTTAGAAATTTCAGCTCAGCTTAAAATAAATTTTTTCACTCCAGTTTTGAAGTTTTGGCTCTGATCAAAGTGAAATATGTTGTAAGTTGTAAGGACTTATAGAGGTGAAAAATAAATGCTTTTGTAAACTATTTTGGCACACAAAATTTTGGGTTAAAATTTTGTTTCAAGAATACCATTTTTAGATACTGTCAAAACCCCTAATTTCGGACAGGGTACATAACTTCGGACACTTGGTGTTTTTGCTCTTTTATTGATAAGAACCAAGGGTACAAGTAAAAGTGAACACTTCTTCTATTAGTTTAGATCACGGATTTATTTATCCATTAAAATGGACTTACAAAGCGCTTCATATAAAAGCGCTTCATATAAAAGCGCTTCATATAAAAGCGCTTCATATAAAGTGTGGGGAAAAAGTTATTCACAGAGTCTATCCAAATGCTTTCATAACCATGAAAATCGCTCTAAAATATCAAGAAGTCACTGGTAATTAAAAATAAAATTCATTTATCAAATTTCACCTTTTGTTTCTATTATTTAAATCCTAAAAACTGAAAAAGTCGCGAAACGGATCATTATTTCGGACACTTTGGTTAACGCTTTACCAAGTTTGGAAGGGTAACACTGATGCACTTGCAGATGTGTATTTTTCGAGTTCAGGGGTATTTTTTTCAAGTGTTTTCAGTTTTGATGAAGAATTGTACTATTATTTCACTCATTTTCCTAAAACCCATACTGAAAAGTAAAAGTCGGGAGTCGTAAAATCATCAAACAAGGAGTTTGATAAGAAATTGTTCAATGTTACCATCTTATTTTTCTAATAAGAAAGTGTATAATGAGAGTGCTGAACATTTCCTTGAAAAATCATTTTTTTCTACGTTTCACATCATGATTCGAGCTGATTTCGATTGGAGTTGTTTTTCAGAGGTAAATCATTTCTTTTTCAACTAAAATTTTTGAGTTCCCACGTTAAAGAAAAAGTGTCCGAAATTAGGGTACTTTGGACCTAATTTCGGACACTGTTCGGATTCAAATTAAATAAACAAAATCACGTAAAATTTATAAATTGGTGCTCAAAAACGATTCACACGATGACATTCTATGAGAATGTGAAGACAAACACCAAGTTGAATCGCTCGTTTTAAAGCCTTTTTCGAAAAACATGAAAAAAGTGTCCGAAATTAGGGGTTTTGACAGTAACGTTGATTACACCAATAACAACAATTTTGGAATAATTCAAATTGCTCAGGGGCGTTCACTTTGCATGTAGAAATCGGGTATACTCGATTTTGTTAGGCATACACAAAGCATTAGCCAATCAAATTTTTTGTTCTTTGAATTAATTTTACCTCAAGAAACAATAATATTGTTGGTTGTCTCTTGTTAAAAATGATAGACCAATCATATTCAATTTATTCAGATAAATTTGCTTATTACTAGCCAATTAATTTTCCAATTTCCCGAAGCAAAAGAACTAATTTGTGCACCATAAAGTTTGTTTATACCCAATGAAATCGGGTATACTCGATTTCAACAGGCAAAGTGAACGCACCCGAAGTGCCTTTTGCTAGTTTGCCTCACAATTGGTGGGTGAAAACATTTTTACTTTGAAAGACAAAATGCAGCATAGAACTAAAAATCCTTCTATAAATTAAAAGACAAAAAAAACTAGGTAAGACACTGCCATGCTGTTCATTTTTGTAATTGTTTCAATAATTTTGTTCATTAATACATATTGATTCTTATCGTGTGTGTTGACCAGAAATACAACTAAGGGATTTTTGGAACAATATTAAAATTGACTACACTCAATCACTCATAAAAGAATTCACAGAAAGACAACCTCATGCCCATGCCTTCGAGTATTCAAAGGTTTAGATTCTTTCATTATTTAATAATTTATAATATTTTTTATACACATGAAACTAACTGTTATCATGTAAGTATTACTCGTAGTTATGTATAGTTCATGATGGCTACAAATTGCCAACAGTAATGCACTACACCACTATTTTCAGGATAGGTCCTCTAAATGGTAGACAACTTTGATAAGTTTTTGAACTTTTAGGGGAAATTTGATGAATGTGGTGTATGTTTCGGGGATTTGCACCACTTTTTTGAGAAGCTGTAGCCATCACTGTCTGCATTCCTACACATCTGAGATGCTAGTGCAATAAATCTATCATAGCAAGCAATAAACGTTATTTATAACTGGTAGTTTTTCTGGTAGTTCTCCTTCTCTGTTTTTTTTTTTTTTTTTTTTTTTTCAGTAGGGTTTTCCCCTCTATATTTTCACAGTATTTGTTCATTTCAATTTACATACCTAACATGGAATCAAAACGCACCACTGGTGAATTTTAATTTCAATTTACTGGTCGTTACCTGTCAATTTTTCTGTATGTATGCACTTTATTTACAGAAACGCCACAGGAGCGGAATGCAAAAAAATATAAAGAAGACTCGAAGATAGCGACAAAAACTCTGCACTAACAATATCTGTAAGTTTTTTTTTTAAATTTATGGTTTACTTAGCTGTGGATAGGTATCATTATTTTTTCAAAGAATCAAACATAATAACTTCCGATGGAAAGCCATTAGATATTTGTGATTGGTAAGATGCAAGCAATCATCTCAACATTCCTAAAATGTCACTTCATTGTAACATTACTGCGAAGGAGGGCTAGCCCCCCCAGTAATGAATATGATAGCTAAAATGCTGCTATGTAGAATTGAATGAAGGCGAACTGTATTGCGCAGTCCAATTTCACAGCTATTTTGTCTATTTCTTAATGAGCTGTCCAAACCACAAAAGCAGCATTGGAACTATCATATAAATCCTTCAAGAGCAAATTCAAAAACCAATGTACTCGTAGGTAGGTACTCAACGTGTAATTGAAAACTCAAACCTGGAATTACCCAAAGAAATGAATACTTAATTTGTTTGAAAAAAGAGATAACTGGATGTACTTGTATGCAGAAGAAATACCAATTTTTCAACTGAAACCACTACATAAGAAAAAAATGACTGCCAGAGAGGTCCTCTTTTCTTTCCCAAACTTCAAAAAAAGTCCAGAGTTTTTCCAAGTTCGAATTATGTTCTACATTTATGTGAAATTTGAAAAAGGTAGTTTTTTGTTAAAATTGCAAGTCTGTTAAAATTTAATCCCCTTTTGTATTTTTAAAATTTTTAATAGGTACTTGTGATATGTATTTATCAATAATTTGGTTCACAACACATTTAAGAATCACTATTGGCCTTCTGAGGTGCTTTTCTGTCATCTGTCATCACTCCTACTACTGAAACAGTTGGAGCCATATTCTGAGTTTGCAGTCATCCATTGCAGTTGATGTACCTACTTACATATTATGAAACTGTTTTACTCATATGTATTAGTTATGTGAAGTTTGTGATGGCTACAAATTGCCAACAATGATGCACTAAACCACTGTTTTCAAGATGGGTCCTCTAAACAGTTAGATAAAACCGATAAGTTTTTGAACTTTTATGGGAAATTCGACAAGGACGGTGTATGTTATTGGGATTTGCACCACTTTTTTGAAAATCTGTAGCCATCACTGTCTGCATTCCCACATATCTGCGATGCTAGTACAATAAATCTACATATCATAGCACACAAAGAAAGTGATTTATAACTGGTAGTTTCTCTGGTAGTTCTCCCTCTCGGATTAGTTTTTTCAAGCAGTTTATTCCCTCCGGAGGAACAAACTAAGTACCTAAAATCCATACCCCTAATATTTTTACTGAATTTGTTCTTTTCAATTTACACATCAAACATGGAACCAGAACGCACCACTGGTGAATTTTAACTCTACTATCCAACAAAAATTCTGCACTACCTAATACATATTCGTAAGTTCTTTTTTTTTAAATTTATGGTTTAGCTGTGCATATAATTATTTTTTTCAAAGAATGGAGCATAAAAACATCCAATGGGAAGCCATTAGATATTTGTGACTAGCAAGACGGCAACCAATCATCTCAACATTCTTAAACAGGCTCCTAGTATCTAATGAATATGACTACTAAAATGCTGCAATGTAAAATTGGATGAAGACAACTGCAGTATTGCTCTACCCAATTTTACAGCTATTTTGTCTACGAGTATTTCTCAATGAGCTGTCCAACCCACAAAAGTAGCGCTATGAATTGTCATACCAATATTTTATCATTGAATTCCAAAACTGATATAGGCACTCAAAGTGTAATTGAAAACTCAAACCTGGAATAACTCAAAAAAAAATTCATACTTATTTTGTTTGAAAAAAGGACATCAATGGATGCATGCAAAAAAATACTGATCTTTCAACTTGAACCTCCAAGAAAAATCACTCCCAGGCAATAATGATCAGATGTGTAGGGTTCTTGCAAGCTGCAGTACAAAATTCATTCTTTGGCCAAATTGCAAGAGAGGTCCTCTTTTTTTTTTGCTTAGCTTCATAATAAGGCCAGAGTTTTTCCAAGTTTTAATAATGTACGTTCTACATTTATGTGAAATTTGAAAAAGGTAGTTTTTTTTTTGGTCTGTTAAAATGTAAGCCCCTTCTCTATTGAAAAAAAAAAATACTTGTGATATTTATCAATGATTTGGTTCACAACATATTTCAAGAATCACTATAGGCCTTTTGAGGTGCTTTTATTTCACCTGTCATCACTCTCCTATACAGAAACAAAATGGAGCCAATTCTGAGTCAGCAGTCATCCATTGCTGTTAATGTGAACACTATAAGTATGGAAATGAAAGTGTGACAAAGCTAAATACCAGAATTGATATGATGGAAAATAACATCTCCGAGGCCTCTAAAAGGTTATATAAATGGGTAAAAATGGCTGTGGTGTTTATGGAAAATCATTAAAAATGAAAACTGAGGAGAAGAAACTGAAGAAAGAAGTGGCGAAGTGAGTTTCACAAAATTGAGACAGCAAGCAAGCAATCCATTTCACATTGGTCTTCAAACTTCATCACACTTGAAAAAGATGTAGGTATCTTTTGTTAATTTTATCTTTCTTATTTTCTATTTTATAAGTGTTTTTATTTTTAGATGTTTATGGTATAAATATGTATACTTAACGAGTCAATTGTTATTTAGTTTGTTTTCCATAGTTGTGGTGCCCCACCTTACATTATGAAAATTATTGGTTTGAAATACATAATTTTCAAGCATTTTGAACAATCCTATACTTACTTGCATTTATCCAAACGTTGAATAGTTTTCGAAAAGAAATTCAGTTGAATGACATTGAGACTTTTTTGTGAAAAATCCAACATTCCTTAAAAGTGTACCTACCTAACCTTATTTGTTTGAAAACTATGCAATGTATTGACAAAAATACACGCATAGAGTATCGCCTGGCTTAAAAATTAAGCTAGCTAACGGCTATTATTGGGTAGCTAAAAGCTAACCAAATTTAAAAACAATAATGAATATACCTCTCTATGAGCATTAAAATTTCACGCAGAGCCCGAAAATAGCTTTGAAAATGACATCAGATTTACTGTTGAATAAAAATTTGGGAAAAACAACATAAACAAAAACAACAAGAAAAAATCATATTTCAGCCTCGGGTGAAAAATTAGAAAAATGAAAATTTTATAAGCAAAATCGCTCCAGAATCATTAGAGAACTTCACATGAACTCCCACAGATGAAGAAAGTGGGGAAAGCGGTAAAATAGCTGAATTTTTTAGCTATTGGCTATTCAGTCCTCACAAATTTCAGCTTCAGATAAGTAGCTATTTTTTCCTAGCTTTTTGAAGGGAAATTCGGCGTTTGCTAAAAGTCTTACTTATGTCCTACTTTTTTATTTTGAAATTTTGTAAGACACCCTGAAAAATAGAGAAATAATTTGCATTCAGCTTCAGCATTTTGCATTGGAAGAATGCTGAGATGACCCAATTGACAAAAATTTGGATAAAAATGCTAGAGAATAGCTAGCTAATCACGCTACAATTGCGCTAGCGCACTAGCGTGATTTTGGGACTCTCTGCTAGCTTTTTTTCGCCAGTGTTTCACGCTAGAAAATCACTAGCAAAAAGCTAGCGTGTTCGTGAAAAGAAAGCGAGCCTCAGCTAGGAAAAAGCTAGCAGAAAGCTAGCGTTTTGTGCAGTTTTCGGATTTTTTTGAGCGATAAAAACGCTAGCAGAACATGTTGCTTCTTTCTCAGCTGGCTATACGCTAGCATTCCACTAAATAAAATAATAATCACCCATTAAAGTCAAAATTTTATTTTCAAAAATTAAAAGAGTGGGGTTAGGTACCCTCAATTTTGAGAATTTCTTCACGTCTGAATTCCCCTTATCACAACGAATTTTTTGAGACCTAATTTACCTACGAAAATTTTCCTACCTAATTAACGGGGATTCGAACCAGCAACCCTATGTTCCTACTACCTACGCTTAACGACATGGCCACGACGGAGATATTTGATTCAGGCCCTCCAAGTATTGATTGGTGTATCACTGTACAAGTTTGTAATGTGGCATTTATTGGATTGCAGTGTGTGAATCAGTGTTTCTCATTGCAAATTTTTTAAAGAAGAATGTTCATTATCAATCATTTATCTATAAATTGAATTTTCAGTTAGGTAGGTAGACCTACCTACTTAAAACCTCAATAAAAAATTGAAAAATATCCATCATAGTCCAGGAAAATTGGACAAAAAAAGGGTCATTGGGAAACGTGAGGTAGAAAGCTTAAAATTGGTATACCGGTCCATTTTTATGTGCTGAACACGAATCCGATGAGTCCCCGCTCGTCCCTGGTGAGCGTTCTCCCCTATTGTGGATCTAAGCCCCCCAAACCAGTTTTTTGCAATTTTCTCCCCCGCATTGCATTTTAGCGAAAAATATGTGGTTATAGATAAAAGAATCTACGTCAAATTTCCGATCTAGTTATATATCAACTTTCCTTCCACCACCAAGGGGGCCGGAGCTGGAACCATTCAAATGAGAGGGGTTGTCTAAAAAACACAAAAAAACTATCGGCGCATAGGAGGGATGAAACGGCCCCCCGAGAGCGTTCGGGTTGATACTAGCATGGAAAGTGGGTACCATCGAGAAGCTACCGCGTGAAAAATTTTAGATCCACACCACCTCCCCTTTTTGGGAACCCCCCCTTTTTTGAAATTTCAATAACACTTTTCTCAGCTCCATTTCAACCGATTTTGAAAATTTTTCTGGAAGTTATGTATATCATTGGTAGGTATCTCCTCAAAAATTTTCAACCCTCTCCCCCCATATTTACCACTCAAAATGCCGTTTTTTTTCTTCATTTTTTTATGCCTATTAACAATCAAGATTGCGAGGTACAATTTTGGAAACACGTTATTTGGATGAATTCTTGACCCTCAGACATCATATACTATATTCGAAATTTTTTCTTTGGTGCGCCGTGGTGAAAAACTTGGAATAATGTATTGTAGGGGGATGGGGGGGTGAAATGGGAATTTTGAGAAAAATGATTATCAATGAGTAGGGTATCGTTTTCATATGATTCAATACCGCTGACCACGAATATGACCTCAGATTTTCTGCTACACTCACCTACCCCTCTCCAGAGCCCCTCAGCCCGCCTAAATTTTCACGATTTTTGAAATAAAGTTGTATTGATGATATTGGTTTCGTTGCTATGGGAAAATTACATAAGTGCATTGTTATTGTACATAAAATTTCTCGTAGAATGAGCTAGAGCACATGACTCCCCCCGAGGGGGTGGACCCTTGATTTTTTTGCTACACAGAAAACGTTACAAATCTGTATGTGTACTGCACTGTATAGGTATACAGAGCATATGTGGCATAATAATATTCATGATAACTGTAACTTGAGTACGTATGAGTATGTATTTTATAATTCAATGACTACCTACATGAAAAATCACGAGAAAAAAATATGGTAACAAAATACTGATTAAAAAAAAAGTAAAGAATGTTATGAGGGGGAGCCATGTGCTGTAGCTCATTCTACGAGAAATTTCATGTACAATAACAATGAACTTATGTAATTTTCCCATAGCAATGAAACCAACATCTCAAAATAACTTTATTTCGAAAATCATGAAAATTGAGGGGGGCTGAGGGGCTCTGGAGAGGGGAAGGTGAGTGCAGCAGAAAATCTTAAGTCATATTCGTGCTCAGCGGTATTGAATCATATGAAAACGACACCAATGTCATCAAAATAACTTTATTTCAAAAATTGTGAAAATTTATGCGGGCTGAGGGGCTCTGGAGAGGGGAAGGTGAGTGTAGCAGAAAATCTCAAGTCATATTCGTGCTCAGCGGTATCAAATCATATGAAAACGACATCAATGTCATCAAAATAACTTTATTTCAAAAATTGTGAAAATTGAGGGGGGCTGAGGGACTCTGGAGAGGAGTAGGTGAGTGTAGCAGAAAATCTGAGGTCATATTCGTGCTCAGCGGTATTGAATCATATGAAAACGATACCCTACTCATTGATAATCATTTTTCTCAAAATTCCCATTTCACCCCCCCCCCCCCCCCATCCCCCTACAATACATTATTCCAAGTTTTCACCACGGCGCACCAAAGAAAAAATTTCGAATATAGTATATGATGTCTGAGGGTCAAGAATACATCCAAAAAACGTGTTTCTAAAATTGTACCTCGCAATCTTGATTGTTAATATGCATAAAAAAATGAAGAAAAAAACGGCATTTTGAGTGGTAAATATGGGGGGAGGAGGTTGAACCCAACAATGTTTCATTAAAATTTCAAAAATCCAAGGGCAGGGGCATTTCATCTATTTTACTCTGGAATACCCTTTAAAAACAAAGACTATAACCGTAATCATGTGATTGTGACGTCATGCGTCATGAGTAGGAAAGCTAGCAAAAATTCACTCGCAGATCGCTAGAATTACACGAGCAAATCTAAGCATTTTCAAACTAGCTCAAGTGCGCGAGATGATAGCTTGCTTTTCGCGAGCATAAAACGAGCAAATCTAACCATTTTTAAAGTAGCTGAAATGCGCTAGATGATCGCTAGCTTTTTGCGAGCATCTGAAACGCTAGCTTACAATCGCTAGTAAACTGCTTGATTTGCGTAAGGAAGGAAATGTTGCTAGCTGGAAATCGCGAGAAATTCGCCAGATAAACGCGAGTCAGCGAGGTAAACGCGAGGTTCCGCTAGCAAAACGCTTACGATTTTGTCAATTGGGGAAATTTCAGCATTTTGCATTGGAAGAATGCTGAGATGAAATTTCAACATTTTAGTAAATGGATCACATCAACTGATCACAAATATCACATCAACGGATCACCATTGATAAGGTACCATCTTTTTTTCCTTTTTTTCATTTTTTTCTTCACTTGTCACTGTTTTATTTGTTTTAAAATTTTTTGTGTGATTAAAAAAAGAGAAAAATCTAAAAAGATTTCAAATAAAAATGTTTTTAATGTTATTTAAATTTAATTTAAATTAATAATAATTGAAAGATCAAAATGAGAAGTTTGATTTGCCTTTCTTATTTATCTTCTACATGTTACGTAACCTCATTCGTGATTGAAAAATGGTCTCGGAGCAGACCGAAACGCGTCTCATCCTTATGTATTAATTTAGAATTATTTTTATTAAATGTTTCGTATTGTAAAAGGTGTTTTTTAAGAAGTAAGTACATACAAATTATGATCAATAGATCCATTCAAAATTATGCAATGTGATCCACAAGACGAGCTATACCAATCAATTCCAGAGAATAATTATGTACAACACTTCGTGGAAAAGTCATAGATATCCATTTCACAAATACATCGAAAGTGAATGACGAGACATGACAAAAGAAAAATGGCAGTGTAAATACTCAAAATAAAAGTAATATATTATTATAATTAACCAGAACAGCAAGAGTTCAGAAAAGAACATGAAGCAGCTGCTAATCTTAAAAACGACTTTTGAATGAGGATGTGAGTTCTGACTGAGTGTTTGACTACCTATATTATTTTAATGATACGTAGGTACATGAAACACAATAAATTAAAATGTACTTCATCTTTTAATATCGAAGAGGAACGTGTAAGTGTGGCAGGGCTGGAAAAACTGAAACGGGAATTTTTCAGTTTTTAGTTTCAGTTTTCATTCTTTTTTTATACAGCTTTCCAATTCTATTTTTTTCTTCAAATTCAAACTTGAACTTTCCTTCTTTCAACTCTTAAGGCTGAAACACACAAAATGTGAAAATACTCGTAATCAAGTATTTGTTTTTTTTTTTTTTGCAATTAAAATAATTTTAAAGATGTTTTTTGACCACCTATGTTTGCCTTTTTTCAGCATAATGATTCAATGATGAATCATAAAGCTGAAACTAAAACTGAAGAAAACTAACTTACATTGAAAAAAAGGAGGAAAACTAGAATTGAAAGTATTGAAACTGAAAACTGAAACTTTCATTTTTCATTTTTCCTACCCTGAAGTGTGAACCTCTTGAGTGGGGAGGGGGGAATTAATTTAAAAAAATGTACAATTAGTGTGTTTTAGGAAGGATGCGAAGTAGGTATACCTGGGTGCTGCAAACATTATAAATTCACATGCCGTATACTCATCTATAAAATCATCTGCCTACTGGATGCGCCTATCTTCAGACATCGCTACAGTAAGTAATTAACAATCACAAATTTTCTCGTCAATTTACAATTTTTGAACCACTTTTAACAATTTAAGTCCCCGTAGAACTTCCAATTTCGACTGGGTTTGGTACCCAGATGAAATAATGTAGAAATTTCATAATGAGATCAGCTTGCGTAATTTTTTTTGGAATGATTGTACATAGGCTACTTTTACCAGCGGGTGATGATGACAAAGACGAAGAAACGCCCTTATTATTTTTATTTCATGCACTAATAAAAATTATTTTTGATATTTTCATTCAATTTATTCAATGCGTTGGAATTCATGGATTTGAAATTCACAGCTGTCCAGCTGTATTAGTACCCAAGTACACTTTTACTCCTTTACAGGCCACTCACACATATACCAGACACATATCAATGTCTTGGTGAATATGGTGTTCTCACGTCAGAAAGTCAATCTTGGAGGCCTGTACAAGGGGTTCTAAAAGAAATATTACCGTCAAGAAGAAATTTCTCGGCAATGTATGATGATTATCCAACACTAAAATAAATGACACGTCGAATATTAAGGATATATTTCCAATAATCCTTGTGTAAGCATATATTTCCAAAAATCCTTTCGAGATTTAAATTTGAGAAAAATACCTACACGGCTGAAAAGAATTTCTTAAAAATTTCGCTAATTTCTTTGAGATAATTCGACATCAACATTTCAAAATAAACCTTCTGACATGTCCGAATAATCCGAAGAAGTTTCAAGAATTTTTCTCACGTACTTACTTTTTTCTAATTTCAAAGTTCAAATTTAAATACTCGCATTTTTTATTTTATTTTTGTTTTCCTAATTTTTTCTACTTTGGTTTGTATAATGTTAGCTGCGATGAGGAAATTCCTGTAGATCAAGGGCACAAAATTGGAGATTCTGCTGATGATGAACACAAATACTTGAAAATATCGATGATTAAATATTCGGCTTATACAGTGAGTTTACTTATAGTCAAAAAAGTGGTCACTTTAATTGAGTAAATTTGCATTTTGTAGTTAGTTGAGTTCCCTCGGCTCTCTTTATTTATGTAAATTTTAGAAATTCGACAAACCATAGCCGCAAAAGGCCATAACTATGCATAGGCAGTCTGCTGGGTACGTAAGCAATTTCATTTGTCCCTGATTTTTTTTTTCAATTTTAATTTCAAAAAAGTCGAGATTTCGAGAAAACGACCCATAATATTGTCCAATGGAGGACCACAACCAAAGTTATGGGCTCTGAAGCTTATTTTTGGACAGTCTTCAAACGGTTTCAGCAGTTTGAAATTTTGAAAAGAAATTGAGAAATTATCAGAAGCACCAGAATGGCCATATGTTTCAACTTTATCCAGAAATCATACCTACCGTTATAATAAGTTCCGCATCTTGCAGGTCTAGCGTCTGTTGTACAGACAGATACCAGTAAACTGTTTGGGAAATTTCCAATAGATTTGTAAGTGCATCGAAAGCCAGATGAAGGCTGGTAAAAGGAAGGGGGGGGGGTTGAGCGAGGTTTAGTTCGCTTGAGCACACCAAAATGCTTGACGAAAGATCTCTATTTGATTTTTATCTTACTTATGAACTTGTTTATTTTTCAACCTTATTCTAATGTCATATTTTTATGTAACTTTTTGAAACTTGTTATTTTTTATAAATTTTTTATTGATGTATTTTTGCTCTGTTGAGTTTGTTTTATCAAGTAACTACATTTCGTATGTAGGTATGTACAATTTTGCTACCAAATATGCCTGAAATGTTGAAGTGGCAAGCTGAAAATCCCATTTTAAACTTCAACACAGTACTTATCTTGATTACTAGAAACCTTTAATATTGGATTTTTTAAATAAATGGTCATTAGTACATATATGTATAGGCCTACGTACCAGTAGATACTACAGAAAAAGTTTTCAACCCAGTTATGGGTAATTTGAGGTTCAGACAACGACAGTAAGTAATTAACAATCACGGATTTTCTCGTCAATCTATACACAATTTGTGGACCGTTTTTAACAATTTAAAGCCCTGTAGGACTTCCAATTTCGACTGGGTTTGGTACCCAGATGAAATAATGTAAAAATTTGATAATGAGATCAGCTTGCTCAATTTTTTTTTTGAAATGCTCGTACATAGGCTACTTTTACCAACGGATGATAAAGACAAAAACAAAGAAGCACCGTCATTATTTTTAATTCATAGGTACATTAATAAAAAATTATTTTTGATATTTTGATTTAATTTATTCAATGCATTGGAATTGCTGGATTTGAAATTCGCAGCTGTCCAGCTGTATTAGTACCCATAGTACACTTTTACTCTTTTACAGGTCACTCACCCATATACCAGACATATATCAATGTCTTATCAGAAAGTTAATCTCACAGGACTGTGCAAGGCGTTCTTAAAGAAATATTGTCATCTGAATCAAAACTTCTCCAAGATGACCAATATTTAATACCAGTCGAAAAGTATCAGTGGTGTAAGGATATATTTCCAAAAATCATTTCGAGATTTAAATTTGAAAAAAAAATCAGACTGGAAAGAATTCCATAAAATTTTCTCAAATTTATTCGAGAAAATTCGACACGAACATTTTGAAATAAACCCTCTGACGTGTCCAAATGGTCCAAACAATCTGAGGAAATTTTAAGAATTTTTTCCACCGTACTTAATTACTTTTTTTCCAACTTCAAAGTTTAAATTAAAATATTAACATTTTTCATTTAATTTTTGTTTTGATCGCGATAAATTTTTTCTACTGTACTCAGAAAGTGGTCTCAATAATTGAGTAAATTCGTACTTCGTAATTCGCTCTTTGTAATTACTTTTCGATGTATGTACTTATAGCTTTGAAAATTAATATTTGAAACATTCATATGTCAAGTATTATTTCTTATGTATAGGTAATTCAGGTTCTATTAAGTACCCTAGAAAATTTTTATCTTAAATATGATTCTATCCTTTAATTAAAATTCGTCCATCTTCATTTAGCTAAGTAGGAGAAGCTTAACAGAGAAAACTTACGCAGATTAAGGTCCTAATTATAATTCATACCAACATATCTGACTTACATACATCCATACTAATTAGAAGAAGTTTTAATTCCATGTTTTAAAAAAACTCACTCAGAATCAATATTTCTGATCGTTCGTTCTTATATTTATTTTCTAGGTTCATATAATATGAATCCATCGAATAAAAAATTGACAGTGAATTCACAACATAACTTTTCACTTCATACAAAATAATTCTCGTAATTTATCACTTAGATATGATATTTTGTTAATTCACAAGATTTTCTTTTTGAATAATTTAAGTTGAATTTATTTATATTATTTTCTCGACACTCACGTTCGTAATGTTCATTTGATTGTTCTTCTTTGCGAAATAAATACGTCAAAACCATTCTGTTACGTTATTCTTATGTTTGTGTGTCGTTAGGTTTCTGTTTTTCTTCCCCCCTTTATAGGTTATGTTTAAATTTCTCAGCATCTATAGCATTCTCCCACCGAAATTTGACAAATCATAACACCATGGTAAGTAATTTCATTCTGCTCTGATTTTTTTTTTTTTAATTTCAACGAAGTCAAGATCCCGAGAATAACCCGTGCCAGTGTATCCTGATTTTTTGTACTTTTTTTTTGTTTTTCTTGATTTCAAGGAAGTCAAGATCTCGGGGAAACGACTCATGCTAGTGTCCAATGAGGACCAAAACCAAAGTTATGTGCTCTCATTCTCAAGCTCATTTTAGGTCAGTACAGAGCAGTTTGAAATTTTTAAAGGATATTGAAAAATCATCACAGGCACCAGAATGGCTTGAAACTGGTGTCAACTCGTTGACAAATTAGGGGGGGGGGGTCCCATGTACTCTACACATTGGTAAAATACGTATCTCAAAAATACAAAAAGCTTCATTTTTCAGGTTACTAATGGTATTTTTGCAGTAAGTGCAAAACTTGTAATTTTTTTTTCTAGAAAATGAAAAAAGATGCCAGTCCAATTTTTTGATATGTTGTGTTCTACATAAAAAGGATTAAAACTGAGAATTTTTCAGATTTTTCACTCGTCGAGATCATGGTTTATAATTAAATTATACGTTTTTAAATCGATTTTTTTTAGGTTTTTTTAAAGTGGCAACACTGATTTTGACATCATTCGTCAATTACCCTCTCAAAGTACTACAATTTGAAAAAAAGTTCAAAATTCTATATCACGTGCAACCGGAGCAATTTGCAACTGAAGTTTTCCATTTTCGGCCATTTTGGAAAATATTGAAACCCCACAGCTCCGCCAAAAAAAAACGAAAAAATTTCCGGTTTGCGTCATTCGTCATCGTTTGATGACCTCTACACATAATCTGATTTTGGAAAAAAAATCGAAGACCCCTCGTGCAAAAATCCACCCATTTGGCATGGAATGACCCATATGTACTTAAAAGCAGAACATTTATTTGAATTAATATAAAAAACTTACGCAAAGGTCTGATTAATCGATTATGGACGATTGTAAATAATCGGTGATTATTAATCGGAGAGGTAAGTATAATCGATTATCATCGTGATCGTTGCACCTATTGCCTGCATTCATTTACTCGATTTTTAGCGCATTTTCAAGGTTTGAAATTTTGCTCATTTTCCATTTAAAAAAAAAAACATTTGTGACAGATCCCCCCCATCCTTGAAAAGCACCCATAGAATCAGAACTCACTTCTGACATTGGCGAAAGTGAGTTTTGCTCTGTTAAAAACGTGTATTTTCAATGGTTGCAATCACTAGGACATTGATTTATTGGGATGAACTGATAATAAATAATAATGTTTGTTTCTTTTTATTTGTATTCTTCAGGTCCCACCTTTCCAAGCAGAGAACATACGAATAAACAATTTTGAAATAGGTAGTGTGCTGGGTACGTAAGTAACTAATTTCATTTGCCCTGATTTTTTGTATCCCCCCCCCCCCATTTTCAAAGAAGTCGAGATCTCGAGAAAACGACTCATGCTAGTGTCCAATGGAGGACTACAACCAAAGTTATGGGCTCAGAAGCTCATTTTCGGCCAGTCCAAACGGTTTGAACAGTTTGAAATTTTGAAAAGAAATTGAAAAATTATCAGAAGCACTAGAATGGCTTGAAACTGGTTTGATTATTCATTCATCCCTATGTTTTAACTTTATCCAGGTTATAAGTTCCGCACCTTGTGGTTTTAGTGTCTGTTGTACAGACAGATACCTGTAAACTGTTTGGGAAATTTCCAATAGATTTTTGTAAGTGCATCGAATGCCAGGTAAAGGCTGTTAGAAGAAAGGTATGGCGATTGAGCAGGGTTTAGTTCGCTTGAGCAGACCGAATGCTTGACGAGAGATCTCCATTCGATTTTTATCTTATACCTATTTACTTATAAACTTGTTCATTTTTCAACCTTATTCTAAATGTCATGTTTTTATGTAACTTTTTGATACTTGTTATTTTTTTGAAATTTTTAATTAGGTAATGTATTTTTGAATTCTGTTGAGTTAGTTTTATTAAGTACAATTCGTATGCGGGTACCATACTTCTACAACAATATTATCAAAGTGCGTTTTTGCGTCTCATTGGTTGATGTTAAGTGGTTAATTGGATTCAATGGATGTCTACTTTTATGAATTAATTTCAAATTTAGATTGGTCAACGATGTTTTGGAGTGATTTTTAATCGTCATCGTTTGTTTGCTTACCCATTAAGATGCTGACAACGGAATATTATACCCTGTGGATCAACAGTAATTTTAGACTTCGATCATCACATCCGCAGATTTTGGTATTTATAGTCATTTTGTTATTACGAGCTCGTTATTTCATCAATTTTTTATGATCGTGTTCAAAATTTTTTAAAAAGTTTGAAAGATAGACCATTTGTCGACTTTGTGAGTTTTCTTTGAGTAACTCAATTTGATCAATTATTATATTATATCGTTGGATAATTTATATGTCGAAATTTGCATACCTATTTTAAGAATTTGTTGATATTTATAATTAGTATAATGATCTCTAGTCATGCATTAAATTGTTCTTTCAAGCAATAAATTGTCTTGCCTACACATTTATTTTGTTTGTTTGTTTGTTTTTTTTTTAAAATGTAGAAATGAAAAATTACGCGTTTCTATTACAATAGTCATAGTTTCATATTATTGCCGCAAGAGAACACTAAGTATCTTATATAGGTACCGGTACTTATAAAAGATTTGTGTCAATGAAACATTCCAATGCTCTACAATTTACACTGATTTTCTCAACAAATGTTATAAAAACTATCATGTACCAATAATGTTCTGCGCAAACGCAATTCGATTCATTGATGAAAGTACTGAACAAAATTCAGTGCTGGCCATGAAAACCATCAAATCATGGTCAATTGCTTCGTCTAATTTTTAAAATCAAATTTGAAGTATTATTAGAGCGTCCACATGATCCAATATATGATTTGTCAAATGTATAGGACCATGTGAACCCAGCTTTACGAACAAGAAGTTTCTTAAAGTTTATCGTTTCAGTTTCACTCATCTGTGATTAAAAATTTTTTAAATAATGAAATTGTAGTTGAAACATTTAGTGACTAGTATACCTATTAGAAATTTCTGGCTGGTAGGGAGCAACCTATCATCTTCACTCAGTTCACACTCCCACTATCATAGAAAAACCAATGTTGAGATCAGATGAAGAAACAAAACAGTAGTAAGTAAACTTGGACTGGTTTTTAAAAAAATTAAACAATAACAATGGATAATAATTGCCAAAGCAGACCTTTTTTCATTTATTTGGGAGCATGCTAATTCTCGAAAGTTGTAAGGCCATAATTTTGTATACCCCTTCCCCACCTCAAACAGCCAAAAAGATTTTATTTTCACCTTATCTGTTTACAAAGTCCTCTTTCTGTTCGAAAATTGACAAACAAAAAAGTAATTAATTCAAAAATGAATAGGTACTTATTATTTTTAAACATGCATTTTTTTGTACATAATTATAATTAATTATATCTTTTTTCAAATTAAAACTAAAAATGTCAAAATGTCAATGTATAGGTAGACTGCTCAAATGCTCAATGTAATTAACGTTTTGGTCAAGAACTAATTTATATGCATTTAGGTAACGAAAGTAAGTACCCTTCATATATCAAGAGGAAACAGAATTTCTTAACAATTTTAATCTTGTGCAAGGTGTAATCAAGTTATATTTGATTTGGTATTGTTAGGTACCAATTCCTATAATAATATTATTTGAACCTGACGCGCACCAATAATATTGGAGTATGATTAGATCACACTGTGATATAGAAAAGGAAATATAATAGGAATTTTTCACAAGGAATAATTTGGTTCGAGTTAATAAGTAGGATAGAAAATAGGTATCGGAAGAAGAAAGATAGGAAATGGAATTTTAAGCTTCCTTTATAGTGGCCGTGGAATTTTTCTACAGAAAAGACAAATGTGTACATTCAAATGGAAGCATTTATACTGGCTGTAGAATTTTATCAATTTTCTATGGAAAAGTCAAAATTTTTTAACTTTTCCATAGAAAAGTGATGAATGAGATGAAGATTGAAAACTTTTTATTAAAGTGAATAATCATCAGAATTTATAAGAAATGTTATTAGTTTACAAGTTTAGAGGCTCAAAAGTGCTTAAAATTGAGTTTGAAAAAATTCCACGATTTTCTGTAGAAATTTTCTATTGCCAGCTTATCGCCACTATAAAGGAAGCTTTATGAGCATAGGGAAACTGGCAAATTCGGCTAAGGGAGTAAACCCCAACAGAAAATCATGGTGGAAGGCAACGGGAAACCAACACCATTACATTTCCCTAGAATTATATGGACATCAATTTAGCAACGGCCCTAAGTCTCCGTCAGGCTGATCCTCATCCGCCAAGGCAGCCGGATAGGGTGCTAAGAATATGCGGAGTTAAAACAAGGCGGAACAACATCAACGTCGCAACCTGAAATGTACGAACTTTGTATAAAATTGGACAACTTGCTAGTGTAATTAAAGAAGCCAGGAGATTGCAAATCGATGTGTTAGGAGTAAGTGAGACCCGATGGACTGGAAATGGTAGATACCGGGTAGATGAAAATTATGAAATGATCTTCGCTGGGAAAGACACACACGAACAAGGTGTGGGTATATTAATACATACCAGAATCAGCGATAAAATCAGTGCCATAATTCCAAAATCAGAGAGGATACTACTCGTGAGATTGGAGGTCAAGCCAAAACCAATGGTGATAATTCAAATCACGGATTGGAATGGCAAAGACCACTTTCAACAACCTTGCCAATGTGCTGGGAAATCGAACGATGAGTATTGATCTGAGGAAGAGAATTATGCGATGCTACGTATGGACCGTTCTGAAGTATTCCTGCGAAACATGGACCATGAGTGCAGAATGCGAGAAGAAAGTATCCGCTTTTGAGATGTGGTGCTGTCGAAGGCTACTATGGATCTCATGGAAGGACTTCATTACCAACAAGGAAGTACTAGCAAGAATAGGAGAGGAGCGGAAAGTCATAGTTGAAGACATCAAAAACAGAAAGCTAAAGTATTTAGCTCATAAAATACGAGAAAACGGTATTTTCATGCTAGCGGCACAGGGGAAAATCCAAGGAAGATCGACGAGAGGGAGGAAACGATCGGAACTGTTGACAACAAACTCACCAGCCAACTCCCCCTGCAAGACCCTGAAAGAAACAATTAGATACGCTAGGTACCGGCTAATATAGATGGACATATACGCTATCTCCTGTAAAGGAGCGCGACTACGACGACGACGAGGGAAGTAGGAACATTGTAGGATGATTAATAAAACCTAACCATATCACATTACCTTCATTAAATCAGTTTCCATTACCAAGAATAAAACAAAAGATTCTTCTACACGACAACATAATTTGTAAAGGCCAAGAAGGTATTGAGAGAATCTCGATATGATTTTAGAATTCAAGAATATATCAAATTAAACCACATTTGATTCGATTACTTCACATTTGTGAATGCCAAAAGGTAGGTGATCTCATAAATCAAGATATATCAATTTTCAAGTTTTACACAGAGGACCGAAGTCCTATATCAAGATTCATAATCGAACCATATCCATTAAATAAATAAAATTGAGTCAAATATACATCACTAAGTCTAAAAGCCTTTTAATCAAGACATATCGGAAAGGGAAAGGGACACCTAAACCTACTCACCAGATCATGGCAGAATTGCCATTACCGGCAACTCCACTGCTAGGCCTCTACTCAGCCATATCGATGAGTGCAGCTCAGGTAAAATAATTCAGTAATTCGCGAAAATAATTCTCGAAGAAAGTTCAGTTTAAATCATTATAATGTGTGAAATATCACACACAAAACATTATAACAAAAAATAAGAAGAAGAAAGGAACGCAAAAAGCATACGTCTACATACTACAACGGAAATTAATAAGTTACTTGAAGCAAGATTCAAAAGTTCCAACAACACACATGAATCTTGTTTCAAGTAACGCAATCTAGCTTCCAATTTGATAAATTAGACAGAGACTTCCCAGATTATAGTCATCTATACCGCAACACAAATTGAGTTTAAAAGCTCGAACTTAATACCTTCCATCACAAAATTTTTGGTCGCCTTCCGCTCGGTCCATAAACTTTCACTCGCCACAACAACGCTCACTTTTGGAGCTGGTATCGTAACATATTCGGGATTGAGAAATGTTACTTTCGTGAAAGCCCATTTCAGGGATGAAGTAAAGCTCATATGTGGCGATTATATGGCGAATCAAACCCGTACACAATGACCATGCTAAGTTTGATGTGAATGTCGACCCATCCACATCCGTCACTTTTGGATGCCACATGTCGATGTGAATTTCGACCCTGTGTCGAGCTAATTGTCGATGTAATTGTCGACTGATGTTGATCTACATTCGTGTCGACAATTGGCTCCACATAGGGTCGAAATTCACATCGACATGGGGAATCCAAAAGTGACGGATGAGGATGGATCAACATTCACATCGAAATTTATGTCGACCTCCTGCTTCGTTAAGTTATAAAATTTGAGTTTAAAAATTTTTAATTTTTTTCCCAAAAATTATTTCCTCTGATGTGGCTATTGCTAGTGCTGAAAACAGCATCGATGCAAAGTCCACTTCAGAAGAAGTACAGACGAAAAGTCTGTATAATCAAGAAGTTCAACAGAAATCCCTTATATCAAAGATGGTGCAATACTTTATCTGCAAGTACTAAACTAATCCATTTTCATGTTGACATGTCGATGTTAATGTTGATGTGAAATTCGACATCAACAAATACATCCACAATATCAACATCATATCATCTACATCTCCAAACTGCGGAAAAGTGAATAATTTCATCAATTCCCTAAAAAATTTGTTTTCCACATTGAACAAGATCATATTTTTGAATGTTTACTAAAATTTTAAACACTGAAACCGAAATTTTAATTCTGAAAAATTGGTCGACTTTACATCTACATGTCGAAATGGCATGTCAAGGTATCAGAAATAATGAGAAAATTTCGAAAATTTTCATTTACCTGGTTTTTGTATGGACAGAAGATTCTTACTAAATAATTAATTGATCACTTTTCCATCATATGTTGGAAAAAAACGTAGTCGATGTAAATGTCGACGTCTACAATTGTTGTGCGGGAAGAAGCCGAGTAACAGGAAAAGGAAGTACGAGGTAAATAAATCTCGCCAACTTATTGTAAATAGTTCTTTTTCTCCACTGAATATGAAGAGCATCGCTCAACATCAAACAAATAATGAAAATGAATTAGTTTTTTCCCCTGTAAAATCAGATATGATAAATTGTGGAGTGGTCTACGAAAAGGGGGTTAATGTGCGAAATTTTTTTTTGTTTTATTGACTATTTTTATATGAAATTTAATGCTATTTCCAAGGAGCAACACCGCAAATCGCTTTTCTTCAAAATTACAAAAAATCAAAAAAATATAAAAATTTTATACCTACTTCCAATTTTTCAAATTTTTTCATTATTTCAAATTTTGAAATCGATGTGGAGGCGAAACTAAGCGTTCTACGTGAAAACGACTCATGCTAGTGTCCAATGGAGGACTACAACCAAAGTTATGGGCTCAGAAGCTCATTTTCGGCCAGTCCAAACGGTTTGAACAGTTTGAAATTTTGAAAAGAAATTGAAAAATTATCAGAAGCACTAGAATGGCTTGAAACTGGTTTGATTATTCATTCATCCCTATGTTTTAACTTTATCCAGGTTATAAGTTCCGCACCTTGTGGTTTTAGTGTCTGTTGTACAGACAGATACCTGTAAACTGTTTGGGAAATTTCCAATAGATTTTTGTAAGTGCATCGAATGCCAGGTAAAGGCTGTTAGAAGAAAGGTATGGCGATTGAGCAGGGTTTAGTTCGCTTGAGCAGGCCAAATGCTTGACGAGAGATCTCTATTAGATTTTTATATTACTTATGAACTTGTCCATTTTTTAACCTTATTCTGCCTTATTCTGATGTCATGTTTTTATGTTGAAACTTGTTATTTTTTTGAAATTTTTTATCGATGTATTTTTGAATTCTGTTGAGTTAGTTTTATTAAGTACAATTCGTACGCGGGTACCATGTCAGTACTTCAACAACAGAAACAGTGCGTTTTTGCGTCTCATTGGTTGATGTTAAGTGGTTAATTGGATTCAATGGATTTCTACTTTTATGAATTAATTTCAAATTTAGATTGGTCAACGATGTTTTGGAGTGATTTTTAATCGTCATCGTTTGTTTGCCTGCCCATTTTGATGCTGGAATTTGGAAACGGAATCATTATACCTACCTATCCTGTGGATCAACAGTAAGTAGACTTATTTGATCATCACTGATCACATCCGCAGATTTTGGTATTTATTGTCATTTTGTTATTACGAGCTCATTACTTCATTAATTTTTTATGATCGTGTTCAAAATTTTAAAAAAAGTTTGAAAGATAGATCATTTGTCGACTTTGAGGGGTTTCTTTGAATAACTCTATTAGATTGTTTATTATCGTTAGATAATTTTGTGTTGTTGATATTTTTATAATGATTTAATGATCTCTCGTCAGCATTAAATTGTCCTTCTTTCAAGCAATAAATTGTCTTGCCTACTTATTTATTTTCTTTGGTTTTTTTTTTATGTAGAAATGAAAATTAAGCGTTTCAATTAGCCTTATACAATACTTAAAGAAAATGTTGAATAATTGCATACTCATTTATGCTTCTATGGGTAAGTTTTCTTACCCAGATCATTGATACTTATAAAAGATTTGTGTCAATGAAACATTCCAATGCTCTTTTATAACGTACTTTAGTCGTATGACAATGTTGGTAAGAAATAATTAATTTAAAAAGTCAAATTTTTATAGCAAGCATATGCAATTGAGTCAATTAAAAATTCATTATTATATTAAAAAACATTAACCTCATAAACCAAATCGGAAACCTTCCATATTACGGATGTAATAATCTTGTAAGTAACGCCCCGTGCTCCCCCCTGACACAACCTGTGAGTAGATGATTCATATTCATCCATTTATTAGGTACTTTACAATTTATATAATGAGTTCAAGTAGGTAATTCAAGATTTTCAAAATATTTTTCACTTTTTTAAGCACATTTTTACTTTTTAGACAATCTAATCAGAGTAATTGGTAAAGTGGTCACTAGACGTGTTGAAATTTGAAAAAAAGTCGCATTAGCAGGATGTCAGTAGCCTTAGCATGCGGTCTTCAACCAGAAATAATTAATTAAAATATACATGTATGATGCAACTGGTAGGTAGATTACCTACTCTGAAAAAAATCAAAGATATTAGGTATTAATTGTCTGAATGACATGACGATAACTTCCATCGACGTTATGTGAGTTCCAAATCTCAAATTTTCAGTACTTCAGTACTATTAAGTATTTGAAATGCATTAGGTACAAATTTTTTTCACCACTTTCTAAATAAGGTCAGAGTACCTAATGAACATAAAACCATAAAACTTTTGATGAAATTAGGTAAGTTTTCTTCTTAAGTAACGATTTGCTCACTTAGTTCAATTATTTAGGTCATAATAATACAAAAAGTCATTTTTTGATGTTTGGTGAAACCAAATCACGTATTTTTGCTATTAATAAACACTTTTATATCATATTTTGAATTCGATATTTTTAAATTCGAGTTCGTGTGTTGTGTTGATACTTATTATTTTTTACAAATTATGTATTGTTTTTTATTTTCTTAATCAATAATCAACTTTTGATGCTAAAGGGATCTTTCTATAATCTAATTTAAAAACTCGCCGGTTCTGGAAATCGAAAAATGCGCGAGGAGAGGTGGCTGACAAAAGTTGAATTTCAATTTTCAGTACACATTTTGTAATTCTCAATTTCTCATTCAAGAAAAAAAAAGGAAGAAGGTGCGTTGAGCTATTCTGGAAAACGACTTCATTTGTAAAATAATTCTAATCTCAAAAGCACTGTATAATTTACATTGATTTTCTCATCAAATTTTTATGAAAACTATCAAGTGATAATGTTCTGCGCAGACGCAATTCGATTCATTTTATGAAAATATTGGACTAAATTCAAGGCTCGCATGAAAACCCACAGAACGTACTGTTGAATGAAAAAACAACACACTAGTAAGTAAACTTGAACTGATTTTTTAAAAAAACTAAACAATGAGTAAAAACTTAAAAATTGTGAATAACAATTTCTAAAAGCAGACCTTTTTTCAACAATTCTTTTTTGGGAGCACTGCACTAATTCTCAAAAGTTGTAAGTTCATAATTTTATGTACCCACTCCCCTCCTCAAACAGCCAAAAAGATTTTATTTTTACCTCATCTGTTTACAAAGTCCTCTTTTTGTTCGAAAATTATCAAACAAAAGTAGGTACGTTTTTTTAATCAAAACTTGCGTAGTCCTATAAGATTCCCCCCCCAAATTTTACCAAGCCAAAAAGTGTAGGTAAATATTTAGAAACAAAATGTCAACTGAGGAGAAGGTTTGCCAAAAATTTCGGCCAAATTACCCAATTGGAGATTTGAACGCCTGTTAGAATCGATCGATTTTCTTAGATTTTCCATTCAAATTGCTATTGTTTTTTATTTTCTAAATCAATAATGAACTTTTAATGATGCTAATAGGGATCTTTCTAATTCAATTTAAAAACTCGCTGAATCTGGATATCGAATAATGCGAGAGGAGAAGTGGCTAACAAAAGTTGAATTTCAGTATTAATTCTCAATATTTTCTCATTTAAAAAGAAAAAAAGAAGGTACGTTGAGCTATTCTGGAAAACAACTTCATTGGAAAAATACGAGCAATTCTAGTCTCAAACCACTACAATTATTTACAGTGATTTTCTCATCAAATGTTATAAAAACTATCAAGTACCTAATAATGTTCTGTGCAGACGCAGTTCCATTCATTTGATGAAAATATTGAACAGAATTCAGGGCTCGCCAGAAAACCATCAAATCAGTCAATTGTTTCGTCCAATTTTTCAAATCAAATTTGAAGGATTTATTAGAGCGTCCACATGATCCAATGTATGATTTGTCAAATATATTGGACCATGTGGACTCAGCTTTACGAACGAGAAGTTTCTTAAAATTTATCGTTTCACTCAGCTGTGATTAATTTGTTTTAAAGAATGAAATAGTTAAGACATTCAGTGACTATGTATAGCATTAAAAATTCTGGCTGGTAAGGAGCAACCGAACATCTTCACATTCCAACCATGAAGGATAGAAACAATTATTATGAAAAAAGTAAGTATGTAGTAAGTAAACTTGAACTGGTTTTTTAACAAAACAAAACAAAACAAAACAATGAGTAAAAACAGAAAAACAATGAATAATAATTGCTAGAAGCAGTCCTTTTTTCATCAATTCCTTTTTGGGAGCACGCTAATTCTCGAAACTTGCAAGTCCGTAGTTCTGTATACCCCCCTCCTCACCTCAAACAACCAAGAAGATTTTATTTCTACCTTATTTGTTTACAAAGTCTTCTTTTTGTTCGAAAATTGTCAAACAAAAGTACTTTTTTTTGACCAAACTTGCGTACAAAATTCTGTTTTTTCCCTCCAAATTTTACCAAGTCGAGAAGTGTAAATTTGTGAGAACAAAATGTCAAAAAAGTGTCAATTTTTGGTAAAATATTCAAGAAGTGTCCATTTTTGTCTAAAACAGCCAAATGGTTGTAATTTTTGCCAAAGTTGCTGAGAAATTTGTGTTTTCTAGTCAAAACGTCTAAAAAACATTGATTTATGCACTACATGTATGTACATGCCTAAAAAGTCACCTTCATTCAAAATTTGCCAAACAAGACTTGTTCATAGTTCTTGCAAAATTTCTTGGAACCTTTTTTTTTTTGTCAAATTTTATTTTTTTCCTAAAAATTCTTTTATTTTTCTCAGTTTTTTTTTTTTTTTTTTTTTTATTACTAGCGACATTTTTGGATGAATTTTTTTTTTAAAGATGTAACTTTATTATACTGAAAGTGCGATATAACTCCAAATTACTTTTGGTGATTTTTTTCATATTTACTCAATAATTAACTTTATCAATTTGGTGCATTCTTTTTTGTAAATAATGATGAGAAATGCTCACACTTCAAGAACAAATTCTAGATCAAGTTCAAAATGCTCAAGAGTCAAGATGATCTACCTCATTTCAGAAAAGAGATCTTGACTTTATTTTGAAATGAAACAAAGTTCAAATACTAGAGACACCATCATTTGCTGGAGAAAGATTACACAAGGAAAATAAAGAAATGACCATAGGCAAGTTTCTGAAAGATTCAATCACACGTACATATAAGAGCGGTGAAACTGAATATTAAGAGATGGGCTGTTAAACAGCAATTGAATAGGTAATTAGAAAATGTGCATTGAATTTTGGTTTCTGAAAAATACTAACAGTTACTTATCAAATATTTGAAGAGAAATTTCACTGGCTTTTGTCTAAGCCGCTGAAACTAGAAACCAAAATATGTAGGTAGTTAAAGTCTTACATCAGTAGGAACTTTATAATGTCAAGTACAGAGTACAAATCAACAACATGTAACTTAAGATGCAAGCTGATATGAGTAGGTCAACATCTGAGATGTAGCATAGCCCAGTAAACAATAATTATGTGTATCTTAGAAAAACATAGTCAAAACATTAACAATTGACATAACAAATTCTTAGTTGGCTTTCTACGCTATCTATAGTTCAGCTGCATCGCTAGCCGGGTAGTTTATGGACCCTGAGTTCAGCAGTGTCTATATAGATACTAGAATCAATAATTGTCTACAGGTTACCACATCGCTAGCCGGGTAGATTTATGCACCCTGAGTTCAGTAGTACCTGCAGATGCTCCAGCCAGTTGTGGCTTGTGGCTCTCATAATCTTAATAGATTATGATCATTCCAGCTTACTCAGCCAAGCTGGTAATTCCTACCAAGGTACTCTTAGTAAGTATACTCAATGCACATTCAACCGCATTTCTTCATGAACATTGTAAATATTTACATACACTCGGATTTACAGCTGACATAACCATGATGAGATTTGAACCAAGGACTTGACATAATTACAAAGTTCTTCAATTTACCCACTGATGGCTGACTGAACTACCACGAGAGGATAATCAAGATGAACACAAAATGTGATCAAAGTTGAATTTGATTGTTTCAGGTATGCCTAGTTCAGGTTTGGAAAAATGTAGGTATGTGATTGATGAGATGGATAAAAAATATTATGGTAGAGAGGGCTTCCAGATGATGTTCCAATAAGTCCAAAACCGCCCACCTAATCATCTCGTAATAATTAATTAAATGCCATCCAGCAGCTATGAGCTTGGCTGGATATGAAACAGGATATACTACATTAATAGCAGCTAAGAATTCTGTATTTCTAGCTCAGGAAAATTAAAGGAAAATTATTAGGAGAAATGCAATCTCAGATAACTCCAGCAAACTGTAGAAAATATGTCATTGAACTTGTAAAGGTCAAATCTCGTGTCCAAAATTAGGTTTTATTTTTTCATTTCAAAATTGAATACCTACTTATTATTTTTAAACATGCATTTTTTTGTACATATAATTAATTATGTCTTGTTTCAAATCGAAACTAAATGTCAAACTGTCAATGTAGACTGCTCAATGTAATCAATTTTTTGATAAAATATTAATTTATGCATAAGTAACAAAAGTGTCATTCATGTACAGGCGATGAAGTAAGGCTTATATGAGGTAAGAAAAATTTTTATTAATTATTTGCGAAAATATTTGGTTATTGAATGTTGGAATTTGTTGTCTATTTCGCGCCTCACAAAACGTCTTGAAAATTGCCGAATATATTTTAATCGCGGGTCATTCTCTCTTCGACCATTATTTTACGTTTACCTATGTTCATTTTTAGAGTTCACTGAACTCATGTTCTAATGTTATTCGAATACTTACATAATTCTATTTTTATTAAAATAAAGGTTTTGTTTAAGTTATATTTAAAAGCTCTCATTTTCTCAACAATTCACTTATGTATAAAATTTTGCTTATCAATTGCCAGAAAAATTTTCATACAGTAGTTAACTAGATTCAAGAGAGAAAGCGCCACAGTAAGTAATTACCAATCACCAATTTTCTCGTCAATTTAAACAATTTTTAGATCATTTTTAACAATTTAAAGGTCTGTAAAACTTTCTAATTTCGATTGGGTTTGATACCCCTATGAAAATATCGTAGAAATTACAGAAGTAATCTTGAATTACAAATTCGGTTAAAAAAATTGCTTATTTAGAAACATTTCGGGAAAATTTAAATGCCTAGCTCTCCATGAAAAACACTTTATATCAAGATATTAAATTAAAATTTGAATTAAAAACATTCAATACTCGCCACTGGAAAAAAATGAAGAACTCAGAAAAGTGGAGCTTTGTACATAAGTATTCCAAGTTTCAAAAAAGGATATTGAAGAATTGAGATTTGTCCCATTAAAAAAAAAAACTCTAGGACGCCTGGATAATTAATCCATCATCACAATATTGAAAGTTTCAGATTATTGCCGCAAGAGAACGCAACCTATGGAGAAGGTTGTGCATATGCATCAATGGTTCACCAAATTATGCTTCTAACCGGTTACAATAATTTATTAACAAAAAATTACCAATAAAAATATGTAGGTAACTCACACGTGGCACCAGATACTCACTTATGCTTCTAGTGTGGTGTGTTACGATTAAAAAATGCAATTAATTTTTGGACACGAGGTTGTCAGCTTCAATTCTGAGCAAATATCAAAATAGGTATTTTAGGAAATAGGTATCATTTAAGGAGAACATTCTACACAGGTAGGTAGGATCTATTGAAGTAGGAAAAGACTAAATATAAAACCCTAACACACCACATAAGCTTCACGAAGATTCAGAATTCATTCTCGAAAATAAAATAAAAGCAACTTCTCCTTAACCTAATTTAAAGCAAAGCCAAGAGGGCGATGAGATCTGGGCGATGAGATTGAAGATCTCATCGGACAAATTTGTTCACAAAATCCAAAATTTTCAAATTCAAGTAACTAAAAAATTCAAATCTCAACGAACCAAATTATCTTGGTATTTCATGTTGGTTAAATCTAAAATTTCATTTATCGAGATACATCACCTAACTAACTAAATACTCTTGATTCATTATGGAATCATATCATTATCTAAAGCAAATAAAAGCTAGTTTAAGTCGTAATTTGACTATTTCAATAATTATGTTACAATTATATACAAGACCATTTAATCATGGTATATCTGAAGGGACATTTATTGCTCACCTACTTAGGTCATGGCAGAGCCATGCCTACACCAGCACCCTCAGTGCAGCGACTTAGGCCTCCATTATTAGCCTGATGAGCAACTCGAAATATTTTCAATAATCACAAACTCCGACACAAATAATTCTCGAATTCAAATCATAATAATAGTTTAATCTTCTTCAAAAAACATACTCAAAAAACATAGCAAAAATAGGAAAAAAAATAACGAACACCAAAACGAACACGACTATCTCGGAGCATGGTCAAAATACAAGTTATCGAGCATAGAATAATCTCGATCTACCTATACCAATTCCGTTATCTCCTCCATTTTTCTCATCCAAAGAAGAATCATTCTTGTCTGTAAAACAGAGAATTACAGAGTAATACCCGTTTTACCACACTATGGGAAAGTTTTCTTACCTAGATGATTCATATACCATATCTGAAATCTTGCACAATAGGCACTGGTGTAAAATCTTGTAAATACCCCCCCTCTCCTCCGCCTCAAAAAGTACAATAATACTGACTACGCAGTAAAATGGGTAAGTAATAATAGCTTCACTCTATCTGTTCACAAAATCCACTTTTTTTTCGAAAATTGTCAATCAAAAGTACTTTTTTTGGTCAAACTTGCTCATAAGATTGTAGTTTTTTTTCCATCAAATTTTACCAAGTCAAAAAGTGTAAATTTTTGAGGACAAAATGTCAAAACGTCAATTTTTGGTGAAATAGTCAAAAAAGGTGTGCAGTATTGTTCAAATTGTCAAAAGTGACCGGTTTTGAAAAAATTGTCAAAAATTTAGGTACCTACATTTTTTATTGAAATTGTCAGCGGGACTCAATTTTTGGCGAGTGAACTGGAAGTTGTGATGTTTTTTCGTCACAATTCGCAAGAAGTACTTTTTTAATCAAATGGTCAAATGGTCATAATTTTTGCCAAAATTGCTGAGAAATTTGTGCCTTTTTTTGTCAAAACATCCAAAAAATATTGATTTTTGCACTACCTGCCTAGAAAGTCATCTTGATTCAAAATTTGCCTGACAAAAGACTTGTTCTTAGTTCTTACAAAATTTCTTGGAACCTTTTTTTGTCAATTTCATTTTTTCCCTGAAAATTCTTTTGATTTTCTCAGTTTTTTTTTTTTTTTTTATAACAATAATTGACATTTTTGGATGCAGGGTGTTTAGTATAATAACCCCTAAAAGTACAAAAATCTCACTTTTTTTAAAAGATGTAACGTTACTATACAGTTGGTGCGATATTTTCTCCTAATCATTTTAGATGATTTTTTTTTTCATACATTCAATTCAACTCTATCAATTTGGTGCATTCTTTTTTTGTAAATGAGAAATGGTCAACTTCAAGAACCAATTCTAGATCAAGTTCAAATGTTCAAGAGTCAAGATGATCTACCTCATTTCAGAAAAGAGATCTTAGCTTTAGTTTGAAATGAATCCAAGTTCAAAAGTATGCTAACTATGACACACCATCATTTGCTGGAGAAGAGATTACACAAGGAAAATAAAGAAATAACCATATCGGCAAATGATTAGAGGCTAACCATTTTACACATGGAAAGTGAAACTGAATATTGAAAATGGTCATTTAATTTGCAATCTGAAAATATATTTTGTAGCCATAGTTATTAAATTGAATAGGTATTGGAAAATGCGCATTGAATTTTTGTTGCCAAAAAATACTTGGATACCTACATTTGTCAAATATTTGAAGAGAAATTTCCCTAACGTTCTACTTAAGCCACTGAAACTAGAAACCAAAACAAAAACAGTCAAAGTATTACATCAGTAGGTACTTTATAATGTCAAGTACTGAGTACAAATCAACAATATGCAACTTTATGTAAGCTGAATGCTGATAGGTCAACATCTGAGATGTTGCATAGCCCAGAAAACAATAATTACATCTTAGGGAAACATGACCAAAAACATTAACAAATTGACATAACAAATTCCTAGTTGGCTATCTACGCTATCTATAGTTCAGCTGCATCGCTAGCCGGGTAGTTTATGGACCCTGAGTTCAGCAGTGTCTATAGATGATTGTATAAATTATGCACTACAGGTTACCAGGTCGCTAGCCGGGTAGATTTATGTACCCTGAGTTCAGTGGTGCCTGCAGATGCTCCAACCAGTTGTAGGTTTTATAATCTTGCAAGATTATAATCTTTCCAACATACGCAGCCAAGCTGGTAATTTCTAGATAGGTACTCTTAGTAAGTACTCAATGCACATTCAACCATATTTCTTCATGAACATGAAAATTGTATATATTCACATACACTCAGATTTACAGCTAACATAACCATGATGAGATTTGAACCAAGGACTTGACATAATTACAAAGTTCTTCAATTCACCCACTGATGACTGACTGAACTCTCATGAGAGGATGAACACAAAGTGTGATCAAAGTTGAATTTGATTGTCTCAGGTATGCCTAGTTCAGGTTTGGAAAAATGTAGGTATGTGGTTGATGAGGGATAAAATATATTATGGTAGAGGGGGCTTCCAGATGATGTTCCAGCAAGTCCAACACCTTCTGCCTATAATCATCTCATAATAATTAATTCAATGCCATCCGCGGCAGCAGCTATTATGAGCTTGGCTGGATATGAAAGAGGATATACATTAAAAGCAGCTAAGAATTCTCAATTAGATAGGTATTTCTAGCTCAGGAAAATCATTAGCAGGAATGCAATCTCATATGGCTCCAGCAAAATGTAGGAAATATGTCATTGAACTTGTAATGGTCTAATCTCTTGTCCAAAATTATCATTTTTTATTTCAAAATTGAAAGCTTATTATTCTTAAACATGCATTTTTTTGTACATATAATTAATCATGTTTTGTTTCAAATTAAAACTCAATGTCAAAATGTCAATGTAGACTGCTCAATGTAATCAATTTTTTGGTCAAATACTAACTAGTTTAGGTATGCATTTAGGTAACGAAAGTATAGTTATATTTGATTTGGTAAGGTACTATTCCTAAAATGATATTTTTTTAAACTGATGCGCACAAATAATATTGGAGTATGATTAGATCACACAAATTGAGTTTAAAAGCTCGAGTTTAATACCATCCATCACAAAATTTTTGGTCGCCTTCCGCTTAGTCCATAAACTTTCACTCGCCATAAAAACACTCATTTTTGGTGCTTTTATTGTTATCTAGTATTACATACCTATGTACCTATTAGGGATTGAGAAATGTATCGAATATTGGCGATTCAATAAGGCTTATATGCGGTGGTTATACGAGGTAAGAAAAATTTTTATTAATTATTTGCGAAAATATTTGGTTATTGAATGTTGAAATTTGTTGTCTATTTCGCGCCTCACAAAACGTCTTGAAAATTGTCAAATATATTTTGATCGCGGGTCATTCTCTCTTCGACCATTATTGTACGTTTACCTACGTTCATTTTTAGAGTTCACTGAACTCATGTTCTAATGTTATTTGAATAATTCTATCTATATATTAAAATTATGACCGGATTTTTGTAATACTGAGATCTCAGGAACGGCTGAACCGATTTTGATCGACAAAGTCTCAAAAAAAAGCTTTTGACCCGTAGATGTGCAGGTTTTTATCAAAAGCTCAAAAAGTTGCGCTGTAAAGCTCAAAAAAGCTCAATAATTGATTTTAGCCTATACGTAGCGCATTCAACGTATACAGAGAAGTACGTATATTATACCTTGAAAGAGCATCGAAAAAAGTGTAATGTTGAAGAAAAAAGTTTTCAAAAAAGTTGCGCCTTAAAGCTCAAAAAAGCTCAATAATTGAATTTAGCCTATACGTAGCACAGTTAATGTATACAGAGAAGTATGTATATTATACCTTGAAAGAGCATCGGAAGAAGTCTAATGTCGAAGAAAAAAGTTTACAAAAAAGTTGCGCCTTAAAGCTCAAAAAAGCTCAATAAATTGATTTTAGCCTATATTTAGCGTATTTGACGTATGTAGAGAAGTATGTATATTATATCTTGAAAGAGCATCGAAAGAAGTCTAATATCGAAGAAAAAAGTTTACAAAAAAGTTGCGCCTTAAAGCTCAAAAAAGCTCAATAATTGATTTCAGCCTATATTTAGCGTATTTGACGTATGTAGAGAAATATGTATATTATATCTTGAAAGAGCATCGAAAGAAGTCGAATGTTGAAGAAAAATGTTTACAAAAAAAGCTGTGCTGTAAAAAGCTCAAAAAAAGCTCAATTATGACCAGATTCTTTTGACTCTAAGATCTCAGCAACGGCTGAACCGATTTTGCTCTACGATGTCTCAAAAAACAGCTTTTGACCCATAGATTTGCAGGTTTTAATTAAAAGTTCAAAAAGTTGCGCCGTAAAGCTCAAAAAAGCGCAATAATTGATTTTAGCCTATACGTAGTGCATTCAATGTATACACAGTAGTACGTATATTATACCTTGAAAGAGCATCAAAAGAAGTCAAATGTTTAAGAAAAAAGTTCACAAAAAAGTTGCGCCTCAAGCTCAAAAAAGCTCAATAATTGATGTTAACTCTATATTCAAAGCCTTCAACGTATATAAAGAAGTACGTAGTATATTATATACTTTGAAAGAGCATCACAAAAAGACAAATCTTGAAGAAAAAAAGTTTCAAAAAGTTCCAGGTCAAAGCTAAGTGAATGCTTGAAAGTTTTGAATTATGACCTGATTCTTTTGTCTGTGAGATCTTAGCAACTGCTGAACCAATTTTGATAAATGACATATCGAGAAAGGTTTTGAAGTGTAAATGTGCAGGTTTATGTTGAAAGTTCAAACAGTTACACTATAAGCTCAAAAAAGCTCAATAATCGATTATGTCATATTCGGTGGGTACACAAAGTACCTACATTGTACCTCAAAAAATCTCCGCGGAAAAAAACTTATGACAAAAAAAAACTTTTAAAAGTTGAAAGCTGTGGTCATGCAGTATTTGATCTTATTTGATGTGTAAAAAAATTATACAGATTGTACCTTGAAAAAGCACAGTGAAAAAACCATTCTAGACTGTAAAAAGCTTTTAAAAATTGTTGGTAAAAGTTCAGCGAAAGTTTAAAAGTTCATTATGAGTTGGTTTTTTGTCACAGCAAGATCTCTGCAACAGCTGAACCAATTTTGATAAACAGCCGCTTGATAGAAAGGTTTTGAATAGTACATAGATATGCAGGTTTATGTTGAAAGTTCAACAATTTTCTCCATGAGCTAAAAAAAGCTTGAAAACCATTTACTAAATTTTGAAATGTGAAACGAAGTTACAACAAAAAGTTGATTTTATAATAAAAAAAACATTCAGGGTGCATCGTCAACATTACCTCATGTCATGAACTTTAAAGCTTTCACTGAACTTTTACCATAAACATGAGTTTTTTTCTGTTAAAAATTGTTTTTCAACTTAGATCTTTCAGGGTACAACATAAGTATTTTTGTCTGCCCATGAAATGTTTTTTCAGCTTACTACAAAATTTGTTGTACTTTCAACATAAGCTTGCACATCTACACTTCAAAGCCTTTTTACTGAGAGGTTGTTATTTTAGGTCAAATACCACATGTCAAGAAGTTTTGAGCTTTCGCTTAGCTTTTTTTCAGAAATTTTCAAAAGTTGATGGTAAAAGTTGAGCGAAACCTCAAAATTTCTTGACATGAGATATTTGACCAGATCAAGTCAATACATACATATATGCAAGGTTGAAAGTTTTCACCAATTTATGCAGAGGGTGCAGCAGATTGAGTCATTTGAGTCGAGACTTTGATAATCTTAGCAAACAGAAAAAGAACTACTGAAATTTTTGGTAATTTCTGATAAAAAATGATTTTTTTAAAACTAAAAAACAAAACATTTTTGTAAATTAAAAAGAAACAAGATTGTTGATTTGGTAAAAAAAAAGAAATTCTCAATTTTAGCAAAAAGTAGCAAGTTTGGTAGTTATCTACAAAAAAAATATGACGTTTACATTTTTTGCAATTATTTTTGTTGCTTTTATTACGTAAAACTATAGGGTAAAAAACAAGTTTTTTTAGATATTTTTGGTAAGAGTTTGCAATGTTGCCAAAAAGTTATCATTTTTTTAGACTTTTTAAGAAATGAAACCAGGACTTTTCGCCAATTGTTGGAAAGAGTGATAATACTTTTTCGCAACTTTTATTGAAAAACTGGACATTATTTTGATTTTTGATGAGAGTGATTGAGTGTTTTTAGAATACATTTGGGGAGAAAGCGACGCTTTGGGGTAAATTTTCGACTTTTGGTGATGACAGTTGAAATAAGTACATATTGGAACTTTTTGCGATAAAACAATATTTTTTTTCTGTTAATTTTTAAAAAAACCTCATCAAGAATTACAATGTTAGCCAAGAGCAGAACTTTTTGAGAATAAGATATAAACAAAAACAAAGAAAGACCCTTTCAAAACTTTTCAATAATTATGTACTTATTGTGAAAAAAGTAGAACTTTTTAGTACCTAATTATCATTCAAAACATTTTGAACAATCCTGTGCATGCTTTTGTCAATACTTTGAGTAGTTTTCGAAAAAATTCAATTTGATGAAATGTTGAACTTTTTGAGAAAAAATCCAACGTTTCTTAAAACTGTATTTATTGAAAAACTATTCAACGTATTGACAAATGCATGCACAAGATTGTTCAAAATGTCTTGAAAAACATGGAAGTATTTCAAATTTGAGCCCATTCCATGCATCCGCGGCTCTAAATTATAACATTAAAGTTTGTCCCATAAGACCAATGTAAAATAAGGCATTTTGGTTATACTACTACTTTGTATTGAGAATATCCCCTTAATAGGAAAAAAACAAGGCTTCTTGACAATAATTGTCAAAAAAAATTATACCTTTTTGCAATTCTTTTTGAAAAAGCGAAGCTCATTTTTTTGAATTTTCCAATAACTAACAGTGAAAAAATCATGATTATTCTACATATTAGCTACTGAATTTTTAAAATGTACATTTAGGTTTTGAAGAATCGCGCAGCATGCGCGATTAACGGGTTGGCTAGTTTGTATTAAAAAAAAGGTTTTGTTCAAGTTATATTTAAAAACTTTCATTTTCTCAACAATTCATTTATGTATAAAATGTTGCTTATCAATTGCCAGAAAAATTTTCAAAATTTTACAAAAACAAAAGAAATTGCATCAATCAACTAGATTCAAGAGAGAAGGCGCCACAGTAAGTAATTACCAATCACCAATTTTTTCATCAATTTAAACAATTTTCGGATGATTTTTAACAATTTAAAGGTCTGTAAAACTTTCTAATTTCGATTGGGTTTGATACCCCTATGAAAATATTGTAGAAATTACAGAAGTAATCTTGAATTACAAATTTTTTGGTTAAAAAAAATTGCTTATCTAGAAACATTTCGGGAAAATTTAAATGCCCAGCTCCCCATGCAATTAAAACACTTTCTATTAAGATATCAAATTAAAATTTGAATTAAAAACATTCAATACTCGCCATTGGAGAAAAATGAAAAACGCAGAAAAGTGGAGACATGTATATATTCCAAGTTTCAATAAAGGATATTAGAGAATTGAGATTTGTCCCATTAAAAAAACTCTACGACGCCTGGATAATTAATCCATCATCACAATATTGTAAGTTTCACAATGCTTCTAACAGTTTACAATTTATTAACAAAAAATTACCAATAAAAAGAACTCACACGTGGCACCTGGTACTCACTTATGCTTCTAGGGGAAAGGAAAGTTTTCTCTCCTAGATAATTGATACTTATAAACGAATTTATGTCCACATAAATGATAGAAATATTTGCGCAGAATTATTGGAAAAAGAAATTAATCTTCATGGAAATATTTGCGCGAGATTCTTAAAAAGAGAAAATGATTTGTGTCAATGAACTAAGTACATAGTACATATAATATAGTACTTAGGTAAAAAACTTTTGATGAAAGTAGCTTTCTCTCTAACGATTTGCTCACCAAGTTCAATTATTTAAGTCACAAATACAAAAAGTAATTTGATGTTTGGTGAAACCAAATCATGTATTTTTGCTATTAATAAACACTTTCATATCATAATTATTTTAAATTGGATATTTTTCAATTTGAGTTTGTGTGTAGTGTTAATATTATTTTTTACAAATCACTAATCAGTACTTACATACCTACGTTATTTCATAAAGCATAATAATTATGACTTTGGACAAACCAAGACTAATTGGGGAAATTAAATGTACACATGTTAAATGACAAAACAACAGAATGCTGTGGGGAAGGTTTGCCAAATATATTGGCCAAATTACCCAATTGGAGATTTGAACGCCAGTCAGAATCGAGCGATTTTATTAATTTTCAATTCAAATCACTATTGTTTTTTATTTTCTCAATCAATAACGAACTTTTAATGATGCTATAGGGATCTTTCTAATCTAAATTTAAAAACTCGCCGGTTCTGGAAATCGAAAAATGCGAATTCTCAATTTCTCATTAAAAAAAAAGAAGGTACGTTGAGCTATTCTGGAAAACAACTTCATTGGAAAAATACGAGCAATTCTAGTCTCAAACCACTACATTTACACTGATTTTCTCATCAAATGTTATAAAAACTATCAAGTAATAATTAGTCCAGTCATTTTAGCAAAATTTTTAGTCGAACCTCGAGAAAATTAGGGGCAAGCTGAATTTTACATTAATTTGTTCAGATTGGTCTCTAAAACAACCCATCAAACGTTGCACCCCGCAACTTGACCGCTACCCCCGCAAGAGGTCATTAACCTTTGCCGAAACATGTTTTTCGGCTTTATCGCCGAAATGAAGGGCCCTAGAGGGAAAATGTTCGAACAAATATTATTCTACGTTAAATTTCCTATTACCATGACCAATTCAGTTTTTCCCAAAATGGCGATTTCATCCTTACTAAGGAGGGGGTAAAGTTGTCAATTTTATGAAAATTGTTTTAAAAAATGAAAATCGACAATTTAGAACGTGAACTCGGTTCAGGGTACACTCGAAAATACTTTGACCAAAGTTGCACACCGCAACTTGTATGCTACCCCCTCCAGAGGTCATTAACCTTTGTCAATCTACGTTTTTTGGCAATTTAACCGAAATGAATGGTCGAAGGGGAAAAAGTGATTGAACTAAAATTGTTCTACGTTAAATTTCCTATAAGCATGACCAGTTCAGATTTTCCCAAAATGGCGATTTCACGCTTACTGAGGGGGGAGAGGGGTAAAGTTGTCAATTTTATGAAAATTATTTGTCCGTCACCCCCCCCCCCCCCCACCGCAAGAAATCATTAACCTTTGTTAATCTACGTTTTTCGGCTATACCACCGAAATGAAGGGTCGGAGGGATAAAAGTAATTGAACTAAAATTATTCTAAGTCAAATTTCCTATAAGCATGACCAGTTCAGTTGTTTGCGTAATCATAATTTCAGCCTTACAGTGGAAGTGTTTCAAATTGAAAAAAGTAATTAAAAAACTGATTTTGCTTTTTTGATGAATACCTAGATAGGTGTCACATAAACATTTTAAAAATTAGAAAAAAATTGTAAAAAATCGAAAAAAACGTTTTGCTTCTCGAAAATCCGTTTTCAAAACGAAAATTTTTGAAACGTTTCGTTTTCGTCATAACGTTATTTTCTTGGTCTGTATTTCGTTTCGTTTTCATTTCGTTTTCGTTTCGTTTTGCGTTTTTTTAACGTTTTATGAAACGAAATAATTTCGTTTTGCCAACACTGTCCTATAGTAATATTTTTTGAACCTGACGCGCAACAATAATATTGGAGTATGATTAGATCACACAAATTGAGTTTAAATGCTCGAGTTTAATAGCTTGGTCCATAAACTTTCATTCGCCATAAAAACGCTCATTTTTGGTGTTTGTATTGTTATTACATATTGTACCTATTAGGGATTGAGAAATGTATCATTCACTCGAGCATACATGGGCGATGAAGTGAGGCTTATTATTTTTATTAATTATTTGCGAAAATATTTGGTTATTGAATGTTGGAATTTGTTGTCTATTTCGCGCCTCACAAAACGTCTTGAAAATTGTCAAAATATATTTCGATCGTGGGTCATTCTCTTTTCGACCATTATTTTATGTAAACCTACGTTCATTTTTAGAGTTCACTGAACACATGTTATAATGGTACCTATTCGAATATTTCTATTTGTATTAAAATAAAGGTTTTGTTCAAGTTATATTTAAAAGCTCTCATTTTCTCAACAATCAATTTATGTATAAAATTTTGCTTATCAATTGCCAGAAAAATTTTCAAAATTTTACGAAGAAAAGAACGAGAACACAATGACGATTATACTAGATTAAAGAGAGAAAGCGCCACAGTAAGTAATCACAAATCACCAATTTTTCCGTCTATTTAAACAATTTTCGGATCATTTTTAACAATTTAAAGGTCTGTAAAACTTTCTAATGTCGATTGGGTTTGGTAGGCTACCCAATTACCCATATGAAAATATTGTAGAAATTATACAAGTAATCTTGAATTACAAATTTTTCTGTTAAAAAAATTGCTTATTTAGAAACATTTCGGGAAAATTTAAATGAAAACACTTTCTATTAAGATATCAAATTAAAATTTGGATTTAAAAATTCGATACTCGCCACTGGAAAAAAATGAAGAACTCAGAAAAGTGGAGCTTTGTACATAAGTATTCCAAGTTCCAACAAAGGATATTGAAGAATTGAGATTTGTCCCATTAAAAAAAACTCTAGGACGCCTGGATAATTAATCCATCATCACAATATTGAAAGTTTCACATTATTGCCACAAGAAAACGCAACCTATGGAGAAGAGCGTACATATTCGTCAATGGTACACCAAATTATGCCTCTAACAGTTTACAATTTATCAACAAAAAATTAGCAATAAAAAGAAGTAAGAACTCACATGTGGCACCAGGTACTCACTTATGCTTCTAGGGGAAAGTTTTCTTACTTAGATAATCGATACTTGTAAACGAATTTATGTCCACATAAATTATAGAAATATTTGCGCAAAATTATTGGAAAAAGAAATTAATCTTCATGGAAACATTTGCGCGAGATTCTTGAAAAGAGAAAACGATTTGTGTCAAAGAAACATTTCAATGCTACTTTTATAATACTTATTAGTCTTATGACAATGTTGGTAAGAAATACATAATTAATTACCTAATTTAAATTCGAGCTTATTTATAGCGATAAGCAGATGCGATTGAGTCAATTAAAAATTCATCACTGTAATAAAAAACATTCAACCTCAAAAACCAAATCTGAAACTTTCCACACTACTGGTGTAAAAATCTTGTAATTATAACCCCCCCACCCCCTCCACCCCAAAAAGTACACCATTTTGACAATGCATGTACCCAACGATTTAATACTTAATGAGTTCAAGTAAGTAATTCAAGATTTTAAAAATATTTTTTATACTTTTTCTTGCGAATTTTTAATTTTAGACAACATAAATGAGTAAGTAAGTAATTGGAGTAATGCAATGTTTTATGTATTTTTTTTTTACATTTTGCTCAAACTTTTGATAAAATTATGTGACATTTATGACAATTTCGAATTTTCATCGGTTTCAATATTGTTTTTTTGCATTTGTATACCTACTTATCATTCTAACACACTTCCATGTACAATTTTTGTCAAATTTTATGAAAATTTCATCAATTTTGATGCTTCAAGTAATGACATTTTTCAAGTTTCAATGACATTTTATTTAATTTTGGTTGAATTTTGTCAATTTTTTCTACATCAATCATCACTCTTGTTATTGATGATTTTTAGTAATTTTATCAACTTTTGAGTGATTTTTCCTTGACATATCCTGATCCTTGATCTCATGCATTTTTGAAAAATTTCATTAAATTTGTATAATATGTTTTATGTGAATGTTGATATATTTTTTTTTATTGACATCAATTAAAATAATAGTCAATCCACAACTTGTAGTACCTAGGTACCAACACATCATCTTTGAAGCTTGCAGGTCTTGGTCTAAAGTTTAGCTTATGTGACAACTGACAAGTTGTGTGAATAGTTGTTCTTTGCATTTGTTTAAAATTTTACTTGTTATTATGTCTTCAACAGAATAACTAACAAATAGTTGAATACTTGTTTTTCAAGTTGAAGAGTTCAAACAAATAGTAAAATGTACAAGTTATCCAAAGAACAACTACTCACACCAAGTCTTCAACACAACTAACATGTAGCTGACAACTTGTTTTTCAAGTTGAAGAGTTAAAACAAGTAGTAAAATGTACAAGTTATCCAAAGAACAACTATTCACAACTACTCATAACTTGCTTACAAGTTGTTTAACTGAATTACAAGTTGTTTCAAGCTAAGACAAGTTGTATTTTTTTGCAAGGGATAGAGTACTCAATTTTTCAAAAATTGACAAAAACTGTTGTTTTTAACAAAAAATGTCAACAATTTTTACTTCTTTTCCACAATTTATTCAAAAAAATTTCCGTTTGCTAAAAATTACCAAAATTTGTAGCTTTTGAAAAGTTTTACTTTCTTATTCAAAATTTCCAAAAATTACAAAAAAGTCTCGTTTTTATACCTGAAAAATGCAAAAAAAGTTTCGCATTTGGTAAAAAATTATTGCAAAAAGATGCAGTTTCTTTACCAATAATTTTCAAAAGTTACTGCTTTTTGCCAAGGTTGTCAAATTTTTACTTTTTGACAAAAATTTTGCAAGATTGCTAAAAATTGTCTATTTTTATAAAAAATTTCAGTCTCATTTTTTTCCAAAAATTTTCCAGACGTTTAGCTATTTTGGCAAAAAAAATTCAAAAAGCTCTTCCTTTTGTTCTTGTCTGGTTCAAAAATTATGGCGCTGATTGCGATACATTCCTTGTTGGTGATCAGATCTGATTTGATTCGATCAGACCGGTTTAAGACTGTTTGTTTAAACCAAATCAGACAGATTCAGTCCCTTATCTAGAAACATCTGATGAAATCAGTCCTTTTTACACTTTTATGGTTGGAATGTAATGTAGTACATTGATTTGGTCAAAGTATGATTGAATTCGGGCACTCACTAGATCCAAAACGTTGAAAAAATGTATTCAATGTGTGGCATTTTGAGCGACGATATTGAAGCAAACTTCTGAAGTCTGAACCATAAGTCAATAGAAATCAATAAATTGTTGCGTCGAAGTTTCAAACATGAATTTTTGGCATTTTCTTCAACTTTTGATACCTTGGAAGAAATCCTCTTAAAAAATTGCTATGTGAGAGGGATATATGGTGGTCCTGCTAAGGGATATTAGGGACAGTTACGATCTTGTGGTGGTAACACTGAAAGCATCCAGTGCTGGACCTACGTGTCCAGTGCTCGGCGCCGCGGCCGTCATTCTTTATGTACTATTGTGTAGTAAAGGGTCAGTGTCTAAGTTAAGTTTATCTATTTTGGTGTATAAGTTTAGTGGGTCGTGGTGTCGCATATGTGTTTGAGTTTAATATCATTTTCCTTTTGTGTCTTATTTTATGTAATGTGTCTGATTTCATATATTATTCGTGTATTTGTGTAATATTGTCAGCCGAAGAAGATACTTTGTAATATTATCCAACATTCGTGTATCGTAACGTATGAATAAATAGTTCAAGTGCAACGCATATACATCTTATTTGAGTAAGGTAGTAGTATACGTAATTAGCCAGGGGTAAGATAAACCATCTCAGGTGTGCTTATAAGCGATTACTAGGTATACCTTTACAGCTATAAACCCAAATTTTTGGTATGAAACCATTGGTTTTGCAAAATTTGAAAATTATTTGATATTTTTGTCCCCCCCCCCACCCCAAAAACAAAAACCAAACAGCCTCTGCCCAAAGTACATAGGTACCCAACTAACAAGAAACATTAGTTTTTAGATTGGTTTCTCACAATATGCAGGGAATGTTATGGTGTGTTAATGACGAGTTTTATAGGTAGACACTTGTTAGATTTTTCTAATTGAATGATATTCTTAAAACAGGTTTCTCAGGGAGTTGAATAACCTGAAGATGATCGCAGATTACTCCACAGTTGATGAAGAAAACATGTACGGGTACTTGAAAAAAATTGATGAAGAATACAGCATGTACACATATGCTGTATTAAAAGCTGCGGTAAGTTTATTTCATTGTAAATGATACGTAGTTTTATAGGTAGACACTTGTTAGATTTTTCTAATGAAATGATATTCTTGAAACAGGTTTCTCAGGGAGTTGAATAACCTGAAGATGATCGCAGATTACTCCACAGTTGATGAAGAAAACATGTACGGGTACTTGAAAAAAATTGACGAAGAATATTTGTACATCATATACACATATGCTGTATTAAAAGCTGGCATAACTAAAAGAATACTGAGGTAGGATAAATTCAAACAGGAAAGGTGCGTGATGGAGGGGCAAGATTAAATTTGATCAGATCTGGAGCTGGAAATTCTCTGGATTCAGTTTAGTTTGACCAATTCATGTAAATCTGGTAGTTCAGATCTGATCAGACCTTATTAGTTTCAATCACTTTCGTTTAAGAAGGTTTTGATTTAATTATGATATATCATTTTATTTTTAGGAGCTTAATGGCCGAGCATCTAAGACAGGATTGCGGAATTAGGTACCAACAATATTCACGTGTGAGCCGCATTTTAGACTTCATTAAAGGTAATACCTATTTGATTTTATAAAATACAATATTTATTTTTAAGTACCCATTTAACTAATTTATTTTTATTTTACAAAGGCGTAAAGGGGAAACGGATTACATCTGAACACTACTGAACACGTTTGTAAATTAAAAGCATCTAAGACAGGATTGCGGAATTACCAACAATATTCACGTGAACCGCATTTTAGACTTCATCAAAGGTACCTAATACCTAATTCGATTTTATAAGATACATATATATATTATTAAGTACCTATTTAACTAATTTATTTTTATTTTACAAAGGCGTAAAGGGGAAAAAGATTACATCTGAACACTACTTACATCTGAACACTACTGAACATGTTTGTAAATTAATGTTTGTTGACTTGTTTGTACAATATCAACATTTTTTCCAACTTTCAATATTTTCAGAATGCATGAATTGGAGATCTAGCCTCAATAATGCGAAGGAAAGAAGATTTAAAGTGAATGTATTCCCACAGAAGATTGTAATTTGCCAACGGATCTTTAAACTCTCGTGGAAAAACGTCAATAAGAATCGTGAATGGCAGTGCCAAAATTACAGAGCCCTTCAGCGGTGAAGTTACCACAGTCGACCTTCCTGGAGTCACACCTAATAAGACAATTTTTTTGCAAGTAATCCGTCACTTTAATGAATTTTGGTTAGGTACTGTTGATAATCACACTCTATTATGTTTTGAAAACCATGGGGCGTATCATTTTTCGGTTGTTTACTTTGCCACCGAAATCAAGAGTGAGAGGGAAATTTGTTAGAATGTTTTCAAAAATGTGTTTAGTGTGTGTTAAAATGTACTGATGGCATAAATGCTTCTACCGACATACTACCACATTATTTTTCATTTTCCTTTATTTTGAATGTTTACATTACTGTTTGGATCACTAAGATCAAATTTAGAGAACCATGCAAGGATAACACAGTGTTCAAATATGTTGTTTGTTCTGATTGACCTGAATACCAGACCAAAATTTCTGATCCTGTCCTCAAGCTTCTTCAACATTGGCAACAGTATGATTTAAGAACACAAAATTATTCTTGTGAAAACCTCTAACTAAAAAAAAATCAAACAGCTAAGAATTCCATTAAACTTGTCAAATTATTGTAAGTGGTTCTCTTTCTCCATTGAATATTTGAAAAGTATTGCTCAAATTTTTTCTCAAAAGTCATTGTATGTTCGATGAACAACTTTGAACCTGGAATGAATGCCTTGAGCAGTGAGCAGTGGTCAGTGACATTCGCGCATGCCCGAAGTATTGTGAAGTCTCCTTTCCCAGCCCAGTTGTGGCTACAGCTTAAACTATTGAAAGAATTGCTTTCCTTTGGGAGCTACAGTTGGGAGGGTCAAGGTTGAAAATAACAGAAAGATCTTTTTTTTGATGGGGCAGGCATAATATGGCCCCAAATAGACGAAAAGAGTACAAGATCATACCATTGGTCAGTACCCCTTTTTTATTCAACATACCCAAATTTCAGGTTCCTAGGTCATCTCCACCCCATTTAAGGTGGAAAAAACTGAAAATAGGGGTAAAATAAGGGGGTTTCGACCGTAGGGACGGAGACGTTTAGTAAAAGTCAGCACACCACCCTAGATAATATTTACCAAAAAAAAAACTTTAATCGCAATCATGTTTAGGTTTATTTTTTTTCCTGACATTCTATTGAGGTAATTACCTGACAAATCCATCAAATCTTGTTAATTATTGTAAATGGTTCTCTTTCTCCATTGAATAAGAATTGTTCAATATAAAACAAATAATGAAAATTAGTTTTTTCTCCTGCGAAATTAGATTATAGATGATATACTGATACTAGTATGGTACAGATTAGATGCTTATGTTAATAAGTACTTAATTGTAGCGTGACGAAGTTTAAAATTGATTTTTCTCAGCGATTTATGAACCAATTACCTATATCAAAAATCAAAATAAAACGTCTTCGAAAAAATTTAATTCCATTAAATCTTGGTAATTATTGTAAATGGTTTTCTTTCTCCATTGAATTTTAATGTATTACCTACTCAACATAAAACAAATAATGAAGATAAGTGATTTCTTTTTTTACTTTAAAAATTACCTATTACCTTACTCAGCTCGTGTAATAATCTATAATTTATAATTTGTTATGTAACTGTGTCAAATTTAATGTTGTGGTGTCCCTAGCCTTAGTAGCTGTATATGGCACCCATAAAATAAATAAATAAATAAAATCAGATAGGTACGAGTATAAAAAATTAAAAATTAAATATGTACTTATGTAACAGTGATTTTTGCGGCACGGGATTTTTTAATAATGTAAAAAAATTTATTGAAGAATATTAGGTAATTTTTTCAAGAAATTTTTGTATGTGATAACAAAATCTGGTTAGTTTTTAAAGGATTTTTGTTGTGCAATGAAAATTGTAGATGAACTGCTTATCGTATGTTAATGAGTAATTGTAGCGCCGTGCCTCAATACGTAGTAAAAATTATTGTCTATATTCAGGCTTAAAAATACATATTATACATTCTTTTCCAAAAGTCATTGTATGTTCGATGAACTTCGTTGAACTTGGAATGAATGCCTGAGCAGCAAAAGCCACCTATTAGTCTACAGTCCAAACATGAAAAAGTGCTCTAAAGAAACCGAAAAGAGTTGGCTTTTTTAAGGGACCAAAAAAAAGGTTTTTTGTTATTAGTATCTCATTAACATTCAAGAAAATGCAAATTTTGGATTTTTTGGTTGTCACAATAGAGAGCTGGAGCCTCAAACCCCCAATTTTCCAAAGTTGGGTGAGGTCAAAATTCTTTTTAAAATGATGTAGCGGACACTCTAAGGGACGTAGCGAATTGGTTTATCGGTGAAGGGGGGGGGGCAAAAACCATAAAATTCCCAACCGATTTAACTGAAAATTCCCAACTTATTCGATTGAACATTCCCAAGTTGGGTCAAAAAAGGGGGTATTCAAGTTACAAGTGCTGGGGGCATTGTATAGCGACATTTTGCGGCAAAAAATTGCAACGTTGCCGATAATAATAAAAATTTTAACTTGCTGAACACTTTGTAATCAACAAATTTTGAAAAGCTAGTTAATCTGTTCAGAAAAAAATTAAAAATTTGCATTTTTCATATGCTTTGCAAAATATGTCGCTTTCAGGTTGTTGGACATTGGCAACAGTATGATTCAAGAACACGAAAGTATTAGTGAATACCTCTGCACAAAAATTCCATTAAAACATGTCAATTATTACAAATGGTTCTCTTTCTCCATTGAATATGAAAAGTAATTGCTCAACATCAAACAATAATGAAGCTGATGAATGAGTTGTTTATTATTATTTTTTTTTCTGTAAAATCAGATAGATATACAAATTAGATACTTACGTTGATGAGTAGGTTATTGTAGCTCTGTGCTTTACTTTGTAAACATTATTGGCTATGTTCAGCCTTAAAAATATTGTACATTCGTTCTCAAAAGTCATTGTATGTTCGATGAACTTCTTTGAACTTGGAATGAATGCCTGAGCAGCGCACAGTGACATTTGCTCATTTGTGAAGTCCCCCCCTCCCGTTCTGGGTGACAGTGTCACATTCCAGAGGTTGATGAACTTAATATTCATAAATCATAACTATATTATGGGAGCTCATGTGATTTTGAAATGTTTCGGGTTAAATATACCTTTACTATATTATTCGTTGCCGGCGGTAGCATTATTTTAAAAAGGAATGAATGACTGTGCTGAGCATTGCTTCATTCACCACTGTTCACAATTCAATAGAATTGTGAAGTATTCTTCTCCCATCCTGTTGTAGGTGATGATTTCTCATTCTAGAGGTTAATGAGGCGAGTTCCCCAATTTCCATTTCAAGAAGTCAATATTTGGCAAAATTGCAAGAGAGGTCTTCTAATTCTGCCAAAATTCTGAAAAAGTCTTGTTTTTTTTTCAATTCTAAAGCTGTTGGAAATGGGTGGAGAAAACTCTTTCGTAATTATTGGAAAATTTCAATCAGCCAAAAATGTTTTGGCCTAAAAGCATAAAAAAAAAAAAACCGGACCTGAATTTTAGGGTTTTCAATTCATTTTTGATTTTTGGGAAAATGTACGTACATATCAGGTTATATTTCAACACACCAGTGGGTTGAAAAATCTAAAATCGTCATAAGAACAGATTTTTGAGTTTTATATTTCAATTTTCTAAAATTTGTCAAAAGTTTAGAAGTTAAATTCAACCCCTAAAATTTTTTATTTATGGAAGTTTTAGGACAAGCTCCATTCAACCAAATAAATAAATAAATAAATAAATAAATAAATAAATAAACATAAGTAAAAAATCATTTTGTAAAATGGAAATATTTTTTCAGACTTTCATACGTACTTTCAATTTTCAACTTTTTTCATTTTTCAAGTTATTGCAATATTTTGAACTTTCATTTGGCATTTTCCCCTTAAATTTGTTTATATTTTTTTCTTCTATTGCAAAAAAGCTTCGACTTTAAAATTTCACATGAAATTTTTTCACTCATCCTATTTACTTTTTTTTTCGCTTTTCATGGCCATTTATTTGGTCTTATTACCATAAAAAGATGATTAATTTCTTGGCATTTCCAAAAAAAAAAAATACGAAAAAGGAAAGTCGAGAATATTTAATCATACTTATGTTATGGATGAAGTAAGTATTTTAATTTTTTTTTCAATGTTCTTTTTTTTATTCTCCTGTTTAAATTCTTTTTTTTCAATCGTTTTTTGCAATTTTTTCGTTTTCGGTGGTTTTATTTTTTTTAAACAGTATTAAATAAAATAATCTAAATTTTTTGAAAGGTAGCGGGCTCTCTCAGGGACGTAACGAAGTGGTTTTGCGGGAAAGGGGGCAAAAACCATACAATTCCCAACCGATTTGATTACTGGTGAGAGGATGTGAGTACCCATTTCTGGAATTTTTCTGTTTGATTTTCATATTCTTGAAATTATTTTCATGAAATGCTCGAAAAATTTTTTTATTGAGATTTTCGGTTTTCTCGCGAAATTTTAACCCACTTTGATTGGTCGCACGGTCACGATGTCGAAATGTCATACATCCAAATATTTTCATGAAATAGCCGGGATGCGTAACATTGAAAATTCACTGCGGGTCATTGTACAGGCAGTTTTTCACAATGGTGGGCTACATCGTCGTGGAATAAATAGATGCAATCATGTATGTAGGTGCGTATTTTTTATCCCGAAGACTGTACCTGCTTCCACAAAGTCGCCTTTGTATGAAAAAGTGCCAAAATTGGCCAAAAATTGCCTTTATATGGCTCTGGAACGCAACTGTGCTGCAGCACACTCAAAAAAATTATCTATATCTAATATCTATACTATACTCATGAGAATGTCCTCTACCAAATTTTTAAAAAAGTTTCGTGCCCGCCAAACTTCGAAAAATGGTGGGTTTGAGGCTCCAGCTCCCTATTGTGCGGCCGACCGACCGAAAAATCCGAAATGTTCATTTTTTTGGACGTTAATGAGATGCTAACAAAAAACCTGCTCTTTTTTTTGTCCCCAAAAACAGCCCACTCATTTGACACTTTTTCGCACTTGGACTAGTAGACTATATTGGCTATTACATGATGTATTTTTCTAGCTCAGGACTATTATTAGGTAGCAGAAATCCAATACCTATCATAAATTGTAGCATTCGTAGATACAATCAAGTTATATTTGATTTGGTAAGGTACTATTCCTAAAATACTATTTTTTGAAACTGCTGCGCACCAATAATACTGGAGTATGATTACTGATTAGATCACACAAATTGAGTTTAAAAGCTCGACTTTAATATTATCTTCCATCACAAAATTTTTGGTCACTTTCCGTTCAGTCAGTAAACTTTACTCGCCATAAAAAACGCTCACTTTTGATGCTTGTATTATTTTGTATACTTTTTTTTCAGCAACTGCTGATTTCGATTCTTTTTTTTGCAAAAAAAAAAAAAAAAACAAGTGAAATTTGACCTCATTATCCTTATTATTTTCAGTTATCATCCAATTTCCTTCTATTTGAATTTTTTGAATTAGGTTCCTATTCCTACCTACAGCTTAAACTATTTATTGGTTTTGTGTACCTGCAGCCTCCTCGCTCACCTTTTTTGGTATAGAGGGGCAATTACTTTATTTATTTAAAAATTGTTTATAATTGAAGCTGAAAAATATAAATATTCTGTATTCTGTATTCTGCATATTGTAGGACTGTGCTTCACTTATGAACATTATTCGCTATGTTCAGCCTTAAAAATTGTGGACATTTTTTCTCAAAAGTCATTGTATGTTCGATGAACTTCTTTGAACTTGGAATGAATGCCTGAGCAGTAATTTCTGTTTTAAGAATTCAATATTTGGCAAAATTGCAAGATGGGTCGTCTTATTCTACCAAAATTTAGAAAAAGTCGTGTTTTTTTTTTCTTCAAGTTTTAATACTGTTCTACTAATATTTTTGTAAAAATTGAAAAAGGTCGTGCAAATCTGATGAAATGTAACATCCTTTATTAAGTTTTATTTTCAATACTAGAATACCTTTTTGGTTTATTTTGGCCTCGGGAGGAGGTCATCAAAAATGAAATCAAAAGTCACCTATTGGCCTACAGTCCAAACACGAAAAAGTGCTCTAGAAACCGAAAAGAGTTGGATTTTTTTAGAGACAAAAAAAGACTTTTTGTTAGTATCTCATTAACATTCAAGATAATGGACATTTCGAATTTTTTGGTGGCACAATAGGGAGCTGGAGCCTCAAAACCCTCGTTTTCCGAAGTTGGGCGGGGTCAAAATTTTTTAAAAATTTGGTAGCGGACACTCTCAGGGACATGGCGAATTGGTTTTGCGGGGAAGGGGGGAGCGAAAACTATAAATATAAAATTCCCAAAAAAATCCGAAATGGGTGTGCATTTTCTTGAATGTTAATGAGATATGTACTAACAAAACGCCTAGGGTACTCTTTTTTTTGTCCTCAAAAACAGCCCACTTTTATTTGACACTTTTTCGCACTTGGACTGTGAACTATTATTGGCTATCAAGTACTTACATAACGTATATCTAGCTCTAGTCAGGAAAATTATTAGGTACAAGCAGTAATGCCATCTCATTACACATCACACGACAACGGCGAACCCCACTAAGTATAAAAACCAAATAAACGTATAATAAAGTTATATTTGATTTGGTAAGGTACTATTCCTAAAATAATATTTTTTTAAACTGATGCGCACTAATAATATTGGAGTATGATTAGATCACACAAACTGAGTTTAAAAGCTCAACATTAATGTTACCTATCTTCCATTACAAAATTTTTGGGCACTTTCCGTTCAGTCAGTAAACTTTACTCGCCATAAAAACGCTCACTTTTGGTGCTTGTATTGTAATGTACATAGGTACCTATTTTTTTCAGCAACTGCTGATTTTGATCTTTTTTTTTGCAAAAAAACAAGTGAAATTTGACCTCATTATCCTTGAATTTTTTGAATTTGGTTCCTAGCTACAGCTTAAACTATCGAAAGAATTGCTTTCCTTTTTCGCTGAATATTTCAGAAAACTATTTTATGGAACAAGAGAGATAATGTGATCGTTGACCATTTTGTTGAAAATCACATTATCTCCCTAGTTGCTTAAGCTATACTACTTCTAGATCGAAGAAAAATTCCATTAAATCTTGTTAATTATTGTAGGTAAATAGTTTTCTTTCTCCATTGATATTACCTACTCATACCCAACATAAAACAAATAATGAAGATAAGTGAGTTCTTTTTCCTGTAAAATCAGATACCTAGGTACGAGTATAAAAAATTAAAAATTAAATATTATGTAAGTACTTATACATTGTAACAGTGATTTTTGGGGCACGGGATTTTGTAATAATGTAAAAAAAATTACTGAAGAATATTAGGTAATTTTTTCAAGAAATTTTTGTAAGTATATGATAACAAAATCTGGTTGGTTTTCGAAGGATTTTTGCTGTGCAATGAAAATTGTAGATGAACTGCTTATCGTATGTTAATGAGTTAATTGTAGCGCCGTGCCTTAATACGAAGTAAAAATTATTCTCTATATTCAGGCTTAAAAACATTATACATTCTTTCTCAAAAGTCATTGTATGTTCGATGAACTTCGTTGAACTTGGAATGAATGCCTGAGTAGCAGAAGCTACCTATTAGTCTATTCGAATTTTTTTGATGTCTTTTTGAGAGGCAAAAAATAGTAGGATTTTGTACACGCAATAATTCCATGAAAGATCCGTTACTGTAAGGGGAAAAAAATTTCTCGTCAATTATTGTAAATGGTTCTCTTTCTCCATTGAATATAAAGAGCATTGCTCAACATAAAACAAATACGTAACGAAGATGAATGAGTTTTTCCCCTGTAAAATTAGATAGATAATATACCTACAAATTACATAGATATTTGTACCTTATGTTAATGAGTAATTGTAGCACTGTGCTTTACTTGTGAACATTATTGGCTATGTTCAGCCTTAAAAGTATAATTATAGTACATTTTTTCTCAAAAGTCATTGCATGTTCGATGAACTTCATTTGAATTTGGAATGAATGTCTGAGCAATGCTCAGTGACATTCACTCATAACCGAAGTATTGTAAAGTCTCCTTCCCCAGCACAGTTGTTGGTGACAATGTTACATTCCAGAAGTTGATAAGCCTAATATTTATAACTACATTATTATGGGAGCTCCTGTGACTTTGAAATGTTTCGGGTTGAATATACCTTTACTACATTATTCGTTGCTGGTAGCATTATTTGAAAGAGCAATGAAAAATTGAGAAATTCTTCATTTCTACTCCTCCCTTCTTCGATTATGGTGAAATATTTTAAATATCATTCGTCAAAGGTAAAAATTAATCGCTGTCAGGTCGTCACAATCAGATTAGGTACTGATATGACGATTAATGTGAATTATAAATAGGTACCTTGAGTGATTAGCAACTGCATGTGTTAAGGAGTTAATATTTTGTAAACTTTTAATATCGAATAACAAATGATTACTAGAACTTTAATATATACAAGTAGGTAATCTTTATACTTTTTAACGTCTCGTTTAATTTTCAATTTTTTCCAAGTTTTCGTTAAAATCGGAGGCTTGCGATCACAAAGTGAATGCCGCCGGAGACTCAATCTTCCAGTAAGCAAAATTGCCACTACGGCAAATTTTGCCACCACTTCGACGGTCACTATACAACCACCGCTCCAACAATACCTTCGTTGGAAACGCCTGAGTTGGTGAATCAGACGGAAAGCTCGTCACAGAAATCGTGGTCTAATGATGTTGAAAGTGAACTTCAACAAAACCTCTTAGAAGAAGATTTGTTCAAGATCAACCCAGGCCAGGCTGGCACGAAGTGAATTAAACTTTTGTCAGCTATACCTATAGATACATATATTAACTGTGTTAATGGTTTATTGGTAACACTGTATGATTCAAGAACTGAGAAACCACATAATTTATTCATGTGAAAAACTGCATACTTCAAACATGGAAAATTTCATTAAATCTTGTCAATTAAGGCTGGTCGGGGTAGGTATATCTAATGGTGAACATTTTTTTAGAATTTTCAAAGTGGAAATTTAAAAAAAATAAAAATACATACTTTATCATTATTAGGTAAACATTCGTCGATATACTAAACTTATAGTTATATTGATATAGATACCATCAAGTATTGTAAATGGTTCTCTTTCTCCATTGAATATGAAGAGCATTGCTCATTGCAAAAATTATTGGCTATGTCATTCAGCCTTAAAAATATTGTACCTACCTACATCTTTCTCAAAAGGCTGAATTTCTTCAAACTTGGAATGAATGCCTGAGCAGTGCTCCGTGACATTTGCATATGCCCAAAGTATAGTGAAGCCCCCCCCCACCCAGTTGTGGATGACAATGTCACATTACAGAGGTTGATAAGCTTAATATTTATCACTATCATGGGACCTCATGTGATTTTGAAATGTTTCGGGTTAAATATAGGTACCTACCTTTACCACATTATTCGCTGCTAGTAGCATTATTTGAAAGAGGAATGAATACCTGAGGAGTGCACTGTTACGTAGACTCATAGTAACGCTATTGTGAAGTCTTGTTCTCCCACCTTCTTGTAGGCGATGATTTCACATTCTAGAGGTTAATGATCTGAGTTACCCTTTGAGTTACTTGAATCAAGCCTTCTCTGAAGATCAAATAATTTCCATTTTAAGGAGTCAATCTTTGGCGAAATAAGAGGGGTCCTCTTATTCTGCCAAAATTCAGAAAAAATCCTGATTTTTTCAAGTTTTAATATTGTTTTAAATACATTTTTGTAAAAATTGAAAAAGGTCGTGCAAGTCTGATGAATGTAATAAGGTGCTTTATTTTTTCATTTTCAAAACATGAATACCGGTCTCTTTGGTATATTTTGCCCTAGATGGAGGATGGGGAGCGAGTCATCAAAAATAAAATCAAAAGTCACCTGTTGGCCATCATATTATATGATTCGCCTCTAAAATCGAGCCAAGTATTTCATTTATTTGTTCAACTATTTATTTATTTGTGTAAGGGTAGGTGAGAGGTTGAAAACAAAGTATGATCAAAGTTGAACTTGATTGTCTCAGGTATGCCTAGTTCAGGTTTTGATAAAGTGTAAGTGGTTTGATGAGGTGGAAAACAAATATAGTGGTAGAAATGGCGCCCCGCGCCCACCAATGATTTCACAAGCGTAATCCAGCCATACATATTTGATTTGGTAAGGTACCATTCCTACATATAGTATTTATTGAAACTGATGCGCACCAGTAATATTGGAGTATGATTACTGATTAGATCATTTATAGGAAAAACAAGTGAAATTTGACGTCATTATCCAAGCTAAAGTTGTTATTTTTGGTATTCATCTAATTTTCTTTTGTATGTATCAACTTTTTGAAATATGTAGGTTCCTGCCTACAGCTTAACCTATCGAAAGCATTGCTTTCCTTTTTTGCTGAATATTTCAGAAAACTATTTTTCATGCTTTTTTCATCAAAAAATATATATTTTTGAAAATCAATTTTCGAAAATTCTTGCTCTCTCTTCGTTCGACTGCTTCGTATTTCCGATTTTCCGAACGTAAGTTACGTTACAAGTGAGTCGATGGTCTATTTTTATTTATACTGTATTTTTGTTGGAAAAAGAACATTTTGATTTAAAAATCAGGAAAATACCAGTGTAAAAATAAAATTGGAAAATTTTTCATATTCACTCCACCCTTCTTCAATTTTTGTGAAATATTTTAAATACGAGTATCATTCGTCAAAGGTAAAAACGAATCGCTTTCAAGTCGTCACAATCAGATTAGGTACTGATATGACGTTCAATGTGAATTAGCATTAGAGATAATCCACTGTAAGTATGAAAAAATAAAATTGGCAATGGTAAATTATTAAGATAGAAGTTCGAAACATCTACATAATTGGCCTATGTATAGCTACATTTTAAAGCATTCAGTTCATTAATTTTATTGTGAAATCTGTTGCATACTCTTTCTCTGTATGAATAAAAATTAATAATTTCAAGACTTTTGTATAAATTAGTGTTACATATAATAAATGCAAAGTATTCGATACAACTGCAGGGCGGTCGAAAACTTTACTAGCTTTAAAAAGTAGGTAAATTCGAAGCATCTGGAGCGACCAATTAATCGAAATGCCGTAAGTACCTACACCTTAAAAACACCCATACAGATATTTTACGACTAAAACACTAGAATGAATTTCACTAATTATACGCCTGCGTTATATCTGTCCAATACTTAGATACCAGCTAAACGTGTAAAGTATGAGATATGTGAATTAGTTACAGGTGGTAAGCTATTATTTGAAAAAGAATGAATACTTTAGGAGTGCATCTGTTACATTGACTCGTGCTTACAGTACTGTGAAGTCTTGTTCTCCCAAGACTCCCACCCAGTTGTAGGTGATGATTTCACATTCTAGAGGTTGATGAGCTGAGTTCCCCTTCGAGATACTTGAATCAAGTAGTCTCTGATAATCAAATAATTTCCATTTTAAGAAGTCAATCTTTGGCAAAATTTACAAGAGGGGCCCTCTTATTCTGCCAAAATTCAGAAAGTCTTGATTTTTTTCAAGTTTTGATAGGCTTTTACATAATTAAAGTACTTATTTAGTTTAGACTGTTCTGTATTAACGTCCACTCATTTCTTGAAATAATTTTCCCTGACTTTTCCAGATTTTTCGGAACAATTTTTCCATTTTTCCAGACTTTTTTTTTCATAATAAAAAAAAAACTATTTTTAAACTTACCCCTCCTTTACATTAAAAAATCGAACTAGAAGAAATTACCCGAGAGAAATTTTTTACAAAATAAATACCTGCAATAAAACTTGGTATTGGAATTATTAAAAAATAATAGATTGTAAAGAGGGGGCGGAGAATGATTGGTTATAGGGGGAAATATGGTAATAACTTAATGCCTGGGGGATTCCAATAAATATTCCTTAGGGAAGTAATATTTATTCGGACTTGTCTAGCTCAGAGAAGAGGCTGTCAATCTTTCTTAGCTCCAATTTAACACTAATTCTGAATCTACCTATGAAATGAAACACAGTAGACAAATCATTTCACTCCTATATTCGATGTAATTGAATAAAATGGTTTAGCATAATTATACCAAATAATCTTAACTAGGTTAATATTATTCTGTGTTGACATGGAAAACTGTCAGCAGCATAATCAGCCACAATTATGCGGATTGTGCAGAACTAACTCGGGAACATGCCCGGCTTGTAATCAATAAGCGAGTGAGATTAATTACAAAAGTGCGGTGAAGTTACACTACTTATAATTAATAGGGTGGTGAAGGAAACTGGGTAAGATTTAGGATACATCTCTTACCTCAACACTGTACACGTTCCCTGCTTGTCGGGGTGCTACTCATACTAAGCACGTCGCAGGGTATTGGTTGGTAGGTACACATTGCCAGGGGTAGAACCTCTAAGATCCGGATCGAATAGAGGTTCATCCAAAAAACACTAATCAATCGACATAACGTAATTAGTGTGATATAAAACAAATTCACCACGCGATGGGTAACATTATAAAATAGGGAGAGTGGAACTGGGCCACTCCAGCCTTGTGTAGTTTAACTCCGTGACATTAGAACAGGCAAGCTCGAGATACCCGGACCAAGTGTTTGTTAGAGGTTCACGATCAGAGCTTGGAACCTCGGATAGAGAATATACTAGTACACGTAACCTTCAGTCCCCACTATGGAATAAGTTCAATAATCTTTGCTGCGAGAACTTTACAATATAAACCACCTATAGCGGTTGGGCCATATCTCACCCTTACAAGATAAATACTTGTAAAAAATTTCCTGACTTTTGAGGGAAAATTGCTCGAAATTTCTAAAATTCCCTGACTTTTCCCAGTTTTCCAGGTTTTCCAGAAGTGTGGACAGTTGGACACCCTGTATATGTATACTCTGAAGTTTGTTTTTTAGCGTGCTGAATTCGAATATTCAACCGTTTTAAAAATAAAGTCCTACTTATCGGATTTCTTCTGTGCAGTATTTAATGATCTGTGATATGCATCATTCCTGATTTCGATAGGTATATTCAAATCGAACAATTCTACATTACAAATTATTAATAAACCTTTTACCGAGGTTTTGTTTGATATTAGTATACCAAAATGGTACACTTCACATCTCTAGGACCAATTTACCTACCGGGCATACTACGCACGATCTGTGGAGAGAGTAAGTAATTTACCTGTCGGATCCATTACAACCATGAATCGAATTAACGACAAGACTTATCTTACTCGTACTCTATGATAAATAAACTGGAATGAAGGAATGGTTGATTATGGTAAGGGTCTGTCTTTGTTTGTATATCTATCTGTTTATTTCAATCAAAATAGCGTTTTTGGTGTCTATCTTATTTTAATAGGTTTTTACCAGTATTACTCGAGTTTTGTGAAATTTTACTGGAATTTCGTCATTTTTTAGTGATTTGAAACAGTTTTGATGCCTTTGAAAGTATTTATACGACATTTTTAACGTGTCTTTGCAATTTTTTAAATTTAATTTTCTTTTGTGAAATATTGCTCAGATTTCACAAAAAACAAGCTTTTAAATAAGCAATTTTGAGATGCTTTTAATTCGAACTGTACGTATACAGTTATTGAAGAAGCTCGCTCAAAAGAATCCCATAACGATACAGTCAACAATGATATAGGCCTACGTACTTACACTTGGACAAAGAAAAAGTAAGTACTTTTTTTTAAAAGGGTTCCCCAATCCCAACCTGCTGGTGGTTGGGGCAAGTTTATCAGGGGAAATACAAGTACAGAACATTTTTTTCACGCTATGGTTGTCTAGACCAAAAATTGGGTTAATTACAAGATTATTGCATTGAATAATTTGTTAGACTCTCCTAAACACCCTGGGTGCATAACAAATCCCCTCACTACAGAACACTATAGACATGTTTAGCAGTTGGTAAGGGTGGTTCAACATTCTGTTACATCTTGTACCACCCCCCCTCTCACAAAATTATTGTTAATCTTGTTCAATTAAAAATTAAATTTGGGAACACGAGCGAGGTAGAGGTTGGAGGTCAATAATGAAATGAGAAAATTTTCTTCAGACTAACCAATCACACTATTTTGTTCACTACTATTCAATTGTCTGACAACTGATTTATTTTCGAGGAAAACCGCTAAGCAATTTTGGGTTCAAAATTTAAATGAGGCGCAGAATTCCAAAACGGCTCAAGTACATTTTTTTCGAATCGCGTTTTTTGGGTCTATCGTGGCAAATTTTAAAATCACATAGGTAGTAAAATCTATCAAGTTTTTATAGATTTTCTCGAAAAGTGCAAAAGTGGACTTCACTGTTTTGGTAATTCGCGCCTCAAATACAATATGTACAGCTCTGCAAAATCACTTTTTTCAAAGTTCCACCTCCATTTTTAAAAATGAAATTTAATTTCCTAATTTGAATTTGAATTAAAATCACTCAATATTCGAGTTATGTAATTGAGTACATCTACTACAGCATTCTCAAATATCTGAGAAGACCTGAAAAAGATGTTTTTTGGGCTGACTGACTTCCAAAAGCATCTTAAAAAATTCACTAAATTTGTTGGGAAAATGAAAGCTCATTTTCGTGATGTATTTAAAATCAAAATTTTGTCTGAATTATTTTCATACTATGTACGTAAAGATAAAATGGATACGCCAAGTAAAATTGATGCAGCATATATTAAAAATTTCGTTCATTCTCAAGTATTATGTAAGTTGACAACGCAGCAGATGACGAAATCCCGATCATAGAGCCAACAGCACCGCCAGATGAACGTGATGAATGGTTAGATCCGGAGGTTACGGTCACCAAAGTCTACGATGACAATGACAACGAGTAATCGAGCCGAATCCATTCGACCTTGACTTCATCTCATCATCGTGTCCTTGAGAAATCGCTATTCAAGGTCAAATGCAGTAATCGCCGTTCAAGGTCATATGTGAAAATAAGCGAATTATCGCTCCAAATTCCCTACCTATTTGTAATGTTAGAATTAAGATGTTTTGCGTTATTTTTGTAGGGGGAGATTATGCATATCTGGGGTGCTTATTACTTCGATCCTTAGCTTCTAGGAAAGGATTCACGAAAGTAACAAATCTCTCTACATGATCAGGACCCTCTGAGTACCTTTGGTTCAGACCAAGAACGTCACGGGGGTCCAACCCTAGATATCGGATGGGGTTTGAGCCAGAATTAATAAAAACTCATAAATTGGGAATTTACTCCTTGTTATTTCCTCTGGGTGAGTGACCAAGCCACCAATATCATCATAGGACGAATTTGAGTGTTGGGAAACGAATATTAATTACGTAAATAAGAACACAGATCTTCTTCAAGTACATCTAATTATCTCAAATTACGAGAAAAGAACAACATGAAGTTGATATCTCTTGAGAGTAATTATTGGAGAAGGAAAGGGAGGTTGAGAATTACTACAAATTCGTAGCCTATTCTCGGATTGGTATTTTTTGGATAAAAAATTGGTAAAAGAAAAGGATAAATACCTGGGACTGTGTTGAGTTGGGAAGACAATATAATTAATTCCAATCAAGCTAGAAATTAATTAAAAATTGCTTTGACTTGATGTACACTTCCGGAAGTTCCAATACACTCTGACTTTATAGAATTAATAATTATAGGGAGTATCACAAGTCAGTGTGAAAAGATTCCCTATCCAATTAAATTGGACACGTAAATAAGAGGCACTTCTGTAAATTGTGAGTTTGTGACCCCTGAGCTCCACGTACTGGGCTAGTTTCATCCATCTGCACTAATAGAACGAATTGAACTAATGAGAACGAATATTCTGACCCCCGAATCCACACTGGTAGCCCCCTAGCATCGTATTCTAGGAGAGCTGACCAGGCAGTTCGGCAGTACATTGGATACTGATTGTACAGTGGAACTAGCAACTATGAGCTTAGGGTAAAAATGAGTCTGGACCAAGCAGCAGAGGCAGCGGATGCGCGCGTTTCTGGGCTATGATTGGTTTAATATTATGTCATGAGATCGCGGAAATACCCATCTAATGATAGTATCCGCGAGCTGAATATTCGCGTCAGGTTGGGCAATAGAGTAAATGTTTTTTCTCCCAGTTAGGTAGCAGAAAAAGCTGTTTTTTCTCCCTCTACATTTTCTCGCTATATTTTATAAGTTGTTTAAATTTCTAGAATCTTATCGTAGATTTTTTACTTTCTTTTTTTTTCTGTTGTTTCTTTGTTTCGCTCCCAAGTGTCGTAGATACGAGGCATTCGAGTCACCGTGGTATCGCCACGTTGTGTGTCTCGCCGCGCTAGTAGTAAGATAATCAGTTGTAATAATGTGTTTATGATGAAATACATGAAATATGGAATTTGTGTTAATTATTCTCGCTTAATTAATGCGCTTTATTCATATATTATTTCGATGCTGTTCCTAATTCGTAAGAAAGTAATTTTTTTTTTGGTTGAAGTTTTCGTTTGCAGCCATTGCTGTGTTGTTATTTGAATATGTATGGTACTAGGTAGATCACATTGTAAGTTTCAGATTATAAATGTTGAGATCTGCTGTTCATTTTCAGGTCCATTGAACCCTATTTATATATATTTTTATTGTGGATATTAGGTAATCTATTTGCTGATTCATTTTGAGTATTTTCAGTCAACTATTTTGTCAATTCCTCAACAAAAAGGTCATTTTTTTTTTTTTTGTCAAAATAGCAAGTTTGTTAAAATGTGAGATCCTTTATTTTTTTTATTATCATTACATGGGATTTGTATACAAATTTAATTTTTTTTTTATGTAGAATTAATGTTATTTGAACTAAATTTGATCATATTACTAATTTTCGAGTATGAATGCAAAAGTAAGGAGGACCTGTGGGATGATGGCCTGCAATTTACACCCATAAGGAAAAGTGAAGACTGTGTGCTCAATTGTTCATCAATTGACAGAAAAATTTTCAAAATTTCACTTGAAAAAAAGAAAATAGGTAGAAACAAAACCGAGTTATAGGGACAGGTGAGAGAAGACGCTACAGTAAGTAATTAACAATTATAAATTTTCTCGCCAATTTAAACGATTATCGGATCATTAACAATTTAAAGCTCGGTAAAAGTGTTGAATTTAATTATTTAGATGAATGCAAGTTCTGTATGTATTATTTTAGAAAATTTTGTTTTTAAATTGTGCTAAGTTTGTACAAATAACTCTATTGTTTGAGATCTTACGATCATCTTTTATGTAAATACCTATGTTCGTTTCCCTTTTTTAAAAATGTATAATTGATGCTTTATTTGTACATTATATTTTCTGTATGTACTTCTTTGTTCCTTTTGGACCAAAGTGTGGGGGAGGGGAGAGTTTGTTAAGACATTTTTGCCATATTTACTTCTTGTTTGTAAATATGTACTTTCCTATCTTTTACATAATATTTGGCATTTTTCCCTATTGTTTTTTCCAACTATGCACATGCAGTAATCTTGTTTCAACGTTCCTATCGAGATACTTTGTATTTTTCGTCCTCTCTCTGTGTATATTTTCCCCATGTTTTTTTGAACGTGTTCGTTGAACTACTAAAAACATGGTTTCGTTTTGTAAGAGGTGTTAATTTTTTGACATTAATGGTTTAAAAACTATTAACAAAAATCTAGGTACTTACTATTAAAGGATTTCTCAGCAAGACCGATAACGCGCAACTTAAATTTTTAAAGTAATCGCAGAACACATCGTAGAACTACAGTAAGTAATTAACAATCATGAATTTCCTCGTTAATTTAAACAATTTTTGGGTGATTTTTAATAATTTAAAGCTCTGTAAAACTTTCAATTTTGATTGGGTTTGGTACCCACATATAAAATTAATGCCAAGTGCATCATTCTATGTCCTTTCAAAATTTTTGCAAAATTAGTCGTATTTCAAAATTTAAAAAAATACAAAAATAAAAATTGCAAAATATGTAGAAAAATCACTTGAATTAATTGGATTAAACCTCAGCTGGGGCAATACAAATTTTAGTAGTTATTATTGTGGAACAATAAGGTCATCAGACGAAACCAAGTATGGATACGAGGGTTAGCAGGGGGATATAATTTTCCTACTGATATTATTACTCTTTCTGACTCAACTTGAGGCATTAACAGGTCTAACATGAAGTATTGTTCTTGTACGTGCAGTTAAAGTTTCATGAGAGAAGGCACTACAATAGGTAAGTAATTAATAATCACAAATTTTCTCCTCAATTTAAACAATTATTGGACAGTTTTAAATAATTTATAGCCCAGTAGGACACGAAAATTCAACTGGATTTAGTACCTAGCTGAAAATAATGTAGAAATTCCCATTACTGCTGTTCAGTTTGCTTCAGTCCACATTTGGCTAAGTACAAAAATTCGAATATTTGGAGAGAAAGTTTGAAAATTGGTGCAAGTGGTTCTTAGGGTCGCAGTAAGAGCCCAGTTCAATTTCAACCCCCAAGTGGACCCTGGAGGGGGGAGGGGTACAATTTACGGTACCACCGATGGAGAGGTAAAATATGCATTCATTTTAAAGATAAATAAAATCGAGTCGTCTGACGACCACAGTAAGTAATTGATAATCACAAATTCTCTCGTCAATTATTTCAACTGGATTGATAATATCGTTTACGTGTCCGGTGGGTACGTCAAGTAAGTGAAGACTGTGTGCTCAACTGTTCATTAATCTACAGTACCTACTATCACTGAAGTTTGGTTGAGTTGGCTCAAAAAAGCACGTTCTCCTACATCATTCTATGCCCTTTCAAATTTTTGCAAAATTAGTCGTATTTCAAAATTCAAAAAAATACAAAAATCAAAATTGCAAAACAAAAAAATCACTTAAATTAAGTAGATTAAACCTCTGCTGGAGCAATAAAAATTTTAGTAGTAACTATTTTGGAACAAGGTCATCGGACGAGACCAGGTGTATGGATATTAGGGTTAGCAGGGGGATATCATATGTCTTTGTACTGCCTGACTTCCAAAAGCTTCTTAAAAAATTCATTAGGAAAATGAAAGCTCATTTTCATTCATGTAGGCATATTTGAAATCAAAGTTTTGACTCAATTTTGTTCATGTTTTCATACTACGTACGTAAAAATGAATGGTTACGCCAATGTGACAGAAGTCATGTAACGAGTGCTACGTGCTACGTACGCTACCAAATCAGAGGATGAGTCAATTTACTTCCTTTTTTCATGCAAGTAAGTCATTTTTTTAGTTCAAGTTTTCGTTTGCAGTCATTGCTTTGTTGTTATTTGAATGGATAGATCGCATGGTAAGTTTTAGCTTATAGTTCAGTGGCAAACTGTAAGTAAGCGGCAAATTATGCTAAAGCTTTGAAATTTGGTATGATGAACAAGGACATCAAAAGAAAATTTTTAAACCCGGGAGGCAATCGCCAAGTCCCATAGGAGGGGAATGGGGGTGATTTGGGGGAGGGTTCAACCCCCCATTTTTCCAAATGGGGCTAACGGGGCGATATTGGTGCCAATGCCATATGATTGAACCCCGCTGAGTTCGAAAATATCATTACTTTCAAAATCTGAGGAAGAGGCATGCCTCCAATTTGAGATTTTCTGAGTGACGTTTTTGCATTTTTCTCAAAAATACCCCAAAATTACAGTTTTTCAACCCTAGACGACACGCTGACCTTCCATCGACATTTTTATGGTCATTTTCGGATTCTACAGGTCAATTACAATGCGAATCGACCATCAATACTTTCGCATACCTCTACCGTGGGTGTACAGAGGGGTCTAATCTAAAGGGGTTAAAAAATTGGCGTTTGTTTTTGTTTTCATACTACGAGTACAACGTACGTAAAAATAAATGGTTACGCCAATGTGACAGAAGTCATGTAACGAATCACAGAACCCCTAGAAAATGAGTCAATTTACTTCCTTTTTTGGCGCAAGTTTTCTCAAAATCAAAAAAACGAACATAGACGACTAAAAGAGCATGGTGTAAAACCTCAAAACCTAATGTTCAGCAGGCAAACTTCATTTTTCAATTTTTAGGAAACGTTTGAAAATTCAAATTGACTGTTTTTTGATAAATTGATGCTTTTTGAAAAAAGTATGTACCTACATACTTAATTAGTATAGGTAAAAATGATCGAGATAAGCCCTGAAACTGATATTAATTCTCAAAATTCAAATGTAATCATTTCCAGTCATTCTGAAGCCTCCAGCGCGATTTTCAATTTCTTCAGAATTTTGAAATTGTCTGAAGGTGTGAATATGAAGTAGAACAGTTGAAAATCGAATTGAAAGCTTATCAAACGAGATTATTTAGGAAATTGATACAAAACGAATGAATTTTCAGATTATTTAATAATTTTAATTTGTATGTCTATCTATAGACAGCTGTTTTGACTAAATTTTTTTTATCATATCGAAACAGTAAATTCATCTATAATCTCAATTCAACTTACAAAATTAACTCACTAATTTACAGACTTGCATGTTCGAAATTTTTAATTAAACCAACTACATATGTACCTATTAATAAGAGAATTATCTCGAATCGTTAATCGATTCAAAGAAGTGTTTTTGCTAGGAATCCTTTTTCTTAGAAGCAAATCAATAAAACTGATGCACAAATTAATTGAATGTTTTTTTTTTTTTTTTTATTTCATTCAGATTGATCAAACAATAATAAAGAAGTTCATTTCGTGTACGGTTCACTATTAATTATCGGTACCTAAGTAGGTAAGTTGATTTTTTTTTACAGGTTCTCCAATTCCAACATACTGGTAGTGGTGGGTGGGGTAAGTTTGATAGAGGAAATACAACTACAGAACATTTTTTTAATGCTTTGGTTAACTAGACCTAAACTCACTACTGAATAAAGGTGGTTTAATATTCAGTTACATTGTGTACCCCCTTTGGACTGAATGTAAATCTTGTTCAATTAAAAATTAAATTTGGGAGCACGAGGTCGAGGTGAATAATGAAATGAGAAAAATTTCTTCAGACTAGTCAATCACACCATTTTGTTCACTACCATCCATATCTGATTATTTTCAAGGAAACCCTCAGAGCAATATTATAGGTTCAAAATTCAAATGCAGTTCTGCAACATTATTTTTTTAAAGTTGCACTACCGTTTTTTAAAACAAAATCTCAATTTTTTAATTTGAATTTAAATACTTACTGGTATTTCAAAGCACAAATCAGAAACCTGTAAGGCCAAATGCGAATAAGCAAGAGAACGGGGAACAACAGATTGAAGACAAGAAGATGACAATCAAAATGAAGAAGTAGAGTACAATCAAGACGAAGAAGAAAACAATGCTGCCGAGGTCTGTGCGCCATGCACTTGAGAAACTAGTTCTTTTTACATACCTAAGTAATGTAAATGTAAGTACATAGACCTATGTACGTCTCATAATTTACAGTCAATGGACGAATAAGAGAGTACAGATCAATTTGAAAAAATATTACAAAGAAAATGTAAGTAAGTTAATTTTTTTCTTAACAGGTTCCCCAATCCCAACCTACTGGTGGGTGGGGTAAGATCAATAGAGGAAATACAACTACTGAACATTTTTTTATGCTTTGGTTGACTAGACCAAAAATTGGGTTAGTTAATTACAAGATTATTGTGTTGAATAAATGTTAGATTAGTCGAGAGCCTCGAGACTCTCCTAGACACACACAGTAACAAATCTCCTCACTACTGAATACTAGACATGGCTAGCAGTTGATTAAGGGCGGTTTAATATTCAGTTACATTGTGTACCCTGTTGGAATGAATGTAAATCTTGTTCAATTAAAAATTAAATTTGGGAGCACGAGGTCTAGGTCAATAACGAAATGAGAAAAATTTCTTCAGACTAACCAATCGCACAATTTTGTTCAATACCATTCATGTCTGACAATCTGATTTTATTTTTGAGGAAAACCTCAAAGCGATTTTATAGGTTGAAAATTAAACTGCAGTTCTGCAACATTACTTTTTTCAAACTTCCAACCCCATTTTTTGAAATGAAACCTCAATTTCATAGGGCTGGAAAAGAATGAAAGAATAACTTTATTCTTTTCCGTTCAATTTTTTTATCCTACAAACATTCCATTCCCATTCTGGAGACTTTTTTAACGTTCCCGTTATAGGTATATTATGGTATGGTTCAATCTCAATTTTATTTCCATTCCTATTCCAACTTTCCATTCTACCACCAGCCATTCTGATTTTCCACTCATAAACATCGACCTTATACTTGTTGTAATGGTGTTTAAAAACGAAAGAATATTGACGTTCACTGACAACCATTGCCTCTTGCCCATGTGCATGCACAATGTAGTATTGTATCCCTCCAGATGGAGTATTGATACAAGGGTCAGCAGAGGGGAAACCAGTTTACCTTCGTTTTTATTGAAAAATAAAATTCTGTCCAGTTCATTATTTATTTTCCAGGGTTTTTGGACAGAGAATTTGTCGACGTTCAGTACACACCTGCATATCGATATGTTTACAATTTTTGAAGGAAAATCTCAGCTTGGACTGGTTAAATTATCTACCCATAACAGCATGATATACAGGGTGACACATTACACCTATCCGCCAATGCTTGTTCAGTAGGTAAAATGAAAATTTTATTTTTTATCAGAAACTGAATGCTCATTAATCGTTGATATTCATACCCATTGTTATTGTTAATTTTGTAATTGTTTTTGGAAATTTATCAATGTTATAAGTATAATAATTTGATTAATTAGTATCACCGTGACTGTAACTGAAGCTAATTCTGCGTCTACCGTTGTTTAATGCATAATGCAAAATACCTACGAAAAATTAACTCGAAATAATATTCGAACAACGTCTAACAACGATCAAAAAACAGTTTAATTAACGAAACAACATAATGCACAAAAGTACACACGAAATATGGACCATTTCGTCAGGTAAAAATTCATAAGTTACTCGAAGTACGAGATAATGATGCGAGAACATTGCTGAAAGTACAGCTATATAAACGATTCGGCACAAACATCGCCGAGTAAAAACGAATACAAGATAATTAATACCCCCAACAACCGTATATCTATAATATGTTGGAAAAACATTATGAGGTAAGTAGGTATAAAAAATTGGCATAATTAATGAATGAATCTATCTCAGAGTGTGTAACAGAGTTATTATAATATCAAAAAAATAGGTAGTAATAAAAAAACCATACGGTAATTATTTTTATTCAGCCCTAAGAGTGATTTTCGACGATTTTGTATTAAGTATTTTCCTCGCTTCACTCGAGCAATAAACCTCAAAATTCGTAAAAAAAAATCACTTTTACTCTCTAGTAGAATAAACTACCAGTACCTACTATTTCTTATGTAAATATGTTTGTATTGTTAATGTGAATAGTCACGTATTTTCAACCGTAACATTTTTTCGTTATTTGCATCATTATTGCAGTACCATTTATATTTGTGGATAATTCATTAAAAACATTTGTAACATATGGTAGTTTAAAATGTGGTTACTTTTCTCATAATTGGTACTAACAAATGAAGAGTGATATTCCAAAACTCGCTTTGTCCATTTTTATGAAAGTTGAGTTTTCAGTGGTACCTGGTAGGTGAAGTATTAACTCACATTCCTACATCATCAACCTACCAAAATGAGGTGTTAAACTCACCTAAATAGCCAATTCACTAAAAATTTCAAAAAAAATAACGTTCCAAAACGCGTTTTGTCCATTTTTATTGACATTTTTTTCAGCAGTATTTAGTGGATGAAATGTATACCTAAACTCCTACATCATAAATCCCCCCAAATAAAGTGCTAAACTCGCCTAAAAAGCCAATTTACCCGTTAAAAGGGAACCTGTTTTTCCTCTCTCCTGAAAAGTTGTGAAAATGGACAAAGCGAGTTTTGGAATATCACTCTTCAAATATTTGGAAAAAAGATAATTTTTACAATTTTCGAAAAAATTATCTTTTTTAGAAGCTTAACAGATCAACTTTGAGGCAATCAGGATAACAATTAATCAGAATCTTCAAATGGTTTGGGTTCGGGAACGTTAACATTATACAAGTAATCGCCTATCGAAATAAAAGAACTAGTCAACAGAAAGTTGGTCTAGTGTTCTGCTCAATTTTTTTATACTTATAGCTATAGTTGTTAACAGCCAAGTGGAATCATCATCTAATTAAATTGGATTAGCCTCGCAAATAGGTACTTGACTGGATTCACGAGAGAAGGCACTACCGCACTACAGTATAAGTAATTAATAATCACAAATTTTCTCGTCAATTTAAACAATTATTGGAACATTTTATATAATTTATAGACTTTAATGACTTTATAGTCCATTAGGACATCCAATTTCAACTGGATTTGGTACCCTGATGAAAATAATGTAGAAATTTTCATTACAGTGTGCTCACTTTTCTGAAGTTACAATTTATAACTTTTCTGGTAAATGCTCTTCGATCATCGACACTTTGTGAAACTTGAAAAGAGAAACCAATATTCATGGTTTAATAATGCTTAGTGCTCGTTTATTATCAGTCATTTTATCGACAGGGATAATTTTTGTCATATAGCGGTTTTGATTTTCGCGATTTCAAACACTATACTTATTGTGTATGAAAAAAATTGTTAGAAATTCGAGATTGATTAAGGATTTACACGTAAACTGTGATTATACTGTCGATGAATTTTATAACTTTGATAGGTTGGTGGGTCCAAATTTCGTAAGCGATCGAGAAAATTAGGATATGTATACTTAATTACATCAATAGATAATTCGATTAACGGTATTCTATGGTAAGGTATTATGTTGAATATAAAATCCTCTTTTGTGGCATTATCGAGGTTAAATTCGTTTACTATTCTGAAAAAATTTCAACTTTTAAAGTTATTGAATGTTTGAAAAAACGTGTTTGGATCTTCGCTCGAATGAAATAAGCGTGAAACGCTTACTTCTTTTGGTTTTTCTGTTTATACCTAATAATGTCGTTCAGCGAATTTGTTTTATATCTACGATTATTTTGAGATTAGTACCTAATAAAAACTTTTCTGGTAATTCTGGTTAAATTTTTTTTTGTTAAATACGTTCGAATATGTTTAATAGTATAGGTAGTAGGTAATTTAATTAGTATTACAATTATTAATTATGCAAAATTGACTATTCGTGTCATTATGTTCAAATGTTTGGATTTGCCTAGCCCCCGAGCAAAACATGTTCTATGCATCATTAAGTAAATTAAAATTTTAATTATAAACATTCTATATTCAAGTCACATGTAGTTGAGCATACTACCACATATTAAAATATCTGTAGAACAAGATATGATTACCGTAACCAGAAAAACTTCAGTGCAATAACAGTAATTACAGATGAAAAGTATTTTTTTATATGTGCTGGCAGACTCCCAAAAGCTTCTCAAAAAATTCGTTAAAATTCTTGATTTAATGTAGATATGTATTTAAAATTTGTAAATCTGACATTATATCAAGAATGTAAGTAGGTACCTATGTAGCTGGTAATGATAGAAAAAATTAATGGTGAATAGAAATTTTCATAGGAAAGGAGTGATTTGAAAAATGAAATGAGTATTTGAGGGAGAGGAAAAAATGGAGGGTGGTATGGCTTTTTCCAAAAAAAAAAAAAAAAACTATTTATAATGTTCTTTCAATATGACTCATGTGTTTCATTGAAATCGCTTGAGTGGTTTTTGAATGATTGAATTTTTGAGAAAAAGTGACTTTACTCAAGAACTAGGTACCTACTCAATCTCATGGTCTGAATCTTTGAGGATCCCGCCCAAGCTTGGCAGAGTTGGCTCAAAAAGGCATTTTCATCCATCTTATCATTCTATGTCCTTTTAATATGTTTACAAAACTGACCACACTTTTCTATTTCGTACGAAAAAGTACTCCAGTAAAATTTTCGCAAATGCCAGAGTTTACAAGTTAAACAATAAGGTAGTCAGGAGCGGATTTATGCATAAGCTCTATAGGCTAAGCCCAGGGGCGGCAAAATGACGTTCATTTTGTCATTTTTTTTGTGTTGTGCACTTGCTGTATGAATCAATTGCAGCAACATGTTTCCTTATTATTTCAAAGATTATTTAGTTCCAGACCGAAAAAATGTTTTCTTTATTACCAGACTAAGAAGTAAGTACTAATTTTTGTTTTTTGTTTTTTCTTTCAATTACCAGAAAATTAGTCATTTTTGTTTTGATTTATTTTTATTTTTTTATTTTATTACCAGAAGATCAGTCATTTTCATTTTGGTTTGTTTTCGAGTTTTTTCTTCTTTTTTGTTATTACTATATTAGATTACTTTCATTTTATTTAGTTTTTTTAAGACAAAATAAACCGTTAGAAGAATTTGATTCAATTTTGTTTTATATGCCTGTATTCCAGTATTGCATGGGCAATATTGGAGGAGCGTTACCTAAAAATAAGTAGTTGATTTTATTAACATTATTACTGTTGAAAATACTAGGTAGGTAGATGTACCTAATATTTGAAACCTTTTTCTATGTTATGTTACGTTAACGTGAAGATTTTTTTTAATTTGAATTTTATTCAAACTAAAACAAATTTTTTCTCATTACGTTCAATCACAAAATCTTTTTTATTCACTTTTTTCCATTTTATTGGGGCTGGAAAAGAATGGAAGAATAACGTTATTTTTTTCCATTCGATTTTTCTATTCTTCAAACATTCCATTCCCATCCTGGAAACTTTTTTCAATGTTCCTGTTAGGTATATGTGGTCCAATCTCACTTTTATTTCTGTTCCTATTCCAAGTTTCCATTCTACCGCCATTCTGATTTTCCATTCCTTAAACATCGACCCTATACTTGTTAATATGGCGTTTAAGAACAAAAGAATATTGGCGTTCACTTTGCTACAGACAATCGCTTTTTCGGTTCCACTGGGTAAAAATACAGTACATATGGAGATAGGAGAAAGAAATTATGGTGAGGATGGTATAGGTGGTGTTGGTGTAGAGGGAGGAGAAAATGGAGACTATCTTCCCATAAATCGAGCGTGGTGTTTTACATTGTTTGAAAATTGTCCAATAGGATGGTGGGAATCCAATAAACAATGAAATTCTCATAAAAAAGAACAACAACACCAACGACAAAAAAACCATGCTACATCGTAGAACTACAGTAAGTAATTAACAATCACAAATTTTCTCGTTAATTTAAATAATTTTTGGGTCATTTTCAACAATTAAAAGTTCTGTAAAACTTCTAATTTCCATTGGGTTTGGTGCTCACATAAAAATAATGTAGAAATTACAGAAGTGATCATAAACTACAAAATTCGGTTGAAAAAATTGCTTATTTAGAAACAGTTCGGGAATATTTAAATACTTACCTAGCTCCTCAGCAAAACACTTTCTATTAAGATATCAAATTAAAATTTGAATTAAAAACGTTCAATAATCAATAAGTCACATATTATGCAGTTGAGTATACTACAGCATACTCAATATTACTCAAACATCTAAAGAATAAGATTTTATCAAGTAGGTACCTACCTTAACCAGAAAATTTTCAATGTAATACCAGTAATAACAAATTTTTTATGTTTTTTTTTTGAAACTTTTTTTCGTGTATTCTGATATAGATCAACTTTCATCAATTGATATGTTTAATAGCTTATAATACATTTGTACTCGTAGATTAATAAGTTTTATAGTCATTAAATTACGGAAACGATCAGTCAAAAACTACTGCTTTCAACAGTGATTTAAAATTACTTAATGATTTTAGAAGTACTGTTTCACTGCTTTTTTTGCAGTCACGACATTTTACCTTCTTGAAGCTGTGAAGTTTGACTGTAAAGCAGTGAAATTTCACTGTTTTAGGTAAAGAGGGATGGAGCTTAAAAATAATATTGTTATTTACAGTCATTTCATTATGTAAAATGAAACTTTTATATTCTTTGTCAGAAACTGCATGTTCATTATTCGTTGATATTTTATACCTACTCATTGTTATTGTTAATTTTGATGATAATTGGTTTTTGAAGTTTATCATTGTTATTATGTAATATTGTTAGGTAAGTTAGGTGTATTTGATTTATTCATTGAAAATATCCGTTATGTATTCGGTTTAATAATGCTTATTAGTGCTCGTTTATTTTCGGTTATCTTATCGACAGGAATAATTTTTACGCAATTGTGTATGAAAAAAAAGTACATCAGAGTGGATGGCACCGAGAAGATCTCCTCTTATGTTAGAGGGCAAAAATTGCCATCAAGGAGGTAGGGGTGGTGATGGGGGAGTAGGAGGTTTCGGAGGACTTTCGGGTCAGATTATTTTCGCTTTTCTGGTATCACTGGATAAAAATACAGCGCTTATGAAGACAGGAGAAGGAGATTATGGTAAGAATGGAAATATATGTGGTGTTGGTGCTCTCTAAATTTGAAACAGTGAAATTTCACTGCTTAGCAGTCACGACATTTTGCCTTTTTAAAAGCAGTAGTTTTTTTTGCTGCAAAACAGTGAAAAACTACTGCTTTTAAAAAAGCAAAATGTTGTGACTGCTAAGCAGTGAAATTTCACTATTTCAAATTTAGAGAGTGGAGAGGGATGAAAAAATGGTGAAAATCCCCACATAAACCAAGCGTGGTGTTTTACATAGTTTGAAAGTTGTCCATAAGTAAGTATGGTGGGAATGCAACAACCAACGACAAGTAGCAGCTCCACGTGGTTTTGATGGCTATATTACAAAAAATGTGATACCTACCTCTACAATTTACCAAACCAATTTTGAATATATGTACAACACATAGGCGTGACTGCAGGGCATGCCAGGCATGTTCTGGCACTGACTACTTTTTCCAGTTTCTTTCTCGATTATCATTTCTCAATAAAAAAAATACTATTCATATTTCACTTGGAAAAAAAAAGTAAAATTCAAAAATCTCTCCAAGATCCCGATTCAAACCTCAGCACAGCATATAATAATGTAAAACTCCTCCGAAGTGCACTACTTAAACTGAGAAATGAAGATGACCCAAATGATGTCGATAGTTTTCCAAATAAATTTTGATTGGTTGTCCAAACATGTGAAAGCCTTGGTATTGAAATCCCAGAAATATGTGCAAATACGAGGCGTGTATCCAAAAAAAATCGATGAAAATCCAGCCCTTTCTTAGATTCTCTAATATCCAGAATAGATGACAGTTTTTCTCTAGAAACAAATAACATTATATCTTCTATAGAGAACTTATTTCGCTTGACTATAACTACCTTAGAAATTGAAAGTTCATCATTGTCGTTTCCTTATAAGCGGTAGGCCTGTTGGCCTGTCTGCTGCGGTGTGGAACCTGTTGAGGATGAGCCTGAGGTATCCGTGAGTTTCCTCCTTGGTCTCCCTCTGCTTCTTTTCCCCGTTGGTGTATATTGGAGGACCTGTTTTGGTGATCTTGTTTCCTCCATCCTTTTGACATGATTTTTCCAATCTTTCCTATACTGTTTTATGTTCTTCATGACTGGCTTCACTCCGAGATCTGCTGTTATTTTCTCAGATGGGACTCTGCCTCTGAGAGTCACCCCTGCCATTCTCCTCATGAACTTCATCTCTGCTGACGTTATTCTTCTTTTATCAGATTTCTTCAGTGCCCATACCTCGCTTCCATAAGTCATCATTGGTATTGCTAGGGTCCGAATTTGTATTTCCTTTTGTTAGCATGTGTTTTTATTTCAACTAGGGGTTCACCTCCGCCTGGGATCCCATAGTTCCATCCGTTTTCTGTTGTTTGTGAGTTTTGAGTAAGGTTGATTTTTGTCTGACTTGGTTACCAGCCATGCCAGATATATTACAGTGATAGGGCTACTATCTAGGCCTCGCGCTTGCCTGGTCCTCTTTTAGTCGCCTTTTACGACAGGCAGAGGGTACCATAAGGATATTCTTGACCCGTCCCTACACGGAGGAAATTGAAAGTTTATCAGAAAATTTTGAATTTTCAACTGAGACACTTAGAGCTGAATAGGTATGTTGGTAAGACGCATGTAATTGCTCTGGCACTGACCACCTCGAAGGGTTCCTCCCATCCGAAATGGGTTCCACGAGTTAATTTCCATGTAAGTTCTAAACCGACCAAAAAAAGGAGTTTTCTTATAGTTGATAAGCCCCTAATGATTAATTTTCCTTTTTTATTAAAAAAATCTTTTGATTCGGAATTAAAAATTATGCATGATGTAAATAGTACCATAAATAATTTTTTTTGTAATGAAATAGGCGTACTTCCAGGATATTGTACTTGATCAAATAAACATCATCAATCCAAAGTGGTTTTATGAAAATTATTGTCTACAATTTTATGCAGAAGGGGAGTTTTATCTATTTTCACAAAGAAGGACAGTGTTCAATAGATCGATTTTTGCGAAACGAGCCATTAGGCAATTTCATGGTTTTAGTATATGGTAACATACCTGCGTGGTATTTATAATTGTAAATCCCTCTCCATTCTGGAGTTCAAAAACATGCATTTTGATACCTCTTTCGAAAAGACTTTACTTTTTCCCCCTTATCCCATCCTCTGAGAGGTTCCTTTTTGAACTTATAAATTGCGCTTGATCTGAATTCATTTCCCAGCAGTCGAAATAAAACCTAAACCTACCTACGAATGGAGTCATCGGTCGTCATAATCCATTTTTACTTCTTTGTTCAAAATAGCTAGGTACTTATATAAAAATGAAGCAAATAAGAATTTGCAATCAAATAGGTAGGTAGGTATGTAACATCCGATTATCTGCCACAGTGGTATTTGCGTCAAAGTCGTTCAAAGAATTTGTATCAATAAGCTGTACCAGGCTTACTCAAAAGAGATGAAAATTTACCTGTCAAACTTGTGAGCCAGGATGAGCGAATTTAACAGAAGTGCAACTTTTTCGACCTTTAATACTTACGTTATTACAAGAATTAACAGTTATTCCAGAGACTAGTTGCTCATGTGAGCGATGTTTTTGTAAGCTCACTTATGTAAAATCAAAATTACGTGTTAGGATGTCACAAGAAAGGCTTGATAATTTGATGCTGCCATATTATGTAGAACAGGATTCAGCCAAAAATGTGAATGTGGAGTCTGTCATCGATGATTATAAAAATAAAAAAGATCGTCAAATAAAACTTTAAATAATAAATTTTGATTAAATCTTAAGTAGGTACCTATTTTCTAAATTATTTCAATGTTTTGAATATGTAATGTTTCAAATAATTATATTTTTGATATACTTTCATGAATATTGAAATTTTAGAACTTGTGAGAACATTGAGTATCCCTCCCCCAAACACCATCTTGGCGCTTCCTCCAGAAAAGCTACAGTCACGCCATAGTACAACATATAAAATCCTTTTTTTTTTTTTTGAGTAAGTAATTTTTTTAGTTTAAATTTTCATTTGAAGTCATCGCTTTGTTGTTATTTGAGTAGATCACATCGTAAATTTCACTATCAGTTTATTTATGTTGAGATACACTGTTTATTTTCGAGTCCATTGAACTCTTATTCATAAATATTTTAATCGTCGATATTTTTATTCACAAAAATAAAAAGTTGTCTATTCGTTGACTCATTTTGAGTGTTTTGAGTCGACAGATATTTTGTTTATTCCTCAACAAAAAGGCAGTTTCTTTGTCAAAATAGCAAGTTTGTTGAAGATCCTTTTTTATTATCAATATACTTGAGATTTATACTTATACAAAAGAATTAATGTTAGTCGAACTCAATTTGAATATGTTGCCAATTTTCAAGCATGAATGCAAAAGTAGGGAGCACCTGTGGGATGATTGCCCGCAATTTACACCCATAAGGAACGGTTATGAGCTAATCTTGACTTGTTTACACCATGTACATGTCCGGTGGGTAGGTCTAGGTACATCAAATAAGTGAAGACGTATGTTCAACTGTTTATCAATTGACAGAAAAATTTTCAAAATTTAATTTAAAAAAAAAACACACACCGAACCACAAGCATTATGATGATAAACCGCACGTACTAGATTCATGAGAGAAGGCGCTACAGTAAGTAATTAACAATCACAAATTTTCTCGTCATTTCAAACAATTTTTGGATCATTTCCAACGATTTAAAGCTCTGTAAAACATCCAATTTTGATCGAGTTTAGTACCCACATAAAAATAATGTAGAAATTACAAAAGTAATCATGAATTACAATTTTTTAGTAAAAAAAAAATGCTTATATTGAAACATTTCGGGAAAAGTTAAATAGGTATGTACCTAGCTCCCCATCAAAACATGTTCTAGCTACTCGTATTATTGAATTCTAATTTGAATTGAAAATATTCTATATTTCAAGTCACATACTCATATACCCGAAGAAGAAGAGTTGATTGAAATTGAAGCAACCAGAAAAATGTCAGTGCAATAACAATAAGTAATTACAATTTTTTTCTGCTCTTTTTTGGACTTGTACTTTCGGCCAATGGAAAATAAAATATAGGCTAATAAACAGCCTTTATTTCAGTTTTTATCTATTTGTTGTACATATAAAATTATAGACTGAGGAAAATTATAAAATTTTGTATATTCCTTTCTTTACTACACTTATCACACATTTACCTACTCTGCCTCATGACGCCATAACAATCAGTGTATTTCGCCAGAATGGAATTTATCTATTCCTACTTTGACAAAGTTTCATTATTTTACAAAGACGTGAGTCATTAGAAAAACTGGAGAAAGAAAACGTAAGTAAGTTAGATTTTTTAAAACGGATCCTCCAATCCCAACCTGCTAGTGAGTGGGGCAAGTAACAAGTTTATTAGAGGAAATACAACTACAGAACATTAAAAAAAATATATATTTTATAGTTGAAGTTTTCTTTTGCAGTCATTGCTTCGTTGTTATTTGAGTAGACCACGTCGTAAGTTTCAGCTTATCATATGAATTGAGAAACGCTGTTCATTTTTCAAGTGCATTAAACTCTATTCATAAATATTTTGATCTTGGATATTTTTATTCACAAAAATAAAAATCTATTTATTTTGTTTATTCATTTTGATTATTTTTTTGCAAAAAATTCCACCCTCTACCCCTTGAATGCAGTATCATCCTCTTGGCTTGGATCCAAATGAAAAATTGATAGCATTTTTGAAATCAGCGTCCTCGAAAACCTACATTTCAATATACGAGTCGATTTTTTTTTGTGAAAAATAGACCCAACCCCCTGTATGGTCTCACCACCACAGAGCTAAACTATAAAACCCATTATAAATTACATTTTGGGACTTTTACCCTACAGTAAGTAATTAACAATCCTGAATTTTCTCGTCAATTTAAACAATTTCGGATAAAGCTCTGTGACACGTCCAATTTCAATTGAGTTTGGTGCCCACATGAAAATAATGTAGAAATTACAGAAGATAATCATAAATTACAAATTTTTCTGTAAAAAATTACGTATTTTTAAATATTTTGGGAAAATTTAAATGCCTAGCTCCCCAGCAAAACATGTTTTATTATTAAATTAAAATTTGAATTTAAAACATTTACTTAATATTCAAGTCTCATAATTGAGTATACTACAGCATAAACTCAAATATGTATCTGAAGAACAAGATTTGATTACTGTAACCAGAAACATTTCAGTGTAGGTAATAATAGTACATTACAAATGAAAACATTTTTTTTGAGCTGGCTGACTTCCAAGAGCTTCTTAAAAAATCCGTTAAATTCTTGATTTAATGTCTGATTTTTTTGAAATTTGTAAATCTGAAATTATATATGTATTAAGAATGTACCTAGGTAATGAAAGAAAAAAATTATTGGCGAATAGAAATTTTCATAGGAAACGAGCGATTAGTGGTGTGGCTCTTTTCCAAAAAAAACCTCGTATCACGTTTTTTCAGTATGACTCATGTGTTTTGTTGAAATCGCCTGAGCAATTTTTGAATGATTGAATTTTCGAGTAAACGTGACTTTACTCAAGAACTAGGTACTCAATCTCATGGTCTGAAACTTTGGGTATCCCACCCAAGTTTGGCAGAGTTGCTCAAAAAGGCGTTTTCATGCATCTTGTCAACAAAAGTGTGTCATGTAGGTGCCAGAGTTTACCAGTTATGTAGTAGTAGGTATTCTTCTGTTTTTCTCTCTCGTTTTCCTATTCTTTCTCCATTCTAACCATTGTGGTGATACGTTTGTAAATTACTTGACCAAAAATTTGCAATACAATCGCGATCAATTATGCTGCATTAATTTTTTTTGATAAATGTACAAGCAATCACGACTTATCGAACTTTCAATCCGAGTCTGCAGAAATTGATGACCTGACAATTGACCCATAACCTGAAGCTATAGTCAGGGCGGTGAATTTCACAATGAAAGGCCACTCATCACATGTAATTCTGACACATTGGTAATAAAAGGACATCTTGTTGAGCTTGAAGATGTGCTTCAAATTTAAAACACGTATACTGCGAAGCGCCTCCCAAGTTTATATGGATCTTTGCATTGAGTACGATATTCATTAACGAAAACGCCTTTGAATTAACAAAAACTGAAGTGTAGCTTTTCAGTGTACAATAACAGTAGGTAATTACATATTTTTTTGCTCTTTTTGGGGCTTTCTGTACAGCAGTATTTTAAATGTACCTTCGGTTAATGAAAAATTAAATATGGGTGAATGAACAGCCTTTTTGATCGTGGATATTTTTATAAACAAAAATAGAAAGTTATTCATTCGCTGATTCATTTTGAGTATTTTGAGTCGACTATTTTACCGATTCCTCAACAAAAAGGTCATTTTTTTTGTCAAAATGGCAAGTTTGTTGAAATGTAAGATACTTTATTTTTTTATCATCAATAATGTCTTGTTAATGTAGAATCAGATGTTATTTGAACTCAATTTGATTATGTCACCAAGTTTCGAGTAGGTACGAATGCAAAAATTAGGGAGCATATATGGGATGATGACCTACGATTTACACCCATACCTACTTGGTTGAGTTGGCTCAAAAAAGCACTTTCACCTATATTATTCTATGCCCTTTCAAAATTTTTGCAAAATTGGTCGTATTTCAAAAATAAAAAAAAATACAAGAATCAAAATTGCAAAACAGAAAAATCATTAAATTACCTGAATAGATTAAACGTCACCCGATGCAATAAAAAATAAAAAGTATTCGCATTAAAAAAGTCAAAAAAAATCCAAAAAATTAAAATCCAAAATTTTTTTCAAAATCTTTTTATTTTATTTTATCAGGGCTGGAGAAAAATGGAAGAATAATGTTATTCTTTTCCATTCAATTTTTCTATTCTTCAAACATTCCATTCTCATTCTGGAAACTTTTTAAATGTTCCTGTTAGGTATAAATAAATGATCCAATCTGAATTTTATTTCCGTTCCTATTCCAAGTTTCCATTCATACCGCCATTCTGATTTTCCATTCCATAAACAACGACCTTATATACCTACTTGTTAATATGGCGTTTAAAAACAAAAGAATATTGGCGTTCACTTTGCTACAAACAATCATTGTTTGGAGGACGTTCGGGTCAGATTATTTTCGCTTTTCTGGTACCACTGGGTAAAAATACAGTGAATATGGAGACAGGAGAAGGAGATTATGGTAAGGATGGTAAAGGTGGTGTTGGTGGAGAGGGAGGGAAAAATGGAGACAATCCCCAAATAAACCGAACGTGGTGTTTTACATTGTTTGAAAGTTGTCCAATAGTATGATGAGAATTCAATAATCAACAAAATTTTCAAGTGCTTTAAACTAGATTCATTAGAGAAGGCGCTAAAGTAAGTAATTAACAATCACGAATTTTTTCGTCAATTTAAACAAGTTTTGGTAGTTGAAATTTTCGTTTGCAGTCATTGCTTCGTTGTTATTCTAATTTCTAGTTCCATAGTAGATTTTGCATCATAAGTTTCAGCGCATCCACGTTGAGAAACATTTTTTACTTTCGAGTTCGTTGAACTCTACTTATAAATATTTTTTCATCATGGATATTTTAATTCGCAAAAATGGAAAAGTTATTTATTTGTTGATTCATTTTGAGTATTTTGAGTCTACTACTTTGTCAATTCCTCAACAAAAATGTCCTTTTTATTTGTCGAAATATCAAGTTTGTTGAAATTTAAGATGCTTTGTTTTTTTTTTATAATCAATACATGAGATTGTATTTGAATACAAATGTAATGTCTTGTGTACGTAGAACTAGTGCTACCTACGTCATCTCAATTCATTATGTTGCCAATTTTAGAGTATAAATGTGAAAGTAAGGAGAACTTATGGGATGATGGACAATTTACACCCATAAGGAAAGGTTATGAGCTAATCTTGACTTGTTTACACCATGCAACATGTCAGGTGGGTACATCAAATAAGTGAAGAGGTGAAGACTGTGTGCTGAACTGTTCAGTGTTCATCAATTGACGGAAAAACTTTCAAAATTTTACTTAAAAAAAAAAAAAACAAAAAAAACAACTGTCCGAATAAAGACTGATAATAACAGATTCATGAGAGAAGGCGTTACAGTAAGTAATTAAGAATCACAAATTTTCTCGTCAATTTAAACAATTTTTGGGTCATTTTAAACTATTTAAAGCTCAAAAGCTCTGTTAAACTTCCAATTACCATTGGTTTGATACCCACATGAAAATAATGTAGAAATTACAGAAGTAATCACAAATTACAAATTTTTCGGTAAACAATTGCTTATATTGAAACATTTTAAGAAAAGTTGCAGAATGCCTGGCACCCCAGCAAAACATGTTTTATCATTAAAATTAAAATTTGAAATAAAAACATTCAGTGGCGTAGCCAAGGGGGGCGAAGGGGGCCATGCCCCCCCTTGCGAGCAAAAATTTGAAAGAAAACATTTTTTCCAAAAATTTTCGCTCTCGCTTCGCTCGAGCAGTAATTTTGCCTTCATTTTCATGAAATCACCACACATTACAATAGATTTCCAGAAAATTACCCTTCATTTCAATTTTTCATGCCTAAAAATGTGGTTTTGCCCCCTCCTTGAGAAAATCCTGGCTACGCCACTGAAAACATTCTATATACAAGTCACATAATGTATGTAGTTGAGCATACTACAGCATGTTCAAATATCCGAAGAACATGATTTGATTACCTTAACCAGAAAATTTTCAGAGTGAAAACAGTAATTACAAATTTTTCTGTGAGTATTTTGAGTCGACTATTTTGTTGATTCCTCAACACTTGTTAATATGGCGTTTAAAAACAAAAGAATATTGACGTTCACTTTACTACAGACAAGTCTCTTGCCCACGTGCATGCACAATTTAGTATTGTAGAACAATTTCATCCCTCGAGATAGGAGTACTGTATTGCTATACAAGGGTAGCAGGAAGGAAACCAGTTTACCTTCGCTTTGATAGAAAAAGAAAATTCTGTCTGGTTCATTATTCATTTTCCAAGATTTTTGGACAGAGAATTAGTCGACGGGTCAGTACACAGCTGCATATCAATATGTTTACAATTTTTTAAGGAAAATCTCAGCTTGGACTGGTTAAATTGGAAACGCATCCAAGTTTAATGGTTGAATGTGGAGAAGTTTCTTCACATGTTTGTTCCGCATTTATAATTAGAAGCCATGTGCCGGAAACAGAACAACACATTTATAATCAAGTTGCAAAAGGAATGGAGTACTAGCCTACAGTCATTTCGTCAGGTAAAATGAAACTTTTATTTTTTGTCAGAAACTGGATGCTCATTAATTGTCGATATCTAATAAATTACACTAAAATTGTTATTATTAATTTTGTAATCGTTTTTATAAACATATATCATTGTTATTATAATATTGTTAAATTTGATTAATTTTATCTAGTCAAAATATATATTATGTTATGTATTCGTTTTAAAATTGTATTGCGCATAATTACTAGAGAGGGTGTTACAATATCTGTAATACTGATACAATTATTTTCACAAATGTACTTGTTATGCAATGTACGTGCATGTTATAGGTATGGAGGAGATAGCTGGACTTCATCCACTGAATCCTAATCAATAATGTTAACTGTAAAATTAAACAATGTTGTCAACGACCACCTGAAACTTGGTTATTATTTCAAGTTTTTCGACTATTAATACCACGACCTTTACAACCCATTCAAGAAAATCACCAATCAAAACATCTCAATCAATGTACCTATATCACTCACTCCTCTGCCACCAAATCATCTAAGTATGAAAAAAATCAACGTTTCTTATGTAGCAGTACCTAAACATTAGGGTGACAATGAAATACATGGGGAAAATTTTTTTCCATTATTTTTTTTACAGCACACCTGAAAAATGTGCTATGAGGTGTCAAAAAATGATCCCCAAAGTTTCATCTCTCTAAGTTGATTTTAACCCGTGCCTCAAGGGCCCCAAAGTTTGGAACGTAACGTCCGAGCACGACCTTCCGAGTTCCACCGCGACGCGTGGTGGAGAAATTGTTGAATGCGCGCTACATGTACAAAGTGCAATGAAGTAAGGATATACGGTATTTTTTGATTGTTTTTTTTTCTCAGTCGCACGTTGGCTTGAAAACAATTTATAAATTATATTTTCTTTGAAAAAGCACAATTTTTTCATTTTATTCCACTATGGAAAAAAATTGAGCTTTCAACACACTTCAGTTCACGTTTCTGAACGTTTCTCTGCACTTCTTCAACACCTGCATAAAATTCAAAACGTTACAAGGATATAAAATTCACTTATTATATTAATTCAATATTTTTTCACTCGCTATCATGTTCAATGTCCATCAATTACCTTATGAAAATCTGATTTTCATTAATAAAGTCATGTTCATTCAATGGAAGTAATTTTCAGCAAGGATATGAAGTAAATTATGGTCATTGGACATGGATAGTGAAAAAATATTGAATAAATACATATAATAAGTGAAATTTATGTACATACATATATCCTTTTAACCTTTTGAAATTTTTGCCGGTGGTGAAGAGTACAGAGAAATGTACAAAAACGAAAACAAAAGTGCGTTGATCGCTCAGTTCTTTTCCATAGCGGAATGAAACGAAAAAATTGTGTTTTTTCATAGAAAATATAATTTATAAATTGTTTTCAAGTCGACTTGTAATTGAGAAAAAAAATTGGATCAAAAAACACAGTATATTGTTACTCTTCTGCACTTCATATAGGTAGCGCGTACTCAACGATTTCTCCACCACGCGTCGCCGTGAGACTCGGAAGGTCGCGCTCCGGCGTTACGTTCCAAACTTTGGGGCCCTTGAGGCATGGGTTAAAATCAACTTAGAGGGATGAAACTTTGGGGATCATTTTTTGATACCTAATAGCACATTTTTTAGGTGTGCTGTATTCGAAAATCCAAAATTTTTATTTCATTGTCACCCTACTAAACATGCTTGTATTGTTACATAATACATATGAATAGTCATGTCTTTTGCCAGCTTTTGTATTTTTGTTTCGTTATTTCTATTATTACAAATTATAATACCATTGATTTTTTGTTGATAATTCATCAAAAATATTTGTAACATGGTAATCAATGCGTGGTTACTTTACTTAGTTGGTACTTACCTACAAAAATTTGGAATTCAAAATATTTTTTTTTTTTTTAAGCTAAACAGATCAATTTTGAGGTAATCTGGGTAACAATAACCTTAAATCAGAATCTTCAGATGCTTTTCGGGTGACGTTAACATTGATGATAATCGGAATATTATATGTAGGTACTGGACGATTCACGAGAGAAGGCATTAACTACAGTAAGTAGGTATGCTAATTAATAATCACAAAGTTTTGTGAACTCCCGCAACATATGGGCGAAGCGAAGGGGGGGCTGGCTGCCCCCTTCGGTTCCGCGAAAGTTGGGAAAAGTTGGGAAATTGTGAGAAATACAAAAATTGCGACAGTAAGTATTTCAGTTTTGGAATTTTCAAATAAGTATTAATAGTATATTACGTGACAGGAGCGGAAAGTATGCGATTAACGAGTGCGAAGTTTAAGGAGCGAGGCGAAGCCGAGTGACTTAAATCGCACGAGTTAATCGCGTTACTGTCCAATCCGGTCGCGTATACTATTTTAATTTCATATGAGAGGAAAATAAATGCTGAAATTTTTAAAAATTGTTAATTTGGAATTCGTAAACATGTGCGGAAAACAGTTACTTTCCTCCCTAGGGAGGAAAGTAACTACTTTCCGCACGTGTTTAGATAGATGCGTTAAAGACATATTTTCCAACCACAAAACTGTTGAGGAAACTACTCATTTTCCGATCATATGAAATTAAAATTGTTTACAACCATCAAAGTTAAAACTTTCCCAACTTTTGAAGTCAAACCAGCTTCTAAATCTATGATTTTCCCAACTAAAATTCGCATTTTTTTCAAAAATTTCTGCCCTCGCACAGTAAGTAATTAACAATCACAAATTTTCTCGTCAATTTAATCAATTTTTGGATTATATTTAACAATTTAAAGCTCTGTAAAACTTCCGATTTTAATTGGGATTGGTATCCATTTGAAAATAATGTACATAGAACTTTAACTTTCCTATTCCAGTTTCCATTCTACCGTCATTCTGATTTTCCATTCCATAAACATTGACCTTACAGGTAGGTACTTGTTAATATGGTCTTTAAAAACAAAAGAATATTAACGTTCACTTTGCAACAGACAATCATTGTGCCTTGCCCATGTGCATGCACAATGTAGTATAGTAGAACAATTTCATCCCTCGAGACAGAGTATTGATACGAGAGTCATCAGGAGGGAAACCAGTTTACCTTCGATTTAATTGAAAAAGAATTAAAATTCTGTCTGGTTCATTATTCATTTCCCAGCGTTTATGGACAGGGAATTTGTTGACGTTCATTACACACCTGCATACCTATCAATATGTTTACAATTTTTAAAGGAAAATCTCATGTTGGACTGGTTAAATTGGAAACGCATCCCAGTATACTGATTGAATGTGGAACCATCGAATTATGTTATTCATCTAAGTACAGTCATTTCGTTAGGTAAAATAATCTGTTATTTCTTGTCAGAAACTGGATGTTCATTAATCATAAATGTAATATTGTTCAGTGTGTTATGAATTCTATACTTACTCAAAAAATGATCATACTGTCAAGGAGTGGGAGAACAAAATTAAAAATAAACTGCGTCTTGTCAAAACTAAAGATACAGACTTTTGAAATGAACACGAAGATATCAGTTTTAAATTGTTAATGAGTGATCCAGCATTCAAAAATCACGTATTGTATAAATGTGGAATTATTGTCAACAAAAAAATGCCTTGCTTTGTGTATTCACCTGATAGATCCCTGTGCAAAGATGGCCAAATTTCTAGAGGTTAAATGTCCGAGTACAGGAATCGATCAGAATGTTGAAGAAATGATGTGAAAATTTAAGTTTTTGAAATTGGAAAACGGTTCCTACAAATATTACAATAAGATCTCAAAATCATAAATTTTTTGGTCAGATTCAACTTGGTCTGTAGGTAGGTATCTCTTACCAACGCAAGACAATGCTACTTGGTGATGGATAATAAAAAAGAACAAATAAATGTTGTTATAAATTTCTCGAATTAGAAGTATTGCTGTTCTAAATTTGAATTGTCCAAAAAAAGAAGGTCTAATGCAATACGATCAAAGCGGCTAGAAAACCCTAATTTTTGCAGAAATATCAAAAAATGTCCTATAAAAACGTATGTCATGAAAGAAACGAAGAATTGTGATGTTTTCTAAGCTTATAATTATGCTCTCGCCTCGCTCGGGCCTCGTTCATATTTTTAAAAATATTGCAATTAACTAAACATGCTGAAGCCATGAAAATTAAAAATCAACTTTCAGTACGTACATAAAATACTTGCAAAACTTATACGAATGGTACCACAGTAAATAATTAATAATCACAAATTTTCTCGTCAATTTGAACAATTTGGACCATTTTCAATAATTTACAGCCCAGCAGCTGACACCCAGTTTCGACTGGGAGATCGGCATGCTTAATTTTTTGTTGTTGTTGTAATATGATTATTATACACTTATACCAGTGGATGATGAAAACAAAGACAAAGAAACACCCTTATTATATTTCACAACTGATCTTTAGATCATCTATAATCTACACTATATCAATTTCATCAAAGAATCCGAATTCGGATAGTTTCAATTGTGTTTTAAGAGGAAATTCAAACTTCTTTCGACTCATCTTGGGTGCTGATTGGGCTCCCTGTGTCCATTGATTCGGTCCCTGATTCTTTGTAATAATCGTCCAACACGTAGGTAGGTGATAGGAACTTTTTGACTGGGTAAAAGCCGTACGAAACGTAGGATCATTAATTTAATTGATGGAGTGAAAAAATTGAATCAAACAAAGGACAAGGTCATTTCAGGTAGGCACTCACATCTTCACAAACCCAGCAAAAATTGCCAAAAATGTGTCCCAGTAGGTCAAACCTCGAGGCAAAATTTTCTAAATGAAAGTTCAGAGTTACCTAATTAATAAAAATGCGCAATTTTTTACAAAATACTCGTAAGTACCAACACGAATGAAGTATTTTTTTTTCTATCTACGTGAAATCTTTTGATGAGGGTGTGCTTACTCTTTTCCACAAAACTTGTCGTAGCTTATGTTACTCGGTTGTTTGTATACCAAAAATGCAACTCGTGTTAGAGCTAAAAAAAAAAACTTGAAAAACACATCATAAAAAAATTAATGAAAATTTTCCATAAAAAGTACTCTCTAAATTTAAAGCAGTCAAATTTCACTGCTTAGCAGTCACGACATTTTGCCTTTTTAAAGCAGTAGTTTTTTTTACTGCAAAACAGTGAAAAATTACTGAATCGGTCAGTCAAAATTACTGACCAATTCAGTAATTTTTCACTGTTTTGCAGTAAAAAAAACTACTGCTTTAAAAAGGCAAAATGTCGTGACTGCTAAGCAGTGAAATTGACTGTTTCAAATTTAGAGAGTAGTGATATGTTTTTCGTGCTGGCTATAACCTCCAAAATCTTCTCAAAAACTGCATCAAATTCTTGATATAATGTCCGATTTTTAAAAATTATGTATTTGTAAAATCTGATATTAAATCAAGAATGGATTGAAAAAAAAATGATGAATAGAAATCTTCATAATAGGTAAAAGGAGCCATTTGCAAAATTAAATCGAGTATTTGAGGGGGAAAGGGAGTTTGTAAGGAGCAGTTATGGCCTGACCGCCTCAGGGGGTATTAATAGAATACGTCCTTGAGGAGGTCTATATTGTACTCGTCACGTATGTGAGGATTATGGTATACACCTCGAGAGGGTGCTCCCTCTAGTGAGTAACGTGTTAACTACAATCAGACGATCTAAGGATAGATCCGAGGATCGTCTGAGATGCTTCTTCACTTGTTCGCGGAGTGGCCAGCCGTGTGGCAATGTCTTGGAGTGATTCTTGAGGTTCGATGCCTCCCTTTCTTTAATTATTTATCGAACCATCTTTGATGGTAAATTCTAGGTATTTATTTATTCAATCGATTAACTCCTCATCATGTTAGTCGTTTGATCGCGGTGGTGAGGAGGTATTTTTTAAAAATTCACTCGAAACTACCCAGTGAGTCCGGACATTGAGGTAAGTCAATCCTACAAAAGTGTACTTAAAAACTAGTGCTGTCGCTAAAGGTCTTATTTATTGGGGGACCGCAGGAGAGGCAGTAAATGTGTACAGTTGTTTGAGATTATTAATTAATCGATCCCTTTAATCCTCCTAAAATTGATTATAATTATCTAACCATAATTATAGTCAATTTTACGTCTTTCAATGGCCCCGAGAACCATTGAATCTCTTTACGTTCTTCCACGAAATGTATAGGAAACTCAATTTATTGTGTTTGCCTTTTAGTCCCCTACCACCTATGTGGTATAAGGAGTACCTTAAAAAAGTCTTCTATGACTGGTGAGCCACCTTGCATAGGCGTAACTGGCTTTAGTCCTCTGAATATTTATGCATATTATGTTGTATTATTCATTAATTGCAATAAATTATGTGTAACTATTCGATTCTTCTCCTTCGTCAGTGTGAGTGACAGTGTGAGCGAATCCAATTGTGAGATGAACTGTGTCATCTAGATTGATTTAGATAGGTATGTGAGCTATCCGAACGAGCAAAATTATTCACCCCCTTAGGAATAATTTCCATCATCCCTTCCTGGCATTTATTATTATTATCAACACGTATCTATATTATGACAGATCGCACCGTTACAAGTTGGTGAGTGGTGTGTTTTTTTTTTCAAAAAAAAGTCTATAATTACCTATGCTATGAAATTATAGGTAGGTTTCTGAGGACGCTGGTATCAAATTAAGTGGCCTTCGAATTCAAAAATGAATTATAAGCGCTTTGTGTTTTTGAAGATTTTCAATTTGAATTTTCAAACTCCCCGACTGATCCTTGAAAATGAATTCTGTGATCTTGAAAACTCGGCAACATTTTTATTTTCCTCCATTACTAGGTTACCACTTCAAGCCCTTCAATATCGCGCCATCTTGTAAAAACGTAATGGTAGAAAAGATGCCAGAAATAAAAGTAAGTAATCTGTAATACTGATACAATTATTGCACAAATGTACTCGTTAATATAAGTAATGTGGGTATGAAGGGAATGACTGGCCTTCCACCACCCACTGAATCCTAATCAACAATGCCAACTGGAAAAGCAGAGTTGCATCCAAACAATGTTGTCAACGACCACCTCAAAGTGAAATATCGTTAACACGACGACCTTCACAATCCACTCAAGCAAATCATGAAATCACCAATGAAAACATCTCAATCAATGTGTATCACTCACTCCCATCTATAAATCATTTTATGAAAAAAATCAACGTTTCTTATGTAAACAACTAAACGTGTTTGTATTGTTGGTAGTCATGTCTTTTCATCCGTTAGATTGTTTCGTTATTTTTATTATTATTATATTAAGTACCATTAATTTTTTGCTGATAAAAAAAATCACCTTTTTTAGAAACTTGGCGATTATTTTTTTTCAATTTTTTAGACTTGGTTCAATAACAATTTGAGACAAGATGTGATCATCGGCTGAGATGACTCTGAAGTTTATCACTATGTTAACAGCTCTATTTCAGTTCAAGCCTGTCTTAGCACTTCGGCATCAGTATCTGACTCTCAAGTCAGTAGTCAGTTAATGCTCAATACAGTACCTATCTTGTTTATTAGAAACATTTAATATTCAATTTCATAAATTGTCGTTAGTATAGCTCATATCGAGATGAAATTAGCAAAATTATTTCTCATTACATGCGTGTTTTGGGGTACAGCAGCAACATCGACCGTAGATGAAGCACAACCTAACATAGACGATGATGGAAGGCTCCAGTTCCAGTCAGCAAAAACAATTTCTGGCTTGCATGAAATTTACACATATGTAGAATAATTTTGTATACAAATAAGGATAAGGAACATTGATGTGTAAGCGGCAAACTAGAAATGTAATTGATTCATGAGAGAAGGCGCTGCAGTAAGTAATTAACAATCACGAATTTTCTCGTCATCGTCAATTAAAACAATTTTTGGGCCATTTTTATCAATTTAAAGCTCTATAGAACTTCCAATTTCAATTGGGTTTGGTAGGTACCTACTACCTACCTAGATAAAAAGTATGTGAAAATTAAAGAAATATGTACACATACTTACACATTTTTAGCTCCCCAGCAAAACATATTCTATTAGGCTTATTAAATTAAAATTTGAATTAAATTCACTCAATATTAAAGTTACGTAATTGAGTAGGTATACCACAGCTTATTCAAATACATATCTGAAGAATTGATAAATAATAATTATGTTTTTTGCGCAGGGTGCCCGGTGCACCAATGCAATTTTGACGCTGCTGCGCCGCTTCATGATTAAGAAGAAATTATGGTGGTTTAAATTCACTCGGGCATAGCAGTTAATCTTCTGCGATTTTTGGAAAAGGCATGGTCTGAAACCATCATTAAAATAATTTCAGATACTTACCTAAATTTATTTGTCAGTTTTCGGTAAATTTTTTAAAATAAAATTTGATCATTTTCGGCGATTTGTTTCGTTTTTTATCAAAAGAAAATAGTCCCGAGACTGATATTACCTACTCTTTCGAACCAGATTTCACCATTACGAACATTCTGATCCTGAAGTGAGTATAGGTAAGTATCCAGCGCGATTTTCAAACCATCCAGAATTCTCAAATTTCTTCAGAAGGTATGAAAATTAATTTACATAGGTAAGAATCGAGTTGTCGTGTATCCATATTCATTGAGTTCGTTTTCAAACAGACACTTCGTTTTTTTCTTTACCAATTTAACAGGAAAAAAATTCAAAAATTGAAAATTTTCCGTTCATAGCGAAATTTATGAAATTGGCGCGAATAGTTGTATCTAGTCTAAAATCAACCCTCACATAGGAATTCTAACCATTTCAAGGCATTCTAGAGCCTTCAGCGCTTGGAAATTGGCTCCAATGTGATGAAATTCGAATTCGAGAATGATCCTAATTAATAATTTGAATTATGAACATTCAATATTCGAGTCACATAATACAGCATACTCAAATAATTTTCAATGTTTTTTTTTTTTTTTTTTTTTTTGGTAATTTTTGAGCATTTTGAGTAGAGTATTCCGTCGATTCCTCAACAAAATTCTTGAATTAATGTCCGATTTTCTACAACTTGCAAAATCTGATGTTATAACAAGAATGTAATGGAAAAAAATTTTTCAATTTCAATTTGACTCATGTCTCATTATCAATCGCATGAGTAGTTCTTGAATGAAATATCAGAGAAATTTTTTTAAGCAAAAGTGATTTTACTCAAGAACTACTCAATCTCAAGGTCTGAGACTTTGAGGATCCAAGTATCTCGATAATACACAGTACACCCAAATTTGGTTGAGTTGGCTAAAAAAAAGCACTTTTACCTCATATCATTCTATGCCCTTTCAATATTTTTTTGCAAAATTGGTCATATTTCAAAAATACAAAAAAAATATATTGGAGGGATTGACTATTTTACCCTCCCGGGGGCCTTCTCCGTCCTCAAGTCCTAAGAAGGCACCTCTAGATTCGGGGTTTGGACAGGCCAAGGTGGCTTGGGCCCTATACAGTCACCCAACCAAGTACACTACCGATAACAACCCAATGATTTATTGCCAATCTGCACATGTAGACTAATAGTTGTTTTTTGTTTCATGTAGACCGACGTTGATAAAACGTTGATTCCTCGTTTCAAAATGACGGAATCCTTAGCTAGACCGAACCAATTTTCGAGTGTCAGTATACATAGACAATTTATAGTGAATGACTTTCGCTCATTCCCAAAAATTGAGGTTTTACCTACATTTTTTCAGGATCCGGACTCTCGTTCATTCAGTACTCTATCAACGTTCGACTATTTCCTTATAAGTAGTAAGTAAGAATTTAATGTTGGAAATTTCGTGTAGGTATCTTCATTCTGCTTGCGCGCATATGCGGATACGTTTCAAAAAAGGTCATTTTTTTGACCTTGCGAGTTGCGAGAATTTCTCATAGTCTAAAATCGACCCTCACATATAGGAATTCTAACCATTTCAAGGCATTCTAGAGACTCCAATGCTTGGAAATTGGCTCCAATAAGTAAGTATAAATTGGAATTCGAGAATAATCCTAATTAAAATTTGAATTGAAAACATTCGATATTCAAGTCACATAATTCAGTATAATACCTACAGCATACTCAAATAATTTTTTATGTTTTTTTTTCCTGGTGATTCTTGAGCATTTTGAGCAGAGTAAGTATTCCGTCGATTCCTCAACAAAATTCTTGATTTAATGTCAGATTTTCTACAACTTGCAAAATCTGATGTTATATCAAGAATGTACTGGGGAAAAAAAATTCAATTTCAATTTGACTCACGTTTCATTAATAATTAAATCAATCGCATGAGTAGTTCTTGAATGAAATATCAGAGAAATTTTTTTGAGCAAAAGTGACTTTACTCAAGAACTACTCAATTTCAAGGTCTGAAACTTTGAGGATCCAAGTATCTCGATAGTACCCAGTGCACCCAAATTTGGTTGAGTCGGCTATAAAAAGCACTTTTACCTCATATCATTCTATGCCCTTTCAAAATTTTTGAAAAGTTGGTCATATTTCAAAAATACAGCAAAATACAAAAAAAAAAAAAAAAAAAATACAAAAATCAAAATTGCAAAACATAAAAATTATTAAATTAAATAGATTACCTAAACCTCAGAGCTGAGGCAATAAAAAATAAAAAGTATACGCTCTAAAAAAGTCAACAAAAAAATCAACAATTTAAATACTTACAAAAATTTTTTAGCAAGGGAAACCAGTTTACTTTCGCTTTTATTGAAAAAGAAGATTCTGTCTGATTCATTATTCTTTTCCCAGGGTTTTTGGACAGAGAATTTGTCGACGTTTAGCTGATCACACAAAGAAGATATAGGAAAAACTCAGGTTGGACTGGTCATTTCATAAGGTAAAATGATCTTTTATTTTTTGTCAGAAACTAGATCTTCATTAATCGTTGATATTCCTACTCATTGGTATTGTTAATTTTGTAATTGGTTTTTTAAATTCATCATTGTTATTACATAATATTGTTATATTTGATCAATTTATTCAAAATATTTTATATGTAACCGAGTTCCATCCAAATGCAACCTTGTCAATGTCTTACTCTAAGAGTGATGAAATTGATAGAGTGATACTGGTAATGATCGGGGTTAACTGAAATAGATGAGAAAGACTATATGGTGGGTTTATAATAATACTTTCTACCTGTTGATTTTCTGAGAAATATCCCCAAGGAGATATTTTCCTGCACCATGCTAGCTCAATAGGTGCTTGTACAGATCAATATGAATACCCTTTATACACATACAATTTCTTATTAACGTGTGGAAATAAAACACGAGACAATTGCTTTGTACAATATATTATAATACATAAGACAATTGTGGGCTTGTAATAATCATGGGGTTCGAAGTCACGATTATTGTATAAATAGATATAAAATATCTAAAGCTAGACTAAACTAGTAGAAAAGCGGTTTGGATAGATACCTATAACTCGAAAAGTAGGTTAATACTTGGTCTAGATTAAGCATATCAATTAAAAGGGGATGATTCATTTTACCTTTTAATTAGATAGGGCGAACGCAACCCGGACAGGATCTAGGATACATCTCCTGCCTCAACACTGTACACGTTCCCTGCTTGTCGGGGTGCTACTAATACTAAGCACGTCACAGGGTATTGGATTTAGATACACTTTCAATTGGGCCGCCATCCCTTAGATCCGGAACGAAAAGGGATGCTTCCAGAGCACCATTGATTAATCGACATAACGTAATCAATGTTCACATTAAAAGAAACATATTAACCTCGCAATGGGTTGTATCAAAAAGCTAGCAGATTAGATCCTTAAGGGATTAATCGGCGTGAATTACTGATGGTAGGAACCGAACATCGAATTAGCACTTGCAATTACCGAAACGAAGCACAGAACCATCCTTAAGGGGGCTCATACTTAATGAGAGATTTTACGTTATTTTACATTTTTGTGCAATGCACTGACAACCGAAAAGAACGAACACTAAGTGCCGAAGTCATGAACTTATTTGACTACGGACAAGAACACCACAAAATTAGAACATTTTACCAAAAATTAAGAACATTGAGATGGTCTGTGCATGAGATTATATAGTCGAAAGTTCAAGGAGATTTATCCGAGCTTGGAGCGACCTACGCTCGGAGATATTCGTACACGTTACCTTGGGCTCCAGAAATGTAGGAGAAGTACGTTAAACTTCTTCGAAAGAGGGGTAATGATATAACCTCCGACGAGAGGTTATTGTACTTCCTCTCTACGGAGTTAAGGCATATCTGCTCCTTACAAAATTATTCATTACCTTACTGCTTCGTTGTAAAAGATCGATTCTTAAATTGAAATTAAAATACTTTTTGATAAATATTTGTGATTTAACAGAAATAATGGCGTATCCATATAAATGAAGACATTTTAAGAACTGTGTACTTGGAAATTTAATTAATTTCTTTATTGCGTATGTTAGCGCCTTTCGGCTTTGTACAAGTTGATGTAGGTATAGATATAGGTAATAGCCAATATAATCACTGAGTTAAGAAAAATCCGAACCCCAATACAATGCAAAATGGTATCCAATAAAAGAAGGCACTACAGTAAGTAATTTAATAATTATAAATTTTTTCGTCAATTAAAAAAATTATTGGACCATTTTCAATAATTCATAGCCCAGTACAACACACCATTTTCAATAATTCATAGCCCAGTACAACACCCAGTTTTGACTGGATTTGGTCCTCAGATGAAAATAACGTACAAATTTCCATTACAGCTGTTAAATTATGGCTAAATTATGGCAATAAAAACTTTTCCAGAAGATCTAAAGTTTCTGATGCTAATTGATAATGAGATCAGAATGCTTGATTTTTTTGTTGTTGTAATGATTACCTATATACACTTATACCAGTGGACGATGAAGACAAAGAAACACCCTTATTATTTTTGATTCATATACCTATATACTAATAGGTATAAATTATCTGTGAGATTTGGATTTAATTAAAATGCATTGGAATTGATTGATTAGAAATTCACAGCTGTACAGCAGACAGCTGTACTTGAATTTTGAACCACCTCTTCGAAGCTCATTTAGGAGTTTTGCTTTGACGTCAACTGATCCTCGAAAATGAATTCTGCGATCTTGAAAACTCAGTTTTTGTTATCAATCTTTCATTTTTTGACGATTTTCAAATTTCCACCCTCCCGTTTTGGTTCATTTTGGGTTACGGGGATCATTAAAAATGAATTAAGACACCGTCAAGAACCCTCAAAATCAAAGTTTCAACTGTTTCGCCTTTTTATGTACGAAACTCTGGGTTTGTTCGGCCTGTAGTAAACATATAGGTAAGTATTTTTCCTGCATTATTAGGTTACGATTTTAAGCCAACTTCACACATAGGTACCCACAAAAAAGATCTTACATAATTATGATGGCAGACGAAATGCCAGAAATAAAAGTAAGTAATCTGTATTACTGATAAGTACAATTATTATCACAATGTACTCGTGAATGTAATATAGGTATGAAGGGGATACCTGGCCTTCGCTCACTGAAATCCTAATCATCCAAACATAGTTGTCCACGACCACCTCAAACTTGAATATCATTAATATCGCGACCTTCTTAATCCACTCAGGAAAATTATGAAGGCACCAATGAAAACATCTCAATCAATGTATACTACTCACTCCCCTATCAGCAATTAATTATCTATGAATAAATCAACGTTTTTTATGTACCTAAGCATGTTTGTATTGTTAATGTAAATCGTCATGTCTTTCGTCCCTTATATTTTTTCGTTATTTTTATTATCATTATAAAACCATTAATTTTTTGTTGAGAGTAACATTTTTTCGAAAATTGTAAAAATCATATTTTTTAGAAGATTAACAGATCGATTTGAAGGCAATCAGGGTAACAATACCTAAATCTATTACCGTCGGATCACTATAGATTAATGAGAGATTGCGCAGTAAGTAATCAACAATCACGAATTTTCTCGTCAATTTAAACAATTTTAGGACCATTTTTAACAATTTAAAGCTATGAAGAACTTCCAATTCGATCGAGTTTGGTACCCACATGAAAATAATATAGGTAGAAATAGGATATTTTTAATTAATGGTATGTTTCCCAAAAATATACAATGCTAGTTTAGAACTAGCATTGCACTAGCATCTTGTGCTAGTATAAACTGAGTGATTAGTTTGCACACTTCACTCTTCTTACTTTAAACAAGAAACTGTATTGAGCTTATATTCGACTTGACTACATACTTCATCTAAGAGAAGTTAAGTGTATCATGATAAAATACAACGCTAGCAATTTGCTTCATTCGGTAGTTATGTTGCTAGCATGTAGCTAGCTCATTGCTAACATACTTACTTCTTGCTAGTTTGTATCATGCTAGTAATAAGCTGGCATTTTGCTAGCATGTTATGCTAGTTCATTTTATGCTAGCATAACGCTAGTATCATGCTAGTTTCCTGCTACTCATGCTAGGTGGGTGCTACTAATGCTAGCATTCTGCTAGTAAAATTGTCAATAGGGATTATCCAATTTTATAAATTGTCGTTAGTAGCTCATATCGAGATGAAATTTGCAAAATTATTTCTCATTACATGCGTGTTTTGGGTTACAGCAGCAACATCGACCGGAGATGAAGCAGAAGCTAACATATAGACGATGATGGGAGGCTCTAATCAGCGAAAAAATGTCACTCTTGTCTTGCATAAAATTCAGAAACACTACAAGTGAATAATTCATTAAGGCGTATAATGAGACGCTACAGTAAGTAAGGTAATTAACAATCACGAATTTTCTCGTCAATTTAAACAATTTTTGGATCATTTTTAGCAATTTACCTAAAGCTCTACAGTCCCAATTTTGATTGGATTTCCTATCTCGTTTATTAGAAACATTTAATATTCATAATTTTATAAATTGAATCGGTCAGTACGGAAAGGGGATAAGTCCATTTTTGCGTTTTTCAGGAATAACAAAAAACTTATTCATTCAAAAATCAAAAAATTTTAGTAAACATGCTTAAGGTCATTGAAAGAGGACCCCAAGACACAACTTTTAGCGCAGTTTCCAAAAAAAATATTCACGTGCGCCGGTGCTGTTGCTGCCTAAACAAATGGGACTTAGACCCTTTCTGCACTCAATCGACAAAATTTCTTTTGAAATTTCTCGGGCACGAATGGGGCTTGATTCTACATCTAAGTACATCATTTAGACTGCTATCTCGTTTAAATTGACCAAAAACCCCTTGAGTTCTAAGACTTTTTGCCGAAGTTGTTAATTTTTTCATCATTTTTCAGTTCAGAGATTAACTTAAATTTCAAAAAATGGTCTTCTCAAAAATGTTAGTTATTTTTCAAGGAATTTAAAACATTTTACAAAAAAGTCATAAATGCGGATCCGCCCTTCTTCTGCGCCCAAATACCACTTTCCCGGCAGTTTTGCGGAAATCTGACATCACCAGTCGATCCGCCGTACTTTGAAACCCCCATTTCCGCAAAAATTTTTTTTTTCAAAAATGTGACTTGTTACCTTTCCGTACTGACCGATTCAATTGTCGTTAGTAGCTCATATCGAGATGTCTGCTAAATTATTTCTCATTACATTTTACATGCGTGTTTTGGGTTACAGCAGCAACATCGACCGGAGATGAAGCACAAGCTAACATAGACGATGATGGAAGGCTCCAGTTCCAATCAGCGAAAAAATGTCCCTCTTGCATGAGATTTACACATAGAATAATTTCTGTATACAAATATAAGGAACACTGTACACAGGCAATAAACTAAATTTTACATTTTAATATTGATTCATGAGAGAAGACGCTGCAGTAAGTAATTAACAATCACGAATTTTCTCGTCAATTTAAACAATTTTTAGGCCATTTTTAACAATTTAAAGCTCTGTTGAACACCTAACCAGAAATTAGAGAAGTAATCATAAATTACACATTTCTAGGTAGAAAATTTCCCCACTTTGAAACATTAATTAAAATCATTCAATATTAAAGTTATACGTAATTGAGTAGGTATACCGCAGCTTATTCAAAAATACATATCTGAAGAATTGAAAAATAGGGGCGGATGGGCCACAGGGCAAATGCCCGGTGCGCCGCTGAGATTCTGACGCTGCTGCGCCGATTCTTGAAGAAGAAAAAATTATGGTGGTTTAAAAAATGAATTGAGTTGGCACTCGTCGTTTTCAAAGAGCCAAAATATATAAGAAAATTTCCATTTAAATCACTAAAATTCAAAAAATGTTTATCCTCGCTTCACTTGGGCGTAGCACTAACTGGTACCTAGTTCAAGTGCCTCCTCTTTCATATTCTATACAATTATAATAATTAGAAACTCTCAAAAAGTCTGGAGGGAAAAACATCAGTCTGCTACTGATCATCATAAAATTTCGATAATCTTTGGGAACATGTTTTACAGATCTACCTAAACTGATTTTTCAATTTTCGGTGAATTTTTGAAAATAAAATTTGATCATTTTCGGTAATTTGGTTTTTTTTTATCAAATGAAAATTAGTCCCGAGACTGATATCAAGTACCTACTCTTTTGAACCAGATTTCACCGTTATGAAATTTCTGATACTGAAGTAAGTAAGTACTTATCCAGCGCGCGCTTTTCAAACCGTCCAGAATTTTCGAATTTCTTCAGAAGGTATGAAAATTAATTTACCTATTACATGTAGCTAAAAATCGAGTTGTCGTGTATCCATATTCATTGAGTCTATTTCCAAACGGACACTTAGGGTTTTTCTTTACTAATTTGAAAAAAATTCAAAAATTGAAAATTTCCCGTTCGTAACGAAATTTATGAAATTGGCGTGAATAGTTATATCTAGTCTAAAATCAACCCTCACATAAGAATTCTAACCATTTCAAGGCATTCTAGAGCCTTCAGCGCATAAAAATTCGAATTAAAAACATGCGATATTCAAGTCACAGAATTCAGTATACTACAGCATACCCAAATAATTTTTCATGTTTTTTTTAAAACTTTTTTTTTGAGTATTTTGAGTTGACTATTTTGTCGATTCCTCTACAAAATTCTTGATTTAATGTCCGATTTTTTACAATTTGCAAAATTTGATGTTATATGTACATATCAAGAATGTATTAATGGAAAAAAATTTTCAATTTCAATATGACTCATGTTTCATTATATTACAATCAATCGCATGAGTAGACCTTGAGTGAAATATCAGAGAAATTTTTTTGAGCAAAAGTGACTTCACTCAAGAACTACTCAATTTCAAGGTCTGAAACTTTGAGGATCCAAGCATCTCGATAGTACCCAGTACACCAAAATTTGGTTGAGCCGGCTCAAAAAAACACTTCAACTCATCATTTCATTCTATGCCCTTTAAATTTTTCTGCAAAATTGGTCATATTTCAAAAATACAGAAAAATACAAAAAAAAAAAAAAAAAAATACAAGGATCAAAATTGCAAAACACAAAAATTAATAAATTAAATAGATTAAACCTCAGCTGAGGTAATAAAAAATAAAAAGTATACGCTCTAAAAAAGTCAAAAAAAAAAATCAAAAATTCAAATACAAAAATTTAATAGCAAGGGAAACCAGTTTACCTTCGCTTTTATTGAAAAAGAAGATTCTGTCTGATTCATTATTCTTTTCCCAGGGTTTTTGGACAGAGAATTTGTCGACGTTCAGTACATACCGGGAAAATCTCAGGTTGGACTGGTTAAATTACAAACCCATCCCAGTTTGATGGAATTGAATGTGGAGAAGTTCATTCAAATGGCGGTTATGTTAGATACATGTAAATTGTAAGTACGTTATTTACAATCATTTCATTAGGTAAAATAATCTTTTATTTTTTTTCAGAAACTAGATCTTCATTATTCGTTAATATTTGTACTCATTGGTACTGTTAATTCTGTAATTGGTTTTTGAAATTTATCATTGTTATTACATAATTTAATACTTATTGTTGTTTATGTATTTGATCAATTTATTCAAAATATTTGATACGTAACCGAGTTCCATCCAAATGCAACGCTGTCAATGTACTCTAAGAGTGTTGGAATTATTCATTACCTTACTGCTTCGTTGTAAAAGATCGATTCTTAAATTAAAATTAAAATAGATACTTTTTGCTGAATATTCGTGATTTATCCAACAGAAATAATGACGTACCTATTCAAATAAAAGAAGGCATTTTAAGAACTACTTGGAAATTCAATTCAATTCTTTATTACATATGAGGAGCTGAGAATCAAAACTCACATTTGCCAAAAAAAAAAAAAACTGTTTTATGGCCGATTTGGATATACCGTTTTACACTCTATAATGTGACATATTCGGTTTTTTTGGATCAAAGTCATTTTGGTGTGAAATTCACTTTCAAAACCAAGGTTTAGAATCAAAACTCACATTTGCCATTGGCAAATGTGAGTTTTGATGAAAACTTAGTTTTGTTTGCAAAATTCCATAGGGAAAAGTTTGATAACAAGCTGAATTTTGGTACACGGGGGTTTTTTGATACCCTGAACACGAATTTGGGGTGTCCAGGTGAATCCGGTGTACGCTTCCCCCTTTTTTGTGGACCTTAAGCCCCCAAATTTGTTTTTATGCGTTTAAGTCCGAAAATATGCAATTTTATGCAAAATTTATGTTTTTTGGGTCGCAGAATACGAATTTGACAATATTTTTTTTGTAGGGGTGGGGGATGAGGGGGTGAGGGGGGCGAAAAATTCAAAATTTGACTATAATGATGTGTGATATGTCAAAATGTATGTTTTTGAGGGTGTAGATCACGAATTTGACAATATTTTTTTCGTAGGGGTCAATGGTGGGGGCTGAGGGGTAAAAATGGTTAAAAATTCAAAATTTGACTATAATGATGTGTGATATGTCGAAATGTATGTTTTCGAGGTTGTAGATCGCGAATTTGACAATATTTTTTTCGTAAGGGTTGATGGTGGGGGATGAGGGGGGTGAAAAATTCAAAATTTGACCATAATGATGTGTGATATGCCGAAATGTATGTTTTTGAGGGTGTAGATCACGAATTTGACAATATTTTTTTCGTAGGGGTGAATTGTGGGGGATGAAGGGGGTGAAAACGGTGAACAATTCAAAATTTGACTATAATGATGTGTGATATGTCGAAATGTACCAAGTATGAATAATTCAACTGAAAGTGAGTAATTTTCATCAATTTACTCGATTTTAGTTGTTATAAAGTCATTATAGAGGTTTAATTTACGTTAAAACTCCGTGTTTTGCCTACTCTGCTACATAAATAGGAATAGAACAAATTTTTGCACGTAGATGCACGGGAAATCCCAGGGGCTAGTACTAAAGATAGTGTATTTCAAGATGTCATTTGCCATTTTTGCCCCCGAATGCCCTATGGCGACCACAACAGTCAATTATAGTGAAAAATCATGGTGAATTTTGTTTAAATGTTACAAATTTTTTCTTCCAGGGACTTTGACGGCTCTCCAATAGAAAATTCTCCATCCCCCACCCTTCACCTTTTCTACACCTTCAAAAACATACATTTTGACATATCACACATCATTATGGTCAAATTTTGAATTTTTCACCCCCTTCATCCCCCACCATTAACTCCTACGAAAAAAATATTGTCAAATTCGTGATCTACAACCTCGAAAACATACATTTTGACATATCACACATCATTATGGTCAAATTTTGAATTTTTCACCCCCTTCATCCCCCACCATTAACACCTACGAAAAAAATATTGTCAAATTCGTGATCTACAACCTCGAAAACATACATTTTGACATATCACACATCATTATGGTCAAATTTTGAATTTTTAACCATTTTCACCCCTCAGCCCCCACCATTGACCCCTACGAAAAAAATATTGTCAAATTCGTGATCTACACCCTCAAAAACATACATTTCGACATATCACACATCATTATAGTCAAATTTTGAATTTTTCGCCCCCCTCACCCCCTCATCCCCCACCCCTACAAAAAAAATATTGTCAAATTCGTATTCTGCGACCCAAAAAACATAAATTTTGCATAAAATTGCATATTTTCGGACTTAAACGCATAAAAACAAATTTGGGGGCTTAAGGTCCACAAAAAAGGGGGAAGCGTACACCGGATTCACCTGGACACTCCAAATTCGTGTTCAGCGTATCAAAAAACCCCCACGTACCAAAATTCAGCTTGTTATCAAACTTTTCCCTATCGTCGTAATTAAAACAGTGAAAAAAAATTTGATCGCAAATCTTGGAGTCAAAACTCACATTTGCCATTCTTTGTCTGGATATTAAAGCAGAAGGGAGCTAAGGTAAAGTACCAGTTGTGGTTATACTTTTTTCAACATGCTCTGAGAAGCCCAAATTTCAATTTTTTTCAAATTTTTTTGGTTTTGTTGTGTAGTGTGACTGTTGAACTACATAATACTTGGGAGGAAAAAAAAAATCAAGAATATTTCATTTCTTAGTAGAGAATCTCAAAAACTTCCAATTATCCACTAACCGGGCCCCCTGGCCCGGTTGCGGACAAAGACTGCTCTAAATAGTACTAGATGAAATCAAAAATTCTCAAAAATATGCAGAGGTGGTTATTTCATCTTATTACTATCCAAAAACTTCCGCAGGTATGAAAAATTACATATTTGACTCGCTTTTCTACATTATTTAAACTTTCCTTCTAAAAAATTTTAAAATCTGAATTTTTATCATTTTGAAACTTCAATGCTTTTGTACATAGACTTCATGGGTGAATTTTCATGTTGTCATGAATGCAACGAAATGATTAAATGTTACAGAAAAAGGTAGAAGCGATAATTTTTTTTTTTAGCCCATAGGAACGATTATCCACAACTGGGACCCCTATCCACAACTGGTACTTTACCTTAGGTGAAAATCAGCCAACACACGGAATCGTGTGCTAGTAGCGCTATCTAATGATTCATTTTGGTATTATAAGTTTTTTCAACTGGCAACACTACTAACTCAGTTTTTCGCGTTTTTCTCAAAATCGTTTATGGTGGCAAATGTGAGTTTTGATTCTCAGCTCCTCATATGTTAGCGCCTTTCGGCTTTGTACAAGTTAATGTAGGTAAGTACCTATAGGTAATAGTCAATGTAATCACTTGAGGACATGAATCCAACGAAGCTGATACTCATAAAAGAATGTATTACAGTAAGTAATTTAATAATTACAAACTTTTTCGTCTATTTAAACAATTACTGGATCATTTTCAATAATTCATTGCCCAGTAAGAAACCCAATTCTGACTGGATTTGGTTCCCAGATGAAAATAATGTAGAAATTTCCATCGCAGTTGTTAAATTATGGCAACAAAAACTTTTGCATAAGGACTGAAGTTTCAGATGCTGAGATCGAAAAATACGCTTGCTTGAAGAATTCCGTTATACCATCGGTGAAGTAATTTCACTTTTTACAAAACAGTTGTTACCTATTTAAGTATATGCATAATAATTTAAACCTGTGAGGCAAAAGATGAACACAGAAAAGGGGATGATACTTACATGTATAATTTCATCATCAACACCAGAGGGCGCAGTAAGTAATTAACAATCACGAATTTTCTCGTCAATTTAAACAATTTTTGGATCATTTTCAACAATTTAAAGCTCGTAGAACTTCCAATTTCGATTGGGTTTGGTATCCACATGAAAATGATGTAGAACTTTGTGAAGTTATCATAAATTACATATTTTTCGGTAAAAAATTGTCCATATCTCATTATCTACTTACTGATAATGAGATCGCGATTCATTTCATTTACAGTGCTGTATTCCATATTCATTAGTTGCCATTCTCATTCCAGTTATAATTGTTACCTAATCGCGGTTTTTTTTAATTTAAAAAATAGCAAAGAACTTCCGCAATCAGATGTTCGCCCTCAATATGGTACGAGAGACAATAGTTCGACTTACAACCCAAACGGATCTACGAAATACAGAAAAAAAGTTGAAAGAAGCTGAACAACAACGAATTAAAGATCAACAAGGTCAATTCAAGAAAGATGCCGAAGAGAAGCTGAAAGTTATCAACTCGAAAAGACGGCTCTCAGAAGCGAACAAGAAGTTTGAGAGCCCCCGAAAGTGGCCATAGGTTAGTAGTTTTTGTATTACATGTAAGTAACTTTTTATTTCACTAAAGTTTTACGAGCCCTTGTCGTTTTATGCGTCCTTTAATAATATTTTCCCATATTTTGTTAAAGATTTTAAGCCTTCGAGATTTTCTCATCGTATTCTTGTCTGAGTAGGTAGGGGTCATCAACGTTTCACCTTGATAAATTCAAGGTCAAATCTCAAGTGCAAAATATGTATTTGAAAAAATATTACAAAGAAAATGTAAGTAAGTTAATTTTTTTTCTTAACAGGTTTCCCAATCCCAACCTACTGGTGGGTGGGGTAAGTTCAGTAAAGGAAATGCAACTACAGAACATTTTTTTATGCTTTGGTTGACTAGACTAGACCAAAAATTGGGTCAATTACAAGATTATTGTGTTGAATAAATGTTAGGTTAGTCGAGACTCTCTCAGACACACAGAGTAACAAATCTCCTCACTACTGAATACTAGACATGGCTAGCAGTTGATTAAGGGTGGTTTAATATTCAGTTACATTGTGTACCCCCTTTGGAATAAATGTAAATCTTGTTCAATTAAAAATTAAATTTGGGAGCACGAGGTCGAGGTCAATAATGAAATGAGAAAAATTTCTTCGGACTAGCCAATCACACCATTTTGTTTACTACTATTCAGATCTGACAACTGATTTATTTTCCAGAAAAATCTCAAAGCAATCTTATAGGTTCAAAATTCAAATGCAGTTCTGCAACATTACTTTTTTCAAACTACCAACCCCATTTTTTGAAGTGAAACCTCAATTTTATAATTTGAATTAGAATTAAAATCACTAAATATTCAAGTTTTTAATACTACAGCATTCTCAAATATCTGTAGACTTGAAAAATAGATTTTTGTGCTGGCTGACTTCCAAAAGCGTCTCAAAAAATCCATTAAATTTGTTGGGAAAATGAAAATCAAACAATAATGCCAACGTATTTATTTCCTGTTCGTAGTTGGTTATCCATTTTTTTTAATTTATTTTTTTTTAGTTTAAATTTTCGTTTGAAGTACGTCATTGCTTTTCGTTGTTATTCGAGTAGATCACATTGTAAATCTCACGATCAATTTATCTGCTCGTATGTTGAAATAACGTGTTTATTTTCAAGTCCATTGAACTCGATCCATAAATATTTTAATCGTGGATATTTTTATTCACAAAAATAAAAAGTTGTCTATTCGTTGATCCATTTTGAGTACTTACTTTGAGTCGACCTTTTGTGCCGATTCCTCAACAAGAAGGTAGTTTTTCGTTATTTGGAGAGAAAAGGTGATACTTTTGCTCCCGCTTCTGATTTTTGGAAGTAAATACTGTCAGTTTTCTCCCTCATAACGAAAAATATATTATTCAACCAGGGAGTAAGAGTGATTTTCGACGATTTTGAATCATTTCCCTCGCTTCGCTCGGGCAATAAACCTCAAAATTCGTCGGAAATCACTTTTACTCCCTAGTTGAATGAACTATGTAGGTACTATTTTTGGTCAAAATAGCAAGATTTGTTGACATGTAAGATCCTTAATTTTTTTATTATCAATATACGTGAGATTTATATACAAATTTAATTTCTCGTTTAATGTAAGTAGAATTAATGTTATAGTTGAACTCAATTTGATCACATTGCCAATTTTCGAGTATGAATGCAAAAGTAAGGAGGACCTGTGGGATGCGATGGCCCGCAATTTACACCCATAAGGAAATGTAATGAGCTAATCTTAACTTATTTACACCATGTACATGTCCGGTAGATACATCAAATAAGAGAAGACTGTGTGGGTGTGTGCTCAACTGTTTATGAATTGACAGGAAAATTTCGTTTTCAAAATAACTTCAAAACGAAAACAAACAAAGGCAGGAGATAAGAGAGTATCAAGACTATATCAAGAGTTCAAGACCAAAAAAAACTTTCATGAGAGAAGGCGCTACAGTAAGTAATTAACAATCACGAATTTTCTCGTCAATTTAAACAATTTTTGAATCATTTTTAATAATTTAAAGCTCTGTAAAACTTCCAATTTCGATTGGGTTTGGTACCTACCCACATAAAAATAATGTAAGTACCTATAAAAATTGCAGAAGTAATCATGAATTACAAATTTTTCGGTTAAAAAATTGCTTACGTAGTATACATTGAAACATTTCGGGGAAGTTAGATGCCTAGTTCCCGAGCAAAACATGTTCTATTATTAAGTAAACTAAAATTAGAATTATAAACATTCTATGTACATTCAGGTCACATGACGTTGAGCATACCACAGCATATTCAAATATCATAAATTAACAAGATCTGATTACCATAACCAGAAAAATTTCAGGGTAATAACAGTAATTACAAAATGAAAAGTATTTTTTTGTGCTGGCTGACTCCCAAAAGCTTCTCAAAAAATTCGTTAAAATTCTTGATTTTATATATTTAAAGTTTGTAAATCTGACATTATACTTATCAAGAATGTAAGTATGTAGCTGGTAATGATAGAAAAAATTATTCGTGAATAGAAATCTTCATAGGAAAGGAGTGATTTGAAAAATAAAATGAGTATTTGAGGGGTAGGAAAAAATCGAGGGTGGTGTGGCTTTATTTTTCAAAAAAAAAAATTATGTTTTATCAATATGACTCATGTGCTTTATTAAAATCGCTCGAGTAGTTTTTGAATGATTGAATTTTTGAGAAAAAGTGACTTTACTCAAGAACTACATAGGTACTCAATCTCATGGTCTGAATCTTTGGGGATCCCACCCAAGTTTGGCAGAGTTGGCTCAAAAAGGCATTTTCACCCATCTCGTCATTCTATGCCCTTTCAATTCACAATTTTTACAAATTGACCATATTTTTATATTTCGTACAAAAAAGTACTCCAGTAAAATTCTCTTGAATGCCAGAGTTTACAAGTTACCTATACAATCAATAAGGTAGTGAGGAGCGGATTTATGCATAAGCTCTATAGGCTAAGCTTGGGGGGGGGGGACAAAATGACTTCACTTTGTCATTTTTAGTGTGTGGTGCACTTGCTGTATGAATCAATTGCAGCAACATGTTATTTCAATTTTTGTTTCGAACATTTTGTAACCTACAACACGAAATTTTTTTCTTTATTACCAGATTAAGTAAGTACTAATTTTTGTTTTTTGTTTTTTTTTCAATTACCAGAAAATTAGTCATTTTTGTTTTGATTTATTTTTATTTTTTATTCTTTTGTTTTATTACCAGAAGATCAGTCATTTTCATTTTGGTTTGTTTTTGAGTTTTTTTCCTTCTTTTTTGTTATTACTAGTAGATTACTTTCATTTTATTTAGTTTTTTTAAGACAAAATAAACCATTAGAAGAATTTGATTCAATTTTGTTTTATATTTGTGTATTCCAGTATTGCATGGGCAAAATTGGAGGAACGTTACCGTTGATTTTATTAACATTATTATCAAAAATACTAGGTAGGTAGAGGTACCTAATATTTGAAACCTTTTTCTATATTATGTTATGTTAACGTGAAGATTTTTTTTTTATTTGAATTTTATTCAAACTAAAACAAATTTTTTCTCATAATTCACAAAATTTTTTAAATCATTTTTTTTTTTTCATTTTATTGGGGCTGGAAATGAATGGAAGAATAATGTTATTCTTTTCCGTTCAATTTTTCTATTCTACAAACATTCCATTCGCATTCTGGAAACTCTTTTAAATGTCCCATGTCTCAATTTTATTTCCGTTACAATTCCAAGTTTCCATTCTTCCGCCATTCTGATTTTCCATTCCATAAACATCGACCTTATATACTTGTTAATATGGGATGGCGTTTAAAAACAAAATAATATTGACGTTCACTTTGCTACAGACAATCATTGTTTGGAGGACGTTCGTGTGTCAGATTATTTTCGCTTTTCTGGTACCATTGGGTAAAAATAGAGTGCATATGGAGACAGGAGAAGGAGATTGTGGTAAGGATGGTATAGGTGTGTTGGTGGAGAGGGAGGAAAAAATGGAGAAAATCCCCACATGAACCGAGCGTGGTGTTTTACATTGTTTGCAAGTTGTCCAATATGTAGTAAGTATGGTGGGAATCCAACAATCATGCAACGACACGTAGCAGACACACGTGGTTTAGATGGCTACCTATATTACAAAAAACGTGATACCTACCTCTACAATTTAGCAAACCAATTTTGAATCTACAACATATTATAGTCAACGAGTACAGAAATTTCGCGAATGAAAACTCAAATCATAGGGTTATCGAATCCATAATCAACAATGAAATCCATTTTTTTTTTGAGTAAGTAAGTAACTTTTTTAGTTTAAATTTTCATTTGAAGTCATTGCTTTGTTGTTATTCGAGTAGATCATATCGTAAGTCTCACGATCAGTTTATTTATGTTGAAATACACTGTTTATTTTCAAGTGCATTAAACTCTACTTATAAATATGTATTTTGATTATGGATATTTTTATTCACAAAAATAAAAAGCTATTTATTTTGTTTATTCATTTTGAATATTTTTTTGCAAAAAATGTCATCCTCCAACCCTTGAATGCAGTATCATCCGCTTGGCTTGGATCCAAATGAAAGCTCGATAGCATTTTTGAAATCAGCGTCCTCGAAAACCTACATTTCAATATACGAGTCGATTTTTTCGTGAAAAATAGACCCAACCCCCTGTATGGTCTCACCCCCACGGGGCTGGAATTGTAAGGTGGCATTATGGCCTCACTGTCCTCTCAGTGCATCTTATAACGATTCCTAAGTTGGGGAAGATCCTATAGGACTTGGTAAATCCATCCTTTAGGTCTTGACAACTTATGGATCGTTTGATTTATTAAGGTAAAGTGTAGGTACTTGCGAATTCGAATATTATCGAATACCATTTGGGTGGTCCGGATAATATTCCATCACACCGGGGGGGTCCGCGCCAATATTATAATATGGGCGGAGAATTCGCACAATTACATCTATTTTTTGATTGGTTAGAATATTTCCCCCATCTCTTGGTAAAAGTAGCGCGAGCCTATCAGCTTTCGAGATCGATTTAGGAACTTTTAGGTGCTTTAGGTACAACTTTAGCTAGGTTCGATCTCGAAATCACTTCTTGTTCGTTCGTCGAGTTGTAGATACGTGAGTGTAGTATAGACCAATACTTAGGCGATCTATGAATCGGTGGACTTGAGCATTTGGTCCGTTTTCCTTCGACCTAATCGTTTGAAAACGTATTCTTATCTCCTTTCTACCTTTTTTAGGGTTCGGTTAATTAGTATTTTCATTGGTTAATTTGTGGCTTAATATAGCAATCTACCACTTCATCTTAGTTGCCCTGTCGTGGAATTGTGTTTTATTAAGTTCTCATTGGTGAATTAGTGGTGAATTTACGTGATTAGGCGGTCGAGCATAGTGTCTCTGTTCTAATTACGCTTTCTGGTAAAATCTTAAATTGGTGAATGTATATATTTGAAGAAAACCTTATAATTAAGAGAATGTAATTTGTTACACCGATTACATTGGAGAAACTAACGAATGTGTTATTATTCCGCGAAAGTGGGCCTAATTGATACATTAGTTGGTATTTTATGTTGACGTATTCGACGCTATCGTAATAGCCGCAGGGCTAGCAAGGGGTAAGTGCGAATTAGTTCCTTCTTGATATTGCAAAGAGTCGTATAAGACTTCTGGCAATCTTTCACCCGCTAAGGAATATTTCTCATCCCCTACACTATTACCTTACGTGCCCGTATACACTCTAACAGAATCAACAAAATAATTGCAAATTACATTTTGCCAATAAATCCCTACAGTAGGTAAGTAATTAACAATCCTAAATTTTCTCGTCAATTTAAACAACTTCGGATAAAGCTCTGTAAAACTTCCAATTTCAATTGGGTATGGTACCCACATGAAAATAATGTAGAAATTACAGAAGATAATCATGAATTACACTACAAATTATTCTGCAAAAAACTGCGTATTTTGAAATATTTTGGGAAAATTTACATGCCTAGCTCCCCAGCAAAACATGTTCTATTATTAAATTAAAATTTGAATTAAAAACATTTAGGTACTTAATATTCAAGTCTCATAATTGAGTATACTACAGCATATACTCAAATATCTGAAGAACAAGATTTGATTACTGTAACCAGAATTTCAGTGTAGGTAATAATAGTATCCACCAAAAAATTCTCCGAAAAAGAATTGTACACCCCGCCCTTATAAGGGGAAAGAATGCAAATATTTTAGTAATAAAATGTTGTGATATAATTTTGAAAACCGCCCCCTAAAGTTCAACCAAATTTTTAAGGCTTTTCCTCCGAAGTCAAAATTATAAGGTAATTCTGAAACACCTTCTTTTTAACATAATTTTTAATCAAAATAAGCTTTCAATTATCAATACAAAACTATTAAATGTGTAGGTTCAACAACAAAAATTAAAAAAAAAAAAAAAAAAAATAGGACAGATACAGAGTTTGAAGAAGCTTGTTAATCTAATCTGAACGTTGAACTGTGTCTACCCCAATTTTTTTAGAAATTTTTTTGTTGTTGAACCCAAACACTTAATAATTTTGTACTAATAATGAGTCTAAAAAAAATTTGGGTGGACATAGAATTCGAAGAAGCTGGTTAATATAGCATAACCTGAACGTTGAACGTGTCCGCCCAAATTTTTTTTAGACCAATTATTAGTACATTTCCTGTAACTTTCAAAATTGAGCTATTTTGGGTCAAATTCCGAGATTTTGAAAAAATGTTAAAATCAAGTTTTCACGATTTCAACGAAATAAAATCTCAGAATTTTACCCAAAATTGCTCAATTTTGAAAGTTACAGGAAAAATGAAATGAAAAATTATCGAGCACTTGCTAGTGTATTTCAAATGTAAATTCTTCAATTTATTAAAAAAAATATGCATAAGCGCCTTTTTTAGGGGTGCCTAAAGTGAGGGGCTCTAAAAAAGGGGTTTAAAATTACGAATATTGGGTGTGCGTAATTAAACTTTTTCATCTACATAGATAATCGAATATATACCTCAAGACGTTATGTTTGGCGCAAATCGTAGGTTCCTAGTTTTCCCAGGGGTTCCCAAAATCTCGAAATTACGAAAAATTGGAAAATTGAATTTTTGAGTACCAGCGGAAAATTTTATTGAGCTCAAAATTTGGTAGGATGGGGGTCTTTCAGGTACTTATAAACGGTAAAAAGCTTTTTAGCGGGGTTCAAAGGGGTAGGTTCAAAATGGTGGTTTCAAAATTTTCAAAAAATCACCCCCCCCCCATTTTTGCCCTCCGAGGGTCGAAAATAAGAAAATCACCTCGCATAACGTTTATCGGCTTCAAACATATATTTTACGCTAAAAAAGTTTTTGAAAATAACACTCAGTGGTTCCAAAAATTATTTTCTTATTCGCAACTTTGAGAACCCCAGGAGCCCAAAAAATGGCGATTTCGGGTTAACTAACCACGGATTCGTATATCGGACATTTATTACAACATTTTTAGAGTGATGGAGTCGAAAACTAGGTGGGGCCAAAAAATGGCAACTCCTCCTTTTAACCTCCCCTTGGAAGCCCATTTTGGAGTTTCGCTTTGACGTCAACGAGGGTACAATAGAGAAACTTGCGCGTGAAAAATTTTAGATCCACACCCCCTTTTTTGGGGACCCCCCCCCATTTCTGAAATTTCAATAACACTTTTCTCAGTCCTATTTTAACCGATTTTGAAAAATTTTCAGTATGCCATGTATATCCTCATTAGGTATCCCCAACAAAATGTTCAACCCCCTACCCTCATATTCACCCCTCAAAACGTTTTTTTTTTCATTTTTTTATGCCTATTTAACAATCAAGATTGCAAGGTACAATTTTGTTAAGTGATTTTTAAAAAATAAACATCATTTTCAGAAAAAGGCATAGGTGAACTACCACGATGAAAATTTTCAAATTACATTATACGTTATTCTTATTCCTGACGACGTTAATGATAATGCCCAACGCGACAAACGCCGATAGTTTAGAAGAAACTAACACCGATCCAACGGAAGCCGAGCCAGTAAATAATCAAACTGTCAACCAGATTAATTCCAAGGGAGACAACAACGTTAATTCCTAGAAACACGTAAATATAAAGTCAAACAAGAACAGCAATAATAATAATAATAATAATAATAATAATAATAAACTTTAAAAAAACCTGTCCCGTAAAATCCGCTGAAAAAACCCCGACAAGCTCCAGCTGGAGTGTGCCTACATGGGTACAATATTTTAATATTAATGATCGTCATTTTTTTGTTAATCGTCCTAATGGCGATCATTGATAAACACTATGATTTAAATGTCTGGTATACGATTTTGGCCTACATTATCGCATTTAGAAACCAGCGAAGAATTCGTCAATTAGAAGCCAATTAAAAATACCTGTCAAAATTATTTCATTTTAAGAAGTACAAATTCTTTAAATTTGTGCATTAACGCAATTCTCTTTTCTCTAATTTTCCTTTCGTTTCCCTTCGATTATTTATTATTTTTTTCGAAAGCAAAAAATTTGCTATTTAACGTAAATTTTTTTTTATTATTCGATTCTTTTTTTTCTAAAACCCACGATTCATTTTTATTATCAATTAGTTTTCATTTCATTAGGTCCCAATTGTCATATTTTCTTTATTTTTATATGTTTTTCATTTTTCTATTATTAGATAACCGAGAGTAAGGAGAAGTACAGTTTCAGGATTCGTGTGAATTCTGAAACAATTCGACTGTCAAATTTTTTTTCATTTTTAATTCTTTTTGAAAAAACTTTTCTTTTCGTTTTATATTCACGGAATGTGAATTTGCCTAGATTTATTCATTTAGTTTTATTTACCTTAATTGCTATCGCATTGGACCAGAATTTTTTTTATTTTTTTTATTTATATAAGTAAGTATGTTTTCATTTTTTAAGATGCGTCAATGTTATTTGACAGTACCTAATTCTGATTCCCGAATACGAATTCTGCGACCTTGAAAATTCAACTCTTGTTATACATCTTTCATTTTCATTTTCCCTGCATTACTATAGATGGTTACCACTTCAAGTCAATACATATAATGTACTCGTACAATAAATAAAACGCACACACTCATGATGGCAGACGAGATGCCAGAAATGAAAGTAAGTAATCTGTAATACTGATACTTACAATTATTGTCACAAATGTAGTACTCGTGAATGTAATTTAGGTATGGAGGATTGGAGGGGATATCTGGCATTCACTCACTGAATCCTAATCATAATGTCAACTGTAAAAACAGAGCTGCATCCAAACAATGTTGTCAACAACCACATCAAAGTTGAATATCATTGATACCGCGACCTTCTTAATTCACTTAGGCAAATTATGAAGACACCAATAAAAACATCTTAATCAATGTGTATCACTCACTCACCTACCAGCAAATCATCTATGAAAAAATCAACGTTTCTTATGTAAACATATTGTTTGTATTGTTAATACGTACCTATTATGAATAGTCATTAGTCATGTCTTTCGTAAGTTATATTTTTTCGTTCTAATTACTAATTATTATAAAATGTACGAGTACCATTGATTTTTTTGTTATCTAATAATACATTTTTTTCGAAAATTGTAAAAATCATCTTTTTTAGAAATTAACAGATCAATCTCGTCAATTTAAACAATTTTTGGACCATTTTTAACAATTTAAAGCTCTGTAGAACTTCCAATTTCGATTGGGTTTGGTAGGTACCCACAAGAAAATTATGTAGAAATTCGTGAAGTTATCATAAATTAAAGAAAATATATTTATGCCGTATAAGGTCTTGCTACAAAAAAAAAGCTTTACCGGATTTTTGATTTTCGAACATTCAAGCGCATACGGAAGATTTTTGTTTGTAACATATTTTAAAACTCGGAGCGCGCGACGCTGACGTTACTCCACCACGTAATCGTGGCTCGGAACAGTGTTCGCGCGGATGTATGTAGGATCAATCCTATTCAACTCAGCTTGCGGATTTCTGAAGTGTAAAAGTAGTTCAACGATTCTATATTTTGCAGGTACATAAGGTAACTTTTTAAACACCACTAATCAATTAGTTTTCATTATTAATTTATTATGCATTTGCAGTGTTAATCTTTTCCCTTGGCTTCATTACAGGTGCACTGTACATTATCGGATCAGCGGTATGGCAGTATGGCTGAATATTATAAAGAATTATCCATCGCGAGACGAAACAATAATATGTAAACTCGAATTGGAGTACATACTGCAAGGAACAGCAGTAAAGGTAGATACTTAGCTATAAAAATGTCATATTTTTAATATTCGTAGGTAGGTATTCTACAGAAAAATAATAGGTTTACTTTTAAAGCAAGGTGAATTAAATAGATATTTATATGGGGGGGGGGGTGTAAACTAAGTTCACATTCGTATTCAGCGACCTCAAAAACATACCCTTCGATATATCACTCGACTTTTTGTGATTTTTTTGAAGTTTTAGCCCCCTTTTTGGGGCACAGCGGGACATTGAGGGGTTGGATCCAAAAAATAAGTTCATATTCATACTCAGCGACCTCAAAAACATACTATTTGATATGTCGCACGTCAAGATTCGTTTTTCAAAACATTATTCAGTTGCGTGTTACTTGAAAAATCCAGCAACCCCCACCAACCCCTGAGGAGGATTGACGACCAATCAACGGTGGTTTGATTAGTAGTTGGGCGAGTAGAGTTTGTAAAAAAAATTTGAGCGAGAACGAAACTTCGATTAATTTATTGGACTGACCTTTTTTGAAACACCCACTCTTTCCCCTCTATTTTTATACCCCCCCCCCTAGGAGGTGGGTACCGAGCGTAGTATCAAATTATCGAGAATTTGAAGGGGAACATTTTTCGTTATGGTATTTTTTCTCAAAAACCTAATACTTATGTATTAACGGAGTGTAACGTAAAAAACGTGAATCGGAACCGGTTTTAGCCCTCTGAAAAATTTTCCTCCAGGGGTAGAAGAGTCGGTTTTTTTCTGGTAGTTCAGCGGGTCCATCCGAAAACATTCACGAAGAAAAAATTGATGTGCCCATTTTTTCCTTTTCGCCCCTGCTTTTTACGGTATTTTCCCGCTCTATCGTGTTCTTGCCTGAGTAGTGAGTAGGTAGGAGTAATCAAAGTTTCACTTTGATAAATTCAAGGTTATTAAATCTCATGTGCAAAATTATTTTTCTTTTATACATTTCTATACTCATCCATTGAACTAATTTTTTTTCATTTTTCGTCTATCTACAATTTCAGATTTTTATGTATTTCCCTATTTATCCCTAGCAAAAAAATCATAGATTAGTAGTACTGCAGTAGTACTTCGTCAGTACTTCTTTCAAAGTCATGTACCATTTTGTTTAGTAGTTCAGTATTACAGTACACTGGAAGTAGTACTGGTATTGTACTTGAGTAGTACTGCAGTAGTACTTCAATACTATTTATGCTCTAGGAGTACTGAAGTTCAGTAGTTAATAGTACTGTGGTAATACTGCACTAGTACTGTGCAGTACTACTTGAAAAGTTCAAATTGTTACTACTGGCAGTACTACTATTTTTTTGCATGGGATATAACTGAGTATACACTATTATGCTGTCCATCCGTTACCTGCTCAGACGACGTTATACATGGCGTGGTTCTCATATTTAATGTAACTCTCGTAAATGTCAAATGTATAGTAAGATGCAAGTCTATTCTTCAGTACAAATACACTCGGTGGCGGCCACCTAATTCGCATAATCTCGTGATACGAAAAAGACCCGACGAGTAACCAAATCCAAAAAAGACATTGAAACGGGAGATTATCAAAGAAATACTTAGAAATGGATTCACAGTGTACACTTTGACTGATGACATAATGAAGATATATACATTATGTAGAATCACCAGTGATATCATACATAAAAGCTTCTACGAACGAATTTGGAACTTCACAAAAACATTAATTCCAAGATAACGTCGTTACCCAGGAAAAGCCTTCCAAATTCTCAAATAAAGATACTCCGTATCATCGCTAAATTCATAAAATGTAACAAAATATAGGTTATGTAATGTATCGATGAAAATAATTCAAATTAAAACAACGCTTTTTTTACAATTTTTTGTCTTTTTTCGAGAAAAAAGCACTTTATTGTCGATAGAGCACTTGCCTAACCTTCCCCCTCCCCCCCACGACAAATTTCATCGTTTTAAAATTTACCGATTGCCGGCCACTTGAATTTTCAATATTTGTACGCCATGGGCTGTCGCTTTTCGAATAGAGAGGGGAAAATAAATTACAAGCAGATTTACTTGAGAATTTTTTCAGCAGTTTGGGTGTTATCCATAGATAAACCAACTTATATATATCGTTTACGAAAGAAAATTTAAAGTAGGTAATTTTTCTTGAAAGCTTAATTTCGGGCGCAATCGAATTACAAATACATAATCTGTACCAAACCTATTTCTATAGTTTGCTGAAGAGTTAAAATTTATAGAAATTTATTGACTAAGAAATTCGTATCGCATCCCATAATACGATATCGAATTTTGTCGTTGAATCTCTCTTTCTGAATGACGAGAACGGCTCAATTTCTAACGATAATGTTTTTTTATCGATAAGCGATTTTTTAACCTATTTATTTGTTCCTCGAACACTTACACCAAAATGAAAAATAACGTGTTGCAGTAGGTAAGTATAATTATGTATCCGAACTACATGTTGAAGTTTTCAAATCTATTATTAATTTTGTTTAAAATCTAACTATTAATACACAACAGTTGGAGCCTTTGTCTCCCTTTTGCGCCGATTGTACGGACGTTTTTGATTTTTGCGGATGAATTTTGACATGTAGACATATCAGTCACTGTGCGAATGCCATTGAATCTTTTTGAAAATTTACATTTTTCCAAAAAAATTGTAATTAAAAAATGTTTGGATTTTGGAATTGAGAGAATGTTTTGGTTTTCGATCACGAAAATAGATCCGCAGTACCTCTATCATTTTGAAACCTTGGAAACATCAACGAAACTTGGTTGATATTTATTTGTGTGACGTCATACAAAGGCATTTTTTTCGTTTTTGAAAAGATAGAAAGAAAGGTTGATGAGATTTTGAATTTTGTTGAATCTCGAATGAGACATACCCTATGATAGGTAGGTATTTTCATTTGAAACATTGAAACCATTGTGTTTTTTACTTTTTTTTTACTATAGGGAATGGGAATGAATATATACTCAAGTCAATACTTATCAATTCATCTCAAATTAGTCAAATTTAATATAAAACAATGGCAATAAAAAAAAAAACATAAACTTTTCTATAACAGATTGGACAACTGGAAAGAATTGATAATTGGCCCATTTATGCTCAGGTTAAGGACTCTACTTCAGATTTTTTGATTTTGGTGAAGGTTACTGAATAAAATTTTTTTCTACAAGTACCTACGTATGAAAGTTTTTGGGCCAACTCAGGTTACGGTAAGGCTAAAAATTCCAACTCGCATCCCTGGTAAATATAATTATCAACGGAAACATGACATAAATCTATTTTTCAGTGCACTTCACTCACTGGCCAAGTGGTCACCTTTTTCTCCTGAGCACTGAGCAGTTTTCAGCACAAAGTCATTTTTATAAGAAGGATCGCAAACGCAGATCTTCAAAAAATTGTATTATATGTATCATTGTATCAAAGGCAGGAAGATAAAAATTGCCTTATTGATGGTATAAGAAAATTATGGGATCCAGGTCCAGCTATACATAGAATAGATGGATTTTGAGCGAAAAAAAATCAAACTTCTGCAATTCTCTACTTGGAAAGTTTTTATCCATTCTCTTGCATATAGCCAAGTGCAAGAGTATTTTGTTTAAATTAATCAAATTAACAGAAATGAAGAATTTGATTGACACGAAATTCATTTCTATTTTTACAATGACGTCATCAAACGTTACATTTTTATGTAGCAATTGTTGCGGAATCCTCCGCAACTGGCCGACTTGTATAATTAATTATAATAATTATACGTCTTATTCCTCATGTCAACGTACGTATTTCCTGTTTTTTTTAGATTATTTTTTCCAATTTCTGAAATCTTCTTTTTCCAAAGAAAAAATAATAATTAATAGGTAGGTATACATTTAAATCAATAATTTTTTTCATTTTTTTTTAAAATTAAATAATTTGTTTTTATAAAAAACCAATAAAAATATTAATCTTGTTAATACATTATAAATTTCTGCGATCAAAAATGTAAGTGAGCACTTTATTTCAACCAATTTTCTAGGGTAAGTATCTCATTACTTTTCATCACACTGTGAATTAAATAAGTACAACTGCAATGTTCTGCAATGGAATGTGACTGATGCAGATTATCTGTTGTACATAATATATTTGTAAGTAACTGTAAGATAAGATAAATAAAATCAAAATGTAGAACATCCAAATGATGTGGTTGCAGTTTTTGGGGCATTTCCTCAAATGTCAAATTATTTGTGTTCGTGAAAGATTTTCTATTACACATGATAAAAATCTAAACCTACCAGATACAGTGATATAAAATTATAATCACATCAGAAAAATGTTTCACCGACGCGATTAATCCTATATACCTATCTGAGGCAATTCTACAAAAAATGCATCCACATCAATAGAATGCCCTAAATTTTGAATCGATAAGATTAAGTATATTGTATCAAATAGAAGCAGACATTAATTTGTCAAATTTGTTGCAACAGCAACTGGCAAATGAGTTGATGGATATCAACACTTCAACATCACAACTGCAACAGCAGCAACAAACTTTCAACATTTTGCAAAGAGATGCTTACGACTTGCTGATGGATGACACCAGTAAGTATTTTTCTTGAACGTTTACATGTAATAAAAGAAACTCCTTTTCTATCATACATCAATGAGGCCCATAAAATACTAACATTAGCTGGCATTGATCCTGAAAAAGCAGTAAAGATGTTCACACCAAGGTTCATTGGTCATATGGCACATGGGACAGTATTGTGTGTCAGGGAATTTTCTCGAATAGCTATATCATTGGCTAGATACTTCTTCGAACTAAATATAAGCTGCCATCAGAGCAAACTATTGACTTATTATTATTACCTTATGAAAAGTACGATCGACAAAGATACGTCAGTTTAATTATAAGGAAGTAGATACAGTAAGTAAGTTTTTTCAACAATATTGCAATGTTAGAGTGTAGAAATTTGTTTAGTACTGGTTTTAAAGTGAGGCAGCTTCTTTTGCCAAAAAAATTTTCATCGGGTGAGAATAGCGTTGTGTTTTCAAAGTTTCAAACACTAAACATATCCTTAAAGTAAGTTTTTTCAACAATTGTAATGTTACGTATAAAGGTGTAGTAATTAGTTTGGTGCTGGTACTGGTTGAAGTGAGGCTGCTTCTTTTGCCAGAAAGTTTTCATCGTGTGAAAATACCATGTGTTTTCAATGTATCAAACACTAGATAACATGGAGTTTTTAAATAGGATTGTGTTTTTCAAGTTTCAGAAACTTCATCTTAGTTGATGAACTTAATGCAAGTCCGAAGGCCTCCACATTGTTCTGTACCTACTCCGCACAGCACCAGACTCATTCGCTTCAGCCTTCTTAACTGCGTTCAATCAACTTGCAGTTTTGCTCTCTGTACCGCATTCAAGCAGCACAGCACCAGTTTTACTGCCAGATTCGGCCACAGAAGGCCTCGACTCAATTTCACACTCGCTCAACGGACACCTTGAACACCTCTGAGTGCTCAGTACACGTACGGTGATCCGCGCTCCTCGCTTCCTCAGACAGTTTTGGGCAAGGAGGCCCAACGCATTGATTTAGAAACACATCGCGCAGTTCAGGCAGACGCTTTAGGGGCTCTGTTTGCCCATTCATCTCGTCAATCAGAGAGGTCATGGACCTCTACTCGCATTCGCGCATACTGCGCCAAGCCATTCCAGCAAGTCGTATTTCATTCAGTATTGTGGTTGTAGAAAGCGAATTCCTTCCTTCCTCCAGGGTAGTTTATTCGTTTTTTGTTAAGTCACATTTCGGTTCAGTTTGTTAACATTTGGTTCTAGTTTTTATACCTCGCTTTTTAGCGATTTCGAGTATTAAAATGTAGAAAATGATTTCGTATTGGTTTTTTATTTTGATCCCCAGTTTCCTTACTAACAGTAGATAACGTTATTAGAGTGTAGAAATTTGTTTGGTAGGTACTGGTTGATGTGAGGCTGCATGCTTCTTTTGCCAGGAAGTTTTCGTCGTGTGAGAATTCCATCGTGTTTTCAAAGTTTCAAACACTAATGGCGTTTTTATAAATAGTATCGTGTTTTTCAAGTTTCAGGAACAGTATATATTTTTTTCATCGTGTTCTTTCCCATGATACTTGATGAACGTAATGCAAGCACATATTTTTTCAGAAATAAACTTCCCTGGCATGAACGTCCTGAAGACAGATTTTTTAGAAATTTTTATCATAAGGGAGAAGCCTCCCATGCCTCCCTCCCCGTCGCTTTGCCACTGGTCGTTATTTGCATCTGTTTTAATTTCAGATTGGTTAAGTCTTGGTTTGAAGAAAGGCGCCGAGTTTGCCGAACAAGCTTTTTCTAAAGCTGAAAGCATCATTTCAAAAGCTGTGTCAACACTTGTTTTAGTAGCTATAGATTTTAACTTTTATACCTTTTAGTAAGTAACTTTTTGTGCTTTTTTTTTGTGTCTTTTAATGATAATTTATTGTCTTTTGCTTTCAACAATGCCCTTGTCGTTTTATGTGTCCTTTAATCATTTCTTCTCATACATATCTTGTTAATAATATTGTAGTCTCCGAGATTTTTTCATTGTGTTCTTGTCTAAGTAGGAGGCGAGAACGGCTCGTTTTCTAACGTTAATGTTTTTTATCGATAAGCGATTTTTTAACCTAGGTATACATTTATTTGTTCCTTGAACAATTACACCAAAATGAAAAATAACGCGTTGCAGGTAAGTATAATTATGTATTATCCAAACTACATGTTGAAGTTTTCAAATCTATTATTAATTTTGTTAAAATATAATTAATTATAATATGTATAATTATACGTCTTATTGCTCATGTCAACGTATTTCCTGTTTTTTAGATTATTTTTTCTAATTTATGAAATCTTCTTTTATTAAATCAATATTTTTTTTTTTATTTTTTTTAAATTAAATGATTTGAAGAGTGATATTCCAAAACTCGCTTTGTCCATTTTTATCAAAGTTGGGTTTTCAGTGGTACCTGGTAGATGAAGTATTAACTCACATTCCTACATCATCAACCTACCGAAATGAGGTGTTAAACTCACCTAAATAGCCAATTCACTAAAAATTTAAAAAAAAATAATGTTCCAAAACGCGCTTTGTCCATTTTTATTGAAATTTTTTTCAGCAGTATTTAGTGGATGAAGTATATACCTACACTCCTACATCATAAATCCACCCAAATAAAGTGCTAAACTCGCCTAAAAAGCCAATTTACCCGTTTAAAAGGAAACTGTTTTTCCTCTCTCCTGAAAAGTTGTGAAAATGGACAAAGCGAGTTTTGGAATATCACTCTTCATTTGTTTTTATAAAAAACCAACTTAAAAATATAAATCTAATTAATACATTATAATTATTTTAAATGGTTGATTATCAAGATTTCACACACGCACTGGAAAATTTACCGAGACGATAAAAAAAAGAACAAAAATGTTTAAGAATTGCGCATGGTCAAAAAAAGTGGATTCACATGCACTAATATTTGAAAAACACTTTCGATCCCATCCGAGAGAATAATCAATGTCACAATGTGAAGTGAGCACTCAAATGTCAAATTACTTGTGTTTGTGAAAGATTTTCTATACACAGGACAAAAATCTAAACCCACCAGTTACAGTGATATAAAATTTTAATCATATCAGAAAAATGTTTCACTGACGCGATTAATCCTATTATCTGGGGCAATTCCTCAAAAAATGCACCCAGATCAATAGAATGCCATAAATTTTGAATCAATAAGATTAAGTATATTGTATCAAATAGAAGCAGGCATTAATCTGTCAGATTTGTTGCAACAGCAACTGGCAAATGAGTTGATGGATATCAACACTTCAACATCACAACAAACTTTCAACATTTCGCAAAGAGATGCTTACGACCCATTTTTCTTGACCATTTACAAATGAAGTAAGTAAGTTTTTTCAACAATATTGCAATGTTAGAGTGTAGAAATTTGTTTAGTACTGGTTAAAGTGAGGCAGCTTATTTTGCCAAAAAAATTTTCATCGGGTGAGAATAGCGTTGTGTTTTCAAAGTTTCAAACACTAAACATATCCTTAAAGTAAGTTTTTTCAACAATTGTAATGTTACGTATAAAGGTGTAGTAATTAGTTTGGTGCTGGTACTGGTTGAAGTGAGGCTGCTTCTTTTGCCAGAAAGTTTTCATCGTGTGAAAATACCATTGTGTTTTCAATGTATCAAACACTAGGTATAACATGGAGTTTTTAAATATGATTATGTTTTTTAAGTTTCAGAAACTTTATCAGCTTAGTTGATGAACTTAATGCAAGTCCAAATCACCGACATATTCTTTCAGAAAAAAAACTTCCATAACATAAACGTCCTTGAGATGGATTTTTTATAAATTTTTATAAATAGTTGAATAATATATTTTTCGTTATGAGGGAGAAAAACGCCAGTAACTGTGCATTAACTTGAAAAACGTCAAATTGGGAGGCTTTCATCTCAAAAAAATCACGATTTTTTTACAGAATCAGCGACAAGAAGTTCACTTTATTCAAAAATAACTCAAGTCTGACTTTTTTTCATCAAAGATCGTCAAAAAATCTGTCTTTCTCGACAAAAACTGTCTGAAAAAAGACGTCATTGTCGTTTTTCCCCAGATTTGTCAAAAAAACCTGATTTCTGCAAAAATAGTCAAAAATGAGGTAATTTTTCACCGAAGTTGCCACAGATTGTGAGTATCGATTTTTTTCCAAAATTGTTAAAAAGATTTAATTCTTCATCCCCAAAGACCGATTTTTTTTAAAAATCGCTAAAATGCTCTGAGTTTTCTTCAAAGTTGCCAAAACGTTTCGATATTTTCAAAAAGAGTAGAACTGTTTCGGAACTGACAGAATGCTTTGATTGCTCGTATTTGTCAAAGTTACGCTAAAAGAGTCTCATCTAGGTATGTACCTAGGTTACAGTTTGAATTTAGCGGAATTTTATTCGTCATCTGAAATGGATTTGCAGCAGATTGAATAAAAGCTGTGGAACCAAGAATCTGTTGACCGAGCGTTCGTTAGTATGATAATTACGTATTATTTACATGTGTAACAATTCAACAAATAAGTATGTACCTAGGTACTCGATTTTTAAAAATTGAATTCAAATTGCTCTCTTTCTATAAAAAATTTACAATTTTCCCTTGTTAAATTACCCTATTCTGCTGTTTTTTCCTCGCTAACAAATCTTATACAGGGGGGGGGGGGCAAAAGTCACCTAGCGGCGATACAAACGGCGCATGCGTCAGTTTCACTGCTGTGGCTTCGCTAAACACCACTATATTTTGAAGAGAAACCGTCCACTGTCTCTATCATTAAAAAAGAAATCTCAAGAGTAAGTATGTAAGTATGTACAACCCACTTGTGCAATTCAATTCAATAAAGAGTTGATTAAGTCCAACAATACACATAACATTACCATTCCATTCATTCCATACCGAATGTGAAAGCTCCCCCTTTCCCATTTTTTCAAACGAAAAATCTGTGAGGCGAAGCATTGGTCTGTTGAGATTTCAAGAGCACTAATTTCAAATCCGCAGGTATGGCCCTGCCAAGCAATATCGCGAGCGGGGTCTGCCGGGAGACGGAGCCGGCTAGTTTGTAAATATTTACTTAAGGTAAAACTGCCTATTAGTACGCACCGCCTATTAGTACGCATTGCGTTTTTCTCGGGATTGGTAACACTGATCGAAAATTTGACCACACCATGACGTAGCTGACTAATGACCCTAGTTTCTCCGAAAAAATCACGCAGTTTGATTGAAAACTCTGTCTCTGAGAACAATTTGAATGAAAAACTGTGTTTTGGATTTTTTTTTCATCAAAATGGGAAATGAGATTGAACATATTAAAATAATGTTATTTGATAAGTATCTTATACCAATCGATCCGTAATTTTATGTAGTTTCTTATGAAAAAAAAGACATTTCGAAAATATTATTTTATTATAGAGCTAGACATCATTTTATGTCAGAACAAAAAACTTCCTATAAGTACGCACCTCCTAAGTCCTATTAGTACGCATCATTTTTGCATGTAAATTTTCATTTTTTTGATCATTTTGCATTAAAATGAATAAAATTAGCTGAAATTGGTATTTAGTCCATCTAAGTTCAAGATTATGAAGTCTGATCATGATACTGACGCTAATTTCAAAAAAATGGACAAAAAATATGATGTCAAAAAAATGTATTTTTTTAAAATCTGAAAACTTTGCTTTTTCGGATATTTGAATTGCTAATTTGGTTTTTTTCACAGTAATTCCCTCTAAATACAGGGTGGCCAGAAATATCGGGTACCCCTAAAAAAGTTTTCTAACTAAATACTTGGGTTGGTCACAGTGAATGATAATAATGATAACATATGATTGGTTGTTGGACTGGAGAGATAACATTCCACCAATCATAATGCATCTATTTCACGTTGCCAACCTATATTTTTAATGAAAAACTTTCTTAGGGGTACCCGATATTTCTGGCCACCCTGTATGCCATTACACTTTTTCAGTGCTTTTTGTTGGTTTTTTTACCATTATCAACGTGTATTTACTCATGCGTACTTATAGGCGGACGTTTGCGTACTAATAGGAAGGTACCTTCCTATTAGTACGCATTTGAGTTGCCCTCATTTTTGAGTTATTACAAAAAAGCAGCAATGGGAAACTCAAAAGTGAGTAAGCAGTTATGTAGCCAAGGGTTCAAAGTTTATGTGTACAAAATTTCATAAATTTTTATGCACAACTCTGGGAGCTGGAGCGTCTCAAACCTTAACCGCGTACTAATAGGCGGTCTTACCTTAAATGAAAATTCCATGGTTAAAATATTCAGAAACCAAGTTTCGAAAAATGGATTCTACAAAACCAGAAATAGGAAAAGTAATGCAGATGTACTTCTCACATCTGAAATATATCAAGAGTCGTCGCCAATTTTGCAGAGATAATATGAAACTAATTACTCGTATATAGATATTCGACAAAAGGACAACCTGTGGAAATAGGATGCCAACTCTCTAAATTTGAAGCAGTCAAATTTCACTGCTTAGCAGTCACGACATTTTGCCTTTTTAAAAGCAGTGGTTTTTTACTGCAAAACAGTGAAAAATGTACTGAATTGGTCAGTAAAAAATCATTTTGACTGACCAATTCAGTATAGATTTTCTACTGTTTTGCAGTAAAAAACCACTGCTTTCAGAAAGGCAAAATGTCGTGACTTGAAGAGAGAAAATAGGTGATACCGTTCACTGGATCTTTAAGTAAGTAAGTTTTTTCAACAATTGTAAAGTTGAAGTTTAGAAGTTTGTTCAGTACTGGTTGAAGTGGAGCTGCTTTTTTTGCCAGGAAGTTTTCATCATGTGAGAATACCATTGTGTTTTCAAAGTTTCAAACACTAACCTGGCGTTTTTATATAGTAATCGTGTTTTTCAAGTTTCAGAAACACTACATCTTCTTTTCATCGTGTTCTTTCCCATGATACTTGATGAACCTAATGCAAGTCCAAATCGCCCACATATTTTTTCAGAAATAAACTTTCATGGCATAATTCTTGTCTGAGTAGGAGTCATCAAAGTTTCACTTTGATAAATTCAAGGTCAAATCTCATGCGCAAAATTATTTTTCTCTTATCACATTTCTACTCATCTATTGAACTTATACCGGTTTTCATTTATCGTCTACAATTTCAGGTTTTCACATATTTCTCTATCTAACTGAATATTTATCATGCTACTCCATCCGTTACCTGCTCAGACGGCGTTTTATGTATACAGATGGCCGACGCCGATGGTAATATAAATGCAGAATGTATATACATCTACTTCCCTAAGATCCGAAATAGAATTTTTGCCAAAACAATAGCACAAAGTACGTAAGTTTTTTCAACAATATTGTAATGTTACAGCGTAGAAATTTGTTTGGTGCTGGTTGAAATGAGGCAGCTTTTTTTTTGCCATGGAAGTTTTCATCGGGTGAGAATAGCATTGTGTTTTCAAAGTTTCAAACACAATAGGTATATCCTTAAAGTAGGTTTTCTCAACAATTGTACACAAAAACGTAATAAAAACGAACTGAGAGTTTCTCTGGATAGAAAAAACTCCACTCTATACGATTCTGAGGTCATCCCCTAACATGGTGTTGCCGATTCGAAAAAAATTAGTCTCAGTTGTTTTTGAGTACCCCTCGTATAGTAAGATGCAGTCTATTCTTCAGTACAAATACACTCGATGGCGTCCGACTAATTCACATAATTTCGTGATTTATGTTATAAAGACCCGACGAGTAACCGAAACCAAAGAAGACGTTGAAACGGGAGATTACTAAAGAAATTATAGAAAATAGATTCACAGTTTACACTTTTACTCATGACATAATGAACATCATTAATTACCTAAGATAGAATCACCAATGATACCAGCGTTTTCTAACGTTACGTTATTTTATCGATAAGCGATTTTTTAATCAATTCATTTGTTCCTTGAACAATTACACCAAAATGAAAAATGACGCGTTGTATTTAGTAGGTAATTACATATAGGTATGTATCCGAACTACAAATTTAGCAGAATTTTATTCTCATCTGATGGATTTGCAGCAGATTGAAGAAAAAGCTGCGGGACTAAGAATCTGTTGAGCGTTCGTTGGTATGATGATTATTATTTATTGTGTCACAATTCAACTTATAAGTAGGTAGGAACTCATTTTTGAAAATTGAATTCAAATTGCTCTCTTTCTATAAAAATTTACAATTTTTCTTTGTTAAATTACCCTATCCTTCAGTTTTTTCCTCGCTAACAAATCTCATCAGATACCTGAGAACATTCTCAGACAAAAAGATTTACTCCGAGTTTTCAAAAATGAGTCATTTTTTAAATCAAAATTTATTGAAAGTTTTTATTTGTAATGACTATTTATTCTGGAGGTTCAGCTTGCAAAATTTTTGCCGTAGGAAAAAAATGATCTTTTTTGAAGCTTTGTAGCATTTCTATGAACTGACGAATGTTTTTCTTGAATTTTCGAATAATTTTTAGATAGAAATCAGATTGAGAGTAATGTTGGATTTTTCAAGCGATTTCCGATAACATATAGGTACCTACTCAAATTCTTTAATTAGAGGTACCTATTTCAATCAAAAGTAAGTAATTTTAGAAATTGAGTTGAGCAATTAAAAATAGGAAAAATGTGTACCCATCAATGCTCCTACTTTTTGAAAATTTACAGATCGAGTCAATAGAAAAATTTTCAGTGCAAAAATCACTTCACTGATGCTTGAAGTTTGTCATAATTATGGCGATATTTGAGCGCCTACTTGTGAAATGTAATATGTAACGTAATACTTATTTTAAGCCCTTTTCAGTTGTTCGCCGGTTTGGTGCGAAGCATAATTTCGCATTCTATAGTTCGGAGCTTCGCAACGATTCATTTTTAGTCCGTAAAATTCAATAGTTTTTGAATTAATTAATGAAATATCAATCAAAAATTTCATATTATCGAAGGATCTAATTCCACGTACGTTTTTGCGAAAAGTTTTTAATATTTTGAATATAGTTCTCATCAAAGTACATTTCAAATCATCCATTTTACGTTTACATTTTTCTATTCAACTGAATATTTTTATAAATCATTTTTAAACATGCATTCGTAATCGTAGATCCCACAAGTGTAGAAGCAACTCCATCCGCTACCTGCTCAGACTGCGTTATACAGATGGCCGACGCCGATGGATTTACTGTTGATGACATAATGAAGATACATATGTACGAGAATCACCAGTGATATCATACATAAAAGATTCTACGTACGAATTCGAAACTTCACAAAAACATATATCTCAGGACTACGTCGTTGCCTTGAAAAACCCATTACCCATACAATATCAGATTTAAAAAAATAAAAAAATTATAAGTAGGTATATCATCGCTAATTTCGCATAAATGTAACAATTTGTTTGAATATTCATATAGTTTTGTTATTATTTTTGTCATTCAGTCGATTATATGTTTAGCATACATTTGTCATTTGTCTTATTTATTCAATACATTTGTATTTCATATTTCATATTTTTAAATTCCAACACAGATTTCATAATTAATAAAAAGAAATTCACAGGTACGATGCCGGAATAAGATTAAGACAATCAAGAAACGCCACTGGAGGGAGATTCAAAAAGGTCAAAAACACAAACTACAACGATCAATACGTCATCAGCGTTTCCCATGAGTAGGTACTTACTATATGGAACATTTTCAATTTTAATATGGTACCTAAGTAAGTAGGTGCCTATGACCATTAATTTTTATTTTTTCATCAGTCTGATGGATGTGTCCCGAGACTTGAGAGTAGATACTGAAAGAGAATTACCATGCAAGCTCATCAGGTAAGTTTCTCTCTGGTCTTCTATTATATACTTAGGTAGTTAATACCTATAAGTTATGGTAGAGTACGCTACATTCGTAGATGCTCATAGTTGTAATATTGCATCAGATTATTATTCGAATAAATAGTATTGATAGTCTCGTTGATTGAATACATAACAATTGGCGCAGTCGTTTTCAAATTTATTTCTTTTTAAAACAAAAGTGCATGTAAATATACGTTTATTCGGTTGTTCGCTTTTTTGTTACAATGGGTGAACGCGATTCTAAGCTGTCATTACATAATAACGTCATATTTCATGGCATACGTACGTGCATTCCAGCTAAGTACCATTCAGCTATTTTACAAGAGCTTCACGAAGGACACGTAGGCGTGGTTAAAATGAAGAACCTCACTAGGTCTCACGTGTATTGGAGAAATATCAATCAAGACATCGAACATTTAGCAAGAAGCTGTCCAGGGTGCCTTTCTACAGCTCGGGAACCAAACAAACTACCCGTGCATCATTGGGAGTTTCCCTCCTGACCTTGGTCACGAATACACATAGACCATGCTGGACCGTTCTATGACAAATTATTTTTAGTAATTGTCGATGCCTACACGAAATGGCCAGAAATAATCATTGTGCCAAATACTTCTTCAGCAACAACGCTGTCAGTACTTCAAAGCGTTTTCACTCGTTTTGGTCTGCCAGAAATAGTAGTAAGTGACAACGGTACGTCATTGACTGGACATGAATTCCAAGAATTCATGCGTGAAACGGGAATTCGACACGTAAAATCAGCCCCATATCATCCAGCGACTAACAGCCAGGCGGAGCGCTATGTCTATGTATAAACGTTAAAGCAAGCGATCTGCGCAATGAAGGACGTGCCGGGCACCATTCAACAAAAAATTAGACAAGCTGTTATACTCATACAGACGTGCGCCACACTCTGTTACAGGTGAATCACCAGCTAAATTGATGCTGGGGTGCGAATTACGTTCAAAACTTGACCTACTCCATCCTGAGATCAAAAACTCAGTCGATTCGAAAAACTACATCGATGGTATGTCAACCTCTCTGTTTTTAACTGGGGAAAAAGTCGCCGTAAGAAATTACTGTGGAAATCGCCAATGGGAGTACGGGCACATCACCTCTGTACACAGACCTCGAAATTACACAGTCAACGTCGCCGGGAACCTATGGTGCCGACACAAAGATCAAATTTGTCGAATTCATCCTGATACGATCATCACTACATCGATTCCCACCTCTGGTCATGGAAAAATTCCAACTCAATCGACGATCGCATCGGATAATTTGAATCAAGATAACGTCACGTCAGAAATAACGTCATGTCAGAAATACCGGCACAAGAGCCGCATTCAACAAATAATCATTCGTCATTGAATAATTCGTCTTCAGGCGCTCGACAATCTTCAAATGCGCCAGATCCGATTACTCTACAGAGATCTACACGAACTCGAAAAACTCCAAATCGTTTGAATTTGTAATTTTTTTTACATTTTATTTCATTTATTTTACTCGTTTTTTTTTTTGTACAAATTCTTTTGCCAGAAAGTTAACATCGTGTATGAAAATAGCATCGTGTTTTCAAAGTTTCAAACAATAACGTGGAGTTTTTATATACCCTAGAATCATGTTTTTCAAGTTTCAGAAACTCAAAACTGTGCTTGTTGTGTATTTGAGGAGTGAACTGTTGTTCTGAGACTCTTATTTTATTTCAATTTTGTATTTAGATTTTTAAAACTGAGTGACCTTTTAGAAACCCCAAGTTAGTTTTCAGTTCTTCTATGTTTTTACTATTTTTTCCACGCAATAGTTTTTATATAGTATCCTTGTATTTTACTTTAGCTAGATTTTAAATTTAATGAAGAAGTAGATTGAGTATTTTTGATAAAATCTGACCGAACCTTCTATTCTAGCGTTTCATCTTTCTATTTAAAGAAGGTTTAGTGTAGTTTTGTAAGTAACTTTTGTTGTTTTTTTGTGTCTTTGAATAGGTAATAACTTATTGTCTGTTGTTTTCAACAATGCCCATGTCGTTTTATGAGTTCTTTAATAAATCAATGGTTTCAATTATTCATTTCATTGACTTCGATTACAATAGTTGGCAACACTTACGCTTTTTGTTGCGTATTTTTCATTTTATTCATATGCGGTGGTGAATTTTCGTTAATCATTTCGTCAGTTGAGATTTCAAATTCAAATTAGTGGTGAAATCTCTCAAGTTTCATTCGAGGCTGGTATTTTTTGAAGTTGATTAGCGTGAATATTATTAAGCGTACTGCGGTCTAGAAACTTTTAGAAACTATGTTGCAAATAATTATAAGTATGAGCAGCAGCATACAATTGCAGAACTCCGAGCTGTGAAAGAGGAGTTACGCAATATTTCACAATCTCAAGCTTGTTCAAAAGTGGAATTTTCCATTACCAGGTTACCACATCACATTAATTTTATTACAGGCATCGACCTTTTATAGTTATATGTATAGACGGCTACTCTGCCGCGAAATACTCACACTGCTTTTGTCGCCAACCCTGTCGATTTCAAACTGACAACAAAAATACATCTGCGTAGGCATACCTATGTCAGTACGTCAGAAATTAATGTCTGTGTATTTTGTTAAAAGTAGGTAAGTAATCTGTAATACTGATACATTTATGTATTGTCACAAATGTACTCGTTATGTAATGTAGGTAGGTAATAAGTATATGGAGGGGATAACTGGCCTTCACCCACTGAATCCTTATCAATAATGTCAACTGTAAAAACAGAGTTCCATTCCATCCAAACAATGTTGTCAACGACTAACTCAAACTTAAATATCATTGTAATACCGCGACCTTCTTAATTTAATCCACTCATGGCAAATCATGAAGGCACCAATCTCAATCAATGTGTATCACTCATTCTCTTATATGTACCAGCAAATCATCTATGAAAAAGTCAACGCTTATTATATGTACCTATGTAAACATGTTTGTATTGTTAATATAAAATAGTCATGTCTTTCGTCCGTTATATTTTTTTGCTATTTTTATTATCGTTATTACTTATACCATTGATTTTTTGTTGATAGTAATTTTTTTCGAAAATTGTAAAAATCATATTTTTTAGAAACTTAGGTAACAGGTTATCAATTTTGACTGAGGCAATCAGGGTAACAATCAAATTGAATCAGCAAAGAAGAAATTTCACTTCTTACAAAATAATTGCAGTGTTTTCACCTCGTAATGTAAGTAAACTTGTGAGGCAAAAAATGAAGAATACAGAAAAGTGGATACTTACTGTATTATTTATTGGAAAATACGTGGTTACATTTATTGACGATGCAACTCGATTTGCATTAGCTTATACTCTCATTGATAAGACTGAGATACAGACCTTTGAGTGAGAAAAAAAATAATCTGAATGTTTGGATATTTTTGAAAAAAATTCACAAGTTGATTAAAATTTTTCTACTCCAATATTTAACATAGGATCCATTTGAAAATTTCATTGAAGGTCTCCTTTGAGACGGACTACAATATGGCGTATGCTTCATTACGTCACAAATCTTAGAATTTGAGTGAGAAAAAAATAATATGGAAGTTTGAATATTTTTGAAAAAAAATTACAAGTAAGTAAGTATACCCTTTAGTTATAATTTTTCTAGATCAGTATGCTTCATTACGTCAAAAGTCTTAACCTTTGAGTGAGAAAAAAAAGAACCTGGAAGTTTGAATATTTTTGAAAAAAAAATACGAGTACTCTAAGCTGGAATAGTCATAAATACTCGGAAAAGTGCTTATATAGTGGTACTGTTGGAAGAATGTTTCAGAATGATTGCGTACTGTTTTTATTAATTAGGACAGAATATTGCTCGGTTCTGCTAACGAGTGTGAATTTTTTTGAAAAATACTTTCACTGGATCCTTAAAGTACCTAATTGTAAGTAAGTTTTTTCAACAATTTTAATGTTAAAGAGTGTAGAAGTTTGTTTGGTAATGGTTGTAGTGAAGCTGCTTCTTTTGCCAGAAACATTTCATCGTTCGAGAATGGCATCGTGTTTTCCAAGTTTCAAAAGCTAACATGGAGGTTTTATACAGCATCGTGTTTTTCAAGTTTCAAAAACTTCAACTTCTCTTCATCGTGTTCTTTCCCATTACATACACATTATATTGTGTCCAAGGGTCTTGGCTACAACATATCAAAAAATCAGCCAATACGAATTATTTCTACGTTTCCAAACTGTACTAAGTACCATGAATTTCGTTTAATTTTTTTTTTTTTTTTGGACTTGGTGCAGTTTGAAAACGTATTGCTTGATAGTTGGTCCCAAAAATGCCACTTGAAAGTAGGTAGGTAATTTTTCTTAAAAACTTAATTTCGGACACAATCGAATTATAAAAATACATAATCCGTACCAAACCTTTTCGTATAGAGTTCGCTGAAGTCGAAGAGCTAAAATTTATAAAATAATGACTACCTAAGAAATTTATATCACATCCCATACTACGATATCGATTTTTGTAGTTGAATCTCTTTTTCTGAATAACGAGAACGGCTCGTTTTTAACCTACTTATTTGTTCCTTGAACAATTACACCAAAATGAAAAAGCAGAGACGAAAGGGATTCTGGGAATAGGTTCACAGGAACAAATAACCTGACTACCTACATAAATAATATCGAAGAAATATGTCCTAGAAGAAATCGTTTCACTAATCAAAAAGATAGGGAATATTTACACTGAACCAGAAAGAAAAAAGGTGGGGAAATAATCCCGTTTTGATTATCTTCGATTTCTGTCATCGGACAGGATAATTTATTCGATTAAAATAAAAATGGAAAAGAAATTAATTTATTCTATGTAGAAAGAGTACATACATCATTGCATTGATCATCTGAAAAATTTTGTTAGCTTAAAGAAGTTCCTACATAAACTATCTACAATAAAAATATATAAGATCAAAACCATTGCCCACGTTATTTAACGATTATATTTTTACGAAGTCTATTCCACAGACTATAGGTAAGTATCTTGACCAACATTAAAGAAGAAACCTAGAAACACAAACCATTAGCATTTAGGTGAGAAGCATATTGTGATTCCAGGTAAAAAGAAGTTCAATTTTTGAGTATTTTCAAAATAAACGGAGCTTGTTGGGTATTTGAGGAGTGAATTGTTGTTCTCAGACTACTATTTTATTTCAATTTTGTTTTCAGATTTTTAAAACAGAGTGACCTTTTGGGAAACCCCAAGTTAGTTTTCAGTTTTTTTTTTCTTTTAATGTTTTTCCTATTTTTCGTACGCATTTTCTACACTCATTATCCTTGTACCTATTTTCCCTCCTCACATTTACTCAGGCCAGAGTTCATCTTATATATTTTTGTACCCATCTGTGTTTCTTTCGGTACAATGAATAATGAATCATTTGCTCTTGTTTTCAACAATGACCTTGTCGTTTTATGTGTCTTTTGATAATTTTTTCACATATTTTGTTAATGGTTTTGGTCTTTGAGATTTTCTCATCATGGCCATGTCTGAATAGGAGTCATCAAAGTATCGCTTTGATAAATTCAAGGTCACATCTCACGTCCAAAATTATTTTTTCTGTCCTGTTTTTTCTTTATTACATTTCTACTCATCCATTGAACTTGTTTTTTTCATTTTTTGTCTACAATTTCGAGTTTTTATTCATCTATGTAACTAAAATCATAGGTACCAATACACCAAGTGCTACCAGAAAAAGACAGAACCTAGATGCACATGAATGATCGTCAAGGCCTTTTTCTGTAAGTAAATCACTGGATCCTTACAGTACAAAGTAAGTAAGTTTTTTCAACAATATTGTAATGTTTAGAGTGTAAAAATTTGTTTGGTACTAGTTGAAGTGAGGCAGCTTTTTTGTCAAAAAGTTTCCATCGGGTGAGAATAGCATTGTGTTTTCAAAGTTTCAAACACTAACATATCCTTAAAGTAAGTTTTTTCAACAATTGTAATGTTACAGAGTGTAGAAATTTGTTTGGTTACTTGCTGGTTGAAGTGAGGCTGCTTCTTTTCTCAGAAAGTTTTCATCGTGTGAAAATAGCATCGTACATATTTTCAAAGTTTCAAACAATAACATGGAGTTTTTATATAGCATCGTGTTCTTCAAGTGCCTGAAACTTGAATCTTCTTTTCATCGCGTTCTTTTCTTTCCCATTACCGTTGATGAACTTAATGCAAGTCCAAATAGCCTACATACGTACCTATGCATTTTTTCAGAAACAAAAGTTGGTGCCGTAAATATCCTGAGAACAGTGATATTTTGTGTAGAAAGTACATCCATTTAACAAACCAAATTGCAAGTTCAAACTTTTTTTAAATCAAAGTACCTAATTAATAATTTGTAATTTTTTTTTTTTTGAGAATGAACAGGTGTGCCCGTGCACACCGGGCACACCAGTTAGCAACGCCAGTGAACGCCGACGGATAAGATTTATTAGAAATTTTTTTAAAAGGTAAGCTTTCTTTTTAAAAATTAAGTACCGTGAAAAATTGAGCTTCAACATAAAAAATGTCAAATTAGGAGATTCTCATCTCAAAAAAATCATGCTTTTTTTACAGAATCCGCAAAAAAATATAATTAATTGACAGTACGAGTAATTGCCAAAAAGTTTGGCTATTCGCTAAAAATTGATTCCCAGTAATAATAAGAAGTTCGCTTTATTCAAAAATAACTCAAATCTGACCACAAAAACTGTGCGAAAAATACGTCAACTATCGATTTCTTCCCAAAATTGTTAAAAAGATCTGATTGTTCACCAAACGACCTATTTAGTTGAAAATCGCTAAAATGCTGTGATTTTTTATGTCAAAGTTGCCAAAACAGTCAGATATTTTCAAAAAGACTTTATCTTTTTCGGAGCTACCAGAATGCTTGATTTTTTGTCAAAGTTATGCTAAAAGGGTCTCATGTTGAAGTTTTCCTCTTCGATGTTTTTTTTGCGTTGCTTTTTTGCTCAAAATTTTTGAGTCTTTTCATAACTATGCTTGTTAGGTACCTACTTGAGGAGTGAATTGTTGTTCTGAGACTCCTATTTTATTTTAATTTTGTCTTTAGATTTTTAAAACAGAGTAACTTTTTGGAAACTCCCAAGTTATAGTTTTCATTCATTTTTTCGAACTATTTTTTGCACGCATTGATTGTTTTATGTACACTCGTTTATTTTACTCTGCCAAGATTTCAACTTTTATATTTTAGTAAGTAACTTTTTGTGTTTCACAATTTGGTGTCTTTGAATAATAATTTATTGTCTCCTGTTTTCAACAATGCCCATATCGTTTTATGAGTTCTTTAGTGATTTTTGTTAATGATTTTGGTCCTTGAGATTTTCTCATCATGTTTTCTTGTCTGTGTAGGATTCAAACTCAAGGTCAAATCGCATGTCCAAAATTATTTTTTCTGTATTGTTTATTTCTACAAATCCATTGAGCTAAATACTTTTAATTTTTCATCTACAATTTCATGTTTTTATTTCTCTTATTCAAATGAATGTTTATTATTTTTCATCATGCATTCGTAAATCCCACAAAGTATTGAAGCGGCTCCATCCGTTACCTGCTCGGACTGCGTTATACAGATGGTCGACGTCGATGGATTTACAGTTGATGACATAATGAAGATATGTACATGGAATCACCAGTGACATCATACGCAAAAGCTTCTAGGTACATACGAATTTGGAACTTCACAAAAACATACCTACATTTCAAGACTACGTGATCGCTTTATGGAACGCAACCAAGTGAAGTACAGTATATTTCAGATCAAAACATTACAATATGAGTAAGTATATCATCGCTGATTTCACATAATGTACCAAAATATCGGTTGTGTTATGTAATGTATAACCTGATATTTCTGTTGACAAAATAATATAGGGGAGATTACGGCATTAGGAACCACTCAAGCAAAAATCACTCTAGCACATATGGTCGGACTGATCTTTCTAACTCTCACGTGTGAATTTGCGAGAAAGAATCAAATACATAAAACATCTTTTCTTTCTGTTATAAATATTCGATTTATATCGATTATTTGTTAATCTGTTAATTATTCATAATTTATTAGAAATTGTACTTAGTTGGTTAGTAACCTATCTACATTTTATAAGAAATTTTGTTTGAATACTCCTAGTTTTGTTATTATTCGTCGTTCGGTCATTGTAGGTTCAACATACATTGCCATTTTTGTCTTATTGAGTCGATTTATTATATTTCGTATTTCATATTTTTAAATTCCAACAATTTCAAAGCTGGTAGGTAGCTACACAACTGTTGCAAGTTGTTTCATGTTTGTGATCTGGGATGATAAGTTATGGTACCTTTTTTTGAGCTTTCAGCTATCGCTATTATAACCAGTAAGATAGTAACTTATGCCCAAATTGAACTTTTCACATTGAATTGAATAAAAGTAGGTAGGTATTTTAAGACCATTAAAAAATAATGTTCAAAAACCAATTTCAAGCGTAAGTAGCTAATTAGTTTTCACCACACTGCGGATTAAAAGTACTCGTATGAACAACAGCAGTACTTCCCAATCATACACTGAATGTGTTCACATTGACTAGATTTCAAACGGAAATATAGAAGACTTAAGATAAGATTTGATGTTGTTCTTTCTCAAAAGATCCTTACCACACGAGTCCCACGATAAAATCACACATCATAGCGGTACCACAAAAAAAAAAAGATAGAACCTAAATGCTAAATAAGTTCTACAAATTAAAACTGTGCATTATTTCTTCCATTATCATTCACAAGATACAAAAGAATCCAAACCATAAACCATAACGACATTAATTCGAGAACTTCACAGGTTTGGAGTAGCAAAGATCATTGGTGAGTTCAATTTATTATGTTTTATGCTCCATCACATCATACTGAAATAGAAATTATTGCTTAAGACTAGACAAAACACATTGGATATCTTTCATTCTTTGTTTGAAATCATAGACTATTGTGGAATTGATTTTTTTCTCATCTTTCGTTTTACTTCGCAAAATTTGTATTTTTTTCTCATATCAGTTGACAAATTTGGGTCGCATCCCCCCCCCCCATTAGTTTTGTCCCTGCATGCCCGCACTTTCGAAGGTTTTCCAAGAAAATAAACCAAACTTCATGAAGATCCATTTGATAGTCTATTTTGTCTACCTACTATTTTGATGATAAGGAAAATGCCTAGCAAATGAAAGTATTCGGCCGCGAAATGAAAATTCAATGATAAAATTGTTCAAAATAATGCATTTTTAATTTTTTGGTCTCAAACTAAAATAATTTTGAATTTCAAGTGTTTCATACCCCATCTAGTGCATGTCATAAGGAACATTTTTGAAAAATTTGAGCAAAATCGGTTCAGTAGGAGAGGCTGGCAGATTGTCACCAGGTTCTTAATGTTTTCAACAAAAAATTTTCAAAAATACCCATGAATATAAATATACCTTAAGGATCAAAACGAGCAGAAGAACGAGATTTATTAGAAATTTTTATAAAAGGTAAGCTTTCTTTTTAAAAATTAAGTAAGTACTGTGAAAAATTGAGCTTCAACTTGAAAATTTTCAAATTGGGAGGCTTTTATCTCATAAAAGCCACGGTTTTTTTTTTTACAGAATCTGCGATAAAATATAATTTTTTTGACAATACGAGTAATTGCTAAAAAGTTTAGCTGTCTGCTGAAAATAGATTCCCAGTAATGAGACGTTCATTTTAATCAAAAATAACTCAAGTCTGGCTTTTTTTGTCAAAAAGTCTGTCTTTCTCAACAAAAACTGCACGAAAAAAGACGTCATGGTCGTTCTTCGCCAGATTTGTCAAAAAAACTGATTTCTGCCAAAATTTCCAAAAATGAAGTAATTTTTCGCCGAAGTCGCCACACAGTATCGATATTTTGCCAATTTTGTCAAGATCTGATTCTTCATCATCAAAAGATCCATTTTTTGTGAAAATCCAAAATCGCTAAAATGCTCTACTTTTTATCGTCCAAGCTGTAAAAACAACTAATAATATTTTCTTTGGCTAGATTTCAATTTTGATACATTTTTGTGAGTAACTTCTTGTATTTATTTTGATGTCTTTGAATAATACGGGTAATTTATTGTCTTTTGTTTTTAAAATGCCCATTGGCCATTTTCGTTTTATGTGTCCTTTAGTAATTTTTCCCCATATTTTCCGCCCAATTCGCATAATTTCGTGATACGAAAAAGACCTGATGAGTAACCAAAACCAAGGAAGATGTTGAAACGGGAGGGTACCAAAGAGAATACTTGAAAAATGGATTCACAGTTGACACTTTTACTGATGACATAATGAACAATATATATACAGAATCACCACTAGATAGGTAGATACATACCTAAAAGCTTCTACGTATACGAATTTGGAACTTCACAAAAGCATTCATTCCAAGACTACCTCGTTGCCCAGGGAAAACCTTCAAAATGATCAAATTCCCAGATAAAGAAACTCCGTAGGTATCTTCGTTAAATTCACATAATGTAACAAAGTATAGATTATTTTGTAATGCATCGATGAAAACAATTCTAATTAAAACTAGGTATGCTTTTTTACAACTTTTTGTCTTTTTTCGAGAAAAAGCACTTTATACATATGTCGTTGTCGATAGAGAACTTGCCTCCCCCTCCTCTCCGACAAATCTCATTGTTTCAAATGTTAACCGATTGTCGGCCACTTGAATTTTCAATATTTGTAGGAAACGGGCTGTCGCTTTTCGAATAGAAAGGGGAAAATAAATTACAAGCTGATTTACTTGAAAATTTTTTTCCGCAGTCGGAGTTCTATCAAAAGGACTTTTTACAAATTTAGGATACCTATTTCTATGAAAATTTAAAGTAGGTAATTTTTCTTGAAAACTTAATTTTCGGACGCAATCGAATTATATGAATACAACATAACCCATACCAAACTCATTTCAAGAGTTGGCTGAAGAGCTAAAATTCATAGAAAATTATCGACTAAGAAATTCGTATCGCATCCCATAATACTAACAATATCGAATTTTGGTAAAGGTACAGGTAAGTATAATTTATCCGAACTACATATTGAAGTTTTCAAAATCCATTATTAATTTTGTTCAAAATAAGTTTAATTATTATAGGACTTAATGCTGATGTCAACGGGTTTTTCTGTTTTTTTTTTTGATTAGTTATTCTCGAATTTCTGAAATTTTCAAGTTACCTATTACAGGTTAATGTTTGATTATCAAGATTTCACATACACGCTGGAAAATTTAACGAGGCGATCAAAAACGTTAAAGAAATGGTCGAAGAAAGTGGATTCATATTCATTGATATTGGAAAAACACTTTCCATCCCATCCGAGCAAGGCAAATTTGTGTTCGGAGACTGAGCACTAGTGCAGTTGATTACTTCAAATTTCAAGGGGAGAATTCGAAGGTGAAGTTTTTTATGAGATGATCAACTTCAATGAAAATGTTGTTGCCTTCTTACAGAAATTACCAAACTTGCGGTTATGACCAAGAAATTTAGCCATTTTGCTAAAAATTGATTCCCGGTAAAAAGAAGTTAAATTTTTGAGTCTTTCCAAAACAAACAGTGCTCGTCGGGTAAATACCTATTTGAGGAGTGAATTGTTGTTCTCAGACTCCTATTTTATTTCAATTTTGTTTTTAGATTTTCACAACAGAGTGACTTTTTGGAAACTCCAAGTTTGTTTTCTGTTTTTTTCGTGTTTTTCCTATTTTTTGTACACATTTTCTATCATTATCATCGAGTTGTATAACCGCTCACTCTGGCTAGATTTCAACTTTTGTATTTCAGCAAGTAACTTTTTGTTTCTTTCGGTGTCTTTAAGTAATGAATCATTTTCTCTTGTTTTCAACAATGCCCTTGTCGTTTCATGTGTCCTTTAATAATTTTTTCACATATTTTGTTGATGATTTTGGTCTTCGAGATTTTCTCATCATGTTCTTGTCTGAATAGGAGTCATCAAAGTATTGCTTTGATCAGGCATCGTACCCAAATTTTTCTAAAAAAAAAGTGACTTTAGTGACTTTCATCAGTGAAAAAAGTGACCAAAAATGTGACTAATTTTTTTTTAATTCCAGCGTTCAGGAGAGCCAAAAATCGAAAAACAAAAGCAAAAAAACGTTCAATATCTCACCTAAAAACTATTACTTTATTCTCTAGTCTGGCCCCACCGGAAAATCCGTTTTTTTTTTAAATGTGAGAACGAGTACTTAGCTCATTTTTTTATTTTTAAAATTTTAGAATTTGAATGATGTTTTTTTGAAGGAAGTTGATTTTGAAAATGAAAAAAGACAGGCCTAATCGAGGGCGAAAGCTCTTGAAAATTTGTATTTTGAGAGGCATAAAAACGATGTTTTTTTGTGAGAAATTTGTTTTTTGGCTATAGTACTTGATTTTTTAAAAAATAAATTTTCATCTTTATTTTGAAAAAGAAAAGAAAACAAGCCCGAGCGAAGCGAGGGCAAAAGCTTTCGAAAATTGATGTTTCGAAAATTAAAAATTTGTGTTTTTAATATTCTGAAATTGTTTAATAAAGAAAATTCGCATAAAACCCTTCGAAAATGAGTTAAAAAAAGATAATTTGGATTAAAAACTTTTTTTTTTGTTTAAAAAACGAAAAAAAATTCAAAAAAGTGACTTCTTTGGAAGAAAAGTGACCAATAGTGACTTTTTGATGAAAAAAGTAACCAAAAGTGACTTTTCGTGAAAAAAGTAAAAGTGACCCAGTAAGATGCCTGCTTTGATAAATTCAAGGTCACATCTCACGTCCAAAATCATTTTTTCTGCCCTCTTTTTGAATTGGTGATATTGTTTTATTTGTCTTAATTTTCTAATTAGAAATTTTTATAAAAGGTAAGCTTTCTTTTTAAAAATTAAGTACTGTGAAAAATTGAGCTTCAACTGAAAATTTTTAAATTGGGAGGCTTTCATCTCATAAACGCTTTTTTTTTACAGAATCTGCGATAAAATATAATTTTTTTGACAATACGAGTAATTGCCGAAAAGTTTAGCTATTTGCTGAAAATAGATTCCCAGTAATAAGACGTTCATTTTAATCAAAAATAACTCAAGTCTTGCTTTCTCGACCAAAACTGCACGAAAAAAGACGTCATGGTCGTTCTTCGCCAGATCTGTCGGAAAAAAATTGATTTCCGCCACAATTGCCAAAAATGAAGTAATTTTTCGCCGAAGTCGCCATACAGTATCGATATTTTGCCAATATTGTCAAAAGCTGATCCTTCATCACCAACAGATCCAGTTTTTTTTGAAAATCGCTAAAATGCTCTAATTTTTCGGCCAAGCTGTAAAAACGACGAATAATATTTTCTTTGGATAGATATCTACTTTGATACATTTTTGTAAGTAACTTCTTGTATTTCTTTTGGTGTCTTTGAATAATAATTTATTGTGTCCTTTAATAATTTTCCTCCATATTTTCCGCCTAATAATTCGCATTATTGTCACGTTCATAAGTTCACTGGATCCTTATAGTACAAAGTAAGTAAGTTTTTTAAACAATATTGTTATGTTAGAGTGTAGGAATTTGTTTGGTACTGAATACTGATTAAAGTGAGGCAGCTTTTTTTGTCAAAAAGTTTTCATCGGGTGAGAATAGCATTGTGTTTTCAAAGTTTCAAACACTAACATATCCTTAAAGTAAATTTTTTCAACAATTGTGATGTTACAGAGTGTAGAAATTTGTTTGGTTACTGGTTGAAGTGAGGCTGCTTCTTTTGCCAGTAAGTTTTCATAGTGTGAAACTAGCATCGTATTTTCAAAGTTTAAAACACTAACATGGAGTTTTTATACAGCATCATGTTCTTCAAGTGCCTGAAACTTGAGTCTTTTTTTCATCCCATTACCGCGTGGATGAACTTAATGCAAGTCCAAATCGCGTACTATTTTTTTTTTCAGAAACAATTTTTGCGTAGAAATTTTTATAAAAGGTAGGTTTCATTTTTTAAAATTAAGTACTTACTTACTATGAAAAATTGAGCTTCAACTTGGAAAATGTCTAATTAGGAGATTCTCCATCTCAAAAAAATCATATTTTTTTACAGAATCCGCAAAAAATATAATTTTTTGATAGTACGAGTGATTGCCAAAAAGTTTAGCTATTTACTAAAAATTGATTCCCAGTAATAAGAAGTTCACTTTATTCAAAAATAACTCAAGTCTGACCAGCACAAAAACTGTGCGAAAAAATATATCGCCAATTTCACATAATGTACATATGATACACGTACCTAGTACCTTGTGGTGCCCGGGTCTTTTATGGTAATTGTGGTGCCCGCGTACATAGAGGATCACATATGTATATATGTATAATAAAGGTGTTTTGGTGCAGTTTGGATTTTTCATCATAGTTAGTCATAGTGGTGCCCGATATGTAAACAATTAGTACTTATGGTGCCCGCCTCAAAATTTTTTTTCACCTTAGAGTGCATTTCACTCGATTCCGCATCGTTTTATATAAAAAGACCTTGTGGTGCCCAAATCGGGCACCACAAGCCCAAAACCGGGCACCACAAGCCCAAAACCGGGCACCACAATGACTAAGTTTAAATCTCAAAATATAGGTGGTGTTATGTACTCGTATGTATATATTTCTTTTGACAAAATAATACGGGGGAGACTACGCCATTAAGAACCATCACTCTAGCACATAGGGTCGGACTGATCTTTCTACTCTCACGTGTGAATTTGCGAGAAAGAATCAAATAAAACATCTTTTCTTTCTGTTGTAAATATTTGATTTATATCGATTATCTATTAATCTATTAATTATTCATAATTTATTAGAAATTGTACTTAGTTGATTATTACCTAACCTATCTACATTTTATAAGAAATTTTGTTTGAATACTCCTAGTTTTGTTATTATTCGTCGTTCGGTCGTTATAGGTTCAACATACATTGTCATTTGTCTTATTGAGTCGATATAAATTAGGATATCGTATTTCATATTTTTAAATTCCAACAATTTCAAATACCTAACGAAATTAATTCGAGAACTTCACAGGTTTGGAGTAGCAAAGATCATTGGTGAGTTCAATTTATTATGTTTTATGCTCCATCACATCATACTGAAATAGAAATTATTGCTTAAGACTAGACAAAAGACATTGGAACTATTCGAGGAATCGTACTAAAATCTTTCATTCTTTGTTTGAAATCATAGACTATTGTGGAATTGATTGTTTTCTCATCTTTCGTTTTACTTCGCAAAATTTGTATTTTTTTCTCATATCAGTCGGCAAATTTGGCTTGCACTCCCCCCCCCCCAATTAGTTTTGTCCCTGTGTGCCCGCACTTTCGAAGGTTTTCCAAGAAAATAAACCAAACTTCATGAAGATCCATTTGATAGTTTATTTTGTCTACCTACTATTTTGATGATAAGGAAAATGCCTAGCAAATGAAAGTATTCGGCCGCGAAATGAAAATTCAATGATAAAATTGTTCAAAATAATGCATTTTTAATTTTTTGGTCTCAAACTAAAATAATTTTGAATTTCAAGTGTTTCATAACACATCTAGTGCATGATTTTTTTAAAAATTTGAGCAAACCCGGTTCAGTAGGAGAGGCTGGCAGATTGTCACCAGGTTTTTAACGTTTTCAACAAAAAAAATTTAAAAATACCCATAAATATAAATATACCTTAAGAATTAAAACGCGCAGAAGAACGAGATTTATTAGAAATTTTTATAAAAGGTAAGCTTTCTTTTTAAAAATTAAGTAAGTACTGTGAAAAATTGAGTTGTTTTTTTTTTTTTTTTTTTTACAGAATCTGCGATAAAATATAATTTTTTTGACAATACGAGTAATTGCTAAAAAGTTTAGCTATCTGCTGAAAATAGATTCCCAGTAAAAAGACGTTCATTTTAATCAAAAATAACTCAAGTCTGACTTTTTTTGTCAAAAAGTCTGTCTTTCTCAACAAAAACTGCACGAAAAAAGACGTCATGGTCGTTCTTCGCCAGATTTGTCAAAGAAAAACTGATTTCTGCCAAAATTTCCAAAAATGAAGTAATTTTTCGCCGAAGTCGCCACACAGTATCGATATTTTGCCAATATTGTCAAGATCTGATTCTTCATCATCAAAAGATCCATTTTTTGTGAAAATCCAAAATCGCTAAAATTCTCTACTTTATCGTCCAAGCTGTAAAAACAACTAATAATATTTTCTTTGGCTAGATTTCAATTTTGATACATTTTTGTGAGTTACTTCTTGTATTTATTTTGGTGTCTTTGAATAATACGGGTAATTTATTGTCTTTTGTTTTTAACAATAAGTTACTACAGTTTAATGTTTGATTATAAAGATTTTACATACACACTGGAAAATTTAACGAGACGATCAAAAACGTTGAAGAATTGGTCGAAGAAAGTGGAATCACATAATACATTGATATTGGAAATAGACTTTCCATCCCATCCGAGCAAATAACACTTAGGCAAAGGCAAATTTGTGTTCGTAGACTGAGCACTGGTGTAGTTGATTAGATGATTACTTGAAATTTTAAGGGGAAAATTCGAAGGCGAGGTTTTTTATGAGATAATCAACTTTACTTAATGAAAATGCTGTTGCCCTCCTACAGAAATGGCCAATTAAAGATTCTCATTATCCGCATTTTTGAACGTTTGGGCTATTCGGCAAATTTCAGTGGGATTAATCAATGCTAACATAAGCGAACTGGATCCTTAAAGTACAAAGTAAGTAAGTTTTTTCAACAATCAGTAATGTAATGTTGGAGTGTAACTAATTTGTTTGGTACTGGTTGTAGTGAGGCTGGTTTCTTTAGCCAGAAAGTTTTCATGTGTAAAAATAGCATCTTGTTTTTCAAAGTTTCAAACACTAACATGGAGTTTTTATATATGTAGCATCATGTTCTACAAGTGCCTGAAACTTGAATCTTCTTTTCATCGTGTTCTTTCCTATTACCGTTGATAAACTTAATCCAAGTCCAAATCGCCTACATATGTATTTTTTCAAAAACAAAAGTCCGTACCGTAAACATCAAGAGAACAGAATGATTTTTTGCGTAGAAATGTTTATAAAATGTAGGTTTCATTTTTTAAAATTAAGTACTATGAAAAATTGAGCTTCAACTTGGAAAATGTCTAATTACGAGATTCTCCATCTCAAAAAAATCATGTTTTTTTTACAGAATCCGCAAAAAATATAATTTTTTGACAGTACGAGTAATTGCCAAGAAGTTTAGCTATTTGCTAAAAATTGATTCCCAGTAATAAGTTCACTTTATTCAAAAATAACACAAGTCCGACCACAAAAACCGTGCGAAAAAATACGTCATTGTCGTTCTTCGCCAAATTTGTCAAGAAAAATCACGATTTCTCCAAAAATTGCCAAAAATGAAGTTCGATTTTTTGTCAACATTTGTCGAGAAGATCTGCAGATTCTTCACCAAAACACCTATTTTTTTTTGAAAATCGTTAAAATGCTCCAATTTCTCGTCACAGTTGCCAAAACAGTCTGATCTTTTCAAAAAGACTTGATCTTTTTCGGAACTGCGAGAATGCTCTGATTTTTGTCAAAGTTATGCTAAGAAAGTTTCATTTAAAAGTTTTCCTTTCCAATGTTTTTTTTTGCACTGCTTTTTGACTCACAATTTTTCGAGTCTTTTCAAAACTGTGCTTGTTTAGTATGTATTATTTGAGGAGTGAATTGTTGTTCTGAGACTCTTATTTTATTTAAATTTTGTCTTTGCATTTGTAAAACGGAGTGACTTTTTGGAAACTTCAAGTTGGTTTTCAATTCTTTATCTTTTTTCTATTTTTTGCACGTAAGTTGCCAACACCGTCACCAAATAAATTTAACATTAATTACTCTGGTTAGATTTCAACTTTTATATTTTAGTAAGTAACTTTTTGTTTCTTTTGGGTGTCTTTGAATGATAATTTATTGTCTCTTGTTTTCAACAATGCCCATGTCGTTTTATGAGTTCTTCAATAATTTTTTCTCATATTTTGTTAATGATTTTGGTCCTCGAGATTTCCTCATCATGTTCTCTTGTCTGAGTAGGAGTCATCAAAGTATCGCTTTGATAAATTCAAGGTCAAATCTCACGTCCAAAATCATTTTTTCTGTACTGTTTTTTTCTTTTATTACATTTCTACCCATCCATTGAACTTATACTTCTCATTTTCATACTCTCACGTGTGAATTTGCGAGGATAAATCATGTAAAACATCTTTTCTTTCTGTTATAAATATTTGATTTACTTATATCGATTATCTATTAATCCATTAATTATTTATATTTATTTATGTATTAGAAATTGTACCTACTTAGTTGGTTAGTAACCTATCTACATTTTATAAGAAATTTTGTTTGATTACTCATATTAGTTTCGTTATAAGTATTCTTCATGTGGTCGTTATAGGTACAACATAAATTGCTATGCCCAAATTGAACTTCTCACATTTAATATTGAATAAAAAGTATTATTTTTGTTGATAAATGATGGACTACAAGAACATAGTATTTTATAATAGTAGCATAGAAAATAATATAGGTGTACAAGAACATATGTTCAAATTTTAACCAATTTCAAGCGTAAGTAGCTATTAGTTTTCACCACACTGTGAATTAAATGCTCGTATGTAGGTACAACAGCAGTACTTCCCAATCATACACTGAATGTGTTCACATTGATTAGATTAAATATAGAAGACTAAGAGTTGATGCTGTTCTTCATTAAAAGATACCACACGAGTTCCACAATAAAATCATACACACACCAAGAGCTACCACAAAAAAAAGACAGAACCTACTCGTAGATGCTCAATATCTTTTACAAATTAAAACTGTGCATTTTTTCTTCCAGTAGGTAATCTTTCACAAGATACAAATACAAAAGAATCCAAACCATAACAAAATTAATTCGTGAACTTCACAGGTTTGGAGTAGCCAAGCCAACATCATTGGTGAGTTCAATTTATTATGTTTTATGCTCCATCACAGCATACCGAAACATAAATTATTGCTTAATAGACATTTTGTGTTCTGTAGCCATCAGAACTATTCGAGAAATCGTACTAAAATCTTTCATTTCTTGTTTGAAATCATCGCAGAGACTATTGTGGAATTGATTGTTTTCTCATCGTTTGTTTTATTCAATAAAAGTACTTTTTTCTCATATCAGTCGGCAAAGTGCCGCCACCAATAAAATCAAGATCACAAACCCTATAATTATTCGAGCTATAAAGACGGAGATCAAAATCAGCATTGAAGGCGGAATTTAGAGCCATTATAGCAGATGATGAAGTCGTATCACAAATTACTGAACAAGGCCAACACCATAATCGAAGAAAAATTGAATAAAAAGCACATCGACAGATTACGAGGGATCGATTTAAACATCGCAAAAATATTCCAACAAGAAAATGTTATGACCATCGTTGATGGTGTGATTGAAGAGACATCTCAGATCAAGGTGAGTTGATGTAATTCTTCGATGTTTTAGTATACAAACTCGTAATGAATAATTCTCTGAAGTTTCATTAAATTTTTTTTTCAAAACTAAGTACACCAAGTATAACGCTGTATCTATTGCGTCCTATTGTTAAATATAGGTCCTGTGAGAGGGATATATGGCGGTCCTGTTAAGGGATATTAGGGACAGTTACCACCCTTGGGGTGGTAACACTGGAAAGCGTCGAGTGCTGGACCTACGTGTCCGTGTTCGGCGTCGCGGCCGTCATTCTTTATGTACTATTGTGTAGTAAAGGGTCAGTGTCTAAGTTTATCTATTTTGGTGTAAGTATAAGTTTAGTGCATCGTGGTGTCGCACATGTGTTTGAGTTTAATATCATTTTCCTTTTGTGTCTTATTTTATGTAATTGTGTCTGAGTTTATTATTCGTGTATTAATCTGTGTTAATTATAATATTGTCAGCCAAAGTAGGCAATTTGTAATATTATCCAACATTCGTGTATTGTAACATACGAATAAATAGTTCAAGTGCAACGTGTATACGTCTTATTTGAGTAAGGTAGTAGTGTACCATATTAGCCAGGGGTAAGTTAAACAATCTCAGGTGTGCTTATTAACTATTATATACCTTTACAGTCCACCCCTCTCATGTGGGGGTTTGATCCACCTATAGTGTTGAAATATTTCAAGGCCATAGCCTGTTCATACACACGTTTTCAAATTTTAGAAGTCCTAAAAATGATACTAGGAAGGAGATTATTTTGTTGGAGAAAGTATATTAAAAAGTTATCAATCATTGAGTGCATGAGTGAATGCATGATAGGGATGAAGAATATATTCTCTAAAAATCTGAAAATATGCGCTTATTTTATGCGTTTATTCTGATGAAAATAATATGCTAAAAAATTCTCTAAAAAGTCAAAATATGCAAAAATATTCCCAGTATTTCTTACTTAATAAGAATGGGTATCTTTTCACAGATAAAAACAAAATCCATAAATCCAGTGGTTACCTTGATGCATAATTCCAAATGCTCTTGTGGTTCGGCACCACCAGTGTATGTCTCTGCGTATGGGTACCCGCACTTTTGAAAGTTTTCCAAGAAAATAAACCAAACTTCGTAAAGATCCGTTTGATAGTTTATTTTTTCTGGAAAATGCCTAGCAAATGAAAGTATTCGACCGCAAAATGAAATTTAAAGATGAAATTGTTCAAAATAATGCATTTTTAATTTTTTGGTCTCAAACTGAATAATTTTGAATTTTAAGTGTTTCATAACACATCTAGTACATGTCATAAGGAACAGTTTTTTAAAAATGTGAGCAAAATCGGTTCAGTAGGAGAGGCTGGCGGACTGCATCATCAGCTTTTTAACGTTTTCCAAAAATTTTTTCAAAAACATCAATAAATATAAATACCTATAAGGATTAAAAACGTGCAGAAGAACAAGATTTATTAGAAATTTTTATAACCCCCCCCCCCCAAGGAAAGTTCAAAAATATTGAAAAATTGCCATAAAAACTAAAAAAATAAAAGAATTTGAAAAAAATGAAAAAATAAATAAAGTTTGGTAACTTTTCCCAAAAATTTTGAATCATCAGAGTAAAGTGCGAAAACGAGATCAGAATTACGAATGAAAATTTGATAAAAATTTGGGAATTGCTCTTAATCTAAAATTTAAAATTCAAGTTTGTATCATTAGTCCTTAGTACTCAGCTTGTACTTAAATTAAAACAAAAGTTACTTTTCTATTCCTAATTTACAAAAATATTTGTTTAAACAATAAAAAAATAATTTAGGTACTTCGATTTTTTCTCAAAATACAGTAGGGGGGGTGAAAATTAGGGACTTGCAACTTCAATTTAGCGTCCAGCTTAGGAAAGAAATACATATACAAAAAACGGCCTGTCATATAAAATAAGGATCACGAACGTCCAGAAGAAATTCACGGATTTAACTACATAATATTAGAAATTTTTATAACAGGTAAGCATTCTTTTTTTAAAATTAGGTAAGTACTGTGAAAAATTGGGCTTCAACTTTAAAATTTTCAAATTGGGAGGCTTTCATCTCATAAAAGCCACGCTTTTTTTTTTACAGAATCTGCGGTAAAATATAATTTTTTTGACAATACGAGTAATTGCAAAAAAGTTCAGCTATTTGCTGATAATAGATTCCCAGTAATACATATAAGACTTTAATTTTAATCAAAAATAACTCAAGTCTGTCTTTCTCGACAAAAACTACACGAAAAAAGACGTCGTGGTCGTTCTTCGCCAGATTTGTCAAAAAACCGGATTTCTGCCACAATTGTCAAACATGAAGTAATTTTTCGCCGAAGTCGCCACACAGTATCGATATTTGGCCAATATTGCTGTCAAGATCTGATTCTTTATCAAAAGATCCATTTTTGTGAAAATCGCAAAAATGCTCTAATTTTTCGTCCAAGCTGTAAAAACGATTAATATTTTGTTTGGCTAGATTTCTACTTTGATATATTTTTGTAAGTAACTTCTTGTAAGTATTTCTTTTGGTGTCTTTGAATAAGTAATCATTTATTGTCTTTTGTTTTCAACAATGCCCTTGCCGTTTTATGTGTCCTTTAATAATTTTTCCCCATATTTTGTTGATGATTTTAGTCTTCGAGATTTTCTCATCGTGTTTTTGTCTGAATAGGTAGGAATCATCAAAGTTTCACTTCAATAAATTCAAGGTCATATCACACGTGCAAAATTTTTTTTTTCACTTATTAGATTTCTACTGGAGTAAATTTATGTAGGTATGTATGTCTGCCAGACCCAAGACTCTCATATGATGTGGTACCTCAACATTGTGAGGCGATAACTGACCTCTCAACAATCGTAATTGTAGATTATGAACCCAACTGAGAAACACGCGGGGGTGTATTCGTGTTACACTTACGTTCATCAAGAAGCTGATCCATGGAAATTATGGTTTAAGAATGTAATCACCGTAAAAGATCCACCTCGTCATACTTCTCAGCAAACACATATCGAAGTCGCGGTTCCAGGAGCAGTTTCCGCATCGTCTGACTCAAAAGAAAAAACGCACACATGGGGTACAGTAAATGGTTGGCTGTGAACGTGGTGTTGGATGGTTTTGTACTTGTTATTATAGTCATAATTGCAGCATGTTTCGGTATGATTGTGTGTTTGAGATGTGAGAATTATCCACTGATGAACGATTTAGGAAGCGCAACGCAGGAGACTCTGCACAGGCACGTTGGACGAGTATGGCCAAGATCGCTGCTTCAAAAAGTAGGCAATTTTTATTCGTTTTTGATTGGAGTCGTTTTTCAGGGGTAAATAATTTCTTTTTCAACTAAAATTTTCGAGTTCCCATGTTAAAGAAAAAGTGTCCGAAATTAGGGTACCTTGGACCTAATTTCGGACACTTTTCGAATTCAAATTAAACAAACAAAATCACGTAAAATTTATAAATTGAAGCTCAAAAACTGTTCACAGGGTGACATTTTATGAGAATGTGAAGACAAACATAAAGTTGAATCGCTCGTTTTAAAGCCTTTTACGAAAAACGTGAAAAAAGTGTCCGAAATTAGGGGCTTTGACAGTACCTTATAATCTCATCCCACGAGCCACGATGATGACGTTCATTACAATCGAGTAAACTTTTATGATTTGAACTGAAGCTGAACTCAAAAAACGAATTTTTGGCTGTAAAATTGTAATTTTTTTGCTTTAATCAATTTTCCTATGCGTACTTTAACCCAACCCAGTGACCTAGGCCCTAGCTGCACCTACAGACATGGTGCATTTTTTTAAAATTAGGTAGGTATAGGTAAATAAGTTTGATTTTTTGACAAATGAAAAAAAAATAACCGTAACCCTTATTTTTTTTGGTAATAACCTATAACCGTAACCGGATTTAACGAGCATTGTCATATCAGCGCTGTGCGGGATAGTTTACCCTAGCGCCTGAACGAAGGGAGAACAACTTGACCGGCACTACTATAGACGCATACGATTTCTCATGTAAAAAATTCAATTTTTTCGATTGTACGCGAGTTCGGGTGAACTTTCATGTAGTCTCAAATTAAAGGCAATAAAATTCTGTATCGATTGATCTTAAATTTTCATCATTTCGCGTAAAAATAACGATTTTATAAATACTTCTATTTTACTGATTTTTGAATACTACGTACGTCATCGTCGTCATCTTTAAACTATAAACTACTCGAAATTTTCAATGAGCACATAAGTGTTTTGAATGATCAAAATGTTCAGAATTTTATCCTCTTTAAAATGAGTTTTTCCCGAAAGCTCTACCTTTTACCGTTCAAAAGTTCTCGAAGCTTTAAGTTGCAAAAACCAGCTGCGGGCAGTAATTATTGAACTTTGAACTAAAATTAATCTAAATATTCAGTGAACACACAGAAGTTTTAATACAGCAAATGTTCGTAATTTAATCTTCTTTAAAATGGAGGTTTCCCGAAAGCTCTGCCTTTTACCGTTCAAAAGCTCTTGAAGATCAAAGTTGCCAAAAGTTGTCACTGATCAATACCAAAGTGAACTGATAGGTATTATACATAGGTACTCAGTGATGATACAATTTGACCACTTTCGGCAACTTTGATCTTCAAGAGCTTTTGAATGGTAAAAGATAGAGCTTTTGGTACAAATAGGATAAAATTACGAACGTTTTGTTGTATTAAAATACCTATGTGTTCGCTGAAAATTTCAGTTCAAAGTTCAATAATTACTGCCTGCAGCTGGTTTTTGCAACTTAAGGCTTCGAGAACTTTTGAACGGTAAAAGGTAGAGCTTTCGGGAAAAACTCATTTTAAAGAGGATAAAATTCTGAACATTTTAATCATTCAAAACACATATGTGCTCATTAAAAATTTCGAGTAGTTTATAGTTTAAAGATGACGTACGTAGTATTCAAAAATCAGTAAAATAAAATGTGATAGGTGGGACTCTCCTTGGTTTACAGAGGGAAAGTCCAGGTCTATTCGACATATAATTGAGCCCAGGGAACCCAAACTCTACTGATGACCTTACGAAAGTACATCGAACAGCAAAGGTGACGAAACACCGCATAAATGATCATAGACCGCAAATGAAGTGTTATGCTTTATTTGTACACATCTCTGATATAAAACCGAATCGATTAAATACAAAAAAAACACACTAATCATTATAAAAATACACTTGCAATGTCGATTGCAAGTGGAAGCTCTGAAATGCATCCGAACCGGAACACCAGTGAAAAAATACTTAACGTTTGTAACGTCTCTAATGGCGGAGTGGCTCAGCTCGAACTAATCCGACAGAGTGCACTACTTAGTCAGTGCAGCCACTCCGAGGGAACACATCTTCCCTTTAGGTGGAAGCTGCGGGCGCAACCCCTCCCGGTACATTGCCCCGCTTCCATGAACAGCGCGGACAGGAGCAGGAGATGCTGGATCATTGAAGCTTAAACGGCTCTCTGACGACTGACGGGAGGGGGAGGGCCCCTTGCCCCGCTTCCATGAACCCGCAGCTTCTCGATGTTGAATAGCTAGGTCCTTCGGAATCCATCCATCAGCCACCATCATGCTGAATTTTAAACATCTCTGCTATTTTCACTGCACTAGCGACTTAAAATTATCTTAGATGCAAACAATTTCGACAACGTAAATTAATAAATTCACATCTTAGTCACTACGTGCTACATAAATTCACAAACATAAATATTCAACGAAAATAGCATACAAAAATTCAACAACATAACAATAAACGTAATTATGTGAGAAATTACAGCAGTCTAACACATTTTTGAAAAAACTCTGCTTTTACAAGATATTTCTCACTCAATCTCTCTCACCACATTTCACTCATGTCAAACTCCACTTTCAATAACAATTTAAGAAACATGGTCATCTAAATAAAATTACAACATATCAAGATAATTCATAAATGTCTAAAAAAAACAATAAGTCATAAATAAAGAATTTAAAAAAAAATAAATAAATAACTAAATAAAATGAGATATAAATTCACTATTCCAACCTAGATTACGGCAATTACCAATCTTTTTTAAAAAATCTCTGCTCTTTCCTGTGTTGTTCTGCCCCACTAAACTGAATTTCACGTAACGTTGGTTGATTCGGCATGTTTTACTCTGCTTATAAATAGCCAATTCTTCGTTTTCACATTTAGTAGGATGTGTTATCAGGTACTTTGGAGCAGATAACGTGCAGCTAGGTTGGCTCTATTCTTTTCACCAACGCAGATAAATGGATGCAAACACAATCACGTTGAAATTTATCTGTAGCCTTGTTTTAACTGGTATTCGCTTCTTGCAGCACTAGTAGGTGTGTGATGGAACACACTCGTTTCCATTTTCCAAAATAGATTCAAAACTGCCCCACTATCCAGGCAAAATGGGTTTTCTTTTTCACAGGGCTGCTGTTGTGCCACTGTAACCTGATTCACGATCATTTCAGGTTGCCTGTTGCCCCATTCACGTGATTAACGCTATTTTTCATCTTCTCTGTTTGGTTTTATTACGACTCAAAAAACCATTTCGAAAATCTTCTTGGGCTGTTGTTTTGCCCCTGCAACATGATTGACGATGATTTTATTTATCTCTGTTGCCCCTGTGGTCTTAACAGCATCAGTTGATTTTTTTTATCTCTGTTTGGTTTTATTTTGACTCAAAAAACCATTTCAAAAATCTTCTTGGGCTGTTGTTTTGCCCCAGCAACATGATTTTACTCATCTCTGTTATCAGCAAGCTGACGTCTCCAAATAAAATTCGAAAAACATTGGAACAGGAATCCTTTTTATTTCGTCTCTGTTGTAGTAAGTGCCTCGTGAGTTAGCTTCTAATTAAACATCACACTATTGTCACGGACAGCTGGCTACTCGTTGCTATGCTCACACACAGCTGGGAAGATTTGCGCTATTCCCACTGACAGCTGGCCACTCGTTGCTATGCTCACACACAGCTGGGAAGATTCGCGCTATTCCCACTGACAGCTGGCCACTCGTTGCTATGCTCACACACAGCTGGGAACATCAAGTTAATTTCACAGACAGCTGGCCATCTCTGATATTTACGAGCTTCAAAGTTACGTGTTCTCTGATTTTCTCGCGCATGTTTTGACCTTTTATCGAATCTGAATTTTAAACTTCTCTGTTTGAGCTTGAAGAGCTTTGTCAAGCTTATTAATCTCTGCTCAAATTTTCCGAACCAAAGCTTGTCGAACTTGGTAAGAAAGCTCTATTTTCGCGACTTTTCGGCACGTTTTCACGAATTTTTTCGATAGTAAAATTGTTTAGAAGGTCTAAATTACATGCACGAATTTTCGGCCACTTTTTCGCGAATTTTTTTCGATATTAAAATTCACATACCTGTGATCGTCTCGTTCACCACTTTGACACATAAAACTGCTTATCTGGTAACACACTCGTTGGTTTCGTATGTTGCTCTGAACTTTTGACCTCGAAAATCCACTTATGACAAGTCTAACTATGCTCGTTTTTTCCAAACTCAAACTTGCACAAGTGTGCACAAAAGCTCAAAATTGGCACTTTTTGATCGGAATTTTTTGCTGCAAATGGTGAGCTGTCCGAGATGTCACAATATTATCACTTTTTAGGGTATCTGAGCTACCACTAAAAAGATTGTCAGGTCGCCAGGTTGACCTTATCCAAGCTGGGTGATTTCTCACTTGAATACTTCTGTCGCCAGGTTGACAGGGTGTTCCAAAAATAATCCCACGCAGACTAAAGATGCCGCTAAAGATGATTAGAGATGATCCCACGATGATAAAGATGATTCCACGTTTATTAAAGATGATCCCACGTTGACTATAGATGATGAATCGCCGAAGTCGCCAAGTTGACCAAATTTGACTGGAATTCTGGGGTTTGTAAGAACTCTGATGAGTAAAAACTCAGGTTGGAATACACGATTCCGCCTGTACTAGGTACAGTTTGCCTCTCGCGATGGCAGATAGAAAGTAGGCTAGAGGTTGCGTCACACGTGACTTTGCCCTATTTTGTGACACAAAAAGTGCACTTGAAAAGCCCTGGGTACAGTTTTTACCACGTTTAGGGCGCCAAATATGTGATAGGTGGGACTCTCCTTGGTTTACAGAGGGAAAGTCCAGGTCTATTCGACATATAATTGAGCCCAGGGAACCCAAACTCTACTGATGACCTTACGAAAGTACATCGAACAGCAAAGGTGACGAAACACCGCATAAATGATCATAGACCGCAAATGAAGTGTTATGCTTTATTTGTACACATCTCTGATATAAAACCGAATCGATTAAATACAAAAAAAACACACTAATCATTATAAAAAGACACTTGCAATGTCGATTGCAAGTGGAAGCTCTGAAATGCATCCGAACCGGAACACCAGTGAAAAAATACTTAACGTTTGTAACGTCTCTAATGGCGGAGTGGCTCAGCTCGAACTAATCCGACAGAGTGCACTACTTAGTCAGTGCAGCCACTCCGAGGGAACACATCTTCCCTTTAGGTGGAAGCTGCGGGCGCAACCCCTCCCGGTACAAAAAGTATTCATAAAATCGTTATTTTTACGCGAAATGATGAAAATTTAAGATCAATCGATACAGAATTTTATTGCCTTTAATTTGAGACTACATGAAGGTTCACCCGAACTCGCGTACAATCGAAAAAATTGCATTTTTTACATGAGAAATCGTATATGTGTCTATAGTTGAATCGGTGGGTACGGAAAGGGGCTAAGTCACATTTTCGCATTTTTCAGAAATAACAAAAAACTGATTTATTTGAAAATCAAAAATTTTTGGTAAACATGTTTAAGGTCATTGAAAGAGGACCCCAAGACACAATTTTTAGCACTGTTTAGAAAAAAAAATATTCACGTGCGCCGGCGCTGTTGCTGCCTAAACAAATGGGACTTAGACCCTTTCTGCACCCAATCGACAAAATTTCTTTTGAAATTGCTCGGGCACGAATGGGGCTTGATTCTACATCTAAGTACATCATTTAGACTGCTATTTCGTTTAAATTGACCGAAAACCCCTTTAGTTCTAAGACTTCTTGCCGAAGTTGTTAATTTTTTCATCATTTTTCAGTTCAGAGATTAACTTAAATTTCAAAAAATGGTCTTCTCAAAAATGTTGGTTATTTTTCAAGGAATTTAAAAAATTTTACAAAAAAGTCATAAATGCGGATCCGCCCTTTTTCTGCGCCCAAATACCACTTTCCCGGCAGTTTTGTGGAAATCTGACATCACCAGTCGATCCGCCGTACTTAGAAACCCCTATATCGGTGAAAAAAAAAATTTCCAAAAATGTGACTTGCTCCCTTTCTGCACCCACCGATTCAGTTGTGCCGGCCAAGTTGTTCTCCCTTCGTTCAGGCGTTAGGGTATGCAGCAATTTTGTAAATGCTCTAATCCGATATTTTTATGCTCAAAACCAAAACCTCAAAACCGTGACCGATATTTTTTTCATGTCGGTTTCCATCCCTGCTTTTTAGAGAATTCTCCTTAAATATGTAAAATTTTAGAAAACTAACCAGAAAAAGTGAATTCTCGGTCGAAAATACTTCAGTTTTTCGACATTTTAATCTAAAATTCATCTGACCGCGAGAAAAAAAGCGAAAAGTAGTACTTTTTTCAGGATATTTAGCCCAAAATTTACTGATAAGAAGCGACAATGGCTCTAAATTTACCGATTGTTTACGTTTTCAAGATATTCCAAGAAAAGACGTTTCCGCTGTGGAATTTGTTAGCACCAGTTCAGGGAGTTGTCTCTGTTATGTCAAAATCGAAACGTGGTGGTAAAAAACGTCGAACATGCATTTGGTTGAATGTTAGACTTGAAGCGCCTCCGAAAACCCCTGAGTAGGTAGATTTCGAAAAAATCCAACGACAGTATTATTCTGCTCATCGCACAGTGCCATACTTACTCGTCTTACAAGGGAACTACCTGAACCGGCAGAAACGAAAATGAACGAATCAAAGCTAGATCGAAAGGGGACCACTTCAGGACCCCAAATCCAAAATTTCAAGTGCTAAAGTTGATTTCTCGATTTTTGGTGAATTTTTGAAAGTTGAAAAATCCGAAAAATTATCAATTAATACCAAAAATAGAAAATATTGATGAAAAATGGAATTTTCTCGGGATGTGGCTCAGATGGTGTCCCTAACTCATTTACGACTAATATCGAAATTCGTAAAACCTCAGTTCTAGTCAGCGATTTTTTATCATTTCTCCAAAAACTTGAAATTGCTGTGGAACGGCTAAAACTCAACTTTAGCACAAATAACTTTATTTGGGGCCTATGTGGGTTGCCTTTAACCATTTTTTGCAGTTTCCGCTAAAATCGGCGTCTGCAGGTGCAGATGTGTTTTTTTGACCACTGGAAAAAATGACAAAATTTGAAAACGTTAAATATTCCATCTTTTGCGATGCTACCTATCCGAAATCGAGCTCTGACCTATTTTCGACGTTCCGAATAGGTGAAACCTCCATTCCGACTATTCTGGTGCCTCCAGAGATTTTTTATCTTTTCTCCAGAAACTTGAAATTGCTGTGGAACGGCTAAAAATTAACTTTAGCACAAATAACTTTATTTGGGGCTTATGTGGGTTGCCGTTAACCGTTTTTTGCGGTTGTCGCGAAAATCGGCGTCTGCCAGTTCAGATGTGTATTTTTGGCCACTGGAAAAAAATGACAAACTTTGAAAATGATGATGGATGCTCCAGAATGGTTGAAATGGAGGTTTTGCCTATTCGGAATGTCGAAAATAGGTCAGAGCTCGATTTCGGATAGGTAGCATCGCAAAAGATGGAATATTTAACATTTTCTAATTTTGTCATTTTTTTCCAGTGGCCAAAAATACACATCTGAACTGGCAGACGCCGATTTTCGCGACAACCGCAAAAAATGGTTAAAGGCAACCCACATAGGCCCCAAATACAGTTATTTGTGCTAAAGTTGATTTTTAGCCGTTCCACAGCAATTTCAAGTTTCTGGAGAAAAGATAAAAAATCTCTGGAGACTCCAGAATGGTCGAAATGGAGGTTTCACCTATTCGGAACGTCGAAAATAGGTCAGAGCTCGATTTCGGATAGGTAGCATCGCAAAAGATGGAATATTTAACATTTTCTAATTTTGTCATTTTTTTCCAGTGGCCAAAAATACACATCTGAACTGGCAGACGCCGATTTTCGCGACAACCGCAAAAAATGGTTAAAGGCAACCCACATAGGCCCCAAATAAAGTTATTTGTGCTAAAGTTGATTTTTAGCCGTTCCACAGCAATTTCAAGTTTCTGGAGAAATGATAAAAAATCGCTGGAGGCTCCAGAATGACTGGAATTGAGGTTTTACGAATTTCGATAGTCGTAAATGAGTTAGGGACACCATCTGAGCCACATCCCGAGAAAATTCCATTTTTCATCAATATTTTCTATTTTTGGTATTAATTGATAATTTTTCGGATTTTTCAATTTTCAAAAATTCACCAAAAATCGAGAAATCAACTTTAGCACTTGAAATTTTGGATTTGGGGTCCTGAAGTGGTCCCCTTTCGATCTAGCTTTGATTCGTTCATTTTCGTTTCTGCCGGTTCAGGTAGTTCCCTGTTCCACTTACAATCTACGGTCTGGAAATGTTGACAATGAAAAGTAAATTGGATGTAAGTTGAATTTCAGAGTACTATTTCATGATGAGTGGAGCAGTGTACAGATTGTCTCATGTTATTAGCTAAATTGTGTAATTAATTATTTCAGGAGCTGACTCGACGCGCAGAATTGGCGGAGAGGGACTTGAGAGAAAAGAATGAAATAGCCAAAAAAGCCGAAAAGAAAGTAAAGAAACTCGAGGAGGAGATAGCTAAATTAAAGGAAAAGGACGAAAAGGTATGGTATACTTGAATTTCATTATCTTGTTTAAATAAAAGCATCACATTATCACTCGCACATTTATTTTTTCAGTGTTCCTGGTTCGGGCTATTTTAAATTCCAAATTGACAGGTTTAGTTTTTTACGATACAGAGTAGTGGTCGACTTACTTCACCTGTCCTGCCCATCGACTTTTATTAACCTAGACCGCTAATCATACGCGAAAAAAAAACAATTGGTTATGTCGCCAACTCTGTGTAATAAACAAACGCAACTGCGCATGCGTCAACAACTGATGATGTGAGTGTGTGTGTATATGTATGTATATTGCTGTTAGTAGTTGAGTTGAGTTTACGGTTAGGGTAAACCGGGGTAAACTCAACTCAACTACTAACAGCAATATACACACATATACACACACACTCACATCATCAGTTGTTGACGCATGCGCAGTTGCGTTTGTTTATTACACAGAGTTGGCGACATAACCATTGTTTTTTTTCGCGTATGATTAGCGGTCTTGGTTAATAAAAGTCGACTAGCAGCGTAGCAGTAACACCCGTCGCTAGCAACGGGCAAACAATGATACAATTTGGCCATTATTTTATTTTTTTCAATTTTAATTTTCAAAAATGTCAATTTTTAAAAAAATTTTCTATCTCAAAAATTTGAAATTTAAATTCCACAAATTTTTGAGATAATACATATAATTATTTTTTCTAGATAACTTTAGATCTTCAAACCAATATTGTACCCCCTATCTTCATTGAACCCCCAAATGATGTTGGCTCTTGTGCATGGAACCCCTAAAGATTTTGGAAAAATAAATATATTATATAGGTTCACGACAGCACGCTTATGAACCCATGTGTGGGTAAATCTTGCATAAGAAGTGAACCAGTAGGTTTACCAGCCTGGCTCACTTTGTAAAGGCTAAAGTTGCATAACAAGTCAGCCACCTGTTTCAAACTAGTTTTGTCAAAGTTAGCTGCGCGCACCAAATGTTTCTCAGAGATGTTCTCTAGATGTAGTACTAACATGAGGCCTATAGAATAGGAAGTACTGGTCGGCATACCCAAAGCCCTGTTGAAATTGGGTATGCATGATGATAAATTTGACTAATGATTTTTCTGCATTTCATTGCTCTATGGGAATACTGTTGATACCAAAAATTTTGATGTGGTTCAGACTTTTTGACATTTTGACAACCAAGCAATTTTCACAAAATTCAATATAGTTCAAAAAATTTTAAAATTTTTTTGACAAAATTTTCTCCAAAAATTATAGGCATCGCGGCAGGCTTATGAGCCAATTTTTCAAAATTTCAAAATTTTTATAATCATTTTCAATTTCTGTTCTAATTAACTAATCGCAATTCTAATTGCACAGTCATTGAAATATATAATTTATCTCTATCAAGAAACAGAATAAAAAATTTTTGGAGAAAATTTTCTCAAAAAAATTTTAAAATTTTTCGAACTATATTGAATTTTGTAAAAATTGCTTGGTTGTCAAAAAGTCTGAATCACATCAAAATTTATGGTATCAACAGTATTCCCATAGAGTAATAAAATGCAGAAAAATCATTAGTCAAATTTATCATCATGCATACCCAATTTCAACAGGGCTTTGGGTATGCCGACCAGTACTTCCTATTTTATAGGCCTCATGTTAGTACTACATCTAGCGAAAATCTCTGAGAAACATTTGGTGCGCGCAGCTAACTTTGACAAAACTAGTTTGAAACGGGTGGCTGACTTGTTATGCAATTTTAGCCTTTACAAAGTGAGCCAGGCTGGTAAACCTACTGATTCACTTCTTATGCAAGATTTACCCACACATGGGTTCATAAGCGTGCTGTCGTGAACCTATATAATATATGGGTCATTCCACGTCAATTGGACCAAGAAGTGGTAGGTGGGTTCACCGATTTTTTTGAAATTTTTCCTGTGGAAAGACCTTCCAAAGGGATGACCAATGGCGCAAATCGCAGCCCTCTAGCCCATTTTTAACGGCAGCCAGGGGGTGTCAAAGTTTTCAGTGAACCTAAAATATCATCCATTTCAGCAGTGGATTGCTCGATAACCGCGATACCTACCAAAATGGAACTTTTTCCCATAGTTAGAGGTTTTGAAAGGCTTTTTGGTGATATCATAAAAATCAGTGTTGCCACTTTTTTTCGTACAAAAAATTAGCTCAAAAAGTTTCAAAACGTAGGTTTCATATCGTTCCGACTCTCAAAAATTCTGAAAAAAATATATTGTGGACAACTGTTCATGCTGAACAACATATTAATAAAATTGGGATGGTAACTTGTAATAAAGTCGATTTAAAAAAATTTAAACTTTGCGAAAAAATGCGATTTTTTGATTTAAAACATGAAAAAAAGTTTTGATCGGTAAAGTTGGCCTATTTGACCCCTATTTTTACGTATCTGTTGAAAAAGTTGAAAAAACCCCTTCACTCGGTGAAATTAACTCATCACAAATAATCAAAATTCAAAAAAATTCAAAAAAAAGCAAATTTCATTTTTTTTGCTGTGAGTGAGATTTTTATCAACTTTTTCATGAAATACGTCAGAAAGTGGTCAAAATAAGACAACGGAATAAATTTAAACTTTTTTTGATGTTTGAAATTGAAAATTGAATTTTTTTCGAATTTTGATTTTTTGTGATGACTTCATTTTATTGAGTGAAAGGGGTTTTTTCAACTTTTTCAACAGATACGTAAAAATAGGGGTCAAATAGGCCAACTTTACCGATCAAAACTTTTTTTCATGTTTTAAATCAAAAAATCGCATTTTTTCGCAAAGTTTAAATTTTTTTAAATCGACTTTATTACAAGTTACCATCCCAATTTTATTAATATGTTGTTCAGCATGAACAGTTGTCCACAATATATTTTTTTCAGAATTTTTGAGAGTCGGAACGATATGAAACCTACGTTTTGAAACTTTTTGAGCTAATTTTTTGTACGAAAAAAAGTGGCAACACTGATTTTTATGATATCACCAAAAAGCCTTTCAAAACCTCTAACTATGGGAAAAAGTTCCATTTTGGTAGGTATCGCGGTTATCGAGCAATCCACTGCTGAAATGGATGATATTTTAGGTTCACTGAAAACTTTGACACCCCCTGGCTGCCGTTAAAAATGGGCTAGAGGGCTGCGATTTGCGCCATTGGTCATCCCTTCGGAAGGTCTTTCCACAGGAAAAATTTCAAAAAAATCGCCGAACCCACCTACCACTTTTTGGTCCAATTGACGTGGAATGACCCATATTCAGTTACAGAAAACAATGAAAAGATGTACAAAAATTCAAAAAGTAAGCAATTGTTATCCGCTAAATTCGTAATGATGATTTTGTGAATTAGAAATAATATTTGTTTTTAATATTAAATAATTATTGATTAATACTTATGAACACAATTTTCAGTATATCACAGCATCACAGGTTCCTCAGCCATCTTCGTGAAAGCCAATCGCATAACCAAATAAGTCACCATGAACCACCCTATTGGAATTTTCCCAGACGCATGCTCAGTGAGCTCCTACATACCTACTTGAGTTTAAAAATTTATACAATTCAGTAACTCAGTGTTTGAGTTGTTGGAGAGGTTCCTTTAATGTTGTGTGAATATCAAAAAAATCGATCAATTTTAGGTGGGTATTTATAAGTAAATGAAATGAATTTTTCATGATTCCAGACCCAGTAGTAGCATGGCGGATATTTTTGAAGAAAATCTACAAAAATAAAAAAATAACAAAAGAGACCACAATACAAGTGGAACCAGAAGAAAACCGCCCATTTGTAGTTACCCAACAGGAAACCGATAATAATTTGAAACAATCGCCGAAGGAAGTAGAGATTAATAGTGAAAACACCATCTTACAAGGACTGCAAATAAAAGGCACTCAAAAATTGTTAGTGGCAACCATCACAGAAAACGACGATGAAGGCGAAGAAACCAGCAATTGGGGAAAGAACTACTAACCAAACCCACACAGCTGGATCAAGTGCCTGCACCAGTAGCGAAGTTTCCAGAGAGTGCTACTGAGAAGAAGAAGCGCATGTGGCAGCAGACATCGAGAACAGTGAGGATATGAGTGCTCCGAATAATTGGGTAGTCGCTGAATCTAACTGGAAGTAAGTAAGTTTTTTCACGAATGTTAGAGTTTGCCATTTTGTCAACTGATTTGTTTCCTTCACTGCCTTCATGTCCTGGAATCCATGCCATTGTAACATGACTGAAAGGAAGTGTGGTCACATGGGAGATTCGGCTAAAATTTGTTATATTTTGCAGGAAGGAATTACGTTTCAAAGATGATGATTGTACAGTTGTCAATTTTTAAAATAATGTTTGGCCTACAAGCTCTGAAAAGTTGGTGAAATATTTTCAACTTTTGCAAGTAGGTACTTGCATGAAGTTTCGGATGTTTGTACGCTACATCAGAGCATACTGAAATAGAAATTATTCCTTACTAGACATTTGTGTTCTGTAGCCACCGAAACTATTCAATGAATCGTACTAAAATATTTCATTTCTTGTTTGAAATCATCGCAGAGACTATTGTAGAATTGTCAAGTTTTCAAGAGCACTGATTTTGAATTTTGACTTACCTACATAGTACCTTTTATATTTTTAAATCAAGTAACGTGAAAAATTGAACTCCAACTTAAAAAATGTCAAATTGGGAGGCATTCATCTGAAAAAAGTCTCGTTTTTTGTTTTACAGATTCAGCGAAAAAATATTAATTTTTTTGACAGAACGAGTAATTGCCAAGAAGTTTAACTACCTATGTATTGGCTAAAAATATCGCCAAAAAGACTGTCTTTCACGACAAAAACTGCGCGAAAGAAGACGTCATTGTCGTCCTTCACCAGATTTGTCAAAAAAAAAACTGATTTCTGCCAAAATTTCCAAAAATGAAGTAATTTTTCGCCGAAGTCGCCACACTGTATTGATTTTTTGCCAACATTATCAAGAAGATCTAATTCTTCATCAAAAGACCTATTTTTTTGAAAATCGCTAAAATGCTCCAATTTTCCGTCCAAGTTGTCAAAACGATAGACATTTATTCCGGCTATCAAAACTAAGTATTAATATTTCATTACAGTATCCCAATTAAAACTATTAATACTTCATGATTTTACATCCCAATTTTATGGCTAGATTTTAACTTATACATTTTTGTAAGTAACCTTTTGTGTTTCTTTTGGTGACTTTGAATAATAATTTATCGTCTTTTGTTTTCAACAATGCCCTTGTCGTTTTATGTGTCCTTTAATAATTTTTCCCCATATTTTGTTAATGATTTTAGTCTTTGAGATTTTCTCATCGTGTTCTAGTCTGAGTAGGAGTCATCAAACTTTCACGTTAATATGCTCAAGGTCAAATCTCACGCGCAAAATTATTTTTTCTATCCTGTTTTTTCTCTCATTTCATTTCTACTCATCCATTGAACTCACTCTCGTAAATGTAAAATGTATAGCAGAATGCAAGTCTATTCTTAGCACAAAATATACACTCGGTGGCGGCCGCTCAGTTCGCATAAGACCAGATGTTTAACCAAAACCAAAGAAGACGTTGAAACGGGAGAACACCAAGGTAAGTAAAGAAATGTCTCCACATGAATAGGTATACATATTATACCTACACGAAAATACTTGATTCATTTTCCACGTTCTAATTAACAGAAAAGTACAAAAATTCAGAAAGTAAGCCATTTTTATCCGTTAATTCGTAATGATGATTTTGTGAATTAGAAATACCTAGTATTTGTTTTCAACATTAAATAAATTTAAGTTAATATGTATGTACCTACTCGATTTTCAATTTATGACAATACCTCCAGTAAAAAACCCACAAAGTTTTCATATGAATATGAATCAAAGTAAGGTAATTGCCGCTCATTAGGGTTTTAACATTAAACAAATCAATGAGATGGCTCATGTTTTTGCCACATTATTCAATAAATTAAGTGAAGATATCCATGGTATATAGTTTGTATATTTCTAACGACATTTTATCAAATATATAACATAATTTTGGGTACCTATTCGTTATCCTATTTAGTAAGTATTTCTAAATGAACCCTCTCAGTTTATGTTTAGCGGTGACGAAATTAGTCTGGTCAGTTTTTCGTACACTTTATTACTCACGTTCGTTCGTTTATAAGATTTAATTATCATCGCTGAATTCACAATATGATGTATCAAAACATAGGTTATGTTACGCATATTTCTCCCAACCTAATAAAAAACTATTAGAAATTTTTATAAAAGGTATAGGTAAGCTTTCTTTTTCAAAATTAAGTGCTGTGAAAAACTGAGCTTCAATATGAAAATTTTACAAAGTTGGACTCGGTGGCGGCAGCCTAATTCGCATAATTTCATGATACGAAAAAGACACCCTACGAGTAACCAGAACCAAAGAAGACGTTGAAACGGCAGATTCTTAGTTACGCTAAAATGGACGCATGATGTAAGTAGTCATTTTATCACCAGCATATTTGATATTACGTACAAAGGAAGCATTGATTTATTATATGGTAATCTTCAACTAGTCTTTCGGAAATGCATGCTCAGACGGCGTTATACAGATGGCCGACACGTTTTGGAGACAATTCATCTTGCTCAATTGCACACCTGAGACAATTCATCTCCAGAGAAAATTCATCTCGTGAGAAAATTGATCTTGTATGAAAATTTATCTCTTGAGACAATTTCATGACAATTCGGGAAAACAAAATAAATAGATACCTGTGAAATATACCTAAATAAAATTTAAAAAAAACGAGATGCCAAAATGTTTTCAAAAGTAATATTAAAATTCTGGCAGTAAACTCGCTCTGCTCGATTGGGCCAATTTCCTGTCCTCTGAATTTGAAATTTTTGAAAAGTATTTAAATCCACAAAAATGAATTTCCGACGTTAAAAATAATATTTTTTTTTCGAAGCTTTTGTCCTCGCTTCGCTCGGCCGGGTCACTTCACTTTGTTTTCTAAAATTTGATTTCTAAAAAATTTTCACTAAAATCTGAAGGAACAGTAATGAATCCAGAAAAATCAATTTTTCGCATCAAAATAAAAACGTTTTTTTCCCTCTTGGATTAGAAAATTTCGCTCGAGTCAATTTAATTTTCTTCTCTAAAATTGAAATACATATTTAAAAAGTTTTCACTCAAATTTGTTATCTTCAATTCAGAAAGATAATCTTACACATTAGAAATAACGTTTTTTTGACTTCTCGAATTATAAAATTTCTACCACCAAAATCTACATTATGATGAATTTCCTCACGAGATAAATTTTCACACAAGATTAATGTTCTCACGAGATCAATAATCTCACACAGTAAATTTTCGCACGAGATGAACTTTTTCCGGAGATAAATTGTCTTAGGCGTGCAATTGAAGAGCTCTATTCCAAAGTAGGTTAAGTCATTTAAAAAAAAAGCACGTTTTACGGAGATTTTTATTTCAAAAGTGGGTCAAGTCATCGATTTTTCAAAGTAAATTTTTCTACAAGTAGGTAATCGTTCTATGTCCAAGGAAAGCAAAGGTGCACCGACCTTTGGAAACAGAACAAATTTCAGCATCGAAAACTCTAAACGCATTTTTTGGAGGAAAAAATGACTTGACCCACTTTGGAATAGAGCTCTTCAATTGCAAACGATAAATTGCGAAACATAAATTGCCCGGATTCCGACTGACACGGCGACACCGATGGTAATAATAAGTAAGTATTAATGTATGAGAGATTCAGAAAAAAGAGTCTCATAAAACCACGACAACTCGTACATATAATCAATTCGAAAACTGAGCTATCGAATTTGGAACTTCACGAAAGCATTCATTCCAAGATTACGTCGCCCTTCAAAAGTATCGAATTCTCACGTCAGATAGGTACGAGTAAAGTAACTCCATGTCATTAAAGGACAAAAAAATTGAAGGGTACAACCCTTTTCAAATCCAAAATATTAATCTGATAAATCCCAATCCTAAATACCCTTTTTTCCCCAGAAAAAAAAATAAATGTAGGTAAGGTACTCGAAAATATAAAATTCAGATTTGTAAAAAAATTTTGAAAATTTTTCATTTTCTGGTCAAAACATTTCATTAATACCCTCCATTCACATTTTCAATATACAGCTTCCTTCGGTACCCTGCCCGTAATATTGGTGCCCTTGTGTAAACATCCCCAAAGTTGAAAAAATGTTTTCAAAAAATCAAAATTCCTCTCGGCTAGGAAATACAAAATCATATTGCATATATTGTCTTTTAGAAGAAATTGTGTTAGAGAAAACGCGTTAGAGAAAGTGACGTTAGGAAATTCATCATTGATGAATACAGTTTTCGAAAAAATGGCATTAGAAAAATTTGTTATTAGAGAAAATGCGTTTTAGAAAAAGTCAAAGTGGACTGATATTAGGTACCTAAAAGATGAAAATGAGTAAGCAGTCACCTACGAGTTCATTCCATTGAAAAAATTGAGCGTAGTAAAATATAAAGGAAACTTACTCTTTCGGTTTTAATCATGTACCTAACGATGTAAATTAATAACTAAAATGAGCGTCATCAAAAAGTTGACAAATTAAAACGATGCTTTTACATTTGATGCCAGGAAAGCGAAATTCCGGACAATATTTGAACCCTTGCCTGAGGTAATTTCAAAATTTAAGGTCACTTTTTTTGAAAAATTGTGTTTTTGTATTTTTTACACAATATTCGCATTTTTTAGAGCTCTTAACAACTAGAGAAAATTCAAAAAACGAGGATCAAAATTCTTAATTTGAGCCTCAAAGAAATAGCAATGTAGATTAGGGTGGATTGCTCTTCCCAAAAAAGGTCGGTAAATTTTGATCAAATCAGCGGAAACCTTCACTCCTTGAAGGGGGAGGGGGGAATGGGCTCTCGAAGAGACAGAATTTTCAAACAAAAAAAATCGTATATTATCACTCCTGTAGCCACTCAACCTGTTGTTTATTCGTGATTTGAAAATTTTTCTTCTACAATATTTCGTATCAGGTAATCATGCCAAAACATCGAATGGGAAAATTTCTGAAACTTGGGAAATATTTTGGAACAGAGTGGTGCCAATTTTCGTATCATTATTACCAATATCACAAAATTCAAGATTAGAAAAACTGCCAAAAACTCATGAAATTTTTCGATTTCTTAAAATTTTCAATAATGACTGAAAAATTGACACTTTTGCGTTTCAAACTATTTTCCCAGTTTCAGGAACTGTACATTTCGATGTTTTGGCTTGATCAATGCAAAATATTGGAGAAGAACAAAATTTTCAAAACTTGAATTCAGCCAAAAGTAAGCAATTTGCAAATTTTCAACTGCTCAGTAGAACCCTAAAAGTCTCAAAACTGGTTGGGTAGAGACAAGAGTGAAGAAACCACGATTTTTTTTCAAAAGTGTTCCCTCTTCGAACGCCCATTCTTTTTCAGAGTAATTTTCGACTCAAAATGAAGATCGCTGCTGAATTTGGTTCAAGTCTGCAGATTTTTTTGGGCGATCTGTTCTAATTCAGGTATATACGAGATGTTGTCGAAGGTAAGTAAATAAATTCCTTCGCATAAATTAAAGTATACCTTCATAAAACATTTTATTCTTAGAAATAATGAAAAATTCAAAAGAAAAACAAAATGATTTTGGACACAAAGAAACAAGAAGAAGTACAAAAATTCAAAAAGTAAGCAATTTTTATCCGTTACCTAATTCGTAATTATGATTTTGTCAATTAGAAATATCGTAGTACTTATAGTCCAGTGGCAAAATGTATATTTTAAGCAATAAACGGCAAATCATGATAAAGCTATGAAATTTGGTATGATGAACAAGGACACCAAAAGGAAATTTTTGAGCCCGGGAGCCCATCGCCAAGTCCCATAGGAAGGGAAGGAGGGTGATTTGGGGGGTGGGTTCAACCCCCATTTTTCAAAATGGGGCTATCGGCGCGATATTGGTATCAATTCCATATGACTGAACCCTGCTGAGTTCGAAAATACCATTACTTTCAAAATCTGAGGAAGAGGCATGCCTCAAATTTGAGATTTTCTGAGTAAAGTTTTTGCATTTTTCTCAGAAATACCCCAAAATTACAGTTTTTTAACCCTAGACGACACGCTGACCTTCCATCGGCATTTTTATGGTCATTTTCGGATTCTACAGGTCAATTAAAATGCGAATCGACCATCAATACTTTCGCATACCTCTACCGCGAGTGCACAGAGGGGTCAAAAGGGGTTAAAAATTGACAGTTTTTCGGCATTTTCTTACAAAAATCACGGTTTTTGAACTGTGCACCGGATATAATTGGCGGAAGAAGGTTCTAATGGTGATTTTCGAATTCTACAGATCAAATACTATCGAATAAGGCTCAGAGCCACTTTTTACACCCCTCCAGGGAGGGAAGAGAGGGGGTCAAATTTGACTCTCATCTTGCTTATGTTGAATTAATTTTAGAAATGTAATTAATATAAGTATACATTTACTTACCATCGTGATAATAATATTTGTATCGATGTTTTTCGTACCGCCGAACCCAAATTTTCAATTATTTTTTTGATTCCAGCCACCGGGGGGGGGGGAGGGGGCACCATATGAGGGGTGGGTCCATTTTTCACGAAAAATCGACATGTATATCAAAATGTAGGTTTTTGAGGGCGCTGATTTCAAAAATGCTATCGATTTTTCATTTTGGTGCAACCCAAGGGGATGATACTGCGTTCAAGGGGTGGGGATGAAATTTTTCACAAAAAATCGACTTGTATATCAAAATGTAAGTTTTGGAGGACGCTGATTTCAAAAATGCTATCGATTTTTCATTTGGGTCCAACCCAAGGGGATGATACTGCATTCAAGGGGTGGCGGATGGAATTTTTTACAAAAAATAAATTTGTATATCAAAATGTAGGTTTTCGAAGACGCTGATTTCAAAAATGCTATTGATTTTTTACTTGGTTTCGAGCCAAGGAAGATTCTGAACAACCACCTTCAAAAACTTACCATAAAGATCTACCCTGTCTTACATTTGTTATGATAGTCGGCACCTTACAAAGAAATATAAAATTTGAAATATAAAATTTATTTTTCTCAAGTAACAACAGTTTTACAAAAAATAAAAGAAAAAACGATTAAACAGGGTGACTTCCAAAATTTAATTTTCAAAAATAGCGAAGATGGAAAGTGTTGAAAAAAAAATTTAATTTGCCAAAGACATTACTTTTTAATTTACAAAAGGGCCATTCCACGTCAATTTTTTTGAAATTTTTCGAGTGGAAGGACCTTCCGATGGGATGACCAATGGCGCAAATCGCAACTCTCTAGCCTTTTTTTAAAGGCTACTGAGGGGTGTCAAAGTTTTCAGTGAACAATATCATCCATTTCAGTAGTGGATTAATCGATAACCGCGTCCCGATAGTTAAAAAATTAAGATTGCACTATGTCGTAAAGTCGATTTAAAAAAATTGAAAGTTTGCAAAAAAAACGCGATTTTTTGATTTGAATCATGAATAAAAGTTTTGACTGGTGAAGTTGACCCATTTGACCACTATTTTTACGTATCCGTTGAAAAAGTTGAAAACCCCCCTTCACTCCATGAAATAAACTCATAAACTCATCTCAAAAAAAATAAAATTCTGAGTGAATTGAAAAAATAAACGAATTTTAATTTTTTGCTATGAATGTGATTTTTATCAATTTTTTCACGGAATACGTAGAAATAGAGGTCAAATAGGTCAACTTCACCAGTCGAGACTTCTTTTTATGCTTCAAATCAAAAAATCGCATTTTTCACAAACTTTCAATTTTTTTAAATCGACTTACGACATAATGCCATCCCAATTCTTTAATATGTTCGTTCTCGAAAACCTACATTTTGATATACAAATTTATTTTTTGTAAAAAATTCCATCCGCCACCCCTTGAATGCAGTATCATCCCCTTGGGTTGGACCCAAATGAAAAATCGATATCATTTTTGAAATCAGCGTCCTCCAAAACTTACATTTTGATATACAAGTCGATTTTTTGTGAAAAATTTCATCCCCACCCCTTGAACGCAGTATCATCCCCTTGGGTTGCACCAAAATGAAAAATCGATAGCATTTTTGAAATCAGCGCCCTCAAAAACCTACATTTTGATATACATGTCGATTTTTCGTGAAAAATGGACCCACCCCTCATATGGTGCCCCCCCCCCGGTGGCTGGAATCAAAAAAATAATTGAAAATTTGGGTTCGGCGGTACGAAAAACATCGATACAAATATTATTATCACGATGGTAAGTAAATGTATACTTGTATTAATTACATTTCTAAAATTAATTCAACATAAGCAAGATGAGAGTCAAATTTGACCCCCTCTCTTCCCTCCCTGGAGGGGTGTAAAAAGTGGCTCTGAGCCTTATTCGATAGTATTTGATCTGTAGAATTCGAAAATCACCATTAGAACCTTCTTCCGCCAATTATATCCGGTGCACAGTTCAAAAACCGTGATTTTTGTAAGAAAATGCCGAAAAACTGTCAATTTTTAACCCCTTTTGACCCCTCTGTGCACTCGCGGTAGAGGTATGCGAAAGTATTGATGGTCGATTCGCATTTTAATTGACCTGTAGAATCCGAAAATGACCATAAAAATGCCGATGGAAGGTCAGCGTGTCGTCTAGGGTTAAAAAACTGTAATTTTGGGGTATTTCTGAGAAAAATGCAAAAACTTTACTCAGAAAATCTCAAATTTGAGGCATGCCTCTTCCTCAGATTTTGAAAGTAATGGTATTTTCGAACTCAGCAGGGTTCAGTCATATGGAATTGATACCAATATCGCGCCGATAGCCCCATTTTGAAAAATGGGGGTTGAACCCACCCCCCAAATCACCCTCCTTCCCTTCCTATGGGACTTGGCGATGGGCTCCCGGGCTCAAAAATTTCCTTTTGGTGTCCTTGTTCATCATACCAAATTTCATAGCTTTATCATGATTTGCCGCTTACTTACAGTTTGCCACTGGACTATTATTTGTTTTCAACATTAAATAATCAATGGTTAATATGAACTCGATTTTCAGTATATTACACCTCCAGTTGAAAACTGCGAAGTTTTCAAATAAAATGAATTAAAGTAAGGTAATCCAGAAAGAGAAGACAACAAGAAAATTCGCGTTACTGAAAGAGCATTGCCGTTCATTGGGTTTTTAGCATTTAACAAATCGATGATATGGCCCATGTTTTTGTCACAATGCTCAAAAAATTAATTCAAGGATATCCATGGTAATTTGTATATTCCTAACGATATTCCATCGAATATAAAACAATTTTATATCCATTTATTATCCTGATCACATAGAACCAAAATGCACCACTTGTGAATTTATATTCAAGTTTTAAATTTACCAAACCTCACCTTACTTGTCAATTTATCTAGGTATTCTTTGTTCACAGAAACGCCACTGGAGCGGGACTAAAAAAAAGTTCAAAAACCTCAACTATCACGATCAATAATAGATCGTCAACGTTTCCCGAAAGCAAGTAAATGTAAGAAACGTTTATGACAGGTAGAGAATAATTACCATGCAAGCTCATCAGGGAAGTTTCTCTTTGGTCTTCAGATGATGTTCAGCAATGGATATCTCATATCAGTGGATGAAAGAGAATTACCATGAAATTAATTCAGTAAAATATAAGTATAATCATTTTTTTGATTAAACGATTCTTCATGCCATGTGCTATTTTTTCTAAAGCGTAGCATGGTTTGCATTTCCACCATTTATGTGGAGTAAATTTATGTACTATGTCTGCAGGACCCAAGACTCTTATATCATGTGGTACCAGAATATTGTGAGGCGATAAATGACCTCTCAACAATCGTAATAGCTAGTGTAATAGATTATGTAACTGAGAAACACACAGGGGTGTATTCCTGTTACAAATACGTTCATCAAGAAGCTGATCCATGGAAATTATTGATTACCAATGTAATCACCGAAAAAGACCCGCTTCGTCATATGTATTTCTCAGCAAACACATATCGAAGTGGTTCCTGGAGCAGTTTCCGCGTGTTATTATAGTTTTCATTTCAGCTATTCATCAATATTTTGGTGAAATTTTAAGGGCATCTCATCGTGTTTTCAATAGACATTGAGAAAATGTATTGGCAGATTGTTGCAGAAAAATATCAAAAATATCAGTCAATTCTCTGGCGATTTGACATCAATGTTGATCCACCCAAAATTGTTATACTGGCCAGCCTTTTAGTATTTTATTATGAACATCTACTGATGGAAAATACGTCGTTTTCCATCCTTAATTATTTCATTTTTCTCGTGTCCGGATTCTAATGTAGACAACTTTCCAATTTTTTGGAGGATAATATGAAAGTATGTAATTACTATACGCTATGAAAGGAGACCAATCCCAATTACATTTAAGGTGTCCACATTGCACGCCATGTGAGGTAGTCACTGATCTAACTGGAAGTAAGTAAGTTTTTTCAACAATGTTAGAGTGTGATTAGGTACTGCCATTTTGTCAACTGATTTGTTTCCTTCGCTGCCTTCATGTCTTGGAATCCATGCCATTGTAACATGACTGAAAGGAAGTGTGATCATGTGGGAGATTGGGCTAAAATTTGTCATATTTTGCATGGAGGAATTACGTTTTAAAGAATGATGATTGTACAGTGTTGTCAATTTTTAAAATAATGTTTGGCCTACAAGCTCTGAAAAGTTGGTGAAATATTTTCAACTTTTGCAAGTACTTGCATGTGGTTTCGGATCAAGAGCATTGATTTTGAATTTTGACTTACCTACATATTTTTTCAGAAACAAACTTCCATGTTATAAACGTCCTGAAAACAGATTTTTCAGAAATTTTTATGAAAAGTGCCTTTCATATTTTTAAATCAAGTAACGTGAAAAATTGAGCTCCAAATTGAAAAATGTCAAATTCGGATGCTTTCATCTGAAAAAAGTCTCGTTTTTTTTTTTTACAGAGTCAGCGAAAAAATATTAATTTTTTTGACAGAACGAGTAATTGCCAAGAAGTTTAGCTACCTACGTATGTATTGGCTAAAAATATCGCCAAAAAGACTGTCTTTCACGACAAAAACTGCGTGAAAAAATACGTCATTGTCGTTCTTCGTCAGATTTGTCAAAAAAAAAAATGATTTCTGCAAAAATTGCCAAAAATGAAGTAATTTTTCGCAGAAATCGCCACACTGTATCGATTTTTTGCCAACATTTGTCAAGAAGATTTAATTCTTCATCAAAAGACCTATTTTTTTGGAAAATCGCTGAAATACTCCAATTTTCCGTCCAAGTTGTCAAAACGATAAACATTTATTCCGGCTATCAAAATTATTGATATTTCATTACAGTATCCCAATTAAAACTATTAATATTGCATGATTTTGCATCTCAATTTCATGGCTAGATTTTAACTTATACATTTTTGTAAGTAACCTTTTGTGTATCTTTTGGTGTCCTTGAATAATAATTTATCGTCTTCTGTTTTCAACGATGTCCTTGTCGTTTTATGTGTCTTTTAATAATTTTTTCACATATTTTGTTAATGATTTTAGTCTTCGAGATTTTCTCATCGTGTTTTTGTCTGAGTAGGAGTCAGCAAAGTTTCACCTTGATAAATTCAAGGTCAAATCTCATGTGCAAAATCATGTTTTCTGTTCTGTTTTTCTCTTATTACATTTCTACTCATCCATTGAACTTATTTTTTTCATTTTTCGTCTACAATTTCATGTTTTTACGTATTTTTCTATATAATTGAATATAATTTATTATGCTACTACATCCGATACCTGCTCAGACGGCGTTACATAGATGGCCGACGCCGAAGGTACGTGAACGTGTATTAGGATGCAGTCTATTCTTCAGTACAAATATACGTATGGCGGCAGCCTAATTCGTATAATTTCATGATATGAAAAGACACCCTACCAGTAACCAAAACCAAAGAAAACGTCGAAACGGGAGATTCTTAGTTCTATAGGTTAAATAAGCTAAAATGGACGTACGGGGATGCACTTGAGATCGCACAAGATCCGCGACACTCCCACTGTAACACACAAATGTAAGTACACTGAAAAAAAAACTGTAATGGTTAAAATGAGAGATATTGGTAATAGTGAGAGTGATAAGATTAACTTGTAACGAATGGATGGTGAAAAATATCTCCTCAGGGGGTGAGAATTTCCCTATGCCTAATTTATATAAGTAGGCAACCTAATAACCCTCGGTTAACTATACACACTAGATTTTTTCTGAACTCCATAACCAACAAATTAGTTACGAGACAACAATACTATAGAGGTTTATTGATGAAATAAATATCAATGCACTGTATAATACGTCGTGAATATCATAAGGTATTAATTCTAAAATACACATAGTGAATCAATACGGTATCATAAAATAGATGATTAGCTCTAGATTACGTTATGCAGGGGACAAATTTACTCAGGATGATTAATCCTGGCACACATGAGAATAAATTTAAAGATTCAGGCCAGATTAAAGTTATCTAATCATAAACTATAATCCTTACTCTGCTCGTAAGTAGGTAAATATCTAAAATATATGAAAAGGTTCTCTACTTACGAGACGCTTCTACATTATTAGCAATAAAAGCATCGATAATGTGATTGGTGGAGAGTGTTCCAACTCATACCCAACTATTCGCGTTAATTGTCTCCAATTAAGGGGTCCATGCACCTACGACGATTCTGTACTCTATATCGTAATACATTTTGAAACTGGGTACATACTCTCATGGTTGACAAATGAGAGATGATCCAAAATACCATAAATCGCGCTAATTCATTGAATCTTAATCACGTTTACGTTAATTGACACATATTCACACCGAACAAGCGGGTAATACTTAGGGTAAAAATGCAAAGAGGCCGAAGCCTAAAATAGTCTAGACAGTTGACCAAATGACCACTGTACCGAGAGCTCGAGATCTTGCACAGGTAGTGAAGAAGGTATTTTTTGCCATTCTGGTCCAGACCCAGGATCGCGGTAATTTACGTACATAACCTTTCCCCGCTACCTCTAAACCAGTTATTATATGAAATACCACTATAGAGATAGTTACAATAGTGACCACCTACGGCAGTCAGGGCATATCTGCTCATCACAAAACAATAAAAATTACTATTTCAGTATAGTAACCGGATCCAATCCAAAAAAAATAGTGATTTTTACTCAGCCAAAAAATACATTTTACCTATAGAATTAGGTAAAATTTATTACTCTCATAGTAAAGTTTACTAATCTCATAGTAAAATTTACTAATCTCATAATAAAAATCGCAATATTTTTGAATGGGATCCGGTTACTGTATGAAATAGTAAAAATTATCCATAATTTTTTTTTCCGTGTAGTCATTTTATCACCAGCATATTAGGTACATAGACATTACAAAGGGAGTATTGGTTTATTATAGTAATCTTCAACTAGTCTTTCGGAAATGCATGCTCAGACGGCGTTATACAGATGACCGACACGTTTCAGGGACAATTTATCTTGCACACCTCAGGCGATTTACCTCCAGGGAAAATTCATCTCGCGCGAAAATTTACCGTGTAGGTAAGATGATTGATCTCGTGAGAAAATTTATCTCTTGAGACAATTTCATGAGTTTTCAGAATAACAATTAGGTAGATACCTAGTTACCTACCTATGAAATTTAAAGTAAAGATAAAAAAACCGAGATGCCAAAATTTTTTCAAAAGTAATATTAAAATTCTGGCAGTAAAAATTGATTTTTTAAAAGTTTTGAAAGCTCTTGCTCTCGCTTTGCTCGATTGGGCCAATTTCCTGTCCTCTGAATTTGAAATTTTTGACAAGTATATTTAAATCCAGAAAAATCAATTTCCGACGTTAAAAATAATGTTTTTTACAGCAGGATTGGACAATTTTTAAAGGTTTTGTCCTCGCTTCGCTCGGGTCACATCACTTTATTTTCTAGAATTGTGCGTATTTCTAAAAAAAATTCACTAAAATCTGAAGGAACAGTAGTAGGTAAATCCAGAGATTTGATCGTAGAGGTTTGAAACTTAATAAATATAGATAGCGACATCGTTGCCACCGGAATATTTATTTAGGTACTTCTCTAGTATATTTTTTACTCTCGTAAATGTATGTATCTATAGTAAGATGCAAGTCTATTCTTCAGTACAAATACACTCTGTGGTGGCCGCCTAATTCGCGTAATTTTGTGATACGAAAAAGCCCCGACGAGTAAACAAAACCAAAGAAGATGCTGAAACGGGAGATTATCAAAAAAATACTTGAAAAATGGATTCACATGTTTACTCTTTGCTAATGACGTAATGACCATGTTGCCCAGGGAAACCCTTCAAAAGTATCGAATTCTCACGTCAGATAGGTGAATAAACACCATCATGTCATCCCTAAATTCACATAATGTAACAAAATATAGGTTATGTAGTGTACATTTCTGTAGACAAAATAATAATTATACTTAAATATATAATTATTATATAATTTTACTCGTACAAGAAAGCAATACTAAAACTACTTTATAATTTATTTCTCAATGCCACTATACTTAAAGGACGTAAAAAAGAATTGAAGTTCATAAAACATTGGTATTCTAAATTCTACTCCTACTTACCTATTACCTAAAAGATGAAAATGAGTAAGTAGTTACATACGAGTTCATTCCATTGAAAAAATTGAGCGTAGTAAAATATAAAGGAAACTTACACTCCAAAGTCTCTCGTAATTTAATTCGAGTCTCAAAGAAAGACCAATGTAGGTTAGGGTGGATTGCCCTGCCCAAAAAAAGTCGGTAAATTTTGACCAAATCGGCACAAACCTTCACTTCTTGCAAGAGGAAACCAGAAATGGGCTCTCGAAGACACAGCATTTTCGAAAAAATCGCGTTTATTCACTCCTGTCCCTGCTCAACTTGTTTAACTTATTCGTGTTTTAAAAATTTTTCTTATTGAATATTCGCATTAATCATGCCAAAACATCAAAAGGGAAAATTTCTGAAACTAGGGAAATATTTTGAAACGAAGTGCTGCCAGTTTTTGAATCATTAACGCCAATATCAAAAATTCACAAAAAATGTCAAAAACTCGTGGAATTTTTCGAGTTTTTAAAATTTTCAATAAGGACTAAAAAAATTGACACCTTTGCGTAGTTTTAGGAATCGTACATTTCAATGTTTTGGCTCGATCAATGCAAAATATTAGAGTGGAAGAAAACTTTCAAAACTTGAATTTATCCAAAAATACGCGATTTGCAAATCTTTAACTGCTCAGCAGGACCCTGAAAGTTCCAAAACTCGTTGGGTAGCGACAAGAGTGAAAAAAACCACGATTTTTTCAAAAATGCTCCATCTTTGATGTCCCATTTTCACTCCTCCGGGGGCAACTACAGAGCTAAAATGTTTTCTGAGTAATTTTCAACTCATAATGAAAGTCGCTGCTGAATTTGGTCAAAGTCTGCAGATTTTTTATGGGCCGGTCAATTCTAATTCAGGTATATTCGAGATGCTGTCGAAGGTAAGCAGCTATAATGAAATGCCATTGGTCATCAAACATCAACTGACAAACGAAAAGCAGTGTTGCCGTTCTAAAAATTTAAATCCCGCCAGATTGATCTCAAAAAATAGCTAAAACCCGCTAAATTGCCCACGGGAAATAGCTATGAGTTCCCGCTAGATTTACATTTTTTAGAAAGTTAAACTTTTTCGATAAAAATATGCTGAAAAGTATCATTTTTTTGCCCAAAAATCATTAAAAATTGTCGTTTTTTGCAAAATATTCCAAAAAGCCTCATTTTTCCCCAAAAATTGCTTTCATTCAAGTCTCGTTTCTTTTCAAAATTATCAAAATGGTTCTTTCATGTCAGAAATTGAAAAAAAATTTAAAAATTTTCATTTTTATGTTGGAAATCAATTTTGAGATTTTTTCAGTTGAAAATAGGTGGAAGACATTTTTTTTTTCAATTTTTCACATGAAAGAAACATTTAGATAATTTTGACGGAAAAACCAAAAAGAAGACTGTAAAGCAATTTTTGGAAAAGAAATAAGGTTTAGGGATTTTTTTTGCAAAAAGCGACAATTTTTACTTAATGATTTTTGGCAAAAAAAATGAAACTTTTCATTATATTTTGATCGAAAAAGTGGGACTCGTATGATATTATGATCTAAAATGAGAATTATTTTTATCTGAATTGGAATAAAATAGGTTTTTGGTGAAAAAAGCTAGAGTTTCCGCGCTAGCGGAGTGCAAAATCGCTAGACTTCTCGCTAATAGCTAGATTGCAAACATCTGGCAATTTTCCTGAACTAAAATCGCTAGGCATTGCTTGGAAACGGCTAAACATGGCAACACTGACGAAAAGTACAAAAATTCAAAAAGTAGGCAATTTTTATCCGTTAATTCGTAACGATGATTTTGTGAATTGTCAATATCTGGTACATATTTGTTTTCAATGTCAAATAATTAATGGATTGTGGTCAGAAACACACTAAATGATAGATAATTGATCACGCAGCACGATGGTATGCAGTGTTGTCACCTTTTTTCAAAAATGATTCTCACCAGAGCGCATTTCCTATTACTTTTTGAACAGCCCTAGTACAAAAATTCAAAAAGTACACAAGTAGGCAATTTTTAATACGAACCCAATTTCTAATTTATTACACCTACGATAGAAAACCGCAGAGTTTTCAATTACAATGAATCAAAGTAAGGTAATCCTTGAAGAGATAACAAACAGGAACATTGAAACCCCTGTACTTTATTAGTACTCGACATGCTAAACAACTTTTGTCATAGGCCTAATATTCATTTTTTTGATTAAGTAAATTTTGTAAGTAAGTAGCCTTTTGTGTTTCTTTTGGTGTCTTTGAATAATAATTTATTTTCTTTTGTTTTCAACAATGCCCTTGTCGTTTCATGTGTCTTTTAATATGCCCTTAAATAATTTTTTCCCATATTTTGTTAATGATTTTACGTAGCATTTGATATTTTCTCATCGTCTTCTTGTCTGGGTAGAAGACATCGAAGTTTCACCTTGATTAATTCAAGGTCAAATCTCATGTGCAAAATCATTGTTTCTGCCCACACTCGGTGGCGGCCGTCTAATTCGCATAATTTTGTGATACATACAATAAAGACCCGACGAGTAACCAAAACCAAAGAAGATGTTGAAACGAGAGATTATCAAAGAAATGTACTTGGAAATGGATTCACATGTTAACTCTTTTACTAATGACATGACGAACATTCATCATATTATCAATAGCAATACCTATCATACATAAAAACTTCTACGTTCGTATTTGAAACTTCACAAAAGCATTCATTCCAAGATGACGTCGTTGTCCAGGGAAACCTCACATGGGCAAAAGTAATACGGTTGGTTGTGAAAGTGGTGTTGGTTGGTTTTGTATGTGTTATTATATTATGTAGTTTTAATTTTAGCGTATTTTGGTATGTTTGTGTGTTTAAGATGTGAGAATTATCCACTGATACAAGATCTAGGAAGAGCAACTGAAGAACTTACAATATCGAAGATGGTAAAATAAAAAAATGAGTAAGTAGTTACCTACGAGTTCATTCCATTGAAAAAATTGAGCGTAGTAAAATATAAAGGAAACTTACTCCTTCGGTTCAATCATGTAACGATGTAAATTAGTAACTGAAATGAGCGTCATCAAAAAGTTAACAAATTAACACGATGCTTTCAACAATTTATGGCAGAAAAGCGAGATTTTGGACAATAATTTGAACCCTTGCCTGAGGTTATTGAGAAATTTAAAGTCACTTTTTTTCGAAAAATTGCGTTTTTGTATTTTTTGCACAATATTCGCATTTTTTTAGAGCTCTTAACAACGAGAGAAGATTTAAAAAACGAGGATCAAAATTCTTAATTTGAGCCTCAAAGAAAGAGCAATGTAGGTTAGGGTGGATTGCCCTGCCCAAAAAAAGGTCGGTAAATTTTGACCAGATCAGCGGAAACCTCCATACATGGAGGGGGGAATGAGAAATGGGCTGTCGAAGATACAGAATTTTCAACAAAAAAATCATATTTTATCACTCCTGTAGCCACTCAACCTGTTGTTTATTCGTGCTTTGAAAATTTTTCTTCTAGAATATTTCGTATTAGGTACGTAATCATGCAAAAACATCGAAAGAGAAAAGTTCAAAAAACTGAGGAAATATTTTGGAACGGAGTGGTGCCAATTTTTGGATCATTATTGCCAATACCTATCAAAAATTCAAGAAAAACTGCCAAAAACTCTTAAAATTTTTTGAATTCTTAAAATTCTCAATAATGACTAAAAAATTGGCACCTTTAACGTTCCAAAATATTTCCCCAGTTTCAAAAATTCTACATTTCGATGTTTTGGCTTGATCGATGCAAAATATTGGAGAAGAACAAAATTTTCAAAACTTGAATTCAGCCAAAAGTAAGCAATTTGCAAATTTTCAACTGCTCAGGAGAACCCTACAAGTCCCAAAACTGGTTGGGTAGAGACGACAGACGAGAGTGAAAAAACCACGATTTTTCTCAAAAGTGTTCCCTCTTTGAATGCCCATTTTTTTCCAGAGTAATTTTCAACTCAAAGTGAAGATCGCTGCTGAATTTGGTTCAAGTCTGCAGATTTTTTGGGGCGATCTATTCCAATTCAGGTATACACGAGATGCTGTCAAAAGTAAGTAAATAAATGCCTTCACATAAATTAAAGTATACCTTCATAAAACATTTTATTCTTACAAATAATGAAAAATTCAAAACAAAAACAATATTATTTTGGTCACAAGAGAACAAGAAGCAGTACAAAAATTCAAAAAGTAAGCAATTTTTATCCGTTACCTAATTCGTAATTATGATTTTGTCAATTAGAAAATATCGTAGTATTTGGTTTTAACATTAAATAATCAATGGTTAATATGAACTCGATTTTCGGTATATTACACCTCCAGTTGAAAACTGCGAAGTTTTCATATAAAATGAATTAAAGTAAGGTAATCCAGAATGAGAAAACAACAGGAATATTCACGTTCATGAAAGAGCATTGCCGTTCATTGGGGTTTTAGCATTTAACAAATCGATGAGATGGCCCATGTTTTTGTCACAATGCTCAAAAAATTAAGTGAAGGATATCCTTGGTAATTTGTATATTCCTAACGATATTCCATCGAATATAAAACAATTTTTCATCCATTTATTATCCTGATGACGTGGAACCAAAATGCACCACTTGTGAATTTATATTCAAGTTTTAAATTTACCGAACCTTAATTGTCAATTTATCTTTTCTTTGTTCACAGAACCGCCAAAATGGAGCGGGACTAAAAAAAGTTCAAAAACCCCAACTATCACGATCAATAATAGGTCGTCATTCGTCAATGTTTCCCGTAAGTAAGTAGGTACCTAGGTATATAAAACACACGATAATTATGTTACAGAATTACCATGCAAGCTCATCAGGGAAGTTTCTCTTTGGTCTTCAGATGATGTTCAGCAATGGATCTCTCATATCAGTGGATGAACGAGAATTACCATGAAATTAATTCATTATGTAGAAAAAAATTGGTAGAATAACTTGATTAGTTAGTATATGTACCTATATTTTTTAATACAAAAATTTACGAAATACACTACGTTTCGGCACACAGGGCTTTCATCAGGTGATGCGAAGAGACTGATACAAGTGGAATATGAGTGTATAGAGTATAGCGACAAACGAGATTAAAGCCTCGCTTTTTTTACTGAATAAGCGAAAAAATATCTATTAATTTTTTGACAGAACGAGTAATTCCCAAGAAGCATAGTTATTTCCTAAAAATTGATTCCCGGTACCATAAGAAGGATCTCTTATTAAATTTCCAGGATTCCTGACTCGCGAATTTGTTGAAGTTTATAGCACTCCATGTTACCGCTATGTTTATAATTTCGGCCACTATTCAAAAATAACTCAAGTCTTGACTTTTTTTTCGTCGAAAATCGCCAAAGAGTCTGTCTTACTCGACAAATACTGCGCGAAAAGAAGACTTCATTGCTGTTCTTCTCCGGATTTAGGAATTGTACATTTCAACGTTTTGGCTCGATCAATGCAAAATATTAAAGTAGAAGAAAACTTGCAACACTTGAATTTATCTAGAAATACGCGATTTGCAAATCTTCGACTGCTCAGCAGAACTCTAAAAGTTTCAAAACTCGTTGGGTAGCGACAAGAGTGAAAAAACCGCAGGCCCATTTTCGGAGCTAAAATGTTTTCTGAGTAATTTTCAACTCATAATGAAAGTCGCTACTGAATTTGGTCAAAGTCTGCAGATTTTTTAATGGGCCGATCTATTATAATTCAGGTACCTACGTATAAAGAAATGCCAAAACCTACTGAAAGAAGAAAACTGGAAAAGTACAAAAATTCAAAAAGTACAAGTAGGCAATTTTTATCCGTTAATTCGTAACGATGATTTTGCGAATTGTAAATATCTAGTATTATATTTTGTTTTCAATGTTAAATAATTATTGGCTAATATGAACTCGATTTTCAATTTATTACACCTACTTACAGTAGAAAACCGCAGAGTTTTCAATTACAGTGAATCAAAGTAAGGTATATAATCCAGAAAGAGAAACAACAGGAACATTCGCGTTGCAGAAAGACTTGAAACCCCTGTATTTCATTAGTACTCGACATGCTAAACAACTTTTGTTATAATCATTTTTTTGATTAAACCATCCTTTATGCCAAGTGCTAATTTTTTTCAAAGCGTGTTTTCTCAACTTTAATGCAATGTACACATAGGTATGCGATTGTTGTGTCACATTTGAAGAAATCTTTAACCCTGTAGGTACCCAATAAAAACCGAAAGATACAACTTTCCATGTAGTAATTACCCAAACTCGTTTTCACGCTCTCCTGTAAAAAAACGTTTTTGGCAGTTATCATGATATGCATTTCCACCATTCATGTGGAGTAAATTTATGTATGTCAGCAGGACCCAAGACTCTCATATGATGTGGTACCTGAACATTGTGAGGCGATAGATGACATGTCAACCATCGCAATCGATAACGTACCTAACAAAGAAGTACAGGGTGCATATTCTAGCTACACTAACGTTCATAAAATTTTTGTAAGTAAACTTTTGTGTTTCTTTTGATGTCTTTGAATACTTAAGAATAATTTAGGTATTGTCTTTTGTTTTCAGCAATCCCGTTGTCGTTTTATGTGTCTTTTAATATGTCCTTCAATAATTTTTTCCCATATTTTGTTCATGATTTTACGTAGCATTCGAGATTTTCTCATTGTGTTCTTGTCTGAGTAGGAGACATCAAAGTTTCACCTTGATAAATTCAAGGTCAAATCTCAGGTGCAAAATTATTTTTTCTGCCCACACTCGGTGGCATGGCGGCCGTCTAATTCGCATAATTTTGTGATACGATAAAGCCCCGACGAGTAACCAAAACTACAAAAGACGTTGAAACGGGAGATTATCAAAGAAATATACTTGAAAATGGATTCACATGTTTACTCTTTTATTAATGACATTACAAACATATACCACGTAACAAGTAATATCATACATAATAGTTTCTACGTTCGAATTTGAAACTTCACAAAAGCATTCATTCCAAGATTACGTCGTTGCCCAGGGAAAACCTCACATGGGCTAAGTATTGGTTGGTTTTGTATGTGTTATTATACTTAAGTTAGTTTTAATTTCAGCGTATTTCAGTATGTTTGTGTGTTTAAAACGTGAGAATTATCCACTGATACAAGATCTAGAGAGAGCAACTAAAGAGACCCTGCAATCTGCAATCTGCATCGATATATAGGTATATGGCCGGTAAAAGAAAATGAGTAGGTAAGTAGATACCTACGAGTTCATTCCATTGAAAAAATTGAGCGTACTAAAATATAAAGGAAACTTACTCCTTCGGGTTCAATCATGTAACGATGTAATTAATTAGTAACTAAAATGAGCCTATTCAACAAGTCAACAAATTAAAACAATGCTTTTACAATTTATGTCAGAAAAACGCAATTCTGGACAATATTTTAACCCTTGCCTGAGGTAATTGCAAAATATAAGGCCACTTTTTTGGAAAATTGCCTTTTGGTATTTTTTGCACAATATTCGTATTTTTTATTTGAGCCTCAAAGAAAGAGCAATGTAGGTTAGGGTGGACTGCTCTGCCCAAAGAAATCAGCAGAAACCTTCACTTCTTGGGAGGGAGGAATGGGCTCTCGAAGAGACGACATTCTCAAAAAAAACATCGTATTTTATCACTCCTGTAGCCACTCAACCTGTTGTTTATTCGTGCTTTGAAAATTTTTCTTCTAGAATATTTCGTATTATGTAGAATGATAATCATGCCAAAACATCGAAAGGGAAAATTTCCGAAACTTGGGGAAATCTTAAGGAAAGGAGTGGTGCCAATGTTTTTACACAATATTCGTATTTTTTAGAACTTTAACAACGAGAGAAAATTTTAAAAACGAGTATCAAAATCCTATTACTCGTAGAAACAGAAATGGGGTACCTAACAAAATTTAACTGATTTTATTTTTTTTTTTCAAATGTTCCTTTTAACGTGTAGATATGTCATCAAGAAAAAAAATCGGAAATTTTCAAATTATGTGCCGAAAAAATTGAAAAAACACGTTTTTCTATTGTGTATAAAATGCATGTTTTACAGTTCATACCGACAACAATACACTCAGAACGTTGCTATGTGGGCGTGTTTACAGCATAGGGCTGTTGAGGAGGGAATGTTGTTGTTGTGTTGCGAGTTCCAAAACAGCAGTATCTGCTTTAGGACTGGCATTCATTGCTATAGGTACATAGTATATTTTCATTGTTTTAAAACTGGAATGTGGTGTTTGTTAAAATTAATAAAAAGGAGAGAAGGTTTTGCACTTGAAATCATTTTTGGGTTAGAATTTTATTTCAACAGTACAAATTGAAATGTTTAGTGGAACTGGAACATTGTTTGTAAAAAAGTTAAAGTGAAGATAGAGGAAGAGTTCAGTACAGTGTAGCCAGAATTTTCTCAATGGAGGAGGCAAAACTAGATTTTTAGGGTTGAAAAATCGAAATCAGAGGTAATTTTATGAACACCCTTTGTATAATGTATGATAATTTCATGGAAATTAAGGTGCAATTACTGCTCAAGTGAAGTGAAAACAAAATTTTTTCGAAAAAAGGGTCCAAAAAACGAAAAAAACGGTTCATTATTGCATGTATTATTTCAAATTTTCACCTTGGGTGGGGGGGGGGAATGGCTAAAGTCACGTCCCTCCTTTAGCTACACCACCACTGGTAGGGTTTCTATACTTGGGATACAAATTTGAGTACCTTACCTCAGTGCCATCATTTTACAAATAAGTAACTTTTTGTGTTTCTTTTGATGTCTTTAAATAATAATTTACTGTCTTTTGTTTTCAACAATGCCGTTGTCGTTTTATGTGTCTTTTAATAAGTATATTATCCTTTAATAATTTTTTCCCATATTTTGTTAATGATTTTACGTAGCATTCGAGATTTTTTCATCGTTTTCTTGTCTGAGTAGGAGACATCGAAGTTTCACCTTGATTAATTCAAGGTCAAATCTCATGTGCAAAATTATTTTTTCTGCCCACCCTCGGTGGCGGCCGTCTAATTCGCATACTTTCGCGATACGATAAAGACCCGACGAATACCCAAAACCAAAGAAGACGTTGAAACTGGAGATTATCAAAGAAATGCACTTGGAAATGGATTCACATGTTTACCCTTTTATTAATGACATTACAAACATATACCACGTAACAAGTAATATCATACATAATAGCTTCTACATTCGAATTTGAAACTTCACGAAAGCATTCATTCTAAGATCACGTCGTTGTCCAGGGAATATCTTTAAAATGATCATATTCTCAGAGAAAGAATATCCATAGCATCCCTAAATACACATAATGTATCAAAAATCAGGTTATACTTGAGGAGTCGGCCTGCAAAGTGACCTAACTGCAAAAAAATGATTTTTGAGATAGCAACGCTATCTGATAGTTTAGGACATGCCCTACAAAAGGAATATATCACCTTCATCCTGTTTCACTCGTAACACCCCTTTTCCTCCCCTTGAAAATGATAAAATTAAAAGCATGGCCTGCAAAGTGACCTTATTTTTACGATTTTCCGAAAATGTGTTTCATAGGGTACTGTATGTTGAAATCAAAATTAATTTTAACCACTTCTGAAGAAATTCAAAAATTTTGGAGACATCAAAAATCGCACTGGAGGCTCCAGAGTGATTCAAAATGGTAAAATCGTAAGTTGAGAATAAGCCACAACTCCAGTTTTAGCTACCCAGCTTCCTGTACATAATAAAATCTTGAATGAATGAATAAATCTTTGCTTTCATAAAAAATAACATACGCAATGAAAAACCGGAGAAAATTGCGTACATATCACTAAAAAACTAAAAAAAAACGTATGTGTGGCCTGCAAAGTGACCTAACTGCAGCATTTTTCATTTTTGTTGCACCCTGTAGCGAACCCGTGTTCATATTTTTCAGAAACGAAAAGGTGATTAAGTGAGTGAGGGTTGACCGTTTCGATTCCCGAAAACAGATTTCGAAAATGTGACTTCATTTTCCTAGGACACGTTTTTCTCATTTATCTCGAAATCAATTTTTTGCAGTTAGGTCACTTTGCAGGCCGACTCCTCACTTGAATAGATAATTTCACTCACGCAACAAAGTAACACTGAACTATTTTATAATTTATTTTCCATCGATAAAAACAATTTTAGTTAAAACGATGCTTTTAACAATTTATGTCAGAAAAGCGAATTGAAAAGTTTAAGGTCACTTTTTTGGAAAATTGCGTTTTTGTATTTTTTACATAATATTCGCATTTCTTAGAGCCTTAACAACGAGAGAAAATTTAAAAAACGAGGATCAAAATCCTTAATTTGAGCCTCAAAGAAAAAGCAATGTAGGTTAGGGTAGATTGCTCTGCCCAAACAAATCAGCAGAAATCTTAACTTCTTGGGGGGGGAGGAGGAGGGGGAATGTCCTCTCGAAGAGACAGAATTTTTTAAAAAATCGTGTTTTTTCATTCCTGTTGCTACTCAACCTGTTGTTTATTCGTGTTTTGAACATTTATCTTCTAGAATATTTCGTATTAGGTACGTAATCGTCCCAAAACAGCGAAAGAGAAAATTTCTGAAACTGGGGAAATATTTTGGAACGGCTTTGGAACATTATCACCTACATCAAAAATTCAAGAAAAATAGCGAAAAACTCTTAAAATTTTTTGATTTCTTAAAATTCTCAATAATGACTAAAGAATTGGTACCTTTAACGTTCCAAAATATTTCCCCAGTTTCAGGAATTGTACATTTCGGTGTTTTGGCTTGATCGATGCAAAATATGTATTGGAAAAGAACAAAACTTTCAAAACTTGAATTTATCCAAAAATAAGCGATTTGAAAATTTTCAACTGCTCAGTAGAACCCTAAAAGTCTCAAAACTGGTTGGGTGGAGACAAGAGTGAAAAAACCACGATTTTTTTCAAAAATGTTCCCTCTTTAAAGGCCCATTTTTTTTCTGATTAATTTTCAACTCAAAATGAAGATCGCTGCTGAATTGGGTTCAAGTCTGCAGATTTTTTTGGGGCGATCTATTCCAATTCAGGTACCTATATACGAGATGCTGTCCAAGGTAAGTAAAGAAATGCCTCCACATAAATTAAAGTATTCCTGCACGAATCATTTGATTCTGACAAAATAATGAAAAATTCAAATTCGAAAACAATATATACTGGACTAAGAATGATAAGAAGTACAAAAATTCAAAAAGTTAGTAAGCAATTTTTATCCGTTAATTCGTAGGTAATTATGATTTTGTGAATTAGAAATATCGTAGTAAGTGTTTTTAACATTAAATAATCAATGGTTAATATGAACTCGATTTTCAGTAGCCTACATTACAACTCCAGTTTTGAAAACTGCAAAGTTTTCATATAAAATGAATTAAAGTAAGGTACCTAATCCAGAAAGAGAAGACAACAAGAAAATTCGCGTTCCTGAAAGAGCATATTGCCGTTCATTGGGTTTTTAGCATTTAACAAATCGATGAGATGGTCCATGTTCTTGTCACAATAGGTACTCAAGAAATTAAGTGAAGGATATCCATGGTAATTTGTATATTTCTAACGATATTCCATCGAATATAAAACAATTTTATATCCATTTATTATCCTGCTGACGTGGAACCAAAATGCACCACTTGTGAATTTATATTCAAGTTTTAAATTTACCGTACCTTACTTGTCAATCTTTCTTTTCTTTGTTCACAGAAACGCCACTGAAGCAGGACTCAAAAAAAGTTCAAAAACCCCAACTATAACGATCAATAATAGGTCGTCAACGTTTCCCGTATGCAAGTAGTCCAAATACACAACTACATCATGTTTATGAGACACCATGCAAGCTCATCGGGGAAGTTTCTTTCTGGTCTTCAGATGATGTTCAGCAGCAATGGATCTCTCATACTATCAGTGGATGTAAGAGAATTACTATGAAACTAATTCGTCCGCCGAACCCGAATCCTAACCAAAACCAGGGAGCTATTCCCAATGATTTGTTAGTCCTGCAAAATATCAACGAGCAAAGTAACTGTACCTATTAATGGTCCAAGCTCGACAACAGTAAGAATAAATTGTCAACCAGAATGTAAAGGTGGACTTCTGCCTGAATGGGGAAGTCCTGATAAAAATTGAAACATCTCGAAGTTTTGGCACATCACCACAATATTTTTCCCAAGTCTCCCTCGTCAGGCATTTGTATGTAAAGTTTATTTTTGTTTCCAGTTTTTTGTAATTCATACTTACACATTATTACTAACGTTCGTTCGTTTTTAAGATTTAATTTTCTCATATGAATTTTTTGTTTTGGAATATCACGTCTCTGTCTTCATTTCGAAAATAATTCGCTCATGGTATGTATGAGGAGCGTCAGTTAGATCGTTTTAAAATAAAAATTGAGAAAAAAAAACTACAGACATACACGCGTGGATAAGTATAGCTAGAGCTACCTAATCAAAGTTCATGTACTTAATTCAATGATGTAGGTATTCGAAGGTACAACTAGTGTAGTCTATGATTAGAGCTCGGATTTTTATGATTTGTCATATTTTCATTCATCGGAGAAGATCGCGCATATCCTATGGATTTTTGTGAATCACACAATTCTGAGTAAAATGAGCCCAACTTGTTGGCGCATATTTTGCATATTTTGAGTATAAATGCATGTAAATGCATATTTCAGACATTTTAAGCGCATATTCGTCATATTTTGGCCATTTTTTTCATTTTTCAGTCATATTTTGGAAATTTTGGCCATAAATCTTTTTTCGGTAGTATTTCTTATTAAAAATGTAGAAATTTGAAAAAACGATTCTTAAAATTTTTTTATCACGTTGAGGGGTTTTGTATAAAATTGATTATGCAAAGTAAAATTGGAAACTTTAACCTCTTTTTTTTGAATTTCATAATTTTCTAGCCTTCCTTCACCTTTAAAATGAAAAATTCTTTCTATAGATACCCATATTGATGTTGCATAAAAGTGCATATTTTGATGGATTAGGGCATATTTTGTCATAATTTAACCAAAATAAACGCATATTTTATGCGCATAAAATGATTTTTTAAGCGCATACAAATCCGAGCTCTGTCTATGATTAAGGCATCCTCAAAGGCTATAGGTGGATAAGTATGGTGAATTTGCCCCCGAGAGCTTCAGGGTTGATATTTGCATGGAAGGTTGGTACCCTTGAGCACCTTCCGTCATGAAAGTTTCAGACCCCCAGACCCCCCCGTTTTTGAGAAACCCCCCTTTTCTAAAATTACAATAAAAATTTTTTTCTCAGCCCCATGTGAACCGATTTTTTTAATTTTTTGGTATGTTGTAGACATCCATAAGAGGCATCCCCACAAAAAATTTCAACCCCCTCCCCCCATATTTTCCCCTCAAAATGGCGTTTTTTAGTTTTGTTTGCCCGTTTTAGCAATGATCATGATTCGGCACAAAAATGCGAATAGCATTTTTAAATGTATTTTTGACTCCTACAAAACATATATTTTTTTCAAAAAAAAATTTTTGGTGGGCCGTGGTCAAAAATTGAAAAAACCAACAGGGGGGTTAAAAATGGATTCGGGTGTAAATCATTGTTTTTGGTAAACAAGGTGTCGTGTCCATATGAATCGAACCCCCCGAACACGAATATGACGCCCAATCTTATGCTACCCTCATCCACACCCCTCCAGCGCCTCTGCCCCCTTCTCAATTTTTACTATATCAAAAGTTGAGCTATTTTCGTAATATTGGTGTCGTTTCCAAATGAATCGAACCCCCTGAACACGAATATGACGTCCAATTTTATGCTACCCTCATCCACACCCCTCCAGCGCCTCTGCCCCCACCTCAATTCCTACTATATTAAATATTGAGCTATTTTCATAATGTTGGTATCGTTTCCATATTAATCGAACCCTCCGAACACGAATATGAATTCCAATTTTTTGCTATCCTCATCCACACCCCTCCCCAGTGCGTCTGCCCCCAACTCAATTTTCACTATATTGAAAGTTCAAATATTTTCATAATGTTAGTGTCGGTTCTATATGAGTCGAACACCCCGAACACGAATATGAAGTCCAATTTAGCTCTACTCTCATCCATCGCCTTTCAGGCTACAGCCAGCTCGACAATTTTTATTATTTGAAATGCTAAACCTATTTTGATAATGCTGAGTGTCATTTTAGCACGAATGGAAACCTCGAAACTTGAATGTTAAATTTTGAACCTTGCGATGGTTATTGTTTTACGAGTTTTCAACCTTCGCGAAACATACTTTTAAAAGTAATAACAACCCGAGTAATTATTTGTAGAAGATTGATCAGAGTTGGTGAAAACATTTATGGTTTAGGTGGGGGCGGAGGCACTGTATAGGGTTGTGGTTGAGGTTAGCATAAAATTGGACTTCATATTCGTATTCGGGGTGTTAGATTCATATGGAAACGACACCAACATTTTGAAAATATCTGAACTTTCAATATATAGTGAAAATTGAGTAGGGGCAGAGGCACTCGAGGGGTGTGGATGAGAGTAGCATAAAATTGGACGTCATATTCGTGTTCGGAGTGTTTTTCTCATATGGAACAAATACCAACATTACGAAAATATCTGAACTTTCAATATAGTGAAAATTGAGTTGGGGGCAGACGCACTGGGGAGGAGTGTGGATGAGGGTAGCAAAAAATTGGAATTCAGATTCGTGTTCGGAGGGTTCGATTCATATGGAAACGATACCAACATTATGAAAATAGCTCAATATTTAATATAGTAGGAATTGAGGTGGGGGCTAAGGCACTGGAGGGGTGTGGATGAGGGTAGCGTAAAATTGGACGTCATATTCGTGTTCGGGGGGTTCGATCCATATGGAAACAATACCAACATTACGAAAATAGCTCAACTTTTAATACTCGTATAGTAAAAATTGAGAAGGGGGCAGAGGCGCTGGAGGGGTGTGGATCAGGGTAGCATAAGATTGGGCGTCATATTCGTGTTCGGGGGGTTCGATTCATATGGACACGACACCTTGTTTACCAAAAACAATGATTTACACCCGAATCCATTTTTAACCCCCCTGTTGGTTTTTTCAATTTTTGACCACGGCCCACCAAAAATTTTTTTTTGAAAAAAATATATGTTTTGTAGGAGTCAAAAATACATTTAAAAATGCTATTCGCATTTTTGTGCCGAATCATGATCATTGCTAAAACGGGCAAACAAAACTAAAAAACGCCATTTTGAGGGGAAAATATGGGGGGAGGGGGTTGAAATTTTTTGTGGGGATGCCTCTTATGGATGTCTACAACATACCAAAAAATTAAAAAAATCGGTTCACATGGGGCTGAGAAAAAAATTTTTATTGTAATTTTAGAAAAGGGGGGTTTCTCAAAAACGGGGGGGTCTGGGGGTCTGAAACTTTCATGACGGAAGGTGCTCAAGGGTACCAACCTTCCATGCAAATATCAACCCTGAAGCTCTCGGGGGCAAATTCACCATACTTATCCACCTATAGCCTTTCTCAATAGACTCGTTGCTAATCAATGTTGATCGAGATACGTGTCTAAGCAATTTAAAATAAATGGTCTCAAAAAAGGACTTTACTATGCAGCTCTGTGCACATAATAATTTTCCAGGCTGTGTACCGAATAAAGGTAAATTTTCGCCAATCGGCGACATAAAGTACATAATTAATATTGAAGAAGATGGGTAGGAAAAAGTTTCGTTTGCTTGGGATCCACAAAGGAGGAGAATTGATCACACTACGTTAAAATTGGCGTTTAAGACTCGTACTAATATTCTATTCGTTATTTTTACATTTTTTTTAGTGCAATCAATTCACCTCAAGCACACGTACTACACGTTTATCGGCAAATACCTGAAGGGTGAGGGGACACGAGGAGGGGATGAGGCTGTGGCGCGCACTGTACCTCAGAAAAACATACAAATAAACCATCCCTACACCATTTTTTAATGATTAAAAATATTACGATTAATATTACAGTTTTAATAGAAATACAAGTATGTATTGTTCATAAAAAAATAAATTTTAAAAGCTGTGATCTTGTTACAGGTTAATCGGTTATAACCGGTAGTTTCTCTGGTAGTTCTCCCTCGCCGGTTGTTGTTTTTTTTCAGGAGGTTTTACCCTCCGGAGTGAAAAAACTATCCAAAATCCACACTACTAATATTTTTACTGTATTTGTTCTTTCCAATCTACAAACATCACATGGAATCAAAAAGCACCAAGATTCTAAAAGATACGAGGGTCGGCTGATAAATTTTGCACAGTGCGCTCTGACGGAGAGCCTAATTTACATATTGAACTGAGTGAGAGCTCATTTTGTAGCTTGAAGTCTGAGGAACACGATGGTGTGTTCAGTTTTTTGATATGATGAATAGAAAAAATTTTGAACGAATCCGTAGCGTCCGTGGAAAATTTTTCTGTGCATATCAGATGGACCTCGTACATTGTGGTCATGTAGCAAGACTAATGCTTGTATCAAGCCGCGTGTGCACTTATTTTGTAGTCCAAAGTCTCAGGAACACGATAGTGTATTCAGTTTTTTTGATTGACGGGTACAAACATTTTTAAACGAATCCGAAGAGTCATAGTGTAGGTAGTTTGGTGAGTTTGAAATTTCCCTTACAAAACTCCCCAATCACTTCGAATGCATACAATATTTTTACAAAAAGTTTTTCAAAAAAACTAAATACACCATCGTATTCCTGAGACTTCACGCTACAAAATGAGCATAAACACGGCTTAATTCGAGGATTATTAAGCTCTCCGCTAGAGCGCAAAGTTCACTGGTCTACCCAGAATGGCTTAAAAAATATCATTTGGTCAGTTCAAATCCCCTCAAAATTTTTTCCATGAGTCAAACAGAAAAATAAGCTCATCGTCGTATTCCTGAGACTTCAGGCTACAAAATGAGCACAAACACCGTTTGATTCAAGAATCAGGCTCGTTGCTAGAGCGCTCATTGCATCGCACTATGTCACATGGTTTATCCCAAATGTGCACCAAAAAAAAAATTACCTGTCGCTTCGGACTCGTTCAACATTTTTTCTATTCATCATATCAAAAAACTGAATACACCATCGTGTTCCTCAGACTTCAAGCTATAAAATGAGCACTCACTCAGTTCAATATGTGAATTAAACCATTTTCAATACAAGCTCATCAGATAAGTTTTTCTTTGCTCTTCAGAAGATGTTCAGCAATGAGTCTCCCACATCAGCGAATGAAAGAGAATTACTATGTAAATTAATTCGTTCGCCGAACCCAAATCCTAATCAAAACTAGGGAGCTACTCCCAATGATTTGTTAGTCCACCAAAATATCAACGAGCAAGTAGCCGCAATAATGGTCCAAGCTCAACAACAGCAAGAATGAATTGTAAACCATAATGTACGTGTATTATAATAATTGATAATATTGCATATGTGTGTTTCTTCAACTAGAGCAACATTTTTTTCCAATTTCAGAGTTCAGTAACCCTAAAGAATGGCTACTTCAAAAAGACGCTACGCATAATCTGTCAAAATAGTCCACCAACATTTCCAAGAGAATTTGGAATCCCTATACTTTAGTCCTCCAACTCCACTCAAAGCCGATCGTTGATGAAAAAAAAAAACTTGACTACAACAAAGCTCTGTTGGCTCAGCTCACTACAACAACTTGAACTCATATCTGGGTCCAAACGAACCTATCAAAATTTGAAATACAAAGATCGGTAAGAAAGAGCCAACACTTTACATAAAATGTATGCACATAATGACAGGCTACAGTTACATCTTCCAGTATCATTAACCTGAAAATTTAACATTATTTGTGAACATGTTTACAGTGATAATGGTATTGATGGGAGCAAAACCTAACCTACAAGTAACCATTGAGAGAACCTTACCGCAACGCCAGTGTAGCGATTTTTGCAAATTTGAAGCTCGATTATAGCAAAAGTAATGGAGCTTTTAGTTCGAAACTTCTCTAAAACCTGGTTTTCAGAAACACATTAGAACAGCCTTAAAAATCTAACTAGTTTTTATGAGAACAATGGTACAAACTACATAAGTAAGTTTTTTCAACAACGTACAAAATTAATGTTTCTCTCGCATTATTGCGTTTACATTGTGCTAGGTATTTAAAACACTTCAACTGCCCCCCCGCGCTTTCCACCAAATCACCCAGTCCGGCTGAGAGCGCCAAACGACGATTCCACCGCTAAGATAGATAGGTATGTACAAAAAACAGACTGAGCACTAAGTTGAATACTTCAAATGTCGAGGGGAAAATCTGAAGGTGAAGTATTTGATGGACAGGCTACAGTTTACATCTTCCAGTATCTTTTACTGGAAAAGTTAATTTCATTATTTGTGAACATGTTTACAGTGATAATGGTATTGATGGGAGCAAAACCTAGCCTACAAGGAGGTAACCATTGAGAGAACCTCACCGCAACACCTATACAGCAATTATTGCAACTTTGAAGCTCGATTACAGCCAAAGTAATGGAGCTTTTTGTTTATAACCTCGCTACCACCTGACATTTACCACCTGATATTGAGTTTTTGCTAAAACAATAGTACATACAAAGTAAGTAAGTTTTTTCAACAACATACAAAATTCATGTTTCCCACGCATTATTGCGTTTACATTGTGATAAGTATTTAAAACACTTTAACTGCCATCGGTGCTTTCCACTAAATCACCTAGTCCGGCATGAGAGCGCCCAACGACGATTCCACCGCTGCAATTCAGAGATTTGAAGAAAAAAAAACGAAGTAAAAAGTGAGGCTTAAGATATATTCAAAACACAGTCTACAAAAAACAGACTGAGCACCAAGTTGATTACTTCAAATGTTGAGGGGAAAATCTTCAGGTGAAGTATTTGATGCAATAATCAACTTCAATGAAAATGGTGTCGCCTTCCTACAGAAACTGCAAACGAAAGAATCATAATTTTTGTAGAGTTTCGAAAAATGGTTTCTACTTTCTACAGAACCAAGAATAGGAAAAATAGTGTGGATACATTTTCCACAGTCCAATCCTCTGTTAGCCGGAGTGAGCCCAAAATACATGCATCCAGTTATAGTAGGCTAGTATTTGTATATTATTTTCAAACACGGTAGAAGCATTGCCACAGTAAATAGTCTTGTAGGTATTCACTACCCACATTTGGTATAACTTAATACGAAAGTTATAATTCATAGTTCGAAAAAACCCATCCCAATTAATCTTACATTCAAATTTAAGCTTAAATTTATTAAATGCCTGTAGATCATTTTCAAACATGGGAGAAGCATCGCAACAATAATACCCATCGCCCGTCCCAAATAATCTTACATTCAAATTTAAGCTTAAATTGATTAATAAAACCGACACGTTTTGCTTCGATCAAACTATAGAAATTGATAGCAGAAGACTACTAAGCAGCGAATTTTTTACCTGTATCAAGTGTATTCGTACATATTGTCAAAACATAAATGCATGCTTCATTCAGCAGTGAAACCTTCTCTTAGAATGGAAAGTCACTCAGGAATCATTTTGACTGGGGAGGTACCTTTGGAGGGGGACATGGGCACTCGAAGAATAAAGAGCATTTTCGAAAAAGAATCGTGTTTTTTCACTCCTGTCGCCACTCAATCTGTTTATTCGTGTTTTGAAAATTTTCCTTCCAGAAGATTTCGCATTAATCATGCCAAAACACCGAAAGGGAAAATTTCTGAAACTGGGGAAATATTTTGGAACGGAGTGGCGCCAATTTTTGGATCATTGCTTTACTGCTGATATCAAAAATTCAAGAAAAATAGCCAAAAACTCTTGAAATTTTTCGATAGACTACTTTAAAATTTTCAATATTGACTTAAAAATTGACACCTTTACGTTCCAAAGTATTTTCCCACTATCAGGAATCGTACATTTTGATTTTTTGGCTTGATCGATGCAAAATATTGGAGAAGAACGAAACTTTCAAAACTTGAATTTAACCAAAAATAAGTGATCTGCAAATTTCCAACTGATCAGCAGAACCCTAAACGACCCAAAACTGGTTGAGTAGGGACAAGAGTGAAAAAACCACGATTTTTTCAAAAGTATTGCCTTTTTGAAGGCTTATTTTCGCTCTTCTGGGGACACCTTCGACAAAACATTTGATTTATTTTCCACGTTCTGCAAATAATGAAAATATTCTTCAAGATCAAAAAAAATATTTTCTGGACAGAAAAAAACGAAAAGAAAAAAAAAGGATTGAAAACAATTACAGAAATAACTAAACACCAAAATGTCAAAATAATTTCTGTAAAATTCAATAACAAATCGTACAAAAATTCAAATGGTAAGCAAATGTAATCCGTTAATTCGTAATGATGATTTTGTGAATTAAAAATAGTATTTGTTTTCGATATTAAGTAATTAATGGTTAATATGAACTCGATTTTCAATATATCACATTATCACAGCATCACTGGTTCCTCAGCCATCTTCATGAAATCCGATCGCATAACCAAATAAGTCGCCATGAACCACCCTATTGGAATTTTCCCAGAAGCATGCTCAGTGACTAGTGAGCTCCTATCTACTACTTGAGTTGAAAAATTAATACAATTCAGTAACTCAGTGTTTGAGTCGTTTGAGAGGTTCCTTTATTGTAGTGTGAATATTAAAAAAATCAATCAATTTTATTTATTATATGAAATGTTTTTTTTTTATGATTCCAGACCGAATAGTAGCATAGTGGATATTTCTGAAGAAAAAATACAAAAATAACAATCTTCAACAAAAAAAGACCACAATACAAGTAGAACTAGAAGTAAGTAAGTTTTCTTTAACTATGTTAGAGTGTAGAAATTTGTTATAGGTACTGGTTAGTGTGAGACTGTTTCTTTTGCCATTTTGTCAACTGATTTGTTTCCTTCACTGCGTTCATGTCCTGGAATCCATGCCATTGTAACATGACTGAATGGAAGTGTGTTCATCATGGGAGATTAGGCTAAAACTTGTCATATTTTGCAGGAAGGAATTACACTTTAAAGATGATGATTGTACAGTTATCAATTTTTTTAAATACCTAATGTTTGATCTACAAGCTCTGAAAAGTTTGTGAAATATTTTCAACTTTTGCGAATACTTGCTGTTGTTTCGGATGTTAGTACGCTCCACCAGAGCATACTGAAATAGAAATTATTGCTTAATAGACATTAAGTACTAAAATCCTTTATGTTTTGTTTGTAATCATTGCAGAGACTATTGTGGAATTGTCAAGTTTTCAACAGCACTGATTTTGAATACTGACTTACCTACATATTTCTTCTGAAACAAACTTCCATGTTATAAACGTTCTGAAAACAGATTTTTTAGAAATTTGTACATATAAAAGGTACAGTAGCTTTCATTTTTTTAAAATCAAGTAAAACGTGAAAAATTGAGCTTCAACTTAGAGAATGTAAAATTAGAAGCATTTTATCTCAAAAAGGTCTCGCTTCTGTTTTACCGAATCCGCGAAAAAATATAATTTTTTGACAATACGAGTAATTGCCAAAAGGTTCAACTACACGTATACGAAATGACCAGAGCTCGGATTTGTATGCGCTTAAAAAATCATTTTATGCGCATAAAATATGCGTTTATTTTGGTTAAATTATGACAAAATATGCCCTAATCCATCAAAATATGCACTTTTATGCAACATCAATATGGGTATCTATAGAAAGAATTTTTCATTTTAAAGGTGAAGGAAGGCTAGAAAATTATGAAATTCAAAAAAAAGAGGTTAAAGTTTCCAATTTTACTTTGCATAATCAATTTTATACAAAACCCCTCAACGTGATAAAAAAATTTTAAGAATCGTTTTTTCAAATTTCTACATTTTTAATAAGAAATACTACCGAAAAAAGATTTATGGCCAAAATTTCCAAAATATGACTGAAAAATGAAAAAAATGGCCAAAATATGACGAATATGCGCTTAAAATGTCTGAAATATGCATTTACATGCATTTATACTCAAAATATGCAAAATATGCGCCAACAAGTTGGGCTCATTTTACTCAGAATTGTGTGATTCACAAAAATCCATAGGATATGCGCGATCTTCTCCGATGAATGAAAATATGACAAATCATAAAAATCCGAGCTCTAGAAATGACGTAGGTACATACGGTATGGCGGTACACCTAGATTTCAACTTTTATATTTTAGTAAGTAACTTTTTGTGTTTCTCAATTTGGTGTCATTGAATAATAATAATTTATTGTCTACTGTTTTCAACAATGCCCATATCGTTGTATGAGTACCTCCTTCTTTAATAATTTTTGTTCATTTTTGTTCTTATATTATTGGTCCTCGAGATTTTCTCATCATGTTTTCTTGTCTGTATAGGAGTCAAATTCAAGCTCAAATCTCATGTCGAAAATTATTTTTCACATCCTGTTTTTTCTTTTATTACATTTCTACTCATCCATTGAAATTATTTTTTTCATTTTTCGTCTGCATTACCAATGGTGGTTTAGGGGTCGGGAAATGGTCCCCTTTCGAGGGAATAGGTATCGCAAAAATTTTATATCTTTCCGATTCCATTGATTTTTTTTGAAAATGTCACAGGTCTCATGTATGTACTTCATCACAGGTAAAGTAATATTCATGTTTGATTGCCAATTTAATTGTTATTAAAATTACATGTGAAATAATTAAATATCATTTTAATTCTAAAAAAATTAAAACGAAGAATAGGTACACTGAACTCTAGAAAGTAAAAACAAAAGTAATACCATATTACATAAAGCTAACACTGAAGTTGTGAACAAAGACCTTCCCTCCCTACTGCAAAGTTACAGACCAGAAGATGAGAAAAAAGTTACAACTTCAGCTTCAAAGGTTTAACAATGCGATATACTGTATTTTAATTTTTAATTGTAATTTAATGATACAATTGGTGTACCTATACAATATAGAGGTACACAATTTTACACTTTCTGAAAATTTGTCGCTTACTTGAAATTACGTAGTATGCATGAAGACTGAAGAGGTTGGTAATTGGTATCAGAGTAAGACTCTCAGAAGCGACCAATTCTCCTCTTTGATCAAAAGCTGTTCTGTACGTCTTCAAGTACGAAAAATGCTGCATTTTAAAAATCTACATCAGCAACAATCTTTTGATTAATAATTTTAATCAAATTTATAATGCATGGAATTTATCCGCCTCAGAACATTAATTTTTCCCCATACCGCCCCCACACACCAAGAATGTTACGCTAACCCATAACCTAAGTACCTATAATAATTATGATTTTATTTTTTAGAACTTTATTATTTTCGACTTTTTCCTCGTTATTAATGTAATACAGAAATTTCTCATATAAATACTTAGTTTCAAAATCTAGAATCAAAGCAATATACGTTACGCAATACGCAATAACTAATAAGTAGGTAAATTGTAAGTTTGATACTTGCAGATATTACAAGCACAACTCATAACAAAATACCTAAGGACTGCGTAAGAGAAATTGGAAAGAAATTTACTGGAGAACGCCAGTGTTCACATGTAACATGCACTTAAAACAGTCAAATACAAAAAAGAACCTCCACTACATCCATTGCCCACCCCCTCACCCCAGGAAATCACACTTGAGACAGCCAAGCACTCTCATGTGTATCATTTAAAGATATGCGAGCAATTTTTCAACTCGTGTAACCACAGAGGAAAGGGATTTTCTATACGCGTCAAGAAAAAAAAGAAAAACATTCAACACCGACAACACAGAGGAAATAGCAAATGCATTTGAAAAATTGTTCAGCGTCTCTTCAGAGGACCTGCATGATGGAAACCTGACTAGCTGACTACATGCGTCGCAGCGTGGCAGCACAGATGATGCACAGTGGGCCAGGAGAGCAAAAAAGGCGCGCATGAAGCATAATAAAAAATAATTTCAGCTGGTGGCAAACTGTCTAGCTAATCAGTTTCGAGACTCATTCGAGGTGTTAAAAAACAACCCGTAGTGTTGCCATACCCACATCACTGATCTGTATGCTGGTATTAGTAATATCATATGCATTAAAAACCGTGATTTTGTTTCACGTTATTAATCAAGGCATTATTGTGATAAGTTAATCAATTTCAGTAAATTGTACTCTACCTACTTGGAAATTTTCTGTAAGTATTTTTTTTTTTTTCAAACTCAATTCAGTGCTTCTCTCTATGGGTTGAAATGGAAAATTGTTATATTTTACAGTTTTTTATCTCAAAAACCCCAGATTTCAACACGCCACTTGAAGTTTTTCAATTTTTTTCAAAATCTCAATGAAAAAGACTTCATTTTCAAGTTTTTCAGCTCAAAACCCCCGAAGTTTCGACATAACACTGGGAATTTTTCAATTTTTCTAAAAATTGTGTCTATTCAATTTAGAGATTTTTTTCCAAATTCCGCAACACATGCCACGTTGGGATATATCGACGCTTTCCACTAAATCACCAAGCCCGGCTAAGAGCGTCCAAAGACGATTCTACCACTGCAATTCAGAGATTTTTAAAAAAAATAAGTAAAAAGTGAGGCCTAAGAGTTGATTACCTACATCAAATGTTAAGGGGAAAATCCGAAGGTGAAGTATTTGATGCAATAATCAATTGCCCACTTACAAAAATTGCAAATACAGATTCTCATTATCTCAATTTTTGTAGAGTTTTGAAAAATGGTTTCTATAGAACCACGAATAATAGGAAAAATAATTTGGATGCATTTTCCACACTCTAATCCTCTGTTGGCTCTGTTAGCCGGAGTGAGTCCGAAATACGAGTAAGTATAATACGAAAGTTATACTTCGTAGTTCGAAAAACCCATCTCATATAATCTTACTATCAAATTTAAGCTTAAATTTATAATAAGGAAACATACTGTTTTGATCAATCTACTGAAGTTGACAGCAGAAGACTACTAAGCTGCAAATTTTTTGATCACTAACAAAATATTTATAAATGTATATCACCAAAGTATTACATAAGAAGTGAAGTTCAGAATAGTAGTAGGTATTCAACGCCTGAACTGAAAATAAAACTGGAATCTCGCTCAACAATAAGCTGCTCAACAGTTCCATTCATCAGTCGTCATCCATTATTCAATATTTTGGTGAAATTTTTTAGGGCATCTAATTATGTTTTCAGTAGACATTGAGAAAATGTATTGGCAGATTGTTGCAGAAAAAGATCAAAAATATCAGTCAATTCTCTGACGATTTGATATCAACGTTGATCTACCCAAAATTGTTAAGTTTATTTTTATGCATAAGATTCTTTGAATTTTAAAATACCATACCTAGGCGATGAAAAATTAAATCGAAGTTTTTAATTTTTGATTCCATAGTCAATCCTCTTATTTTTCGCTTTTCCAATGTCTTCAAACATCCCAAGATTTTTTTCAAGTAAGCTGATGTCAAGAATATAATTTTGTCATTTCAATTTTTGATTTTATTTTCACCTTTAAGGTTCTTGTTACTGTAATGTAATTGGGCGAATAAAAAAACTTTTTTCAAAATAAAAAATTAAAAAAAATTAATGGAAAAATTGAACAAAATTTAGAAAAAAATATACCAATTTTTCGAAAAAGCTATCGAAAATTAGTATTTTGAAGGGTATAAAAACTTGTTTTCTTGGGTAATGAATGAAGAAGTTTATTATTTTTGCTTCAAAATTTTAAAACTTGAATGATTATTTTAAAAAAAAAAATCAAGCATGAAAAAAACAAACGAGCCTGAGTGAAGCAAGGCCAAGAACGCTTTCAAAAAATTCATTTTTCAAAAAGTTGAAAAAAAGTTTTTTTTTATGGGAACATTTCTTGAATTTGAACAAGAAGTTTTTTTATATCGAAAAAGAAGAGTAAATAGCCCGAGCGAAGCGAGGGCAAAAGTTTTCAAAAACATGTAATTAAAGTTCTAAAAAAGTCAACAAATGAGCCATTTTCTACAACATTTTTCTTGAGCGGAAAATCAGATTTTTCACTACCTTTTAAGCAAAATTGCCGAAAATCACTACTTTTTCACTACTTTCACTACTTTCACTACTTGGTACACACCCTGGTAAGTATTCACACAATTCACACTGCCGAGATTTCAACTTTTATATTTTAGTAAGTAACTTTTTGTGTTTCTCAATTTGGTGTCTTTGAATAATAAATTATTGCCTACTGTTTTCAACAATGCCCATATCGTTGTATGAGTACCTCCTTCTTTAATAATTTTTGTTCATTTTTGTTCTTATATTGGTCCTCGAGATTTTCTCATCATGTTTTCTTGTCTGTGTAGGAGTCAAATTCAAGGTTAAATCTCATGTCCAAAATTATTTTTCACATCCTGTTTTTTCTCTTATTACATTTCTACTCATCCATTGAACTTGTTTTTTCATTTTTCGTCTCATTACCAATCGTGGTTTCAGGGTTGGGAAAATGGTCCCCTTTCGAGGGAATATCGCGAAAATTTTATATCTTTCTGATTCCATTCAATTTCACAGGTATATATTTCATCACAGGTAAAATAATATTCATGTTTAATTGCCAATTCAATTTTTATTAAAATTACATGTGAAATAACGAAATATTATTTTATTTCTAAAAAAAATTAAAACGACGAATACACTGAACTCTAGGAAGTAAAAACAAAAGCAAGACCGTATTACATAAAGCTAACACTGAAGTTGTGAACAAAGACCTTCCCTCCCTACTGCAAAGTTACAGACCAGAAGATGAGAAAAAAGTTCCGACTTCAGCTTCAAAGGTTTCACAATGTGATATAGGTACCTATTTTAATTTTTAATTGTAATTTAAGGATGCAATTGGTGTACCTTTACAATATAGGGAGAGGTGCTCAATTTTACACTTTCTGAAAATGTTTTGCTTACTTAAAATTACGTAATATGCATGAGGAGGTTGGTAATTGGTATCAAAGTAATACTCTCAGAAGCGACCAATTCTCCTCTTTGATCAAAATCTGTTCTGTACGTCTTCAAGTATGAAAAATACTGCATTTCGAAAATTCACATCAGCAACAATCTTTTGATTAATAATTTTAATCGAATTCATAATGCATAGGATTTATCCGCCTCAGAACATTAATTTTTCCCCATACCGCCCCCCCCCACACCAAGAATGTTACGCTAACCTATAACCTAAGTATAATATGATTTTATTTTTTAGAACTATTATTATTTTCAAATTTTTCTTTATTATTAATGTACATAATACAGAAATTTTTCATATAAATACCTAGTTTCGAAAAATCCAGAATCAATCGAATAACTAATAAGTAGGTAAATTGTAAGTTTGATACTTGCATATGCATATATTACAAGCAGAACTCATAACAAAATAGGTACCGAAGGACTGTGTAAGAGAAATTGGGGAGAAATACAAAAAAGAACCTCCACTACATCCGTCGGCCACCCCCCTCACCCCCAGGAAATCACACTTGAGACGTGTATTATTTAAAGAGGTGCGAGCAATTTTTCAACTCGTGCAACTACAGAGGAATGGGATTTTCTATACCTACGCGTCAAGAAAAAAGTGGAAGACATTCAACACCGATAATATAGAGGAAATAGCAAATGCGTTTGAAAAATTGTTCAGCGTCTCTTCAGAGGACCTACGTGATGGAAACGTGACTAGCAGACTACATGTACTGCAGCACGGAAGCACAGATGATGCACAGTGAGCCAGGAGAGCAAAAAAAGGGCGCATGAGGCATAATAAAAAATAATTTCAGCTGGTGACAAACTGTCTAGCTAATCAGTTTCGAGACTCATTCGAGGTGTTAAAAAACAACCCGTAGTGTTGCTATACCCACATCACTGATCTGTATGCGGGTGTATTAATAATATCATATGCATTATTTGTTGTGCTCTACTTGGAAATTTTCTGTATTTTTTTTTCAAACTCAATTCAGTGTTTCCCTCTATGGGTTGAAATGGAAAATTGTTATATTTTAGAGTTTTTTATCTCAAAAAACCAAGATTTCAACACCCTACTTGACATTTTTCGTTTCTTTTTTTCAAAATCTCAATGAAAAAGACTTCATTTTTGAGTTTTCCAGCTTAAAAACCCCCGAAGTTTTGATATAACACTAGGAATTTTTTAATTTTTAAAAGTGTGTCTATTCAATTTAGAGATTTTTTCCCAAATTCCACGACCCCTGCCGCGTTGGGATCCATCGGTGCTTTCCGCTAAATCACCCAGTCTGGCTGAGAGCGCCCAACGACGATTCCACCACTGCAATTCAGAGATTTAAACAAAAAAATAAGTAAAAAGTGAGGCTTACGAGTTGATTACATCAAATGTTGAGGGGAACATCCGAGGCGAAGTATTTGTATTTGATGCGATAATCAACTTCAATGAAAATGGTGTTGCCCACCAACAGAAAATGCAAATGAAAGATTCTTATTAACTCAATTTTTGTAGAGTTTTGAAAAATGGTTTCTACAGAACCAAGAATAGGAAAAATAATTTGGATGCATTTTCCACACTCTAATCCTCCGTTAGCCGAAGTGAGCCCGAAATACATCCACCCAGTGATTGTGGTGAATTATTTTCAAACATGGGAGAAGCATTTTCAATCAGTACTATTCACAACATTTTTAAAAACGTACCATATACAGGCAAACCATTACATAAGAAATTAAACTCAGAGTAGGTAGTATTCAACATCTCAACTGAAAATGCAACTGGAATCTCGCTCAACAATATGCTGCTCAACAGTCCCATTCATCAGTCGTTATCCATTATTCAATATTTTGGTGACATTTTTGAGGGCATTTAATTATGTTTTCAGGAGACATTGAGAAAATGTATTTGCAGATTGTTGCAGAAAAAAATTCAAAAATATCAGTCAATTCTCTGGCGATTTGACATCAATGATTGATGATCTACCCAAAATTGTTACTTGTCAACTTCAATTTGTCACCAAGTTCATTTTCATGCAAGGGTGTTCTGTGACAGATTTCAGTCCCCTAAGTCAATTTCTTTTGTAGATTTTCGGAAAATGGTTACAACAAAACCAATAATGGGACAAATAATGTGGATTAAAAACAAACTGTGAAAATAATACTTCGATTCTCGTTAATAATCAGAGCACAATACGCTCTACTAAAATAAATTCAAGCAGAATAAAGCATATCGACGTTCTATATCATTTCCTGAAACAACCCAACGTCAATAAACACAGAGATGAAATTACACTTACCGTCACACAAGTTGAACATCCTGCGGTTCCAAAGACGAATTCATCAAGAAATTGAAACAGGACTAGGAAAAACAACAATATAGTTGTGGCGTCTACTCCGATGCACTGAAGCTTACCTATGTATCTCAATTGTACAACTAGACACAGATAAGTATCCTAAGAATTCTGATTTCTAAATTACCTGATCAAGAACGACTTATGAGCGAAAAAATGCACTTTTTTGATTTTCATATAACATTTATAAAAGTTTAAATTCATACCAGTTATAATGGTGAATTAAGTTAAGAGGAAGGCTCTTTTTTGTAAGAAAGGTGTTTTGTACACCATCCACACGTACTTTTCGACTGTGCAATGAAAAGGAGACTAATCACAATTACAACTGGAAGTAAGTAAGTTTTTTCAACAATGTTAGAGTGTAGTTAGGTACTGGTTGAAGTGAGGCTGCTTCTTTTGCCATTTTGTCAACTGATTTGTTTCCTTCACTGCCTTCGTGTCCTGGAATCCATGCCGATTTGTAACATGACTGAAAGGAAGTGTGGTCACATGGGACATTAGGCTAAAATTTGTCATATTTTGCAGGGAGGAATTACATTTTAAAGATGATTACTGTACAGTTGTCAATTTTTTAAAATAATGTTTGGTCTACTAGCTCTGAAAAGTTGATGAAATATTTTGAACTTTTGCAAGTACTTGCTGTTGTTTCGGATATTAGTACGCTCCATCAGAGCATACTGAAATAGACATTATTGCTTACTAGACATTACTGAAATCTTTTATTTTTTTGTTTGTAATCATCGCAGAGACTATTGTGGAATTGTCAAGTTTTCAAAAGCACTGATTTTGAATATTGACTTACCTATATACTTTTTCAGAAACAAACCTCCATGTTATATGTAAATGTCCAGAAAACAGATTTTTTAGAAATTTGTAGGGGAGAGACGCCAAATATGGAATGTTGCCTAATATGGAATGCGACAATATCTCGAATGTTTACCATCGAAATCTACCGGCGATGGTCAGAATCGATTAAGCTAGTGAAATAACTAGGCTATACGAGTTTTGGTGGTGATCCGTAAAGTTATCTGTGTTTAATTGACAAAAATGTGATTTGATATCAAAAAAATTTTTCTGTGAAAAATTTTGAATTGAAAAATTTTAGCAGAAAATTGTGCGAAAACATTTGTATGAAGATTGCTTCTAGAAGTGAAAAGTGAGTACTTTCAGAATATTTCATCACTTTTTCTCGAAAGCTGCAAATAAAAAAGTTATGATCGTTTTTTATTCAGATTCTTTGGGTAGCCTATTATGGAATATGTTGTGTTTCTTATTTTTTAAGTATTCTTTCGATCACACATGTTCAAAACGTTAGTAATTATGCATCTTAGATGTACCTATTTTAGGTCTCAAGTCGAATAAATTTGATTAAATATGCAATTTTATCCATTAATTTTTGAAAAAAAATTTTCGTTTCAAAGTCAGATAATTTCACATTTTAAATTGATTAAAATGTGAATTTTGTAATTGTAGTCAAAGGTTTTAATTACCTATAAAAGGTAGGTTTCATTTTTTAAAATCAAGTAAAACGTGAAAAATCGAGCTTCAACTTAGAGAATGTCAAATTGGAAGCATTTTATCTCAAGAAAGTCTCGCTTTTTTTTTTACAGAATTCGCGAAAAATATCATTTTTTGGCAGTACGAAATTGCCAAGAAGCTTAGCTATTTGCTAAAAATTGATTCACATTAATAAGAAGTTCACTCAGGCTAGTTCAAAAATAACTCAAGTATTGACTTCTTTCTACCAAAAAGTCTGGTTTTCTTGATAAAAACAGCGCGAAAAAAGACATTGTAGCCGTTCTTTGCCAGATTTGTAAAAAAAAACCTGATTTCTGCAAAAATTGCCAAAAATGAGGTAACTATTTCTTTGAAAATCGCTAAAATGCTCTGATTTTTTTTAGTCAAAGTTGCCAAAACAGTCAGGTATTTTCAAAAAGACTTTGGATCTTTTTCGGAACTAGCTGCCAGAATGCTTTATTTTTTGTCAAAGTTATGCTACTCGTAAAAGGGTATCATGTAAAAGTTTTCCTTTCCAATGTTTTTTTTTGCGTTGCTTTTTGGCTCAACATTTTTTGAGTCTTTTCAAAACTGTGCTGGTTGGGTATTTGAGGAGTGAATTGTTGTTCTAAGACTCCTATTTTATTTTAATTTTGTCTTTGAATTTTTAAAACAGAGTGTTTTTCTTTTTTGCAAGGTTCGTCCCGTGTATGCGAAAAACTATACAAGGCTTATCGTTAACCTACTTCTTTTTACTCCCCCCACCCCGTCAATGCTAATATTTTCTTATCTTCAACATTCATGAAATAATTGCCAGTAGAATGAACTCATTTTAAAAACATTTTTTTTCACATTTTCTACTGATAACAGCATGAAAAAGTATTTTTAGACATTTTTAAGGGCATTGTTCTCGTTTTCATTTTCACTATTAGGGAATATTTTTAAATTTAGATTTTTCCCTTAGCTTAATTCCAGAAAAACCTGGAGGTAAAAAACTATGATGGTAATGACATGATGCTAAAGAACTCCGACTTGCCTATTTGAAACTGAAATAAGTACCTACCGAAGTCTTTCTCAATTTGATCAATTTTGAGAATTTTTCAGAAAGTATACCTTAATGACCTTACACGAGTACTTTTTATTTTGTCGAAAAGAAAAATAATATTCACTCTTGTACATATTATGGATGTTTTTATGTGACAACCCAACCCGCTTTGTACATAATATATACGTACTTATAATATATTAATGGCTTCAATATTGTTTTAGGTCATGTCAAGAACTTGGATCCACAAACGGCAAAATAACTACTGAGGATGTGAGGAAGGAGGTTTCAACTTTTATATTTTAGTAAGTAACTTTTTGTGTTTAACAATTTGTTGTCTTTGATTAATAATTTATTCTCTCCTGTTTTGAACATTGTCCATATCGTTTTATTAGTTCTCTAATAATTTTTGTTCATAATTTGTTAATGATTTTGGTCCTCGAGATTTTCTCATCATGTTTTCTTGTCTGTGTAGGAGTCACGATATCAAAAATTCAAAAAAAATACCCACAAACTCATGAAATTTTTCGTTTTTTTTTAAATTTTCAATATTGACTTGAAAATTAGCACCTTTGCGTTCCATAATATTTCCCCAGTTTCTGGAATCGTACATTTTGATGTTTTGGCTTGATCGATGCGAAATATTGGAGGAGAACAAAACTTTCCAAACTTGAATTTATTCAACAATAAGTGATTTGCAAATTTCCAACCCACCAGCAGAACCCTAAAAGTCCCAGAACTGGCTGTGTAACGACAAAAGTGAAAAAACCATATTTTTTTCAAAAATATTCCCTCTTTGAAGGCTCATTTTCGCTCCTCTGGGGACACCATTCGGAGCTAAAAAAAAAGTTTTCTGTGTAATTTTCAATTCAAAATGAAAATCGCTGCTGAATTTGATTAAAGTCTGCATATTTTTTTTTGGGCGATCTATTCCAAGGTATATACGAGATGCTGTCGAAGGTAAGGAAAGAAATATCTCCAGATAAATTGAAATACTTACTTGCACAAAACATTTGATTTTACAAAATAATCAAAAATTCAAAATAAAAAAAAATATAATATTTTGGACCTAGAAAACGAAAAGAAGTACAGCAATTGTTATCCGTTGATGCGTAATGATGATTTTGTGAATTAGAAATAGTATTTGTTTTCAATAATAAATAATTAATGGTTAATATGAACTCGATTTTCAGTATATCACAGTATGAATCACCCTATTGGAATTCTTCCAGAAGCATGCTCAAAAGGCTCCTAATATACTTGAGTTGTGAAAATGATACAATTCAGTAACTAAGTGTTTGAGTCGTGTGAGAGGTTCCCTTATTGTTGTGTGAATATCAAAAAAAAATAAGTGAAAATTATTCCAGACCGAATAGTAGCATGGTGAATATGTTTGAAGAAAACCCATAAAAATAAAAAATAATAAAAGATGAGACCACGTAAGTAAGTTTTTTCAACAATGCTTAGAGTGTAGACATTTGTTAGGTACTGGTTGATGTTGTCAACTGATTTGTTTTCCTTCAATGCCTTCATGTCCTGGAATCTATGCTGTTGTAACATGACTGAAAGGCAGTGTGAGGTCATATCACATAACCAAAATTATTTTTCATATCCTGTTTTTTCTTTTATTACATTTCTACTCATCCATTGAACTTATTTTTTTCATTTTTCGTCCACATTACCAGTGATACATTAAATGTTTTATTGCCTAACTTGCCTGTATTTTTTTCTTTTATTTTACAGGCAAACAAACACTTTGCAAACTGAACTTCAATTGCGGATATAGGATGTTCAATCAGCGAAAGACAGTATTCAATTGCCGGAAGAGACTAGTTATTCAATCACAGAATTAGAATAATCAATCGCTGGGAGATGGTATTTAATTGTTGCAACTCTAACCAATGTGAAAAATTCGCCAAACTTCATAATCAGATTAAAATACTTAATTAAGATAAAAGCAATTTTTCTTCTTCAAAAAATCATTATGAAAATATGTAGGTAGTAAAAATACTCTTTCACAGGCTTTATCACCACTTGTTTGAATTTCATTTATTTATTTATTTATTTTTTACATATACCTTATACCTTCCTACTTAAGACTTGATACGATTTTTTCAATACAAGTACATAATTTGTCCTTTCAATTTGATTGAATGATTTTTGTTTTCATTTTCATATTAGTTTTGTCAGTTTTTAGTTCTTCTAATTTTTTCCCCCTCTATGTGGAAATTACCTATGAAACTTTGTACCTATGGAAATTTTTTGTATATCCTCAAAACTAATTTAAAAGATTTCAGGCTTCTCACATTATCGTAATCATGGTGTGGACAATTTTTTCGCATCGGCAATTCGGCATATTGATGATAGAAAAGTAGAGGAGAAAGACGAGATCTCGATTCAGTCACACCAAAGTAGACACAATTGATGATGATTTGACGAGTAATAAGTAGATATGGCCTGTGGTAACTAGGGTTGGATAAAAATTTGGAATTTTTGGGACAAGGAATAATGGTTTCTTAGGAGTGAACATAAATAGGATTACAAGTATGGATTCGTAAGAGAAGATAGGTAAATGGAAAGGATGAGACTTTGGGAAATAGGATCGAAGTGTAGGAACTAGAAACCTCCTAGCAACCACATAACTAACTATGGTATTCAGATTCCATTCAAAATAAAATAATCTTCTCTACATGATAAATAAATGATTTTGTACCAGTAACCAAGAAGTTACGAGCATAGCTCGTGAGTAAATTTATTTCAAAGATACATACACCGTATGATTCATTATATTTCGTGTAGTTCCAAATGTGGTTCAAAAAGGATCTCTCAATCGAGATATATCATTAAATTTAGTAGGTAGGTAACTCTTTTTCACGATTCATAATGGAATCATATCGAGGAAATTAATCTAATAAAAAGTCTTCAATCAGACTATCTCATATTTACAATTAGGTATTTCAAAAGGTAATTTAATTATTACATATCTAACCTAAATTAGGGGATTCTTTACTTCTCACCACATATCGATCACCTGCACCTCTGTGCTCTGGCTTTTAAGAAGCCATCTCAGGAACAACCATATCGAAGAGAGAATATTCACGAATCACCTCATGATAAATCGAATAAAGTTCAAGACAAATCTTTCAAATCATTATAATGTCGAGATAAACTTTCACATTACACAAAGCATCATTATAAATCAAAGTATATCAAAATTATATCAAAAATCACGATGAACGCACAAAACATACGTCTACATCTTTCAAACATAAATCATAAGTTAGTTGATCTATTTCTAACGTATTTCAATTTCAAAAAGAATCAAACAGAATCAACTAACGAACTCTAGTATCATCTTTCTTTACTCATCGGAATCCTATATAGGTAGTTAGATAGGTATCTATACCACAGGCCGTACTCGTAGATCGGCCATATACTCGGCATTGCATCTGCAAAAGTCGACATAAGTCGGCATCAATGTCGAGGCAATGAAGGGTAGGTGACGATATCAACTTGATATCAACTTTTCACTCTTCTTATGTTAGTATCGACATTGATGCCGACTAATGTCGTTTCGACAAGTGACGGATTAGAGACCTCGTCTTTTTTTATCATCTTTGGCATTAAATGTGCTACGCGGGTAACTGAGAAACACACGGACGGGGGTGTACTCCTGTTACACTTATGTTCATCAAGAAGCTGATCCATGGAATTATATTTGTAGTTATAATTGCTGCATATTTCGGTATGTTCGTGTGTTTAAGATGTGAGTACTACCCCCTCATACAAGATCTAAGTACATAGGAAGAGACTCACACAACAAAGCAACAGTCCACGGTTGTATTAAAACGGCAAAAACTGGAGCTTTATCAGCGATGCATGGCCGCCTTGACTACCCATCACTCGATTGTGGTGAGTATCTTGTATTTTTGCGGAGAAAAGGAAGGATCGTTTTTGTAAGAAAAGTGTTTTGTACACCATTCACACGTCGCGTTGTACTTCGAGTATTACGCAGTGAACAATACCAGCCATGCCCACAATGCTTAGGTAGTCGCTGAATCTTTTAACTGGAAGTAAGTAAGTTTTTTCAACAATATTAGAGTGTATAGTTAGGTACTGGTTCATGGTTGAAGTGAGACTGTTTCTTAATTTATTAATGATGTTGGTCCTCTAGATTTTCCCATCATGTTTTCTTGTCTGTGTAGGAGTCAAATTGAAGGTCAAATCTCATGTCTAAAATTATTTTTCATATCCTGTTTTTTCTTTTATAACATTTCTACTCGTCCATTGAACGTAGTTTTTTCATTGTTCGTCTATATTAATCGTGATTCTTATCATACTTACATCTTAAAAGCTCCTACGTATACGAATTTGAAACTTCACAAAAGCATTCATTCCAAGATTTATGTCGTTGCCCAGGGAACCCCTTCAAAAGTATTAAATTCTCACTCAGGTCAGATAGGTGAATAAACTCTATATCATCCCTAAATTCACATAATGTAACAAAATATAGGTTATGTAATGTATATTTCTGTAGACATAATAATAATTATACTTGAATATATAATTTTACTCGCACAACAAAGCAACAGTCCACAGAAGTATTAAAACGGCGAAAACCAGAGCTTTAAGTATCAGGGGTGCATGGCCGCCTTGACTACTCATCACTCGAATGTGGTGAGTATCTTGTACTTTTGGGGAGCAAAATTAAATTTGTTTTATTGCCTAACTTGCCTGTATTTTTTTATTTTATTTTGCAGGTAAACACTTTGCAAACTGAACTTCAATTGCGGATACAGGGTGTTCAATCAGCGAAACACAGTATTCAATTGCCGGAAGAGACTATTCAATCACAGAATGAGAATAATCAATTGCTGGGAGAGGGTATTTATAATCGTTGCAACTCTAACCAACGTGAAAAATTCGCCAAACTTCATAATCAGATTAAAATAATTAAGTAAAAGCAGTTTTTCTTCTTCAAAAAATCATTATGAAAATATGTAGTAAACTTTAATGAAAATGATGTTGCTCTCCTGCAGAAACGTTGTGCAAACGAAAGATTCTCATTATCCCAATTTTTGTAGAGTTATGAAAAATTGTTTCTACAGAACCAAGAATAGGAAAAATAATGTGGATATATTTCCCACATTCTAATCCTCTGTTAGCCAGAGTGAGCCCAAAATACATAAATAAAAGGCACTCAAAAGTTGTCAGTGGCGACGACCACAGAAAACCACAATGAAGGTGAAGAAACCAGCAATTGGGGGGAAAGAACTACTCCGAATCCGAAAATACTCCTGAAAGTAATCTAGAAAACTGGAAGTAAGTAAATTTTTTCAACAATGTTAGAGTGTAGAAATTTGTTAGGTGCTGGTTGAAGTGAGGCTGTTTCTTTTGCCATTTTGTCAACAAGATTTGTTTCCTTCACTGCCTTCATGTCCTGGAATCCACGCCGTTGTAACATGACAGAAAGGAAGTGTGGTCACATGGAAGATTAGGCTAAAATTTGTCCTATTTTGCAGGGAGGAATTACATTTCAAAGATTATTGTACAGTTGTCAATTTTTTAAAATAATGTTTGGTCTACAAGCTCTGAAAAGTTGGTGATATATTTTCAACATACTTGCTGTTGAAAGCATACTGAAATAGAAATTATTGCTCACTAGACATTACTGAAATCGTTTATTGTTTGTTTGAATCCAACCAAGAGACTATTGTGGAATTGTCAAGTTTTCAAGAGCACTGATTTTGAATATTGACTTGTCTACATATTTTTTTTTTCAGAAACAAACTTCCATGTTATACTTATCTAAACGTCCTGAAAACAGATTTTTTAGAAATTTTTATAAAAGGTAGCTTTAATTTTTTCAAAATCAAGTAAAACGTGAAAAATTGAGCTTTAACTTAAAGAATGTCAAATTGGAAGGCTTTCATCTCAAAAAAGTCTCGCTTTTTTTTACCGAATCCGCGAAAAAATATCATTTTTGACAATACGAGTAATTGCCAAGAAGCTTTAACTATTTGTTAAAAATTGATTCACGGTATTATGAAGTTCACATAGGCTAGTTCAAAAATAACTCAAGTCTTGACTTTTTTTTTGCCAAAACGTCCGTCTTTCTGGATAAAAGCAGCGCGAAAAAGACTGTGATTGTCGTTCTTCGCCAGATTTGTGAAAAAAAAACTGATTTCTGCCAAAGTTGCCAAGAAATGAGGTAATTTTTCGCCAAAATCTCCGCTGAGTATTGATTTCTTGTCGAAAGCTCCGGCCCTCGGTTTAAAGTGTTCTCGTATAGTTTTTAATTAGTGTTAAATAGAATTAAAGTAATCCCCCCTGAGTTAACATTGTGTTTTTTCCAATCAATACTATCGGTTATTAAGTGTGTCGTTTATGACAACAATAAATTCGTTTCACACGAAATCTTATGATAATTTATTGAGTGTGTCGTGTGTGTCAAATCCCTAGACGAGGTGAGTACTTAGCATATTCAAGAATATAAGTAGTGCACGCAGTTACACAAAGTCAATCAGATATACGTACATATTATATTGGCTGACAACTCATTATTATTTTATCAAGACTTTATCACCGCTTGTTTGAATTTCATTTATTCTTATTTACATATTTATTTTTTTTACAATTTAAGACTTCATAAGAATTTATCAATACAAATACATAGTAATTTGTCCATTCAATTTCTGATATACTCTGCCGCGATTTCAACTTTTATATTTTAGTAAGTAACTTCTTGTGTTTTTCAATTTGGTGTCTTTGAATAATAATTTATTGTCATATTGTCTCCCTGTTTTCAACAATGCCCATATCGTTTTATGAGTTCCTAAGTAATTTTTGTTCATTTTTGTTCTTAATTTGTTAATGATTTTGGTCCTCGAGATTTTCTCATCATGTTTTCTTGTCTGTGTAGAAGTGAAATTAAAGGTCAAATCTCATGTACAAAATTATTATTCATATCCTGTTTTTTCCTTTATTACATTTCTACCCATCCATTGAACTTAATTTTTTCATTGTTTGTCTGTAAGTATTAATCGTGATACTTATCATACTTATATCTTAAAAGCTCGTATGTATATGAATTTGAAACTTCACAAAAGCATTCATTCCAAGATTTATGTCGTTGCCCAGGGGAACCCTTCAAAAGTATCGAATTCTCACTCAGGTCAGATAGGTAAATAAACTCCATATCATCCCGAAGTTCACATAATGTAACAAAATATAGGTTATGTAATGTATATTTCTGTAGACAAAATAACAATTATGCTTGAATATGTAATTTTACTTGCACAACAAAGCAATAGTCCACGAATGTATTATAATGGCGAAAACCGGAGCTTTATCAGCGGTGCATGACCGCCTTTACTGCCCATCACTCGAATGTGGTGAGTATCTTGTACCTTAGCGTAGCAAAATTAAAATATGTTTTATTGCCCAACTTGCCTGTATTTTTTTCTTTTATTTTGCAGGTAAACACTTGGCAAACTGAACTTCAATCGCGGATAGCGGATGTTCAATCAGCAAAAGACAGTATTCAATTGGCCGAAGAGACTATTCAATCACGGAATGAGAATAATCAATCGCTGGGAGAGGGTATTTAATCATTGCCACTCTAACCAACGTGAAAAAGTCGCCAAACTTCATAATCAGACTAAAATAATTAAGATAAAAGCAGTTTTCTTCTTCAAATAATCATTACGAAAATATGTAGTAAAAATACCCTTTCACAAACTTTATCACCGCTTGTTTGAATAAGTATCATTTATTTTTACTTTTTTTTATATAAGGCCCTACCTATTTAAGAATAATAAGATTTTTTTAGCATGGTGTGAACAATTGCTTTGCATCGGCATATTGACGATAGAAAAAGTAGACGAGAAAGACGAGATCTCGATTCAGTCACACCAAAGCAGACACGATTGTTGATGATTTGACGAGTAAAAAGTAGATACATCGGCCATATAGTCGCCATTGCATCTGCAAAAGTCGACATGAATGTTGATTGCATGTTGAGGAATATGATGATTATAAATTAGATACTCTTCGTTGCATTGGAAAAAGACGGCATCGATGTCAAGGCAATGAAGGGTAGGTGACAATATCAACCTTTCCCTCTTCTTAGTATCGATATATGTCGACGGATTAGAGACCTCGTCTTTTTTATCAACTTTGGCATTAAATGTGCTACGCAGGTAACTGAGAAACACACGGGGGTGTATTCCTGTTACACTTACGTTCATCAAGAAGCTGATCCATGGAAATTATTATTTAACAATGTTCTAACCTTAAAAGACCTGCCTCGTCATATTTTTCAGCAAACACATATCAGAGTTGAAGTTCTTTCCGCGTCGTCCGACTCAAAAGAAGAAACGCACACTTGGGGTAAAGTAATGTAGTTGGTTGTGAAAGTGGTGTTGGTTGGTTTTGTTCTTGTTATTATTGTAATAATTGCAACATACTTCAGCCCATGTTTGTGTGTTCAAGATGTGAGAGCTAGGTAAGTCCATTTATTTTGTTTTAAATTCAGATTTTGGTATTTGTTAGCATATCTGATAATTCTACAACTTGATCACAAAACATTTGCAGTTTTAATAGAAATACAAGTGCAAAAATTTTAAAAGCCGAGAAAAACTATTAGTTAATCTGTTACAACCGGTAGTTTCTCTGGTACTTTTCCCTCTGTGTTTTTTTTTCATGTTTTTCTCTCCAAAGGAAAACAGTACCTGAAATCCACGCCACTCGTATTTTTACTGTATTTGTTCGTTTTCAATTTACATACACCATATGGAACCAAAATGCACCACTTGTGAATCTAAATTTAAATTTAAATTTATCGAACCTCAATCGTCAATTTTTCTATTCTTTGTTCAAGGAAACGCCACTGGAGCGGAACTTGAAAAGTTTTAAACACCGACTACGATCAATACATCAACGTTTCACCTGAAGTATATGAAACATTTTCAATTTTAAAATTGAGGCAAGTTTCTCACTGGTCTGCAGAGGAAGTACAGCAATGGGTTTCTCACATCCGTGGAAGAATTCACTGAGTAAGATGGCGCATTATTTTGCCTTATTATTCAAAAAACTAAATTAAGATATCCATGAGGGAAGGTCAGATTTACAAGATAAAGCGTTGGAATACGATTATGCTAGACTGAGAAGATCTCGGTGGACTTCTGCCTTGATTGAGAAGTCCTAATAAAAATTAAAACACCTCGAAAATTTGGAACCTCATGAGAATGTTCCCTTGTCCGTCATTTTTATGTATAGGTTTTGTTTCAGAGATAAGTATTACTCGCAAACGATATTTTGTTACCAAAGAGGGGGTGCAGTTAGTGTACTTCAAGAAGGATAGGAAGTACCAGAGTGCTGCAAATATAAAAAAATCGCAGCCCGTTCTCATTTATAAAATTATCTCGCCACACCACTGGTTGAGAGGGTGAAAGCATACTTTAAAATCAATGCTACGAGGAGAGAAAGTTTTCTGACATAATTTTTATATGTTAGTCAATCTTCGGAGCAGGTCACAATCCTAAACATCCCAAAATAGTTTGAAATTCGAATACTTAAGGTTTGACAAGCCCACAGTGACACATTTCAGCAGCTAAAGTTAATATTTAGATTTATTATGAAGATTTTTCCATTTTCACATCTAAGGTTCTCCTTTGTTAGTCATTTTCATGCGTAAGTTTATTTCTATTTCAGGGATGAGTACTCGCCCCAGGTACATACTTCGTTCCCAAGGAAGAAACACAATCTGTACACTTCAAGATGACCTCATCAATGTGTAAGGTAATATATCGATTAATATGTTTTCGAGGTCGTAGAATTCGAATCTGTACTTAAATTTTTCGTAGTGGTGGGGGGTGAGGCGTGGGGAGCGGGAAAATTTCAGATTTTGCTTAAGAGGGTGCTCTACGTATTGCGTTTTTTAAATATAGCATAACCAAAACATGGAAGGCAGAGTACTGATTAGAGGCGATGCATTTTTCAATCGCGTATAAATCGAATAATTGTATACTTAACAACATTTTTTTTGGACAATATTTTAATTTGAAGTTTGTTTTAGCGAATGTAACCATTCAACACTTCAAACAAACATTATTATCGAAGTATTTGCCATTTTAGAAAGTTATCGAAATTACGCGAGTTGAAGTCGTTGACAGAGGATTGCTCCAACACTACTCAATGAAATTCGCTGAAATTTGAATACGTTATACTTGAAAGTATTCCTAACAAGTTGACGTTGCCCGTTTTTCGATTTTTTCCTTTTGAGTGAAAATATAACCATTGAAAAATACCCTCAGATGATGCTAACTTTGAAATGACTGTAAAATTGATATAACGAAAAAAATCGAAACTTCATGTGCAATAAGTAAGTAATTTTTCAACTAATGAAACTGCAAAGGAAAGGGATTTTCTATACGCGTCAAGAAAAAAGTGAAAGACATTTCAACACCGACAATATAGAGGAAATAGCGCATGCATTCGCAAAATTGTTCAGTGTCCCTTCAGAGGACCTGCATGATGGAAACCAGACTACCTATATTGCAGTTCAGAAGCACAGATGATGCACAGTGGGCCAGGAGAGCAAAAAACGAGCGCATGAGGCCTAATACGATATTTTCAGCTGGCGACAAACTAACTAGCTAATCAGTTTCAAGACACATTCGAGGTGCTAAAAAACAACCCGTAGTGTTGACATACCCACATCACTGAAAGTTACAGGTGTTCTCGTTGCTATTAATAGGTAATATTGTATGCATTAAAAACCATGGTTTTGTTTTACGTTAATAATCAAGTCATTATTGTGATAATCAATTTCAGTGAATTGTACTCTATTTGGAAATTTTCTGTATTTTTTTTTTCAAACTCAATATTCAGTGCTCCTCTCTATGGGTTGAAATGAAAAAAATTGTAGTATTTTAGAGTTTTTCATCTCAAAAAACACAGATTTCAGGACTTCATTACTCAATTGAATATCCCATCCTCCGACCAGAAGATTATTCTGAATAGAATTAGCAGCATCAACGATTTATTGCAATTATCGAAGGTAAGAGTATTAAATACTTTTCATTTTAAAGGAATGCGTTAGGCCCCTACCTAATGTTATGAGATTCCATTCGTGCGATCGACTTTTTCTTCCATTTTTATTAACAATTATTCGAGTGGTGTACCTAATGTAAATACAATGCTAAATGTTCGTAGCGCGTCAGGGCGTGAAAGATTTAAAAAATATGTTAGGGCGTGAAAGATTTAAAAAATATGTTAGTGCGTGAATGAAGTGTCATTTTTCTTTAAAAATCACTGTCCGTCTCTAGGGATGGGAAAGAAATCCACTGTTCGTCTCTAGGTACGGTAAAGAAATTCTATATACTTATGAATGTTCTTAACTGTGGAGAGACAACCATTGTGCAGTACCTACATTTTGTTGGCTGCTACGTCATACATGCAAAGATGAAATGTACAAGAAAAAACTAAGGAGAACCTCAGATTTGCTTTTTTTTTTTAATATTCAGTTCATCTCTGAGCAGCTGTCAAAAAAGCAAGAAAAAAATGAAACAAAATGCACGAACAAGGCGCAAACATTTCGTCATAGGTATGTTCTATCACAGGTAAAGCAATACTCATGTTTAATTTAACGATTGAATTTCATTAAATTAGATGTAAAATAGTTTGAATTCATTTTAATTTTTTTTAAAAATTATAGAATACTTGAATTTTTATTATTTTTTGAAAATATGTATTTAAATTTATACATAAATGTTTTGAACCTTGGAGATCATTGGCACACCTGTAGTACTCACTATTGTGCAGTACCTACATTTGGTGGCTGCTGCCCTATATGCAAAGATGAAACATACAAGAAAAAACTGAGGAGAACGGATCTCCTCGATCCAGACACTGAACTATAGGAAGTAAAGAGAATAGTGAGACCATATAACTTGAAGCTAACAATGAATTCGTGAACAAAGACCTTCCAGCCCTACTGGAAAGTTAAGGACCAGAAAATATGTATGTATGAAAGAATTTCCGGCTCCAGTTTCAAAGGTTTGACAATAATGTGATGTACGAGTAATTTAATTTTTAATTGTATTAATGATAAAAATTGGTGTACCTACCTTCAAACGATTTTACAGTTTTAAAAATGTTTCACTTAGGTACCCAAAATTACATAGTAACTATGCATGAAGAGATGGGGACTCGGTATGGAAGTAAGACTCTGAGAACTTCAGAAGCGACTGATTTTCCTCAATTTTGCCACAATTAATATCCTTTTTCAATCAGAATTTCAAAAATTTTCATTTTAAATTAACGTTTTTATTCAACTTACTCTATCGTAGTCTTCAAAATAATACATAAAATAAATTTCTGTTGTCAGACCTACATCTTCTCAGAAGCTGTGAGAGTATATATGGCCTTTTATACAAGGAATAATCTGCATGATTATTCCTTGGAATAAACTCTGAAGTATGCGCATATAGGAGCGTAGTACAACGAAATACCTATTGTAGGGAGGGAGAATAGTTACCTATGATAGGTAGGGGGTACATAGTGAAGTGTAGGATACTCTCTGTTGGCTCGTTCTAGTCTGATTACATCGGTAATATGAGTAGGAACGTTTTAATGTTGTTAAATACCCTGTTTTGTAGGTTAATATTGTTGTTAATTATATGTGCGAATTTGCGATAATATGTTACTTTGTTACTCAAAGATCTAATTCGATTGTTAAAGTGAGATGTTAATAAAGTACGTAGCATTGGACTTTTGAATCAGTTATTTCGAGTAACAGAACTTCTTTACGTATTCGTGGTTATAATTAATATTGAGTGTAAAGGTGATTACGAGTTAGGTATTAGGAGTCTTAAACAAACTAATGCATTACGTGAAAATACCTATCTTGTTGGTAATTGGGCAGGATCTCATTCTAAAGCCTTCTAGTCATCAACTTGTATATTATTATCTTTACAAAGCGACTGATTTTCTTTAAAGACATAATTACAGTAAATTTATTGTAGATTGTGCTTTTTCAATCAGAATGTCACATTTTACATTTTAAAATACCTATGTTTAGGGGAAAAACATCCATGCGTACATGCAACTTCATCTGTCCCAGTACAAGTAATAAACGAAAATTCAAAAAGTAAGCAATTTTTATCCGTTAATTCGTAATGATGATTTTGTGAATTGGAAATATGTAGTATTTATTTTCAACATGAAAGAGAATATTCAATAAATTAAGGGAAGATATCCATGGTAGTTTGTATATTCTCGTATGAATTTGTTGTTTTGGAATATCATGCTTCTGTCTTAATTTTGAAAATAATTCTCTCATAATCCTTCCCATTGTGATTCAGACAAAACTATTTTAAAAAATCAAACAGTGAAGCAGATAATTTGGAGCATAACGATAACAATAATGATTTATACAAGTCGCAATTTGGAATTATGTTCACAGCAATGTTATGTTCTAAACTCAGAGTCAGAGTAAGTAGTATTCAACATCTCAACTGAAAATGAAACAGGAATCTCGCTCAACAATATGCTGCTCAACAGTCCCATTCATCAGTCACCATTATTCAATATTTTAGTGAAATTTTTGAGGGCATCTACTTATGTTTTCAGGAAACATTGAGAAAATGTATTGGCAAATTGTTGCAGAAGAAGATAAAAAACATCAGTCAATTCTCTGAAGATTCGACATCAATGATGATCTACCCAAAATTGTTACTCGTCAACCTCAATTCGTCACCATGTTCATTATTATGGTAGGGTGTTCCGTGACAGATTTCAGACGCCCAAGTCAATTTCTTTTGTAGATTTTTGGAAAATGGTTACAACAAAACCAATAATTGGACAAATAACGTGGATTAAAAATAGGTAAATTGTGAAAATGATACTTCAAAACTTAGACTTTCGTCAATAATCAGAGCACAACACGCTCTGCTAATAAAATAAATTCAAGCAGAATGAAGCATACCTGTCGATTCTCAGTTGGTATCATTTCCTAGAAGAACATAACGTCGATTAACACAAAGATGGAATTACACTGATCGTCATAAAAATTAAATATCCTGGTTTCAAAGACAATAAGATTATACTTAGCACAGCAGAATTCATGAAGAAAGTGAAGCAGGATTTGGACAAACAATAACAAGATATGTTGTAGCGTCTACTCCGATGATGCACTGATGCTTACCTATCTCAATCTGTTACAACCAAGACGGAGATTAGTATATAGGTTTAGGTATCCTAAAATTTAGATTTCTAAATAACCTGATCAAGAACAGCATATTTTGATTTTCATATGTATGTATAAAATTTTATAAAAGCCTAATACATAATATTAATACCAGTTAGTCAATTGAATTAAAAGGTATGCCTGTTATTGTAAGAAAACTGTTTTGTACCCTGTTCCCATGTTATACCTACTGCAAGTTAAACACAGAGTGAAAGCACACATTGAAATCAATGTTATGGGGAGAGAAAGTTTTATGACATTAATTTTAGACATATGACCAGTTGACCGTTTCACTCAGCTAAGTAAATTGAGTACCTAAACATCCCGAATTCAGAAAGTAAGCAATTTTTATCCGTGAATTCGTAATGATGATTTGGCGAATTGGAAACAGTATTTGGTTTCAACATTAAATATTATTAATGGTTAATATGAACTCGATTTTCAATTAATTAAAACACCTCTTTAGTAAGTATTTTTCTAAATGAATCCTCTCTAGTTATTTCAGCTGTGACGAAGTCAGTCCAGTTTCCATTCTCAAAAATGGAATTCACTGGCTCTGTGCCTCATAATAATATTTTAGGCTTGTACCGAATAATGGTGAACTTTCGCCAATCGCCGACAGGAAGCAATTAACATTGAAAAAGATGGGCAGGAAAAATTTTCATGAGCTTGGGATCCACAAAGGAGGAAAATTGATCACATTACATTAAAATTGGCGTTCAACATTCCACTCGACATTTTCACATTTTTTAGTGCAATCAATTCACCTCATAGATAGGTACGTTTTTATCGGCGAATAACCGAATGGTGAGGGGGCAGGAGGGGGGAGGGATGACGCTGTGACGCGCACCATACCTCAGAAAAACATGCAAAACCATCCCTAAGTATACCACTTATGAACGATTAAAAATATTACAATCAATATTGCAGTTTCAATAGAAATACAAGTACTTAAAAAAATAAATTGCAAAAGCTGTGAAAAACTATTATTGGTTAATTTGGTTATGTATAACCGGTATTTTCTTCGGTAGTTCTCCCTCTCCGGTTGTTTTTTTAAGGAGGTTTTTTACCTCCAGAGTGAAAAAACTATCCAAAATCCAAGCCACCAATATTTTTACGGTATTTCTTCTTTTCAATCTGTTGGAAAATGCGAGTTCTCAACATACCTACCTATATTTAGCTCTTGTACTAGTTACCTATCTAATACCTACCTACTATCTATCGTTATCTCCGACGAGATAAATAATTGTACATTGTATGTAACTTGTAACAAAATAAACTTAAGGGCCATATTCATAGACGTTACTTAGGGATCACTTGGCTAAGTGGTGAATTTTGAAGCAATTTTTCCAGGCGTGATTGAATTTTTGAAATTTTGTTTTTGAATAAATTGAGAGATTGGACTTCGAAGTGTTGATTTATCATTTTAAAAATATAAAATTTTTATTCGTTCGTGAGAAAAATTGAATCAAAATTCACCACTTAGCCAAGTGTCCCTTAAGTAACGTCTATGAATTCGGCCCTAATTCGAGATGTAAGTACATTATATTCCTTTACAATCTACAGCTCATCAGGTAAGTTTCTCTCTGGTCTTCAGAAGATGTTCAGCAATGAGTCTCTCATATGTATCAGTGAATGAAAGAGAATTACTATGTAAACTAATTCGTTCGCCGAACCTAAATCCTCTAATCAAAACTAATATAGAGCAACTCCCAATGATTTGTTAGTCCAGCAGAATATCAACGAGCAGGTAGCCGCATTAATGGTCCAAGGTCAACAACTGCAAGAATGAATTGTAAACCATACAATGTAAGTATATTATAATTGATAATATTGCACGTGTGTGTTTCTTCAACTAGAGCAACATTTTTTCAAACTTCAGAGTTCAGTACCTAACCCTAAAGAATGACTACTCCAAAGATGCTACGCATAATCTGTCAAAATGGCCCACATAACACTTCCGAGGGAATTTGGAATCCCCATACCAGGCCTCCAACTCCATTCAAAGCTGATCGTTGATGAAAAAAAACTTCAACTACAACAAAGCTCTGTCGGCTCAGTTTACTATAACAACTTGACCTCAAATCTGGGTCCAAACGAAACTATCAAAATTTGAAATACAAAGATCGGTAAGAAAGAGCCAACACTTTGCATAAAAAGTATGCATATAGCGACAGGCTACAGTTACATCTTCCAGTATCTTTTATTGCAAAAGTTAATTTAATTATTTGTGAACATGTTTACAGAGATAATGGTATTTATGGGAGCAAAACCTAGCCTATAAGTAAGTAGGTAACCATTGAGAGAACCTCACCGCGACACCAATGTAGCAATTTTTGCAACTTTGAAGCTCGATTACAGCCAAAGTATGGAGCTTTTTGTTCGAAACTTCGCTGCCACCACCTAAGATATTAAATTTTTGCTAAAACAATAGTACAAAGTAAGTAAGTTTTTTCTACAACATACAAAATTAATGTTTCTCTCGCGTTATTGCGTTTACACTGTGCTAGGTATTTAAAACACTTCAACTGCCACCGGCGCTTTCCACTAAATCACCCAGTTCGGCTGAGAGCGCCCAACGACGATTCCACCGCTGCAATTCAGAGATTTAAAAAAAAAAAAAAAAAAAAAAAAAAACAGGCAAAAAGTGAGGCTTAAGATGTATACAAAGCACAGCCTACAAAAACCAGACTGAGCACTGAGTTGATTAGGTACTTCAAATGTTGGATGCTATACCTAATCAACTTCAATAAAAATGGTGTGCCTTCCTATACAGAAACTGCAAACGAAACATTCTCATTATCCCAATTTTACAGTTTCGAAAAATGCTTTCTACAGAACCAAGAATAGGAAAAATAATGTGGATCGATACTCCACATTCTAATCCTCTGTTAGCGGGAGTAAGTCCTGAATACATGCACCCAGTAATTGTGGTGAATTATTTTCAAACATGAGAGAAGCATCGCAACAATAATACCCATCTTTCGGTATACTTAATACTAAAGTTAGGTATATTTCGTAATTCAAAAAAACCAGTCCCAAATAATCTTACGTTAAAATTTGAGCGTAAGTTAATGATTAATAATAAAGAAACATACTGCTTCGATCAAACAATAGAAATTCACAGCAGAAGGCTACTAAGCTGCGAATTTTTTGACCAATATCAAGTATATCCGTATAAATATTGCCAAAGCATTAACGCATGCTTTATTCAGCAGAAACCTCTTAGAGTGGAAAGTCACTCAGAAAACATTTTGACTCCGGAGGTATCTTTGGACTTTGGAGGCGGAAATGGGCTCTCGAGAAGAAAGAGTATTTTCGAAAAAAATCGCGTTTTTTACTCCTGTCGCCATTCAACCTGTTCATTCGTGTTTTGAACATTTTTCTTCTAGAATACTTCGCATTAATCATGCCAAAACATCGAAAGGGAAAATTTCTGAAACTGTGCAAATATTTTGGAACGGAGTGGTGCTAATTTTTGGATTATTACAGCCGATAACAAAATTTCAAGAAAAATACCCAAAAACTCATGAAATTTTTTGATTTTTTAAAATTTTCAATATTGACTTGAAAATTGGCACCTTAACGTTCCAAAATATTTCCCCACTTTCCGGAATTGTACATATTGATGTTTTGGCTTGATCGATGCAAAATATTGGAGAAGAACAAAATTTTCAAAACTTGAATTTATCCAAAAATAAGTTATTTGCAAATTTCCAACTGCTCATGCAGCACCCTAAACGACCCAAAACTGGTTGGGTAGCGACAAGAGTGAAAAAAAAACACGATTTTTTCCAAAGTATTCCCTCTTTGAAGGCTCATTTTCGCTCTTCTGGGGACACCTTCGACAAAACATTTGATTTATTTTCCACGTTCTGCAAATAATGAAATATTTCTCAAGACCAAAAAAAAAGATATTCAGAACAGAAAACAACGAAAAGAAGTACAAAAATTTAAAAAGTAAGCAATTGTTATCCGTTAATTCGTAAGAATGAAGATTTTGTGAATTAGAAATAGTATTTGTTTTCAATATTAAAACAGGTTCCTCAGCCATCTTCGTGAAAGCCGATCGCATAACCAAATAAGTCACCATGAACAACCCTATTGGAATTTTCCCAGAAGCATGCTCAGTGAGCTCCTTGTATATACCTACTTGAGTTGAAAAAAGTATACAATTCAGTAACTCAGTGTTTGAGAAGTTCCTTTATTGTTGTATGAATATCAAAAAAAATCAATCAATTTTATTTACATAAATGAAATGATTTCTTTATGATTCCAGACCGAATAGTAGCATGGTGGATATTTTTGAAGAAAACCCACAAAAATAAAAAAAATAACAAAAGAGACCACAATGCAAGACATAGAACCAGAAGAAAACCACCCATTTGTAGCTACCCAACAGGAAGCCAATAAAAATTTGAATCAAGCGCCGAAGGAAGAAGAGATCATTAGCGAAAACACCATTATCCAAGGACTCCAAAAAAAAGGCACTCAAAAATAATTGTCAGTGGTGACCATCATAGAAAACGACGATGAAGGCGAAGAAACCAGCAATTGGGGGAACGAACTACTGACCAAAGCCACACCGCTGGGTCAAATGCCTGCACCAGTAGCAAAAGTTCCAGAGAATGCTCCTGAGAGTAATCTAGAAGAAGCGCCTGTGGCAGCACACTTCGAGATCAGTGACGATTAAGGCGAAAAAATTAGTGAATGGGTGAAACAACCAAGTACTGGTCCGACGGCTAGTAAACTCACAAAACTATCACGAAAATAACGCAGAGATACTACATACATATATTAATTGCTTTATAATTACTGATTTTAATAATATGATAACTGGAAGTAAGTAAGTTTTTTCAACTACATGTTGGAGTGTAGAAATTAGTTAGGTACTGGTTGATGTGAGGCTGTTTCTTTTGCCATTTTGTCAACTGATTTGTTTCCTTCGCACTGCCTTCATATGTCCAGGATTCCATGCCATTGTAACACGACTGAAAGGAAGTGTGGTCACGTGGGAGATTAGGCTAAAATTTGTCATATTTGGCAGGGAGGAATTACATTTTAAAGATGATGATTGTACAGTTGTCAATTTTTTAAAAATAATGTTCGGTCTACAAGCTCTGAAAAGTTAATGAAATATTTTCAACTTTTACAAGTACCTACTTAACTGTTGTTTCGGATGTTAGTACGCTCCATCAGAGCATACTGAAATAGAAATTATTGCTTACTATTACTAAAATCTTTTATTTTTTGTTTGAAATCATCGCAGAGACTATTGTGGAATTGTCAAGTTTTCAACAGCACGATTTTGAATATTGACTTATCTACATATTTTTTCAGAAACAAACTTCCATGTTATAATACGTCCTGAAAACAGATTTTTTAGAAATTTGTATAAAAGGTACAGTAGCTTTCATTTTTTAAAAGTCAAGTAAAACGTGAAAAATTGAGCTTTAACTTGATGAATGTTAAATTGGAAGAATTTAGTCTCAAACGGTAATGAGAAGTTCACTTAGACTAGTTCAAAAATATAATTCAAGTCTTTACTTTTTTTGCCAAAAAGTCGGCCTTTCTCGATAAAAACAGCGCGAAAAAATACGTCATTGTCGTTCTTCGCCAGGTTTGTAAAAAAATATGCATCTGATTTCTGCCAAAGTTGCCAAAAATGAGGTAATTTTTCGGCGAAATTGCCGCTGAGTATCGATTTCTTGTCAAAATTGTTAAAAAGATCTGATTCTTCACCAAAAGACCTATTTTGTTTATCGCTAAAATGATCTGATTTTTTTTATCAAAGTTGCCAAATCAGTCAGATATTTTCAAAAAGACTTCATCTTTTTCGGAACTAGCTGCCAGAATGCTTGATTTTTTGTCAAAGTTATGCTAAAAGGGTATATCATGTAAAAGTTTTCCTTTCCAATGTTTTTTTTTGCGTTGGTTTTTGGCTCAACATTTTTTGAGTCTCTTCAAAACTGTGCTTGTTGGGTATTCGAGGAGTGAATTCTTGTTCTGAAACTCATCCTATTTCATTTTAATTTTGTCTTTACATTTTTAAAACAGAATGACTTTTTGAAAACTCCAAGTTGGTTTTCATTAATTTTTTTTTTTACCATTTTTTGCACGCATTGGTTGTTTTATGTAGCCACAATTGAATCGATAAGAGCTAAAAGGCGTCAAGTCCCAAAATTCAATTTTTCAAATGGTCTCAAAAATGGAATTTACTGGCTCTGTGCTTCATAATAGTATTTCAGGCTGTGTACCGAATAACGGTGAATTTTCGCCATTCGGCGACAGTAAGTAATTAATATTGAAAAAGATGGGTAGGAAATAGTTTTGCGGGCTTGAAATCCTCAAAGGGAGGGGGGAGGGAATTGGTCAGTTAGTCACACTACGTTAAAACTAGCTTATAAAACTTGCATTGACATTCCACTCGACATTTTTACATTTTTTAGTGCAATCAATTCACCTAATACGTACCTACGTTTTTATCGACGAATAACCTAATGATGAGTGGTAGGAAGGGGGAGGGGTGATGTGCGCACTGTACCCCAGAAAAACATACAAAACCATCCCTATGCCATTTTTGAATGATATAAAAATATTACTATCAATACTGCAGTTTTAATAGAAATATAAGTACCTACATAAATAAATTTTAAAAGCTGTGAAAAACTATTGGTTAATTGGTTATAATCGGTAGTTTCTCCGGTAGTTCCCACTCGCCGGTTGTTTTTTTCAGGAAGTTTTTTCCCCTCTGGAGTGAAGAAACTACCTGAAATCCACACCACCAATATTTTTATTGTATTGTTCTTTTCAAACTACAGACATCACCTACAAAGAACCAAATTATTGCACCACGGTCTCCTAAGAACTGAAAAATTTTCAATGCCAGTTCATAAGGCAAGTTTCTCTCTGCTCTTCAGAAGATGTTCAGCAATGAGTCTCTCATATCAGTGAATGAAAGCGAATTCCCATGGAAATTAATTCGTTCGCCGAACCCAAATCCTAATCAAAATTAGGGAGCTACTCCGAATGATTTATTAGTTCAGCAGAATATCAACGAGCAGGTAGATTTAAACCATAATGTACAAATAAGTGTATTGTAATTGATAATATTACATGTGTGTGTTTCTTCAACTACACCAACACATTTATCCCAAATAATCTTACGTTCAAATTTAAGCTTAAATTGACTAAGTGTCTGAGTGCTGCCAACATAAAAAAAAGCGCACCCCGTTATAATTTACAAAAGTATCCGCCTAACCGATGCGCCATCAGACATTTCCGAAGGTTTCATAATAACTTCGCATTTTCCAGAGGTGTGCTCCGAAAGTTATACTCGTACATACCCATTCAATTAGAGAAAAAAGGTTCATACTGCATTACTGCTTGATGCATTGTCAGGTGTGATAGTAGAGCAATTGCTGTAGGACGTAACAAAAGTAGGTATTTCATTTTATGAACATCTATTGATGGAAAATACGTGATCGTTTTCCATCCTCAATTAGGATTTCATTTTTCCCATGTTCGTCGGATTCTACATAATGTAAACCAGTTTCCAATTTTTCGAAATATAATATGAAAGTAATCATTATGCTATGAAAGAAGACGAGTTACATGGAACTGTAATGTCCAGGTAGCCGGAGAACAGTGCCAATTGACGTGTAGGTACCCGCTGAGAATCCTCTAATTTAAAGTAAGTAAGTTTTTTTCAACAATGTTAGAGTGTAGAAATTTGTTTAAAGATGATGTATTGTCCAATCATGTTGTCAGTTTCTTTCAAATATAGTTTTGAACTACCAGCTATGAAAAATTGGTAGTAGTACATTCAAGAAGTAAAGAAACTGCACCTCTGAGCTGTACAAATTTCTCAGATAAGACAAAAGATCAACCTCGGCTGGATCAGGATCGTATTTCATCGCTCGGTGTTAAACCTAAGTCGTGCCACCCTGCGATTGTCCTATCCTGTCGCGCTCAAACGGACTTTGATACAAACCAAACATGCTACCTAGCAGATTACTTCTACTGTAGCAGTGAAAAAAAATATTATGAAAATGTTCCAAATTTTCTCACTCTAGAATTGAATTATACGACGTATTGCAATTTAGAAGATATTTTTGTAGAAGAGTACAAATAATTAAAAACTAAATTTTTCCAAAAATCAACACTGAATCATTAGAATTTCAACTTATTTCAATGGTACATAAGTTCAAATTTTTTAATTTACAGTTTAATTTTAACAGTATAAATCGAGTTATACCATTAAAATGATTGGTTTTCAGTCAAGTACGAGTATTAATGATGTAAGTCAACTTATTCCATTAGTATCGATTGGGTTCCGCATTACACTAAAACATCACCAGGCTTGAAATCTTATTTTTTCTCTCTTGAAAAATTGCTCATTTTGACTTATACGCTTAATATTCGTGAGGGCCATATCAGTTATCATCGAATCGTATAACCGCTCGTGAGGCTACCCTTAATATATGAAGCGTAAAGCAACCAAGATTTGATACTAGAGATTAGAGAAATACCATGCAAGCTCATCAGGGAAGTTTTTTTCTGGTCTTCAGATGGTGTTCTGCAATGGATCTCTCATACTATCAGTGGATGTAAGAGAATTACCATGAAATTAATTCGTCCGCCGAACCCGAATCCTAACCAAAACCAGGGAGCTATTCCCAATGATTTGTTAGTCCTGCAAAATATCAACGAGCAGGTAAGCGTATTAATAATGGTCCAAGCTCGACAACATAAGAATGCAATTGTAAACCAGTATGGACTTTTGCCTGGATCAAGAAGTTCTGATAAAAATTAAAACATCTCAAAGTTTTGGCACATCACCACAACATTTTTCCCAAGTCTCCCTTGTCAGGCATTCGTATCCATTAAGGTTTATTTTTGTTTCCAGTTTTTCGTACACATTATATCGCTCACGTTCATTCGTTTTTAAGATTTAATTTTCTCATATGAATTTTTTGTTTTGGAATATCACATCTCTGCCTTCATTTCGAAAATAATTCGCTCATGATATGTATGAGAAGCGTCGGCTAGATCGTTTTAAAATAAAAATTGAGAAAAAAAACTACAGGCATACACGCGTGGATAAGTATACTTAGTACCTAATCAAAGCTCATCTAATTCAATGACTGACGTATTCGAAGGTGCAACAGCTAGTGAAGCCTGAGATTAAGACATAGGTACTCAAATTTCTCAACTGATTCTATGCTAATCAATGTTGATCGAGATACGTGTCTAAGCAAATTAAAATAAATGGTCTCAAAAAAGGACTTTACTATGCAGCTCTGTGCACATAATAATTTTCCAGGCTGTGTACCGAATAAAGGTAAATTTTCGCCAATTGGCGACATAAAGTACATAATTAATATTGAAGAAGATGGGTAGGAAAAAGTTTCGTTTGCTTGGGATCCACAAAGGAGGAGAATTAATCACACTACGTTAAAATCGGCGTTTAAGACTCGTACTAATATTCTATTCGTTATTTTTACATTTTTTTTAGTGCAATCAATTCACCTCAAGCACACGTACGTTTATCGGCAAATACCTGAAGGGTGAGGGGACAGGGAGGGATGACGCTGTAGTGTGCACTGTACCTCAGAAAAACATTCAAAACCATCCCTATACCATTTTTGAATGATATAAAAATATTGCTATCAATATTGCAGTTTTAATAGAAATATACAAGTACCTACATAAATAAATTTTAAAAGCTGTGAAAATTACTATTGGTTAATCGGTTATAATCGGTAGTTTCTCTGGTAGTTCTCCCTCTCCGGTGTTTTTTCCTCCGGAGTGAAAAAACTACCTGAAATTCACACCACTAATATTTTTACTGTATTTGTTCTTTTCAATCTACAGACATCACATGCATAGAACCAAAATACAAGGAAGTCAAGTTGTTATGCTACACTGCTCAAGACCTTTTCGACACAAGCTCATCAGGTAGGTAAGTTTCTCTCTGCTCTTCAGAAGATGTTCAGCAATGAGTCTCCCACATCAGCGAATGAAAGAGAATTACTATGTAAATTATCGCATAACCAAATAAGTCACCATGAACTACCCTATTGGAATTTTCCCAGAAGCATGCTCAGTGAGCTCCTATACATATATACTTGAGTTGAAAAAAGTATACAGTTCAGTAACTCAGTGTTCGAGAGGTTCCTTTATTGCTGTGTAAATATTAAAAAAATAAATCAATTATATTTATGAGTAAATGAAATGATTTTTTTATGATTCCAGACCGAATAGTAGCATGGTGGATACTTTTGAAGAAAACCCACAAAAATAAAAAAAATAACAAAAGAGACCACAATGCAAGACATAGAACCAGAAGAAAACCACCCATTTGTAGCTACCCAACAGGAAGCTAATAAAAATTTGAAACAAGCGCCGAAGGAAGAAGAGATCATTAGCGAAAACACCATTATCCAAGGACTCCAAAAAAAAGGCACTCAAAAATAATTGTCAGTGGTGACCATCATAGAAAACGACGATGAAGGTGAAGAAACCAGCAATTGGGGGAACGAACTACTGACCAAAGCCACACCGCTGGGTCAAATGCCTGCACCAGTAGCAAAAGTTCCAGAGAATGCTCCTGAGAGTAATCTAGAAGAAGCGCCTGTGGCAGCACACTTCGAGATCAGTGACGATTAAGGCGAAAAAATTAGTGAATGGGTGAAACAACCAAGTACTGGTCCGACGGCTAGTAAACTCACAAAACTATCACGAAAATAACGCAGAGATACTACATATATTAATTGCTTTATAATTACCGATTTCAATAATATGAAATCTCCAATCCCAAAGAAGGAGACCTTTATATGGGTGAAGTAAGTAAGTTTTTTCAACTACATGTTGGAGTGTAGAAATTAGTTAGGTACTGGTTGATGTGAGGCTGTTTCTTTTGCCATTTTGTCAACTGATTTGTTTCCTTCGCACTGCCTTCATATGTCCAGGATTCCATGCCATTGTAACACGACTGAAAGGAAGTGTGGTCACATGGGAGATTAGGCTAAAATTTGTCATATTTAGCAGGGAGGAATTGCATTTTAAAGATGATGATTGTACAGTTGTCAATTTTTTAAAAATAATGTTCGGTCTACAAGCTCTGAAAAGTTGGAGAAATATTTTCAACTTTTGCAAGTACCTACTTAACTGTTGTTTCGGATGTTAGTTCGCTCCATCAGAGCATACTGAAATAGAAATTATTGCTTACTATTACTAAAATCTTTTATTTTTTGTTTGAAATCATCGCAGAGACTATTGTGGAATTGTCAAGTTTTCAACAGCACTGATTTTGAATATTGACTTATCTACATAAGTATTTTTTCAGAAACAAACTTCCATGTTATAATACCTACGTCCTGAAAACAGATTTTTTAGAAATTTGTATAAAAGGTACAGTAGCTTTCATTTTTTAAAAATCAAGTAAAACGTGAAAAATTGAGCTTTAACTTGATGAATGTTAAATTGGAAGAATTTAGTCTCAAACGGTAATGAGAAGTTCACTTAGACTAGTTCAAAAATAATTCAAGTCTTTACTTTTTTTGCCAAAAAGTCGGCCTTTCTCGATAAAAACAGCGCGAAAAAATACGTCATTGTGGTTCTTCGCCAGGTTTGTAAAAAAATATGCATCTGATTTCTGCCAAAGTTGCCAAAAATGAGGTAATTTTTCGGCGAAATCGCCGCTGAGTATCGATTTCTTGTCAAAATTGTTAAAAAGATCTGATTCTTCACCAAAAGACCTATTTTGTTTATCGCTAAAATGATCTGATTTTTTTTATGTTCAGATTCTAATGTTAACCAGTTTCCAATTTTTCGAAATATAATATGAAAGTAATCATTATGCTATGAAAGAAGACGAGTTACATGGAACTGTAATGTTCAGGTAGCCGGAGAACAATGTCTATTTGAAATATAGGTACCCGCTGAATCCTCTAACTTAAAGTAAGTAAGTTTTTTTCAACAATGTTAAAGTGTAGAAATTTGTTTAAAGATGATGTATTGTACAATCACGTTGTCAGTTTCTTTCAAATATAGTTTGAACTACCAGCTATGAAAAATTGGTAGTAGTAAGTACATTCATGAAGTAAAGAAACTGTACCTCTGAGCTGTACAAATTTCTCAGATAAGACAAAAGATCAACCTCGGCAGGATCAGGATCGTATTTCATCGCTCGGTGTTAAACCTAAGTCGTGCCACCCTGCGATTGTCCTATCCTGTTGAGCTCAACAGGACTTTGATACAAACCAAACATACTACCTAGCAGATTACTTCTACTGTAGCAGCGAAAAAAAATATTATGAAAATGTTCCAAATTTTCTCACTCTAGAATTGAATTATACAACGTATGTACCTATTGCAATTTAGATGATATTTTCACTGAAGACACCCACCGCCAGTACATAACGACACTCCCCAATAAATATGGTAACTTTTACGGAAATAATTACGTACTATCACCTGAAGAGCAAAGTGATCTAGCGACCTCTCTGCTAGTAAACTTTGGACGCAAATACCATAACAACTGTGTTATATTTCGTATATAGGAACTACAAGGCCATAAGTAATTTACTTAAACTTAATTGAAATTTTCAAATTTATTTTAATTTTAAATTGAAATCTTCGAGATAAGACCCCAAATTCCATAGAGAGGTCATAGGAACGCAGGAGGGGTTTAAATTCATTACTTTCAAGATTCGAGGAAGACGAGTGCCTCAAATTTAAATTTTCCGTCTGATTGTGAAGATTTTGTCTGTTATGGTTTTCAAGGATGTCGGGGTAAATTATGGCTCTTCGCAACTTCATTTGGAGAAAATTTGTGGAAATTTCAAGTTTCAAAAATTTGTTGTATGGTTTGGAACCGTTCCCAATCGACTTGGCAGACCGAAAATACAGCACATCTCAAATTTCAGCTTTCTATATCAATTTGGTGAAAATTTTTAATTTTACCTGTACCTATAGGTACATATTGCACCTCGGGAGTAATAAGGTTACATCTCAAAAAAATTGATTTTGACATTTTTGCATTTTTGGGGTTTGTATGATTCCCCCTCAACCAATAATAACACGTTGGGTACATTATCTAGATCATGTAAAAATGCAGGTACAGTAATAGGTATTCATGTTTAATTAATGATTGATTTTTAATAAAATTATGTGTAAAATAATTGAATAATTGTCATTATTTTTTCATGTAGAGGAGAAGGTACAATTATGGACCCAGGTACAAATATGGACCCCCCATGGTTTAGTGTACATCCACAGCGCTACGGTCATTCTGGGTACTAAAAAATATACTAGTAGTGTAGTATGGATGATCCAAGTACTTATTTTGGATCCATGCAAACTTGGGTGTCTCTCATCAGCAATTGTTTTTGTTTGCGCATTATTTTCTTCACAATGGAAAATTTTACAAGTTTTTCATTCGGTAATTCATCAACTTCAAATAAAGTTTGGAAAAAAAATTATTAGCGAAGTAAGTAGCTTACAATGTGTACTTTCAAAATATACTTTCATATTTGTCTTTACATTAACTGATTTTCATAATTTTTTTCATTTTTCTTAAACTGCGCCGATTTTTTTCATGGGTATAAATATGGACCCCTAAATTTTTTTACCTAATTTTGATTCAATATTTTTTAGAATGTCGAGAAAAGTGTTATTAGCAAAGAAGACAAGTCCAAAATGTTGAAAATGGAACCATGATTTTTCATTTTTCATAAACTTGGCCAATTTTTTGCATGGGTATAAATATGGACCCCTAAATTTTTTTCATCTAATTTTGATTCAATGGTTTTTAGAATATCGAGAAAAGTGTTATTAATAAAGAAGACAAGTCCAAAGCATCGAAAAACATCTTCAAATAAATTTTTGTTCAATTTTCTGAAATTTTTATTCATTTTTTGAGGGGGTCCATATTTGTACCATTTTATGTCACTTTTCTAAACTTCAAATTTCTCCGCGAGTTTTCAACAAAAAAAAATTTTTTTTTTACACAATATACTAGAGTCTTTGGCCTTTCGAATGGTATATTCGAAAAAAAAATTGATGATTTTTTCTACCCTTTAAAGCCAAAAAGCTAGAGGGGGTCCATATTTGTACCTTCTCCTCTATGTATTTCACTTTGTGAGACCTAAGATATATACAAAACACAGCCTTCAAAAAACAGACTGAGCACTGAGTTGATTACTTCAAATGTTGAGGGAAAAAATCTGAAGGTAAAGTATTTGATGTGATAATCAACTTCAATGATGATGGTGTTGCCCTCCTATACAGAAATAGCAAACAAAAAATTCTCATTATCCCAATTTTTTGTTATAGAGTTTTGAAAAATGGTTTCTACAGAACCAAGAATAGGAAAAATAATGTGGATACATTTCCCACATTCTAATCCTCTGTTAGCCGCAGTGAACCCAAAATACATCCACCCAGTATAATAGCTAGTTGTGGACTATTTTCAAACATGGTAGAAGCAATGCAACAGTAAATAGTCTTATAGGTATCCACTACTGACATTTGGTATAATACAAAAGTTATAATTCATGGTTCAAAAAACCCGTCCTAAATAATCTTACGTTCAAATTTAAGCTTAAATTCATTAAATGCCTGAGTGATTCAAACATAAAAAAAGCTCATCCCGTTCTAATTTATCAAAGTATCCGCCTAACCGATGCGCCTTCAGACATTTGCGAAGGTTTCCTAATAACTTCAAATTTTTCAGAGATGTGCTCCCAAAGTTATATTTATCCATTCATTAGGGAAAAAAGGCTCATACTGCTTGATGCAGTTGTCAGGTGTGCAACAGCAGAGCAATAATTGCTGTAGGACTTAACAGAAGTAGGTATTTTAGTTTATGAACATCTATTGATGGAAAATATGTAAGTACGTCATTTTCCATCCTCAATTAGGTATTTCATTTTTCCCGTGTCCGGATTCTAATGTTAACCAGTTCCCAATTTTTTCAGAGGATAATATGAAAGTAATCACTATGCTATGAAAGAAGACAGTTACATGGATCTAAAATGTTCAGGTAGTCGGTGAACCATTTGAGCTAAAATGTTCAGGTATCCGCTGAATCCTTTAACTTGAAGTAAGTTTTTTTCAACAATGTTAGAGTGTAGAAATTTGTTTAAAGATGGAAGATGCTGTATTGTACAATCATGTCAGTTTCTTTCAAATATAGTTTGAACTACCAGCTATGAGAAATTGGTAGTAGTACATTCAAGAAGTAAAGAAACTTCACCTCTGAGCTGCACAAATTTCTGAAATAGTACAAAAAATGAATTTAGACCTAGAATCAGGATCGTATTTCATCAGCACAGGTAAAGTAATATTCATGTTTAATTAATGATTGATTTTAAATAAAATTATTTATGTAAAATAATTGAATAATTTTCATTATTTTTTTCATGTATGTATTTCATTTTGTATATAAATGTCCTGAACTGTGGAGAGACCGACTCTATTTTCATCATTGGCACACTTACATATCGTACAAGACGGGGACAATAGAGAGCCAGTTTGTAGAAATTGGGAGAAAGGACAGGATGAATGTAGAGTAAGTGATTTTGTGAATGGAACGAGATCGCGACCTAAAGGTGCGAGCTCCGCAATACTTTAATTATTAATGTAATATAATAAATCGTAATTGTGCTACTTTCTGATATTACAAGCAGAACTACTAACAAAATAATACTTAAGGACTAAGTTAGAGAAATCGGAAAGAAGTTTACAACACCAACAATATAATTAAAGGATATAGCGCATGCGTTCGCCAAATTGTCCAGTAAGCTTTCAGAGGACCTGCATGATGGAACTGTGAACATTTACCATGGAGAAAATTACAAACAAACTATTGTTTATTTAGGTACACTAGGTAAGTAGTTTCTTTCTTTTTCGAAATAAAACAATTAATGTTGAAATAGATTTCAGCAAAAAAATGCAAAATCAACCTCTTCATCTCTCATATAAATATTTGTAGTTTTAAAATCTAGAACCGAGCAGAATTTACATAAATTTGAACCATCAATAAAGTTGTGTTTTTGTTTCATTACACTCTTCATTTTCGATACCTCAATTGTTTTTTTCTCTTCAATAACAACATAAGTATTGTACTTTATACTAATGTAATAAGTAGGTACCTAAATTGTAATTTTGCAGTTTTCTACTTTCAAATATTACAAGCAGATCTCATTTTGAAGTAAGTACCTGCAGACTGCGTCAGAGGAATTGGAATGAAGTTAACTGAAGAACGCCAATGTTCATAATAAGTAAGTTGTTTACCTAAAACAGTCAAATACAAAAACCCCTACCATATCCATTGCCAATCCTCCCCCATTAAATCAAACTAAAAACAGCTTAACACTCTCATGTGCATCATTTCAAAGTGTGGCGAGCAATTTTTCAGCATATGAAAAGACAACAGGAAAGGGAAATTCTACAGGCGTTGAAAAAAAAAAAGTGAAACACATTCAACACCGACAATACACAAACGACATAGCACATGCTTTTGCCAAGCTATTCAGTGTCCTTTCAGAGGACCTGCAAGATGGACGAGACATGAATGTCAAAAACATTGGGTTTAGAAACAATGTATTTAGAAAGGTTATCTCCAAACATGGTATAAAAACCCACCAAAATCAGAGCTAGTAGAATTATATGGAAAATGCACAAAGGGAGTGGACCAGTAGAGCAAAAAACGCGTGCAATCGTGCATTAGGCTTAAAAAATATTTGCAGCTGGCGGCAAACTGTCTAGCTTAACAGTTTTGAGATACATTTGAGGTGTTGAAACACAACCCCTAGTGTTGACGTACCCCCATCACTGATCTGCATGCACGCTGAAAGTAACATGATTGTGTTCGCGTTGCTATTAACATTGTATGCATTAAAAACAGTGGTTTTGTTTTACGTTATTAATCAAATCATAATATTGTGATATTCAATTTCAGTAAATTGTACTCTACTTGGAAATTTTACAAATTTTTTTCAAACTCAATTCAGTGCTCCTCTCTATGGGTTGAAATGAAAAAATTGCTCTATTTTAGAGTTTTTCATCTCAAAAAACCAAGATTTCAACACCCCACTTTAAATTTTTCGATTTTTTTTTCAAAATATCAATTTAGTAGCCCCTTCTCTATGGGTCGGAATGAAAAAAGGACTTGATTTTCGAGTTTTTCAGCTCAAAAACCCAAGATTTTGAAACCTCACTTGGATTTTTTTGATTTTTTTTCAATTGGTGAGTAGTTTTTTTGGACGATGTAGTCCATTTGGTGTCACTGATATACTCTCTAAATTTGAAACAGTGAAATTTCACTGCTTAGAAGTCACGACATTTTGCCTTCTTAAAAGCAGTAGTTTTTTACTGCAAAACAGTAGAAAATCTACTGAATTAGTCAGTCAAAATTATTTTTACTGACCAATTCAGTAGATTTTTCACTGTTTTGCAGTAAAAAACTACTGCTTTTAAGAAGGCAAAATGTCGTGACTGCTAAGCAGTGAAATTTCACTGTTTCAAATTTAGAGAGTAATTAATCATGGTTTGGTGATGAGTGGTATTGAATTCATGTTCAGAGGGTAAAAAACTTTGAATATTCATACTGCCGCTAGAGGTGATAAATATCACGCCACAAAATTTGGAGAGTTCAGTGTTAATGAACCACTGATGCTGACTAATTTTTGCTATTCGATGCATCACAAAAGAGAAGTTTTACAACAGTGATGAGAAATCAATGAATTTATCAGAAGTGAAAGCCTCCGCACTAACATTATTACCGAGTTCGAAGAGGCATTGGACCATATTTCAACTCCATACACATAATTTTAGCTTTTGGATTTCGATCCTGTGTCATTGATGTCCGAACTTGAAAAAGAGGTACTTACCTACCTAATTAATCAAAATTATCGAAATGTGAGGAAAATATTGTACCAATGTATTCAGCATGATATTCATTTAAATAATCCTGAGTTACGCACTCACTTGCGGAGTAAACTTGACGTACACCGGTGGGGGGGGGGCACAAGGTTCGAACCTTGTGCCCCCCCCACCGGTGTACGTTTTCAACCCTGCTTTAAATGAACAAAAAGTACAAAAATTCAACAAGTAGGCAATCTTTATCCGTTAATCCGTAATGATGATTTTGTGAATTGGAAATAGTATTTATTTTCAACATGAAAGAGAATATTCAATAAATTAAGTGAAGATATCCAATATATCCATGGTATAGTTTGTATATTCTCATATGAATTTGTTGTTTTGGAATATTACGCTTCTGTCTTCATTTTGAAAGTAATTCTCTCATAATCCTTCCCATTTTGATTCAGACAAAACTAAAAAAAAATCAAACAGTGAAGCAGATAATTTGAAACAACGATAACAATAGGTACCTAATGATTTATACAACTTGCAATAGGTATAGGTATTAGGTATGTACACACAGTGGTATTGGGTAGGTATAGGTACCCACGTTCGGTATAGTAAGAAAGTTATTGTTAAGTTGTCACTTAAAATAGATACGTTTCCTTACAAATAATACTTACGTAAAATAGCCAATAGCCAACCTACCCAACCCTCTTCGATTCTTTTCATTGGTTAATGATCCATACAGTCCACTACCATTCCATACAGTCCACTACCCTACCGATTTTGCCTTTTTCTATAGATTTTACAAGTGTATCTTAGGTTTAGAACATTGTAATTTCTCCGAGAACTTTTAGTCTCGAAATAAATGTCATCGAGTATGTTTGTCTCGAATTCTTACGCGTCAAGCGTCAACATGGTCCTACCGAGCCGGATGATCGCTTCAATCGTAACTGAAGTGATCATGAACTGAAAATCGAATGTTGTGTGAATTTTTTTGCGATCGTGTTTTAACTGAAAATTAATTAAAATGCAATTCGCGGAAAAATATTCAATGAAAAGTCGAAGTTGTAAAATTTTAATCGTTTTAACGAATAAAGAAAATCGTCAGAAATTCCCGCGAATGTCCGTTCGTGTAATTTTTTGAAAAAAAAAAAAAAAATCGGTGAACAACCTGTTCACAAAAAGTGACCGAATTCGCGAATGTACCGTTCGGCGAATTCTTGAAAAAAAATCCGTGAACAAACTGTTCACAAATATTGACCAAATTTCGAACGTACCGTTTGGAATTAAACCAACCAGCATCCGAAATGGACGCGCTTATCCGCCGCCAGGCATCCATCCAGACAAAATTGCTGCATCTGACAACAGAGTGTGACCAGTGCAGTGACGATCCTGTTGAAGTAGAAGAACTGCTCAACTCCATAAATGAACTGAAAAGTGACCTGACACAAATCCAAAACCAAATCGAGGAAAGCTGCGAGGATGCTGAAGCCAACAGCCAGTATGAACTTCGCATTTCCTTAGAATCTACACTTAGAAATTTGAGTGTGGATTTGAAGAAAAAATTAAAATTGAACCAAAAACCGATCCAAAAGGAAATTTCCAAGCCAAGTGGAATAAAACCTGAAGCCAAACTACCCGCAATTACACTTCCACCATTTTTCGGAAAAATCGAGGATTTTCCACAATTCATCGATTTATTTGACTGCCTCTACCACTCCAACCCTCATCTATCTGATGTTGAAAAATTGACCTACCTGAAAGGAGCTGTCCGTGGAGAAGCAGCAGATCGTATTTGCAAATTGAAAACTATTTCCGAAAATTATGAAACCGCCAGAACATTGTTGAAGGATAGGTATGAAAATAAAAAGGATCTCATTGAGACCTATATTAAAAATATTGTTTTTGAAAAAAATGTAACCGTAGAAAACGCTATAAATTTACGTAAAATGTTAGATAGCTTTTTTAAACACGTGTATAGCCTAAAAAATATTGGTGAACCTGTTGAAAAATGGAATAGTATTCTAGTTTTTCTGCTCGTTTCTAAATTTGATCCCAGCACACGGAAAGAGTGGGAACTTCAGGCCCCTCAAAGTGAAATTGCTGAACTAGAAATAGTCCGAAAATTTATAGAAAAACGAATTCATGCTTTACAATCATGTTATTCAAAATTTACCTCCGATTCAGGAAAAAATAAGTGGTCTGCTCAAGGCACTCCTCAAGTAAAAACCTCCGCACCTGTTAATAATTTCTTGACCAAATTTCCGAAGTGCTATGCTTGTGATGATAATCATGCACTGTATTTATGCCCAAAATTCAAAGAAATGTCTCTATCTGACCGCTTAGCTTTGATTTTGAAAGAAAAATTATGCCGTAATTGCTTTGGCAGTAATCATACTGCATCCACATGTCGAAATGAACGTAATTGTCGCATTTGTGACGAACGTCATAATACCCTAATGTGCCACAAAGAAAAGAAAAGTGAAAAAATCAAGAATTCTGTCTCACCGTCCGCTTCAGGTAAAGACTCGTCCACTAACTGTCTCACTACCATAGCCTTACGTTCGAAACCCTGTACAACGAACTATTGTACACTTTTACCCACTGCGATAGTGCTTGTCAAAGACTACCGTAACCATTATCTACCTGCTAGAGCTCTGCTCGATAATTGAATCGGTCAGTGCAGAAAGGTAACAAGTCACATTTTTGAAAAAAAAAATTTTTGCGGAAATGGGGGTTTCAAAGTATGGCGGATCGACTGGTGATGTCAGATTTCCGCAAAACTGCCGGGAAAGTGGTATTTGGGCGCAGAAAAAGGGCGGATCCGCATTTATGACTTTTTTGTAAAATTTTTTAAATTCCTTGAAAAATAACTAACATTTTTGAGAAGACCATTTTTTGAAATTTAAGTTAATCTCTGAACTGAAAAAGGATGAAAAAATTAACAACTTCGACAAAAAGTCTTAGAACTCAAGGGGTTTTTGGTCAATTTAAACGGGATAGCAGTCTAAATGATGTACTTAGATGTAGAATCAAGCCCCATTCGTGCCCGAGAAATTTCGAAAGAAATTTTGTCAATTCAGTGCAGAAAGGGTCTAAGTCCCATTTGTTTAGGCGGCAACAGCACTGGCGCACGTGAATATTTTTTTTTGGAAACTGCGCTAAAAGTTGTGTCTTGGGGTCCTCTTTCAATGACCTTAAGCATGTTTACTGAAATTTTTTGATTTTTGAATGAATCAGTTTTTTGTTATTCCTGAAAAACGCAAAAATGGACTTATGCCCTTTCTGCACTGACCGATTCAATTGTTCCGAAGATTGTTTCATTTCAAAAGAGTTTTTTTCTCAATTAAATCTGCCAAAATCGAATAATTCCACCACTGTGCAAGGTTTAGGTCAGACAAATTGTGGCAGTACTGATGGATTAGCTGATCTTGAATTAAAATCACGTTTTCCGAGCTATTCCACAGGAATTCAAGCCCATATTGTTAAAAAAATCACGGAATTGCGTGTATCTCCGAATCTCCGAGAAATAAAACCCCCTGCTGCAATTTCATTGGCTGATCCTACTTTCCACCAATCTGGTACCATTGATCTTCTTTTAGGAATTGAGGTTACATCTCAAATTTCTTCTGAAGGCATTTATGAGAATTTTCAGGGCAAATTAGTTGCTCAAAATACGAAATTAGGTTGGGTGATTGCTGGAAAACTTGATTTTTTAGAGCCAATCACAACCTCCCTACATTGCTCAATGGAGCCCACAATCGATATTCAACTAAAAAAATTTTGGGAAGTTGAAGATTGTCCGAATCTTGCTTCAGAAACTATGTCCAAGGAAGACCTCGCTTGTGAGAAATTTTACTCAGACACTGTGACCAGGGTCTCTGGTAAATATTGTGTTCGCCTGCCATTCAAAAAAAATCCCTCGGAGCTGGGGGACTCTCGAAAAACCGCAATTAGGATTCTTAAAATAACCCAAGCTCGATTAAAACCGAATGAAAAACAAGCCTATAAGGAATTTATGACCGAATATGAGCAACTAGGTCACATGAGAAAATTGACCAAGGCTGAAATTGCTCAAAAACCACATTTCTATATGCCCCATCATGCTGTACTGCGTGAATCAAGCCTGACCACAAAATTGAGAGTGGTTTTCAACGCTTCGAAAAAATCATCCAATGGCATTTTGTTAAATGACATACTTATGATTGGTCCTAAAACCCAAAATGACCTTTATCCAATTCTACTTAGAAGTCGCCAATATCTGATAGTTTTTTGTGCAGATATTGAAATGATGTTTCGTAATATGTTTATTGACGAAGAGGACCAACATTTTCAACGAATTGTATGGTTTGATGAAAATGGTGAAATTTGTGACCATATGTGTACAACTGTCACTTATGGTACAGGCAGTGCTCCTTGGTTAGCAAATCGTACTTTAAAGCAAGTAGCGTTGGATTATTGTGCTCAATATCCTATTGGCGCTTCTCGGATGAAAGATTTTTACATTGATGATTTCTTTAGTGGTGCTGATTCCGAGGATGAGGCCAAAATTATTCAAAATGAAATGATCAGCTTGACAAAACTTGGTGGCTTTAACCTCAGAAAATGGGCGAGTAATTTTCCTTCTGTACTCACCTGTGAGGAAGAAAATAAGCTCACCAGTCTCACACAAAATGTCCCTATTTGTAGTGAGGAACTGAAAACCCTAGGTCTCGTGTGGAATACCACAAGTGATAAGTATATTTTTTCCGCAAAAATTCCTCCTGCACCTCTACCGTTGACAAAACGAAAAATTCTTTCTGAAGCTTCGAAGTTATTTGATCCTTTAGGAATTTTATCACCTGTTGTATTAATTTCGAAAATTTTTCTGAAAAAATTGTGGTTATCTGGTTTCGACTGGGACACACCAATTGAAGATGACAATGAGCTTGCTATAGAGTGGCTCAAATATCGTGAAAATTTGTCCCTTTTATCGATTGAAATAGAACGTCGCGCATTTTGGCCAAATGATGTTGAGCTTCATGGGTTTTGTGATGCATCAGAAAACGCTTATAGTGCAGTGCTGTACGTAAGGTCAAAAGATTGTCACGGAAACGTGTTTGTGAAGCTTTTAACATCAAAAACCAGAATTTCGCCAGTTCAAAGAATGAAAATTCCCCGTTTAGAGTTGTGTGGAGCTGTTCTCCTCTCTCGTTTGTACCAAAACGTACTTGGTATTTTGACCATTCCCATAAAAAACACCTATTTATGGTGTGACTCTCAAATTGTTTTGGCTTGGATTGCCAAACCTGCGGATACCTGGAAAGTATTTGTTGCGAATCGAGTTGAAGAAATTCAACTCAAAACCAATCCTAGTATGTGGAGATATATCCCTTCGAAATTGAATCCCGCAGACATCGCTTCTCGCGGCTTAATTCCACAAAAACTGAAAATCTGTTCACTGTGGTGGCATGGCCCCGATTTCTTATGTAAAGAGACAGCTGACTGGCCAAGTCACTCTGTTAGAGGGAAACAGCTAGCAGATGTTTCAGCTGAACAGTGTAATAAAACAACTGTCCTTTTTGTATCGAATGTGTTCGATTACGTAAAGACGTTTTCGGATCTAAATAAACTCCTCAACCTGGTGTCTCTTTGTCTTCGTTTTAAAACGAAGTACAAAGGTATTGTCACTTATAAGGAGCGTGAAAATGCTCTTTTAAACCTAATTCGTTTAATGCAGGCAACAGCCTTTCATGAAGAAATCGCCGATTTGAAAAGAAACGCTTCTTCTATCAACCCTAAGGTTATAAAAGATCGCTTCCTGCGATCACTAAACCCCTTCTTAGATGCCGATGGTACCCTTCGTGTAGGTGGTCGTCTTGAACAGTCAATTTATTCTTTTGACAAAAAATTCCCTATTCTGTTAGACCCAAACAACCATTTAACCCTACTTATTATTCGTCATGCTCATGAATCGAACCTACACGCGCCTACCATGACTTTATTCAACCTTTTAAGGGAAAAATATTGGATTGTGAATGGTAGATCAGTCATTCGCAACTATATCCTTAATTGTCTTGTTTGTGTACGCGATCGCGCGAGAACACAAAACCAGATGATGGCAGCATTACCTAACCCCCGCGTTGAACCCAACCCTGCCTTTGTGCATGTTGGTGTAGACTATGGTGGTCCGCATTTCATTTTGCGGTCTTCCGGTACTCGTACCAAAACCTTCTTAAAAGCCTACATATGTCTCTTTGTATGTTTTTCAACAAAAGCAGTACATATTGAGGTCGCCGATAGTTTGTCCAGTGAATCGTTTGTAAAAGCGTTTGAAAGATTTACTGCTAGACGCGGCATACCTAATAAAGTGTATTCGGACAATGGCACTAACTTTGTTGGTGCAGCCGGCATGATCCCCGATGTTGATTGGCATTTCATCCCGCCTCACACACCACACTTCGGTGGTCTGTGGGAAGCAGGGATAAAATGCGTTAAAACGTACCTAAATAAGGCGGTCGGCGATGCGATCTTAACTTACGAGGAATTTTTAACAATCGTAACAAAAATTGAAGCTCGCCTTAATTCCAGACCTTTGACACCCCTGAGTGATGACCCAAATGATTTAAATGTTCTTACCCCTGCTCACTTTCTCATTCATCGACCTATTCTTACCCCAGCGGCGGAAATTCGTCCAAATGTCCCTCTAAGAACTCGCTATGAGTTAATTAGAAAGATTTCTGATTCTCTTTGGGATAGGTGGTCCCGCGAATATTTAAACCACCTTCAGCAAAGGAAAAAATGGACAGAGCAGGTTAAGAATTTAAAAGTAGACGATTTCGTCTATATTAGAGAGCGGACAATGCCACTCACCATGGGAAGAATCGCGGAGATTTTCCCAGGGAGAGATGGCAGAGTTAGAGTCGTCTGTGTAAAAACAAAAAATGGTATATTCAAAAGACCTGTGTCAGTCTTGGTACCATTGCCTATGATTAATTAGAAGTTAAAGAATAAAAATAAAAAATAGAAAATCGTAATTTAAGATTACATAGGTAATCATTATTTTAGAACAAATCTCGAATGAGATTGAATAGTTTTAATCCTTATTTCTTAGAAAATTTCAAATGAGATTGAGTAATTTAGATTTAAAAAAAAAAAAAATGAATTATTGATAAGATTGAGTAGCCTTAAATATTATTAAGCCTCCTCAAGGGGGGAGTATGTTAAGTTGTCACTTAAAATAGATACGTTTCCTTACAAATAATACTTACGTAAAATAGCCAATAGCCAACCTACCCAACCCTCTTCAATTCTTTTCATTGGTTAATGATCCATACAGTCCACTACCATTCCATACAGTCCACTACCCTACCGATTTTGCCTTTTTCTATAGATTTTACAAGTGTATCTTAGGTTTAGAACATTGTAATTTCTCCGAGAACTTTTAGTCTCGAAATAAATGTCATCGAGTATGTTTGTCTCGAATTCTTACGCGTCAAGCGTCAACAGTTATATTTCACAGTTTAAAAAAAAAACACGACCCATACATAGTGTTATGTTCTAAACTCAAGAGTCAGAGTAGGTAGTATCCAACGTCTCAACTGAAAATGAAACTGGAATCTCGCTCAACAGTCCCATTCACCAGTCATCATTATTCAATGTTTTGGTGAAATTTGGGGTGCATCTAAATTGTGTTTTCAGTAGACATTGAGAAAATGTATTGGCAGATTGTTGCAGAACAAGAAGATCAAAAATATCAGTCAATTCTCTGACGATTTGACATCAATGATGATCTACCCAAAATTGTTACTCGTCAACCTCAATTCGTCACCATGTTTAATATTATGCTAGGGTGTTCCGTGACAGATTTCAGACGCCCAAGTCAATTTCTTTTGTAGATTTTCGGAAAATGGTTACAACAAAACCAATAATTGGACAAATAATGTGGATTAAAAACGAACTGTGAAAATAATACTTCGATTTTTGTTAATAATCAGAGCACAATACGCTCTACTAAAATAAATTCAAGCAGAATGAAGCATATCGACGTTCAGTATCATTTTCTGGAAGTATATAACATTGATTAACCGAAAGATGGAATTACACTAATCGTCATAAAAATTAAATATCCTGGTTTCAAAGACAATAAGATTATACTGAGCACAGCAGAATTCATCAAGCAAGTGAAGCAGCATTAGGACAAACAATAACAATAAGATAGTTATGTGGTGTCTATTCCGATGATGCACTGATGCTTACCTATCTCAATCTTGTTACAACCAAGACAGAGATAAGTAGATGTCTTAAAATTGAGATTTCTAAATTACCTGATCAAGAACAGGAAGGACTTGAAAATAATAACCTAAACATTCCAAATTCAAAAAGTAAGCAATTTTTATCCGTTAATTCGTAATGTTGATTTTGTGAATTGGAAATAGTAAGTATTTGTTTTCAACACCAAATATTATTAATGGTTAATATGAACTCGATTTTCAATTAATTACACCTCCAGTAGAAAACCACAGAGTTTTCGTATATGTATAAAATGAATCAAAGTAAGGTAAGTAATCCAGAAAGAGAAAACAACAGGAAGATTCACGATTTCACGTTGCTGAAAGGGCATTGCCGTTCATTGGGTTTTAAACAAGATGGCTCATGTTTTTGCCACATTATTCAATAAATCAAGTGAAGATATCCACGGTAGTTTGTATATTCCTAACAATATTACATTAAATATAAAATTATTTTATGCATATTCATTAGGTATCCTATTTAGTGAGTATTTTTCTAAATAAATCCTCTCAGGTTATTTCTGCTGTGACGAAGTTAGTCCAGTTTCCAGTTTTCCGTACACATTAAGTACTTATTCAAATTTTAAAATTGTGGATTCAAAAAAAAGGTAGACAGTAGACTCAACTTCAACATAGAAAAACATTATTTTATCATCTCTTAAAATACGAATTTTTAAAGCGTTTGTCCTCGCTCCGTTTGGGCTTCTGTGTTTTTTTTTTAAATTGAATTTTGAAAAAATATCTCACTTTTCGAAAAATAATTGCAAAAAGATCTAGTTACTTAATTTCTTATTCTCGAAAATTGCTAATTTTGACTAAAATTATCAAGTTTTTGCATTAAATATTTTTTTCTTCAAAATTATCTAAAAGCCCGACGATATTTGCCAGAAATCGCCAAAAAGTAATTTTTTGCCAATAATTCTCACATACGAGTAGTTCTTTTTTTTTTTTTTTGCTAAAATTGTCAACATTTAGTAGTTTTCCTTACCACAAATTGTAAAAAAATCCTCGCTTTTTAACAAAATTTCTAAAAATAGTCGTTCTTTCAAAAAATTTCATATTTTTATTTTTTTTTTAAATTGTTCAAAAAATGTTTCACTTTTTTAACAGAAACTGTCAGAAAACTGTTCTTTAGAGTCTCGATTTTTCATCAAAAATTTTGGAATAAATAATATTTTAACTATTCCAATACAAATGGAGTTTTGAAAAATGGTTTCAGTAAGTAAGTTTTTTCAGTTTTTGGTACTAATTGAAGTAAGGCTCCGACGCCGCCGATGGATTTACAGTTGATGACACGACGAAAATTCATAGAATCGCCAGTATTATCAAACATAAAAGCTTCTACACACGAATATGGAACTTCACAAAAGCACTCATTCCAAAACTACATCGTTGGCTTAGGAAACGAAAAACCAATGAAGAGTGATGTTTTTTCGTTTTTAGGGGACTCTAACCTAACAGATGATTAAGCTGACATTTTTTGTATGAATCCGTCAATACATTAGTTATGTAAGTATTGTGATGTGTTGGTACACTATTTTTTTTATACTGTCTATTTTGGGGTATGAAAAGTGTATTTAGAGGTACGAGGGTGCTTCATTCATATTTGAGATGAAATTTACTTTGAATTCGAGTTTAGCGACATCGAATTAAGGAGACTGGGAAGACCTGATGAGAAAACGAACAAGAAAATTTCATTACCCTGCCACATGAATTAATGGTTGAGAAACGACTATATAATTTGAATTAATGCATGATTAACCTGGGTAAAAACAATAGGGTGCTCAAAATTTATCCATGTTTGATTCATGAAATATCAATTCCCTAAGTAAGCACAAATTTGAAACATTACATAATTATGTTAAGTAGAATGCGAATGAAAAGGACTATCCAATAATAGTTTCAAATTCTCAAGTTATTATGGATATTGGATATGTTAAAAGGACAAAGTGACCCAATATCAACAATTACACAATTTAGAAACGACATAGATGGCCTTCGACCCAGAATTAGGTACCCACATCTTGATAATAGAACAATGAAAACACGTTTTACCGAACTCCGTAAGAAGATTTCAAATGAAAACATCCAGAAAATGGAACCTATGATGACGATTCAACTTCTGATTGATGATAACAACCATAATAATTTGGTTTTTTTCCCTAAATACTTGAAAGATGCATTAATATGATATGAGTGCAGTTTTTGGGGCATTAGCTCAGATTTCAAATTATTTGTGATAGATTTTTCAGAAATAATTGAAATTTTGTACCAACTATGTATTTAATTTTATTTATAAATGTTTTGAAAAATGCAGAGACAAACTCTTAACAGTACAGTAGACAAAATGTTGAACTATGATCGTAAGAGACCAACTCTTTATTTTTTTATCACAGGTAAAGTAATATTCATGTTTAACCGTCGTCGACGTGTTTAACTAACAATTGATTTTTAATAAAATCACATGTGAAAGAATTGAATACTTATAATTTCAATTTTCATAAAATTATAAAATAATGTACTTGAGTTTTCATTATTTTTTAAAATTTGTAAGTATTTAAATTTTATATGTTATAATTATAAATGTTTTGAACTGTGGAGAGACCGACTCTAATTTCATCATTGACACAATGACACACCTATTGTAATTTGTAGGTATGTACCCACTATTGTGTAGTATCTGCATAAGGTGGCTGCTGCCCTATATGCAAAGATGAAACGCACAAGTTGAAGCCAAGGATAACCTGAAAGTGAGTCCCACTCCAGTTTCAAAGGTTTGACAACGATAATTTTAATTTTTAATTGTAATTTAATGACCCGCAATTGGTGTACCCTTACACGAATTAACAGCTTTTAAAATCTTTTGGCACACTCAAAATTACATTATGCATGAGGAGGTTGCTATCAAAGTTCTCAGAAGGACCCAATTTTCCTCAAATTTGCCACAATTGCGGTAAATTTACTGTAGAGTATATTCATTTTTAATCAGAATTTCGAAATAATTTCACAACTATGGTTGTGGGAAAACAAATCTTCAAACAATAAACAAAGAATAGATGAACATTTTTTTTCTCGCAAATTTAGTGAAAAAGGTTTTATTGTACAAACACCATTTTACCAAATTTAATTGAAATTCATTTGGTACTTTTTTCGCAGTATGAAAATATTGTATTTTAAACATTTACATCGGCAACAACCTTTTGATTACCTAATCATTTTAATCAAATTTATAATGCAAGGAATAGTATAATATTAAGTACAACCAACTCAGTACTAATTAATTAAGAATATGAAAGCTTTTTAACAAGAAGTTTCAATGTTACGACAAATTCTAGCTGCAAACTAGTTGATATGTCATTACCATATACCGGCCTTTACCCGTCCCAAAATCAGAACATATATTTTTCTACCCCCCCCCCCCCTCATTCTTCAGGAATGTTATGCCAACCTGGCAACCTACAACCTTTATTATGATTTTTTTTTAATATTATTTTTTCAAATACATGTTTCTTCGAACTTCATTCTTTATATTTCAAATATTTTATTATTCAAATCTCTGTTTATTCGAACTTTATTCTTTCAAATATCTTGATTTTATTCAAATAAGTTATCTGGTTATTTAGACTTCATTTTTTTTCCATTTAATAAGTGAATTGTAATTTTGCTACTTTCAGATATTACACGCAGAACTCATTACACAATACCTAAGGACTGCGTTAGATAAATGGGAAAGAAGTTTACTGGAGAAGGACAGTGTTCGCATGTAGGTCTAGCTAGATACCTAAGACAGTCAAAATAGAAAAATCCCTACTACATCCGTTACCCATCGTCCCCTGCAAAATCTCACTAAAATTGACGGAAAAGCATTCTCATGTGTATCATTTAAAGTTGGTGTAAGTAATTTTTCAACTCGTGAAACGACAGAGGAAATGGATTTTTAATAGGATCAGGAAAAAAGTGAACGACAGTCGACATTCTCAACACCGAAAACATAAACGAAATGGCAAAATCGTTCAGCATATGCATAGTGGGCCAGGAAAGCAAAAACCGTGCGCATTAAGCCAAAAAAATATTTGCAGCTGGTGACAAAGGGATTTGTTATTCTCACATACAGTTAGCAACCTACGCGAACGAATCAACTTGAATGAAACGTTCACTGTTCACTCACTTATCAGGTTATCTTTTCGATGAACTTAGTACATAAATTAAATCGCTAATTTTGTTGGAGAAAGAATGAAGTTATTAAAATTTAATAATTTTGCGACTGAAACAACGTAATTAAAACTATTTGAAGATGTATTGATGTAGTACAAGTTTTATGATTATGATTACAACATCTGATTGAATTTTCACTCTAATCGCTTTCAATTAACAAAGGTTTATTCTTGTTTTTGTCATCTTGTTTCATACATTTATCATTTTGCATTCAGTATAGGCACGCTAAATTTACGGAGGAATGTCGGCAAAATGAGAAGTCAAATGAACTATAGAGATGAGAATCTGGGTGTATAATTTCTGAAGTTTGTTTTAGATGATTGCAATCACTGCAATCAGGAATAGAGTTCGAACCAAAGTGGAATAATTAGATCACTATAGGGTACAATAGGTACTGTATTTACGTCTTTACCTCTGATCTTTCAACTAATTCAACTTGAGCAATAGCAAATAACAAGTACCTTGTAGTAGATCAAATTGAATGAGTGGAGTTGAAAATGAAATGCTGAAGTAGTGAAGCATGGAAAATTTAGAAGAAAATATGCGTAATTAGATGATGTTGAATAATGAATGTTGGTCTTTTCTTTATTATATTATCTTGCTGAATCCCCTTCCAATTCCCCTCAAAAATTAGATAAACTCCATAGCTGCAAGTTGCAAGTTGCAACTACTTAGTTAGTAATAGGTAATAATTACTTATTAAAATAATAAAATTACATCAAATTTTCATTCCAAAAACATTCCGCTAAGTTTATCCATTGATGGAATGATTGATGTTTGATGATATGATTACGATTTTGCACTATTGGATGTTGGATTGATGTTTGTAATTTTGTATGTAAAAAAGGAACGAGTTTGAGCGTGAATAAGAGATAAGGTTGCTAACTGTATGTGAGAATAACAAACCCCGGTGACAAACTGTGTGGCAGCTGGCTAATCAGTTTTGAGACACAATTTGAGTAAATCGTATCCTACTTGGAAATTTTACAATTCCTTTTCAAAATCTCAACTCAGTACTCTTCTCAGTTTTCTCTATGAGTCAAAATGAAAAAATTGGTTTTATTTTTGAGTTTTTCATCTCAAAACCCCAAGACGTTGACACCGCACTTGCAAATTTTTCACTTTTTTTTCAAAATCTCGATGTAGTGTCCCCTTGCCTGTGGATCAAAATGAAAGAAGGGCTTCATTTCTGAGTTTTTCAGCTCAAAACCTCAAGCTTTCGACACCCCGCTTGAAATTTTTCGATTTTTTTTTCATTAATTTATTACTTACTAAATTATTATTTTAGAATTCATTTTTCATTGTGAAAATTAATTGAAATAAAATATTAATTTATTTCGGTAATTATTTTATATAAGTAAAATAAATCTATTTCCTTTTCATTACTAAATTATTAATTTAAGAATGAAAATTAATATAAATTTATTATTTTTAATTAAACGCCCTGTGGGCCAAAATGAAAAAAAGGACTTCGTTTTTTGGTTTTTCGTCAAAAACCCAAGATTTTGACGCCCCACTTGAAATTTTTCGACTTTTCTCAAAATCTCAATGCGGTGCCCCCTCCCCTGTGGATCATGGAAAAAATCTACTTAAAAAAATTCAAACAGGTCATGCGCGATTGCGCGCGTTTTTTGCTCTCCGGGCCCACTGTGCGATGGGCATTTTAATGGCCACCGCCACAGGCGTGAAAAAACCAATGAAAAGCTCAAAACAAGCGTTATTATTATGAAACGACTCACCCTTATACCGGATCACAGATTTTGACTTCAACACTGAAAATTCTTGCTCATCTGAAACAAAGAAAAATACAATTCGGTTAAATCACTGGAACATTTTTTTGAAGTAGGCCTAATAGGTACCTGTGTTATTTACGTGAGACCTAATATTGTAATATTATGGCCTCTTGAATACCATTTTTTTTTCTTTTAGAAATTTAAGAAAGCATAACAATAATTCGCAGAAAGGTATAAAAACAAATTCAGTGAAGTGTATACTCATGGCTGATGACGAGACAGAAAAAGAGCACGTGTCTTTATGGAATTGGTTCAAAATTTCATATCGTTTGCCAAATTCCGTTTACTTTCGTAAGTTACATTGACCCATTTATGATGGCAATGTCTAGCATGTATAACAATTTACTATTTGGCCAACTATCAATTTGCTAAAAATGTTCGGGTAACCGGGCGGTATTTCCTCATAACGTTGTAAAGTAATTGAAGTACATAAATTTTATGTTTGAATACTCGATGTTTGCTTTCAAACAGAATTAAATTTACACGTGCTTACTATGCTTATGTGTGTGCATCTCAAGGTTTATTTGTTTTCTTATGGCACGATGATCTCTGCCAAGTTCATTGTCACTTGAACTTGAACTCATCTTTTATTTAGAGTAGGATGGTCTGTGTTACGTCTTTTTTTTCGGGAATGTACTGTTTCATCATGAATCTCAATTTTGCGATGTTTTGATATTCTGAGATTAGACACGTACCTAGCTACCTACGTAGAATTTTACACAAAATGTTATCAATGCGTATGAAATGGTTTCAATGATAAGCATTTGTTATCTATCAATTATGATTAGAAGAAATTTTTTTTTAGAATTCCTTGATTGATTGATTGAATGAATAGATAGTAAGTATACAATCTCTGTAGTTCTGTTCATGTAGTGTAGCTAATAGCTATGCTATCCTCACATTCGTGTAATCTAAATGAAGACTGCGGGAATTCTAGCTATCATCCCTTCCTTCTCTGCCATTATTTTTTAAAACGTTAGTTGAAGAAGTTGCCTATATTCTTGAAAGTGACGTTTGCAGCACATTGAATAATAATAAGTAGGTAATATTGAAAAAAATAACCATAACATTTTCAATGAATTTCTGCTCAACTTGTAAATTAAAGAGGGTACCAACCAACGTAGGTACATATAAATTGGGCATTAAAAAACAGTATAGGCAAATTGACATGTTATTCTTGAGAAATGAAAATATTTTTCGCCAGCTGCTGCTGCCCAGGGAACTTTTTGAACTCGCTCTCTACAATTTGAAAAAAAAAAACAAGTCAGATAGAAAGAGCAGGCTCATTTTCGGATTTTTAGCAAATTTTTGAAAAACTTAAAAAATTTAAAACAACCGTTTCAAGGTTGATTTTTAAACTCTTTCTTGAAATGAGATTTTTTAGCGAAGGAACAAACGTGAATGACTTCTTGAATAATTTCTCTTGAAATTTAATCTTTTTAAAAATTGGATTTTTTTTCATTTTTTCCAGAATGTATCAATTTTAAAAATTTACTTTCGAACTTGTACTGTACCTATACCTACTCATGGAATTTCGCGGTAATAACCTAAAATGGCCGCGAGCGAAGGTGCTCAATAAACACCTACCAAAGTTATAGGTGTCGAAGACTCAGAGTTCATTTTTGGCATTTCCGGAGGGATTCGAAGCTTTCTGGAAATTTCAAAGATACACAACAAAGCCATCTTCCTAAAATTTTCTTGTCAGTGGTACCCACTACCCAGCTAGATTCGAACCTAAAATTATGTATGTACCTGGCCATTCCGGCACTCCCCGGACCCCCCTTGACGACCTCCTAAACTCACAAAGTATATGAGTTTGCTTCTTATTATGTGTGGTGGGGGGGGGGAGGAGGTGGTACTGATACGAGCAAATCTACCAACATGCATTGAATACGCGTTTCTCCATTTCTCATGTAGGTAGTAGGTACACAACACAACGCTTATTCATAGCTTATTATATTCTTATCTTTCATACAACCAGATAACACTGTTTGCCCTTTTAGGTACACGTACTACACCGATAAGATAAAACGAAACTTGGTCTACGGAATTCCATTCGGATTCGGAAATACTTATTACTTACCTACAAAATAATAATCAAAAGCTACGGACAAAATTTGTATATTCAACTGAGCTCCAGTTAGTTCTGACACCAATTTTTGGTGCGATTCTTGAATAAAAACAAGTCTTAGGCTAGTTAAATGGCCTTTGTTCAAAATTGAAGAAACCAGGACAATAAAGATATTAAAATTACAGGTATAGCTCCTTCATGTTTAAAAATAGAACTATTACGTCACGAACATTTTTTTTTGGTATCAGTATGACGTAATCATATCGGAATCCATATTGAAGATTTTCATTCTTGTGAACAACTTTGAAACCTCTGGATCACTTTCAGATTTCAAAAAAGTTGAGCTGAATTTAAAGAGTATGTCCCAAAACTCCTCATGACCGAAATTTCAAGTAACAAAATCAATTTTTTGATATTTGGCGAGTTAACAGAGGATTCAAAAAAGTTGCTATGAATTTTTTCAACGTTTTCATGAAAATTTTTTTTTTCCAAAAGAATTCTCTCAACAGGAAAATAAACCATTTTCCAGCCACCTTGTAGCCTCCAGCAAGTTGTTAGTTTTCTCCAGTTCAAATTGAGAAGTAAATAATTTTTGGCTCGTGAAAAAATACCAAGAATCGGATTTATCTAAACAACATCTCAAGATTTGTAAACGAAATTCATTTGGTTATTTCAGAGTCTCCCACGTTTTCTAATTTTCCTACATTTAAAACTCGTTGATGGCTCTAAGGTAATCAAGTTGTGCCAGAAACCCTCTCCCAAGATAATAAAAAATGAAAAAAAAAAACTAGTTTACCCAAACTATTTGCAAAGAGTGAAACATAACAAAACTTACTCCGGCCATCTTGGTCAGTAACACGAAGGTCCAAGTTCATCACCACACAATTCGCGAATAGGTACACTTTTATCGCGTAAACACTTAACACTATTAATACGAAAAATCATACCCATAACAATTACATTAACATTTATAAACTAATCTACAATAAGTACCTATTTACTGAAGAGGTATGAGAACACAATATTAACACGAACACGATATCTCTATGGACGTTACCAAGGAGTCTGACAGCTGCAGCAACTCCCAACTCGTCCTAGGCTCTTTGCCCTTTGCCTAATTTTTAGCCTAACCGCAACGCTTTCCATCAGTGTTACCCTCATGAGCGTATGATATTGCACTGCACGTAGGCAGTGAAGGCATATTCCACATCTAACATATTTCTGCATCGGAATTATATTTTCAAAAAAACCTTCCACCGCCTCCCAAGCGTTTTTGGCTGTTTTGAATGAAGCCACGAAAATTTAAAAAAAAATTGAACTCTATAAAACTTTTATGAAAATTTTTCATTTCTGCAGGTTAAAACCCTTCAAAAAATAATTCATTATTCAAAAACAAAAAAAAAATCGATTTTTTGTGTTTTCATACTTTGAAAGGCTCCATACAAGCAAAGGAATATGTTATTGGAGGGGGGGGGGGGGGCGATTCTTTAATTCAATTGTAAAAGTGAGTAATTCGGAAAGATTTTGACCAGAGATTTTAAAAAAAACTGTTAAACTTTTCAAATTCTTTACGTTTTCCTATTTTTGGGATGCCTTTTAAAAAGGCAGCAGCTGGAAGCATAAGGATCTATTGTAGAACCCCCCCCTCCCCGTCGATCCTCCAGAACAACTTTTTTCTTAAAGGAAGAGTCCTAAGGAACATTTCTAGCCCTTGTACTCAAAAAAAAGTGGCCCTACATACAAAATGGCGATTGACAGGTCAGCCGATATCACCGATTTTGCGTTCCAACATAGGACTTGCACGAAATTTTTTAAACCGTACAAAGGTAGATCGAAAGATCAGGCAAAAATTCATCACCTGTCAAAATTTGAAGTGCTGAAGTGGCTTTTTTGATTTTTGGTGAATTTTTGAAAATCAAATTTAGGCCAAAAATGAGGGGGAAAAAATCAAAATTTTATCAAATTGACCAAGAAAGCTGAAATTTGGGATATACCCTATTTTCGACATGCCAAATCGATTGGAAACGGTTTCAAACCGTTTTGAGGAGTTCTGGAGCCTCCAGAAGATTTTTGAAACTCGAAATTCCCACAAAATTTCATCAAATGGAGTTGGTAAGCCGAAATTCAGTCTGGAAACTAATTTCAATACGCTACGAAGTCAACTGCAGGCGGATTTTAAGTCGTTTTTGAGCCTCCAGCGACTTTTTGAAAATTACTGGAGCCTCCAGTAGATTTTTGAAACTTGAAATTTCCTCAAAATTTCACCAAACGAAGATGGAAAGCGAAAATTTACTCTGCACTCCAATGTTAACACCCTCTGAAGGCGACTTCAGGTGAGTTCAAGTCATTTTTGAGCCTCCAGCGAGCTTTTGAAAATGACTGGAGTCTCCGCCAGATTTTTGAAACTTGAAATTCCCACAACATTTTATCAAATGGAGTTAGCAAGCTGAAATTTACTTCGCAAACTAATTTCAATACGATATGAAGTCGACTGCATGGTGGTTTCAAATAGTTTTGAAGCTTCCAGCTACTTTTTGGAAATTTAAATTTCCTAAAAAACGCCATACAACCTTTCAAAAAGTCGCTGGAGGCTCCAAAACGACTTAAAATCCACCTGCAGTTGACTTCGTAGCGTATTGAAATTAGTTTGCAGAATTAATTTCGGCTTTCCAACTCCATATTTTGATGAAATTTTGTGAGAATTTCGAGTTTCAAAAAAATCTTCCGAAGGCTCCAGAACTGCTCAAAACGGTTTGATACCGTTTCCAATCGATTTGGCATGTCGAAAATAGGACATATCCCAAATTTCAGCTTTCATGGTCAATTTGGTAAAATTTTGATTTTTTCCCTCATTTTTGGCCTTTATTTGATTTTCAAAAATTCACCAAAAATCAAAAAAGGCACTTCAGCACTTCAAATTTAGACACGTGATAAATTTTTGCCTGATCTTTCGACCTACCTTGTACGGTTTAAAAAATGTTGTGTAAGTCCTATGATGGAACGCAAAATCGGCGATTTCGGCTGACCTGTCAATCAAAATGGCCGCCATTTTGTAAGAAAGGCCAATTTTCTCTTAGTACAAGGGCTAGAAATGTTCCTTAGGACTCCTCCTTTAAGAAAAAAGTTATCCTGGAGGATCGACGGGAGGGTGCAATAGATCCCTATGTGTGCTCCCCGACTATAAAACCGAAACTGAAAACTGATAAAAGTGACATTGAAATGACTAAACTTGACGTTGAAACCAGAACTTAAATTGAAATGTAAAAACTCAAAACGGAAAAATAAAAACTGAAAATGGAATTATTTTTTTCAGTTTCTTTTTTCAGCTTTTGTTTTCTTTTTTTGCCATTTTTCTACTTCTTTTGTTCACCTGCTTTTCTTATTTCCGATGCTGACACAATTCCATGAATTCCACACCAATAAATCACCTGGTCATCTTTGCTTTGACACACAAACAGTTCCAAAACCCCTACCCCAACTCGCAATTTTCGTTTCAGGTGATTACACGAAGTCGCGGGGCTTCAATAAAATTCACAAACTTTGGAATAGGTAAAAGAGGATATAAGCAAGAAGAATTGCAAAAAAAAAATAGTTTCACAAGGAAAAAAATAGATACCCTACCTCAGAGAACAATTTTCATCTCAAAGGATCGATTTAAAAGGGTGGAAGTGATGCACATCCAAAGAAGGAGGGTCATTATGACCATTTTCATGCCCCTCCCTACTTCGAAACTTGAATGGCCTTTTTTCTATAGGGGGTGGTCCTTATTATTAATATTAGGTGATATTTTCCCACTGCTCGGAAATGTAAAAAAAATCAAAATTAGCGAATACACGTTGCTTTAAGGGTAAGCAATGCAGAATATAACGTTTTTTTCATTTTTAACTTTTTTGGAGGTTGTGGAGGGGGTATTTCAATTTTTGGAAATTTTGGAACCCCCTTTTTTGTCTCTTCCGCGTTCAGCCCCGGATGATGCCCTTTTCATGGTTTATTGCGACTAGTAGTAAGTTCAATTGATATCATTTGCAACCCCCTCAACAACTTGGCTCATATTGAAAAATTCAGTTTTTGACTTTTTTTTGTGGTCCATATTTTGGGAAACCATGAAAAGCTATCGAGGTCAGGTTTGCAGCAAATATGTTTCATTTTACTTCGTAATCAACTGGCATGCTTGAAATTTTTTTTCAAGTCAATTTTTGACTTCATCGCTGCAGATCACTTTCGAGGGTGGTGAAATTTGAGATAGAACGCTGCTTAAGAAATAAGAAAAGGCCATTCAAGTGTCGAAGAAGGGAGGGGCATGAAAAGGGCCATAAATGCCATAATGAACCTCCTTCTTTCTATTGAGAACACTAAACATTGAACTGGATGTTGGATAATCTATAGACAGAAGGGACGCGCGGACGTTTGTAATTGTGCGTCGCTCAAATGCTCAAAAAATGTTAATCAAAGTTGGGAGCATTTTAACCTCTGATAAAGAACTCCCATACCTTTAATCGCAATATTTATTTCAATTCACAAATCAGAAATATTCGACGCAGGCGAATTTTCGATAATTTGGAGCACCAATCTTTCATTCAAGTATTTTATCATTTTTATGTATGAACGCAATTTTCTGATTTCTGAGTAAAAATTGCCAAAAACGGATTTATTGTTTCACTGCTTTTGATAAATTATTTCATAGTTTTTTGCATTCTAGGAATATTAATTCAAAATATTTATTATACCTAGAAACATTCTAGAACAAAAAGTACCGAAAAATAAATGTATAATTGAAGTGGAAAATAGAAAAAAAAAACAAATCGTGTCAAAAATCTATTTTTACATCGAGGGTGAGTGGAGAAGATTGGAATTTCAACAGGCATGTTATACTAATTAACCCTTCGGAGGTTCTCTAGGTCGTTTCTTTAAATACATCTCGGGTTGAAAGTCTTTTGATTCCAGTTCCCATACTGGCTATACCTTAGGTATTTATAGGTCTCTATATGGTTCTCATCATAGAAAAACTTTCTTCGCAACATCAATTATAATGTTGCACACAAGAAATGTTTTCCTGAAGATATTGCGATCAGAATTGTAAACTTTACTTATTTCCATTACTGTACTTTCTGCAACTTTTTCATCAAATGGAGTAATCCAGAGTATAATTTTAGCCAACAATCCTTCGATTCCTTTTCGAGATTTTATTGACCTTTCTCCACCACATGACTGTAGTTCTGTGCCAATTTCGTCCACGAAGACTGGATTTGGAATATTCTTGTGCATTCTATCGAGCACGACAACCGTATACCATCGTTCGAACAGAGTTATTCGAATTTCTTCATTTGGAATTTTAGCCATAAAGGTATCGATGGCATAACCGGTATAGTGGAATGAATCTTTCACAGCTGTAATGTATCCCATATGACAGAGCACTCCCAGCACCACTTCTGAATCCATCCCATTAAACCCTGTTTCGATATCGTCGTTGGTAACAAATTCCTTAATTCTCATAAGACCACTTTGATCAATATCGTTCAAGATATGTACTGGAAGAACAATGGCTCTAGTTTCATATAACTGGCCAATCTTGTACATGAGATCTTCAAATCGTAATAACTTTACAAATGAATCGATGATATCGCTGCTGTACCAGTACGGATTTAGGGCTGAATTTTCGAAAAATAAACGAACAGAATGCGGATTGAATATCGTGTTCGGGTCGCTTCCCATACTGTGATAGCCTCCGTAAAAGTTGGCTATGTCTTCGTACGAGAACTTGGAGGTCAGTTCTTCGTGTATAGAAAAATATTCCTTTTTCTCTGCCAACGTTAATGAAGTTTTAACTTCTGATGATGAAAATCCGAAAAATTGGTTTAAATTAAATTCGCCCAATATGCTTCTCTGATCGACACAAATGACATCACAGAGACCGGAAACCATTGGAAAGCTCATAACACCGGTAAGAAATATATTATGAACGTAATCATGCGTTTTCAACTTGAACCACCATTCCATCACACTTCTAAAGTAAAATAACCAATTATTAAGTTTATCGCCTTTGTAAATGTATGGTGGTAACAGCAATGAATTATAAGGTGAATCGCATTCGTCAACGATAATCAGCGCTTTACGATGAAAATACTCGGATAGCTTTTCCGCCAAAAACGGTATACTAGGCAACAACTGAATCTCGTTTTCATTTATAGCGTTGAGAAAAAACTTGAATTTAGTTTCGGCGAACGTATCGTTGATAGATTTAAAATATTCGAGCAGATGGACATGTTGTCGAAACGTTTCCCGGATCAAAGTATTCATTTGTCTAAGAAGCTGATCATCGTACACCCCTTTCAACGTGGAAAAATCCATATATATCACAGGATATTCTCCCATGTGATTTTCAACGAATTTTGTTTCTCGGCTGAGCAGAGGACTTGGCACGATATTAATGGTGTCGGTGATCATCCACCGTCCCGAACCAGTAGATTTAGGGTTGAAGATAGGAATCGAACCATTTTTGAAGTAGCAACTTCGGATTAATTCTAAACGTTGTTCGTCCGGTAAAGACGTATCGAGAATTCTTGCGAACAAATGAACCATTTTTGCAATAGTGGTTTTACCAAAACGTCTCGGGTAAATGACTAGTAAGACTTTCGCAGGAGATTTTAATAAATAATGAATAAAACCCGACTTATCGGACCAAAAAGTACTGTTATAAATGAGTTCCACGAAAGAAGAGTCGTCGATCTTCGTGTCAATAACTTCGGTAGAAATTTTCCCGACGGTCTCTTTCCTGCAGATTTGTCCACGTGATAAGAGATCCAGATCCGACGAATCAGGTTCTGCGAAAGATATCATTTCAATTAGAAAATAATTTTAACCTTTTAGAGGGTCTGTAATAGGTGTCCATGTTGGGGATACGAATTGCTTTGAGGAGTGTAATCTGGCACCCTGTTCGATTCATCAAATCGCAATAGAGTTGAGCTTTCGAAGAGAAATAATTTTTAGAGCAGGAAAATAACGTGAAAAAGCGAGAGCGAAAAGGAAAAAATTGACACATAAATTTTTTCATTGAGAATCTGTTCAGATGAACGCCCTATGAACTACCAAAAAAAAAACGAACCCCTTTTTTGGGGCACATAGGGACATTGTGGGGTAGGATCCAAAAAATAAGTTCATAATTGTGCTTGGCGACCTCAGAAACATTCCATTTGATATATAACTCGACTTTTTGATGATTTTTTGAAATTTTGGCCCCCTTGTTGGGGCACAGAGGGACATTGGGGGGTGCGACCCAAAAAATAAGTTCATATTCGTACTTGGCGACCTCGAAAACATACCATTCGATTTATCACTCGACTTTTCACGATTTTTCAAAATTTTAACCCCCTTTTCGGGGCACAGAGAGGCTTCGAGGAGTTGGACCCCCCCCCCCCCCCATAAGTTGGTATTCGTATTCAGCGACCTCGAAAACATACTATTCGATTTATCGCATGTCCAGATTGGTTTTTCAAATATATGATTCAGTTGTGCGTTACTTGAAAAATCAAGCACCCCCACCAACCCCCAGGGAGAATTGAAGACCAATAAATGGTGTTGTGATTAATAGTTGGATAAATAGACTTTGTAAAAAAAATTTGAGCGAAAACGAATGATATAAAGTGGCACCTTTGATCAATTTATTGGACTGACCTTTTTTGAGACACCTACTTTTTTCACCCCTTTTTTCAGACACCCCTCTTGAGGGATGGGTATCGAGCGTAGTATCAAATTGTCAAGAATTTGAAGGGGAACATTTTTAGTCATGGTAATTTTTCTCGTAAACCTGGTATTTTCGGAGTAAATCGCAAAAAACGTGAATCGCAACCGGTTTTAGCCCCCTAAAAAAATTAGCTCCAGGGGTACGAGGTTCAGTTTTTTTTTGGTAGCTCAGGGGGTTCATCTAAACACATTACCGTAGAAAAAATGTATGTGCCAATTTTTTCCTTTTTAAAACCGCTATTTGCCCGCTCTATTTGGGAAAATGAAGGGTTGGAAGTTTTGAAAAAACCGAAATCCTTCATTTCTCCAACAAAACAATCTAAATATGAGTGAGGAAATTTTCTTCAAAAATAATTCAACAACACAAAAGCAGCACTTTTTGAAAACATTCCTTCAAAATCAATAAGGAAAAAATCATTAGGTATAACGATTGTTTAAAAAAGTCATCTGACATTTCCCAAGTTGACCAAAAATAAAAACTTGATGAGAAAAATGCCTTTGTCCACGAAATGAAGAATGAAACAAAAATCTAGATCTCAAACAGAGGATTTTTCATCAAGTCATGAAATCCTGTTAGAAATCCACTCAAATCGGTCTGAAATACCGACAGAAAGCTTGACGAAATTGAAAGCTTTGTGGTGGGGGTATTTTGGATTGAAGCGATACTCGTAGCAGAGAATTTTTTTTCATTTTGGAATTTTTTTTCTTTCTCAAAAATTTGATTCACTTGAAAAACAGAAAATTGACTCCTCCTCTATTTCTATTTTGGGTCATTCCACGTCAATCGGACCAAGAAGTGGTAGGTGGGTTCGCCGATTTTTTTGAAATTTTTCCTGTGGAAAGACCTTCCAAAGTGATGACCAATGGCGCAAATCGCAGCCCTCTAGCCCATTTTTAACGGCAGCTAGGGGGTGTCAAAGTTTTCGGTGATCCTAAAATACCATCCATTTCAGCAGCGGATTACTCGATAACCGCGATACCTATTAAAATGGAACTTTTTCCGATAGTTAGGGGTTTTAAAAGGCTTTTTGGTGATATCATAAAAATCAGTGTTGCCACTTTTTTTCGTACGAAAAATTAGCTGAAAAAGTTTCAAAACGTAGTTTTTATATCGTTCCGACTCTCAAAAATTCTGAAAAAAATATATTATGGACAACTTTTTATGCTGAACAACATATCAAAAAATTGGGATGGTAACTTGGCACAAAGTCAATTTAATAAAATTTAAAGTTTGCGTAAAAATGCGATTTTTTTATTTAAAACATGAAAACAAGTTTTGAAAGGTAAAGTTGACCCATTTGACCCTTATTTTTACGTATCTGTTGAAAAAGTTGAAAAAACCCTTTCACTCGATGAAATAAACTCCTCACAAGAAAATCAAAATTCGAAAAAATTCAATTTTCAATTTCAAACATCAAAAAAAGTTTAAATTTATTCAGTTGTCTTATATTGACCTCTTTCTGACGTATTTCATGAAAAAGTTGATAAAAATTACACTCACAACAAAAAAATAAAAATTCGTTCATTTTTTGAATCTTTTCGAATTTTGATTTTTTTGTGAGGAGTTCATTTCATCGAGTGAAAGGGTTTTTTCAACTTTTTCAACAGATACGTAAAAATAGGGGTCAAATGGGTCAACTTTACCTATCAAAACTTGTTTTCATGTTTTAAATAAAAAAATCGCATTTTTTCGCAAACTTTAAATTTTATTAAATCGACTTTGTGCCAAGTTACCATCCCAATTTTTTGATATGTTGTTCAGCATGAAAAGTTGTCCATAATATATTTTTTTCAGAATTTTTGAGAGTCGCAACGATATAAAAACTACGTTTTGAAACTTTTTCAGCTAATTTTTTGTACGAAAAAAAGTGGCAACACTGATTTTTATGATATCACCAAAAAGCCTTTCAAAACCCCTAACTATCGGGAAAAGTTCCATTTCAATAGGTATCGCGGTTATCGAGTAATCCGCTGCTGAAATGGACGGTATTTTAGGATCACCGAAAACTTTGACACCCCCTGGCTGCCGTTAAAAATGGGCTAGAGGGCTGCGATTTGCGCCATTGGTCATCCCTTTGGAAGGTATTTCCACAGGAAAAATTTCATGAAAATCGGTGAACCCACCTACCACTTCTTGGTCCGATTGACGTGGAATGACCCTTTTACATCAATCAATTATCCCCTCTTTCCCCCTCAATCTTCAACTTTACAACAAATGCACATTTTTTTCTCATTTAAAATTGCCCCCCCCCCTTTTAATGATAGGTATCTACTTCTATAAACATTTCTTGTTCAAATTATCATAACTTGAAATTATGTAAGTACAGTAGCGTGCAAATTGGTTTGGAACAGCAGCAAAATCACATTACTCCACTTTTCAAAACCTCGCTAGAACAATACTGCTAACAATTTTGAAAAAAAAATTACAGGGGGTGACAGCCCTATTCTTTACAAAAATTTTGATGTGTTTGAACCAAAAAAAAATAAGTTTCTAAAAGCTCATAAAAGCTCACTGAAATAAAAATCAGATAATTTTCAGGCTTTTAGTTTTCCGCATTTAGCGGACGAACCGTATGTCCTAGCAAAAATCTGATGACATTATGCTGAAAGAGAATTAAATTCTCTACAATTTCGTTTACACACAGTTTTTGAAGGACGCTCGGATTCCAAGCGGCACGCCTTTAAAGTTTGAGTAAAAAAACGTTGCTGCAACTTTTTTTTTACTAGAAAAACCAACGTTTGCACGCTACTGTAGTTTTTCGCATTTACCGGCCGAACCGTACGTCCTAGCAAAAATCTGATGACATTATGCTGAAAGAGAATTAAATTCTCTACAATTTCATTATCATAAAATTTTTGTAGGACGCTCTGTTTCAAAACTGCACCTCTTTGAAGTTTTAGTAAAAAAAAGTTGGTTTTTTTACTAAAAAAAGTTGCAGCAACGTTTTTTTACTCAAACTTTAAAGGTGTACAGTTTTGAAACCGAGCGTCCTACAAAAATTTTATGTAAACGAAATTGTAGAGAATTTAATTCTCTTTCAGCATAATGTCATCAGATTTTTGCTAGGACGTACGGTTCGTCCGGTAAATGCGGAAAACTAAAACACTAAAAATTTTCTGATTTTTATTTCAGTGAGCTTTTATGAGCTTTAAGAAACTTTTTTTTTTTGGTTCAAACACATCAAAATTTTTGTAAAGGATAGGGCTTTCACCCCCTCTAATTTTTTTTTTTCAAAATTGTTAGCGGTATTGTTGTAGCGAGGTTTTGAAAAGTGGTGTAATGTTGTGATTTTGCTGCTGTCCCAAACTAATTTGCACGCTACTGTAGATAAAACTTGCTAATTTTGATTTATTACAACAGTGAAAGGATTAAAGACAAAACACAGCTAGAAACAAGACCCCTCCCCTCACTAATTTTTCCCCATCCGGCTAATCCTAAACAGCTCCATCTAACATGAGTTTCAATAAAAACCTATTATTATTTCAGCGTTCATTCAATACTGATTTATTTTCAATTCAATTCAATTATAAAATAATCGATATTTGTAATACCTAAAAATAGAAATCAGGCAATTGAAAGAAATTACAAATTCAATTTACTTATAATTTTTACATAAATCAACCCCAAGATATGTTATTAATAGGTACCTATTGAAGAAAAATAACATTTCGATGATATTGAAAGTAAGTGTAAGTATGAGGTAAAAAGATGCCAAAGCAGTGTTACCATTTTTTATCAGTAAAATTATTCGATTAAGAATTCGAAAAATTTGAAAAAAATTCGATTTTTTGTTCTTGTTTTTTTTTTTTTCTAAATCAGGTATTTTATGAAAAGAGATGAACGAAATTGTAGGCATTTTTCTGAAAACTGAAAACTGTTTTTCATAAAAAGGAAGACGAGCGAAATTTTTTTGAAAAACTTGGCTGATGAAATAAATGAATGATAATGAAAGATTCGAAACTGTGGAAAATACCTTGTAACTTTAGGTTGGAATTGTTAAAATACGCGGAAAATATTCGAAAATCCTAGGATTCGTTTTTTTTCCTTCAAATTATTCGAGAACCGAATACGTACATGTTAGGTAACAAAGAATAAAATTTAGTGTAGGTAAAAGGGTACTTTACCATTTATTCCTGGGCGAAAAAACAACGAAAATGAAAACAATAATCCCATAAACGAAGAGATCTTCATTTTCGAAAAAAAAAACAAATTACTTTAGGATACGATCGAGTCGAAGATCCGCAAGTACCTACGCGAAATGTCTATAAGGTTTCAATTCAGTTAAATAACCTATAAGGGCAGTTCCTGTTAAATTTTTCGACTAAAAATGTTCTCATCTACATATGATAAGTTGATAACCTTATAATCAAATACTACACACGATAAGGGCAAGTAAGTATTCATATCTACTGAAGATTGATTAGAAAGAAATAGCACGATTGACGATACTTCGTAGAAAAATTAATTAGTTTTGGTAGATCGTAGATCTCCATTGATAAACAGATGAATTTTCAATCAGATAAGTAAAAGCAAAGTCGTTGTAATCAGGTTGAAAATAATATTCTTACCTATACCTATATTGTCTACGCCTATCTATACAGTTCTCTTCAGAAAATTTGTTCATCTTTTTCCAATTTCCCTCAAGTTTTGAAAAACTTGTTTGAAAATCAGAAATCTATTTTCAAAAACTCGTTACCTCCTTAATTTTGCAGATTACAAGAATTTATTCTTCACTTCGAGGTGCAGTATTTTCTGAATTGAAATAAAATTGATTAGAAGTAGGTACCTACTTGTACCTACAGGGTGCCCAGAAATATCGAGTACCCCAAAGAAAGTTTTTCATTAAAAATATAGGTTGGCAACGTGAAATGGATGTATATGATTGGTGGAATGTTATCTCTCCAGTTCAACAACCAATCATGTGCTATCATTATTATCATTCACTGTGACCAACCAAAGTATTTTGGTAGAAAACTTTTTTAGGGGTACTCGATATTTCTGGGCACCCTGTATACACTCTCAACAACAAACAGGGGTTCATTTTGACCTATCCGGAGTAATTTTTGAAACTCAGGGGATAAATTTAAAACTCACAGAAGACTCTGAAATTCTCTGAAATCAAGTTGTGCCAGAACCCCCTTTCCTCCTCCACAAAAAAAATAAAAATGAAAGAAATCTGGTTTACTCAAACTATTTTTGCGCCAGAAATTCCCTTTTCAACCCCCCCCCCTCCCCCCGTCACCCATGTTTTTTGTTTTCTTGTGAGAAGCCTCGTAAATTTAAAAAAAAATCATTTCGGGTCAAAACAACCCTTCAGAATAATCTTCTTTTCGAAAAAAAAATTCCAGCCTCCGCCAATATTATTTCTGTGTCAGTTTTTATCTTTGTATGTTGCGGTTTTTCCATTCATTCTACCTATTGTAAATACGATATTTACGATCTACATACGTAATTATCAGATATTTTACATCACTCGTGAATTATTACGTAATCTTCCGGACAATCGAACGCATTATGAATGAGTAAATGAGATTACGAAGCCAAAGGTGCAAGCAGCTATCATATTCAAACGTCAATGCCACTTGATGCGAATGAAAGGAAATACGATTGTTATGACAGAAGAGAGGAGTGAGGTCAATGGATTTAGGTAGGTACTGTACAATTACTACAGATTCCAACTTATGAGGAGGGTAACGCGATCCCTCGAAAGGCGAATACAGCTGAAGTCGTTTATGTTCACTTGTCCAGTCAAAAAAAAATGTCAATGAGAGAGAATGAGAGAGAGAGAAACCCCACAAAAAAACATCGAAAGCCCTTATCACGAGATGCAAAACACTGCACTGTATAAAAATCGACTCACTAATTTCTTTTTTTTTTCAATCCAAAATAATTATGACCGATAAGATAAAAAACATTTAAACCAAAACCACACCGAATAAAACCGATACCTAATTTAATTTGTTGACGAAATAATTAAAATTAAAATTTCACTCACCCGTTTCGGTTTTCCATGAACATGAAGCACACGTAATAACTATGTAAACACGAAACGAGGTTCAACGTCATCAAATCAAACGGAAAAATATTTTTTAATTAGGTGCGAACAAAATAGACGCATATATTACGAGAAAGAATCAGATAAGTTACGATTTCTTAATAAGTGAATAGGTTGGGTCCAACGAGGTGAAATAAATACATAGGTACGAGAACAACAAACGATAAAATAATATTCAAATTACGTGAGATTTAAAGCTAGTTTGGTCAATCGCGTAAATACATCGAAACAGTACACACTGGAAATTTTTCAACGAGCAAATAGTGAAATTTCACACTTAAGTATACAAAAAATACATTTATTTCAAATTTTCAATAATGAAGTGGCACTTGTGTTCTTCGAAAGAAAACATTGAAACGGAGCATGTTCCTGTTGAAGCAATTAGAAGACAGCTGATAACATTACTTCCAGGTTAGTTCATTTTTTTTTTACGAGTCAACCAGACGTTGATTTGATAATTTATATAGGCTTTCGAGGTCAAGTGTGCCATGAGGCATACAACCTTAGTTCACAATTTTAAAAAAATTCTAATTTTTGATTTCCAAGAAAAAAAATAATAAAACACGAGCAGTGAAAAAAAGTTACATTTATAAGATAGATATTATAGGTATAATTTTAAAAAACAAAATTTCTAGGAAAATAAAAAAAGTCAAAATGGTGCATTTCTCAAAATTAGATATTTTTGAAAAATTAAAAAATTTGAAAAAAAACGTTCAATCTGCAAATTGAAATAATTGAACACGTCAAAAGTAATTTTCAGTGCACCCCCCCCCCCCCTTCCCTAAAAAATGAAGTAGGTAACTTTTACCACTAATAATTATTTTATGGGACCACTTTTTTTCACAGTTAACATGAACGCTTTTATGATGGGATGTGCCATCGGCTGGCTCCCAGTCGCTATTTATTTCCTGGGTGGTGGAGAAGAGCAAGTCGCATGCTCGGTATGCAATCTGATCGCATCTTTCAACCAATTTGGAAAACTCGTATTCGCTATCCCTGGTGGAATGGTTGTGGATGAATATGGCAGGAAGAAAGTTACCATCGGAATCGCCTTCTTGAATTTCTTCTCTTGGTTGGGAATTACGATGTGGACTACGCCATCGGCACACTACATTGGACAGTGAGTATAAGCAAGACGATGGAAGTCTTGACGTCTTAATTTTGGGTAAATCCCAAAAAATTACAGAAAAACCTTCACCTTTTAGAGATTTCCCGGAGGAAATTACTCGTAACACATGAGGTGGACAGTTTTGGGTCCAGAGAAGAATAAGGACATTGAAGGCCAATCGAAATAGATCGAAAAACGAGTAAAATGCATAATTTTTTCTAATTAAGGTATCTCAAATTGCAATAAAATAAAGAAAAATAAAGACTCTATTGTCGCAGAATCGGACATTTAATCGAATCTCGAAAAAAAAGAGCGTTGACAATAACGTATTCCCACCAAGACTATGATAAAAAATGACCAAAAGGCAAAATGTCATCGATTTACCTAAAAACATTTAATTTGCTGCAGAACAAATAAAACAAAAAAAAATCAAACTTCAAACTAGACCCCAAAAAAAGAAAAATAGAGAGACTTTGCACTTTCGTAGATCTCGAGGTTGCTGATTTCAAACATTCGAATTCATTTTTCGAACCGTCCTTTCTCCTCTTTACACGATAAAGTCGATCCTAAAAAAAAACTCAACGGGTAAGACTTGAAATCAAGGAATTCTCAAAAAAATTTCCCAAAAACTTCTTCGGAATTTTTTGAGAAAGGGATCTTACGAGGAAGAACAGGATCGGTTTGAAAAATGCATTTAATATTTTGAAGTCACAGAATCTGAAATTTCAAAATAGCACAGGTCAGATCACTTTTTCGATTGAGTGAAACGTGGGAATTTACAAAAAGGTAATTTTTGAAGTTCTAAATCAACAACTTTGAAATCTCAACAAATCATAAGCCATGTTCATGTCTCATGTCACACGAATTTTCCAATATCTACGTTTGAAATTCTATTCAGAGCCTATTCTAAGACTCGGATGGCTCGGATCAAAAAAGTAAGGTGAAATTCAAAATCAGTGTTATCAAAAACATTATCAACGATATGTCACATGATATTTTGATTTTTTTTTCAAAATTGACCAAAATTGAGGAGGGAGGCTATTCAGATCTACTTACTTAATGAAAAAAATTCCACTCGAAAGTGAGTTTAAAAAAATAGGTTTCATCAAAGTTGGGAGCATCAAAAAATCTACATCCACAGCATAAAGAAGTTTGTTCTACGTTCGTTGAAGCAAGGTCCATTCGAATTTCGAGGTCACCCCCCCCCCCCCCCCGAATTTCGAGAAGGTAAAACTGATCTGCTGTAGAATTATACTCAAAAGTGACCTTGTGACCTATCAAAATGAGTTGAAAATTCGTGAGAAATTCAAATATTTCAACGAAAATGTTTCTTGAGCAACTCTGAAGAATTTCAAGCTCGATATTGAGTCATGATTTTTGAGAATTTTCAAAAAGGTGTCATGTGACCTATCTAAATGAGTTGAAATTTTGTGAGAAATTCAAAATTTTCACGAAAATGTTTCATCAGCGCTTTTGAAGAATTTTAAGCCCGAAATTAGGTTCTGATTATTGAAACTCTTGTAAAAGTGCCATGCAACCTATCAAAATAGAATGTCAAGAGAAATCCAAATAATTATTTCAACAAAAATATTTTTCGAGCGTTTTGAAAAAATTTCAAGCCCAAAATTGGGTCGTGATTTTCGGGATTTTTCAAGAAAGCTGTCTGGCAATCTATCAAAATGAGTTAAAATTTTGCAAGAAATTTGAATATTTCAACGAAAATGCTTTATCAGCATTACCGAAGACTTTCTAGTCCAAAATTGAGTCATGAATTTTGGAATTTTTGAAAAAGTGTCGCGTTACCTATAAAAATGAGTTAAAATTTTGTCAGAAAATCAAAAATTTCCATCAATGCTTTTTTTGAACATTTTTGAAGAATTTTGAGCCCAAAATCATGTAAATTTTTCGAGTAGGACCCAACAACTTGAATCATGACTCAATTTTGAGCTGAAAATTCTTAAAAATCTGATTTAAAAAGTTTTGATGAAAATTTTCAATTTCAAGCCAAAATTTTAACCCATTTTGACAAGTTATCCTTTGTTTTGACAATCCCTGTAGCATGACTCAATTTTGGGCTCAAAATTCTTGGGAAATGCTCAAAAACCCTTTTCATTTAAATATCTGATTTTTTCGCGAAATTTTAACCCATTTTGAAAGGTCGCATGACACCTTCTTGGAAAATTGCCAAAAATTATGACCCAACCTTGGAAAAAATTTGCGGCCAGAAACATTTTGAAACTTGAAGGTTTTCAGGTTCAATTCCCTCCCTCCCCCCTTGGGCAATCGAAAAACTTCAAAAAACGTCTTTTTTGTAATATTAGACCCACACCCACAAAAACTCAATTTGAATTTTTTGGGCAGCAAAAATTTCATTCAAAATTGATTTAGGCTATAATGCACTTTTAGCCAATTGGACTGTGCCTGTAGCCTACAAAATTGAACTTTTTCGGAAAACAAATCAACTAATATCTTCTTCGCTTTATAAAACAGCATAAACAAAAAATTCTTAAGCTTTTGCCCCAAAGATCTCTGTATTTGTACCATTTTTTCAAGCAACACAAAATTACAATTTTTTTCGAAATTTTTTCTTTTTTTCTGCTCCGTCATAAGTGAAGATTGGGTTCATGAATTCTTCTTTTCGTGAAAAATGTATAGGTACCCACTTTGCCTTTCTTTTTAGTTTTTTTTTCGAATTGTTACTCAAACAATGTTTTTTTTGGTTTCTTTTTCGAGTTCCTTGATTTTAACTGATACGTATTCTTGAAATTTCCAGATTCGCTCTCGGAATAGGCCAAGCACTCACACAAGAAGCCTGCCTGATCATCATAGGTGAAACAGCCTCGCCCGCCATACGAGGCCAACTAAGCAGCGTGTACCAAATTTTCCTATCCATCGGCGTAATCTTACCAGCAGTCCTGAGCGTATTTTGTTCATCCATCGACACGATCAACGAGATAATCACATTCGCTTCATTCATCAGCCTTCTCACGATGGTCATCGCGACCGAAACATCTAATTTTTTAATCAGCAAATCGAAATTAAATCAAGCTAGACTACATTTAACTAGAATAAGACAAGGTTACTCGTTCGGTAAAATCAATTCCGAATTTGAAAGCTTGAAAAAATACATAGAAAATGAGAAAGCACGTAAAAGCCAACTAGACTGGTGGAATTTCCTCCAACTGAAAAGTGTCTGGCAACCTTTATTCATATGCATCTTGATCAAGTTCTTTACAGCTGGAACAGGAAGAAATTTATTCACCACTTACGTCACCAGTATATTTTCATCAAACGGTTCCATACCGAAGAAATTCTATCCTTTAATTATGCAAATCATCATGCTTCTCATCAACGTTATCACCACTTTCTATATAGATGTATTTCCTCGCCGCACGTTATTCATATTTGGCGCTCTTTTTGTCGCCATTTCAAACGCTTTTTCCGCTCTAATGAGTTATTTTTATATCGAAAGCAATCAAGATATCTTCAATTGGTTATTCCTGTTGGGGAATTTTTCATATTTGCTGTTTTTCAACGGCACAGTACAGCCAATAAATAGCATAATCAGAACCGAGTTGTTCCCTCAAGCGGTCAAAGGATTAGGAGGATCTCTCAGCATCATAAGTCAGGCCATTTCCACCATAATTACGTTCCAAATATTCAACATAATCGACGAATATTTCCAACTGTACCATTTGTACGCTGTATTGACCGCATATTCGGTCATATTGTGCATCATTGTGTATCTATATCTGCCCGAAAGTCGAGGATCAACTTTGGTTGACATTCAGTCGAAATTTCAAAACGGTTCTTTACCATATGATGCGGTAATTACTGACGTAGATGGATGCAGATGTGATAAATATACGAGTTGCGTGAGCAAGATGCTCGGTACGACGTATAACTCAGTTTAGGTAGCTCAAAGGAGAAAAATAGCGACGTTCGCTATCAATTTATTCAAAATTATGAAGAGAAATATCTCAATATCGCATTATATTGGTGAAAAAAGAGGATGATACACAGAACAAGACGAGGAAGCACAGATACGAGTACATACTTGAGGGTACCTCTTTGAGGAAGAATTTTTAGGATACATGAATTCAAATTTGATTATTGGAAATCGAGGCGATTAAAATATTGTATAAAATGAAGAAAAAACCAGCTGACACAATTTCCACCTTGCAGGTAGTTGATGTTATGGCAGTATCGATGAAATTTTGAAAAATTTCAAAGTAAACCGATCTATTTCCTCGCCTTTGTCGAATTGAAGGATACTTTGAAGTTGAAGAAAAAGCAAAAGAACGTGAAATTATATTTTGAGTATCGAAATTCCATCCTTCAAATCTTTCATCTTTTTTCAGCACCAAAGACGATTGAAAAATACCTACCTAATCGAATATTCTCCAAAAAAATGTACAGTTAGTAAAGGAAAATGTAGCAAATTGGTGGAATAGCAGTTGCTGTAAATATTAAGCTGTAAGAATATAGGCGTATGAAGATAATTTGAAAGTAAAAAGAATTGATGATAAACTCAAAGAATTCAATAATTTGTAAATATGTACTAATTTTTAGAGCCTATAAATTCTGAGACCTATCTGGTGAAGAATTTTTTGAAAACAGTGGCAAACTGGTACAATTAAGGACAGCCACTTTACTGTTATTATTAAAATTAAGTGAAAATATATGCGTTATAATCACAGTGTATCTTTTTATTCTTTATGAAAACAGAAGTCGAATTGATAAATCTCATTAAAATAGTTACCTATCAAAAGACATAGATTCTCGATTGCACATAATACCTTTTACTGTAAATTTTTTAGCCTCAAAAATAGCTCAAAATTCATATCCAAGTACCATAAAAATGATTTTAAAAATTTTCAATTCAGAAGAGACTTGTAATCATATTATGAGAGTTGAATTTTTAGGGTTTTAAATCGACTCTATTACACGAATCCTTCCAAATCCACTCCTAATAATTTTTAAAATGATAATATTTTTTTCATTTAATTAGGTCCTTGAAATCGCTAATTTCGGCTACCTAATTGTCTCGTAGGTACTTACATCACCATTTCCGTGAACTTTCAAAACTGGATCAACTAATTAGAATCCGATGATCGAGGTACCAACACATAAAAATTCGCAATGCGTGAATATCATTCAGATAAAACAATTAATACGATACTCTTTCGATAAAAGATCACCAATTCTCATTAATTAAAAAAAAAGAAAAAAGAAAAGCAGAGGCCAAGTCAATAATTATTATTAGAAGACATTCTCAAAAATGGTTCAAAATTCATAAAACAACAGAATACGAGTAAAAAATTAACTCGAAAAAGTTTTTATAATAAATTTTGTACCCAGTTTTCAAGAGAAAAATTGTTTCTGAATTTTTTTGAGAGAGAGAGAGAGTTTATACGTAATTGAACTAAATTGAACACTACAAACTTGTTATGTACGAGCAACTGATCAAGATATAGAGAAGGGTCATTCTGTGGCAGGACACTCTGTATGAATGGTCCACGAAAAGAACAAGGTAAGTTCGGATATTTTTTTCAGTCATTTTGATCAAAAACGTGACACAGAAAAATCTCTGGGGAGGGGGTAGAAGAATCGGAGCAGAAACGAAAATTTTTCTAAATTAATGATAGGTATGGCAGTAAAAATGCATGTCTTCGAACCTTTTCAATCCAGTTTTGAACTGTTTTAGCCCAAAAATGAAGTCCAACTTTGCAAAGGGCGAGCCAAAACGCAAAATTTTCAAAATTACGATCGACTCATCTGGTTTTTTTGTTGCATAATTTTTCTTAAAGTCCTTTTTTTTTAGGAACGTGGACACTTTTTTAGAAAAAATGAATAATGCACCATGTATTTTTCATAGAGATAAATACAAAAATATAGGTATCTCAATTTCAAAAAATTTTAAACTCACCTCTTTTTTCGCCAATCCTTCGCGCGTCTAAGTAAATAAATCTTTTGCTCCCACGTAGACAAATTATTTCACCTAAAACAAACAAAAACACTCGTAGATTAGCAAGTACCTACCTCAATTATTTATTCTCAAAATCAATAATTTCACTTACTTATTCCTACGCAAAATTTACCAATGAATTCTAAACTAAAAATCGAAATCCATCACAATAAAATAAAAACCTGTAATCAAAAATAACTCGAGACTATTCAAAGTTTACCACCAGAAACTGTTTTTTTTTCTTTACTTGAGATTTTCGTTGCCTTCGTGGAATAAAACGTGCTTTGATAGGTCATCCACACTTTTTACTATAGCACTTTTACAAATTCGTGGATATTTTCGTTATCTGCGCGATTTTTTTTTACCTATAAGTATTTCAAAATTCTTACATGAGTTTTGCTAAAAAAAAATCCAATGTTAGCACATAAAATTTAACAAAAATCATCATTCTGTATTTTCATTTTTCTTGCGAGATTTTGATCAATTTCTGAATTTCAATAGGTTGCAAAGTGACTATTTTAATTGGGAACGTTTTTGGCTCAAAATTTTCAGTAATTGCTCGAAAAAATTTGTTTAAAATGTACCCACTTTATTTCTGCCCCCTCCCTCTAGAGTAAATTTCAAACTGGAGCCTCTAGAACACTGAAAATTTGCAAATCGCTCATTTCAGGGTTTTTCTGTGTATTTTGAAAATTTTTCTTCATAAATATTTCCCATTAGTTATGCTAAAATATTGAAAAATATCAACTCTGAAACTGGGGCAATATTTTGAGATGCAATGGTGCCAATTTTATGGTCATTATTGCTCATTTTGAAAAATCGAAAAAAATTACAAAAAACTTATGAAACTTTGTTTTTTGAATTTGAGGATCGAAAAATTGGCACCACTGTGTTCCAAAATATTTCCCTAATTTCAAAATTGATATTTTTCAATATTTTGGAGTAAATAGTGCGAAATCAAATTTGCCTTAAAATAAGCAATTTGCATATTTTATGGAATTGGACCATTTTTCCTAAAACAGGTTGAGTATGGACAAGAGCGAAAAACCAAGATTTTTTCGGAAATGATTCCTCTCCCCCTTTGAAGATCCATATCTCCTCTCAAAGGGTACCACAGGAAATAAATTTTCATCTGAGCAACTTTCAATTCTTGAAGATGAAGGTTTCCGCTGAATTTGGACAAAATCCTCTGAGATTTTTTTTCAAAGTAAAGTTTTGTGTTTCTAATTGTGCTTATTAAAGAATGTACCTAAGTTAAAGCACGCTTCATATCATCGAATTATAATTTGCATGAAATCCATTTCTAAAAATTCACAAAATCATAATAATTATAATCTCTCAATTGCTAAGTAACGAATAACCAGAAATTTGGGTAGTAACTGGCGCCTGGGCCTCAATTTCCGCGAATTTTTATAACTCTGTCCAAGAATCAGAATCTGATGCAGTGAAGTGTGAAGCATTACGAACGTTTACCATAAATAATGAAGTGTGAATACCCATAATTCAGATAAAACGACAGAATTAAATCACCTATGATAGAACTGGCGAACTAAAACAAAAAAAAAACTTTGATAATATCGAAAATTCTGAGCTATTTGCAAATGAGCAAGATTGACTCCAAAAAAAAAAAAAAAAAAAACACGTTTAAAAATATAATAGCTAATGCAAGCAACTCAAACCCTAGAATATTCTCATTTCGATTACCTACCCAAGTACGCGTGTCATGAAAAATTGATAGCTCTCGTGATAGCCTATGTCGAGTAAACACTCCCCAAATTTTTCAACCGGACGTTTTAATAAATCCATAAAAGTGATTCCAGTGCGTAAATCGGAGAACATTAAAATGCAACAAATACCCAAGGCAGCAATTAAAAGACAACTGATAACTTTAATTCCAGGTTCGTTCATTTATTTTTTTCAACATCCAATTTTCGCTGAAGTTTTTCACGAGTGATGATATCGGAAAATTATGTAAGTACTTAAGTAAGTACCTATATTTTTATAGTCAATATGAACGCATTGATGATGGGATGTGCCATCGGCTGGCTTCCAGTAGCAGTATACTTCATGAGCGGTGAAGAAGATCAGGTTGAATGCTTAAAATGTAACCTGATTGCATCATTTAGCCAACTTGGGAAAGTGGCATTTGCAATCCCTGGCGGAATGTTGGTGGACAAATATGGCAGAAAGAAAGCTACCATTGGTGTGGCATTGTTGAATTTTATATCTTGGATGGGAATATCGTTGTGGACTGAACCAGCAGTGAACTACGTTGGGCAGTAAGTACTAAGTACCTAGGAAGGAATGACCTCTGACCACCTCCCATCTTATGCATACGATTCGATGGTTCAATGACCTCATTTTCGTGATTAACGTTCAAATTTATTTTTGGTCACTAGATACAGGGCTATAAATCCAGAGTTGAGAAATTTTTGTGATTTTTGGACTACTTTTTTGAATTGAAAAAAATTCGATGCAGTGGCCTGTAAAATTTTCATTCCTTTCCTTACTAAAAATTTGGTAAAAGTATCTCAATGTTTTTGAACAATCATTTTTCATAAAATTTGAATAAGGCCAAATGGCTCAAGCGAAGGGAGGGCAAAAAACATGTGATTCGAAATCGTTTTTCCTGTATTTTCTCGAATCATTAGGCATGGCAAAAAATTTGAGAAAACCAGGGTGGAAAATTTCCAATTTTAGATGAATTGCGCATCTTTTTTACAATTTCAGCAACCGACTGTTGAATTTGCAGGAAAAAAATTGGAATTCAGAAGTTGATTGTTAAAATGTGTAGTAAAAAAGATGCACACTTCATTTAAAATCGCGAATTTTATCAAAATTTTCTCATGTTTTTGTGTCACAATGAGCCATAAAAGAAAATTCAATTTTCAAAAAGGCATCGAAAAAACTTGATTTTGAAGACATTTCCATACTGTTTTCATGCTTTCGTGCTACCTAGGTCAAGTTCTCGTCTTTTTCATGCCGAGAGACACTCTGCCGGGGGACTACATAGTATGGCCTGAAATTGGTGGTTTTCAAAGAGGAGGGCAGAGTGAAATGAAATAATCGCTCACACTGGTTCATTTGTTTGACAAAAAAAAAAAAAAAAAATGAAACCGTCAAAAATATTGTTAAAATGGATTTCAATTTTTTTCAATTTTGAAAAATTCTCCAAAAATTCAACAGTGAACTTCAGCATTTAAAATTTTGTTTACTGGGGTTATAGGGCATATATGATGCTCTGCCAGTCTGACTCGGTTTCGTTAAAATTGGAAGGTGTCAGCTCAAAAGGTTTCTCTGGTATATCCATATAGACTAATAAAAGCTTGACAACTTTAAAAGTTTGATCACGCTTGCAAAAAAATCCAACATTCCGACCATCAAATCCAGCATTAGTCATCACAAAATGGATTAGAATAGCAAAATGTTGCATTAAACTAAACACCACTCAATTTTCAGATTCATTCTCGGGGCGACTCAAGCACTCACACAAGAAGCCTGCCTAATCATCGTAGGCGAAACAGCATCTCCCAGCATACGTGGGCAGCTCAGCACCGTCTACCAAATTTTCCTAACCATTGGTGTACTCATACCAGCACTTCTGGCCTTGATTTTATCCTCTTACGAGATGATCAATTGGATAATAACTTTCTTTTCATTCATCACCCTTCTTTCAATGTCTATCGCATCGGAAACACCTAGTTTTTTAATCAGCCAATCGAATTCCAATCAAGCAAGAAAACACTTACTGGAACTAAGACAAGGATACCCGATCGAGATCACGAATACAGAATTTGAAAACTTGAAAAAATACATAGAAAATGATAAAGCATGTAAAAGCCAACTAGATTGGTGGAAATTTCTCAAAATGAAAAGCACCTGGCAACCTTTATCCGTTTGCATTTTGATCAAGTTCTTTACAGCTGGAACCGGTAGAAACATATTCACTACCTTTGTCACCAGCATATTCTCATCAAATGGCTCCGTATCGAGGAAATTATACCCTTTAATCATGGAAGTCATCATACTTCTCATCAACGTAATAACTCCTTTCTATATTGACACGTTTCCTCGCCGAACATTATTCATATTTGGCGCCATTTCTATATCAATTTCAAATGCCTTTTCCGCCATAATGAATTACTTTTTCGTGAAAAGTAACGATGCTATATTCAATTGGTTATTCCTATTAGGAAATTTTTCATATTTGTTACTTTATAATGGCACAGTGCAGCCAATTAGTAGCGTAATTAAAACCGAGCTGTTTCCTCGAGCGGTCAAAGGATTAGGAGGATCTCTCAGCATCATAAGTCAGGCCATTTCTACCATCATTTTGTACCAAATATATTACTTCATCGACAAATATTTAGAGTTGTACTGCTTGTACGCGGTATTGACCATATATTCCGTCATTTTATACTTCATTGTGTATTTTTTTCTGCCCGAAAGTCGTGGATCAACTTTGGCTGACATTCAGTCGAAATTTCAAAATGGTTCGATATCGTACGTTGCAGTCGAATCCGAAATCAACGAAAATACGAGTTTTATGAGCAAAATGTTCGGTATGAGGTACTCGTATAACTCTGTTTAGTTACTTCTATTCTATGGAAAAACATGATAAGACGATCGAGCACGAGCAGTGACCTTTGACGCTCAAACTTATAACGACAAGATTACAAAAAAAAAGAAAAATGAAGATATTTGTATCTACTTATCATCTGAAAAGAGCCGGTTAAATATTAAATACAATACGTCAGATCAATAACTCGACTATTCATTTAATTAGATTCCATTCAGAGCATGTTAATGATTCGTTGAAAGTCTAAAGGTAGGTATGTGGAGGGGTATTATTGAACCCTCGAATACCTCAAATAGGTAAATCAGCTTGGTACACTTAAATTAAGCATAACCTGGATTCAGGATAAAATTTGCGAGGAAGTTACCTCTGAGTGAGAGGCTATTCAGAAAAATTTCAAGTCTCCTTGCCGTTCAAGAGACTGAGCCAGAAGACCTCAAAGTTGGGTCATTTTCCTCGAATTTTGAAGAAAGTCGTATTTCTATTCTGGAGCGTCCAGCGCGATATTCATCATCTCCAGAATTTAAAAATTTCTTCAGTCCAGAATGCAAGGAAATAAATTATTCAAGATTATTGCTATCGAGTTATGGCACAGTCTCGACCAATTTAACAAGTTGATCCCAATTTGGCTCAAATTCCAGGTGGACATCTCCAGTGCGTTTTTTTTACCCGCACACGTTAAATGATAACTGGAGAATGCTGGACAAAGAACACTCTCGAGATGTCCTACTGAAAATCTGCTCAAATGTGAATAAATAGATCCTTAGAATAGGTCGATCTCGAAAGCCACAACTCAATTTTCATCTGTCCAAATTAATTTCCATCCTTTCAGGAAAAATTTAAAAATTCCGAAGAAATCGAAAATCGCACTGGAGGCTCCAGAAAGAACACAAATGGTGAAATCCCGTTTAGGCGACCCCGACTGAAATATTCTCGACTTCAAAAGGGAAAAAAAAGAAAAGAAATATTACAGTCGCGTCTAAAATTATTGAAAATGGACTTCTGAAAACTGATGAAAATATACTTCTGGAATCAGCCAGCCTTTTTCCCGCCAAAATGCGAATCTTTTCGCAGAAAAGGTCATTTTTCCAAAACTGCTTAATTTTTGGTGAAAATGCTCACTTTCTACCAAAAAGGCCTCTTTCCTGCCAAAAAGTATCATTTACAAACACGAATGTACCTTTTTCTTCCGAAATTCAAATCTTAATCATTTAACAACCAAAACATGTTTTTTTCTGCTAAAAATGACAACTTTTTAAAAAAATACTCGTACTCAATTTTCGTCACAAAATGCTCAATTTTAAACAACAGATGCTCCAAGAGAGCAACAATTTTCTGACAAACACTGTGATTTCGATCTTACTGAATTTGTACTTACAAATGTTTTCACAAAAACTTACGCATTTCCATTCAAAGTTTTTTTTTGAGGCGAAAGCACGCAAACTTTTTTTCCAAAAATGCACATTTTCCATTAAAATTGCTCATTTTGTGCCGAAATACTCATTTTTTTTTTTCTGAAAATAATGCTGATTATGGATCAAAATGATCACTTTGAAAAAAAACTCGTTTTGAGCCAAAATGCTATTTTTTTTCAAAAATACTCATTTTGTGCCAAAATGTTCATTATTTTATTAGGTATCTATCTAAAAATAGTAATTAGTAATTTTTGGTGCCAATATAGAATTTTTCTCAACAGTTTCAAGAAAAAATCGAACAGCTTATTCGGCGGTTTCTTAATGCATAAACAATAAATAATTCGATTATTTCGTGAACTCGGGCAGATAGTTTACTGATAACGAGTGTGTCGTGAAAAGTGACTTAAATGGCTAATTTTTCTGGTGATCCTGAATATTTATATCGTTTCGACGTTCCCACTCTTCCTGGTGTGTACGGTGAGCAGAAATTCGGGTGTTTTAACTTAAGTGGATCGTAATTTGAGCTATTTTCTCAAAATTGGTTGAGTCATTGTACCACACTCGTTCCCACAAAAGGCCGTGTTGTTATTGATTGCAAGTTCAATACTAGTACCAGAAAGCTCCGCGACCATTTTATGGCGTACTAAACAGAACTGGTCCTGTGGTTGATTAGTTACTCTTATGACCAATAGAGTGCAGACTGGGATAGCAGAATACATGTGTTGTTTGGGTTGCAGCTACGCAAATAAAGGCAAAAATGGTAACTTACTTCCACCACAGTGGAAATAAATATAGAGAAGTTCGTCAATGTGTCAATGGAAATTTCACCTATAAGTGCACAGTCTCAAAATGCCCAGCTTCAATCCAGATCTCTCCTGGAAAATCGCGACTAGTTGGTTCAAATGGAAAAGAACATGATCATAATGTCTCTGTTTCAGTTAATACTAAAAAGAACATCTCCTTACCATCCAAACTGAAACCTGAAAAGGAAACTGCTGCGACGAATGTGAATATCTCATTGCAGCCAAAATGTGCTTTGGATAATAATCTTATCACTGTTGATACTACTGATGGGTTTCCCAATGCTGGTGCAGCTACGTCAACTCCGATTCCCCCCATAGAAAACTACAAGTTGGTTGATGATATCAACGTTGCTGACGATATTAGTACTGACTCTGATGCAGAATACTCAAATCTGTCTCAGATTGAAGAGTTCAATGACTATCAACACGTCAAGGAATTGCCTAATCTGCTGAAAAGAGTGGCTGACCTAGAGGCTGCATTAAAATTAGCGCTAAAACAACTCAGTGACCTGGAGAAAAAAATAGATCCTACACCTGAGCATATCTTCCCAAATGTGATCATACGTAATCCAAATCAAGGTGACATCTCTACTAAAAATGACGATAATGATGTAATTACACCACCCCGAGCAAAGCTGCGCAGGTCGAATGGCAAAATAAATGTACTCTTGGTCGGAGACAGTCATGTACGAAGACTGAAAGGGATTCTCCAGCGCGTAGATCCGTCTATTCATGTGGAGGCGCTTTTCAAGCCAGGTTATTCACTTGTGGATTGCACAAGTGACCTAGACACTCTCACTCAAGATTACACCAAAAATGATGCTGTAATAATATACGGTGGTTCTAACTCTCCAACAACTGATGAAATTAATAGGCATATCCAGATAGTTAGAAATGTGGCTGAAAGGACAAATATCATACAATACGAAATACCATTCACCTACCAGGAACGCTCCCTTGATGATAAAATTAGTAAAGTCAACTTGCACATGCGCTCCCTCATTCAGGTAATGAATCATGCTAGAGTACACTACCGTTGCTACAAACCTCCAACCTACCATTATGTGAGACATGGACGACACTTGAATTATGAAGGTAAATTTCAACTTTGTAAAAATATGCATATCATGTTGATGAAACTTTCCGGAGTAGGTGAATGTGTAGCACCTCGTCGTGTTAAATATAATAAATCCTACATCCGATCTAATGTTAATTATAAACGTAGTCATAATGGAACTAATCTTGGTGTTAGTAGCTCTAAAATTACTAATCATAATGGTAACTATAATAATTCTAGAAATCGAAGTAGTAACCTGAATAATACTAAAAATGTTCATGTTAATAGGAATTCTGCTCTGTGTGGGGATACCTCTTATAAACCTCATCCATCCAATTACAGGAACGTTTTCCCTCATACTCCTAGTATCCAAAATGGCATCACTACTGTCAAAATGTCTGTGGTTCCTTCAGCTCCTGCACTAACTGGAACAGGCCAGTTTCACCCACAGCGCCTAAACCAGAATGTGCAAAATACAGTCTCTGCACAGCCTACATATCCTGTCACACCAGCACACCTACCTATGCATCCTGTATTATCAGACCTCCAAACTTATCTAAGCCAACCTCCACCTACGATTCACCAGCTTTCTTTTCCATATACCCAATCTCATCCTAATATCCCAGTTTTGCCAGCCAATTCCATCCCACATCCCCAGAATACCTATCCTTTTCATTACTAAGCCACGAAAACCCTCTTTCTGAGGCTGAACGGCACCCTCCTTTAGCTAATACTAAATCATATCATACCATCACTAGTGTTGGCCTGAGAATATTCTCAATGCGCATAATCTGAGAATATTCGCGAATATTCGCGAATATTCTCAAATGCCTGGAGAATATTCTCTCAAAAAAATAAAAATCATGACTTTTTTCAAAAAATTTGAAGTTTTTTCTACAATTTTCCACAATTTACAAGTTTTACATCTACTTTTCTTTATAAATTTCCAATTTTCCTTAATAATTTGAATCCTTTTCAATGGAAATTTGGAAAGTTTCCGATTATCTCTAAACTAAGCAATAATGTTCTAATTTTTTGAAAAGAATCTGCGGAATATGCGCAAGAATATGCGCATATTCTTGCGCATGCGCAAGCAAAAAAAGAATATTCGCGAATTTGCCCAACACTAACCATCACAAAGTCATCCCTTTCTACCCTGAAATCCAATCCCCCCCACACACCAAAGTTTAATCTGAATGTAATTACGCAGAATGTGCAGTCAATGTCTGGCAAGGTGCATCTACTCAGCCATACTCTGAAATGTAACAGTGTCCATATAGCATGCATTACAGAACACTGGATATCTGCTGAGAACATCCCATTTGTGCACATTGGTGATTACCAGGTTGTATCATATTTCTGTAGGAAAATAAAGAGGGGTGGTGGTACATGTATCCTAATATCAAATCATTTGAAACTTGTATTTAAAAACAGAGGGGATATCACTTGTATATCACAGGAGGGGGACTTTGAGGTTGCAGCTATGACATCCATCATGGGAAAATTGAATGTTATCTCTCTATATAGGCCACCACAAGGTAACATAGATGTATTTTTCAAAAAGCTAGAAACTGTGATGACAATTGTATCCAAAAATGGTTTTCTCAACATTATAGGTGGTGATTTCAACATAAACACACTATCAAATAGCCAAGCTGCAACAACATTTCGGGATTTATGCTCTTGTTATAAAATGAACTTACTATGCAACAAACCTACAAGATCTAAAACTTGTTTGGACAATTTTCTGAGTAATATAGATGCCCCTTTTGGAATTGAAGTATGTAAAACACATATCTCAGATCATGAGGGAGTAATGTTCATGCTCAATATCTCTGAACAGGTACAAGAAGTAAATTATTTAAAACCTCAACAAAGATTAATAAATGATACCACTAGGGGAACTTTTCTCAGGTTACTTGAGGGAGAAAACTGGAGTAACTGCTGGAGTGAAACAGATACCATTAATTCAGCTTTTCAGAGTTTCCTAAATGTGTTCTTATCACACTATAATTTGTCATTCCCATTTGGTATAGTGAAAAGGAAACAAAAAAATTTTATAAAATTCCCCCTACCAACCAAAATTGAAATAAAAACTGTTAAGCAAAATTTAATGGACCTACATAGCATGAAGAAGACTTTTGACTCTCCATACCTGAAAGAAAAATATAAAATAACTAAACAAAAATATAAAACTTTGATTGAAAATGCAAAAAAATCTGCAAATGATAGAAAACTCCAAAATGCCAAAAACTTGAACAAAACATCCTGGGAACTTATCAAAACAAAAACAAAACATAACTGTATAGATTATATAATGGACCAAAACCGTATGGTAACCAATCCACTGGAAATTGCCTCTACCTTAAATAAATTCTTTTGTAATTTACCAAAGGTTGAAAACTTGAAAGATGATGAAAATCCCTTGAATAATTTAAACCCATCCAATAATTCCACATTCTTCATTGCACCAACAAATTCAGTTGAGGTTGTGAATGTAATTCACTCACTCAAAAATTCCTATTCAAAAGACTACCATGGGCTTGATACCTATATACTGAAAATAGCAGCGCCATACATTGCTGAACCATTAGCCAGCCTCTTCAACATGTCTGTTCAGGAAGGAGCCTTCCCTGATATCCTTAAGGTCAATATTGTGACACCTGTGTTCAAAAAGGGGGAAAGAAGTGCCATGAATAATTACAGACCCATATCTATAACATCAGTGTTTTCCAAAGTTCTAGAAAGCTTATTTTATAAACGTATATCTAAATTTTTCAGCGATAATAATCTGTTACACAGCTCTCAATTTGGATTTTGCAAAAATAAAAATACAACAGGTGCCATTTACCAACTTATTCACAATATCTTGGAAAATCTCCACAGCAAAAATGACATTATAGGGATTTTTTGTGATCTTTCAAAAGCATTTGATATGATTAATCATGAAATATTGCTAGGTAAACTAGAAAAGTATGGCATTAGAGGGGTGGCTTTGGACTGGACCACATCCTTTCTCAAAAATAGAACTCAAATTGTTAAGATAGAAGATATAAATGGAGAATACCATTTCTCTGATCAATATCCAGTTGAGCAAGGAGTTCCACAGGGGTCAATATTAGGACCTTTGTTCTTTATCTATTATGTTAATGACCTTCCAAAAAATGTAAGGAGTAATCTGATCCTATTCGCAGATGACACTACAGCACTGATTCCTATGAATATGGGTATCTCAGTACAGCAGGTAGTGGATGATTTGGTAGAGTGGTTCAGAATAAATAAAATGAAATTAAATGTTGAGAAAACAAACCTGATATATTTTGGTCACAGCTCACAAAATTTAAATTTGGCACTGCCAATTACTAAAGTTGAAAGTCTAAAATTTTTAGGAGTATACATCAACTCCACTCTTACTTGGACTGATCACATAGACTATTTAGCTGGGAAGCTATCATCAATAAATTATCTCCTTTGGCAATTAAAAGGTGTCACCAATGTGCAAACATTAAAAATGGCATATTATGGAATGTTCCAGTCTAATATGTCATATGGCTTAGTGTTTTGGGGCGGTAATGTCAGTCTTATGCAGAGAATTTTTGTAATACAAAAACGAGCAATAAGAATCATCTATCGAATGCAAGTCACAGAATCATGCAAGACTATCTTTCTTTCAAATGAAATTTTAACCCTACCCTGCTTATACATATATCTGATATCCCAAATTGTGAAGAAAGGCATAGTGAAATTACATACCCCTCAACACAGTCATTATACTAGAAATAGCCAACAACTACATAGCACACAATTCAGGACTAAATTTCACCAAGTTAGTATAGACTTCATGGCTGCAAAAATTTATAACAAAATCCCAACTGAAATTAAAATTATCAATTGCACAAAATTATTTTCTAAAACTCTGAAAAAATGGCTACTAAAAAAAACATTTTATTCAATAGATGAGTATATGTACACTGTTACATAACTGAGTACATTAGCAACTGAACTTTCAGCAACTACTTGTAATTTTGATTTATCATCTAGCGTCATTGTTTCTTTTTTTATTTTTATGTATAACCGATAATTTTTGGATGTTATGTGGTAAATAATTCTAAGAATTTTTATAAATGTACATGAAATCTCACTTTTTTTATAATGTATTGTTTTCTGATTCATGTAATTATGTTGTTTTTTTTTCTTTTTTATTTATTTCTTATTTGGTTTCTATTATTTTCATTGAATGCGTCTATTTGGATATCTGTGCTGATCCTATGCCTGTATGGTGCTATACATGGCGCATTTATTTCATTTTATTTCATGTTATTTAATTTCATTATTCATTCTTTTATGTATTGATTATTTCCTATGTTAGTACATAAGTCGACTTTGTAAATGCAGCAACGCTGTCTATTGCAAAAAATAAAGTTGATTTGATTTGATTTGATTTGATAATTCTGTGACTAAATGATCACTGTTTTATAAAAATATCAATTTTGTGCCAAAATGTTACTTTCGTGGCAAATAATTCTACTCTCTTCTACATACAAAAAAAATGATAATTTTGAGCCTAGATCCTTATTTTTTTCCTACAAATACATAATTATACTCATAGTTATAGTTCCAAAATGATAATTTTAGTTTTCTAAAATTATTACTTATTTTTCACCAAAATATAAAAATATTAATTTCAAGTCAAAAAGCTAATTTTGACTTGAAAATGCTATTGCCTTTTTTCTGCCAAAAATTATGATTTTCTGACAAATTTTTTTTTCTCAGCCAAAGGTAAATTCGTTAACAAAAAACTTGATCGTTTTTCTGCTACAGAAAGCTTTTTTTTCTGTCAAAAATATGCCATCTTTTTTTATCAAAAAATAGGTCAAAATCATGGTTATCAATTCTTTTTTAATAAAGTTGTATTCTTACGCTAAGGTTATAAATTCATTTCAAATCACAGATGAAGACAAGACAAACGACAGATCTCTATTGTGATAAGTACATAGCAAGTATACATAGTGGGTGTTGATGTTTCCGGAAACTGTTATCATAGTGTAAAGTACGAAAGAAACTCACTCAATAGGAAGTACATACATAGGTAGAGGTACTGTACAATGTACATGTAGCAAACACATCGCAATCATTTCGGGATTAGTGTTCTTTAGGTCACTTTTAAGGCTATCTCCTTACCTATTCGACTTAAATAATTCATTTTTATAAACGTGTTTTACTGTCAGTTCGGTTGTGATCACAATGATGTCTAAAAGTATTCAAATTCAACGGTAGTATTTGTAGATATACGAGTAGATGTTTTCATTTTTGAAAAATAAAAGCACAAGAAATTGTGGAAAACATTAAAGCACGATATGGAAACCGGTGCCTATATTTTAAGGATAATTTTATCGATGTGCTGCATTAGCCAGGTACGTACCAATTACCATATTTTCCTGAATACCTTACGTATTTGTAATTTTTGTTTTGAAAAATGCAAGATTTTCTAATAATTTACAATGTGTGTGTGTGTGTTTTTTTCCAAATGATACAATTTCCAAGTCAACATTTTTCAGATTTACTCTACTACGAAATACCCACGCTTTACTTTTCGTTGCAAAAATGGACAGTACATCAGGAGCGAATATTTTTGTGACGGGTTCAGCGACTGCAACGATGAAAGTGACGATCCAAGTTTATGCAATACCTGGAATTGCGGAGAGGGGAAATTTTCATGTAGTTCAAATTCAACCACAGAGGAGTCTTGCAAGAACGCTGAACTTTTGTGTAATACACATAAAGACTGCCCCGATGGCTACGATGAAAGTAACTGCGGTAGGTCAATTTACCCAACACGTCTTACAAGGCATCTATTTTATTTGGGGCTTAATTCATTTATTTTACAAGTTTATTTTACGCAGGAGATGAAATAAACGTCGAGAACTGCGACCTATACGATGGGAAGTTTTTATGCCTAGATAAAACTAGATGTATCGGTCTAGAAAACGTTTGCGATGGTGTTATTAATTGTTTGGATGGTTCGGATGAGAACGAAAATTGCACCAAAATAGGTACATAGACATACGTATAAGATCGAAACAGACGAATACGTCGTTACTCTTCAACGAAAATTATTCTATTTTACTCGTGACTCATTTTACAGATTACGAATCGCTTGACAAATGCGCTCATTCCTATTTTCCTTCTCCGTTGGAGTCAGGCCCACTATGTTTTTGTGAGTCTGACGATGACCTATCAAATGACCTATGCCAAGGTGAATAAATCCAATCGCACTTGCAGTTTTAGATTAAGTACATTAGACACGAGCAATCTTCAAATGAAAAGTACGTACATATCTGCAGGAAATTTACTTAAGGTACCTATGATTTATTTTTTAGGAATGAGAGATTGTACATTCGAAAATCAGAAACAATGCACCCAACGATGCTCGCAATATAAAAATAGAGTATTGTGTTCGTGCCACGAAGATTACATCGCAGTACCTGTTGGAAAGGGCTTCAGATGCCAAAGCAGAGGTATCTAAATCTTTTACAATTCAATCATAGCTACGCTCAGCATCTTGAGCTATAATCAGAAAATTAAGACCCCGCCGCTCCAAGCTTGTGTACTCAAATGCAGGTTTTTTTTAACAGATCATCAAGGACCGATGTTGATTTATTCGACAGCTACACACATAAAATCTCTGAATACGACTTCGAAAAAACTCACAGTGCTTAAAAAAAATATACAAAGTAGAATTTTGGCAGCTGCTGCAGATTCCATTTACTACACTACCTACAAAGACGACAGCAAAAGTATTTTCTCACTTTCAAGCGATGGAAGTACAAAACAAATAGTCAACTCCAGTGAGTACCTTTAAAGGAAGTAGCCCAGTAAGCAATTTATAATTTTTCTTTCGACCCGGATTCACATTCTTATCATTTGTACTACTTACACAAAGTTCGGTGTAATTGGAAGAATCAAGGCTCATATAGGTGCTCAATTTTTTCCAAAAAAAAAAAATGTAGCTTTTGTAACCAAAAAAGCTACAAAACGTGAGCAAAACATTTTAATGCAGAGGAAAATCAACAATTTCTGCAAACAGCAGAGCTCTTCGGTATTAAATTGACAAAAAAAAAGAACACTTGGTCGCAATTTTTGCCAAAAAACTCAGAATAGGTAGGTACTGAGTTATGACAGTTTTTAGCGAAAAAGTGAGAAGTTTTGATAATTTTTGGCAAAAAGAGCACATTTTGGCAATTTCTGGCAAAATAGAGAGATTTTAGCAACACAAAAACAATTGGACTTTTTGATACTTTCCAGAAAGTGAAACGTTATAAATTCCAGCAAAAGTTATGACTTTTTTTTAACAATTTCTGGCCAAAAAAAGAAACTTTTTTTCAAAATTTTCAGTAAAAAAAATAAGAATTTGTTGCAACTTTTGGTGAAAAAGTTACAGCTTTGGATGATTTTTGATAAAAAGCAAAACTTTGCAGACAATTGAAAAAAAAAATTTTTGAGAAAAAAGTGAGAATTTCTAGCAGTTTTTGAGCAACTTCTGTCAAAAATAATTGAGACTTCTGACTGATTTTTGGTAAAAAAAGGGAGACCTTTTGACAATTCTCTTCTTCTGGGTGCCATATCATCCCTCCGGAGGTAGGGCCCTATCGTGATTATGATGCAACATTCACTGTTTTACGTGACCCGATACACCAGCTCTCTCCAACTGTCCCAGTTTAGGGCAGTCCTGACACATGCTGGGAAGCTGCGCCCAATGGCCTTACAAATGGAGTCTGTCCATCTCTTGGGGGAGCATCCACGCCCTCTTGTTCCCTCTACCTTGCCTTGGATGAACAGGGACTCCATCTCATCAGCCCTCATGACATGCACAATGAATTTGAGGATTCTACTGAGAACCACTGCAGACAGCCTTTTCTGGACACCGATTTGCCCCAGGACAGAAACATTGGTCCTTTTCTCCATCCATGGGATCCAGAGCATTCTTCTCCAACACAACATCTCGAGCACGTCAATTTTTCTTCTGTCTCCTTCGCATACTGTCCAGGTTTCTGATGCATAGAGAAACACAAAGAAACCCGGAGCGTTTACAAGCCTTTTCTTCAGGGTCTTGCTCACTGCTGCATCTAACCAAATCTTCTTTAGGTGAGACATAGTGCTTCTCATGATTTGCACTCAATGTCTTATCTCGGCTTCACTTACAAATTGGTTCACCACTTTGATTCCCTCAATTTCCTAGATCTCAGGCGAGTTATTCTCCTGTCAATTCACAATCATACTCTTCGTCTTTGCGCAACTCCATTTGAAATATGTTTAGCGTTTTTGTTGCAATAATAGCGCGATCTGAACGGCCTGCTTTGAAACTAACTCTTATCATAAATGCTCTGATTGGTTGGTTTATAACTGGTTCAAATCTTGCCCGTCAGTGAGATTTGAATCAGCAAATCAGATGCTTGTGGTAGAATTTAGTTTCCCTCCAGGCCACTAGGAGGATAAAACACCATTTTTCGATGGAGTTGCCAGTATTGCCAGTTGATAGTATTTGCTTGAGGCAATGAGGGTTCTGTCATCAGCATAACAGAGGTTTGACATTCATACACCTCCAATCAACACTCCTCCCTGCCATTTGCCTGAGCCATCATCATCAGTGCTTTCTGATACTACTCATAGTAGCTGTAGAGTTTCACGAATTATGTATTCTCCATATAGATTAAACAGGAGTGGGGACAGAATGCAGCCCTGTCATACTCCTCTCTCTGGGTGGAATTTCTCCAATGTTGTTTCTCTGTTAATTCAAATATTTGCCATGCTCCCCTTGTACAGTTGTTTTATCAGCCACACCAGATGTATTAGGGCATCCCTCTTGAGTAAAATTCTCCACAGTTTTTGCCATTGCGCGCAGTCAAACGCTTTCTTGTAATCTACAAAACACATCACTGTACGCACATTGTATTTGCCTCCTTTCTCAATCAGCAATCTGAGATTGAGGATCTGCTCCCTAGTTCCCCTTCCTTTCACAAATCCTGCTAGTTCTGGAAGGATTTGGCTGTGCATGAGTGAGTATAACTTGTCGTACACAATCTTCAAAAGAAAAATCGAGACTTCTGACTGATTTTTGGTAAAAAGTGAGACCTTTTGACAATTCTACTGGGCAAAAAAAATAAGGCATAAGGTATTTGGAAATTTTTGATACAACAGAGAAAATTTTTGGGAAAGTGTAACACTTCAAAAATTTCAGTTAAAAGTATAGATGTTTTGAGCGGAATGAGATCTTTTCAACATTTTTTGGTAAAAAACCAGACTTTTGTCAATTTTTGGTAAAAAAAAAACATAAGGTACTCAATTTTAGAAGAATAGGAGATTTTTAAACATTTTTGGAAAAAAGCGACCTTTTGAACATTTTTTAAAAAATGACAAAATGTGAAAATTTTAGGCACTTTTCAGCAAATTTTTACAGTGGGCAGAGTTTTGCTATTTTTGGTCCAAAATAACACTCTGTCAATTTTAGCAGAAGGCAGGTCTTTTTAGCAATTTTTAGCAAAAAAAAAACATATTTTTTTGGCAGTTACCTATCAGTAAAAAGGGAGACCAATTTTATTAAAAGGAACTTCTTGATAATTTCTGGCAGAAAAATTGTACTTTTGGGCAATTTTTGCAAAAAGTAAGATTTTTTGTAATTTTTTGCAAAAATTTGGTAAGAAAAAAGGAAATGACTGAAGAAAATTTTTGGGATTTTGGCGAATATTTATTAAATTTTAATTTATAAAAAATTGAAAAGGACACGATCAAATAAAGTTTCCTTTGACAAAAATTGTTCAGAGACCACCCCTTGAATCCAGAACAATCGCAATTAGACCATTTTGTAGCCTTCAGCATGATTTCACTTTGTTCCAGAAATTTCAAAAATTGATCTATAGCCTATGCTCTAAACTGTTTTTAATGAGGTTGTGTTCCAGTCAAACAGTGATATGGACACATTGGACGATATCAAGAGAGAAAACCCGCACATGGTATGCCATGTTTTAAAATTTGATTTCTTTTATTATTTTCTGGAATTCACGAATTGGTCAAAAATTCACTTTTGAACTGAAACCCTAGGAATTTCACTACAATCACCCAATAAAGGTGTCCAATAAGCATAAATAAAGTCGCGTGATCATTACAATTTTTACCCTGAACATGAATGTCCAAAAATTGGTAGGTATCTATAGTTTTCGAAGAAAGTGCGGGTGGAGGAGGTTTCACACTGGATTTTGATTGAAAAAAAAATGATGAAAAGGTTGGAGAATCTTCATAGGACAGATTCTAAAAATTTGCCAAAAATCGAAAAGATGAACTTCGGCACCTAAATTTTGGTTACGGAGGTTTTAGGCATGCTCTTTCAGTCTAGCTTTATGTCTGTCGTTCAGTTCGGAGATGGTTTGGATGGCGACATAACCGCGATACCGATTCTTTTTCAGGTTCGCCCATCATTTCAATTGATGTTGATTACATTACTGGTAATGTATACTTCACTACCAACGGATCTTTATCAATTTGTTCAAAAAATGGCGAATTCTGCAGGATGCTCATACGATGCAATGTATCTCACGTAACATTAACACCAAAATTAGGGTACGTTTCGTGAAATATCCATTGTCAATTTTTGAATTTTTTCTTTCGATTTTCGCACATTTTTACTAACACCGACCATTGATTTGATTTACGCCTTCAGATGGATGTATTACATCAAAGCAGCCGGCAAACCAGGAGAACGGCTAATAATGAGATCTAATATGGATGGATCTTATGAAACGGTCTTTATAGATGGAACCTTCAGTCACAGTTTAAGGATCGTAGCAGATGAATCATTCGAAAGATTATATTGGCTGGAAGCTGAAAATAATCAAGTATTTTCAATTTCTTTACAAGAAGATGCTCATAAAATCGAAGTAAGTTTTGGGCTACGTTCACACACTGTGAAGTAAATAAAGGTAAGGCACAACCTATTTAATCACGCTGTGCATCATCTCTTTCCAGCATACTCTTATCAATTTTGGCCACGATTTGAACACTTTGTCAATACTGAGGGTATTAGATGGGATCATATATTACACCCTACGGCGCGATAATAAAATTTACTTGATGGAAAACGTCGAACGTTTTGTGAGCACGTATTTTAGTGCAAAGATAGATAAAAAGTCATCCCCGGAACTATATATGAACCAACTAGGCATAGCGGATTTAAATGCAACACTCTATACGGATGAATATGCGACTATCTCTATCCGAGACTTCCAACTGTACAATTCCATTCGACAGATCTCTGCGAAGGTGAGCTGACTAAAAACCTTATCCATGTACAAATAATATAGGTATACCTTCGTCATCATCGCTCCAAAAATAATTCAACAATTTATGTTTTCATCCAACAGGCCAAAAACCCTTGCAGATCATCACCGTGTTCCAATTTATGCTTGATATACCCTACACTTTCATTTGCCAGTTCTTTGGATAAACTTGGTTATAATTGCATCGATATCTCTTCAAATGATAATCACCAGTGCGAGGAATCGGATTCGATTGGCAGTCTTCCAACAGAAGATACTTCTTTTCCGCTCGTACAGTGTTTGGTCGCTGTGATTGTTCCAATGACAGTATTAGGAGCAGCGATTTTCATCTACTGTAGATATCGTAGAGCAAAGATTATCCCGAACCCATCACAAGATGAACGAATTATTCCTAATGATGATAATATTATCGAAAGCGAATTTTAATCAGGGAAGTAAATTTGTTCAGTACTTGTACCACGTGCTGGGTGCTGCATCTCTTTGTGGAAGAAATTTCACAGATAATTACACCATACACCTGCAATTGTGATGTTGTTGGACTTTATGATGATTGCTGTTGGTGCGAGTGGTGAATTTCAAATAGAAACGATTACCTAATGCCGAAGCATTATTCGACCTGTCAAAAACTTATGTTACCAACCTACAAAGTGTAAGGAGCTGAGGACCTTGATTGTAGGTATCTAAGTGAATCATCATTATTCATCCATAATGATTCGATGGGTTACTTCGTCATGTTTATGGTGTATATTCGAACCAAATTCGTATATTGAAACATAGATAATGTTGTAAGCAATTTGATAAACCCCTATGTATCTCACTTAGGCAGTTAGGCCTATCATTTTCAAAAAACTTGATTCATTATTATTTTCAATTATAATTTTTTAATATCCATGACAATTCATTTCATAAATTGGGTATAAAACTGACCAATGTGTATGGCAAACAGGAAAACATACAAAATCATACAAAATCATCACTGGAGAGGTGACGATAGAGGGGGAAGGACAAAAATTTATTCAAATCAATTTTTTGCACAATAATTTTTTCTATTTTTCAAAAATACTTGGATACAAAAAATATGAAAAAATTCAGACCCTTCCAAAAAAAAAAAAAAAAAAAAAAAAAATGACTGAAGGAAAACTGTGGAGTGTAGTAAAAAAAGCAGGACTTTCAGACAATTTGGAGGAAAACGAGGGGCTTTTTTTGCAGCAATTTTATCAACAAAATAGAGCTTTTGGCAACATTCACAAAAAAAAGAACTTTTGAAAATTTTCACGAAAAAATAAGAACGTTTTCTAAAAGTTTTACAAAAAAAAGACTTGTAATTTTTTATTTCCAAAAAATACCACCTTGTAAAATTTTTGACCAAAAAGCAGGACTTTCGACAATTTTGGAAAATTCAGGATTCATCAGATAACTCAAAAACCCACTGTATACTTTTCACCAAAAAAAATAAGATTCCTCCAGATCTCATCCTCAACTTCAAAGGACACTCTTTAGAATTCAAAACCACAACTAAATTTCTTGGCTTAACTTTTGATAGAAAACTAAATTGGACTCCTCATTTTCTAAAAGTAAAATCAGATATCATGAAACGCCTAAATTTGTTGAAAATAATCAAAAACACCAAGTATAAACCATCTCGCAAACTCCTACTTCACTTGTATAAATCTCTAATTCGCAGTAAAATTGAGTATGGAAGCCCATGTTTTGCAAATATCTCAAATAAAACTTCAAATATCCTAAAAACAATTCAAAATTCAGCCCTAAGGATCTGTTTAGGAGCCCTCTATTCCTCTCCAATAGATAGCCTATATTGTGAAGCAGCAGAATTACCCCCAGATTTCAGAAGAACTCTCATAACAAACAAATTCATCTCAAATGCATCCACCAACCCTTCCCATCCACTCCAAAACTCAATTAACCCACCTAACCCCCAACATTTTGATCATATAGAAGGACCCATTTCTAATTTCATCACAATGTTGAATGATCTGCAAATCAATCCCAAAACTCTCATCCAAAAACCAATATTATACCCCCCTTGGCTTCTAAAACCTCCTCAAGTCAACCTACAGCTTATTAACTACCCAAAAAATAGCCACTCTCCATTAGTAATAAAACAGAACTATCTTGAACTTTTATCAGAATACAAAAAATTCAATCTTTGCTTTACAGATGGATCAAAAATACCAACACTTCACACAGGATATGCATACTCTATAAATGATAGAATTTCAAATTTTAAAATCCATAACTGTTCTTCAATCTACACTGCCGAACTCACAGCTATTTTCCACTGTCTCTGTGACATACTCACTTATGAATCAGAAAATAAGTCCTTCTTAATTCAAAGTGATTCCCTCAGCTCACTAACTGCTATCCAAAATCTTTTTTCCGATCACCTTCTAATTCAAAATATTCATAAAACTCTATTTGACTTACAAAATTCAAACTTCTTCATACAGTTTATGTATGTACCCAGCCACGTTGGAATCTTAGGAAATGAAATTGTAGATCATCATCATCGAGTCGTATAACCGCTCGTGGTGGTATCGCGTACAAATCAACGCGTACCCTTATGCCGAATTGGGTATTTGGGCTAACATCCTTTATGTTGGTGTTGCCTCTATCGCGTTGATGACGTATCTCATGGGAATGCAAAATCTGCCACCATCCTTTCTCCCCTTATATTTATCACAGCTGACGACCTCAAATCGATCTTCACCCAAAGCACACTCAAGAAATGGCAAAACTTTTGGTCCCTCCAAACCACAAACAAGCTCTTTCAACATAAAAAATTAGTCCATCCTTGGAAAAACCTCTCCCACTTAAACAGACTTGAAGAAATCATTATAACCAGACTGAGAATTGGCCACACAAAAATCACACATAACCACCTCTATGAAAAGGCCTCAAAACCCACATGTCAATTCTGCCTCTCAGAACTTATATCTGTCCAACACTTACTATTTCAATGTCCCTCCTTACATCAGCACAGACTGTCCCTACAAATAGATGAAAGATCCCTATTCATACCAGACGACCCTTCCGAAATTAAAAAATTCTTAGACCTAATTAAAAAACTTGACCTTACCAACTCGATTTAAATCTAATACGACGGGTGTAATAATCAAGTAATTACAAACACCCAAAAAAAAAAAAAAAAAAAAAAAAAAAAACTCGACGAAAAACAAGATTTTTTACAATTTTGTCAAACTTTTGACAATTTTGGCAAAAAACTACCTCCTTTTGACAATTTTTGCAAAATTAATAAGAACTATTCCAGGAAACTTGGAGAAATACATATAAGACTTTTTGACAATTTCGGCAAGAAACAGGATTTTTTCAATTTTTTCAAAAAAACAGAATTTTTCACAATTTTAGTTGAATTTTTTTTTTAGTTTTGGCGGGGTAGACACGAATTTTGGAGTAAATTTGGCAAAAAGGAGAGCGATAATGAGATACATAAATCTTTGTCCAATTTTCGCCAAAAGATCATAATTTTTTGGCAATGTTGCAAAAAACAAAACTTTTCTTCAAATTTTAACAAAAAATGATCTTTTTTGCAATTTTACAAAATAGGAAAAAACGAACGTATCTGACAAATTTGATTAAAAAAACGAGACGATTTTGCAATTCTGTCAAAAAAAACGAAATATTTTTTTAATTGAGGCATATCCGATTTTTTTTCACAATTTTGACAAGAAAATAAAACTTCTACGAGTATGAGATTTTGACCAAAAAAGCAGGGTTTCTTTTATCAAATTTTGGCAAAAAAGCATGATTCTCCGACAATTGAGGGGTTCCATGGAAAAGGGGCCTTTGTCATTTTTTTTAGTTTTTCTAATTTTTACAATTCTGAATAATATTTTTATGATTTTTTGACAACTTTTGCAAAACCAAAACGTAGGGTTTCTTGCGATTTCGAGAAAACATGGTAAGCCTTTACAGCAATTTGAAAAAAACAGGATTTTTTTCACTTTTAAAATAAATAAAAAAACAGGAAAACTTGTTGATAATTTCATTAAAGAAAAACCAGGACTTAGATTTATTACCCGTGTACCCAATTTTGACCAAAAAACCTGACTTTTTTTTGTCAATTTTGAAAAAAAAGCACGACTTTCACCAACTGTATCAATGTAAGGCTTCTTAGAAAATTCTACCAAAAAAGTAGGGCTTTTCAATATTTTCCCAGTAATTTAGGGGGGGGGGAGGGAAATCAGGGATTTCATTGACAATTTTATGTAAAATAGTACGATTTATAAAAAAAAGTGTTGACAGGGTGGGCAAAAAGGCAGATCTCTTTTTGACACTGGTGGTAAAAAAAATTGAAATCTTTTACAAATGGCACCGTCCTTTTTTGTGATTAAAAAAAAATTACTTTGGCAAAAACAGCAGGAATTTCGGCAACTTTCACAAAAAAAACAGGACTTTCGATAATTTTGAAAAAAAAAGTTGAACTTTATTTTGTAAAAATAAAAAATAGTATAACAACAGGAGAAATCGCCACGAAAGTGGGAGAAAGCAGGATCAGCAGGTAGATAGAACCTCTTGTAAATAATTAATTCACTTACCCACCTGCATATTCTGTTACGTGCTCATCTTTACAAGCATATCCCATTGCTCTGAAAGAGATAAGGTACGTTCCTATACGATCATCTGAAAAAAACACAAACACCTGTGGATTAGTTCTAATTCCAACGCTGTTCCCAATTCTTCAAAACCTCTCAAACTACATTATAAGAAATCTTACAAAAGAAAAATGAAAAAATGCAAGTCTACAAATGTGTCAATGCTTGCTTACACAAGGATTCCAAAGCAAATTTTGAATCAAGTTTACTCCTTAAATTATGAAGATGGGCAATTTGTCACGATAACATTTTTTCTTTACCTACTCGAGTACTAGATATGGGTTATGGACATCATTTAAATGATTCAAATATTTCCTTATTTTTGATGATTTTTTCAACATTAGTAATTTTTGAATTTTGCGAAGCACATGACTGCCTCTTTCAATTCATATGATAGAAAACCAGACATAACGTTTTTTGTTCGTCTCTTCGAGTACAATCTACAGTTAAATTTTGTCAGACGATTTGTGGAACACCCTGTAGCGTAATACCCAAACACAGACATTCGATAATTGCTCCAGAAATAATTCGAAATTTTCAAATTCATTCCGAAAAATTCCTATAATTACATATGAACAATACGTAATAATCTAGTCACGAGCATCAAGCGAGTACCTATGCGATGAGTCATTGGTTTTTCTGTAATGTGGAGATAAAATAGTCTACATCTGCACGCAGCACAGATTCATTTATGAAGCATATTTGCCGGCGTTAATTCGAAACATACTTAAGTACTCTTGTTCGCGTCAATTCGTCTGTTTCGTTTATCAATATTTTACATAATTGTTACTTGTTTTTTCTATACTGATAAGCTCATCAAGTACATACTCGTAGTCTCGTACCTATTTCCGCACTTTATTTCAAGTTGAAGTTTCTCCATCTCCCCTTACATGAGCTGCTGTAAGTAAGCGTATATCTAATCGTAATTTATCATTTCATTCGTTTATCAATTATGTACAATTTCATCATTAACATAAACTTTGAATAATTTACATGCAGTATACGAGCGAATGTTCTGAGATTGAAGAAGAAGAGACATATCTACTTTTCAAAATTTTTCCCTCTTAAAATTCGGTAAAATTGGGGAAGTTGCAATATTCTCCTAAAATTGCCAAATTTTCAGTAAAGTAAATAAAATCAATGAAGATACAGTTTTTTTTAGGTTTGATGACATCTGAGTTTTTTACATTTCAACTTTTTGAACGAAATTATCAAACTTTCAACATCTTGATAAACAGCTAGGTAATTATTTTTAGTATCGATATTCGCAAATTACAATCACTATTAGAAATGACTTTTAGCATCATCTTTTGTACGGTGAATTTTCATGTCTAGTCTATGATCTAATTATAAAAAAATGATAACGAATGAGAGAATGAATTCAGAAGAAAAGATAGTTAGGTAAATTTTCGGGTTTCCGAGATTGTTATAATTAATGTATGCGTGAGAACACAACGAAAATTCCTTTATGAGTTCTACGATGAGATTTAAACTTGATTATCTAACAATAAATTACGATAAAAATGGCGAATTACGCGAAATGTGAAAATTTCAGATAAGATCACTAACTTCTCAGTACACACAATTCGATAAAAAATTTATATTTATATCTCACACACAAGAACAACTTACACAAGTACCTAACCTGAGCGATAAAATTTTCATATTACGAGTCATGAAAAACTGATAAACCTTTGTGAGATGTCTAATAAGCATCTACACTTAGCAATTTTTTGACTAATAAGGAAATGTTTTGATGAAATTTGTGGCCAGTGATTCACATACATATTTGTGTTTACAGCAGAAAACATTAAAATGAAGCAAATTCCAAAAGATAACATTGAGACGGAGCAAGACGTTCCTAAAGAAGCCATCAAAAGACAGCTGATAACGTTAATTCCAGGTACTTTATACTTTTTCAATTTACATAACTCGTGAGAATTTTTGTAACACCCAAAGTAGTTCTTTGATGCATCATTTAATTTTTTTTATTAGTTTGGGTACTTACACTATTTTTAATGAAAAAAAAAATGAGATATATAGTCGAACTATACGTACCTATATTCATAGTTTGGAATTGTGGCAAAAAATCATAAATGACTTGAGTGAAAATTTAAAAAAAAAAACATCGATTTCATTCCTGATTCCTCCCGGAAAAATGCCACCATATTTTTGGTGAGTTTGTCCAGCATATTCCAGTATAATAATTAACAAAATAACCTTATTTTTTTACAGTTAATATGAACGCACTGATGATGGGATGTGTCATAGGATGGCTCCCAGTCGCGATATATTTCATTAATGGTGACGGAGAGATCAGTTCATGCTCGGAATGTAATTTGATGGCAACATTTGGCCAACTTGGAAAGGTCGCATTCGCAATTCCTGGCGGAATGATTGTGGACAGATATGGCAGGAGGAAAGTTACCATTGGTATCGCGTTGTTGAATTTTTCAACTTGGATGGGCATATCGTTATGGACTACGCCAGTTGTGAATTACGTTGGACAGTAAGTAGAAGAGAAGCATCGACCAATATCTTTAGGAAATTTCACAAATTGAGAATTCACTGTATTGTGAGTTAAAAAATTGAGAGGAATGAAGACATTGAAAGCCAACTAAACTGGAAACGAGTGAGGGGTAAGGCTAGAGGTGATTCTTGATTTTTTTTATACCTATACCCCTGAAAAAATTCTTGATATTTTATGGCTCACACCTCCCAAAAAGAAATATTTTTCGAAAATTGTAGCCCCACAACTGAACATTAAGTTATACAGGAACCCTTTTGAAAGCTCAAAAAATTGGAAAATGAAATAAAAAAAACTATACTTAGTACTAAAAATATTCAATTCAAAAACACTCCAGATTTTCCTCTTTGGAAGAGGGGGGGGGAGCAAAGAGCTCGTACTAGATTTTTTCAAAAAAAAAAATAAAAAATAACTTTGATACAACCAAAATAATTTAAACCAAAACAGTTGGAAAACGTGAGAAAAACATTTTAATGCAGAAAAAATCACAAAACAATAAACTAGATCAAAATTTGAACAATTTTAGTAAAAAAAAAATATTTTTTTGAAATTATTATTGGCATAGTAGTTGAATTATTTCGCAACTTTTGGGTAAAAAAGTGAAAGTGAAAATTTCAACAAAAGGCATGCCTTTTTCGCAATTTTTAATAAAAATGGGAGACTTGGGCAATTTTTGGTATAAAGTAAAACTTGTGGATTTTTTGCAAAAACTGAAACTTTTCCGCGATTTTTAGCAAAAAAGTGAGATTTAATGACAATTTTTGATAAAAGAGGGACAACTTTGGGTCATTTTTGGCAAAAAAAAAGGAGACTTCAAAAATATCATCAAAAAAACACTTTTTGGCAATTATTGTCGAAATATTGAGTTTTTTTTTTTGTTTTTTGCAATGTTTGCCCAAAAAGTGAGACTCTTTCGTAATATCTCATTAAAAAAAAATAACAACAACAATAACTTTCCGGCGTAAAAAAGAATTTTTGGCACTTTCGATAAAATCAATTTTTAAACAGTTTTATCAAAAGGCAGGGCTTTTTGGCAATTTTTGGCAAGAATGCGAAACTTTTCGTCAATTTTTGAAATGAAGTGAATTTTTTTAGAAATTTTTTGCAAAAAAAAAGCTGAAATGATTAGATTAGTAAGCAATATTTGGCAAACGTTTTGGCAATTTTGATAAAAGGCGAAACTTTTAGCTATTTTTGATAGGAATCAAGAATTTGCTATTTTCTGCAATGTGCATCGCTTTTTAACAATTTTGAGGAAAAAAGTGAGGTATATTGTAAATTTTTTGGCAAGAAAGTGAAAACTATCGACATTTTTTGGCAAAAAGCAAGACTTTTACTCATTGACAACAAAAGAAGACTTTTTCCCAATTTAAAAATAAAGATTTTTTTTGGATATTTCTGACAAAAAACTAAACAGGTAGTTTTTAGCAAAAAGCAGTTTTTTTTTTTTTTAGCGATTATGAGCGAAAATATGAAGCTTATTGGAGGACATATTTTGGTAATAAAGTGACAATTATTTCCATTTTTTAGCAAGACTTTGAATATTCAGCAAAAGGAAATCTTGGTAATTGCTCAATGGTAAAAAAGTGAAACTTTTTGCAATTTTCTGGAAAAAAAGCAATAATTATATTGTTGAAGAAATTTTTGACAAAAAGCTAAGTAAGCAATTATAGCAGAAGGTAGAAGGCTTTTTAGGAATTTTGAGCAAAAAAATGAGGCTATTAGAAATTTTTGGTGAAAAAGTGAAAATTGTAGACAATTTTGGACAGTTTTACCAAAAGCAAGTCTTCTTTGTAATCACTTATTGGCGACCTTTTTGCAATTTTTTGAAATAAAAAAAAAAATCAGTTTCAGTAATTTTAGGCAAAAAGGCTAAACAGGCAACTTTAAGAGAAGGCAGATACTTTTTTCATCAATTTTTTACAAAAAGGTTAACAAACAATTTTACGTAACAAAAGTCATTTTTGGCAATTTTTGGTAAAAAAGAAAAACTTTAGTTTTGAAAAAAATGTAACTTTTTTGAATTTTTTTTGCAAACAAACGATATTTTTAAGCAATTTTTGGAATAAAATAAGACTTTCTCGGAATTTTGGCAAAAGGCTAAACTTTTTGCTGTTTTTGACAGTCATACGAATTACGATTACGAATCACGAATTGCGAGGTTGATAATATATTTATCAACCATTATTATGCTCGTCCAGTACTCAACTGAGTAAAGGACTTTTTTCTGGTCGAATCGTTCCTCGCGTAACGATACCTGGACTACCCCAATACTAGTATCGGGTAGTATACCTATCGTTGGAAGGCGCGAAGGTATTAAGGGTAGTTTAGCTGTAGCTAGCAGCTATCTACCTTGACATTGACAGAAAACGAGACTTTCATTTCAGCTAAAAACAGAGCTTTTAATCGTACCTTTGAAACTATAAGGAAGCCAGTTGGAAAAGAATAAACAAATATTGTATACTTTCTTTAATTACTTACTTACTTATCGATATTATTCACGATTTTCTCTTCTTTTTTCAAAAAGTAAGTCCAAGATTTAGAAACATTGAATTTTTGACAACTTTTTTAAAAAGCAACTTCAATAACCAAAATTTTGAAAAATTTACCAAAAGATACTTTTACGAGTAGTAACTTTAGTGACTTAGTTATACTTGAAAAGTATAATTGAACACGAGCCCTGCCCACATCAAAACAATGGAGAAAAAAAACCGTTCACAAGAACTTTTTCTGACTTCAAACACAATCTCCTCCAGTTTTTTCAAAACGTAATTTGTAACGAATCAAATTTTCAAAAATAGTGTACAATGCTTTAGCTTTAGTAACAATTTCAACACCACGTGAGAAAAAGTCTCTAAATATTTATTAAATTTTCAGATTCATTCTAGGAGCAAGTCAAGCCCTCACACAAGAAGCCTGCCTAATCATCATAGGCGAAACAGCATCTCCCAGCATACGAGGTCAGCTGAGCAGCGTGTACCAAATTTCCCTTTCAATCGGCGTAATCCTACCAGCAGTTTTCGGTATAATTTTACCCTCTTACACGATGATCAATTGGATAATAACGTTGTGTTCATTCATCACCCTTCTTTCGACGTATATCACATCCGAAACACCCAGTTACTTGATCAGTAAATCGAAATCAAATCAAGCCAGAATACACCTATCAAGACTACGACGAGGATACTCGTTCGAAAAAAGGAATACAGAATTCGAAAGCTTGCAAAAATACATAGAAGATGAAAAAGCACTAAAAAAACAACTAGACTGGTGGGAATTTCTGAAAATGAAAAGCACCTGGCAGCCATTACTGATATGCGTCTCGATTAAGTTCTTTACAGCCGGAACAGGAAGGAATTTATTTACCACTTTCGTTACGAATATATACACGTCGGATGAACTACCAAAAAAATATTATCCTTTGATCATGCAGATTATCATGCTCCTCATCAACGTGATTACCACTTTCTACATCGATAGATTTCCTCGCCGAACATTATTCGTATTTGGAGCAATTTCTATATCCGTTTCAAACGCCTTTTCCGCCATAATGAATTATTTTTACGTAACAAGCAACAATGCGATATTCAACTGGTTATTTTTGCTGGGAAATTTTTCATATTTGGTATTTTGTAATGGTACAGTGCAGCCTATCAACAGCATAATCAGAGCCGAGCTGTTCCCTCACGTCGTCAAAGGATTCGGAGGATCACTCAGTATCATAAGTCAGTCCATTTCCACCATCATTTCGTTCCAAATATATTACGTCATCGATGAATATTCACATTTGTACGCCTTATACGCAGTATTGACGCTATATTCGGTCATATTGTACATAATTGTGCACCTTTTCCTACCCGAGAGTCGTGGATCAACTCTGGCCGACATACAGTCAAAATTTCAAAAAAATTTGACACCATACGACGACGTGGCCGAATTTAAAATCAACGAAAGTTCCAACTGCAAGAGCGATTTGATCGATCTGTCCGATAATTTAGTTTAGCTGCAGTTCAATGGGGAAATATGGTCGCATTAAATCGCTTCATCGATGTCGTGATGAACAGAATGACGGTTGTTGCTCATCAATTTCGGTGAGAAAAGGACAACGAGACAAACCAGACGACGAAGAAGCACAAAGCATCACTGTGAAGTGAAATTCACATCGAGGATGTAGGCATTACTTTCATTTATGCCAGTGTCATTACAGTTTGGATAGAAACCAAGCACTTCTGTACATGAAATGACATTGTTTGAAATGAGGATAATTGACCAAAAATGGCCCATGGAATGTCTGGTGATTACTGCTCAACAAATGAAAAGAAGCCAACACCTGCCAGAGTTGAAATAGAAGTATTTTAAAAAAAAAAAAAAAAAAAAAAAAAAGAACTTTGACGTTGAAGAAAAAAACTGAAGCAAGGTGCATAAACGTACCACATCACTGATAGTATGTACTTCATTGATCTTTTGAGAGATTTGTTGCATCAATACTGTATGTATTAGTGATACAAAATAAATCATGACTTGACGATGTTTATTTGCTATTTGTTTTTCAATACTTTTCATTTTTTCACTCGTATCTTGAATGCATTTTGTATATTATTAAACGCTTGGTTTTTTTTGGAAAATGAATTTTTTTCCATCTATAGGTACCGCAAAATTACCCCAAAATAGTCATTTTTAATCATTGTTCTTCATAAAAAGCGATTCACTGTTCGAAAAAATCTTTTTTACAATTAGCTGGTTAATAGACAGATGTCAAATCACCGAGCTTTTTGCACGATTTTTCCCATGTTGTTTACGTGGTTAGACCTCGATGAGAGATGACGAATGATGCAAGCAATCGTTCGTGGGTCTACAGAAAAGCTTTTTGGAAATGAGATGAAAATAGACTAACTCTTCAAAAAAGAATTACACCCCGCCCTCTCCACGATTCCTAATGAACCTACTCCATGAACAAAAATTAAAAATTTCAGTAAGAAAATGTTATGATATCATGGTGGAATCCGCCCCTAAGAAAAACAACCTACCACTTCACCATTTATTGTATAAGACAATCTATGAAACAGCTAATGAGCCAAAAATTTGGGGGCTGACAAATCTTCCACACTCCAGAGTCAAGTTAGATTACTAAACTTATTTGAGGGATCTGTCCGCCCAAATTTTTGGCTCATTAGCTGTTTCATAGATTGTCTTATACAATAAATGGTGAAGTGGTAGGTTGTTTTTCTTAGGGGCGGATTCCACCATGATATCATAACATTTTCTTACTGAAATTTTTAATTTTTGTTCATGGAGTAGGTTCATTAGGAATCGTGGAGAGGGCGGGGTGTAATTCTTTTTTGAAGAGTTTTTTTGGAGGATATCAGTACTTTTTTTTCTATATTATTGTGATGAAGTGTTCAATCTAATAAATGAAAATAGCATTGGTGGCAGGAGCATGCAGAGAGTGGACAGATTACTGGACATTTGTCATTAAACTGACTGGAATAAAAACAGTGGGTTTTCAAGGGTGATGGGGGAAGGGGTTGAAAAATTCGCCGATCAGTAAAAAAAAGACTTTCAATTTTGTCAAATAAAATGACAAATAGCGAATATAAATTTCTAAAATGAAATGAGAGATGAAATGACAAGTTTACCAATAATTGATAAAAATACCTATTAAAAAATTATTATTTTCCTTTTTGAATTTTTTGAAGTTTCAAAATGGAATTTTTTAGTTTAGGAAAAGGATAGAAAAAATAGCTGAGTGATGCGAGTGAAAAAACGTTCAAAAATTCAAGAGGTGAAAAACAATGTGTTTTTCAGGTTCCATTTTTTGGCTTCAAAATTTTGGAATTTAAATGTCAACTTTTTAAAAATTTAAATTTTGAAAATGAGAACAAAACAAACCTGAACAAAGTAAAGCAAAACGTCATTTCAAGAAGTAAAAAAAAACATGTTTTTTCAGGTGAAAAAATGTATCTTGTTTGTTTTAAATAAATTTGCAATGCATAATGAAATTTTTTCCATGTTTACTTTTTTAAAAAAAACAAGGGCAAAAGAAAATTTGTACTTTAAGAAGTGAAAAACGTTTTTTTACAATGTATTTTTAAAAATTGAACATGTTAAATAAAAATCATATTGAAAAAATCAGCTTACAAAATTAAAAATTAAAAAAAAATTTTTGATTCTGATGGGGTTAGAACCGGAGTCTACTGCGTGGGGAGCGGAAGCTTAAATCATTCAGCCGCTTGGCTGCTCAACGTTTTAGCGCATTTCAACTGCATACAACGCCGCCAACACATGTTGTGCTTTAAATTTAACGGACATTTTGATATTGAACGTTTATGTGCAATAATAATTATTATTGCGCATAAATGAAAGCTCATATCAATTTGAAAATATTAAAAGGCACTTCCGTGGTATTTGAAGTATATGTGAACATAATTTCAACGTGATTGGGACTTTATTCGAAGCTGTAGCTTTGTCTAAAGAATCAAAAATGGCGAGAATTAGTATTATAAATTTACTGTTTCTTTAGACAAAGCTACAGCTTCGAATAGGGCACAAATCACGCTGAAATTTTGTTCAAATGTACTTTGAACATCGTAGATGTGCCTTTTGATGTACGTAGATCTATGCCAGCTTTGGTTTGATTGTACTTTGGATAAATACACTGCTCGTTTTTTCAAAATTTGTCATTTTTCAGCATCTTTAAACTCCACTCAAGCTTGATGTAATTGGGCTACAAAGCTCAATTTTTGCATGAACATCAAGTTTATGGTGGAGAAGTGCCTTTTGATATTTTGGGTCAATTTTGAAAATTTTTGGAGCCCAAAAAGGGGGGGTGCAGGGTCAATTTTCAAAAAATTTACAATTTTTTGCTTTTAGTCAGTAATGGTTGACAAATCAAAGCTATATTCCAAATTTCATCGAAATTGGTTCGGCCAATCCTTCTAACTTTAAGTGGAACTTGAAGAAGAATTTTACCCAAAATGACAAAAAACAGGGTACTTGAAACTTCGCGAATTTTCATCATACAAAAATTATTCTTATATATTCTGAAAGGTCTTTGAAAAATAAGAAAAACTGTATTTGCGTTTTTTTAAATAAACGCTTAGTTTTTGAGAAAATTACGTTTGAAAACTCCCGGAATTGCATTACGAAATAGTTACAGAATATAACTCCGTGTGCGTTGAGCCGCCTACGGTTGAACGCGTTTCATGACGCGCTTGAAACCGTGGGAGGGCGGGGGGGCAACGCTACCGCGTCGCCTGATATTCTAACCCTCAAAAAAGCGATTCTGTAAATCAAATCGGGGAAGTGAAATGTTTTGCGCGGAAAATAGGCTTACGGACGAGCTCTTGCTAAAAAAGCAATGTCCCCAGCGCTGGACCCGCTTATTTTTAGCCAAATTTTTGTAAAAAATGATGGCTATTGCGGTAGGCCCAACTTTGGATAAAAAGGTCAGGGATGAAAAATTTTGATAGTTCTCGACGTTTTGAGCTCAAACTAGACGATTCCCGGTGTGTCAGTTTTTATATATATATATATTTATTTATATATAAGTTTCAGCACGACCTTGATTTTTACATTTTATGACCTGGAACCTGTTCTAATTGATCAAATGAGGTCAAACTTGGGAAATGAGGTTCATTTAGGACCTAGAATAGACCCCCGAAGTTTCAAGGGTCAAAGTTGAAAATTACAGAAAGGTCATTTTTTTGGAGGGGCATAATATGACCCCAAATGAATGAAAATGGTCCAAATTCATACCATTGGTCAGTATCCCTATTGTGATCAACATATCCAAATTTCAGCTTCCTAGGTCATCCCCACTCCATTTTAGTTGGGAAAAACCACATTTTACCCCTATTTTTGACCCCCTCACCCCTAAAATTGAGCTAGGGGGTCCACATTCTCAGCATACAATAAGAGGGTGCCCCTTGAATGCTTTTTGCAGGATTCAACCTTCCAACCCCATTTGACCCCTCTCCAGGGTCAAAAAAGTGGATTTTTGCGTGTTTTTTCACGTTTAGCCAGACCTACAGCCCCTCCAAATTGACCTAGAGGGTCCAAATTTTCAAAGTACATTGGGAGGGTGTACCCGAAGTGCCTTTTGCCGGTTTCAACCTTCCAACCCCATTTGACCCCTCTCCAGGGTCAATAAAGTGGATTTTTTCATCGATTTTACGTGTTTTTTGAAAATTTTGACTTTTAGCCAAGCCTACAGCCCCTCCAAATTGACCTAAAGGGTCCAAATTCTCACAGTACATTGGGAGGATGTACCTGAAGTGCCTTTTGCAGGTTTCAACCTTCCAACCCCCTTTTTACAGAAAGGTTATTTTTTCGGGGGGGCATAATATGACCCCAAATGAATGAAAAGGGTCCAAATTCATACCATTGGTCAGTACCCCTATTGTGATCAACATATCCAAATTTCAGCTTCCTAGGTCATCCCCACTCCATTTTAGTTGGGAAAAACCACATTTTACCCCTATTTTTGACCCCCTCACCCTTAAGATTGAGCTAGGGGGTCCACATTCTCAGCATACAATAAGAGGGTGCCCCTTGAATGCTTTTTGCAGGATTCAACCTTCCAACCCCATTTGACCCCTCTCCAGGGTCAAAAAAGTGGATTTCTGTGTGTTTTTTCACGTTTAGCCAGAACTACAGCCCCTCCAAATTGACCTAGAGGGTCCAAATTTTCACAGTACATTGGGAGGGTGTACCCGAAGTGCCTTTTGCAGGTTTCAACCTTCCAACCCCATTTGACCCCGCTCCAGGGTCAAAAAAGTGGATTTTTTTCATCGATTTTACCCGTTTTTTGAAAATTTTGACCTTTAGCCAAGCCTACAGCCCCTCCAAATTGACCTAGAGGGTCCGAATTTTCACAGTACATTGGGAGGATGTATCGGAAGTGCCTTTTGCAGGTTTCAACCTTCCAACCCCATTTGACCTCTTTCTAGGGTCAAATGTGTTTTTTTGACGTTTAGGAAAGCCTATAGCCCCTCCAAATTGACCTAGATGGCTCAAATTTTCACAGTACAGTTGGAGGATGTACCCGAAGTGCCTTTTGCAGGCTTCAACCTTCCAACCCCATTTGACCTCTTTCTAGGGTCAAATGTGTTTTTTTGACATTTAGGAAAGCCTATAGCCCCTCCAAATTGACCTAGATGGCTCAAATTTCCACAGTACAGTTGGAGGATGTACCCGAAGTGCCTTTTGCCAGTTTCAACCTTCCACCCCCATTTGACCTGTTTCAGGGTCAAGACAGGCTTGTTACCACATTATTTAAAGGAGGAAGAAGAGAGTTGGGCGAAGCCCGAGGGGGGTGCAGGGGGGACAGGGTCCCCCCGCTAACACAAGAAAGAAATCGCGGAAGGAGTGATTTGGGCGAAGCCCATGGGGGGTGTAGGGGGGACAACGTCCCCCCAAACGCAGGCGAAGCACAGGAGCGAAGCGAGGGTGCGAGTAGCTCAAGAGAAGCGCAGAACACGAAAAAAAGACAGTGGCAGGAGGTAATTGGGCGAAGCCCAAGGGGGGTGCGGGGGGGACTTTGTCCCCCCGCTAACATAAGAAAGAAATCGCGGAAGGAGTGATTTTAGCGAAGCCCATGGGGGGTGTTGTCCCCCCAAATGCATGCGAAGCACAGGAGCGAAGCGAGGGTGCGAGTAGTTCAAGCGAAGCGCAGAACACGAAAAAAAGACATCAGCAGGAGGTAGTTGGGCGAAGCCCAAGGGGGGTGTAGGGGGGACAACGTCCCCCCAAATACAGGCGAAGCACAGGAGCGAAGCGAGGGTGCGAGTAGTTCAAGAGCCCTCAATGTTTCTTGCACAAAAATTTGGCTCTTACGTAGCGGCAGACTGCTACGACTTTTTTGAAATTGGGGCCCAAATGGGGCCGATTTTGGGTCCGTAAATCATTTGAGGGAAGTGTGGGGACATTGCATTTTTGGATAGTGTTGGTATCGTAGATGAAAAATATGCAATGTCCTCAGCCCCCCAGGCGCTTAATTTAGGCTCACCCCCCTTTCAAAATTTCGACTTTCCAATAAAAATTCATTCAAATGCGAGAAATGAACATTTTTGGATGAAATTTTGTATATCAACTAATGAAGGCATGGAGAAATCATATCAGGCGAGTCTTGGTTTTTGCAAACCTTAGTTGGGGCTGCAGGAGCACCCCCACCCCCAATTTTTAAGTTGGGGTAAATCGTCGATATTGGCGTCGTTTTCATATGAAACGACCATGCTGATGACGAATATGAAGTCAGATTTGAGACAACACCACTCAAAACTTAGGAATGAGGAGATAATGCATGTAAAATTGAGTAAAATGGAAAACTGAAGAAATAGTTATTTAGGGTCTCAAATTGTGCATATATTCCGCTCGATCAAGCTGTTAAAAGCGATTTTATGATTGATTCTCTTTCTAGACATTATTACCAAGAAAGTCAGCCTTTGTGACCTTTCATACTCTCCCCCCTTTTCCGAGACCCCAACCCCATATTACAAACTGGGATGGCGTATTGCCTTCCCTATGGCTGGCTCCCACAAAAAAATCCAATCATATCGTTAGAGTGCTACCAAAATGTTTATTTTTTTATTTTGCTGGCATAACCCAAGTCTGAAATGGAATTACCCAGTGGATTCACGGTCATTTTCTCGAATCCGAGCTCCCAAATGCACATTTCCTGAATGGGATGTTTCCCGAATCTTTTATTTCTGAAAATCCCGAAAAATTTCTCTTTCAACAAATGAGTGTCAAGACTTTCTTTTCTTCTGTTCAAAAAACTAGTCAATTTTCCAAATGGGATCTTTACACCCTTTGAAGGAACAAGAATTCGCAATTTTGATCAAAATACAAAAAATCTTTCAAAATGAAGTGACATATCGATTGTTATAGGGACTAATTTAAAGATATGATAAGTTTGAAAATTTACTCAATTTTCCGATCCGATATCTCTGACTTGCCCCTCCTCTTCCACTAGTACGTATATTTCCCAAATAGGTATCTTCAATGAGGAGCACAGGGAAAGAACGATGTAACTTGATTTTTTTCAATTTTTTTTTTTTATGTAATTTTGTTCAATGAGGAATCCTCTTTCATGTATAGTGTACGTAGATTATTATGTTGAAAGTATTTTTATCGGCACTATTTTACTCAAAAAACAAATTGTAAGGGACGAAAAATTGAAAGTTTGAGGCGAAAAAAAAATATAACATAAATTTTTTATTTTTTTTCTCGGTGGTTTTTTATTCATTGAGCTAAGCACTTCCATCCAATGTTTATGAAAAATGCACATTTGTTCTATTTCACTCAGAATAACGACTTGAAAATTGCGTAAAGAACAAATACAGGGAAAGAACGACGTAAGTGGGTCGCGTACAGAGAAAGAACGATGTAAATAAGTGGTTTTCGGAGCAAAACGTTGCTTGCGCGTGAGTTTAAAAATGCTCTCATCGTATTCTGATAACTCGTGAATGATATTTACGTTTCTAGGGAGATAATGTACTACATTACCTCCCGCTCGCTAATCGTTCGGTGGACAAACTAGCGATTTTCTCCATTAAAAATGTAAAATATATTATGGAACAAGGGAGATACTGTGATCTTCAACCATTTTGAGTTACTTCCCTCGCTTCGCTTGGGAAATGAACCTCAAAATTTGTTGAAAATCACATTATCTCCCTAGTTGCATAATCTACTATTACGTGCTCAGAATTGTTCTAATAGACCTTAGGAGTATATCTGAAACAAAACTTGCGCCAAATAATAATTACTTTCAAACTGAGAAACATTTCAATCTTTAAAACGCTCTCCTGTAAAATTTGCAAAATACCACTTACCTACGTCGTTCTTTCCCTGTGCTCCTCATATTCTCAAAAAATTGAAAAAATGACTTATGGCATGTCATTTGTTTGGTTTCCGAGGATGCTGAGTTCGAATATTCACTAATTCATTTCAAGGTTGCAATCTTTCTCCTCTCAATGCCATTCCCAGCTCTAACATTTTGAAAAATGTGCGAAAAATTGGGAAACATGTAAACGCAACATCAGGTTCCCAGCGTGTAGAGGAAGACAGGGGGGCATTTGAGATTGGGTGTGGTGTATTGGAAAAATTCGATTGAATTAGGAATTGTGTTCCGAAGTTGGTTGAAATTGGCCAATTTTTTTTTGGGGGGGGGATGAGTACAAGCCCTGAGATTCCGAATCGGTGACAGCTTACTTACACGTTTTCATAAAAATAAACAAAAAATATTTTGAATTTTTGCATTCGGAGAGAATTTACTTCAGACTTCAGGATTTTAAAATTCGGGATAAAAATATTCATGAAAGTGGTCATTCGGGATTTTGAATTTTGGGGAAAAGGGATTTAGGGAGACGGTAAGTATTTGGGAAATATCCCATTCGGGAAATGCCCAATGGAGAATTCGGATTGGGAATTTCGGGTAGTATACGACATAAGTGAGTTTATTGATTCAACTTAAAAAAAAAAAATGTGTAAACCATTTTGACGATTACAAATTACATTATGGGGTTGGGCTTTCGGAAAAGGGGGGAGAGTATGAAAGGTCACAAAGGGTGACTTTCTTGGTAATAGTGTCTAGAATGAGAATCAATCATAAAATCGCTTTTAACAGCTTGATCGAGCGGAATATATGCACAATTTGAGACCCTAAATAACTATTTCTTCAGTTTTCCATTTTACTCAATTTTACATGCATTATCTCCTCATTCCTATGTTTTGAGTGGTGTTGTCTCAAATCTGACTTCATATTCGTCATCAGCATGGTCGTTTCATATGAAAACGACGCCAATATCGACGATTTACCCCAACTTAAAAATTGGGGGTGCTCCTGCAGCCCCAACTGAGGTTTGCAAAAACCAAGACTCGCCGGATATGATTTCTTCATGCCTTCATTAGTTGATATACAAAATTTCATCCAAAAATGTTCATTTCTCGCATTTTAATGAATTTTTATTGGAAAGTCGAAATTTTGAAAGGGGGGTGAGCCTAAATTAAGCGCCTGGGGGGCTGGGGACATTGCATATTTTTCATCTACGATACCAACACTATCCAAAAATGCAATGTCCCCACACTTCCCTCGAATGATTTACGGACCCAAAATCGGCCCCATTTGGGCCCCAATTTCAAAACTAAGCGGGTCCAGCGCTGGGGACATTGCTTTTTTAGCAAGAGCTCGTCCGTAAGCCTATTTTCCGCGCAAAACATTTCACTTTCCCGATTTGATTTACAGAATCGCTTTTTTGAGGGTTAGAATATAGTCTAAAATTAGCGTTGTCAATTTTTTGAGCATCAAAAATTAGCTAAAAAATTGAAAAATTGTAATAGTGAAGGCAGGAGATATTGGTATAGGTGGTTATTGTGATAATTACAACGATAGGAAATCACGATTAGAAATATTCCTTTTAGAGAAGGAATATTTGCACTCATCCGAACTAGCTCAATATGATGGAGAGATGTCACCTTTCCTACTTCCACTATTCATTTAAATCAGAAGGGTCTAATTATAAAATAAGAACACCCATTTGAATTAATTTATATCCTATTTAATCGATGTAATTTATAATATTGATTTGAGAACTATATTTAGAGTAAATCTAAGTGCAATTACAAATATAAGCTGACATAGACAAAACACCTATGTCTATGTCAGTTAGGTTGCATAAGCATAATTCTAAAGTTACAAATATTCATTTGTCAATGATACAGGTAATGTAAATTAATACTATAGGAACGTCTGATGAAGTTACGCCCTTCTTCGTTCTACCTACGTCCATGATTCATACTAAATCCCCATGTCCGCAGGCAGATAATTTCGATTAACATAAATTTAATGGTTAATCTAAAGAGGGTTTGATCGGGGTAAAATCCCATTATAAAATGTACGCATTAACCTACTCACCTGTGGGTCCCCTAATACTAGGCCCGAGCGTAAGTTCTAGTTTTAGAAACACTTTCGTAGGGTTGCCACTTCTCCTAGTCCGGATTCTGGTGAAGGGTCCAAGAGATAAAAAAGATAGGTATTTAATAAATCCCTCATTCGGGGGTTAAGTTAAAATATTTGAATTAATTTATGTTAGCCACCGAAGGTGGTATAAAATGAATAAAGAACTAGCACAACACATTCTATATTTAACCATGAGTTGGTCAAAGCCAACTGCCAAGACCTAGCCATCGCAAGTAGCTAAAGTCAAGTAAAGAGGCGAGCTCGACAATCTCAGAGAGATACCTCGAGTTCGCGAATCGTCTGTGACGTCATAGAGTTCACACATTGTCAATTACTGTTAAGGGAGAGAGGTGTCCAGGGGGATCATACGATGGAAAGATCTAGAATGATCGAAATAAGATGACCTTCACGAGGTTCATCTTCGAATTATTGCTCTGTATTTTCAATTCAAAAAATTCTAAAGATTACCGTAAGTCTGCCGAACATGGTGAAGGGTGTGTGAAAAATTTAGGCAACAAGTTGAGAATTTTTTGGAAAAAATTGGCTGAGTTGTGTACGGAAATTTCCTATTGAACTAGAAAAAATCCTGACTACTACAATAAAACGTCGGATATAGAATCAAAAAGACTTTACGAACAAAACATAACAAAATAAATGAAGATTTATTTTTGACAATGGTCGTTGACTTTTAAAGGTCAACGAACCAATACGTAAATATAAGAACGAGCTAAAATGCTCTTACAACGTTAGGGCTCTATATAAACCAGGTGAGCGCATCCACCATTTTGTTCCCTGAAGTGATAACGAACCAGTAATTATTCATACAATTTCTCATGTAAAAAATTCAATTTTTTAAATTGTTCTCGAGTTTGGGTGAACTATTATGCAGTCTTAAATTAATGACAATAAAATTCCCTATCGATTGATGTTAAATTCTGATCATTTCGCGTAAAAATAACGATTTTATGAATACTTCTATTTTACTGATTTTTGCATACCACGTACGTCATCTTTAAACTAAAAATACTCAAAATTTTCAGTGGACACATAGGTATTTTAAGACAGCAAAATGTTCGTAAGTTTATCCTCTTTAAAATGAGCTATTACCGAAAGCTCTACATGCAACCGTTCAAAAGTTTTCGAAGTTTTAAGTTACGAAAACAAGCTGCTGATGGTAAGTACTGAACATTGAACTAATATTACTCGAAATTTTTAGTGGACACATTGGTATTTTAATACAGCAAAATGTTCGTAATTTTATCGTCTTTAAAATGAGCTTATAACGAAAGTTCTACCTCTCATCGTTCAAAAGATCTTGAAGATCAAAGTTTCGGAAAGTGAAATACTGATCAAAACTAAGTGCCTGACTGATAACAGTGATAAGACAATTTGACCACTTTCCGCAACTTTGAACTTAAAAAACTTTTGAACGGTTGAAGGTAGAGCTTTCGGTAAACAATCATTTTAAAGAGGATAAAATTACGAACATTTTGATGTATAAAATACCAATGTGTCCACTAAAAATTTCGAGTAATATTAGTTCAATGTTCAGTACTTACCATCAGCAGCTTGTTTTCGTAACTTAAAACTTCGAAAACTTTTGAACGGTTGCATGTAGAGCTTTCGGTAATAGCTCATTTTAAAGAGGATAAACTTACGAACATTTTGCTGTATTAAAATACCTTTTTTTTTTTTTTTTTTTGGTTTGTTGGTTGTCTACTTGTAATGTGTTTAAGCCAATACGTCATGTGTCCACTGAAAATTTCGAGTATTTTTAGTTTAAAGACGACGTATGTAGTATGCAGAAATCAGTAAAAAGAAGTATTCACAAGTCGTTATTTTTTCATGAAATGATCAAAATTTAACATTGATCGATAGGGAATTTCATTGTCTTTAATTTGAGACTACACGTAAGTTCACCCGGACTCGCGAACTATCGAAAAAATTGTATTTTTTACATGAGAAATTGTATGCATACTTACTAGTCCGTTATCACTCAGGGAACAAAATGGCCGATGCGCTCACCCACTTTATATAGAGCCTTAACAACGTTACTCTTTAAAAGACAAAATCGTATATACGCGTCGAGTTTACAATAGACATTATTGGTATTACGTCACAATGAGGCATAATGGTTCTTGCTGAGCGCTGATTGGCTGGTTGGTTTGTGGCGCAAAATTACGTCTAATTAATCAAATATCTCAGTAATTACTGAGAATAATTAAAAAGTAATTAGATATTTGAAATCTACGCATCTGAAAACATACATGAGAAGTTCAAAAATGAATAAAGTGGAAATTCTCGCGAAATGAATCGTTTATCAGTGTCGCGAATTGTGCTCTCTGTTTACGATGAATACGATGATAAAAACCAGAATTCTTAACACTGATAAACGATTTATTTCGCGAGAATTTCCACTTTATTCATTTTTTAACTTCTCATGTATGTTTTCAGATGCGTAGATTTCAAATATCTAATTACTTTTTAATTATTCTCAGTAATTACTGAGATATTTGATTAATTAGACGTAATTTTGCGCCAACTTGACTGATAATTTAATAACAAACCAACCAGCCAATCAGCGCACAGCAAGAACCATTCTGCCTCATTGTGACGTAATACCAATAATGTTATTCTAACAAAATCAAAATTTCAAACTAATGGCTATTTGATAGCCAATAAATTGTATATAACCCAGTACGTTTTGCTCCTGGCGCATAGCCAATAAATATTATACATACGCGAACGAGACAATATTTAAAAACAAAAATTTAGATTCTACAACAGAATTACACGACGAATAAAGTTACGGGTAGCGTTATACCGCAATTTTGCCAACAAATTGTAGAAATTTGGGAAATATGAGAAAGTTGGAAAAAAATTGTGTAAGCAGAGAAAAACAAAGAATGACCAAAAATCACGGATCTCAACCTTTTGAATTAGAAATTTTCTAAAGTTTTCGCCCTCGCTTCCCTCAAAAAAAAAAAAAAAAGAAAAGTCTCTCCAAAGCATTTCAGCCAAACCTGCCATAAAGTCTGCTAAAATATCAAAAAATACCTTACTTTTGCCAAAAATTCAGAAACAATGATTTTTGGTAAAATTGGTTGTTTTTAAATAAAAATTAGGCCTATGTCCTGAAAAAAAATGATTGAAAATAATATTGTTTTACCTACTTTTGAAAAATTATTAATTAGAAAGCTTTTGCCCTCGCTTCACTCGGACCTTTATTCCTATTTTTGGAAACATCATACATTCCTGAAAACTAATATTTTAAATTTTAAATGTTAAAGCTATGAAAATCAATTTTTTGCATCAGTAATTTTACCTAAGTACATACTTTTCAAATTATCAATTTCTTCAACGCTTTTGCTCTCGCTTCGCTCGGACAGGTTTGAATTCTACTGTGCAATTTTTTAATAATTTTCAAGAATGAAAAATTAATTTCAGGAATTCAAACAAACATAGCCAAATCAATACTTGCAGCGGCGGTACTTGGTACCGGTGCGAAAAAGTGCACAGCATTAACGAAAAAAGGTGCGAAATTTCATTCAAAAATACCAAGAAGCAAAAAATTTTGGCATTGAAACTTCTGAACTGAAAATGATTTTTTTATGTACCTCACAAATTATAAATTTTCATATGCTTTCATCCTCCTTTAGCTCGGGCAAAATCAAAAATTTTCAATTCTCTTTTTGAATTTGATATTAAAAGACCAAAAAGCTAAAAAAAAAACACCAAAAAATTACGAATTTCGGATTTTAGATTTCAGTACCAACCTTGCAATAGAACAATTCAAATTTTTTGTCAAGTATAAAAGCATCGTTCTTGAACATTTAAAATTATTCATCATTTTTGGTTCCAACTTCACCTCCTAAAATTTGTTTGAACCATACTTGGCTGATCAGCATGAAAAATACTGTGAGGGGAAGGGGGTCTGGGGAGAAAAGTTGGAAAAATCTAGCGAAAACATTTGGGAAAATTTCAGTCTCCCCCCCCCTACGACACATCACTTCGTAACGCCTCGGAGTTGAATTAATTATTTCTCTTTTCATAAAAAGTCTCGAAACAGCACACAATCAAATAAGAAATTAATTTATAGAAAAAAAATATACTTAATTGGCAGTTTTTTTTCTTTGGTCCTTAATGGTCTACCAAGCAACATACTAAATATTCCGCCCTCTAGGGGTTGAGCTTCCTTCGGGAGGAAAAATCTCCGCAGGAATGCGTTCTATATACGAGAGAAATTTCATGCTGAAAAATGTTCTTGAGTACATTTTCCTATCTGGAGGGCGAAGATATGAGCGAAAATTGAGATGAAAATGAATGAAATTCAAGTCTAAAAAACATCAAAAACAGTCAATTTCCAATTTCTTTCAAATCATTTTTGCGTTGTTTTTTTTTCTTCAATTCTATGAACTCTTTGGATGAGAAATGCTCAGTATCAATTACGGATATATCAATAAATTATCCGAGCGGAAATTCCTCGGGGAATTTTTATGATAAATCAACATCAACGGGTTTTTTTATTCCTCTCACTAGACTATCACAATTCAACGAAAATGTGTTCGAATAAATGATATTTTCAGCGCTATAAAACACTGAAACAACGCTTGGTTATCTTTATTTCGCCTTTACTGTCGAAAGAGAACGATTTTACGAAACTTACAAGGAATCATTAGTAGTGCATCTGCATACGTTCGCTGTCGTGCTTTTCAATACAATCTGTTGTAGCGTTGTTGATTGTAGAAGAGGTGCCTTCAGTTCGGTCGGGAGTTTGAGAAATCATTGCAGTGCAGCGGTTGAGTGAAACTCGGATTCTTACCACCTATATCTTCACATATTCATCAGGTATGAAATTTTTTCAAGTTGGTGAATTTGTATACCTAGGTATTTTTACAAGTTTACGAATCTGAATTTCGGTCGCGGGAATTCACACGTTCCACATGAAGTGAAATTTTTCCCACTTTTTTTTTTGAAGATGAAATGTGGAAGTGTAATGTAAAACTTAACGAAAGAAAAAGCTTCCTCCTACACTTTTCTCTTCTGAATTTCCAATACACGATTTTATATTCCAATTTGATACAAATTTTTGTACTAAAAATTCAAAAATAAGATTAGAATTTCACTTATTTGTACTTACGCAGTTTTCGTGTAACTATTATTGATTTTTCATTTTTTTTTTAAATTTAAAAACGAATTCAAGATAATAAAACAGGGATACAATATTGAGTTGACGATACGCATTTATTTCTTTGAAATCTTAAAATGGCCTTGTATTAATAGAACATTTATTTTTGTAATTTTGTGTTCTGTTTTTGATTGTTTATTTTAAAAATCAAAATATTTTCGTATTTAATACCCCTCTACTGCAATACGCTTAAAACATTGACAAGGGGTCAAACCAAATTTTAAAATGATAAGCAGCACCTCAGCAGGACCCTTTGCACGACATTTTTCGAACATTTCACGAATTTTTTACAAAAAGAATGAAGGTGTCGAAATTTTACAAGTCAATTTCTTTAGGCATTTAAAACATTTTTTCCCAAAAGAGGGTACTAAAAACGCCTTCAGAATTTCAACTTTTCATTGGCAGAACGTTCTGCAAACACTTCGCGAGTTTGTGGTAGTGGAAGGGGGGGAGAAAGGGAGAGATGAAAATTTTACGCTTCAATTTTTGGGACATTCAGATACTTTGAAAGTTTAAGCGTATGTTAGCAATATTTTTACCATTTCAAAATTTTGTTTTTCAAATTTTCAAACCATTTTTGAAAATTTAATTATATTTCCAACCATGTTTCTTCAACATATTTTATTTCTATTAAAAATGTAAATTAAATTTTTGTTCGGTTGGTCACATCACACGACTCTTTTGTAAAAAACAGAACAAAATCGGGATTTGCAGGATTACCAGGATTTTTACTCACATTGAGTTCTCAATGGTCCAGGAAAGTTAGACGAAAAAAAAAGGATCATTGAGAAAAGTGAGGTAGAAAGCATAATTTTGGTAGGTATACTGGTCCATTTTTATGTGCTGAACACGAATCTGATGAGTCGCCGCGCGTCCCTGGTGTGCGTTCTCCCCCAGTGTGGATTTTAGCCCCCCAAAACCAGTTTTTTGCAATTTTTTCCCCCGCATTGTATTTCAGCGAGAAATATATTATGGTTAGATAAGAATCTACGTCAAATTTCCAATCTAGTGATGTATCAACTGTCCTTCTACTCCCAAGGGGGTGGGGTGGAGCTAGAATTATTCAAATGTGAAGGGTTTTTTAAAAAACACAAAAAAGCTATCGGCGCATACGAGGGGTGAAATGTGCCCCAAGAGCGTTCGGGTTGATACTAGCATGAAAGGTGGGTACCATTCGAGAAACTTCCACGTGAAAAATTTCAGATCCACACCACCTCCCCTTTTTGAGGAACCCCCTCAATTCTGAAATTTCAATAACACTTTTCTCAGCCCATTTCAACTGATTTTGAAAATTTTTCAGTATGATATGAGGAGCGATATTCCAAAACGCACTTAAGACTATTTTTTTCAAATTGCGTTTTTTGGCGCCTTCTGGTGGATAATGTATGTACCTTCATACCTACACTTCTAATCTACTAATTACTAGAGACTATAAGGATACTTTTCGGCATCGTGCACTGTCGAGTGCTTTCGGCTGCACTCGTTTGACTTGTCTCCATGAAAGTGAAATATTTTCCTTATCAAAGAATCAAATCAAAGATGAAACTCCTGTTTCCTTTTCGTTCAAATCTTTCTTTATCAGGGTGTCTACCGGAATTTTTCGGCCGAAAATCACTACCTTTTCACTACCTTTTTCACTACCATTCAAAAAAAAAACCATTCTCTTCCAAAATATTTTTACCCCACCCCCCCCCCCCCCACCAGAACGATTTTACATTTTTTTTTTTTTTGGTTTGAACTTTGTAATTTTTTACATTGGAGTAAGTACACGTTTTCATCAATTTGAAATCAATTCAACGATTTTATAACCATTGATAAATTTTTTCAAGTTGTTACAATTTTTTTCACGTGTAGGTACATGTTAAAAATATAAAACGAGCGAACTCGAAAAATTGACAAATCAACTACATATTTTAAGAAAAAAATTCTTTCAAATATGAAAGATGAAGTTTTTTTTCATTTTTAGCAGTGACTTTTCAGGGTGTCTAGTCCAACAAAATTTCAAAATAAAAAAGCAGGACTTTAGCACGACATTTTTAAACACTTGGGATTTTTCAAGAGGGCCAGGGGGTGGACGAGGCACAATTTTACATTAAAATTTTTTGCTTTTCCAATGTCTTCAAACATCCCAAGATTTTTTTCAAGCAAGCGGATGTCAAGAATATAATTTTGTCATTTCAATTTTTCATTTTATTTTCACCTTTAAGGTTCTCGTTACTGTAATGAAATTGGGCGAATCAAAAACTTTTTTCAAAATAAAAAATGAAAAAAAAAATTAATGGAAAATTTGAACAACATTTGAAAAAAAATATACCAATTTTTCGAAAAAGCTATCAAAAATTAGTACTTTGAGGGGTATAAAAACGTTGCTTTCTTGAGTGATGAATGAAAAAATTTATTATTTTTGCTTCCAAATTTTAAAACTTGAATGATTATTTTTTTAAAAGTAAATAAATAAAACTGTTAAAAAAAGCAAACGAGCCCGAATGAAGCGAGGTCAAGAATGCTTTCAAAAATTCATGTTTCAAGAAGTAAAAAGTTTTTTTTTGTGGAGGTAAAGGAGTATTTTTCTGATATTTGAACAATAAGTTTTTTATATTGAAAAAGAAGAGCAAAAATAGCCCGAGCGAAGCGAGGGCAAAATTTTTCAAAAATACGTAATTCAAGTTCTAAAAAGGTCAACAAATGAGCCATTTTTTAGAAAATTTTTCTTGAGTGGAAAATCGGATTTTCCACTTTTTTATCATTTTTCACTACCTTTTAAGCAAAATTGTTGAAAATCACTACTTTTTCACTACTTTCACTACCGACTTTCAAAATCACTACCTTTTCACTACTTTCACTACTTTCACTACCTGGTAGACACCCTGTTTATAATCATATTATTTCATACAAATGTTATACATATTTTAACGATAAAACTCGTGTTAGTCCTGTTTCTTTTGAATGTTGATCTGTTTCATAATTTCGTCAACAGTCTTGTACTCTTGTTAGACAACTTGGTTTCCAATCCAAACATTACCAAATATAAAGAAAATACAGCTGTGATGATACTAGTGATCTTTTGAAATCAATTTGAAGAAATGTAAAACTCTTAACAGAAGTGACGTTGTTGTACAATTTGTACAAACATTTGGAACTTGGGATGTTTTTCAAAAGAAAATTGATATGACATCACATCAGTCAAAAAGTCAAAGTCGAAAAAATTGAATCAGATTTCCAACTGCTCACCAGGCATTTAACTCAAAGTATATTACCTATTAAGCAACAAAATTTGTATTCTACAAGGAAGACAATGAAGAATAAGTAAAAGTTAATATTATATTCGAATATTATAAATTTATAATTAAAATTAAAAATCTCATCAACATGGAACAGGGTACAGGGAACTTGAATCATTAAAGTCAAACGAGCGTAGCCAAAAGCACTCGACAGTGCACGATGCCGAAAAGTATCCTTAGTCTCTAGTAATTAGTTTCTAATCTACCCAAATACAGCGCATGAAAGTCCCGCCAAAACGGCCTTTATCCAGTGATTGACTGATTGTTGGAAATGTGTTTTAATTAAACAGCAGGGCTATTCCACGTCAATTGGACCAAGAAGTGGTAGGGGGTTTGGCGATTTTTTTGAAATTTTTCCTGTGGAAAGACCTTCCGAAGGGATGACCAATGGTGCAAATCGCATCCTTCTAGCCCATTTTTAAAGACAGCCAGTTTCAGTGATCCTAAAATATCATCCATTTCAACAGTGGATTACTCAATATAACCGCGATACCTACCGAAATGGAACTTTTTCTCATAGTTAGGGTTTTGAAAGGCTTTTTGGTGATATCTTAAAAATCAGTGTTGCCCAGGCATCGTAGCCAAATTTTTCTAAAAAAAGTGACTTTAGTGACTTTTATCAGTGAAAAAAGTGACCAAAAAAGTGACCAATTTTTTTTAAATTCCTGCGTTCAGGAGAGCAAAAAATCGAAAAACAAAAGCAAAAAAACTTTCAATATCTCACCTAAAAATTATTACTTTATTCTCCCGCCTGGCCCCACCGGAAAATCCGTTTGAAAACAAAAATGTAAGAACGAGGAGTTCATTTTTTTATTTTTAAAATTTTAGAATTTGAATGATGTTTTTTTGAAGGAAGTTGATTTTGAAAATGAAAAAAGATAGACCTAATCAAGGGCGAAAGCTCTTGAAAATTTGTATTTTGAGAGGCAAAAAAACATGTTTTTTTGTAAGAAGTTTATTTTTTGGCTTTAGAACTTGATTAAAAAAAAAATTCTCTTTATTTTGAAAAAGAAAAGAAAACAAACCCGAGCGAAGCGAGGGCAAAAGCTTTCGAAAATTGATGTTTCGAAAAGTAAAAATTTGTGTTCTTAAAATTCTGAAATTGTTTAATAAAGAAAATTGGCATAAAATCCTTTGAAAATGAGTTAAAAAACGATAATTTAGATGAAAAAAGTTACCAAAAGTTACTTTTCGTGATAAAAGTGACTAAGTCACTATAAAAGTGACCGGCTACGATGCCTGGTGTTGCCACTTTATTTTGTGCAAAAAATTAGCTCAAAAAGTTTCAAAACATAGTTTTCATATCGTTCGGACTATCAAAAATTCTGAAAAAAATATATGTATTATGCACAACTTTTTATGCTGAACAACATATTAAAAAAGTGGCATGGTAACATGTTGCAAAGTCGATTTTAAAAAATCCAAAGTTTGCAAAAAAACGCGATTTTTTGATTCAAAACATGAAAAAAAGTTTTTATAGGTGAAGTTGACCCATTTGACCCCTATTTTTACGTATCTGTCGGAAAAGTTGAAAAACGCCTTTCACCCGATGAAATGAAAAATAACTTAAAAAAAAATAATCTCGACGAACAGTTGAGGAATAGCTATTGAAACATTAATCACTTTACATTTTGAAAAAAATTTTCCAAAACGGCCTTTGTCAACATAGGTCACTTTTATGAACGCTCAGAGGCACTAATCAACATATCGCGTAAAAATTTATAAAGCATAGCACCAGGGAAGTGTTTGGGTAGGTAACAGAACAATCACCAATGCCAAATGTAACATAACCTCTTACGTACCACGTTTTTTCCTTCTCCTGTAAAATTTCAAAAAGTGGACTAAGGGCGTTTTGGAATATCGCTCCTCATATGTATATTGTATATCCTTAGTAGGTATCCCCAAAAAAATTTTCAACCCACTCCCCTCATATTTGCCTCTCAAAATGGTGTAAAAATGTGTCTTGGGGAAGGTTAGGGTAAAATGGTAGTTTTGGGGAAAGTAACAAAGAATTAATGAGTATGGTGTCGTTTTCTTATGATTCGATACCGCATGAGCACAAATATGACGTCAGATTTTTTGCTACACTCATCTATCCCTCTCCAGAACACTGAAATTTTTCACGTGGAAGTTTCTCGATGGTACCCACCTTCCATGCTAGAATCAACCCGAACGCTCTCGGGGCACATTTCACCCCTCGTATGCGCAGATAGCGTTCCTGTGTTTTTTTAGAAAACCCCTCACATTTGAATAATTCTAGCTCCACCTCCCCCTCTATTAGGGGTAGAAACAGAGTTGATATAGTATCACTAGATCGGAAATTTGACGTAGATTCTTATCGAACCACATATTTCTCGCTAAAATACAATGCGGGGGAGAAAATTGCAAGAAACTGGTTTTGGGGGGCTAAAATTCACACTGGGAGAGAACGCACACCAGGGACGCGCAGCGACTCATCAGATTCGTGTTCAGTACATAAAAATGGACCAGTATACCAAAATTATGCTTTCTACCTCACTTTTCTCAATGACCTTTTTTTTCGCCTAACTTTCCTGGACCATTGAGAATTTTCCGATTTTTTTTTTCAAATCGGATATATCCACGTGCTTGAATTATTAAAAATTCATTAAGTTTGTTCGCGTTTTGGAACGTCCAACGTAACTTCGGGAGCTCAACAAAATTTTGCGCAAATTTTCAAATGCATGACGCAAATTTTTAACAGACCCCCCCTCCCTCCTCAAAAGAACCTCCAAACATCCACAAATTAATTTTTAGACAGTTGTTACAATGAATTACATTTTTTGTTTCTCATTTGTGTTTCCAGGATAGGAGCTTTGCAGAGCCATTCTACATAAGAACTGCAATACCTTCAATTTTTGCACAAAAATATCAAAATGCAGGAAAACGCGAAGCAATGTCAGAGTGAATTTTCCACCATCAACATCCAAGACAAATCCATCTTGGAGCTTTTCCAACTTTTAAACGAAGGAGAAATCGAGACTTGTAATCTACGTCCACTCAAGGAGGCCACTCTAATATTAGGTAACTCGGGTAGTGGCAAAACCACATTTACAAGAAGAATCGCTGGATATGGCTCCGCTCTCAAATCAGTTTTTGACGTGCTCGATTACAAAATCGTTAGCTGGAACAGCACAGTCAACAGCGAATCGTTCATAAACTCGAATACCAAATTCCCGGAGCAAATAGAGGATAAACGCACCGGCGCAGTATATTACGACTTTCCAGGATTCAAGGATACCAGAGGATCGGCTCACGATATTGCTACGACATATTTCATCAAAAAAATCCTCGATAATGTTGAACAAGTCAAAATGCTCGTTTTAATTAATTACGTTTCGTTAACCGAACACGGAACTAGAGATGATTTCACATCAATTTTACAGCATGTTGCAAAATTTGTTAGAAATATCGAAAAATATAAAGACGGCGTTGCACTTATTGCGACAAAAGTCCCGTATCCCAAATTGCAAGATGATGTGATCGTCGCTTCCATAGCCAAATTCATCGAAAAAGTTCAACAAGATTTGAAAAATAAAAAAAATCCTTCCGAAGACTACTCAGATGCGATAAAACTAATCAACATTATACTACAAAAGGAAGGAAATATTTATCCAAAAATCGGTATTTCCAGAACACCGGATGATGAAGGACTGCTGAGTGAAATTCCTTTACTCAAAACGAACGAAGAAAAAATCAAAACCAAGTTGGACAAGTTGAAATTTGTCAAAAAAGATGATACAGATTTCGGTTACATTATACCGAAGCAATCCCTCATAGGTATTAGCAATCTATTGAATCAAATCAATGACAGTATTACTGCCAGTGTTCGAGAAATTGGTAAAGAAATACAGAAATACTTGTCCGCCGAAGAAGACCGAACTCACGATATCGGCCAATTTTTTAATTTTACAAGCATCAAATACAATGAATTAGAGAAAACAAAAGAAAAAGCAAACACTCAAGATAAAATCGAAAAATGTACGCAAGAAGTGATTAACGGAATAGCTTCCTTGAATATAAACTCAGCGCATCAAAACATGCTGATGAGGTACGGAAATTATTCGACATTTTTACGCCAGATCAGCGACAATGCCATAAATGATAAATTCAAATGTGCGGATGGATTACAAGACGTCATCAAGTACTCATTCAAGTTGGGAAAATGGTATAATTTTTTGGACAATTTATACGATAAATTATCCAGTTACGATGTACAAAGTGACATCGATCACAGTCAATGTACTGCGTTTGCTAATCAAGCAACTAAAACCATTCAAAGTAAAAAAAAATATACATTTAAATTCGATCAGCCTGATTTAAAAAGCTGTTATCCGTATTACGAATCACAGCTCGAAGATATTAAAGAAGTAACAATTGACGAACCAAAATCAAAAGCTTTGGAAAAAGTGCTGAACTCGACAATGACCGACAATGCATCTTACTCCTGCGAAAACAACAAACTGGTGATAAAAGGGCATTTTCTCAAACTCAAAGATATCCCCGATATTCAAGCAAGAGAATGCAGAACACCGCCAAAATTCATAGAAATATTCGCATTAAACGAGATATTCATCAACGCAGACTTGGATAAAACAGGAGAACAGGTGCAACTCTCTATCGTAGCTCCCGTATGGAATATTCAAGGCTCTCGTAAAATTACCCTAGATGGCAAACCTGGCTGGTCTGCATACCCTACAAAAGCTACACAGCAAAGGTCAGATGGTAGTGGGGCAGATGGTCAAAGAGGAACACACGGAGGTCCAGGTGGAAATTTTATTGGAATAGGCGATACGTTCGAGAATTTGCAAGGACTGGCTGTTTCTGCTAGAGGTGGTAATGGAGGACGAGGGCAAGATGGCGCAGATGGTGCAAATGGTAGTTGGGGTGCTAATGCTTACAATGATGTTTACTTAGATCAGAATTTCGGACACTTTTTGGGCACCTTTCTTAGCTTTGGGTTGGCTAGCTTGGGTCGTTTGGAATCTAAAAATCAAAGGATCGTCTGGAGAGATGGTAAGAATGTACTTCTGGCAGGTCGTGATGGGCAACCTGGAAGTGATGGTGGTGATGGTGGATCAGGTGGTCGTGGAGGAAATACAGGAGAGATTATGTTTGCCCCTATGTCATCTGCAGACTCGAACCATCTGCGTACAGTTACAGGAATGGGTACTACCGGCTCAGGTGGGAAAGGTGGTGAAGGAGGGACGGGAGGAGTGCACGGCAACAATCTTTACGTATACCTACCAACGTTCGCCGGAGTTTATAGAGATTTCCAAACGAGAGTAGTGTACAGAGATGATCGTAGAGCAGCAGCAGGCAGTCGTGGCAGAGATGGCTACACATATACTTACGATGCTGGAGATAACGAAGAAAGTGACAGAATTTCGAATTTGCCAGATATAGTAAATGAATACATAAAATACGCGACAGAAAACCTTCAACGAAGTCCGAGGGAATCTTATCTAACACAATTTATCAACAAGTTGAAGAATGATACGCGTTTCAGAAATAATATTGTCAGAAGACGTCGTCATACTAGAACGTTAAAAGCACTGAAACCAAGCATCAGACACGTTCGTGCAGCACCAATTCCAGAAACCCAATCCGCAAAACAACCCGATAACCTCAATACAGATAATTCGACCAATGCAAAAAGTGCAGGTGTCCGAATTCATTCACCCATCAACTTCGCTGCTAATTTAATGAGCAATTTCTTCGGGCAATGGAAGCTCTTCGGTGCCTCAACCATTTTCAATTACGGATTGGTAAAAGGTGGCATGGAATTATTGTTCAGAGATTCAACATCAACACCTTCAAATATTCATACTACTCCTGGAGGAGGTACTCATTGTGCAATAAAACCTGGAAATTTCAATATCAACGAATCCCTGGCATTGGTTGATTTCGCTATTCGATGCATTACGAAAAAAAAATTTTACAACAGCAAAGAGCAATCGATGGATTTATCTGAGGTGACAGCCACTGCACTAAATATCATCACGGAGTTTGAAGAAATATTGAGTGATATATCTGCTCAATATAATTTACCTTCGGAATTCTTGGAATTTGATCCGGTAACATTGATATCTAAACTTGAGAAAGAGTTAATCAATCAAAATTACCACAAAGTGGGAGAAATATTGTACCAATCTATTGAGAGTGAATATTACAAGGAAAATCCTCAATTCCACTCTCATATGCTTGGTAAACTTGACGAAATATTGAACAAACAAGAAAAACATCATTTCAAGAGGTACAACTTCAATAATGACAACTTTAAATCTCACAATAATGCGAGTAATGTTAATAAGATAGAAAGTTTCTACAATCGTAATATGCATCACCTTGAAGCAAAAAACTTACATAACCTTGAACAAATCAGCGCGTAATAATTTGAAACAATGTATTCCTGAATCATGCCTTGATTGGCGGGGAGGGCCGGGACCAATTTTGGTGGGGGAGGGGAAATTGGAGTAATTTGATGCAAAAATTGACAATTTTGGACTTTTTTAAGACTTCTAATTTGTGAAAAACAAAAAAAAATTAAATTTTGGCTTGATCACGGTGATACATGAAATCAATTGTTCAATAAAACCATTTTTCATTTCATTTTTTCGATTTTTTATTATTTTTGAGGGCTCCTCACAAAGGACCATCATTGCTCGGGGGACGCAGAATTTTTTTTTTTTTGGAGAGGAGTTCACTGGAAAAAATGATAAATGCGATGAAGAAATTGTAAATTTTTGAAAAAATTCAACTCTTCTTCGTCAATTTTTTTGGGGGGGGGGTCTGCCTGAAGAAAATGTTATTTTGAAGAGTTCTATCGCGAAAATTGAAAATCCTGGGAGACTAAAAAATGGCTTAGGTGTTAGTTATTACATTCTATTGACTTTTTTTTCAAATTGGAGGACCCTCAGTACCAATTTTACACGACTTGAGGGGAAAATCAAAAAAAAAGCAGGGAATTTATTTTCTCAGGAAATCCAACAAGTTAAAACTGTTGATGTATAAAAAATTGAAACTTCAAATTAGGACCATCTAGTACAAGCAGGACATTCAAATGTGGCCCATTTTCAGAGAAATAATCAAAATTCATTTTGGTTAGTTCTGGGCTTCATTTGAATGTCCTATTTGAAATTGGAAATACATATGAAAAATGCATTAGGATGTGATCATTTAAAATGAAAGGTAATTATTTAGCTCATACCTACTCATACTTTGTACTTTATTTGTATACTTAACTCACACCAACCTCAATAGACTTAGTTTCTTTTAAGAAATACTTATATCTGCATAAATATGCTTAGATGTAAGACAGTATATTATACATTGGCCTTTGCAGTGTACTTTAAATAAATGATTAAAGCTGCAGTAATGTTGTTTGTATGTACATTTATCGACAGGAGGTTGAAGTTGAAATTTTGCCAATTTGTATCCTCCCCTTTTGACAATTTAAAATTTCACAACACAATGCAACGATAAAATAATTCTTCTGCATGCACCTTTCATAAAAAAGAAGGAAAATCATCTGGTGAAGCGAGTTTTTTTTTCAGCAATTGAAATTTCTCGTCATAATGCCTGGCTTTGGAGTTTCATAGCTCAAGACTGCTGAAATTTGGAGGAAATCTATTCGCAGCGACTTAAAGGTAGGTATATGTACTTAAAGGAGAGTAATTTCAAAAATATTTTCCGAAAACTTCAATAATTCGAAGCTTGGCTTTTTTTGAAAGCTCAATTTACAAAAGCTAGCGAAATTTCGGAATCATAATAATTAAAAAATATAAAGAAAAAAAATTCCAGGAAACATACAATTTGGTAGTCACAACTATGAACTTCGAATTTCCTGAAAATTGGAAAAAAATAATTCAAAATCGACATTTTCAATTTGTAAAATACAATTCTAGCCAAAACCTTGGATTCAAGATTTCCCTACTTCAATCGATATGTAGTGCTGAAGTTATGATACTCTGAATTTTTAGTTGCTGAAGTTGACCACGCTGGGAAAAAATCCTGCACTTTTGCAGGAGACTCCAGACCAATTTAAAAATGGCTACAATCAGTTCTACACCGATTTTCAGACATTTCATCTCAGAATTTATTCATTTTTTTTTTTTTAGGGATAATAAATTTATTACCCACCCCCTACCAATGGACTATTTACAATTTACATACGCCATTTTCAAAAATCCATAAAATTAATTTCGGCAGCTCTAAAATACTTAAATTAAGATTTAGGGAATGGATTACATGTTTTTTCAGTGAAGTAAATTTCAGCCCTATTACAATGAACGAGAAAACATAATAGTCCGGCATATGACAATAGGAGTGATTGCACCCCCCGCCAATCCTCCAGGACAACTTTTTTCTTAAAGGGTACATCATAAGGAACATTTTAAAGCAAACTTGCCCAAAAAAAAGTTGGCTTTACTAACAAAATGGCGGCCATTTTGAGTACAGGTCAGCCGAAATTGCAAATTTTGCGTTTCAACATACTTAGGACTTGCACGAAATTTTTCAAACTTTACAAAGGTAGATCGAAAGATCATGCAAAAATTCATCATTTGTCAAAATTTCAAGTGCTAAAGTGGGTTTTTCGATTTTTGGTGAATTTTTGAAAATCGAATTTAGGCCAAAAATGAGGGAAAAAATCAAAATTTTACCAAATTGACCAAGAAAGCTGAAATTTGGGATATACCCTATTTTCGACATGCCAAATGGATTGGAAACGATTTCAACCCGTTTTGAGCAGTTGTGGAGCCTCCAGCAGATTTTTGAAACTCGAAATTCCCAAAAAATTCCATCAAATTGGAGTTGTAAAGCTACAATTTATTCTAAAAACTAATTTCAATACGCTACGAAGTACGGCACGTGAATCTCAAGTCGTTTTGGAGCCTACAGCAACTTTTTGAAAATTTCTGAAGCCTCCAGCAGATTTCTGAAACTTTAAATTTTCACAAAATGTCATCAAATGGAGACGGAAAGCTGAAATTTACTCTACACTCCAATTATTGTAACACCCTCTGAAGACGACTTCAGGTGGGTTCAAGTCATTTTAGGGCCTCCAGCGACTTTTTTGAAAATTACTAGAGCCTCCAGCAGATTTTTGAAACTAAATTTTCACAAAATTTCATCAAATGGAGATTGAAACGGAGCGATGTACATTCGAATGATACATTTCATTTTCATATTAAATGACTGCGGTATCAAACAGATTGAAACAAGTCTTAAAATAACCTGGTTTGAAAAAAATGTTTACTTGTTATAGTGAAGGGGAGAATTACTAATAGAAGGGAATAGGGTAGACATTCTCTCCTAAGATGATGAAGCCAATGTCGTGACTGCTAAGCAGTGAAATTTCACTGTTTCAAATTTAGAGAGTAGAAATGGGTGGAGAATGGATCACGTAATCCGCCCTTAGAGAATAATTATATTAATTAATTGCTAGGCAGTTGGACCGTCCCTGTACCTCACATACTTTCACGGGTAAATTTATCGCACAATTTATTTTCTCGCGAGTTGATTTTAGCTTCCATAAATTGCGTATGAATTTAATTGTAAACGAAAGCAAGCCATTTTCTTGGCACCTATCAGCATTACACGCGAATATTCGGCGTGCCATGTGTTCTTTTATCATTTAACTATCATCACCCATCATGCACTTTTGACCTCGGGGAATTTTTCGATTAGAATTAAAAAACGCTCTGGTGTTTTTCTGCTCAATATTTTTACACACATTATCGCCCACCCAAATGAAAACGACGAGTGTTTATTATTGTCGTCTTTTTTTCAGATGCGTTGCTTAAAATGTACCTAACATGAATATGAAACGCTAATTTTGAAATATCGTAGCCGAAAAAAATCGTTCGCAGTTAAAGTTCGCGCTCAGTGGAAAGTTTTTCGGGTGCATTTTTTTCCCCCAGGACCAACGTTATTTTTTCGAGAATTCACTTGTGCAGAATGTGCACGTATGCAAAATCCAATCAGTAAAATTACACAAACAGCTTCTGGACGAGAGGAAAAATAGCGCAAACAATACTTGGCGAGGTGTTCGCATTCAGGTACGAAATTTCACTTACTTTATTGTATTGCTTAACATGAAAAAAGCAGCATTTATTTTTTTTCTATTGAAAAGATTTTCATGAAATGTAACATTTCACTTCCATCGTAATTCTCGATAAAAACCACTAACCATTACTAGGTAAGTGTATAAAATTAAAAAAATTTGCAACAAAAAAAAGTTTTTCATCATTTTTTTTCGAAGACGAACCGTTATATAAACAGATGAATGTGCTTCAAAGTTGAGAAGCATTCATGAAACTTTTCAGCTTCAAGGCCAAACAGGAGAGTTTTGTCCAAAATGATCGAGAAAGGTGCGGTAATCGGAGTACTTTGAAAACTCAAGCACATTCAGCGTAGTTTTTCTCAAATTCGAATTTTATTAGTGGAAAAGTTCAAAAAATCAACATTTGAAAATCATTGCATGACGAATTCAACAATTTTTCCCCAAGTTTTGAAAAGTCAGCGATTTTCAAACAGGCCTTCCTCACTTCTGCCCCTCCTTAAAAAACAACCATGCCAATATAACTCTATTTTTACAATAATATCAACATTACGAGCGGGAAAAAAAGTCGAAAGATTCTTACCAAATTTTGTGAACCCCTTTATTCATTTTCAGTTCAAAGTCACTCACAAGAGAACCTCGCAACTCGTCACCACCGATTTGGCTGAACTTTGACTTACTGAAAGTTCATGCCATCCACACCTCAGAAACAAATTTTTAGTACCTAGCCGAAGTTAATTTTTCCAATTTTGGAAAAATTTTTGAAAATGACTGAAATAGCCATTTACTGACAAAGTTCTCATAAAAATGGTAAACCACGAGATAAATACCTGTTTGGTTTGAATACTATAAAGTCAACCTCCCATATTAGTCCGGCATATGACAATAGGAGTAGTTGCACCCCACCGCCAATCCTCCGGGACAACTTTTTTCTTAAAGGGGACATCCTAGGGAACATTTTAAAGCAAACTTGCCAAAAAAAAAGTTGGCCTTACTTACAAAATGGCGGCCATTTTGATTGACAGGTCAGCCGAAATCGCAGATTTTGCGTTTTAACATAGGACTTGCACGAACTTTTTCAAACATTACAAAGATAGATCGAAAGATCATGCAAAAATTTATCACCTGTCAAAATTTCAAGTGCTAAATTGGGTTTTTCGATTTTTAGTGAATTTTTGAAAATCGAATTTAGGCCAAAAATGAGGGAAAAAATCAAAATTTTACCAAATTGACCAAGAAAGCTGAAATTTGGGATATACCCTATTTTCGTCATGCCAAATCAATTGGAAATGGTTTCAACCCGTTTTGAGCAGTTCTGGAGCCTCCAGCAGATTTTTGAAACTCGAAATTCCCAAAAAATTCCATCAAATTGGAGTTGTATAGCTGAAATTTATTCTAAAAACTAATTTCAATACGCTACGAAGTACTGCAGGTGAATTTCAAGTCGTTTTGGATCCTCCAGCGACTTTTTGAAAATTCCTGAAGCCTCCAGCAGATTATTGAAACTTTGAATTTTCACAAAATTTCATGAAATGGAGATGGAAAGCTGAAATTTACTCTACACTCCAATTTTAACATCCTCTGAAGACGACTTCAGGTGGGTTCAAGTCATTTTAGGGCCTCCAGCGACTTTTTTGAAAATTAGTGGAGCCTCCAGTAGATTTTTGAAACTTGAAATTTCTCCAACTTTAATTTATCAAATGGAGTTGGCAAGCTGAAATTTACTTCGCAGACTACATGGTGGTTTCAAATGGTTTTGAAGCTTCCAGCTACTTTTAGGACATTTCAATTTTCCAAAATAACGTCATACAACCTTTCAAAAAGTTGCTGGAGGCGCCAAAACGACTTGAAATTCACCAGCAGTCAACTTCATAGCGTATTGAAATTAGTTTGCAGAATGAATTTCGACTCTCCATCTTAGTTTGATGAAATTTTGGGGAAATTTCAAGTTTCAAAAATCTACTGGAGGCTCCAGTAATTTTCAAAAAAGTCGCTGGAGGCCCTAAAATGACTTGAACCCACCTGAAGTCGTCTTCAGAGGGTGTTAAAATTGGAGTTTAGAGTAAATTTCAGCTTTCCATCTCCAGTTCATGAAATTTTGTGAAAATTCAAAGTTTCAAAAATCTGCTGGAGGCTTCAGGAATTTTCAAAAAGTTGCTGGAGGATCCAAAACGACTTGAGATTCACGTGCAGTACTTCGTAGCGTATTGAAATTAGTTTTTAGAATAAATTTCAGCTTTACACCTCCAATTTGATGGAATTTTGTGGGAATTTCGAGTTTCAAAAATCTGCTGGAGGCTCCAGAACTGCTCAAAACGGATTGAAACCATTTCCAATTGATTTGGCATGTCGAAAATAGGGTATATCCCAAATTTCAGCTTTCTTGGTCAATTTGGTAAAATTTTGATTTTTTCCCTCATTTTTGGCCTAAATTCGATTTTCAAAAATTCACTAAAAATCGAAAAACGCACTTTAGCACTAGAAATTTTGACAGGTGATAAATTTTTGCATGATCTTTCGATCTATCTTTGTAATGTTTGAAAAAGTTCGTGCAAGTCCTATGTTAAAACGCAAAATCTGCGATTTCGGCTGACCTGTCAATCAAAATGGCCGCCATTTTGTGAGTAAGGCCAACTTTTTTTTGGGAAAGTTTGCTTTAAAATGTTCTCTAGGATGTCTCCTTTAAGAAAAAAGTTGTCCCGGAGGATCAGCGGGGAGGGGGGGTGCAATTACTCCTATTGTCATATGCCGGACTATAAAAATTGCGATAGTTTTCGAGACGATCTAGAGCCTCCAACAGAAAATTATTTTTTTCCAGCACACTGGAATCGCTCCAGAAAACGCTGTAGGTAATCAATTTCGGCAGCTCAAAATTTGGTTCTGAGTTGCTGGTGAGATGAACTTTCAGTGATCCTACGAGTAATTTCAATCAAATCGACTTGTTTTTAAAAAATCGCAATTAATTTTGGAATCTTAAAACTACTTTTTAAAACTGGGCCATTTTCTACAGAGCAGGTTGAATAGAATTAAGTAGAAGCTAAAGCAAAATAACCACGATATTTTCAAAAAATCCCTCTCTGCGAGGACCCACGTCTCTTCTAAGGACACATCCGGAGCATAAATCCTCACTAAAAACTTTCAACTCGAAATGAAGGTTTCCACTGAATTTGGTACAGATTTTCCGACTTTTTTTCGCAATTCATTCTAATCCACATGGTCTTTTTTCGAAATTTCTAGACACATATTTACATTTTTACAGGTCCACGAATCAACCTCTCAGAAATCTACATCAATCGCAATCAACAATAGCTGTAGGTGCATCAACAACTTCAGTGACCTGAAATATACGATCAGTAATAGTTTCAAAATCAATCGCCAGTCTTCGATAATAACGAGACGCTTCGCAAAACGATAATAATGCATGAAGATCCACATCCCCATTCTGTAAATACGCCGCCGCCAGTTGGTAATGTAACGAATGAAGACATCAAGAAAGTTTTCGATCTTTTAGCTGAAGGAGAGGCCAGACTGAACGGTACACCCAGCGTGGAGAATGTGACCTTATTGATGGGTAATACAGGGTCTGGGAAAAGTACACTAACACAAAGAATCGCAGGTTACGATACTAACCTAGTTTCAGTCAAAGAAGGCCTTGATTTCACCATTAGTAAACTTAACAACCAAACAAAAAACTCTTACATGACATCTGCAACAATATTTCCAGAATTGGTGCACGACAACAGCACAGGCGCCTGGTATTACGACTTTCCCGGATTTTTAGATACCCGAGGAATGGCTCACGATGTAACCACCTCTTATTTCATTAACAAAGTCATAGACAATGCGAAACGTGTTAAAATACTTGTTGTAGTTAATTACACTTCGTTAACCAGGTCTGGAACGAGAGACGACTTTACAAACCTTTTGAAACATGTAACTAAATTCGTTAAAAACTTTGAACAACTTAAAGATGGTATTTGTCTGATTGTAACCAAGGTTCCATTTCCCGAATTTAAAGACAGTAAAATTATCCAAAATTTAGTTGAATCGATTAAAGCAGTTAAAGAAGGGCTAAAAACAAAAGCAAACACTTCTGATGAAATCAAACTCATAGATGTGCTACTCTTGCAGCAGGAAGGTGTCTACTCAAAAATAGGCATTTCTAGGACTCCAAACCAAGCAGGGATTTTAAGTGAGATACCTCTACTGAAAGAGAACAAGCGAAATCTCACTGCTATCATAGACAAACTCAGTTTCGTTGAAAAGACCAGCTCTGATTTTGGTTATTTTGTACCCGAGCAATCTCTGTACGATGTCAGTAAGCTGATAAAGGAAATTAATGAGAAAATATTAGAATACGTTGAAAAAAGTGGCAAAAAACTGCAGGAGAACATTATGAGCCAAGAAAGTCAAATTTATGACCTTTCGCAGTTGATCAATGCGACAAGCTCATTTCATAATAAATTAATTGATTTGAGAGATACTGGGAATTTAGAATTGGAAACCAAAGACTGTGTGGAACAACTGGTGAACGAAATTACCTCCAAGAAAATGGAACCAGACAAGCCGAGTTTACTACCCGCTGTGGAGTATGCTCAATATGCTTCGTTCTTGCATATGGCAAGTGATCATGTCCTTAGAGATTCATTTGTGTGCACTGAAGGATTGAAAAATGTCATCGAATACTCCAACAGGTCAAAAAATTGGTATAAATTCTTGCAACAGCTGTACAATAGGTTGTTGGAAAGTCATAGTCTCTGTACTGCTTTAGCTAACCACATACATGAAGCAAATGCAAGTTCTGCATCACTTCTACAACTCTTGAAAGACTGTTTTCCAAATTACAACTACGAGTTGAACGATATTGCAAACATCACACTTGATGAACCAAAACTAAATACCCTGCGCAGAATTCTGTACATGGCATTGAAAAACGATTTGCATCATTTGTGTGAAGCCAACAAGCTGACAGTGAAAGGGAATCACATTAAACTCAGCGATGTAGTCAAACGCCTGAAGAATTGCACAACTTTGCCCCACATCATTGAGATCTTTGCGCTGAAAAAATTATTTATAGACACAGATCTGAACATGATTGGTGACGAGGTACAACTCTTCATCATAGCACCAATTTGGGAAAGCTGGGGTGCTCGAAAAATAACTCTAGATGGTTTGCCAGGAAACCCACATAATTCATCAAAAGCTACCAATGGAACAGATCCCGATGGAAATGGATTCAATGGTGAACCTGGATTACCTGGAAAATCCGGAGGACACTTTGTAGGCATATGGGAGACTTTCATCAATCTCCCAGATCTCAGCATCTCTGTTAATGGTGGTCAAGGTGGACCTGGCCAAGATGGAGGTGATGCAGCAAGTGGAAAGAACGGAGATGATGCATACGATGATATTATTGAAACCAGGGGGACATGTTCAGTGGAATATAATCCACCACCTTGCGCTTGTAACGCCACATCAAGCAACCACACCATAATTCTAGATGTATACAAAGATGGCAACATAACAGAAAGTGGGCGCATTTACATTCTTGCAGGGAAAGAAGGACATATTGGAGGAAAAGGTGGAGATGGAGGCACAGGTGGAGTTGATGGTTATCCTGGTGAGGCTACATTCATTTCACTTTTGCCACACAATACCACAAAAATACATGTAGAGATGAAAACAGGACTCAAGGGATTGGATGGAAGAGGTGGTCAAGGTGGGAGTGGAGGGAAATTTGGTAATGATCTCGAAATATGGTCACCGTGTCAGCAACTCCCTCGTAAATACAACCTGACTGACAACTACAAACAAGCATCAGTAGGTAAAAATGGTGTAAATGGTGGGAATTCTAAGCCTGTAAAATTTCCGCAAAACAAAGAATTATATTCAAAGTCGCATGTAATCAACCATTACAATGAGTACGTAAGGGAAAATCTAAATCATAGCATACAGGAGTCTCATTTGAGAGAATTTTTGAAAAAGCTCGAAAGCAATCAACATATTTCTAAACCACGTATTAAACGCCAAGGTCCATTAACAATCAAACGCATGCGTCAAAAAGATGGTTTTATGAAGAGCTCTGCAAACATGATTAAATCTCCAATTAATACAGCCATTCGATTCATTGGTGGAATCTTGGGCACTTGGAAGTCAATCTACTTGCCATACTCATACTCAAATTGTAATTCAATCAAGGAAGGTGTTCAATCTTGGTTTAGAGGATTGACCCCATTCAACGTTCACACAACTAAGGACTTTGATCATCATTTTGAAAGTGCTTCTACATTCAATGCCTATGAATCACTGACCTTGATTGACTTTTTCGTCCGATGGGTTACAAAGGTTAGACCCTATGATAATACATTCAATGGATCAGTGAATTCTGCCGAAGTTACAGCTTCTGTACTCAATATTGTTGCAGAAATTGAAACTCTACTGAGAGATCTATCCATTCAGTACAATTTTCCAACAGAATCTTTGGAATTTGATCCAATTGTTCTAATGTCTGCACTGGAAAAAGAGGTGATCAATGGTAATGAAGTGAAATTGGCAGAAATAATGTCCCAAACTATATTGGATATTTTCAATAATCCAGATGATACCGAGTTTAGTAATCATGTAGCACACAAAATCAACGCAGTATTAGGTATTGAGAAGGGAAAGTGATTCATTTCACTACTACCAGGAGCGAGTTGCAAAATTGAATGGGCATTCTATGTTTCCTGCAGGTTTATGACCATAAAACAATTTAAAAATCATTATTCAGCACATTATATGCACTTATGCATCAAAGTACCATTACTGTTACTCTCTTGAGAAAAAATGCACAATTTATTCAGTTATTAATGAAACACTGTACCTAAATACCTAATAAGTGAAATCTGCGAGTCGTCAGATAGTAGATACCTACTCGTATAATTGGTAATCACTCAGTCAAATATTCAGTTCTAGACGAATTTCTATTGATGGGTACTTTTTCAAAAAGTGTTATGGTAAATACTCGATTATTTCAATTATTTTCATGCGTAATCCAATTGTTTATAAACAATAAAATTTATCAATCTTGATTGTAAATTTATTGCAAAGTTTCAAAAATATTTTTTATGTCCAGTACAATGGAAAAAACTTGATACCTACATACATATAATCAAAAGGTTTCCTACAACAGCAACTCATTGACCGATACTGCTTCTTTAATTTAAAGAAACTCAGTCACTTGATACTCATCAAGTTGAAGTGCGGTGTAAGTATGTATTCTGCATGAGTAGAATGCCATTAGCAAGAACAAACTTTGATGGATTTTGGCAAAGAAAAGAATCTTTCAATTTGAACCTTTCGAGGTGTTAAAAAAAAGGCAGATCAATTCGGAGGGGGTCGACTTTAACGTATCAACCAATTTTCAGATTTTTATACATTATACGAATACATAGGCTACTTCTGCCATTTTCTACAATAGGTAGGTAACACAGTAAGTAACAGCATTCCAAATTTCGAATAATTCATCCAGATCCAAAAATAAACTTCCAAATTAGCGACGTTTTACATTAAATTGTGTCAGTTCAAGTAATTTCCAAGTAATCATGTATGTATTTCTCTTAGTGAAAATTTAGAATATCTATTTATCATTGACTTGAAAAAAATGCTTTCTAACGGGAGACAATTTATCGCAGTATTTTTATTTACAAAGAATTTAGAACGCCATAGCTTGATGGCATCGCGACTATAAATTTTTCCCCTTGTATCTTAATGTACAGTACACATCTTGGCTTCCATTATTCATAGTGTTATTCATACGCAAGCGAGTAAATTTTCTAGCATCGTTGAGAGACGCCCGAATATTCGGCGCACTATCAACTCTTCTTTTCACTTGACCCTGCACTTTAGAATTATTATATGTACATACATAGGGAACTATACGCGAGTAAAAATAAACAGCGTGATGTTTCTGTCTCACACTTTCGTACAAAATCCGCACCAGATGTAAATTCCTCATCATCTAATATACCTAAAAACGAATAGATGTTGAAAGATGTATCTTCAGTGATATTATTTTGTTCACGCGTGACGGAACATTCTACGCGATATTTTACACTCGAAGTCATTATCACTTTTGCGTTTGTTTGTATATGTTTTAAAGTTTCTAAAACCAGTTACTTTCATTGGAATAAATAATCAAATTAGACTTGTTGGAAGTTCCATTCGATGGATGTATTCATACGATCTGAAAACACCTTGGCAAACTGAATTTTCGACCGACATATTCTTCAGGTATGAAGTTTTGATAATGATACAAAAACATAAGTGAAAAAATCGGTTTATCTAACAAAAAATCATAAAAATACTCGAACATGTTTCTATTTTGATAGATTTGTTCTTTTCTAAAAAATTATGTTCGATTTTATTTAGGTAAAACATTTCAAAGCTCCTCTCTTCGATACATTTTCAAAAAGTTCTTCAAAGTGTTGTTTCATTTATTTATTTATTCAACCCCCATTATCAATCAGTAAATGCTATTTTTCGGCTCCTTCAGGCAATTTTTCACCAAACAAAGGACCAAAAACGGACCTTCAAAATTACCGATCTCTAATATGAACGATATGGTGCAATTGGTGGATGAACCGACATCATTTTGAAGACCAATGGGAATGTTTTTTTTTTTTTTTTGAAAATAAGGTTATTCAAAAAAACTGTCTAAAAATGAAACATTTTCAAAAAAAATTTGTACAGATATCAATTTTTCATTTTTTTGAATTTTTTTCGATATTCAAAGGGGAATCGTGTGGGAAACAATACCGTTTAGACCACTTAAAGAGATTCTGTCCGTTGAAAAATTTATTTAAAAAATTTAAAAATGTCTACAGACATCGATTTTTTATTTTTTTTTATTTTCCCAAATTTGGAAGGCTTCATACGAGAGAGCCAACATCATTCAAGTGTTCAACAAAGGTTTTTTTCATTTTGAAAAGTGGATTATTTAGAACAATTGAAGCATACGTTTCAAAAACTGCACTAAGTCCATTTTCAAAGATTCTGAGGTTGCAAGGCCATCTAGCATAAAGTTGCGGCCCAAAATGGCTGATTTTTTGATATGTTGTGCCCAAGGGTCTTGGCTACAACATATCAAAAAATCAGCCAATTTAGGCCATTTCTACGTTTCCAAATTGTACTTACTAAGTAAGTACCATGAATTTCTTATTAATATTTTTTTGGACTTAGTACCTACGTTTTGGAAACGTATGCTTCAATTCCAATGTGATAATAAAATATTTTCAAACTACAGTGAAACCGCGATAAGTGCAAACTCAAGGGACCGGAAAAATTAGTGCACTTATTGAGTTTTTCACTTAAAAGGGTTTGCACTAAGCAAGGTTATTTTTTTGCAATTTGCACTTCTCAAGGTGAATAAATTACACAACAAGTACCTCCTTCTTTTGACTCTATTTTGATGATTTTTAATTTGATTTTAAGTTACCTACATCCATTTTATGCCAACTTTACTCTTTTTTTAATTTTGCACAATTTTTTTTGGACATTTTACTATTTTAGTGTAAATATTGGAGGATTTTTGGAATATTTTCTACATTTTTTACTGTATTTTTCAAATTTTTACTTTAGTTTGAATGATTTTCACTAAAAATTCGCCTAATTCATTGCACTTATCGAGGTACTGTTGCAGTTATGGAGGTGAATTTACATGGTAAATCGACTGTAGGGACTGGGGATTAATTTTGATTGCACTTAACGTGAATTTTCACTTATTGAGGTTGCACTTATCGCGGTTCCACTGTAATTCCCTAATTCTGATTTATCACTATTTTTTTCAACCTTGAAGGGCTCCTTATTAGGTATTTTTTAAAAAGGGGATCATTTTTTCTTTTAAAAATTCTGGAATGGAAACAATGAATTTTTGATAACAACTGAAAGGTGGTAGCGGCTACTTGCGCCACTTTTTTTTGCAGATAGAAGAAAAATAAAAAAATAAAATGGAAAATCATTTTCTCACCTGAGGTAGCAACGTTGGGAGTGGGAGGTGGAAAATTACAACTTTGCAAAATAAGGTGCACCCTATCCGACAGATTTGGTAATCAACTCAGGGTAGCTTCATCAAAAATGGAAAACATCGCCATGACTTTTCCACTTTTTCATAATTTTCTCTATTTTTTTTTTTTTTTTTTTACATTACAGACGTGAGAATTTTTGTATGGAAATCATTAAAATAGGGACTCAAAAAACACTTTCTGAAAAAAGAACACGGATTATTAGGGACCAAAATTGAAAATAAAGACAAACTCATTATAAAAAAATACCAGTTCTGATACCTTCCCCTTTCACTATTCGCTTTTGATGATAAACATTCAAACATCAAAAAATCATTACAAGGAGCTCTCCCTCCTTTCTACTTTCCACAATTGACCAAGTGACCTTAATTATGATAAAATACCTACCTAGGTATTTAAAGTTTCCCTTTCTTAGCGAGAAGCCAGTCAAAAATTTAAAAACACACAAGGGGTGAAAATCGCCTAAGCTCCTGTCCTCGGATTTTGAAGCTATCAAATGGGAAATTGATCCATACAATCTAAAACTCGGTGCTGAAATTTTTAGCTCCCCACCCTTACCTCCAACTCCTCCAGAGAAGCGCAAAATTTCAATTTCTATAGGGAATTTTCAGGTTTAGCAGTTTCAAGCGATTCATTCCGAATTTTGGAGAGGTATCACCAATAGTCATATCGTGTCATATCTATGGAAATTTTTGGAAATTTTTTCAAATATTCTACACAAAATGCTCATTTTTTGTTATTTCAGCGAGCTTATTCCATTTGTAAAATCAAATCAAACCAAAATAGAAGTCAGGCTCTCGCTCATTTTTTTCACAATGATTTTCTTCTATTTAGTATTTTTGGCGTAAATAACGTTTATTCATCAATTTAGACTTGTTTTCAGTCAACGACACATATACGAGTACTACATAGGTACCTACGATAAAATTATATTTGGCTCAGACTATGATAATACCTACACATAAACAAACAATTACAAGGCGTGCGTGTAAATTGACAGTCAGCGTAAAATTTCGTTAATTAATTAAAAGTAATAGCTTAAGATGTGAAGTAGCCATTAGCAGCTCTTTAACAATGTTGCAGTCAACTAAACATTCAATTAACTGAAATGACATTCGTGAGAAGAATTTCAATTATTAATTTGGATGCTTTCCAACCAAGCACATGCATCTGCTTACTGGCAAGTTCACAACAAATTACGAACTTATTTATATGGAGATGGACTTAATTTTCGTGGTAATACAAAAAATCTCGTAAACTGTCGTTGGTAATGTTTTAAATAACATAAGACATCAATTATCAACTTTTTTTTGAGATGAAGCGCCTTAAACTCCTTTGAAGAACCACCCCCCCTCTTTGCTTCAATTTTAATAAAGATCCAAAATATCGCACACCTGATTTTCAAAACAATTTCATGAAAGTTGCATGGTTCATTTTCAGACCACGTCAAATTGAAATTCTCGAAGAAAATTCAAAATTTTCTGGAGGCTCCAGAACGTCTCAAAAAAGGTAGTTTTGCAATCACAGAGTTGAAATAAACCAAGTATTTCAACTGAGTATAAAATTGGCCACGATTTCAGCTCTTTCGAGTTTTTTGAATTTCTAACTAAATTTTCAAAAATAAAAAAATGAACCTTGGTTTTTAAATTTTAATTCGAAAATTTCAAAGTGCATCTTGAAGTTGTTGTCGTGGTCAAAAAATATTCTAAAAAATTCAGGGTCATCAGTCACTCAATATCCTCAAGTAGGTAAAGATCTTCATCTTCATACCAAGTTTCAAGTCAATTAGTTCATCGATGAAAATGTCAACCGTTTGAAGGTCCACCCCCTCCCCATCTTGTACACAAATTGAATGACCAAAATATTTACCTACTGTTTGAAAAAACCTTAATAAGACATTCGTGATCTGCTGCTGTTGTCAGTTTTTTTTTTTACCAACAGTTTTATTCTGTTTATATTTTTACAGGTCTTTCAAAGGACTTCAAGGACATCAACTTTTGCTGAACCGAACTCCAATAGTCTGTGAGCATTCAGAGTCAATCATCAATTCAAGATGTACGAATATCAAGAGTCTTTGAATATACCTCCAGCATCCGGTACACCGAATGAAGATATCAAAAAAGTTTTCGATCTTCTCGCACAAGGGGAGGCTAAAATGAGTACACAACCCAAACTCGAGAATGTAACATTAATAATGGGAAATACAGGGGCAGGAAAAAGTACATTAACGCAGAGACTTTCCGGAAATGATAACGCACTGATGTCAATCAAAGACGATCTCGATTACACCATTAACAAACTTGACGGCACAGCAACCAACACCTCCTTTGCTACATCTACAACAACATTTCCAGAACTAGTGCTAGACAAGAATGACACAAGTATCGCGTATTACGACTTTCCAGGATACATGGACACCAGAGGAACGCCTAATAAACTCACATCATCTTATTTCATGAAAAAAGCTGTAGACAAAGTAAAACGCATCAAGATACTCATTCTGATAAATCATTTTTCGTTAACCAACAACAACCCAACGGAAGACTTCATAAACCTTTTCAAACATACCACCAATTTCATCAAAAATATTGATAAATATAAAGATGCTATTGCTTTGGTTGTAACAAAAGTTCGGTATCCTGGAATTGCAGACAGCATAATCATTCAAAAAATAGCTGCATCCATCGAAAAATACAAGAAAGTGTTGGAAAAACGAGCAGGCTATGCCAATGAAATAAAACTTATCGACCTGTTGTTACAGCAAGTAGGAGGCACGTTCCCAAAAATACAAATCTCCAGGTCACCCAATCAAGAAGGGCTCCTAAGCAATATCCCTTTACTTCAAGAAAATAAAAAACAAATCAAAGCAATGATTGAGAACCTTAATTTTGTAGAAAAAGTGGGATCCGATTTTGGTTACTTTGTACCAAACGACTCATTACACGATGTTGGTAAAGTAATCCGTGAAATAAACCAGAGAATATCAACGAGTATTGAAAAAAGTGGCAAAGAAATGCAGAAATATTTCATCAATCAAGAAGATCAGATTTATGATCTATCTAAGCTGAGTAGTGAGACGAGCTTAGTTCACAGTAAATTAGTCTACTTGAAGAAAGTAGCAAAATTACAAATAGAATCCAGGAACTGTTTGCAAGAACTTCTGAGTTATGCTGCCTCCATGGATAGCAAACCAATTCAACAGGATTTGCTCACCGCCATGCAATATGCTCAATATTCTTCTTTCTTGCAGACTTTAAGCAATTACCCAACAACAGGCACTGGCGATTCATTCACATGTGCTGAAGGATTGAACAAAATCATCCAGTACACCGATAGGTCAAAAAAATGGTATAAATTTTTGATAGAGCTACACAACAGATTGCACACATATGAAATACAGAAAGATATCAGCAATGGGTTGTGCACTGAACTTGCTAATGCAGTAGCAGTAGCTCATACAAAAGCAATAAACAATACCATCCCACTTCTTGGTCCTCTAAAGAAATGCTTCCCAAAATACGACTATGAATTGAATGAAATTGCAAAAATAACACTAGATGAACCAAAATTGAACACTTTGCGCAGAATTTTGGACACCGCACTAAAATATAATTTGTACCATTTGTGTGATTCTAATAAGCTCACAATGAAAGGCAACACTGTTAAACTCAGTGATATTTTCAAATGCAACCGTGAACCAATACCCAATAACATAGAAATTTTTGCATTGAACAAAGTATTCATTGATACCGATCTAAATATGACCAGTAATGAAGCAAAACTTCGCATTATAGCACCAACTTGGGAAAATTTGGGAATTCGTAAAATCACACTAGCAGATGGACATAGTTCACCAAAAGCCCAACGTGTCATCATTTTGAAAGAAAATTCCACGGATGGTGAAACTAAGCCACCTGGAACATCCCCAGAAAATTTCTTAGGCATTGGTGAAACTTCAACCGATCTTCAAGAGCTCACTATCACAGTCAATTATGGTCAAAGCAACCCTAAAACACAAGTTGCCCCAGATAAAGATTCATTCCCAAATTCATATGCAATAAACAATTACAAAATGTACGCTAGGGAAAACCTGTTTCACAATTTACAGGAATCTCATCTAACAAAATTTCTCAACCATCTTGAAAAAAATGAACTTGTTCAACGTTATTTTTATGACACCAAAGGCTTTCTGCATGACTTCAAGAATTTAGAAAGCCAATATCATCAAATGATTAGTTCAGGTTCAAGAAATGTATTGGATCTTTATCAGTCACTATTGAACAGAGTTGAATCATTTGCTTCTCATAATGCAGACAATCTTCATGCCAGCGATAGTAATGTGCTACATTACCTAAGTATGGCTATTCTGAGTAGAATTAGTAGCATCAAATATGACTTGGAAAATTATCAAGTGGTGGATATCAACGGGTATTTCCCTTTAGTAGAGAGCCATATAGAAGAGTACAAAAAACAGCTGAAAGAGATTCAAATAAATACATTGAAAGAACAATATGTGAACACAATAAATGCACAAATATCTGAAGCTCGTTATCTAGTTGAGCAATCAATTTTTCCACAAATTGATGAAATTCGTCAGCAAATAGACAATCAGATGAATCTACTCATTCAGGACATAGAGGAACAAAGAAAACAAGCAGTAATTGAGAAGACCGAGTTGATAAAAAAACAAACTGAACTCGCACAGCAAATGCCATTGAGAAGTTTACTCAAGTTGTTGAATACAGCCAGTTCATGTCTCCTATTTCTCGGTCCTTGGGCCGTAGCAGGAGCACAACTAGTCACTAGCTACGCTCAAAGTTTCATGGAACCTGATGAAACAGCAAAAACTGCCTTTGCCCAAGTCACAACTACCCATGAGCGTGAACAACAATCACTCAGAGAAGTTTTGGAATCAAATGAAATAGAAAGTGCATCCAGTAGTGTATCAGATCAAAATGATGCAAAGTTCAGGGAAATCTCTAATGAAGTTAGTTCATTAAACAGTACACTCCATCAGTCCATTGTACAAGAGGATGCCTACAATGCAATCAAAAAAAATATCAAGGAGAAATTGACGGAATATCACGACGACCTACTCGCCCAAAAAGCTGAACTAGAAAAACAAACAAATTATGAATCAGAATCCAAACACATTGAAACTATACAAGAAATAGATTCAAAAATCAACTGGGCTAATGTTATGCAAACAACTTTTGGTGTATTAGAAGGTGTTGCTGATTACATTAAGGATAGGGCACAGCAAAAGCATAAAAAAATGATTACAGCAATAGGGGACAGAATACAACTTGTGCAGAGCAAAATTAACCGCATGCAAGATTATGAACATGATTTAAAGGCAATTTTCATTCCCAAGATTGGTAACACCCAAGGAAATTTGCTAACAATGGTGCAAAATTCAACCAATGAATCTCACGCTGGTCTTGACTTTAGAAGATGGAAAATGCAACATTTTTTGAATAATTTCCAGCAGGAAATGAAGAATATAGTTGAAATATCATCCAACCCTGCCATCAAGAGGAAAATTACACTATGTATAGATGATTTAACTAGTGGAATGATGACAACTCTTCAAATATTTGACCGTATACAAGATTATAAAGATAAACAAAAATTTGCCAACTATATTGCAGATCTTAAATCAGCAGCAACGATGACCAATTATGGAGAATATAAGCAAGATATAGATGAATTGGAGCTGATAATCAAATCAAATTTGGTGCTACAAGAATATGAAAAAGCTCTGGGTACATTCAAGCAATACATTTTCCCAACTGCCAACATGTACATGGATCAGTTCAATGTATCATCATTTCTCAGACCAACCAACTTGACTGATGTTATCAACAAAGCTGGGAAAGAGATACATGTCTTAAGAGATGCTTTGACAAAAAAACTCACTACAGTGACCAACCGTAATGATTATATATTCTCAGACATAAGATATAATCTGATAAATGTAGATCAAAAGCCATTTTTCACATGGAAATATGACACACATAAAGAAGAGATACATAAATTACTGCAGGGGCATGAAATTACCATGAAGTCTGACGTTACCCAAGGAATTGTGAAAAATGCTGTCAAGTTTAAAGAAATAGGGATCAGGTTCAAGTTAGCCAATGAGACAATGCAAACTTACTTAGATAAAGAAACGATGAATTTCTTGATAAAATTAACACATTCTGGTGACTCCTACTACAGATGCAACAATAGATACTATGTCTTAAACCATAACGTCATCAGTCTGCAACACACCGTGAATACTGATCCTCAGAATTATCCTCACTATGGTCACGATGATGAAACATCAAAGCGTCTAAAAGTAAATGAACCTTTGTTTAGCCCATATGCTACTTGGAGGATGCAATTAATAAGCAGGTCTCATGACATGCATGAAATTCTATCAAAAAATAGCTCCATATTTGACCCATTCAAACAATTTTTCAACCAACCGATAGATCTTGTGCTAGAAGGATATGGAGGACATATGAGCTATCCAGCTAAAGTCTGTAATGATGATTTAGAAAATTATTATACTCTGGTTGAATCAATATCTGAACCATTGCACTACAATGAGCATCAACGCCTCTCTAAACGGCATGTAAGACGTGGCGTTGTTACTAATCCTGATGAACCAATTAAAAGCTCTGCAAACATCATCAAATCTCCAATAAACACTGCAATCCGCTTCATAGGTGACATTTTGGGTACTTGGAGATCAATCTACTTGCCAAATACAATTAATTACTATTCAATCAAGGAAGGTGTTCAGTCTTGGTTTGGAGAACTGACACCATTCAATGTTCACACAACCAAGGACTTTGATAATCATTTTGGTAGTGCTGCCACATTCAATGCATATGAATCATTAACATTGATTGACTTTTTTGTTCGATGGGTTACAAAGGTGAAACCATATGACAATACAATCGATGGATCAGTAAATTCTAGCGAAGTTACAGCTTCTGTGCTCAATATTATAACCGAATTGGAAAAGTTGCTGAATGATCTATCCATTGAGTACAATTTACCAACTGAATCTTTGGAATTTGATCCAATTGTTCTAATGGCTGCACTAGAAAAAGAAGTGATCAATGGTAATTGTGAGAAGTTGGCAGAAATTATACTCCAAACTGTAATGGGGAGTTTGCATAATCCACACAATGCTGAATTTTGCAATGATGTAGCAAAAAAAATCACTGATGTATTTGGGAAGGAAAAAGATCAAAAGTCGATTTTGTTTACATCAGTTGCTATTTGCAAAAATGAATAAGACTCTCATTCACTCTCCACAAAATTTGTTTTCTCCAACGTTTGACTCACTTTCACATTCTTTTTTATTTGCACTAAATTCACAATTTTAATCAGAAAAAATCAGAAGATTTTTTTATTTATACACTTTGATTCAACTTGTAATTTTTAAGAAATACATAGGTAATTACCTACCTATTATTCATTACCTATTCTTATTTTTATACATGATCAAGCAAATTTCAATAAAGTAAATATTATCATACCTACTTCTTCAATGTACTCACTTTTTAAAAAATGCAAATTGATATCAAAAATAATTTTAACAAGAGAAGCAAGGCATAACATTTTTGGAAAATTTTCAGTTTTTAGAATAAATATCAAAAGAAAAGCTTTCATCATAAGGCTACTTATTAAATCTTTCTTCAAAAAAAATTCTAGTTCTTTAAAAATGACGTAAGACAATAACGGAAAATTTTCTGATATATTTTTTTCATCTGCTACCAGACTATTCAAAATTCAAAATTCAAAAAAAAAAAAGGAAAATAACTTGAACTTTGGTCTGATTGAAAAAAAGCAGGACATTTTGATAATTTTGATAAAAAGCAGAGCCAACAGGACAAATATCGCCAAAAAGCAGAAAAAAAGTAGAATAGGTATAAGAGTGTTGGACACCCTTATGGGTGCTTGTTGCAAAAATTTACCATTTTGGTTTCTTTTTTTCGAATTTGAAATTTTCAGCTCGTAAAAGTAGTCACTGTATCATACACCTAACACATGAACGCAGTTTTGTGTTTCTTGGACCATTAATCATTCCTCTCCTCAAACTTTTTTTTTTTCGTTAACGATGCGAGCAAAACATACACCACGCAAAACAAAATAATTGCAAATTTGGCGGAGATTCTAAGAGCAAACATAAACGAATTGCGAGGAATCCCCTGTCAGGTTACGTTAATGTATGAATTGGCAACTAGCGAAGAATTTCGTTAAATTACAGCGTATCATCATAATCAGCAGCCTTAAGCTTTAAAAGCGTCAACGAGAGCTATTATAATTGTAATGGAAAAATTCACTACTCAATTTGGATAATCTCCAATCAAACACGTGCATCTGGTTTAAATACCTACTTACATACAACGAAAACGAAAGGAAATAAGCCAACACCGAAATCGTCGTAAGTACATAAAGCATTTCAGTTTCTTTAAGGTCAAAAACACACACCATTTCAGATTTCTACGTTAATTTGAAGAAATTTTGAGTTTTTCACATTTTTGGCTTCAATTTGATTTCCAAAAAGTTCACCAAAAATCGAAAAATGCATTAATTCATTAAAAATTTTGGTTGATGATGTATTTTTGCACGTTTTTTTTTTCGATTTTACCATCCCTCTAATTTCGAAAAATAACAAACAGTTACTCGTAGGTGAATAGGAATAGCGAATCAATGAATTTCCAATGAAACAGATGTTTTCTTCGACTGGAAATTTATAGTAAAATTTTTCCAAAAACCATTTATTTACTTTTGAAAAATTCATTTTGAGACGTACATCGACTTACCCATGGGTGTTCCTGGGTATTCTCCTATTTGGACATTGGGTAGCTTGATGTATATTGTATATCCTGTGAACGTATCACTCTTGAAGGGAAAGCATTCTTTCACCTGAAACAGAGAAACCACTCGTAAATTAGTTCATTTCAACCTACACGTATTCGTTCTTTGGGTACTAGGTATTCTTGTTGCAAACAAAAAGTAGGAACCCTATAAGTTAAATAAGTAGGTATTTCAATTCAAAAAAAAACAACAAAAAAAACAGAATAATTTTAAACATAAATATATTTTCTGGAACTTCTTCCGTCTCATAAAATCTACTTAAACAGATCATGAGATCATCACCACTTTTTAACCAAAAAAGCAATTTTATCCATTTTTAAAAGTAATTCTCAATCATTAAAATTCCCAAAGTTCTGTAGAATCACATTCTGACATCATTCAAAATGATTAACCCTCGCATCCCTTCCACCAAAAAATTATCAGTGTAAAAATTCGCCTTAATAACAGGGTAGGCGCAGGCGCGGCGTTCAAAATGTTCGGGATAAACCTTCCAATTAAATGAATCAAATCATGCATTTATATTATGATCGTGCTTGCGCACCGATGAACGTTTTTGTTGATAAAAATAAAATCTGGCTGCTACTCACATTTAACTAGCTATTAATATTCTCGGGAAAATTTACAATAGCGAACACTCCTCCAACACGTGCTGCATAATACTCGATTATTTTCATTTTACGTACGCTGCTCTGATCTGTATGTTTCATGAAATTTTCAACTGATATTGGTAGTACATAATTGTGTTTGTTGCGTTAACGATAAGTAAAAAGTCGTAAAAGTGACCGAATTCGATTTAGTAGTAGTTGTGAAAAAAATAATCACATTGCATTTTAGCGAATCAACGGTGAATTTATCAGGTAACAGTTTTTAAAACTTTCAAACTTGATAACCCATTTGTTTCATACCTCACAAATACACAAATCCAATTTCGGTTACATACAGAATTTTGAGAAAGCACATCAATTTTGAAATACCTGCCTGCTTGCCATGAATAATCGAGTGATTCAAAGATTGGTGGCCCAATAGCGCAAAATTTTTGATTTCTCTCTGCCGTTGTAGGTCGATAAATTATCCAAAATATATCACGACGTCAATAAATTTCAAGGAGAATTTTTTTGAAATTTTCTTTATATCTTACTTACCTTAATTGAACCATTTTCGTACTCAAAAATTATAAAAAGTGTAGAAAATCTCCTAAAAAGCAACGAAATATGCGACGAAAATTCCTAAATAATGCAACAATACGCTTTTATAGAGAGATGTGAAAAATTTCACCTTTATAGAGTTGTTTCAGAAATTTTTCACCACTCTTGAGGAGATTCCAGGTCAAAAACACAGTTTTTTTTTCGAAAATGATCCTTCTTTGAGACCCCAAAGCTCTGCCCCCTTTTGTTCTTACGGCTTCAAATTTTTTTCTGGTGGATGTTCAACTCAAAAAGTACCACCTTTGAGATTTTGGTAATTTGGCCCATTGAACTCGATTCTAGGATTCAAAATACAGCGAAGAGCGAAGAGCATGGTTCGAAATTTTCAAATTTTTCATATGATTTGTCATCCTAAATCCAATTCTGCAGTTAATTCTTTCAAAAATTTTTAAGGGGCTGTAGTGACAGATTATGCAACAAAAAATTAACCCACATTATAAAATCGACCTATTTATAAAAAACGCCATCATTACGACTGTCAATCTAAATTTTCGTCTTTTCTAAAATATCAGCTGATTGCTGTCCTGTATGAAAACGTCATCTTCTTTCCCAAATATTCACGAAACGTCATCTTCTTTCCAATTTATACCAAAACGTCATCCTATGGCTGAGCATGAAATTAACCAATAGGAACACAAGTGACCAAACTTTAATTTAGTATATAAGCCCATGAAAACTCACTAGAAGTATTCAGTTCTCTTCCAAGTTTTATTGGAATACTTACCTTCTAATAAGAACTTACATATAAGAAACGCATAATATGTTTTAATTTGTGAATGTTTTTAAAGTATTTAAAAGTGTTATAAAAATATTTCAAAGTGTCTTAAAGTATGTTTTATTAAACAAAGTGAATAAATCATTTTTCTTTAAATCAAATCGCGTAATCTGTCACCACAGGGGCAGGCACCCTTTCCAACAAAATAATCAAAATGGTTCACTTTATTGCCGCATATTCTGCGACAGTGTTGTCAATTCGTAAAAAACGCTTTTTTTCTTCAAAAATTGAAAAACAATTATTTTTGTAATTTTTTTAAAAAGATTTTGCGTCTTTGGATTTTGTAATTTATTTAGTTTTTTACTTGAAATTTTGAGTAAATTTATTATCGACGAAGGACTCAAAAAGCATATGTTTAAGAAAACTGAACTTAGTAAGCTAATTTTCATCCCTTCTCCTTCCCCTCTCCCTTTCAAGCCAAGTATCCAAACTAAACCCGCACAAAAATTTATGAACCGGACAAAAGGGAATTTCGAGGGCTAAAACTCACTTTTCGATTGTTAAGTAGTGGATTTTAAAAAATTTAAATTTGGGCCAAAAATCCGATAAATTCAAAATTTTACCAAATTGACCCAAATAATTAAAATTTGGTTTGTATCCTATTTTAGGCATCTCAAGTTGGTTGGAGTCGGTTTCAAACCGGTCTGGACTCTTGAGCCTCCAGCGGATTTTCGGATTCTCCAGTTTTCGAGAAAACGCTGTAAGTAGAGTGAAAATGAATTCAGTACCCACAAACTTGTATTTGCCATCTTTGAGACCCATTCCATTGGATTTTATCACATATTTTCGAAATCTTCTCAAGTCAGTTCAAAGCCAAAATTTTCTCCATCGATTATTTTTGATGAAAAAAAATCATCGTTCGTGAACGTGCAAATGAAAAGACCTGAAACTTGGTTTGTATTCTATTTTCGAGTCGATCGGTGACGGTTTCGAACCGTTCTGGAGCCTCCAGCGGATTTTCCTGGAGGCTCCAAACTCGAAGCGGGCAAATCGGTAAAATGTACCCCCCCCTTTTTCAGCCCAAATTTAAATATATTTTAAAAATCTTGCCAAAAATCTAAAAATGAATTTCAGCACCTAAAATTTTTTTGGCGCTTATTTTAGTATCCTCTATGGATTCCCCCTCGTCCAATTCAAAATTTTTGTTGCCGGTAGGGAAATCTACTCCTCTTTTTAGGTTTCAGTTATTCAATGCCAAATTTCACAATTAATAAAATCACAGAAGAACGTGTTCCAAAAACAGCTAAAATGATGTTAAAATTGTACAAAATGGTGTATTCTACTCAAACTCGATTCTTTAGAACAATGATTCAATTTTTAGAAATTCAATATTTACTAATGCTAAATACGTTTTTGTTGTTTTTCTTACCAGGGCCGATCTTCCATCACAAGAATAATTTCACCTACCCGAAGAGAAACCAGAAATGCAGAAAAATCACGATTGCACGAGTGAATTCTCGGTTGCTGACATAAAAAATGACTCTATAAAGCAAGTTTTTCAATTATTAGCCGAAGGAGAAACAAAATTATGCCATCAGCCCAAAATAGAAGAAGCAACTCTGCTACTGGGTAACACCGGTGTAGGGAAATCTGTATTGACTCGACGAATAGCTGGATACGGCGGTACACTCAAATCAGTCTTAAATAGAGTCGACTACACCATCGTCGATATAAACAGCAAGGATAATGAAAAATCCTTCGTCACATCCAACACCATATTTCCAGAACTACTACAAAACAACACTACCAGCGCAGCATATTACGACTTTCCAGGTTTCCTGGATACCAGAGGAACGGCTATCGATATCAGCACGACGTATTTCATGAAAAAAACAGCAGATAATGCAAAACGAGTTAAAATCCTGATTCTGGCAAATCACGCTTCACTCACCAATTTAGGAACGAGAGATGATTTTACAACCCTTTTACATCACGTTACAAAATTTGTTAAGAATATTGACAAATATAAAGATGGAATCGCACTTATCGCGACAAAAGTTCAGTATTTTAGAATAAAAGACGATAAGATCGTATCAAGTATAGCAAAATTCATCGCAAATGTTAAACTCGAATTAGGGAAACAACAACTCAAAGGTCTCGCAGACAACTCAAATGCGATTAAGCTTCTCGACATCTTATTACAACAAGATGGACATAAATACCCCAAAATTGGTATTTCCAGATCACCCGATGAAGAAGGACTTATGAGTGAAATTCCTAAAATAAAAGAAAACACCCAAAATATCGAAACAATGTTGGCAAAACTCAAATTCGTCCAAACAAATGAGTCAGATTTTGGTTACATTTTATCGAAAAAATCTCTGGCGGATATTCCAAACATACTGAATGAAATTAATCTCGGAATTACCGCCAATGTTCGTGAAATTAGTAAAGAAATGCAGAAAATTCTATCTACAGGAGAAAATGGAAGTTTCGATTTCGACAAAGTGACGAAAATAAAAGAAAAGGCGAGCAATCACAAAGATCTGGAAAAATGTCTACAAGAAGTTGTCCGGGGAGCTGTTTCCATGAATATAAGCTCAGTACACGAAAACACATTGAAGAAGCTGGGCCATTATTCGTCAATTATACGTCAAGTTGGCAATCAAACTTCACAAAATGAATTCAAATGTGCGGATGGATTGGAAGAAGTCGTCGAGTATTCAACGTCGATAAAATGGAACGAATTCGTGAACAAGTTATATGAAAGATTATCTCATTACGAAATACAAAGAGATACTCGTAAAAACCCGTGTACCACATTTGCTGACAATGTGGCCGAAGCGATAGACGATGAAAAAGCAGAACTAAAACTCGATCCAGTTGTTTTGGAAGAATGTTACCCGAATTACAAACCAGAGTTCGAAGGCATTGAAAAAATTAAAGTCGATGAACCGAAATTGAAAACTTTGGAGAAAATGCTGCGTATAACATTGAAAAGCATTTTAACGTATTCGTGCGATACCAATAAATTAGCAGTGAGAGGGCAGTACGTTAAACTATCAGAAGTTCTCTCAATCCAACAAAAAAACTGCAAAGAGCCTAAATTTATAGAAATTTTAGCATTGAATGATGTATTCATTGACACAAATTTGAATAAAACAGGCGAAGAAGTGCAACTTGCCATAGTAGCTCCCAAATGGAATATCCAAGGTACTAAAAAAATTACACTCGAAGGTAAGCCTGGAGAGGCTCACAAACCTACCAAAGCAAAATTTGGAAATCCTGGCTCAGATGGTTTGCCTGGATTACCTGGAGGACCCGGAGGGAATTTCTTAGGAATAGGTGAAACGTTCATGAATTTACAAGGGCTCACTGTATCTGTCAAAGGTGGTAAGGGAGGGCCCGGCCAGGATGGCGGTGACGGTGGAAAAGGTCGTGATGGTGCCAATGCTTGGAATGACGTTTTTGTAAAAAAGAACATAGGACACCAAATAGTCACCTATGGCAGCATTGGGTTGGCCAGCATAGGTAAAGTAGAGTCTAAAAATCATAGTATAATAAATTATCGGGAGAGTATCAGCTATTACGAGGTAACTATTGCTGGTAAAGATGGAGAAAAAGGTGGAAATGGTGGCGATGGTGGGGTAGGTGGTCTTGGAGGGAATTCAGGGAAGATTATTTTTACTCCTCTGTCAAACTCAGCCTCAAACCATTTACGCTCAGGCACAGGAATAGGAAATGATGGATCTGATGGTAAAGGTGGGGAAGGAGGTGCAGGAGGAAAACGTGGCAATGATCTACTTGTGGAAAAACCACTGCTCGCTGGCGTTTATAGAAATGATACTGAAAAGGTAATTTACAAAGATGAACGAGCAAAATCTGGTGATCGTGGCATCGATGGTCGTAATTCCAAGCAACAAACTAACCCTCTTCCGAGAAAAAAACTCTTGAACATACCGGATATAATGAATGATTACAAAAAATATGCAATGGAGAACCTCCACCAAAGTATGAACGAATCTTACACGATGGAATTTCTTCACAAGATGGAAAATGATGAGCGTCTAAAGAATCAACCCCAAAGGCGTCGTCGTTTTATTGATCAGGGTAATCAAACGCAAACCATCGATCATGAAAATGTGCCTGCAACAAGCAATTTCAAAACTTCACGTATTCTGATGGCCTTGGAACCTGGTACTAGCAATGCTGATAATGCATCTGCAAAAAGTGCTGCTGCCCGAATTAATTCACCCATCAACTTTGCAGTCAAATTAGTCAGCAGTTTCATTGGGCAATTAAGCCTCTTTGGAAGTGCCAGTATATTGAATTATGGATTGGTTAGAGGTGGCATCGAATCCATGTTCAGAGATTCAAAGCCTTCAGACATCCATACCACAGCAAAAGAAAACACTAATCATACAATACAACTTGGAAATTTCAATATTAACGAATCTTTGACATTGGCCAATTTTGCCATTAGGTGCATCACTAAAGAGAAATTTTACAGCAGCGAAGAAAAATTGATGATTTTAACAGAGGTGAAAGCCTTAGTGCTGAATATCATTACAGAATTTGAGAAAATATTGAGTGATCTATGTGTGCAGTACAATTTACCTCCTGAATCTTTGGAATTTGATCCTGTGACATTGATATCAAAACTGGAAAAAGAAATAATCAATCAAAATTACAAAAAAATGGGAAACGTATTGTATCAATCTGTTGAGGGCAGTTTTCGTTCCAACAATCCTCAGTTTCATGCTCATCTGCTGCAGAAAATTGACGAAATATTAGTTAGTCGAAACAATGCTGATCTAGAGGATCACCAAATCAACAGTGACCATCTTCAATCTAATAGATCGAGTAATGTAATCGGGATGGAAAATTGCAACAAATGCAACGTGTATCAGCTTGAAATGAATAACTTTCAAAGTTTTGCAGAGATAGGTTCTTAGGAGTTTGAAAGAACATGTACTGACCATAACAGTAGCTCACCAAAATCTACTTATACTTTCACCATAATTATATGCTCTGTACTAGAATAATTTTTATACATTATCTACTTCAAAAACATAGTACGCAAATATGTATCTTTAATTTTATAGAATTTTAATTTTAATGATTTTATGTTCTGTACTGAACATTTTTATGCCTATGATGGTTCATTATTTTGATGATTTATTTCAATAAAACACACAGCAAATCGCTGTCTCATTCTCGGCTCGTATTATTACGTACCTACTATATGTACAATTAGAGAAAAAAAATCTCCCCCTAAAAAAAAGGTAACTTCAAGAATACCCAAAAAAGTCAAAAAAATGCGAGCAAAACATTTTAGTGTACAAATAATTTCAAAAAAAAAATTGAAACAAGAACTGTTACAAATTGAAATGTTCTGGTTTCAATTTCAAAAATTTGAACTAGGTACTTTGTAACTTTTTGATGAAAAAAGCGAACCTTTTTGGCAACAAAGTAAGAATTTTTGCAGGTTCTGACAAAAAAATCAATTCTTTTGAGAAAAGCGAAACTTGGACAATTTTAACGAAAGGAAGAACTTTCTGGAAATTTTTGGCAAAAAATTGGAACTGTTGAACAATTTGGGGAAAAAGCGACATTTTACAGTAATGTTGCTAAAAAGCAAAGATTCACATCAGAGAGCAAAGATTTGAAAATTTTAGCAAAAAGAAAAATTTTTAGGAATTATTATTGGCACAGAAATGATATGTTTTCGCAATTTTTTTCGAAAAGCGAGACTCCGTGTTTTTGTAGGAAAACAAACCAGAATTACGGTTACGGGCCAGGTGCATTTTACAGATTTTCCTGTATGAGCCATATTCTTGGAGAAAAACAAACTCAAATTCACGGACAAGGTAAGCAACAAAACTTCAAATGAAAGAAAAAAACAGGATTTTAGCATGACTTTTGGCGAGACGTTTTTCAAACACTTTACGACTTTTTTATGCTGGTGGGGGGGAGGAAGGTTCATCAATCATCATTTAACACTTCATTTTTACGCTTTTTTAATGACTTTGGACATTTCCGGAGTTTTTAGGTGGGTGGAGGGGGTGCCAAAAATACCTTTGTCATCTCAATTTTTCATTTGCAAACACTTACAGACTTTTTTGGGGAAAGACAGGTATTCCACTTTACTTACACTGAAATGCCGGGTGTTGCAGCCATAATACCTACTTCGAAGGAGCTTTTCTCAAAAATTACGGAAGCATCACACCACTTATTCATATGCCGAAATGGCATTGACCTGATGAAAAACTGCACATTTAGTGACACCATTGACCATAAGTATGTACTCACAAGAGAATCATCACTCGAGGAATTTTTGATGAGTCTTCAGCTTCCCTTACCAAAATATCAGCAGCCCAAAATAATTTTTCGATTTTGATTTTCGGGCATTCTGGAGCTTCCAGCACGATTTTCAATTCATTCGGGATCTCTCAATTTCTCGTGAAGGTGCGGTAATAAATTCAGGTCTAACTAAAAATCGAGTTGCTATTCCAGGCCATTGACATTGGTTTCAAGGCTAGTTATCATAATTTGTCCTAAATAAATTCACTTTTTTTTAAAAAAGAGAGAGAGAGATAATAATTTTCCATGCAAGCTTACGAAGTTTTAATTCATCAAATATGTAACTATACAATGCTCACGCATCTAGTCGAAAAATTAGTAAAACACTGGGCATGCATTAAATTAAAAAACTACACGTGTTCATTATTTACGTTTGATACGTATAGTTAGTTTATTCAACTAGGAAAATGAAATGATTTTTGGACGAAATTCAGATTTATAGCCAGAGCGACACGAGTGATGTATAAATAAATCATACTAGTTGAAAATTACATTTTGATAAAACTACACACATAGGCTACTTTGGAATAAGGGGGAGGAAGACCTTGGAAAAAATTCAAGATACTCGTACACACGATATTAAAAAATATTTAACTAGTGGTAAACTGCAGATAGGGCATGGCCAGTTGGCCACCCATTATGTAAATTATGAGAAAATACACGATTGAAAATTGAAATCACAACGTGTTTTTATTCAAAATTACTACACTCGCGCTCGTAATTCTCGTTACAATCATTTAAAAAAGTCTTAATAGCCCTGAAAGTAATTTTTAATCACCTATCAATGAACTCGACAACTTTTTCATTTTACTTTTACTTTTTTTTTTGATCATTAAAAAAAAATCATCACACTTCTAAACAAATAAATATTCGATATAGGTGTTTAGCAGTCAGAAAATCTAAATGAGCAATTATCGCCCGACAATTATACAAGGTAGATAACGATTCATCAATTTACTCGATATTTATTAGAGCTAATCGCTAGTAAAGTTTACTTGCTCGAGTTGGTTCGTGCGGCTTGGTTGAAATTATGTTGAACCTTTGTATCCTAGCCTACATTTTAAAAATTAATTTGGTTCAACTGAATAGCTGATCAAGTACACATATAGTTGACCCATCTTATGTTGCAGTTTTTCTCCAGACATCAGCTGTTCTATGGTTCTAAGTACCTACACGTATAGGTAAGCATCTAATTTTTAAACACTTAAGTTCATTTTGTTCATCTATTACTGGTACTATTCGATGATAACATTGATATATCGCTCGATCATATTATGTAGATCACGCTAGTATCTAATATTCGATTTGTTCGATTCCTATTCTACTCATACTACGTTTAGTTCGTTTAGTTTACGTTTATATTGTTATGTGATAAAATTATAATAAATTGCACGTTTATGCAAAATGATGGTTTAATTAAAATGTAAATGAAAGAGTACATTTCAGTGGCGACGAGGATGATTTTATCGTTTTTATTATCGTTTTTGTAGTACGTAGTGCAATGTTATCATCTCGTTATTCTCGTTAAAGTATTAGTGAAGTTAGAGAATTGTGCAACATCATGACCGCGGTCAAACAGAAACCTCCACCTTTTGAGAAATTCAACTCGAAAGAAGAAGATTTTACGTCCTGGAGTGAAAGGTTCAGTATGCATCTTGAAAGTTATGATGTAGCAGCTGATGCTAAGGTGAGATTTTTAATCGCCAGTATGGGTCCTGAGCCATATGCCGCTCTCAAACGCCTTACTTTTCCGAAGCTACCTAAAGAAGAAACGTTTGACGATCTTATCAAACATCTGACTGGATATTATGATCCTAAATCGTTAAAGGAAGTGAGTCAAGTTGAATTTCGCCGTTGTTTACAACACGCTAACGAAAACTTTGCTTCTTATCATGCCGCGCTAAAAGAGATAGCAGCAGGTTGCGATTTTGGCACACGTCTAGATGAAGAAATTTGTGGCCAAATTACAGCGGGAATTTACGACTCGCGTTTACAGAAGCAACTATTAGGTGTTTCTGGTCTTACCTTAACGAAAGCAACTGAATTGGCTAAAACGTTCGAGTTAGCTACAAGCAGTTATGATGCTATTCATGAAAATTCGCCAAGTACGTCTGCTGAAATAAAGTCCGAATCGCAGTCTCAGGTGAATAAAATTAACGATCAGGTTTCCAAGAAGAAATATAAACCTCCGTGGAAACAGCCGAATCAAACCCCACCAAATCAAAACAAGCATCCTGAATCCGATAAAAGTAATATCAACGTGTGCTTTCGGTGTGGCTGTAAAAATCATCATGCAACGGTGTGTCGATTCGCTAATAGTATATGTAATACGTGTAATAAAGTCGGGCATTTATCTTCGGTGTGCGGTAAAGATCACGCTGCAATTCGCGCAGCTGCGTTTGCTCGTAAGAAAAAATCGTCTGTAAAAAATGTGTGCGCATCAATGTCGGTCGTTGATATTAATAAAGTATCTGCTGTTTTGTCGTGTAGTGCAGAAAGTGATAGTGAAAAGCCACTTCCCAAAATTTTTATCAATGTGGTGATAAATTCGTCGGTTAACGTAAAATTTGAAGCCAACTGTGGCTCTGATTTTTCTTTTATGTCTCTCGATAATTGTCGAAAATTTGGTCTCGATGCGAAATTACAACCAGCTAATCGTGTTTTCGAACCGTATGATCACGGTATAATTGAGCTCGTGGGTATCGTGCCAGTGAAAGTTCGATTTAAAAATGTAACATCGGATCAGCGTTTACGTATTGTTGATGGTAATTATGCTACTATAATGGGTCGTGATTGGCTGATACCATTTAATATCGATATTCGTAGTCACGTTACTGGGAAAATTCAACAAATGACTACCACCGACGATTCGAAGTTGCTCCAGCAAATTGAAAAGCAGATGGAGGAATATTCCGATATATTTGTCGAGCAAGTTGGTGAAGTACCTGGTGTTTTAATCGATGTACCCCTCCAGCCGAATGCAGTACCTGTGTTCTGTAAAGCTAGACTAGTTCCTTACGCTCTTCAGTCAAAAGTGAATGATGAAATTGATCGTCTTGTTGCGACTGGAATATATACGCCAACTACTACATCCAAGTGGGCAACGCCAGTAGTACCTGTTCTCAAAAGTAACGGTTCGATTAGGTTGGTTGGAGACTATAATGTATCTGTTAATCGTTGCTGCGTTCAGAAAATTTATCCGATTCCAAATGTCGAGGAAATTTTATTGGACTTCAGTGGCTGTACGTTATTTTCCAAATTCGATATTTATGAAGCGTATAACCATTTGAAGAATTCGAAGGCAGCGGCTGAAATTATGGCGGTAAATACTCAAAAAGGTGTGTTCCTTGTGAATCGATCAGCCCAAGGTTACACTAACGTGCCAGTAGACTTTCAGGGAAATATGGACCAATGGGTTAAAGGTATACCTGGTACCAAAGTTTTCTAAGATGACGTCAAGATATCATCAAAAACCCCTGAAGAACATTTGAATCGTTTGCATCAATTTTTCGATGCCTGCAGAAAGTACAACCTTCGTCTGAGAAAGAGTAAATGTGTACTTTTATCACACCAGCTAAATTACCTTGGCTACGTTGTAGATAAAGATGGATTGCACATAAAGATGGATTGCACAAGACTTCGGAAAAGGTAGACGCAATTTTGAAAGTGAAAAGACCGGAAAATGCCGAAGAATTAAAATCGTTTGCTGGTTTAGTCGGATATTACTCAAAATTCATTCCGAATTGTAGCGATTTATTTCAGCCGTTGAGCAATTCACAAAAGAATTTCGTTTGGACGAAGGAATGCAACGATGCGTTTCAGAAAATTAAATCTGAAATAGCCTCCGATAGAGTTTTGTGTCATTTCGATCCGAAGAAGAAACTCGTTTTAGCAACCGATGCGTCATTGTATGCTTTAGGAGCGGTTCTCAGTCATGTGGATGAGCAAGGAGAAAGACCAATTGCCTTTGCCTCCCGAAAATTGACTCCAACTGAGGCTCGATATAGCCAAATTGATCGTGAAAGTCTCGGTATATATTGGGGAGTAAAGAAATTCTTCAATTACTTATATGGACGCAAGTTTGAATTATTAGCTGACTGTCAACCATTACAATTGATTTTCAATGCGACTGCTAGTAAACCATCTTTGTATGCGACTAGATTGTTACATTACGCTTTGTTCCTACAAGGATTCAATTATACTATCAAGTATCGTAATACGAAAGCTCATAGTAATGCTGATTTTCCATCACGTTTTCCGGTTACCATGGGAAATCCGAAGCAAATTGAGGTTCCTACTCATATTCATCAGCTCCAATTACAAATGTTACCTGTAACTGGAACCCAAATTGCATCTGAAACGAAGAAAGATGCGACCATATCATCGTTATATTCACAGCTCATCAGTGAGGAGCCAGTTCGTAATGTTCGCAATATTCAAGAATATTCTTTGCACAAAGGTTGCGTTTTCCGAGGCGAACGTGTATATATTCCGCCTCCCCTTTGTAAGCAAATATTGGATGAATTGCACCTTGGACATTTAGGAATTGTAAAATGTCGTCAGCTGGCAAGAAGTTACGTTTATTGGCCAGGTATCGATAAGGACATCCAGAATTTAATCGCTTCGTGTAAAGATTGTTCCGATAACTCCCGAAACCCACCCCGCATTGCGCCGCATCCGTGGGTACCTACGGATGGACCATGGCAACGTATTCATTTCAACTGCGGGCAAATCGAAGGTCGCCAGCTTTTTATTATCGTCGACTCGTATTCACGTTGGGTGGAATGCTATGTGTTAAATTCGATCAGCGCGCCAAAGCTACTAGAATGTTTAGACGATTGTTTTTTGAGATTTGGTCTACCGATAATCTGAGTATCTGATAACGCACCACAGTTTGTGTCTATGGAATTCGATCAATTCTTCTTGAGTCGCGGTATTAAGCATATGACATCTCCGCCGTACAATCCTAGCAGCAATGGCCAAGCTGAAAAGTTCGTACAGATTGTTACGAATGGCCTCAAGTCTGACACCATTGGCTCATTCCAAGAGCGGTTAAATTGAGTTTTATTATCGTATCGTCGTTTGATTAATGTCGTTTCCGGCAAATCGCCTGGAGAAATGATGTTTGGGCGACCAATTCAATCAAAATTATCGCTCGTCTTTCCTGTAAAGAAAGTTGTGCCGGAGAAGCACAAAACTGCTCGTTCTTTCAAAGTTGGGCAAAAGGTCCATTTCCGGTTATATTCTGGTCCAAAATGATGGATGACTGGAATTGTTATCAAACAGCTTGGTAACGTAACGTACCAAATTCGTGGTGGCGGTAGTGTGCATAAACGCCATGTAAACCAAATGCGGCCAGCTTCTTGTTCTTTGCAGCCAAATTCATTGGCATCCGAAGACGAATTTCATATCATCGAAGTGCCGCAATGTGATCCTGATGCAGTGCCGGATAATCCAGAACCGGAACTGCCTAATAAAACTCCAGAACCGGTCAATCATCCGAATATACCGGTTACTCCAATTAGACCTCAACGGGTCACAAAACGCCCCTTGCGTTATTCTTCATAGAAGGGGGAAGTTGATATATTGCTCGATCATATATCGCACCTCGGGAGTAATAAGGTCACATCTCAAAAAAAATCGATTTTGATGTTTTTGCATTTTTGGGGTTTGCATGACCCCCTGCAACCAAAAATAACACTTTGAGTCGGGTATGCTGCTTAGATCATGTAAAAAATGCAAAGGGCCTAACTCAAAATTTCTACAACATTGCAAGTTGTTTGGAGTTATAAGGTCACATCTCAAAAAACTCCACCTTTTTTGAGCAAATTTCTTACATACAAAGTGTTAACAAATAGTTTTGATTGTTTTGAATGTTTGTCAGTTAGAAATAGTCACAAGGAGTGCATTTTTTATTGGTTTGTACCAAATGGAAATTTTTTTTAAATTGATCACTTTACAGAAAAATGAATTTGCACATATCATGAAATTTTAGTTTTTTGAGAAAAACTCAAAAACTAAGCATTCTAGAAAAAAACTAACGACATTATGTCGATTGGAAATTTAATTCTCTACAACTTTGTTATCATGAAATTTTTTTTGGACGCTTATTTCCGCCTCCAGATCACTTTTTATGAAAGGTTATAACTCAAAATGTTTTCCAAACATTGAAATATTTCCTCTTTAAGAGTTTATTTTTCAAAATATTCTTATGCTAAATGAAGGTAGGATACCCAATCTTCAAAATGACATGATATTCATTCCTCACAATTGATTATAAGTTGATGAAAATAATGAATCAAGTTTTTAAAAAAAAGAAAATCACTCTCCTGTAAAATTTCACTTTTTTGAGATGTGACCTTATAACTCCCGAGGTGCGATATGAGAGGGGTTTTGCGATAAGGGCCCTTGTGGTGATATTTCGATTTTTTCAGGAGAGAGAAAACATCAAATTGCTTCGATTTTTTCGATTTTTTTTTTTTTTTTTGATTTTTGGGTGCAGTGTTGTCTTGCGCAGAGGTTGGATGGGAAATTTTGACGAAATTCGTTCATCATCGCCTGATATCTGTGATTTAGAAAAGGGACCTTGTGGTGAAAAGGCAGATTTACACAACGTTACAGACTACCCCGCAAAAAAATACCGAGAAATTCGGATTTGCCATGAAATTTTACGTAGGTAACAACAATAAAATAATTTTTCCATCGATCTTTTTTTTTAAAAAAAAAAAAATTAAAAACAAACAAAAACTTTGTTTTTCGATTTCCCAAAAATGTGAGTTTTTGAGTATTCATGTTCAAGTAATTTTTAAACGAGAAGTTGATGAGATAGGCAAAATCTGATTGCACCATTCGATTTTTCGTGAAAAAGTAAGTCGGAATCGCCAATAAAAAAAAAAACATCGAATCACCACAAGGACCCATATCGCGAAACGCCTCTCATATGTAGATCGCGCTAGTATCTAATATTCGATTCGTTCGATTCCTATTCTACTCATACTACGTTTAGTTTACGTTTATATTGTTATGTGATAAAATTATAATAAATTGCACGTTTATGCAAAATGATGGTTTAATTAAAACGTAAATGAAAGAGTACATTTCAAACATCATTTTTCGTCACAAAAGCAAATCGCACTTCCAAAAAAATTATAGCATTATTCAAAAAACGACTTTTTGAAGAAAAAAAAATCTTAACAGCAATTTTATTTTATAATATGTTTGTGTGTGTTTTTGGGAGGAAAGAAAAGGGGAGGGGAGAGGTGAGGCGTTGTAATATCGAAATTCATTCGAGTCAGAAGTTCAGAATGTTTCTAGCATATCATTCAACGAAGGAATAAACAATGAATACATACCTCTTATCAAAATGGTGTGAGGTTTGTGACCCAAGCAATAAAGTGAGGATAACAACTCACACGAGTCAAGAATAATAATTTTTTAAATTTTCCATCCACGAGTCTGGAAACATTTTTTAAACGTAATTTTCCAAACATTAGCTTCTTTGAGATATATCTATGGACATTATCACTCCACGTGAAATTTTGAAATAAAACGAATGGTAGCGAATAACTGATAGGTAGGTGTACGTTTATTGCTAGACTCATTCATAATACATAAGTAATGGCATACCTCATTCCATAAATACTCGAAATTGACGCACGTATACGAGTAGTTTCGAAACGAGCCGCGAGTGGGGTGACTTTTGTGAAAAGCGTATAATATAGGTAATTAATTAACTATGTATTTGAGAAAGAGAACATTTTTAAAAATACGATCAAAATTGCCCGACCAAAAGTAAGCAATTTGTACATTTTTAACCTCTCAATGGAACAGGAAAAATTTGTTCGGACTTTGACGACAACAGCCTACGTTGAAGCCAGGGCTAGAGCAAAAAAACACCATTCTCCCAAATAAAAAAAAATCTTCTCTTAATTTTTAAATACCTAATTGGTAATCAATCAAAATAATTGAAGAAAACGTAATTATCGTTTTTCAAAAATGGAATTTTTTTAAACATGACATCATCCTCCACGAAATGTACCTACTACGCATTTTCACTTCAAAGAGGTCTCGAGTTGACCAAGTTCAAACATGTGCATTTTAATAAAACACACGATATCGAATAACTGTCAAGTTCAGAGCCTCGTAATTTTAAAACATAGGTATGAATGTGACGATTCAGTAAATGACGCAAACAGTGTTGAAATTCGTCGCGTATAATTGTTAGGTACCTCCACACATAAAAAATATATTTTAAATGCTCGAGTAATAAAATTATTATGCACACCCAACTTTTCAGCGAACATACGAGTACGAACAGCACTAAAAAATTTCACAACCGAATTTCGTAATGAACGAATACACGTGTTCGTAGCGGAAGGCACTAAAATGGAACAAGTTCCCAAACAAGCAGTCAGAAGACAATTAATAACGTTAATTCCAGGTTTGTTCGTATTTTTAAGCCACAAAATGTGTATAGATTTATGCATTTCGACAGTTTAATTGAACCATAATTTAGGTAGATACCTAATTATTAGAGCGAAATTTTCAATGATTTTATCAGAGATAGGTACCTACTTCTCAAATTCATGGTAGGTAAATCATTTAAAAATGCTTTCATGTTCAAATTTGAAGTCATGAAAAATTTTGGAGGGGGAGGGGGAAGGGCGAGAGGGAGTAAATTTATCTCAAGTGCATTCAAAACGAATTTGATACATCAAAAAAAGGTAACCATTTGTCCACAGCGAGTTTGTTAAATAAATCTTTTTTTGGGAGCGGGAGGGGGGATGTCCCAGTACTAGCCCGTCCTCTTTGGGTTATGTTACCAATTTCACAAAATTACCCATTTTTCCAGTAAATATGAACGCATTGATGATGGGATGTGCCATAGGCTGGCTTCCAACCGCTATATATTTCCTAAGCGGCGGCGAAGAAGAGCCAGTCGAATGCTCGGAATGTAATTTGATCGCATCATTTAGCCAGCTTGGAAAACTTGTATTCGCAATCCCTGGAGGAATGATCGTAGATAAATATGGCAGGAAGAAGGTCACCATCGGTGTCGCGCTCTTGAATTTTTTTTCTTGGATGGGAATATCGTTATGGGCAATGCCAGCTGTAAACTACGTTGGACAGTAAGTAAAACTCAGATTTAAAATGTTATGTGAACGACATCTTTTTCAATTCTTCCTCCCTAAAAAAAATTGCTAGAGAAATTGAAAAAACATTTTCAAAATTTGTTTCTAAATCGATTAAAAAGATCATAAAGATTGATTAGTCCATGCAAACAGAAGCCGAACTTCATTTTTACCCCCTTCATGGAAAATTTTTACGAAATTGAGGATTCGAAAATGCGCTGGAGGCTTCAGAACGGCACGAAAACTCCTCCAATTAATTTGGGAAGATGAAAATAGGATTCACAACAAATTTCAATAAACGTTCGCGAGAAATTTAAATATTTCAACAAAAATTATTTTTGAACAATTTTGAAAAATGTTGAGCTCAAAATTGGATTAAGATCGGAAAATTGAAATATACTGACAAAACGTTTTTTGAGCAATTTTTAAAGAATTTCAAGTAAAAAATTGGGTAGTGGTTTTCGGGCTTTTGAAAAAATTGCTGTGTAATCTATCAAAATGGGTTATAATTTCAGCAAAAAATCAAAAATTTCCATCCCAACTTTTACTGCAGAGTTGAGATTATTTCCAAGAATCGACCATATTTCTAGATGTGATTTTTCAAAAACGAAAAAAAAAAAATTCGACAGAAATTTTTGATTTTTCTGCGAAGTATTAACCCATTTTGATAGGTTGCATGACATCACTCCTATTAAAATCTTGACAATCCTGAACCAATTTTGGGCTCAAAACTTTTTTTAAATGCTCAAAAATCATTCCAGTTGAATTATTCAAATTTTCTAGCGGAATTTTAATCCTGTTTTGATACATTTCAAGGTAATTTTCGAATAATTCTCAATTCTACAACAGTTCATTATTGGAATGAAAGAGTGTCTAATCTGTAGAAAAAATATTTTCCTCTCAGCCATTTTGAAAATTGAGAAGTTTTTTTACGCTTCAACCTCCTATTATGCAGCCATGAAAATCCAAAATGCACTTTTACTGGCACTTCAGACCCATATCTACCAGATTTCAATTGAATTTTTGGCGAGACTGCAAAAATTTCAGACAAATTTTATTCATAGAGCACTTTTTGCCAGTTGGACTGGCCAATTATTCCAGAACTAGAAATCTAAAATCACGCATGGAAGGTCCTTCACCGTTCTACATCCAATTTTCATTTTTTTGCGTGAAAATTGATCTCACTTGAATGTTTAAAAATTTGCCTAAAGTCGAAGAATGAGTTTTAGCGTCTGAAATTTAGCCTCATGATGTTCTTTATAGCATACTTTTTCAGTTTTTTTTTTTATCAATTTTCGTACACACAACATCTTAATTATTACAAATACTGTATCATTCATGTTTTCAGATTCACTCTGGGACTGAGTCAAGCACTCACGCAAGAAGGCTGCCTAATCATCATAGGCGAAACAGCATCACCTATCATTCGTGGCCAGCTCAGCACCTTATACCTTTTCTTTCTAGCACTAGGGGCCCTATTACCACCCATCTTCGGCGTAATTTTCTCCTCATACAACATCATCAACTGGACTGTAACTTTTTTCTCTTTCATCGCCCTCCTTTCAATGGCCATCGCATCAGAAACACCCAGTTTCCTGATCAGCGAATCGAAATTAACCCAGGCGAGGAAACATCTATCAGATCTCAGACAAGGATGCTCCGAGGACGAAACAAATTCAGAATTTGAAAGCTTGAGAAAATACATCGAAGACGAGAAAGCTCGCCAAAATCAATTAGACTGGTGGAAATTTCTTAAACTGAAAAGTACCTGGCAACCGTTACTAATATGCATTTTGATTAAGTTCTTTACAGCTGGTACAGGAAGAAATTTACTCACCACCTACGTCACCACCATATACTCATCGAATGATTTTATATCGAAAAAATACTACCCTTTAATCATGCAAATTATCATACTCCTCATCAATATAATCACCAATTTTTACGTTGAAAAATTCTCTCGCCGGACCTTGTTCCTATTTGGAGCCATTTCTATAACCATATCGAACACATTTTCCGCCATAATGAGTTACTTTTACATCAAAAGCAACGATAGCATTTATAATTGGTTATTCCTGATGGGAAATGTTCTATATTTGCTTTTTTTCAATGGTACCGTGCAGCCGAGTAATAGTATAATCCGGACCGAGCTTTTCCCTCAAGCTGTCAAAGGATTCGGAGGATCACTCAGTATCATAAGCCAGGCAATTTCCACCATAATTTCGTACCAAATATACCTAACTATCGACAAGTATTTAGAGCTTTATTACTTATACATTGTACTGGCGGCACATTCGATCATGTTGTACATAATTGTGTATATTTTCCTGCCTGAGAGTCGTGGATCAAGTCTAGTGGACATACAATCGAAATTTCAAAAGGATTCAATACCGTATGATACGATGACTTCGGACAGAAGTAAATCTCAATGTGATAAGAACAAGATGGGCAGTCTAGCAATCAACTCCGTTTAGCAACATCAATCAATCATGGTGATCAGAGACGTAGCATCCCTTTTATTTTGGTAAAAAAAAATGAAGGATGAGGCCCAAGAGAAGACGACGGAGCTCAGTGAGGTGAAATTCTCAACCAAGAGATAGACATACTCTAATGATATGATGAATATATAATACCACTGTCAAAGAAATTAACAGTCCAGAGAATATGCGAGCTCAGTGCAGAGTGGTACAGTTCGATAAATGATAATGCAGCCTCTTCAACTAAAAGCAAAGTTGAAATACAAGAAAGTGAGTACCTATAAAACATACCTCCATTTTTTCAAAATGTCGAAAAAGAAACAGTAGAAGTTGAAATAGCTACAGTAGTATGTACTGATTTTTATGAATTTCAAATTGAATCAGGTGAAATTCCGAAAAAATTGTTCTAAATATAGGTAACGAAAAAATTATCGATTAATGGTAATTAATTCAAAATAAATACTTCCTGCACAATTTTATCACCCCCCCTACTAAGCAATTTACGTTACTTTTATAATTTTAATTTTTTTCAATTTTTCAAATGAAATTTGAGGTAAAAATAAATTAATTATACTTACGTGTATTTTTTTCTTTTCTCAGCATTGAAGGGTGAATTTTACTCATTTTCAACAAACTTTGATTGAAAAAATTGAAAAAAAAAACTGGAAAGTATCAAAAATGGAATTTTTTAATATTTTGAAGCCAGGTATCATATGCCCTTATGAGGATTGGAGGACTGAGATTTTTCGGCACATCCATATGAGCTCATTAGAACACCATTAAAACCCTTACCTTACTTTCCCAAAATTGAAAAAATCACAAGATCGACATGCCTGAATGCACAACTAAAAAATACTTCGAATTTTAGGTACTTCGATTTCAAAGTAGGTAACTATTCGTAGATAAAAATAAGAACATAAGTCAGCCTAAGCCTGAGGGATGCTCACTTAATGAATTTTTTGCTCGTAGTAATGAGCGAACCGAACAGCCAGATGAATCATAGAAAAACGATAGGTACACAAATACATATGTACTCACTTAATTTTCTATTGAAAAACGATGATACGGTCAAATTAAAACCCTTTAATTAATCTTACGTGGAAATACGAGTATTTCGGCGCTGAATGTTTACTGTTATTTTCAATAACCTACACGTATAATTACTTCCGAAAATATGCCTCAATCGGTGGAATCTTTCGCGTTATTAGATAATTGCAGATCAAGGCTGACTCACTAAGAGCAAAAAATTTCGCAAAGAAGTTGAACCTACGACCCGGTCGGTTATTTTGTTGTTTTGACGCGATGTGTTGATAAAAAAAAAAAACACTTTTGCTTTCGTATTATTTAAAACGACGGTGTTTTTATTCGAGCAATCAGACGTGTTAACAGCATCCTTAGTTACAATACGAAAGCTCGTGAGTTCGATTCGGCAGTTTTTGGGATAAAATTTACCGCGTTAGTAGAAACGTAAATCAAGAACCGATAAAATTCAAATAAGGTCTAAAAAGTGAAAAAATACAGGCTAACCTGTGATTATCAATTGATATCTGCTTATTCATGTTCATCAGGTATGTAGCGTACGTTTTTTAAAATATAATTATGAAAAAATTAGATTAGAAAATTCTAGTGTAGGTACATATTATTCTCGTCGAGTAGTTTGAAAAAATTTAACATGATAAAAATAAATGGATAATACCACCGTAAATAAAATTTTTTTGCGCCAAAAAGTAGTAATTTTTTCAGATAATCTTCTCTTTTGAATACTTCTTTACTTCTATTTTCAAATGATGTAATATTTCTACAAGAAATACAATTTTCCCTCAAAAAGAAAAACAAAATAAGTGTTCCAGTGACGAAATTTTTTACGTTTTTTCGAACTTTTCTCCATTCTTAAATGACCCAAGACAAATCAAATTGTTGATACGCAGCCCCCCCCCCTCATGTATACTCGTACATAATATATATGAAACAAATTCTTCAATTTTTTCAATGCAAATGCTCAATTATTTGTGCTAGGTATTATAGAATTTTGAAAAAGTTGCGAAAATTTTTCCCCAATGTGACCAAGTATTTGGAAAATTTAAAAAAATTATGCATAATAATAATAAGGTATAAAAATTTGAAGAAAATGCCAATTTTTATTAAATGCATTCATATACTTAATTGCAGCTGCACCGAAAATGTGAAAAAAAAACTTTCTATTACTTTTGGAATAGGTAATCTAATAGCATAAAGAAGATCTTGGATTTTCGAAGGACAATAAGACTTTCAAAATTTGCAGTTATCTGTAAATGTCTTGAAGACCGACGCCTCCCTGTCTTTAAAAATTTAGATTTGCAGTTTTTTAAAAATGTTCCGAGAACGAAACCTCCCAGAAAAATACCGATTTCTTTCATTCAGCATTTTTTCGAGTTGTTTCCTAATTTAAATTAGGAATTCGATTCAATTTTCCTCTACACGTTCATCAAAGTGCACAAAATTCATCCAAAAGGTTTGTTTTTCAGCAAAATTACACCGAAAAATTTTCTGAGTCATACCCCACACCCAAGCTGTGCTCAAAACTCGAGATTTCCTGTTTCTGAGGGATGGAGAGAGGGGGTTGATCCAAAATTTCCGAAATTTTCACAAAAAGTAGTCGCAAAGATTTTTTAAGAACCGAAAATTTTGAAAATTTATAGAAAAAAATCAAGGAGCAGCCACAGCAGAATTTTTTTTAATACATACCTTTGACGAATAAGACAAGACCGAGGCGGGGTTCAGAAGTATATGCAATACATTCAAAAAAATAATACGCTCATTTTAAAAACAGGTTTTTCGTATTTTTTTTAACCATCAAGGTCAACGAAAGAAATGTAAATAAAGTAAATGAGAACCACCAACATAACATCATCAAGATTTTTTGTGCACCTATCCAGAGATATTATCAGATTTCATAGGGCACGAAAAATGTCATAAAAGTGGTGGGGATAGAGGGTGCAACTGTTGCACAGTGGTCCAGGAGACCCCCCCCCCCTAAAAAAAAAGCATGTGAAATTCAATTGCTTGAATCCACATATCAACAATTAGACCAATTTATTCGCATTATTATGTTTTGAGAGTCGTCGATTTTCGAATTTGACAAAAAAAAAAATTGCAGCTAGGTAAAGGGTTGGGGATTATTGAGAGGTAAATTTGAAATTTGAGCCATGTAAGGGTATGACACATCGATTTACATCGTCCGAAGGTCGTAAATTTGAAATTTGACAAAGAATTTACGCAGGAGTTGATGGTGGGATGGGGGTAAGGGGTACATTTGAAATTGTAGTCATATAAGCGTCTGATGAATCGACTTGTGTCTGAAAGAAGTAGATTTCTAATTCGACGAAAAAAAAGCTTCTTGGGGTCGATGGTAAGGTAGACAAGGAGATCCCCTCCCCCCCAAATGACTGAACTTGAATTTTTGGGCTAAGTAAAATAAGAGAAATCAAAATGGACAAGTTCAAAATTTTTTTTATTTTCATTTATTTCATTATTTTTTTTCTTTTGAAAAAAAAATCTCTTCTTGGAAAAACAATGGCATATAGACGATTGAAAATCCAAATCTCCAAGACAGTACTCCTCATCATTTTGATCGTAACATTTCACACACAAAAATGGTTAATAATAATTTTCATACAACGTGGGAAAACAATTTCATGCAAAAAATCATAAATACATAATATTATTTCCAATCAAAAATGCGAATTTCGAACCATTCTCATAATGAATGATTCGTAATTCACGACAGCATGAAAATAAAAAGCTGAAATTTGGTCTAATAGATTGGCTGGCATTTTAAGCAATTCTAGAGTCTCCCGCAGATTTTAAAATTTGCAAGTTTTTGAAAAAAAAAACTATTAAAATCGCGTAAAAATTGCCCCTATGAATTAAACACTTTAAAGAAAATTGATTACTGTGACCTGTAATATCATTTTGAGAACAATCGACTGAAAATTCCCTTTTTTATTTTTATTTTTTCAGGATAGGAGCTTCACAGCACCAATCCTCGAACTAAATTCACACATCCGAAAAAGAAAACACAGATAAAATGCAGGAAAACCAAAACTGCCAGAACGCATTCTCCATCCCTGATATAAAAAACGAAGCTATTAAGGGGCTTTTCCAACTTTTAAACGTAGGAGAAACCAAATTCTGCAACCTACGCGAACTTGACGAGGCAACCCTGATATTAGGTAATACAGGGGTAGGAAAAACCATTTTCACTCGAAGAATTGCAGGGTACGGATCATCACTGCGATCGATCGAAGATGGTCTGGGCTACGCGATCATAAAAACCAACAACACCGATAATGACGATAAATCCTTCATTACATCAGATACTGTATTTCCAGAACAAATCAAAGACAACAGTACAGGAGCTATATATTACGATTTACCAGGGTTCCTGGATACCAGAGGAGCAGCTAATGATATAACTACAACTTACTTTATCAAAAAAATAGTCGATAATGTGAAACAAGTCAAATTGCTGTTTCTTATTAATCAAAGCTCGTTAAGTAATCAAGGAACTAGAGACGATTTCATTACGCTTCTATCGCACGTGACAAAGTTTGTGAAAAATATCGAAAAATACAAAGATGGCATAGCACTCGTCGTAACAAAAGTTAGATACCCGAAAAAAACTGATGAAAACATCGTCTCTGCAATAGCTGCGTTCATTAAAAAAGCTAAAAACGAATTACAGCAAAACAGTAAGAGCAATGTGGACTACACCAATGTAATTAAACTTCTCGACATATTATTGCAACAAGATGGAAACACGTATCCAAAAATTACAATTTCTCGATCACCTGATCAGAAAGGGCTTTTGAGTGAAATTCCAATAGTGCATGAAAACACCAAGAAGCTAAAAACCATGCTCTCAAAGATGAAATTCGTCGAAAAAAATGATTCAGATTTTGGTTACATTATACCGAAGAAATCTCTCATAGATATTGACAATATTATGGATGAAATCAGTCGAAACGCTGCTGCCAGTGCTCGAGAAATTAGTAAAGAAATTCAAAAATATCTATTTTCTGAAGAAGATAAAATCTACGATATCACCAAATTGTACAGTCTTGCAAGTACCAGATATGATGAATTACAGAAATTAAAGCAAGGGGCGAACAATCAACAAGAAATCCAAAAATGTGTACGAGAAGTTGATAAAGGTGCAGTTTCAATGAATATCAACTCGAATTACCAGAAAACATTGATCATATTTGGAGATTATCTGTCATTTTTGCACCAAGTTAGCGACCACGCCATAAATAACGAATTCAAATGTGCAGACGGTTTGCAAGATGTCCTCCAGTTTTCCTATAGGTCGAAAAAATGGTATTATTTTCTGAATAAATTATACGAAAAATTATCCGACTATGAAACACAAAGCAATACTCTCAATAGCCAATGTATCTCATTTGCTGATCATGTCATCAATCATATTGAGACTAAAAAAAATTCTGAATTCAAAATCGATCCGGTTGCTTTGAAAAAATGCTACCCAAATTACGAATCTGAATTCGAAGATATAAAAAGTGTTATAGTTGATAAACCGAAATTAGAAGCTTTAGGTAAAGTGCTGCGCATGACTTTAAAAAGCAATCTATCTTGTTCGTGTGATTCCAACAAATTGGTAATAAAAGGTCAGTATGTTAAAATCGGAGATGTGCCCAACATTCAAAACACATATTGCAGAGGAACGCCAAAATCGATAGAAATCTTCGCATTGAATGAGATATTCATAAACGAAGATTTAGATGAAAGAGGAGCAGCTGTGCAACTCTCAATTGTAGCTCCTGTTTGGAATATTCAAGGTCCTCGCCGAATTACACTGGATGGCGAATCTGCAAAGGCTCACTATCCGGCAACCGCACGAGATGGAGAAGGTTTGGGAGCTCGCGGCACAGATGGTTTGCCTGGATTACCTGGAGGCCCAGCAGGAAATTTCTTTGGAGTAGGTGATACTTTCAAGTACCTGCAAGGGCTTACAATATCTGTCAGAGGTGGTAACGGAGGACCGGGTCAGAACGGAGGTGATGGTGAGAGGGGCAATGACGGTGCTGACGCTACGGATGATACCTATATAGATCAAGATTTTTTCGATGCTCTGGGTTCCTTTTTTTCTTTCGGGTTGAGCCGAAGAGGTACTCCGAAATCCAGAAACCATAGAATCTTAAGATGGTACACCAAGGGTGGACATTACGCAATCTTTCTCGAAGGTAAACCTGGGTCAAGAGGAGGAAATGGTGGAGATGGTGGAGCACATGGTCTCGGGGGAAATTCAGGTGAGATTAATTTCGTTAAACTGGCATCATCGGACGCAAACGATGCACAGAAAGTGACTGGGAAGGGAAGCGACGGTTCAGATGGTGTAGGTGGTAAAGGGGGCACGGGAGGGAAAGAAGGAAATCAACTCAGAGTTGGCGAACCGTGGTTATTTGCAGATTTTAAGAGTACCTCAACAGATTCAATTTATATCAGCAATCGAGCTGCAGGAGGTGATCGTGGTAGAGATGGTTATATTGAGAAAGAAAGAAAATATCCCCAAGGTAGTGAAAAGATTTCAAACCACAGGGACATCGTGAATGAATTCAAAAATTATGCCAGGCAAAACCTAGAACAAAGCGTGAGAGAATTATTCCTGACAGAATTTCTTCGCAAGCTAGAGAATGATGCGCGTTTGCAAAACCATCGTAGAAGACGTCGTAATATAAATCGTTCAGATCCAACACAAATCATCGATTACAATGATGTGGTACTTCGAGCAAAACATTTCAGAATTTCACGAACGCTGAAGGCAATCACAATGATAAACGAAAACAGTGCTGACGGAATTGAAAATACCTCCAATTTACAAGCTCTAGATGCAAATAAAATTAATGGAACCATTGTAGATCATCCTTCTCCTGCAAAAAATGCAGGTATCAGAATCAATTCACCTATCAACTTGGCAATCACCTTCGTGAGCAATTTTTTCGGGCAAATGCAGCTCTTCAGCTTTGCCAATATAATGAATTATGGATTGGCTAAAAGTAGCATCGAATTTATGTTCAGTGGTTCAAAACCTTCAGATGTTTACACCAATACTGAAGGAAATACTAACCAAGTAATGAAACTTGGGAATTTCAATATCACCGAATCATTAGCATTGGCCAACTTCGCAATTCGTTGCATAACGAAACAGAAATTTTACAATAGTGAAGAGAAATCTATGGATTTATCAGAGGTGAGAGCCTCTGTGCTCAATATTATCACTGCATTCGAAGAAATACTCTGTGGTATATCAGCTGAGTACAATTTACCTCCGGAATCTTTGGAATTCGATCCAGTAACACTGATTTCTAAACTTGAAAGAGAAGTAATTAATCAAAATTACCAAAAAGTAGAAAAGATACTGTGCCAATCAATTGACCACAATGTCTATTTAGACAATCCCCAATTTCGGACTCTCATGCTGTGTAAGCTTCATGAAGTACTGAAGAGACAAAAAAAAGCTCACTACACCAAAAATGGCAATTATACATCACACTCACATAATGAAAGCAATGGTTTTAAAAATGGAATGTAACAATCTCGAAATGTATCAGCTCTATATGAACAACCTGCAAATCATTGAACAGATAGCGCCTAATAATTCAAAATAATACGTTTTTGCCATTGATGGTTCTGAGATTATGGTATATATTTTGTAGTACATAAATTAGAACTGAATGATCAATTTGAAAAAAAGTAATTTTGAAATCAAGTTTTGAAAAAAAAATCATCGGTCATGCTTTCAACTGATTTTAAATCCCCCCCCCCCCCCCCCACAATAATTTCGAACTAAATGTTTTTTTAAAGTATGTATTACTCAAGACATAAATTTTGAATCGTTTTGTACACTGTTTAGGATTACTCGTATTTATACATTTATAATGTCAATAAATTTATTTGATTCAATACTCAATAGATTCATATAGCCTTCGGTTTTGGTAATTCACTTACAAGTTACAAATAAGACCAGTGAATAAATTCAAACTTTTTTTGATGTTAGAAATTGAAAATTGAATTTTTTCAAATTTTAATTTTTTTGTGATGAGTTCATTTTATTGATTGAAAGGGCTTTTTTCAACTTTTTCAACGGATATGTAAAAATTAGGGGTCAAATGGGTTAACTTTAACAATCAAAACTTTTTTTCATCGGTGATTTTAAATCAAAAAATCACATTGTTTCGCAAACTTTCAATTTTTTTAAATCGACTTCACGAAATAATGCCACCCCAATTTTTTAATATGTTGTTCAGGATGAAAAGTTGCCCATGATATATTTTTTTCAGAATTTTTGAGGGTCGGAACGATATGAAAACTACGTTTTGAAACTTTTCGAGTTAATTTTTCGTACGAAAAAAAGTGGCAACACCGATTTTTATGATATCACCAAAAAGCCTTTCAAAACTCAGCTTACTATTGGAATAAGTTCCATTTAGGTGGGTATCGCGGTTATCGATTAATCCACTGCTGAAATGGATAATATTTTAAGTTCACTGAAAAATTTGACACCCTCTGGCAGCCTTTAAAAAAGGGCTAGAGAACTGCGATTCGCGCCCTTGGTCATCCCTTCAAAAGTTCTTTCCTCAAGAAAAATTTCGAAAAAATCGCCGACTCCTCCCCCCCCTTCTTGATCGAATTGGCGTGGAATGACTCAAATGCAGAGATTTTAACAAACCCTCATTTTTTTGAGAAAAATTCTGACATTTGAAATTGAAAATTTTAGAAACGCTCAGCACTTTTGTTCAATTTTAAAAAAAAATTCATCTTTAAGGATTCTGCACAAGGAAAACAAAGAGGTGATTTGGAGGAATTGCGACGCAGAAATTGAGAATTGTGAAAAAAAAGTGTTATCAACTAGATATGGCTTTTTCCAATTCATGTATTTTTTTTTTTTTTTGTGAAAAGGGAGAGGAGTGAAGGCCGAAGGGGTGGTGGGGAAGAATTCATCTTGAGAAAAAAGGTATTATCACCATGCTGACATTATTTTTGATTTTTGCACTATTTTACAAAAAAATATATGTATATTTCATCAACTTTACGTGAGGTGTTTCAAGAAATCTTCGATTTTACTGGAATTTCATAATTTCGTGGTAATTTTCCAATGGTTTTCACGATCATCTTACAGTTTTTATGATGTTTTATGTAATTTTCACCAAATTTTATTCCACATTGATGATTTTTTTAAAGATTTGCGTACGTCGATCCGGATCACTCTGACTTTTTCAAAATTGGAAATTTTTTTTTGAATTTTTGACATATATGTCAGGTTTTTGAAAATTTGAAAGAAAATCGGTCACCATTTATTAAAACGTGGGGGAAAAGTTCATTGATTTTTCAAGTGTCAGATTTTGTCTGAAAAAAATAAAATAAAAAAAACGATCATTGAAAATTTTAAAACTTGGAAAGAAATTCGATAGACTTTCAGCGATGTCAACTTTTGAAACCTTGGAGAAAAAGAAAACTTAGGGAAAACCCCTGTTAACTTTCCAACATTATGTGCAATTTTTAGAAAATCAAGAAAAAAATTTTATTGATTTTTTGACTTTACGCCACACTTGAGGGAAAAATCAATGAAGTACGTAGTTACATACTAAAATTAGGTACACTTATCAAAATTCCAAAAATAACATACTTACCGACATTTTGTCAGATTTTTTTCAAATTTGGAACTCTGAATATTGAGTCAGGTTGAGCAAAAAACATGTCCATAATTTAAAACTTTCTTTGGAGAGGAGACTTTTTACCCACTTTCCTCCGGATTTCGACAAATTTTGTTGAAATTTCATCAATTTTCGTGGTTCAAATTGCACGTATATTCCACAATTATCCATCAAAATATTCCACCCCCCCCCCCAAATCACGCTGATACAGAGCTGAGCACATGTTGCAGCAAAGCCATATTGATCATAAAATTGCTGATTCGTCGAATCGATCATTAAACCATAAGTAGGTAAGGTACTATAAATCGACTCACCCAGTATATTACTCATGAATTTCACATAAATAAAACTCTTATGGAGGAACACTGTACTCACCTGAAACAAAAAACAATATTTTTTGGATTAGTTTGCTTCGATTATTCATTTTTCAATTCTAATTCATTTGAATAGTAATTCTACAAAAGAAAAGTACCCACATAAATGACAAACAAGTAAACACTCGCAAGTCAGAACATGAAACAGAATGAAACATCTGACATTGATATTTGCTAAATTTCATGAAGTAACATAAAGTTTCATGCTAATCTTACACTCTTCCAGTTCCAGAGAAAAAAATTAGCAAAATAGCATAACACTTAACATTGTCCTAAAACTTCAGGATAATCATGGAACATTATTTCAACACAAAACTTTCACACGCCTTAGATTAGCGATTAGTGAATTCATCACAATCAATACTAAAGATTCCTGTTTCAATTTTCTTTCCAGGATACCAGCTTCGAAAAACCAACATTCTGCACAACTGGAATAAATTCACACCTCTGCAATAGAAAATAAAAATGCCGGAAAATCAAAACTGCCCAAGCACATTTCCTACTACGAACATCAGCAACGAATCTATGGAAGAAATTTTCACACTTTTGGCCGAAGGAGAAACCAAATTATGCCATCAACCCAAAGTTGAATCTGCAACATTAGTATTGGGCAACACAGGCGTTGGAAAAACTGTATTCACTCGAAGAATTGCAGGCCACGGAGCGACTCTCAAATCAGTCGAAGAAGGTCTCGACTACGCCATTGTCAATCCAAACGAGGAAACTGACACTAAATCCTTCATAACATCCAATACAGTATATCCAGAATTAGTACAAGATAACAGTACAGGCGCTGCATATTATGACTTCCCGGGTTTCCTAGATACCAGAGGAGCAGCTAATGATATAACCACGACGTATTTCATCAAAAAAACAGTCGATAATGTTAAACGAGTCAAATTACTGCTTCTTATTAATCACACCTCGTTGAGTAACGATGGAACAAGAGATGACTTCATTACTCTCCTTTCTCATGTGACCAAATTCGTCAAGAACATTGAAAAATTCAAAGATGGCATTGCACTGATTGCAACAAAAGTTCAATATCCTGAAAAAACAGACGAAAGCATCGTCTCTACAATAGCTGAATTCATCAAAAAAGCTAAAACCGATTTGCAACAGAAAAATACCAACGGCGTGGACAATGCCAATGTAATAAAACTTATCGATATATTATTGCAACAAGATGGAAACTCGTATCCAAAAATTGCGATTTCTAGATCGCCAGATCAGAAAGGAATTCTGAATGAAATTCCTATTGTGCAGGAAAACACAACAAAAATCAAATCCATGTTAGCAAAGCTGAAATTTATCGACAAAATGGATACTGATTTCGGTTACATCATACCAAAGAAATCGTTGATCGATATTGGCAATATAATAAATGGAATCAATCAAAGTATTGCTGCAAGTGTTCGAGAAATTGCTAAAGAAATATCTCATAGAGAAGGTCCCTTCAACGATATTTCCACACAGTACGAGGCGAGAATCAAGAAATACGACGAATTGAGGAAATTAAAAGAGAATGCAAATAATCAAAATCAAGTCGAAAAATGTGTACAAGAACTTATCAATGGAATAGCATCTAGACACACATCAATATTGAAGTATTACAATGACTATTTGACATTTTTGCACGATGTCAGCGACCATACCATAAATACTCAATTTAAATGTGCTGACGGATTACAAGAAGCCATCGATTATCACTACAAGGGGAAACTATTTTACCATTTTTTGAATAAATTACACGAAAGATTATCAGATTATGAAATACAGAGAGATACCTCAAACAACCAGTGCACAGCGTTTGCTGAAAGTGTCGCAAGAGATTTAGGTAAACAGGATTCTGAATTCAGACTCGATCCGGCCGTTGTAAAAAAATGTTACCCAAATTACGAATCCGAATTCGAAGACATACGAAACATGTCGATCAATAGAAATGAATTAGAACTTGTAAATAAGATGCTGAATTTGGCGTTGAAAAGCAATTTATCAGTTTCGTGCGATTCCAAAACACTGGTTATAAAAGGGCAGTATGTTAAACTTTCAGATGTACCTAATATTCAAAACAGAGAATGCAAAACACCGCTAAGATACATGGATATATTCGCCTTGAACACGGTATTCATCGATGCGAATGTAGATAAAAATGGAGAAATAAAACGATTTTCTATAATAGCCCCGGTATGGGATGTTCAAGGGGTTCGCAGAATTATGCTCGAGGGCTTATCGGGAACAGCTCACGATCCGGCAAAAGCTCCTGATGGAGCCAACCCAGGAGATCGTGGCGCAGATGGAAAGCCAGGATTATTCGGAAGACGAGGAGGAAATTTCTTAGGAATGGGTGAAGTATTCAGAAATATTCAAGGTCTCACTGTTTCTGTCAAGGGTGGTAGAGGAGGACCGGGGCAGAATGGAGGTGATGGTAAAGTTGGTCGGAATGGCGATGACGCTGTCAACGATGTTTATGTAGATAACTGCTCGGCGAAATCCCGAAATCACGCCATTAAGAGTTCTGAAAATGTTAAATATCGCCGAGCCAAGGTTGTTCTGGCTGGTAGAGATGGTCAAAGGGGAGGAGATGGCGGAGATGGTGGAACGGGTGGTATTGGAGGGAATCCGGGTGATATTGCGATGGTTTCTGTTGATTCCCCGAATACAGATGATGTAGGTATTCATAAAGTGATGGAAAATGGTAGCAAAGGTTCAGATGGTAGAGCAGGTGAGGGTGCTGCAGGGGGGAAATTTGGAAACAGTCTGGAAGTATCGATACCATTGTGTTTCAAGACGTATAGAAGAACAAAGCTCAATACCATTAACGATGACAGACGAACATCAGGGGGTAACCATGGTAGGGATGGCTATAACGCCAGAGAAATACAACAACCATTACAGAGACAAAAAATCATAGGTATACAAACCGCCATCGATGGGTATAAACGTTATGTGCAAGAAAATCGACACAATAGTGTGAGAGAATCTCGTCTGATGGAATTTCACAGAAAGTTTGAGTTGAGCGTGTCCCAGCCAGGGTTTACTAAATATTACGCCAGAAGACGTCGTGATATTAGTCACTCTGATCAAACAAGAAAAATTGCCCAGGCAAACAATATCAGGAGTTCACAAACACAGGACGCTGTTGACGAAATTGAAGACACTTCTGTTTTCAAAGATGAAGGAGCAAATGAAACAATTCACCTGGAGGTAGACCATGCTACTTTTGCAAAAAGCTCTGGCGTAAGAATGAATTCACCTCTCAACTCTGCTATCAATTTATTGAGAAATTTCTTCGGGCAATGGAAGCTCTTCGGTGCTGCCAACATAATGAATTATGGATTGGTCAAAGGTGGTCTAGAATTTATGTCCAGAGATTCAAAGCCTTCAGGTATTCAGACCAAATCTGCAGGAGATACTGGTGATGCCATCAAACTTGAAGGTTTAAATATTAACGAATCCTTGGTATTGGCTGATTTCGCAATTCGATGCATAACAAAACAAAAATTCTACAACAGCGAAGAGAAATCGCCGGATTTATCCGAGGTTAAAGCTTCTGTACTCAATATTATAACTGAATTCGAAGAAATACTCAGTGGTATACCAGCTGAACACAATTTACCTCCGGAATCTTTGGAATTTGATCCGGTGACACTGTTTTCTAAGCTTGAAAATGAGATAATCCATAAAAATTACAAAGAAGTGGGAAAGATATTGTACCAATCCATCGATAGCAGCGTTTATCATGACAATCTTCAATTTCGTACTCATATGCTCCACAAACTTGAAAAAATCTTGGAAAAGCGAAACGAAGATAATTTTGAGAAGCACTACAATCGCAATCTCGAAGCACATAATGCGAGCAATGTTATTGAAATGGGACCACAAAACAATCTAAACAATATGTATCTGCTAAAAAGGTATGAAGTAAATCATTTGCAGAGCATTGGACGGATGGGGGATTATAATTTGAAATAATAGAATTTACATTTGTTTGAGTCAATATACTTCAGATCATGTTTTGGGCAGATTAGAAATGAAAAGTGTGTTGATTGTATCCAGCAAAGTCTTCAAGCTTCTCATAATATGTATGTAACTGAATGGAAAATTTTCTAACAAAACATGTATTTTTGTCAGGTATTTCGATGTATTTTATAAAGTAGATAATGAAAATGAAATTGTAATTTAAAACAGGACTCCAAAAGTAGAGGAATCCAGAAAAATGTTTTGATTGTTTGTTTATATGTATGTACACACTATGTAAATTATCTACTCACTTGCACACTATCACTCTCACGCATACCTACCTATTTTCTCTTAGGGGGGAGGGCGAGGCGGGGGTGTGCGAGGGGATTTTAAAAAAAGTATAGCACCCATAACCCATACCTAATTATAAATTATAGATGCGTAGGTACATATTGGAAATACAAAAGCATTAGTTTGGAATCATTTCAAAATAAATTCTTTTAATATCATATAGGTACCTACCTATAGATTTAAGACCCTGAGAGCTTGTTAACTGTGTACTTACATATGAAATTAGTTTTCACATTTTAAAATAATCTACGCCAACATTACAAACTTTTTGAAGAACTTTTACCTAAGCTAAAGTAGTCTATTACTATTACTTTGATATGTACTTAGTTCATTTCAATAAATGATAAAACCTGTAAGTAGTACCATCATTTGTACATTAATTTTTGAATACCTGGAAATTACTGATCTGTTCAGAATAGTTTTATAAAAATCAAACAAATACCGAATCAGAAAAAAATCCGATCATATCAAGTCAACATAACGATAAACACAGATGTAACTACACTGCAATGGAATAAAATCTTGGAAGAAACGTTCTCCCCATTTTAGGAACCTCCTCAGTCAAATAAGAAGGATGGAAGAGGATTTTTATAATTTGTGATCGTGATCTAAAAAGTAATCATCCTGAAAATTTTTCCAACTCTCTCCTCAATTTTTCTATAATATGACTCGTGAAGAAAAAATTTCACCATAATTTTCATTTTCTTTTTTTGATAACTCCTACTATTTCCACATGGGCCAGACATTTGAGAGAGGGAGGGGGTTAGCTTCGAATAAAATTTTATCAACAAATTTTGAGATTCGGGGGAAAATCTAGTAAAAACTTGGATTTTTGGACATTTTTCATTACCAACAAAATTCTAATGTTTTTGAATTTGTAAATTCTACGTTTTACAGACAGCAAAGGTGTACCGCAAAATTTCAATTTCATAACCGAAAACTCCTGCGACATATTAACCCTGTTTCATTCTAATTTCGTCGAGTTTTTCCTTACGACGAATTTGTCAAAAAAAAAAAAAGAATGAAATGCTGTGGTTTAGAGAGCATTAAATATTTTCTACACACGTCCTATAGAACAATCGAAAAGAAAATTATGTGCAATTGAAAAGATTTTCAAGTCATAAAACTTTGTATATAGAAAATTTCTATCAATTTGACTTTGTTTTCAACAGCATCTTCAAATCCTACAATCAAAATCCACAGACTAATTTTGGAGAATCCTCAAATTCCAAAATGAGCAATGTTTCAAACTCAATATTCTGTAAAACATCACAATTTATATTATTAGGTAATCGACTTCTCAATACAAAACATACTAGCGATTTGATTAGAATGTTCCTTACAGGTAAGTCCTTTTTTAAATCTACGTAATTCTCCACTTTTTGGCAAGAAAATAAGAAGCTTCACGAAGTAGACGTTTGATCACTAAAATGGAAAAATCTAGAGCTGTCATGTCGATTTGAACTTCTCCCCCTATGATATTTCATCAATTTCAAAAGCTTTAAAAATTCCAGCAAGACATTCAAATTCTTTGGGCAGCAACATTCAAAACATGCATCAAACTCAATGATGCTTCGAGGTATCAATTCATGACTCTCTGTTCGTTATTCTCCTTGCAAAACCATAAAAAAACCATCTGAATTAGAATTCGCAAAAAACAACGACGCCTTACGTTAGCAATTAGCATCCAATGAACTTTTCAAGTATTTTGATTATGTACTTGTAATTTTTTGTTATAATTGATAAAATTTTGATCGCAAATTGTCAATGGAAACTTTTTCCGGTAAACCCAAACGTACATATGTTATTCGAACTAACGAATTGTTATTGTCATGATTCAAAAACGTGCTTCAATTAGTGAGATTTTCAATGTTTTCGGGCAAATTCATTAAAAAAAAGTATTAGCCTTGTGAGGGCAAATGCTGATAGGGCAATTCCATGTCAAATCGAAAAGAAACATGCACTATTATATAGTATATATCATCAATTTCAATTTTTTTAAAACATTTTTCGTGCGCGCCTAGGCCATCAAACGATAAAAAAAATTCAATTCAACTTCAACTCTTTAATTACTTAACTATTTTTAGATGGAAAATATTTCCGCGATGAACGTTCCTACTGTTGTATAAGCAAACAATTTTGCACAGGCGTCGAAGGAAACACCCGGTTATTTTAATTTTGTCCATATGTTCTCGGCGAGATACTTACAACACTTTTGCTTTCGTGCTCTTCAGTGCAATGTTTTAATTCGAATAATCAGACGCCCATTGAATTCTAATTGGTATCTAGTTTATGGAAAAAAATTCAACACACATCAAGACTAAAATTCACATACGGCCTGAATGGTGACAAGCAATAACAGTAATCAGTGAATAACAATCGATATCGTACTTGTATCAGGTATGTAACACACATTCTCATTTCTTAAGACACAAAATTTCTTCACACGATAAAAATCATGGCACATAAAAGTGCCCCAGATTGCTATAGGTATTAAGTAAAGTAGAATAAACAAAGGAATTTTCCAAACAGCATCTATAGCTATTGCAGTGATCTCATTTTTTTAAAAACGGTTTTAAAAAAAGTTCATTTTGTAGTATAGATGGCTATAATCTTGGAAGCCTTCGCATACTTGAACAAAATTGAAGCTAGATGTCGTTACTTGAAGTCAGATTCGGTGTGTTGTGGAACTTTTGAATCTGGTTTCAAGTAACTTATGATTTTTCCGTTTAAGAATTAGACGTACGTTTCCGTGTTCTTTTTCATCTTTTTTGATTTATGTTATGATGTATTTTTTTTTTAATGTGATATTTTTTCATTTATTATAATGATTTGAGCTTGATTGACTTTCGAGACTTATTTCGCGATTTATTTATTTATTACCTGGTGCTGACTTCATCGAGATGGCTGAGTAGAAGCCTAGCAACGGAGTTGCCGGTAATGGCAATTCTGCCATGATGTGGTGAGTGAGTGTTAGGTAAAATGCCCCTTTACGATATACCTTGATTATGAGGTTTTAGACTTAGTGATGTAAAAAAGAGATAGCCGAATTTGGCTTAGATTTAGTTTATTTATTGAAATGGTTCGATTATGAATCGCGATATAGGACTTCGGTCCTCTATATAATTTTTCTAAATTGAAATATCTCGATTTTTGAGATTAACTTTCTGACCTACATTCACAATGGTGAAGTAATCGAATCAAATGTTATGTATTTGATCTACCTTTGAATCCTAAAATCATATCGAGATTTCATCTCGATACCTTCTTGGCCTTTTCTAAATTTATTATCGTGTAGAAGATTCTTTTGTTTCTTATGGTCATGGAAACTGATTTAATGAAGGTTATGTGGTGTAACTAGGTTTTTAATTCCATCCTATCTCATTCCTACTTCCCTATGCTCGTATTATTCCATTTCCTATTTATCTTCTTCCGATACCTATTTTCCTACCTATTTATGCAATCTTACGAACCTTATATTCCTTGAATAAAAAACTTAATTTTCTATTTCTATACCACATATACTTTTATGGCGCCCAACGTGGGGCTCAAGGGAGGTTCCTTGAGTTAAAACTCCACTCAAAATTCCTTTTTATTTCGTGTTCTAAAAACACCTTTGGTTTGGGTTTTTATGCCTACTCAATTGAATCAGTTTTCATCACACCTATTCCTTTTAGTTGCCACATGTAACGTAACGTAATCGGATAAAGTCTTAGATAGGATGGCAACGTAAACTAACGTAATAAATGGTGCTTGAAAAATTAATCTTCGTAATAAATAGGCATGAAAATTCTGGTTAAAATTCGAATAAACCTAAATGCACCGAATACATGCTATCAAAAGATAAAACTTCAAGGTTGTAAATCGAGAGTATTTAATTGTCCGATGATTCGTTCATGTACATTCGTGTTATAATACCTCGAACATGCCATAAAATAACCTTGAAATAATGAGATCTATTGATCAAAACTTGATAATTGAATTGTGCATGTTGTACCGTAATGTATCTGTCTAATACCATATTTACCTCTCCGCTTATTTTATCAATGTATTTACGTTATATCGTTGGTATATTAAACTGAATTATTATCTTATAAGCTTACATTGTAAACTATCGAAAAAAAAAAAAAAAAAAAAAAAAAATTATTACTATGATAGTTTGAATACTTCTCACTAGGTGCCGCTTTAGTCGCTACGCATAATTAATCGTATTTTCCATTTTATAACGACTTCCATCTTATGTGTTTTGTTATGATATTTAATGCTTTATTGTGTATTCCTTTTTCGCGATTTTTGGAAATTATTTAGCTGAATTTATATCTTTCGATATTCATAATATTTTTGTGAAGTGTTGTGCTACGTGAACGAATTATCCAGCCAACAAGATGTCAGTTAGTCAAGCCGATTACGACTATGAAAATAACCGGCCTGTTAAGGTACAGTTTATAAACCATAGTGAGAGTATTCTTAGGGTTTAATTAGTTATTAGTTTAGTATTATATATCGAGATAAAAGATTATTCAAATTGGACGCAAAATTGGTATGATTACTTATACCTGGCGCCTGACGGGACGTTCGATATCATTCCCAGTTTGAATTTCTTTTAGATCGAAATGTGTTTTGTTTGTAAATATTTCCCCCCTTTATTCCCCCGTCTTATGATGCTCACCACATCTCACCGGTTGCTCCATCGCGTATGATAATAATTGGATCAACTGTAATTCGATTGAATATATGCCCAAGAAATCTTCACGAAGAAGCTTTTCAATCGATTCGATTGCTGTTACGACTTCAACGACTACATTTACTCCTTCGAGTGCGATACCCTCGAATTCGACTACTTCAACTCGGCGAAGTACAAATTCCGGTAAAGTCACTCAAAGACATACTGGTCCAGTGACGAGGTCTCGTGTTACCGATTCAGTATTATTCCACGAGCTACCTCCAGTTTCTCGGAAACCGAAACCGAAAACTGCTACGGTCACTGAAGTACCGATAGATCCAAGACTATTGGTAACTTATCCGCCACCAAATTTCAACGTTCATCGACCATCAACCTCATACGTGTCATCATCAAGTATTTTTGATTTGTCCGGCATCGGTACAATACCTTCGAGTTCATCATCTTCGAACATCAGCTCCTTAACTGCAACTCCAGAGTCAGTTAAAAACTTCATTAACCGAACGTTGAATCAAAGTTCATCATCGAATTCAACCATTTCTCCAATTCAGAAACGAGTAATGTTTGGTAAATCAGTTCTCGAAATTGAGATGGAAAACTTATCACCAGCCGAACAACAACGTGTCTACGAAGAATACCTCCGATTGACAGCTGAGTCGAATGCAGCAGCTGCGGCAGCCGCTGAAAAAGATGCTGAGGTTAACCGATTGCGACAAGAACTGATCAATGCTACGAACGATGCTACCGAACCTCGATTGAATGTATCAATTTCCCAGTTAGATGCTGTCACTGCGTCGTTATCACGTTCTATCGGTAAAACCATATCCGAAGAGCTAAAAAACGTTATTCCTCAACGACGTAGACGAACTCAAAACGGTGGTTACGAGGAAAGTGAACAGAATTTCCTCGAATGGGATACTCGACCCTTAATTTGGAATAATCCACCAGAAATACTAAAGCGTCATTACAAAGATTGCAAATCTTTATTAATCGTGAAACCGGTGAAATTTAACGAAGACGATGTTGACGAGAAAAATTCCAACGTCGACGTTGCTATTTCCAAAGTACAACCATGGAAAGGTTTTCGAGATCACCGTGTTGCTGAAATGTTCCTGATCGAATTTGACCAACTCTCGATACCGATTTTAAAAAATAATAAATCGTGTGTTACCGCTTTCTTCCGATTATTACGCGGTCCAGACACCAAAGACTTCGTAGCGAATACAAACTGAAAACGTGAATTCCATCATATTGCCATTGATTTCCTAACAGCCTTTAGTACTCCTGAAGTTTATCATGCCGAAGCTGAAAATTTTAGTCGAGATAAACCGGATCCTGGAAAGCTGCCATCAATCTACGCAGCATTTTGGCTGAGAAGGCTTCGTTGGAATCCGAACATCGATGCGAACTTAATCATGACTAAAATGATGAAAAAGGTTCCAATCTTTGAACGCATAATCAAAGATATCGATGAAGATGACGAAGTCGAAGAAATTATCGGCTTAATGCGTAAATACGAACGCTCTGAAAAACAAGACGATGAGAAATTCAAAGTTATGAGTGCATTATATGATGAGAAGCTCAAGTTCGATTTAGCGAGTGATCGATATCCATACAATCCATATCAACAACATCAACAACAACTTTATCGAGATCCGTATTCAACATATCGGTCGTCAAATCAAGATACCAATTCTCGTAAAGTTCCACCTCACCTTTATCGTCGCGTAAAAGAACAACCTAAGAAAAAAGATAAATCGAAAGATAAAACAGCATACGCTTTCGATGATTTCGATTACGAAACCGACAAATATGAGTATTTTGAAAAAGGTGAAGACAATAAGTACTATCGTTATGAACCACCGAGTGCTTCAATGTTAAATCACGATCCAGTCGATCCACCGGAAGATGATAATTTTGGACTTAACGAAATGGATTTAAACGGGTGATTGCAAATATCGACGGTCGTGATATTTGTTTAATGCCTGTTAAACCGACTGTAATTTCTGAAAAATCCATTAAAACCGAAATCAAGCCTGAAGTTAAATCATCACTTTTCGAGCCGACCGAACCACACGAAACTGGTATGATTTTCAAGAAGAAAATTTTATATTTCGGTAATACCGCCATGATGAATTGCCTTAGATATCTTCAGCATAATAATACGAAAGCTGGCTCATTATGTCATAATTCTGTCTCGATTAAAAAGATTCTGTCAGCTTTGAAGAAAAATGAAATCAGCGTTCCGAGTGAAATCAAGCACATTATGATTTCTGTTGGCGTAGCTGAATCAAGACAACATAAATTTGACAGTACCGAATTCCATAACGATCTCAAACAAGTTGTACGATTATTCAAAGAAAAGTTCAATATTTCCAACATCAATCTCGTTCTCGCTTCTCCGCTGTTCGATCGAGATAATGACCTCCAATATTGGAAAAACCTACAAGAAGTCAATAAATATATCTTCTTTGTAGGTAAAGATGTTGAGTACTGTACGTTTTTCAACTTGTTTTCGTACTTCGTACAACGTAAACCATTATATAAAGACGAAGATAAATGGTTCAATTACATTATCGATGGAAAAATAACTTATACCATCAAGCAAGATCGTTACAAACGTATCAATAAAGACGGTTCCGCTAACGTTTATGATTGGAATTTCGAATCTTATGAATCAATCCGTTGGAAGCTCGATAGCTTTTATTCAACATTCCAGATACCTTTATTCATGCCTGCATCTCCATCACCAAAGCTCGATGATGACGTTAAAGATCGATTAATGGAACGTATCGACGGTAAAATGGTTTGTAATTTAAACTATCAAATGGAAGAAATCGTTAGTCCTGTCGATCTCGATAGCGAAAATAAAGATATCGTTCCAAAAATTCCTATCGAATTTGGTGATATGAAAATCAACGCTTTGCTCGATACCGGATGTTCTCACGTCTTAGTGAATGAATCTCTTTATAACACCATTGTTGAAAAATATCCCGATTATAAAAGAGCAGAAATCGATGCTCGTGGTATTAGCAAGCAATTCAAACTTGCATCTGGTAAAGGTCATCCTAAAATAACCAAGATCGCTTATCTCGGTTTCAATTTCAATGACAATCGACCAAAGAAAAACATCTATCGAATTGCCCTACTCGTTACACAAGATCTCAACGTCGATTTAATCCTTGGCCGATCGATTCAACGTGATTTCGGTATGAAGCTCGATATGGGAGCCAATAAAGTCGAAGCAAAAGATCCAGCCACAGGCAAAAAATTCGAGGTAGCTTTTCTCGATAGACAAGTCCGACCGATTAAATTCGAACTTGATCCTAAAGCTGAGAAGAAAGTTGCTGCTACCAAGTTAATAATGATGGCTGAAAAAGACTACGAGTTTAAATCCAGCGATGATGCCGAATCAATCGACGCAATAGCTCGACAGAACGAGATAGATGCGGCCATTGCAGATGCTCGTGTAAATCCAGATGCCGTTGGTAAGTTGAAAAAATTATTACATCAATTTCCAACTGTGTTTCGAAATAAAATAGGGCTCTGTAACAAATATATCCACAAACTTTGTTTTAAGGGTGGTAAAATGCCCGAGTACATCTTGACTAAAACTCGGCCTGTTCCTAAACGTTTCGAGAAAGCTGTCCAAGAGACTATCGAGAGATGGGAACGAGACGACAAAATCGTCCAACAGATGTCACATTACAAATTACCACTTGTATTTGTAGACAAAGGTGAACAAAAAGTTCGTGTGTGCATAGACGGCCGACCTCTGAACGAACATATTGAAATGCATTCCACCGAGACATCCAATATTAATAATATGCGATTTCGATTGGATTTTCGAGAAGGATTTATGCAGATAGGTCTCGATGAAAGCCAACATATCGTGATATCGTTCGTCGTTAATGGAGTCACATACTGTATGAAAGTTGTAGGATTCGGTACCAAAGACTCATTAGCAGCGTTTGTTCGAGCATTACAAATCGTGTTAGCTGGATGCGAGGAATTTGTTGCATGTTACGTTGATGATCTCGTTATCTTTTCTCGAACGCTCGAAGAACACTTGGAGCACATCCGTATCGTGCTTCAAAAGATCGCTGAGGCTGGAATGACTTTAAATTTACGTAAAAGTAAATGGATCCGATCTGAGATCAAATATCTCGGATTGATTCTCAGCGATAAAGGTACCAGACCTGATCCAGAAAAAGTTCAAACTGTGTTGAATTTCGAAAAACCAAGCAATGTCAATTCAATGCAACAGTATTTAGGACTTTTTCAATATTACCGCATGTACATATCCAAGATAGCTGAATGGTGTCAACCTCTTTATGATATGACGAAAAGTAAAAACGATTTTAAATGGACAGCAGAACGACTTACCTGTTTCGATAAACTTAAGAATGAGCTTGCTAAAGAAACTTTATTAATCTATCCGAACTTCGATGAGCCATTCTATGTTTATACGGATGCCAGTTCGAAGGCTATTGCTGGTGTCATCATGCAGAACCAGAAAATTGGAAAGGAGAATTGTCTTTTACCAATTGCATTTTCGTCAAGGATATTGAAAAGTCATGAGAGAAGTTACTCGATTATGGAGTTAGAACTTCTTGCAATAATGTACACTTTTACGAAGAATTATTACATGTTGCGGGGTTTCAAGATATTTCTATTTACGGATAATATAGCAGTCACTTACATGAAACGGAACGATTTGTTACCTAATCGCGTATTGAAGTGGCAATTATATCTTAAGAATTTCAATATTGAGATACGACACATCGCAGGAATCGACAACAATATCGCCGATTTTTTGTCTCGATATTCATTCCATATAACTGATAACGAACGCAATTATTCGATATTCCTGTTCGATTACGATGCTCCGAAAAGTCTCCTCGATGACTTCCGCCGGTTGTATTTCATCCAAGAACGAGATGCAAACTTAATGAATTTAGTTCGACGAAAATCAAACCGAGTTCAATACGATTCAAAACTTGGTTTATTCACATATCGAGGTAACGACGAACAATGACGAATTTACGTTCCAGAGAAACTCCAGCGATTACTCATAGGTCACTATCACTATGAATATGGACATCTCGGTATCACTAAGTTAATTATGGTGATGCGTAGACATTTCGATTGGCCAGCATTAACCACTCAAACTTATCAATTGGTTAGTCGCTGTATTTCCTGTCAAAGAGCATCTCGAGTACATAGCCGTCTGAAAGGACCAATGAAATCAATCGTTGCTAGTGAATTCAACGAAATCGTTTGTACCGACGTTTTTGGTCCAATTGCTCGAAGTACTGCTGGAACTACCTTTATTCTTGTCATCGAAGATTTATTTACCAAATTCGTTCGCCTCTATGCGATGAAACGTAATATCACGACAACAATCATTGAAAAATTCGATCGTTGGATTGCTGAATTCGGTAAACCTCGAGTAATCTTATCAGACAACGGTCCTCAATTTGCGTCTTTTATGTGGCGTGATCATTGGAACGCAAATGATATCGCTATACGTTACACATCTCGATATACACCTTCCAGTAATCCAGCTGAGCGTGTAATGACAACGATCGGTTCATCTATTCGGAAATACATTGCCGAGAACCAGAGATCTTGGTTTCGTATCCTGCCAGAAATTGAGAAAAAGATGAACTACACCGAAAATTTAACTACTCGATGTATTCCGTTCGAGTTGGTTAAAAAACGCATCGTTCCTGATCCGATTGTCGATACCATCAAACGAAGAACGTTACCACCTGATTTAGAAGACATCGCTCGTGAGAACACTGAAAAAAACCGAAAAAGACAAGTCGAATATTTCGATAAAACCAACACCCTTACTCGATTGAAAATAGGTGATTTGGTTATGGCGAAAAAACGGATAACATCGAATAAGGAAATTGGTGTCTCTTCAAAGCTATCTTACCAGTGGCATGGTCCTTTCAAGGTCATTGGTAACAAATACTCGAACGTTTACGAATTGGAGCTCGTAGATAATCCAAACGTAAAAATGCGAGAAAACATCATGCATTTACGTATCTACGAAATAATAAAAGAGAAACCACCTGACCCTCCTCTCGTCTCTTAGAATTAAGATGTCTAGATATCATAAATTTATCATTATTCGAAATTTCATGTAACTAACAGAATTGTATATGTTTGTTTTATCTACCAACAGTTTAACGGTATCTGCCCAGAAAACCATCGCCATGAGCTGCGAGATTCGCTTATTCCGGCCGCAATGAACGATAAGAAAGATTTTGGCGTCGAGGGATATTATCCGGACATCCTCGTTGGTTCATATCAATATCCACCAATTACGTTTGTCGAGAATATCGATATCTGTCCAATACGCCACGAAATCGAGAAACGCCTATTGAATCGACCTATGGCTCAAGTTCTACGATCTGCGACCATCGAAAAATTGGTTCACAAAGCGAAGCTATTCCATTTCGAATACGTCCAGCATCTTCTCCTGAAAGATACGGTTCCATACGTGAAATACGAACTTATTACAGAGTATCCGGAGGAATTTCGATCAAAGAACGTTACCGAACCATTTTCTACTCGAAATATCGTCGACACCATCTGCCACGATGAAGAAATTTTCACGCTTCCGGAGATATTCGATGACTTACCGGTATACGAAAATATCGAGATATCCAAAAGTAGCAGCGAGAGTAGCAGTGAATCTTCATCATCCTCCTCATCTGAAAGTTCCGATTCCGAATACGAAGAACAACCGATGTTGCGCTATAATCCGAGAGGCGACAATCAGCGCGGTTATCAGGACGCTCCTGAGATCATAATCGATCAAAATTTGATACCTGTTCGAGTTTATCCACACCTCGAGTTTGATTTTCCTTTCTCAGACGAAATCCACGGTAGCGAGAAATTTTCCAGAATCCGACAGGTTCAGTTAGCCCTAAACGAAGGATCTCGATATAAATGGCGTATCTGTGTGCCTTTGTACGACGGATACGCACGTCAAAGCTATGAATGGCCGCGTTTTGAAACCGAGGTTTTCGCATGCCAACGCCATTTTAACCGTGTTCGTCACGCAATTCAAACTTCAGAGGCCGGACACGAGTTAGTTTTTCCAACAAGATGGATTTATAACGATTGCCAATTCAGTCATCATCATATTATTTCGGTACGAGTACAGATTTGCGGTAAACCAGTAACCGCTCTTTACGACGCTCGATTATCCGCCTCAATTATCTCCGCTAACCTCGTCCAACAACTAGAGGAAGACACAAAAAAGAAATTACGCCAATCATGCAACGAGCAAGTAATTTTCGTACCGTGGAAGACCGCTTTCAAAGTCACGATCAATTCCTTCGTCGCTGGACTTCCTGTATGTTTCAACCCCGATCTTGACGACATAAAACATGATCGTCACTTCTTAAATTTTTATATCGACGATAGATCGGCGGATAATCATTGTATACTCGGGCGTAATTTTGTTCTTCAATACGTTCACTCCATACTTGTCGAGCCTAAATTGAAGATAATGATTCGTGGGCCAACTGAAACATCTCCACTTCGTGCACTAAAAGGACAAGAATATTTTCCACATATTCGCCAAACGGGTGTTGTACATACTTTGCAACGATTATCGATTCCAGCGCTGAATGAGGAGTTCGCGCATCTCCACCGCTACTTACGATTCGAGAAACTGAAAATGTAATTCGCTCGGTTTTTTTTCGAATGTTATATTATAACGTATTCCTTTCGTTTCTTTGTTATTTAGTTTAGTTTATCGATACCCAATTGTTCTAATTAGGATGTTTTTATGTAAGAATTTAGGAGATATCATTGTATAGATTTGTTTTCGAGATACCCTAATTGGACTGTGATTTGGTTTTTGACTATTTGTTACGTGACTTTTTTGATTATGTTTTGTTTTTGATATCACCAGAAAGTATTGTGTTTTTTATTTTATAATTTTCTTATTTTTCTATTGTTTATTATTTCGAGATATCACATATGGTTTTGTTCTATGTTCTAGTTTGAAAATTTTCTGCTGAAAATTTTGTTCTTGTCGGCGGAGAATTCTATGTAGTATAGATGGCTATAATCTTGGAAGCCTTCGCATACTTGAACAAAATTGAAGCTAGATGTCGTTACTTGAAGTCAGATTCGGTGTGTTGTGGAACTTTTGAATCTGGTTTCAAGTAACTTATGATTTTTCCGTTTAAGAATTAGACGTACGTTTCCGTGTTCTTTTTCATCTTTTTTGATTTATGTTATGATGTATTTTTTTTTTAATGTGATATTTTTTCATTTATTATAATGATTTGAGCTTGATTGACTTTCGAGACTTATTTCACGATTTATTTATTTATTACCTGGTGCTGACTTCATCGAGATGGCTGAGTAGAAGCCTAGCAACGGAGTTGCCGGTAATGGCAATTCTGCCATGATGTGGTGAGTGAGTGTTAGGTAAAATGCCCCTTTACGATATACCTTGATTATGAGGTTTTAGACTTAGTGATGTAAAAAAGAGATAGCCGAATTTGGCTTAGATTTAGTTTATTTATTGAAATGGTTCGATTATGAATCGCGATATAGGACTTCGGTCCTCTATATAATTTTTCTAAATTGAAATATCTCGATTTTTGAGATTAACTTTCTGACCTACATTCACAATGGTGAAGTAATCGAATCAAATGTTATGTATTTGATCTACCTTTGAATCCTAAAATCATATCGAGATTTCATCTCGATACCTTCTTGGCCTTTTCTAAATTTATTATCGTGTAGAAGATTCTTTTGTTTCTTATGGTCATGGAAACTGATTTAATGAAGGTTATGTGGTGTAACTAGGTTTTTAATTCCATCCTATCTCATTCCTACTTCCCTATGCTCGTATTATTCCATTTCCTATTTATCTTCTTCCGATACCTATTTTCCTACCTATTTATGCAATCTTACGAACCTTATATTCCTTGAATAAAAAACTTAATTTTCTATTTCTATACCACAATTTATAACGTTTGGAAAAAACTTCATGCCACACAAAATCATAAATAGGTATACATTTCTGATGAAAAATGTGAATTTCATACCAAAAATTTTTTTTCATCTCTTAACGAAGTGTTGTTAGCTGGAGATTGTCAATTTTTTTTGAAAGGAATTCAAACGTAAATTTTTTCAACTTCTCGAAGTGTACTTCTTATGTACTTATTGAAAAAAATTGATGCCTGGTTGCAATGAATTATTGCCACCTGGTTCTATGGTCTGAATTCAGTTAAAGATCTGAAGAACTATTTGAAAAACGCTAAGAACTTCACAAAAGGCCGAAAAAATTCGCCCCAGTAAGCTAACATCAAATAAAAGGGTATTCCCAGGTAAGATAAGTAGATGAAATGGCCCTGTTCCCAGATTTGAAAAATCATGATGGATTATTGTTGGGTATCTCCAATAAAAATTTTCGAGCGGAATTTCCGCCCCCAACCCGCCCTCCTTGGCCAGTATAGTCAAAAAACGCGTTTTTTGCGAGAAAAATTGTGTATCCATGAGTAGTGGGGAGAAAATTCTGGTACCACACGGAATGTGTAGGGGAACAGTGGGCTTTTCAACATGATTTTTTAAAATTTTTATTGTAGTAGTGGGGGTAAAATTGGCAAAAGAGCTTCGAATTGAAGGGTTGGGCATCAAAACTGTTTTCGCCAAAATGTGTATTTTTACAAGTACTTTCTTCCTACCAATCCATAAAATTGAAATTTAGTCTGCAAAAGGCTCATAAATTTGCAAAAAATCCTGAAAAATATGCGTTTTTTGCGTTTTTTTGCCAAATTATGCGGAATAGGTATGCGAAAAATGTATAGAACACAAAATGTTGAGCGTCAAATTTTACCTTAGAAAACGTGTTCAAAAGATTGTCAAAACGCTCATTTACTGAAGTTAGCCAAGGATTGTAATCATGGACTCTGTAAATAAAAAAATACCAAAAAAATTCAAATTGATATCAGAACAGTTCAGTTACAATTCTCACATTCTTTTCAATTTAAACACATTTCCATAATATCTGGTGAAACAAAATCCTACAAAATGAAAATATCGCAAGCCAAACTTACAAAATACAAAGGTCAGTCAACAAGTAAGTTTCCCTCGTTCAGAATATTAGGAAGGGAAATACCTAGGAACTTGAAATTTTTAGGGAATCTTGATACGACCTTTGAGCACCACTCTGCAAAATTTTATTTGGATCTGTTCAGTTGTTCGTTTATAATGAGAGTTTGAAGATGTGGTAGGAGTCTTATAGCGGGTCCGAGTTGAAACTTAAATTGATTTCACGATGGAGATTGTGCCAAATTTGCGCGGCATAGTGATGCACTCAACCCTGTTTTTGGTTACCATTGTGTTAAGGAAATTGTTTTCATCATTCTTACACAAATTCTGACTATTCTTTTGACATGCAGCAACATGAACAGCGAAATTTTGTTTGTGATGCAGCACATTCAAATTTTGCGGTACTGAAAATGACTTTCAAAGTTCAATAATGTTTTTTAGGCAGTCAAAATATATGAAGCATCATGCTCACATATGATGTTTTTGATACTGATATCAAGATTATTGTGTATAATTTCATCAATTTTGGCTGTTGAGTTCGTTTTTGAAACACTAGTTGTGCAACCTACCCTGTGATCACTTATCACGCTCGTGCGCTCACTGCTGGATTTTTGGCACCACTCACATATTGTTCAAATTAGGACAATTTTGTCTTCATAGAGGATCAGTAGGCATCTGTAAAAATCCATTAACGTATTTTTTTCTAAATTAAATTTTTTTTACTCCTCGTTGAGCCACTTGAACCTCGGACACGCTATAAAACTCCTATCACATCTTCAAACTCTCATTATAAACAAACTACAGAACGGATCCGAATAACATTTTGCAGAGTGGTGCTCAAAGGTTGTATCAAGATTCCCTGAAAATTTCAAGTTCCTAGGTATTTCCCTTGCTAATTTTCTGAACGAGGGAAACTTATCTACTTGTTGACTGACCTTTGTAGTATTTCAATTTTAATTTTCAAAATTGTTAACAAAACCTTTTTTAAATCCAAAAGGTACCTACCATACAAGTCATCTAAAATTTGTTTTAGATCAGGGATTGGTTCAAAATTGTATTATTATCCAAAATCAAGAAGTAATTAACACGATTATAGAAAATTCAGGTTAACGTCTCGTGAAAGTAAAAATGAAAAAAAGTGATTCCAAAAATAATCGAATGATGAATTATATCTACAATTTATATTTTTCAATGGAAATTACAAACCATAAAAAATTGACCAACTTAATCCAAATTTGGCTTGACAATAAGAGGAAAAAAATCACCTATACCAAATAATTTTTAAAAAAGTAGGTATACGTTGTGTATTTTACCTATACAGTAGATGTGATAAACATAGGCAAAGTTAAGAGAACTAGAAAAAATGAATAGGTAGAAAAAAAAATTGAGAGAAAAAATACAAAATTACAAAGATTGATTTTTAAAAAGGGGCAATGAGAGAACACAATAACACCATCTTTCCCAGGCGGCAAATCACTTTGATTGATCTATACCTTTTAGAAAATACCTTGAAAATTCCCCTCTTTAATTTTTATTTTTTCAGGATAGGAGGTTCACAGCACCAACCCCCGAATTAAATTCACACATCCAAAAAATAAAAAAAGGATAAAATGCAGAAAAATCAAAACTGCCAGAACGTATTCTCCATTCCTGACATGAAAAACGAAGCTATTAAGGAGCTTTTCCAACTTTTAAACGTAGGAGAAACCAAATTCTGCAACCTTCGTGAAGTTGACGAGGCGACCCTGATATTAGGTAATACAGGAGTGGGAAAAACCATTTTTACTCGAAGAATTGCAGGGTACGGAGCATCTCTCCGATCAGTCGAAGATGGTTTGGCGTACGCGATCGCAAGAACCAACAGCAACGACAGTGATGATAAATCCTTCATTACATCCGATACCATATTTCCAGAAGAAGTCAAAGACAACAGTACAGGCGCTGTGTATTATGATTTACCAGGGTTCCAAGATACTAGAGGAGCAGCTAATGACATAGCTACAACTTACTTCATCAAAAAAACAGTTGGTAATGTAAAACGAGTCAAATTGCTGTTTCTTATCAATCGAACTTCATTAAGTAACGAAGGAACAAGAGATGACTTCATTACACTTCTATCGCATGCGACAAAATTAGTGAAAAACATCGAAAAATACAAAGATGGCATTGCGCTTGTAGTAACAAAAGTTGAATATCGTGATAAAACTGATGAAAACATCATCTCGGCAATAGCTGCGTTCATCAAAAAAGCTCAAAACGAATTACAGAAAAAACATAACAGCAATGTGGACAACACCGATGTAATAAAATTTCTCGACATAGTATTACAACAAGATGGAAACACATACCCGAAAATTGCTATTTCTAGATCACCCGATGAAGTAGGGCTTTTGAGTGAGATTCCAATTGTGCATGAAAATACCATGAAACTAAAAACCATGCTGTCAAAGATGAAATTCATCGAAAAAAATGATTTGGATTTTGGTTACACTATACCAAAGAAATCTCTCATAGATATTGACCATATAATGGAAGAAATCGGTCGAAACGCTGCTGCCAGTGTTCGAGCAATTGGTAAAGAAATGCAGAAATACTTATCTTCTGAAGAAGAACGATACTACGATATCTCCAAATTGTACAATCTTTCAAGTACGAGATACAATGAACTACAGAAATTAAAAGAAAAGGCCTCTAATCAACACGAAATCAAAAAATGTGTACGAGAATTAGATAACAGTGCAGCTTCAACGAATATCAACTCAATTTACCAGAAAACATTGATCACATATGGTGATTATCTGTCATTTTTGCATGAAGTTAGCAACCCGCAAATTTTGATAAACATTTACAAAATAATTTTTATGGAATTCCATAAAATAATTTTTGAACAGTTTTTAAACCCTATCTTAGCTTCCATCACACATCACTTGATTTTGTAGAAATTTTACCAATTTTTTTGCACTTTGAATAACTTCAATGATTTTCAAGTATTTTTACGTCATCTTTGATACGTTGTAATTGTTATGTTTCATGCGATTTGAATAGTTTTAGAAAAATCAAAAAAAAAAGACCGAATCTAAAAAAAATCCGATCACATCTGGTCAACATAGCGGTATGAGAAAATCATCGAAAGAAAAAGCAGTAAAAACACAGATGTGCAGTTGTGCACTGCATTGTAGTAAAACCTTGGAAAAGTTCTTCCCATTTTGGGAACCTTCACAGTCGAATAAGTGGGATGAAAGAGGATTTTTATAATTTGTGGTCGCGATCTAAAAAGTAATCGTCCTGGACAATTTTTCAATTTTCTTTTCCTCAATTCTTCTTATGAGATGACTCGTAAAAAAAATCACCGCGCAGCTTTTCGTTTTTTTTTTCAAGAACTCCGACAATTTTTACATGGGTCGGATTTTTGAGAGAGGGAGCGAATCTAGTGAAAAATAGGATTTTTAGAAATTTTTCACGAACAATAAAATCTAAACGATTTTGAATATGAAAGTTCTACGTTCAAGTGCAAAAATATTCAACATTTTTTAAATCAGCTCAAAAAATGCATTATAACAGCTGTGATCAAAAAATTTAAATTTATACATACTTTGTATTTTCCATACAAGTCTGAGAGGATTTCAAAATGAAAAATGATGAAAAATTTCGAAAGATTGCAATTTTCAATCAAAATGCTGTTAAAAATTCAGAAAAATGACCTAATGAAGCAATAATGCGCAGAAAATGCTCGTATTTCACAAAATAAAATTCTAAAAATCCCACAAAGCGTACAAATGGCTCAATGGGAAACTGAAAATGAAAGTTTACACTGTCCAGTTACTTCAATCTCATTTTTAAAAAATACATTAGATAGCCTGAAGATGCAGATGAACAGTTCGCTTATAATGAGAGAGTAGATAATCAACATTAATCATTCTAAAATTATACACATTTTTGATTTTTCATTAAAGAGTCATCATATTTTCAACTAAACTTTAACCCTTTAATTATTTTTACATGGAAATATTTCGGCGATGAACGTTTTGCTGTTATTCGTAATAACTAATAAGCTATCATTACTCTCGAAAATGTGCCTTAATCACCGGTATCTTTCGCATTATTAATTGAAGATCAAGGCTGACTCATTGAAAGCAAACAATTTTGCACAGACGCCGAATGAAACACCCGGTTCTTTTTATTTTGTTTCATCTGTGTAGTTGGCGTGATATGCTTACGTCTGCTCTCGTGCTCTTCAGTATCACATCTCAATTCGAACAATCAGACGTATAAAAACATTCTTCGTAATATGTATAACGCGAAAACACCTGAATTCGATTTGGTAGTTTTTGGAAAAATAATTAGCATACATTGAGAATACGGGTTAATAAAATTCAGATACGGTGTGAATGGTGGCAGAAAATAACAGCAACCTGTGAATAACAATCGATATCTGCAAACTTATATCAGGTATGTACATAACACATATTTCATAGTCTATGTATTTTTCATCAGACAAAATTTCTTCGCACGATAATATCACTGAAAAATCGCATTACAAAACATTTGAGAATAAATTCATTACCTCAAAACCCGGCGCACCATACCTACTCCAAAATTTTTCAAACTTTTTTATTTTAAATTTTTTTTTTAGCAAAGATGCACTCATATATTAACTGCACTACCACAAAATTATATCTTACTAATTTATATTCACAAAGTTTGAAAAATATTTTCAGCAATTTCGCCTCTCAAAATTTTTATTACAAATTTTAGAAAAATTCAAATAAGGAAACTACCTGAAAATACGTATTGATTTTCATGAAAATTTCAATATTCTCCTAGCACCCCTTCACAGGTATCACACCAACATTTTTCAGGATAGGTACAACTGGCCGTAATTCCGGAAACGGTGAGGAAATAGTAAATCATTATGGAAATATTGAACTTGACAACCGAACCATGGCGAATAAAGCTATCAATTCTTTCGAGGGTGTTGCATTGACGAATTTGTTCAAAAAAATTTACTCTTGGCATTCCTTAATTTTTTTTCACGAATTCTTGAAATGATAAATTTCCACAAAAAACACAAAAATATGTGGAATTATTAATGAAAAACACTTCGCATTAAGTAGTACACAGCTCATCGTGTATTATATTGGCTATTTTCCGGGGAAGTCTAATTTTGGGTCAACACCCCTCATCTCATCGCAGAGATGAAACACATAATATTTTGAGCATATACGACCTGGGTTTCAGTGGGAAGATTGACTCAAACACATTATGATATAGTTTCACACGAAAACTTCTGAATAATTTTTACCAAGTAGGTACCTTACAACCTGCAAGAAAAAATACTGAACCAGCAGCTTGAAAATTTTCAATTTTTTAGCGAAAAAAATACACTGAGGGAATGAAACTCACTTGATACCACTGGTTGTGTCTGCATTCGTGTATTTTATGCTCCCTCCCCCAATAAAACACCTTGAAATGGTTACGAAATCATTCATTGTCGTGAAATTCGGAACCTAAATATGCGGCAGCCAATTATACGAGTATTTGCCTCATTTCGTTCTCATTTACAGAAATTTTTGAAACATAAAGAATAAAATAGTCAGAAATACTTCAATTTTTTTGGTAATACCTACCTATATGTGGACAATAATTTCTAAAGACTTTGACGAGTCATGCCTCATATTTGGTGGGGTATAAATAGGAAGAAGTTTGAGGTAAAATGCGGGCCAATATTTCCCATTTTCAACTTTATGAATTTGTGAAAGCATACACAATATACAAAATAGAATTTACAAAGGGTACAACCAGTGGGGTACAGATGGACTTTTTCGATTTTGGTTAACTCGTTTCGTAAAAGTAGCTAAAACATCAGACATGAGTAGGTATATCAAGTACTGCATATGATAATGCGCTTTCACTGAAGTCCAAAGCTTTTAACTTTGCTAAGATAAACGACAAAGATTGAAATGTTTTGAAAATAAGCCTTTAAAGTCTAACAATAAGCAGATGAAAGCACACTTCTTTGTAGAGGCTCAACGCACACTTCACTTGTGTTACCCAATCTTTCATTTCGTAATTTTTATTTTAGCGAGGTGAATAAAATAATGTGGTCGTGAAAATTGAGGTGATAAAAGTTACGATAATTACAAACTATACATTGGAGTAAGCATGCTTGAGCTTTTTCGGAATTTTGAGCTAGGTACCAGCTTTACATACTCGTATTTCTAAAGCACATCTGAAAAAATTTTACACATAATTCGTTTACGTTGGGTCCAATCTTGTAGTCGAGTAAAAAAATCATACACAAAGACCTCGACAAAACGCAAGAAAAATTCTGAATTTTTTGGTCAACGTTTGACACCTACCTCCCCTCCCTCTCTCCTGCTCAACGTTTTAAAAGTTGGAAAATTTTCCCATTATTGATTTTTTTATTTTATAAGTTTTTGGTTCGGGTGGTCCTTAAATGTTTTTAGTTCTTGCATACGATCACTTCCAGGGCGTTAGAAAAATTCAAAGTACATTTTTTCCAAAAGCAGTGCACCACAATCAACTGAAATTTCCCGTCGTTCATTTTTATTTTTCCAGGATAGGCGAAAATCATAGCACCAATCCTTGGAACTATATCCAGACGTTCAAAAAACCAGTACCCACGATGCAGGAAAATCAAAACTGCCAGAACGCGTTCGCCATTCCTGATGTGAAAAATCAAGCTGTAAAAGAAATTTTCCAACTTTTAAACGCAGGAGAAACCAAATTCTGCAACCTACGCGAACTTGACGAGGCAACCCTGATCTTAGGTAATACCGGTGTTGGAAAAACCATTTTCACTCAAAGAATTGTCGGATACGAAGCATCTCTCCAATCAGTTGAAGATGGTTTGGACTACACGATCATAAAAACCAACAACAACGAGAAGAATGATAAATCCTTTATAACATCCGATACTGTATTTCCAGAACAATTCAAAGACAACAGTACTGGCGCTGTATATTATGATTTACCAGGCTTCCTGGATACCAGAGGAGCAGCTAATGATATAACTACAACTTACTTCATCAAGAAAATAGTCGATAATGTGAAACGAGTTCGAATGCTGCTTTTGATTAACCATACTTCCTTAACTAACACAGGAACTAGAGATGATTTCATATTACTTTTATTACACGTGACCAAATTTGTTAAAAACATCGATAAATACAAAGATGGGATCGTTCTTATCGCGACAAAAGTTCAATACCCTCAAAAATCAGATGAAAATGTCATCTCTTCGATAGCCGCATTTATCAAAAAAGCTAAAAACGATTTGCAACAAAAACCTAACAGCAATGTATACTACACCAATGTAATAAAACTTCTGGACATATTACTACAACAAGATGGAAACACGTATCCGAAAATCGCAATTTCTCGATCTCCTGATCAGAAAGGGCTTTTGAGTGAGATTCCAATAGTGCAGGAAAACATCAAGAAACTAAAAAACATGCTGTCGAAGATGAAATTTATTGAAAAAAATAATTCCGATTTCGGTTACATCATACCGAAGAAATCGCTCATCGATATTGATAATATTATGGATGAAATTGGTCGAAACGCTGCTGCCAGTGCTCGAGAAATTAGTAAAGAAGTGCAGAAATATTTATCTGCCGAGGAAGAGCGATTTTACGATATCTCCAAATTGTACAATCTTACGAGTACCAGACATGACGAATTACAAAAATTGAAAGAAAAGTCCAATAATCACCGAGAAATTGAAAAATGTGTGCGAGAAGTTGATAACGGCGCAGCTTCGATGAATATCACCTCAGTTAACCAGAAAAAATTGATCACATACGGTGATTATCTGTCATTTTTGCACGAAGTTAGCGATCACGCCATAAATAACGAATTCAAATGTGCAGACGGATTGCAAGATGTACTTCAGTTTTCATACAGGTCGAAAAAATGGTATCATTTTTTGAATAAATTGTACGAAAGGTTATCCGGTTACGAAATACAAAGTGATACTCTCAATAGCCCATGTTCCTCGTTTGCTGATCATGTCCTTAACCATATTGAGAGTAAAAAAAATTCTGAATTCAAAATCGATCTGGTTGCATTGAAAAAATGCTACCCAAATTACGAATCCGAATTCGAAGATATAAAAAGTATAATAGTTGATAAACCGAAATTAGAAGCCTTGGGCAAGGTGCTGCGCATGACATTGAAAATCAATCTATCATGTACATGTGATCATGACAAATTAGTAATAAAAGGGCAATACGTTAAAATCGGAGATGTACCAAACATTCAAAAAGCTCATTGCATAGGAAAACCTAAATTCACCGAAATCTTTGCATTGAATGAGATATTTATTAACGAAGATTTGGATAAAACAGGAGCAGCACAACTCTCAATTGTAGCTCCTGTATGGAATATTCAGGGTACTCGCCGAATCACACTTGATGGTGAGTCTGCAAAAGCTCACTATTCGGCAACAGCATCTGATGGAACGGGTTTAGGAGATCGCGGCACAGATGGTTCGCCTGGATTACCTGGAGGTCCAGCAGGAAATTTCTTTGGACTAGGTGATACTTTTAAGAGTCTGCAAGGCCTTACAATTTCTGTTAGGGGTGGTAACGGAGGACCGGGTCAAAATGGGGGTGACGGTCTAAGGGGTCGGGATGGTGCTGATGCTCAGGACTATGTTAGAATAAGTAAGGATGTTGGTGATGCTATTGGCAACGTCGTTAGCCTTGGGCTTCTCATAAGAGGTACTCCAAAGTCCGATAAATATAAGATATTAAAGTGGAATGACAATGGTTCAGATTATGAAATCCTAGTCGGTGGTGAACATGGCCAAAAAGGAGGAGATGGTGGCGATGGTGGTGCACACGGTCTTGGGGGAAACCCAGGTGAGATCAAATTCTTTTCTTTGGCATCTTCCGATACAAACGATGTACAAAAAGTGAGAGGGGTTGGAAGCAATGGTTCAGATGGTGTAGGTGGTAAAGGTGCTGCAGGAGGAAAAGATGGAAACCATCTCAGAGTTGACGTACCATGGTTATTAAAATGGTTTAGAAGTGTAAAAAAGTGGCCAGTTCCAATTGACAGTCGAGCAGACAATGGTGATCGCGGTAGAGATGGTTATAATACGGTGGGAAGAAAATATCCAGAACATGGTGAAAACTTTTCAGATCCATGGAATATAGTGAACGAATACAAGAATTACGCGGGGCAAAACCTGGAACACAGTGTTCGAGAATTATTTCTAATGGGTTTTCTTCGCAAATTAGAGAATGATGCGCGTTTTCAAAACCACCACAGACAACGTCGTAATATAAATCGCTCGGATTCAACGCAAATCATTCATCACAAAAATGCACTTAGAGCAAAACATATCAGAATTTCACGTACACTGAAGGCAATCACGTTGAGCAACAAAAAGAGTATTGACGAAATTGAAAATACTCCAAATTCACAAAATCTAGATACAAATAAAATCAATAGAGTCATTGTAGATGATTTTTCTCCTGCAAAAAATGCTGGTGTCAGAATCAACTCACCTATCAACTTTGCCGTCAACTTCGTGAGCAATTTTTTCGGGAAAATGCAGCTCTTGCAGCTCTTCAGCTTTGCCAATATAATGAATTACGGATTGGCGAAAAGTAACATCGAATTCATGTTCAGTGGTTCAAAACCTTCGCACGATTACACCAATACTGAAGGAAATACTAACCACGTAATGAAACCTGGAAATTTTAACATCAATGAGTCACTGGTGTTGGCCAATTTCGCAATTCGTTGCGTAACAAAACAGAAATTTTACAATAGTGAAGAGAAATCTATGGATTTATCAGAGGTGAGAGCCTCTGTGCTCAATATTATCACTGCATTCGAAGAAATACTCTGTGGTATATCAGCTGAGTACAATTTACCTCCGGAATCTTTGGAATTCGATCCAGTAACACTGATTTCAAAACTTGAAAGGGAAATAATTAATAAAAATTACGAAAATGTGGGGGAGATAATGTATCAAACTATTGACAGCAATGTCTATCTAGACCATCCCCAGTCTCACGTTTTCATACTGAGCAAACTTCATGAAATATTGGAAAAACAGAAACACGATTTTGAGGCTCGAAACACACAAAATGATGACCTTACATCACATAATGCGAGCAATGGTTTCAGAATGGAAATCTACGACAATTGTAACATGAAACAGATTGATGCAAGCCCCCAAAACTTTGAACAAATAACCGCTTTTAATTTAAAATAAAACGTTTAAATATTATGTACCTGTTTCATAGGGCAATGCCATGTCAAATCAAACAAGGACTGTATGTACTATGGATCATCAATTTCAATTTTTTTAAAAACATTTTTCGTGTGTGCATAGGCCATCAAACGATGAAAAATTCAATTCAACTTGAACTCTTTTTTTTTTTTTTTCTTTAATTAGCTACAGGATGTCTAACAAAATTTCAAAATGAAAAAGTAGGACTTCAGTAGAACTTTTAGCAGAACTTTCAGCAGGTCATTTTTTAAGCACTTTTGGAATTTTTTAAAGTAGGGGAGGGGGCGGTCAAAATTTACATTCAAGTTTTTAGCCAAATCCGCCCCCTCCCCTACTTTAAAAAATTCCAAAAGTGCTTAAAAAATGACCTGCTGAAAGTTCTGCTAAAAGTTCTACTGAAGTCCTACAAAAAAAAGTGATGTCTTCAAACACCTTGTGATTTTTTTTAAACGTAGACATAAAAAATATAACGTTTCACTTCCATTCATAATTTTATTTTCTCCTTATCAATTTTAAAAATTTGTGAATATCACATCATGTTCAAATCAAATCAAATTCAACTCGATTTTTTCAATTTCGATTGTAAATATTTCATTTGTTCAAAAATTTTGAAATTCGAATAATATTCGAATTTCATGTTCTTTTTTGTAGAAAAATTGAAAATGCAAAAAGAAAATCAAATGGGCCCGAGCAAAGCGAGGGCAGAAGCTCTCAAAAATCAGTATTTCAAGAGGTATAAAAACGCGACGTTTTTTTTTCCTGCGATGGGTTACTTATAAAAAGTTTATTATCTTGCTTTGAAATTTCAAAATTTCAAAATGATTTTTATTGGAAAATTGAAAATAGAAAAGCAAACGGGCTCGAGCGAAGCGAGGGTAAAGGTTCCCAAAAATTAGTATTTTGAGAGGTATGAAAACGATATTTTCTGCTGTGATGTATGAAGAAGTTTATTATTTAGGTTTCTAAATTCTGAAATTCAAAAATATTATTTTAAAGTCAGAGTAAAGCGAGGCCAAAAGCTTTCAAAAATTCAATCATGTTTTCAGAAGTAAAAACAAAAAGTTTCTTTATGGAGAGAAGAGTCTATTTTTCTGATTCAAACTTGAACATTTCTTGAATTTGAACAATGAGCCGTCGATGTATGCGGGAAAAGAAGAGCAAATAGCCCGAGCGAAGCGAGTGCAATAGCTCTCAAAAATGCGTAAATCAAAATCTAAAGAAGTCGAAAAATGAGCACTTTTCTACAAAATTTGTCCAAAATTTCGGAAAAAAAAGGAAAAATTGAATCTCGGACTAAGACTTTATTGAAAAAAATTAAGACTTTTGGATAAAATTGTTGAAAAGTAGGACTTTAGTAGGACTGAAAGGACCAGTAGGTCCTGTTAGACACCTACTATTTTTACGTAGATGAAAATATTTCGGCGATGAACGTTTCATTATTAAAAAAAAAGAGAGAAGTAACTTTGGTAATCAAAGAATCTTGAAAACGTAACTAAAAAAGTGACAAAACAAGAGTAAAACATTTTAATGCAGAAAAGATCATTGAAAAAATCAGAACTTTTCGTTTTCATTAAAATCTAGTTGTAAAAATGAAACTAGAGAAACGTGTATGTACAATTTTAGCAAAAAGCAAGACTTTTTGAAAATTGAACAAATTAGCAACTTTTTGATGGCGAGATTTACTAGTAACAATGGGCAACAAAGGGAGAATTTTGCAATTTCTGGCAAAAAGTCAGATTTTTTCTGACCACTTGAACAATAATGGAAAAAGTTTTTTTTAAGCAAATTCTGACCAAAAAAAAACGACACATCGGGACAACTTTTGGAAAAGAGTGAGGCTATTTGAAATTTTCTCCAAAAACCCGCCATTTTGACAACTTTTTTGACAAAAAACGAAACTTCTAGGTAATTCACAGAAAAGGTTATTTTTAGAAAACAGAAGTGAACTACATTTGAGCAAATGACATCAATTTCTTGAGTCTATAGCCTCAAAAAGAGTGAAAAAAAGTCAGCAGAAATTATGGAAAAAGCTGTTTTGGCCAATTTGTGCTTCCTAAGCAATAAATAAAGAACGAATTTCAGCATTTTTTCAAAATTTTATTCATTAAAAAAAAATGCGCCACTACCTTAAAAAAAACTTCTCAAAAAATGAATAGCCTATTGTTTAAAAATTAATACGAGAAATAATAACTGGATTACTGTTATTTTGATATTTTCACAATTTAGGAATAATTTGGTCACAATTAATGCATGTTTTATATGCATATTTTCAAGTTTTTCGTGCATAAAAATCCGTTCTCTAATAATAAGGTATTAAAATTGTCATTAAATGCATCATACAATAACTGTAGCTGCACTGAGAAGATGAAAAAAATACAGTTCATTACTTGGAACACTCTTATAGCATGAAAAAGATCTTAGATTTTCCAAGGACAGTAAGCAAAATGAAAATAAAACTGTCAGAATTTGCAGTTTTCTGTAAATATCTTGAAAATGGAAGCCTCCTTTTAAAATTTCAAAAGTTAGATTCGCAGCTTTAAAAAAAAAAATCCAGAATAAAACCTCCCAGAAAAACAGGATTTTCATCATTCGGTTTTTTTTTCGAGTAATTTTCTGTTTTAAATTAGGAATTCTATTCAATGGGCGAAACGTATACAAAACTTTTGTTTTGTAGGGAAATTACACTAAAAGATGTTCTGAGTCATCCCACCACGTAAGTTGGGCTCAAAATTCAATATTTTTGTTTGTGGGGGAGGGGGAGAGGGGATCCACAATTTTTGGAATTTTCACTACAAACCGCATGAGGTACAATGTTTTCAAAAAAAATTACAATACTTATTTTTCAAAAATGAGATTTTTTCATTTTCTGCTATACGTAAGTACCTATCTATGACTCTCAAGGTAAATATTTCCTAATGATTGAAATTCTGAGCAACCTATTTGTATGTTAAATAAGAAAAAAGAAAAAAAAGTCAGCGAATAGCAGAAGATAGCATCGTAAGCCTTCTTAGTTGTAGGTAGATCCTTGCTCTATGCCTGACTACAGTTAGAGTTACACACTAAAGTCAAAATGTTTCTACTCACGTTACTCATCAAAATATTATGTACTTGTTCACAAATTCTTTGAAATATCAAAATGAGAGAACCACCAGAAAACATCATTAAGATTTTTTGTGCACCCTTCCAGAGATATTTTATCAGATTTCGTAATCTGGAAGTGGTGGGGATACAGGGTACAACTGTTGCACAAAGGTCCAGGGGACTTCCTCCCCTGCCTCAAAACTCTTAAAATACGTATAATTACCTGATGTTTTGAGGGTAGGAGATTTTGAATTTGACGAAAAAAGTTTCAGGGGATCGATAGTAAGGTAGTGAAGGAGGTATATATTTTGAAGGTTGCGCCGCGCCGCACGTAGTGGTCCGAAATGAAAAGTAGCGGCCAAAAATCGAATTTTAAAGAAAAATCCGTAAAATTTCGGATATGGGGGTTTTTTAGATCGCTGAAGTCGATTTTGGCACTTATTTTACCCCTAACCTCAAAATGAGCCCTCAAAGGGGGAGGGGGTGGTGCAAAATTGAATTTCAAAGCAAAATCCGTAAAATTTTGGATATGAGGGTTTTTTAGGTCGCTGAAGTCGATTTTGACATTTGTTTGTTCCCTAACCTCAAAATGAGCCCCCAAAAGGGGGAAGGGGGTGGTTCAAGACATCAAATTTCGATAAATTCGAGATGGGTATCGAAATATGTATTTTTTTCGGATCGCTATGGGATATGGTGGTTTTTTAGGTCGCTGAAGTCGATTTTGGCATTTATTTTACCCCTAACCTCAAAATGAGCCCTCAAAGGGGGAAAGGGATGGTCCAAAACATGAAATTTTGAAAAATCCACGATGATATCGAAATATGTTTTTTTTTGGGACGCTAAAGTCCATTTTAGTATTCATATTCCCGTAGTAATTTTTTATCTGAAAATGTTTTTAAAAAAATAGGAAAAACAGCATTTATGCAACTTTGCATAGCAATTTTTTCAAATGGGGCAGGTTGGGGCAGCAAATTTTCAAGGGTGTTTTTCTTTACATGCCATAGTACCCCAGGGATGTGATATTTCCCGCTGCGCTAGCTTGCGTTTTTTTTAAAAAGAACTTTTAGCTCAAAAGTAGCAAAAAAAATGAGTTTTTTTGTAATGAGCATGGTAGAAACTAAAATATTTTTGAAAAAATGGAATCAACGATTTTTATATTCAAAAATGTCCATATTTTGATATAAACCCATAAAGTTTTGAAAAAAATTAAAATTGACACGTTTTACAGCATTTTGAAGTTAGCAGTTTTTTTGACTATTTTGAGGTACCTCAATTCATTCATTTCAGCAGGCAAGCAAAATAATGGAAAATTGTTTGAAATCACAGAAAAAGACGTGGAATATGATGTAGAAAACCACTACACATTCGTAATCAACTTTTGAGACTTCTTCAATCTGAGGATTTTTTTAATTTTTTGCCACTACTTCTTTATTTCGGACCACTGTGCGCCGTGGTCTAGGAGATCCCCGCTCCTCTCCCCCCTCCAACCCTCTCAAAAAGACTGAACTGCAACTTGAAAAAAAAAACGAAAAATTTTACAAAATGCAGTAAGCTATACACATTGAATAAAGTTGATTATTATAATCTGTCAAGCCATTTTTGAACAAACGACTGAAATTTCCCTACTTTTATTTTTATTTTTCAGGATACAACCTTCACTGCACTGCACCAATCCTCGAACTACATTCACACATCAAAACAACAAAAACCGATAAAATGCCGGAAAATAAAAACTGCCAGAACGTGTTCGCCATTCCTGATATAAAAAACGAAGCTATCAAGAGGCTTATCCAACTTTTAAACGTAGGAGAAACCAAATTCTGCAACTTGCACGAAGTTGACGAAGCAACCCTAATATTAGGTAATACAGGAGTAGGAAAAACCATTTTCACTCGAAGAATTGCAGGGTACGGAGCATCTCTCCGATCAGTAGAAGATGGCCTGGGCTACGCGATCGTAAGTACCAACAACAACGAAAGTGATAATAAATCCTTCATTACCTCTGATACTATATTTCCAGAAGAACTCAAAGACAACAGTACAGGAGCTGTGTATTATGATTTACCAGGCTTCCTGGATACCAGAGGAGCAGCTAATGACATAACTACGACTTACTTTATCAAAAAAATAGTCGATAATGTGAAACGAGTCAAATTGCTGTTTCTTATTAATCAAACCTCGTTAAGTAATGAAGGAACAAGAGACGACTTTATTACGCTTCTATCACACGCGACAAAATTAGTGAAAAATATCGAAAAATACAAAGATGGCATAGCACTTGTCGTGACAAAAGTTAGATTCCCTAAAAAAACTGATGAAAATATCATCTCGACAATAGCTGCATTCATTAAAAAAGCTAAAAACGAATTACAGCTAAACAGTAACAGCAATGTGGACAACACCGATGCAATAAAACTTCTCGACATAGTATTACAACAAGATGGAAACACATATACGAAAATTGCTATTTCAAGATCACCTGATGAGATAGGGCTTTTGAGCGAGATTCCTATGGCGCAGGAAAACACTGAGAAGTTGAAGGACATGCTGTCGAAGATGAAATTCATTGAAAAAAATGATTCGGATTTTGGTTACATTATACCAAAGAAATCTCTCATAGATATTGACCATATAATGGATGAAATCGGTCGAAATGCTGCTACCAGTGCTCGAGAAATTGGTAAAGAAATGCAGAAATACTTATCTTACGAAGAAGAGCGATTTTACGATATCTCCAAATTGTACAATCTTACAAGTACGAGATACGATGAACTACAGAAATTACAAGAAAAGGTCTCTAATCAACACGAAATCAAAAAATGTGCACGAGAATTAGATAACAGTGCAGCATCAATGAATATCAACTCAATTTACCAGAAAACATTGATCATATATGGTGATTATCTGTCATTTTTGCACGAAGTTAGCAACCATTCCATAAATAACGAATTCCAGTGTGCAGATGGATTGCAAGATGTAATCCAGTTTTCATATAGGTCGAAAAAATGGTATTATTTTTTGAATAAATTATACGAAAAATTATCTGACTATGAAACACAAAGCAATACTCTCAATAGCCCATGTACCTCATTTGCTGATCATGTCTTCAATCATATTGAGAGTAAAAAAAATTCTGAATTCAAAATCGATCCGGTTGCTTTGAAAAAATGCTACCCAAGTTACGAATCCGAATTCGAAGATATGAAAAGTGTAATAGTAGATAAACCGAAATTGGAAGCTTTAGGTAAAGTGCTACGTATGACATTAAAAAGCAATCTATCTTGTTCATGTGATTCCAACAAATTGGTAATAAAAGGGCAATATGTTAAGCTCGAAGACGTGCCTAACATTCAAAATACATATTGTGGAGGAACGCCAAAATCTATAGAAATCTTCGCATTGAATGAAGTATTCATAAACGAAGATTTAGATAAAACAGGAGCAGCTGTGCAACTCTCAATTGTAGCTCCGGTATGGAATATTCAGGGCTCTCGCCGAATTACACTGGATGGCGAGTCCGCAAAGGCTCACTATTCGGCAAAAGCACGAGATGGAGAATGTTTGGGAGCTCGCGGCACTGATGGTTTGTCTGGATTACCTGGAGGTTCAGCAGGAAATTTCTTTGGAGTAGGGGATACTTTCAAGAATCTGCAGGGGCTTACAATTTCTGCCAGAGGTGGTAATGGAGGACCGGGGCAAAATGGGGGTGATGGTTTAAGGGGTCGAGATGGTGTTGACGCTCAAAATGATGTAAAATTGACTAAGCCCGACGATGTTGCTCAAGGTATCCTTACGCTCGGCATTAGGATATCACGTATTCCAAAATCTGACAACTTTAGGATCCTAAATTGGTATGAGAAAGTTGGACATTATGAAATCCTTCTTGCTGGTGAAGATGGTCAGAGAGGCGGAGGTGGTGGAGATGGTGGAGCACACGGTTTCGGTGGGAATTCGGGTGAGATTAATTTTGTTAAACTCGCATCCTCGGATGCAACCGATGTAAAGAAAGTGAATGGAGTAGGAAGCAACGGTTCAGATGGTCTTGGTGGTGAAGGTGGCGCGGGTGGGAAAAACGGAAACAATCTCAGGGTAGACATACCATGGATATTTGGAAATCTTAAGAAAACCTCAACACATTCAATTTACATCAGCAGTAGAGCAGATGCGGGAATTCGTGGTAGAGATGGTTATGAGAAGGAAAGAAAATATCCGCAACATAGTGAAAAGTTTTCAAACCCAATGGACATGATGAATGAATTCAAAAATTACGCCACGCAAAACCTGGAACGAAGTGTGAGAGAATTATTCCTAACGGAATTTCTTCGCAAGTTAGAGAATGACGCGCGTTTGCAAAGCCATCATAGAAGACGTCGTAATATAAATCGTTCAGATCCAACACAAACCATTGATCACGAAATTGCACTCAGACTCGAGGCAAACCATTTCAGAATTTCACGTACGCTGAAGGCAATCACGTTGAGAAACAAAAAGGGTGCTGACGGAATTGAAAATACCTTAAATACAAATAAAATCAATAGAACCATTGTAGATGGACTTTCTCCTGCGAAAAATGCCGGTGTTAGAATTAATTCACCCATCAACTTAGCTGTGAATTTAGTAAGCAATTTCTTCGGGCAATTGAAACTCTTCGGGGTTGCAAATATGATGAATTCCGGATTAGTTAAAGGTGGCTTAGAATTCATGTTCGGGGATTCAAAACTTCCACATGATCACATTAATACTGAAGGAAATACTGACTATGCGATAAAACTGGGGAATTTCAATATCACCGAATCATTAGCATTGGCTAATTTCGCAGTTCGTTGCATAACAAAACAGAAATTTTGCAACTGTGAAGAGAAAGCGGCGGATTTATCTGAGGTGAGAGCCTTTGTGCTCAATATTATTACAGAATTCGAAGAAATACTCAGTGATATAACAGCTGAGTACAATTTACCTCCGGAATCTTTGGAATTCGATCCATTAACACTGTTTTCTAAACTTGAGAAAGAAATAATCAATCAAAATTACAAAAAAGTAGGAAAGATATTGTACCAATCAATTGATGGCGGAGTTTATCCAAACAGTCTTCAATTTCATACTCATATGTTCCACAAACTCGAAAAAATATTGGAAAAGCGAAACGAAGATAATTTTGAGAAGCACTACAATGGCAATCTTGAAGCTCATAATGCGAGTAATGTTATTGAAATGGGACTTCAAAACAGTCTAAACATGTATCCGCTAAAGAGGCTGGAAGTAAATCATCCGCAGAGTATTGGACGGATGGAGGCTTACAATTTGAAATAACATACTCACATATCTACTTTTGTCTGAGTCAATACAACTTCAGATCATGTTTTTGGCCGGTTAGAAATGAAAAATGTGTGTGGATTGTCTCCAATAACCTGTCCTAGATTCTCATAAACATAACGGGGAGGAATTACCTACTTTCTCTTTGAAAAAATAATTCAAATGAATAAATAAAAATCTTTTTAAAAGTCAAGCAACCATAACCCATCCCTAATACCACATATTATATGAATTTGTATTAAAAATAAGAAAGCATTAGTTTGTAATCATTTTAAATTAAATTTTAAGGCCCTAAGCACTTATTAACTATCAAGAAAATTATACATTTTAAAATAGTCTAGCAACGCTAACATTTCAACTTTCTCAAGTATTTTTACCTAAATTAACATAGGCTATTATTATCAATTTGATACTAAGTACATTTCAATAAATAATAACACCTGTAGTACCTTGATTTGTACAATAATTTTTGAACATCTGACAATTATTGATCTGTGCGAATCAGTTTTTGAAAAATCAAACACAAAAGCTTGAATCACACAAAATTCTAACCAAAGCGAGTCAACATAATGATATGAAAAAATCATCGAAAGAAAAATCACGAGAAACCGGCAAAAACGTAGATGTGCACCGTACCAGAGTAAAATCTCAGAAACGTTCTCCTCATTGCGGCATCCTCAGTCGAATAAGAAGGATGGAAAAAGGCTTTTATAAATCGTGATCTAGATAGTAATTAGGTATCCCAAAAATACTCGTATTTCCAATTTTTATAACTCATAAAGGAAAATTTGATTGCTGATGACGAAAAATTTTCACAAAAAATTTTGAAAATTTGTAAATTTGAAAAATAGAAATGACCAAATTTTCAAAATTAGCCTTTTTCTGTTCTGGAAAAATAGCACAAGTTTTAGTAGATACTTACTTCAAACACGAAATTCCAAAAATTCCAAGTTGTTTTTTCAATGTCGAAAAACTCATGCGACATTTGACCCGGTTTTATTGGGTCATTAAGTTTTCTCTTCGAGGGCCTCATAAAACAATCGATGAAAAAAGAATTAAAAAGATTTTTTCAAGTAATAGAATTTTGAAGAAAATTTCCATCAATTTAACCGTTTGTTTCCAACTGCATAATTTTTGGTGTTGGAAATCCACATAGCTATGTATGTATTGTTTTGAGAATTACTAAATTTCCAAAATGTGTATACCTAATGTCTCTAACACAAAGTTTTTTTGAAATATCACAATATTCAGTCAACCCCTGGTGCATGTCATTGTCCACGCCCCGTCCCCACCATCCCCGATTGCCTTCAAACACATGCCATTTGTTTGTGCTATGTTTGCGCTGGTTTGCGCTGAAAAGATTTTCGTTTGTGCTGCCCCCCTTCCCGAGGTATTTGAAAAAACTTTTGGGGGAGCGTAGACACGGGAGCCCACCCCCCACTTTCAGCTAGGTGCTCCGAAATGGTGTCAATCGTTTGTGCTACGTTTGTGCTAAAAAGCTTTTCGTTTGTGCTGCTCTCCTTCCGGTGGTATCGAGGGGTTATTCGTGGGGGGGGGGCGTAGAAATAAATTTTAAACTAGACAGCTAAGCAAAGCTTAGCTGCAAAGTGTGCGTAGCTAGCTGCCTTTTCTACAGCTATAACCGTTATTACATCTAGGTAGTGCATAAGTGAATCAACCATGTCACAGTGATGAGAATTTTTGAAACTCTCACTGCTTCAAAATAATAATTGTTTTTCAGTGTTTTCATATTTTCCAAATTACAATAGGTATTTCAGAATAATTTATAAGCTTGTATTGCTTCTAAATTAAGAAATTTCTAGTTGTTTTTCATAGTTTGCATTGTTTTAAAATTTACAAAATTTCAAATCGATTTCCCGAATTCCCCATCGCTACAATTTCATAAAGTTTTCAATAAATTTTCAGAATTTTGCATTGCTGCTGAGTTAGGAAATTTGCAATCAATTTTTAGAATTCACATTGCTTCTAAATAGTCAAATTTTGAATAATTTTTCAGAATTCTTATTGTCTTTAAATTAAAAAATTTCAAATTCAATTTTCAAGTTCATATTGTCCACAAATTGTAAAACGTTTACTCAATTTTTGGAATTCACATTGCCTCCAATTTTTCAGAATTCTCATCTTCTTCATAAATATTACAATACTTATTTCATATAATTTTCAAGTTCACATTATCTGCAACTTACAGAACTTTTAATCAATTTTTGGAATTCTCAGCGTCTCTAAATACAAATTTTCATATAATTTTTTTTAGAATTTCCATTGTCTTCAAATTTATAAATTTTCAAACCAATTTTCAGAACTTGCTTTTTATTCTAAATTAAGAATTAAATCTTATAAAATACCTATGTTAAGAATTTGCATTGCCTATTACACGAAAAAAATATGGGTAATTTTTACAAAAAAATTTAACTAAATACTCACAATTAAGTACCAGATCCCATTCAATAATTTTTACTGTAATCGTATAGTAAAACTTATCATTTTAATAAATTTTGCTATAGGTACCAATAGTAAAAATCATTTTGTTTTAATAATTTTTACTAAATCATGATAATAAAAATTACATGTTTCAATTGTACAAAAATTAGTTTAATTTCTCATTTTGAAGTAATTTTTAAATTATAAGTAAAAAGTTAAAAATTATTCATGTCAAGTAATTCTTACTTTATACTTATGGTTATAGGTAGACAAAAAATTAATGAAATGAATTTTTAAAGCAAATGATATCATAATTCATAACTCAGTTTCAGCATTATTTTTGCCCCATTACCATGTACTATACATAGTAACTCCAAAGCATTCACCTATCTAATTTTCCTACGAAAAATCTGTCACCTACCTACTTACCTCACGGGGATTCGAACCTGGGTCCCTAAATTTCCTATTCCTACCTACATGCCCTATCCACTCAGCCACAACTTTGCTACGAGGGTTTGGGCATTAAAATAATATATTTGTTTGGTAAAACGCCCCACCAAACCACGCCCACTTGGAATTTACAGCTAACAGACTGGGGGTGTAACAGGGTACAATGAAACACAGCTGGTGATGGAATAGACTGGGGGTATAGCAGGGTACAATGAGCGGCAGGTGTTCTACAAGTCCCCTTTTCCCTTTTTTAGGATTTAATGCATTAAAATAATGAACTAAAATTGCAATTACTCAGCAATTACCCACCCGAATTGAATGAAAATTAATCTATTCCCTCCGCCTTAATGATTCTCAAATGGTGTCCAATAGGTACAAAAAACGGTTGGATAGCTTAAGAGAACATTCAGTTCCAATAAAATTTCATTTCTCAAAGCGAAACCAATAGTGTGCTACGCACACTAAAAATTGGTTTAGACGAAAGTTTGAAAAGAGAAAAATGGATGTATCAATTATGCTTCGTTTGTGCTGGTTTGTGCTGCCACCCATAACCCTATAACTCCACCCCCCCCCCATGAAATACGGCTTTTCACCATTTATCAAGATTTTAAAAAAAAAATCGAAATTTGATCTACGCCCCCTACAGGGCTGAAATTTTGCACAGCTGTTCTTGAGGGTCTGAGTAGACGACTCGATTTTTTTCGACCTCAAAACTCAAATTTAGCCCCCCCCCCCTAAATGGACCTCCCATTGTTTTGGACCTCCTACAGATACCTTACTAATGCCCCCAGGTCCATATTGAAGAAATATTCTATTGAAACCCCGAGGGACACTTCTACCAATTTTCAGATTTTTTCGAAATTTTGTACTTAGCCAAACATATAGACTGAAATTTCTTCATATCAGACTAGATTTTTTTGAAAATTTGAAAAAACCTAAATTTGATCTACGCTCTCTAGGGGGCTAAAATTTTGCACAGCTTTTCTTGAGTTTTTGAGCACACGACTCGATTTTTTTCGACCTCAAAAATTCAATTCTACCCCTCCATCGGGGGTACCAAAAATTTGGACACCTTCTCCAGGGGTCCATCGTCTAGGAAGTCAATGTGATGATAAAACGTACTAAAATCACAAAAATACCGATTTTCAAAATTTTTGTGCATTTATAACCCCTCTTCTTCTCACGCTCATTTGTCTGTCATTTGAGTATTTACTTCGTCTTTCAAGTCAGTACAACAAAACCAGTCTTACCACACAAGCCTTTAAAACGTTGATGATTTCTACGAGCAAAAAATTTCAAAAATTGGAAGTTTCAGTAGGAATGTCATTGAAAATGTAGAAAAATGGACGAAAAAATCCCTTCGCGACCTAATGAAGCAAAATAGCATATTTCACAGAATTTACACGGAATTTTCACGTTCCTCAGAGGGAGGGCCATGGGGCAGGGATATTGAATTTTCCGCACACGTGCTTCATTAGGTGATTAGGAGATAACATTTGAGCTTCAAACAAATAGGAATCTGAAAACTCGCAATTTCCGGTTAAATTGTAGGTAGGTATTCGTATTTTCTGAACCACAAAATGTACTTGATTGGAGCTTTTCGCAATTTTTCATTATTCTGAGAGCTGGAGGGTGGTTACTATTCGTTTTCAACCAAACTACGAAAAAAATCTGAAAAAGTTTGAAAATGACCTTTCGATGTATTTCGAAGTTGTGAATTACGATTTGACCACCATTAAAACCCCTCAAAATTCTAAAACATGGCTTAATGGGAAACTGAAAATAAAAGTTTACGCTGTCTAGAGTTAGGTACTTATATCTCGTCTGAAAAAATTCAAGTGAATAGCCTAAAGGTGATGAACAGTTCGCTAATAATGAGAGAGTAATCAAAATAAATGATTCTAAAACGATACATTCGGCTTGATTTTTCATTAAAGAGTCATCATATTTTCAACTTACAAATAACTTAACCCTTTAATTATTTTTACATGGAAATATTTCGGCGATGAACGTTTCACTGTTAAGTATTCGTAATAATAATAAGCTATCATTACTCTTGAAAATGTGACTTAATCGCCGGTATCTTTCGCATTATTAATTGAAGATCAAGGCTGACTCATTGAAAGCAAACAATTTTGCACAGACGCCGAATGAAACACCCGGTTCTTTTTATTTTGTTTCGTCTACGTTGTTGGCGTGATATGCTTAATGAAAAACACGTCTGTTCTCGTGCTCTTCAGTACCGCATCCTAATTCGAACAATCAGCAAGACGTGAAACAACATTTTTAGTAATAACGCGGAAATATCTGAATTCGATTCTGTAGTTTTTGTAAGAAAAAAATTAGCATACGTTAAGAATAAATAAAATTCAGATACGGTCTGAATGGTGACTGAAAATAACAGTAACCTGTGAATAACAATCGATATCTGCTTATACTCGTATCAGGTATGTATTTATGTAACACATATTTCTATGTATTTTTTATCAGACAAAATTTCTTCGCAGGATAATATCATTAAAAAATCACATTACAAAACATTTTAGAAAAAAAAAAATTAGTAGTATACCAGAAGGTATCACAAATACTCTTTTTCCACCTCAAAAGCCGGTGCACCATACTCGAAAATTTTCGCTCAATTTTTTTTTTGTTTTTTTTTTTTGTTTTTGACAAAGATACACTCATAATTGCACCACCGAAAAATTATATCTTACTTACCTACCCAATTATATGTTCATATTCACAAAATTTTAAAAATATTTCCAACGATTTCGCCTCTCAACATTTTTTTTTACTAATTTTAGAAAACTTCAAATAAGGAAACTAGGTTCCTTAAAATACTTATCGATTCTTATGAAAATTTCAATATTTTCCAAGCAACACATCACAAAGTGTCGCATTACATTTTTCAAGATACGTCTGACCATTAATTCATGGAAACAGGGAAACTTTGGTCAATCATTACGAAAATATTGAACTTGACGAGTCTAACCGTAGCGAAAAAAGTAATCACTTTTTTTCAAGAGTGACGCATTGACTTTTGGGCTCAGAATTTTTTCCAAAAAATTCACTAGGAGGTAAAAACAATGCTTGAAAGAATTAGCTTATTTCTTTCTATCCAAAATTTTAGAACTTGCATTGGTAACGAGTTTTTAAAAAATTTAATTTCGAAAATGAAAAGTAAACAGACCCGAATAAAGCGAGGGCAGGGCTCGTACTCAATTTTTTCCTTAAAAAAGTAATTTTGTAACCGAAAAAGGCAAAAGCTAGAGAAAGTAACCAAAATGTAATTGAAAAGTATAGCCCAAAAAATGACAAAATGCGAGCAAAACATTTTAATACAGAAAAAAATCACAAAAAAACACAGAATAAATTACGAATTGAAATGCATTTCATTTCGAAAAGTTGTATGCACTATTTCGAAACTTTTTGATGAAAAATTGACAATTTTTTGGCAGCAAAGTAAGAATGTCGGCAATTCCTGACGAAAAAGATGATTCTTGGAAAAATAAAACGAGACTGACAATTTTAACAAAAGGAATGGTTTTCTGACAGTTTCTGGCAAAAAAGCGAGACATTTGGACAATTTTTTTGAAAAAAAGTAAAAATTCAAAATTCTCCGGAAAAACGACTATTTTTAAAAATGTTGTTAAAAAGCGAGGATTTCTTCACAATATTCGGCAAAAATCAGGATTTTGACAATTTTAGCAAAAAGAAGAGAATTATTGACGTCAATTTGATCAAATTTGGATTTTTTCCATACGAAATAGGCCAAATTTCAAATTTTAAAAATTCTCAAAGAATTGAGAAATGAATTTCAAAGCCCTCTTTTTAATTTTCCGTCGTTCAATTTTGACATTTTTGTGCTAGCTGAGATATCGCCTTCGTAAGGAGTTGAATCCGAAAAATGAACGATTTTATTGTGCGAGGTTGAAGGGGGTTTGAGTATTGCTTTTCAAAAACCACGTGAATATTCGAACTCTCCAGGGAACCTCTTGGACACTTTTTGGTATTTTTTACACTAAAGTAGAGAGTTTGAATGGGTCAGTTTTCACTTCTGTATCAAATGCCCAACACAGATAACAGTGAGGGAGTGGACACTTTTTCGGAACACAAATTCTTCGAAAAAAAATGCTGTAAAAATCTTTTCAAAGCCCATGTCAAAAAAGGTCTTTAATACGCAATTGCAGCGAAAGATTCCCAAAGTTATGACTGCCCAATCACACAATTTGAGATTTAAGGGTATTATTTTGGTGAAAAACTTGGACTCAAAATCACACCTTTTCTCGATCACATCGAGAGTGTCCCTTGAAAAGATTTTAGGTAGTAAATATCACCCAGAAAACAATTTTTCCTGATAAGTAGTAACTAGTAAGTAACATACCCCAATCGCTCTTTTTGGGATTTTATGTATTTTTTGACAAGATTTGAGCCCCAAAAACACCATCATCCGCACTTCTTTCAAAAGTGAGTCTCTAAATGCGATTTTTACTTATTCCAATATGACCAAAAAGGTATTATTTTGGAATAATCATATCGTCATTTGAAGTTTTTTTTTTTTTGCCAATCTATGGAATTTCTTGAACATTTAAAAAAAATTAAATCTTCGAAACATCTTTTAATTTTTGGGTTCAAGCACCAGAAATATTTTTTTGAAACCTTCCAAAGGGATCTTCATTCTTCACGCTCTGGAGGGAAATGGGGAAATGTGTATTAACTCCGTGACTGAGAAATCGAGAAGTTCTACTGTACACTGATATTACGAAATATTGACGTTTGAGAAAAAAATTCTATAATAAGGTGCTAACGAAATTCAGCTTCTTAAGGTTCGAATTGAGTCTATTCGACGTCCCGACCCTCCCGGATCAATTTGAACGTATTTTTCAAACATGAATTTTCGTAAAATCAAATCTGTTTTCCATTTTCCTCAAAAAATTAATTACTCAAAATTTCAAAGATTCAGAATTTTGTGACTTTAATTTTTTTCAATTTCATTATTGCGTATTTCACACCCTTAATATAGAGTTTCATTTCATTATAACGTCCTTTCAGTGAGTGTGACCTTGAAAAACTTCACCCTGACATGAAAGCGAAAAAATACAAACACAAATATTACGTTGAGTAGGTATAAAAAAATCGATTTTGCGAAGATAAAATGCCTTTTTTCAAAAAAATGATGATAACCATTCTGGTAGGGAATTCTATGGCGAGCAATTTTGTAGCAACAACATTTTCAAAAAACACATTATTTTGCGAAATAACCGCCAAAAACGCCGCGACGCAAGCGGGGTATACATAGTGAAACTTTTAGTATGTTGAATAAGACCCCATCCGCTACAGGATCTCGCAAATAACCTTTTGTAGGAATTAGTCCGAATAAAAAACTCAAAATAACTGGACGATCGATAAAACGAAGAAAAAATTTCAACGTTTTGAAAGTTGAAAAAATTTCATTTTTTTTTTCAATTTTTTGGTTCGAGCGGTCTTTTGATGTTTTTGGCGTTTGCATAGGTAGGATACGATCGCATTTTTAGGCCATCAGAAAAGCTCGAAGTTCATTTTTTCAAAGTGCAGTGCACCACAATCGACTGAAAGGGCCTTTCAGGATAAGATGGGAAATCCGCCCTTTCTCCAATTTTGACGAAACTCACCCAAGATGTTAGTATGGATGTAAAACCATCCCAAAAAATTTTTTGAGCCGACCCCCCCACCCTAACCCGAGAAATTCCCCCCTATGTGTTGAAAATTCAAAATTCTCGTTCTCCGGAGGGGGTGGTCCAAGAATTTTGAAACTTTCACAGAAAATAGTCACTAGGTAGGTGCGTGTGTGAAATTTTTTTCAAAAAAAAATTTTCATATTTGGGGGGTTTTTGGGGGGGTTGAAAATTTAAAAATTCGTAGAAAAAAAACGGGGAGGGGGCACATCACGAAATTTTCTCAAAAATTTAGTTACACCCTAAGGTATAACATATAATTTTCCCAGGGCCCCAAAGGGGGTGCAACATGGTCAAAAAAAAGAAAGTTTGAAAAAAAAACATGTATCTCCAGTACTACTGCGCGTTTTGTCAACACTGTTCCACGGCACCACCGTGAGAAAACTTCACCTATCGCGCGTTCTCAAACTTGGACTTTTTTGAGAGCCCTATTAAAATATCATAATTGCCATCGGAGGTTTTTTTGGCGAATATTTTCTAGGGTGGTGTAGTGAACAACACAGGTATACCTACAAGATTTTTCAACCCCCTACCTTCATGTTTACCCCTCAAAATTGCGCTTTTTTAACCCTTTTTTGTGCTTTTTACTAAAAATGAAAATTATTGTGCGCTTCATAGAATATTTTAAACACGTTTTCTGGATGTATTTCTGACCATTAAGCATCATATTTTTTTCGAAATTTTTGTATTGGTGCGTCATTTTGAAAAATTGAAAAAAGGTGCCATAGTGAGGGTAAAATGAGAATTTTGAGAGAATCAAATATTAATGAATGTGGTGTCGTTTCCGCATGATTCGATACCGCTGAACACGAATATGACGCCACATTTTCTGCTACACTAATATAGCCCATCCAGAGCCTTCAGCCCCTCACCTCAATTTTTACTACAAATTTTTGAAATATAAAGTTACTTCGATGATAATTATTGGTGTCGTTTCCATGTGATCTAAACGCAAATACAGACGTCTCCCCCTTCAAAGCGTCAGCCCCCTACGGAGAGGCTGGGTATGAGCAAAACGAAATTAGATGTCTGTATTTGCGTTCAGGTCTCTTGGAAACGACGCCAATTTCGTAAAAGTAGCTCCATTTCAAAAATAGTGGAAATTGGGAAGGGGCTGAGCTTTGGAGGGGCCGGGTGAATGTAAAACAAACTCACAATCAGACGCAATATTTGTGCTTAGGCGGTTTGAATCATTATAAAAACAACACCAATATCATCAAAGTAACTTTATTTCAAAAATTTGTAGTAAAAATTGTGGCGGGGGCTGAAGGCTGAGGGGGGGCTAGATCATCAGAAAACGTGACGTCATGTTCGTGCTCAGCGGTATCGAATCATGAGGAAACCACACATTGTACCTCGCAATTTTCATTGTTGGTAAAAAGCAAAAAATAAGTATTAAAAAACGCAATTTTGATGGGGAAAACATGAATAAGGGAGGGGGTTGAAAAATCTTGTAGGTATACCTGTGTTGTTCACTACACCACCCTAGAAAATATTCACCAAAAAAACCTCCGATGGCAATTATGATATTTTAATAGGGCTCTCAAAAAAGTCCAAGTTTGAGAGCGCGCGATAGGTGAAGTTTTCTCACGGTGGTGCCGTGGAACAGTGTTGATAAAACGCGCAGTAGTACTGGAGATACATGTTTTTTTTTCAAACTTTCTTTTTTTTGACCATGTTGCACCCCCTTTGGGGCCCTGGGAAAATTATATGTTATACCTTAGGGTGTAACTAAATTTTTGAGAAAATTTCGTGATGTGCCCCCTCCCCGTTTTTTTTCTACGAATTTTTTAAATTTTCAACCCGCCCAAAAACCCCCCAAATATGAAAATTTTTTTTTGAAAAAAATTTCACACACGCACCTACCTAGTGACTATTTTCTGTGAAAGTTTCGAAATTCTTGGACCACCCCCTCCGGAGAACGAGAATTTTGAATTTTCAACACATAGGGGGGAATTTCTCGGGTTAGGGTGGGGGGGTCGGCTCAAAAAATTTTTTGGGATGGTTTTACATCCATACTAACATCTTGGGTGAGTTTCGTCAAAATTGGAGAAAGGTCGGATTTCACCATCTTATCCTGAAAGGCCCTTTTCCATCTTTCGTTTTTATTTTTCCAGGATAGGAACTCCATAGTACCAATTCTCGGAACTAAATTCACATATCTGAAAAATCGATACGATGCTGGAAAACCAACACTGCCAGAACGCGTTCGCCATTCCTGATGTGAAAAATCAAGCTATAAAGGAACTTTTCCAACTTTTAAGCTTAGGGGAAATCAAATTCTGCAACCTACGTGAACTTGACGAGGCAACTCTGATCTTAGGTAATACAGGAGTAGGAAAAACCATTTTCACTCAAAGAATTGCTGGATACGAAGCATCTCTCCAATCAGTTGAAGATGGTTTGGACTACACCATCATAAAATCCAACAGCAACGAGAAGAATGATAAATCCTTCATAACATCCGATACCGTATTTCCAGAACAATTCAAAGACAACAGTACTGGCGCTGTATATTATGACTTTCCAGGTTTCCTGGATACCAGAGGAGCAGCTAATGATATAACTACAACTTACTTTATCAAAAAAATAGTCGATAATGTGAAACGAATTCGAATGCTGCTTTTGATTAACCATATTTCCTTAACTAACACAGGAACTAGAGATGATTTCATACTACTTTTATTACACGTGACCAAATTTGTTAAAAACATCGATAAATACAAAGATGGGATCGTTCTCATCACGACAAAAGTTCAATATCCTCAAAAATCAGATGAAAACGTCATCTCTACAATAGCTGCGTTCATCAAAAAAGCTAAAAACGAATTACAGCAAAACAACAAGAGTAACGTGGACTACACCAATGTAATAAAACTTCTCGACATATTATTGCAACAAGATGGAAACACGTATCCGAAAATTACAATTTCTAGATCACCTAACCAGAAAGGTGTTTTAAGTGAGATTCCAATAGTACAAGAAAACACCAAGAAGCTAAAAAACACGCTATCAAAGATGAAATTCATCGAAAAAATCGATTCAGATTTTGGTTACATTATACCGAAGAAATCGCTCATAGATATTGACAATATAATGGATGAAATCGGTCGAAACGCTGCAGCCAGTGCTCGAGAAATTGGTAAAGAAATTCAGAAATATCTATCTTCTGAAGAAGATAAAATTTATGATATCACCAAATTGTACAGTCTTACAAGCACGAGATACGACGAATTACAGAAATTAAAACAAGGGGCGAACAATCAACAAGAAATCCGAAAATGTGTACGAGAAGTTGATAAAGGTGCAGCTTCAATGAATATCAACTCGAATTACCAGAAAAGATTGATCACCTTCGGCGATTATCTGTCATTTTTGCACACAGTTAGCGACCACGTCATAAATAACGAATTCAAATGTGCAGACGGTTTGCAAGATGTCCTCCAGCATTCGTATAGGTCGAAAAAATGGTATTATTTTTTGAATAAATTATACGAAAAATTATCTGACTATGAAACACAAAGCAACACTCTCAATAGCCCATGTACCTCATTTGCTGATCATGTCATCAACCATATTGAGAGTAAAAAAAATTCTGAATTCAAAATCGATCTGGTTGCTTTGAAAAAATGCTACCCAAGTTACGAATCCGAATTCGAAGATATAAAAAGTGTAATAGTCGATAAAACGAAATTGGAAGCTTTAGGTAAAGTGCTGCGTATGACATTAAAAAGCAATCTATCTTGTTCGTGTGATTCTAACAAATTGATAATAAAAGGGCAGTACGTTAAAATTGGAGATGTGCCCAACATTCAAAATACATATTGCGGAGGAAGGCCAAAATCTATAGAAATCTTCGCATTGAATGAGATATTCATAAACGAAGATTTAGATAAAACAGGAGCAGCTGTGCAACTCTCAATTGTAGCTCCTGTTTGGAATATTCAAGGTCCTCGTCGAATTACACTGGATGGCCAGTCTGCAAAGGCTCATGATCCGGCAAAAGCATCAGATGGAAAAGATCTAGGAGCTCGAGGCACAGACGGTTTGCCTGGATTACCTGGAGGTCCAGCAGGAAATTTCTTTGGAGTAGGTGATACTTTCAAGAATCTACAGGGGCTTACAATTTCTGTTAGGGGCGGTAACGGAGGACCAGGTCAAAATGGGGGTGATGGTCAAATGGGTCGGGATGGTGCCAAAATCTGACAACTTTAGGATCTTAAAATCGTATGAGAAAGGTGGACATTATGAAATCTTTCTAGCTGGTGAGGACGGTCAAAGAGGTGGAAGTGGTGGAGATGGTGGTGCACACAGGCTTGGGGGAAACCCAGGTGAGATTAAATTTGTTTCTTTGGCATCTTCTGATACAAACGATGTACAAAAAGTGAGAGGGGTTGGAAGCAATGGTTCAGATGGTGTAGGTGGTAAAGGTGCTGCGGGAGGAAAAGATGGGAACCAGCTCGAAGTTGATGAACCATGGCTATTTAGATGGCTTAAAGGTTCAGCATCATCGTACCCCATTTCTGTTACTACTAGAGCAGAAGCGGGAAATCGTGGTAGAGATGGTTATAATGAGATGGGAAGAAAATATCCAGAACATGGTGAAAAATTTTCAAATCCTGGGAAGATAGTGAATGAATACAAAGATTACGCGAGGCAGAACCTTGAACAAAGCGTGAGAGAATTATTTCTAACGAGTTTTCTTCGCAAATTGGAGAATGATGGGCGTTTTCAAAACCATCAAAGAAGACGTCGTAATATTCATCAATCTCTCCGGACACGAATCATCGATGATAAAAATGATCTCACATCCGACAATATCAGAATTTCACGTACTCTAAAGACAATCGAATCAAGCGACAGCAAACGTGTTGGAGAAATTCAAAATACTCCGGCTTCAAGACATCAGGAAACAAATGGAATCAATCACTTGGTTGTAGATAATCCTTCTCCAGCCAGAAACGCCGGCATTAAAATTAATTCACCCATAAACTTTGCCATCAACTTCGTGAGCAATTTTTTCGGGCAAATGAAGCTCTTCAGCTTTGCCAATATAATGAATCATGGATTGGCGAAAAATAACATCGAATTCATGTTCAGTGGTTCAAAACTGTCAGATGTTTACACCAACACTGAAGGGAACACTAACCAAATAATGAATCCCGGGAATTTTAATATCAACGAGTCATTGGCGTTGGCTGATTTCGCAATTCGCTGCATAACAAAACAGAAATATTACAACAGTGAAGAAAAATCTATGGATTTAGCAGAGGTGAAAGCCTCTGTGCTCAATATTATCACTGAATTCGAAGAAATAATCAGTGGTATATCAGCTGAGTACAATTTATCTCCAGAATCTTTGGAATTCGATCCGGTAACATTGATTTCAAAACTTGAAAGAGAAGTAATTAATCAAAACTACAAAAAAGTGGGACAGATATTGTATCAAACTATTGACAGCAATGTCTATCTAGACAATCCCCAGTCTCGCACTCTAATGCTGAGTAAGCTTCATGAGATACTGGAAAGACAAAAAAACAATATTGAGGATCGAAACACACAAAATGACAACCTTACATCACATAATGCGAGCAATGGTTTCAGAATGAAAAGTTACGTTAATCGTAACATGTTTCAGATTGATGTAAATAATCCCCAAAACTTTGAACAAATAACCGCTTTTAATTTAAAATAACACGTTTAAATATGTATTTCACAGAGGATTGGAAATGAAGGGATAGCTTTCGAATTTTGAGCACTATGCAGAAAACCATCTGGGGGCGATAAAGTGAACTTTTCCAAATTTTCAATTTTGTAATCGCACACCAAAATATCTACTTATACGTTATTTGGACAAACTGAAACTTCCCACATGATACCATCTCAAGTTCAATATGGACATTGGAAATGAGATGCAAAATAAATTTCCAATTTGGTCTTTTATCGTAACTTAATTTGGTGAAATTTTATACAGGTTTCAAGTTCTGAAAATCTGCTGAAGGCTCCAGAACATCTCAAAACGGGTTTGAAAACGTTTCCAATAGATTTTGCAAGCCATAAATAAGGTATATATTGCCCAAATTTCAGCGTTTGGTTCAGTTTGGTAAAGTTTTGTTTTTTTTCTCTACTTTTGATCCAATTCTTTTGGAGAACTCGAATTTCCGGAATGTCTCAAGAAACTGCAGAGCTTTCCAGCCGACTCAACATGCTGAAATTAAAAGCATAGTGTAAATTTTAGCAGTTCAACTTTGTTTGGTAAAATGATCTTTCAAAAACATACTGGAAGCTCCAGGACAGCTCAAATCGTTTCCAAACTATTCTCAATCGATTTGGCTGGCAGGTGGAAAATAGGGTATGCACCTACTAAATTTTGGATCTCTAGGTCGATTTGGTGAAATTTTGTTTTTTTCTGCATCATGAGACCAAAAATTTTCAAAAATACATAAAAAAATCTAAAAATGCTCTTCAGCACTTAAAATTTTGGCTAGTGATACATTTTTGCAGGTTCTTTCAATCCAACTTTGTCCTGTTCAAAAATTTTTTATAAATAATTGAGATACCTCCCTCGTAAATGAAAATGACTCGAATAGTGCTTTCATTGGTATTTCGTCACTGATTTCATTCGTAGACCTAATCTATAAATTATCATTTTACTTATTTAGATACTAGTCTAATTTCATTTTATAAAAAAAAACACATACGTAAGTATGTAATACTTAGCTAATTTTTAATCAAATACTTCCCAAATTATTCAATCACCCATCTATGTGCTTTAAAAACAAAGGAAAGTATGCACACTTGCACAGTATACACATGAATTTCTGAATTATATAGGTATTTTATTTTAGGAATGTAACTCTCATAAGCTATGTGTATTTGATTCAATACATATAGGATATCATGTATATCTAGATTCAAACAACTTTTTATTTTGATAATGCACTCAAATTAATTATACCTAATAAAATCTATGTACAATAGCGCCGTTTGTATCTACTTTCACTTACGTACACCTGGAAATTGGTCGACTGCTCTAAAAGCTACAAATATTCTCAATTTTCTCAAAATTTTCAACAAAAACTCGATTCTTATGAGGATTTGTAATTTTGTATCAGTCATTGTACGCCATTTCCATTTTCTATTTGAAGTAATATCATAAAAAATTGCGAGAAAAAGTTCATCATGTCATTGTCATACTTTGAAGGCCACTGGCTTGACCCCCTTTTCACCTAAAAGTCATGAAAAAAATTCAATTCATGAAAATTGATAAAGTATATGTAGGTACATACTAGGTACGAATTTTTTACTCGATCTGCAACTTTTCAACTCTCCATTTCCATCCTAAAAGTACCCTTGGATTTTGATTTCTATACAACAGGGGGATGCAGAAACTCAAATCGCATCTTTATAGGGGTGAAACTACGTGTTTTTGAAAAAATATGACCTCATTTCGAGAACCCTTAGTTTCATCCCCTTTCACCTAAGCAGGCTCGAATATTTTATGGGACACTTTCAACTCAAAATAAATTACCTTCGTGGAGCTTGGTACAGAACAAACATTACTGATTGTGAGAAGTGAGCGAAAATTGGTACTTTTTTAAAGGAGGTCATTTACAAGAAATCTGACACAAAGATCGAAAAATTTGGGAAATGTACGCCGGCTTCGATCTTTGGAGTTCTGTATGCAGGGGGAGGCGATATTCCTCAAGGTGCAGTGGAATTTTGACCAAAAAAAATTTATTCGACGTTTTCAACACAGAGGGAAGGGAAATCAGTAGGCCATGAAAGTCTTCATTTCTCACCAGTCCAATCAATTTATGGCCAAATTCTCTCATTAAACATAAATCGTCTTACCTAGAGTAATTACTTGAGCTTTCTGTAATGCTGTAGGTACTCACCTTAAACAAAGAAAAAACATTTTTGTGGATTAGTTGGTTTCAAATTTCAGTTATTCATCTTTCTATTTAATTTCACTAAAATAATAAACCGACAAAAGAGAACTGGCGTACATCCAAAAGTAAGAGCTCTTCGCTAAATCGCTGATAATCCAACACCATTCCCTCCCGATCATCACTTTCAATTGTTTGTAAGCAAATGAGAACGATACAATTCAGGAAAAATTCCTTTCACCATTGTTTTTTATTATATGCCCGAGAGTACCCCTTGTACCTATGACACAAGGCATTCCCCTGTTTGACAATTGTTTCCATAAAAACCCTGACCTCGAAAAACAACCTGAAGCACGATTTTTATAATAAAATTTGAGTACTCCTTTGCAGGACAGATTACCAAATTACCTAGCGCTTTCATTTTTTTAAAAATTCATCATCAAAATCCAAATTAAAAACATGGTTTTTTTTAATTTTTATTTCAGAACAGAAGCTTTGCAACATCAACTTTATAAAACACCGGAATAAATTCACACCTCCGCCAAATAATACCAGGTACTGAAGATGCAGAATAATCAAAATTGCGCGAACACATTCTCCACCACTGACATGAAAAACGAAGCAATGAAAGAAATTTTCCAACTTCTGGCCGAAGGAGAAATCAAATTATGCAATCAACCCAAAATTGAAAATGCTACGCTAGTATTGGGTAACACAGGTGCTGGGAAAAGCGTATTCACTCGACGAATTGCAGGCTACGGAGCGACTCTCAAATCAGTTGAAGAAGGTTTCGACTACGCCATTGTCAATCCTAACGAGGAGAGCGACACTAAATCCTTCATAGCATCCAATACAATATACCCAGAACTATTGCAAGACCACAATACAGGTGCCTATTATTATGACTTCCCGGGTTTCTTAGATACTAGAGGAGCAGCAAATGATATAACCACGACGTATTTCATTAAAAGAACAATCGACAATGTTAAACGAGTCAAATTACTGCTCCTTATCAATCACACCTCATTAAGTAATCAAGGAACAAGAGATGACTTCATTAGTCTACTATCACAAGCAACAAAATTAATTAAAAACATCGACAAATATAAAGATGGGATTATACTAATCGCAACAAAAATTCAGTATCCCCAAAAAACGGATGAAGACATCATCTCCACCATTGCCAAATTCATTAAAAAAGCGCAAAACGATTTGCAGCAAAAAGGTAAAAGCAGTGTAGACAACACCAATGTACTGAAGCTTCTCGACATAATATTGCAGCAAGATGGAAACACTTATCCAAAAATTGCCATTTCCAGATCACCTGATCGGAAAGGACTTCTAAATGAAATTCCCATAGTTCAGGAAAATACCATAAAAATACAATCAATTCTTACAATGCTGAAATTCGTTGAAAAACACGATTCAGATTTTGGTTACATCATACCAAAGAAATCACTGATAGATGTTAGCAACGTATTGAATGAAATCAACCATAGCATCGCTGCTGGTATGCGGGAACTCGGCAAAAAACTGCAGGAATATCTAATATTTGGTGAAAGTAAGTTGTATGATATTTCTAAACTGTATAATGTGACAAGTTTGAGATACGATGAAATAAGGAAAATGAAAGAGAATGCAGATAATCAAAATCAAGTTGAAAAGTGTGTACAAAAGGTTCTTAATGGAGTTGCATCCATGAATGTCAACTCAATACACCAAAATACGAGTACATTGCTGATAAAATATGCAGACTTTTCAACATTTCTGCACAAACTTAGTGATCATGCAATAAATGACGAGTTTAAATGCGCCGATGGATTACAAGATGTTATCGAGTATTCACGCAGGACGAAAATATGGTATAATTTTCTTAATAAATTATATGAAAGGTTATCAGATTATGAAATACAGAAGGATACCTCAAAAAGCCCCTGTTCAGCGTTTGACGACCTAGTAACTGAATCTTTGGAAAATAAAAATGATTCTGAATTCAAACTCGATCCGCTCGTTTTGAAAAAGTGTTTTCCAAATTACGAATTGAATTTTGAAGAGATAACAAACATGAAGGTCGATAAATCAAAGTTAATAGATTTAGGCAAGGTGTTGAATTTTACACTGAAAAGCGATCCATCGTATTCGTGCGATTCCAATAAATTGGTGATAAAAGGACACTATTTTAAACTCGGAGATTTGTCGATTATTCAAAAAAGATATTGCGAGGGGATGCCAAAATACATAGAAATCTTTGCACTGAGTAAGATATTCATCAATGAAGATTTGCATAAAATAGGAGAAATAGCACAACTTTCGATAATCTCTCCCATTTGGGAGGTTTGGGGAGTTCGTAAAATTACACTGGATGGCGACCCAGGGAAGATGCACTATCCAGCAAAAGCGGCAGAAGGAACAAATCCAGGAGATCGTGGCTTTGATGGTATGCCTGGATTACCTGGAGGGCAGGGAGGAAATTTTCTAGGAATAGGTGAAACTTTCACTAATCTACAAGGTCTTCACATTTCTGTTAGGGGTGGAAAAGGAGGAAGAGGGCAGAATGGTGGTGATGGCAAGAGTGGCCGCAATGGTGATGATGCTTACGATGATACGTATATTTTACATAGTGTTTATAACAAGTCTATGGACAAGTGGCAGCACGAACTCGGATCCCAAAATTTTATCATGAAGAAAACAGAACGCGGTGACATTATTTTAATTGGCCATTATGGTCAAGCAGGAGGAGATGGTGGCAATGGTGGAAGGGGTGGTCTTGGAGGGAATTCAGGTGAGATTATTTTTGGTCTCTCAGGACCCTCGTACATAAATAATGTAAATAAAATAACAGGAACAGGATGGAGAGGTTCAGATGGCGAAGGTGGTGAAGGAGCTACAGGAGGAAAACAAGGAAATAATTTCCGGAAATTCAAATTACTCCTATCTGATGGATTCATATCGCTCGGAGAAAAAAGCATAATCAAAAATGATTATCGAGCAGCAAGAGGTAATCGTGGTGAAGATGGTTATACAGAAACGGGAACACAACATCCAAAACAAAGTGAAAGAGTGTTGACTACACCAGGGCACGAATACAAAAACTATATAAAGGAAAATCTGAAACGAAGTGTGAGAGAATTTTACTTGACTGAATTTCTTCATAAATTAAAGAATGATACACTTTTTCAAAATCATCGTAAAAGACGTGATATCAATCATTCAGATCACAAACAAATTACTGACCACAGACATGTACTCGTGGCAAACAATATTGCAAGCTCACATACCGCGGAGGCATTGAAACCAAGCAACAAGAAAGCTGAAAGCAAAAGTCGCAGAACTCATGAAAATATAAATGAAACCAATCACTTCACTCCTGATAAGCCAATCTTTGTGAAAAGTGCAGGCGCCAGAATTCATTCACCTATCAACTCTGCTATCCATGTTGTGAGGAATTTCTTTGGACAATGGATACTTTTTGGGGGTTCTATTATGATGAATTATGGATTAGTTAAAGCTGGCATCGGATCCATGATTGGAGATTCAAAATCTTCAGGTATTCACACCAATACTGAACGAAATACGGATCGTGCAATAAATCTTGGGAATTTTAATATCAACGAATCATTGATGTTGGCCGATTTCGCAATTCGTTGCATAACAAAACAGAAATTTTACAACAGAGAAGGGAAATCTGTGGATTTGGTTGAAGTGAAAGCCTCTGTACTCAGTATTATTACTGAATTTGAAGAAATACTGAGTGGTATATCAGCTGAGTACAATTTATCACCGGAATCGCTGGAATTTGATCCGGTAACTCTGATGTCTAAACTTGAAAATGAGGTTATTAATAAAAATTGCCAAGGGTTGGGGAAAATATTGTACCAATCTATTGAAAAAAATATTCATCTAGAGAATCCTCAATCTCGTGGTTATCTGTTGTGTAAAATTGATGAAATGCTGCAGAAGAAAACAAAATATTCTGAGGAGCACTACATCGAAGATGACAATCTCGAAGCATTTAATACGAGTAGGATTATTAGAATGGAACCTTACAACAATCTCAACTTATATCAGCTCGAGGTGAATCATCAACGGAGTTTCGAACAGATAACTGTTTGTTAATTCAATGTTACATGCTTTTATCAGTGATGCACATGAGATTATTGTTTGAAACAGATTTGAAATTCCAAAAACAAACATGGCGTTGGTTGGACATATGTATTTTGCCTTTTCATGACCTTCATGATTTATTTACATACATGCCTAGTATACACACGATTGTTTAACCCATATTTTAGTATAGACTACCAACAATATGCATAAATAAATACATAATTACATATTTACTTTTTTTTTCTAATATAACTTCAATAACTATTATGCAAAATGTATTTTTGAATTAAAATATCTTATCATTTCGATAGTTCTTTTCAACAAATGATGACACCTAAACTATACCTCGTGTTATTTTTACAACAATTTTTTTGGCAATAGGAAAATTTCCAATTGTTCAGAATATTTTTTGAGAAATTAAAATTCCACCATGTAAATTTACATACACTAATGTGAAGAAGTTTTCGAAAAAAAAAACATTGAAGAAGCAACACTTTGCACTGATTCAAAATCCCAGAAATCGAGATTCACTTTTTCTGCGTGATTAGGTAGCGGATATTCTGTCAAATCATGGATCTAAAAAGTCGTCAATTTTAAAAAATGTATAGGAGAAACCCGCAACTTCATGTTAAAGATCGATTTGATGAGAATCTTTTCTATCTACAGGTAAGTAGATATTACTTCTTTCTGATTTCAATTCTAAATTTTTTTACAAAAAAAGCCAAAGCGAAGTTTTATCGAGCAGAAGATCGAACAATGAATAAAAAATTGTCAAGTAGTTCTTTAGAACTTTTCCCTGCGATAATCGATTTCAATCAATTTCAAGTGTTCAGCTGAAATTCCAGCAAGTATCAAAATATACATTTATTCATTCTCTCAAATTTCAAAGCTGAAGAGTGTAAATAAATGAATTAGCAAATCTACTCGCAGCGTAATCGTACTATAAGACTTTCCTCGAATTACGAAACAAATTTTTGAATATCTTTTCTTGAGAGCTGAGAAAATCGTTTGAAAGTTGAAAATGCAAATTTCGCCCAGAAAATATGCTTGAAAAAATTTCAAAAAATTTTCACGAATAACCCCTGAAAGTGTCCAACATTCCTGCAAGTTACAAAAAATTCGGTTGACAACTGTTCGAGGAGAAAATTCAAGCTGATATTGCAATTCCTCCCTCCCCTTTTTGAAGGGGTTAAAGGTAATCAGAGCTTTTGGACATTAAGGAACAACTTCCGGCTATCCTGTTTATTTGAGAAAACCAAATTTTCACGTGATAAAATTTTACTATAGAAACCCTCAGCAACTTGTCCTTTTCTTTCTGTTCGCAATTTCAGATATTTCGTTTGAGAAATCCACATAGGCCAAATACTTTTTAATGAAATGCTTCATTTCTAAAGTAGGTACTCCAGTGAAGGTTCGAGGACAATAGGATTTCGCGGGAATAATTTCAGCTCTCTCATTTGGGGCGGTATTTTAATTTTTTCAGCTTTATAATGTACCTACATATGTAGTTGGTGTATAAAAATTTTCAAAACTTTGAAAAATATAAACGACAAAATCTTAAAATTTTCCTGGCAAGGGTACAAGCTAAAAAAGTAAAAAAAAAAAAAAAATGATGCACAAAGTAAGTTTAGAGAATCGGGATGAACAGTGTATTTCGCAAGTTTTCAGTAACTGTTTTTCGACGAACCTACAGAAAACGTACTCACACGACCGAAATAATTCACACGATTATTTTTTACACGCTGTACCTATTACATTTCAATCAATCATCTAATCATCATTACATGACAACAAATTTAGACTTCAAAGAAAATGAGTAATGCATACACCGCGATTCGGAGAAGTAAATTTTGGAGTTCCAGTTTTGTGACTCACAATTTACGCGAATACGAAAATTAACGAGCGCTGATCGAAATCGAATAACCTTGAAATTGAACGGTGGAATCATTTCAATTATAGCTCACACGGAGAAGTATTAGGTATGAAAAATTTTTGTAAAGAACAAGCCTCCTCGGCAGCTGAATAAGCTAGAACACGAGTAGGTAAGTATTTATAATTCGGAAAACAACAAAAAAAAGTTCATAGACGCATAGGTATAATACGTACACATACAAGAATACAGGGTGATCAAACGGTTGGTACACATGGTCACCGAAAGTCGGTAAATTTACGCGTAATAAGCACGCATTGGAAATTTTTAAGCGCGAATATCGATACAATTAAATATAGGCCCACCTACCAATTAGATAGGCAATCAAGTGATTGATGAAATGTAACAAGTTCACCAAAAAACCGTCAGAGCGCAGCTGATTAAGTTGATTCCAGGTACGTTTACCTATTCTTTTGAACAAATAAACGTATGTACCTATTATATTTACGTATATTTTGATAGATGGTTGTAATTTTAAAACCCAAGGATGAAGTTGAATGTTTGGTACATATTATGTAGATACAAAAATAATGTAATTTGAAATCAATTTTCATTCAAAACCGGTTGAAAAATAAGGTTAATGAAACTTCACGCATCTGTATGTTTTAGACTAGACCAATCGTTCGTTCGAGCTGTTGCTGCTGCTACGCCTAATTGCGGAATATTTTTTAAAACATAACTCGATTTTTAAAGCTGCCTACAGCCAATTTTTTTTGCAATTTCGACAATAGTTTTTTGTATAGAGTAGGTAAAAATACAACCATGCGTTCTTTCAAAATTGAAACCAAATATCGAGAACGTGAGGTAGCATATTTTTGGTTTTCATCAAATATCTATCTCCATTGGAGGCAAATTGGTTGGAATTTTTACTATACTAGTAAGTATTTATATACTAAAAATGTCATCAAGTTACGAATTTATTATTATCATTGTGATCAATTAGAATTAATCACACCCAATTTCTTGTTTTTATTGATTTGATAGATTGAATTTTCAGAAAATACATTCTACACATCATTATGACTGTCGTAATTTGCGTAGCCTGCGAATTAATACCTATTTATAGAGAAGTGAGCCAATATTTTATCATCTTGTCATGCCCAAATTTCGTCGCACCATTATAATTTCTTTCACATTTGACCTGTGGAAATTAAGCGATTAAAAATAAACGGTCCCATGTTTTTCGGCGTAAATTTTTTCGCATATAACTCTGACCATTATGAACTAGTTGCGAAATATCATGGTCGGAAGTTCGTTCGTTAATACATATTTGAATTTCGTGGCAGATGCAAAATTTTTAATGTGAGATTTTTCAATCAATGTCATCTTCAGTTCTGAGTGCAATTATTGGTTGGCAGAGGACCAATTTTCTTCAGGTATGAAATTTCAATACTTTTCTAGGTACTCGTATGTATGTAAATTTGCAAAAATGTAATAGCAATTAATGTGAAAAAAATACCACGAGGGTTGATCGAATTTTAAGATTTCGAAAAATCTGATGCACATTAGGAAAAAATCACTCGAAATGGTTTCACTATAAACTTCTCAAATTGAAATTAAAAGCTATAGGTGGATAAGTATGCCGAATTTGCCCCCGAGAGCTTCAGGGTTGATATTTGCATGGAAGGTGGTTACACTTGAGCACCTTCCATCTGGAAAGTTTCAGACCCCCAGACCCCCCCCCGTTTTTGAGACCCCCTTTTTTTGAAATTACAATAAAAAAAATTTTCTCAGTCCCATGTGAACCGATTTAAAATTATTTTAGTATGTTGTAAATACTCATAAAAGGTATCCCCACAAAATTTGCACCCCCCTCTCCCCATATTTACCCCTCAAAATGGAGTTTTTTAGTTTTGTTTACCTGTTTTAGCGATGACCATGATTTGGCACAAAAATGGGAATAGCATTTCCAAAAGTGTTTTTGACCCCTACAGAACATATATTTTTTTTCAAAAAAAAATTCAATTGTGGTGGGTCGTGGTCAAAAATTGAAAAAACTTACTGAGGGGGTAAAAATGGATACTGGTGTAAATTGTTTTTGGTAAACGAGGTGTCGTTTCCATATGAATCGAACACCCCGAACACGAATATGACGCGACGTACAATTTTATGTTACTCTCATCCATACCCCTCCAGAGCCTCTGCCCTTAGTTCCTTATCTGCCCCCACCGCAATTTCTACTATATTGAAAGTTGAGCTATTTTCATAATGTTGGTGTCATTTTCATGCGACTCGAACACACCGAAACGAATATGAAGTCCAATTTTATGCTACCTTCATCCACGCCCCCCACAGTGCTCTGCCACCATCTCAATTTTTACTATATTAAAAGTTGATCTATTTTCATGATAACGGTGTCCTTTCCAAATGAATCGAACACCCCGAACACGAATTGTAATTTCAGAAAAGGGGGTCTCAAAACCCGGGGGAGGGTCTGGCGGTCTGAAACTTTCCCGACGAAAGGTGCTCAAGGGTACCCACCTTCCATTCAAATATCAACCCTGAAGCTCTCGGGGGCAAATTCGGCATACTTATCCATCTATAGTCTTTCTTCGCTGTTCTCTTCTTCCTAAAAAGTTCAAATTTCAACGATTTCAATTTTCAATCATAAAAACTTTAAAATGAGAATATCTAGAAAAATGCTACACAATGGTTGTACCTAATATGTAATGTTTGGTCCCTGGACGTTTTCAAAATAGGATTTTTAATAGTCAGGAAGTTCAAACAAACGATATGACTGTTTCGGCTGATCGTGTAAATTGAGCCTTAAAAATGAAGAACGACCATTTGTCAAAAATATCTTTAAAGCACGTTTTCTTCCACGAATAGATTCACCTTGATACATATTGTTCAATATTTTAGTAAATTCGAATGCGCGAAAGCCAATAATTGCAAAAGACCAACCAATATATTCAATTTCCAGCCAATTTGTGTATAATTTTTGAGTGTTAAACAATTTACTTTAAAAGAACTGCTAGATTAGTACTCAGGGTGTCGAAATATCTCGATTATTAGGACCCAGCTGCCAAAAATTATTGAATGAAATATAAAAAATTGTCTAAAATGATCGGTCCAAATTCTGCCTAAATTTTTTCAAACATACGTATTTACATTTTACAGGTCTCTGAAGCACCCCCGTTGTAAGCAGCCATAAACAATAAACAAAGATACCAACTTCACCAGTATCATAGAAGAAAGACAGGATGCACAAAGCTCAAGATTCTCTGAAAATACCTCCAGTTACCAATGTAACAAATGAAGACATCAAACAAGTTTTCGATCTGCTAGCACAAGGAGAGGTTAAACTGAATGCTGAACTCAAACTAGAAAACGTAACTCTAGTGTTGGGTAATACAGGAAGTGGAAAAAGTACACTAACTCAAAGAATTGCCGGATATGACAATCAACTAGTCTCAGTCGAAGAGGGACTTGACTTCACCATTAGCAAACTTAACAACAATACTCACACCTCCTATGTTACATCTGCAACAATATTTCCAGAATTGGTAGTGGACAACAGTACAGGTGCTGGGTATTATGACTTTCCCGGATTTTTGGATACCAGAGGAATGGCACATGATGTAGTCACGTCGTACTTCATTAAAAGAGTTATCGACAACGTTAAACGTGTAAAAATACTCTTCTTGGTAAGTTATCCATCGCTGACTAACAAAGGGACCAGGGATGATTTCACAAACCTCTTGAGACATATTACTAAATTTATTAAGAATATTGATAAGCTTAAAGATGGCATAGCTCTGATTGTAACTAAGGTTCAATATCCTCAAACCTCAGATGGCCAAATCATTCAAAGTATTGTTAATACACTTGAAAAAGTTGAACAAGAGTTGAAAAAACAAGCAGATAATTACGATGCAATAAAACTCATCGATGTTTTGTTACTACAAGTGCAAGGTACTTATCCAAAAATTAGTATTTCAAGGTCGCCGAATCAGACAGGTCTCTTGAGTACAATTCCCTTGGTGCGAGAAAACAAGCAAACAATTAAATCTATGATAGAGAAACTCAGTTTTGTTGAGAAATCCAGTTTTGATTTTGGTTATTTTGTACCCAACCAATCTCTGTATGACGTTAGTAAAGTAATGGATCAAATCAATGAAAGAATTTTGAGAAGCACTGAAAAAAGTGAGAATGAAATGCAAAAATTTTTCATTGGTAATGAAGGTAAAATCAACGACCTTTTCCAGTTATGCATAGAAACAGACTCAATTTATAATAAATTGGTTAATTTGAAGAAAACAGCAAATTCACACACAGAACCCAAGAACTGTGTACAAGAGATAGTAAATGGCGTTGCTTTCATGAATAGTAATCCAGTAAAACAGAGTTTATCATCTGCCATACAATACAGTCACTACTCTTTGTTCTTGCACACAGTGAGTAATTACGCAACTAATGATTCATTCAAATGTGGTGAAGGATTAAACAATATAATTGAATACTCTGATAAGTCTAAAAAATGGTATAATTACTTGAAGGAGCTCTACAACAGATTGCTAGAATATGATGTACAACAAAATACCAGCAACAACGTGTGCACTGATCTTGCTAATCACATAGCTCAACATAAAACACACGTGAAAAGTTCAGCGTCACTTTTACCATTTCTAGAAAAATGTTTCCCAAAATACAATCACCGGTTGAACGATATCACAAATGTATTACTTGATGAACCAAAACTGAATACTCTGCATAGAATTCTCCACATGGCATTAAAATATGATTTGCAATATTCCTGTGACTCCAACAAGCTGACAGTGAAGGGGAATTATGTTAAACTCAGTGATATATTCAAGTCCAATTGTACATCAGCCCATATTATAGAGATCTTTGCCCTAAACAGGTTATTCCTAGATACTGATCTAGACATGACAGGCAATGGGATACAACTCATTGTTATAGCACCAACTTGGGAAAGCTGGGGTGCTAGAAAGATCATTCTAGATGGTAAAGCGGCTGAAGCAAATGATTCCCCCAAAGCACAAAGTGGAATAATCCCAGAAGAAAATGGACGCGATGGTAAACCCGGGTTACCAGGGACATCAGGAGGAAGTTTTGTAGGCATAGGTGAAACTGTGATCAATCTCCAACAGCTTACTATTTCTGTGAATGGAGGTCAAGGAGGACCTGGTCAGGATGGTGGTGATGGTGCATACGGAAGGAGTGGAGAAGATGCCTACAGTGACATTGATGAAAGTAGATCGTGCTCATGTATATGTGATTCTACAACATCCAGAAATCATGAGATCATATACAACCAACCCGTATCAGGTGGTCGTGAATATATTTTAGCTGGGAAACGAGGAAACACTGGAGGAAGTGGTGGAAATGGCGGTGAAGGTGGGGTAGGTGGATACCCAGGTGATGTCACATTTAATTTCCTCTCATCTTCCAATACTACAAAAGTACAGATAGAAATGAAAACAGGACATAAAGGAGCGGATGGGAAAGGTGGCAAGGGTGGACATGGAGGGGAATTTGGAAGAAATCTCCATATTTTTTCACCATGCAGCAGGTTTTTCTACTCTCATAGGTATAAAGTGGTTCTTAGTGGCAAAGAAGCACCAGCAGGTAAAAGTGGTGCAAATGGGAGAAATTCTGCGCAAATAAAATTCCCAAAACAAACAGAATCTATTCCAAAGTCAGATGCGATAAATCATTATAAAACATATATCAGGGAAAATCTGAATGATAGCGTGCAGGAGTCTTACTTGAGAAAATTCCTTGATCATCTTGAAAACAACAAACACATACATAATAATTTCTATAAAACTAGGGGATATTTAGATGATTTCAAAAATTTAGAAGGCCAATATTATAGGTTAATAGATTCTGGTTCAACAAATGTATTGCCTTTTTACCAATCATTATTGAATAGAGTTGAAACATACACATCAAACAATATCAACCAACCAAATTTTAAAGACCATAAAGCACTCCATTACTTGAGTATGGCAATTTTGAGTAGAATTTGTAACATTGAATATGATCTGGACAATTATCAGGTGGTGGATATCAATGGATACTTTCCTCTGGTTGAAAAGCATATAGAAGAGTATAAAAAACAACTCAATGAGATTCAAATAAATACAATGAAAAAACAATACGAGAATGTAATCAATACACAAATATCAAAAGCTAGTAACCTCATAGAACAATCTATTACTCCAGAAATCAACAAAATTCGCCAGCAAATAGATGATCAGATACCATCTTTGATTCTGGATGTACAAGAACAAGAAAAGCAAGCAAAAACCAACAAGAAAGTGTTAATACAGAAGCAACTTGAGTTGGCAAAGCAATTACCATTGAAAGCTGTACTCAAAATGTTGAATGTTGCCAGTTCATGTCTAGGATTACTCGGTGCACATGGTAAATTAGCTGCTTCAGCAGTGCAACTATTAACCAACCAGGCTGGAAAATCATTACAAGAAGATGAAAATGAAGCAACTTCATTGATAGAATCTGCAAGAAAAGCCAATGACAGAATAACAACTATCTACCAACAAGAACAACATTTACTGGGTGAAATTCTGCAATCAGAACTGATTGAAAATGCATCAAAGCAAGCATCTGCTGAAAACGATGAAAAGTTCAATGAAATCTCCACAGAAATAAGTTCATTTACCAGTTTACTTCATCGCTCTGCCATCGCAGAGAAAACCTACAATGGGATTAAAAGCATAATCAAAGACAAATTGAGCTCATATCTTAATGAATTAGAAATGAAAAAAGCTGAACTACCAAATGATACAAAGAACAATCAAACAATTGAAGATATTGAATCAAAAATCATGCGGACAACCGTCATACAATCAGAAATGAAAAAAACTGAACTACCAAATGATACAAAGAACAATCAAACAATCGAAGATATCGAATCAAAAATCAAATGGACAACCCTCGTACAATCAACCATAAGTGTAACAGAAGTGATCACTGATCCACACCCTGAACTGCAAGCTAGTAAGGAAATAGTATCAGCCTTAGGTGACAGTGTACACCTAGTACAACAGCAAATTAATGTTATAAAAGCTTATGAAAATGATATTAAAACTATATTCATTCCTAGAATCAGTAATAACCAAGAAACATTATCTGAAACATTGCAAAATTCATACAACAAATCCCATGCTGTACTTGACTATGATACATGGAAAATGCAAGGTTTTCTGAAAAAATTCCATGTGGAAATGAAAACTATCGTAGAAATATCAACAGACCCCTCTATCAAGAATACACTTATGCGATGCATTGATGAATTGTCAGGTGAAATGATGGTTGCATTTCAAATATTTGATCGTATACAAGATTATAAAGATAGAGTAAAATTTGCCAAATATGTTGCTGATCTTAATTCAGGACTAATAATGACTGATTATGGAGAATTCAAGCAAGATATAGATGACTTGGAGCTAACAATCAAATCAAATTTAGTGCTGCAAGAATATGAGAAAGCATTGGACACCTTCAAGCAGTATATTTTCCCATTTTCCAATAAGTATTTGAATCAGTTTGATATATCTTCATTCCTTAGACCAACCAACTTGACAGATGTGATCAGTAAAGCTGCAAAGGAGGTATCAGTTTTGCGAGATATGCTTACTAAAAAGCATACTTCAGTGACTAGTGAGAATGATTTAGTATTTCAAGACTTGAGATATGATATAACAAATATCGACCAAAAACCATTTTTCACATGGAAAAATGAAACATACAAAGAAGAAATTCGCAAATTATTACAAGGGCAGGAAATTACATTGAAAGCAGACATTACAAGAGGAATAATACAAAATGCTGTCAAGTTTAAAGAGATAGGGATCAGGTTCAAATTAGCAAATAGAACAATGCAAAATCACCTAGATCAAGAAGCAGCCAATTTCTTGGTCAAATTAACACATTCTGGTGACTCCCATTACAGATGCAATCAGGAGTATTTCATTTTCAAACATAATGCCATAACTATGCAACACTCTGTGAATATGGGGAATAATTCACATTACCATCATATGGATAGAAATTCAAAGCTAATACAAGCAAATGAACCATTATTCAGTCCATATGCAACTTGGAAAATACAATTGGACAAGAGGTCTCAAGGGGAAGAAGAGCAATCAACAAATAGTTCTATTTTTGATGTATTCAGGCAGTTTTTCAATCAAACAATAGATCTTGTCCTAGAAGGATATGGAGGACATGTCAGCTACCCTGCAGAAGTATGCAATGATGATCTAGAGAAATATTACACACTAGATGAAATCATATCAGAATCATACTTATACAGTGGTACCCAACCAACTTTAAAACCACGTAGAAAACGAGAGTACGTCACAAATGGTTCTGAACACACACATTTAGAAGACGAGCAATATGTGAAAAGTTCTGCAAATGTCATCAAGTCTCCAATAAATTCGGCAATTCGCTTCATCAGTGGAATTTTGGGCCATTGGAAACCAATCCACATACCAAATGCAATAAATTACAATTCTATTAGGGAAAGTGTTCAATCTTTGTTTGGAGCATTGGCACCATTCAATATCTACACAACCAAGGACTATGACACCTATGTAGGGAAAGCTGCCACATTCAGTGTCTATGAATCCTTAACACTGATTGATTTCTTCGTCAGATGGGTTACAAAAGTAAAACCCTATGACAATACGATTGATGGGTCTGTGAATTCCTCTGAGATTACAGCTTCAGTACTCAATATTATAGCAAAACTAGATGAAATATTGAGTGATTTATCCATTCAATGCAATTTGCAAACTGAATTGTTGGAGTATGATCCCATTCTTCTGATGTCTAGATTAGAAAAAGAAGTTATCAATGGTAATAACGAGAAAATAAGGGAAATCATATTTAACACTATTATGGATAGTTTTCATTATCCAAACAATGCTCAGTTTTGTCATCTTACTGCACACAAAATTAACGAGGTAGGTACTTGAAGGATAATCTTAATGGTTCAAGAATGATATATACGAGGGGAGGGGGATGCAGAAAAAATGACAGTATTTTTACTTTAAATTACACTGCATTGAAATTTTTGTCATTACTAATTCATTATACATAAGATTTGAAAGCAATCAAGTAACCATACATGTAGTTCCAAATAAATCCCTAACTAACACTTTTTCTATAATTTTACAATAGGTACCTAACCAACTACCTACTCTACTATTATAATCAATCTAATATTGTAAGCAATAAAATGTACTAATTACAATTGTTTGTTTTTAGTTGAGTAATAATTTTCATGTTTAATAAACAAAGCACACCAATAATATTTTGAAGAATCAGGATACTGAAATGAACTAAAGGGGCATCTAATTTTGATGATTACTAGAAAATATCAGGCAAATTGACTTATTTAAATAAATTCTACGCCATATTCAAAGAAAAAGTTTGGATAAACGCATTTCTAGAGCTCCTCGTTTTCGTTTTTCATGTTTTGTTTTTTTTTTTTTTAACCTGAACCAGCAGTCTCCTGCCTCCTCGCTTTTGGAGGCTTCTGTTTTCACATAATAAGTATTCAAAAAGTGATGGAAAAAAAACATGAAGTCCTACAAAAGTTCACTTCTGATAACATGCCAAAGTCTCAAGTAAACTTGAACTGAGATCACCACTTTCGCCAATTATTCCTTAATGTATGAAAATTAAGTCAATTAGCACAATTTTATATATCACTCAAGAAATAAATAGTATTTTCTCATAATCTTTAAAATTTTATAAATGGAGACAAAAAAAAGCATCCCAATTTTTTGATACCTTAATCATCATAAAAAATTGTATTTCTGAAGAAATTTTTCCCTAAAAATTTCAAATTTTTACCATTTGTAATTCTCTATTAAACCCCGCTAGAACTACGTATTCTCCTTAGAACTTGAGCACCTGTATCGCTCCTGCTAATGCACTTTGAAAATGCAGTTTGGATCATTCGTCATCTCTCATCGAAGTTCATCCTTGAAAAATATGAAAAATTCGCCGACCCCAAGTGCAGAAATCTCGGCTATTGGATATGGAATGACCCAGCTTCAAGTTAAAAGGACATTGTAATGCCTAAAAAATGTTTAAAAATTTGAAGAATAAATTTGAAACTATTTTCCCAGCTCATTTCAAATCACTTCCATGCCCCAAATTAAATTGTTAATTCAGGTTATAAATCAAATATTCCCAGATTGAGCGAATTTTTAATAGTTTTTAAAAACGTTGGAGAACCTATATCAATGAATTGACGATTGTGGGATTCTATTACAAGTACCTAAAAGTTCAATCATGAATCGACTCACCCACATTATTATTCCTATTATAGCTTGTCAAACATTTCAGCGAGAAAATCTGTACTCACCTGAAACAAAACAGAAAAATACATTGGATTAGTTGATTTCATCATTTATTTCACAAATCATTTTACACCAGTCAAAAGTACAACTTCCACCAAAAAAGAATTGAAACATGGCTGATCAACACATGTGTCAAAGTCTATAGTACCTACATCGCTAAGTAAGTTCAATATCTCATTATTCGCACCCGTGGCTCTTCATTTTTCAACTCCCCCCTCCAAAAAAGAAAGCAGCACTGCCTGAAAAAAAAAACGATCTTCCCCTTCATCAGAACAACATTACGTCATTGGATTTTACTGTCGGTATCTCACAAAATGTACCTTAAATGAACACAACGACATTAAAAATTTTTGTAAAGTGTCAAACATGAAAATATTTGTAAGTACCTACTCAAAATTTGAATTAAGTACGTGATAAATTTACCATCTCGAATTCTCGAGCGCCGAATCCAACACCAAAGTATCACGTCACGAATAAATTGATTAAACACGTAAATAATGTCACACCAAGTACATTAGCGACCATTTTCAACTTCACACTACATTCAGTGATTACACTAATTAACATTTTATGGAATTTTTTTCGAAGAAAATGCAGTAAAATTCAGAAATCATCGAAGAAATCATCCTTCAACACAACAGAAGTTCTCATATAGGAAATAAATAGGTACCTAATTTCAAAGGAATTTTTCAAACGACTGCAACACACGACTTGAGCTATCATTTTTCTTGGAAATATTTACCTTGCAGATTGAGTTCAACTCGAGAATAAATTGTGTTGCATCGAAGTGTAATGCGGTACATCATTTTAATTTCGTTCAGTCTATTGATATGTAATATTGTTATAAATTGATTAAATACGTATAAAGGAACAAGAAAATTCAAATTCGACTAGATGTTGGAAAAAGTAATCAGTGGGACACAAAATACATCTACTTGAATGTTTGATCAGGTATAAAATTTCGAGGTCTGCGAAGACGAGAGGTCAGCAACAGCAGCAACAGGTATGAAATTTCTTTATTTTTGCACTTCACGCTTTCAAAGAGTTTCAAGTGTCCTTTTTACCCATATGAAAAATATGAAAAAAATGTCAAAACATTGAAACTTTTTGATTAAAAAACGAGACTTCTTCGCAACAAAGGTAAAGAATTTTTATAAATTCTGGCGGGGAAAAAACGAGACAAAACAAAAGGCTTTTGGATAATTCCTGACAAAAAAAAAATAAATGGAAAATTTTTGTACAAGTGTTTTTGAAAAAATGATCAGAAATTCCGACAATTTTTGGATAAAAGCAGGACTTGAAAATTACTAATGGTTTAAAAAGTGATACTTTTGAGCAATTTTGGAGGAAATTCTAAAATCTTGAACAATTTTACAAAAAAGTGTTTCAGTGAGTGTCGAGAATTTGATAATTTTAGCAAAAAGAACAAACTTGAAAATTACTGATAAAAACATTACATTTTTTTGTAATTTTTATCAGAAAAAAAAGCTTAGGTGCAATTTTTGGCAAAAAACAAGACTGACAATTTTAGAAAAATCGGGTCCTTTTTGCAATTATTGAGAAAAAGACGAGACTTTTTTTCAATGGTGAAAAAGGGTACTTTTTGGGCACTTTCTGGCAAAAAGGAAGGCTTTTGGGTGATTCTTTGTGAAAAAAAGAGAGACCTTTTTATTGTCAATTTTTTGCCGAAAAAGCGAAACTTTGTTGCAACGTTTGATAATAAAAAAAAAGAATTTTTAGTAATTAATTAAGTGGACCTATGCATTTTTGGAGACAAAAAGATTTTTCATGAATTTCGCTAAACAGCGAGAACTTTTTTGTCAATTCTTGGCAAAAAGCAATACTTTGACTATTTTAGCAAAAAGCATGGCTTTTTGCTAGTTATAGGCAAAAAATGGTGCTTTTTGAATTAATTTTGTCGAAAAGTCGAGGCATTTGAGGCTTTTTGGAATTTTTTCCGAAGAAGTGACGATTTTCAACAGAAAACCCAAACTATTAGGCAGTTTTGACAAAAAGCAAATCCTTGATAATTTCAGTGAAAGGTAGGACTTTGCAATCGAGACGTCGAAAATGCGATACTTATAGCTAGTTGTAAAATAATTTTTCAAAAAAATGAAGATTTCAACCTACATCACAATAAAGATACATAAGAAAAATTGTCTCACCAGTCCAATTCCGCACTAATTACGAAAAATTCATCAACATCGATAACTTTTCAATATTTTTATTTTCATTTTTTTCAGGATAATAATTTCACACCACCTCACCTTCAAATAACTGGAATGAAATCCACACACTCATACACGAAAGGCACAGATATGCAGAAAACTCAGAATTGCTCGACTACATTCCCTACAACAAACATCACGAATCAAGCTATAAGAGAAGTTTTCCAACTATTAGCAGCAGGGGAGACCATATTATGCACTCAACCCAAAGTTAAGGACGCGACTCTGGTATTGGGAAACACTGGTGCAGGCAAATCCACATTCACTCGAACAATTGCAGGCTATGAATCAACTCTAAAGTCAGTACCAGAGAATCTCTACTACACCATCGTCAACCCCGACAGTGAGAGTAGAAATGAATCCTTCATAACATCCAATACAATATTTCCAGAACAAGTGCGAGATAACAACACAGGCAGCGTGTATTACGACTTCCCAGGCTTCCAGGATACCAGGGGAATGGCTCATGATATAACGACGACATACTTTATTAAGAAAATCGTCGATAGCGTTGAACGAATCAGAGTGTTGCTTCTGGTCAATTACACTTCATTTACTAACACAGGAACCAGAGATGACTTTACAACTCTGCTATCGCATATCACGAAATTTATCAAAAACATCGACAAATACAAAGACGGAATTGCGCTTATTGCGACAAAAGCTCATCTTCCTACAACATCAGATGATCAGATCATTTCTGCTATAGCCACATTCATCGGAAACGTTAAAAAAAGCTTGGAACAAGCGGATCACTCCAAGATGGACAATAGAGTAAAACTACTCGATACCTTATTGCAAAGAGATGGAAATACGTACCCTAAAATAGCGATATTCAGATCACCAGACGAGGCCGGATACTTGAGCCATATTCCCTCAATGCAGAAAAATATCAAAAAAATTAAATCCACGCTGGAAACGCTCAAGTTTCTAGAAAAAACTGACTCCGATTTCACTTACACTATACCCAAACAATCCCTCATAGATGTTGATAACGTCATCGGTGAAATTACACGCGGTTTTGCCACCAGTGTTCGAGAAATTGGCAAAGAAATACAGAAGAATTTATCAGCTGAAGAAGATCTGATCCAAGATATTTCCAAACTATACAATGTTACCAGTTTCAGATACGACGAAATAACGAAAATAATGGAAAAGGCAAAAAATCAACAACTCGAAAACTGCGCTCGAGAGGTGATTAATGGCGCCATATCTATGAATGTAAACTCCATTCACCATGATATGTTGATGAAATACGCCAATTACTCGTCATTTTTACACAATATTAGCGATCACATCGTCCATAATAAATTTCAATGCGCGGATGAACTCCAATATGTCGTCGAGCATTCGAGAGGGTCGAAAACATGGTATCATTTTTTGAATAAATTATACGAAAGATTATCAGATTATGAAACACAAACCGATACTCTGAACAGTCCATGTACTGCATTGGCTAAAAATGCAGTCAACGGAAACAATTCTGAATTTAATCTCGATCCGTTTGATCTAAAAAAATGTTATCCCAATTACGAATCGGAGTTTGAAAATATCAGAAACGTGAAAGTTAATAAATCGAAGTTGAATGCTTTAGAAAAAGTACTCGATTCGACGTTGAAAAGCAATTCATCTTATTCGTGCGATTCCGACAAATTGGTGATAAAAGGTGAGTATGTTAAACTGGGAGATGTTCCATATATTCAAAAAAGAGAATGCAAAGCATCGCCAAAGTTCATAGAAATCTTCGCCTTGAGTAAGATATTCATCAATGCAGATTTCAATAAGATAGGAGAAGAAGTACAGCTTTCAATTATAGCTCCTGTATGGCATATTCAAGGTACGCATAAAATCACCCTAGATGGTAAGTCTGGAGACGCTGATCGTGCGTCAAAAGCACCAGATGGAGCAAATTCCGGTGATAATGGCTCAGATGGTTTACCTGGATCACCTGGAGGACCAGCGGGGAATTTCATAGGAATAGGTGAAACTTTCAAACATCCAGAAGAGCTTACTATCTCTGTTAGAGGAGGTGATGGAGGACGAGGCCAAGATGGTGGTAATGGCCGAACTGGAAATGATGGCGAAAAAGCGTACAATGACATTACTTTAGAAGCACCAGAACTCGAACAGTTGCTTACCGCGACGGGGATCTACCAATTCGGAATTCCAAAATCTAATCATAAAATATCAGAAATAAACGTAGATAAGGACTTTTTCACTTCAAAGTATGTGGTGGTTCTTGATGGGCATGAAGGGAAACCAGGAGGAAACGGCGGCAATGGTGGGATGGGAGGTCCAGGAGGTACTTCTGGTGAAATTATTTTCGCTTCGATGACATCTTCGGGTAAAAATGAAACAGGTCTACAAAAGGTAACAGGAATGGGAAGTAAAGGTACAGACGGTGAAGGTGGCAAAGGCGCTGAAGGAGGAAAACATGGAAACAAACTCGAGGTAACTATACCATTAATTTTTAAAGGTTTCAGAGAAACAACAGAGAGGGTCATTGAGACTTCCGAACGAGCATCTCAGGGTCACCATGGAAAACATGGTTATTATACAGAGGGGGGGAAATACCCGGAACCGAGTAGAAATATTACGAATTTACCAGATATAGTGAATGAATATAAACAATTCGCCAGAGGGAGCCTGAATCGGTGTGTGAGGGAGTTTCATCTAATTGAATTTCTCAACAAGTTGGAGAATAATACGATTTTTCAAAATCATCATAGAAAACGTCGTTCAATCAACTGTACAAACGGAACACAAAATATCAATCGTGGAAATTCGCATATCGCAAGTTCTTTACAGGCGAACGCATTTGAAACAACCAGCAGCAACGATCATCATGGAATTGACAACAACACTCTCATTTTAAAAACTCAAGATACCAATAAAACTGACCACATCATCTTGGATAATGCTCCATTGGCAAGAAGTGCTGGTGTCAGAATTCATTCACCGATCAACTTCGCTATTAATTTGGTGAAGAGCTTCTTTGGGCAGTGGAAGCTCTTCGACATGAATCACAGTTTGGTTAAAGGTGGCGCCGAATTTAGGTTGAGAGAGCCAGAGCCTGCTGGTAAAGCTAACCTTGGTGATTTGACAAAATTTGGGAATTTCAACATCAACGAATCACTGACCTTGATTGATTTCGCAATTCGATGCATTACAAAAGAGAAATTTTTCAATAACGCAGATAAATTGATTGATTTACCCGAGGTGAAAGCCTCAGTGCTCAGTATTATGACACAATTTGAAAAAATATTGAGCGATATGTCGGTGCAATATAACATACCTTTTGGATTCTTGGACTTTGATCCAGTGACTTTGATGTCTAAACTTGAAAACGAGGTGCTTAATAGAAATTATAAAAATGTGGGACAAGTATTATACGAATGTATTGAGAGCAGTCCTCATTTAGATGATATTCAGTTTCATACTCACATACTCCATAATCTTGACAAAATATTGCAAAAATAATCACGACGCGAAGTCTTAGTTACACACAGAAGAAATAAAAATTCTTCTGAAAAAACTAGAAAATATAAAACAATAGGTACTTAAAGCCAAGGGAATGGCTGTTCTGATTCATACCGACTAATCACTTACCCCAATCTTTAATTAGTATACCGCACACACACCATAGTACTTGTTAAGGAAACTATGTATAAGCACATACTGTTATAAATATGAAGCAAATATAATTTTTTGTTATCAGTTTCAATTCGTTCAATATAGTACAGTAATTATTAAATAAAAATGATGCATGTACCCATGCAGCAATAGTATCCTTTGTTAATCCGTTTTTAGACACTCACGTCATTCAGCTGTTTCTGAACATTTTACAATTCAAATGGAAAAAAGTGCTCTAGCAACCGAATTTGGCTGACTTTTTTTGCACTTCGGATTCCCGTAATCGCAAAGAAAGGATGTGTGATGGTTGGTGGGAGGGGTGAAGCCTAAAAATCATCAATTTTCAAAATGGCTCGAACTCGAATAAACATTTTTACGGGTTAGTTCTGATGGACACTCCGTTCACTCCAAAAGTATGTTTACTTTGACTTACTGTTCAGGGTCGTACGTCCCTCCCCCTCCACCTCCAAAAACGGAACCAAAAAAATGACAAGACGCGAGGGACTGTTTGACAATTTTAGAGAAAAGCAGTACTAGTACTACATATTTTGCAATTGACTTTTAGGTAATAATAATAAAGTAAGATAAACATTTACAGCCCCCTCGGTGAAAAATAACTAGTGCTGGTGAACCCACCAATTTTACAAAATATGAAAAAGAAGAAGTATCCGACAAAATCTTTACTTACAATAATTGTGAACTTTCTAGTTTTAACACCTCGGTCAAGTCCCTGCTACATACAAGATATAAAATCAACTTATATACCAATTTTAATCCCCCATGTCCACCCAAGACTAATCAGTGTATAAGAGAGGAGAGGGGAGAGCTCTGATTTATACTTACTTGCGAAAACAATATTTGATGACGCCCTAATGTTATCAGGTTTCATGAGAAAAATTTCTCCAAACACTAAAAATATAATTATGGTGAATCCGAAAAATTAAAATTTTTACTAATTCTCAGATTTGGTCCATATTTTAATTAGAAATATTGTTAAATACTCTTGACCTCTCTACATGATGAAAAAGTGGAACTTGTCTCCTTCCTCAAAAAATGGAAAAAAATAATATTTTTACATTTTTTTCTTCTAAATTTTAATCCTCGGATTTGGTCGATCTTCATCAGACAAACACCACATCAGGCTTTTAAAAACTTGAAAAAAAATTCATCAACAACAGATATTTTTACAATTTTACAATATTTTATCTGAAATTTCGACGAATCCGTGACTTCATGTCAGCTTTTTGAAAACTTGTAGAAAAATGACCTATTTCTGACATTTTGACTTTGAGTACCGACTTCGAGTTTAGGTAATATTAAATAGACGTCTAGATGTTAGGTAAGTCTGACTTTCAAGAGCTTGTAATAAAATTACGTCGAATTTTCACAGAAAACTACGTAGGTTTAAAGCAAAAAACATATCCATGATTAGAAACTTTCCTCGCAGAGCAGACGTCTTTCCCCCCATTAAACTTTTTTTTTTCAACTTTGAAGGTCTCTATGGAGGTGGTCACTAGTCAGCATTGTAGGGGGGAGGGACTGAGCAAAGGTTTTTCTGTAAAAACGAATTATCTAAAAGCATTCTGCTCAGAGATGAAAAATTTTCAAATCATTTGTACCTGTACCTACAGACATCAATTTTCATCTTATTCGATATTTTTCAATTTTGGGGGTTTCATAAAAGGGGAAGGGCCAGAGGGTGTTTTTCTGGAAAAAATGGTTATCTAAAAGTACTCTGCTTAGAATTTATTTTTTTTTGATACCATTTATTTCTGTTCCTAACCTAAAAACTAAAAAGGTTATTAAACATTTTCAAAAAAATGTACAGGTATGAATTTTTCGACTTTGAGAGGCTTCATAGGGAACTGACTTGATTTGGGTGACGGGGGGGGGGGCGGTTCTTGAAAAAGTGCTTATTCAGAAAGATTCTTCACAAATGAAAAATTTTCAAAAAATTTTTAGAGACATAAATTTTTTACTTATATTTTTTTATTTTTCTCAAATTTGGGGGTCTCCATACGAGAGAACAAATGTCAATTACTTAATTGGGGGTCCAACAATGGTTTTTTCTTGAAGAGAGGGTTATGTATGTAGAACAATTTCTAATGTGGAAATGAGATATTTTCAACAAATTTTCCCTGATTATGATTTATTTTAAGTTTTTGTGATTTTTTTTAACTTTGAGGGACTTCTCACTACGAAGGCTAATATGGTTTAGAGGGCCGCGGAAACTTTTTTCTTGAAAAGGGGATTATTTAGATAAAATTCTGACGCAGAAGCAATGAATTTTCATGAATAGAGCTTTTTTTCATTTTTTTTCAACCTGGGGGCTACCTACATCACCTTATTTTACAGATAGCCAGGGGGAAAATTAAAAATACGGAATTATTTTCTCACCCGAGGTAACAACGTTGGGGGGGTGGGAGGTGGAAAATTCCAATTTTGCAAAATAAGGTACACTCTAATATGTACGTATCATACCAGAAAGATAAAATTACCCGGAAAATTATTTTCCAGTAATTACGGAGGAAAAGAACAATATTTAAAAAGATTGAACTGTTGCCGCATGTCGGTATTTTTCATGCTAACAACTTGATTTAATTACATAACATTTCAACACGTTTCAGTGTCCACCTAAATACTTCACATATCAATCGCGCGTCATAAATCACAATTTCGAGCGTTACTTGAACACGAAAATACTTCATATCACGCACATCAGGAACTTCGTTCAATTCAATGATCCATTTAATGACTTTATATCAATTTTATAAGCATTTTTTCAAGGAAAATGAGTACCATTCCGAAATGAACAAAGGGATATTCCGACTTAATTCTAAATATTTGCACCACGAGGTAGATAATGTCCAATATCATGAAAAGTCTCACCTAATAACCATTTTTTCAGGAATTATGTAAATGACAGGCAACTCGAGTTATTAAATTTATTATTCTGGGAAAATATCCACGGGCAAATTCGTAATAAATAAGCAATGCAGTACAGAATTTGAACATATTTCTTGGTTATTTCTGTTGATCTAACGTATTGTTGAAAGTTGGAACTGATCGATAAAACATTAAGAAACGAGAAAATTCAGAAACGACCTGGATGCTGGAATAAAACGCGAGGCAGTCTGGGAATCACGAGAGATATCTATCTGCTTACTTTTTTATCAGGTATGTAATTTTTATACCTGCTTTTGCACTAGTGGAAGTTGGCTTTCTTAATGTTCAAAACCCTTCTGATCAATTTTTTGGGGGATTTTGTAGTTAGCAATAATGCTTAAAACATGTGCACTTCCGTTCTTTAAAATATTCCTCTGGTTTTTTGAATAATCCTTATTGAAAGACACAATGTGAAAAATTTAGTTACCCTTACGGAAAAATGAAAGAAGTCCCTTGTGCTAGCGCGTGAGTCGGAATTTTCCCACGACAACACCGTGGGAAAAATCTGAGCGTCGGGGTGGCGATTTTTGAACATTTTTAAAATTCAAAATTTTACTTTGGGAGCCAAACTCAAAACTGACAAATGAAATTTTAATGGTGTGGTACTTACTTGGGCCATGGGCTATTACTGAGACCAATTTACATCTAAATCCTCGGGGGACACTTCATGAGGTTCCACAACCCTAAAGATGGTCTTGGATTTTGACAACAATGGGAATCTTGAGTACTATTTCTCATAAAGCATAATGGTTAGGGGCTAAAGCAAAAAAATGATTATTTTATCGAATATTTATGCGTTCTCTTTGATGGCCCATATCTCCCCTCCGGAGGCACCTCTGTAGTTGAAAATTTTCTAGGTGACTTTCAACTCAACATGAAGGTCTTCATAAAATTAGGTCACAACCCAAGGGCTTTTTTTTTGTGATTCACTGTAATAAACAGTTTGAAGACAAAATTTTTTAAAAACATTTTCCACGAAACTATGGGTACTTACACAAAATAGCTTCAATTATTGTAACCTGTAAATTCGTTTTGAAAACTTCAATGGTTTTTTCCTTTTTGTTCATTTCTTCAGGGTAGGAGCTTCAGAGCACAAAGCTCTTCTGAACAAATAGGCGAAAATGACGCCGCAGAACAATCGGAATTGCTCGAGAGCATTCTCCACTACCGACATCGCAAACCGAGCTGTAAGAAATGTTTTCGAACTTTTATCCGAAGGAGAGGCCAAGTTATGTAATCAACGCGCAGTGAAGGATATTGTCCTGGTATTAGGTAACACAGGTGCGGGTAAATCTGTATTTACTCGAACAATAGCCGGGTATGATACAACTCTAAAGTCAGTTGATGAAGATTTGCACTACGCGATCAAGAATCCTTACGACGAGAACGGTGGTAAGTCCTTCGTAACATCAAGTACGATATTTCCAGATCAAGTACGAGACAACAACACAGGCATCGTGTATTATGACTTCCCAGGCTTCCAGGATACTAGAGGAATGGCTCATGATATAACTACAACATATTTTATCAAAAAAATCGTCGATAGCGCCGTTCGAGTCAAATTGTTGCTTTTGGTTAATTACACTTCATTAACCACAACAGGAACGAGAGATGACTTTACAACTCTACTATCGCATATTATAAAATTCGTTGGAGACGTTGAAAAATACCAAGGCGGAATTGCACTTATTGCGACCAAAGTTGAACTTCATTCAAAATCAGACGATCAGATCATTTCGGTCATAGCTAAATTCATTGAAACGGTCAAACAAAACTTGGAACAACAAGTAGACAACCCTAAGGCGTTAAATATGATAAAACTTCTGAACATCTTATTGAAACAAGATGGCAATATGTATTCTAAAATTGCAATTTTCAGATCACCAAATCAGGCGGGATACTTAAGTCATATTCCAAAACTACAGGAAAACATTGCATACCTTAAAACCAAGCTGGCAAATCTGAAATTTGTAGAAAAAACAAACGAGGATTTTGGTTATACTATACCCAAACAATCACTGATCGATGTTGATAAGATAATTAAAGAAATCGCTCGCAGTTTTACGACAACTGTCCAAGATATGGGTAAAGAAATACAACGATATCTGTCTGCTGAACAAGATCAACTACACGATATTTCTAAGCTATACAATCTTACAAGTGTTAGATACGATGAACTAAAGAAGATCAAAGAGAGAGCAAATAATCAAGAGGAATTTGAAAAATGTACACTGGAAATAGTCAACGGAGCTGCTTCAATGAATATAAATTTATCAATACACCAAGATATGTTGAAGAAGTTGGTCAGTTATTCATCATTCTTGCACGAAGTGAGCGATCACGAAGTACAAAATCAATTTAAATGCGCAGATGGTATGCAAGATGTCATCGAGGATTCGCATTGGTCGAAAAAATGGTACCTTTTTTTGAATAAATTATACGAAAGATTATCGGATTACGAAATACAAAAAAATACTCGACAAAATCCATGCACCGCGTTGGCTGAAAACGTAGTTAAGGCGATTGAAAATGAAAAAAATTCGCAATTTAATCTCGATCCGCTAAGTTTGAAAAAATGTTATCCGGATTACGAATCGATGTTTGAAAACAGACAAAATGTGACAGTTGATAAATCGAAACTCATTTATTTAAAAACCGTGTTGAATTTAGGATTGCAGAACATTTTATCTTACTCTTGCGATTCGAACAAATTGGTGATAAAGGGAACGTATGTTAAACTCGGAGATGTGCCAGATATTCAAAACAGAGAATGTAAAGTACGACCAAAATTCATAGAGATTTTTGCCTCGAATAAGGTATTCATCGACTCAGATTTAGATAAGACAGGAGAAGAAGTGCAACTTTCTGTTATAGCTCCAGCGTGGTATATTCAAGGTTCACGTACAATTAGACTAGATGGTAAGCCTGGAGAGCCTCACTATTCTGAAAAAGCACGTGATGGGGTAAAACGGGGAGACAGTGGCAAAGATGGTTTGCCTGGATTACCTGGAGGACCAGCAGGGAATTTTATAGGAATAGGTGAAACTTTCAAAAATCTGCAAGAGCTCACTGTTTCTGTCAGGGGTGGAGATGGTGGACCAGGGCAGAATGGTGGTAATGGTAAATATGGACAAGACGGTAAAAATGCGTATAATGATATTCATTTAGAGAAGGATACTCTAGACAAAATCACCAGTATGACTTGGTTAAACTCAATAGGTACCATAGTATCTGATCATCACACGATTTTGAAGGCTAGTGCTACTATTATAGGTTATGATGTAATTCTTGCTGGTCAGCCAGGGGGAGAAGGAGGATCTGGTGGCCATGGTGGAATGGGCGGTCTTGGTGGAAATTTGGGCGAAATCATTTTCAGCTCGTTGTCATCGTCAGATACTAACCATATAAATAAGGTTATAGGGATAGGAAAAGAAGGTGTACATGGTAGAGGCGGTTTTGGGGCTGTTGGGGGAAAACATGGGAACAATATGAAAGTATCCATGCCGGCAATATTCAGCATTGTGAGACAGACTGAAACAACAGAAATCTATATCATGGAACATGCAGCATACGGTTATAATGGTATCAATGGTTATAACGACTTCCACAGAAAACACCCGAAACAAAGTGAAAAAATATTGAATCCAGGAGTCTTAATAAACGCATACAAAAATTACATCAGGGAAACCACGAATCAAAGTGTGAGCGAGTTCTACTCATCAGCATTTCTTCAAAAGCTTGAAAGCATTCCGAATATGTTACATCGACGCAGAAGACGTCGTTATGCTGATTCTACAAATGAAACATTCAATGTCGATCACGATGAAGGAAGCAATTTCAAAAATTCAAACTTGTCGAGCAACATCACGCCTGAGAATAGAACTGAAAATAGTATCATTTTAAACGATCCAGATTTGAATCAAATCAGCTCAGTCGCGAATGATTCTAATTTTGCAAAAAGCACCGGCGTCAGAATCAATTCGCCTATCAACTTCGCTATCAATTTTTTTAGTAATTTTTTCAGTCAGCTGGAATTCTTCACACCTACTAACATAATGACTTTGGGTCTGGTTAAAGGTGGAATCGAATACATGTTTGGAGAATCAACCTCTTCAAATATTCACAGTATGGCTGAAAGTAACACCAATCATTCGTTGGCGTTAGCACTCGGAAGTTTTAATATCAATGAATCACTGACGTTGATTGATTTTGCCATTCGATGCATCACGAAACAGAAATTTTACCATAGTGTAGCGAAAGCAATTGGTTTTTCTGAAATAAAAGCCTTTGTTTTAAGCATTGTTACAGAATTTGAAGAAATACTCAGCGATATGTCGGTAAAATATAATTTACCTTTGGGATCTTTGGAATTCGATCCTGTGACATTGATGTCTGAACTTGAAAAGGAAATGATCAATCAAAATTATGAAAAAGTGGTACCAGTATTATACCGATCTATTGAGGGTAATTCTCATCTGGATAGTTCTCAATTTCGTACTCACATACTGCGCGATCTTGAAAAAGCAATGGAAATGCAGAAAAATAAGATCATTTCAAGGAATACCGTTAAATAAAATGAAACCACATCAGGAGTAAAATGACTCAATTTTTACACTAAAAAAATATTTTTTTCAAGAGCTTGAGAATTCAATTTACATGAGGTCATTCACTATTAAGTATTAATGCACGTTCACATCTACAGTTCACTTTACAGGGTGTCCACTCATTTCTGGAAATGATTTTCCCTTACTTTTCCAGGTTTTCCAGACCAATTTTTCCCCTTTTCCAGACCATTTTTTTCAATTTTCTATGCTTACCCCATACTTTATTTAATGAAGAAGTTGGGGGGGGGGGTAATTTTTTTCATAAACTTCTCTTTGAACTGGATACTTCTTCGAATAATTATAAAAAACTGCCAAACTTTGATTATTAACTTTTCTAATTTAAATAAATAAATAAATAAAACATGCGTCATGTTTGGCCGATTGATACAATATTCATATGGCTTACAAAAAATTTTCTTATTTTTTTTAGATTTTTGGAGACCCCAAAATGTAAAATTTGTTTATTTGAAAACGAGAAACAAATTAGCCCGAGCGAAGCGAGGGCAAGAACTTTTAAACATTTTCATTTCGAGATGCCAAAAAACGAAGTTTTTTTTCAAAGCGAAGAGTTTATTTTTTTGTTTTTCAAATTTTAATATGGGAACGATGGAGAAAAGAGAACAGGCCCGAGCGAAGCGAGGGCGAAAGCTTCTAAAAATTTGCATTTTGAAAGGAATAAAACGAGGTTTTTTTATAGGAGACCCTAATTTAAATCATACATTTAATGAAAATTTATTAATTATTAAATATTATTATGGCAGAAAATATGCATTGAATTTAAAATTAAATTATAAATTAAATTTTTAGTTTTTTCTGGCTTTTTACAATTTTAGAATTTGAATGATGTTTTTTTTTAAAAGAAGTCGATTTTCAAAAAGGAAACAGGACAGACCCAAGGTAGGACGAAAGCTCTTGTAAATTTGTACTTCGAGATGCACAAAAACGATGTTTTTTCGTGAGAAGTTCATTTTTTAGTTATAAAACTTGATTTGTATTAGAAAAGCAAACAAATCCGAGCAAAGCGAGGGCAAAAGCTTTTGAAAAATTGTGTTTTGAGAAGTAAAAAATAATGTTTTCCTTTCACCACAGGTCCTTATCCAAAATTTGTAACTGATCGGTTTTTTTTTCTAAATTCCAGGGATTTTGCATGAAAATTACGAAATTCCCTGACTTTTCCAGACCGACCAAATTCCCTGACTTTTCCAGGTTTTCCAGGCTTGTGGACACCCTGCTTTATTAAAATAATATGTACCTATTTATAAAGTTAGAAGAAATAAGTAATTATGAAAAAATAATTTATTAGGTAATTATTTATAGGCCTATCAGTTAAATTAAGAATATAAAATTTATTAACGAAATAAAATATGAATTGATTATTGATCGAGCCCTGGTTATGATTATTTTTTTCTTATTCTAAAGTTTAGAAAGTTTTTGAAGCACAACAGTTTGCTAAAAATGTCATTATTCATGAATGGTTGTGGTTCCACTCCCCTTGAACATACAAGGAAAGTTGATACATCATTACATCGGAAATTCGACGTAGATTCTTTTATCTAATAACATATTTTTCGCTAAGATGCAATGCGGGGGAGAAAATGGCGAAAAACTGTGCTAGGGGGCACAAATGTGGATCTGGGGGGAGAAGCACCACGCGGATTTAGGGTGGGTTTTAGCATGTCATTTAGGACACCATCCTAAGCATTTCGGCGCAAAAAAAAATTCCCCCCAATTTATTCCAGGTTGAGTTCTTATATGAGCTAATTTGACTAGATTATTTTGGAAATTTTTGGCATTTTTCAAAAGATCGTGTCAAGCCAATGCACTGGTTTGCAGACGTCACAGAAGGAGGCGATTACTGCTTCATTATCTTATGGGAGATTGCCCAATTTCTTAGTTTTTCTTGAATAACTTTTGAATGGTTAATGCTACAGATTTGAATTATAAGTAGATCATTTTTCGTGCTTCAAACACCCATGTGCTCACTCAAAATTTTGAATTTGATTGAGCACATCGGTGTTTGAAACATGAAAAATGATCTACTCTTTCTCCTCTACAACCTTGTTTTTTCTCCAAAGCTCTAGCGCTTTTCAATCAAAAGTTGTGAAAGCTCAAAGCTTTGAGCTTTTATAACTTTTGATTAAAAAGCGATCGAAGCCAGAAGCAGATAACAACTCAGAAACCTGAACAAGCCAAAATTGTCAAAAGAAACCTTCCAAAGGATAACACCAAGGAATCAGATGAACCAGTGGAACTAGAAGAGCAGCCAAGCTCAAGTGACATTTGGGAACTGCTTAAAAAAATGGATAAAAGAATTTCTCAAGTTGAAAACTCACAAAACAAGCTCAAAAAGTAGCCGAGTACTCTCACTGGAGAGAACCCTGCACATGTCATGTACGAAACTGACTTGTGTAAAGTCAGATACATTATGTATTACTTATTTAAGGTCTCCTCAAGATTGTAATAAACCTTGTTTTGAAAAAAAATTTAGAAGTTTGATAAAAAGCGTGATTTTTTGGTAATTTTTGGCAAAAATCCAGACTTTTTGAAATAACTGGCAAAATAGTAATAATGTACTATTTTGAAATTTTTATCGACATTTTTGCAACTTTTTGGAACATATATCAGCAAAAAGCGAAACTTTGACAAATTATAGCCAAGTTTTTCAGCATTTTTGGCAACGCAGCGACATTTTTGAGCAATGCTTGGAAAACAAGCAAAAAAATTGTTTGTTTTTTTGCCTTTTTTGTAACTTGGCAGTGTAGTCAATTCTATACCTAATGGTTCATTTTTGCTCGAAATTGGAGGAAAGTGCGATCTAAAACTAGACTGAGCTGCGCCTTATTGTGCAAGCCGTTTTTTTGCAAAATCAGCGTGCCTAACAAAACCTGAAAATTAAAAAGAAGGACCTCTTGGAAGGAAGGTAGCCCCCCTATTCATTTTCACAAAATTGTCCCTCAAAAAAAAGCTTCAAAAATTTATAATTTTTAAAAGAACCAAAAAAATCGTGGGGGGAGAAAGTAATTCTCGGTGTTCTTTTCCGCAATGTAGGGGGGTAAATTGCATATTCGAACACATTACTTTTTGGATTCTTGAAATAATTGCATTTCTTCGCATAAATACAATTATCCTCCAACACTATGTCCCATGACTCTTTCCTAAGGAGCCTCGTGAACCAAAACAGATACACGATTTAATGGGGAACTTGATATCGTAAAGCGCGAAGTCATAAAAATTGGTCAGGTAGGAAGCCCTGGTGATAGATATCTCAGGTTTATAGTGTATCATAAGGAAATTATGACATCAATTAACCAAATAATAATATTCAATCATGTATTGATTGCATAAACACGTAATATCACAGGATGCTCAAATCATATACATGAATGAGACTTCTATAATTAAATAATAATTATAAATCTTCTAGTCATATGCGTAATAAATCGAATGCGTAATATCGTGGCAGGCTTTCAATGTTTTCAGTTGCAAATTGAGCTGAAAGCCGGAAAGCTCATTTACAACCCCCTGTTGGGGTCTTGGTTAAGGGCATCGCGTTCTCTGGAGTGCTGTGTCTACTGACGAGCTTTTAACCCCAACACCCCAGTGCTAGTTACATTCCACGGTTCCTCATTTATGATCTTTCATGACTTATATCCCACGATACAGTGAAGATACATATAAGAACGTGTAAGGCGCGACTCGGTATGTTGGTCCATGATGAATGGGATAAGTTCCAAGCATCCTTAGAAAGTGTATCCGCAGCATAAATTCAAACTCGTAATCTAGACCACCTAGGTCTTTCACTGGGCAGCAAGAAATCGAGAGTGTGAGGAGGAATGCATACAACAACTCAAACAGCTAGCGTGGTGAGTTGTTGGAACTAACAACTGAGGAAAAAACGCTTGTGCAGGAACTTTTATAGACGAAAGTTCAACGTAAAAGCGGCAGGGATGGCGGATATTTGGTGTAAAAGTAGTAGGGACATAACGGCGCGCGTCGCGTAGGTATCATTGGCGGCAGCAAATTGGTGGTGGTATTGTGGAAGGGTTGAAGAGTCGCAAATATTTCTCGCGTCTAATGTCACGAATACCTTAATAAAATGCGTTTGACATCACAAATACTTTGTAGAATTACGTAGAATCGTTCATTTTCTATGGCCTATAGTGGAAAAAGTGATCATTTCTACCGCTACAAAATAATCAAGAAAATACATCAAACAATGGAAATAATCAATTGGTTTTCATTAACAAAATAAATGTATTTAATTTTTTGCTAATTATTATATTCAATCAGTATTTTGAGATTTATACAAAAATGAAAAATTCTGAAAAATTGAGTTTTCATTTTTCGCTGGATTTTGATTAAATATAACGACATTATTTGAAAATTTGGAAAAATAAAGGACCTTCGAGCATAAGGAATGACTTTTTCCTGACTTTTTTGAAAAGTAGGACCCATAGGCAGAAAGACGAAACTTTTTCTGACTTTCTGGATTGGAAGGACTGTTGGACACCCTGGAACTGTAACTCAATGGACGTGAAACTAACTCTCTAATGATATAAAAATTTTAATTTTGGACAAAATATTTCACCATTTTTCGGACTTTGATGTTTTTACACGTTTTGTTAAACTTTATCACGCAATTTTCACTAAATTTCATCAGTTTTTGGGGATTTATAGTTATTTGCAATCTAATGGGTTGAGTGTAGGTTATAGGTATAGGTACTTATTGCAATCCTGCGATTAAAAATCTTCAAGCAAGCAAAAAAGATACGTATTTGTAGAAAGGAAAATAAAAATTGGAATTCTCGTAACAAATTGGAATTCATGGCAAGTTTTTTTTTTTGCTTGCCATCACAAAAAACTTATATTTTTTGGGTTTAGTTTTAGGTTTCAGCTGAAGGTTTTTCATTTGGTAGTTTCAGTCATTTATCAATTTTTGTAGAACATCAATTGGTTTTTTCAGTTTTCAGTTTTGCCACACTCCGTTTGAATGTCCTGTTAAGTTAAAACGGCTTCAAACCACATTATACAATTGTACATCATACCAGATCCAGAAAGATAAAATTACCCGGAAAACGATTTTCCAGTAATTACGGCAGAAAAGAACAATATTTTAAAAGATTAAACTGTTGCCGCATGCCGGTATTTTTCATGCTAACGATTTAATTTAATTACGTAACATTTCAACACGTTTCAGCGTTCACCTAAATACGTACTTCACATATCAATCGCGTCGAAAATCATATTTTCGAGCGTTACTTGAGCACGAAAATCCTTCATATCACGCACATCAGGAACCTCGTTCAATTCAATGATCCAATTAATAATTTTATATCAATTTAATTCTAGATATTTGCACCACGAGGTAGATAATATTGTCCAATATCATGAAAAGTCTCACCTAATAACCATTTTTTCAGGAATTACGCAAATGACAGGCGCGGCGCCTCGAGCTATTAATTCTGGGAAAATATCTACACGGGCAAATTCGTGATAAATAAGCAATGCTGTACAAAATTTGAACATTATTTCTTGGTTATTTCTGTTGATCTAACGTGTCGTTGGAACTGATCAATAAAACATTAAGAAACGACCTGCATGCTGGAATAAACCGCGAGGCAATCTGGGAATCACGAAAGATACCTATCTGCTTACGTTTTTATCAGGTACGTAATTTGTATATTTTTGCATTTGTGGAAATTGGTTTTCTTAATGTTAAAAATTCGGGTGATCCATTTTTTGGGGGTTTTTGGGAGTTGGTACTAATGCTTAAAAAATTTGCACCCCTGTACCCTAAAATATTCCTCTGCTGTTATATAAAAAATTTAGTTGTATGGGAAAATGAAAGATACCCTTGTGCTAGCACGTGGGGGGGGGATTTTCCCCCGACAACTCCGTGGGAAAACCCTGAGCGTCGGGGTAACGATTTTTGAACATTTTAAAATTCAAAATCACTTTGGAAGCTACAGCTACACGCAAAACTGGCAGCTAAAATTAAATGGCGTGGTACTTGGGTCAAGGGCTTTTACTGAGACTACTTTCCATCCAAATCCTCGGTGGACATTTCATGAGGTTCCCAGTCAGTAGAACCCTAAAAATGGTCTTGCACCTGTTCACTAATTTCTGGAAGTGATTTTCCTTGACTTTTCCAGGTTTTCCAGACCAATTTCTCCAATCCTCCAGATTCTTGAAAAATGAATTACACATGCGATCAGGTTGGGGAGCCCGGGGGGGGGGGGGTGAGTGTCACATTTTTTCGAACATCATGAGCTTCAAATATTGTTAATAGATCTACAGTTGTGCCCTTTTTTTTCAAGCATGACTGTGTACTCAATAGGGTGGTCGCCCATATTTAAACTAAGTGGGAAATTTTTTTTGATTTTTTAGTGGGAAAAAATCAAGATTTTAATGTGCTGAGCTCAATCAATGATATCAAAATTTTTAAAAAGAGAAGCGTTCTGTTAAAAGAACAAAACTTGTATCAATAATTCGCATTCCATGCGGCCTTTCTGTCTTTCCATCTGTCCATCTTTTCATCTATTCGTCTATTCGTCTATTCATCTATTCGTCTATTCATCTTTTTGCCTTTTCGTCTTTTCATCTTTTCATCTATTCGTCTTTTCGCCCTTTCACTGTTGAATGGCCCAAGCGAAGCGAGGGCAAAAGCTCTGAAAAATTCACCATTCCAAAAAAAGGACGACTTCATAAAGAAACATATTTTTTTAATGTCAACATTACTCAAATTTAATCAATAGTTTTTAGAAATTCCAGGGCTCGTACATTCTTTTCCGTAAAAAGTGACTTCAGTAACCTAAAACGCTCAAAAAAGTAATCAAAAAGTAACCAAAAAAGTGACAATAAAACATAGGCAATACATTTCTGATGCAAAAAAAAATTATCAAAAAAAAACCAAAAAATTTTTTGTTTTTAATTAAAATAAATGAAACTCGATAGAAACTTGTTTAATTTCAGCAAAAAACAGGACATTTTGGCAATTTCTTTATCCAATTTTTGCCGAAGAAGTTGAACTACAAAATATTTGGCAACTTTTTGACTGAAAAAAAAACGATTTTTTTTTTGGTAATTTTAGACCAAAAATTGAGAATTTTTGCAATTTATGGCAATAAATACAAGACTTTTGACAATTTCAGCAAATGAAACGGTTTTTTTTAGCAATTTCTGGCGAAAAAACGACACATTAGAACTATTATTGGAAAAGAGTGGGAGTTTTCGGATCCAAATAACAACACAATTAATTCTTAGCAACAAAAAAAAAACCAAAAAATCGCTGAAAGCGAGACTTTTTGCTATTCTTGACAGAAAACGAGACTTCCACAATAACTTCAGTAAAAGGCAGGGCTTCTTAACCATTTTTATCAAAAAAGCGAAACATTTTAGCGCTAAAGAGCAGGATTTATTAATACTCATTAGTTGATAATACGCAAGACTTCAACAGTTATTGCAAAAAACAAGACTACTTATCTGAGAATTTGGCAATTTATGACAAAACCGACAAGCGAAAAAATTGCCTGAGCAAAGCGAAGGTGAATTTTTTCATTATGAGAAATGGAAAAATCTATTTGAAGTAACCTTTCGCAAAATTCCCTGACTTTTGAGTACAAAATGCTGTAAACCTAAATTCCCTGACTTTTCCAGGTTTTCCAGGCTTGTGGACACCCTGTCTTGGATTAAAGCGAAAGAATTACGATTTTATCAAGAATGCCTCCTCTTTGATGGCCCATATCTCCCCTCCGGAGGCATCTCCGGACCCAAAAATTTTCTGGATGACTTTCAACTCGACATGAAGGTCTTTGCAAAATTAGCTCACAACCCACAGACCTTTTTTTTCGCAATTCACGTTAATAAGCAGTTTGAAAAACTAGAAAAATTCACAAAAACACTAGGAAAAATTTTTAAAAACATTTTCCCACAAAACTATAGGTAGGTACCTACTTCCACAGAACAGGCTTAATTATTGTAATCTGAGCATTCATTTTGTAAATTTCATTAATAGGCTTTTCCTTTTTGATCATTTCTCCAGGGTAGGGGCTTCAGAGCACAAACCTCTTCTGAATAAATACACCAAAATGACCACACAGAATAATCGGAATTGCTCGAGAGCATTCTCCACTACCGACATCGCTAACCAAGCTGTAAAAAATGTTTTCGAACTTTTATCCGAAGGAGAGACCAAGTTATGTAATCAACGCGCAGTGAAGGACATTGTCCTGGTATTAGGTAACACAGGTGCGGGTAAATCTGTATTTACTCGAACAATAGCTGGGTATGATACAACTCTAAAGTCGATTGCAGAAAATTTATACTTCACGATCGAGAATCCTTACGACGAGAACGGTGGTAAGTCCTTCGTAACATCAAGTACGATATTTCCAGATCAAGTACAAGACAACAACACAGGCATCGTGTATTACGACTTCCCAGGCTTCCAGGATACTAGAGGAATGGCTCATGATATAACTACGACATATTTCATCAAAAAAATCGTCGATAGCGCTGAACGAGTCAAATTGTTGCTTTTGGTTAATTATACTTCATTCACTAACGCAGGAACAAGAGATGACTTTACAACTCTACTATCGCATATTATAAAATTTGTTGGAAACGTTGAAAAATACCAAGGCGGATTGGCACTTATTGCGACTAAAGTTCTACTTCCTTCACAATCAGACGATGAGATCATTTCGTTCGTAGCCAAATTCATTGAAACGGTAAAACAAAACTTGGAACAACAAGTAGACAACCCTAAGGCGTTAAATATGATAAAACTTCTGAACATCTTATTGAAACAAGATGGCAATATGTATTCTAAAATTGCAATTTTCAGATCACCAGATCAGGCGGGATACTTAAGTCATATTCCAAAACTACAGGAAAATATTGCGTATCTTAAAACCAAGCTGGCAAATCTGAAATTTGTAGAAAAAACAAATGAGGATTTTGGTTATACTATACCCAAACAATCACTGATCGATGTTGATAAGATAATTAAAGAAATCGCTCGCAGTTTTACGACAACTGTCCAAGATATGGGTAAAGAAATACAACGATATCTGTCTGCTGAACAAGATCAATTTAAAGATGTCTCCAAACTATACAATCTTACAAGTGTCAGATACGATGAACTAAAGAAGATCAAAGAGAGAGCAAATAATCAAGAGGAATTTGAAACATGTACACTGGAAATAGTCAACGGAGCTGCTTCAATGAATATAAATTTATCAATACACCAAGATATGTTGAAGAAGTTGGTCAGTTATTCATCATTCTTGCACGAAGTGAGCGATCACGAAGTACAAAATCAATTCAAATGCGCAGATGGTATGCAAGATGTCGTCGAGCATTCGAATTGGTCGAAAAAATGGTACCTTTTTTTGAATAAATTATACGAAAGATTATCGGATTACGAAATACAAAAAAATACTCGACAAAATCCATGCACCGCGTTGGCTGAAAACGTAGTTAAAGCGATTGAAACTGAAAAAAATTCGCAATACAATCTCGATCCGCTAAGTTTAAAAAAATGTTATCCGGATTACGAATCTATGTTTGAAAACAGCCGAAATGTGACAGTTGATAAATCGAAACTCATTTATTTAAAAACCGTGTTGAATTTAGGATTGCAGAACATTTTATCTTACTCTTGCGATTCGAACAAACTGGTGATAAAGGGGACGTATGTTAAACTCGGAGATGTGCCAGATATTCAAAACAGAGAATGCAAAGTACGACCAAAATTCATAGAGATTTTTGCCTCGAATAAGGTATTCATCGACTCAGATTTAGATAAGACAGGAGAAGAAGTGCAACTTTCTGTTGTAGCTCCCGCGTGGTATATTCAAGGTTCGCATACAATTAAACTAGATGGTAAGCCTGGAGAGGCTCACTATCCAGCAAAAGCATACGATGGAGTAAATCGGGGAGACAGTGGCAAAGATGGTTTGCCCGGATTACCTGGAGGACCCGCAGGGAATTTTATAGGAATAGGTGAAACTTTCAAAAATCTGCAAGAGCTCACTGTTTCTGTCAGGGGTGGCGATGGTGGACCAGGACAAAATGGTGGTAATGGTAAATATGGACAAGATGGTAATAATGCGTACAATGATGTTCATTTAAAGAAGGATACTTTAGACGAAATCGTCGATATGGCTTGGATAAACTCAGTAGGTACCGCAGTATCTGGTAATTACACGATTCTGAAGGCTAGTAGTAGTATTTCAGGTCATGATGTAATTCTTGCTGGTCAGCCAGGAGGAGAAGGAGGATCTGGTGGCCATGGCGGAATGGGAGGTCTTGGTGGAAATTCGGGCGAAATTATTTTCAGCTCTTTGTCATCGTCAGATACAAACCGTATTAATAAGGTTACAGGAGTGGGAAATAAAGGTTCAGATGGTACAGGTGGTAAAGGGGCTGATGGAGGAAAACATGGGAACAATATGAAAGTATTCATGCCGGCATTACTCAGCGTTGTGAGATCGACTGAAACAACAGTAATCTATATCACGGAACATGCAGCAGACGGTGGTGATGGTATCGATGGTTATAACGACTTCCACAGAGAACATCCGGAACAAAGTGAAAAAATATTGAATCCAGGGGTCGTAATAAACGCATACAAAAATTACATCAGGGAAACCACGAATAAAAGCGTGAGCGAATTCTACTCATCAGAATTTCTTCGAAAGCTTGAAACCATTCAGAATATGTTACATCGACGCAGAAGACGTCGTTATGCTGATTCTACAAATGAAACATTCAATGTTGATCATCATGAAGAAAGCGATATCAAAAATTTAAGCTTGTCGAGCAACATCACACCTGAGAATAAAACTGAAAATAGCCTCCTTTCAAAAGATCCAGACATGAATAAAACCAGCTCAGTCGCGAATGATTCTAATTTTGCAAAAAGCACCGGTGTCAGAATCAATTCACCTATCAACTTCGCTATCAATTTTTTTAGTAATTTCTTCAGTCAACTGGAAATCTTCACACCTACTAACTTAATGACTTTGGGGTTGGTTAAAGGTGGAATCGAATACATGTTCAGAGAATCAACCTCTTCAGATTACAGTACAGCTGAAAGTACGAGTAATACCAATCATCCGTTAGCACCAGGAAATTTCAACATCAATGAATCACTGACGTTGGCTGATTTTGCCATTCGATGTATCACAAAACAGAAATTTTACAATAGCGGAGCGACAGCGATTGGTTTTTCTGAAATAAAAGCCTTTGTTCTAAGTATTGTTACAGAATTTGAAGAAATACTCAGCGATATGTCGGTAAAATATAATTTACCTCCAGGATCTTTGGAATTCGATCCTGTGACATTGATGTCTGAACTTGAAAAAGAAATGATCAATCAAAATTATGAAAAAGTGGTACCAGTATTATACCGATCTATTGAGGGTAACCCTCATTTGGATGGTTCTCAATTTCGTACTCACATACTGCGCGATCTTGACAAAGCAATGGAAATGCAAAAAAATAATATAATTTCAAGTAATACCGTTCAATAAAATGAAACCACATCAGGAGTAAAATGACTTCATTTTTAAACTAGAAAAATATTTTTTTCAAGAGTTTGGAAATTTAATTTAGCCTACACGAGTTTATTCACTATTTACGCACGTTCAAATCTACAGTTCACTTTATCAAAATATTAAATATATTTATAATGTTAAAGAAATATGAAAAAATAATTCATTGTATAATATTATCAGTTGAATTAAGAATATAAAATTTATTAACGAAATAAAATGATGAATTGATTATTGATTCATTTGTATCAATGCAAAAAATACTTTTTGCTACAACCGGGTACAAATAAATAATATCTAATAAATAAAAAAAAAAAAAAAAAAAAAAACGTAAGAGCTCAATTTTTGACTGCTTCAAAAAGTTTCTTAATCAGACAATTATAGGTCTTGTACTACAGGGATCTGGAGGGCATGTCACTTTATCACTGATCCAGTAAAAGCATGCGATGAGATGATGAGAATTAGGAGAAATATTACACATTAGATGATTCATTTCATTGATGGAATTTTGATGTAATTGGAAATCATTAAATCAATCCACATTCCAATTCAATGAACTATAATTCTATCAAGGAAGGTGTTCAATCTGTGTTTGGAGGATTGACAACATTCAAAAATACCTTTTCCAGTAGTAACAGCAAAACATGACAAACAAAATGAGATATTGAAAAGAAAACAAAAAAAAGAAGAGATTATTCAACGGTTTCTGCAAATTATGCACTCACATTGTATAATACTTAAATCAACTCCAAAATACATTTCTGGTCCAGAACATATCAAACTACATTATGACGACAACACTTTCAACATAACACAATTTCTCTGTTCAATATTAATTATAGATCGATTGAAAGTTGAATAAAAATATCAGTATAATATTATACTCGTAGGTAATATCACCATAGATAACTAATTAGGTATCTAACAAGTTTGTAAGCATTCGACGTACATAAAAGTTCAAGAGAAAAACATGTTTAGATAATCACTCAGAATAAAAACTATCAAACAGAATGCTTCACTCACCATTTTATGATTCGTGCATCGATCAACCGTCGTCGCTGATTTTAACTTCGCAAATGTAATCAATCAAAAACATCAATATTCAAATAATATTATGCGGTACTGAATTCTACGCCAATTCGCCAAACAAGCTGCTGTAGAATGCTTCTTGAAGTCGATAGTACGTTCTTACAATTCGAATCACTCCATTTGTTGCTTCTGGAACATGAACAATCACAACGAATACATAGATATATTATTATCATATTAATTTACCGAATGAAAATAATTTACTTAATTAAAAAAACAATCTATCCACTAGCTACTACATAACGAAAGTATTTTAGTACCCAATTGCAAAACACAAATTTTCGACGGTATTGACAATGACGGTATGTTCCAAAAGTTCCAACATAGTTTCAACAATGAAAACCACACACATTGTATTGAATTTCAAAGATCAGCATCGATTAACCTCAATCAGCAAATAATATCCCTACGTAGTTAAGATGAATACCTAATTATCATTCCACTGAACCTGATCAAATAATCAAATATCCATTATTTCATCGTTTTCGCACATGGAAGCTGTGAACTGTGAAGTGATGCGCAGATTTGAGTCGACAGCAAAGGGAATTTCTACGAATTACATACCAGTGTTTGTCAATTCGTCCATAATTGCAAAAACAAACGGTGACATTCATGTTCTAATTATCGATTAACTTCACTACACGAGATTAAATACTCAAGATAGAATAATAATTCATTATAAAACACGTCAAGTCGCGAATACATAATTATTTTCATATCTTCTTCAGTTCACTGACACTGACACAGTAACACTCCGTCGCCATCACTTGACCTTGAGAGTTGATGTTGAATGATGAATTGATGAATCATTTGCTGATCAGCTGATGTCGTTCGTAGATATTTGCAGCGTTGCCATCTCTCTCTCTGAATGAAAAGCTACTTTTGTCAAAAATCAATAAAGTAAAAATACTTTATGTAAAAAAAAAAAGTCTCGTGTTTTAACTTTTAACCGAAAACTTGGAAAAAAATCTCCCATTTTCAACACAGATTGCGAAAAAGTAATTTCCTGCCGATTATTGCAGAAAAATCTTGTTTCTGCTAAAATTGTCAAAATTTTCGGCTTTTTGTAAAAAGTTCCAAGGCCCACTTTTTTCTAAAAATTGTTCAAAGATCTGCATTTTGCCAAAAATTATCAAAAAGTTCGTCTTTTTAGTTGTTTTTTTCACTTGAAATAACCAAAAATTGCAAAAAAGAAGTGCAAAAAAATTCTCACGTGTCGAAAAAAAGTCATTACTTTGACAATAATTCCCAAAATTTCTACATTTTGCTTTTTAAAAAAAGTCTAGCAATTAAAAGTACAATGTTTTTGCCAATAAAAATATGCTTTTTGCCAAAATTGTCATTCTTGCTTATCGCCAACATTTTCCCATCTTTTTATACGTTTTTACTCGTAAGTACCATTATTAAATCTATGAACAGTTGATTCAATAAATCATCTTTTTTTAATTCATCGTTTATTGGAATAATTCAGTTAATAGAATAGCAACCACTCAGTCCCAACCCGATCACATTAAACAGCGGCTACTGTAATATGTAATACATTGTAATATGACCAGAATAAATTTCATTTGGCAAAATTACTAAGTTCCCTTCATTCAGTCCATGATAATCATTCAAATAGAAGTTGAGAGCTAATTGTAAGATACGTATTCCTTCGATTTTTTTCATCCTTCAGACATGCTGAATTTGCTGACAACTAACCATCGCCTTCGATAGTTCATAATTCACATAAAAATTATCTATTTTCAAGTCTATACTCTGATAGATAGATGTACAGAATAAGTTCACGTAGTCGTATTCGTATCTTGAATGCATTCGAAGCAAGTTTTTGATAATAACAAACTTTCTCCTCAAAAAAATATAGAAATGAGCAACGTGTTCGAAATAATGATATTTAAATAAAAAATGATGAGTTTATTCAAGTAAAAAAAAAAAAAAACAATGAAAATCAAAGCTCACTAAATTATATCAATCTTTATCAAAAATACAAAATTAAAAAAAACTGGAGTATAAACATGAATATTTTAAATAATAATCTCCTTAGAAAAATATTAACATGAGCAACGTGATCAAAATAAGAACTTTGAATAAAACATGATGATTTTATTTACGTAAGAAAAAATAATGAAAATCGACGCTTACTAAATTATATCGACCTTCTTAGAATAATGTACAAAATTTTAAAAAAACACTGGAGTATAAAAATGAATATTTTACATACACGTAATACTAGATAAAATATGTACATCACATTTCGAGTAGGAAACAATTTGAGGATTTAAAAATAGGTTTCAATTTATTTAAATGATCGAAATATTATTTCCGAATGAAAAACTTGATTTTATTTACGTGAGAAAAAATATATGAAAAAAAAAACAAAACCTAAAAATAAAAACTGGATTATAAAAATGAATATTTTTAAATAATAGTCGAGTACTTATAAGATAATCTAAACATCAGATTTCAAGTAGGAAACAATTCGATGATCAGAGAAAAAGATTCAACTGGGTAGTTAAGTAGGTGTAAAAAGAATTACAATACCTATTTACAATTACAATACGAAAAAAAAACAATCAAAAACTTCAAAAAGATGTCAACTAATTTCATAATTAAGTATGTACCTACATAGATACTTTCGAGACCACGTACGAGTGCCTCAACTAACAAAATATCACGTTATGCATCACATGAGACAAAATTTTAAATTGTTGAGATTCATTTTCGTAATGAGAAATTTCACCATTTTACATAAATTCTGAGGTGAATTATTAGTATCTCATCTTACTTATGAGAACAAGTATGCATCTATGCAACATGAGCAAGTACAGAAACAATTCTTAATATTATTCTATAAAAATTCTGCAGACCTTTCGAATTTCAAATAACATAAGAAACGAGGAAAAAGTTGATTCGATTTTTCTATAGGATGAAGCTCATTCGCCAAAATTCACGAAACAATTTTTGCGTAAGATAAAAAATTTTCAAAATTGAAAAATAAAAACAGAAAAAAACAAATACAAATAAGTAGTACCTACGATAAATTCTTTATCAATTTTTCATTTTTTCTTCTCTTACATTGAACAGAATTTTTTCTCAATTTTTTTTCAAGGTTTCATCCTAACAGATTTAGTATTTTTCAATAAATTGAGATTTTTTTTCAATTTTTCAACTAGTTTGAAGTTTGAATCCAACAAATTTAGCTTTTTTCACCAGAAAGAATTCTTTTTATTTTTTGTAGCCAAATTAATTTTTTTCTTTCTGAATTTTTAATTTGAGATTCACATAACTTTAACCACGTCATATTTGCATGATTACGAACAATTTATTTTTTTATCCTGAACCTTCAGATTTATAAAAAAAATTCCCTCAGTGCATTCAGGTAGGTTTCTTTTTCAAAGGTGTTTGGTGATTTGATGTTGAACTTTGAAGTTTTGAGTATACTGCTAGGTGCTGAAAAGTAACAGCTTCGTGAGAACCTCGAAACTGAAGAGGATGAGCGAAAATGAATTTTCATAAAACAAAAAGAAAATAATAGTTTCGAAAAATTTCGACCCATATGATATGACAAAATATTTTGAAAAACGACGAGCACGTGTTGTAAAAGTAGATTTAAGATCTGAAACAAGAAATAAATGTTATAATTCAAATTCGTAAATGAAAAAATTTCAAAATCTCATCACACTCCTTCGAAATAAAAAATAAATCCCCTGCAATTTTTTTTCAACCGCCTACAAATTGCTTTTAGAGACAAGAAAATATATTTTCAGCACGCCTGATAAAATCACTAATAATTTTCAGAACTTAGTAATACTCAAATTGAATCATTCAACATCCGATCAACCAAACATCCAACATAAATATTTCGATAAGTAGGTATGATTCGATATTCAACAAATTTAATTAGCGAACCCCAACTCCACTCCCTAAATAAACGATAAAAAAATTTTCAAAACAAATCAATTTTTCTTCAACATCTTCAGCAACTCGTTAGCGATAATTTTGTGTTTATTGACGATAGCAACTTGCATTAATCCACGATTCTGAGCATTACGAGTATTCGTCACAGCTGAAAAATCATCGGGTTGCAATGCTTTAAGTTTGTTTATAATCTCAACGCTGCCTTTTTTCGCTCCTTCAAACATTTCTTCGATTAATTTCAGAAGTTTGACGATTTTCTCATCAGTCGAAAGATCGATCGGTGTTTTACCTTCTTTATTCTTCGCGTCGTAAATAGCACCGTGTTTCAATAAACATTTAGCGATCTCTACGAAACCACTTTTAGCTGCAACGTGGAGCGACGTAGCACCGGCGGATGTAGTTTTGGCGTTAATGAACTCGTTCAATTGATCACGTTCGACTTGTTTTAATAAAATCTCGACGATTTCTTTATGACCTTTAGAAGCAGCCATATGTAAAGGTGTGTTACCTTTGTTAGTGGTGGCAGTAACATCGGCTTCATTTCTCAGCAGCACATTCACGACTTCAACGTGACCACCGCTGACAGCGAAATGTAGAGGAGTCCTCCCTTCGATATCTTTATCGCTGACATCGGCTCCGTCTTGCAGTAAACGTTCGACAGTTCGTAGATCTCCCTTACTAGCAGCTACGTTAATATCAGTCTGCAAATACATCAACATTTCCGACGCGTTGCTGCCTTCGTACTTGAATGCGAGATTAATAAGCTCAATTTTTTGCAAAATTTTCAAAATAGTCGGATGATTCGGACCTAATACGTGTTGAAATTGATCCAAGCATTCTTTGAATACTTTAAAAGCGCTGATTCTTTTACCTTGAGCGAGAAGAGCATGCCCCAGCATATTCTGAGTATTGAAAATTTCCGGATGGTTAGGTGGCAACGATTTTTTCTGATAATCCAACACTTCCCGGTACATTTTCAAAGATTCTTCGTATTTTTTCTGCTGGCATAGGGTGGCAGCCATGCATTGTAACGTTCTCAACGTATCCGCGTTATGCATACCTAAAATCGATTTCTTCTTCTCGAAAACCTCTTCGTAGATTTTCAGACTTTCTTCGTATTTACCAAGTTTGTCGAGAATTACCGCGATATTATTACGAATGCTTATAGTATTCAAGCTATGTTCACCGTATTTTTTCCTTCTGCTTTCGTAAACTGATTTATAGATATCTAAGGCTTCTTCGTTCCTATCCATTCTTTCCAATACACCAGCCATCTGTCCTCGAGTTGTCTCAGTATCGGTATGGTTGAAGCCGAGCAGTTCTTCTTGCTTTGGAAGAACTTCTTGAAAAATATCATAAGCTTGTTGAATCTTTTCTTGTTTGAATAAAACCCAGGCGAGGAAACTTCTGGTATCCATAGTAGACTGATGGTTCCAACCCAACAAATCTTTTTGTTTGGCCAGGACTTCTTCGAGTATATCCAGAGCACCTTGGTAGTTGCCTTGTTTGTATAATGCCTGGGCTAGATTCTTACGAACATCCAACGTGCCCGGATTATCCGATCCTAGGACGCGTTCTCTTTTTTCGTATAAATTTTCGAGAAGAGCGTGGCCTTCTTCTAGAAATCCACCGCCCAAGAGTGCAGAAGCGACATCAATGCCACCAGATACATCGCCTATTTGCACCTCTTTCAGTTTGTTGGCTAGTGAAGGCGGCGCAGCAGCGATCAGCGATTTGTTTTCCCTGTTACGAGCATTCATCACAGCTTTCAACGTTTCGGTGTCTTTTACTCTATTGAGATCATCGATAATTCGGCAATCGACACTTTTGATCTTTTCAAACGAGTCTTCGATTAGTTTGAACAAGTTGACGATATTTTTATCTGTGGTAAAATTCGCAGGTGTTTTACCATTATTCGACGCAGCGTTGTAAATAGCTCCATGAAGCAGCAGAATTTTGACACATTTCAGGTGCGAGAATTTGGCAGCGTAATGTAAAGGAGTAAATCCTTGACTGCAGACCGCATTAGTATTGGCTTTATGCTGAATTAAAATACCGACGATCTTATCGCATCCTTTCCAGGCAGCGTAATGAAGCGGAGTAGTCTCTGTATCGGTATTTTTAGCATTTACGAACGCTCCGGATTTGATGAAATTCTCAACACCAGATGGGCAGTTACTTTTCACAGCTTCGAATAATTTTTCAGTTGATAGCAGCGCGTTGACAACATTCTTACTGCGAGTCGATTTCGTTTCGGCGGATTTATTATCGAACATATCCCAAGGTCTTCTGGAATGATTATCAACTGAGTTGTACGCTGCGCCATTTTCTACCAGAACTTTAGCTACGTCCACAAGACCGAGGCCAGCAGCAAAATGCATCGGAGTTAAACCATGTACACTTCTGGCATTCACGTTGGCACCAAATCCGATCAAGTATTTGACAACCTCTAAGTGATCTTTCATCACTGCAAAATGCAGCGATGTGAAATCACTCGCTCCGGTCTCATCAACAAGTAATCCTTTGCTGATGAAAAACTCGACCATATTTTTATGGCCTCTTTTGGCAGCAAAATGTATAGGTTTTGAACCTCTATCATCTGTAGCGTGGATGTCAGATCCTTTACTCACGAGATATTTTACCATCTCCAAGCTGGATTCTGGCATAGCGAGTAGTAGCAATGTCATATTACTGCCACCTTTAGCGTTCACATCGACTTTTTCATGCTGTAGGAACATTTCAACGATTCGCAATTGACTACAAATCACAGCGATTTCCAACGGTGTTCTATCCCAGCCATTTTTGATATAGGTCTTTGCTCCATTTTTTAGCAGAAGAGCAACCATACTCTCATGACCGTGTCCAGCAGCCCGATGCAACGGAGTTCCATGCTTGTTGACGGCATTGATGTTTGCTTTGTTGGCGATTAGAACTTCGGCCACTTGATCGGTACCTTCTTGAGCTGCGATATACAGAGGTGATATATTCTCGATGTTCACAGCATTCACATCGGCTCCTTTATTTACCAAAGCAACCGCAATTTCTTTGATGCCTCTTTTGGCAGCCGGATGTAAGATACTATGGCCCTCGTCATCAACTTTAATATTGACACGAGCTCCATTTTGCAGCAGGATCTCGACGATTTCTCTATGACCATAAAATACAGCATATAATAATGGACGACCTCTATTTACATTCACATCCGCACCATGGGACACCAGAACTCTGACAATATCTTTTTGATTATAGCTCGCAGCCCGAATCAGAAGCGGTTCACCATCTATACTTTTGGTGTTGATATTAGCTCCATTTGCCAACAGCATCTCGACAATTTCGGCGTGACCGGCGTCTGCAGCTAAAGCTAACGTGCTGGCTGTAATAAAACATCCAGGTTTTCCTTCATCTGGTTGCACAGCAGTAGCGTGAATATCGGCGTTGTTTTTAATCAGAAGATCGACGATATCTTTGAAACCATGTTGGGCAGCTGCATGCAACGGAGTTATACGGAGGTTATTTTTGCAATTCACGTCAACTTTGTGTTTCAATAGGACAGCAACGGCATCTGTATTGCCACATGCAGCAGCTATGTGTAAAGCTGTCATACCGTCGGTCGTTTTCACGTTCATCTTTGCTTTATTTCTCAGGAGAAGTTCGATCACTTCGACATTACCATTTTGAGCAGCAGGAAGTAACGGTGTACCACCATTCGCTGCTGGACTATTGACATTGGCGTTGTTTTTGATGAGAACATCAACGATATCTACATGTCCTCTCAACGCAGCCTTGTGTAGAAATGTTAAACCATCGTCAGATTTGGCATTCACGTCTGCTTTATTGGCAATAAGAATCTCGACTATGTTTTTATGACCAGCATATATGGCATAATGCATAGGAGTAGACATATTTTTTTCTCTAGCATCAACATTAGCACCATGTTTGATGAGATAAGTGACGATTTCTGAGTACCCATGTTCTGCTGCAAGGTGTAGCGGAGTCAAACCAACTGAAGTGGATACATTTGGGTTAGCTTTGTACGTCATTAAAACTTTGATAACTTCTAGGTGACCTTCTTTTGTGGCATGGTGTAACGGCGTATTAAGGAAAGTTTTACACGCGATGTTCAGATCGGCTCCATTTGTCAAAAGAACTTCAACAACTTCTTTATGGCCATTTACAGCAGCCATGTGTAACGGCGCAGACCCATTCAGTACTCTAGTGTTGACTTGTGATCCTTTGAGAATCAACAATTTGACTACCTCCAGATGACCATTTCGAGCAGCTTCGAATAAAGGAATCTCATTACTGTCGTGTTTGGCATTGACGTTGGCTCCTTTCTGCAGTAAATACTCGACAACTTCGAGACTACCGTTACGTGCAGCTATGTGCAACAACGTGTAACCGCCCAAAATCTGTTTGTAATCAGGATGGGGTTCTTTTTTCAGTAGAATTTGGACGACATCGATATGATTATACTGGGTAGCATAATGCAAAGGTGAATGACTGTGCCTATCTTTGCAATTGGTATCAGCGTTGAACTTCAGTAAAACATTGACCACATCTTTGTGACCATTTTTAGCTGCCATATGCAATGGTGTTCTATTATTCTTATCTCGATCGTCGACTGGTACGTGGACTTCAGCGAGCAAAAACTCCGCAATATGTTTTTGGCCACGAGCAGCAGCGATATGAAGAGGGCTCTGACCATCGGTGTTTTTCACTTCGGCACTCAGATCGGAATTCTGATTGAGGATGAATCTCATCGCTTCGAGACTGGGTCCGGCGGCGGCATAATGTAACGCTGTCCACGAATCAATATTTCTGCCATTGATATCGGCGCCATTTTGAAGATACTTCTTGAAATCTTCTACATCACCTCGTTCCAACGCAGTGAACATCTTTTTTTGATTGATGATTGAGAAGAGGCTTTGATCATACCGGTCTTTCAACTTGGACGGATCATCTCTGATCAATTTTCCAACTTTCCTCTTGCTACAAACGACGTTTTCTGAGATGAGTTTTTCAGCGTTCAAAATAAGCGCGTTGGATGGATCGGATAGCAGCACATCGAGTAAAACATTACCATGAGCGAGATGATTACGTAAACATTTTCCGGTCAATAGAGGGGAATTATCGTCTAGAAACAGCAGATTGTTTTCAAGATGCCTCTCAGATCTTCCTAGGATCGACATAATATCCAAAACCAGCATCTCAACAACAGCTTGGAACTTTTTATTGTTCTTGAAAGAAGGTAGTTTCTGCATCAATGCGCTGCTGGATAAGTTATTTTTTAAAACATTCTGCAATTCGGATAACTTTGAAACGAGCTGTTTCTCGAATTCTTCTTCGGTCATGTTGTCCGGGTTCTTCTGTCTAGAAACAGGCAAAAAAGAACTTTTATTGCACAACTTTTCTCTTAATTTTTCCATCGATTTAATGTCGGTTAATCTGTAATCGGCAATGTAAAACAGTTCTCTTTGAATACGTCTCACACTATCCAGATCATCTCCTTCCATTCTGGAGCAGGCGCTATGCAAAATATCATAAGACAAGTTGATGATCTCTTTCAGGCTGCCAGATTCCATAGGAGGAACTAAGGCTTTTAATGCTTCTTTGGAAGCATGTTTGATTGACTTGATATAATTAGCATCGAGATCATTTTCATTCAAAAATTCACTCGTCACTCTAAATACATTAAATACAGTTTTATAATCAGCTCTGATATTATTCGATTGATTCTCAGCAAGCTTCATTTTAACGTTGATTTTATCAAACAGCTCCTCCTCATGTGCTGTTTTCATAGGAATAGCATCGTTCAACTCCTGGATACGTTTCTCAAGGTTCTCGAGTTCTGTCATTTTGAACTCATCAGTATTGGATTCGTCTACTTCGACGTATCTCAATACTTCTGCGATGCTTTCGACCACATCTAGATGATTGCTATCGATAATTCTGTTCAACAAAGCTTCGATCATTTTAATCTTATTATTATACAGAATTTCAGTGATCACATCGCAGATCCTTTTTGCATCATTTTGAACACCGATGAAGAAGCCAACGTCTAGATTTTCTTCGATTTCCGTTCTCTTGAGAAGTGAAGACGAATGAGACAGCGAATTACGTAAATCGATGATCACTTTTTGAGTAATTTCAGATAAAGATGATAAAATACGTTCAGCCGTGGAATTTGACAGCTTCGGGGACTCGAGAGTGTTCTTCAGGTACTCGCCGATGACTTGCAAAGCTCGAGTGATGATTAGTTGGCCTTCTCGTTCTTTGGGATCAGCACACAAAGCCAAGTTCAAGTAACCGCCGATGGTCTCGAGCGAATGAATATCTCGTATTTGTTGATAATCGTCAAACAACTCTTTGAATTCGGGGTTATTCTTGACAATCTCGACTACAACTTGATCTCGTTTCAAATTCCGGGATTCGGCGAGGGTCCAGTAGTCGGGTCGGTCTACAATGACAGCTTTATCGTATTCGAGTTTCTTGGCAAAACTATCCAAATAATCGAGCATTTTAGTTTTAGTTAATATAGCGCGATAGAAAAGATTAATCTCCTGCTGTTTCATATAAGAAGAAACGAAACTAACTAGACAAAATTCAATCTCCTCCCAAGGTAATCGATCATAGGTCAATTTCAATTGACGTTTAAGAACGTGAATATTTTGAGCGATAAATCTAGCAACGAATAAAAATTTCTCGTCAACTTTTTCCCCATTCAAATACTCTGACTTGAGCAAATCTATATTATCGAGAACTAAATCGATTCGTTCTTTGATATTACTAAGAACGTCTTTAGCACTGGGCCGAACCTGACCTGACGAATTAGAAAAGAAACGAAGACTCAACAACTTGTTCTCAACGAAAATCTCCACCTCCTCGGACAACGTTACATTTTTCAACTTTAGCTCTTCGTAAGCTCTAGCAAGAACCTCATCTAACTCGTCCGAACGTTTAGCGAAATAGTCACCTGGCCATTTACTAATTAGAATATCGACTAGTTGAGCATTACCAGAACGTACAGCGTAATAAAACGCATCGTGACCGGAGTCGTCTTTTTCGTAAGGCGATACAGTATGATTATCGTCGACATTGATAGATAAACTATCGAAGACCTTTCTACTACCGAAAATATACACGAGAATATCAACCTGGTTATGTTTACAAGCTGAGATAACTAAATTAGGTAAATTCTCTGTATCGTTAGAATAAGTCTTCAACGTTGTTCGACCTTCAACGTCACCGATATAATCAACCACCTTTGCGAGGCGTTTGAAATTGGTAATATTACCTTCCAAAACAGATTTCTCCAGTTCCGATAAAAGGAGCAGATAAAGTTCTTTAGATTTCGCTTTATCTAGAAACGACTTTTTATAAGCTTCGATGAAATCGTCCATTGATGCGAATGACTGCGATAGAAATCGTCGAGCTTCTTCATGGGAACTGGTTTTTTCTTCGGGCACAGGCATGATGATAGCGTTTTCTGAAATAAACGAGAAATATTAATATTACCGTAAATTTGTTGATTATACACAGTAATGGAGGGGGGGGGGGGGGGGGTTCGAAGCTAGAGACCGGATATCTTATTGTAAAGTTTCATTTCTCGAGATGAGAAAATAAATTCCGTTTTTTTTTCATCTTCTCCAAGTTCAAAAAACTCATTCCTTCATTGCCATTGCGAAAATTTTCAAAAATCGAAAGAATCCAATATCCGAAAATTTACCATTTCTGTGCCAGATGTCCTCTGAATAAGCCTCCTTTCAAGAAAATAAATTGAACTCTGTAAAATTTACGGTCTGAATTTTTTAAAACAATGATCTTAACACAAAAAAAACTCGCCAATAATCCTTCAAACAACGTAGGTCTTTTTGTATAAACTCCTCTCAAATTGAAAAAAAAAACAAAAAATATAAAAATTACAGCCTGTAAACATTTTTTGAAAATTCTCTATTTCTGGTTGGATTTTTTAAAAAATAAAACTTTCAAGAACGCATTTTCCTTGTCCCCTTCTCCGAAAAAATGTAATCCCACAGAGGCCCCAAAGCAAAGCTGAACAAAAAACAAGAAAATAAAATTCGCGAATTAAAAAAAATCCATCTCTGTTAAAATTCTTCCAAACACCTCGTTTTCATAAAAAAAAAAAAAAAATCTGTCCCCCAAACCATGTTGGCTCCTTTAAATACAAAGGCCATCAAAGTTGAAAAAAATCGACACACTTCAATAAAATCGGTTAATTTTTCCTAAACTTCAATCTCGGCGTCAAAATTTGGAAAAAAAATTAACTAAAAAGTGACCAAACCTGAGTTAAACATTTTAAATGTACAGGAAAATGAACAAAAAATAACCAAGACATTCGCAACTTTTTTAGCAAAAAAAAAGCGAGACTATTTGGTAATTTTTGGCATCAAAATGAGAATGCGAAACTTTTGTACAATTTTTGGAAAAAAATGAGATTTATTTGGAATTTTTTGCCATTTTGCCAAAAAAGCAAACGATTTTGAAACGTGAGAATTTTTTGAAAATTTTTGGCATTAAAGCAAGATCTGACAACTTTGACAAAACGCAAGACCTTTTGGGAATTCTTGACAAAAAAAGATACTTTTCATCAATTTCTAGCAAAAAGCGATTCATTTAAACAATTTTTGGAACAAGATGGATTTTTTTTTGCAAAAAAAAAAAAACAATTTTTGCCCCATTTTACCACAAAGCAAAAAATTTTGTTAATTTTGAAAACGCGAAAGTTTTTCGAAAATTTTAAATAAGAAGCAAATTTTGGACAAAATTAGCAAAAAAAATATGGCTTTTTGTCAATGGAAGTGAAATTTATTGGAATTGAAAAAAAATTACCCATTTTGTTAAGAAGCAAGAAATTTTGTCAATTTTAGAAAACTAGAGAACTTTTTACTCGAGACAATTTTCTGAAGAAGTAAGACTGAAATTTTTGGAGGAAAAAGTTGAATTTTTTTAAAATATTGTTCAAAGCGCGAGTTTTTGTTAACTTTTTGAAAAAAAAAAATAAAAAAATAAGATTTCAACAATTTTAGCGAAATGCGCAACTTTTTGACAATTATTGGCAAAAATGACACTTTGTAATTTTTCTAAAAAACTAGACTCTTGGACAATTTTTGATCTTTTACAGAGAAAGGACACTTTTTAGCCATTTTGCTGAGAAGCAAAACCTTCTAAGTCGTTCTTGAAATAGCGAAAATGTTTGACAATTCAGCACAAAGCGAAACTTTTTGGCAAATATTGAAGAAAATTAAAAATTATACTTTTCCTTAATTATTTGATGATTTCTGGTGAAAAATCAATAATTTAGGGTAATTTTGAGGGGAGAGGGGGGGGGGTCAAGATTTTTTGAAATTTTTACCAAAAAAGTGACAGTTGAAGGAATTTTGGAAACTATAAATATTCATAATTGGAGGGGGGGGGTTGGCTGTCAAAATTAGGCTTACTCTGATGAAAATCGACCAAATACAAAAATCAGAATGAAAAAAAGCAGAATTTTAATTTTTTTGGATTTGTCTAATTTTGGAAAACTAGTGAATGGGGGAGGGGGAATTTCAGGTACAGTGGTTGCCGCTTATTATCATTGCGGTTATTAGAATAATTCGCTTAATAGAATGGAAAGTCGTTGGAACGGAACGGTTGTATCTTTTTACATTGAATGATTTTCGCTTTATGCGATAATCGAAGGTGAATAAATCCGGTTAATGGAATGGAAAATTTTTCAAAAAGCAACAAAAATCAATGAAATAGGCATATTTTTTGTCAACAAAAGAACCAAACAAACAAAAAGTCTCGTTTTTAACCAAATAATTTTAAAAAATCTCACATTTTCAACAAAAATTGCAAAAAAATCTTGCTTTTTGGTAAAATTTGTTCAAAAGTCTTGCATCATCAGAGTGTGAGGTGATGAGAGTTTTTACCAGTAGGTTGAATGATTATCATTGCCAAAAGTTGCAAAAAAAAAGTGTTGTTCTTTTACCTAAAAAAATGCAAAAAATCTATCTTTTCGAAAAAACTTACAAAAAAGTGTCATTTCTTTGCCAATAATTCACTTAATTGCCACATTTTTGATTTTTGAATAAAATTCTCCCAATAGTTTTGCTAAAGATTTTCACTTTTTTTCAAAAATTATCAAAAGCCTCGTATATTTTTCAGAAATTGCCGAAAAGTACCATTTTTTTGCCAATAAAGTTCTGTTTTTTGCTAAAAATTGTCATTCTTGCTTTTCAACCAAAATTTCCCACCTTTTTATACGTTTTTAGGTACCATTATTAAATGTACAGCATACAAGTTTAATAAATCGTATTTTTTTGATTCTTCGTTTATTAGAATTATTCGCTTAATAGAATAGCAACCACTCCGTCCCAACCCGATTCTATTAAGCGGCAACTACTGTATTTTTATTTCATTTCATAAAAATCAACAACTTCCAGCATCGGAAAGTACCTACGCAAAAACAGGAACTATACCCTACCAGATATGTTGTAATTTTCAACACCTGTCGCTCAAAATTTGGAATCTTTGAGCGAAAAGAAACCAAATTGACAATCCCGAATAAAAAATACGAAATGTGATCGGTTTTTTCCGTAACGAAAACTCTCACCTCGCCAACCAAACCGTTTTCCAATTCCAAACTAATGAACTTGCTTCGGTGGCGCGTCTGGTCACCATAACAACCTCAATAATAACCATATTTTCATAATAAAAAAGTGCTACGAATTTCTGCGTAAAGAAATATGAATCTATTGACGAGAACAGGTCTGCTGCCAGCATTGCAATATACTCGCGAAGATCAACTCAAAGTATCTATAAATAATTTTAAAACCAGAAGACTATCGTCAAAATAAACACGGTTGGTTAATCACAAAACTGATTTTCTTTCGCAGGAATCGGAGCCGGAAATTCCAATATTTGAAAACATCGTATTACCGGCTCCTTTCGGATTCCGTCCATTCTCACAGTACTACAATCCTTATTCAAATGGCTGTTCGATACTTTGCAATCATCCAATCGATCAAGATACCAAAGAAACGATCAAAAAAGCTAAGGAAGTAAGCAATACAGCTAATTCATCACTAAGTATTTAAGCACCGATACGAAAATATGAAACAAATGACGCAGCAAATTTCCAAACCTCGAATAGCTCTCCTCATTTTCTCTTCAGAAATCGGTTTCGACAAATTCTTCGAATAATTCTCCCAACAACCAATCAAAATAAACAATCACTGACTTCGGTTTATCTACTTTTCTTTGCTACCCTAGTATAAATTCAACTCACGATCCTACGTAAGAAAAAACCAATTCACACGAAGTTTCCATCTCAAAACAATACCACTTACTTGACAAAACAATATAAATTTTCAAAGAATAACTTCTAAAATTGACCACAACTACAACAGAAATCACGAACCAACCTTCTAGCTTCTGTTCAACGTTAAATCAACTCAGAACCGTGTTAGAGAAAAATATGCAAGCAAAGCAAACTATCCAGACTAATCTAACACTTCAATAATTGAATATCAACGCCGTATTGCACGACACGTTTACTTACATCGATGGTTTAACAAGTAAAAACTGATTCCTTCCAGATACTCGAGCGCAAATGTATCACAATCGAAAAGAACAGCATTCCACTGGAGTACGATGTCGATGACGTCTTCGTGCCAGAAGTACTATTTCGCCGTTATACGGAAACTGATTCAAGACCGCAAACTCCTACACCGACGATCACAAGTCTAACTTCGAGGATATCTCTTCCACGTAGATGTATTACACCAGATCCGGTGACAACGGAGCCTGAAAAAATGCAACTAGTTCTAGACTTACGGCGAAGCTTAAGCCAAAATGCGATGAGCGCCAGTGTTAGAACATAATAGATTACCTTTTTCGAAACTTTGGTACATATAAATCACGTATAGAACGATTCCTTTTATCGTATTTCAGGATGGTCATGTATTGTCTGGAGTTTCTTTATCGACTCCTATGACATCGAAAGTATCACCGAATAAGGCTAACGGAAACGATCGACAGTTGTTTTTCCAGGATGCGATGAAGAGGAAACGTAAACCGGATATCGTTAAAGATGCAGCTAAACTACAACCAGTTTAGTTCTTCTTCACGTTAACGAACAGCCTTGACAGCTAAATTCGATCTGGAACTAAAACAAAAACGTTTTATTCACAGGTTATCAAACATGACTCCAGTGATTTACGTCAGAACGTGAAAGTACCGAAGCAAGAAGAAACATCTGCTCAAAAGAAGAAGAAAAAGAAATCAAAAGTCAAACATAGCAAACGAGATACGGATAAAGAATTCAAAGATTTAGTCGAGCCAAAAGAAACACAGGTGAACTGGTTTCGAAAATTATCCTTGTCAAACACACCATGTGTGTTACATAAATTACATACTGATTATTTCTAGCAATTATAACGTAATTTTCATCACTTACTTCTTCTATCGATCACAAATTCTATATACTCGAACACTGCGATGTATAATATTGTAAATTACATCCAAACTCGCATAAAATCACAAGAAATCATTACGATTCACGATCATTAATCATAAAATAACACTTCTTGAACGCCATGATTATCAAAAGTGTCAAAACAATTTCAGGCTTCAGGAATTCAACGAATCAACAAAGCAGTTGGAATTTTGGTGAGCTGTGATTGGCTCGTTGAATTACGTTCGGGAGTTTCCGACTTCATTCGGTATTTAAATGTTCTGATTTCAGAATAATTTCTGATTTTGATTTTTTAATTAATTATCATTGATTATCATGATTATTAAATTAAAATTATTATTCAATTTCCAATGAAAAATTTTCTCTGCTGAAGGGTAAAAAAAATTTCGAATAGATTTGAAATAAAATAACCAACGTGTGATGATAAACAAATTTTTTACAGCATTACAATTACAAAATACTCAATCGTGTTACATAATCTGTATTTTTTTCAATCACAATTTATTGCCACTAGGTATCAAGTTACGACGATTCAATGCAATTGGAAAATCAAGAGAACGATGAAATCACTCCATCGAAAGAAGACGACAGTAAAGAAAATGCAATACAAGATCATTACATCATTGATCCAGAATTACTGAAACTTTTACAGAGAGAATTAGACTTGGAAACTGTAGATAATGAATCTGACCCTCAGGTAAAGGAGCAACTCGATTAAATTTTAACCGAATAAATAAACAAACTCGACGACTTCTCCAGAAACGAATGGTTTACGAAGAAGTGTACGCGAAATCAATCACTAACCGTAGATCTTCGGCAGTTACCGATGAAATCAAATCACTCCGGCGAGAGCTACGTTTGAATTCGTTGATCACGAATACCGAATCATTATTCACTTTACCACGTACTTTCACTCGACGTAGTGCCAGATTTGAGCTTCCAATGAGTAAAAGTAGCTTATCAGGTTGATAATTTAACAATTCTAACGTTCCAACGTTTGATCAAAGGTCAAAACTAATAATAACGAGTCATTTCAGAACTGACATCTTTAGATTATTTAAAGTTACATGTTTACATAACGAACAAAAGTCATCTCATTTACAACGAAGTATTCAAAATACACATAGATCCAGAACTAAATGAAACAAGGTTACTACCAAGTTCGGTAAGAATTCTGATCGTACATACGGTAATACATAATATAGGTACTACAACGCGAGTCACATTTAACAATATTTTCTAGAAAATCATCACAGCTTTGGAACAAGTAATGGGTCGAAGTTTTACCCAAATTGAACAACAAGAAGTATCCGAATTGATCGATTTAAAAGAAAAATCACACGTTGATTTCCGAACGTGGTGTGGAATATGTGCAATGTGTGAGAGACTTTTAGGTACATCGAATCTCACAGAATTATCACCGATTTCATTCCAATTCATATAATCAAATGCTCTTCTTTTTGCAGCTGTCAATTTCGCTCAAAAATACTTATCCACAGAAGAAGATCCGTGTCACGAGGTAGAACTGGTTGATTTCAGTTTACTCGACAAGAGATTAAAAAACATCAACGTCGATCCTCGATTAGATAAAATGTTGCGAAAAATTCGAGATACTTAATAAATCTTGCTGACTTTACACCAGATTATTTTTCAAATACGTCATTAATTGGTGAAGCGCTTCTTTCGATCCGCTCACGTAGGCCATTTGCAAATCAACGTTGCTATCTTTACTGCTGTATAAATTGAGCACAGCTTCAACGATAGGTTCTTTGGTGTTTTCATCTTCAGTTTTGATTTTCTTTACCGGAGAATCGTCATCTTCTTCTAAAGACCGTTTCGAAGCTGAATTTCGTTCGATTTTATCATCGTCTACGTCCATTTGATGATCATTGTTTGAAGATTCTGATGTTTTGGAGACATCGACGGAAGTGTCAGAAGTTTCCATGCTGGATTCCGGTTTGGTATTATCGGCGGAATTTAGTATTTTATTTATTCTCTGACGTTCGCGTCTTCTTCGTCGAGAACCACTCCATGTGTTTTCGTGGGCGGTTATTTTCCACATGGCTCTTTTTTTGAACGATTCTATTTCTTTGAACGGGATCTACAGCACGAACATGTGTGATTATTTTCTCATAGATTGAAAATTACATAAAATAGGAAAACGAAACTTACATTTAGATCAGTTAATAAATTTGGAATTCGTTCAACGCATCCTTTGAAATTATATTTCGAATCAATGGTCCAAGTGATGGGTTTAACTTTTTTGTGAGTATCAGGAAGATAGTCCTTTAGTTCTATTGAGCAAAATGTCCACGCCAGAGCCCATCTTATGGTATGCCCTTGACAGAACATAGTCTGTGAGTAGGTTAATCCGTGACTCTGTAGGTCTTTTATTAATATCTCCAACGAGCTTTTATGGCCCATCATCGTTGTATAAATTCTGAAACACAAATAATTACATATTTGAAATCTTTGAAAATTAAGTACAAAGTATTCCACCGTGAAAATACTACAAACTTTATGCGTTCACGAAGCTTCAAACTATCACGAATAATATTCCGAATAAATTCAACTTCACCTCCGGGAGAAATAATTTCATCGGAGACGCCAGTTCGACAATTATTCGGTTCTTTTCGATTAGCTGTGCGTGATTTTTGAGTAGAATCGACATCCTGTTCAGAACTGAAAAACGGAGGATTACACATACAGAAATCAAATGTCTCCATCTTATCGAATACTCCATCCAGAAAAACAGTATCAGGGACAGTTTTAACTGTAAAAAATATACCATTGATATCAATTAATTATCAATACCGAGGATTAGAAATGATAATATCAAGTAAACAGTACTTGAAATGAGATGATCGAGTGAATTTCTACGGATATTTTCAACAGCAATGTTTACGCTAGTTTCGTTAATTTCGGTACCGATCATTTTCCAGCCATTGTTCTTAGCTGCTAAGAGAGGGAAAATACAAGTAGCTCCTGTACCTGTAAAAATCCATCATCAGACAAATACTAATACAATAGTTTCCAAGTACGTATGTAAATCAATATTCAATTTATACCAATATCGATTCCTTTGATCAACGAATCAGTCCCTGCTTTCCATTCCAATACATCCTCCAGCCATAAAATGTAATTAAGACGTAGAGGTAGAGTAGGCACAAGATTATCTGGCGGAATGAATACATCCAGATTGAAATCTTTCTTCAGTAGAATTGTGTTCAGACATCGAAGTGCATGGGAGTTCTTAAAATCAAAGCAAACACTTCCATCCAGGTTCTGAAAATGAAAAGCTCTACGTATATTGGAATACTTTACGAGTTTCTGTGTCAAATAGGAGCGAAGAACTTACGTTTCGAGCATATTCTCTGAATTCCGGATACTTGATCGCTAGTTCTTTGAAATTCGGCGGTGTTTTGTAGAGATTTCGAGGATGCATGAATCTGTTCATCGACATCGTGTGTGAATTCGAACGGAATATTTTTTCAGCAAATGATTACAGTGACTGTATGTGAATTAATATATCGTAATTTAACGCAAGAATTAGGTTATTTTCTCTTTTTCCATGAGGAAAACGCAAAGGAAAATTGTTAGCGCCTTTTTCGAAAAAAAATCTCAAAATTCACTGATAAAGAATTTTTGTAAATTTTTGATAAAGATGTTTACGGTATATTACCAAAATTACCACAGAAAGAGAACATGTAAAGTTGAAGGCCAAAATCAATGTTGTATATTCTCATTTTTTTCAACTTAATGTCGAAACAAACACGTTTAAAATAAATTATTTTACTTGAACATACTTTCAAAATTTTTAATAATTGCTTAAAGTTGAAAAATTTACAGTTAAAATGATTTAAAAACAAAAGTTTCAGCCGATCCAAATACCGGAAACATCTAAAAGCTCAACTTCAAAACGCCATCTCTTGGTCACTCAGGGAACCAATGTAAATACAAGTGCAAAATGAGCAACTGATAAAACAGAACAAAATTTTTTCTCAAGTTCAATTTTATTCAAATTCAAATTCTTACTCAATTTTGTCGTAGTTTTTCTTCTAACAATCGTAAACTTATGTGCGTGGGTGCTTATTTAACCCGGTGAACATCTGTTGACTTGAAATTTGCCAGCGTGGAAGTGATCATCCTGCAAATTCTGTTCGTTGTTTACTGAAAAATTTCAGCATGTTCCAGGACGATGACGATGTAACTATTACTAACTATCCCGATGACGATGAAGATGTCAGCCCTAGATCTAACTACATCGATAGTCAATTCAGCCAACGTAAGATGAATACTGAAATGATCAGTTTCTTAATCATACATAAACCGCTAATTTGGATCTAAATTACAGTTTTCTCGACCATCGGATCGTCTGGTTGGGTGATCCTAGGATCTTTGATATTGGTCATCTATATCTGGTCTTATCATCTTCAACATCATTTTTACCAATGGCTGAGGAAAAGAGAAAATAGACAGTATGAAGCCACACACCACAAAGGTTTGTTTCTCAATCTCAAGTCTGACTGCACGTAAAATTGCGAAAAAAAATCGATCAAAATCATACATATCTGGTGATCGGTTTTCAGATCCGGATGTTTTACGAAAGGAAAAAGAAAAAATGGAACAAGCTAGGTTAAGATTACAAGAAAAATATGAAAAAGAAGCTCAGATTTTTAAAGAGAAAATGGAAGAGGTTTGTTGTTGATCATTGTTTAGAAACGAATTCAATTGATTTCCTAGTTTCCTACACCGTTGCACTAATCCAAATCATTTCAGAAAGAAGCTTTGAAAAGAGAACAACGAGCTGCTGCTTTGAACATCGATGGTGTTCGATTAAAAGACAGCGTCGAAGATGACTCTGACAAAAAGAACCACAAACCAGGTACATCATTCGACTTCCTTTCAAAAAAAAAAAAAAATTACAATACTCTAATTCATTTTATTTCAACAGCATATAACCCTTTGATGGGATCCAGTTCTTTACCGTCCTACAGACCGCCCAGAAGAACAGCCTGCTCTCGAGGAAATTGCGGTTAGAATTTCTCCTATAATCAAATCATCCTACAATTTTTCATCTTTATTCGTGAAATAGTTAATTTTCTGTACCAAAATCGTTCAGCGACAGAAGTTGACCTTATATAAACATTCCACTCAAGTGGAATAATAATACATATTCTGCTCACTCGACTTCTTTATCAATTTCACATTATAATCGTCCTTGAACATCGACTGGACCGGTATATTTTAGAGGATTTCCAGGTGTATGAAAAATCTCGCTTCAAATTACCATCTAAATAGGGTAATTAATAATTTTTTTTTTTCGATTTTCTTTTAATATTTTATATTCATCAGACGTACTTGAATGTTTATTTGATGTAATTATTTTCACCTAATCAATAATTGTTCTGAGGTAATTAGGCTGTGTATAGCCTATTTGTCTTACGAAGTTCTGTTTTTTTGTTACCTTATAATGTATAGTGTATTTTGTTAAAAGTTTATTATTTATTAAAAACCGTATTACATTAATTTAATTAATGGTAAGGAAACATGTCTGTGTAATTTCTCGATGTTACCTGTAGAACGACGAAATGATTGAAGAACGAAACAGACGATAATAGTAATTTAATAAAACAACGTAAGAGTACATGGTTTACAACTGAAAATAGTATATACAAATTAAACTAGAGAATAGATGTTAAACGTAGTGAACCAGGTTAAATTTCAGGTAGTTGGCTAAAACAATAAGTCTCAACGTAAAACAGGCTACTGGAGCAAAATACAATTGAAACTAATTCTCAAGAACAGAAAAAAAATAATAACAGAAAAACTCATTCGAGTCGATTTGATAATACACCTCGAAGCGAGAAGAGAGTTAGATTTTATATCTTTATTCGTCTCCGTGACCGCCGATGAAATTAAAAATATATTTACGAAATTCGCTAGCACTAAATTCGGTAACGACGTCTTCATTTTTCAAAATACGCTCAGCGTACCAACAAACATAAACTCCGCAGTTGTAATTACCTTTTTGAATGATGTGTTTAGGCACAACAATGTTCCATGTTTCATTCGGACCGAAATCGTTCAATAAAACGCAAATTAATTGTTTGACGAACTTCATCAAAGATTGACTGGTTGTTTTCTTTTTCGAAGTAGGGTCGTAGATTTGTATTTGTTTGAGTTTCGGTTTAACCACTAATAAAACCCAATGTTTACCGTTCGGATTGAATGTGACGAAGATATTCTCGATATTGGTGAAATATTTATCGCCTAATTGCATACGAAGTGAATTTAACGAGTTGCTGTTTATAATTTGACTGACAGCAGTCTCCAAGAACATAGCATTAGGATGAGGTTTGCATAACATGTAAAGGAACGCATCCAATATGGTATCGTATAACCATCCTTTACGGAAATCTTGAGCTACTGATTTCAAAATAGCGCATTCAGCCGAAGGTATATTGTAATCGAGTGATTTAAGATGTAATGAACTGATCGAGTAAGGGCCTACGTTAAAGGCCACTTTATTCACATCGTCGGCGTACTTAAGTTCACTGGTAAAGGGTTCGTTGGATTCGGGAACTTTCTCTTGTTCGGTAGGTTCGGTTTTAGACTCGACCAATGTATCGGTTTTAGTGTACATTTTGAGTAACTCTTGCAGAACGTACTCGATATTGAGTAAAGATTGCACATCGCCGGCACTAACGCACTCATCTAGTTGACTGATCCGATCACGAATAGATTTCTTAACAGATTCTATATCTTTCTCGGTATCAACTTCGTTAAACCTATGATTCGATAGAATCGATCGTAGTTTATCCTTTTGGTGAAGATTATCCTCCAAAGTGGTAGCTTCGGTGGTTAAATTCTGGCAAACGGTTTTCTTCGACCATTTGCAAAGCTGATCGTGGGGCATGTATTTGACAACAGCTCCGTTAGATTTCTTCGTAACGAATACCTTGCCTTGGCAAATACTCTTCGTTGAAGATACACCATCGGTGATTTCGAACTGGCAAACGTAATAACGATAAATTAAATCGGTTGCTTTGGTTTTGAACGTTTTCACCAGCACGAACTCGTTGCCGAACTTATTCTGCCAGTTTTCGAACTCTTGAAGAGTATAAAATTCGAACGATAGACCGGCTTCGGTTAGATGCTCTTTTAAATGGTTCAATAGTAAGATCAACTTGGAAAAGGTACGTTTGCAGTTGATATCGGGACATTTTCGATTATTTTTTATTGCACTTTTACACGCTCTAGAATGTTTCCTAAGCTGCACCAGATTCCTGAACGTAGTCGAACAGCCGGCGCAAGAGTACGATTTTAGTTTCTTACGTTGAATGCCATCTTTGTTATTATTATTCTTCTTGCAGATAATCTTCTTGTGAAGTTTGTTACAATGAGCGCATTTGTAGCTTTTACCGTTGATACGGGTACAGTTTTGGGTATGTTTATCATCTTTAACGCAGTCGTTCGGTTTGTTAGCAGCGTCCGGTTTCTTAGGGCTACGAAATTCGATGAACGATTGCGAGGTCGAGCCGCCGGAAGATTCGCATTTGTCGTAATAAATCGCATCGTTGTAATGCACGTCGTAATTCAGCTTATCGATGTATTTACTCTCCAGAGCTAGTCGCATTTTCAAGGATTGTCTTTAAACATAGATAAAACCAATTAGAATGGTGAACCATTGTAATCATTGATTAGAGTATTCGATTGTTTACTTACGGTGAAAATGAACTGGCGGTGGAAAATGAATTACATCATTTTAGAATGGGGCGTTGGAATAATTCGCGTCAATTAATTACTTTAATGAAATTATGTTTCGTTTGGTAATAAATCACTAGTTTTTTTCACGCAAAACAGAAAAAAATAATACACACAGTTCGATAAGGTGTCGGTGTTTTCTCTATTATTTATGTTTTTGTGTTTGTGCGTGCCGGGTTTGACTGTTTTCACAGGTCCATACGACAGTGTCTCTTTGAAGCAGTGTGAACCTTTGACTATATATACATGGACTACTATCTTCATTGTTGCCGATGACGCCGAAGTAATAGAGGTACTAGATCGGGAGCATCGGGAATTTTCATGCGCGCGCAGGAATCCCACCCACCCTCGCACCTTCCAATCACGGTGAACCACGGAGCGACGAACACCCTCCTACGTTCCAACTACCGCTACGCTCATGCAACGAAATCTCGCGCATGCTCAGAGCCCATGTCCCGATCTAGTACCTCTATTGCTTTGGCTTCACGATTCCCATTCAACAACAATAGGAGATAGCAGTCCATGTATATATAGTCAAAGGTGTGAACGTGTCTCTATTCAGCTCAGACTCATTCGAATCGAATTTCGAGTATGATTGTCTTTTTCTTTTATTTTTTGCTGACTGTGCAAAAAATATTGAATTTGAATAACGAAAGAGTAACAACGTAAGATTTAGTTTTAGTGATTTACTAAGACAGTTCATTATCACTGTTGATACACAAAATTTAAACTTGAGAAGTCTTCTTATCGACACGATTATAATTATTTCTCTGATGGAAAATAAAATATCAAAAACTAATTAACTTTTGATAATCTTAAAGTAGGTACCAATTTAGTCCATCTTCATCTTCCGTCTTCCAACATTTTTCAATTTCCTTGAAAACCTCAAACCTGTTTTCAAAAATGTTTGCCTCTTTGAGTCTTTAATTTTACAGGATGAGCAACATTAGTTCAGGGTTTAGGTACCTAGTTTCTTGGTAAAAATAAAAATTGATTAGAACTTAGAAGTACCTATCTACTGAGAATTTTTAAATTAACGTAAGAATGACGACTATTTTGAGAATCGCATTTACTTATCTGTATTCTGCATTAATCTTCATGATGAGTAGGTACCTAATCGACAATCGTTTCACGCCATTTCTTGAATCAAAGGTTTCGAAAAAGTGTTCACAGTTCACACAATAGGACGCTGTGGAATTTAAAAATAGCACGATTAGCGCCCTTTCCAATTTCATCCAAAAATGAACTGTTTTACGAGTAGAATAGGTAATTCGAAAGTGATCTTGTGACCTATCAACGTACCTAAGATTAAAACTTCGCAAGAAGTTCAATTGCATAGACTTTTTGAAAGCAATTTTGAAGAATTCTGAGCCCAAAATCGGATCATGATGTGGGGGGGGGGGTTGAAAAAATGTCATGAGATCAACCAAACTTGGTTAAAATTTTGCGAGAAATTCAAATATTTCAATAAAAATGTTTCTTGAGCATTTTTCAAGAAATTTTAAGCCGAATTTAGGTCATGATTTTTGAGGAAGTCCACAAAAAAGGTTTTAATAGAAATTTTTGATTTTCTGATAAAATTATAACCCATTTTTGTTTTTTTTTTTTTAAATACGAAAACCATAACCATTTTTTTTGCTCAAGATGCTGAAAACCATTTTTGCTGAAATATTCAAATTCTACATTTTTTTTATAGTTCGAATGACACCTTTTTCAAAAACCCTAAAAATCATCACTCAAGTTTGAGCTCGAAATTTATTAAAAATTCTCAAAAAACATTTTCGCTGAAATAATCGAGCTTTTTCCAAAAATTTGACCTATTTTGATAGGTCGAAGGACATTTTTTCAAAACTTCAGAAAATTATGACTCAACATTGGATTTAAAATTCTTCAAAAGTGCTCAAAAAAAAGTTTTGATAGGAATTTTCACGTTGTTTCGAGGTACTCGACTTCAGCAGCCCATTCCTCCAAAACTATAATACTTTGATCAAACTTGATTTCACAGTTCGAAAGGGCGATGAATTTACAACTTTTTAAGGATTTTGAAATTCTCAAAAGTTGAAAGTTGAACTTTCAAATTGAAAGTTCAAATTTCAAAATGGCGCTGTAAAAGGGAGCTACCATTTAAAGTTTTGAAAAAAATTCCATAGATGTACCTTTGATGCTTTTTTGAAATATTCAAGTTTCGAGATGGGATCTCTTAATGGAGGGGGAGCACCCCCACCACCAATTTTGGGCGAAACTTTCGAAAGAAAATCTGGAGCATGTGATGTATCGAATTCTATGTTTTTGGTGATGCTGGACACGAATATGACGTTAGATTTTGATAGAACCCCATCCATGGCCCCTAGCACCTCCCCAAAGGGGATAAAAGTTCAAAAAAGTGTTTTGTTCGTGCGACACATGGAATAGTATGTTTTTGGTGGCTCTGAACACGAATATGAGGTCAGATTTTTGATTGGAACCCATCCACGGCCACCGACAATTTTCTTGGACTTTTACCTTTTGGGGGAGGTTCTGGGGGCCATGAGTGAGGTCGATTTAAAAAACTATGGCTATATTCGTGTTCAGTGATATCGAAAATATACTATGTAACCATTATTTTGGGTTACCCCCTTTGGGTACGTGCTGGGGGCCGCGCCGTGGACGGGTCCAATCAAAAATCTGACGTCATATTCGTGTTCAGCGTCACCAAAAACACACTATTCTATGTGTCGCACAAACAAAACACTTCTTTAAACTTTTACCCCCTTTGGAGATGTGCTGGGGGCCATGGCCGGGGTCCTTCAAAAATCTGACGTCATATTTGTGTTCAGCGTCACCAAAAACATAGAATTCGATGCATCACATGCCCCAAATTTTCTTTCGAATGTTTCGCCCAAAATTGGGGCCTGGGGGTGAAGATGCTTCCCCTCCATTAAGAGATCCCATCTCGAAACTTAAATATTTCAAAAAAGCATTAAAATGTACATCTATGGAAATTTTTTCAAAACTTTAAATGGTAGCTCCCTTTTACAGCGCTATTTTGAAATTTGAACTTTAAATTTGAAAGTTCAACTTTCAACTTTTGAGAATTTCAAAATGCTTAAAAAATTGTAAATTCGAGGCCCTTTCGAACTGTGAAATCAGGTTTGATCAAAGTATCATAGTTTTTGAGGAATTGCCTGCTGAAGTCGAGTACATACCTCGAAACAACGTGAAAATAATAGAATCCCCCCCACCCGCCCCCCGAGTGGGCTGGGGCCAAACTAATTGCGGGGTTTTTACTTACTGGGTGGGTATAAATTGTAAAAAAAATTGAGCGAAATCAAAAGACATGACTTTCAAAATCGCCTTTTTTTGGTTGAGTTGACATGGAATGCGACCCAGTTATGACACTTTTCAAACAGCCTAATAAAAATCATGACCGAAGTTTGAGCTTAAAATTCTACAATAATTCTCAAAAAATATTTTTGTCGAAAGACTTCAGATTGGATTCAAAATCCTTCAAAAGTGCTCAAAAAAAATATTGATAGACATTTTTTTTTTCTTCCAACATCTTCTTTCATTAAGTATAAGTCTTAAGACATCTTTTTCAAAAACCGTGAAAAGGATGACCCAGTTTGAGCTCAAAATTTTACAAAAATTTCAAAATAAACATTTTTGTCAAAATATTTTGAATTTTTTGCAAAAATTTAACCCATTTTGACAGGTTGAACAGAATTTATCCAAAATCCAAAAAACTATGACTCAAGTTTGAGCTCAAAAGTGTTCAAAAATTTTCAAAAAAACACTCTAGTTTTGCGAGAAATTTCAACTCATTTTGGTAATTCTCACGATACGTCGTCAAAAATTTCAAAAACTATAGGTAACCCTATCAAAAGTATGTACCTATACTCAAAAAAGGATTTTGATAGAAATTTTCGATTTTTCCCCAAATTCCAACTAATTTATTTTGATAGGTCGTGATACCTTTTTCAAAAATCTTAGAATCAGGGACCCAATTTTGTGCTCAAAATTCTCAAAAACATTTCTGTCGAAATTACCTGTTTACTTAAGCTTCGTAAAAACTTTAGTATTCATTTTAATACGTTGTAGGACACTTTTTCAAACGTCCAATGACACTTTTTCTAAAAGTCCTAAAATCATGACCCAATTTTTGACTCACAATTTTGTAAAAATACTCAAAAATCATTTATTTTGAAATATTGATAGCATTTTTTGCTAATTGTACTGTAAAAACTATGTCAAAAAAAAAAACTATAGGTAACATTGTCCTACATAAATTCGACTAAAAATTTCCATAAACTCGTCTACGAAAAGATTGCGCAAATTTAACTCTTCCTAGTAATACCGAGGTAGATATTTATGAATGAAAGATTATTGTTGCTTTTTGGCCGGTACATAAAATCCAGGTAACTCGTTTTAACGAGGGTAAATAACAATATTTAATATAGGTACCTACGTATATTAAATAATTTAACTTGATATAAATGCAAATCAATGAGTTGAGACGGGTTATTTTAGTAATAGTTATGTGCTAGACAAGTACCTACATCGATCTATGGTGCAGTGAATAATACCTTACAGTGCTTATAACATTACATATTTCATCCAGCAGTATAATGTTGATTTTTTATTTATTGTTAATTTTCTGTGTTTATTTTACATCATTGTATGCTTTGAAACTGCGTAAGTGTATATTTTATCATATTAATACGAGTACCTATACTGGTTTACTTATATTGTTTTGATGAAGTGAAGTTTTTCTTTTCGAATGCATCCTTCAATTCGTAAAAAAAAAAAAACTTGACTTTAATTTAATACCTGCCTAATTTGAAGAAAAAAAAAATGTTCATCAAACTATAATCTGTTTGATAGAATATGAAGATCTTATCACTATTTTAATTAGGTACCTATTAGTATCGTTGCATTGCATTAAAAAATAGATGAGCTACCTATTTTGATATTTTAAAAAAAAAGTCAATAAACTGAACTTGAAATCGAAATCAATTTTTTCGTACTAAAAAGTAAAAGTACAAAAGCAACTATTAACTAAACAGCATGAAGCCTATACGATCAATTTGATGAGCAAAATTCACTATGCTACTGTTCTTCAAAATAGGTATCCCGTAACTAGTTCGACAGGTTCAGGCATAATAATGTAGTTCGATGACACAGTTTAATTAAAATACCAATTCAACGCGTGATTTGCGTAATGTAGGAAATAAATTCAAAAAAATTGTACCACATAAACCTATAATAAGCGGTATTTAACCCATATAATTATCTATATAGTCAAAATTGAATAATTATACATTATTTTCAGCAAGTTATACTTTAGCATGCAGTAGAAATGATCCTAATTTAAACGACTGTGTAGTGAAACATGGTCAAGCGGCTATTCCTTATTTCATCAACGGTATAAAAATCTGCTACCTACATATTTATTATTTTTTCCAGCTCATTTGATTTTTTTTTTTTTTTTTTTTTTTTTGTTGTTTGATGGATTCTTGTTTAAGGTGACCCAAGATATAAAGTTCCTAAATTGGATCCATTATTTATTACCGCATTGACCGTCGAACAGGGCATTCGACAAATTGGAATATCGTTAACGCTCAAGAATTCTTCTATATATGGTCTCAGGGATGCAATTTTTAAAGAAGCCAGGTGAAAAAAATTCAACCAATAAAATTACGTATAAGAGTATCATTTTAAACAAAATATTATTACAATAGGTGTATTTTTTTATTATTTTTTTTCATTGCTCGTCAGGACCAATATACCAGGTCGACACATTGAATGGGATTTTGAAATTCCAAAAATATACATCGAAGGAAATTACGAAGTAACTGGTCGAATTTTAATTCTTCCCATCGTTGGAAATGGAAAAGCGAACGTTACAATAAGTCGGTTGTTTTCGTAAAATAATTCAACGGATATTAAACAAATTGATTAAATTGCTAATTAATTTTTTTTTAAATTTAAATAGCTGATTTGAAGATTACTTACAAATACGACTGGGATTATATAACCAAAAAAAATGGCAGAAAATACATGAATATAACCACCAGTTCATTAGGATATCAAAATGGAAGAACGTACTTTCAATTAGAAAACTTATTCAATGGAGATAAACTATTAGGTAGGTATAGATAACTCGTCACTCGTCAGCATAATTAAGTGAATCATTGTGACTTTTTTTTTTCTTAACACTGTGTTTATACGATAGGTGAAAACATGTTAACTTTCTTGAACGAAAATTGGAAAGAAGTAACTACAGAAATAGGACCAGCGTTAGGAGAAGCAATTTCAGAAGTTTTCCGATTAATTCTAACCAGCATAGCTGATTTAGTTCCTTGGGAATATATTTATCCGGATATCTAAATACGGAAAATAATACCACTATACTTTATCCTCGTGCCAAATGATTTTATATTTAATTTTATATAGGCTGTTATATTTTATACAATATACCTAATTATAATGTAGGTATGTACTTTTGTATTTAAGCGACAAATTTTCTCATCTCATATCAAAGGTATAGGTCCATTGATCCAATCGACGATTTGCTTATTCCACCATATAAACGATCCGATTGGCTGAACAACGTTTTTAGGAAGTAAGGCAGCGTATAATGGAATCTGAGCACCTTGAGTTGTATTTTGGTACCCTTTATAACGCGTCAAATCGGTGGCTATTTGACCAGGATGGACTGCATTGACGACAATACCTTCTCGATCTTCGTCGAGTAAAAATTCCCTTTGTTGGATGCGAGTTAATGCATTTACAGCCACTTTAGAAACAGCGTAGCTGTCATCGGGCCATCCTTCTTCTTTGTGGGCACCTCTTTGAGCTGCTCTGCAATCGATTTTTCAAGTTATTCATAAATCATGAAATTATTAGTTGAATTTTATACGTTGAGAACTTGACAAGATTATACTTACATGAGGAAAGATTCCATCAATTTGGATAGTTCTGCTTCGGTCAGGTCATCCGATGATAGTCGTTCTTTTATACATTCACCTGGTATGTTTTTTATCGCTGCTTGCGAACTGGATAAGTTTACTACTCTGGCGTGGGGTCGTAGAATTGGAAATAATACGTTGCAAACGTCTCTTAAGCCGAAATAATTTACTGCGAGAGTTTCTTTCACTTGGATATGGAATGGAACATCGGATAAGTGCTGAAATAATGACATAGGTATTGCCTATAATTAGGTAGGTAAATTAAATTGAATATAAAAAACATGCTTTTCATGCCTGATTTTCCCTTTCACGCCTTAGATATTTATTTGATAGGTAGGTACTCAAAATTTAAAAAAATCAAGCCCAAGTTCACTGATAACCGTTGTAATCTTACCGGATATCCTATTGCTGCATTATTAATCAATATGTCCAAACCACCATAGCTCTCTTCCAGATGACGTTTCAGTTTCAAAATGCTCTCATAATTTGTCACGTCAAGATGATGAAATTTAGGATGAAATCCTTGCTGACAATCAAAATATATCAGAGTCGAGAATTATTTCAGTTTCATAAAGTTATTCCTTTAAGCCAGAAGATCACTTACTTTGTATAAACTTTTAACAGCATTCAAGCCATTTTCTACGTTTCGAGCTGTAAGATACACCTCTCCAGGAAACTTACTGCATAAGCCTTTCACTATCGCCAATCCTATTCCTTTATTACTGCCAGTTACCTATTCTAGTCAATATCAACAATAAAATATCTACTCTGTTATTAAGTTAGCAACATGAAAATTGAGTCATAACACAATCTAAAAATCACTTCGTCTTCAACAGCTAGTGAAGACAAGATGACGTTCACTCATCGATCAATTTATTCAATTAGGCTTTGTATGTATGTACCTATAGGTAGGTATGTATGTAATTATGTAGCTAATACTCACAACTGCAACTTTCCTATCATCGGAGTTGAAAAACAGATCCATCAAAAGAATAGGTGAATTGTTATTTGCTAAAAGGGATTGAAATGACACGAAGAAGAGTACTTTATAGACAGAAAATAAACAAAACAAAATACCTGCAATCTAATGAAACAAACAACCATTAATTTTTATGAGCAAGGTGTTTATTGTCATCAATGATAAGAATTTTTGACCTTATACCTATAGACGAAATTTTAACTTATTTTTCAAAAATCAAAAAAATCATAACAGAATTTTAGAGCAGGCAAATAGTGGTTTTAAAAAGGAAAAAATTGGCACATAAATTTTTTCTTCGGGAATGTGTTCACATGAACCCCCTGAACTATGTACCAAAAAAAAAAAACGAACCTCCTAACCCTGGAGCTAACTTTTTTAGGGGGCTAAAACCGGTTCCGATTTATGTTTTTTACGATTTACTCCGAAAATAATAGGTTTACGAGAAAAACTACCATGACTAAAAATGTTCCCCTTCAAATTCTCGACAATTTGATACTACGCTCGATACCCATCCCTCAAGAGAGGTGTCTAAAAAAAGGCGTGGAAAGAGTAGGTGTATCAAAAAAAAGTCAGTCCAATAAATTAATCAAAGTTACCACTTATGTAATATCATTCGTTTACGCTCAAATTTTTTTTACAAAGTCTACTCACCCAACTATTAATCACACCACCATTGATTGGTCTTCAACCCTCCCAAGGGGATGGTGGGGGATGCTTGGTTTTTCAAGTAACACACAACTGAATCATATATTTGAAAAACGAATCTGGACATGCAATATATCGAATAGTATGTTTTCGAGGTCGCTGAATACGAATACCAATTCTTATTTTCTGGGTTCAACTCATCAAAGCCCCTCTGTGCCCCAAAAAGGGGGTTAAAATTTTGAAAAATCGTGAAAAGTCGAGTGATATATCGAATGTAATGTTTTCGAGGTCGCTGAGTACGAATATGAACTTATTTTTTGGGCCCCCTCTCCCCCAATGTACCTCTGTGCCCTAACAAGGGGGCCAAAATTTCAAAAAATCATCAAAAAGTCGAGTGATATATATCAAATGAAATGTTTTTGAGGTCGCCAAGCACAATGTTTGAGTCCCACCCCACAATGTCCCTCTGTGCCCCAAAAAAGGGACCAAATTTCGAAAAATCGTGGAAAGTCGGGTGATGTACCGAATGGTACGTTTTCGAGGTCGCTGAGTACGAATATGAACTTATTTTTTGGGTCCCTCCTCACAATGTCCTTCTTCGCTCCAAAAAAGGGGCCAACTCTTGAAAAATCATGAAAAGTCGAGTGATAAGTATATCGAATGGTATGTTTTCAATATAAACTTGATTTCTGCTTATAGTTCCTCAAAACCCCTTTACAGTTTACGTCCTTCTAAATAGGATAAAATTTTGAAAAAGTCGTTGAACATCGTGTAAATACGAATACCTATATCGAATGTTTTCAATATCGCTAAACACATATTTTTAGAATCCAAAGCACAATGGTTCTCAGCCCCAAAAAAGTTAACGACAAAACATGGTGTACACCAGTATTTTAGAAATAATTCTGAAAATTCGTCTCAAAAATATATTGTACTGATTGGAGTAACTTTTGGTGGGAAGAGAAGAGAGGTAAGTCGAGGTATTACCAAGGTATTATCGGGATCGCTATTCAAAAAGTTAGAACGCTCATTTTGCCAAGAAAACATACATCTCAAGATTTTTTTTTTTTAAACGCTCACTCACCTACCAGTTTTTGATTATTTTTCAATTAGAAAATAAAATGGAACTAGGACTTTCATCTGTGTTGTCGAATTTCATCGAAATAAAATGTATAGTCATCCAACCAATTTCTGTTTTTAAATTTTGTCTAGATACTTACAAGGGAGGTGTCCCAGGTGACATGCACCGATTTAAATGATTCTTGCACCATTGGATAGAGGACATCGAACGTAGTCTACCAAAAAATTTTCAGCTGCTGAAGTTGATATTTCGATTTTTCAGAGCAATTTTTCGATTTTCACATATCAATTTTGAAAAATTGATCAAAAATGGTCGGCGGAGGTCGCATACCGAAACCTTCCATATTATTTGAGCATTTTAATACTTATGATAAGACTAGCCCACCGTGAAATTTTCAGCTGCTGAAGTTGATATTTGACCCTTCCAGGGCGATTTTTCCATTTTCACAATTGCTATGTGAAAATCGAAAAATTGCTCTGAAAAATCGAAATATCAACTTCAGCAGCTGAAAATTTTGTGGTAGAGTATGTTCGATGTCCTCTATCCAATGGTATAAGAATCATTAAAATCGGTGCATGTCACCTGGGGCACCTCCCTTGTTAGGTGCCACTCAAATTATTTCTTTATGGGAAATTTAAACGAAATTAATTATTTTTAATGTTTCTTTTTTTGCTGGAAAAACTCATAAATTAATAAAATATTTCAAAATAGAATCCCGAAAACATACCATTCGATACATCACTCGACTTTCCACGATTTTTCGAAATTTGGCCTCTTTCTTGGAGCACAGAGGGACATTGTGGGGTGAGACCCAAACAATGAGTTCATATTTGTGTTTGGCGACCTCAAAAACATTTCATTTGATATATCATTCGACTTTTCGATGATTTTTTTGAAATTTTGGCCCCCTTGTTGGGGCACAGAGGTACATTGGGGGGAGGGGGCACAAAAAATAAGTTCATATATTCGTACTCAGCGACCTCGAAAACATTACATTCGATATATCACTCGACTTTTCACGATTTTTCAAAATTTCAACCCCCTTTTTGGGGCACAGAGGGGCTTTGATGAGTTGGACCCAGAAAATAAGTTGGTATTCGTATTCAGCGACATCGAAAACATACCTACAATTCGTATTCGATATATCGCATGTCCAGATTCGTTTTTCAAATATATGATTCAGTTATGTGTTACTTGAAAAACCAAGCATCCTCCACCAACCCCTTGGGAGGGTTGAAGACCAATCAATGGTGGTGTGACTAATGGTTGGGTGAGTAGACTTTGTAAAAAAAATTTGAGCGAAAACGAATCATATTAAATGGTAACTTTGATCAATTTATTGGACTGACTTTTTTTGAAACACCTACTCTTTCCACCCCTTTTTTTAGACACCCCTCTTGAGGGATGGGTATCGAGCGTAGTATCAAATTGTCGAGAATTTGAAGGGGAACATTTTTATTCATGGTAGTTTTTCTCGTAAACCTAATATTTTCGGAGTGAATCGCAAAAAACGTAAATCGAAACTGGTTTTAGCCCCCTAAAAAAATTAGCTCAGGGTTAGGAGGTTCGCTTTTTTTTTGGTACATATGTAGTTCAGGGGGTTTCATCTGAACACATTCCCGAAGAAAAACAAATTTATGTGCCCATTTTTTCCTTTCTGCCCTTGCTTTTTTACGTTATTTTCCCGCTCTATTTTGAGTTTGAATTTGAAATTTTTCAAAATTTCTCAAAAACCATATTTGTGGAAATATTGGAATTTCCTGCGGAATATTAATCCATTTTGATAGATCGTCGCATATAAGTATGTATGACTTCATTTTTCAAAAATCCGAAAAATGATGACACACGCGCACAATTTTGAACCCAAAATTCTTCAAAAGCGCTTGAAAAGCATTTTTTGGGGAAAAAATATTTGAATTACTTAATTGCAAAATTTTAACCCATTTTGATAGGTAGGTTGTAAGCCGCAAGGTCGCTTTTTGTAAGAAGATTTTCAAAAATCTGGATTTTGGATGTTTTTTAAAAAATCTCTTTTTTCAACACTTTTTAGTTTTTAGATACCATTCAATTCACCAACTTTCAAAACCTCAAAAGTCTTATTTTTTCAATTATATAATCCAGAATACAAAAACGGCTGTGTGGTTTCAATTTCGAACTTTTTGTTTTGAATTTTGATTTCGGTGCTTCAAGTTTCAACTTTTCAATTTTAATTAACTTTCAAGCCCCGATTTTTAGTGAAAAACGAAAAACCTTCAATTCAAGTTAGAAAGTTGAATTTCAATACCTATCAAAGTATTATTAACTAACTTCTGAATTTTAATTTTTGATTTACAACTTAGAATTTTGATTTTGAATTTGAATAATTATTAAAAATTAAAAAGTATTGTTGATGATAGCGCCCTCTTTTCAGAGCGCCGCGAATTAAAGTTGGTACCAGACTACCAGCCGTACCAGCTCCCCACCACCCCCACCACCTACGAAACATTCGTGCGATTCGTGTAAAATTCTTTGCGGGATTTTCCTGGAACTGGAATGCCGAATGCAATATTTAATATTTCATCACATCACAATCACATTACATTACATCACATTGATGATTCACATGTTATCTCTCATCTCATATACGTTTTCAAATTTTCTCTTTTTTGCTGGCGTCATCTGCCTGATATAAAATTAATTAAAGTGAAAAGGTAAAGGTGCGTTTATGATTGTCCGTAACTCTTACGGCCTGTTACAGAAAAGTAAAAAATTTTTTACTTTTCTGTAATTTTCTTTGTTCTTTTCTGTAAAACAAAAAGTTACGGTTACGGACAACGTGAACTACGCCATAAGAATTCTTGTATTTTACTTTTCCATAACAGACCGTAACTTTTATTACGGTTAGTTACAGACAATCATGAACGCACCTTAACTTTAGCGTAAATTATGACAGTGAAATGAAACTTTTATCGTGTCAAATGATGTGCTTTGTGCTTACTTTGTTACCGGTCTATGAAGTTATACTAATTTTACAGGTAAATGGAAATGCCGATATGATTTTTTTTAGCGTCTTCTAATCTATGTCAATTTGTCAATGTCTGAAATTAATGTTGAAGTTGAAAAATTACGTCAACGTGGAACTAATAAGTGAAATTACCATACAAAAGACTCTCGTATATTTGATGCCACAATTTTGAAAATATTTGGAACTTGACGTTGATATAAACATGTCACTCAATTCTTTGCTCGCACATGTGTGTGTGTGTGAAATATCGGACTTGCGAGTACTATGAATCGTTATATCTCGAGGAAGTTGAACTTATATTTTACTGAGTTAAACATCATTATAATTCTATAACGAATATTTTGACTGAGTATCATTATCAGTCATCGTTTTTCTGCCATGCCGGCAAACACGTGTTTTGTCCTGTTGTGTCTTATTGATGAGCTATCTGTGGTGTTTGATTGATTTCATTATCGATGATTCATATAATTAAATCGTGTTTTTACTTTTGATTTCAGTAATATTCATCCCGGGTGTATTTGGTCGCAAAGAAGATGAATTTCGTAAAATTCAAGTTGTTGATGTGGAAGAATTACCGTTTACGACGGTACCACTGGGTCGTAACTTTGATCGAATTCATTATACCAATCTTGATAGCTTCTCTTTTAGCGTGGATAGTTTCATCGTTACCTGCAAATACCATCTTCAATAACCCTGAAACTATATTTAAACCTGAATTGAAAAAACATTTCGTCCAAGATGCCAAAAGCGCTGACGTGTATTATGCTCCTAACGTTCCTGCAATCGATGAGTTCATGAATCGAATGAAACAGAATTTCCGTAAGTAGGTATACGCACCGTTAACATTTCAATGAAAAAAAAATAACCGAAATAACACCTGGTGTAAAGCTTGATTTATTCATTGGCTTTCTCTCAATATGCCAGCCTCATGATGTTTTGATCTGATTCTCCGAAATTGAGATACATACGTAGTTAATTTATTCAGCTGAAAAATTAAGTTCATCTTGTGTGTTATTTTAAGTTTATATAGCTTAGCTCTATCATGGTATTCGTTGCATTCAGCTATGATGACGTCCGTCGTCCACAGTCGAGTACAATTTACTCACTGGCAAAAGTACTTGCTTATCTGTTGGCAGCCGGATATCGTTGAAACGAACACGTTGAAAAATATTATGACTCATCGATGCATAGGTAGTTATCGCGATAACATCGCCGGGATTTTTGCTCGTGTCGGTCGTGTCCGGGTAATCCCAATCTGAGGAAGAGTCGATTTTTCCAAGAAATGAGATAATTTTGAACCACACTTGCATAATAACAAATTGAAAAAAACGTTGGCTGTTCACCTTAACAGAGGTTTTATTAATACGAAAAAATTCAACCATATAGTGCCGAGTTTTTCCTCTCGTGTCATTTACGTATAAACTCGATCGAAAAACGCTCAAAGTATTTCACAATATCTACCTACTCAGTTCCACTACCCACAAAACAGCTAATAAAAAAATATAACAAAGATGTTAGATTTGATATCTGATAATTTTCTTTTAGTTTTAAGTGGAAATTTCCTGAAAGGGAACATTCTTCTCTTCAGAATGGTTTCTCAGACTGATTTTGAAAGGTGGTGGGGAAAGGGGTGGTGCGATCATCGCGGGCTGAAAAAAATTATGTGATCGGATAATCGTTTATAATCAATCTTGATGAATGAAGTAAAGTCAACGTCATTCAACCACTACCTGTCCAATCTCTCAATTTAACAATAAACAAAATTTCACAAATTCAATCATGCCTGGGAAAATTGCTTCAAAATTCGCCACTTAGCCAAGTGACCCTTAAGTAACGTCTATGAATACGGCTCAAATCTGTACCTATTAGATCGAAGTATGGCGTAGAATTAGAAAATTTTTTCTTCTTCTTTTTAAGTAAGATGAGTTCTCCTTTTCTCAAGAAATGGTTATGTAAATACATAAGTGTTAGTGTAGCTGTAAAATATGTACTTGGTTATAATCTTTGTATTTATTTGCATTCTTTTTTTTTTTTGTGTATCAAGGTTCCATGAAAGGATTGGCGAACGAAGCTGAGTTGGAGAGCGCTCTGCAGAGTGATTCAAGTTCACGGGGAATACCTTATGGAATTTTCTTCAAATATATTAGGTCCAATGAATCGCTACCAGATAAATTAACCTACGTAATAAGAAACAGAGATGAGTGGGAAACACGAGAATTGTATACTTTGAAAGAGACCGCACGACCTTATATTGAGGGTGAGTATTTGTCTGCATTTGAAACCATATCATTGAGATTTTGTGAAATATGTACTTGAATAATTCTTCTTTTAGATCCTTATCAATACCAATACTTCAGTGCTATTCAGTGGTTGATAAACGATCATTTCGTTGAATATAAAACGAACCAGAGTGTCTTGTTTGAGGTAGGTACTGAATTATTAGGTACCTATTGAAATTATTTTATACGATACGTTTGTTATTTTTATTTCATTTTAATCGATGCTGATTTTCACCTCTTACATATTTGTATAGGTGGAATTCGAAAGGTTTCCGTACCCATCGTATACGTCAGATGAAAGTCCAAGATCTTGGGTAACCCTTGAAGTCGGTTTTATCGTTCTTATAGTCATCCTGATCGCATCTATCCCATTAATCAACGATATTATCGATGAAAAAGACAGCGGTGTTAAGGTGACTTCAAATACACCTCTACGTATTCGCTGTGAGCATAAAAGTCTGTTCACGTACACATTTTACTTACACGGATGAATTCTTATTTAGGAATTGATGAAAATAACCGGACTTAACGAATGGCTGATGTGGTTCAGCTGGTTTTTTCACGGGCTGATTGTCAGTTTGATTTCGTTGACCATTGTGGCCATAATTTTGACTCACCCGTTTGGTGGGCCTGGATCAGAAGCTATATATCACGTACAATTTTCCGTGTTCTGGTCGATTTTGGTATTTTACTGCTCGGCGAATATTTCACTCTGCTTCGTGTTTTCTGCTATTTTTCATAAAAGTTTGTATACTGATTTGTAAATTAGTACGAATTTTAATGGAAAAATTGTTTTTATAAAATCATGATTTTTCGCAGCCACCGTAGCTACGTCAATATTCCTGCTTTGTTTCGTGGGTCCGCTGTTTGTAATCATTGTATTGCTGCAATATGCTGCCAATAATCCTGCATTAATATTGATGTCATTGACTCCTGTGGGCGCATTTTGTTTGGGATTTTCTCGGATACGTTACTACGAGATACACGGTTTGTGCTGTTTGGAATATTCATTATATTATGTTCTTCGAGTTTGCCCAAATTTGTACACATTTTCTAACCTCTCAAAAATTATAAATTATGGTAAATAAATCGAATGGGTTTGATGGCCATGGTAATGTTTAGCATAGATGAACTTTTACCATATCCAAAAAAGGCCACCTGGTTTGAAATAACGTTCTGAAAAAGTTTCGAACCGGACAAAGCTATATCAAAAGAGCATGGAGGGGCTGAAGTAATTTTTAAAATCAAATCGGGGCTTAAAAATGATGTAACCTATTTTCAATTCCCCAAATTGAATGGGAACGGTTTCAACCCGTTTTGAGCAGTTCTGGAGCCTCCAGAAATTTTTGAAACGTTAACATTTCCACAAGATTTTACCTAAAGACGTTGCAAAACTAAAATTTTCTTTATACCCTAATATTTCCAAAGTATCGTTCGTCGCTCTGGAACGGTTTGAAACGACCTACAGTCGACTCAATTGTTGAAATTTGTGTATAAATCAAATTTCAGGTTGCAGCTTCCTCAGGTGGCATTTTTCAGTGTACTGGAGGCTCCAGAACTGGTCAAAAAGGGTTCGAAACAGTTTCTAATAATTGGGAATGGGGGACTTTCAGCTTTCTAGGCCACTTCGGTGAAATTTTGTTCGTCCTTTTTCAATTGGCCACTTCGTGGCAAAAATTGACATTTTCAAAGTAAAATTTCGTCAAAAATTTCTTGTTTTTTTTCTCAAAAATATCGAAGCCCGAAGGTGTTTAAAAGATCTGAAATTCTTGCTACTTTTGATTGATATGATTTACCAGCTAAGTTACATTTATTTTAACTAAAAGAATGCGACTCACAATTTGCTCAAAAAATGTATACTTTATTAAAAAAAAGTATACAAATTGTGATGAAAAAATCTAAAAAAGAACTTGAAAATGAACCTTCTAGAGAGGGGCTTAGGATTAAAATATCTATAAATGCATCTTGAATACATAATAAATTACTGGACTTGCATCTGCGCTGATTCTAATTCTGGAATTCGTCTGACCCCGAAATCAAAACTGAGCTTCCCAGGAGGAAGGCCTCCGTTCAAAATGTCCAAAAATTCAATCAATTTTTATATCAAACAGAAACTCATAAGTATGTTTTTGTCTGTTTCTTAGGTATTGATTTCACCTGGTCATCTGTCACTGCATCTGAGAATGACCGGAATTCTGTTTCGTTGATGTTTTGTTTGCTGATGTTGGTGTTTGATACTTGTCTGTACTTCTGTTTGGCATATTATATAACGGCCATCAATCCTGGAAAATTCGGAGCTCGCAAATCACCTTTTTTTATTTTCAAGGTAATTGAAATCTGGGAATGATTTGAATGTAACGCGATGGCTGATGTACAGAAATGATGATTTTTTTGCTTTCACACTTAACATTCGCTTTCACTTACTAATATTCGTTCTAGATATTATACCGTCGCAAGAGTAATTTGACCGGAGAGCTAAAGGTTGGTATTATTCGAGTGCTGTCGAGGCAGAGCTTTTTCAATGTTGGGTGCGCTTTATCGTTCAGCTTAATCACATCTCGTGTATTGCATCCAAGTATTTCTCACGGTTTTCTTATTGCATTCGTGTTGATTTTATTACAGCTCTTTTATTTAACTAATTGTCATTTTAACCTACATATTTTAAGAATATTGAATCTAATGTAAACGAAATTTCCGATCATTTGCAGGGTTTGTTTTCGTGTTTCTTCACAAACGACACCCAGCCGTTGCAGAATTTAAAGGAGGAAGCTGATAGTAAATTTTTTGAATCGCCTCCGCGGAATGTAGAAGCTACCATACAAATCAAAGATCTACATAAAAATTTTGGAAAGGTGTACGCGGTTAGAGGAGTTGATATGAATATTTATCAAGGTGAAATGACAGGTTTATTGGGACATAATGGCGCTGGAAAAACAACCACTATGTCTATTATGACCGGTAAGATTGGTTGATCGTTTGTGTGTACTGAATGGTGACCGCGCAGAATACATATTAATTTTGACTAACCACTTGTTTGCAGGATTGAGTTCTCCTAGTGCTGGATCTATACATTTCAAAGGCATGGATATATTCGAAAATATGGATAAATTTAGACGAAATTTAGGAATGTGCCCTCAAGAAAATCGAACGATACCTTATTTAACAGTTCTGGAGCATTTGTTATTTTTTGGACAAGTGTGTTTAAAACTCGCTCAATATTTTGACTGGCCTTATTGTTCATAATGATTAATGATGGTTGGGTGCAGTTGAAAGGTATTTCGCGAGCAGCAGCACTAGCCGAAGCAGATGAATATTTGGCTATGATGGAAATGCAGCCGAAGAAAAATTCGTTAGTCGGAGCTTTATCGGGTGGAATGAAGAGAAAACTGTGCCTGTCGATCGCTCTAATGGGAAAAGCTGAAGTATGTTCCGTTGGAATTTTAGTAATCCTGTAATCCTCGTACTATTTTCATTTTGTAATTTTATTGTTATCGTAGGTTTTGATATTAGATGAGCCGACGTCTGGAATGGATGTACAATCGAGGAGAAAATTATGGGATTTGTTACTGGTTGGTATTTATAATTTTCTTGCACTTGATATGGAAAGATGATTGGGAATTACGTGATGAGACCTTTTCTTTCGATACTTCATGGTGGAGTTTCGAAAAAAGAGCTTGAAATTTTTCAAAAAAATTCAAGTACTTCTACAAAAGAGTGCTTTAAGCAAGTTTGAATTTGAATCCTAAATTGAGGACTCGATTTCAAAATGGGTTAAAATTTTGCAAGGAATTCGAATACTTTGGCAACATTTTTTTAGCGTTTTTGAGGAATTTGGAGCTTGAATTTAGATCAGAATTTTTGAAAAAGTGAAGCTCAAAATTTTTGAGCTCAATATTAAGATATGAGTTTCAGTATTCTTGATAAATTAATCATACAACCAATCGAAATTGGTTAAAATCTTACGAAAAATTCAAATATTCCAACGACATTTTTTTATCATTTTTGAAAAATTTTAAGCACAAAAATATTGAAAAAGTTATCATGCAATATCCTGTCAAACAGCCAAAAAGGGTTACAATTTTGGAAAACCATTTGAGCAATTTTTGAAGAATTTGGACCCGAAATTAGGTCATGATTTTCGAGATTTAAAGCGTCTTGCGACGTAAGTACCAAAATGAGTTGCAATTTTGCAAGAAATTCGAATATATCAACGAATGTGTGTTTTGAGCATTTTTTAAAGAATTTTGGGCCCATAATTGCATAGGTTGTGCGACCTATGAAAATGGGTTGACATTTTGCAAAAAATTCAGATATTTCTACAAAAATGTTTTTTGAGCATTTTTGAAAATTTTTGAACCTCAAATTATGGGTCATGATTTTTAAAAAATTGTTGAAAAATCTTTATGTAACCAATCTATCCAAACGTGTTAAAATGCTGTACATGTAAAATTCAAATATTTCTACAAAAAAATTTTGAACGTTTTTGAAAAATTTTAAGCTCAAAATTAGGTCGTAATTTTCAGTATTTTTGAAAAATTTGTAATGCTACCAATCAAAGTGCGTTAAAATTCCAGAAAAACATCAGAAATCTCAATCCAAAATTTTTCGATTTCGTTAAGTAGGTAGTTGAGAAAGTGCTCCTTTCATTTCAATAGTGATTGAAGTTGTAAAAAATTGCTCAATTATGCTCTCTCATGTATCGTTCTTTTTTTTTACATTTTTTTTATACTGGCGTGTGTAGCTACTTGATTTTTTATTTTCATTTAGGTAAATTAATGGTAATTTTTTTTCTAATAGGATTTGCGAGGAAAACGTACTGTTATATTCACAACGCATTATATGGAGGAAGCGGACGCTTTGGGGGATCGTATTGCGATCATGAATCATGGTGTTATTGTTTGTCACGGAACCCCCCTATTTTTGAAGAAATCTTACGGTAACATTTATTCTCATTTTCTTTTTGTAAAAAAATTAAGTTTTATTTTTACGATTGTATTACGTGTGTTTATCAGGTACCGGCTATGAATTAACGATCACCAAAACCAAAGAAGGTGGAGATTCGGCTGCTATCGATAGTGTGATCAAAGCTGCATTACCCGAAGCGAGTCGAGAACTTGAAACACCCTCAGAAACCGTGTACAAATTACCGTTAACTGAAACTACCAAATTCCCAGCGTTGTTTAAAAGTTTGGAAGCCGAAAAGTTGCGATTGGGTATTAGAAATTTGGGAGTTGCTGCCACCACAATGGAACACGTATTTCTGAAGTAAGTGCCTATAGCTTCCTACATCCGTATCTACGAATTTGTGGATGAAATTCTGAGATATTAATTCGATGGTGTATGTTCATATTACAGAGTTGGAGGTGTTTCTATTTATGATTCAGAATCAACGAAACATAAGACGGTTACTGACTCCACTTCTGGAACTAGTAAGGACAAAATCATATAATTATCAAGTCCCGCTGTTCTACATGATTATTAAGTATGTACTTCAGTGTTAACGATTTATTTTTTATTTCCCTTTAGATTATCTGCACTATATGAGAGGTGCGTCTTTATACATACAGCAGATCAAAGTCTTATTCAAAAAAAAGTGTCTTTACACATCGCGGAATCTATTCAGTATATTCACTCGAGTAAGTATCCTTGTATTGTACTCGTGTTTTTCAAACTCGAGATTTTTGAAAAAGTGACCTCGCATCCTATCAAATTGTTTTCAATTTCGCGATAAAATTTAATAATACAGTAGTTGCCGCTTAATAGAATCGGGTTGGGACGGAGTGGTTGCTATTCTATTAAGCGAATAATTCTAATAAACGAAGAATCAAAAAAATACGATTTATTAAACTTGTATGCTGTACATTTAATAATGGTACCTAAAAACGTATAAAAAGGTGGGAAATTTTGGTTGAAAAGCAAGAATGACAATTTTTAGCAAAAAACAGAACTTTATTGGCAAAAAAATGGTACTTTTCGGCAATTTCTGAAAAATATACGAGGCTTTTGATAATTTTTGAAAAAAAGTGAAAATCTTTAGCAAAACTATTGGGAGAATTTTATTCAAAAATCAAAAATGTGGCAATTAAGTGAATTATTGGCAAAGAAATGACACTTTTTTGTAAGTTTTTTCGAAAAGATAGATTTTTTGCATTTTTTTAGGTAAAAGAACAACACTTTTTTTTTGCAACTTTTGGCAATGATAATCATTCAACCTACTGGTAAAAACTCTCATCACCTCACACTCTGATGATGCAAGACTTTTGAACAAATTTTACCAAAAAGCAAGATTTTTTTGCAATTTTTGTTGAAAATGTGAGATTTTTTAAAATTATTTGGTTAAAAACGAGACTTTTTGTTTGTTTGGTTCTTTTGTTGACAAAAAATATGCCTATTTCATTGATTTTTGTTGCTTTTTGAAAAATTTTCCATTCCATTAACCGGATTTATTCACCTTCGATTATCGCATAAAGCGAAAATCATTCAATGTAAAAAGATACAACCGTTCCGTTCCAACGACTTTCCATTCTATTAAGCGAATTATTCTAATAACCGCAATGATAATAAGCGGCAACCACTGTATTTGGACAAAAATATTTTATGAACATTCTTAAGAAATTTTGAGCTTAACATTGAATATTGATCCATGGTTTTGTGGACTTTTGAAAAAATCATGCAACCTATCAAAATGGGTTAAAATTTTCCAATAAATTCGAATATTTCTACGAAAAAGGTTTTTGAACATTTCTTATGTGTTTTGAGTTTAAAATAGGACCACAATTTTCGAGATTTTTGAAAAAGTGACCTTGCGACGTATCAAAATGGATCACAATTTCCTATAAAAAAAAAAATTGATACAGTCATTTTTGCGGAAAACTTATCTAAAATCTACACTTAACCGGCACGAAAATTTTTGATCCGGGTAAAATGAAAATCAATTCAGAACCCCAAAATTCTCCATCAACAAAAATGTTTTGGTTGGTAAATGCTGAAATTCATATTTCAATTTTGAGCAAACTTTAGAAAATTCAATGGCTCATTTCTCGTGAAAAAATCAAAATTTGATTACATTGACAAGCGCTGAAATTTGGATCGTACCCCATTCTCAACCTTCCGAGTCGATTGGCGATGATTTCGATCTGTTTCGATCCGTTCTGGAGACTTTAGCGAATTTTCAGATTCTCTAGTTTTCGAAAAAATTCTGTAAGTGGAGTGTTGAATTTGAACGGTCACAAAAAAGAGGCTCTCTTGATCGTTTTAGATTGTTCCTTCAGAACTAAAGGTGTTAATATCAGTTGAAAAGTGAATTTTTTGATTTTAATCATTTCATATTTTAATTATTTTGAACTTATTTTACACTTCTACATCAATTTAGAATCAAGCGTTGGTGATTATTATCTTATGGTTTGTTGCAGATTATTCTACCATCGTTGGTCGTGATGCTTGTGTTGTTTTTAGTGAACCTGAATCGGGTAGACCTTTCGCCGGAGCCACCGTTAGATTTATCAATGAGTACCTATCCAGGCTCAACAGTGGTACTGAAAAATAACGTCCGTGACTCCAGTTTTGCCAAACACCTTCCAGGATACGTTGCCGAAGAAGGAGGATTATTCGTGGACGCTCGTATTTCTCCAATTGAAAAAGGTTTGCGATGTTCAATTCCTTCAACTGATATTAAAAAACAGACTTAATTATACTTGTGTTCACATTCCGTAGATTTACTTCAGTACGGAAGTGATATCATGAAGTACAATAAGGATTACATATCAGCTTTCGAAGTGAATTCATCGACCATAAAAATATTGCACAATCCTCCTTTGATACATTCCCTTCCAATTACCATCACCACGTATACGAACGTATTGCTTCGCAGTATCACGAATGACAGTCGCTATCAAATTAACACAATTAATCATCCTGTGCAAAAAAAACTAGAACTAAATCATGACGGGTCCGAAACAGAAGTAAGATTTACAGCAATAAGTTCTTCAGTGTGTTTTGAAATGAAAATTACCGTATGATATTTGATTTAGTTTAAGAATTTGTGTCCAAGTCGACGCCAATCCGATTTTGCCTTTTATGCCCCGTGGTTCTTCGCATTGGCATTTTACTCGATTGATTTAGCGGCTTACTTCGCCGTATTCGTGAACACTGAGCGAATTGACGGATTTCAACATATTCAAACCATGTCGAATGTTTCTCCATTGGTGTATTGGTTCGCTACCCTGTTATTCGATCTGACGTTCTTTTTGTTTGTAACTTTCCTTCGTGTTGAAGTTTTCAAACTCGCAGATGGTTCTACTTTCCTTGCTCTGGATGCATCGATTGGTGAGTAAAGTATTGAAGTTGAGAGATGTGATCGTATAGAATAAGATATTCATGAAGAATGTAAAATTTTACAGATGTTTTTGCATTGATAATAATTATTTACGGGATATCCGGATTGCTTTTCATCTACGTTACCGGTTATTTATCCAATTCTAAAGAAGGATCGTACGTTTTACTTTTCATATTCAACTTGATATGTACGTATTGAATTACCATTGCTGATATTTTTGTATTCATAATTAAAGTTCGCCCTCATCTACGTAATCGTTACCGATTTACAGGTTGTATAATAGTATGGATGTTTTTCGTCGAAACTAGAGAAAACGTGCAGGACCCATTTGAACCCGTTTATAAAAAAATGCTGTATTACCTTATCAAAGGAGTTATTTTACTCGTTCCTTCGTTTAATTTCTCGTTATTATTCATCAAATTCATGTTCACTTTCCAAGCTAATGCACTCTGTTCGTATTGTTCTGAAGATATGAAACCTATGTGTGAAAGTAGGTTGATTTGCGTTAAAATGTCGCTATAATTAACATACAGTTCCTTTAAAAATATTCATGTATACTTACGCTGAGTTTCTTGTTATTTTATCAGAGACGTTGATAAAGAAACCGTACTTTGTATTTGCATCGGAGGAGAATAAGGACGCTATACTTTTGGAGACGTTATTTTTGATATTCGATATCGTTTTATACGCCGCCATACTTTCCTTCATCAATATTGGATGTGTTCGTTATTGGTTCAACTCGTTGAAGAATGCAATGTTTGGCACGGTCTCCACCAACTCGGATGTAGGCGACGACGACGTGATACAGGAATACGACAAAGTGCAAAAATATAAGGAGGATAAATCAAGTAAGTGCAATAAAAGCCACGTTGATTATATTCTATTTTTATGTCTATTTTTCAGGGTTGTTGTGATCCGGATCATTACGTGATCCGGATCATTGAGTGATCTGTATCCGTGATCCGGATCATTTTCTGCAGTAGGAATCGTGATCCGTGATCCGGATCATTATTCCACAAGGATTCGTGATCTATGATCCGATTCAAAATTTTCCGCAGATCATTTTTTCACGGATCCTTTTTTTTCACCAGTAATGCTGCATTGCTGCATGTTTTTGCTTTGAAAATTCGATTTTATTAAAAATTAATGGAGTTGAACTCAATTTGTTGGATATTGATATTGATGTAGGTAAAATCGACGTAATGTCATTGGTTTTTCGCTAGGATGCCTAGTTTTTGATTTTTTGACAAAAAACCTCAAGTAAAACTTTTTGAAAATTATTTTTTGAAAAATTTGCACACTGTGTTTCATAAAAGTCAATCTGGAGGCGAAAGGAAGCGTCCTACGAAAAAATTACATATGACCTAAATTGTAGAGAATTAAATTTCCAATCGACATGATCTCATTAGTTTTTCTCTAGGATGCTTAGTTTTTGATTTATTGACAAAAAACTAAAATTTTTTGAAATGTAAAAATTTCATTTTTCAATTTCTGCAAATTTTCAAGCTGAGGCTGACTTTTTCCCACCCCTGTATAATGTGTTATTGCAAATTTTTGAAAATAAAATGGAGACTATTTCGTTTTTTCACGTTTTTGTTCAATCTTCAATTTAAAAAAACCAATTTAGTACGTAGTACAATTTCCTTGAAATGATCCGAAAAACGATCCGTGAAATTTGATCCGGATCACGTTTTTCTGGAGTGATTTGTGATTCGTGATCCGGATCACAATTTCCCGGAAGATCTTTGATCCGTGATCCGGATCACAAATTTCTCAATGATTCGTGATCCGTGATTCGGATCAAATTTCCGTGATCCGCAACAACCCTGCTATTTTTATTTATTATTATTTTTTTAAAAATTTGAACAATGTTCTGCACCGATGTGTTGAGAGATGTTTTTTGTGTGATGTTTTCACGATGTTTCACCAGTCAGTAGATGAGTGGGTTAATTCTGAAATCTTGCATTTTGAGTGAGAATGACTTCAATCAGAAAAAGGATTGTAATGTTTCAAAGACACGTTCATTCGAAGGGTGTTTTCTAGTACGTTTTGAGGGTTTTCATCTTCCCAACCCTCTTCAACTACAAAGAAATGAATTTTCAAACTTTTTATCACGGTTTTTGATTTTGTACCTACCATCACATGAAGCCCCCTTAGGCCCCCATTTAATTGAGATGCTAAAATTCGGCATATACATTCGGTGGGAGTCCTTAATCCGTAGTAGCTAACATGATTTTTTTTCCGTAATGAAATAATGAATATAAAATTGCTACTTTGCAGACCACGTTTCATTCCCAAAACGCGAGAAGGACGCGATCAATGGTAATTTGCTCGACGTGGAAATAAGCGAAAATGTTGCATTACGAGGTATAAAAATAATAGACTTCAGATTAATTATTTATAATCTCGAAACAGCTTCATTGTGGTCGTAGTTGGCTGCTTGGGGTATTTTAATAATGTTTTCGAAATGTCCGTGAAACTAACAGCTTTTTGAGTGGTAATATGTAGTATGCGATGTGTATAACTTACAAAGAGAACCTCTTGAGGTGTCACACTTTGATTTGAACGGGACCGTGATTTTTGGAAAGAGCATAGTCTAAAACCCCCAAAACCAAATTCTCAGCTGCCCAAGTTCATTTTTCGATTTTTGGCGAATTTTTGAAAATTCAAAAAGTACGTACTTGATCAGTAAAAATGGTCAAAATAAGTCCCAAAACTAATATTATTTACCCAAATCCAAATTTTACCATTTCCAGCCATTCTGGAGCCTCCAGCGCGATTTTTCAATTTCTTCAGAATTTTAATTTGCTCCAGAAGGCGTGAATATGAAGTTGGGCAGCTAAAAATCGAGTTGTGTATTATACGCGACCTGTTTAACGAGTTTATCTACATTTGAGTCGTTTTTGGGAGTGACACCTCAAGAGTGGTTTTTTGACCAGCTTTTTTCAAAATTAGAAAATCCAAAAATCAAAAGTTTCCCGTTTGTGTGGAAATTTTTGAAATTCACGCGAATCGCTGTATTTTATACATAACTAACCCCCAAATTCAAATTTCACAATTTCCAGCCATTCTGGAGCCTCCAGCGCGGTTTTTCAATTTCTCCAGAATTTTGAATTTGCTCCAGAAGGCGTGAATATGCAGTTAGGCAGCTAAAAATCGAGTTGTGTATTATATTCGACCTGTTTAACGAGTTTATCTACATTTGAGCTTGAGCCGATTTTGAGAGTGACACCACAAGAGTGGTTTTTTGACCAGCTTTTTTCAAAGTTGAAAAATCCGAAAAATCCAAAGATAACCGTTTGTGATGAAATTTTTGAAATTTGTTTGAATCGCTGTATTTCTTTAAGAACTAGCCCCCGGAGCGCAAATTCTACCATTTCCAGCCGTTTTGGAGCGAGAGTGACACCTCAAAAAACCACTCTTGTGGTGTCCCTCTCAAAATCGGCTCAAATGTAGATAAACTCGTTAAACAGGTCGAGTGTAATGTACAACTCGATTTTTAGCTGCCTAACTTCATATTCACGCCTTCTGGAGCAAATTCAAAATTCTGGAGAAATGGTAAAATCGCGCTGGAGGCTCCAGAATGGCTGGAAATTGTAAAATTTGGAGTTGGGTAATTAATATTAGTTTTGGGACTTATTTTGACCATTTTTACTGGTTTTTTGTACGTACTTTTTTAAAAAAAGCATAGATCGCCAAAAACTGTCAATTTAGAATTTTCAAAAAATCGAAAAATGAACTTGGGCAGCTGAAAATTTGGATTTGGGGGTTTTAGACTGTGCTCTTTCCAAAAATCGCGTTCCCATTCGAATCGGAGTGTGACACCTCAAGAGGTTCCCTTGTTAGTTGAAAACGTTTCGGATTAGAATGTAAATTTCATCGAAAATGTAACTCAATTGACAATATTCTATTTGTAGTAAGAGGTCAAAGTTCTTTGCTGGTGAATGGATTACGAAAGAATTACATCAACTGGCTCAAACTCAAATCCTTTACTGCTGTTTCCGATGTGAATTTTGTCGTCGAACCTGGAGAATGTTTTGGTCTTTTGGGAGTCAACGGGGCTGGTAAATCTACAACGTTTAAGATGTTGACAGCTGAAATCGTTCCTACCTTGGGTGATGCGTCCATTGAAAATATTAAATTGAGTACTAACAAGATGCAGGTACATAATTATATCTGTAGAAAGTAATCGGAAGAAAGGTATCCCAAAGGGCAAAAAATTTTCAAATTTGACAAAGCTTAAACGATTGCAAAATACAGCATCAGCTAAAATTTCAGGTGCTGAAGTGCATTTTTTGGTTTCTGATGAATTTTCGAAATTCTAATTTGGGTCAAAAATGTGAAAAAAGTGGAATTTGATCAAATTTACCAAGAAAGCTGAAAGGTTTGTATCCTATTTTTGACCATCTGAATTGACTAGAGATGGTTTCGAGAACCTTTTTAAGCAATTTTGAATCCTGTAGCAGATTTTTGAAACTTAAAATTCCACAGAATAACTATTATGCAATGAAGTTGGAAAACTGAATGGACGCTTTTTGTGGCACTTTTTGAAGTGAATTTAGTAAAATTTCGACTTTTCCTCATTTCTGGCCCAAATTTAATTTTTTAAAATTCACCAAAAATCAAAAAATGTACTTCAGCATCTGAAATGTTAGCTGATGATGTATTTTTACATTTTTCGATGTAGTCTTATCCGGATCCGATATATTTTTGCCAATTGGATACCCTCCCTTCTGAAAAACTGAAAATTTTTTGCTATTCGTTCTTCGAGGGTTGAGAACTCTTCTTAATAATTAATTTAATTTTTCGCAGTATTTATCGATGGCCGGATATTGCCCTCAAACCAACTGCTTCATCGAAGAACTGACCGGAAGAGAAATGTTATCCATGATTGCAACCATGAGAGGTGTTTTCCAAAATGAGAATAAACTTCTAGTCGATAAATGGATCAAAATTATAGGTACCTACTTGCACCGGAAACCTTCCCAATTTCTTGTCAAAAGCAGATCATTCATTTCGGTGTTAATTTTCGTTTCAGGGTTAGAAGAATTCCAGAACCGAAGATGTGGCACTTACAGCGGAGGCAATAAACGAAAATTGTGTACAGCGATGTCATTAATTGGAGATCCCAGAGTAGTATTCTTGGACGAACCTACCAGCGGAGTAGATCCAGTTTCTAGACGTAATTTGTACGACGTAATGGGACAAAGTAAAGAAGCCGGACAAGCTGTTATTTTAACTTCTCATAGGTATTGCTTAATTTACTACGAACTTGAAGACAATTATTTGGATTATTTTCACGTAATTATATTCGCTTATTTTATTTTCAGTATGGAGGAATGCGAAACTCTATGTGATCGTTTAACGATAATGGTCTCTGGTGTTATGAAATGTATCGGAACTGCTCAACATTTGAAGAAACAATACGCTCAAGGATTCTCGATTATGATAAAAATCAACGATATTCCCGAACTCGACGAAGAAAAAGCTGCATTAAAAAACACCATGTTGGAGTTATTCACAGAGAAATACTGTATTCTGAAAGACGAGCATAGGGTGAGACACAAGTTCATTCGAATTTTCAATCATCAAGTCCGACTCAACTCACCCATGTTTTGCTAATTTTTCATTTTTATCTGTTACAGGGGTTGCTTTATTATCAAATAAAAGATACATCTATCCCGTGGTGGGCTCTGTTTGAAAAAATGGAAGCTCTAAAGCAACGCCATCGTGACCTAGTTGAAGATTACGTACTTACCGATACCACTTTGGAGGAAGTTTTTATCTCGTTCGCCAAGGAGAGCGCGGATCCGTCTGAAAAAAATAGGTTTTCAGCTGTGAATTGAAAAAGATTTTTTTCTGTGTGGAAGTCATTATTTTACATCAAAATCGAGCTTAACATTTAATTTAATCGAGCTTCCTTTTTTTATTTTTAAGTTATCAGTGCGAAGTGTCAAGTGTTTTTTTTGCATTGACGACGATGTTAAGTAAGTATTTTGAACATTATTGTTTACCTACACTAGTCAAGGGAAAATCTCTTTCACGGTGCTCGGTGTGAATGATTAGTGCACATGACCAAGTTTATATTCAATATTTCTTACTTTTTTGTGTTTTCTATTACCTATTGGAATGTTTTTTATGGTTATGCTTATTATTTTATATTTACATAATATGGAGCACGAATTGTGATATGTACTCCAGAAATGAGTACCTACGTAATTCGTGCCAGTATACTTAATCTACGTCAGTGAGATTTCTATTCATTCATAATGCTTAGTTTATTTTCATAAAATATTTTTTACTTATTCAGTCTTCTCATTAAGTTTACTAGTTATATGTTCTGTAAATTAAGGTTTTTACTTCAGAAGGATGATGATTTCGTTGCATTTAAGGTATCAATTTAATTTTCTACTCGAATTTGTTATTGAAGTTTTTTTGTTTTTTATTTTTCATTTCTATATACGTTCGAACATCTTATTTTTGATTTTTATTTCATTTGAATAAGGTCATCAACCTGTCTCTTTGCCCACTCAAAGTCGCTTGTCTGTCTGGCCTCTCAAGGTCACTAACCTATCGACGTTGTTCAGTCTTTTAAGGTCATTGATCCGTCTTTCTGACTTCCCAAGGTCATATTATTTCTGCCAGTCTGGTCTCTTAAGGTCACTGACCCGTGTGTTCAAACTCTCAAGGTCGCTGACCTTCTTGTCTAGCATCCTATAGTCGTCTGTCCGCCTGTCTGGCCTCTCGAGGTTGTCTGCGTGCCTCTCTGGCTTCCCAAAGTTGTCTGTCTGCCGGTTTCCGCTGCTTGTCTGTCCTGTTAAGGTCATTTGTCATTTACCCTTCAGTTTGAAACTCTTGAATTTAGAAAAACAAAAGTTAAGGTTGAAATATTGTGAATAGGTACGTTTTAAAGACTCAGACTCGCAAGTGCGAATTCAACTAAAATGAAGACTCTGAATCTTTCATTTAAAAATGCATTGATGTAGTTTTTATTCATCTTTTTTTTTCTAGAATTATTACTAGACACGTGAATTGAAATTAGAAATTCGTAAAAAAAATTGTAATTAGTTGTAAATTGTAATGTGTGGTTTTGACTTTTGAAATTTGAATTTTGATTTCGTTGGTTTCAACTTTCATTCAACTTTTCAGTTTTTGATTTCAACTTCAAAGCCTCATGATTTTTAGTGCAAACTTTCAAGTTTAGAAGTTGAATAATGAATTTCAATTTTCAATAATCAATGAATCATTTTTAAAGTTTTGAATAATTGATTTTGATTTTTTTTAATTTAATAATTTAATTTTAAAAAGTTATTTTTTATTTATCATTATTGTTGATGGTAGCAGTCTCTACTGAGAGCTCCGGAAATTAATGTTGGTACCACCTTTACCTACACTCGTGTAGAAGTGCCTTGACTTGTGATCTCGCGGGGATTCCCTGTGTGAGTAAGTATGTGTGAGGCATCTTATCATTAATCATCCTGTTATCTCTCCACTTTTTCTTTTCAGATTTTCACTCTCTCAACTGACTCACATTGAACTTTTTGGCGTCATCTGCTTGATCTAAAATTAAAGTGAGAAGTCAACTTTAGCATACGACAGCAAGATGAAACTTTCATCGTTTCAATGATGTGCGTTGTGCTTACTTCGTTACCGGCCTATGAAGTTTTTCAGGTAAATACCGACATGATTTTTTTTTTAGCTTCGTCTAATTCTAATCCGATGTCTAAAATTAAAGTCGAAATGAAAAATTACGTCAATATGAAACTATGAAGTAAAATTATCATCGTTTCAATGATGTGTTTTGTGATTACTTACTTCGCTAACAATCCATAAAGTTTTTTTCATTTAGGAATTTCAAATTATACGTATCAGCTTTATCATGCATTCGAAGCCAAGCGTTATCATTCATTTAATATGAGTTGAGTTCGTAAACCTGTATAGTATAAAAGGGCCTCGGGCCTCGTATTGATTCGTTATATTGTTTCGTGTTATTTTGTTGCCACAATTTTGAAAATATTTGATTCATTCTTGAACGTGTGTGTTTGAAATACCGTTGCGAGTACACGATTCGTTAGATGTCGAAAAAGGTGAACTTTTATTTTACTTTATAAATATCATCTGTAGTTAAATTCTATAACGATCATTTTGACTGATCACCATTTCTGAGTATCATTCAGTCATTGTTTTTCGGCGATATTTCGAGGTAGGAATCCCAATCCATACGATGCTCCTTATTCCATTCCATGCTGGTGTGTTCTGTCCTGTTGTATCTTGATGAGCTGTCTGCGACGTTTGATTAATTCTTTATCTTTATCGATGATTCATACTTATAACTAAAATTGTGTTTTTACTTCTGATTTCAGTAATATTCATCCTGAGTGTATTCGATCGCAAAGAAGATGAATTTCGAAAAGTTCAAGTTGTTGATGTGGAAGAATTACCGTTTACGACGGTTCCACTGGGTCGTAACTTTGATCGAACTCGTTTTACCGATTTTAATCGTTGGTGTCATGGTGTTTTTTGTTTCAAAGTTCCCTTCACAGACCATCTCCAAGAAACCTGAAACTATCTATCCATCTACTTCGATAGAATACTACGTTCAACGTAATGGCAAAAATTCTGACGTATATTATGCTCCTAACGTTACTGTAATCAATCAGTTTATGAATCAGATGAACGGCAGTTTCAGTAAGTATGCACTGATAATACTTCAATATAAATTATAAACATTTTTCAGAGATGAAATTTTTTCATTATCTGATACGATATTAATTTGGACTCATAGAACGTTCGAAAAGGCCTCGTGATGTTTTGATCCAACTTTCCGGAATTGAAATGCTTACTTAATTCATTTAGCTGGAAAATTTAGTTCGTTTTGTGTTATTATTTGAGGTTCAGTTCTATGGCATTCGTTGCATTTAGCTACATGATGACGTTCAATTCAAGAAATTATCGATCCATTAAATTTGTAAAGCTATAAAAAATAAAAATCTTGGCACGAAGTATGAAATTAGTTCACTGCCGAGCTATTTTCTTCGAATGTGGGTATTTTAAATGGAACAATCGAGTACAATTTATTATCGTGTTGATTTTGATGTGGTGGTCATTTTTCGTATTTGCCTTATCTGTTTGCTGCCGGACATCGTTAAAAAAATTATGACTCATCGATGCATAGAGTCGATCTTATCAAGAAGTACCTAAGTGGTAAAATGTTGCCAAGGAGAATCTGTTGGTGGTCCGAATTATGAAAATGGCTGGGTTTTTCTCAAGTATCTAAATTGCTGAAACTGTATAATTTTGCCAAAATTACAGAAGACCTTCTTTTTTGGTAAAATTACCTGAAAGTCTCGCTTTATTTTGTCGGAAAGAAGTTTGTTTCTCTTATTGTCAAAAATAAAAATTGCAAAAAAAAATGTACACCAGAAATATCAAAAAATCTTACTGTAAATAAGTGTAACTGTATAAAATACTTGGTTGTAATCTTATTATTTTATTTTGCATTGTTTTTTTTTTTTTTTTTTTTTTTTTTTGTATCAAGATTCAACAAAAGGATTGGCGAGCGAAGCTGAGTTACTGAGCGCTCTGCAGAGTAATCGCAATTGGAGGACACCTTTTGGAATTTTCTTCAAAGACATTACCTCCAACGAATCGCTACCAGATAAATTAACCTACGTGATAAGAAACGCAGATGACTGGTCTACACGAAATTTGTACGTTGTAAAAGAGTCTGCAGGACCTTTCAGGCAGGGTGAGTATTTGTGTGTCTATGAAACGACATCATTGAGATTCTGTGAAATATCTACTTGAATAATTCTTGTTTTATAGATCCTTATACTCACCAACACTTTAGCGCTATTCAGTGGGTGATAAACGATCATTTCGTTAAATATAAAACGAACCACAGTGATTTATTTCAGGTACCGAATTATTATGAAAATCATGTCGTGCTATACATTAATTTATTTATCTAATTTAATTGATGCTGATTCACCTCTTTATTCGTCCAGGTCCAATTCGAATGGTTTCCGCTTCCGCCGTATACGTCAAATGAAAGTCCAAGATCTTGGGTAACCTATGGAGTTGGTTCTATCATTCTTGTGGTGGTTCTGATCGCATCTATTCCATTAATCAGCGATATTATCGATGAAAAAGATAGCGGTGTTAAGGTGACTACAAATACACCTCTACATACGTATTCGTCTGTTTACGTACACATTTTACCTACTCGAATGAATTTTTATTTAGGAATTGATGAAAATAAACGGACTTAACGAATGGCTGATGTGGCTCGGCTGGGTTTTTCACGCCTTCATTATCTGTTTGGTTTCTTTGACCATCGTCGCCATCCTTTTAACGTGTCCGTTCAATGGACTTGGATCACAAGCTATATATTTCGTACAATTTTCCGTGTTTTGGATGTTTTTGATACTTTACTGCTTGGCCAATATTTCATTCTGCTTCGTGTTTTCTGCTGTTTTTCAAAAAAGTTTGTATAATGGATTCGCAAATTAGTGTACATGTATTTTAAAAGAAAAATAGTTTTAAAAAAATCATGATTTTTTTGCAGCCGCCGTAGCTTCGTCAATATTCATGATATGTTTCGTGGGTCTGCTGGTGGGAGTCAATTGGTTGTTGAACAATGCTGCCGATCATCCAGCGTCAAGATTGGCGACATTGACTCCTGTGGGCGCATTTCTCATGGGATTTACTCGGATACGTTACTACGAGATGAACGGTTTGTATTGTTTGGGATGTTCATGTGTTTTTCGATTTTGCCCAAAAATGGACACCACGTCTGAAATCTTCTGAAAAAGTTTTGAACCGGTCAAGGCTAAATCAAAACAGCATGCAAAACACCTTCAGCCTAAATTTCAGGGGCTGAGAGGCTGCTGTAAATTTTTAGTTTTGTGGTGAATTTTTAAAATCAAATCGGAGCCAAAAAATAAAATTAAAAAAAAAATTATCAAGTTGATTTAGGAGGCTTGAGATGGGGGTCATGAATTTCCGTTTTAGGGTCAAAATGAGTTCAAAATCAAATTCAATGCATTTGAAAACTTTTATTTCAATGGAGAAATTCTGCGAAGAACTTTTTTTTTCTAAAAATTGGAATTTTTGAGAAATCATTTTTTCCCAAATTTCTATCTAGCTCATTGTGCCCTTCTTCCTTCGAAGGAGTGTAGACATATTTGTAATAATGGAGGTTTTTCAAATTGCTATAGAACCTTGATTTATTAATGTGGGTTAACCATAAAAAAAACTCATGTTTGCTATTTTCTAGGCATTGATTTCACCTGGTCATCTGTCTCTGCATCTGAAAATGACAGTAGTTCAATTTCGTTGATGTTTTGTTTGCTGATGCTGGTGTTTGACACTTTTCTGTACTTCTTTTTGGCATATTATATAACGTCCATCAATCCTGGGAAATTCGGAGCTCGCAAATCACCTTTTTTCATTTTCGAGGTAATTGAAATAATGTGGGAATGGTTTGAATACAACGCGATGGTTGATGCACAGAAATCGTGATTTTTGCTTTCACTTTTAACATTCGCTTACTAATATTCGTTCTAGGGTTTGTGCTCTCGCAAGAGTAATTTGACCGGTGAGCTTAAGGTTGGTATTATTCGAGTGCTGCTGGGACACGGCTTTTGCAATGTTGGGTTTTTATGTATGTATATTGACAAAATCATGCTGGCTAAACCGAGCCAGACGCTTTATCGTTCAGCTTGATCACATCTCAAATATCGCTTCCCAAGTATTCTCATTGTTTTCTTATTTCATTCGTGTCGATTTCATTTCTGCTTTTTTATTCAACTAATTGTAATTTTAACGTGCATCTTGTAAGAATATTGAATGTGATGTAAACGAAATTTCCGTTCATTTGCAGGGTTTGTTGTCGCGTTTCTTCATAAATGACGCCGAACCGTTGCAGAATTTAGATGATGAAGCTGATAGGAAGTATTTCGAATCGCCTCCGCAGAATGTAGAAGCTACCATACAAATCAAAGATCTACATAAGAATTTCGGAAAGGTGTACGCGGTTAGAGGAGTTGATATGGATATTTATCAAGGTGAAATGACAGCTTTGCTGGGACATAATGGCGCTGGAAAAACAACTACTATGTCTATAATGACTGGTAAGATTATTTGATCATTGATTCGATGTATTGACTGGATGGTACGTAAATGACCGAATGTTTCACTTGACTGTTTGTTTGTAGGATTGAGTTCTCCTAGTGCTGGATCTATACGTTTTAGAGGCATGAATATATTCGAGAATATGGATAAATTTAGACAAAATTTAGGAATGTGCCCTCAAGAAAATCGAACAATGCCTTATTTAACAGTTCTGGAGCATTTGTTATTTTTTGGACAAGTAAGCTTGAAAACTTTGGTCGTTATTTTTTTTTTTTCGTGTTAACTAATCCTGGCTGGGTGAAGTTGAAAGGTGTTTCGCGAAATGATGCGCTAGCTGAAGCAAATGAATACCTGACAATGATGGAAATGCAGTCGAAGAAAAATGCGCTTGCTAAAGAATTATCCGGCGGAATGATGAGGAAATTGTGCCTGTCGATGGCTCTGATGGGAAGAGCTGAAGTAGGTTGCGTTGGAAGTTGAGTAATCCTCGTACTATTTTCATTTTGTAATTTCCATTAATGTCGTAGGTTCTGATATTGGACGAGCCGACGTCTGGAATGGATGTGCAATCGCGGAGAAAATTATGGGATTTGTTACTGGTTAGTATTTTATAATTTTCCTGCAATCGAAATGGAAAATGATTGGGGAATTACGTGATGATTGAATCGAAGTTTAGACTGTAAAAAATGATTTGAGCAGTTTTGAAATTGAGTCCAAAATTGGAAACCAGTGTCATACGACCTATCAAATTGGTTAACACTTTGCGAGGAATCCGAATATGTATTTCGACAACATTTTTTTTTGCACTTTGAGAAATTTGAAGCTTAAAATTGTGTCAGGTTTTTCCAGATTTTCGAAAAAGCAAGCAAAGCTCAAAATAAGTTTACGATTATCAGGATTCTAAGAATGAGTGTCATACGACCTATCTAAAAATATATTTCGGCGAAAAAGTGTTGAGCAATTACAAAGAACTTTGAGCCCAAAATTGGAGTATGAGTTTCAGTTTTCTTGAAAAAATGATCATGCAACCTATCAAAATAGGTTAAAATCTTACGAGAAATTCAAATATTTCAAAGGAAACTTTTTTTTAGCTTTTTTGAAAAATTTTAAGCCCAAAACTCTTGTCACGTGTTTCAGGATTTTTTGAAAAGATCATCACGCATACACGCAATCTATCAAAATTCGGTCAAAATGTTGCAAGAAATTTTGTAGAATTATCAGCCTAAAATTAGGTCACGGTTTTTGGGTTTTTTGAAAAAGTGAAGCCCAAAATGGATCATGATTTTTGAGATTTTTGAAAAAGCGTCGTGTGACCTGTCAAAAAGGGTTAAAATTTTGGAAAAAATTCAAATATTTCGAGCAATTTCGTAGAATTTAGAGCCTAGTATTAGGTCACGATTTAGCGGATTTTTTGAAGAAAAAGGTCAATGGAAATTTCGTAAAAAAATCGAACACTTTCACAAAAATGTTTTTTTTGGGGAATTTTTGGAAAATCGATCTTGAAGATGTTTGAAAAAAGCTGCAAATTCTAGCAACCAATTAGAAGTTCCTAAATCAAATTTTAAAATTTGGAAGAAAATCGATCAATTTTTAGCTATTAAGTTTGACTTTTAAGAACTACTTACCTAGTGACAATTTCTGACGACATTTTAAAATTATGTCTGGATATCAAAACGTTCGGAAAAAAATCACGAATGATTTTTAAAATTATTCCGGATATTTAAAAATGGAAAAAATGACCAACCTGACATTCTAATATTATATTCGACTTTCAAAAACTATGAAAAAGTAAAAAACATATCCATGATTTAAAACTTTTCTCGAAGAAGAGACTTTAGATCAATTTGATTTTATTTTCATCGAGTCGATGATCCATAAAAATGAACTGTCGTAGAAGTATTCAAAAGTGACCTTGCGACCTATTAAAATATTGTTTAAATTTTTTCAAGAAATTAAAATATTTCTGTAAAAAAACCTTTGAGCAATTTTTAAGAATTCTGAGTTCAAAAATCGAGCATGATATTCGGAATTTTTGAAAAAGGTGTCATGCAACCTATTAAAATTGAATAACATTTCAAATAAGTACTTCAATGAAAATGTTTTTTCAGTATTTTCGAAGAATTTTGAGCTCGAAATGGGTCCATATTATGTGACTCATCAAAATTAGTCAACATTGTGCAAGAAATTCCAATGTTTCTACAAAAAAGCATTTTGAGCAATTTTCGAAAAATTTATCCCCAAAATTAGGTCATGATTTTCATGATTTTTGAAATAGGGGTCATGCCACGTACCAAAATGACTTGAAAATGAGTGTTTTGAACATTTTTGAAGAATTTTGAGCCCAAAATTATGGGTCATGATTTTTAAAATTGTTGAAATAGCTTTATGTGATACATCAAAATGAGTTAAAATTTTGCTAGAAAAACGAATATTTCAACGAAAATTTTTTAAAAGTATTTTTGAAGAATTTTGAGCTCAAAATTATTGGTTATGAATTATAATTTTAAAAAAGTTTTTAAAAAATTCAATGTGATATGTCAAAATAGGTTAAAATTTTACAAGAAATTCAAATATTTCTATACTTGAAAATGTTTTTTGAGGATTTTTGAAGAATTTTTGATCTTGAAATTGACTCAGTTTCCCATCTAGTAGTAGTTGAAATAGTGCTCCTTTTATTTTAAAAATAATATTTTTCCGATAAATCGTAGGATTTGCGAGGACAACGTACTGTTATATTCACAACGCATTATATGGAAGAAGCGGACGCTTTAGGGGATCGTATCGCGATCATGAATCATGGTGTTATCGTATGTCAAGGAACCCCCCTATTTTTAAAGAAAGCTTACGGTAATGTTTATTCTCATTTTCGTTTTGCAAATAAAATTTAGTATTATTTTTAACGATTGTATTACGTGTGTTTATCAGGTACCGGATATGAACTAACAATCACCAAAGAAGGTGGAAATTCGGCTGCTATCGATAGTGTGATCAAAGCTGCATTACCCGAAGCGAGTCGAGAACTTGAAACACCCTCAGAAACCGTGTACAAATTACCGTTAACTGAAACTAGCAAATTCCCAACGTTGTTTAAAAGTTTGGAAGCCGAAAAGTTGCAATTGGGTATTAGAAATTTGGGAATTGCAGCCACCACAATGGAACACGTATTTCTAAAGTAAGTGCCTATAGCTTCTTTCCTACATTCGTGTATGTATAAAATCTGAGATATTGATTCGATTGTGTATGTTCATATTACAGAGTTGGAGGTGTTTCTATTTATGATGCAGAATCAACGAAATATAAGACGGTTACTGACTCCACTTCTGGAACTAGTAAGGACTAAATCATATTATGAAGTACCGCTATTGTACATAAATGTGTACGTATTTCGGTATTAACTATTTATTTTTTATTGTTCTTTAGATCATATACATTATGTTGGAGGTGCGCCTTTATACGTTCAGCAAATCAAAGCCATATTCATGAAAAAGGTTCACTATACGTCGCGTAATCTTTTCAGCATATTTACTCGAGTAAGTAATCCTTGTATTTTTCAAAGTTGCTGATTAGTACGATTTACATGAGGTCATTCCATGTCAATTCGACTAGGATTTTTAAGTCATGTCTGGTCGGTTTCGTTCAAATTCTTTTTACGAATCTACCTTTTCAACGATTAAGAAAAACATCATCTTTTTTTTTACCGATTTTTTCGAATCTTAAGAACGAAGAAATTCAAATACTTCTGCAAAAAAGTATTTTGAGCAGTTTTTTGAGAATTGGAGAATTTTAAGAACAAAATAGGGCCTTGATTTTGGAAAAAAGTGACCTTGAACCATATCAAAATGGTTTGCAACTGCGAATAAAAATCTAATTATATTTTAATGAAAGAAATTTTGAGCTCGAAATGATCAAAATGGGTTGAAATTTTCCAAGAAATTCAAATACTTCTACAAAAAAGTTGTTTGAGCAGTTTTTCGAGAATTGGAGAATTTCAAGTCCGAAATAGGGCCTTTATTTTGGAAATTTTTGAAAAAATGAACTTGAATCCTATCAAAATGGTTTACAATTTTGCGAAAAATCCGATAATATTTCAATGAAAATGTTTTATGAACATTTTAGAAAAATTTTGAGCTCAAAATGGGTCCATTATTTTCGGGATTTTTGAAAGTGTCATTTATGGCCTATCAAAATGGGTTAAAATTTTCCAAAAAAAAATCAAATATTTCTACGAAAAAAGTTTTTGAACATATTTTAGAGTGTTTTGAGTTTAAAATAGGAATAGGACTATAATTATGGAAATTGACTGCTATTTTCTCAGAAAACAAAATTGATGGTACAGTCATTTTCATGCTTTTATCTAAAATTCACACCCAACCTTACCCAACCGGCACGAAAAGTTTTGAATGGGATAAACTGAGAATCAATAGAGGACCCAAAAATTCTTCTGAAGCCGAAAATTTTCGTTGCTGAAATTCATTTATCAATTTTCAGCGAATTTTTGAAAATTTAAAGAGCCATTTCTAAGCGAAAAAAATCAAAATTTGATCATATTGACATTAACAGCTGAAATTTGGTTTGTACCCTGTTTTCAACCTTGCGAGTTGATTGGCGAAGTTTTCGATCCGTTCTGGAGTCTTCAGCAGATTTTCAGATTCTCTGGTTTTCGAAAAAAATTCTGTAAGTGGGATGAAAATGAAATAAATTTAGATTTACCATCTCTACAATACTTTTGATCGATTTTGGAACATATTTTCAAAATATCTTCATTCCAAAATTTCTCCAGTGATTATTATTGAAAAAAATTCAAACCCTCATTGTTGGTGCGCGGGGAAAGAAGAAAACTGGAATATTTTCAACGTTATGTTTTCCCTTCCGTGGATCGTTCGATGAAATTCCGCGGAATTTCAGCTCTTTTCCTTTGCTTGTAATCGCTGGAATAATTTTGGATTTGAACGGGTATAAAAATAGGACCCTTTTAATTGTTTTAGACCGTTTGTTCAGTACTAAAGGTTTAAATGTCAATTGAAAAGTAATTTTTTTTATTTTAATCATCCCTTCTTTCAATTATTTTCAACTTTTTCCACATTATTATGTTTGTTTGTTGCAGATTATTCTACCATCGTTGATCGGACTGTTTTGGTTTTATTCCCTGAATGTTGTGGACCTTTCACCGGAACCACCATTGGGTTTATCAATGAGTACGTATCCAGGTCCAACAGTTGTACTGAAGAATAACGTTCCAGGCTCCAGTTTTGCCAAACATCTTCCCGGATACGTTTCCGAAGAAAGAGGTTTACTGGTGGATGCCCATATTTCTCCGATTGAAAATGGTTTGTGATGTTCAATTCCTTCAACTGATGTATAAAAAAGCCGAATTAATTATGCTTGTCTTCACGTTCCATAGATTTACTTCAGTATGGAAGTAATATTATGAAATACTATAAGGATTATATATCAGCTTTCGAAGTGAATTCATCAACTATAAAAATATTGTATAATCCTCCTTTGATACATTCGCTTCCAATTTCCATCACCACGTATACGAACGTATTGCTTCGTAGTATCACGAATGACAGTCGCTACCAAATCAACACGATTAATCATCCTGTACATGCACAACTACAATTGGATTTAGAGGCATCCGGATTACAAGTAAGATTTACAGCAATAAGTTCTTCAGTATATTTTAAAATGGAAATTACCGTATCATACTTCATTTATTTGTAGTTCAAGCAAGTGTGCCGAAATTACGAAATCGAGATTACCTTCTATGTTATGTGGTTCATCGCGTTGGCATTTTACACGATTGATTTAACGGCTTACTTTGCCATATTCGTGAACACCGAGCGAATTGACGGATTTCAACATATTCAAACCATGTCGAATGTTTCTCCATTGGTGTATTGGTTCGCTACCCTGTTATTCGATCTTGCGTTCTTTTCGTTTGTAACTTTCCTTCGTATTGGAGTTTTCAAAATCTTGGATCGTACTAGTTTTCTTGGTTTGGATGCGTCGATTGGTTAGTGAAGTATTTAATTTGAAAGATTTGATAAAGGATTTGATCGTAGAGTAAGATGTTGATGGAGAATGTAAAATTTTACAGGTGTGTTTGCATTGATAATGATCATTTACGGGATATCCGGATTGCTTTTCATCTACGTAACCGGTTATTTGTCCAGTTCCAAAGAAGGATCGTATACCATACTTTTCATATTCAACTTAGTATGTACGTATTGAATTATCATTGCTGAATATTTTCGTATTCGTGGTTCGCTCTCATCTATAATAATCGTTATCGATTTACAGGTTGTGTAATAGTATCAGTGTTTTATGGAATAAACAAAGCAAACGAGTACGATCTATATGAACCCGGTATGGTGTATTATACTTTCAAAGGAGTCATTTTACTCGTCCCGTCGTTTAATTTCTCGTTATTATTCATTAAATTCATGGCAACTTTCCAAGCCAACTCATACTGTTCGTATTGCTCTGAAGCCATGAAAGCAACGTGTGAAAGTAGGTTGATTTGTGTTAAAATGTCGATTTAATCAACATAAAGTTTGAAATTTACCCAAGTACTTACGCCGAGTTTCTTGTCATTTTATCAGATGAGTCGATAAAGAAACCGTACTTTGTATTTGCATCGGAAGAGAATGTCGACGGTATACTTTTGGAGACGTTATTTTTGATATTCGATATTGTGTTCTACGCCGCCATTCTTTCCTTCATCAATACCGGATGGGTTCGTTATTGGTTCAACTCGTTGAAGAATAGAATGTTTGGTACCTTCTCTACTAACCCGGGTGTAGGCGACGACGACGTGAAACAGGAATACGAAAAAGTACAAAAATATAAAGAGGATAAATCGAGTAAGTGCTATAAAAGCCACGATGGTTATGTTCGTTTTTTATGTTTATTTTTATTTTTTTGTAAATATTGAAGAATGTTCTGCACCGATATGTTGAGAGATTTTTTCACCAGCCAGTGTAGATGAGTGAGTTATTCCTCAACAATTACTTACGCCATAAAATACGATTTTTTAAATCTTTAAAAAGTTTTGAGTTCGCATCGCACTGAGAAAAATCACTTTAGTAAAAATTACTGAAAAGTTTAGTAAAGAGGACCTCTGGTCATTTTTTTGTAGTATTTACTACATTTCTTAGTACAAACTACTAAGAAACATAGTAAAATGTACTTTTTCTACTACATTTCTTAGTATTATGTACTACAAAATGTAGTAAATTCTACAAAAAGGGTTACCAGAGGGCCTCTTCACTAAATTTTACAGTAACTTCTACTAAACAGTTCTCTCAGTGTACGAAGCTTGAAATTGATATGTATACGAGTACGTTCGAAGTGCCTTTTAATGTGGCGTTTTTTAGACTCCCTTATCCCTGCTCCTTTTAGCATGAAGAAGTGTATTTTTCTCCCTTGTCAACTTTCAGTGATTTTGTGTCATCACTGGAGTCTTCCCAAATTGAACTAGGAAGCTGGAAATTTGCTGTAGGACTAATTATTTTTGCTGCATCGTTTTCATATAGACTTCATCCCAAATTATCTTTGAACATATCGATCATCCTTGTAGCTGAAATCGATAATGAAAAAAAGTTTTTTCAGAAGATCCCTTTGAGAAAGGAAACGTAATTTTGACTAATTTTTTTCATCGATTATATGCAACCAAAAATTGTAAATGAATCGATTTTTTGTTTAAGTTCTATTAATTGATTTTTGATCAGTGTAGGTGTAGGTTTTGAGCTCCAACTGATTTTTAATTTTGAACATTGATTATTATCAATATTCGATATATTTTTGAGGCTGAAATCGATTTTTTATTTCGTACATAATCGATTATCTGAAATCGAAAATCGCACAAATGAATCGATTTTTGGGGTTCGATGAATCGAATTTTGATCATTGTCAATTTTTGATTTATTTTTGAGGCCTAAATCGATTTTTCATTTCGTACATGATCGATTATCTGAAACCGAAAATCGCAAATGAGTCGATTTTTGGGGTTCGATCAATCGGCTTTCGATCCTAATCGATTATTAATCGGGAAGTCCATTTTTGAAACTGAAGTTGATTTTCATCTCAAACATAATCGATCATGTGAAATCGAAAATCGCAAATAAATCGATTTTTAGGGCTCGATAAATCGAATTTTGATGATTATCAATTTTAAAAATTTTTTGATCTCTTTTTGAGGCTGAAATTGATTTTTCATTTCGAACATGATCGATCATTTTTTGACATCGAAAATCGCAAATGAATCGATTTTTAGAGTTCGATAAATCGAATTTTGAATTATCGATTTTCGAGCTCTTTTTGACGCTGAAACTGATTTTTCATTTCAAACTTAATCGATTTAAGAAATTAAGAATTGAAAATTATCGATTTTTGGAGTTTGATCAATCGATTTGTGATCATGATCGATTTTTGATCTGGAAGTCTAGGCTTAAACTTCTTGCAAACTTGGCAAATTAATCGATTTTTGGGATTCGATTTTTCGATTTTCAATCTTGATCAATAACTTTTAGTTTTGGAGACTGGAGTTTGCGTATTTTAATTTTTTCGAGCATGATCGATTATATAAAGTCGAAAATCGCAAATGAATCGATTTTTGGAGTTCGAATAATCGACTTTAGATCATGATCGATTTTTGATCGGGAAGTGTATTGTTAAGACTGAAGTTGATTTTCATTTCAAATATATAATCGGTCGTATAAAATCGAAAATCGCAAATAAATCGATTTTTAGAGTTCGATAAATCGAATTTTGATCATTATCAATTTTCGATCTCTGTAAAATAGATTTTTCATTTCGAACATGATCGATCATTTGAAATCGAAAATCGCAAATAAATCGATTTTTACAGTTCGATAAATCGAATTTTGATCATTATCAATTTTCGATCTCTGTAAAATAGATTTTTCATTTCGAACATGATCGATCATTTGAAATCGAAAATCGCAAATAAATTGATTTTTACAGTTCGATAAATCGAATTTTGATGATTGTCAATTTTCGATCTCTTCGATCTGAGCAATCAAAAATCGAAAATTATCGGTTTTTGGAGTTTGATTAATCGATTTGTGGTCATGATCGATTTTTGAACTGGAAGTCTAGGCTTAGGCTTATAATTTGATTTCTTATATCGAACATAAACTTGGCAAATTAATCGATTTTTGGGGGTTGATTTTTCGATTTTCAATCGTGATCAATAATTTTTCATTTTTGGGACTGGAATTTTTTTTCGATCATGATCGATTATATGAAATTATGAATCGCAAATTAATCGATTTTTTGCGATCGATTAATCGAGTTTTAATAATTATTAATTTTAGATCGATTTTTGAGGCTGAAATGGATTTTTCATTTCGAACAATGAATGATCATTTGGAATCAGAAAACGCAAACTAATTTATTTTCGATCATTATCGATTTCTTATGAGGAGGCCTGGGTTTAAAAGCTGAATATTGGCGAGTTCATTTGGAGGTGCCTTATCCGCAGACGTGCCTTTTGGAGGCTTCTACATTTCTCAATCCCTCCTCATCCCTCCTCAGTTTCCAAAAAAGAGATTTCGCGCTTTTTTCCTAGCAGTTATTGTGAGTATTATTAATAATGGCAAGCCCCGAAAGAGTGAGTCACTCGAACGAAGTGAAAAACTGATTCGAGCGAAGCAATAAATTATTTTACTGGCTGGTGGAACTTGTAGAAACACAACAGATCTGCCTATATTTATTTATGCTTTTGAATTTTCAACACTTTCTCACTATTCACCGTTCAAATGTTTCGGGCACGTAGTGATAACTTATCGAAATCAAACAGTAGTTAGATTTGGGTGCATTAGGTAGGGGGGAGGGGTGGCGTCCTGGATCTCTCAGATGGATCCATTCCTGTTGATATCAGGTATTTTGTACATATTTATGATGAATGATGATCATCATGATACGCAGGTTTGATCTGCGTCTAAGAAATGAATAGGTACATTAAGAAGATTGAAAATTACCTAGCTAAAATGATTTTTTCCCCTAATGAAATGATGAATAAAAAATTGCTACCTTACAGACCATGCTTCGTTCTCAAAACGCGAGAAGGACGCGATGAATGGTAATTTACTCGACGTGGAAATAGGCGAAAATGTTCCATTACGAGGTATAAAAATGCTAGACTTTAGATTAATTATTTATAATTCTAAGTATCTTCATTGTGGTCGTAGTATGCTGCTTGGGGTATTTAAATAACGGTTTCGAAGTGTCAGTGCAACTAACAGCTTTTTGTGTGGTAATAAAAATAATAATGCAATGTGTGTAACTTACTTAGTTGAAAACGCTTCGCATTATAATTTTTAGAATGTATATTATTTCCTTCGAAAATGTAACTCAATTGGCAAAATTCCATTTTATAGGAAGAGACCGAACTTCTTTGCTGGTGAATGGATTGCGAAAGAATTATATCAGATGGCTCAGACTCAAACCCTTTACTGCTGTTTCCGATGTGAATTTTGTCGTTGAACCTGGACAATGTTTTGGTCTTTTGGGAGTCAACGGAGCTGGTAAATCTACAACGTTCAAGATGCTGACGGCTGAAATTCTTCCTACCTTGGGTGATGCGTCCATCGAACATATTAAATTGAAAACTAACAAGATGAAGGTAAACCATTCTGTAGAAAGTAATGAGAAGAGAGGTATCCCAAAGGGTAAGACATTTTTCAATTTGGCAAAGTTGAATCAAGTTTTTAACTGGTTTGTTGACCCGTGTTGAGTCGAAAATATGTTACATAGCAAATTTTAGCTTTCCAAGTCAATTTGGTAAAATTTCAATTTTTTCCTCATTTCGGGCCCAAATTTGATTTTTAAAAATTCACCAAAAAATGTACTTCAGCACCTGAAATTTTAGCTGATTACGTATTTTTGCATTTTTCGATTTTGTCCGGATCCAAAATATTTCTGCCAGTTGGGTGCCCTCCTCGTGAAAAACCAAGAAATTTTTGATATTCGTTCTTCGAACGTTGAGAACCCTTCTTAATAATTAATTTCATTTTTCACAGTATTTATCTATGGCCGGATATTGCCCTCAAACCAACTGCTTCATCGAAGAATTGACCGGCAGAGAAATGTTGTCCATGATTGCCACCATGAGAGGTGTTTTCCAAAACGAGATTAAACTTCTAGTCGACAAATGGATCAAAATTATAGGTACTTAAACCGGAAAACTTCTCAATTTCTTATCAAAAGCAGATCATACATTTCGGTGTTAATTTTCGTTTCAGGGTTAGAAGAATTCCAAAACCGAAGATGTGGCACTTACAGCGGAGGCAATAAACGAAAATTATGTACGGCGATGTCATTAATTGGAGATCCCAGGGTTGTATTCTTGGACGAACCTACCAGCGGAGTAGACCCAGTTTCTAGACGTAATTTGTACGACGTAATGGGACAAAGTAAAGAAGCCGGACAAGCTGTTATTTTAACTTCTCATAGGTATTGCTTAATTTACTACGAACTTAAAGACAATTATTTTGATTTTTTTCACATAATTATATTCGCTTATTTTATTTTTAGTATGGAGGAATGCGAAACTCTGTGTGATCGTTTAACCATAATGGTCTCTGGTGTTATGAAATGTATCGGAACTGCTCAACATTTGAAGAAACAATACGCCCAAGGATTCTCGATTATGATAAAAATCAACGATATTCCCGAATTCGACGAAGAAAAAGCTGCGTTGAAAAACACCATGATGGAGTTATTCACAGACAAATACTGTGTTCTGAAAGACGAGCATAGGGTGAGACACAAGTTCATTCGAATTTTAGATCATCAAGTCTGATTCAACTTACCCATGCTTTGTTAATTTTTTATTTCCATATGTTGCAGGGGTTGCTTTATTATCAAATAAAAGATACATCTATACCATGGTGGGTTCTGTTTGAAAAAATGGAAGCTATTAAGCAACGCCATCGTGACTTAGTTGAAGATTACGTACTTACCGATACCACTTTGGAGGAAGTTTTTATCTCGTTCGCTAAGGAAAGCGCTGATCCGTCTAAACAAAACTAGATTTTCAGCTGTGAATTGAATTTCTGTGTGAAAGTCATTATGACACGTCCAAATTGAGCTTAACATTTAATTTAATCGAGCTTCCTTTTTTATTTATAAGTCATCAGTGCGAAGTGTGAGTGGTTTTTTTTGCATCGACGATATTACGTATTTCGAACATTATTGTTTACCTACACTAGTCAAAGGAAAATCTCTTCCACGGTGCACGGTGTTACTGCTTGATGCACGTGACCAAGTTTATTATTCAATATTTCTTATTTTTTTTATATTTTCTATCCAACTATTGGATTTTTCTTATGGTTACGCTTATTTTTTATAATTACCTACATAATAATATGGAGCACGAACTGTGATATGTACTCCAGAAGTGAGTACGTAATTCGTGCCAGTGTACTTAATCTATGTCAGTGTGATTTCTATTCGTATTATGCTTAGTTTATTTTCGTAAAATATTTTTCACTTCAGTCTTCTCATTAAGTTTGCCAGTTATACGGTGAATTAAGGTTTCTAATTCAGGAGGATGATATTTCGTTGCATTTAAGGTACTTATCAATTTATTTTTTACTCGAATTTGTTTTTAAAGTTTTTTATTTCTATATTTATTTACAAATAAAATTATTCACGTTTGAACATCTTGTTTTTAATTTGTCAATTTTCATTCGAATGAGGTAATCAATCTTTCTGTTTGCCCACTCAAAGTAATTTGTCTGCTTGTCTGGCCTCTCAAGGTTATTAACCTAGGTACCTGTCTAGCTTATCATGGTTGTTTGGTCTCTTAAGACAATTGATCCGCCTGTCTGACTTCCCAAAATCATACGTACGCCCGCGCCAGTCTGGTCTATTAAGGTCACTGACCCGGGTGTATGAACTCTCTAGGTCACTGACCTTCCTGTCTATCCTCCTATGGTCATCTGTTCGCCTGTCTGTCCTCTCGAAGTTGTCTGCGTGCCTCTCTTACTTCCCAAAGTTGTCTGTCCTCTTAAGTTCATTTACTCCTCATTTTGAAGCTTTTGATTTAAAAAAAAAACAAAAACAAAAAAATTAAGTAAGAAATATGTGAATATGTGTTTTAAAGACTTGCAAGTGCGAATTCACTTAAAAGGAAGACTCGGAGTCATTAATTAATATGCGAGTCATAAACAAAATCAAACTGGCAGTCGTGCTGCTGGTCAATTCTGAATCTGCGAGTCATATGCGAGCAGACTCGCGTCATCTCTGCTTTCGAATTTAATCAAAAGGGTACCCCCCGATAAGATAGGCAAAATGCCCTTAACCTCAGATTTCGATGAAACTCACAGGGTATGTTTAGTACCCCCAAAAAATAATTTTGGGCCCATAGCCCGCTCCCCACCCCACCCCCCTCAGCCAGGGGGGCCAAAAAACGCGTTTTTCAGGGGAAAAATTCTGTATCAGCGCGTAATTAAGATAAATTGATTCTGTAAACGAATATAGTTAGAGGATACATGGGCGTACCTCCCTGAATTTTTTCAGAATTTTTCATCACACGGGGAGAGAAGGGGCGACAAAAGAAAACTTTAAATCGACATTACTCCGGAACGAAAAAACATACCAAAACGATTTTTTCGTCAAATATGTATCTTTAGGTCTACTTTCTATAGAAGTCATCACCCGGCCATTTGGAGTGGTGGGTCAAGCTCAAAAGCTCAAAAAACTCTCAAAAAACCACGTTTTTTGCGTTTTTCTCCAAAAATATGGACAAATGGCGGAAATCTAAGAGAATCAAGTTGTTCAGCGTGAAATTTTACCTCAGAATTGTGTAATTGAAAATTCATTTACACAGCATGATCGTAAAACTACATGCGCAGAAGTATTTGTGCTTACATCAAGATAGCTGAAAGGGTATTCCTGGGTAAAATAGGTGAAATGTCCCTGTCCTCGGATTTCTGAAATTTTGATGAAACATAGTTGGGTACCATTAAAAAAAATGTCGGAGGCAAAAAATCCCCCCCCCACCTCCCCTTGGTCATAATAGCGAAAAAAGGGCCTTTATCGGGGAGAAAAAATCCATGCTTCAACGAGTTTTGACAAAAAAATCTGTATTCACTCAAAATATATGGAGGAGACAGTATAATAAAAGTACCTACATAGGTATTTGAGATTCTGCGCCAATCCATGCTATTGCCATCAAAATCCAAGGCCACTTTTGGGGTTCTACTGAGAAAATTGAAAAGTAAATCTTTTTTTTTTTGGAGAGGGGGTATTAGTAGTTGGTGTTTTGAAAATATTTTCTTCGCAAAAGTTTCGCTATAATGACGAAAAAATATTGAAAGATAATATATTTCTGAAACTGAGGAAATATTTTGGAACGCAGTGATGACAATATTTTAGGTTTCAAAAAATTGATAAAGATTGGCAAAAATTCCTAAATTTTTGTTGATTTTTCAAAATTGACAAAAACAATTTAAAATAATAGCATAGAATGGACGCAGAATCTAAGATATATTCATTTAGGACTGGGTCGATCGTCATTTTTCTCAAAACAAATTGGGTACAGGGGCTACAGTGAAAAAACCGTGTTTTTTCGAAAATACTCCCACTTTAAGGGCACATGTTTTCCCTTTAGGGGCACTTCTGGAGCCAGAATTTTTCTGTACAACTTTCAACTCAAAATGACAGTTTTTGCTAAAATTGGTAAAAATCCAGTTTTTTTTCTTTTTTTGGTGATTTACCCAATCTACTACATAGTACGTAGGTAGGTAATACCTATGTTTTCTATGTACTTGGTAACTCACATAAAAATTTAATCATCGACACCAAAAAGAAACCTTTCTGATAGTTTTGAGTTAGATACCATGTACTTGAAAAGTAGGCTACTTGTAATTCAAGAAAATCTTGATTAAGAAGTTGCATGGCTTAAATAGCGCTATAATGAAGCATTTTTCACAAAAACTCTAATTTTTGGGCAACCCCTCTCCCCAATGTTCAGCGAGTTCGGTTCATATGATAATGATACCCATATTGTCTGTCTACTTTCGCCCTAAAATTTGGAGAGGGGGTGCCTATGGCCAAAAAATTGGAGTTTAAGGGTATACTCTGCGGAGAGCATTCTAATTTGACAACCGGTCGAAATATGAAACCGATTTGTTCGTTATTTTCATCATTCGTTCGTAAGACTGCATGTAATCGATTGAACGAATTTAGTCGTGCTTATGTCCCGCGACCCGCTCCCATCTAAACTTCAGACGGGGATTTCTCCGTGAATTTTCAAAATTCTTCCAATTTTTTTTCACCAATACTGATTCATCTATGAAATCGAGGGTATGTAGCCATATTTTCTAATTTTGCTTTTACAACAGGGATGTGAGCGTCTAAAGTACCTCCATCCAATTCCCTATTATAGCCATCAAATGTCCTGAATCAAAAATATCTCGACATACCCTCGCTTTTGAAAGCAAGCCCTAGAAAAATCCGTTCTATAGTTTTGGCACAATCCCCGCCCAAAGTTGACCATTTTTCATCAAAAAATTAGAATAGCCTTAAAGAAGTTAGTTGGTTTTCTTATTGTTTTTGGAGGCCAGCATCCAAAATTATGGATCGCTTTTTTTGGTGGTGCTGTGACAAAAAAACACAATTTTGAGTGTTTTTTGAGTTTTTGAAGATGGCCTACCTGGAGGGAAAATTTGAAAAAAAAATACCAATTATAGTGCTCATGCAGATACATTTTTGAAAAAAAAATTTCATGTACTTAAATTAGGTTCGGAGATACGGCGGTTTCAAATTTTCTTTTGTCAATATATCTCCCCTGGGGGGCCCACAATTTTTGAAGAAAATTCAAGTTGCTAGAATCATATCTCCTTCAAGTATTTTGAGTGAATACAGATTTTTTTGTCAAAACTCGTTGAAGCATGGATTTTTCCTCCCCGATAAAGGCCCTTTTTTCGCTATTATGACCAAGGGGAGGTGGGGGGGGGGGGGGATTTTTTGCCTCCGACATTTTTTTTAATGGTACCCAACTATGTTTCATCAAAATTTCAGAAATCCGAGGACAGGGACATTTCACCTATTTTACCCAGGAATACCCTTTCAGCTATCTTGATGTAAGCACAAATACTTCTGCGCATGTAGTTTTACGATCATGCTGTGTAAATGAATTTTCAATTACACAATTCTGAGGTAAAATTTCACGCTGAACAACTTGATTCTCTTAGATTTCCGCCATTTGTCCATATTTTTGGAGAAAAACGCAAAAAACGTGGTTTTTGAGAGTTTTTTGAGCTTTTGAGCTTGACCCACCACTCCAAATGGCCGGGTGATGACTTCTATAGAAAGTAGACCTAAAGATACATATTTGACGAAAAAAATCGTTTTGGTATGTTTTTTCGTTCCGGAGTAATGTCGATTTAAAGTTTTCTTTTGTCCCCCCTTCTCTCCCCGTGTGATGAAAAATTCTGAAAAAATTCAGGGAGGTACGCCCATGTATCCTCTAACTATATTCGTTTACAGAATCAATTTATCTTAAATACGCGCTGATACAGAATTTTTCCCCTGAAAAACGCGTTTTTTGGCCCCCCTGGCTGAGGGTGGTGGGGTGGGGAGCGGGCTATGGGCCCAAAATTATTTTTTGGGGGTACTAAACATACCCTGTGAGTTTCATCGAAATCTGAGGTTAAGGGCATTTTGCATATCTTATCGGGGGGTACCCTTTGTTATCATTTGTTATCTCAATTCTCGGCCGTTAGGTATTCTTCACTCATCGGAAATATCGGTATGATTTTTTTTGGCGTCATCCAATTTGAAATATTGAAGTGCATAGAAGGGAATTACATCAGCGATAAAAGAGCAAAGTGCGATTGTTTCAGTGAGTGTTTAGTGCTTGGTTCGTTAACAGTTCGATGCTATTTCAATAGGTACCTATTGACTGTGTTTTGTATTAATTTTCGTCCTGTGTAGGCCTATAAAGACTCGATCGCAGACGAGATGAATTTCGAAAAGTTCAAATTATTGATGTGGAAAAATTACCGTTTGCGACGGTACCACTGGGTTGTAACTTTGATCGAATTCATTATACCGATCTTAGTCGTTTGTATTGTGGCACGGATAGTTTCATCGTTACCAAAAAGTACCATCACCGAGAAAAAAATCTATTCATCTACTTCGGAAAAAAAATTCGTTGATGATGCCGAAGTCAACAGCTCTGTTGTTGTGTATTATGCTCCCAATGTTCCTGCCATTAATCAGTTTATGGAACCGTTGGAATATAATTTCGGTAAGTGTGCTCGTTTAGTTCATTAATATGAATTCTCTTTAGGGATTATTGTATTTTTTCATGATCTGATGCGATATTTGGAGTTTGGACACATCGAGCAGTCGAAATACGGAAAGTATTGAAAGAAAAAACAACACGAATAGTGTAAAGCTTGATTTATTCGTAGACTTTCTTTCGATAAGCTGGCTGCGTGATTTTGATCTGAGTTTGCGTAATTAAAATCATCCATTTAGCTGAAAAGTTTTACGAGTATGTTTGAAAAGCTATAGGTAAAAATCTAGGCACGAAGTATAAAATTAGGTGTCCGGTGGTTTATCGTGATTTCATTTGCCATCAAGGTTCGTAGATAAATAAGATGACTAATTACTTAACGTACCGTTACATCCTGGCAAAGGTGGTCATGCTTACCATTTTTCTGCCGGACATCGTTATCAAATCATGACTCATTGATACCTACTACAATTAAGTATGTACCTACATATTAATTTGCTCGACGCTCGACCTGACAATACTCAACCTAGAAATGGAATAATTTTTAACCATAAAGTACCTACTTGCTGTGTACATTGTAAAAAAAAAATGAAAAATTGAAAAAACGTCGCGTTGGCTGTTTATGTTGGAAGAGGTTTTATAGTTCGTTTTCATTTTACTTTTACACTGCTCCGAACAATTTCAGCCTTGATGGAAATTTTTTCTTTCTCGTGACATTCCATAATATCAACTGGATCGAAAAACAGTAAATTTTTTTCGCAATATCTTCCCACCGAACCTTTACAATTCGCCAACTCCGAGTCTCCGATCGAGCTGAAATTTGGCTCTTTGAAAAAGCACATCACTCACACCACAGAACCAAATTTGCAGCTACCGAAGCTGAAAAAAACTTTCCTGGTTGAGATTACGTAACATGTTGCTCGCAGTTTGATTTATTAAGGTACCTCGATAGCGGTAGCAAGCTCCTCCTGGCGCAGAAACCGCCTTGTCTTTTTACATACTTATTTTTCATTTTCTGTGCTTGTTTTTACTTTCATTTTTACATACCTATGGCTCATTTTAGGTTTTGGTAGCTCCGAATTAAAATATCAGCTGATTGTTTTTGGTTCGGCTCTCCTTCAAGACCCCCTACTCTAAAGAGTTAGTCATTATCTGAATTGCCGATTTTTAAAAAAAACTCGCCCCATCGACCCTAAGAGGGTTCTATGTATTTTTCAACATATTTTTTATTTACTGAAAATAATTTTTCGATATGCCTGGCACAAGCAGGACTCAAATTTCTGGGACGTACTCTTTAAAAACTTGCAAACATTCTCACTCGAGCAGAGCACATCATTGGAGAATTGTTCATAATCTTGATGAAAATAAATAAAATCTATTTCTGATTGACTCCATTTTACTTCATTTTTTGACTTTTCACCCTTTTGTAAGTTCTTCTTTTCTGACAAGGTGGTTGTGTAAAATTGCACACGGGTAATGTAAAATACTTATTTTTAATCTTATTCATTCGTATTGTTTGTTTTGTTTACCTAAAGAATCGATGGAAGGATTAGCGAACGAAACTGAGTTGGAAAGTACTTTAGGTGAACATCGTACTATCCTTACCATGAGTTTTGGAATTTTTTTCCAAAACATCATCTACAACGAATCACTACCAGACAAATTAACCTATGTGATAAGAAGCAGATATGATCGTACTTGGAATACCCGAAAATTGTATTCTCCAAAAGACACTTTTGACCTTGATGTGCGAAGTGAGTATATCACTATTTACCTTTACAACCAAATCATTGTGATTTAGTAAAATACCTACTTGAATAATTTTTGTTTTAGATCCTTATATTGATGAAAGCCGCTTTGTTGCTGTTCAGTTGTTGATAAATAATCATTTCGTTAGAAATAAAACGGCCCTAAATGCTTCGTTTGAGGTAGGTACCTACCTACTGAATTAAAATACGAGTGTATATAGATTATTCCATGCGAGACGTATGATTATACCTATTTAACTAATGATTTTCATCTCTTATTTTTACAGGTAGAATTCGAACGGTTTCCGTACCCTTCATTCAGGTTCTTGGATATATTTACACATACAAAAAGGGCTTCTCTATTTTTGGTAGTTGGTGCTGTTATAGTTATAGTCATTTTGATTGCATCGGTCCATTTAATCAATGATATTGTCCAAGAAAAAGACAGCGGTGTTAAGGTGACTTCAAATACATCTTGTATAGGTACGTACTTACACATTTTACTTAGGTTAGTTGAATTTTTATTCAGGAATTAATGAAAATATCCGGACTTGACGAATGGCTGATGTGGCTCAGCTGGTTTTTTCACGGGTTTATTGTCAGTTTGGTTTCCTTGACCATCGTGACCGTAATTTCGACTTATCCATTCGGTGGACCCGGATCAGCAGCCATATGTTTCGTACAATTTTCCGTATTATGGTCGTTTTTGATACTTTACTGCGTGGCCAATATTTCATTCTGCTTCGTGTTTTCTGCGATTTTTCACAAAAGTTTGTATAAAATATACCAATTCGCACATTGGTGAATTTCATAGAAAACCAAAACGCCGTTTCATAAAATGATGACCTTTTTTTGCAGCCACCGTCGCTACGTCGATATTCTTACTTTGTTTTTTATTTCTGCTTGTTGGAATCATGTTTTTGGACAACGCTGTCGATAATTTAGCGTTGAGATTGGCGACATTGACTCCTGCGGGCGCGTTTATTTTGATATTTAATCGGATACGTTATCACGAGGAGCACGGTTTGTGTTGTTTAAGATATTAATAGCTCAGTATTTATCAATTCGGTCAAAAAATTCGATATTTTCCTCGTCAGGTCTTTCGATTTTGTCCAAAGAGAACCCCCCCCCCCTTAAGATAGGTAGGTGAAATGTCCACAACCTCGGGAAATGTTCAGGACCCCGAATAAATAATATGGCTCGAACCCACCTGAAGTCGTCGTCTGAGGGTGTTATAATTGAGGTGCGGCGTAAATTTCGGCTTTCCATCTCCATTTGATAAAACTTTTTGGGAATTTTGAGTTTCAATGAATTCCCAAATTTCAGCTTCCTAGGTAAAGTCGGTTAAATTTTGATTTTTTTCTCACATTTTTGGCCAAATTTGATTTGATGCTAAGCTGTGATTGAACACACCCACTCCCACTGGTTTGAAAACGGTGTTCATTTCAAACACTGGTTTGACAACAGTGTCTGTTTCAAACACCGGTTTGAAAACAGTGTCCGTTTCAAACACTGGTCTGGTGCTAACCTGGGTTTGAACACACCCACTGGTTTGAAAACAATGTATATTTGAAACACTGGTTTGAAAACAGTGTTTTCAAACTAGGGTGTGAAACAGACACACTCTTTCAAAACCAGTGTTTGAAACAGACGCAGTTTTCAAATCAGTGTTTGAAACAGACACTGTTTTCAAACCAGTGTTTGAAACAGACACTGTAGTCAAACCAGTGTATGAAACATGCACTGTTTTTAAACCAGTGTTTGAAACAGACACTGATCTTACTGTTTTCAAACCAGTGGGTGTGTTCAAACCCAGGTTAGCACCAGTGTTTGAGACAGACACTGTTTTCTAACTGTAGTCAAACACGTGTTTGAAACAGACACTGTAGTCAAACCAGTGTTTGAAACAGACACTGTTTTCAAACCAGTGTTTGAAACGGACACTGTAGTCAAACCAGTGTTTGAAACAGACACTGTAGTCAAACCAGTGTTTGAAACAGACACTGTAGTCAAACCAGTGTTTGAAACAGACACTGTTTTCAAACCAGTGTATGAAACAGGCACTGCTTTTAAACCAGTGTTTGAAACGGACACTGTAGTCAAACCAGTGTTTGAAACAGACACGGTTTTCAAACCACTGAGTGAAACAGACACACTCTTTCAAAACCAGTGTTTGAAACAGACGCAGTTTTCAAGTCAGTGTTTGAAACAGACACTGTTGTCAAACCAGGGTTTGAAACAGACACTGTTTTCAAACCAGTGTGTGAAACAGACACACTCTTTCAAAACCAGTGTTTGAAACAGACACTGTTTTCAAACCAGTGTTTGAAACAGACACTGTTTTTAAACCAGTGTTTGAAACGGACACTGTAGTCAAACCAGTGTTTGAAACAGACACTGTTTTCAAACCAGTGTATGAAACAGGCACTGTTTTTAAACCAGTGTTTGAAACAGACACTGATCTTACTGTTTTCAAACCAATGTTTTAAATATACACTGTTTTCAAACCAGTGTTTGAAACAGACACTGTTTTCGAACCAGTGTTTGAACCTTTGAAACAGACACTGTTTTCAAACCAGTGAGTGAAACAGACACACTCTTTCAAAACCAGTATTTGAAACAGACACTGTTTTCGAACCAGTGTTTGAACCTTTGAAACAGACACTGTTTTCAAACCAGTGTTTGAAACAGACTCTGTTTTCAAACCAGTGGGTAAAACAGATACACTCTTTCAAAACCAGTGTTTGAAACAGACACAGTTTTCAAATCAGTGTTTGAAACAGGCACTGCTGTCAAACCAGTGTTCGAAACAGACACTGTTTTCAAACCAGTGAGTGAAACAGACACACTCTTTCAAAACCAGTGTTTGAAACAGACTCTGTTTTCAAACCAGTGTGTAAAACAGATACACTCTTTCAAAACCAGTGTTTGAAACAGACACTGTTTTCAAACCAGTGGGTGTGTTCAAACCCAGGATAGCATCAGTGTTTGAGACAGACACTGCTTTCAAACCAGCGTTCGAAACAGACACTGTTGTCAAACCAATGGGTGTGTTAAAACCCAGGTTAGCACCAGTGTTTGAGACAGACACTGTTTTCAAACCAGTGTTTGAAACAGAGACACTGTTGTCAAACCAGTGTTTGAAACAGAGACACTGTTGTCAAACCAGTGTTAGAAGCGCTTTCTTCAAACCAGTGTTTGTAACAGACACTGTTTTCAAATCAATGCTTGAAACAGACACTGTTGTCAAACCAGTGGGTGTGTTCAAACCCAGGTTGGCACCAGTGTTTAAGGCAGACACTGTTTTCAAACCAGTGTGTGAAACAGACACACTCTTTCAAAACTAGTGTTTGAAACAGACGCAGTTTTCAAATCAGTGTTTGAAACAGACGCAGTTTTTAAATCAGTGTTTGAAACAGACGCAGTTTTCAAATCAGTGTTTGAAACAGACTTTGTTGTCAAACCAGTGTTTGAAACAGGCACTGTTTTCAAACCAGTGTTTGAAACAGACACTGTTTTCAAACCAGTGTTTGAAACAGACTCTGTTTTCAAACCAGTGTTTGAAACAGACTCTGTTTTCAAACCAGTGTGTAAAACAGATACACTCTTTCAAAACCAGTGTTTGAAACAGACACTGTTGTCAAACCAGTGTGTGTGTTAAAACTCAGGTTAGCACCAGTGTTTGAGACGGACACTGTTTTCAAACCAGTGTTTGAAACAGACACTATTGTCAAGCCAGTGTTTGTAACAGACACTGTTTTCAAATCAATGCTTGAAACAGACACTGATTTCAAACCAGTGTTTGAAACAGACACTGTTTCATACACGCACTGGTCCGAACTTGGGTTTGAACACACCGACTGACTGAAAACAGTGTCTGTTTCAAGCACTGGTTTGAAAGCAGTGTCGCACTATTATTTTCATCTAGAAATTCTGCGGAGGAATTTTCTTTCTGGAAGTTGGAATTTTTGAGAAACCATTTCTCCCCAAATTTCAATCTAAAATATCGTATGCTTCCCCCCTTCAAAGAAACTGCAGATGTACCTACTAGTAAGGTATCTAGTTTTCTAAAATGTTATGAAGACCTGACTGTGAAACCTCGATCAAATTGCTATCAAATGATTCTGTTTTATAAATGTATGTTAACCATAAAAACTCACGTTTGTTGTCTATTTCTTAGGAATTGATACCACGTGGTCATCTGTCGCTGCATCTGTAAATGACCGGAATTCTGTTTCGTTGATGTTTTGTTTGTTCATGTTGGTGGTTGATACCTGTCTGTATTTCTTTTTGGCGTATTATATTACCGCCATTAATCCTGGCAAATTTGGAGCTCGCAAATCACCTTTATTCATTTTCGAGGTACCTACTTGATTGAGATTCTACGCCAGTTCGAATTATACAGCTTAATTTAATCTCAAATAATGTACCTATTTAAATACATATAGATATATTCCCAACGTATTCTCCTTTCATAAACTTATTGATTTCATTTCAGCTTTTGTACGTTATCTATTGTTATTTAAACCAGCATCTTTTTTTAAATCGTTTTTTCCCCTTATTTTACTAGTGAACAACTAGAAATAAAATGAAATTACCTATCGATCATTTGCAGAGTTTGTTTTCGTGTTTCTTCACAAATGACACCGAACCGTTGCAGAATTTAAATGAAACAGCTAAAAGCAACTTCTTCGAACCACCTCCTCAGAACGTAGAATCTACGATACAAATCAAAAATCTGCATAAATATTTCGGAAATGTGTACGCGGTTAGAGGAGTTGATATGAATATTTATAAAAGTGAGATGACAGTTCTGTTGGGATGTAATGGCGCAGGAAAAACAACCACTATGTCTATAATGACTGGTAAGATTTTATCATTGGTGTGAACTAAGTAGGTATCTTAGGTGGTAATTGCGTGGAATTTTTCACTAATCATTTGTTCGTAGGATTGATTTCTCCCAGTGCTGGATCTATACATTTTAAAGGCATGGATATATTCAAAAATATGGATAAATTTAGAAGAAATTTAGGAATGTGCCCTCAAGAGAATCGAACGATGCCTTATTTAACAGTTCTGGAGCATTTGTTGTTTTTTGGACAAGTATGTTTAAAACTCGCTCAATATTTTGACCACGTTCTCTTTCTTAATAATAACTAATGCTCGTTGGGTGAAGTTGAAAGGTATTTCACGAGCAGCAGCACTAGCTGAAGCAAATGAATACCTGGCAATTATGGAAATGCAGTCGAAGAAAAATTCGTTAATTGGAGCATTATCGGGTGGAATGAAAAGAAAACTGTGCCTAGCAATCGCGTTGATGGGAAAAGCTGAAGTATGTTCCGTTGGAATTTAAGCAATCCTCCAATCTTCAATCCTCGTACCTATTTACTATTTTCATTTCGTAATTTTATTAATATTGCAGGTTCTGATATTGGATGAGCCGACGTCTGGAATGGATGCGCAATCGAGGAGAAAATTATGGGATTTGTTGTTGGTTAGTATTTATTTTATAATTTTTTTAAAATAGTAATTTAGAACCTAGGTAGGTACCTATATCAGTATTTTTATTCATCCGGATTGAAATCCTTTAAAAAAATGTTCATATTCGAGTTCAGTTTCCTTGAAAACATACCATTCGATATATCACTCAACTTTTCACGATTTTTCAAAATTTTGACCCCTTTTTGGGGCACAGAGGGGCATAAATAATTCTAATCTCTCACAAAGTCACGAATCGTATTCGAATTTTCACTTTCATTTATGTAAAATGATGGTACCTATTTTTGTCTTGTTATAAATCATAGGGTTTGCGAGGCCAACGTACTGTTATATTCACAACGCATCATATGGAAGAAGCAGACGCTTTAGGAGATCGTATTGCGATTATGGACCATGGTGTTATCGTTTGTCACGGAACCCCTCTATTTTTGAAGAAAGCATACGGTAATGTTTGTTCTCATTTTCTTTTTGTAAAGAAATTTAGTGGTATTTTTAACGATTTAATTAGGTACGTGCGTTTATCAGGTATCGGGTATGAATTAACGATCACCAAAGACGGTGGGGATTCGGCTGCTATCGATAATGTGATCAAAGCTGCATTACCAGACGCCAGTCGAGAACGTGAAACGTCCACAGAAACCATCTATAAATTACCGTTAACTGAAACCAGTAAATTTCCAACTCTGTTTAAAAATTTAGAAGCTGAAAAACTGCAATTGGGTATTCGAAATTTGGGTGTTGCCGCTACCACAATGGAAAATGTATTTTTAAAGTAAGTAAAAGTGCCTAGCTACCTACACCTACGTTCATACTTACTTACGTAGGTATGTATAGTATATGAATTTGTGAATGAAAATTTGAGGTATCGATTCGATTGTATATTTTCATATTACAGAGTTGGGGGTGTTTCTACTTATGATGCAGATTCAACGAAATATAAGACGGTTACTGACTCCAATTCTGGAACGAGTAAGAAAGAAATCATAGAATTATGAAGTGCCATGGTTTGAAAATTTTTCAGCAGTGACGATTTATTTTTTATTGGTCTTTAGATCATCTGCATTATTATGTTGGAGCGTTTTTATACGTTCAACAATTCAAAGCCATATTCAAGAAAAAGTGTCTGTATACGTCGCGGAATCTATTCAGCATATTCACTCGAGTAAGTACATGCATATTATAATCCTTATATTTTTCAAAATTGCTAATTATTATGATAATACTTATGGGGTGATTCCTCATTGCCAATTCGACTAGGATTGTGAAATCATTCATTCGATTTCGTTTAAATTTTTTCCATGTACTGTTTTCAAAATGAACCCATGATTTTCGAGATTTTTGAAAAGTGATCTTGCAAGTTGTTATTTATCAAAATGGGTCACAATTTCGCAAAAAATTTGAATATTCGACAAAAACGTTTTTTGAAAATTTTTGTGCCCAAAATGGGTCCATGATTCTTGCGATTTTTGAAAAAGTACCCACTCTCGTATTATGCACCTGCTTATAAAAATGGGTTAAAATTTTGCGAGAAATTCAAATATTTTTACAAAAGCTCTTTTGACAATTTTGAAGAATTTTAAGCCCAAGAGTAATTCATGATTTTCGGAATTTTTCGATGCCAAAATCCTTACTTTACTGTCAAAAAAGTTGTCAAAAAGTCTCGATTTATTATCAAATTAAAGTTTCCAAATAATTCAACTTTTCAAATGAAATAAGTACATTTCAATTCATACCGAATATTCTGGGTTTTTGTGATTTTTTTTCTGTATTAAAATTTTATTTCTACGTCCTTCAGCTACACATTGACTATATTGAAGAGTGATTTGGGCGGAGGCTTCATACATATAATTGAAAAAACATTTTGTAAGTTCGAGTTATTTACCCCATTTTTGGGGTAATTTTATAAGGAAAGTAATTCTCCTAGGGTAATTCCAAGCCAGTAATTTTGAAATACCTATACCATTTATTGCATACTTAGGTTTTTATTTCATGTAAATTGAATCACTAGAACAAAAATTTAAAATTTTTTACAAATATGCATTTTTGAAGCATAATTTTTGAAAACTAGACGAACTAGAGAAAAAAGCCCCCTTTTGATGGGACGTAGAGTAGGTATGGAGCGCTAGTGTGTACAGGGTGGCCAGAAATATCGGGCACCCCTAAAAAAGTTTTCCAACTAAATACTTCGGTTGGTCACAGTGAATGATAATAATGATAACACATGATTGGTTGTTGGACTGGAGAGATAATATTCCACCAATCATATGCATCTATTTCATGTTGCCAACCTATATTTTTAATGAAAAACTTTCTTAGGGGTACCCGATATTTCTGGCCACCCTATATATTGTTGAGTAGGTAACGAAAAGGTGAACAACAAACGTTGCAACCAATCACAACATTGTTTCGTTCAGATATGAGTAGTTCCGTTTGCTCTTGAGAAGGGCAGAGAGGATGGCGGAGGGTTTGTTGTTCACCTTTTCGCACCTTTTCAATTTTGTCACCAGAGTTCAGCCACTCCGCGGGCTACGTCCAAATTTCGACCCCCCCCCCCAAATACTACATCAAAACAGAGAAAAAAACATTACAGGGCAATTTCGCTAATCGCTAGGGCTATCGGAATTACCCCATGGCATGAAAAATGATCAACGTCGTCATCATCGTCGTTTCCCTGTAAGCGGTAGGCCTGTTGGCCTGTCTGCTACGGTGTGGAACCTGTTGAGGATGAGCCTGAGGTATCAGTGAGTTTCCTCTTTGGTCTCCCTCTGCTTCTCTTCCCCGTTGGTGTATATTGAAGGACCTGTTTTGGTGATCTTGTTTCCTCCATCCTCTTGACATGATTTCTCCAATCTTTCCTATACTGCTTTATCCTCTTCATGACTGGCTTCACTCCGAGATCTGCTGTTATTTTCTCAGATAGGACTCTGTCTCTGAGAGTCTGCTTCCTTGGCTGCATATCCTCTTACATTCCAGTTTCCGAATTTGTATTTTCTTTCGTTTGGGTGCATTTTTATTTTAACCAGGAGTTCACCTCTGCCTGGGATCCCATAGTTCCATCCGTTTCCTGTTGTTTGTGTATTTTGAGTAAGGTTGATTTTCGTCTGACGTAATACCACCAAACAAATAATTACTTATAAAAGCAAAATCAAAAGAGGTACTGACACTTCAACACATATCCATCAAATTTCAACTTCTAAACAGAATTTTTCAACAAGTTTTGAACCATAAAAATGAGTTTCAAAAATGCACTGTTTTTTGCGGCAAAGGTTTTGGGCATTCAGATTTTGAACACTGCACAGACTTGACAAATCGGAGCAGATGGACCATCTGATCATTAATGGGTGTAGGTTAGCACTAAAACTACCTACTTTCTTCATCATTTGTGCCAAAATGTGTTTTGCAACAAAGCTAGGACTTGCTATCGGAATTACCCCACTTTACCTTACCTCCATACCTACATATCTTACGGTTCGTTGCAGATTATTCTAACATCGTTAATGGGACTATTCATGGCGTATGTACCACTACTGAACCAAGTAGAAGTAGACCATTCGCCGGAACCACCGTTGGATTTATCAATGAGTACCTATCCGGGTCCAACAGTTGTGCTGAAGAATAATGTCATTGACTCCAGTTTCGCCGAACATCTTTCAGAATACGTTTCTGAAGAAGGAGGTTTATTGGTGAACGCCAATATTTCTCCGATTGAAGAAGGTTTATGGAATTCAATGCCTATAATTGTCAATTAATGTACATATATTAATGCTGACTTAATTATATGTATCAATGTTCGTGTTCTGTAGATTTACTGCAATATGGAAACGATATTTTGAAATATGAAAGAGATTATATATCTGCTTTCGAATTGAATTCAACGACTGTAAAAGTACTGAATAATCCTTCTTTAATACATTCGTTTCCAATTACCATCACAACGTATACGAACGTATTGCTTCGCAGTATCATGAAAGACAATCGCTATCAAATCAATACGATCAATCATCCTATACCAAGTCGGAAATCATTAGAAGACTCAGAAGTAAGACACAACAATTAATTTTTCGAGTATGTTTTGAAGTGGAAATTACCGTACCTAGTACCTACCTATTATTTTACAGAATGGTTGCTTCAAAAGTCAAGTACTCGATTTTTCATTTTATATCCTGTGGTTTATCGCGATGGCATTTTACACGGTTGATTTAACGGCTTACTTTGCCGTATTTGTGAACACGGAGCGAATTGATGGATTTCAACATATTCAAACCATGTCGAATGTTTCTCCATTGGTGTATTGGATCGCTACTCTATCATTCGATCTGGCGTTCTTTTTGCTTGTAATTTTCATTCGTGTTGGAGTTTTCAAACTCGTGGATAAATCAACTTTCCTTGGCCTTAATACATCGATTGGTTAGTGAAGTACCTATTATCTAATTTGAGAGATGTGATCGTATAGAATAAAATAGGTAGGTATATGTACATGGAGAATGTAACATTTTACAGGTATTTTTGCATTGATAATAATTCTATACGGGATATCCGGGTTGCTTTTCATCTACGTAATCAGTTATTTTTCCAGTTCCAAAGAAGGATCGTATTCCTTACATTTAATTTTCAACGTGATATGTGCGTATATCGAGTTACAATATTGCTGATTATTTTTGTGTCATTGTGTCCATAAGTTCGTTCTCATTTGCAGAGTCGTTATTGATTTACAGGTTGCATAATAATATTGGTATTTTACGGACTGCTGGGCAAAGTGAGCCTGCACAACCAATTAGGAGTAGAACACGTTCATAAATTGGTGTTTCGGTTCATTGTCAAAGGTGTAATTTTACTCGTTCCTTCGTTTAATTTCTCGCTATTGTTCTTCAAGTTTATAGCAACTTTCCAAGCCAAAGCAGGGTGTTCTAACTGTTATTCCGAAGCCTCGAGAGAAAACTGTGAAGGTAGGTTGAGTTGTGTTGAAATGCATCAAAGTGTATTAAGTAGGTACCTACCTAGTTTTAAATTTTACCTACGCTGATTTCCTTTCCATTTGTACCAGAACGGAATCCGATAGTAAGGAAACCGTACTTTGTATTTGAATCGGATGAGAATAAGGACGGTATACTTTTGGAGACGTTATTTTTGATATTCGATATCATTTTATATGCCATCATACTTTCCTTCATCAATACTGGATTTGTTCGTAATGGGTTTAACTCGTTGAAGAATAGAATGTTTGGTACCTTGTCCACTAATCCGGATGAAGGCGATGACGACGTGAAACAGGAATATGATAAAGTGCAAAAGTATAAGAAAGATGAATCGGGTAAGTACAAAAAAAACCACGATGATTTTGTTGTGTGTGTCTCGCCATATTGACATAGGAAGCTGAAAGTTGGCATGTACATTCCACTCTAACTACTGTGAAAATTACTACCTTGCAGATCATGTTTCATTGTGTAACCGCGAACAGAACGTGATTAATGGCAAATTATCCGATGTTGAAATTGGTGAAAATGTTCCATTACGAGGTATATAAAATGTTAAGTACCTACCTAATTTTTAAAAAGCTTGGCTGTGGTCGCAGTTATTGCTTGGGGTATTTTTTGTGTAAATCTTTCAAAATAGGTAGTATAGGTACCTCTACCTACATATTAATGCAACTAACAGCTTTGTGTGAGGTAATAATGTAAGTAAGTACCAGTACCAAATGTAGTTGAAAATACTTCGTATTGACGTTGTTTTCTTTTTAGAATAGGTATAGAATCCTACTGAGAAAATGTAACTAACTGTTTTACAGAAAGAAACACGACTTCTTTGCTGGTGGATGGATTGCGAAATAATTACATCAACTGGCTCAAACCCTTCACTGCTGTTTCCGATGTGAATTTTATCATCAAACCTGGAGAATGTTTTGGTCTTTTAGGAGTTAACGGGGCTGGTAAAACTACTACGTTTAAAATGCTGACAGCTGAAATTGTTCCTACCTTGGGTGATGCGTCCATCGAAACAATTAAATTGAGGACTAACAAGATGCGGGTAGGTTAGGTACCTATATTTCTGTAGAAAGTAATGGTGGTAGATTCAGCGCCCCCCTTCTTCAATATTGGCGAAGAAAATATTCCTAGAAGTAGAAAAATTTTTCAACTGAACATATAAGCTGAATCGAAAGTATACCTAGGTACATACATGCAAAAATACATTACGAGCCAAAATTCTTGATGCTAAAGTTAATTTTTCAATTTTTGATGAATTTTATAAAATGGACCCACAAAACTGAAATTTGGCGCTGAACCTTTTTTTGACTCCTCGAATCAATCGGAAGTGGTTTCGAACCGTTTCAAGCAGTTTTAGAGCCACCAAAAAAATTTTCAAAGTTGAAATTTTTATAAAATTATACTCGATGAAATTGAAAATTTAAAGTTTTGCTTCACGTCACAATTTCGCGATGTTAAGACGATTGGAGGTACATATTTCAAGCGTTTCTGAAGCTTCCAGTTGTGTTTGAATATTCCAGAATTTCAAAAAAGTCATTACTAGAAACCGTCCAAATTTTGGAATTTGATTGTAAAAATTTGGCAATTTCAAAATTTTTACATTGAAGTGAGATGCTTTCATCTTAATTCTGTCTTCAGAACGGAATTTCAGCAAATTTTAAAAATTTTTGTGCTTTTGCCTTCCAAAAAAATTTTTATTTTATGAAAAATGAAATTTTTCCTGATTTAGAAAACTGCAGATTAGGTAGGTATACCTATACTTTTTGTCAAAAATTTCTAGAAATTTCAGTTTTTGACCAAATTTTTTCTGGATTTTGAATTCTAAAATCAAATTTTTCGAAGTAAAAAACAAAACCATAGAATATCTGACCACATCCAATATTGTTTTCATTGTGATGTAATAATTTATCCTTATGTGAGCTGTTGAAGTTTTCAAAAAAAAAAAACTCCAACTCGTTTGAAAATTTACCTTTTGAAAGTACCTAATAAAAATAAACTCAATTCGAAGTTGCAGTTGAAGGAGGTACGTGGCAAATTTTAGCTTTCGAGGTAAATTTGGTGAAATTATGATTTTTTCATTATTTAGGGCATTTGATTTCCGAAAATTAAAAAATGCTTCAGCACCTGAAATTTTAGTGGTGAGGTAGGTACTTTTGCATTCTTTTTCGAATCAGCGTTGTCCATTTCGAAAAACTTTCTGCCAGTGGGATATATCCCTTTTGAGAACGTTTAGCTATTCGACCTTCCAAATCAAAGGCTACTTGATAAATTATTTCATTTTCCAAAGTATTTATCAATGGCCGGATATTGCCCTCAAACCAACTGCTTCATCGAAGAATTGACCGGAAGAGAAATGCTGTCCATGATTGCCAGCATGAGAGGTGTTTTCCAAAATGAGATTGAACTTCTAGTTGATAAATGGATCAAAATTATAGGTACCTACTTACACTGGAAAACTTCTCAATTTTTTGTCAAAAGCAGATCATTCATTTCGGTATTAATTTTCGTTTCAGGGTTAGAAGAATTCCAGAACCGAAGATGTGGCACTTACAGTGGAGGCAATAAACGAAAATTATGTACAGCGATGTCATTAATTGGAGATCCCAAAGTAATATTCTTGGACGAACCTACCAGCGGACTAGACCCAGTTTCTAGACGTAATTTGTACGACGTAATGGCACAAAGTAAAGAAGCCGGACAAGCTGTTATTTTAACTTCTCACAGGTATTGTTTAATTTACTACGAACTTAAAGACAATTATTTTGATTATTTTCTCATAATTATATTGGCTTATTTTATTTTCAGTATGGAGGAATACGAAACTCTGTGTGATCGTTTAACCATAATGGTCTCTGGTGTTATGAAATGTATCGGAACTACTCAACATTTGAAGAAAAAATACGCCCAAGGATTCTCGATTATGATAAAAATCAACGATATTCCCGAATTTGACGGAGAAAAAGCTGCATTAAAAAACACCATGATGGAGTTATTCACAGAGAAATACTGTATTCTCAAAGACGAGCATAGGGTGAGAGACAAGTTTATTCAAATTTTTGATCATCAAGTCTGATTCAACTTACCTATGCTTTGCTAATTTTTCATTTTCATCTGTTGCAGGGGTTGCTTTATTATCAAATAAAAGATACATCTATACCGTGGTGGGCTTTGTTTGAAAAAATGGAAGCTCTAAAGCAACGCTATCGTGACTTAGTTGAAGATTACGTAATTACAGATACCACTTTGGAGGAAGTTTTCATTTCATTCGCTAAGGAGAGCGCAGATCTGAATTTAAATAAATAGGTTTTCAGCTGTGATTTTTTCTTTGTGGAAATCATTATGATTCGTCCAAATTGAGCTTAACATTTAATTGTATCGAGCTTCCTTTTTTTTTCAAGTCATCAGTGCAAAGTCTGACTTAATCTATGTCAGTGTGATTTCTACTCATAGAATGCTTGTAGTTTATTTTCATAAAATATTTTTCACTTCAGTCTTCTCATTAAGTTTACCAGTTATACTTACTCTAAATTAAGGTTTCAACTTCTGGAAGATGATGCATATATGTATTTTCGTTGCATTTAAGTTAGGTACCTATCAATTTATTTTTTACTCGAATTTGTTTTTGTGTTTACTTATTTACTTACATATAAAATTATCAACATTTGAAAACGATTTTATTTTTTTTAATTTGCCAATTTTCATTTGAATGATAAATCAGGGTGGATAGCGAGAAAAAAGTCTGAGGATTTTGACCCAAATCCAGTAAAGACCTTTATTTTGAGTTGAAAGTCACTTACACATTTTTTTTGCTCTGGTTCTTCTAAAATGTTTAGATAGGTTTCGCTGGATTCACCAATTTCAGGAGATTGTCGACCCCATTTAAAGGGATCTTCCCAACTCCCCACCCCTTCTGGTCAAAAATTTGTTTTTGCTCAATTTTTCAGAATCAGGTTTGCCTCTCACATAGGTAGGTATTCTCAAGATTCACAAATCAACCCTATTTATGTATGGGTTGCGCCCTCTACTCGCTTCCCTGCGAGTAAATACTGAAAACCACCCCTACATAAAACTGCTACCCTGACTGTTTCATCAACCCTCTTTACGACTCGTAGTATATTGATTTTTTTGTTATCATCTGTTATTTCTCAGCTGGCCGGCAACATCTAGGCGCCGACATTGAAACATTTGGCGTCTTTCTAATGTGAATTTACAGCGAGAGGAAAACTTTCATATTAGAGAGTGTGAAGGAATTTTCATAATTTCAACATTCAAATATCATGTGTTTTGCGGTACTTCGTTCCTGGTAACAAATTCTTGAGTTTTCGATAGGTACAAATTGATATCAGGTAAATGTCACCGTTGATGTGGATTTGTGAATTTTCAGTTTCAACGATTTTTACATTGATTAGTTAAAAGTAATATTTTTAAACTTATTTGGAAGGAACCTGTCAAAAAATAGTTTCATCCAATTCTCTGCTTGAAAATGTGTGTTTGAAATATGAATTTCAAGATCTCAAAGGTGAACTTCTTTTAATACCTTGTTAGCAATAACTATTATTTCAATACATAGGTACCTATTAATTGAATATTATTTTTCATTTTGATTTCAGTAATACCTATTTATGCCTGAGAGGCTGGATATATCTATCGGCAACTAAAAACAAGATGAATTTCGAAAAGTTTAAATTGTTAATGTGGAAGAATTACCATTTGCGGCGGCACCACTGGCTCGTAACGTTGATTGAATTCGCTTTACCGATCTTAATCGCTTACGCTATGATGTCAATGACAAGAGAATTTACTAAATCGTTCAACACCGCCCAACAGCCTGAAAACATCCACAGCCCTATTTCCTATTCGAAAAAAACCTCCTCAATAGGTCTCAATACCTTGGGTGTTGAATTGTATTATGCTCCTAGTGTTCCTGTAATTGATCAGTTTATGAAGCAGATGGAAGACGATGTCCGTAAGTACCTACCTATTTACACTTTCAGTTTTTCAATATAAAATATTACCTAATTGTAAATGTGATTATCTAAGAATTTGTCATCTTGTCACTTGTCAGATAAATGTACACGTGTCGTTTGTGTAGGACTGTAGGTATTCTTAAAAATACACTATAATTTGTTGGTAATGTATAATTTTAAGAAATAGTACTTGGGTATAATTTGATCTGATCTCTGATTACTACTTACATTCAAGTCCAAAAAGTTACGAAACTTTAATGGGACACCTACCTATACCCTCCCTCTAAACTTTTGAGTACCTACACAGTTTAAATTTCCTGTCCATGTTGATTTTATGCTTTATGTATCCAAATTCCAAAAAAAGATCTATCATCTAGCCTCCTTCATAAGGACCTCAGAAGATGTCCTTTATCAAAAATAAATTGTGCAGTAATTTGTGAAGCCCTTGCCCCAGCTGAGTTTTTGGACTTTCTTATAGATAGCGTTATTTTGGAAAAAATTTCCAATTTTTGTAAAAATGAAAGTAATTTTTGGTAAATTACCGGTCATTTTTTGGTAAATTACTGGTAACTTTTTAGTAATTACTGGTCATTTTTTGGTAAATTACTGGTCATTTTTCGGTAAATTACTGGTAATTTTTTGGTGAATTACTGCCTACTGGTAATTTTTTAGTAAATTACTGGTATTTTTTTTTTAGTTAATTTTTGGCGAATTACTAGCAATTTTAGCAGATGATATGGTCTGATGTACCATTTGTTGGGTATTGGGGAGTACTAGGTCAAATCCAACATTTTATTTCATTTTATAACGATCACTATTTTAAACTTTCTTTAATGTAATTTTTACACGACTTGATTTTTTCATTTTTCTGCTTTCCCTCCTCCCCTTTTTTTTCTCCGGCAATTTTTTGCGTTCATGATTAATTATCGATAGCTGATTTTGTTAATTTTGCATTGTTTGTTTACATTAAGAATCAATGAAAGGATTGGCGAACGAAGCTGAGTTGGAAACTACTATGCGTGATAAATCTAGATGGGATGTATTCGGAATTTTTTTCCAAGATATCACCTCGAATGAATCACTACCCGATGGATTAAGCTACGTTATAAGAAATAATGATGAATGGAATACAAGGTCATTTTATCCTCAGATAGAAACGTCTTCTGGACAGTACTTTGATCGTAAGTATTTTTCTATGTTCAAAAGTACCTACCTAGGTTATGTAGTTTAAAACCAAATCTACATACGTGATTTTGTGAAATAATCGAATAATTTCAATGTTTCAGCATATTTTTTCAATAGATTCTGCGCTGTTCAATTGTTAATAAATGATTATTTCGTTAAAATGAAAACAAACCAAAGTGATCCATTTAAGGTATACCTACCTGTACTTATCTGCCTGATAAATTATATACTGCAAATTATTTCGTGTGTGACATGGCTGATTTGCATTTTTTTTTTACCTTGTACAGCAGGTAGAATTTGAGCGGTTTCCGTATCCGCCGTATACGTCAGATAATAGTCCAAGATCTTGGGTGTCTTTAGGAGTTGGTTTTATTGTCGTTTTTGTCATACTGATTACATCGATTCCCTTAATCAGAGATATTATTGAAGAAAAAGACAGCGGTGTTAAGGTAAAGTGTCAAATACACTTCAGAGTACCTATTCGTTGCTCTACGAGTCTCAGCCCAGCAGAAAATGAGATCTGATCAGGTCAAGGTTTTGATCAGATTAAATTTGCTCAAATCTTAGGTATACTCGTATGATCCAATAGTGGATACCTCAATCTGATTGGATCTGACCAGATCTGATTGATCAAACCAGATACGGCCGGATCACTCAAACCCCATAGAGGAAACCTGATGACTGATTGAATCTGACCAGATCGCATTTTTCCCTGGAGAATAAGAGCCCAATTATAGGTAAAGGTACATATTTTTACCTACTCTGTTTTAAATGTTTATTCAGGAATTGATGAAAATAGCCGGACTCGACGAATGGCTGATGTGGTTAGGCTGGTTTGTTCACGCCTTGATAGTCAGTTTAATTTCTCTGACGATACTAACCTTCATATTAACGTATCCATTTGAAGGATCTGGATCAGAAGCTCTACACTTTGTGCAATTTACCGTCTTGTGGTCAATTTTAATTCTTTACTGCGTAGCGAATATTTCATTCTGCTTTATGTTTTCTGCTATTTTTCAGAAAAGTTTGTACACTTACCTACTCGTATTAGCAAATGAGTGAATGTTGATAGAACAAGAGTGTTAATAAGATCATGATTTTTTTTTTTTTTACAGCCTCCTCAGCTTCGTCAATATTTACGCTTTGTTTCTTGGGTCTGCTGACTGGAATTAATTGGATGATGAACAATGTTGCCGATAATCCAGCATTAAGATTGATAACTTTCACTCCTGTGGGTGCGTTTATTTTGGCGTTTTCCAGGATACGTTACTACGAGATGCATGGTGTTGAATTCACCTGGTCATCTGTCTTTGTATCTGAAAATGATCAGAATTCGGTTTCGTTGTTGTTTTGCTTGTTCATGTTGGTGGTTGACACCTGTCTGTATTGCTTCTTGGCGTATTATATAAACGCCATTAATCCTGGAAAATTTGGAGCACGTAAATCACCTTTTTTCATTTTCAAGGTATCTACTTACTGGATACTTAATTTGAAAATTGATTTGGGAAGGAATTATTACATCCAAGTATTCTATAATGGTTTTCCTATTTCAGGGTTTATTTTCGTATTTCTCCAAAAACGACAATCAACCGTTGCAGAATTTAACTGATTCTGATAGCAAGTTTTTCGAACCGCCTCCGCAGAATGCAGAATCTACGATACAAATCAAAAATTTGCATAAAAATTACGGAAAGGTATACGCGGTTAGAGGAGTCAATATGAATATTTATCAAGGTGAAATGACTGCTCTGCTGGGACATAATGGCGCCGGAAAAACAACTACTATGTCGATAATGACTGGTAAAACGATTTGATCATTGATGTGATGATGTAGCTAGTAAGTACCTACTCGATTGTAAATGGATCGAATATTACACCGACCATTTGTTTGTAGGATTGAGTTCTCCCAGTGCTGGATCGATACGTTTTAGAGGCATGGATATATTCGAGAATATGGATAAATTCAGACAAAATTTAGGAATGTGCCCTCAAGAAAATCGAACGTTGCCTTATTTAACGGTTTTACAGCATTTGTTATTTTTTGGACGAGTAAGCTTTAAAAACCTACTGAATATTTTGGTCGTTCTTTCCTTCATTTATTACCTACGTATCAACTAATGCTGGCTGTGGTGAAGTTGAAAGGTATTTCACAAGAGGATGCACTAGCTGAAGCAAATGAATATTTGACGATGATGGAAATGCAGTCGAAGAAGAATTGCTTGGCTAGACAATTATCAGGTGGAATGATGAGAAAATTGTGTCTATCTATCGCTTTGATGGGAAAAGCTGAAGTATGTACGAAACGAAGGGCACTTCGAGTACCTATTCGAATTGATAATTAACGTATTATTTTATTTTGTGATTTCGTTGCTGTCATAGGTTCTGATATTAGACGAACCGACGTCTGGGATGGATGTGCAATCGAGGAGAAAATTATGGGATTTATTGCTGGTTAGTATGTTACCTACCTATGTAAGTATGATTTTTCTACCAATCGTCAAAAAAGTGAATAGCTTGAGTTACATACATTTATTGGGGTACCTCCAAAACTCAAAGTTATTCTGACGTTATGAGACCAGACAGGACTCCAGACGGTCTTCAAAATCCAGACAGACAGGTCAATGACCTCAAGAGGAGAGATAATACTCCAGACGTCTTACAAAAGCCAGAAAGACAGGTAGGCCTATGACCTGAGAAGGCCAGACTGATGGTCAATAAGTGGCCTTCAAAACCCAGACAGACAGGTCAATAACCTTAAGAGGCCAGACAACTTTAAAAAGTCAGACACGCAGTTCAATGGCCGTAAGAGACCAGACCAGGTGCCAGACGGCATTTAAAAACCAGACAGACAGGTGGGTCAATGACCTTGAGAGGTCAACTTGTGGTTTATACAGAGTGGTCATTGACCTTGGTATGCCATACAGCCTTCAAGACCGGGTCGGACAGGTCAATGACCTTGACCTTGGTGGGCCAGACCAAACTACAAACGGTCTTAAAAAGCCAAATAGGCAGTTTAATGACCTTAAGATGCCAAACAACCTTAAAGAAACGGATATACAGTTCAATGACTTTAAGAGACCAAACCAGATGCCAAACTACATCTAAAAATTAGTCAGACAGGTGGGTCAATGACCTTAGAAGACCAGACTAGATGTCAAATGACCTTCAAAACCCAGACAGACAGGTCAATGACCTTAGGATGACAGACATCCTTCAAGACCTGGCCGGACAGGTCAATGACCTTGACCTTACAGGGCCAGACTAAACTGCAGACGGTCTTAAAAAGCCAAACAGGGAGGTCAATGAACTACTGTGCGTGATTTTCAGCACAAAATGAAGGTGTCTACCGAATTTTGTCAATATCCTTCCAACATTTTTTTTTGGAGGAAAAAATTGAAATTGAAAATTTAAATTAAGTAAAGTTGGTAAATAAAAATTTCTCTGATAGGATAGGTATTCATTTAAGAAACACCATCCTCAATAAAATGATTCCTTAGTGTGAAAAAAAATTGAGGAACGCAACTTCCATTTTTCGTTTCTTTTATGTAAATTATTGTTTTTTTTTTTCAATTGTAGGATTTACGAGGCCAACGTACAGTTATATTTACAACGCATTATATGGAAGAAGCGGACGCTTTGGGAGACCGTATTGCAATCATGAATCACGGTGTTATTGTTTGTCATGGAACCCCAATATTTTTGAAAAAAGCTTATGGTAAGTAGGTACTAAATATTTATCCCAATTTTCTTTACTTTAGTCATAACAATTCTCAGACTGAATTTTGTATGTTTCTCAGGTACCGGATACGAATTAACGATCACCAAAGACGGTGGAGATTCGGCTGCCATAGATAATGTGATTAAAGCTGCATTACCAGATGCGAGTCGAGAACTTGACACACCCACAGAAACCGTATATAAATTACCGTTAACTGAAACCAGTAAATTTCCGACACTTTTTAAAAATTTGGAAGCTGAAAAACTGCGATTGGGTATTCGAAATTTGGGAGTGGCTGCTACCACAATGGAACATGTATTTTTAAAGTAAGTTCCAAGCACCACCGGACTAAACTTTTTTTCTGTCTTTTCATACTCGTATTTTCTCAATTTTATGGCCCTATGAACCCCCCTCTCCCATTCTGGAAATTTCAATTGAGCAAATTTATTCAACTAGGTAGTGAGCAAAAGTGATTTTCGACGAATTTTGAAGTTAATTGTCCGACCGAAACGAGGAAAATAATTCAAAAATCATCGAAAATCACTTTTTAATAAGTTTTAACGTCAAAATTTTGTGCTTTTTGATGTTCTTGAATTAAATACCTATGAATTTGTGATTGAATATCTGTAACATTTATTTGATTGTGTTATATTCATATTACAGAGTTGGAGGCGTTTCTATTTATGATGCGGAATCAGCCAATCACAAGACAGTTACTGACTCCAATTCTGGAACGAGTAATGAGCCCATATTAGTGCTGATTTTTTTCTTTCGCAAACATTTTAGTTGCAATGTTTATACGAGTATTTCAATTTGTCTTTAGGTCATCTGAGGTATGTTAAAGGTGCGTCTTTGTATTTGCAACAAATTAAGGCCATATTTGCGAAGAAGTGTCTTTATACGTCACGTAATCTGTACACCATATTCAATCGAGTGAGTAAACCTTTAAATCGACAAGAATTTTCGGTTGTAATCTTTTGATTTTGCTATTTTTTTTTTATTACCTAGCTATTTACTCAATGACAAATATGTTGTAATTTCAATAATTGGTTCATTCCCAGCCTCTTATGTACTTACTCTTGGAAATTTAAATAAGGACCGAATTGAAAAAAAATTGAATAATATCTCGATAGGTTATTCCCAGCTTTTCAATTTTAACCCTTTTACTCACTAGATGTTTCGAAATAAATTACGGACCATCAAATAAAAATTACAAAACAAAATTGACCGAAATAAAGATAATACGTAGTCTCCATTTTTGGTTCAAGTCGTTAAAAAGTAAGTCATGGGGATGCACTTGCGTATTTACGGCAAACTGGTTATGCAATTTTATTAACATATGTGAAATACAACGATTTGTGTGTTATAAAGATTTGAAGGTGCAAGAATACATAATATCGTTCTGCTAGTTTGACTAACATGAGCATAATTTCGGATTTTTATCCAAAATTATAGTTTTTCTGCATCACAAGCCAAAATTTCAGGTGCTTAAGTGCACTTCTCGATTTTTGATAGATTATTGAAAATTATTGGGATAAAAATGAGGGGAAAAAATCAAAATTTCTCCAAATCGACCTAGAAAGCTGAAATTTGAGACAAATTTCACTTTTTAACATTTGAAAAAAAGTATCGTTTCTTGTTAGAAATTTCCAGTTCTTTCAAAAAATTTCAAAAAGTTAAATTTTTTCAAAAAATACTCATCAGCACGAGTAGAAAAAGTTTTGCTTTCTTGCCTAAAATTGCTAAGAAGCCCTACCTTTTGCTGAAATTATTGTCGGAGTTTCGTTTTCTTTCAAAAATAGCAAAGTCTCGCCTTTTGCACAAATTGTCAAAAATTTTATTTTTTCGCCAAAAATTGTGTTGTTTTTTGAATTCAAAAACTCTCAATCGTTTACAAAAATAATTGTTCTAATGCATCGTTTTTTCGCCACAAAAAGCTAAAAAACCCTTTCTTTTGCTAAAATTTTCAAGTCTCCCTTGTCTGCCCAAAATTGCGAAAAAATTGTGTTTTTTTTTCAAAAAGTTGCAAAATATTTTCATGTAGTTTGTAAAAAAGTACATTCTTGGCAATAATTTCCAAAAAATCCTACTTTTTGCTAAAATTGTACACGTTTCTTATCGAGTTTCGCATTAAAAATAGGTTTTGCCCATGTTTTGTCACTTTCGGTTACTTTTTCGAGCTTTTTGGGTTATCGAAATGACTTTTTTTTCTTTTTTTGAAGAAAATGAACACGAGCCTTGGAATTTCAAAAAGTTACCTATTGATTAAATTTTTAAAATGTTGAGATCATAAAAACCTATAATTTTTTTTTTAAATTAAAGACGTTCTGTTTTTCGAATTATAAATTTTCCAAAGCTGTTGCCCTCACTTCGCTCGCGCCATTTAAGGTGCTCTTTCGAAGTTTTTGTCGGCAAAATGACATGTGTTATTTTCTTATGGAGTGGCAACAAACTAAGGGGTGGGGGAGAGTCCTCCAAAAAAAAAAATTGTCCCATCAAGTATAAATAAGGACCACCTCCCCCCCTCTCCACCTGTCCTAGAAGAACCTTGGAGGGCCAATGCTAGGCGATTTTCCTTTTTAATACCAAATACAACGTCGAGTAACCGAGATGTTAATATAATTGCATAACCAGTTTGCCGTAAATACAGGAGTTTCATTTTTATGTTTTTTATTTCTCATCAACTTATACTAAAAATAAAAGTCTGATAATCTGATTTCGATTTTTTTTTCTTTATGAGTATTATTTATATTTCACCGAAATAACAATACACGTATAATTTAATCATTTTGAACATTTCTTTACGGTTTGTCGCAGATTATTCTACCATCGTTGGTCGGAATATTCGTATTGAGTGGTCGTAGTAAGATTGGAGATGAGCTTTCACCGGAACCAGCTTTAGATTTGTCAATGGATTCTTATCCTAGTTCAATAGTTGTGCTAAAGAATAACGTGCCTGATTCCAGTTTTGCCAAACACCTTCCAGGATATGTTGCCGAAGAAGGAGGTTTATTGGTGGACGCCCATATTTCTCCGATTGAAAAAGGTTTGGGAAATTCGATTCCTTCAATACGATACCTCTTAGCAGAATTAATTGATCGTTATTTTCACGTTGTTGTGTAGATTTACTGCAATATGGAAGCAATATTTTGAAATATAATAGAGATTATATATCAGCTTTTGAAGTGAATTCAACGGGAATAAAAGTATTAAGTAATCCTCCTTTGATACATTCGTTTCCAATTACCATCACTACGTATACGAACGTATTGCTTCGCAGTATCACGAATGACAGTCGCTTCCAAATTAACACAATTAATCATCCTGTACGACGATCAAGAGGTGTTGACAGCCATGTAAGCTTTACAACTAAAATTGCTCTAATAAGTACGTGAATTTTGAAACGATCCACCTAACGTAAAATACCTGTACTTATTTCATTTACAGAATAGTTGCGGAATCGATAACAAATTGGCCATTGTCTTCTACCTCACGTGGTTTATCGCAGTGCCATTTTACACGGTTGATTTAACCGCTTACTTCGCAGCATTTGTCAATATGGAACGAATTGACGGATTTCAACATGTTCAAACGATGTCGCATGTCTTTCCATTGGTGTATTGGTTCGCTACCCTGCTGTTCGATGTAGTGTTCTTTTTGTTTCTGACGTTACTTCGTGTAGGAATTTATAAAATTATAGATAATTCGTCTTTTCTTAGTCTGGATACGTCGCTCGGTTAGTATGAAGTATTTCGATTGAGAGATAAAAGTTTGCATAGAATAAGATTGTGACGAAGAATGTAAAATTTTACAGGTGTGTTCGCATTGATTATAATTCTTTACGGAATATCCGGATTACTTTTCATCTACGTGACCGGTTATTTATCCAGTTCCAAAGAAGGATCGTATACTTTACTTTTTATCTTCAACTCGATATGTACGCGTCGAATTATTATTGTTTATTTTTTTGGTTTCTACGTTCGTCGTTCTCCCTTATTTATGTACTTAAGTACTTAATATTGGTATCGATTTTCAGGCTGTATAATAGTATGGGTGATTTTCGCAATAAATGCCGAAAAAGCATATAAAGAATTTACTTTCTTTTATAGAATGTTATTCTACTTTACGAAAGGTGTAATTTACATCGTTCCGACGTTGAATTTCATGTTAATATTCATCAAGTTTATGATCATTTTCCAAATTAATGCTGAGTGTTCGTATTGTTCGAATGCTATTGCGAAAGAAAACTGTGAAAGTAGGTTGATTTTTGTTAAAATTTACTATAGGTAGGTAGGCAACATTTTGTTCTATAATTATGACGAGTTTGTTGTTATTGTTTTATTAGAGGCGCAGAAAATTAAATCGTACTTGGAGTTTGCATCGGACGAGAACGAAAACGGACTGCTGTTAGAATTGATATTTTTAATATTCGATATTGTTTTATACGCCACCCTACTGTCTGTCATCAATATTGGATACGTTCGTTATTGGTTCAGAGATTTGAGGAATCATTTGTTTGGAACTTTCTCTACTAACCCTGATAATGGCGACGACGACGTGAAAAAGGAATACGAAGAGGTGCAAAAATATAAGGAAGATATATCGGGTGAGTTTTGTTGAATTTTTTACAATTTGCAGGATTGTTGAAAACTGCTAAGGGTTATTTTTGAAAATTTTTGGCAGTTTTTGTAAAAACAAAAAAAAATCACACTAGGTATACTTACACCTTTGCATGTTTTTGAATTTCCAACACTTTGTTGTGTTCTCTATTCACTTTCGTAGATTTGTGTGCATGATGGTTAGAAATTCCCCAATGTGGAATTAATAGATTAGACAATTTTTTTTTTCAGTTTTTCTCAAATTATTTTAACGATTTGGAAAGATACTTATATTGTGTGAATACGAGTACCTACCTGAATCTTCAAAATTGCTCTTCTTTTTCATCATCGTTTGGAGGAAGTGAGGGGGGATGAAGATACCTACGTTGTGAATTGTGAATGTTGAAAAATAGTCCCAAAAAAGTTTTTATTTCTATTAACTTTAAAAATTGCCACTTTGCAGACTACGTTTTATTGACGAAACGCGAAAGGGACGCGATATATGGCAAATTATCGATGGAAATGAGCGAAAAAATTCCTTTACGAGGTATAAAAATATTAAAATTCCGATTAATTATCTGGAATATTATAAAATCTTAATTTTAGCTGTAGTTGGCAGCTTTGTGTGTACTGAAAAAGCTTTTTAAATGTAGGCATAACTCACCACACATGCTTATTATAGGTAAGTATGTAGCTCCTGCTAGCTTATGTATTGTGGTAGGTACCTAGTAAAACTTGAATATTAGTTATTGGATTTTGGTTCTTTTATCCTTAAAATGTGAAATTTTACTGAAAATATTGTTATGGTGCAATCTGCCTCCACCTGCTAGGTGATAGATCTTAGGGTAACCCTTTACGCGATGTGATTTATTGCTATTTAGCAAAGAGGGTACCAGTAACGTGGGAAAATATTATAATAATAGGGTGTGAACGAGACATTTCTATAGTCAAGGAGGCACGAGCTTCTGTCTATTGAAATGTATCTTCACTTGGTTTTTGCAATCGGCCGTGGCAAGATCCTCATCGAAGTATGTGGTCAAGGAGTAATTTGTATATGAAAATAGGTGTATGCCTAAGTAATATTATTTTCAGTTAACCCACTCCGCGTGTGTTTAAGATAATGTTTTGATTAAATCGTAATCGTTGCTATTAATTAATTAGTACATCAAGGTGATAATCCGACGATTATACTTTTTGCGGTCATGTCAAGATATTCCTAGGTATCTTGAATGATGCGTGCGATATGTGTGTCTCTTTGTAAAGCATCCCCCGACAGCCACTATTATTGGGGTAGGCTAAGGAAAAGAGGTGGAGAGATGGTCAGCAGTGTTGGGTAAGTGGGTGCTTACATGGTGGTGTCTCCACTGTATTAATTATAGCTTTATCATAATTAATAGATGACATCATTCGCCGTAAGGGATGGAGCAAGGGTTCTTCACTTACGCTTAAATTAACCTATTTTGCATACATAACTATTGTAAATTGCTTAGTTAGTAAGGTGTCAATTCCATGTATAATTGCCATGATTAGCCAGGAAGAGTACCGTCAAGCGGGGTCACTTTGATTTAAAAAAAAATGTTTTCTGTTCTGTGCGGTGTAGAAAGATGTTTTCGAAAAAATTGCACCACTCAGTGTGTAAAGAACGTCAAAACGCACCAAATGACCTTTTTGTTTTTTTTGTGCCTCAAAATTGCCCTCAAAGGCCATATCAAAGTCACCCACAAGATGGGGTCACTTTGATAGGGGTACTTTCTTTTTCAAAAAATGATTTCTCATCACCTTTAGACCTACCATACAAAATTTCATCCATTTTGGCCCACAGGAAGTCATCATATTATTGAAAAAGCGATAAAAGCCCCTGTATTTCCTCAATTTTTTATAAAATTCAATTTTTTAACAAAATTTTTAGATATTCAATAAAATACATTTGCGACCTATCAAAATGGAATGAAATTTCACACTGAATCCGAAAATGGCATTGTTTTTCACGTTAGTCTCAAAACTTAAATTTTTAGCCTAAAAAATGAAAGGCACCTCAACCTAGAAACTCAAAATTTTTGGAGATATTTCCCAAGGAGTGTAGCTTTACGATAGATTATCAGCCAATGTTCTATTACATATCTGAAAATACTATAACATCAACTTTTGTTGAGTGATGAAAAATCTTGAAAAATTACCACTTTTAAAAAACTCGATTAAAAGCAGGGACGAAAATAATTATTTACCAACTCAACACTGTTATCGTATCAATTCAACATCAGTGTAACCACTTCGCTCAAAAAAAAATGTAATTCGACGTTTTACTCGCTCTACAGATCAAAACGTGCAGAAAAATAAGCGTTATCAAAGTCACCCCACCTGACGGTACCTTAAGTACTGTCCTATTTGTCTGGATAGAACCAGGGCCCAGGCCGGTATACTGAAACTTGGCAATACCAATACCTGCTGTGGGCTGACTTTTTGATTTTTTCATAAGACGACACGTTGATATAAATCGCAATTACTCAGAAAATATCGTTTTTACATAAAAATTGCAGTAGACCTTATCTGCAGGAAATTAAAAAAGGGTTCTATTCATGCCATAATTTTTGAGCTTGGTATCATTTTTGAAAAAAATGTTGATTTTTGGCGTTGTGGGCTGACTTTTTGATTTCTGCATAAGATGTAATGTTGATGTTCATCCAGGGATGTTCCTTGACATGTCAAATAACTTTTTTGACATTACATGTCAAATAACTGTCAAATAACTATAAGTGTCAAATAATATGTAAAATTACATTTGAGAATGTAAAATAATTCAGCCAATCACAGACAAGGAAAATTCACTGATAACAACTGATAACTCAGTAATTTTTCAGCTTAAGAATGAATTATGAATGATTATGAGTCAAAATTCGTTTCAAAATGGAAAAATTTTAAATAAATTACCACCAGTAAGGCTGCAAAGAGTAACACTTTCATTTCATCTCATGAAATAACGTTTAAAACACAAAATCACAGTTGAGTCAATGAAAATTTATTCATTAATATCATTATTCGGATTTGTTTTCACAATCATTGCTCTCTCAACAGTACCCTTTGATCTCATCTCATTCCTTTTCACATTTATTTTCACAAAACTTTCAAATCTAATTATACTCAAATTTCAAATCAACGCAAATGAGTTAAATCAAACTCAGTTCAGTTCAACATCCAACATCAAAGAAACAGAAACTTCAATCAAAATCAAATAAGTACTTGTTAATTGGCTTGTGAGAATTCGATTTTGAGCATTTTTGTAGTTTTTTTACATTTTTTTAGTTATTTGACATGTGTCAAACAATTCGCATTATTTGACAATGTAAAATTACGTTATTTTACACAGTTATTTTACAGTAAAATAACTTGAGTTATTTGACGGAACATCCCTGTGTTCATCGCAGTAAGTCGAAAAATATCATTTTTATGGAAAAAGTGCAGTAAACCTTTTTTGTAGGGAATAAAAAATGCTATCTATTAGTTCAAAAATTTTTAGATTTGGTGTGATTTTTGCAAAAACAGCGTAGTTGCCAAATGGAAACGTTACATACTGGCCTGTATAGAACACATCAAGTGAATAAATAACATATCTCAATATATGTTATAAATAACGTGTATGTAGTGAATGTCTTGACAGAATAAACCCTTTGTACATAAATAGTACCTATTTAAATGTTGATTATTTATGTACTTGATGACTTAGAGATCATATTGATTACTCAAGAGAACTCCCCTATGAGCTAGCTAGGAGTCGAATAAATGTCCCCCCTTAGGTGATATTTGTAGTCCCTCGGTGGCGTAGCAGGTAGAGCCACGGACCTCCGTTCACGAGGTACCAGGTTCAAACCCAGCTACAGAGGCAAGCTTGTGCGTGTAATTAAAAAATCTTTTGTGCAATTATCAACATTACACGCCAAGTACCGTGGGACTACCAGTCTAGCCGAGCTAACAGATAATGCACGCCATCTGTTAGCAGAATCAAAAGGCTGAAACTGGTTCAAGCGTCTATAGAGGTCAACACTGAGGAGCTCAGGGTCTCTAAACTACCCGGCTAGCTCCAAGGTGCTTGTGTAGATGTCACTAGAAAGCAACGGGAAACTATTAGTGGAAACTCGAAACAACGTCGATTCCCTAGAATAATCGCAGTGGCAATAGGCATACGCCTCACCCTGTTAGGGTACCACAAAAATGCGATTTCCAATGTCCTGTAAAGAATAAGGAACCACGACGACGAGGTGATATTTATGAGAGAAACCATTAACATAGTAACGCGTAGTTTTACCTCATTCTGCCGATCACTATCATTTCTAAGATAAAACAATAATAATTAAATTGACGATATTCTGTTTTACTTAATAGAGAGAAATAAAGCTTCTTTGCTGGTGGATGGGTTACGTAAGAATTATATGAGTTGGTTCAAACCTCTTACCGCTGTTTCTGATGTGAATTTCATCGTCCAAGCCGGAGAATGTTTTGGTCTTTTAGGAGTGAACGGGGCTGGTAAATCCACAACGTTCAAAATATTGACAGCTGAAATTGTACCCACCTTGGGAGATGCGTCCATTGAAAATATTAAATTGAGTGCTAACAAGATGCAAGTAAGTATGCCAACAAATGATACAGTTTCCCTTGAAAATAATTTCATAGGTGGCCTTTGAAAACTGGCCCAAATTCGTCCTTCCAATTCTACCTAAGACTGCTAATTCTACATTTTCCATAGTATTTATCGATGGCCGGATATTGCCCTCAAACCAACTGCTTCATCGAAGAACTGACCGGAAGAGAAATGTTGTCCATGATTGCCACCATGAGAGGTGTTTTCCAAAATGAGATTAAACTTCTAGTTGATAAATGGATCAAAATTATAGGTACCTACTTAGACTGGAAAACTTCCTAATTTCTTGTCAAAAGCACATCATTCATTTCGGTTTTAAATTTCATTTCAGGGTTAGAAGAATTCCAGAACCGAAGATGTGGCACTTACAGTGGAGGCAATAAACGAAAATTATGTACAGCGATGTCATTAATTGGAGATCCCAGAGTAGTATTCTTGGACGAACCTACCAGCGGAGTAGACCCAGTTTCTAGACGTAATTTGTACGACGTAATGGCACAAAGTAAAGAAGCCGGACAAGCTGTTATTTTAACTTCTCATAGGTATTGTTTAATTTACTACGAACTTGAAGACAATTATTTCGATTATTTTCACGTAATTATATTCACTTATTTTATTTTCAGTATGGAGGAATGCGAAACATTGTGTGATCGATTAACGATAATGGTCTCTGGCGTTATGAAATGTATCGGAACTACTCAACATTTGAAGAAACAATACGCCCAAGGATTTTCAATTATGATAAAAATCAACGATAGTTCCGAATTCGACGAAGAAAAAGCTGCGTTGAAAAACACCATGTTGGAGACATTCACAGAGGAATATTGTATTTTGAAAGACGAGCATAGGGTGAGAGACGAGTTTATTTGAATTTTTGATCATTAAGTCCGAGTCAACTTACTTATGTTCTGTTAATTTTTCATTCTTATCTATTACAGGGGTTGCTTTATTATCAAATTAAAGACACATCTATACCTTGGTGGTCCTTGTTTGAAAAAATGGAAACTCTGAAGCAACGCTATGCTAGGTTGGTTGAAGATTACGTACTAACCGATACAACTTTGGAGGAAGTTTTCATCTCATTTGCGAAGAAAAACGCGGATACGAAATCTAAAAAATGATATTTTTAGCTGTAAATTTAAAAAGACTGTTTCAAACGATGGATGGAAATAATTATGATGCCGTCTTTATAGAGCTTTATTTTTATTTATAACGAGCTTCGTGTTTATGTAATCGAGCTTTTTATTTGTACAAAGTGTGTGTTTTTTTCTTTAAATAATCTTTTCTGTTTTACCAATCTACCCAAACTAGTCAGCTATTCGATTATTCCTATTTTGTAGATCCTAACTCACAATAATTTTATACTTACTTGCCTAGGCTTAATGTTTTATGATAATTGATGACTGAGGTTGAACTGTGATACTGTGTATGTACTCGAGGAATGAGTACGGAATTGTTCCTGCCAAAGTACCTATTTAATCTGCTTCAGGGTGGAAATTTTATTGCTGTTTTGGAAAGCAATAATAGTTTGTGTTCAAGATACGTAAATTTAAATTATACCTAATAGATTATATTTTATTTAATCAAACGTTTTTTATTTATAATACATAGGTACCTACTTACTTATTTCAATCACCTGGTTGATTAAATAAATTGTACGTAGGTACCTACTAAATGAAAGTTCCAACTACAGAAGGGAATCTGTTTCTTAGCATTTACTATGCATTTTCTTTTTTTCTTTTTTTTAAAAATTAAGTAAAGCTTCTTATTCATTTGTGTTTTGTATTAAATTATTCACGTATGAAAGAGCATCTTATTTTTATACTGAGAGTTTCCTCATAAGGAAGATCTCTCAACTGGCTGAACGCTAAACATTTTTTCGAACTGATCAACGCTGAATAAACAGAGAATGTAAAAATATTTGTACATACCTCATCAGCCAAATATTTCAGGTATTGAAGTGCTGTTATGGTGCAATCTGCCTCCACCTGCTTGGTGATTATTCTTAGGGCTACCTTTTACGCGATGTGATTTATCTTTATTGGGTAATAAAAGGTACCGAGTACGTGGGAAAGTATTCAAACATTAGGGTGTGAAAGACATCTGTCAATCGCCAAGGAGGCACGAGCTTCTGGCGATACGAGTGTCTCTTCACTTGGTTTTTGCAATCGGCCGTGGCAAGATCCTCGTCGAAGTATGTGGTCAGGGAGTAATCTGTATACGAAGACAGGCTTCGGCCTAAGTAGTATTATTTTTGTTATTTTACCCACCTCGCGTGTGGACTAGATTAAATTAAAGTCTAATCGTAATCGTCGTTTAATAATTACAATGGTATTAATCCGACGATTATACCTAATTTTGCGGTCTACTCGAGATGTACCTAGGCATTGAGAGGGATGCGTGTGATACGTGAGTCTCTTCGAAGTAAAGCAGCTACCGACAGCCACTATTATTGGGGTAGGCTAAGGGAAAGAGGTGGTGAGACGGTCAGCAGTGTTGGGTAAGTGGGTACTTACATGGTGGTGTCTCCACTATATTAATTATAATTATATCGTAATTAATAGATGAAGTCAATCGTCGTAAGGGATGGAGCAGAGATTCCTCACTTACGCATAATTCGACATATTTCGCTTACATGGTTGTTGTACATTGCGCAGCCAGTATGGTCTCAATTCCTTGTATAATTGGCATGAGTCACCTAGGAAAAGTACCTTAAGTACGATCCTATTTGTTTAGATAGAGCACATTCGTCGAAGTAATAACATATCTCAATATGTTATATATGTAGCCAATGTAGTGAATATCTTCTCAAAATAAACCTTGTGTACATAAATGGTATTTAAATGTTGATTATTTATGTACTTGATGACTTAGAAGTATAGTGATTACTCAATTAGACTCCCATCTGAGCTAGCTAGGAGTCGAATAAATGTCCCCCCTTAGGTGATATTTATGAGATGGACCATTAACCTAATCGTTATGAAACCTACTATCATCTGCTAATCCCTATCATTTCTAAGATAACAGTGCATTTTTCGATTTTTGGCGAATTCTTGAAAATCAAATTTGGGTCAAACGTAGAGAAAAAAATCAAAATTTCACCACTTTGCCCAAGAAAGCTGAAATTCAAATCGATTGAAAAATGGTCTCGGACCGTTTTGAGCAGTTCTGGGCCTTCCAGAAGATTTTTGAAAGTCGTAATTTCCATAAAATTTTAACAAATGATTTTTTTCTGATGATAAATTTACAAAAAATGATAAAATTGAAACTGAAACTCGAAATAGGCTATTGAAAAATGAAACTTTCATCCAGTTTTTTCAGCCCTGTAAAAGTATAAAGCCCTCCAAAGTTGAAAAAAAATATACTTGATAAAAAATTTACATTGGTTGGTATTTTTTGAAAATTTAATTTCATGGTTAAAATCCTTCAATTAAAAATAATACTTATTTTTCTAATAAGTAGATCATTAAACAATGACATTTTTCACGGAAATAACGTTGACATCTCGATTTCTTGTTCAAATTCTTATTTCTAAAAAGGTGCAGTCCAATCAACGATAGCTTTATTTTGCAAAATATAAGCTCCTTTCGGTTCGGTAATGTTTTCCGGAAGAAGAGCAGCATACAAAGAGGATACAGCACCTGATATAACATTGCATCAGATTGAATACCATCATGTTACATTGTTAGGAAAGATGAGCCATATTTAGTAGGTACCTTATAGCATTTATGACTTTCCCACTTGTTAGATATAATTAGACAAAAATGGCACAATACCTTCTTCAATAGTCAAATGTCCTATATGACTAGTCATATCAGTATTAACGTAACCAGGATGCACCGAATTCACAACAATATCCACACGTTCATCGTTAAGAAATTCTCTTTGTTGAATTCTCGCCAAAGCAGAAACACCTACTTTTGATACAGAATAAGCACTTGCTCCCCAATGTAGATCTACGTCTTTATCTTGTTCAGCCGACCTAGGAAAAGTAGGTAGGTAGAGAATTTGACAAATATTACCTATAAATTTTGGCTCACTGAACACTCTGATAGCCACTCTCACTCTCACCTCACAAAATCTAACATCAGCCAATCTAAATGATCAATGGTTAGATTGTCAGCGGATAATTTTTTCCTCAATGCTTCAGATGGTATTCTAAGCAAGTGTCCAAGTATGCTAGAAAGGTGCACGACTCTGGCATGTGGTCTGAGAATAGGAAACATTACATCGCAGACTTTTCTGGTACCGAAATAATTCACTCGAATTGTTTCTTTCGCCTGCGCAGCAAAAGGGTCAGTGGATGCAACCTAAATTCAAAAATTAGATTTATTATCCATAGACGCATTTCATTTTCAAGTATGTAGGTACCTAAATATCTTGACCAAGTGTTGTTTCAAAACAAACCCACTTTGAAAGCAATCGCAGCATTATTTATTAATACGTCTAATCCGCCGTATTTGTGGAAAATATAATTATTAAATTTGATAATGCTTTGGTCATCAGTGATGTCAAGTAGGTGAAATTTTGGATCGTAGCCCATCTGCATGAAAATAAAACAATTTGATGAACATTATAAGCTGTCCTCCTATCTATTCTTTCGTTTGAGAGTCATTCTTACATGATTTAGAGATGTTACTGCAGCTGATCCTCGCTTTTCATCTCGAGCTGTCAAGAATACGTTTCCAGAAAAGTTCTGACAAAGGCCTTCAAATATGGCATATCCTACACCTTTATTACCACCTGTAACCTGTGATTTGAACACATAACAGTAAGGTTGAATATGATTTTTCAAAATTGAAATAGGTGAACATGTACGTAAAATGTTATACGATGATAAGATGAATTGAAATTTTCCAAGTTAAAACTCTCACCACTGCAACTAATCAATAAAAATATTTCGTATACTTGAAGTCGTCTCTTATCTGAGAAATTTTGATTTTATAAAAATTGGTGCTTATCAAAATAATATCGAGAATTACGAATCAGATAGATTATTAATTACCTAAGTATCTGCGAATTTTCGGGAAATTTATTAGGGGAGAGACGCCAAATATGGAAGGCCATCTTTAAAATTGAGATTGCTCAGTCCCAAATCAACTTAAGGGCGATCTCAAACAACCAATGGGTAGCTGCAACCCTCTAGTTTCACCCCCTAAAAGCTCAGTTCTCAAAACCAAAAACTTTTCCCCCCACTCCCAATTTTGTAGAAAGTGTCATTTTCGGACTTTGAAAAAATGGTCTCCAAATATGGAATGTTTTTTTTTCAAAAAATATTGGTAAAAATGATGTGGTTAACCGAATGTATTCGACCTGAAATGCAATAATGAAGTAAAGCTATGTTCACTGTTGATATACCTAACATTTTAATCGATTTAAAACGTGAAATTATTTGACTGAAAGGAAAATTTTTTTTCTCAAAAATTTATGTATAAAATTACGTATTTAATCGAATTTATTCGACTTGAGACCTAAAATACGTCTAAGATGCATAATTACTAACGTTTTGAACATGTGTGATCGAAAGAATACTTAAAAAATAAGAAACACAACATATTCCATAATAGGCTACCCAAAGAATCTGAATAAAAAATGATCATAACTTTTTTATTTGCAGCTTTCGAGAAAAACTGATGAAATATTCTGAAAGTATCCACTTTTCACTTCTAGAACCTATCTTCATACAAATGTTTTCGCACAATTTTCTGCTAAAATTTTTGAATTCAAATTTTTTTAAGGAAAAAATTTTTTTTTATCAAATCACATTTTTGTCAATTAAACACAGATAACTTTACGGATCACCACCAAAACTTGTATAGCCTGGTTATTTCACTAGCTTAATCAATTCTGACCATCGCCGGTAGATTTCGATGGTAAACATTCGAGATATTGTCGCATTCCATATTAGGCAACATTCCATATTTGGCGTCTCTCCCCTATCAATTTCAAGTTTCCACGTTTGTTTTTCAGCTATACCTAGTATGTAGTGGTGAGGTATTTATGATATTGGATTTTATGAAAAAATAATTCCATGTTTTTTTATACCTACCTATTTTCATCAAGTTTTTCAATTCCAAATCTAGAAAAAATTGAACTCTGTAAAAAAAATTGAAAATTTTTCATTTCTGGTCGAAATTAGAATCTTTCTAAGTCTTTCTTTAAGAAAAAGCCTCCCGGCCGGTCCTTCAAACAATATTGTCTTCTTTATACGGAGACCTTTCCCAAAGCCCTCCAATCGTAAAAAATATAAAATAAAAGTTGACGAAGGTACCTAAGTAAGTAGGAAGGTACAAGTTCATTTCAGGTCAAAATCATTTTATTAAAAATAGGTAATACATTTTCACATAGGAACCTAAGTAGATTATTAAACAATTAAATTTTTCATAGAAATAACGTTAACAGCACAACTGCATATATTCAAATAGGTATACAAACACAATTATTTTTAAAAAGATGTATAGTCCAATCAACGATGGTTTACCAGTAGGTACCTAATATTTCATAGCTTTTTGTATTCTAGGAAAATCAATTCAAAATGTATTTATTATATTCACGAACAAAAGATATCTAAAAATAAATGTACAACAACGAAATTCGTCAGAAAAATTCACATTATTCGCATAACCTAAATCTAACCTAACAGTAAGTACACTTTTTGATTAAAAAAAAAAGAAAAAAAACATTACATAGCCGCGTTTAAAATTGAAGTGGAAGATGAAAAAACAAACAAACCAAGTCAAAATCTATTTTCTAGTTCGAGGATGAGCGGAGAAAGACCGATAAATGGTATCTAAGTACTTATATAGGTATTCGTTGAAAAATTGGAATTTCTAAATCAGACTTTTCATTTAGATATAGCTTCTTGAATAAGCTACGAATGAATTTTTATTTGGCGACTTTTTGTACAGTATCCGAATTCCGAAATGTTGCATTATTTAATACTGTTAGGCATATACATACGTTTTCAAAAATTTCCTCGCGCATTCTAACGTCGTTTCTTTAAATATCACTGGTTGAAAGTATTGATACCAGTTTCCTTGCTGCTGGCTTCTAGGTAGCTAGGTATATCTTTGTACAACTCTCATATCAGTGTAGAAAAACTTTTTTTGCTACATCAATTATGATGTTGCACACAAGGAATGTTTTCAAAAAGATATTGTTATCAGAATTGTAAATTTTACTTATTTCGATCACAGTACTTTCTACAATCTTTTTATCAATTGGGGTAATCCATGATCTAATTTTAGCCAACAAACCGTCTGTCTGAAATTTTATTGACGATTTTTTTTCGTCATAAGGGTTTAATTCTGCGCTAATATCTTCCACGAAGGTTTTATTTCGAATATTATTTGTCATTTTAGGGTGCACGACATTTTTATACCACCGTTGGAATAGAGTACTTCGGATTTCTTCATTTGGAATTGTAGCTAAAAAGGTACGTTTGGCAGCGTTGAACGAATCATTCACAGCGGTAATGTATCCCATTTGACAAAGCACTCCTAGCACCATATTCGAATCAGTATCGCTAAAACCAGTTTCGATACTGTCGTTATTAACGAATTCCTTAATTCTCATAAGGCCTTTTTCATCAATATCGTCCAAGATATCTACTGAAAGAGGAGTGGGTCTAGTTTCATATAACTGGCCAATCGTGTTCAATAGGTTTTCAAAGCGTAATAACTTTACAAATGGAACGATAGTACCACTTCCATCCCAGTAAGGTCCTAACTCTGCAAATTGGAGAAATGAACAAACAGAATGCGGCGTAAATAAGGTGTTTGCGTCGCTTCCCATACTGTGATAGCCGTCATAATATTTAGCTAAATCTTTGTACGAGAATTTGGTCAGTTCCTTGTGTTTCGCAAAATATTCTGGTTTCCCTGCCAACGTTAATAAAGTTTTTACTTCGTCCGATGAAAACCCGAAAAACTGGTTTAAATTAAATTTGTCCAATATACTTTTCTGACTTATACAATTGACGTCAGAGAGGCCGGAAATCTTTTGAATTCTCATGATACCAGTGAGAAATATTTTAGTAGCGTAATTATGCGTTTTCAACTTGAACCACGATTCCATGATGTTTCTATAGTAATTCGTCCAATATCCAAGTTTATCGCCTTCATAATTGTATGGTGGTAACAGTAATACATTAAAAGGGGTATCGTATTCATCAACGATAATCAGCACTTTACGATGAAAATACTTGGATAACTTTTCCGCCAAAAACGGTATACTACCCACCAACGTATTCTCGTTTTCATTAACAGCGTTGAGAAAATAATTGAATTTGGTTTCGGCTAATACATCGTTGATAGATTTAAAATAATCGAGAAGATAGGCATGTTGTCGAAACGTTTCGCTGATCAAATCATTCATTTGTTCACGAAGCTGATTATCATCCTTCCCTTTCAACGGGGCAAAATCCATATATATCACAGGGTATTGTCCCATGTGGTTTTCAAGGAATTTTGTTTCTCGGCTAAGCAGAGGACTTGGCACGATATTAATTGTGTCGGTGATCGTACACGGTTCTGGACCCTTACGATTAGGTTCGAAGATCGGAATTGTACTATTCTTGAAGTAGCAAGATCGAAGAAATTCTAACTGTTGCTCGTCTGGTAAAGACACATCGAGAATTCGCGCGAACAAATGGACCATTTGTGCAATAGTGCTTTTACCAAAACGTCTCGGGTAAGTGACTAGCAAGACTTTTTCAGGAAACGTGAATAAATAATAAATAAAACCCGACTTATCGGACCATAATTTACCGCTATAAATCAGTTCCTCGAAAGAAGACTCGCCAAGCTTCATATTAATAACTTCGGTAGAAATTTTTTCGAGATTCTCTTTCCTGCAGATTTGTGCACGTGACAGGCGATCCAATGTATTAGATACTGTAAAATATCCTATAATTTAAAATAATTAGAGAATAATTATCAGCAGTCGGTATTAGGAACTCGTTTAAACGCAATTTTAAGGGGAAACATTTTTCATGCCTCTTTCTTCCCTTACGAACTCAAAGTACATAGATATGTTTTTTGGGCCGGGGTTTGTGCAAAATTTTCATCTTGCTGATTTTTGAAAATGTGTAAAAATTGTTCGATTCTTCATTATTACGATATGTCATGACATTTAAAAACTTGGGAAAATTGCTCAAAATTTCTGAAATTCCCTGACTTTCTCAAGTTTTCCAGGTTTTCCAGAAGTGTGGACCAGGGACCTGGACACCCTGCATTATATAGACCTTCAGAAATTTCAAAAAAATGGGGGAATATTTTTTGCACGACAAAAAAGGGCGTCATCACGACAAGCATTTTTCCGTTGTCCGTTCATAAGAGATGAATGAACGACAAAAAAATGATGAGGTTTCACGCCAGATGAAGCCCGACAAAAAAGTATTTTTGAACGACTACAATTTAAAAACGAAATAAGCAGTAAGTAGGTACCTATTCACGCCAACATAATTTCATACACGACAGAACATTAGATATCAGTTCGATTGTAGTTAATGTACCAAAGGAGGAGTATCGATAAGGCCATTTTTTGGGGCCGGACAGTTATCGACTCGACCACTCTTAAAATGTTGTAATAAATACTTATACCAAATACGAATCCGTGGTTAGTTGACCCAAAATGACCACTTTTTGAGCTGCAGGGGTTCCCAAAGTTGCGAATAAAGAAATAATTTTAGGAACCACTGAGAATTATTTTCAAAAACTTTTTTAGCGTAATATATCTGTTTTAACCTGATGAACGTCAAACGTCATGCTAGATGATTTTTCTATTTTTGACCCTCGGAGGCAGAAATTGGGGGGGGGGGGGTTTGATTTTTTGAAATTTTTGGAACGACCATTTTGGACCTACCCCTTTGAGCCTCGCTAAAAAGCTTTCTATAGTTAATTAGCATCTGAAACTCTGAAAGACGTCCATCTTACCAAATTTTGAGCTCGATAAAATTTTGCGCTGGTATTCAAAAATCCAATTTTTCAATTTTTCGCAATTTCGATATTTTGGGAACCCTTGGAAAACTAGAAACATGCGATTTGCGCCAAACGTAACGTTTTAAAGTATATATTCAATTATCCAAATGAAAAAGTTTAATTAAGCTCCCTGCATATTCGTAATTTTGAACCCTTTTTTTAGAGCCCCCCCCCCACTTTAGGCACCCCTAAAAAAGGCGTTTTATGCATATTTTTTCAAATAATTTGAAGAATTTACATTTGAAACATATTAGCAAGTACTCGATAATTTTCCATTTGATTTTTCCTGTAACTTTGAAAATTGAGCCATTTGGGGTCAAATTCTGACATTTACACTTCGTTGAAATTGTGAATACGTTAGTTATTTTCACGTCTTTTCGAAGAGTTAAATCTAAGAATTTGACCCAAAACAGCTCAATTTTGAATGTCACAGATATGAACAATTAATGAGCACTTGCTAGCGTGTTTTAAAAATAAATTCTTCAATTTATTTGAAAGAATAATTTTTGAAAATAATTCTCAGTGGTTCCTAAAATTATTTCTTTATTCGCAACTTTGGCAACCCCTGCAGCTCAAAAAGTGGTCATTTTGGGTCAACTAACCACGGATTCGTATTTGGTATAAGTATTTATTACAACATTTTAAGAGTAGTCGAGTCGATAACTGTCCGGGCCCAAAAAATGGCCTTATCGATACTCCTCCTTTACAGTTATATTTTGAACAAATTTCGACAAAAAATCAACTGAGGGTTTCTTTCAAAAAAATTCGAGTGAAATTGTAACTTAGTAGAAGAGAACCAGATCGGCCTAAGCGAAGTGAGGACAGCTTTGGAAAAAAAATGAGAATTTTGAGGATAGATCGGCAATTTTGTCGGCAAATAAATACCTAATAATGAAATACATGATTGTAAAAAATTTGAATTTTTAAAAACTCTCAAAAGTTCCAACAATTTTTTAGCTTCAGAGTTTTCAAAAATTCCATTTTCTTACAATCATTGTATTTCATTATCATTTATTTGCCGGCAATGTTGTTGGAACTTTTGAATTTTCCCAAATTTCTTGAATTTCTCCCGATTTCCCAAGTTTTCCCAACTTTCGCGACACTCCTGGGGGGAGGGGCAGACTGATCCCCTTAATCCCCTTAGCCCCCCTTCGCTTCGTCCCTGAGGTCAAAAGAGGAAGAGGGGTCGCCCATCAAAGTCCACAAAAGCAATAGTTCTATAAACAGCAATTTTTTACATGCGTACTTCGTTTTTTTGTATAATTTTAATATTTCTTGAACGTTTATTTCTGTCGGTAAAATATCTTTTTTTGACGGAAAAATCTTGGCGTGCATGGCCTTATATGACAGTGAAAAGTAACAAAATGTCGTGAATTTTTTTATTCGTCGTTCGTTACATTATTTGGTCGTTTGAACACTTTTTTGTCTGGGTAAGCTCTTTATTGTCGGGAATTTATGATTTAGTCGTGGTAATGATTTTTCTACCGCGAAAGTGCCTATGCTTGTCGTGCTGACGCCCTTTTTTGTCGTGGTCTAAAATCGCACCCGAAAAAATTAGTAATCTTAATTTTTACTCGTATCAAAGTGTAATTTCAGATACCAAAATATTTCACTCATAAGAACATGAGAAATGATTTTCTGACATTTTTTCTTCAGCCTACTTGAAATTCTAAACATCGAGTAAATTCGACCAAAAAAATATCCACAATTTAAGCCTTTCCTTGGTTAAAAAGGAGATCTGACTGCCAATTTTTTTCAAGTCAAGCAATTTGCAAATACACATTTAGCAACCAACTGTTGAATTGGCAAACAAATTTTCACTTCAAAAGTTGGTTGTTAAAGTTGTGAAGAAGCGAATTTTCCCATCATTTTCTCACATTTAGTTCCATTTATAACAACAACAAAAAAAATATAAATGAAAAAAGCGTTGTAATAATAATTCTTTTTTAATCAGTTTTTTTTTTGTTCTTATTCTTGGCGAATTTTCAAGTTTTATAGTACGTTTGTTACCCTTAAATTTTTTAAAAAGTAGGTAGTACTTAGGTAAACGTGTCTTATTACTTACCGTCATCTGGTGGGTTCAATATATTCACATCGAACAATGCCGCTGGTATATCAACGGAAGTAATCACGTAGTTCCCGTCTGTATAAGTATCTGATAGTCAAAAAAAAAAACAGTTACTAGTACTTAGTGTTCTCAAAAATCATACCTACAGATTAAAAAAAAAAAAAATACGTACTTTCAGTTATATTGAGTGGGTACGGATAATTGCCAAAAGACTCATCAATCCAAAACATTGTCCATGCCGTTAGCAACGTAGAAAAACCGAACCTATGAAAAAAAAATACCAAACGGTAGTACGGCATTTATGGATAGGGTCATTCTATGCCGAATCAATTTGCAGAAGGGATCGGAAATTTTTTTAATATTTTTGTATAAATGGAAAAATATTCATCAAAAAAAGAAAATTGCTATGTAACTTACAGCTAAAATACGGTTGAAAATTCGAAAAAATGAATTTTACCATATTTTTAATACCTATACCTATCAACAGGGTCGCCGAGTTATGAATGAACCCATTTTTTTCATTATTTTAATTTTGAGAGTGACAGAATTATAACAAATCCGTGTTCTATACATACGTGAAAAATGTATAAAACCAAAGTTAGAAGTTGGAAAAGAGGTACCTACGTGTGTAAGTTTATTACTGCATTCGCATTATTTTTCCCCAATACAAAAACAAATAGGTTTCAAAATTCATTTTCCAAGATATTGGAGCTTCAAGTTTTAGCTTAGGCCTATACGGTACACTGGTCGAAAAATATTTCTAAAAAACATTATTTTTGACATGAAAGTCGGTTATTTAGACTCATTTCTAGAAAATTCGATTTGAAAAAAAGAGAGAAATTACCCGCGCGAAGTGAGGCCAAAAACTTTTGTAAATGTATAATTCAAGAAGTATGGAATAGAAAAAATTGAACAAATTATTACCGATGCATTGAGTTGGATAAAATCAAGTTCCGCTTGAAATATAAGTTGATGGAAAACGACTGCGCAACGTGTGGGACGTGGGTATGCCAAAAGGTACGTTTATAAATACGTCACATTAGGATGGTTCTTTGCAATCAAGGAAATGTTCCTTTTTGAGATTTTCAAAGGTACCTGGATTAAAACACAGGATTCAAACAAAATTATGAAATTCATAATCGTATTGCGTTACTTTCGCTACAAGTGCGATAAAATGTGTATAATTACTAAGTAGGTAGGTATTCTACGGTTAAGTAAGTATATATGTAGATACTTAGAACTTAGAACAATGTGAATCAAGCATTCAGAATTATTTCTAAAATGAGAAGCTTGCCGATAGGTTTAGGTACGCAGGCTAATGTTCGTTAAATCAACTTCATTATAGGTATACCTACCTCGTACTCGATTTTTTCAAAAAAAAAAAAAAAAAAAAAAAAAAAGTAGCTAACTTTGGTAACCGAAATTTAATTTAAAAAGTTTCAAGAAAAAAATGTTGATCGAGACCAAGCCAATTTTAGGAGAGAGCAGAATTGGAAGCAGTGTATGACAGCTACACATCTTTATCTACGTTGTAATCGAGGAAAAAATATCTTCTACGAGATTTTCAATAGATTAAACAGCGAAATTAGAAAAATAATTATGAAATTAATAATCGTACTCGAGTAGGTATTGCATTTCTTTAGATAACTTCGATGCCAAAGCTCTGGTATGTACGAGCAGGGCCGTACCGAAGTGGTTCTTCAGGGGGGTGGGGGGAGGAAACATAAAAATGCCAAATTGTAACATTTTTTACTTTGAATTTTCCAACTCAAATTTTTTCAAGAAGGACTTTTAGCAGGACATTTTTCCACAAATGGAGTATTTTTCAGGGGTGGGGGGAGTAGACGATGCGAAATTTTATATTCAACTTTTATTTCTATTTCAAACGGTCTCTCCGCCCCTCCTTTGCACGAAAAGTTCTCACTAACTTATTAGGTATGTGTGAGTGAGTTGATAGTCTGGTACTTTTGTGTGTTTATGGTACCATATCCAGTAACTTTCCTCCGTACCTACTTGCACAATGCAACTTCGCCTTCCTATATACATATTTACCAAGGCGAAGATAATTCATGAATGATGTAAAATATTTGTATTACGTAGATATTGTATTTTACTATTCATGAATTTATGTATTACGTAATCTTCCCGAGAATCGAACTCATTTTAAGGCGCAGGCAGCTATTATCATTCAAACGTCAACTCCACCTGATGCGGATGAAAGAGAATGCGATTATTATGACAGAAGAGAGGAGTGAAGTCAAAGGATTTAGGTGCACTACAGATTCCAGTGAACATACTGAAGTCGTTTATGCCCAGTCAAAAAAAAAAATGTCAATGAGTGAGAGAGGAAACTAAAAAAATTTCGAAATCCCTTATCACGAGATGCACAAACTGAATAAAACCGATAGGTAATTCAATTTTTTGACGAAACAGTTGAAATTTAAATTTCACCCACCCGTTTCGGTTCACCACGAACATGAAGCACATAACATACACATGTAGGTAAACACGAAACGAGGTTCAACTTCATCAAATCAAATGGATATAGTGCATTATATTATACCTATACTACATGGTATGTACAAGAGTCGCACTGAAATTATTATACGTACACAGGGTGCCCACAAATATCGGGACCCCCAAACAAGGTTTTTCATTAAAAATATAGATTGGCAACGTGAAATCAAATGGATGCATATGATTGGTGGAATGTTATCTCTCCAGTCCAACAACCAATCATGTGCTATCATTATCATCATTCACTGTGACCAACCGAAATATTTAGCAGAAAACTTTTTTAGGGGTTCCCGATATTTCTGGGCAACCTGTATTTTGTGCTCGAACCAGTTCGATTCTTGCATTGTGCAATAAAAATCACAGAGCTACAAATCAGTTGTTTGCGTCGAACATTTGAACCCCTTACTTTTGAGAGAATTTTTGCGGAGCGGAGCAGAACCTGGAGCAAATTACAAAAAATTTACTGGAGCGAAACTGGAACCAAACCGGAATAAAAATATGGGTTTTTAACGCTCCGACCTCACAAAATTTTTTGACCTGTAATGAACGTTTTTCAAGATTATAGTGTGAAAAACACGTGTTTTTGCTGAAATTTTACCTTACTACACCAGAAAATTATAACAAGACATGGTAAATGACATGAAATAGACCATTTGCAGGTTTTTAGCTCATCAAAATTCAAATCCAGAACAGTCAAAACACCAAGTAAAACCTTCCAAATTTCATTGGATGTTTTTGGTGCTTCTTTTATGTGAGATGCACTTTAAATTTCATTAAAACACTCTGAATTCAACCATTTTCTCAAAATGTTGGGTATTTCCACCATCAATTTTTGCTCCAAGCACAAAAATTCTGACGTACTGTGAATCTTTGAATGCAACCTCCTCTAAAACAAAAAAAGAAAAATTGGAGCGAAACAGAATGCTAAACCGGAACGCAACGATATTTTTAAGCGGAGCGGAACGATATAGAAAACCGGAACAGAATTATTTTTTATGCTGGAGTGGGACCCTGAACCCGGAATGAAATTCATTCCGCACTGCAACACTAATTTTCCCTCTTTGACTATACATAATAATACTGGACTGTTAGCTGGTAAGAATGTGACGGACCCAACATGTCCGTTCTATAAGGCTCTATTTCCACCCTCTCTCACCCCACTTCAGTGGAATTCGCCTATGCAAGCGTGCGAACAGGGTTCGACGGGGGTTGATGATTCTTCATTTACAGTGTTGTCAGTTTAAAACAGTACTGTGTGTTTAAAACGTTTAAAACAGTGTTTTAAACGTCGAGAAAAAAACAGACAGTGTTTAAAACAAAATTCTGTTTAAAATAGTTTTTTTTGTTTTAAACAAGTTTTATTTTCAACTCCAATTTCCTAAAAAAAACACGTTTTTTTTCAATTTCTTGTTGAAAAAGTAGTGGAATTGAAGAAACTGAATTTTTAGATTTTCATTCTTCTTGCTATAATAATTTTTTTCAAAGGCAAATTTTGTGTTTTGATTTCAATTTTTCAATATTTCTTGAACCTTATAACTATTTTATGACGTTGCATCTTGAAAGTTGATGACCGGATAACATATATTTGAAAAACCGAATCCAAAATAAATGAATTTGTGTTAAAAACGTGTTTAAAACACATTTTAAACATGTTTAAAACACGTTTAAAACACATGAGGATCCAGCAGCTTAAAACCATATTTAAAACAAAAAAAACGTTTTAAACAAAAACAACCGTTTGCGGTTTGTTTTGTCTTTTTTTAAAAAAAAAAAACTTTTTTTTCCAACACTGTTCATTTATTTGTTGAATCTTGCTACCATACAAATTTTCTGGACTTTTACCCATTGGGACTTGGGAGAAGTTCTGGGAGCCATGAGTGAGAGTGAGGTCAATTTGAAAAACTAAGGCTATATTCGTGTTCAGCGATATCGAGAACCAGGGCTTGCAAAATGCAAACCAAAACCAAACCCCCAAAAAACCGATTAACATTGTTCAAAACTGAAACCAAGAGCGCTATTTTCTCAAATTCAAAACCGAAACCAACTGAATTGGTTTTGGTTTTGGAATTTTTCAGGTAATTAGCCTAATTTATACTGCATAATTGGTAAAAATAAAGTAAAAACCAATGCTAAAGGTAAAAAGGCCTGAAAACTAAAAAAGTTGACAAATTTGGCACTGCCATAAAGTACCGCTTTCTAGTCACATACACAAAGTATTTGAAAAAGTGATCACTTTCTTGGCCTTCTTCCCTCTAAAAAATGGAAAAAAAAGGAAAAAACCAAAACTAAAACCGAAACCGATTCCTTTGAAATAAAAACCTTTAAGTAAAACTGGAACGAGAGAGATAATATTTTGAAAAACCTAAACCAAAACCAAAACCTTTACTTTTTCAAAAAAACATAAAACTGAAACCAAAACTGAAAGTGATAGGTCTAGGTATCTATCTGGTTTTCAAGCCCTGTTGAGAACATAATGTTTCATATTGTATCGCACGAACAAAACGCTTTTCTTCACGTTACCCCCTTTGGGGAGGTTCTGGGAGCCGTGGATGGGGTCTAATCGCAAAATCTGACGTAATATTCGTGTTCAGCGATATCGAAAACATACTGTTTCATGTGTCGCACGAACAAAACACTTTTTGAACTTTCACCCCATTTGGGGAGGTGCTGGGGGCCGCGGATGGGATCCAATCAAAAATCTGACGTCATATTAGTGTTCAGCGTCACCAAAAACATACCATTCGATGCATCAAACGCCCCAGATTTCTTTTTGAAAGTTTTGCCCAAATTTGGGGAGGTGGTGCACCACCACCATTGAAAGATCAGGGCTTGAATGAAGTGTTCAGGGCTTTCCGCGGCTTTTCAGGGCTTGAAATTGAGGGGTTCCATGGAAAAGGGGCCTTGGTCAATTGTTTATTTTTTTTACTGATTTTTATAAGTTCAAATGCACTTGCAAAATTTTATTACAAGCTAACATTTTCCAATTCGTTTTACGTTTTTTTCTCATGGAAGACAGTTCAATATATGTATCACTGAATATGGTGAAATTAATATAAAAAATAATTTTTCATACATTCAAAATTGTAAATGAAAAAAAAAAAAAAGACTAAAAGGCCCCTTTTCCAAGGAACCCCTCAATTTCAAGCCCTGAAAAACCCCGGAATAGCCCTGAACACTTCATTCAAGCTCTGGACACTGAGCCCTGAAACCCAAACCCAAAGTTTCCTGGGCCCCAATCCAAGCCCAAGACCTAATAAATTTTTGATTGAAAGCCCAAGCTCCGAAACCCAGAACCTGAAAAAATCGTTTGGGGGCTCATCCCCGAATGTCATAAATGTGAATAATTTTCTAATTACATACCTACTTATAATTTTATCAAACATAATTTCATTTTTTATCATTACGTAATGTTTCACCGTGGCGGCGAAACGATCGCTTTTTCATAAATGACCTTTTTTCGACGGCGGCGAAACGTCCGCGGCGAAACAAACAGTTCCCTGAATATGTATTTGAAAAAAAAAAAAAACATTGAAAGGTACATCAATGGGAATTTTTCAGAATTTTAAATGGTAGCTCCCACTCACAGCGTCATTTTAAAATTTGAACTTTCAATTCGAAAGTTCAACTTTCAACTTTTGAACATTTCAAAATGCTTAAAAAGTTCAGAATGCAATGCCTTTTCAAACTGTGAAATCAGTTTTGATCAATGTATTATAGCTTCGGAGGTATGCGCTGCTGAAGTTGAGTACCTTGAGACAATGTGAAAATAATGGAAGACCCCCCCATTCGCCCCGTGAAGGGGCTGGTACTAAACTGACTGCGGGTTTCTTACTTATTGGGTGGGTAGATATTGTAAAAAAAATTGAGCGAAATTGAAAGGCATGACTCAAAAACGTTGGTCGAATTGACATGGAATGACGCATCTGTAATTGTTAAAGGAACCCCAAACCCCTATTTGACATAATGTTTTAAGGACCATCAACTCGAAGGGGAGGGGAGTTGCAGCGATATGAGTTGAAGCACAAACAAGCACAAATGAAATACAAACTATTTCATCAATTTTTTCGTCTTAATTTCCATTTCTAACCCCTCTTCCAAAAACCATTTCTCCAGCCCCCCCCACAAGTTATCCTCATTTTCTTGGGAAGGGGCGAAGCACAAACGACGGGTGTTGAAGCACAAACAAGCACTAACGAAGCACAAACGATTGACACCATTTTCACCCCGATTGGTCGTGATGGGGGGGTTCACGTTTCCCCAGCCTCCCCCACCCAAGTTTCCTCAAAATCTCCAAAAGGGTTAATGCACAAACGACCGGACTTGAAGCACAAACGAAACACAAACGAATAACCTTACTTAGACCCTTATAGGCGGTGGGGGGGTGGGGAAATGCACCTTAATATACCGCTATAAATGAGTTCCACGAAAGAAGAATTTCCGATCTTCATAATCAATAACTTCGATAGAAATTTTTCCGATAAGATAATCTCTTTCCTGCAAATTTGTCCGCGGGATAAGAGATCTGACGAATTAGGTTCTGCGAAAGATATCATTTCAAATCAAATAAGTACCTAATTAGAAAATACAAATTGCTTTGGAGAGTGTAATCGCCCACCATGCCCAATTTTATTCAAATCACAAAACAGTTGAGCTTTCGAAAAGAAATCATATTTTGGGAAATGAAAGTTTCTTTTAAAATAATTCAATTAACACAAGTAAAGAACATTAGTCGAAAGCACTTTTTGAAAACATTTTTTCGAAATTAATTTCAAAAAATCATAATAACGACAGTAAAAAAATCATCTGATATTTTCCAAGTCGAGCAAAAATTAAAACTTGATGAAAGAAATTCCCTTGTCTAATGAAATACAAAGTACTTCGTGACATTGAAAGCTTTGTGGTGTGGGTAGCTTTATATTGAAACAATTGAAACTGAAAAGTGTTTGTTTTGAAGCGGATGGTACATGAATAGCATAGGTAGAATTTTCTTTCATTTTGGAATTTATTTTTCTTTCCCAAAAATTCGATTCACTTGAAACAAAGAAAATTGACTCCCCCTTTTGTTTCTATTTTGTACCAACTATCCCCTCTTCCACTCCCAAATCTTCACCTTTACAACAAACGCACACTTTTTTCGCATTTAAAATTGACCCCCTTTTTTCACGATAGGTACCTCTACCTACTTACTGCTATAAATATTTCAAGTTTAGATTATTATATTTAAATTCAAATTAGATACTTAAAATTTGAGAATTTTGATTTTTTACAACTGTGAAAGGATTATACTTAGACGAAACACAGCTACAGAGAAGGCCCCTCGCCCCTCCCCTCTTAATTTTTCTCGATCCGGCTTAATGCTAAACAGCGAATTAGTAGGTATATGTATTTCTACAATATTTTGTATTACTTTCAAGATCGTATGAGAGCTATTGAAACCCCTCTTAATCAACTAGTACGTCCAATTAGAGTTACCCACCTAAAACCATACCTAGGAGCATTTTTACGACGGTTCTTAATCTAAGTAATTTAAAAACTTATTTATATTTCCTTACAAAACTACCTATAAAATTGCATCAGCATCGACAGTGATGACAGATAGGTACACAATTACACATCCCTGCCTTGATTTCAATCCTTAAAAAAAAAAAAAAAAATGTCAGAGCTCCTTATTGTCAAGTCACTCAATTCACACAAACTAACGTCTAACTATAGGTAAGAAAGGAAAAACGCTGAACATGAAAAAATGCATGGCCAAATCAGTGTTGCCGTTTTTGATCGGTAAAATTATTCGATCAAAGATTTAAAAATTTTGAAAAAATTCTTGTAATTTGAAAAAAAATCAAAAATTTTAAAAAAGATTCCATTTTTGTTTTCTGTTTTTTTATTTGTTTTTTTTTATCAGGTATTTTATGAAAGCCAATAAATGAAATTGGAAGCAATTTTGTGAAAACTGTTTTTCATTGAAAGGAAGGCGGAATTTGCGAGAGCGAAATTTTTTCGAAGAACCTAGCTCAAAAAACGAAAAAATATTCTGTTTTACATGTTCTGCGAAAAAAATGATCAAAAATGAATGAAATATTCGAGACTGTGGAAATTATCAGCTAACTTTAGGTTAAAATCGTTAAAATATGCGAAAAAGATTGGAAAATTTTAGGATTAATTTTTTTCTTTTTTTACGCAAAAGATCACAGTCACACAGTGTACCTAATGAACACAAATCCGCTGTCAATTCTTTACATCAATCTATCAAAAAAACAAAGTGTAAAAGGATACTTTACCATTTATTCCTGGACGAAAAAACGGGGAAAAAAAACAATAATTCGGTAAGCGAAGAAATCTTCATTTTCGAAAAAATAAATGTTATTTTAAGGAACGAGTCGAAAAATTCGCAAATACGCGTATCTATACGGTTTCAATTCAGTTAAATAACTTAAGGGGAGTTCTTGTTGAATTTTCCGACTAAAAAATTTTCTCATCTACATCATGATAACCTTGTAATCAAATACTACGATAAGGGCAAGTGAATACTCTTATTGAAAATTTATTAGAAAGAAATCGTACGATACTTTGTAGCAAAATTAATTAGGTAGTTCGTAGATCGTAGATCTCCATCGATAAACAGATGAATTTTTAATCTGATGAAAGCAACGCCATCGTGACCCGCGGTTGAAAATAATATTCTTTACCTACCTATACTGTGCCTACACCTATTTATACTTATAGTTCTCTTTAAAAAATTTGTCCATCTTTCTCCAATTTCAATCAGTTTTGAAAACGTGTTTGAAAATCATGAATCGGGTTTCAAAAATTTGTGACTCTCTTTATTTTTGCAAATTAGCAGATTTTTTTTCATTTCGAGATACATAGAACCCCCCCCCCCCTCCCCCAACAAAAACAAAATTATGAAAAATGAAAGAAATCTGGTTTACCCGAACTAGGTATTTTGCGTCAGAAATTCCATTTTCAAAAAAACCTCCCCCGTCTCCCAAGTTTTTTTAGATTTCTATTCTAGCGATAGAAGCCCTGAAAATTGAGTAAATTTAATTTCCGTTCAAAATAATTTCTTTTTCAGAAAGAGAGAGAAAAAAACAATTTTTTAGTCTCCGTGCAATATTATTTCTGGCCTGCCTGTCTGTCTTATCTACCTACATATAACTTATAAGTTATGTTAGTGGTACAGTTTTTCCATTCATTCTATTCTATTTATAGCTACGTAAACGGATTGTAATTTGTAAATACAATCTCTACGTAATTATCAAATATTTTAAATCATTCATGAATTATTACGTAAATCTTCCGGACAATCGAACGCATTACGAATGTGAAATGAGATTAAAAAGCCCAAGGTGCAAGCAGCTATCATTCAAACGTCAATGCCACTTGATGCGGATAAAACAGAATACTCTACTATGACAGAAGAGAAAGGTGAGGTCAATGGATTTAGGCATAATTACTACCTACAAATTCCCCTTTATGAGGAGGGTAACACGATCCCTTGAGAAATGAACACAGCTAAAGTCGTTCATGTCCAGTCAAAAAAAAATTGTCACTAAAAAAAACATCGAAAGCTCTTACATATCATGAGAATGATGCAAAACACTGCACTCAGATAATAAAGTGATAAGCAAAATCCATAAACTAGAACAATCTGCCACTTTCATTTGCATAGGTAACCTTCAAAAATTTATAGGTAATCTATCACAATACCTATTTCATAAACTTGAAGTCGACTCTTATCTGAGAACTTTCAATTTTTATGAGTAAGTAAATACGTATACGATTTCTGTGTTTATCAAGATAGGTAACATTGAGAATCACGAATCACGAATCAGATTGATTACCATAAATTAATTACCGTTATCTGCAAATTTCTGGGAATTTTTTAATTTTATTTCCACATTTGTTTTTCAGTTACAGCTCGTATAGGTGTTTATGATATCAAATTTTATGAAAAAATAATTCCATGTTTTTTGATATTTCAGCAAGTTTTTCAAAATGTCGTATTGGAACCCTCTCCCCTCTCTGTTATCACTTTTAAAAAAATATAACAAATCCAATTTTATTTATCTAAAAAAACTTTAACGGTTCTCTATTTAAAAAAAAACCTCTCACCTCCCCTCCCCAACTACCCATATGTTGGTCTCCTGGTGTGGAGCTCTGCAAAGTATGTACATAGATAAACACCAAAAAATGAATTTAAAAAAAACGTTATGTGGACAAGTTGCCCATCTTTGAATTTGAAGGGGCAATCGAGGTTCGGAAAAAAATTGGAGAAAAACGTATTTTTGACCTTGGGAATGGGTAGCAGTTAGGAAAATAAACAAATTTCGTTATTATGAATTTTTGCCCAACTTTAAAATTGAAGGGGATAGAAACATTTTTTTAAATTTGCGAGAAACGTGCTTTTGACTTTGGGATTGGGTGGTACTTACTTTGAAAAATAAACAAATTTTGTTATTATGAATTTTTGCCTAACTTTGAAATTGAGGGCATCAGAAATATTTTTTTAAAAAGTATTTTAAGAAAAACAAATATTTCTGACGCCTTCAATTCTAAAGGTAGGCAAAAATTCATAATAACAAAATTTGTTTATTTTTCAAAGTCCTACCCAATCCCAAAGTCAAAAACACGGTTTTCTAAAATTTAAAAAAAAAATGTTTCTAGTCCCTTCAATTTCAAAGTTAGGCAAAAATTCATAATAACGAAATTTGTTTATTTTCCTAACTACTACCTATTCCCAAGGTCAAAAATACGTTTTACTCCAATTTTTTTCCGAACCTCCATTGCCCCTTCAAATTCAATGATAGGCAACTTGTCCATATAACGTTTTTTTAAAAGTCATACCCGGTTGTATGCGAATCTGAAGTTTTGACATCCACTCGCCAGACACCCTGACGTGCATTAAATTATTCTGTCGGGCTGTCGGGCAATACCTTATATCGTCGTTCATATTCATTAACTGTATTTTAAAAACATTTTTCGTCGTGAAAAGATTCTTTTCCCAGGCAATATCTTTTTTTTTGTCGTTAAAATGTCATTTTTTCGTCGTGAAAATGCATATTTCTGTCGTGCCGATAAATCACTCCCCAAAAAAATATCGATACTGCGTCAGAACATTTACAAATAAGAATCCCCTCCCCCTCCACGGCCTTCAAACAGATCCTCTCCAACGACGAATTTCCAAATCTGAAAAAAATTAAACTCTGTAAAAAATAATTGAAAATTTCCCATCTCTGGTTGAAATTAAATTAGAATCTTTCTAAATCTCTCCTTCAGAGAAAGCCTCTCTTGGTGCCTCAAAATATTATTTTCTTTCTACGGAGACCTTTCCAAAAGCCCTGCAAGGGTGAAAAATTAAAAATTGACGTGAGTACTTTGAAAATTTCATTTCTGCTTAAAATCCTTTTATTAAAAATAATACATTTCACATAGATTATTATACAACGGAATTTTTCATGGAAATGCCTCTGACAGCATAATTACCTATGGTACATACAATCATTTTTAAAAAGGTGCAGTCCAATCAACGATGGCTTTATTTTGCAAAATGTAAGCTCCTTTCGGTTCGGTAATGTTTTCCGGAAGAAGAGCAGCATACAAAGAGGATACAGCACCTGATATAACATTGCATCAGATTGAATACCATCATGTTACATTGTTAGGAAAGATGAGCCATATTTAGTAGGTACCTTATAGCATTTATGACTTTCCCACTTGTTAGATATAATTAGACAAAAATGGCACAATACCTTCTTCAATAGTCAAATGTCCTATATGACTAGTCATATCAGTATTAACGTAACCAGGATGCACCGAATTCACAACAATATCCGCACGTTCATCATTAAGAAATTCTCTTTGTTGAATTCTCGCCAAAGCAGAAACACCTACTTTTGATACAGAATAAGCGCTTGCTCCCCAATGTAGATCTACGTCTTTATCTTGTTCAGCCGACCTAGAAAAAGTAGGTAGGTAGAGAATTTGACAAATATTACCTATAAATTTTGGCTCACTGAACACTCTGAGCCAGTCTCACTCTCACCTCACAAAATCTAGCATCAACCAATCTAAATGATCAACGGTTAGATTGTCAGCGGATAATTTCTTCCTCAATGCTTCAGATGGTATTCTAAGCAAGTGACCAAGTATGCTAGAAAGGTGCACGACTCTGGCATGTGGTCTGAGAATAGGAAACATTACATCGCAGACTTTTCTGGTACCAAAATAATTCACTCGAATTGTTTCTTTCGCCTGCACAGCAAAAGGGTCTGTGGCTGCAACCTGAATTCAAAAATGAGATTTATTATCATCTATTGACACATTTCATTTTCTACTAAATATCTTGACCAAGGTGTTGTTTCAAAACAAACCCACTTTGAAAGCAATCGCAGCATTATTTATTAATACGTCTAATCCGCCGTATTTTTGGAAAATATAATTATTAAATTTGATAATGCTTTGATCATCAGTGATGTCGAGTTGGTGAAATTTTGGATCGTAGCCCATCTGCATGAAAATAAAACAATTTGATGAACATTATAGGCTGTCTTCCTATATCTATTCTTTCGTTTGAGAGTCATTCTTCTACTTTTTTACATGATTTAGAGATGTTACTGCAGCTAATCCTCGCTTTTCATCTCGAGCTGTCAAGAATACATCTCCGGAAAAGTTCTGACAAAGGCCTTTAACTATGGCATATCCTACTCCTTTATTACCACCTGTAACCTAGGATTTGAACATGATATTAAGGTTGAAAATGATTTTCCAAAATTAAAATAGGACGAACATGCATGTAAAATGTTACAATGATAAGATGTGAGTTGGAATTTGATAAGTTATAACTTACCACTGCAACTTTTTTCAAAGATGAACTAGAAACGAATACAACATGTTGATTCAGTGTTAGAATAAGATAATAAAGTGATGAGAAAATCCATAAACTAAAACAATCTGCCACTTTCCACTTGCATAACATTTTCAAAAATTTTTAATCAATAACGATATTTCGTAGACTCGAAGTCGATCGACTCTTATCTGAGAACTTTTGATTTTATAAAAATTGGTGCTTATCAAAATAATCTCGAGAATTACGAATCGGATACATTATTAATTACCTACCTATCTGCGAATTTCCGGGAAATTTATTATCAATTTCAAGTTTTTATTTCCACATTTGTTTTTCAGCTATATAGGTGTTTACGATATTAGATTTTATGAGAAAATAATTCCATGTTTTTTGATACCTACCTACCTATTTTCATCAAGTTTTTCAATTCCAAATCTAAAAAAAATTGAAAATTTTTCATTTCTGGTCGAAATTGTAGGTACGATACCTAATTAGACTATAATCGATACCTACACGAAAAAGTGCTCTAGAAGTCGATTTTGTATTTTTTTTTCGAGGACCAAAAAAATGCGCTGCCAAAATGAAGGTACTACCTGCCCCATTCAGAAAAGTGCAATTTTGAAATTTTTTCCCCGCACAACGAGGGGGTGGACCCTCAAAAAGGTGATTTTGGGGACATGGTCGGGACCGAAAAAATTCAACGGGGTTGTGTTGGGGGACTTCTCCCAATGCCAAATATGTCATTTTTTTCCGTGAAACCCTGCACAACTGCATTCTATGGCACTTTGAATGCGATTTTTATGCATTTTTGGCCATTTTTGATGGTAAAATGGCTCTTATGTCCAGGATATGGCTGGGGACCGAACGATTCTTGGACGTTTGTTAGACAGGGCTATTTGAAGCCCAACTGCGCAAAAACGGCGAAAAAATACGATCACAGCGCGATTTTATGAGCACTAATAGGCTGGTTACCACTCCCCGACCCCCAGAATTAAATAATGCATTGTGTATTCGATAATATCGATGCGACCCATCAAAATAGTATAAAATTCCGCGCTGAACTCAAAAATCGCAATGATTTTTAATTCTGACCCCCCCGCGGTGAAGTTTTGCCCCCTGAACTGAATATAACGATGATATTAAACAAACTTTGCACATTACAGGTCGATACTGAGGATTTATGTGTACGCAATCAGATTGATTTTCATATTCGCTGCTTGGGAATATTTTTGCTTCAAAATTCAGTTCAGGGGGCAAAACTTCACCGCGGGGGGGTCAGAATTAAAAATCATTGCGATTTTTGAGTTCAGCGCGGAATTTTATACTATTTTGATGGGTCGCATCGATATTATCGAATACACAATGCATTATTTAATTCTGGGGGTCGGGGAGTGGTAACCAGCCTATTAGTGCTCATAAAATCGCGCTGTGATCGTATTTTTTCGCCGTTTTTGCGCAGTTGGGCTTCAAATAGCCCTGTCTAACAAACGTCCAAGAATCGTTCGGTCCCCAGCCATATCCTGGACATAAGAGCCATTTTACCATCAAAAATGGCCAAAAATGCATAAAAATCGCATTCAAAGTGCCATAGAATGCAGTTGTGCAGGGTTTCACGGAAAAAAATGACATATTTGGCATTGGGAGAAGTCCCCCAACACAACCCCGGTGAGTTTTTTCGGTCCCGACCATATCCCCAAAATCACCTTTTTGAGGGTCCACCCCCTCGTTGTGCGGGGAAAAAATTTCAAAATTGCACTTTTCTGAATGGGGCAGGTAGTACCTTCATTTTGGCAGCGCATTTTTTTGGACCCCGAAAAAAAAAATACAAAATCGACTTCTAGAGCACTTTTTCGTGTCGTCGTCGTCGTGGTTCCTTATCCTTTACAGGACATTGGAAATCGCATTTTTGTGGTACCCTAACAGGGTGGAGGCGTATGCCTATTGCCACTGCGATTATTCTAGGGAATCGACGTTGTTTCGAGCTTCCACTAGTAGTTTCCCGTTGCTTTCTAGTGACATCTACACAAGCACCTTGGAGCTAGCCGGGTAGTTTAGAGACCCTGAGCTCCTCAGTGTTGACCTCTATAGATGCTCGAACCAGTCTCAGCTTTTTGATTCTGCTAACAGATGGCGTGCATTATCTGTTAGCTCGGCCAAACTGGTAGTCCCACAGTACTTGACGTGTAATGTTGATAATTGCACGAAAGATTTTTTAATTACACGCACAAGCTTGCCTCTGTAGCTGGGTTTGAACCGGGTACCTCGTGAATGGAGGTCCGCGGCTCTACCTACTACGCCGCCGAGGGTATGGATTATAGTCTAAATCTTTCTAAATCTCTCCTTCAGAAGAAGCCTCCCTCGGTCCTTCAAACAATATTCTCTTCTTTGTACGGAGACCTTTCCCAAAGCCCTCCAATCGTAAAAAATAAAAGATAAATAATGACGAAGGTAAGTAAGTAGGTAGGTAGGTACTTTTTGAAAAGTTCATTTCTGGTCAAAATCATTTTATTAAAAATAATACATTTCACATAGGAACCTAAGTTGATTATTAAACAATGTGTTCATAGAAATAACGTTGACATCACAATTGCCCATTCAAATACAAATAGGTAGGTATAATTATTTTTAAAAAGGTGTAGTCCAATCAACGATGGTTTTATTTTGCAAAATGTGAGCTCCTTTCGGTTCGGTAATGTTTTCCGGAAGAAGAGCAGCATATAAAGAGGACACAGCACCTGATAAAATTGTATCAGATCGAATAAGTATTATGTACATTGTTAGGAAAGATAAACCATATTTAGTATAGAATTTATGATAATGTACCTACCTTGTGCAATTGTCAACGTTCCTTTATGACTAGTCATATCAGTATCAACGTAACCAGGATGCACCGAATTCACAACGATGTCCATACGTTTATTATTGAGAAATTCTCTTTGTTGAATTCTGGTCAACGCAGAAATACCGACTTTTGATACAGAATAAGCACTTGCTCCCGCCCAGTGTAGATGTACCTCTTTATCTTGTTCAGCTGACCTGGAAAAGGTATAAGTAGGTATGTAAGTAATGAATTTGACGATTAATATAAATTTTAATTCAGGCAAACGTTGGCTACCTCACATGGGTACCTAATATAATGCACATGTAATCAATATCAGAATAGATAGGTAAGTGAACCCTGAGCTAGTCTCACTCTCACCTCACAAAATCCAACATCAGTCCATCTAAATGATCAACGGTTAGATTGCCAGCAGATAATTTTTTCCTCAATAATTCAGATGGTATTTTAAGCAAGTGACAGTAATTGAGTGTGCTAGAAAGGTGCACGACTCTGGCATGTGGTCTGAGAATAGGAAACATTACATCGCAGACTTTTCTGGTACCGAAATAATTCACTCGAATCGTTTCTTTCGCTTGCACTGCAAGAGGGTCTGTGGCTGCAACCTGAATTCAAAAATGAAATTTATTATTATTATAGATGCATTTCATTTTCAACTCAATAGCTTGATAGGTTATCAGACTGATGTAAGAATATGTTTGCAAGTGGTTTCAAAACAAACTCACTTTGAAAGCAATCCCGGCATTATTTATTAATACGTCCAATCCGCCGTATTCGTGGAGAAGATAATTATTGAATTTGATAATACTTTGGTCATCGGTGATATCAAGTTGATGAAATTTTGGATGATAGCCCATCTGTATATAAAAAAAAATTAACGAACATTATAATTATGTACGTTGGTTGTTTAAGAAGTACATACATAAATAGGTACATGTCTTCCTATCTACTTTCGTTTGTGAGCCATACTCTTCTACTTTTACCTCATTTAGAGCTTTTACTGCAGCTAATCCTCGACCTTCATCTCGAGCTGTCAAGAATACATCTCCGGAAAAATTCTGACAAAGACCTTCAACTATAGCATATCCTATTCCTTTATTGCCACCTGTAACCTATGTTTGAACACATAATAGCAAGGTTGAAGATGATTTCCAAAAATTTAAATAGGTAATTAGGTAGGTACATACTTGATTTATTGAAATATTCGAACATGAAAATTTACACCGATAAGATGAGTTGAAATTTCATAACTTACCACCGCAACTTTTTTCAAAGATGAACTGCAAACTAATACAAAATGTTGATTCAGCGTTAAAATGAAATAATAAAGTGATATGCAAATCCATAAACTATTAGAACAATCTGCCACTTTCCATTTGCATAACATTTTCAAAAATTTATAAGTCGGTTCTCTATGAACTTTTGATTTTTATGAGTGCATATATGAATAATTTAACGCTTATCAAAACAATCTTGAAAATTACAAAACATATTAAAGATTCTTAATTACCTATCTTCAAATTTCTGAGAAATGTTATTAAAACTTGTTTATATAAGCAGATATGTAAGTACTAAGTAGGTATACTTGGGGATCTCGTGTGTGACCTGTTATCTACGAGAGCGAAATCATCAATGTTTACGATGTTGGATTTCATGATAAATTGATTCCACGTGTTTTGATTTTTCATCAAGTGTAACAAAAAAATCGTATCGACTCTCTTATCTTCTCTGTTAAAAAAAAAATTCAAATCCAATTTCATTTACTTACTCAAAAACAATTTCCATGAATTTCTATTTAACAAAAAAAAACCTCCCTCGGGCGCCCAAATTATGTTAGTTTCTTTTTGTGGAGCCCTTCAAAGTTGGTAAAAACTAGAAAATGAATAAAATAAGCAAATCGAATCTGTAAGCATTTTTTGAAGATTTCTTATTTCTTGATCAAATATAAACTCTTTTAAACAACTGGCTTTTTTTAAAAACCTTCTTCAACCCACTCCACTCCGCCCCCCTCAAACAATGATGGTGTCTTTATGTATAAAACAAATGAAATTGGTAATTTTATAAAAATACGTAGGTACCAATATCTGCGTCAGAATTTTTCCAGACAGTCCCCCCCCCTTTTTTAGATAAAAACTTTCCCACGATCTTCAAACATGTCCTCTTATGACGATTTTCCAAATTTGGGAAAAATTAGAACATGAATAAAAAATTAAACTTTGTAAAAAATGTTTGAAACTGATCGAAATTTAAATCTATCTTCCCTTCGGAATGAGCTTGATATCGTTGAAATCATCATTACTGGCTATGGTTAGAAGGGATTAACAAGCATGATGAGGTCGTTGATGAAACGAACGATTAGGATAGGAGGATCTCTAAGTGAATGATTGCTTTAAAAGGGGGTACATGAGAAACTACCTAAGGGGGGAGAATTTAGCCAAAGTCTATTTATGCCGCTAGACAAGGGTTTCCAATCCTAGTTCAACGATACAACTAAATGTTAGAATAATATTGAAATGAACACCTAACACTATTATTCCGATGATAACCTTTATTGGGTCTAAAGACATCGATTCTATTATAATTAATGGAATTAATTATTCTATACTCGATCTTCACTCCAACATGAGAATCTATGATCAATGCCATAAGACTCTTGCCGATCATGTGGTCCATATACATAACATTAATATCTTCATCGGAAGCTATTAATGAGCAAATAGGTATCAAACAATATACCTATCTTCAGGTCAAGATCCTTGTCCTAGACCCGAGGATGCTGATAATATTATTTAATTATTACTAACTTATATTTAATTAGTGGAGACACCACCATGTAAGTACCTACTTACCTAACACTGCTGACCGTCTCTCCACCTCTTCCCTGAGCCTACCCCAATACTAGTGACTCTACGGTGGATGCTTTACTTTAATAGGAGACACACGTAACGCACGCTCTACCTATTAATGTCCGGATTCATTAAAGGTAGCCGCAAAGGATGATTTATATAATCGAGATAGATAATAATTACAATTACGTTGATTACTCTACCGACGATTGAGTTTAATATTAATAAATTAACCATGCTCGAAATGGTATAGCCAAAATATAAGTTATATGTCTCGTCGAGAGACTATACATATTCGACACTATGTAAGCACAATGCCACTTGTAACCCCACGCTGCAGACGATGGAAAGCAAGTGAGGATCGTGGCTAGATTCCTATAGCAGGCGGCCACGAGCCAGAAGATCTCAGCTCACCCCTTTGTACATAAAAAGGTAGTTTTATGTCCAAAGCCGGGTGCATTGTCTGAGTTTATTACCATACCAGGTGTATCATACACATAATGAGTTATGTGTACATAGTTCCCACATTACGACGATTCCCCTAGCTAGGTAATCTATCGGAGAATGACCACCAAGAAGGTGAAGGCATACTGCACTATATCAAGCTTCCCTCGGTCCCTCAAACAATATTGATTCCTTTCCATGGAGACATTTCTCCAAAGTTGAAAATTTTGAAAGAAACGAAAAATTGAAGTACCTAAGTAAATAACAAGTTTTTGAATATTTTTTATTTTCGATCGAAACTTCTGAGTTATTTTGGTCCCCTGATGTTAAGCCTCCAAAAAGTGGAAACAATAAAGAAAATGGAATAAATTGAAAGTATGTAAAAATTATTGAAAAAATTTCTCATTTCCGTGTCAAAATTCTTCTGAATAGCCTCTCTTTCTTCTTATTCCTTGTAGCCTATAGAGCACATCTCAACTGAGAACACAAAAATCCAAATTTTTCAAAAAATTTATCGTTCCTCGTCCAGTTTTAAAATGTTTCCAAATTCCAAAATAGCCCATTGTAGGTATTTTTTGAAAATTTCATTTCTGGTCAAAATCTTTTTATTAAAAATACTTAATACGTTATCACATGCTTAGATTATTAAAAAATTAAATGTTTCATACAGATAACGTTGGCAGCACAATTAAGTACCTAAGTATTGAAATACAATTTTTTTAAAAAGGTGCAGTCCAATCGACGATGGTTTTATTTTGCAAAATGTGAGCTCCTTTAGGTTCTGTAATGTTTTCCGGAAGAAGAGCTGCATATAAAGAGGGTTCAGCACCTGGTATAAGTAAAACTGCATCAGATCCAATAGGTATCACAGTGTTAGGAAAGATAGGTAAACCGTATTTAGCATAAAATTTATGACTTTCCTACGTGGATAATTTTACCTAAGCCCAAATGGCACAATACCTTGTTCAATTGTCAACGTTCCTTTATGATTAGTCATATCAGTAACAACGTAACCAGGATGCACCGAATTCACAACAATATCCGCACGTTGATCATTGAGAAATTCTCTTTGTTGAATTCTCGCCAAAGCAGAAAGACCGACTTTTGACAAGGAATAAGCACTTACTCCCCAATCTATATCTACTTTATTATCTTGTTCAGCTGACCTGGAAAAGGTATTACCCAGGTATGAGGTATTGAATTGGACAATTATTAAAAGTAAATTTTCGTTGATTTAGTGTAGGTATAGGTAATCAGAAGTAATAATTTTAGACTACCCCACATAATAGGTAATTAATAATCAATAGGTATCAGAATAGATAAGAGAGTTCCGATGAGCTTGTCTCACTCTCACCTTACAAAATCTGACATCAATCCATCTAGATGATCAACGGTTAGGTTATCAGCCCATAATTTTTTCCTCAATGCTTCAGATGGTATTCTAAGCAAGTGAGCATATGCGCTAGAAAGGTGCACGACTCTGGCATGTGGTCTGAGAATAGGAAACATTACATCGCAGACTTTCCTGGTCCCAAAATAATTCACTAGAATTGTTTCTTTCGCTTGCACAGCAAAAGGGTAAGTGGCTGCAACCTGAACTGTGGTATAGGATTAAATAATTTTAATAAGGAATCATTTTTTGGGGAAAGCTTGGCGTGTCCAAATAGGTAGGTAAGGAGTTAGACTTGTATAACTAAATAGGATAAGTGGGTAATTCTACAGGAAAGTAACATAAAGGAACCTGCCTATACTCCAGATAATTAAAATGTCTAAACAAGAGAGTAATTTATTTCCTATCATCAAAAAAGGTTAGATAAAGGGACTATATACAAATAGGTAAATACCTATCAAAGTTCCAAAAGCATAAGGTGAGATCGTAACCTCTTTTAGGTGATAAGTATTTATTCGATTATAAAATATTATTCATAGGAATAATTACGATGTTCGACACATTATAAATTTGAATCGTTTACTCGATTATCTAAATTTCTAAGAGCTAATAAAATATCATACCTGATATATTTAATTATTAGTTTCTAAACCTGACATTACCTTGACAATTTTGATTTAATAAACTAAGACGGAGTCAATTTCCATGACTATATAGTAGCCCTATCTAAGAAGAATTTTCCCTAAATTCACACCATTATCTAGGCGTGTGCCTAAGCACCGCCATTACTGGCTTACGTGACACAGGTCTACTCTTCCATAATTAAAACCGATTCAATCGAATTAAAACACGAAATCATTATCGAAAATTCAAACAAATTTAACACTCGAAACTAATTCATTTTATTCTTACTCGAAACATTATTAGAAAAATAAAAACATGAAAAGAAAAAGGATTAATTATATAACGCGATCGCGTAACACTTCAAAACGTCCGTACTAATCACCATTCGAATTATTATTGGTACCTACTACGTTAGGTAGGACTTACCTAACGTCCATAAGTTCAACTTTTCCCCACTCTCATCACTTAAGCCCAGAATCATTGAACAATATGTAGATAGGTTAATCTACCCAAATAAATTCAGGCAAATTAACATGACCTATGCTACATAAAATTCTCCCCTGGCAAACTGAAGTGAGGAGATTGGGAAAAAGTTGTACTTTGGAAAATTTTCAAATTAAAAATATCTTCGAATAACAAGTACAAAAATTTGATAAAAAATTAAAGATAAAAAACTCGAAAATTATAAAATAAAAAGATCATAAATCACAGCTGCTGATTTAAACAAAAATTACAAATACAAAAAAGGTCACAATCGAGAAAAAACGTCATAATCGGGTACATAGTCAAAATCAGTAGAAAAACAAAAAGAAAAAATACAAAAAATACTCGAAAAAGAAACAATAACATTGTACAAACTCGAAAAAGGAACGAAACCTATTTACCGTCGTAGCGACCGTCGTCCACTCCATCCTTCGTCTTTTTCGCTCGAATGTAGAGGATTATGTGTTCGAATTCCGCTCGAAGTTGATCGGGTGACATTATTCGAAGGGTGTTTAAGATGCCATCTACTCGAATCAATGGCAACATCTTCTTGCAACGGACTATTCGAGGAGTAGGATTTGTTCGCGTACCTTTGAGCGTAAATTCGACCTTATTATCATCGTATTTGATAATATTCGATGTAAAATTCCGTCCGAGAATTATGGTACCTTTAACTTCACCAGAAATCCGATAAGGGTGAAGTTCAGTAACGTAGCAGTTGACGATATGCTCGTCATTTTCGTATCCTGGCATTCCAGGGTTGAGAGTGATCGGAAAATATACTGAAAAGTTACTTTTTACTCGAAAATCGTCGCGCCAAGGAATATAAATCACCGTCTCCGCTTCGAGTGCTTGCTTTGTAATCAACCCCGGATTCGACCAAGCCAAGTAACTGACCACCGAATTCGACACGAGAGAATGCTGTAACCGGGAATCGTAAATTACTTCGATCGGTTGATTTCGCACTTTGCCCAGGATGGTAAATGGCCATGCTAAAGCATCTCGTAAACTTATGTAAGTCCAAATCGGTCCGTACAAATATCGAGCGTTATGGGAATCATTTTCAAATGTGTTTCTCACGAGGTTCAAGTGGTTTTTCCACGCATTAGCCTCTGTCTCGATTCTCGGTATTTCGTAGGTTTGACGTCGGTTGTAACTTTCGATCATCGGCTCAATGATTTGGAATTGTTGGTATATGCCTCTGTTTAAACCGCGCCAAATTTCGATATATAGATTCTGAAAAGCACTCACCGGACAATCGAAATTTATTCTTAAAGGTTCTCCTTCGTAATAGTATGGGATGAAGGCGTGAATACGATTAATTGGAATTCTATCTTCGTCGATCAAATATTCCGGAGCGACTTGAATGGCGTTAGAAGGAATCGGCTTGAATCGAGGTTCGATGATCTCAGGTATGGTGGCAGATTTTTTCGCATTTGGTACCGACGTGTCCGGAGAAGCGAGAGATTGCTTGGAAGTCGAAGCGCCTGAATTCAACGAAAGATTCATATTCGAACCAAAAGAAACGTTCTTTTTTACATTCGAGTCTACCGCCGGTGTTTTCGCAGCTGGTTTCTTTTTTCCAAATTGTACGTCGTCATCAGTTTTCGATTTTGTTTTCTTTAAAGATGACTTCAACTGATTTTCGATGCTCGATGACTCAGAATTCGAATTCGAAATAGATGATCTTTCAGGAGCTTCTGGATTCTCGGGTCTGATAGAAATCGGTAAATCGTTGAATGCGCAGGAGATAAATTCATCCATATTCGGTATGATCAACAATTCATTAGGTACGAAAGTTGAGAAGGAACGAATCAGCGAACGGTCGAATGTGGTTGGCTTAAATTCATCGAGTAAGTAGTCGCAGCCAAAAGTCAACGTCAGAAATTCGTTAACGCATAGACGGACTTTATTGAGCAAAAACTCGAACGCAGCTTTTTTCAAAGCTTCCGAAAAACTCAATGACTCGACTTGAACGTTAATTCGATGACGGATCGGGCATTCGTAGTTGAATCCAATAAATGGAAATAATTTCTGTTCTTTTCGCTCGACGATAATATCCAATTCTGCAGACTGGGGGGTACACATAAACACTCGATCGTCGGGAATAAATTCATTCTTGATGAAGTGAACGTGACAGTCGCTACACTTGGAATAGAATCGATTATTGTGGATCTAAAACAAAAGAAAAATACAACACAATTCTAGGTTAGTTACTACTCGAATATCGAAATATACAATATTATGTATCAGTAACTAAGAGACTAGACTAGCAGACATTTCGACGAGAAGGCTTAAGACTTTTTCCCTAAAGGTTTGAGTGTCTGTTTTCGCATTATACTTTTTCAAATGCTTGATATTCTCGCTTATGACGTGTTCTGGATTGTCACATTCTTCAAGTTCATACACGTTTGGTTTCTTTTCGACGATAACCTTGTAAGGACCTTTCCAACAATCAGATAATTTCGCTGATATTCCTTTCTCTTTACTAGAAAGAACTCGATTTTTAACGAAAACCAATTCACCAGCTTTTAATCGGACTGGTTTAAAATATTTCTTGAAATATTCTATTTTTCGATCACGATCTTTCTTGTGATTATCAGCGACGATTTTTTCGATATTAGCTGGAACATGTCTTTTCTTGATGATATCTATTAAAGGATCTGGAACCACTGTCTTTTTCACCACTTCGAATGGAATACATCCAGTAACTAAACTTTCGGTATAATTTAGTTTTTTCTCGACTGATGGTAAAATTCTGGCCCAAGATTTCTGCTTGCGACTGATATATTTTCGCATACTGGAACCAATCGTAGCCATGATTCGTTCAGCAGGATTCGAATTTGGAGTATAACGAGATGTGTATCGTAACATGATATTTTGAAATCTCCAGTAATTTCGCCAATATCGAGAACTAAATTGGCTACCATTATCAGATAAAATCATTTCAGGTTTTCCAAATTCTGTGATCCAACTTTCGACTTTCTTTATCAGATTTTCAGAAGTGACTACTTTGACAGCATACAATCGAACATATTTGGTAAAGTGATCTTCGATAACGAATACTGAATCACAACCTCCAGTACTTGGTGGTATTGGACCAAAACTATCGATGCATAATATCTGATTAAAACGTTCAGACACAATAGGTGTGATTGGACCATATAATCTCGATGATGAACGTGATGAGATTTGACACGGTATACATTCAGCAACGAATTGATGAACTTGGACTGTCAGACCTGGCCAATCGAAATGTCTACGAACGATTTTGATGAGTTTCGTGATGCCAACATGTCCATACTCGTGATGATAGTGATGGATAATATCTTTTCGAAGTTTTAATGGCACATAAATTCGCCATATTCGATCATTACGATTTTGGATCATAATCAAGTTCAATTTTTCATCGAGTAACGTTTGGTATGGCTCACGACTCATCCACATTCTGATTTGGTCATCTCGATCTTGAAGTGCTCGAAATCGTCGAAATTCTGTATAGAGACATTTTGGTGGTAAATAATTAAAGAGAAATATGGTAAAGTTTTTATCATTCTCAGTAATTTGAAACGTATATCGAGAGAGAAAATCTGCAATAGAATTCTCGCAACCTGCAATGTGTCTGATATCGATTCGAAAATTATCCAAATAGAGAAGCCACTTGATAATTCGATTTGGTAATAAGTCATTTTTCTTGAGATATGTAACAGCTATATTATCTGTGTACAAATGAACTTTGTTACCAGCGAGGAGATAGTAATTTTTCGCCAATAAATGTACAATAGCGAGCAATTCTAACTCCATTATCGAATAAGACTTTTCATAACCTTTTAATACTCGAGATGTAAATGCAATTGGCATCATAAACGTTTTTTCATTTTTTTCTTGTTCTTGCATTACAACTCCACCGATGGCTTTAGTCGAAGCATCTGAGTATAAATAAAAAGGTTTATCGAAATCGGGATATACCAACATCGTTTCTCGAGCTAATTCTTGCTTTAATTCTTCGAAACAAAGTTCTCTTTCTTTAGTCCAAACAAAGTCAGCTTTACTCGAAGTCATAGCGTACAAGGATTCGCAGAGAGCACTGATATTCGACATATAAGCTCGATAGTACTGGAACATTCCGAGGAATTGTTGCATTCCTCGGAGTTCCATTGGCTTTTGGAAATCCAATATTGGTTGGATTTTAGCTGGATCAGCGGTAACTCCTTCTTCAGAAAACACCATTCCTAAGTAATTGATCTTATTCTTACACCATTGTGTTTTCTTTAAATTGAGAGTCATTCCGGCCTTTTTCACTTTCTCCATGAATATACGAATGTGCTCTAGGTGTTCTTTGAGCGTTCTCGAGAAAACAACGACGTCATCAACGTACACTCCAGTGAAGTGTTCGCAACCTTTCAATACAAGCAGCAGAGCGTACACAAATGCAGTCAATGAATCTTCGGTACCGAAACCGACTACTGTCATTACAAAAGGAATACCATCGACGACAAAACTTAATACAATTTGTTGGTTTTCATCGAGACCAATTTGAAGAAAGCCACAATTAAAATCGAAAATCGTGAACCATTTCATACCTCGAAATTTATATCGCATATTCGAGATATTAGGTACTTCAGTAGAATGACGTAAAATGTATTCATTCAAAGGTCGACCATCGATACAAATTCTGACCTTTCCTCCACCTTTGTCAACGAATACTAGACCAAGTTTATATGGTGACTGCCGTTGAACAATCTTACCATCTTTGATCCATTGTCGAATAATTTTGAATACACCATCTTCGTAGCGATGAGGAATAGGACGTGTTTTTACCCAAATTTTCTCAGGAGGAGGCAGAACTCCACCTTTGAATACTAGAGTGTGCGTGTACATATTGCACAACCCTATCCTATCTTCGAATATTTCAATATTATCGTGAATACTATTTTTTAACTCACCTTTTTCAGGATCAGGAATATTGATATCCTGAACCGTTTCGTCGACTCGAAGCATCAATTCACCATCGATGACGTATTCTTTATTTTCGCTGATGGAGAAAATTTCTTCGGTTTTCATCGCGGTGATATATTTTACTTCGACTGGATCTTTCTGCTTTGGATCTTTCTTCAACTCGAATCGATGTGGATTTTTTTCGCTATCTTTGAAGAAAACGTCGAACGTAGTATCATTAGATGGATCTCGAACTTGAATACGATTCTCAGCCATATGAGTCACCATTTTAAATTCTCGTTGAAGATTACGGCCAACGATTAATTCAGCATTGAGGTCTTTCACAACGAAAAGCTGGATATGAAAGACGCTTTTACGAGGTTTTTGAGTTGGAAAACTGAAGGTAACGTATGACATTTTGGTAATTTTCGGATGTGATTTACCAGCGGCTAAGGAAAATTGTTTTCCCATACCTTCAGCTTTAACCTCGCTTTTTCTAAGTTCAGGATGTTCGGCAAGAATGCGTTCATATGCATTTTCTTGAATTAACACGTGAGAACATCCTCCGTCGATCAAGGCATCAATTTTTACTTTGCCGAACTCGAGTGTGATTTTAGGTGAAACGTCTTTATTCACATACTCGATATCGACTGGATTAAGAACTTCGATAACACTGTGATTTAGATTGAATATCACAGGTTCATCAACGTGACCATATAGGCTGCCACTTAGATGTTCTTCTCGTTGTTGAATATGTTTCACTTCAAGATCTTTCTCGAATTCGAATTTGGTATCGATTTGACATTGACTTCGGAAGAATTTAATCATTTCCCATTGGAGTTTTTGGAAACATGCGTTACTCCAATAAACACAGTTGATTTCTTTTGAAGTCGATTTATTCAGTTCGTATAAATTCTGTTTAACTTGATACAGAATATCCTCTTCGTAAGTATAAACGTACCATTTTTTCTCATTTGGCCATAATTCATTGCGTTGAACAAAAAATGAGAATAGGTTCCAAAACCGACAACCTTCTTCTTTATGACCGATATAGAAAAGCTTGCTATTAACTTCTTGAAGCGTTTTCCAATATTCAAGGTCTTCTTCGCGACCTCGTAATGGAACGGTCAGCATAAAAATTATCTTCTTGAAATGGTGTTTATCTCGAAGATTGATGACTAATTTTTTCAAATGGTGATAAAATGCTGAACTATCGAATTTTTTAGTCCAGACAGATTCTTGCAAACCAACAGACAGCAACGCAGTATCAACAGTTGATGGAATATCGAACGTTTTTTCTTCAAGTATTTTGTTGATTTGAGGAACAGTGAGGCTATCTTGACACAAAATATATTCGTCTTTTGAAGTATCAAAACAAACATATTTCATAAACTGTAGTGCAGCTCGATTACCGATATATGCGATTCTTCCACCCATAATGTACAATTTTTCTTTGATGACTGGCGGTGGTTCTGGAACAGTTGGTTTTTTGATTGGATCGCCTTTTTTTGAAATAATTTTAGCGGTCGGTTTTCGATCGGTGGAGGGAATACTACGACCGTCAGTATTTCCCTCTACATGTTTAAATCACACAATCGAACGGTTATACTATCTTCTTCTTCTTCTTCATTATTTTGTTCTTCTTCTTCGTTAGAAGGATCGACTTTTTCAAATTCACCTTTGTCAGTCAGCATATAAATTTCAACATTTTCGGTTAAATTTACTTCTTCGATACTAGCAATCTTTTTCATATCAGCACTGTTAGGATCTTTCGGATTTATCGTCTTTTTAAACAGCTGACCTGGTTTGAACTTTTTCAGAAGAAGGTTTTGTTGAGCTGTACGATTATTATTCGAATTGTTGGAATTATTCGAATTTGTTTTAGGCTTTTGATAACCACTGGAACCGGACGACGAAAAAGATTTATTATCGCTTTTATTCTTTTTCTTCGAAGACTTATCGATAAGAGATTTCATATGTTGATGATAATATGATGACGCACTAATATCTCTTCTTTCGATGTCTCTTGAGCCAGCTTGTTCCATTTTGGTTATTCGAGCAATTAAATTCTCAATCGAATCTTCAGGTTTGCTTTCCTTAAACACTTCTCGAAATTCATAACCAAAAGGCTTGATTTTTTCGACGATCATTTCAGCAACCCATATAGAAGGTGCACAGGGATTCCAACGCATACGTTTTAACCAAAATGTAACGAAATCGGTTACACTTTGGTTCGGATTTTTCTTGTCTTTAAACAAACATGTATTATCGGAAGTATACACGTTGTTATTCGAAAATTCTTTTATAAATTTTCTAGCATTTTCATGCCAAGGAGCATCCAAATCCATTTGATTTTGGAAATTAACGAGTTCCACAAACCTCGAGTTTATTTGAAAAGAGAATGTTGTAATTTTTATTATTTTTCACGTACGGTCGCATCTCCTTTTCAAATTCGACTACGAATTCTTCGGCTACTCGATGATCTTCGGCTCCTTCCCAGGATTTCAATCTTGTATTATCGAGAATCTGTTGAAGATTGAATCCTTTTCCTTCGGAACCATCACCATTAGTTCGAAATACCACTGGATCGATTTTAATTAACGATAATGAACCGGGAATGTGGTATTCGAATTCATCAGCTGCTGCATTGAGATTAAAGTGACGTTGAGGAATCTCAATACACGATTCTTGAGGAGTATTGTCGAAATTAGGACGAGATTTAGGGCCATATTTCTCGAACATTTTAGCCATTGACTCAGATTGTTTCGTCATTATGGCATTCATTTGTGCTGGAGATATTCCAACAAATGTAGTGTTTTGAGTTACATTTTGGTTACCTCCAGTAGCATCAGCATCTTCGAAGCGAGTACCATTGAATTCCTCAGCTTCTCTAGCCCTTTTTTTCCAGTCCATCATTTCTCTGGTAGCCTTTTCGTGATCAGCCATTAATTTTTTAATATCGTCGACAGTCATGTTTGAAGGATCCATTTTATCGACTTTTACAGGTGACTTCTTCGGTGAAACCTTTGAAGGTGAACGATGATAAGAAACTTTCAATTCGTTGATGGATACAGTTGATATGTCTGATTCACTCGAAGATCGTCGAATAGTTGAGCAAAGTGAAATTTTATCAGATGAAATTGAAATATGACGTTCTCGAGATGAATTGAGCGACTCTTCTGATGCAGTAAACGAATGATGAGATGAAAATATCGAAACGTTGAAAACTTTGTTTAAATCGTCGATCAAAGTATCACTGAATTTCACAGGAGCTACGTCGTCGTTGGTAGAATCGTGTGTAGGCTTTATTCGTTTACGAAATCTGGTCTCTTTGTAAAAACCTACTGGATGCTGTAAGCTGCGTAAACGATGAAGCTTTATATTCGAAGAAGGTTTGGGATTAAGTTTCTCAACCAACTGTTTTTCGAGTTCGTTGGGAGAAACAACCAATAGGTCTGGCAAACTTCTCGACCACCTTCTGTGTGACTTTTTAGGAGTCACGAACACAGCCGTCGATGATAACTCGTCGTAATCAGGTGAGAATCGACTAAAATCAGGAACTTGATTCGCTGGATCAATAATCGAAGTATCAGGAACTAATCGATCAGTTGAAATCGAATCTTAAATTAATTCTTCGCGTGAATTACTCGACACTATGAAAGAAATTCTTCAATACACGAAACTCACGAAGCCAGCGCGATAATGGTGTGAATATACCCTAACTAATTCCCTAACAATCCCTAACTAGACCCTAAAGCCCTGATAATTGTCAAGGAACGTCTAACAAAGTAATACAAACCCTAATAATCGAAAACAACAAACAATAACATATACCTACATACTCGAAGATTGAATAATATGTATAGTGGATCAAAAATACTCGAACGTTGGGCGCCATCCTATTACATAGGAAATTTTGACACTTATTCAACCTTCGAATATTCATATAATACACATAGAAAACTAATGATAATAATAATACACGTAATATTTTTATTAAGGTCTCCTAGAAACCTATCATACCTTCGGAGCGTCCATTTTATATACCAAACGAATAAACAAAGTAAAATGACTGGAACAATAACCAGGAACTCGAATACAGGCCGACACTCTTTCTTACGCACTTCACACTCGAAAGCTTTACAAATTAGAGCTTGAAACAATCACAAGAAATAATCGAACAAATTCATCAACTAATTGCTCAAAAAGAAAAAGTAAAAATTCGCACTAAAAGCATTCGAAACACAGAAACATACGCAACGAAAGATATTACAATACTGTTGCCTTAACCTACGCAACAGAACACAACGTGAACAAGTTCTGATAAGGATATGCGCAGTACACGAATACAATAGATACTCTAGCAGTTTGGTTTTTCTAGGAACTCTTTTTCTATTCGATCACTCGAAGCTATTTTTATCTTTTTTCATATTTTTTTTTCAACTCAAACTGTACTTCTTATAATCTTATAGCTAGTTTGTACTCGAATGCTCGAAAGCAATCGAAAACGTTTGGGGGGAGGAGAGAATTTAGTTGGCCTAATTATCTACTAACACAAACATATTTACACATATTTCAAGGTCTTTTGAGATGCAATTTCGTTCGATACATTATACCTTTACCTAGACAAGTACATTTATTTCGTTTACGCATTTTCATGCTCGTAAGTAGGTACAATTGACAGTGTGCTTGCTAGAAAAAACCTTCTTAACACGAATCTACGTAACCCATGTATCTACCTACTCGATACATGGTTACAGGCGGAAATTTTTCTATCCAGTTTCAACTGGAGACAGAAGGCTCACAAATGAAATAAGATTACTTATGGCCATGGAAATAAATTCTTCTCATTATTTTACTCAATAAAAAATTCAAATTATTCGAAATTTCTCGAATTTCAATTTTGACACAAATTTTCAAAAATGGAAATTTTTTTTAGGCAAGTCTTACCTACTTAAATTGACACAAACTTTTGCCCCACGTTGGGCGCCAATTTTAATTATCTGTGGTATAGGATTAAATAATTTTAATAAGGAATCATTTTTTGGGGAAAGCTTGGCGTGTCCAAATAGGTAGGTAAGGAGTTAGACTTGTATAACTAAATAGGATAAGTGGGTAATTCTACAGGAAAGTAACATAAAGGAACCTGCCTATACTCCAGATAATTAAAATGTCTAAACAAGAGAGTAATTTATTTCCTATCATCAAAAAAGGTTAGATAAAGGGACTATATACAAATAGGTAAATACCTATCAAAGTTCCAAAAGCATAAGGTGAGATCGTAACCTCTTTTAGGTGATAAGTATTTATTCGATTATAAAATATTATTCATAGGAATAATTACGATGTTCGACACATTATAAATTTGAATCGTTTACTCGATTATCTAAATTTCTAAGAGCTAATAAAATATCATACCTGATATATTTAATTATTAGTTTCTAAACCTGACATTACCTTGACAATTTTGATTTAATAAACTAAGACGGAGTCAATTTCCATGACTATATAGTAGCCCTATCTAAGAAGAATTTTCCCTAAATTCACACCATTATCTAGGCGTGTGCCTAAGCACCGCCATTACTGGCTTACGTGACACAGGTCTACTCTTCCATAATTAAAACCGATTCAATCGAATTAAAACACGAAATCATTATCGAAAATTCAAACAAATTTAACACTCGAAACTAATTCATTTTATTCTTACTCGAAACATTATTAGAAAAATAAAAACATGAAAAGAAAAAGGATTAATTATATAACGCGATCGCGTAACACTTCAAAACGTCCGTACTAATCACCATTCGAATTATTATTGGTACCTACTACGTTAGGTAGGACTTACCTAACGTCCATAAGTTCAACTTTTCCCCACTCTCATCACTTAAGCCCAGAATCATTGAACAATATGTAGATAGGTTAATCTACCCAAATAAATTCAGGCAAATTAACATGACCTATGCTACAGAACTCAAGTGAATGAAATTTGTTAATAGATGTGCTTCATTTCCAACTGAATATAGTTTCATAAGCATCGATATTAATTAGGTACGCTAAATGGATACCGCTCTTCCTTCAGTTCCTATCTAGAATCCTATTCAATTATTTTTCCTATACTAGAGTAACAATCGCTAATCCCTTATGTGAAATGTGCTCCTAAGAATTTTTTTGTATACCTACTCAGACTATACATCACGATAGATAGGTAACGAGATGATTAATGTGCACGTCGTTATAAATATTTCTAGGTAGGTACCTATTTGTTTTCTGGTGTATATTAAAACTGAAAATAATCAATTCTTCGTTCGTTATTTACTTTTGCGTTATAACAGAAAGCAATCCCGGCATTATTTATTAATATGTCTAATCCTCCGTATTCGTGGAAAATATAATTATTAAATTTGATGATACTTTGTTCATCGGTGATATCAAGTTGGTGAAATTTTGGATGATAACCCATCTGCATAAAAATAAAACAATTTGATAAACATTATACATAAATGTACATTGGTGTCCATGTACTCCTATATCAACATACTTTCGTTCACGAGTCATACGTAGGTACTTCGACATTTATGTAGGTTGTACCAATGTACCTACCTCATTTAGAGATGTTATTGCAGCTAATCCTCGACCTTCATCTCGAGCTGTCAAGAAGACATCTCCGGGAAAGTTCTGACAAAGTCCTTCAACTGTAGCATATCCTATTCCTTTATTACCACCTGTAACCTATTTATGTTTGAACACGTAATAGCAGGGATGAAGATGATTTTCCAAAATTTAAACAGGGACTTGATTTATTGAAATATTCAAACATGTAAAATGTTACACCGATAAGATGAGGTGAAATTTTATAACTTACCACTGCAACTTTTTTCATTGTAGATGAACTGGAAACTAATATAAAATGTTGATTCAGCGTTAGAATGAGATAATAAAGTGATAAGCAAATCCATAAACTAGAACAATCTGCCACTTTCATTCGGATAAGCTTCAAAAATTTATCTATCACAATACCTATTTTATAAACTTGAAGTCGACTCTTATCTGAGAACTTTCGATTTTTATGAGTAGGTACATAGGTACTATACAAATTTGATGTTTATCAACATAATCTTAGAAATTAAGTACGTATCAGATAATATATTTTTTAATTTTTAATTATAATTACCTATCTGCGAATTTATGAAAAATTTCTCACCAAATTTAAAGTTTTCAGGCACGCTAAGAAAAAGATTCCCAAAGCAGGAAAAAATAATGATGAATTAAAAAAAAAATGTTGAAAATTTTTCATTGCTGGTAAAATTTTTTTAAATTATCTCCGCTCCTGCCCTCCTACTTTCAAGATAAAACTCCCTGCGGTTTCTCAAAACATTGATGAATTGGTCTTCTCACATGGAGGCCTCTTTAAGATGGAAAAAATTAAAAAATTGAGTGAACGATTCTGAGAGGTTGGAATAAAACAAACAAAAAAAACTTTTCTCATGTGCCCATAAATAAGACTAGCCACTATATAAGTTGAGACTGCAGTACGTATTTTAATCAAATATGTATGTCGGTACAAGTTTTTTTTTCAGGTTGCAGTACATTTATTTCTAATTCCTGATTTTTCTTTAAGTCGAAATCAGAAGAGAAGTATAACTTTTCACAGACAGGTTCACTCCAATCTACGATATCTTTATTCTTCCAGATAAAAGCTCCTTTCGGTTGGGTGAGATTTTCCGGAAGTAAAGCAGCATATAACGGAGCGACAGCACCTTGTAAGTTAAGTTGAATAAACCAATGTTACGCATCATTCTTTTAAATATGTACTTGCCTACGGCCAATTCCAAAGCGAGAAATGTTTTACCTAAAGGAGTCCTCTAGTACAACCTACCTTGTTCAGTAGTCAATAATCCTTTCTGCTTTGTCATATCTGTATCAACACGTCCTGGATGTACGGAATTTACTACAATATCGACACGTTCATCATTGAGAAATTCTCTTTGTTGAATTCTAGTTAAAGCAGATAGGCCAACTTTCGATACTGCGTAAGCCAAATTTCCCCATTTTGACGTTAATTTTGCATCATTTTGAACCACAGATCTGTAAAAATCAAGCATATCCGAAGTGCTCGTCTCCATAGAAATGGGTAAGTTGGTAGGTAGGTATATCTTGCTTTAATCTTTTAAGCCTCATGTCACTCAGGTACCTACTTGAGAAATTGTCTCATCAATTCGTCTAATTCATCTGCGGTCAATGATTTTGATGCTAGTTTTTCGCGTAATGATTTCGATGGTATTTTGAATAAAAAACCGTATTTACTGGAAAGATTCACAACTCTTGCATGGCATCTAAGTATGGGAAATAAAACGTCGCACGTTTTTTTCACTCCGAAATAATTCACTTGGATGGTTTCAATTGCTTTTGATGGATCTTCGAGATCATTCTGATTTCAACAACGAAACGAGTTAATGACATTATAGAGTCAATTCATTCATCAAATAATGAATCGGTAAAAATCATTTTAAAATTATAACGAGATGGGTAACCTCTAGTCCAACGCCAGCATTATTTATCAATACATCCAAACCACCATATTGTTCTAAAAGATGATCTCTCAATGTGATGACACTTCGTTCGTCTGCCACATCAAGTTGGTGGAATTTTGGATTGAAACCGAGCTGTAAAAAATTTTTAGTTTATGATCAACGACTGCATGAAGATCGAATAGGTATTTAAAAAATGCATAAGTAGGTCAATAACTAATTACTCACGTCTTTTAATGTTTTAATCGAAGCTAAACCTAGTTCTTCATTTCGAGCTGTCAAGTACACATCACCGGGGAAATCCTTGCATAGGCCTTTGACAATTGCGTATCCAATACCCTTATTTCCACCGGTAACCTAGTTCACAAAAATTTTTGATCTATTTGCACATTAATGTCCATTTTGAGGCCGAAATAAGTTAAACTATCCAGAATTAGTGTTATTTAAAACAGGCATATTTAGACCTGAATTACTTACGACAGCTACTTTTTTCCTCATTTGATTCATATTTGAGGGGCTTGGTTCAAAATTTGACTCTATCCAAAAATCACTTTTTTTTCAGGCGAAGCGAAAACCCGGTACAGCTCAAACGGTAAGTCTTACAAGGTCTGTATCGCTGTCGAACATCCATACCATTGATGATCCATAGGTATTAGGTACCCATATTATAGAATATTTTTTAAATTTATTTACGTAGTTAGTCACGCATTATTATTTTATCAGCCCTAAAGCAGTAAGTCATTGAAAGTCGATACCGCGCTCGAACATCCATACAATCGATGATCCATAATCCCATATCCGGATTAGTTAAAGTATTTTTTTTATGTAGGTACATATTTATACAGTCAGTTATTATTAGGTATTACATCACGAATTCTCATTTTTTCTCTTCAGAAGGGAAATTTCCAATACATTCTGTTGGATGAACTCCTTTTATTCCAAGGTTGATGCACCCCTCTTTAAAATGCTCAAAATTATGGTACTATTTTGGACAAACATATAAGTGCAATCGATTTACATATCGTTTTATTGATATTAGGTTCCTACTTGAAAATAAAAATATAATAAAATTTTCGACAATTGCAAAAAAAGATTTTTAACCAAATTTCAGGAAAATTTGACAAAGTTGAGCGAAAATTGCATAAAACTTCTCTGAAACAAGTCAGTGATGTAAGATGCTTAGAAAGTATACCTACTAGCTTATTTAAAAAAACGAAGTACAACATTCAAAGATCAAAAAGCATAAGGGTAATTGGGGGGGGGGGGTTTGTAATAAACTAACAATTTTAAGAGGTTGGAATAGAACAAAAAAATTTCTTTTCCTATGCGTCTATAAATAATAATAGGCACCCTAAGTTGATTTTCTTTTCTAGGTTGCAGTAGATCTATTTCTGATTTTTCTTGGAGTGGAGATCAGACGAGAAATATAATCTTTCCTTGACAGGATCACTCCAATCGACGACATCTTTATTCTTCCAGATAAAAGCTCCTTTCGGTTGGGTGACATTTTTCGGAAGTGAAGCAGCATATAACGGAGCGACAGCACCTTTTATGTGAGTTGGATTGCAATCAAAGTTAGAATCATTTTTTAAAATATGTATGTATACCTATTTAGCCTACCTACAAATTTCAAAGCGAAACATTTTCTACCCAAATAAGTCCCCGTCTAGTACAACTTACCTTCTTCAGTAGTCAATGATCCTTTATGCCTTGTCATATCTGTATCAACATATCCTGGATGTACGGAATTTACTACAATATCGACGCGTTCATCATTATTGAGAAATTCTCTTTGTTGAATTCTAGTTAAAGCAGAAACGCCGGCTTTCGATACAGCGTAAGCTGATTTTCCCCATTTTGACGATAATTCTGTATCATTTTGATCGATAGATCTGTAAAAATCGAGAATATCTGATGTGCATATCCCCAAGCTTGATCATGTCACTCAGGTACATACCATACCTACTTGATGAATTTTCTCATCAATTCGTCCAATTCATCTCCGGTTAATGATTTTGATGCTAGTTTTTCGCGTAATGATTCCGATGGTATGTTGAATAAAAAGCCCAATTTACTCGAAAGATTCACAACTCTGGCATGGGATCTAAGTATGGGAAATAAAACGTCACACGTTTTTCTCACTCCGAAATAATTGACTTGAATGGTTTCAATTGCAAAAGATGGATCTTCGAGATCATTCTGATTTCAACAACGAAACGAGTAAATGAAATTAGGTAGTCAATTCCAACGAATAATAAATCGGTAGAAATCATTTTAAAATTAGGTAGGTATAATAATAACCTCTCGTCCAACGCCAGCATTATTTACCAATACGTCTAAACCACCATATTGTTCTAAAATATGATCTCTCAATGTGATGATACTTCGTTCGTCTGTGACATCAAGTTGATGAAATTTTGGATTGAAACCGAGCTGTAAAAAATTTTAAGCATTATGATCAACAACAAACTGAAGATCGAAAATTTAAAAAATGGACGGATCCTCAACTCATTACCCACGTCGTTCAACATTTTAATCGAAGCTAAACCTAGTTCTTCATTTCGAGCTGTCAAGTACACATCACCGGGGAAATCCTTACATAGGCCTTTGACAATCGCATATCCAATACCCTTATTTCCACCGGTGACCTAGATCACAAAATATTTTGATTCGTTTGCAAATATTAATGTCAGCTTTGAAGTTGAAAATTGAGCTATCTACAAGTAATAATAGTGTTTACAATTTAGACCTACAGGCTACTTACGATAGCTACTTTTTTCCTCATTTGATTCACATTTGTTTGTTTACAAGTGGTGGATTGCATGAATGTTGGTTCAAAGCATACAACAACATTAATTATAAAAATATTCGTTAGAAAAATCCAAATCCATATTTGAACCATGATACTAATACATGATAACTTATTAAAAAAACGAAAACATAATTTCTGGCATATTGTCACAAATCGGAAAATTTTAAAAATTCGACATTAAAAATTAGACCTACTCGAGTAGGTCTGAAGTCTGAAAATATAGACCTTGAATGAAATACGTATAAAAGATGCCAAGTTGTACCATTGAATATTTGCTTCTATCAACAATCTTAAAATTTTTCATGTGCCTGCGTATCTTACAATTGGACGAATTCTGATAGCATATAAATGATAAAATAATCTACGTAATTATATGAGTTTGTGACTTTGAGATGGTCAGTTTTTCAACGAGGAAATTTTTTGTACTACCAGCTTCAGGTTTGAATGATACCCAGCTATATCAAAGGAGCATGAGGTAATCAAAATTTTAGACACTTGGATAAGTACATACAATTTTTAGATGTTTTGAAAAATTTTTGAATAATTAAGAAATCTAAGTTCTATTAAAGTTTTTAAAATTTAGCTGAAAAAGCACTTGAAAATCATAAAAAATTGAAAAAAAAACATTAGGTAGATACATTTCAGGTTTAACAAACTTTACCGAAAATTGCATAAAACTTCTCTCTGAAACAAGTCATAATGACATAGGACGCTTAAATATGTAGTATTAAAATCCCTAAAAATTACAAAAAACTCTTTGTAAAATGCTTATGTATATGTATTTTAAAACAATACATTTCGAATAAAAATTATGAGGTACGAAAAAATTAACGCAATTATTTTGCAGCTTCGGTGATTTGAGTGCTTTTGAAGAAGTAAAAATAGAAAATAGTAAGTAGAAAATCATTTCAAAGGTGCAGTCCAGTCGATGATATCTTTATTATCCCAAATATAAGCTCCTTTCGGTTCAGTGATATTTTCCGGTAGCAGAGCAGCATACAGAGAAGATACAGCACCTATAAAAATTGCATTAAAAATTACTCCTCTATAAATCAGAATTCCTGAGACGATTAAATGCTCAGATCTCGTGAGTACCTTGTTCAATAGTCAAATGTCCTTTATGACTCGACATATCAGTATCAACGTAACCGGGATGCACCGAATTCACAACAATATCCTCGCGTTGATCTTTAAGAAATTCTCTTTGTTGAATTCTCGTCAAAGCAGATACACCGACTTTGGATACAGCATAGGCACTGTTTCCCCAACCTGAGCTCGAGTGTTTGTTCTCTTTAGAATCTCTGAAAATGAATAAAAATAGTCATCTGTTTTACTCGTACGATAAAAATGAGTGAAAAATAGCTATAGCTAAATTATAAGCATACTTCACAAAGGTATTCATCAAGTCATCCAATTCGTTCACTGTTAAATTCTCAGAAGCGAACTTCTGTCTCAATGATTCCGAAGGTATTCTCGATAAATGACCAGCTGAACTGGAAACATTCACCACTCTAGCGTGGGGTCGCAGAATAGGAAATAGAATATCGCAAACGTTCCTGGTAGCGATATAATTTACTCGAATTGTTTCTTCGGCTTGTACCTCGAAAGGCTCAGGAGCAGAAACCTGCTCGTCATTAGATAATTATATGTTAAAAAAAAAAAAAATTCAAACTACGAAATGTAATTTTAAATAGATAATGTAACCTTGAAAGCGATCGCAGCATTATTCACCAATACATCTAATCCACCGTATTCCTGAACTAGGTAATCCTTCAGCTTGGTAACACTTTGATTATCAGTGATATCGAGTTGATAGAATTTCGGATTCAATCCCAACTAAATCAATAACAAAATCAACATCAAATTCTTTATAAAAAAAAAGTCAAAACTTACTAACAGTCATGTAGAAAATCAAATTTACTTCTTTTAATGATTTCACAGCAGCCGATCCTCGATCTTCGTCACGAGCTGTCAAGTAAACATCTCCTTGGAAATCTTGACATAATCCTTTCACGATAGCATACCCTATACCTTTATTGCTACCGGTCACCTGCACATCAGAATGATTTAAATCGAATCTAGTGATGCTTAAAAATAAAAAATTGAAACATATTTATACTCACAACAGCTACTTTTCGTAAAGCCATGTTCTTTGAGACGGAAAACAACCGTTGTTATGTTCAACAATGACAAAGTGAGTTTCAAATGGTGTGCGCAGTGCTATAATATTCACTGTACAAATATATGTTTTGGTTACTTTTCGTTTTCGATTACGTAATATGCGATAACATATAATTACATAAAAGTCAATAAAGCGCCGATAAGTTGTTACCTCATTAAATCTTTAGATTTTGTAGAATTCAAGCAGGAAAGTGAACACGAGATTCGTCAGAAATATTCGTAGAAATCGAAGAACCCGATTTATTCAGCGGTGTGAGGGAATTGTCTGAACTCTGAAGATGAGATTAAATATCTGCTCTTCAAGTATCTATTTGAACTTTTGATCAAATATTTACCGAATTTTTATTGTTGTGTTATAGCGAATTTATAATCCCATAACCATGATCAGTCTACTAAACGGTACAAAAAGTCTGCTTGCCTCTTTCATATCCTGCAGTTCTACTTTATTTCTCTTTCTATTTTAATTAATTAATTAATTTTCAATAAAATTTTTCACACCTTCGAAATTCTTATCAAAAAATGATAAAAAATCAAAATAAACATGTTGAACAAAGGATAATTCTGATTGGTCTAAGAATCGAGCAATCAAAAAGCTTCTAGTGTCCGCACATGCGCAGTAAACGAATCAGAAACCTTGAAATTTTTGAATTCGACCAATCACAACTTTTACGCGGGTAATTCGCCTCATCTGATTGGTCCAAATTTACACCGAAATAATGTCGTCTAAAAGCAGAAAATTCGCCTTCGCCTTGCATGCTATGCACTTGCAATTTTCTGGAATTATCTATCTTATCAAAATTGAAAATAAGAATGAGAACATTATTTATTGAAGTCAAGTTACCGACGAATGGCGTTATTCATTTAATTTTTTGAAAAAGTATATTGTACCGTGTATATTGATAGAAGAAAATTCATAGGTAAGTAAAAGTAGAATTCATAATATTTCATGAAAGGTACTGCCTGCCGGTGATACTATAATATTTTTGCTTTTTATTCAGGAACCTACGTGAAGTGAAATAACAATGGCATACTCATCGGCAGCGATGGAAGAGCTACTCAGTGGCCTTACCGGTATAGCAAGGGTTGTCAGAGCAGCTGACGAACTAGATATTTCCAATCCGCCGAGCAATAAATCAGCCTCAGATAAATCTCAGTTATTACTAGAACTGGCCAACTCGAAAACTCGGAAAATTGATCCTAAGGTAGAAAAACAACGGAAAAGTTTACCCATTTATAAGAAAAAAGACGAACTAATCGAGGTATCTGTTTAAATTCAACCATATTTTACTTTAATCAAAACCACATGCTAATTTTTAACACCCTTCGCTCTCCAGGCTCTTACCAAGCATCAAATCCTGATCATAATTGGTGAGACTGGTTCAGGTAAAACAACACAAATCCCTCAATACATCGTTGAAGCTGGATTAACAGTTACGGGTAAAGTTGGCTGTACCCAATTACGTAGAATGGCTGCTAAAGCTATAGCTAAACGAGTAGCCAAAGAAAGGGGTACCCAAATGGGTCAAGAAGTCGGTTACACGATTCGTTTCGAGGATAAAACCTCACCTCACACGAAAATACAGTAAGTTTGTAAATTCGTTTTCTAACTTTCGGTATCAGTTTGATTAATTTGTTTATCCTTTGTTTAGATATATGACGGATGGTATTCTGTTGAGGGAGTGTACCTATGATCGAGCTCTGAGCAGTTTTGCTGCCATAATTTTGGATGAATCTCACGAAAGAACGATCGATACCGATGTACTATTAGGTATAATATTATGATTATTTTCTTCGTAGCTTACCTTCGTGTGTACTTGAATTCAGTCTCATTGTAACGTTGATTATTTACAGCCGTACTGAAAATGATCACAGCTAGAAGAAGTGATTTAAAATTAATCATATCTTCGGCTACCTTGGACGCAAAAAAGTTCTCCGAGTACTTCTATAACGCTCCTGTTTTCACAATTAACGGTAGGATGTTTCCTGTCGAAGTCGAATATTTACGTCATTGCGTCACCATCACGAGTTACGTTTCCGAAGCTTGTCGAAAAGTACTAGAAATCAATCAAAGGGAACCCGAAGGCGATATATTAATTTTCATGAGCGGTAAATCACTCGTTTTTAATCCATCTTTCAAATTTTACTATCTTTGCTATAAAAGTAAACTTCGCATATTGCAGGTGAAGACGATATAGAAAATTTAGCTGATATGCTGGATCAAGAGAGTTATAATATTTCAAGTTTATACAATAAATTACAAATTGTGCCCGTTTACGCTGCTTTGCCTTGGGAACACCAAGCTTTAATATTCGAAAAAGCTCAAGCTGGCTGCAGAAAGGTAGTCATCGCTACGAACATTGCTGAAACTTCTTTAACCGTTGATGGAATCCGGTACGTTATCGATGCTGGGTACGTTAAACAAAAAGTATACGATTCTCGTAAAGATAGAGAGGTATTGAAACGTATCCGAGTGAGTCAAGTAAGTATTCATCTTCATTTTGTGATAACTAGAAAAGGATCGATTCGATCATTCACTGTGTTTGTTATTCAAGGCTCAAGCTATTCAGAGAACTGGTCGAGCTGGTCGTGTTGGCCCTGGAAAGTGTTTCAGACTGTATTCAGTCGACGATTTTATGACTATGGCCAAAGCTGTCGATCCTGAAATCAGCAGGAGTAATTTGACCAATGCGGTAAGTTGTGTTTTTTTTTTCAATATTGGTGATGTTTTGTTTTTGTTTTCTAAAAAAAATTCCATCTGCGCAGGTTTTATTGTTGAAAAAAATGGGATTTAATGATATCTTCGAGATAGATTTTCTCGATAACCCTCCTCGTGAAACTATCCAAGAAGCTATCGATGAATTGAAACTCTACCAAGCTCTGGATGCTTACGGGAATATCACAGAAATCGGTCACAAAGTAAATTACATCTTTCTAAATACGATTAGAATATTATGTAGATGACTAATATCTTTTTGTTTAGATGGCTGGGTTTCCTTTAGAACCCAATTTAGCGAAAATGGTGATCATTTCCGAGAAGTTGGGGTGCTCGGAAGAGATAATCACAATAATGGCGATGCTTTCTGTCGCCAATGTTTTCCATAGGTAAAATATCGTTCTTAAATGAAGATTTTCACCTGTAATTGTTCACTAATTGTAATATTTTTCAGACCAAAGAAACTGCGTAACGAAGCAGACTTAGCAAAATCTCGATTCTCTTCCAATCACGGAGATTTGGTTAGATTACTGGATGTTTACAGAACTTGGACATACAATCAGTACGAGCAAAAATGGTGCAAAGATAACTTTGTGAATTATCGTGCTCTCGAACAAGCTGCCCAAATTAGGGAACAACTAGTCGACGTTATGACGAAGTATGTTTTGGATTTTATAATTTCAATTTAACTTGAGAATTGTTTGACTTAGACTGATTATTTGTTCGATGCAGAAGGAACATGAAGATGATATCATGCGGTCATAATATGGTTGTCGTATTAAAATCCATATGCTCTGGATTCTTTCAAAACCTTGCTGAGAAGCAGGTGGGACTTCTTCGCAAAAACTATAAATATGTGACACGTCCCAAAGGTGAAGAAGTCTTTATACATCCTGGAAGCAGTTTATTCAAAGTTCATCCGAATTGGTAATGTTTTTCGAACGATTAAATCATCATTATTATTCTTCGGATTGATTAATGATTTTATTCTGGTATTACAGGGTAGTTTTCCAAAGAACTGTTCAAACTACTAAACCTTATATGAGGGAAATAACGCCGGTTGAAGTAGAATGGCTCAAAGAGTTCACTCCGATGTTTGATAAAGCTTCTCAGGTCTATTGACTATTGATTTTTTTTACCATTTTATACGCGATATTCTACTCGATGTTATATTAAGATTTAAATCATTGTTTTATTGCCTAGATTGTATCAATTTTGTACCTACTATTTTATCGAGTTTTTCGATCGCTTCCAATTGATTTATTATTTATTCTTATAATTTTCTTCTTTCTTTTTTTTTACGAATGTGGTATTAATCATTTCGATGTGATATTGTTAGTTTGTCGAAAAATATACTCGATAATTTTCAAATTGATCGTTCAATTTTAGTGTCAGTTATTACAAGGTCTAGAGAAATTCAAGGGAATGTGGCAGAAAAGTCTTCGAATCGTGTTGATTACTTCAGAGTTTGGATGAGAAAAAAAATTATGTCGTTTTACGATATTTTGCTTCGAAAAATCTCGTAAATGGAGAGTAAATGAGTCAACCAAAATGTAAGAAACTAATGAAATGAACGATAATCGGTCTCAAGGGCAGCGAATTGAATCTTGAAAACTTAAAACCTTAAATTTCGGGGGAACAAGCAACAAGAACCCATATACAGAAAATATGTTTATTACAGAAAAAATGCAATTGAAAAAATTAAGGTGCTATCATTAGAATTACACTCTATTTGCGTCTTGCTTGCAAACCTGGCTTTATATCACAGCGCATAACGGAATTATTTCATTTTCACGAGTATATTTTCTGTACTAACGAATTCATAAACATTGAAAAAATTCCAAATCGTGACATTCGTTTAGTTAAACTTGAAAAACAAATAAATTAGAATCAAAGCTATGAAAAATAAATATCTTATACAACACAAAACCGCATCACTATTGTCGATATATTCGTTCGGTCATAAATCTTGTCCAAAAATTACGTTATGTCAATTATTTCGTGGGAGGAATTTTTATCCTCCTCATCTGCTCGTTGAAAAGCTTGAACAAGTTTCAATATTTCGTTCACATCTCTGGCAACTTGGATATCATTCATCATTAAATGTCTCAAGATGCCTTTGGTATCTATGATATAATGTGCTCTGCAAACCAGACACCGAATTAGCCACAAATTACACAGAAAAAATTACGAGTATTTAGTCGATTCGGTAAAACCTACCTTACAGTATGACCAGCTTGGGGTAAGTAGCAACCGTAACTTTTTGATATATCGTGAGTGTAATCAGAAAGTAATGGAATTTTGGGATAAGCTACACCTCCATCGGCTCTGCTCATTTTGCACCACACTTGATGGGTCAGATAAGAATCAACAGAGCATGCGACTACTTCAGTATTGATGTTTCTGAATTCTGATATCCTGTCGCTGAGTTCTAAGATTTCATTCGGACATAATTTTGAGCTAAAGAATAAGAGAATGAGATGAGAAAAAACATCGTGGATATACGAAGAAGATGCTAGGCATACTTACAAATCTTGAGGGTAGAAGAATAATACTAAATAACGTCCAAGATAATCGCTTAATTTTAATTCAGAAACGTGACCGTTGACTATAGCTTTAGCTCTCCAAAATGGCGCCGGTTTGGTAACTGAAAAAGTGAAAATATTAGAAGATTTCAGATCGAGATCCTTATTCATCAATGGATTACCTACCCATGGCCATTTCGGGCGTAAGTGACGAATAAGAATGATGATACACGTTCCTCCTGACTCCAATTCGTTTTCGATCCAAGGAGCATTTCGCTTTGGCCATTTTTGATTCGAATTCGTACATACTATCGTCGTCATCTTCGTCTTCCTCATCTTCTTCTTCGTCGTCGTCTTCCAAATCTACAATGAGAAATATTATTTAATTCAAAGTCGATCGTTTCATGTCTTTAATTCATCGTTGTTTCTACCTTCGGTTTCGATTAAATCTTCAGGAAACGAGTCGCACGATTTAGAATCCTTATTAGAGTTATTTTTATCTACAATATGAATTTTATTATTATCGTTGACTTCTTGAGACGATTTCTTCTGTATCTGGGCGTGGAACTGAACTGGTATTTGTTCTTGTTGACTTTCCAACTCTTCTATGTCACTTTTAGGCATCGAAACGATGACGAAATTATCTTTATCTTGTTTCGGATCGCAAGTCAACACATTCGTATTCGGATTCGTCGGATTTACATACAGCGTACTTCCAGCCGTAGGATTACTATCAGTTTTACTCAAAATCCCCAATCCGTAAGTTCCTTTCCGGTCCGTAATTACATTATAGACAGCGGCTGGAGCAGGCAACGTTTCCGAAGCTTCGGGGAACTTCATTTTCACCATTTTAAGATGCGATCTACCGACGCCATGAACTCGCAACGATTTCAAATCAGCTTTGAACATTTTCTCGCAAGCTTGACACCATGCTTTAGTTTTATCGTCGGGTATGGGTCTCAGCCACGATTGGAATTCGGGGAAGTTTTGCCATTCTGTTCTGAATACAGAGTTGTTTATAGGCATAACTGGACGACCCGGTGTTATGATCTCGTTGTATATGATGTTTCCACCGCTACTCATAGCGTATACTTCTTCTTCGTTACTTATAGTTCGATTATCACCGTCCATCGTGGGCAAGAACGGGAGAAAGCCTAAGGCTAAACTATAAACGGAGCTTTGGTACTAGAATTTGAGTACTTGGTTGATTGCAGACAATACAAACACGGCTGGAATGAAGATACCGGTGATGCTGGAGTTCTATCGCAAATGATGCATTCGAGTACGAATCAGCGAAAAGAGTGTTTTCAACACACTGTCACTTTATGTAGAATTTGTAGTTTGAATGAAATATTAAATCAATAACTCGCTTAATTAAACGCACGAATAATTATAACTGAAATAATGCGAAAATTTATTCACTTGTTTGCCATTTTTCCTTTTCGCTCGTTTTATCTTTTTCGTTTTCGTTATTGTTTTCATCGCAGATTTCCATTCGTTACGTTACCGTTTTTGTTATTCAGAGGAACAAGACCTTGTCTTGTCAGCTCAAAGGTGGATGTGGTGCGGTTGTTTTTGAATTTTGTTTGATTATGGATTTTTTATATTCAGAGATTCGGAGCAGGCCTTCGTAATCGTAACCCTAAATTTTGAAATTTTTTTCATTAGTTTTCTTTTTTTCCCGAGCTAAAGTGCCCAAATGTGGTCACCTTGAAGTGTGTTTTCGAACGTTTTTCCTCGAATCCAATTTTCCGAATTGATATTCCCCTAACGACCTTTATTGTGAATGAATTGTCTCCAAAAACCTAATTTTCAAAAGTAAGAATTTCATTTCTTGCATCATCTTGAAGGGGATTTCATCTCTAACACTTTTTCATACAGTTCGCCGTTCGGCCTATTTCGGCCTTCGGGTCAGATTTAAATTGAATTTTAACCATTTTTTTCGTAATTTTCTGATAATATAAATAAAATCATAAAATGTAAAATAATAATATTGCTTCACTAATGACTATTTGGTTATTTATCGATAAGTGTAAATCTTGAGAATACAATTTTTTTTAATCTTTAAGAAACGAAAGTCGAAAATGAATTTTAAAAATTCAAAGTTTAGGAACTTTGAAGAATGAAGATTGAAAAAAAAATTCATAAATTCAATCAAAACTTCAAAAGTAACGCTCATCGACAAATGGCCGAATTTCGAATAATCGTGTTCGTGTACCTTACTCCAATAGAAAAAATGAAGAAAAAAACATTTAAAAAAATAAAAAATTTCAAGATTAAAAAATATGATGGAAAAAATTCAAAAATTCCAAATCCAAACACTGAACCCCATCCACTCGCAAGCTGACAAAATAATGTGTGACTTCTGTTGAATCTATGACTTCATTAATTTCCAGCCAATGGGAATAGAGCTCATGAAATTGCATTGATCTGATTGGTCCATTTACATAGGAGAGTTCGGCAGATAATGACGTCATTGGTTTTGTTCGCAAACTTTTTTGCAAACTAAAAAAAATGGAAATTTATAATAATTTATTCAAATTAATTTCATTTCCTGAATTTTTATGAATTGAATTCAAATTTCAGAATGGGTTTGATTTGAGGGGTGGCTTACCAATGTCAGAACGAAACTAATTGACACTTGGTTAGATATTTTTTAATTTTTATTTTTACGAAAAAAATCTTGAGAAAAAAATCGGTATCGTTATCATTATTATAATATTTTATTTTCAAGTACCTACCCTTAAATTCGTAGGGTTGATCATGTACTATTCAAATCGCAATTGTCTTCAAAACATGGTTTGAAACTTTCATGCCTTTGTCTTTCACTAATCTGCTGAAATTTTTTTATCATGTGTCAAGTTCTGACTTTGATGCTTTTTTAGTTTTTTAAACCAGTCCCTAATTTGAATTTTGTTGCTGAGTTTTGATCATAAATTATGTAAGCAAGCAATAGCAAATAACAATTAACATCATGACTATCATGAGAGATGAAAGAATGAGGAGGATAAGATATTTATCTCAACTCAATCATTCAAAAGTACATCAATCCTCATATGATGTAAAAACTATAAGAAGAATTGAAAATTGAGGAAATGATCGTAAATACTTGATATTCAAGTCAATAATGATAAGTAATGAAATTGTTGAATGTGATGTAGTTTCGTAATTTTTCTTATGCTATTTTACATGTAATTCAAAAATAAATTAAGAGTTTAATGAATGAAAACAACAATGAACAAAATAACGATCACTGCGAATGCAAAACAAAACCTTGTTAATTCATTTTGTTTTGTTGTGATGTTGAATGCAAAATTGCAATCTTAATTTAACTTTACTTTCATTCACTGCAGCTTAGGAATTACATAAAGCGCTACAGAATTTACACATTTCCTTCGTAGTAATAAAGTAACCTTCATCATCACAAAAATAAAACAATATTGGTTACTTTACAATTACAATAATACTTCGTGAAATAAAAATCCCTCTCTTCGCTTCCAATAATTCTCAACAATCGCAGTAATTTTTACAACTTCATCAGCCAGATCTAAATTTTTTTCACTAATTACAATACTCTTATAATATTTTAACACCTAATTAACGTACGACAATATTCCCACGCTGTTCCATGCTTCTAATTAATTCATAATTCATTTAGCTATTCGGCGACTTTCACTTGCTACCAAAATTCATCGTTGCTCCTTACAAGTCCAACGTAGGCAATTCCAACATCCGATCAGCAGAGCTATGACGTATTGAAACATGCCACCTACTAACAGTTTTTTTGCACGAGAAATTTTTGTAAATAAACACTCGGAGAGATGCATTCAATTTAAAGGTTAAATCGTTAAACGTTTAATTAATTAATTAATTTCGATTGAATCTAGTCATTTATTTATTCGTATCAGATTTGATTTCGCCGGTACACCTCGTTATTACTCGTGTGTTTACCCAGTAATCGTATTGTGTTCAGTACCTTGGGGAAAATTTCGCTTCAAAACTCGACAATAATCAAACTGTGGTGTTTTTTGTACGTAACTTTAGATTATGGTGAGTAATAATTGATCGCATTAATATTTATGTTGGAATTTGACACCTTGTGCCATAAATTCTGAAATTCACCGTATCTATGAATACTCTTGATACATTGTTCAATGTGCATATCTCGATGAGCCAGAGCCGGCGGTATTCGACTCATGTGTGCTAATCACTAGGTTTTAATTGGCATTGATTATTTCATTTATGTGATAAATTCGAATTAAGAAATTATTTTTTATTTCATTAGATATCGTTTTCACAGCCGAGTTACTATGAATCATACAAATACAACGTTTATTTTCGCGTACCAATTCGTCGAGGCAGAAAGGTTAGACGTACACATGTTTTTTGGCTCGTCTGTCTTTTTTTTACGGCGACGTATACCGACCAAGACGTCACTGCTGTTGGAAAAAAATCACAACATACGGAATGATGAGGACACTAGTACTTCGCATATGACTAATTATGTCGCATGCTATGTGTAAATTATCATATTAAGTCAAGGTTGCTCGCTAAAAAAAAAAACCGTATGTACTTTGTAGAGAAAACTTCTTCCTCGTCAGTTATATCGTACGTACTTTTATCAATAATTTTGGTACTCGTGTTGAAATTCTCATGACAGAGAAACACCTATAGAAAAAATCACGGACGTTCATCGTACGATACAATTTTTTCAATATGATGCCATTGATCCGATTATGTCGAGTCAGTCAGTGTCAGTTCGCAATTCACATGTGTTATCGTTATCTCTCTATGTCTTCTCAACGGACCTCGCTTCTGACCGAATATCCGGTCAGTATTCCATTCTAGACAATAAACAAAAGAAATATTATTTTATTCATTAACTTGTAAACTACTGGTTTACATTCTTCGACTAATTATAACTCGGTATATCTACAAGGAGATCGAAAACAGTAAAATTTTATTAGGTATGTGGTGAAAGTTCTTGAGCTAAAAGTTGATTCTGAAATGAAGCTTCGAATTGGCGAATTCTTTTACCCATTTGAGATCTTGATTGGACCTTTTCTTAGAAGATTTGATGGTAAGATGACCGGAATTATTGTACGAAGGATGTTTCAATCAGTGAAGTGAAGATTGCTAAAAGATTACCTGGGGTAGGAATGAAAGGTTGATTGATGAATGATGAACGATGGTCGATGGTGTTCTGGAAACACATTTATTTGTGGTGTTTGTTGTAAATATAAAGAAACACCATTTTATTGTATTCTGGTTCTGGTTAGCATAACAATAGAATGAGTACAATTAAGTGAATAGACTGGAGGCATAAGGAAGAGATGGACATTTGCTGAAAAAAGTCAAACAAAATGAATAATTTGTGATTGAACAAAAGTTTTGCCAAAAAGTACGGTTATAATTCAAGTCATCGAGTGTGTTCCTCTATTCTTTCTCAAAAATCAACAGGTACTAATTTTTTTAATTTTTTTTTAACCACGTGAAATTACCAGGTAGTAGACCGGTACCTGTTTTCAAAGTTTGAGGGTTTAGCTGTGAAAATTTACGTCATTTCTTCTTCACATTCTTGAAATTATCTATCTATGTACTCATATATTTGGTACTTGGCTAACAACTTGTCAGTTTTTCCGAGATAAAAATGTAATTTAAAAATTCATTACGATTACTTGATAACTACGCCTTCTTTTTCAGCCTTGGAGTAGATTAAGATAAAAATAGGTGGCTGAAGTTTTTTTTATTTTTTAATTGTGTATTGTGTACATCGCACAAGGAAAACCAAAAACGTTGGGTATTAAAAGAATTTTCCTTTCATTTTCCTTGTAACAGAAAATTGGTAATTGAGTATTTGAGTACGTACTTGTGATTTCGAGGTTTCGAGAGTAAGGTTTCTTCAAAAATGAGTAGATTAACGAATGAAGAATAATTTTTTATTTTCAATGAGGATACTTGAGAATATCGTATGTTTTTAATCAACATTTTTAAATTTAAAAATCGTTTAAGTACCTCAAGTTACTTTTTTTTTCAATATTTCAAATATTGAATAAACTTGACAGAAATTGAAAAGAAATTGTTAGAAAATTGACAAAAATTATGATATTTTTTCAAATTGAAACGAGATTGATAAATATCAACCAAGAAGTGATAACTGATAAATGATGTGAAAAAACAGAAAACGACTAAAAAAAATTGTAAAATATTGAAAAATTTTACGAAATATGTATCAACGGAAATAGAGATGTGCACTTTTCTGAAAAGTAATTTTAGTGAAATGAAAAGTGAAAAGTTCATTGAAAAGTGTGAAAAGTAAATCGTGTGAGTCTCATTTTTAAGCTATCTCTAAAACCTTCAAATTGATGTATTTTTTGCCTATCTAAAATACGCTAAAAAACAAAATCATATTTTTTCACCTACTTGATCGAAAAGTGGTAGTTTTGAGCCTTTCTAGAACCTGTAACATTTTTGAGATTTTCTGTTTTGAAAAAAATGTTGTGAAAAATATCAAAATGAATTCAGCGCCCATATATGGGTGCTAAATTGCGAAGGTGGAGGAGTGGAGAGAGTGAAACTTGATATTTGACTTCATCAATGAGGTTAGTGTTCTCTAATTAGTAACTTGATTGATCACTCGCTTTTTCTCTTCTTTTCAACTTTTCACTTTTCACTTTTCAGACTGCACATCTCTACTTGGAAATTGCAAAAAAAAAACTCACGCCTTCAGCGTGAGAAGACCGACTTTTTGTAAAAAAAAAATTTGAATTGATTCACTTTTTTTAAAACATTCATTCGCGAACGAATCGATTCATTTACTCAATTTTTAGTGAATCATTCACGAACGAATTGAATCATTTTTTGTGAATCATTCGCGAACAAATTGAATCATTTTTTGTGAATCATTCGCGAACGAATTGACTTTTGTTTGTGAATCATTCGCGAATGAATCGATTCATTTACTCAATTTGTGATGAATCATTCGCGAACGAATCGATTGATTTACTCAATTTTTAGTGAATCATTCACGAACGAATTGAATCATTTTTTGTGAATCATTCGCGAACGAATTGAATCATTTTTTGTGAATCATTCGCGAACGAATTGACTTTTGTTTGTGAATCATTCGCGAACGAATCGATTCATTTGTGATGAATCATTCGCGAACGAATCGATTGATTTACTCAATTTTTGGTGAACCATTCACGAACGAATTGAATAATTTTTTGTGAATCATTCGCGAACGAATTGATTCATAAATTAAAGAATTGATCGATTCGTTCGCGAATGGTTCTTTCAAAAAATTTATCAATTCGTTCATGAATGATTCCCCAAAAATTGAGGGTCGTATTACTTGGAAGCTTTGAGCTTTTGGAACTTGATGATGATGGTGAAATGTGCGGCTAGTGGTCTAGTTGTGAAATTTCAAATTTGATCAAATGCCAAAACGTATCACAAATTTCAAAAACAGTCATAAAAGTAATGTAAAATTATGGAAAATTGGTAATAAGCTGAAGCAATTAGAAAAATCCCACAAAAATTTTCAAAAATGACGAAAAACGTAAATTATCAAAAAAAAAAAAAAAACGGTAAAAACGTCAGACTATATTGAAAATTGAGAAAAAAACTAAAAAACACAACGAGAATTGTGTAAAATACGTATTTAAAAAAAAAAAAAAAGGAATACATAAAAAGTTATTGGAAAACAATCATAAAAATGGTGTAAAAATTGCAGGAATTCATGAAAAATTGTGAAAGTTGTTAAAATGCAATTTAAGTTTGAAAAAATCAAGAAATACCTACTATTGAAATTTTATTAATTTTTTAAAAATTGGGCAAAACATTTAAAAATTGCTCGAAATATTGGTAACATTTCTTAAAAATTCTCAAAAAAGTTGCAAAAATGGCAAACTAAGTACTAGTAGTTATAAAAATGACAAAAATTTTTTAAAACTATCATAAAAATAATTGTCAATGTCATCAACTTTCACGTCCTTTTCAGTTATTTTGTATATTTTCTAATAATTGCTACAATTTTTTTGTTAATTTTCTCACGAATTCCTGTCACATTTCAATAGTTTTTACTGAACTTTTATAATAACGAATTCCTGCAAAATTTCTCGTCTTTTTGTTGATATTTTTTTGTATGTATTAATTTGAAATAAATGCTGATATTTTTCATAAATTGAAAAAATGTTGGTCAATGTTTTTCGAAATTTTTCAATATTTTACACAATTTTGGCAATACATATTTGTGATCAACTTTTTCATTTGTTTCAATAATTCCTGATATCTTTTGTTTCTCATTTCTTTCTGTTGAATTTTGGCAGCTTTTTTGACTGATTTATAAAACTTGAACATTCTTTGCAATTATTTCGTTTCAAATTTTAATATTCATTTTGCCATTTTTGACAGTTTCCTGCTAATTTTCAAGGAATAAATTGTCAGTATTTTGGGCAATTTTATATTACAAACTAATTCCTCATTTCATCGAAATTCTCAATGATTTTGTGTCAATTTTTTTCCAAATTTTCGACAATTTTCTGGTCTTTTTAATCGGCTTAAATTAAATTCTTGCAATATTTTACATTTTTATCGATATTTTTATGTTTTGATTTGATATAAGTATTTGTAGATGCTGCTACTTTCAGTGATTTTTTAGCCATTTTGGAAAATTTTTTTCACCATTTCATCAACTTTTTTCAATTTTTAAAAATAATTTTCGGTGGATTTTGACGAATTTCTGTTACATTTTAGACGTTTTTTCGACTTGTCAACAATAAATTTTTGTTTTATTTTACATTATTTTGATACTAATTTTTTTCAACTTTGTTTCAATTTGTAAAAAGTTCTCTCATTTTTGCTAATTTTCTTTTTAAAAAAAAATATCGTCAAGATTTCATGCAATTTTTCAACATTTTATCAGTTTTTTTGAAGCTTTTTCAATGATTTTTGTCTGTTTTTTTTTTTTTTTCAACTAAATTTTGGTCTCATTTTAGTAATTTTTTCAACTTTTTATAAATTATTGAAATATTTGACTCAAAATTTTTGAAACACTCATGTCCAAAAAAATTAATTTTTGTTTAGATTTTAATGAATTTTGTTTTAAAAAACTTTGAAAACATTTTTCACTGGGACCGTTTAATTTTTCCAGAAAAAGAGTCATTTTTTGTAAAATTGATGGGTGACAAATAGGTAGAGGTACGTCTGGAATCGATCAAAAGTCTGCTGAACAGTTTGATTTTCTACTCAGATTTGAAATCAAAGACGTGAAAATCAACTCGAGTCTCTGAAAATTTCATTTAAATTTGTTATTCCCTCTCCCCTCCCGTCGCCTCTCCCCTTTACTACTCTTCCATTTGAAAAAAAAAAATGATCGTTCTCCTAGTTTTTGGGAAAGTTGTTTTTCACTTAGAACTATCCCAAAAAATTTTATGACGATTTTCACCGTTTTAGTTTTTTCGAAAATTGAAAATTATAGTCAAAAATGGGGAGGGGGTCTCAAAGAAAGATACTTTTATTTTGAATTTTCGAACTGGCCATTGCCTTATCGACGATCGATGTCTCGAAGTATGACTTTCGTCCTGCGAGATGATTCGATCGAAAAATATGTACTCGTAGGAAGAAATCAGAAAAAATTTGATAATTTGATGAGTAATAGTTCAAACTTCGAGCTTCTACTCATTTTGGCTTCCACATATTGTCACTTTTACCTTCGAAAAGCGTATCTACCTGTATCGGAATTATACTGAACCTTGGCTTTGATGCATTAAATTTTTTATTTTTCATATTTTGTATTTTCCACTCTTATTATTCGGCGAAATGTTTAAAAATGACGCAATTTTGAACGATAAATATGCAGAAATATCGATTAATTTTGTTACTTTGAAATTTGTTGATAAGATCTACAAAAAAAAGTTATCTACATACGTATATCTGTAAAAGCTTGTGAATCAACCTTACAGTATCAGAATCAGAACGATTTTAGGACTTCGTGCGGCCTGACTCTGAGTGAAAAATTGACTACCATTTTCTTTGGAAGAAATCAATGATCTCATCTCATTGAATTTCAACTTCCATACATCGTTTTCCTCAAAAAGGAAAATTAAGAAACGGCGTGAGTTGAAGTGTTTTCTAGGTGACGATCAGGGTCATGGGACAAGTCGCAAAGCGCGTTGTTTTATCGATGAACACATCGAACCTTGGGTTGGGTGATGGGTGCTCAAGCCATAGTGAATAACTTGCTATTAGTGAAGTTTTCATTATGTTAAAATTATTGTTATAAAGGTCTCCTAAACGATGCCTTGAACCCCTTCCCCCTTCGCGTGGATCAGTTTTTCATGTATCGTCTGATTTTTACTACTTGACTATAAAAAAAAAAATCTAACTGGGTGCTTATTTCTTATGTTCGTGTTTACATAGATAATATTTTATGTCAATTTTTTTTTGCAGTTTTTAATTACTGTAAAATGATGATTGATGACGAGTCTTGGAGTAGGGATAGCGGATTTCCCATTTCTCATTTACATTTTTTACTCAAAAGCGATTTTGTCAGAACCGAAAATACAAAAAATGCAGTTGTAATACCTATACGAAAATTTCATTCAAGTACTATGTAGTTACGAGTAGTATATCGTCATTCATTAGCGCACCTATTCGTTTAATTAGGTAAAAATCTAAGGAAATTTTTTACCGTCTAAAAACAATATTAAAAGTACACTGCTCGGTCTATCGCGCTGTTAATTTATTTAATTAATTCTTCGAAAAAATTCATATCCGTTGTTTGAATTATACGAATAAAAAAATTGTAGGGAAATTAGCTCGTCATTGATTAAATTAATTAAAGAAGAAATTCTCTACAACTATAATAGGTACTCGTATGTCCGATCGTTGAAAAACATTGTATTCTGTATTTCTGTAATTCAAATTGACGCACCGAGTAACCTCGATTGATCCATTAGGCAAAAAAAAATTGATGCATCATTCGAATTATATGATCTTTTGCTATAGAATTTAGGCATGGCTGATTATTGCATTAGGACCGGATTTTAAATTTTTGAAGGATCATTCTTTTTTTTATTCGTGTGTAACTAGTCTATATCATGTTATAGGATTTCGAACTATTTTTTTTTTTTTTCAAATTTATTGAGTGAGCAGCAGTATGAGGTGTCTAGAAGGTTCTGCAAAGCTTCGTCATTTCAGTGATTCCCAGCGTTGTAATTTTTTTAAAAATTTCTCGATCAAACGTACGTTGGATGGCTCTTATTTTGAATTTTCACTTTTTTACGCTCCCATTCCCCCCTCAAAGTTGTTAGATTTTCTGAAAAAATAATTCCATACTTTTTGGTTTCCCCCGAGAAGTGCAAAATAAGTCGTGCTGACCAACCTCCCCCCTCACGTCTCTCATTGAAAAAATTAATAAAATATGAGAAGTTCAATTTATCCAAAAATATACTTACATTATTTTCTGCTTCAGAATTCTTCTAAATAATTCATTTTTCAAGAAAAACCGTCCTCTGCCCTCTTAACGATATTGCGTTGTTTCTTTCTTTGTTTAGAGCACACACCCTCCCCCCTCCCATCCTTGTAAAAAAAAATGGACTTCTGAATCAAAAATTCTTCTAAATAAGCCCCTTTTCGAGGAAAAAAAACTTTTTTGAGCCCCTCAAACGATGTTTGTCCCTTTTTATGGAGCTCTCTAAAATTGGCAAAAAAAAAAATTTAATGAAGTCTCTAAAACTTTTTGAAAATTTTCCATTTTCGGTCAGAACCTTTCTGAATAGGCAGGGTAGTTCTTTTTTTTTAATAAAAAAAATTTATTCGGTCTCTCAGAAATGTCAGCCCTATTATGTAGAGCCCCCCTCTCCCCTCCCAATTGAGAAAAATTGAAATGATGAAATTTTCAATCTTTATGACATGAATTCTTCTGCAACATGACCCAGAATATCCAATTATTTTCAGGAATTTCGGGAAGTCGGGTACCAATTTCCCGTTCTCCATCATGGAAGGGGGGGCAGTATCAAATCCGAAACTTTTCTGATGAAAATAGTCCAAATCCTAGGATTCGAAATTTCGATTTTTTTTTTATTTTCCTTATTTTTTGAGAGGACTTTGGTTTAACACTTCTTCATGATTTACAAAGCTTCTCCATAAAATTGGAATAAAATTGGTTAAGGGGGAAGGGTTTCTGATTTCGAAAAATTTTCATTTTGAAGTTAGAGTGAAAACTCTAGGTTTTCTTTCAACAACTTCATTCTGGGTATCTGCCTCTCATCTTTCGTCGAATCAGTTTCAAAATTTTCAAAATTTTTCATCCGCATCATCGCGTCTACATAATCACACCATTCATAATTTTACGTCGAATAAACATTAAAAACACTTCAGCCTCTTCTTTCCTGTTTTCCTATCATCTTATTATATCCAATCAACATTGGCCAAGTGCTTACTGCTTACGCATATTACGAGTACGTTTGCACTTGACGTTATAATATTCGGAAAACACATCAGACCGAACAACAATAATATTACCGCCTCGAAAGATGACAATAAGTATAGAAAAATAAAGCGTGAAAATAACAACACTGTAAACAAATCGTTGAATACTGATCTACGAGTGTGTGTTGGTGAAGTAAGATTAATCATCTTTGCTCTCCCTCTTCGTCTGCTGTGACGAGTTTTCTGTCTCGCTGTTCAGTTCCTGGCTTCTTTATTTTTGCGCATGTTTAAAATTTTTTCACTCTTGTACTCCGCCTTTAAATATTTGTACTATCAAGTTTATAATTAATTTGAGAGAGATGGAGAACAAGATGAAACGAAGACTTGCCAGAGAACAGAGATGCTGCAGAGAGAGAAGGGTTCTAAAATATGTGTATGTGAAGTCTACAGTATGGAAGAGATGCAATGCAGTGTGACGTAGAAGTATTGCTCTGTAATGCTTTATTACTCTGTGAGGTTCACCGTTGGTATTTTGGGCTGAAAAAGTCTGTGGGATGCTAAAATGTTCAAACATTACTGAATAGTGAATACTGAAACACTGATTTTCAAAATGTTCAGAGCAGTATATCCCTTCTCTCAATTCGTCTCAAGATCCTGAAGCCCGAGGTCAAAAAAAATTTGAAAAATCAAACAATTTACGATCGTACATATATTGGCGCGATTAAATTTGAACTTTTACAGTAAGAGACACCCGAATTTCTTCCCTTTCCATTCCTGATTTCATAAACACCCAGTCCAAAAATGGTCAGGGAGTTTGAAAATAATTGCCTCTCTTCTCTTCAACCCCTTCCACTGTTTCATGTAGGGAGGCTTCATATTTGAAAAATATGTAAAATCAAAAATTTGGGTTGCAAAACCATAAACCTCAAATAAAAATTATTTCTCTGAAAAACCTCGACTTATTTTTTTCGATTCGACCGCTCAGGAACCCCCTCCCCTCCCCCCTCCTTGAAAGTGTCCCTAAACATGGTTCGAATTTTTTAGAAATTGTCAAATAAATGACGTGCCAATGACAAATATTGTTTGTTAGATTTTTGAGTATAGTGGACTAATTCAAATATCGTTTTTTAAAATCGACCCATCTGCCCCTCCCCTCATTACTTCATTAATGCCATTGCGGTAAAAATTTCTGAAAATTGAAAATGGGATGTGATAGGTCATTTGTTAAGTTTTTGAATGTGCTGAGTTCGAGTATCGGCTCATGTTTTCAATTTTATCTCTCTTACCCCCCCCCCCCAATCATTAGTCCATTTAATTGTCGTCAAAATTTGAAATGGGATGTAATATGTCGTTTGCTTGGCTTTTGTGTGTACTGAGTTCGAATATTGGCTCATTTTTTTAATTCGGCCACTCTGACCCCCTCACCCACTCCCAGGGTGCCCTCGAATATTCTCAAAATTTCGAATAATTGAAAATGGAGTGTAATATGTCGTTTGTTTAGTTTTTGTGTGTATTACAAAAGTTCGAATATCGGCTAATTTTGTCTATTAGATCTCTCTGATCCTCTCCCCCCCTTCCACACACCCACCATAGTGCACTTTAAAAGGGTAAACATTTTGAGAAGTTGAAAATGACGTATAACACATTGTTTAATGGGTTTCTGAGTATGTGTGAATTCAAATATTGGCTCATTATTTCAATTCTATCCCCTTAAATCCCCCTCTCATCACTATCAGTGCCCTTGAATATGGTCAACATTTTCAAAAAATTTGAAATTCCATGTTAGGTATATGTCATTTGTTTGGTTTAAGAGTGTGCTGAGTTCGAATTTTGGCTCGTTTTTACGATTTGGCCTCTATAACACCCCTCCTCCTCCTCTTCTTTAGTTTCTCTTAAATGTGGTTCAAACTTCAAAAAATTGAAAATGACGTGTGAGCGTGTGACATATTTTTAGTAGGTTACTTCTGAGTATGCTGAGTTCGAATTTTAGCTCATTTTCCCGATTTGACTCCTCGAACCCACCTCACCCGTGCCAATTTCTGAAAATTGAAAAGTACATGTAACTCAGGCACGTCTTTGAATGCAAGTTGTGCAATTGATTTCTGCTTTTGCAATTTTAATTCAATTTCGCAAAAATTTGTCAACTGAACCTGACAGGACTAAACCTGGAGGTGTTTTTTGGGAGGGGGAGGGGCTAAAAATTGCCGTGAGAAAAAATACTAACTTTGCGGAATTGAGGAGCTTTTAAAGTGAAATAAAAGACGAAATGACGATTTTGTCAATTGATATAGGTAATTCGCATTAAGGCTTATAAATAAAATTATTATTTTCCTTTTTAGATTTATGGAAGTTTCAAAAATGGATTTTTTTGTTTTTAGAAAAGAGATAGAAATTGACCCGAGCAAAATGAGGGCAAAATTGCTTAAAAATTCGTAATTTCGAGAGATGAAAAAAACATAACTTGTTTTTTTAAAAATTTGTTCACTTAGCTCAAAATTTTAGAATTTGAATGATGGATTTTTAAAAATTTTAATTTTGAAAATGAAAAACAAACATGCCCGAGTGAAGTGAAAAGCAAAAACTAGTTTCGAGAAAAGTAAAAAAATATTTTTCTAGGTGAAAAGTGTGTTTTTTTTTGGTTTAGACATTTCTCTAAATTTGAATAATTCCTAATAGATTTTTATAAAAGCTTGAAAGTTTGATCTCAACTTGAAAAAAAAGCACACAGAGGCTCGAGCGAAACGAGGGCAAAAAATTTCAAAAATTCGTATTTTGAGAAGTGAAAAAGGAATGTTTTTTGTTATGAGTTTATTTTTTTGACAACATAATTTTTAGAATTTGAATGTACCCAATTGATTAAAAATTTCCAATTTGAAATCAGGGTGACTAACCGGTCATGAAAGTCATAAAAACCATGAAAAAGTCATGAATTTTGGTAAGTGGTCATAAAAGTCATGAAAAGTCATAAAAAAATCATGAATTTTGCTCAAAATACACTTGAAAATTTTTTAAAAATTCCATAAAATGAAAAAAAAATCAAAAATTTCCAGAAATCAGAAAAATGAAAAAACTGAAATACCTACTTGCCTACAAATATAAAAAAAAAATCCTTGCAGGTTCAAGTTATTTGATTTTTTGGGAGGGGGAGGAGTATTTTCATGCGATAAAAATGTGAAAAATAGGTCATGAAAAAAAATCATGTAAAAGTCATGATTTTTCGTCTGGAAGTTTTTTTTAGACACCTTGGAAATGAAAGCAATTGTAAACTGGCCCAAAAACGAAGCGAGGGCAAAAGCTTGCGAAAATTTGTGTTCAGAGAAAGTGAAAATAGCATATTTTTTTGGTTCAAACATGGCCTCCGGGCCCCTGGATGGCAATCGCCAGGTAACATCTTAGGCCAGTCCGCTCCTGGGGTGAGCATTTTTTTTAAAAAAGTGATTGTGAGATTTGATTCTGAAATTTTAAATTATCATGAAAAGTTGAGCTTTACCCATAAAAGTTCCATTTCGTGTTGTTAAATTAAAATTTTTGATTTTGTATCTTCGCTTTCAAACTCATTTTGGTAATTTGAGTGAAATCAAAAGACGCGATTTTATTTTTTATTCGATTTTGTGTGAAACTGTATAGATAGGTTTTTTGGAAGTTTAGCTGTCCTCGTTGAAAAAAGCGCATTCCGTGCAATTCTGTGCTCAAAAATTATGTTCTATCTTCATGTCTTTTTTTGACCAAAAATAATCTTGACCAAGCTCAACTTCTACAACAGTATCATACTATTGAGGAAGTACACGCACTGATACACGAAGAGGAAGCAGGGTAACGGTCTCTATTTAGTCGCGGGCGGATGTGAGATAAAGCTATCTCATCGCAGCGTGGCCATAGCCGAGCAATTACAAAGATATGTACGTACATACAAGTGCGTAATAAAATCAGGTGCTAAAATCAATCAAAGCATAGTGATGCTGAAAGGGAGATGAAAAGAGCACGGTCGGCTAGCAGGCGGAGAGGAGAGGTACGAGGGTACAAGTACCATATCGAACACTCTCGGGCTTATTTATGCAGAAAGCTCACACTCACAGCTCGGACGACTATAGGTTATTTTATCAGTGAGATCTTGTCGTGGTTCGAGTTATTGTATATTGTGTGTAATAAGTGTACGTTGTATGTAGTATAGTGAAAAAGAGAGAAAAAACTTGATAAGAACACCAGTTTGATTTTCAAGGTTATTTACGTAGGTATAGGTACAACCAAACTGTACAATATTATACGATTGGTAACAATTGCTCACTTGGACGTGCAGGTATAGGTATCGGTTCGACGACGACGACGATATCTTACGTACTCGTACAGAGGTAGTTGCTCGTAAAACGACATACGCCGAACCGTGAAATAGAATTTTTTTTGTTTCAAAAGTCGAAGTTGATAATACACATAATAAGTTCAGTGTTCAGTACACGTCGAGCTATTAAATCGTTCGCTCGAGCGGCGCGATTCCGATTCGCGACTACGACTCCGTCGTGTGATTAATCGCGATCTATACGTTGTTGGCCGGAGGCTGGTCTATGTGCATGTGCCGGGTTCCCTTTTCGTCACCGTTATGTTCTGTAATCTATGTATTATTTTATCTATTCGCATGTTGTTCTAATGGTCGACGTCGTCGTTGTGTTTAATTTTGCGTAGATTTGCGGTAATAAGCCGGCCGCCCAAGATACGAGTACTACTACTACTATTTGGACGTCGCGAAAAGGTTACTGCTACGTTGTGACGGCGGAGATCAGTTGACCGTGATCGTATACTTCTAAACCTATAAGCGTCTAGTAATCCCTCTCGTCCACCTTTACCTTCGCCTAGTCTTCAAGTCTCGTTGTGGTCTCCCGGCTTTCAGTATGGATAAGAATCGCGAAAGTTGCGCGCCCTCGGACAACGTTGTCGCAGCCACCGCCAAGAAGTCGTCGTTGGCCAGCATTTGCAAGTTGGACACATTCACGCAGTTCAATCCGTTCCCGTCGTCTAGGAATAAATCTAAATCAAAATCAGTCTCCAGCTGTGATATCAGAATGGGTAATCCGAACCCCGAAGACGTTACGTTGACCACCGGAGCCATCAAAAGGAAGAAAAAATCTTTCGAAATTTTTCGTAAGTTGAATTTTTTTTTCATTTCACCTCGTAGCCTGTACTGTACTCGAACCTTCTCGTTAATCAGATATTTTTAACCAATGATGGAACTATTTTTTTTTTACCCACCTACAACATCGCGTCGATGTTAATTAACGACGAAAATTACGTCTTTAATTTGAACGAATCGTATGTTTTTCTATACATGTGTTTTTTCCTCATTCATTTCGTACGTACGTGTTTTGGGTTAGGTTTACGAAAATTACCTATACCTACTACAAGTACTACTGATGTACCTATTACATACCAGAATTAAATATCTATCTACTTACGCATGTGCTAACCTCATCATAGGTGTAGATATCGTTTCTACACATGGTTCATAGTCCTTGAGATTGCATATAGTTTACATTCGTATGGTATAGCGTTAACCTACTACTATAAAAAGAGAAAAATATCGTATCAAATTATCATGTTACGAAAAAATTTTGATTCTTCTCTTATTGTTGGTAGGTATAGATAAAAGAGAGAGAGAAAAAAATACCACGTTTGTTTAAAAGTCAATTAACTATATCTCGAACCTGAACCGGATTATTAATTTTTTTTTTTTTTGAGATTATAAAATCAAGTCTGTATAACGAATGATTGTTTTACGTTTAAGTATGTACGTACTTGTATGTACGTGAGAAAAATCAACGGTGTTTTTTGTTCGCGAGCGAGTTTTGTTGTTTTTTTTTTTTTTTGCTTGGTCAGAGATTTTATAAATCGTACGATTTGCTGTCGAAATTTTTACTTATGTGAATTTTAAACCGAGTTGTTGATAAAGTGAAATTTTTGTTCTGGTCAAGGGGAGAGGAGGTGGTTTAAATTCGGAACAGAAATATGCGTATGGACGAATTTTTTAGGTGGGTTGTTGAAATATGTACAAGTCGGTGGAAAATTTACTCGTCAGGTGGTTTTTAGTCGATTTTACGAGTTCTGAAAGTTAGCGAGGAATTTGAATAAAAATGAGAGTTTTTGAGACAAATTGAAAATTGATATCAAAATTGATGCTTTTTGAGAAAAATGTTTAAAACTTTTCCAATTTTTCAAAAAATCTTAGAATTAAAAAAAAAAATTTAGATGATCTAGTCTAAAAATGGCTTAATATTTGTTTTTACTCTGCGAGGTCACTTTTGTGATTTTTCAAGTTGATAATCAAAAATATGCATGTGGACGAATTTTTTTGTTGGGTTTTGAAAATAGTGAGTGGACAATTTACTCGTTTGTAGTGTTTAGTCGATTTTATAAGTTCTGAAAGATTGTGTGAAATTTGAATAAAAATGAGAGTTTTTGAGACAAATTTAAAATTGATTTCAAAATTGACATGCTTTTTGAGAAAAATATTTAAAATTTTTCCAATCTTTCAAAAAATCTCAGAATTTTCAAAAAAAAAAAATATTTTTTAGATGATCTAGTCTAAAAATGGCTTAATATTTGTGTTTTTACTCTGCGAGGTCATTTTTATGATTTTTCATGTTGATAATTTTTTTTTGAGGCTGTGAACTGTGCTGCACCTTTTGCTGTGTACGTTTTCAAATTGATCAATTTTTCCTAAATTTTTAGAAAATCTCGAAAATTTCAAAAAGAAAATTTTTTGAGATGAGCTAGCCTGAAAGTGGCTCAATATTCGTGTTTTTTTTACTCTGCAAGATCATTTTTGAGATTTTTTATGTTAATCATTAATCATTATTTTTGATACTGTGAACTGTGCTGCATCTTTTACTAGATTCGTTTTCAAATTGAACATTTTTTCCTAAATTTTCTGAAAATCCCAAAATTGAAAAAAAAAATTTTTTAGATGATCTGGTCTAAAAATTGGCTTAATATTCGGCGTTTTACTCTGCGAGGTCATTTTTGTGGTTTTTTATGTTGATCATTATTTTTGTGACTCACACCTTTTTCTGTATTTTTTTTTCAAATTGATCATTTTTTCATAAATTTTCAGTAAATCTCAAAATGTTTAAAAAGAAAACTTTTTGAGATGATCTGGGCTGAAAATAGCTTGATATTTGTGTTTTTGTTACTTTGCAAGATCATTTTTGAGATTTTTCACGTTGATCATTATTTTTGAGACTTTGAGCTGTTGTACTGCACCTTTTGTCTGAATCGTTTTCAAATTGATCATTTTTTCCTAAATTTCAAATAGAAATTTTTGTTGTGATGAGTTGTTTTGAAAATTGCTCAATATTCGTGTTTCTGATGCTCTACAAGATCATTTTTGAGATTTTTCATGTTGATCATTATTTTTGAGATTGTGAAATGTACTGCACCTTTTGCTGGATTCGTTTTCAAATTGATCATTTTTTCCTTAAATTTTCTGAAAATCTCTAAATTTTTAAATAGATAATTTTTTGAGATAATCTGGTCTGAATATGGCTCAATATTCGTATTTGTACTCGTTGAGGTCATTTTTAAAGTTTTTCATATTGATCTTTTTTTTTCCTAAATTGTCAAAAAATCTCAGAGTTTTCAAAAGAAAAAAAAAATGAGGTGATCTGATCTAAAAATGGGTGAATATGTTTTACTTTTTCACACTGTGGGATGATTTTTGAATTTTTATAAAAAATGTTTGGAAATTATTTCTGAGACTTTGAGCTGTGCTGCACCTCTTACTTGATTCGTTTTCAAATTTATCATTTTTTCCTAAATTGTCAAAAAAATCTCATACCTCAATATTTTGCGTTTTCTCTGTGAGATGATTTGTGAGATTTTTTAAATGTTGGTCTAGCAAGATAAGCAGCTGATTCGATTTGAACGAGATCAAGCTAAATTAAAAGTACACGTCGTAAAACCCCGTAGCCAAATTTTAAATTTCAGAGTTCATTTTTAGATTTTTGGTGAATTTTTGAAAATTTGAAGAATTTAGAAATGTATGTATTATTAAGGTAAAGTACATATTATTACCATTTTTTTATTCAAATTTTTCCCCCTTCACATAGTGAAATTATTATTACTTCATTTCAACGCTCCAACTCGAAAACAGCCATAAATTTAGACCATTCTGGAACCTCCAGTGAAATTTCTCAGTACCAACGAGTGATACTTTTCTAATTTTTAATGAGTTTTTTTTATAATTATTTTTTTTAATGCAAAAATATCAAATATTTGGATTCTAAATTGTGTTACAATTTCATGTCGACACTTCTCAGTAGTTCTACTACATATAAAGATTTTGAGATTCCTGGTTTCAAAATTTTTAATTTTTGAGGTAGCTGTGTTTGGATTTTGAAAAATCATGAATGATTTCGTAATTTTGTTCATCTAAAAAATAGCACTCAAGTACATATTAATTTCGAAAAAAAAATTCAAAATTTTGAATTCTTTCTTGAACGCTTAAATTTTTACCCTTTGTGTGCGTTATTTTCGTCATGAGATCTACAATTTTGAGTGTCCGAGTCTGAATTTTAAGATCACCGATTCAAAATTTTTCAATTTTTTGGGGTTTACTCCTAGTTTATTCGTTTTTTTTTTAAAAAAATGGAGCAGATTATTTGCTCTAGAGGATCAATTTTTTCTGGATTTTATTTAGAAACTGCCTGGGAGAAGGGCTCAGATCCATCGCAGGGATCTCAACTTGAAAAATGAGGTGCTGAAACAGAGATGGAAAAAAAATGGAAAATGGACGGTTGTTTTCTGAATCACAGTACTTTTTTTTGTCTCATACAGAAGAGAAATAAGCTCCAAAAACCGAATTTTGAAATTTTTGAACTCTCTCGCCCAATCTTTTATCAGTCATTATCTGCGAAATATACAACACGAGTCACCTTCTCGCCACCGTTTGAAAATTCCAAATTCCAGCCACGTGAGAAATTACGTAGTGCGAACATTCGCGATTTTATAAGTGATAAAATACATATATCCACTTATCGAGCGTTATCTCGTATTCGTCATCTCCGCCGATCACGTGTTTTTATCGCGTCTGTCGCGGTCTCAATAATTTATGCATCATGATTCATTGCCAACTGATTAGATACCTATAACAATATAATCACTAATCAGCGTATGAAATATGTAGTATCTACTGATACAATTTTTTTGTCATTGTGTATTCGTCATACTCATAAAAAAGAGCGTATTATCGCTGAATAATACGTAATGCACACGTCTGTCTTGCGTACTCCAACCCACCTCTCCCCCCTTTGGAAGACCGGAAATTCACCTACACTTCTGCGATAGCATAACTTACATATGTGACGTACAATCGTGCCAGCGCCATGCTGCCCTGAATGAACAATAAAAACGTGCGAGGAAACAGGAAAGAAATAAGGATTATGCGGAGGGAGAGATGATAATAGATTCATTTTGAATCTCAAAGCATAATTTTCGATGTGCTGCCCTTGAATGTGATTTTTTTGAAAAAGATTTTGCAATAATTTTCCAGTTGTGTGGGACTTCTTTTCTCCTGCTGGAAAAAATGAATTTTTTCAAGTTTTAGAGGTATGTACTAATTTTCTCCTTCTCCTCCCGTCCCCCTCCTCATCCTCCTTTTTTGGCGTCTCTTCTCGACTCCGTCTGAATTTTCAGTACGGACTCTTCAAAGGCAGGTATCCCCAATTGGCTGAAAAATTTTTGGGCAGAAAAATCGAAATTGTAAAATTTTATCAATAGGCCAAATTTTAGGTGCTGAGTATCATTTTGAGTCTTCTTTTTAACAATTTTTTTAGGAAACTGGGTTATAAAAGTATTCAAAATTAGCATAAATCGATTTAGGAGGTCGAAAATAGGGTCTAGACAAAATTTCCATTTTTTTAGCTTAACAGTCTTTTGCAAATGACAAATTTTTCATTTTTTTCAAGTTGATAATTCAGTGAAAAAAAATTTTGGATTTAGAACAGATTTTGATTTGTGCCTAAATTGATCAAAAGTGCAGATGATAAATTTTTCATTTCGGCTCTGAGAACGGTGATTTCCACTTGCGCTTTTCCTTCAATTTATTTTGACCAGTTGCGCTTTCCCAAGCCTGCTTCTTTAAATACCACTTGCGCTTCTTAAAAACGAATTTCAGGGGTTCTCAAAGTTTGGAAATTTTGATAGTACGAGTATGTTTGTGCAAAGTCGTTCTTTCATGGCGTTGATATTGGATTACTGTGCGGAAGGTATGCAGATCAATTGAGACCTCCTGCAGAAAATTTTTTCAATTTTTTTTTTGATTTCTATTTTTTCCGAGTTGATTTTTTGCAAAAAATATAATTTGATTTGTGTTTTTTTTTTGTTTTTGAAAATTAATAATGAATTTTTATGCAAAATTTACGAAACCATAGCGGTCTCCCCTTGGTGAGTCCAGACGGAGGATTACCATTACCGTGTATGTAGACAGTACCTACGAGAGCATATTTTAAAAAAATGCTCCCTTTGGTGAGTTCAGATGGAGGATTAGCATTACCGGGTACGATCACAAAATCTAACTACCTTGTTTTTTTTTTTCTAAACCACCTTGAAATATCACTAAATGATTACACAAATTAAAATTTTGGTGGTTCCCTCAATTTTGAGGAAAATACTCAGGTAGTTAGATACTGTGATGCTAACCATTGGTACGCGTCACAATATCTAACTACCTTACTTTTTTTGCTTTAACGCCACTGTGTGTGTGTAGGGATGGTGCAGATGCAAGGCAATGGCCCCGGCGCGCCCGCAGCCCCCCCGCGACCGGCGCCCCACGAAATTCCCCCGAGCGAAGCGAGGGGGAATTTCGGGGGGCGTCGGTCGCGGGGGGGCTGCGGGCGCGCGCCGCGCAAGCGCGGCGCATCTCTTCTACCCGTTCAGTCACATTGTCTCAAATTCCTGAATTTTTTTTGGTCATGAATACTTGAACAGAGTTCATATGGGTCTGTTTAGATGTAAGGAGATAGGGCACGGGAAGGCTGGGGGCGCGCGCCGCGCAAGCGCGGTGCACCTCTTTAAGGTCGCTTTTCTCAAATTTTAACCTCATTATTCGAAATTTCGGATATTTTTGGTTATGAACAAAGTTCATATGTGTCAGTCCTCTCCGTGTGGATGTAAAGAGATGGTCTCAGCGCCTCCGCCAGCCTCCTCGTGACCGATACCCCTCGAAATTCTCACGAGCAAACGTGAACTTGACATCAATTCATAGTTTTACTCAGTATTTCTTCAAAAAAAAATGAATAAAAGTATAATTTATCACGTAATGCTGAAATACAGCGTAATTAGATTCATTTTTCCAGTACATATATTGAATATTCACGTATGAATCAAGGTAGTTAGATATTATGATAGATACCCATGGTGCATAGAACAGTATGTATAACTACCTCAATTTTTTCTTTGATTGATCACAGGTAACAGCTATTCACATTATATTCGTCTCTGTTCCTCATTTTCTACTAGTTTACATCAAAAAACACGTAAGAAATGCAATAAATTGCTTCAAATCTAGTGTTGACACTCTGCTCGAATATTCCCCAAAATTATAATAGGTATGTAAAAAGCCTCGACTCGTTGTTTCGGCATTCGTAACATCACGAGAATGTTCCTCGTCATTAAGGAGAATTACCGTACACATCCTCCCACGATTTAAAGTAAAAAAAGTAAGGTAGTTAGATATTGTGACGCGTACCAATGGTTAGCATCACAGTATCTAACTACCTCAGTATTTTCCTCAAAATTGAGGGGACCGCAAAAATTCTGTTCCCTCACCACATTTCTGGCAATTTTACATTTTCAAAAAAAAAATTGCAAAAATTGCGGGTAGTTAGAGACGGTACCTACGAGAGTATAATAAGAAAAAATGCTCCCCTTGGTGAGATCAGACGGATTAGGTATGTTAGGTATGTAATAAAAATAATTCGTTCGTTCGTTCATCAGTTTGTATCTTTCAATTCTTTCAATTTTGGGAACACATTCGGAATTTAAACAACCGAAAAGCGCAAGTGGGTAAAAATTATTGCTTCTACTGAAAAGCGCAACTGACCAAAAAAAAATCGAAAAAATAGGGGGAAAAGCGCAACTGGTATAGAGCCTCTGAGAAATAAATAAAAATCTTCTGAAGGCTCCAGAATGATTCCAAATCAATATCAAAGTGGTTCTCAAGGTCCATAATAGAGCAAGTATAAATCTTAGGCTCCCTTCCTTAGTCTGATTTTTTTTTTTTGTAAAAATGGGTTAGTTTTGAATTTGATTGGTCTTGCTTTTGTGCACCAAAACATCAAGAAATTTTGTGATGGTTGCTAAAAAAAAGTAATAATTTTTACCGTGATTGCTGAAAAAAAATTCAGCTTTTTGCCAGAATTTTCCATCAAGTGCAGTTTTTTGCTGAAATTGCCCAAAAAACACTTATTTTTGTATTTGTTAAAAAGTTTTGGTCATTTCTAAAAAGTTTAATTTTTACCAAAAAATTTTTTTAAAAAATTGCCAGAAAAAGCTCATTTTGCCAGAATTGGAAAATAAGTCCTATTTATTTTTCAAAAGATGCTGGCCTTTTTAAGAGTTCTGTACTTAAGCCTAAATTGCAAGTAAATCGTAATTTTTCCTTTCTTTGAATCGAAGTTTGAAGTTTTCCTTTTACTCTGTGTATTTTTCTTTCTGAGAATTACAAATTTTTTCTAGTTCTCTTTGAAAATAGAAAAAATTTTGATACAAAAAAAACCTCTCTTATAAATAAATTTAAAATTGAATATTTGAAAAAATATCCTGTTAAAAGCCCAGCTTTTTGCCTCATATTCTTCTACTTTTTGGAAACCTTCCAAAGTAGGTAAAAATTGGTATCTGTAAATCAAGTTTTTGAGATGATTTTAATTTTGGCTCATTTTGGAACTGCATCCAGGAGAAGGTAAATTTATGCATGCTTCCAAGTGAAAGTATCCCAACCGGTGCAAAGATTTTTGAATCGTAATAAGGAGAGTCAAAAAAGGACCCCAGAATACACCACGAATAAAAATTTTGAGTGTTGAAATTCAGTTTTTGATTTTTGGCAAATTTTTCAAAAATTCAAATTTGGTTCATTTCTCATGAAAAAAAAACAAAATTAGGCCAAATTGTCATGAAAGGCTGAAATTTGATTTGCTCTCTATTTTCGACCTTCCAATAAGTCGATTCATTAAAGTCAAATCTCATTTTCACCCCATTACAGTTTTTTTTTCCCGAAAACTGGAGAATTTAGAAATCTACTCGAGGCTTCAAAACGGTTGGAGACCATCACTAATCGACCCGGAAGGTCGAAAATAACGTGCAAACCAAATTTTAGCATTCTATGTCAATTTGATCAAATTTTAATTTTTTTCGTGAGAAAATAATTTTCATAAATTTTCCAAAAATCTAAAACTGAATTTCAGCTCTTGAAATTTTGGCTGATGGTATATTTTTGAATATTTTTAGATTCCCTTTCATCTGGTTCAAAAAATTTCCCTTGTTCGAAATTATGTTCCATCTGATTCGCCAAAAATTTTCACAGTTGGAAAAATCAGCAAAAAAGGTAAGTCACAATCGTTCAGAAAAGTTCTCGACAAATTCACTCTAAATGAAACATTTCTGCTGTGGAAAAAAACGATGGGTTTTTTCTTCGTCTTTGTGGTTGGAGAAAACATCTCCATGTTCTCTCCGTCAAAATCCTGAAAAAAATCCCCCACCTGTAATTTTCCATCGCCCCGTTCCATGTTGGTAAAATTCCATCATTGTCTGGTCAGTCTGGTCATTGTCTGATAATCTCGTCTTATCTCGACTTATTTACATCGTTACCGAGTCTAATGAATCATCATCGAAGTGGTCAAAGTACTGGTACTTCCACCTGAACACCTATTTGTTCATTCGAATGTATCCCCGTAGGCATTGTCGAACGATCCAAGGTACTTGCTGGTCAATGGTCATTGCAAAATGACGTGTGCTCTCGTATATTATCGATTTGTTCATACTCGTATTTTTCATCGTATGGTGGAAAGTTTTCCACTTTACGAAATGTTCAAAGAGGGTTGAGAGTCCGATCTGGACACTGATTGTGATCAGATCGAGTGACTCGATATCCTTGTCCTCTTATTATCGTTCGACGTCGATATTTCAACCCTGCGATATCAGATATGCGATGTGAGAAAAAGCCTACGAGTACCTTATCGTTAGACTTGGATAGGCAACATGTGTAAGTTTTTTTTTTCGAAGGACGACCACGATCCACGATGCATGAATGGTTCTGGAGTGTCGTCGGGGCCGAGAGGGCACCGGATGAATGATGAATTGGCGGCGACACAGACACCGATAATCGCACACGCCGACGATTGATGTGGAAAATATGCATTTCGCAGCCTACGACGACGATTTTACCTTAGACTTAGAGTATTGGTTAGATGACCGCATCACCGCATCGCATCAGCTTTTTATTACGTAAGATATACGTGATTAAATTGTTATATTATTATTAGACCTACAGTGGAACCATATGTACGTAGTCGTACTTATGATTGTACATTCGTTCGAAGCTCATTACATATTTTCCATAATGACCGATTGCAATTGCCACCGCTGCCGTTGCGGCTTTCTTCGGAAGAGTGAAACTGAAACAAAAAAAATAACGACGATAATGATGATAATAATACGTACGACATCGAACTGGTGCGACTGCGGCTGCGGCTCACTCTCTGCTGTTGTTTTAATTGAATATAGAATGAAATTACCAGAAGGTCAACGAGTTCGAACCAAGTCTGCTGACCTGCGAAATGTACATTTGTACCTCCGTTCATTATACATACGTACTTGCCATCGAGAGTTGGTCAATTGAGGTAACAGATTTATTGAACTTCCGATCATTGCCGACGACCATAAGACGTCGCAGTTGACTGACGAGATGAGATTCCTTTCTCTCTCCGTCTCTTTTTCTGGTTTACTGCGCGGTCAATTGAGTCGAACGTATCACCAGACCAAGTATTCACTCTCCTACGAGTATACGACTACGAACCCCCATTGATTAGCATCGTAATCGCTGAAAATGAGAGTAATTAATTGGACGAAGGCGTATGACGCGCCACTATCGTCAAATTCGGTCTTCTAACGGATTAAATTAGAGGTGAACTGTACTACAGCATCCTCCTATTCTCCTTGCCCTGGTACCCTAGTATACGCCTCTGTATGTTTTTTGACGTGTATGATTTTGTCATTGAGTGTCGGATGATGATGATGATGATGATGATGATGGGAATTCAATGTGTGGAGTTGAGTTGTTTTATTCTAGCCTGGAGGAATTACGTGAAATTAGGATTGGATGGGAGATGGAAATAATGAAGCGACGAATTATCAAATTTTGAGAAGAAATGAGACAGGCGAAGGTAAACTGAGAAGATAAAATTAGAAAGGAAGATAAGAACGACTATGTAAGAGAAAAAGTATACTTTCGAAGTATGTGTTTTGGGGGGGGGGGTCAGGTGACAAATTTCACACTTTGAGAATAATTTCTCAATTCATGGTTTCAATCTTATCTCAACAATTATGAAAAATTTATAAAAATTATCACTCTTATCAATTTTTTTTCGATTTGAAAGAATTGTGAAGTCCAGCTAGATGATTTTTGGAATGATTGAGAGAAAAAACACTCGAAGAAAGCTTTCGTTGATTTATACTTCAAATTGAACGCTTTTCTTTCAATTTGGAAAACTCATTATAGGTTACCTAAAATATGAAAATGTCACCCCCCCCCCAATTTGAGAACTTGAAAAAATTCCTAGAATTTGAATTTTTCTACGAATTTCTCTATCAGTCTTCTGTAAAAAAAATTCCCAAATTCTATAAATTTTTGAGAAAAGAGTCATTACGGCCATTCGAAGGCACACTTATCTTCCACATAGATATGTATGTGTTTAAGGAAATGGCCGAAAAAAAACATTCCACATGACGGTCGCTGATGAGCCATTATATTATGCTCTTTCAGCACTACCCCGTGAGAAGACATTTTGCTGAAAATTTTTAAAAAATTCTGGATAAATCGATGAAACATTATTTGCGAAAATCACTAAAAAGTGAGTAGAATTCCTTGACAATTGAGTACATAGTTGAAACATTTCTGAAAATCTGTTAAAATCGCTGAAAAAGTTGAGATTGTGAATATATTTTTTGAAACGTTTTTGGAATGTCTATGATAATCACTGAAAAAATTGTAGGTACAGATTGTTGAAAAACAATTGAAAATTTTTACTGAAAAATTGAGACTTTAATTTGCAAAATCAGTGAAAATCGCTGAAACATTTTGCAAGCGACCAGATAAAATAATTATATTGAACGTTTGTAAAAATTGTTGGAAAAAATAATAATTACTGGAATATTTGTGAAGTTTGTTGCAAAATTGTTAAAACATTTGCAAAAAAAAAAAGCTTTTTTTTTTTTTTTGGGTGTTTGTAATTACTTGATTATTACACCCGTCGTATGAGATTTAAATCGAGTTGGTAAGGTCAAGTTTTTTAATTAGGTCTAAGAATTTTTTAATTTCGGAAGGGTCGTATGGTATGAATAGGGATCTTTCATCTATTTGTAGGGACAGTCTGTGCTGATGTAAGGAGGGACATTGAAATAGTAAGTGTTGGACAGATATAAGTTCTGAGAGGCAGAATTGACAATATGTGGGTTTTGGGGCCTTTTCATAGAGGTGATTATGTGTGATTTTTGTGTGGCCAATTCTCAGTCTGGTTATAATGATTTCTTCAAAAAACTTTGAATTTCCAAAAATCACTGAAATTTTAGCAGGAATTGTTGAAAAGTCACAAAATCTTGAAAAATTTCTGGAAAATTTGTAGGGATTGTTGAAAAATTGTTCAAACATTTACAAAAAAAAAATCATCATGAAAATCACTGAAAAATTTTATGAAATTGTTAAAATTTTATGAAATTGTTGAAAAATTTCTGTAAAAAAAGAGTAAAAATCGCTAAAAAAAAATTTGTGGGAAATGGTTGAAAAATTACTGAAACAGCAATTTGCAAGAATCAGAAATTGTTGAATAATTCCTGGAAATCATCGAAGTACAATTATTTGTGAAGATACTGAAACATTTGGAAATAATTAGTAAAAATCACTTAAATGTTTTGAGATTGTTGTTGAATTCCTGAAACATTCACTAAAACATTTAATTTGCAAAAATCTGCGAATTCATGAAAAATTTGTGAAAGTGTTGAAAAATTACTGACACTTCTAATCTTTGAAAATCATTAAAAATTAAAAAAGTAGAGATTAGAAAATCTGTGAAAAACACTGAAACATCTGAGATAATTCACTGGAAATTTGTGAAGATTTCTGAAAAATTACTGAAACATTTTCAAAAATTTGTAAATCGATAAAAAAAACTTGTGGAAATCGATGAAAAATTACTTCAATATTATCAGTGAAAATCACTGAAATATTTGCGAGATTGTTGAAAAATTACTGAAACATTTTCAAAAATCTGAGAAAATCACTGAAAAATTTGCAGAGCTTCGTTGAATGATTATTAAAATTTTAATTTGCTAAATAACGTGAAAATCGTTGAAAAATTTGTATAAAAAAAATTACATTGTAGAAATTATTGAAAAATTAAGGTACTGAAACGTTGCGGTTGGTGAAAATTGATGAAAAATCATTTGATCATTCAAAAAGTCAGTGAAATATAATTACCTACTTGAAACATTAATTTGTAAAAATTCAAAAAAAATTGAATAGAAAACAGTGATATTGATTTTGGTATTCGCTCCTACTCTCAATTTTTTTTCTTCTCTAGAATTTTCGCTAAATTTCGGTGAATTTTCTGGCGTAAAAGTAATTTTAACGAAGTTCTTATCTGTTTGAACAACTTCTAAGACATGTTGAACCATTTTGATGATATCCAGAGCCGTAGAGAGCCAGCGAGGGCCTGGGGCAAAAAATTGAGGGCCCCATGAAAAATGCCCCCCCCCCCCCCCCTCCATCAATCCAGTAGGTCTAAAAAAAAAAGTTTTTATATTTTTGTATAAAATGATTACAAGTAATGTGATTTTGATTTTGAAGAGTGTTTCGAAACTCAAGAAAATGAAGAGAAACTAAAAATATTGCCCGAGCGAAACGAGGGCGAAAATTTTTTGGGAAATTACATACGTCTGAAAAATAGTGGTTCTCAGCAATTTTAGACACAATTTACAAATTTCAGAGTTGTCAGTTCATTACTGATTATCTGAAATTGCCAATTGCCAACTTATTAAGCTTTCGCAAAAAATGAGGGCCTTCTGGAAAACGAGGGCCCGGGGCAAATTGCCCTATTTGCCCTCTCTCTCTACGGCCCTGATGATATCGACATTGTTTTTATGCCATTTTTCAACCATTTTTTAAAGATTTTTAAACGAGTTATTATTTTGTTATTTTTACAAATTTAATTGCATCTTGAACAAATTTGGTAGCCTTTTAAATAATTTTACCTATATTTCGACGATGTTTATTCAATTTTATGTCATTTTTATGGAATTTTAATTGATGTTGACACTTCCCTTTCCGCCGATTGAAATCAGTTGAACTTGGCATATAAAATTTGATAATTCTAAGATCTCTCATCTCTACACTCCCAACAATCCTTCGTACTATTTTCTCATCGATGAGAAAATTTTAATTATTATTTATCTTAGCATTTGAAAACCTTGAGACTCGAACAGACGCATTTTAATTTCCTACTTTGCAACATAAAATGCATCTGGTAGCACGCACCAGACCCTCTCCCGACTCCCTCGACCCGTTCGCAATTACCGTACCAAATTATACGGTAATTTCCCCGGTGAGAAATCCATCATTCGTTGTGTTTACGATTAGAAAAATCTGTGTCACGGATAACCACACAAATACGCGTGATACGCGACGACCGACGTACTCGTGCTATACGATCCGGACGACTATACGACTCGATACGTTCTTAATTTTCTTATAATATTCGTAAAACTGTACGTTAACGTATTCGTCAGCATAAAATTTTGAACGAAGCACGAGCTACATAAGAATGCCTCACGAAGAGTGAGAAAGAAGAGAGGCGATCTTGGCACTTGGCTGCGGTGGCACGCGTGGTCAGGTAATTGCTGCCCAAGAACGCGAAGCTACCACGCTACGTCGCCGAAAGTACACCAAAGTTACGCAATCACGTAGTAGTCGGTGCGAGATGGAGATAATTCTTTTTGTCGGTCACCGCCGCCGCCTCTATCATCGTAGATTGTGTATTATTTAAACGATTAAATTAACGGGTATAAAGATAAAGCTTGACGGTAACGGTTGTTAATTTTTTCCCCTCCAATCTCTCTCTCTCTCTCTCTCGGCTGTGTCTAGTCTGTGTGTAAAGTGCGTAATTGTAATTGTATTCGCATTAGTGGTTTAGCTAATTAGTATTGACCTATGGAAATGATGGATGGAGAGAGAAGGTGATGAGAGGCTGATTGAAGAATGGAGCTGTGATCATATTTTGATTTAATCTTAAATCAAAATAATTATTGTGGTATTCTGAATGCTAATTATTTTCAGTGATTCATGTTGGGGGGGGGGGGGGTGAGAGGGGGCTTGGAAATTTATGTGATCAGTTTTTCTAATTTTTAAATATTTTTGCTCAATTTGTGTCCACTTCACTCCTCCCTCATATACGAATAAACATTTTAAACTCATTTTGGTATTTGAAGGGTGCATCACAAGTGAATTCTGAAGAAAACTCTTCAAAAAGTGCAGAAAACTCTTCTCATTCAGTTTTGCTTATTTTTAGCTCATTTTAGAGATGCTAGATGATAAATTGCGCTCAAATATCGAACCTGCTGAAAAAAATTGACTGAAAAATCTGCGAAGCTGGGCCCAAGTGAACAAATTCAGTCGTTCTGTTTAAAATTGGGTATTTAAATTCCAATCATTTTTGAATTGATTTAAACCTTGAAAAGGTATGATTTGAGGTTCATTACTGACGGCCTCATGGAAAAAGAAGGGCAAGAGGACAAGTTTGCTACTTTATCCTGTTCAAAAAAAATTAGTGGGTTCTGACACATTTTTTACTCACCTTACCCCCTCCCCCGAACATATTTTTTTTCAAAAACGACTAATTTTCTCATAATATTTTGAAACAACTAAAAAATCGTAGAGAGAATTTCAATTAACGAACAGTGAAATTCAGAAAAGTCGTAATTTAAAAAAATGTTTAGGTATTACTATTTATTTTGAACATTTTCGAAATTTTCTCATTATTTTAGAAAAATACAATTTTTATTTGTTTTCTAACCATTTTCACTTAATTTTTTAAATTTTTACAACTTGTTTGACAATGTAAAAGATGTTTCAATTATTTTAATGCTATTTTATTCATCAGTTTTCATAATTTTTTTTTCTTTAAAATGTGTTTTTCTCAAAATCTTGTTTTTCAATCCTTCAACTTCAAGAAATGAAAAAAGGTGGGAAAAATGAGCTAGGAGGCTGGGATTGGTCTCATTCGACTCGGTATAATGTCTAGTTTTCAAAATGGCCAAAAAATTGAAAATGAAAAATCCGACTTGTGGTCCCTTTTGTCAGAACAGGTCACATAGAGATTTTTTTACCACAATTTTGGAAAATGTTCGATAACAATTTTTTTTTTGAACGATTTTTCAAATCATTTGCAGTGTTTTTATGCTTTTTTAGTCATTTTAATTACTTTTACAGCTGTTAGAATCATGTTTATAACAAATAAATGGGATTTCAAAGTTCTGACGTTTGCTTATAATGAATTTTAATTGTTCTAAAGCAATTTTTTTTTACCATTTTGAATAATTTTTTATGTATCATATTTTTTTAACTTTGTGCCTTTATCACTTATCAGAGATTTTTACAATAGTATTTTAATGTTTTTCTGTGTTTTGGGTCATTTTTATCATGTTTACAGCATTTTGAAGCCATGCCATGTTTCAACGACCTTCTAAATAAGGTTTTGAACAATTTCAATGGTTCATATTTTTTTTTTAGCAATTTACTGTTTTTACGGATTTTATTTTCCCAAAAATTCCAATGATTTTGACAACATTTAAAAACATTTTTAAAACAATTGAAGACGTACCTAACGTTAATGATTTCAAAATTTCATTATTAAATATTTTAATTGATAATCGTAGTAGTTAAGAGGTAGAAGTCGAAATGAGCTTGGAAAAAATATTTTTTCAACTTATATTAAGTACATATAAATTTTTATATTATTTTTAAATTTTCATTTCCAATTGAAATAAAAATAATAACAAAAAATTAAAATAAATAAATTAAAAACAAATAAAATATTATTAAATTAATCATTAAACGAAAAGAAAAATTTCATAATAAAAATAACATTTTATCTATTCGAAATCGAACTAAAAATCCACGAAAAAATAAAATTAAAATTAAAATTACCTGTGTTAAAACCATTACTTACTTTTTCGATAAATTTCTCACCTTAAAAATATGAAAAAATAAAACATTTGATTTCTCAATGAATTCTGAAAGCTGAACACTTGCGAGATTGATAATTCAGAATTCATCTCAAGTGTTTCATTTCCTAGAACTTTAAGAAAATTAGAGCCCGGGAAAATGTCTTCTCTGCCCCTACCAACAAGGAAGGTGATATTCCAACTTGCAGGCATTTTTTCAACAGGGCTAAGCTAAATCAAACGAGAGTGCAAAAATACATCATCAACTAAAATTTCAAATCCTGAAGTACGAGTACATTTTTCTATTTTTTTTTTTTGATGAATTTTTGAAAATCTTTGGATCTAGAATGGGCAAAAATCCAAAATTTAACCAAATTGACTTAGAAACCTGAATTTGGTATGTACTTTTAATTTTTTTCCGACCCCTCAAATCGATTAGAAACGGTTTCGAACCGTTTTGAGCAGCTCTGGAGCCTCCATCAGATTTTTGAAAGTTGAAATTTCCAAAAAAATGTAGTCAATGGAGTTTGAAAGCTAAAATTTTCTTCATATTCCAACTCCAATATAATTATGCTGAGCTAGTTTGACGTGGTTTCAAGTCGTCCTGGAGACTCTAGAGACATTTTGGAAATTTCAGTTTTTCAAAAAATTCGTAGAATGGCTTGAAAGTTGAAACCGTCTCCAATCAGCTCAGCTTGTTGAAAGTTGGGTATAAAGTATAGATTTCAATTTTTCAAGTTCATTGGGTGAAATTTTGGGGAAATTTCAGTTTCCAAAAATCTGCTGGAGGCTCCAGAACTTCTCGAAACCGACACCGTTCAAAAACGCTGCCAATCGATTCGAGTGGTCGAAAATAAATTACTTATCAAATTTTAGCTTCCTCGCTCAATTTTCTGTAAAATTTTGATTTTCTCCATTTTTGGCTCAAATTTAACGTTTTGAAAATTCACCAAAAATCAAAAAAACCACTTCAGCGATTCAAATTTTTGATGGTGATATATTTTTGCATTCTTTTCTGAATAGCTTTGTTTTGTCAGTTTTTTTTCCTACGAATCATTGATGTAGTTTTGAACAATTTTCGTGGCATATTGTTTTGTTCCAGTTTTTATATACTTTTTTGTAATTTTCATTCATTGTTTTACCCTGTTTTCTTTGCTCCAAATTCACTTCTCATGTCAGTAAATGTCTAATTTCCAGAGGTCAACATTTCATTACGTCTGTTTGAGGTCATTTTGCTACCAATTTCGCGAAAAAGTTTCAATCGACCTATCTTCAGAGACGTCCAAGGGGGAGAGGGGGGGTTATGAAGATTTTTTTTCAGCATAAATGACGCACTTTTTCAAATTCCCTCAATTTTGTTCATTTTTTTTCAAGTTTCGAAAAAAAGTCACCATTATTCTAAGTGTCTCAAAAAAAATTGATTTTTTTTTAAATTTTCGAACTGGTGGAAATGGGTGGGGGGAGAGGACGAGGAAGAAAAGACAGCAGTCCTGTAGACCTTCGCCTTCTCTTTCGACTTGATTCAGAAATAGTCTATCAATAACTGGGAGGGGGGAGGGAGAGCCCAGAAACTTCTCCAACTATCCTTCATAAAAACAAACATTCGAATAATTAGTTCGCAGAGGCGTCAAAAATGTCGATGAATCTCACCCGAGAACGCGGTATGTACAGCGTCAGAATAATGATCGCCTGATTGGATTAGCACAGGTATAGTGGATCATGAATGGCGTGTGCTATAGTGAGCACGAGAGACTCGGAGTCGTCGGCGTTAAGTATCGCCTCCGGTGTCGGGGCTACTTCCATCGACCATCGAGCACGACGAGGCAGGCACAAGCACAAGCAATGATGAAAAACGTGTTATTTTCCTCTTGGCCACGCTGCACAGTGCACAGTGTAGTGTTGACGATGGATGGCAACGACAAACGGTAATTCTCTTACGAGTATATGTCTTTGCCTCTCCATCTGTTGAATTTGTTGTGCAGGTAGGGCTTTACCTACTACGTCAACTTGGTCGACTAAAAAGTACGTACCAAAGAGACATACATATAACGGATTTCAAGGAACCTTGAAAATTTGTCGCTTTTTACCAAGGCGTACTGCCGGTCAAACAACTCGTCTCGGTGTGCTCGGTGCTGTGCAGTGTGCTGTATTTCTGCGTCGTCGTTCTCCATCTCCTAGTAAAAGTGATCCGTATTTGTATAAATCGAGTGTGAAGAATTATACGGTGACACTGAACTGGTGCACCACTCTACCTATATACTACGTACGTGTACGTACAAACCGCGAACGTGAACGTGTACTTTGGTCGATGAATAAATAAAAAAAATACATAAACCCACCTGATCCAGATTATTTATTGGCTCGTGTACCTACCAGCGTTAACGTATGGTATCGTGTAGTTACCATATGAAATGGCAAACGTCACAAGTGGCGCGAATCCACGTTTTACTTTATTTACCACGCGGCCAAGGACGCGTATAAATGGTCCGAACGATGAACTGGGTCGTTCGCCGTTGAATTAGAATGGCACAGGCGCAGGGCATTGCAACAAGTAGACCTAGACCGATCAACGAAAGCGAATCTGCTGCTACCAAAGCTAGATTGCAAATTGAAATGAGTCAGCATTTTTTGATGTACATATTTTGGAACCAGTGAATTAATTTTATGCAAATTAAAGTTGAACTCGTTTCAATTGCTGCGAATGGGTTAAAAAATGCATCGGCGGTGGTTGCAAGAGGACGGAAACAGCTGATGAGAAATTATTTAGAGGTGTCGATGACGTCGGTCGACGTCCGAATTATACTGTACGAGATAGGTATCGAATTGAGATAAAAATTCGAGTTTCAAGGCCGAACTCGCAGATCGCTGATAATTGCTTCATGTTTTGAAACTATGGCTGGTTTTTGTTTTCGGTCATGCAGAACTTCCGCATGGTTTGTTGTTCTTTTCAACTTGATTTTCTTTTCCGACGAAAGAAAAATTAACCCGGGTAGGGTGACGTCAATTGCAAAGGGGGTTGCGGAAGGAAACGGTGAAATGATTTTTTTTTTTACGGAGTTAGCGATTTATCTTTTCTTTTTTTTTTTTAGGGTTTTTCGCGTTTAATTATTTTTTCGGCGAATTTTATCGATTATTTTTTGGCACGATTTGTGAAAATTTTCTCAAAACGAGAGTCGTTGACTTTTTTGAACTGATTTGACCAGAGGTTTGTAAAACGAGAGTGGGTGGGGGGGATGAAGATGTTTGCAAAAAATTGGGCATTTTTGGGAGAAGTCAAGTGAGTTGGAAAAAGTTGTAAATTTGAGATTAAGTTGAGAAGAAATGTAGTAATCTGGAAAAATCAAAGAACTTTCGAGCCAAATCATTTTTTCCATCTTCTTCTGACCAAAGTTCGAGAGCAGAAAAATTTACTTCTCACATCATTGGTTTATTATTTGATTCAAATTTTTTGTACCCTCTCCGAGGTGCTCCTGAACATCGGTCAAAATCTCAAAAAACTAAAAACAGTTCTGGAAATCCCCTTTTTGAAAAAAAATTTCAAAAAACTGCATATCACGTATCGATCTCTTCTAATTTGAGGTTGCTGAATTCAAATTTCAATTTACTTTTTGCATTCAATCCCCAAGTGTTCTTCAAATTTCTCAATTTTTAAAAAAATAAAAAAGGGGTTGGAGACACACCGAGCTCGAACCTCAAAAATTGATATTCGAATTCAGTGCTCTCGAAAATCTTACAAACCTTGTATCTTGATATTTTTTTTTCGTATTTGAGGATACTGAAGAAAAAGGGGGTGAGGTCACAGGGGTCAGATCGAAAAAAAACCTATATTCAAACTCAGTGTATTAAATTTTGAAATTCATTTTCAATTTTAATTGGTCAAAATTTGCCACCAGAAATGTTGAGATCTAATTTTGAGAATTAGTCTGTTGAAAACATATCAAATATGACGAGGTGACTTGAAGGATTTTCGCTGTAATTTTATCAAATTTTTAAAACAGAACTGCCAATTTTAGTGGCCATTGCAAAATATCGAGCTTTCACTTTGAAAGTTTGATTAGACGTGTTTAAATTCTACTCGTAATGATCGATTTTAAATCTCGTATCTATTCGCTTACGAACCTTGCAAGCAGATTTGCTCCAAGTCTAAACAGCTTTGAGATGAGCCTTCAAAAAATCGCGAGAACTTCTCCTCCCCCCTCTCCCTTCTCATCAAAAATCTCCTTCAGAATTAAGACAAAAATGATGATTAAAAATTGATTTACTCGAACTACGCGAATTTGCATCAAGCATGCTAATTTCCTCCTGAGTGATGAAAATTAGTTCAAAACAATTTACGAATACGTGAAATATTAACTTCTGAAATTTTAAATTTTGAGAATGACGTATGTACATGCTTAGCTACTTATTCCACCTGTCACGTTTTCCTGAAATCAGTGGCTTGCTCAGTCGGCGAGCTTCCTTTTCTAAAGTTACTCATGTGTCGAAGTGTAATGATAAGAATGGATGTTTAAAACTGATTTAAATATTTGAAATTGAGAAAAGCCTCAAATTTTATTTTGGATTTGTGCTGGAAAATAACGTTTCGACTTTATTTTTCCTCTTTTCACGATGAAAGTTTTCAGGTTTTTGTGGAAATTGATTACAAGTAAGTGTAAGGTGTGTGCATTTCCTCCCTCCCCCCCCCCTCACAATCAGGAAATTTTCTAATAATTACAGGCTATTTTTTTTTTTTAATTAAAAAGTCTTGAATTTTGATTTTGGATTAAAAATTTTCCAGCCAAGATCGAGACCAAAATCGGGACTATAAGATTCTAAAAAAAATTGTGTTTGAGGAAGGAGGACAAAGAGATTAATTTCGGTATTTGAACCATTTAAAAATGCATTTTTTAAAATTTAAAATCACGATGTTTTTCAAATTTTCAAACTCAGAACAATTACTTTTGACCATACTGACAAAGGAACCTTTTGAACTCACACACTCTGCAATTTGAATAAAACCAAGCTACGAGATCGAAAAAGCATGTTCAAAAAACCCCTCAACCGAAATTTCAAGTTCCAAAGTACTTTGGACTTTTGTCGAATTTTTGAAAATTCAAAAAAATCAAAAAAGCCGTTTTGAAGGTGATTTTAAAATGTTTTCATGTAATATCTACCATTTTTTTTTCTTAGAAAAATGAGCCCCAGCTTAAAACTGAATTTTTGACGAATTTTCAAAGTATGTACATATTTACTTACTAAGTGAAAAAATCAAATTTTCAAAGGAGGTAGATGACAAGCCAAGTTTTTGGCAAAATATCGTCTTCACCCGATTCGAAAACAATCGTAATTGGACTTTTTTGGATCCTCCAAGGAGTTTTAAAATATCTCCTGAAATTTCCAAACGCTTTGGAAGGGCCAAAAATCAGCTCTAGTACATATCACGTTGGTCTGTGCTCATTGGACATCCTCTCGATTGATTTCGTTGTATACCTTGTTTCAAAATTCGATTTTTCTCACTTCTTCTGGAATTTACAAATGGGCCAAAAGCTCATTTCAGATGCTAAAGTTCATTTTCTGCTCTTCCGCAGCGATTTGAACACCCCGAAAATTGAAAAATCGCTGGAGCCTCCAAAATTTCCTAAAACTAGCCATGTTTGATGAATGAGGGTAGAATTGAGGGAAGTATACTCACTCTGCTCAAAAAAGTTTATATTTCACGAAATAATACTTACGATAAAAATGTTCCTTAAAATATACGTAGTTTTTTTGAATTTTTAAAATTTTCAAAAATTTTAAAATGAACTCGAGTATCTGAATTTTGGTTTGGGGGGTTTCAGGATAAATGTTCTTTCGATTTCGTTTATATTTGAGGGTGAGAGTTCAAAACGTTCCCTTATTTGAATGTTAGTTTGCACCTTCTCAATTTGAACAACATAGTTTTCAAAATGATTATTGATGAAAAAAAGTTCTTATTTTTTAAATAAATTTATATAATATTGAAAAAATACAGGGTGTCCGACGGTCGAGAAAAGTCCTGAAAAAGTCATGAATTTTGCTCGAATTTAATAAGCCCATAAAAATGAAAATAAAATTAAAAATTGGTTCGAAAAATCAGAAAAATAAAAAAACTGAAATATCTAATTTTTGATCCTGTAAAAAATGGCAACCTTGTTCAATTTCTTCGCAGTTTCAAGTTATTTAATTTTTTCTTAGAAGGAGGGGGGGTATTTTCATGCGGTAAAAATATGAAAAATAGATCATGAAAAAGTCATTTAAACTCGACGAAGAAGTGCTAGACGATCTAAATCTTGGCTAATTTTCGATCTGTCATCGTAGGTAGTAGGTTAGAGGTACTCATAGTAGGTCGATGCTCATCCTTTCTTTACCTATAAAAATATATTTTTCCGGGGTTTTTTCCCTATTATTTTTTTTATCAAAAACTATGAATATTTATTATTCTCGGGGAATTCTCGATCTGTATGGGCAGTTTCATCCTAACAAGACTACAGGTGGTAATTTCTTTAGTCTTCATCTGCTTCACATCACCCGTTCGATGCCCATGGCAAAGAAACAAAACAACTCCCATAGGCAGGTATATACCTACATAGACAGATAATTTCTATTTATAAGCCTTCGTAATAAAACTCGCTTAAATTATTCTCGCGTTCTGCGAAATGCGGAATTTTATTTAAAAAATATCGGATTTTTCTCTCCATCAATAACTATAATATGATACCGTCGTAAATTATTAAATTAATACGCATGCACTATTCCTACATATATTCCTGCTGTTAATTTTGTTTCCTCGCTTTGCTCAACTTTGTTTGTTGAACTCTTAATTCCCATTGAATGGGATTCCCATTTTTCGTATAGAATCGACGAATATAATAGATATTATGTACCTCACTTACCACTTACTTATACTTATGTACCTCCTGCTTGCAACAACGTCATTAAGTAATAGGGCTCTAATTTCGCTCGTTTTTTTTTTCATCTTGTAATTATTCCTCGATCATTAAATCACCTCAAATACCTATTATGTTATTACGAAGGAAGAACTACACTACATACGTAGCAGAGTATCTCTCACAATCAGAGTCATAGAGAGGCAGAGGCGAATTGCCTTTCGTCTGCATACTTGCCTATTGTTTGTTGAAAATAGCAGCGGCGTAATTTTGTTGGATGTATTTTAATTATCTAATCATCGATTTTCAAATGGGTTCGTCATTGGTTCAAGTGTATGGCGCGATTCTTTCCTCTCCTCTTCCTTCTTTACCCTTTTTGACGTAGTATTATTCTTCTTTCTTAAAACACGTAGTTTAATACGTCTTGTTGTTGTTCTTTTTTTTATGAAAACTGAATTACTGTGCACGTATAATTGCGTTCGTATATTTATGTGTAGATATTTTTTTTGGTGCATGCAAATGCATAAGTTTGCTCGTATTTTTTCAAAAAAAAATTCACCAACATCGTGTAGTTCAGATAGAATTGTAATTTTAGGGTAATTACTAATTACTCGTACTTTCGAAAAGCGAGAACGAGAAAAAAAATTCTTCTCGGATTAATAAAGGGATTTATTCGCTTTAATTCCGCCGCTCTCGTCTATATGGTGTGATGAGCAGAGGAAGAGAGGATAGGAAAGGGGAATAATTATGGAATTAGGTATAGACTTAATGAACTGTGGGTACTTTTTTCTTCATTATCCATATCTAACGATTCGTCTTGTCTAATCCATTTCTCGAAGGTCGAATCGCGAGTATTATTTTGAGTAATTAGAGAAAAATATTTTCAGTACACATACAGTACTTGGACTTGCTGGTTACAGAACGTGAAATTTTTTTTGTACAGTGAGAAAAAAATATTGATAAATAAGAGAACCAGTTTTGCCAGACGACGCTGCATGGGCTGTTATCGCCGTTATCGTGAGTTGTATGTACTTCGCGAAGCCGGATTTTTTGTTGTTTTTTTTAAACGGTTTCCTGGGGGAGGAGAAGAAAATGAGGAAAATGGCCCAATTTTGTTGCATTGTCACGTCGTCGTCGGTGTTTTTCTTTGAATTGTGAGAATGGTGGAAGGGAGACGTTGAGGGCTTGGTGTGAGTGGTATGTAGTTGAACAAGGTGCAGATGAAGATGTTAAGTTGTCGTATGCTGAGAATTTTCGAGCGAATTTGAAGAGGAAAGAATGAAAAATGTTTCAATTTTGGATTTTTATTGCGATTTTGTCTAGTTTTTATTTTCAAAGTGTTGATTTTTCAATGTTCGATGTTCATTTAAAATAAGGATGAGTTTAAAAACCTACATATATTAATAGGGTGTGTGTTGTTATTTAATTTGTACCCCTTTCAGATCACTTTTGACCAAATTTGAATTGAGGATCGATTTTTGTTGAATTGAATTACGTAATAACCCACTTAATTGAGATTAGAAATTCGTACAATTTTCCATTCCCCTAAATTTAAGCTTTTTGCAAAGCTAAAAATATACTTTAGGTTTTCTATATTTCTCACGCTCGTCTTGAAGATAATTTTAGTATGTAACATTGAATGAATGTTGAACATGTAAATTCGTGACCTGCTAAAAACGTAAATGAATGTCGGTTACAGTTTTACGAACTGTTTCCTTATCAATTTAACGATTTCCTCTATTTTCGCGTAGTTTCATAATTTTACTGATAAGCTACACGACTTTCTTTATGACCTTTATCTACAGATACAGAATTTTAATGTTTTTTCTTGCTTTTTTGTGACGCTCATGATTTGATGAATTTTTCACCTACATAGTTTTGGAGATTTCTTCGAATTATGAAAATTTCATGGCTCTTGTCGATACGTATGGTGTAGCTTTACTTTGTGAATTTTTAGTTCGATTGGTTATCGTGAACACTATCGATTTGAAAGTGATTCAAAATATCGAAATAGTGCTGCATTTGGTTAAACAATTCTGAAATTCGTGTAGAAAATTCGTTAAAAACACATTTTTTGAACGGTTCATCTCAATTTTTTCGAAACTTTTTTTGATTTTTGGTGTGTTTTTTGGGTGGAGGAGGGGGAGGGGGTATCTTGAAACAATTAATGATATGGAAAAAAATTCACATTTTTCAAAATTAGATAGGTAGGCTGGTAGGTACACAGGTATCTAATAAAATTGAAATGTTTTTTTTTTAGGGTGGGAGAGAGGGGGAGGGGGGTTTTAATCACTGTTTCCCTCATTCTAATTTTTGTAAATCAAGTAGGTAAATATCTATTGAAAAAATCACTCAAAAATCTTCAAAATTGAAAACAAATAAAACTATGAATATGGAGAGGAGATCAGCGAAGTTGATAAGTATGGAGAGAGAGAGAAGGAGAGCATAACTTCTTCAAAATTTTGTAAATATCTGTGATCGACCTAGGGTTGGGGGGGGGGGTGGATTAAAAATTGGATAAAATCGTAGAGCATGAAAACATTTATAATCAAACATTTTCTCAAAAGTACGGTCACATGATTACAGCTGGTGTGTGCAAAAAAAATAGTTCAAAAACCATAAAATTTGAAAAATTGATTTATTACCAATCGAAAATTACCCAACGTAATTTTACAAAACCTCAAAATCAAAGTGCAGCACTTTTGCAAAATCTTTCCAAAAAAATTTCAGGATCTTGAGCAGAGCGTTCCCTCTCAGATTTTCCCCTACTCCCCCCTCCCTCTTGAAAAGGCCTGTTTCAAGATTGGAAGTATTTCTCAGGCTTTGCTCTTCTCAAAAAATACTCCTTCAGCATTGAGGATTGTTTTTCACAATCCACTCAATCAGAACTGCTATTTTAAATCAGAATCAATTGGCAGCGAAAAATATAAAATTTTTAATTATTAAAAAACGAATATCGTCAATTTTATTTTCATTTGGAGAAGCTGCTGCTTTCGAAGTGGTAAATTTCCAAAATGAAAAAATTTTCAACAATTTTTTTTTGAAAATTTCATGTTTTGTTTTCACTACTCTATTTACAAAAATCTCATTTTTCTTCAAAACGTCTTCCTGTTAGATTCTTGAGGAGGTGAAAGAAGGTTGAAAAAAGTCATGAAGGAATTATGCCTCCCCAAGTCTCTCCTTTCCTCCAAGATTCTCGTGAGTGGTTTTTGAATTTTTTCCAAATTTTGAAAAAAAATGAGTGTTGGGATAATGGACTGAAAAAATCGTGCCAAAAATTTCAGACTTTGGTGAAAGCTTGGGGAGTGAAGGGAGGTCCGAGGACAAAATTTACAGCGGAAAGGTACTGAAAACAGGAGGCATGTTCAAGAAATGAGTGATTTCGAAGTTTTATTTTTTTTACATACCCCCCCCCCCTTAAAAAAGTCATGAAATGGACAAAACACTGGGAAGAAATTTTTCATTTTTTCAATGACATCTTTGTAAGAAAAAATTCCTCAGGCATTTTTGGCCCCACTGTACAAAGCCTTTACAATCGAATAAATAAAAATCACAAAAAAAAGGATGAAAGTCGACGAACATTTTTTTGAGAATTTCAAAAGTTTTGTGTCTGAAATTCCTCTAAATTACCTTATTTTTGAGAGAAAATTTTCTCCATAACCTCCCTCCACCCATATCAGAAAAATTGATTAATTTTATCTATATTTCAAATTTTAGATCTCTTATCAATTTTTGGGGTTTTCTTCAAATGGGAGTTATTTTGAAAAATTCTGACTCAGAAATTAAAAATTAAAACAGTTCTCTGAGTTAGGTACTTTGTATTTGAATCTTTTTTATTTTTTGGAGAGCTCTATATCAGGGTGTCAAAATTGTTTTTGAAACCATTCGTTGTTTTTTCTTAAAAATGGGGTTATGAAGAGTAATAATTCTAATGCATAAATTATTAATTTTTAATAAAAATTTATTTTTTAAGAATTTTTCGAGTTTTTAAACTGAGGAGAGGGAGGGAGGCTCCCAGCATGGGAACTACACATAATTTTCAACTTGAAGCCAAAATTTTCAGGAATAAGCGAGAGAAATGAGAATTTTGAAGTGTCAAATCGGATTGAAAAAATTATCCTTGATTTGAACTCAACTCCTTCAAATTGATATGCCCTTTTAGTATTTTTTTAAATTTCGACCAAAATGGGGGACAGGTTGTTGTGCCCCAGGACAGGAGTGGTTGAGATCCCATTTTAACTATCTATAATCAAGTTTTTTAAAACGATGGAAAAGTTCCGCGAACTACTTCACAATTTTTACATTATTGTTGTTGTGTTGTTTTTATTGTGTTCATTTTGCCAAAATGATGGATTTTATTGGAAAGAGCTAGAGAGGGGGGAGGGGTAATTTTTTCAATCCTAATTAGTTCAGTCAAGATGCTCCAAAACTGTTACCTTCTGAGTTTGTGATTTCGTTATCATCTCCTCGAATATTTCCTAAAACGTAAAATTTCGTCATTTTTTTCAACGTTTCAACTCGTTGAAATTTTCGTATAGTTTCAATTTTAGATATTACATACATTATGTTAATAATTTTCGGAATCTTGTCACTTTAACGATGTTGACAAATGTGTGATAATTTTCGAATTTCTGTCGCTTTAATTTCCCGATGCTCGTTCTTCGTATTTTTTTTTTTACGATTTTCCAACATGTTTTACACGTTTGACGAAATTTATCAAGTCAAGTTCACGCCTTTTTCCATGTAATTATTATTATTGCGCCACATCAACTAATGCTACACTTCAAGTACCTACCTCTATACTTACACCTTTAATACAATGACTCGGTGATTTTTTTCAACGATGACTAACGATGTCGCCCTCGATTAAAGATTGATCTACCGTACTACGTTGAGTTGGTCATTCATAAATCATCTCAATGGAGATGATTGGACACGAATCGTTGATGACACGTGTGCACAACCGACGTCAGGTGCTTTTTCATTCTTTCCTAGGACGTCTTGAGAAGAATAAATAATACGAATAAAAATTACTATTCGATGTTACGTAATTTTTTTTTCAACTCGAGTATAGAGGAAGGAGGAGAGATGGTTTTACTGTGTGCTATAAAATGTACCTAATGTGCTTGGTCAACGTCTTCCAATAAACTCTGGGAGCTGGGACCTTGTTTTAATCGTTGATTAATTAAGACGTTGTATATTAGCGTGAAAATAAAATAACCTATAACGTGTCGGTAATCATTTTACGTACTATGGTCGAATGAACCAATTTTTTTAATTTTTTTCTTCTTATTTGGTATGTTTCAGATTGGAAATTTATACTGCTGTCAGTATTATTCGTATTCGGCTTATGTGGCACGACGATAATGTGGTTTACAACTATTTATCACGATGAAATATTCAAAGTAAGTGGACCCATAATACATAACGATAATAATATTATAATAACGAGAATCGCATTCGCACGCGCTCCTTCGTCATCATCATCGTCTCTCTCACTAGTCAGAAGCGTTAATTGCTTATTTATATGGCGTTTGTTGTTGTTGGTTTTTTTTTTCAATATATTTTCTAAATGTTAAGGACACGAACCTAATTGAGAATGTACATAGTTTTTCATTTATATTTAACCTACTTTTGTCTCCGCTATTTTTATAACCGACCTCGGATGTGCGATAATCGACGATGCGGATTTTATTGTGATTTTGTGGAAAAAATTCTTACATGTGAGGGGCGAGGAATTAGATACCTAGATTGATGAAGATTCCAGTATCTATTAAAAATACACGTGTTTTTTACTTCTACAAATTAGAGTAAACGTATTCCATATCCCATGTTCATATTGAATGCAGCATGGTGTCCTTATACGATACTTTATCTGGGAGAAGAGGGATGTGTGCGTCTGACGACGTATATGCGAGACGATTGTGGGTACGATTGTTGATAAAACAAGGGCCGCCATGGTCTGTATAAAGGTTAGTAGGTCGTGGTTAACTCGAACGTGATCCTAACACGAGGGAGTTTACGTAATGGAAATTCGGGTTCAAGTTTTCCTATATGTATACACTTTTTAATACATAATATTATGTACGAGGTGCATAGGTTCAGGTACGTACAGGACAGGTACATTATGTATATTACACATGTTGTACATCTATGCACATGTTTTGTATAGTGTAGTAAGAGAGTTTTTGCGGTGCGTGTACTTTGTGTATTAATTGTGTATGTAATTTGGTAATGACCCTTGGACGAGTCTGTTTTGCTGGTCAAATGTACAGTACGTGGCCTTGGTGAAGAGATATATGGACTGCAGAGTGTAGACTGATGATGTGGTGGACAAACAGAATGTTTTGAATGGTAAGAGAGAGGGGGGAGGAGGAAGATAGGAATAGAATACATTAAATTGACCCTTTTTGACCTAGGATGTAGGTATAGGTTGATGGAGGAAATTTCAGTGTTTCAGGCATGGACTTACGTATGCCCAGAACTGCTATATTGCAAGAAAATTGTGATTTTTCCAAATCTCTTTTTCCAAAACTGACAGCAAAATCTTTTTTTTTAGATAATCCAAAATGGAGAAAGTTATTTTCAGAATGCCCAACAGTCCTGCGTCTGTATTTCCTTTTTCATAAAAAAATGGCCAAACAGTACATGTTGGTTGGTCACCCTGCCATGTACAGCTACAAGGCTAGAGGCATGGGTCATCACATCAGATACAGGGGCAGGTGTTTCTAGTGCAGGTGAAATCTATAGTGACTACTTTGCTGTCAAGTCAGAGGTTTTGTTTCCCAGAATTCTTGAGTGGGTCAGAATCCAGGCTATTGTAAAATCCATGTCACATTGGAGATATGAGATTTCTGAAGCAATTGGATGTTGCTTGGATTTAGATCCTGGTTGAGAGGTGGAATTTAGTGAAGCTGTGAACATCACAACCCTGTTGAGTCTGCTCTCAATTGCCATCCTTAAGGACATAGGTATAGAGTATAGTTCACAGGAAAGAATACTGAACCAGCATGGTAGCAGAAATTGCAAAATCTCACTATCACAAATGACCAAACAACCATAACAAACTGTGGATTTTGGTTCATCAGTGTTGAACAAAATGAAATCATTATAGTGAGGAATGAAGTCATTGATGACTTGAGCATTAAATTGAGAGTATTCAAGTAATGATGCATCAAATGAGAGAAGATTGTCCTTGGTTTTTGCAGGATTTCCTGGATTGAATGGGGGAAGAGGATATAGCTGAATGGAGTTTAGAATGGAAGAGGATTTATGATACGAGTCATGGGCATATGGGAGATTGGGATTAGTGGTCTGCATAGGCCTGTCCAAAAGCCTTTGGGTTGAGCCTGATATAAAACAGGTCACATCGCACCTTGGGAGTAATAAGGTCACATCTCAAAAAAAATTGATTTTGATGTTATTGCATTTTTGGGGTTTGTATGACCCCCCCTCAACCAAAAATTACACTTTGAGTTGGGTGCATCATCTAGATCTTGTAAAAAACGCAAATGGCCTAACTCAAAATCTCAACAACATTGCAAGTTGTTTGGAGTTATAAGGGCACATCTCAAAAAACTCCACCTTTTTTGAGCAAATTTCGTACATACAAAGTGTTAACAAATAGTTTTGATTGTTTTAAATGTTTGTCAGTTAGAAATAGTCACAAGGAGTGCATTTTTTATTGGTTTGTACCAAATGGAAAAATTTTTTTAAATTGATCACTTTTCAGAAAAATGAATTTGCACATATCATGAAATTTTAGTTTTTTGAGAAAAACTCAAAAACTAAGCACTTTAGAAAAAAACTAACGACATTATGTCGATTGGAAATTTAATTCTCTACAACTTTGTTATCATGAAATTTTTTTTGGACGCTTCCTTTCGCCTCCACATCAACTTTAATGAAAGGTTCTAACTCAAAATGTTTTCCAAACATTGAAATATTTCCTCTTTAAGATTTTATTTTTCAAAGTGTTCTTATGCTAAATGAAGGTAGGATACCAGATCTTTAAAATGAGGTGCTGTTGATTCCTCACAATTAATTATAAGTTGATAAAAATAATGAATCAAGTTTTTAAAAAAAAGAAAATCACCCTCCTGTAAAATTTCACTTTTTTGAGATGTGACCTTATAACTCCCGAGGTGCGACATCAGGTCAGGCTTGTTGGGCCAACTCGGTATACAATGGCACTAAACACTACCCAATGCAACACTACACTGTGAGTCAATGCATTCATATTGAGTTGAGCTCGGGCTTGTCTCTGGCCTTTGGGCCAAGCCGGGCTTTTTGCCTGAGAATTTTGGGTCAGGCCTCGTGCAGACCACTAATTGGGATCGACTTTTGAATCTGTGGTGAGAGGGAGACTGTCAACAGTTTAAAGGTGAATGAAAAATTTGAAAAGGATGAATTTTGAGCATATGGATGGGGATGATCACAGATGCTTCTTGATATAATAAGCATATAGGAGTGGTTCTGAGGGCTCCAGTAGCCAGTCAAAGAGCTGTGTGGTGATTAGTGTTCAGTGTTTTGAGTGTTGACTGTTTAGCTGATGAGTAAGTTGGCAACCCATAATCACATTTTGAGGGAAACAGAGCTCTATAAATTCTGAGAGAGATTTGGTATCTGCTCTATAATGTTGTACTACTTGTAGATAGTTTTTTCAATAGGTTTATTGGCCAAAAGTCTAAACAACGTTAATTTTTTTATCAAAAATGGCAAAAAATGCATGTTCTAGCAACAAATCAAAAATGACTTGTTTTTTTTCCTGAAAATTTATTTAATCCCATTTCATGTCTAACCTTCAAACAGTTATGCTTTTTTACCAAATTGCTAAAGTTTTGTTTTTTTTTCTGGAATGACATACTTAACAATTCAATTGTGTGTTGGAATTGCAAAAATGTTTCACCTATCATTCGCCAACATTTTATAGAAGTGCTCTTGTTTTGTTAGAAATTGTATAGAAACCCTGTTATTCCCCAATATCTACAAAACAGTTCCACTATGTAAATTTACTATGAAAAAGTGTTAGTGGATTTTTAAAAGTTTTCCTCGCCTTTGTGTATTTATTGTACTGGTACGTTGGATTTTTTTTTGCTAATGCACTGGTTGAAGAACAATTATTATTTTACATTGTGGTTCAACTGATTCCTTGTTCTAATCTTTGATCCTTTGAAAAATACTGATTAAGACAAACATTCATAGACTTTCCTGCAGCAGCAGAATTCCAGTGAGTAGACATGTACTTTATAAATTGGTTTTCGAATATGTTTGATAAAATGTGATATTTAGCTTTTGTTTTCTAAACATTTTTGTCCAAATTTTACAAGATTTGAAGTACTTTTGTTAGTGTTTCATCATTTGCTCGAGTTTTTAAGAGAAGTGGTTGTGCATGTGCTTGTGTTCTTATCTTTTGGTATTTGAAACAAATTATGAATAGATAAAGGAAGAGATGAAAGCTGCACATTTTTTTCAATTTAGCTGCGTTGATTCATTATAAGGTAATAATCCAATATAGACATAAAAGGTATCAAGAAGAAAATATAAGCATCATTTACTCTAAAAAGAGGAGTGATTTCTTAGGAGAATAAATAACTGGAAAGAATAACTTGAAAGAAAAGAAGGATTGTTTATTTTGAAAGAGAAATTTTATGAAGTATAGAAGAAGCTTATATGTAGATTGAGTTAAGATTAATTTCATTAAGGAGAAGGGAGGGAAGAGATTGTGAGTTAGATGGTGCATTGCCCAAACACTCTATTAAAATTGAAAATAATTTATCTGATGTTTGAGGTTTTTGGCATTTGATATGAACACAATGAAAAAAGATTTGAGAATTTTTTTTTTCAAATTTTGATTAATTTTTTAGTGTGTTTTACAATGTAGAAAAATTCGCCAGGAGTAACCTCACTCTCCTTCCTTTCCTTATCCCCATTTTATATTATGAGATGAATGACTATAGATTGTAGGTATCATTTTTGGAATTTTGTTCATCATTTTAACAGATAATGTTTTTCTTGTTTTATATAATTTTCGAAGAAGTGTAGAAATATTTTTGCTTTTTATTGGTTAATTCCTAATTTCAATTTTACTTTGTTTGATCAAGTTTTATTTTTTGATATAATTTGTGTGTATGTAGGTCTGCTTATTTTTGTTCAAGTGCAAAGTATTTACTCTTCTTTGATAAGATTGTTTTGTATTTTTGTGAAATACTGATTCAAATTTTTTTAAAGGACATATTAATTTCTTGATGGATATCCAAAAGAGTTTGAAATTTGCCATTTGGTCAATTATTTTTTCATCTTTTCTATTTTGCTTATTTCTCTGGAATTTTTTATTTGTAGGTATTTTGACTTTTTTCTCGTGTTTTTCCTTTTTTAAATATATGTGAGGGCGCGTACGGAAAGGGACCTACCGACCAAAAAATGAAAATTTTTTTTTTTCCTGAAATTGTTGTAGGAACTCTTAGAGAATCGAATGGAACCTCCCAAACCCGCCAATAACTCCTATTTCATCGAAATTTTTCGCTTCTAAGTGAACCATGACAGAATTCATAATCGAAAAAACTTGAATGCAGTGCATAATCTGACCGGTAGAGGTCATTGGAGGGTGTGTGTGAGTGTGTGGTAAAGTGTAGGACCTTCGAAGTTGGAATACCCCTACGTAATCTTACAGTAACAACAAGAGAAATAACCGCGTGCAAAACTTTAAACGGCTCTCCTGTAAAATTTACGTTTTGGTCGGTAGGTCCCTTTCCGTATGCGCCCACACATATTGTATATTTTATTTTTAGTGATTTTTTCCAAGGAGGTTTTTTCATGTTTTTTGTTTGTTTTTTTTTTGGTTATAATTACAAATTGTGGTGTTCGACACTTACCCTCTATTTTCAATTTGTGAGAAGTACTGTTATTGATGATTCACATTTGATTGAGCATTGCATACAACTTTTGCTTGTCTTCCCATTTAGGTTATTTTTGTTATACCATACTGCATAATTATTTAACTGAGTGTTTTTTGGTAATTTTCCATTTCGTTCAAGTATTTTTTCATAATTTTCTATTTCATTTCATTTTTTTGGTTCTTATTTTCATATTTTGCTCTGTTCCAGTATTTTAGTTTATGTTTGCGCTTAATTTTTCATCTTATATTTTGTTATATTTGTTTTTTTCTGTGGTTTATGATGCTTGTTTTATATTTTTGAGAAATACTGAATCAATTTTTTCGAGGTCATGTCAAAACCTTCACATTGAGATGAATTATTTTGTATTATGAATTATTTTTCAGTATTTTTGCTGTTGGGCTGATTTTTTAATACAATTTGTTTTTTAATTCCAATTTTTCATTTTTTCTGACGATTTGATATTGATTTAAGGTATTTTTTGAATTATCAGTTTAGTTTCAACAGTTTACGAATTTTCTTTTTTTGAATGTTTCTATTTTTAGTAACAGCAAAGTGATATGTACATAGATTATGAAGTCATTTTTAGCATTTTCTTGTGGTTTCAGTCTTCTTCAGTGGCTTGTTCCTTCGGCACCTCCCCATTGACAAAGAGGTTTTCAAAAATGAACATTTCATGGAAGTCTAAGATAATTCTAGAAATTTTTATCTTGATACTGGGAATTTTTTTCACTTCAAAGTAGTGCACAAATTTTGACGGTTTTATTCGTAAAATTCGCGTAAAAAATTGCATTTGATTAACTTTGTAAACATTTTTTTCTCTCCCCTCTCCTTTCCTACTCTACCTCTGATTTGCTTTCTAATTAGATAATAATTCGCCGACTCAAATTTTTTCGTCTTTTAATTAATATCGCGAATAAATTTTACCCAGAAAAACGTGATACGATTTTCAAAGTACCTTTCTCTAACCGAATTGCGCGAAATGATTTAGGATACGATAGAAGGAAGCGGGACATGTAAAGGGAAAAAGAGGCACGTTCAACTTATCGCTAAATAAATATAACTGGCGTTTAAATTAAAATGTAGTGTACGAGTATGTAATGTTAATGTACATATTTAATGCGATAACAAATTAGTACGGGTAATTTCATTTACGTATTTAGTGTTTTCATTTACGTTTATAACTGTGATACGCGTACATTGATACGAGAGGAAGGGTAAAGTGTTACACAGGAAGTTCGAGGAATAGATTACCTAATGATGCGATTGCGATTTATCTTTGTATAGCGAATGAGATAATATAAACGAGAGGAAGCAGGTATTAGTGGTAAATATTTTGTATTTTCTTTTAGTGCTTATTTACGCCTCGTTTATCAATTTGGTTTGCGAATTTGAGAGGGAAATTAAATGATGTTGTGGAGGAGAGAGAAGGGTGTGAATTTTTATAGAAGCGATTTATCAAAATGCTAATTATTACCTCGTTTGACGCTTTGGTTCGCTAATTCTTATTAATGCAGTTTCCTCTCTCACCCCTTCGATTATTTTTCTTATACTTTGGTGGCAGAAAGGGAATAGTTGAAAATCTCGTTCAAAAAGCCACCTACGACAACTTCGAGTCGTGAATTTGTTCAAAACAGAAAGCTCGGTGAAAGGAAATACAAACAAACAAACGTAATATTTTCCTCGACACCTTCGTCCGCATTTTATTTTATTCTTTTCCAAGCATTGTTTTTTTCGTGTTTTTTATTTTCGAATTCATAAGTCTACTTTTTCATTCACGTACGTACCTTTTTTGGGTGAATGCCAAGTGGTTTGTGAACACCTTGAAATATTGCCTCTCGAATCGGCATTCGAGTTCGCCAATTCCCTTTACAAAATATTTCTACGCTATTTTTAAACGCGTTTTTTCCCTTCGTGGAGTATTCGAACTCGTAAGAGGTATTTGGAGGCTTGGCTTCGAAGCTGAAACCATTACAGACAAAATAAATGTGGTTTTTTTGAAGGGGGAAATGATCGAGCATATTTTGAAATGGTGAAAGAGGCGAATTTTGGGCCAAATTATCGGTCCAGTTGAGTGGTTTTGAAAAAAGGGCGAATATTTATGATGAGGAGTGGAAGGAGGCAGGGGATCACGTGAGATGGGAAAAATCGCGCGATAATTCGATCGGTATGTGAAGTTGTTGTCAAGTGGAACAGGCGAATAAATAACCTGCCTTATTGGACATTGGGTTGACCCTATGAATCATATTTTATTACCACTTGACTGCGGTCATTGAGGAAATGACAATTTGAAAATGAAAAACACGTAATTTTAAATGGTTCGATTTTATTATCGCGTTTTATGTATATGTGTATGAGGAAGCTTCGAAATCAGCAAGATTATTACACATTAACTCATGGCTGTTATCGAAACTACCTATAAGAACTATAACGCTTCTGAACTTTGATAAGCTTTCATTATCATTTTATTATTTTGTATGTAGTCTAGACTTGGCAGCTGTGGCGTTGTTTCGTAATTTATTAATTCAATATCCCATATAGTTTAATCTTATCTATTCTAATGTACCTATTCGATCACATTACCGCATTGCGAATACGAAAATTCGACCTCTAATTTTTTTTATTCGACTTGTTTACAGACTTTAACGCTGGGAAATGGGACAAAGTTGCATGTAGCGTGGAAGAATCCTCCGCTGAAACCGTTACTCTGCGTGCATATATTTAATTACACCAATGTTCACGAGTATTTCTCGGATGACAATAAAGATGGCGAAAATAAAGGAAAGATTAAATTAAAAGTCAAGGATACCGGGCCGTATTGTTTTAGGTGAGTTTTCGATGTGTACTTTTAGACCTACAGCGTTTGTTATATTTTTTAAGTTGAGGAAATACGTAGGTAGTTCGAATGCAGGAAAGATTCCCCGGAAGGGAAACTTTCTCGTTAAGAAGTAGGTTGTAGAATATAAGTTCAATTTTTGTGAAGTTTACTCAAATCTATGAAGATTTTGTTCTCTTTTTGAGGATTGAAGAGGAGTTTGTGAGGCAATTTTTTCTTGAGCTCTTCGAAAAGAGTTATCGAAAAAGCCCCATCCCAAAAATACTAATAATGGAGGCGAGGGCTGCGACTTGGGAGGAGATTGGACGAGAGTAGCACTAAACCTGGTATCACATTCTTGTTTCGTAACATCATGCAGGATTCAATCGTTCGCGAACCATGATTCACGATCATTGACAAGTGACAACACAGCTTTGATCGTGAACAACGACTTCACGTTCATAATGAACAAATTTTTTAGTTGATTTTATTGAAAATAATACAAGAAATGAATCATTCGTTCGCGAACGACTGAACGATGCAAACAATTCGTTCGCGAACGACTTTTCAAATCATAGAAACCATCATTGTTTGCATCAAAAAAATGTGTTTTGATTTGAAAACCATAAATTTTGATCTCGACAACTCCTTAAAGGATTCAATCGTTCGCGAACGATGAATCATACTGATCGAGATTTGATTGATTGTGAACGACGATTTCAGTGATTTCACGATCTTGAAAAAATTGTTCGAATGATTTAAATGATGATTTAATTTATAAAATTTTCAAATTGAATCATTCGTTCGCAAACGACCAAACGATTCAAACGATTCATTCGCGAACGACTTTTCAAATCAGTGAAACCATCACTGTCTGCATCAAAAAATTTATTTTGATTTGAAAAGTGAAAAACATAAATTTTGATCTTACCAAATCCTTGAAGGATTCAATCGTTCGCGAACGATGATTCGTACTAATCGAGATTTGATTGATTGTGAGCGACGATTTTAGTGATTTTACGTTCCTAATGAAAAAATTGTTCGAATGAATTGAATAATACTTGATAAACATTTTTAATTGAATCATTCGTTCGCGAACGACTAAACGATTCAAACGATTCATTCGTGAACGACTATTCAAATCAGTTAAACCACCATTGTTTGCATCAAAAATTTCAATTTAAGTAATTTGAGATTGAGAAACCTAAATATTGGTCTCACCAACTCTTTAAAGGATTCAATCGTTCGCGAACGATGAATCGTACTGGCAGAGCTTTGATTGTGAATCACGATTTCAATGATTTCACGTTCATAAAAGAAAAATTGTTTGACTCTATTAAATTCGATGAAATTTTTTGAAACGAATGAATCGTTCGTTCGTGAACGGCCGAACGATTCAAATGATTCACACTGAAATGGCCATTGATAAATTTACATACAAAGGAATTAAAATTTTAGAAACGCAACTAACCTAAGTGTTGGCTTGGCCACATCAATTCCTGGAAGGATTCAATTGTTCGCGAACGATGAATCGTACTGAAAAAGCTCTGATTGTCTACATTTTCAAGGTGAATCATTCGTTCGTGAACGACTTCTTTAATTTTTAAAACCGACAATAGTAAGTTTGAATTCAAGATAATAATTTGAGAAACATTTATTTTAATTAGTTTAAGTCTTACTAATTTTATAATCGATTCAGTCGTTTGCGAACGATGAATCGTTCTGAAAAAGCTTTGCGATTGTGAGCAATCTTCGAATGATATCAACTGATTCTTAAATTGAAAAAATTCATTTCTAATGGGAAAATGTTCAAAAAATTATTCTTCTTTTTGAAAAAATTTCAACTGATTTTTAAATTGAAAAAATTCATTTCTAGTGGGAAAATGTTTAAAAAGGGCCCATCTTTTTGAAAAATTTTTACAACTAGATGACTTTAGAACTCACTCAGGCGGGAAAAATTAGAAATCATGTAAGTAGGTACCAAAAAAAAAAAAAAAAAAAAAAAAAAAAACTGAAAAATGAGGAAAACTTCCATTCTGAACTTGGAAATAATGTTCAAAAATGACGAGCAAATTTGTTCAAGACCAATAGGTAACTATCTAAGAATGATTTTCTGCTCCTACAAGTAAAATACCCAAAAAGGAACGAGCTGTATGATCCGTCAAAATATAAATTGTGAAAAATTGATGTCAACCAGAAGAAAATGCATACTGCACCTTCCTCAGCAATGACCAAGTGTGCCCATTGCATAGAAAATGACATTGAATAACGCATAACGTAAATAGGAAAAAATTCAATATTTTTCTCATTGTATCTCTTCTTCTTCTTCTTCTTTTCTTAATAATAACACATCGCCTTGTTCTCGTTTACGTAATTTTTTCTCATTCTGCACAAACAAGAAGTCTTCCTTAACGCTGCCTCTAACCTTTAGTAGTCTGTCAAGGTTACTCGGTTAAAGGCTTAAATTACACATATATCTCATTCAGTCGACATTCGATATCGGGTCAATGTATAGAGCTCGGTGTCGGTCTCTCGGTACAACTACACATCGCATGCAAGTTATACTGTCTGTATGGTGTTTCGACGTTGCGTATTGCACCAATTATTATTACGTCGTCCGTCGTCGAGTCGCCCTACTCGCGATGCAAATTCCACATCTCAAGTACGACCTTTTTTAATCGCTTTCCCGTCACCTTTTTCTGCTCAGTTATTTATGTATAGTATTCGGAAAGTAATACAAAAATGAGACATTCGGCACGAGTGAATCATTTGAAATTTGAATCGTTCAGTCGTTCACGAACGAATGATTCATTTAAAATTTTTTATCAATTTAATTCATTCGACCAATTTTTTTCGATAAGAACCTGAAATCACTGAAATCGTCGTTCAAAATCAATCAAAACTCGGTCAGTACGATTCATCGTTCGCGAACGATTGAATCCTTCAAGATGAGACCAACACTTGCATTTTTCAAATTTTGATAATTTTTTGATGTAAATTTATCAATAGTCGTTTCCCTGATTTTTAGGAGTCGTTCACGAGTGAATCATTTGAATCGTTTAGTCTTTCACGAACGAATGATTCATTTGAAAAAATGTCATCAATTCAATTTCAATTCATTTGAACAATTGTCGGTCACAATCAATCAAAGCTCGGTCAGTATGATTCATCGTTCGCGAACGATTGAATCCTTTGAGGAGTTGATGAGACCAACATTTATGCTTCTGAAATCAAATTGGAATTTTTGATGCAAACAGTGGTGGTTTCACTAATTTATAAAGTCGTTCGCAAATGAATCGTTTGAAACATTTAGTCGTTCGCGAACGAATGATTCATTTTGAAATTTTCATCAGTTCAATTCATTCGAACAATTTCTTCATTAAGAAGGTCAAATCACTGATGTCATCGTTCACAATCGATCAAAACTCGGTCAGTACGATTCATCGTTCGCGAACGATTGAATCCTTTGAGGAGTTAGTGAGACCAATATTTGTATTTTTCTAATCAAATTAAAATTTTGGATACAAACAGTGATGGTTTCACTGATTTGAAAAGTCGTTCGCGAATGAATCGTTTGAATCGTTCAGTCGTTCGCGAACGAATGATTCATTTCTAAGACTATTTTCATTGATTTATGTACTATCAAAAAAAAATTGTTTATTATGAACGTGAAATCGTCGTTTACGATCAAAGCTGTGTTATCAGTGATCATGAATCATCGTTCGCGAACGATTGAATCCTGTATGATTTTGCTATTTCATTAGTAACACTAAAATTTGTGTTTTTCAAATTTCAATCTCAGGTTCTAATTGATTTACCGTATTTTCAATCCTTTCATCCTATAGAGAAGTCGTTCGCGATTGATTTGGTTCGAAAAATGGTTCATTCGAGAAATTGATTAAAATTTGAACATTTCAAATAATTTCGAAGCTATGTCGTCGATCGTGCAATATTATCGATTAATGAAATGAAATCAGAGTCGTCACTATATTCATGTTGTGTGAACATTTCCCCTTCAGTTTCGTTCTTTTTTTCAGCATAAATTTGATGAGTCATTTTGATCAAATCCAGTAGGTAATTATAAAAGGTCTCTAAGAAAGAAACCCCCATTCACTGCAACTCTCATAAAAATTCGAAATCAATAAGCTTCTATTCATCGATAATCGAGTCTTAAAGACTGCGAAAATCGATTCTTGAACACAAAAATTCGGTAATGGCACCTTTTACTGCTTTACTCGTCAAACCAGTCAATTTTGTGGATTTTTTCTCCGAACCACTTTACGAGTACATACCGCCATTCTTATTCTATGTTTGAAGGAGCATTTCGAGCGGAATTTAATTGAATTTCGGCGCAAACAAATAACGGAGAATTAACTGTTTCTTGTTCATTTAGTAGGTATAAACGTCTCGTGTCGTATCCTTGTCCTTCAAATGCTGACAAATTAACTCGTCTTGCGATTTAATAATCAAATCTTTGAAGTCCAAATAAACATAAATTATATAATAAATCAGCCACTCCCGTTGAAAAAAACACGTCGAAGGCGATCCCGAATCCCGATCGTCTCACACACGCAGCGGAAAGATAAAAGAGTGCGAAAATCGATTCTTTTCGAGTGTCCTTAGACCTACTCGTAGCTAGAGTAAAGAGAGCTACGTACGTATACGTGAACTCGAGCTATTATTATTCTTAAATCGCGTGACTAAATACGAGAACTGAGAACAATGTAGCACGTGGTTCAACTTCGAGTGAACAAGTGTACGTAAAATTTACATCTAAGATCACGATTAATTATACGGTTGCGGCTCGATTCAACATTTTTTAGCCTAAAAAAATTACAATTTCGATCTCGTCGGTTCCTAAAAAAACGTACAAATTTTGGAACAGGTATGACCAGTGATAAAAGTACGAGTAAGGCTCGTGTTGCGAATGACAAGGTGAGCGAAAGTGATGCAGATTAATCGGTTACTTATAAATCATTGAAATGATACAAATATCCGAGATTATTATTACCTACGTTATCTGGATTCGGTTGTAATTTTATCGATGACCTGTGTTTACGTAGCGCCTTCTCCCTCTGCCCCCTTCTGGTCGCCATTTTTCTCGTTCGATCGACTTAGAAGGTATGCATTTCGTAATATTTTCTGAAACGTGTGTAAAAAATATACATTTTACATGTGTATCTAGTAATGAATGAGATAATGATGGGATCGAGTATTAGTCTAGATGTGGTTTTCGGTTTCCAATTTAACGGTGAGGGTATTTAGGCATAGGCTGGTCGAAGAAATGTGATCGAATAAACTGGTTCAGTTCAGATTTCAGTGGCAGGTATAGCAAACGTTTCTGTGGTTCGTGTATATTCCGATGCATGGCTCGAATACGGTAGAAAGAGAGAGTGAGCTTGACAAATTACTGATATCTTCTCGTATTGGTAATCACTGGTGAAAAAATGCTTCCGAATACGCCCATTTGAATTAATTTTTATCCTTTCCCCCTCCCCTTCCTGCTAAATTCTCATTGAATGTATCTACTTGGCTTGGTTACGTTCAAATTGGAGAGTGCCAGTTCATAAAATTTGAATTAGGTGAATCGAGTATTTCAAAAATTTACTTACTTTATTTTCAAATTTTGCAACACTAATTGACTTTTTGCAGGATAAACTAAATGGAATTCCCCCATGGCTTAATTTTTTCAAAAATGGTTTATTTTACCTATTTTGAATCCCCCTCCCTCTCTTTCAAAAAATTTAAGTACAAATATACCTCCAATGAATGTAGACTCTAATTTATTTCCTATACATTCGTCTGATGACTTCTGAAGATAAATATTGCCAAAGTAGCATTCTTAATCACACCTCCGGCAACTATTTATAGACTCGTTAGTTCGCAAATACTACATACCATAAGTACTCGAGTTGATATTTACCTTCTTTTTTTTTTCAAATCGTTCTCAAAATACATCGCATTGAGATAGGATTGAAAAGTAAAAAAAGAAAAAAACACGCATACGAAGATGTACATGCGTTGAAAAAGGAAAGGCAACGTACGTTATTTTTTTAAACGTAAATAACGGTTTGTTTTGCCAATTGCGATGAACCTACGGTGCCGTTTGCCAATCTACAAACATTGTAAATAAGAAATTGAAAAAAAAGCTGCTTGTTTTGCGACGACGACGAGAAGGCCTACCCGAGACTACGACGACGACAATTACGTGGAAATTTGCCTTATGGCGTCGACTGCGCGAATGCGATTTGTCGTTAATTGTGACGTAGCAGCATTCTACGTACAATCTACATACGTCAAAATGTTGTCTCGAGATCGCACAGAGAACTTGATCAACTCAGTGCTTGCAATTAATTAAACTTACTAGATATATTGTGCTACGTTATATTATACATTACAGTGTACTATGTACGTATATGCATACGTATTGAGAACTGTTAAACGTATACAACGAGATAAATGAACCAGTAAATTATTGCTGTTATTGCTATATTATAACAAACCAGCCAGCAGCGTCATCAGTGATTTTATAGTACTTCGAGGAACTGTAGAAAACGTTGTACCTTGGTATCATATTACACCGGAATAGGTTTGATAAAAAAGTAAAAGATAAAATGACCACCTAGGTGTACCTGTACATATTGTAACTAGTGGAAAAGTGAACGTGCAATTGGATATGTCAGTGACGCACATAAGGCGTCCCAGATTATACTTTGGCGAATGATGAGCTATCACTAGGTGACAGAACGTGTTAACTGGACAGCTGAACCAAAAAAATAATCTGATATTCGTATTCAGCGCTCCCAAAAACCTAATAAATCATATGTCACGCGATATTTTCAGTTTTTAGGGTATTTGGGAAGGGATAGGGGGCTTGGAGGAGCCGAATCGAGAAAATAAGTTGATATTCGTTTTCAGCACTCTTGAAAACCTAATAAACCATATGTCACACGATTTTTTTAATTTTCAGGAAATTATTATGGAAATGGGGGGGGGGTCAAAAGGAGTGTTTGAAACGTTGAATCGAAAAAATAAAGTGATATTCGTTTTCAGCACTCTCGAAAACCTATAACAAACCATATGTCACATGATTTTCTTCAATTTTCAGGAAACTAAGGAAAGGGGGGGGTCACAGGGAGTTTTTGATGCGTTGAATCGAAAAAATGAGGTGATATTCGTTTTCAGAACTCTCGAAAACCTAACAAACCATATGTCACACGGTTTTTTCAATTTTCAGGATATTAAGGAAATTGGGGGGGAGTTGTCAAAAGGAGTGTTTGATGGGTTGAATCGAAAAAATGAGGTGATATTCGTTTTCAGCACTCTCGAAAACCTAACAAACCATATGCCACACGATTTTTTCAATTTTCAGGAAATTGAGGAAAAGGGAGGGGGCCAAAGGGAGTGTTTGAAGGGTTGAATCAAAAAAATTAGCTGATATTCGTCTTCAGTGTTTTTGAAAACGTATGAAAGGATATGTCACATGATATTTTACAATTTTTTTATATTTTGGGGCTCCTTACCCCTCCCCTCAATCCGTCACCCTCTCATGGTTTAGTGAATCTCATCACGGAAAGTTCGCAGTTGTGAATATCATAAAAATGTATGGTTCCTGGTCGACCCAAAACCTGTGTGATTTGACGTGGAATGACCAAAATACACGTTTTTGAATCACCCACAATATACAACATCATCAATTCATCATGTAGTGCAGGATTCAGATTTAATCGTTCGCGAATGAATCACATCGACAGAGTTTGAATTATGAACGATGGTTTTGTGTTCATCATGAATCAGTTTTTTCGGATGGTATTCTACAACAAAAAAAATTGAGATAATTTTTGAGGTGAATTGTTTGTGTACAACGAATGAACGAATCAATCGCGAACGACTTCTCAGTTCTGCAATCAGTGAACTGTGAAACCACTGAAAATAAATTTAAAGCAGAGATTAATTTTGATTTTTGGATAATTTCGATGCTTATAATTTTCAAAGTGAATCATTCGTTCGGGAACGACTGAACGATTCAATCGTGAACGACTTCTCAAATCAGTGAAACCACTGTTGATAAGTTCGTAATTCGTATCAAAAAATTGTAATTTTGAGAAGAATAAGACGTATTGGTACTGTTAGTCTCACAAAGTCAAGTCAGACGCTTCTTCAAAGATTCAGACGTTCGCGAACGATGAGTCATACTGACATGGCTTTGGTCGTAAACGACGATTCCACGTTCATCGTGTGATCACGATCCAATTTTTTGGAAGATTTCAATGAAAATAAATTTTTGAAGTGAATCATTCGTTCGCGAACGACTGAACGATTCAAACAATTCAATCGCGAACGACTTCTCAAATCAATGAAAAAGCTTTGATAGTGAACGTCAATTCCTCGTTTTTAACGGATCAATCTTTCGATAGATTTCAATGAAAATAATTTTCCAAGTGAATCATTCGTTCGCTACCGACTGAACGATTCATTCGCGAACGAGTTCATAAATCGAGGAAACCGCTATTGATAATTTTGAATCAAAGATTAAAAATTACAATTTGAGAAGCACTCGTTTGTCTAATTCATCAAGTTCATAGAGGATTGAATCGTTCGCGAACGATGAATCTTACTGACATAGCTTCGGTCGTGAACGACAATTTCATGTTCATGTGATCACGATCTAATTTTTAGAAAGATTTCAATGTGAATAATTTTTGAAATTGATCATTCGTTCGCGAACGACAATTCAATTCAAACAATTCAATCGCGAACGACTTCTCAAATACCTAAGTGAAACTCGAAGCTTTTTTGGTAAACGTCAATTTCTGGTTCATAATGGACCTTTTTTTTTTTTTTTAGTAGATTTCAATGAAAATAATTTTTAAAGTGAATCATTCGTTCGCGAACGACTGAACGATTCAAACGATTCAGTTACGAACGAATTCTCAAATCGATGAAATCGCCATTATTAAGTTTGAATTCGAGTTCAAAATTTGAAAAACACGTGTTTGTCTCACCAAGTTCACAAAAAACTAAATCGTTCGCGAACGATGAATCTCACTAACGTAACTTTGATCGCGAACGACGATTTCACGTTCAACAATAAATGAACGATTACGAATTTCTTGTAAGATTTCAAATTTTCAATGAAAATAATTTCTGAAGTGAATCATTTGTTTGCGAACGACTGAACGATTCATACAATTCACTCGCGAACGACTTCTCAAATTTTTCAAATTGATATTTTGGAATTTTGCAACAATTTTCGTTGGGTACGTTTTAACCAATGAAGCTTTCTTTCTATCTCTGTACAAATTATGTTAGGTCAATGCCCTGTAATTATTGTATGATTTATCGCCTTAACCTATAATATTCGACAATTAACGAAATTAGAGAAGGTTCTTAAAATAGCAGATGAGAAAGAGGAGAAGGAAGATACTATTCGCATACAAAGTATAAATGAGTCGTAAATACGGTGTATCTATCTACTCAGTCGACGTAAGACGCCTAACAGACGTACTCCTTGGACCTTGCCAGTTTTCTCTCTTTATTTATACGATGAATTTAACTGATCGATTGACCTTTGCATGAGTTCGATTCATTGTAATGAATGTCTGCGTGCTCAGCTGCCCACTACTGATTTTGTACCTAGTTCTGTACTTCGTAAGATGGGTTGAAAAAAAATTCCCTCAATCTGTACGATAACCGATGACCTATATGAAATAATACTCTGATTTGCTTCAAAGAGAGCTTGTAGTATGTAGTTGTATGTCCTGAAAAAAATAATGCAAAACTTGCGTTTATTTGTACCACTTTTTGTTATTTTTTTTTATTCTTTTTTATAACGGTTTTGTTTTGTTTTTCTGATTTCAGAGAAGAAATTGAGAGGACGAATATTGTATTTTTAAATAATGGCACCTCGTTGAGTTATAATGAAAGAAGAATACATACTTTTGACGTAGAGGCTTCCAAAGGGTCGCTGAATGATACAGTTTATGTGCCAAATGTGTTGATTCTTGTAAGTTGATGAATTTAGTTAGATGCCAGTAGATATTCATTTTCGAGTATTTGGTATGTATTTATAATTGCTTCCTTGATTTTTCAGAGTTTATATAAAGCGGTGAGAGATTCCTTACGTATCATCAGAACGCCTTCGTATATGTTGGTAAAAGATGCCGAAGTTATAAAAAAAGTCAACGTGAGCGATTACTTGTTCGGATACGAAGATGGCACATTCTCAGTGATCACCGGATTAAAATCATTCTTCAGTTCAAGCCCGAAAAAAATTCCCAAAAGATTCGGAGTTCTAATGAAAGTAAGTTTCTAAAAATTTATTGCCAAGACTCGATGAAATTCGAACTTACTTCGTAATAACAATAAGACGTAATGTTTTGAAAATTCCTAATGTAATGTGTGTGTTTCTTTTCGATTTCTTTAGAGAACTGGTTTGTCCAACGATACCATTGTGATTCGTACCGGAGATGGTGCACTCGATGAGATGGGACAAGTAACGGAGATCAATAATATCACTGATTTCGAAGCTTGGAAATCAGCCTCGTGTGATCTAGTCAGTGGAAGCGATGGATTATTTTTCAAGAGATCCGCCGTCCAGAACCACAGAGATGTTCAGCTCTTCCATAAAGATTCCTGTCGAACGTTACCGTTAACTTATGAATCGACCGTCGATGTGAGTTTGAGTTTTTTTAATTTTCTTTTCAAATTGTCGTAGAGGGGTTATCAAATTATTATTGCTTTTGCAAAAAAAAATATTATTGTTTCAATGTTTAGTGATTATTTTTTTTATTTGAAGGTCGGATCTGGAATTATGGCGAATCGTTACAAGCTACGTTCAGATATATTCGATTATTCGCGTCGAGAAAACAGCTGTTTCTGTAATATTTCCAAATCATGTGAACGTGTTGGAGTCTTGGACATTAGCACTTGTTCTGCTGGTGAGTTTATTCCTCGATATGAATTGAAACCATTAGTGATTCGAAGCCATGTTTAAAGCATATTTTCTCAGTTTGGATACTGAAAACTGCCTCTCATATTGAATCAATTCCATTTTAGCATCTTTCGGTTTTGCTCTGAATTTTTTCTGAAATTGGGCTACCTTTTCCCGTTTTCTCGTAATCTCGCTCAATCTTCTTCAGAAGGTGAATGGACAAGCTCTGTCACATCATTTTTTCAATTCAAAGTATTTGGATTTTTTTTTTGAGAAGATTATTTAAAATTATCAATTTTTCACAAAAATGAAACATTTTTTTCATCAAAAATAAAACTGTTTCATTGGTTTTCTGGTTTTAAAAAAAAGCTTGGAGGCTCTAAATTGCGAGAAAGTATATTTAAATTGATCAAATCATTTCATTATTAAAATTGTTTGAATAAAATACATAAAATGAAATGAATTGAATTGAGTAGTAGGTAAATTGAAAGTGAATTGGATCTGAAAAAATTACACTGAATTGAAAGATGTAAAATGTAAAAAAAAAATCAAACAAATAGGAAGAAAAACTTTTTAAAAAAAATGAAAATGAAATATGAATTAGATTATTTCAATTGAAAATAAGGGAAAGTGAATAAAAAGATATAAAATAAAAAATAAATTAAATGAATTTAACTAAAAATGAATAAAATCAAATTTCAAAATGAATAAAACTAACTTGAAAATGAATTGAAATACAAAATTGAGTAAAAATAGAAATAGTCTAAATCTGTTTTGAAAAATTTGAAATAAATAAAAAGATGTAGGTTGATAAAATTGAACTAAATCAAATGCAAAATCAAGACATCATGAGCTAAAAATGAATTGAAATAGATAGAATCAAACATTCAAACTCGAATGAAAATTTACCATCAAATTAAATTGAATTGAAATGAATACACAAAAAAATGATTTCAAATCAAAATATAAAATCAAAACATTGAAGTATTGAAATGAAACAAAATAGGTACCTAATTTAACTCGAAATTAAATCGAATTGAGCTAAAAATAAATTAAATTGATTGAAAATGAATCGAATTCGAAGTAAATCTGATTAAATTAAATTTAAATGAATTGAGGAATTGAATTATAATTAAAATAAATGAAATCAACTCTAACTGAGCATAAATTAAAATAAATTTAATGAAAATCAAGTGAGAATAAATAATTGAATTAAAATAAATGAAATAAAATTAACAAAATCAACTAGAACTAATAATAAATCAAATATACAAAACTAAATCGAGTTTAATTAAATTAAATTAGAAACGAAAAAAAATTGAAATAGATGAAATGAAGTACATATGTTGAAAATGAATGAAATTGATTATTGTATTTAATTAAATTTAAAATTGAATTGGAAATTGTCAAATTAAAAACAAATTCACATAAAAAATGAAAACATTTCTTGAACATTATTTTTCATTTTTTTTTCAATAATAAATTGAAAGTTATGAGGCGGTTTTTTTTTATATCAAAATGAATTGACTTTGGAATGAAAAAGTTGAATTGAAACTAAATAATAAATAATCGGAATAAACCATGAATAAACTAAATAAACAAGAGCTACAAATTAATTGAGTGGAATTGAAATAAAATAAGTTGAATTAAATTACATAAATCAGAATAAAAGAAATTGAAAGTTTAAATGCGAATTAGATGCCCAAATTAAAATGGATAAAATAAAATCAAAATTATTTCATTAAAAATTAATTGAATTGAATTAAATAAATAGTAGAATTGGTTCAAAATTAACAAATCAACCTGAACTAAAAATAAATTTAATTAAATTGAAAATAAAAATAATTTGAATGGAAATGAATAAAGTTGAATCAGATTTTGAAAAATAATGAAAATTGATGAAAACAAATGGAATGAAATGAAATTGTTTTTAAAATAAATTAAAATAATTATAAGTAATCGGGTTCAATAATAAAATTTAAAAAAAAAACTGAAAAATAAATTATGAAGTGGAGCTGAATTGGTATAAAATTACACCAAATATGTATGTATTAAAATCAATCTGATTATGAATTGATTTATACTGAAATTAATCAAACTAAAATTACTTACGCGAAATTTTTTGCACAGACCTCCCCTCCCCTCTCCTCTTTTCCAAATAAAAAAAACCTATCCATGTCAAAACTTTCGGGTAAAACTGAAAGACTTGAATCTTTTCGATGAATTGATGATAATTAAAAATCCTAGGGTAGCAAAATAGCCATCCCCTCCCCTTCTAGGTCAATTTATCAACCAAAATTTGCTCATTCGTGGGGTATTTTTCTTTCTGTTTCAGTATCCGAAGCTCCGATGGTAATATCTCGTCCTCATTTCCTGGATTCAAACGCTAATTTGGACGAAAACAACGAACCAATCATCGAAGGTTTCGAACCAGATATCGCCAAACACGATTTCAGGATCGATATATTCCCTGTAAGTATAGATAAAATAATAAAATAGAAAATCATTCTAAAATATTCATTTTAGATAAATGTTTTTTTGAAATAGAGTATTTTCAACTTCTTATTTCTTTCTTTTTTTTCAGCCAATTGGTTTGACTGTGAGAACGCTGATGAGAATGCAACTCAATATCATGGTTAATAATCCAGAAAATGATGCTGAAGGTTTAAGACCGTTCAATGATAAGACTATATTACCCATTGTATGGGTTGAGATGGTAAATTAAATCTCAAATTAGTCAATTAAAATTTTTTTTTTAATGAAAAAAATTAATAATCTTATTTATTTTATTTTTTTAGAATTCCGGTGAAGTTCCTGAGAAAATGTTCTCCTTACTGTACCATTTAACTTACACGATGCGTTGGGCGGAATTAGCATTGAAATTGATCTTCGTTGTGTTCACCTTTTTAATGGCATTCTTGCTGTTTAAAATCTCCTTCGTGAAATCATCGACTAAAAAAGACTTCGTTCTGATATCGAAGAAACGAAAATCCAATGGTAATATGATAAATAGCGTCTATGTTCCCAGCTGAAAGATGTAAAAAATCAATGAAATGAAAAAGACTGCTCCTATACCGCCATTTATTTTCATTTTTATTTCGTTTTAAAATAAAATGAGCGGTTTATTTAATTAATTTTCTTTTTTAAAAACTCGTTCTTCTTTTACTTGTTTTTGCCTTGTTGTTTTTGTTTCTTTTTTTTTTAAAAAACGAATCCTTTTAATGTTTTTTTACTTAAGTAGTCTTCTAGGAATTCGTAATCGCGACGATTCTCTCTATTTTACGATAAGAATTTTCTCTCTCGTAATGTATTATAAATATTATTTTGTTCGTATAAATACGTATTTTTAGTACAGCGTTGCCAATTTGAAGAGGCATTTGTGATTTAGTCTCTTGCCATTGCTCGTATGATAAAAAGAAGAGAAAATTTTACTCGTTTATTTGTCCTCAACTTCCTAGTTTTTTTTAAATGAATAAATTTATATTTATTTTTTACGAAAAAATACCTACCATTGTCGATTTGTGTGTAGAAATGTCCTCAGAATTTTGCCCTTTTACAGAATTTAATTTAAAATTTGTGATGTAAAGTATTAGATTAAGTTCCACGTGTGTCCTACGCCAGTCGCCTTGTATATTTTTTTTTTTATCGAAAGGTTGCCATATATGATAAGATTTTTTTGTATTAGAAATTAAGTAACCTCATGAGTACTTAGTTACCAAGAGAAAAAATTTCATTGAGAATACTTGCGATATTTTATAATTATGTTCCCTTTTGTGTGTATTTCTTTTCTTCCTTGCTTTACATAATCGAAAAATGCCGAATCATGGAAGACTGTTTAGTATGTAGGAAGTGATCACACACGTCATCTTAATATTATGCACGTGAATATTACTCATTCACATCACCTCTCTGAAAAAATATCGTAGTAATCATTTTTTTTTTTTTTTTTAGTTTTAATGTGGAAATAATCAAATTAGTTTTAGGGTTATTTTTCTTCCTTTTTAGAGTCGTTTGTGTTGTTTTTTTTTTTTTTTGCGAAACGTATTTTGTATTTTTTAGTCCGTGTAATTTTATTGCTTGTTTCATTTCGTGATGATTTTTTTCGTTCTTTTTTAAATAGTTTTTAATGTTTTTTGTCAATTCCATTTGAGTAATTGTTACTCTGTTTTGTGTGAGTGTGTGTAGATATTTTAAAAACATTTTTTTCCTGACCTCGATGGTACATTGTGTTTACTTACATGTGTATCAGAATCACATTTTAGTCATCAATTTTTAATTCAAATGTACTATTTATTTGTAAATACGCGAAATAAAATTGTGCTGCGAGATTTTTGACTTAATTTTTTTAATGGTAATTTTTTTGTTTTTGCGGAAAAGTTGAACTTTTAGGGGTATAAGTGTAATTTTGATACCTCACACTACTTCGAAGCAGATTTTCAAAATTTGGACCCTCCCTTTTCAAGAGACTCTTTGGGCTGGGAACTAAAATTTTATCAAATTCGTATTTAGGAGATCCAATAACATCTATTTCGATACCTCATACGACTTTGAAGCACATTTCCATAATTGGGACCCTCGGCTCCTCTGCAAGAGGCCCTTTGGGTCTGGAACCAAAAAATATCGAAATTCGTTTTCAGTAGGCTCAAAAACATTCATGTCGGTAGTCGATACCTCACACGATATTGGAAGTTCTATTTCAAAATTTGGACCCTCCCCCTCAAACGCCCCTCAGGGTCTGTCTAAGGCCAAAATGATATCAGATTCGTACTCAGGAGGTTCAAAAACCCATATTCCAATACCTCGTACGACCCATATGTTCATTTCAAAATTTGGACCCTCTCCCTCAAACGCCCCTCAGGGTCTAAGACTAAAATTATATCAAATTCATACTCAGGAGGTTCAAAAACCCATATTTCAATGCCTCGCGTGACCCTTATACTAATTTTCAGAATTTGGCCCCTCTCCACTGAAAGACCCTTAGGGTATGGGGCCATAATAATATCAAATTCGTACTCAGTGGGTTCAAAAACATGTACTTGGACGGTTGGACCCCTCACACGACAAAAAAGCTCATTTTCAAAGTTTTACACTCTTTATGATGAAGCTTTTTACAAAAAAGTTGAGCTTTCGGGTGTTGAAGTGCAATCTCGAATGAAATAAATGAGATTTTCGTAATCAGCGATGCCTAATTAGTAATAATCGACCCTTCGTACGACCTATTAGCTTTTAATTAAAGCAAAAAAGCTCAATTTTTGAATCTTGACTGTGGCGCCATCTGTAATGTAAAAAGTAAACCAACTGCTTTAAAAAGAGAACAAATTTTGGAAAAAAGATGCAGCGCTTCGGGCGGCAGAAAATGGAACCTCTTTTGTTATCCTGATTTACATATGGAAAAAGAAATAAGAACTACCTTTTTCTGGCCTCTGGGATTACAAAAGAACTTCTCGTTTTCACCGCCTGAAGCGCTGCATCATAAATTTTGAAATTTCGGACTCATTTTGTGAGCTTTAGGGAGCGTTTTACGATGTACGAACTGAGGTGCGGGGGGTTTCTAACACGGGGAATCCATTTCTGAAGTTGGTTTTGCGAAAAAGCTCAAAGTTTCTTAGATAATGAAGCTTTTTACAAAAAAGTTGAGCTTTCAGGTGTAAAAGTGCAACGTCGCGTGAAATAAATGCACTTGACGTGATCAGCGACCCTCAATTAGTAATAATCGACCCTTCGTACACCCTATTAGCTTTTAATTAAGCTAAAAAGCTCAATTTTCAAAAGTTAATAATTGCCTCTTAAAATTTAAGGTATGCAACCCAAACTACACGCCAAACTGACTCATTTGGCTGATTTTTGATGCAAAAATTGTACCTATTTCACTAGGAGAATATAGGATATTAGGAGGTTCTATACTCCTAATACTTGAACTTTCGAATTTATTTTGTTAGCTTTAGGAAGCTTTTTAGATTGTACGAACTTTCGTTTAAGAGGTTTTTCAACACGCAGAATCCATTTCCGGTGTTAGTTCTGCCAAAAAGCTCAAAGTTTCTTAGATAATGGAGATTTTTTACAGAAAAATTGAACTTTCAGGTGTAAAAGTTCAACATGGAGTAAAATTAACGAGCTTTACGTGATCAGAGACCCTTAATTAGTAACAATGCTAATAATAGATTCCTCGAACGCTGAATTAGCTTTTCGTTTAGGCAAAAAGCTCAATTTTTTTTTAGTTATTTTCAAGATTGTTAATGCACTTTAGTGTTTCATTTTAGTAATAAAATTTGAGCGTAGTGTATTCGTGCAAAGAAAATTTTTTCAAAAAATCTCCAGAAGTATGGTGTTTTTTATTGTTTTGTTTCTTATATTATTACGTAGTTCCTTTTCAATTTAACGAAAATTTTAATGAATCATAAGGAAAAAAACAAAAAAAAAAAACAAATAAATAAGAAAATTTACAAAACCATTTTTTTGATAAATACATAAAAATAGAATTATCTATGATACATAGACATACATACAGCCAACAACTGGAAGTTCAGTCACACTGGCAAAAGTGCTCTAAAACGAAATCGAATTTGATAAGAATTTTTGTAACTCAACAAATTCAAAGAATCGTACCTAATCAAAGTTTGTCCTCAAAATTTTTCAAAAATTTTCAGAAAACACTTTCGTCGAAATATTTGAATTTTTAGCAAAGTTTCAACACATTTTGATACGAGACATGACATTTTTTCAATACAAATTCCAAAAATCGTGATCCAATTTCTGTTTTGGTTTTGGCCTGTTGCATGGAATTTTTTTCAAAAATCTCAAAAACTCGCGATTAACAAAATTTCTTAAAAATGCTCAAAAAACATCAATGTTGAAATATTTGGATTCTTCGCAAAATGTTGATCCATTTTTATAAGTCACATGGCACTTTTCAAAAATCACTAAGATCATGGCCCAAAACTGGGATCAAAATTCTTTTTAAAAAACGTCCAAAAACCCATTTTCATCCAAATATTTAAATGTTTCACGAAATTTTGATTCATTCTGCTACGTTGTTGCAAGTTTACAACTACGAGAACCCAAAACACATTTTTCGTGCATTTCAGACTTTCATTTATGAGAAGCCAAACTGATTTTTTCAAATCGAAAAAATGCCAACCAACAGAACACGTTTTGCCAGTAGGACTGTAGACTACATAAGAAATCAAATCAAATTAATATTTTACTCGCCAAAATTGGAGACTCGAAAAACAAATCATTTCAAGACATAACCGACTGAGGCAATCGTTTGTAATCGATTTTATCCAAAAGCACTAAAGGCTTGAGTTGTTCAGCAAAAGCTTTCATATCTTCTCCAATCGCATCCTGGCCACTGGGAGCTAAAACGCTCATTTCAACTAGGTACGATGGGGTAATCGGTTCTTCGTGGGGTTTATTTTGTCCTTGATTGGATATCTAGAAAAAAAAAAACAATACACCATTGTAAATATATAACAGTTTTACCGAAAAATGAAATTGAATTCAACGTTCGTTCAACTAATTAGTAATTACCTTGAATATTTTGGAAACCGTTATCTTCATTCTACCTTTACGAAACATATATCCTCGAGCAGCGTACTCGAATTCTAATCTAGCGCCGAGCTCCGTAAGATATTCCAAAATGGATGGAGTTACAGCAACATCTATACTACTTCGAACTATCGTTGGTCTACTTTTATCACCTGTATAAATAAATATTCTTAGAATTAATCAAAAATACACGAGAAAACATATTATTCGTGAATGGTACGATGGACGAACCGGTGCCTAATTCTGGTTCTCCGATGTATCGCAGCTGGTAAGGCATTTCTTGAGACATGGGATACTCCATGGCACGTCTTACACGTAAAAACATCGGATTACTGTTCCCTCCTATAATCATTGTATACAAAAACGCAAGAGAATTAATACATAATATCCGAGTAAAACCAATCATTCATTTATACTATAAAAAGACGTACTTAAACTGAAACACATCTCCATATCGTAAAACGATTCCGGTCCAGTATCGACATTATCACATAATCCACGTAATCTGTGCAGTAATGTTTCTACAGATCCATCCAAAACACTGCCTTGCAACAGGTATTCTTTATTTGGAACAATATTACTTTTCAGCGCCGTTGATAAGCTATCCATTGTCGTACTAACCGTTTGGTTAAGTATCCATTCCTAGAAACAATAAATTAGGTAGTTAAGCAAACTTGTTCGAATACAATTAGCGAATAATTTGGCAAATTACCTTGTTCGATTCCATTTCGAATATGTATCTTGGGAAGAACTACGTTTAGTGTGAGAACTTCGGTCAGAAGAAGAGTAACGTTCTGAAACAAACATCAAATTGATACTATTATTTTAGTGTGTTCAGTATAAGTCATGGCGAGATTCAGTTCAATGTAAGTATTCTAGAATGTGAATTTTTATGATATTAATGTAAAAGTGATTCTGTAAGCTAAGTCTATCTGTATTTTTAGATTCGTCTTCATTTCATTAATCGGTTTACTTTGGTGTAAAGTGATTGAAGATAACGAAAAATTGGTACCTTCAAATTCAACTGAACTTCCACCTTCGACTAGAGGTGCACCACGACCAAGGCTGTGGCTGATTAATGGGTGTATGTGTGTTTCTCCATATACTTGTTGGGGTATCAGGAACAGTTCTAGTGCAGCTGAACAAGGAATTAAACTAGTTTATTGTGATGGTGTACCTGGTACGGTCCTATGCTGCGGACCTCCTGAACTGGTGTTTTCAATTTCAAAAGAGCAAAAGGCAGAGGTAGAAAAGAAAGGTGAATTCAAAATTATGGGGCCATCATTCGGTTAACATTCCAAGAACTCGCGGTGTATGTATTCGATATATTTTTCAATGTAAGTACATGTCATAAAAATTAATCAAAAATAGCGAAAAATACACGAATAAAATGAAAAATCTAAGAAAATCCGGCTTTACAATTTTTTTCTTGTTTACAAACTTTTTTTTACCTTTGAACTTTGATAAGCGAAGAAAAGAAAGTTGCCTAGGCGTACGCCGGAATGTAGACAATGAAAACTAAAAAAAGTTGTGTTTTTTCGTCGTTGTAGGGCTTTAATTAGTTTTATTATGCAAATAATCTATTAAATAGTTGATTTGTATAATAATTAATCAAATAAATAATCATAACGTTCAAGTTAACATAACTTGTCGACAACTTTTAAATTAAAAAAAAAAAAAATTCGAATGATTGACGTATTGAGGAAACAAGCATTCAGATTCATTCCACAGGCACAGCATTTCGTTTTTATCTGTGAAATTTCTCATCAAAGAGCTTCTCAACTTTCGAATTATCCAGCGAAATTCAACGAACAAACGTTAATTACTTGGAAAAAGCTTCTAAAACCGAAAACAGACTCAAAATTAATCAAAAAAATGACAAACGAGCTCAAATTCCAAAAACCAGCACTACTAGTGCCATATGACCATAAACTAAACCATAAACACAAAAAAGCTCGATACAAAACACAAACAAACTTTCCAAGGACAAATTCGACCAATCAGAATAGAAGCTTTCGTTTATTGTGCTTTTACTGCTTTTACGATAATCCCCAAACTTTCAAATGAGAGTTTATTGTTTGATAGGGTGTTGTGCTTATTTCCCCAATGGTCAGGTGTAATAATTCACGTTCGACACCTTAGAAAATTGCTCAATTATTAATTTGTCATCGCATTATGAAGATTTCCACTCGAATGGATCCTCAAGTTGATTGAATTTTATCGAAATGAAAGTTGTGCTCGCGTGAATAATGATATATTTAAAACTTTTAGCGAAATGTGTTTTATTGCTGAATATTTTCATTAAAGGTAAGTCAACTACACTTCACCTTAGCTAATTATTTCCGGTTACTTTTAGCCCGATGTTTAAATTGCACTAGAAATCGAACGATCGATGAATTCGAGTAACTTGGAAAATGGTCCTGGTAAATTTTAGATTTTTTTATTATTGTTTATACACGTGAGACGAATTACTTGTCGCCTTAGGCTATCAATCAAAATAAATAGAAATTCTTACCCAATTGTTACGAACTGAGGGTGCCTAATTTTGGTAATTTTTTCCTAATTTGTCATACTCGTTAAAACACCATTCATCGAGTTGATTAGAACCTATTCGAGTTCCATAGGAGGATTTAGAATTGAATATATCGCATGACCTGACTCAATTAGATTTCAAGTTCATATCATCCTAACCATAAATGCCCTAAAAATGTTCCTACGTTATGTGAAAATCGATTCATAACTGTAATAAATATTTTTGTTGTTTTTTTTTTCTGTTGCAGTTAAATGTGTTGAAAAACGAGAACCGCCTTCGAAGACAGAAGTAATCGCGAATTTCAAGACTAATTTAACACTGCCTTGTGAATCTGCAGCTCGTGAAGAAGGAGATATCGTCAGATGGGTCCGAAAGGGTAAAAATAGTTGGAGTGTTTTAGACAATGGCGATTTGTTCTTAGTCAATTTGGAGAAAAATGATTCCGGAGAATATATGTGTTTAGAACAAGACAACGATGAAATTTTATCCACTTATGTGGTCCACGTGAAAAGTGCGTGTTGTTTTCGCCTCATTTATTGTATCAATTTATTGGATATTGAGATGTATGTGTGTTCTATAGCTCCTCCTGCTGCCTTGGAGAATGTTACGGTGATACCCAGGACTGTTTTGGCTGTTTTGCGATGGCATGTGAGAGACGATGGAGGGTATTCGATTAAGAATATAACTATACGTTATAAATTGGCGGATAGCGATGACGAATGGCATATCAATCCTCATTACATATCTTCGACTGCGGTTTGTTGCATTCTTCGTACTGTATTCGGACTATACAGAACCATGATGATGAATATCGATATGTTTGTTTACAGACTCAGACGGATATTTATAAGCTGAACCCAAATTCGACTTATATGTTCCAAATATGGGCCTCGAATGAACTCGGTGCTGGCGAAATTACCACAGTTTTGGCCAAAACAAGACACGATATACAAGAAATAGGTTAGAAATACCCCCTTACGAGTATCTGGAAATAAATCTCAAATTTTTGAAAATAGATCACTCAAAATACTCGTTCAAATGTTACAGAACTAGCCCGACACTTACTCGACGGTGCTGAAACTTTCGACACCAGAGCTTGGCTAGCTGCGGTGGCTATCGTAATGACAACCTTGCTAATTCTCACCATAGGCACGTGCTGCGTATTATATCGAGATAGTCACGCCGCATTTTGTAAGTTCACCATCATATCTACCCTCGTACAGTTGGTTTCCAGAGCGTTGAAAATTATCGATAACTTTTAATTACAGATCATAACGAAGAATACGATCCAGAACGAATAGAACTAATGCCAAATGTGATCACTAATCCAGGCTACTACGAAGAATTCGTTCCAGCCAAGTATTGTAACGAATCGCCCGATGACGAGGACGAATTCACATCGTATTTCGCCAGCAGAACCGGTGCCCGAGCTGTACGAGTCTGATGCCTTTTCCACTCCTACACATCTCTCTTCCTTTATCCCTAAATTGGCAGAATGCATAAGCAATTCTCGAGGGAGACACAACTTTCGAGCTAAAATGCGATGACAATAAGAATACATAATGCATTCTAAACACCAGTTGTACCTACAATTTACGGCATTTCCAAGAGATTAATACTCCCATTACTCCCCCTGTCCCATCCTTTTCTTTTTCTTTTTTTTTTTTTTAGTAAAAATGATCTAACATAATTTCTAGTCATATTAACGTGTTAAGTTGAATTTATCTTTTTATATGTGTATATTTTTATATAACATCACGACGATACGAGGATACTCCGGTGGAGATACCATTTCAGCTGTAACTAAGCTTGTAATATTTTTGATCGTTTTATTGATCTTTTTATTCTTTGATTTGCGCATTGTGATAGCTTGTTTTTTAACGATTTTATTTTCGCCTTTGTGTGTGTTGTGTGTGGTGTTTACTTCTTCTTCTTCTCCTCTCTTTTTCAACTATATTCTCTCAATATTACCTTTATAATAATTACTACCTAGTCTGAGCTAATGACGTGAAAATTAATTGTTGCAACGAAACATGCCGATTTATAAGGCGTTTACGAGTATTTTTTTTTAATATTTAAATGGTGCTTTTAGTCTACAGTCGAATCCGCAAAAAGTGTCTAGCTGGCTTTGTTTTTCGTGATCCTAAAAATTCAGTTGGCATTTTGTAGATATGGATTAAAAATGGCAGAAGAGACGTATTTTGAATGGAGGCTGACAACCCCAAATTTTTCAAAATGATTCCGGCCCAGAAATTTTTTTATTAGATACTAGACACTTTCCTCAATCCGAGTATGTTTACTTCAGCTCGTCCAATGTCGAGCAAATTTTTGAAAAATTTTGAGTTCAAAATTGTGTTATGATTTTCAGAATTTTTGAAAAAAGTATAATGCAACCAATCAAAATGAATTAAAACTTGGAGAATCAAATATTTACATTGAAGCTTTTTTGGATTAGTTTTGAGAAACTTCGAGCTTAATTAGATTATGATTTTCGAAAATTTTTGAAAGAAGAGTCATGTGACTTGTCAAAATGGGTGAAATTAGTTCTGGTACTGAGTTTCTGAAATTTGAAATTTTCAAGAGATAATGGAAATATAATATTATTATCGGATAACGATACTGGATTTTCTCTTTGAGTTATTGCATGAAAAATCACTCAAAAATGTTTAAAACCATGATCAATTCAGAGTTAAAAATTCTTCAAAACTGCTCCAAGAAAGTTTTGACGTAAATTTTTGATACCTATTTTGTCGAAATTTTAACAAACTTTGATCAGTTGCATCATACGTACCTTTTTCAAAAATTCTGAAAATCATGACCCAATTTTGACCTCAAAATTCTTCAAAAATCCTCAAAATACATTTTCAACGAAATATTTGAATTTTTTGTTAAATTTTGACACACTTTTTGATTGGTTGCAAGAAAATCCTCAAAATCATGACTCAATTTTGAAAATAGAATCGTCTAGAAATCTTATTTGAATTTCTTGTAAACTTTCATCGTAATTTGGAATTGGTTACGAATATTTTTAAATCCCAAAAATCATGATTTAATTTTGAGCTCAAAATTCTTCAAAAATACATTTTTTATTGAAATACTTGAATTTCTCACAAAAATTTAACCCGTTTTGAGTGATCGCATGATTTTTTTTCAAAAATTTTATAATCATGATCCAATTTTGAGCTTGAATTTTTTCAAAAATCTTTCAAATACATTTCCATAGAAATATTTGAATTTATCGTAAAATTTTGACCCATTTTGATTGGTCGAATGATATTTTCTAAATACCGAAAATTATAATCCAGTTTTGGGCTCAAAATTTTTCAAAACTCCTCAAAATACATTTTCATCAAAGCATTTGGATTTCTTGCATAATTTTAATCCATTTTGATAGGTCACGTGACATTTTTTTTACAATTATCAAATTGTTCATGACCCAATTTGGGGCTCAAAATTCTTCAAGAATCCCCAAAATAAATTTTCATCGAAGTATTTGGATTTCTTGCATAATTTTAATCCATTTTGATAGGTCACATGATATGTTTATAGAATTCCCAAATTATTCATAACTCAATTTGAGGCTCAAAATTCTTCAAGAATCCCCAAAATACATTTTCATCAAAGTATTTGGATTTATTGCATAATTTTAATCCATTTTGATAGGTCACATGATATTTTTTTTACAATTACCAAATTATTCATGACCCAATTTGAGGCTCAAAATTTTTCAAAAATCCTCAAAATACATTTTCATCAAAGTATTTGGATTTCTTGCATAATTTTAATCCATTTTGATAGGTCACATGACATTTTTATTACAATTATCAAATTGTTCATGACCCAATTTGGGGCTCAAAATTCTTCAAAAATCCCCAAAATACATTTTCATCAAAGTATTTGGATTTCTTGCAAAATTTTAATCCATTTTGATAGGTCACATGACATTTTTTTTACAATTATCAAATTGTTCATAACCCAATTTGGGGCTCAAAATTCTTCAAGAATCCCCCAAATACATTTTCATCAAAGTATTTGGATTTCTTGCAAAATTTTAATCCATTTTGATAGGTCACATGACATTTTTTTTACAATTATCAAATTGTTCATGACCCAATTTGGGGCTCAAAATTCTTCAAGAATCCCCAAAATACATTTTCATCGAAGTATTTGGATTTCTTGCATAATTTTAATCCAATTTTGATAGGTCACATGATATGTTTATAGAATTCCCAAATTATTCATGACCCAATTTGAGGCTCACAATTTTTCAAAAATCCTCAAAATACATTTTCATCAAAGTATTTGGATTTTTTGCATAATTTTAATCCATTTTGATAGGTTACGTGATATTTTTTTTACAATTACCAAATTATTCATGACCCAATGTGGGCCTCAAAATTCTTCAAAAATCCCCAAAATACATTTTCATCAAAGTATTTGGATTTCTTGCATAATTTTAATCCATTTTGATAGGTCACTTGATATGATTTTACAATTTCCAAATTATTCATAACCCAATTTGAGGCTCAAAATTCTTCAAAAATCTTCAAAATAAATTTTCGTCGAAACATTTGAATTTCTCGTATAATTTTAACCCATTTTGATTGGTTGCATAATTTTTCAAAAATCTCAAAATCATGATTCGAGTGGATTTGAATTTCATGCGGCATTATTTAACCTATTTTGATTATTTTCAAATTATTTTTTCAAAAATTCCAAAAATCATGACCCAATTTTGGGCTTCAAGTTTTTTAAAAACTCTTAGAATTCAACTCATTTTGGAAGGTTTCAAGGTCAATCTTTGAAAATCCAAAATACATCTCTGCGAAATGCCAACAGAATTAAAAATTGAGTCAAATTCGATTTCTGCAGCAATTTTTGTCAGTTGGACTGTGGACTATTTTGTTTTTCAGTCGGATTTTCTAGTTAAAAAAAATGCCCTAATTTTAGAAAAACCAATAGAATAATCTATAAAGTCAATGACCTCGTACATGAGAGACTTCTCGAGTATCGTTTCCGCTCGTCTGATTTGTGTGGATCCTCATTCAACTTTCCGAAGCACCCCTTTCCCCTTTCTCCGGATTATTTAATTTTTCACCTTCGGGAAAATCCGACTGAACAGTCGTAGGTAACTCTACGACCCCTTTTTGTTTTTGTTTTTTCTACATTCGCATAATAGTGATGAAAACCATTATGAATGTGGTAATGTTACCGCGTGAATCTCGGTAGTATTTTTTTGAAAGCCGCAGATTTTATAATTTTTTTTCTATACATTCCGAAGAGCTTGTGAACGTTTAAGCGTAAATTCATGTTCATTTACTTGTAATATTTACAGGGTTGATTATTTTAATGATTTATACATAAGAAAACGTACGTATTTAAAAATTTCTGGAAGATGAAGGCGCGCTTGAGAATATACCGGAAAGATGCGGAAAATCAATTCTACATTATTACTATAGAAGAAATGAAGACTTGGAATCTGTGCGAAAGAAATTGGTTTTACCCTAAACACATTTGTACCGGTTTAAAAATGGCTGTTGTGAAACACTCATTGTTCCTATTAATAAGATGTACTACGTTACAGCTTGCTTATATAACCATACCTAATATTATGTACGAGCAGTATTGTAAATTTTACTTAATATTTATAGCTTATAGATACACGCGGATAAAATTTTTCCTTTTTGGCGAATTGAACGGCAACGAAGCTAACGAAGAATGTAAAGTTGACCCGAAAGACTCGTACATTTCGAGTACCTACTTTTCTTGAGAATAATAAACACCGTTGTGTTGAAAAAACCATGATCGGATTACCTCTTCGAACTCATCAAAGGTAGACCATGTAAACATCCTATGAGATCTCTTTGTATTCGACATAGCGTCATATTTGATGTAAAAAGTGCCACTTCAGCGTTTTTTATTTTCTCGGTGTAAGTTGATTTTCCAAGAATAGAATTCCCTCTACCCTTCACCATACTTCTTCGTTGCTCCGTTACCGCTAATTATTGCTAAATAAAGTAGGTAAGATACTTTATATAGGTATCTCGCATAACAGCGAACTACATACTTAATCTCAGAGGAAAGAAAAACTGAGAGATTTTCTTGGACTTGAGTTTTTTCAATTTTGAATTTTTATTGCTGTGCTGGCGCCCTATAAAATGGGTATATCATTATTAAAAATAAACCAGAATCAATCAGTGTCGTGTTTTGTATATTGGATAAAATGAAAACCCTTTGTACTTAATGTTTTTTTTTATATTTTAGTATTTTTTTTGTATTATTAACAATTTTTTTTTTTCAACAAAAATTATAATAAATGTACGAATACGACGACGACAAAGGTTGTGAATATTCTTAAGCTTCCTCATCAATGGTTCAAATTCACGCGCTATGTTTTACGATTACGACATTTTTTTGTATGTATTAATTATTTTGTAAATATTACGATAATGAAGGTGAGAGTTGGATACGATGGTGTATGTCCTATATACTTAATACGAATGGATACCGTAAGCCTTTAATTATTATTGCTACCTATACCATGGCGCACGCGAAGTTTATAATATATTTTTCAAAGGCTTAAATGAGAGTATAGGATAGGTTCACGAAAAACAACATGCGCTTGGACTTTCAAAAGATTGAATTTTTATTAGACATTCCACGTTTTAATCGTAGTAACGAGTGTTTTTTTTTTTTTTTAGATTTTGTTCGTTTGTTTTTATTTTTATTTTTTTTAAACGTACTACATGTATGTGTAAATGTTTGTGACTAGTGTATTTGTGTTTGTGTACTTTTTTAATCAAAATAAAACACTTTTAAGAATATAATGGAGTGTTTAAAAAAAAAAATTGTGTGAGATTGAAACTTTTGAAAATGTAATTCTTAGTCCCCTGGAAAAAAGATGTCCACTTTTTCAGAATGTAACCCTATGACGAGTAGAACTGACAGGCGGATTGGAAAAATCCTCTTTAGTGTCCAATTTTGGGCCCATTTTAAATTGCTAAAAATTCGTGCTTTTCACCAAAAACAGCGAGTCTTGCATTTTGCTTAAAATTGTCAAAATTCTCGGTTTTTTGCAAAACATTTAAAAAATATACTGTATATTTTTTCTCAAAAATTGCCCAAAAGTTTTCCCTATTGCTGAAAATTCTAGTTTTTTTCGCAGTAGAAAACTCACTTTTTTACGTAAAATTGCCATAAGTTGCAAAGTGAGAAGTGTCACTTTTCGAAAAAAAAATTGCGAAAAGATGTACTTACTTGTGTACTTAATTTCTTATTCTTAAAAATTGCTAATTTTTACTAAAATTTTCAAATTTTTGGTTCAAAATTTTTTCCCCCTAGAATCCTGGCTTAGGTAAGTTGCCAGAAATTGCCTAAAATCTCTTTTTGCCAATAATTCTCACAATGTTCTTCTTTTTGCTAAAATTGTCAAAATCCTGCTGTTTGCCGAAAATTGTAAAAAAAATCTTTGCTTTTTAAAAAAATTTCTAAAAAAAGTCGTTTTTTCAGAATGTTATATATAGATCTAGCGTTGTCTCCAATGTGGTATTCGCGAATTCACGAATCGCTTGGATCGCTGTTGTTATTGTCTGAAAAGGGGGAACTGGAGACTATTGACCAATCAGATTACAATTCACAACGCAAAAATTAATAATTTAGTGGCCAAAAATTTTTTTTCTTTACTCAAAGACATCAAACGACTCTTTTGCTGATATACAATTTTCTCATTTTTGTTTAAAATACGTTTGCAAATGAGTTCTGGTGTCATGAATTTTTTCAATTACTCAAATCCGAATCATTCAGTTGCAAATTTGAGTTGAAAAATATTCCACAATATAAAAATGTCTTATCACAATTTTGCACAGTTCCCCCTTTTCAGCATTTACGCAAAAATCCTCCAGATGTCAGCCACTTAGTGTGAATTCACGAATTGGTGAGAATGACTACTCTAAGGGGGAGTCTGATCCTAACCATTCACTAAATAATAGGGCAAAACGCCCTGACGTCACAAGGTGTATAAATGGTGGTATCTCTTGATTCCCCTTACATATTGTGGGCATGTTGCTAGTGATTGTTCTGTCCTCTTTGCATTTTGATATGCCAAAACTTTCAAACCATCTCGAGGATCCCATTATTTTATGGCTCTAAATTGTAGAGAAATTTGTTCCCTTTCCAACGGTAATAAATTTTTTGAAATCCTCAAAGGTCTTCCTTGAGAAAATTGACTTAAGGAGCAGAAAAATGCGGCAAAATTCAACTCATTGTTCTGGCAGCTTTGCACTTTGAGGCAACAGAACTTTTAAACCATCTCGAGGACCATATTATTTTATGGCTCTAAATTGTAGAGAAATTTGTGCCCTTTCCAACGGTAATAAATTTTTTGAAATCCTGAAAGGTCTTCCTTGAGAAAATTGACTTAACGAGCAGAAAAATGCGGCAAAATTCAACTCATTGTTCTGTCAGCTTTGCACTTTGAGGCAACAGAACTTTTAAACCATCTCGAGGACCCCATTATTTTATGGCTCTAAATTGTAGAGAAATTTGTGCCCTTTCCAACGGTAATAAATTTTTTGAAATCCTCAAAGGTCTTCCTTGAGAAAATTGACTTAAGGAGCAGAAAAATGCGGCAAAATTCAACTCATTGTTCTGGCAGCTTTGCACTTTGAGGCAACAGAACTTTTAAACCATCTCGAGGACCATATTATTTTATGACTCTAAATTGTAGAGAAATTTGTGCCCTTTCCAACGGTAATAAATTTTTTGAAATCCTGAAAGGTCTTCCTTGAGAAAATTGACTTAACGAGCAGAAAAATGCGGCAAAATTCAACTCATTGTTCTGTCAGCTTTGCACTTTGAGGCAACAGAACTTTTAAACCATCTCGAGGACCCCATTATTTTATGGCTCTAAATTGTATAGGATTTTGTCCTCTTTCCAACGGTACTAAATTTTTTGAAGTCCTCAAAAGTCTTTCTTGAGAAAATTGACTTAACGAGCTGAAATATGCAGCCAATTCAACATATTTTTCTATACACTTTGAACTTTGAGGCGACAGAACTTTTAAACCATCTCGAGGACCCCATTATTTTATGGCTCTAAATTGTAGAGGATTTTGTCCTCTTTCCAACGGTACTACAGATTTTGAAATCCGTGAAAGTCTTCCTTGAGAAAATTGACTTAACGAGCTGAAAAGTAGAAGTGAACAGCATTGTTTACAGCTATACTTGTAAGGTTTAGCCCACGAAACCAAAGGTGCAAGTATGCAACCTGAAATGCGCGTTTTGCCCTATACCACTGCTCATATTTTGATGGCCCTGAGAATATGAGTGGTGATCAATTCTAGTCTATATTACACAGAAATACATAATAAACCAGGGTTGTACATGTTTAAAACAAAAATGTTTTAAACATGTTTAAAACACGTTTAAAACAAGTGAAAAAAAACAGAACGATGTTTTAAACAAAAAAAGCCGTTTAAAACCTTGTTTTTTTTTGTTTTAAACGTGTTTTTTTTCAACTCCAATTTCCTAAAAAAAACACGTTTTTTTTAGCTTTTTGTTGAAAAAAGGTGAAATTGAACAAACTGTATTTTTGGAGACAAATTTTGTGTTTTGATTCCGATTTTTCAATATTTCTTGAGCTTTACAGCGTTTTTATGACGTCACATCTCAAAAATTGTTGACTGCTGAACCCAAAACAAATGAATTTGTGTTTAAAACACATTTTAAACGTGTTTAAAACGCGTTTTAAACACATAGTTTTAAACATGAGAAAAAAACTGTTTTAAAACAAAAAAAACGTTTTAAACAAAAAAAAACGTTTTTTTTTGTTTTTTTTCAAAAAAAACACGTTTTTGTACAACCCTGTAATAAACGAACATATCACATTTTATTATGTATAAAGTTTATTCAATAAAACCTTTCTCGTCATATTTACAGGCAACTTAACATATCATACATATGTCATGAATATTATAAATATAGTATGGTTAGATTGATATAATCAACATCAATAAGAATTATTAATATTAACTACAGAGGATTAAGGCAATGATATATGGCATTGAAACCAGGAGAATACCTACCTCAATAGGCATACCCCAGAAGCGAGGTTGGAGGTACTACACATTGGTAGGTTGTATGCCGAAGTATGCAATCTACAACACAAGTCTTCATAAATTAACTAGGATGTAATTCTAATTAATTTAGTGGAGGCACCACCATGTAAGTCTGTACTTACTGAATGCTGACCATCTCACCATGTCTTCCCTAAACGCCTACCCCAATAATAGTGGCGATACCATGGCTGCTGAATAATCACGAGGTTACCGATCATTGCGGCTATTAGAACTATATTATATTGCGAAAAGGTGAACGGAGCCAGATGCGATTAACGAATCGAATCTACATACCATTTAGCTAGCGATCAATGGAACAGATTAAACCCAAAGCGCGATTGGGGTACATCGATAAATACACTTTCGCCCACTACATCTAATTTTGATAGGTTTCTAGTCTACCTATACTGTCGCGAACCGTATAGGACTCAGTACTTGCTTCGACGATGTAATACCAAGCACTGAGTACTTGATGTCCTCTCTGATGTAATGTAATCCAGGACACCAAGTGAGAACCGCGGCAAAGTCCAGCTAGCTCAATGCCCTATGTCCTTGAGGTCACCTTCCCTACATAGCGGCATAATACAAAGAGAAATAGGGTAGGGATCAATGCACAGAGAATAGTAGTCCCCACGTTGGTAGAGGTTCTCCCTACTCTAGACATAAATACATCATAGCGACGGGATCACCCTCTTAAGGCATCATTCCATTAATGTCCACCTACAAGGTGAAGGCATATTCCACCATATCAAGAATATTTTTAATTTTTAATTTTTTTTAAAAAAGTGTCAAAATGTTTTGATTTTTTGTCAAAAACTATCAGAAAACCCTTCCTTTTGTTAAAATTGTCATTCTCGTTTTATTTTTCCAAGAATTGCATTTTTTGTTAGAAATTTCCAACAAACGAACATACAATAATTATTGGTAAAGTCGAAATTTCAAATACCAAATGTACTAAAAATAATGAAAAAATTGAAACTTTGAGAAATAGTCTTTACTACTCAAGTCTGCCTTCGTGCCTTGCGTGACCCGGTGACCCCGTGAAAGGGATTATTCCTCAGCAGGTTTGCAATGCCTTCTCTCCACCTAAACCTTAGTGCTTTTTCTAGTAGGTAGACATCTACCTATTAAGATTTAAATGTTCAGGATTTACTGGGTTGAGGGAGGTTGAGGGAGAATGAAATAGTTTTCATGCTTTTCAAATTCAAAAGATTTTTGTGTTTTGACATTATTACATAAAGTTTGCAGCCATCTATTCTGGTCTGAGGATGAGGCCCGATCAATCCGTATTTTGTCATTTTCATATGGTACAAGGATCCAATCAGTTATTGTTCCAAAACGATCCTTATGATCTTTAACTAAAATGCCAACCAAGTTGATAACATTAGCTTTGGGTTCATCATCAAATTTTCTCTTGAAGTCAGGGTTTAAGCTGACGACGTATTTGAAAAGTTGAAAAATAGCTTCAAAAAGCTTCTTATCCAATCCGAACTTGACCTTGAAAACAAAATGCGACTCACCCTCCTTCTGCGCAAAAATTATTAAATCCAAATCTCCGGCATCTGCGACCTCTTCATTCAATACGATGCCTTCCTCGCACTTAAACTTTAACGTATTGAGCGTTTGAAAGATTTTGTTAGTTGCATTGAACTCTTTTTTATCATCGTCCACACAACTCTGAAGCGATGGACTGATAGTTGGAAAAGATTCAGCGTTATTCACCAAATCTACAAAGTTATCCATATTCGGTTCATCCAGCGAGTCTTGAAACAATTTTCTCAAAGGATCGTGGCGAAGCTCATCGTGTGGTTTGTTTCTAAGTTCTGCAGGAAGACTTCTCTCTATGCGACCTTCAACACCCATATTTGGGTAATGGAGATATATCTTTTGCGAACTCTTAAGGTATATTCTGATAGTCAAGTAACCTTCGTTGAGCATTAGGATATGTAAAGGGATCTGCAGCGTTTTGTCTGTAAAGAAGTATTTTTGATAGAGTTCAACTTTCCTTATGCAATAATATTTAAAGTGGGGAATTCCCTTCTGCTCATTTATCATCCGTTTTACAACATCTCGTTGAGCATTTACTTTGGGCGCAAAATCGTATATATTTAAGCTCCGCAAACAAGAACACACTGAACCTGAATCTATTAGTAATGTGTTTGAGGTGTTAGTGCTAAAGTGATAGCCTCCATATTCGTCGGTAATATTTTGTATTATGGTATCAATGTCTCTGCGATGTTTTTCTGCAAAAATTTCTAGATGAGCTTTGAAATTCGTCTTGACCTCATCTTTAGAAAATCCCATTATCGATGAAAATTTCGCTTCGTGTGTTATGTCTTTTACCAAACCATTCATTGCTTCATGAATAAGTAGGCCTGTTTCTAATTTCGAAATGCCCAAAATTAAGACCAACCATAACTTTGAGCGTACTGCAGCCACTTTAATCTTCTGGTAAAATAATTTCAGCGCAGTTCTGATACCTTCTTGAATGGGCTTGGGTGACTGTCTCAAGGGGAAATCGAATTCGTCTATTAAAATACTAACTCTTGACCCATACTTGGAATTTAACTCTTTAATTAGCCACGCAATGGAACCATCATAATCAGGTGTATTCGTGTTGATTGAATAACTTTCGGCTATTTGGTTTATTTCTTTTTTCAAACTATTTTTAAAACTTTTAACAGTATCCAGCCTAATTAATTCAAAATTGATGTGGATCACATAGTTCTTCACCCATTTACCATTCGTCCCTTCAATGGTGTTTCCCCTTCCTAGTATGGCGGTGTTTTCGAATAATTCCTCGGATCCATGCAAAAATTCATAAACCATCGAGAGGAAGAAAGACTTTCCGAAAGTTTTGGGACGTGCGAGTAAGTAAATTTTCTGGACAGTATTTATATCAGGATTGTCCAGTAGCTCTTTGAGGAAACTCGTTTTGTCAACTACGACATATTTGCCAATCCGTGACGTTTTTGTGTCTCGATATGATTGAAGTGCTTCTGGTATTGGCGGTAATGAAGGGGTTGTTGGTGCAGCGGAATTGGGAATACCCTCCTTTTTGCTGCCATCTGCTGGAGGGACTGGAGGAAAGTTTGTATCCTTTTCGGTGTCATCTGCTGTAGATTCCTCTGATGAAGCGGTCGTCGAAGCGGTCGTTAATTCCGCATGACTTTTAGTTTCTTTAAAAGGGTCCTGAGGTTTAGCATCACCGACCTTATTAAGACCAGAGTTTACAGTAGAAATTACTGGTTGGAATAACAACAAAAAAACCACACACATATGCATATTATACATACTTGAGTAGACGAGATATTTCATAGACTGAAATGCATGCTATAACAATATGGCATCGCAACGTCGTAAGTTAGAATAAAGAATTTATACCTAAGTACATAATTTTAACATCCCATAGGTTAAAACATTTTTTTCATACTCTCACGTCGAAAATTCCTACCTAGCTTATTAGAACTCAGATTGCTGTTCAATATCAGCGAATCTGCAGATAATATTTCATTTAATCGCGGTACTTAGTGATTATTATCAACTGAATTATGTTTAAAACTAGCCTCGTGTAGCCTTTTCATTTTTAACTTCTATCTTGTGAATCTAAAGGTCAACCAAAGGACAAACTCGCCAATTAAACTATTTCAGATTTTAGATTCTGGTAGGTATTTATGCTAATTTCATCGAATACCTACCTATGTAAGTACATTAACAGTACTGCCCACCAAAAATTTTCAACCCCCTCCCCTCATATTTGCCCCTCAAAATGGTGTTTTTCAACTTATTCTATGCTTTTTAACAATAGTAAAAAAATTGAGGGGACCAAGTGCTTTGGAGAGGGCTAGATGAGTGTAGCAAAAAATCTGACGTCATATTCGTGCTCAGCAGCATCTAATCATAAGAAAACGACACCCTACTCATTAATACTTATAGTTATTTTCCCCAAAATTCCCATTTTACCCCAACCCTCCCTAAGACACATTTATACACCATTTTGAGGGGTAAATATGAGGGGAGGGGGTTGAAAATTTTTGGTGGGATACCTACTAAGGATATACATAACATACTGAAAAATTTTCAAAATCGTTTAAAATGGGGCTGAGAAAAGTGTTATTGAAATTTCAGAAAAGGGGTCGGGTTCCCCAAGAAGGGGAGAGGATGTGGATCTGAAATTTTTCACGCGGTAGTTTCTCAATGGTACCCATCTTCCATGTTAATATCAACACGATAAACGCTTTCGGGGACCATTTCACCCCTCTTTATGTATTTTTCAGGAAACCCCCCTTTTTTGAATGGTTCTAGCCCCCCCCCCCCCCTAGGGATAGAAGGACAGTTGATATATCACTAGATCGGAAATTTGACGTGGTAGAACACAAAAATAAAGCTATTTTCGACGTAAAATCAACTCCTCGCGAGAAAATCGCGAAAAACTGTGCTAGGGGGCACAAATGTGGGTCGGGGGGAGTAGCTCCACGCGGATTTAGGGTGGGTTTTAGTATGTCATTTAGGACACCATTCTGAGCATTTTGGCGCAAAAAAAAATGTTCCCCCAATTTATTCCAGGCTAAATTTTGGATAAAAAATATTCGGGAAAGTGGTTATTCGGGTTTTTGGGTTCGGGATTTAAACCTAAGTAAGTTACTAATTCAGGTATTTCATTAAAAGTTCTTTTGTTTTCCTCGTTTTAAATTACATATGTACCTTTGTACATATTTTTTTTTTTGTAAAAAAAAAGAATGTGTCTGAAATTAGGGTACCTAATGGCAGGGATGGAAAGCTGAAAAATGAAACTTTACCTTTAGCTTTTGGCTCTTCAAATTCATAAAACTTTGTATAATGGCTCGCTTTATTAGCTTCCAAAAATCATAATGGGAGCTTATTAATGAACAAAATCGCTCAAAATTAATGGTTCTCCTGATGATATTCTCATAGCAAAATTCAGTGGAATATTCCACTGAATTTTGAAAAGCATCAAAAATGTGTCCGAAATTAGGACAGTTGACAGAACGTACCTATACTTATAGGTACACTTCGCATTGATTTTTTCAATCTGTTGAAGGATTCAGTTTTGTTTTGCTATGAACTCTAAGAATCCAAATAAATATTGATTGATTGATTGAATAGCGATAGTGGAACATCGAAAGTAAAAACTACAAATATATATAAAGATTCTGTGAGTTAATCTACGACTTGGAATGTTGTTACTAAAACAGCTTTTAAAAATTCAGACTTCAGCTTTCGATAAACTCAATATCCTTGAACCAAAGAGAGAAACATTGATTGCATTATAGGTAGGTAGTAGGTACCGATTCCGATTCAATGAGAGTTCCATCATCTTTGTAATATTTTCAATACGTTTATACTTTGTTTCCACCTAGTTGAGCTTTTTTCTCAACTACAATTCAACTTTTCGAAGAGAAAATTAAAATGAGATTTGAAAAAGCTTAAAGCATTGCATAATTCTGCATTCCCAATAATTCAATCCTTTCTATATTTTAGATTTTTTTCTTGTTTGATCTTGAGTATGTACATCTACATCTAGATACTTACATACAAATTTTCGTGATCAATATGGATTAATTAAAAATAAAAAATATATTCATTTCAATAAAAAAAAATAAAAAAAATATAAAAAACAAGGAATCAAACTTCAAAGACCTATAGCCCATTGGCTAATTGATGAACCGAAAGATAAGTGGTGGGGGGATACGGGGTTCTTCAATAGGTATTCTTCACTGATAAGTGATAAGTGATGATAACTGATAAGGAATAAGCCGAATTAAGGCACTGATGGACTGATCCGTCAAATTGAGCACATGAGCTGGAGAAATTGAAAAATAATGCAGGCAATTAATTCTAGTCTAGAGGCACACAAATCTCCTATTTGATTGATTAATTAGGTATTGAATCTTGAGACCTGAGGAAGATTGATCAAGGATCGATGATACAGATAAACTCAAAACTCATCATCAATTCAAACAGAAATCGGGTAAGTAAAGTACATGAATGTTGATCTATCAAGTACATATGTATATTTACGTAATAAACACCATTTCAATTACCCATTGTAGATAAATTCAATGGAATAAACACACTCGGATACGGAAACCAAACCTATCTGTCATAGTGAAGGATCCAAAGGAAGATCAATACTTCAATGGTAAGAGCTGATTGTTGTACTATTTTTTAAACATGAATTTAGTGATAAATTGCACTGAACTGTTCGCAGATGAGATCAGCAACAATGTAAGAAATCGATCGTCGAAATGACATGACACATGCAGATTGAAATAGAATGGCATCATGGAATATTCGACATTCAGTTATCAACTCATCTTGAAATATCAGATCAATTTCATTCGAATTCTGAAGAACTCAGAACCAGATCTAATCAAGATCAACTACTAAAATTACCCTTCATAATATCCTGCTCTATTCATAATCTCGTCCACCTCAACAGATGAAACTAGATACCTGTTCCCTGTTCCTTCTAACCATGCTGCGCAGCATCCTACCGTACCACTCAGGATCAGGTACCGACTACCGAGTACCGACGCAATACCACCTATAGTAAAAGGCCTGAGCGCTGAATCGTTATCACCTTCTGACGTCACACCTTAAGGGGACTCGATTGTGTTTACCATTTGAATTTTAACGTATGATTAAATGGCGAATTCGTGAAATTGAGTAAAACTTTCGTTGAAAAAGTTATTAAAATGATGACTAATTAATTAAATTCGTTCTAAAATGTGGTACAGTGATGAAATATTGTTGTTTTTATCTACTGGTGGTGTTGGATTATCATTTATTTTTGTACAAAAGTGAATTTTTCGCGATCTGTTTGTGTTGTGACTGTTGTGTGATTTGGATGTGTAGATATCTTGTGAAGTGAATAAAAATGAAAACTGATGTGTACTAGTGCCTGTGTTTTACTTGAATAACGTTGCAGTGAAATGAATAGTGCACCATAAAATCTACAATGAGTTTTAAACCTGCATAGTGAATACAAGAATACAACCATCCAACTACAATGGATATCTGATCAAGAAACCATCAAAATCTCAAACCAATTTGCTGAAAGTGTTCGAATCATCAATTTTATCACTCAAGTTGGTCAGCAAAATCAGAGAAATTGTTTTTATCGATCATATCACTGCTGAAGAAACTAAACAGTTATCTGTCCTGTGGTTTTTTACCTGTAGTTGAAAATGGAAATGGAATACACACATTGGAATTAGAGTTGATATCATTTTAATTTAGTGGGATTTGGACAAATTCGACAATTATTCATTATATTTCACCAGTGAGTTTTGTAATATCTTCCAAAAGGTATAATTTTGTCATGTGTATGCATAACTTTCATCTTTAATGTTGAAAAACAGTGTTGTTTATCACCTCATTTTTTCATTTTGTTCATTTAAATCATTCCTTAGTGATCTTAAATTAATTATTAAATATCAGAATGTGATTTAAAACGCAAAATTAAATGTTCTTGGGATTTATTTCGTTCTAGTGCATTAATATTGCATTCATTTCTATAGTGTTATCGGAGTATGTACTCCCCAATAGTGATGACGTCACAAAACAGCGCTCAGGCCTTTTACTATAGGTGGTATTGACCGACGCCACATATTCGCCGATTTTTCCGAAGATCGATTCATTTCCATTAATTAGCATAAATTAAACAGGGGGATCGGAAACATTACAGCAGTATAACGATACGTTGTTCCAATGTCACCTTTTGCTTCTCTGCTTTTTAGCAGCTTTATTATGTACGTCAGTCGTCAACTTGAACTGGATTCCGGCGCGGCGTTCGGCGTTCCTCTGCTCTTACATATCTCCCACCCTCACCATGGATGCATTCTCGTAACCAGTTTCTATTGTCAACGCGACCAGTAAGAGTGAACTGTGCAACGACCTTCACTTCTCACTTGTTGAATACACGTGATGAGACGCAGTAATGGTATTTTTTTCGTGAATTTCATTTCAACGCATTCTGCAATTCACTCATTCGCTTTTTATCATGATACCATCGAGTCTTTGTTATCTTGATCGTTGATCGTGTAAATTACCTCGCGGAATATTCGTTCAACTCGTGCATATATGCCTATAATATTCGAATAAATATCTGTTTCTGTTAAAGTGTGAGACGCGTTGTTGTGTATGAATGAACTCATGTCGTCGGGTAAAATGCGAAATTATAGTGTTGTTATCTGAACCGTGGTTCGTGTTGACAGAAGATACACGACAAGACCGCCATTCGAAATGCCATCACCTCCGGAATATCGCGATTTGGTGGAAAAACCACTAGCGTTTGAAAAACCTATAGTAATAGAAACTGCGAGTGATGAAATGGATGAGACTAGTTTATCCGTCGAACAGATTTTAGCTTTGGGTAAACAACGAGCTTCCGAGTACTTGAACAGTTTACATTCTAACGACATTATTCGTAAAGTACTCGACGAAATTCTAGCTAATGGATTAGATGTAGATTGGATTAAATGGTTAATAGCTGGAGGTAAATCTCCAGACGAATTCGCCTATCAAGGTGAGTAATTCGAGTCTACATCTTTATAAAAATAAAAAAAAAATGGCAGAATGTCTGTTGTTGATTCATGCGGTATTATTTACGTACTTGCGGGTACTTTTGCATGTTCAGCAATATAATTATAAACGTCGTTATCAGAATTGTACGAATAAGCTGTTTTTTTAAAACAAAACTGTGTGTATGTTTTTTTAGTTAAACAATACAATAAAGCTACCATTTGTGGATTAGTATGGACTACGAATCACGTAGCTTATAGATGCAAGACTTGCGGTATAGCTCCTTGTATGTCGTTATGTGCTGAGTGTTTTCAAAGAGGACATCATGAAGAACACGATTTTAATATGTTTCGAAGTCAATCTGGAGGAGCTTGCGATTGCGGAGATGCTTCGGTTATGCAGTCTTCGGGGTAAACAATTGTCCAAAATGGTCGAAGTAATTATTCGACAGCGTTTAATATGCTTTTATGTTCGCTATTTAGATTCTGTGATAGACATGGCGTTGCTAAAGATTCAGAAAATATAGCAGTGCCTCCTGATCTGATGCGAGTTGCTCGTACAATAGCTCCTAGGATTTTATTCGAGTTCATCAAGTATTTGAGGAATTTGAGGTAAAGTAACACGATGGGAATCAGGATCGTGTATTCGATCGTTTAATAATGTGTGATTTTTTGTTTCAAAAAACAGACACGATGATAGATTCGTTCCCATTGCTGATAATTTCCTAAGCATGTTGATCGAATTTAGTAATATGGGATCTGTGATGAGAGAAGTGTTAACGAAAGCATTACTCGATCGTCAGGTAGGTAGTCAGAATGTGTTTTGTGATAAATTTGGTATCTTCGTATTTTATTAATTCGATTTATTATTTTAATCGTAGGAATACCAAAAATTCACTCGTGATTGGGTTAAAGACGAATCTAAATTTGCCCAAAGTATGGCAACTAGTCAGATATTCTACGAAGACGCTTTAGAATCGTTAAAAATTCTTGACCCACCTGTTCAATATAAAGGTATCATACCTACTAAGATTATCATTTTTAGAAAATATCTTGTTGTGATTTTTTTCACTATTTTGTTAATTATTTTCTAGACTGTCCCGGACTGCAAAAAGAATTAATCCATAATACTTTTCTCGAAGAATTATTTTTCTGGACTGTAAAATTCGAATTCCCAGAAAAAATAGTGTATTTTCTATTGAACATGTTGCCAGATATCGAATACAAGGTTTGATCGATGATGGAATCATCTCATCATCTCAATAGATTTCACTTTACTTCTCTTGATTCGCGAATATTAATCATCTGATCGTTTTTGTTCCTCAGGAAGCGTTAACGGAGACCTTCGTAATGCATTACAGTCGTATCGCGATGATTTTAGAAGAAACACAAGACCCAGATCAACTGCCCAATCGTGTAGTTCATCTCAGCGTACAATTATTCTACAGAGAGAACCTGGCTGTAAAGATGACCAATGATTTTGGCATTTTACACATCATGGTAGTCTGTTTGAAGAATATGATGAGTAAAGTGCTGTTGACATCGAATCGTTAGTTCAATCATCTACAGTTTATCTAATCCTATTATCGATAGTTTCCTCTAATTTGTATTATTTCTTCGTTACAGCATCGAGTACGTTGAATGATAAACAATCTTCGTGCGAAGTGGTGGATTGTGGGTTGCCATTGATAAAAGAATGTCGTTATTGGCCTTTGGTCTCCGATCTCAATAATATTCTATTCCACGAACCGGTTGCTAGACAGTTTATGAACAATGATACGTTGATCGAAATGTGGTTCTCGTTTTTGGCTTATTTTCAAGGTATATATATATTGCCCATTTATTCTATTTTTCCTTCGACTTGATATTTTCATCGCCAACTTTTTCACGATGTTTTTCTTCTTTCAGGAATGAATGTGAATCAACGTGAGCTCAACGATCACATAGAATTAGAATCGAACATTTACAACGGTGCTTTTCTAGCCGAACTGGAAGCTAGCGCTCATCCAATGTGGAGATTACTCACTCATTTAAGGAATACGAATTCTGTTCCTTTGCTGAAAAAATTACTAGATAATTGTCAGCTTTCGTTGCAAAAGTGGATCGAATCGACGAACGGAACCGTCGATGGATTTGGCGAGAATTTAGTTTCGTTTCATATTCCTTTGCATCGTTATTTAGCAATGTTAATTTGTCAAGCTGTCAACGTGTTACGTATCCCTTTATCGGAGGTTTTACCTACGAATAGTTCGATATATTCCATTTTGAAACATCCTTTACGGATTCAAGTACGTCATTTATGAAATAATTTCGTTGATTTTGAAACGATGAACGAGAACCTATTTCAAACGCTGATCGTTTAATCTCGATAGGTTGCATTTTACGAGATAATCAACGGATTATGGATTCGGAATGGTTTACAAATCAAAGGACAAGCTATGAATTACATCCAGTCTGATTTTTGTAATTCGATGATGGATACTGATTTATACCTGTTGCAAATTTTATCTACTCGTTTGCCTGCTCACGAATTCATATCAGAATTAATCGACAAGTAAGGTCATCAAAGGTGCTTGGAAATGATGCCTAGAAGTTCTACGACCTTAATCGAATTTTATCGTTGCAGATTTCATATCAGAAACTGGTTCAATATTTTCAACAAAATAGATGTTTCCTCAAATGCAGCGAATAACGATATCGATACCGAAACCAAAATGCTGGAAAGCCTTTTGCAATTTATCGCCACCTTGTGCAGTGTTCGGACTAATTTATCTGGTTAGTTCCTTTGTTTAGAATAGTTCTTCGAATTGATTTGTATATTATTTTTTATTTTGCTTATTCGAATTCCTTTGTATTCTTTATTTTCAGGTGTACCTAATTACGAATACGAAGGATCTACCTATCCTGTCCAAACTCGATCGGAAATAGTGACTTTGTTATGTGTTAGCGATCATCCTCATAGTCGGTTGAAGGAGTTGATGCCAGATCGATGTGGAACCGAACCTCTGAGGCATTTTGATGCTATTTTGGCGCAGGTGAGCGACCTATTCAATGGTTTTTCAACCACTTATCATATGTGTTCATTCGAAGGAAAATTTTTTATCGTTTTTAAATCATGTTTCAGATCGCTGATTACAAAGCTCCAATCACAGACGTGAATGGAACCCTACAACAAGCTCTGTATATTCCAAAATCATTCGTTTGGGAAACTCTCTACGATCCTATTCACGCCCTGATGCGTGTTCAAAAAGAAGATTTCCAGAATTCAATGAATCGATTCGCAGAATTGTAATATAAACGATATTTTTACGACGTGAAATTTTATCAAACACCTTTCTAAATGAAAATTTTCAGCGTTAGACATAATAACCTGTTGCCTGGCGGAGGGATCCCATGGCCTCCTTATCGTATTCCTTCCGAATGTATCGACTCGTACCAAGATCCTAGCAATGTTTTGAAGTCGAGAATGTTCCACGCGATTATTTGGACCATTCTGTATAAAGCCGTGTACGTGAAGAACGTTTCCGAAGAAGCTTTATCCTTAACTATGTATTTATTGGAGTTGGCCATTAATGCGGATCGTAATCAGAATGATGCTAATTCGGTTAAAGTGAGCATAGGCTAGAATCGATCAAGTTGTAAAATATAATTTTAGAAGAGATTGTTAATCGGAAAATGTTTCAATTTCTAGGAATATTCGCAAAAGAATAAAAACTGGATCGATGTTACGAATCTAGAACTGGATAAATGGTTTTCAACCGATTTGCTGTCGATTAATTTGAGAACCAGTGTCAGATACGTTGTTTTTGCTGCTCCTCTCAAAGCTGAAAATTCAAGTAAATATTTTTCAACGAGTTTATTCGTTTTTTCTTCAATTTTTGCCTAATTACGTTATCTTGTGTCATCAGAATGTGAATCACGTAATCCAGACATAGCTGATTTGTCTACCAAACGTAGAACTGGTATTCAAAATTTATCCATCATTAATCGAAATAAGGTAAGATCCACTATCAATATAAAATAATCAAATTCATAAGAGAGTGACAACGAATAATATTCTGTGTACTTTTTATAGCCTGAAAAAAGCGCTACCGGAGTCAAAACCGAACCCTACAATCTATCCAGTCCACAGTTGAAAAAACTCAGCGCTAACGAGAGCATTATATCGATGCTTTTAAAACTGCATTCCAATCTTTCTATAAACGTAGACTCATTTAATCCGGAAACTATTCCTACAGAAGAGCTGAATTACAGAATCGGAGACGGATCAGCTTTCATCGCCAAAGTTCTCAAACGTATTGCGATGTTGGATGATTTCTGCAGGTAACACAGTGGTTTTTTATCGTTCTTAGAGTAAGAGTATTTTTCTTTTCATTTACTTTACTAATTTTTTTTTCGTTTAGGGAGGAAGTGATGCAATGTTGCCATCGTTTATACCCTCAACGATCGCCCAGAGATAGTGATAAAAAAGACCTGGAAGAAAAAGAAGAAAGCGAGAGGAAACGAATCGCTAGAGAAAGACGTCAAAAAATCATCGAGAAATATGCCCATCAAAGGGAAGAATTTCTCAAAAAGAATATAAACGGTTGGTGGACTTTCTCGCAAGTGAACTTGAGGGTGTATTCGTTATACTATTTTATTAACTCTTACGAATATCATTCTAGATGAAGATAAAATGGAATGCGAAGAAGTAACGTTGAAAGAATACCATTGTGTAATTTGCAAAGAAACATCGCCCAGTAAACCAGACATGCCAATGGGATTAATCGTTCTCGTCCAAGTATGTACATAATTCCATTTCTTCGCATCGAGACGCAAATTTGCCACTTGAAATACGAACATTTCATCTCATTGAACATTTTTTCAGCCAACTAACGTATTAGCTCACAAACGAAGAAACGAAGCTAAGAAGTTACTTCCATTACGCGACGAAGATGCAACCACTTCATTCAGTCAACATCCTTTAACCGGAGAATTTGAGAAAAAGGTTCGAGAATTTAACCGGTCTAATGTATTAAAAAATTTTAAAATCATTTTTACAACTTTCGATGTGATTTTGTTCAGATTTCGAGTTGGAAATTTTCCAATTCAGGTTGCCTGAGAGGAGTTCACGTTCAAACTTGCGGTCATCATTTACACTTGGAATGTTTAAAGTCGCACTTGCAATGGTTGCAGAATCAACAACAGAAGGCCGAGTCGAGCGACGAGCCCGAAATAATAGAATTAATGAAGTAAGTACTGCCGGTGTAATTTTGAAAATTATCATTTATTCAGAGAGTAAAACATACTAACGATAATATTTCATATTTCAGCGATGAATATCAATGTCCTTTATGTCGTCAATTGGCCAATAATGTGTTACCGATATTGCCGGATGTCATCGAGAGTTCTGTTCGTGATCTATCGACAATTAGTGATCGTGAGGAATCGGATATAAAGAAAATCACAGATCTCATAACTAGAACCGTAAATACGAATTCATCTGTAAGTATTTGAAACCGAAAATGCAATCGAGTCTTTCGATTTCGTTCAAGAGTTCTCCTCGATGGTCTAGTGAAATGATGCCCACAATCATTTCCACTCGAATCGATTTTAATTGAAGGAAGGGGGGGGGGGGGTCAGTCTAAAATACCTCGATCTTTTTTTACATGACAGGAATCAACGTCACATTTTTGCTGTTTACTTACTTTTTCAAAAAATTTGGGAGTTCACCTCAAAGATATGTTGAGATCCCATTTTGAATATGAATTTATTGAAAGAAGGATAAAAGTGTCGACATTATTCCTTGTTCGAATTTTAGTAATTATTTTCACCCCAAAATCAGAAATTTTTCGTTGAAAATTCACTTTAAAAAATTAAATTTTGAAAAATGTATCTAAATTCAAAAAAAAATACATTTTGGGACAGTTTAGCTTTCTGAATACGATTTCGAAATTTACGAGTGAATTTTTTGATAGGAAAAGTAAGTTATAAAATTTATATTCTTCATGAAAATTTTTAGATGAGGTTTGACCCCTCTAAAAATAAGTATTAAAAGTTGGTGTCAAGGTGGAAATCATGTTTGGAAATATTTTTAATAGATGAAATCGTATACCGAGGGGGGGGCGTAGGGGATGATTTTCAAAATTTCCTGATTGATTTTAATTTTTAATGGTCAAAAAAAATTGGGAACCTCTACTTTGCCAAATTTTGTTTTATTTAACCAAAAAATTCCTAAGATGGAAAAAGTATAAAAATACCATGTTTTGAGGGGAATTGTGATGATGGGCTCTAAAAATCATTTATCAACACCAACTATAAATGGGCGACTGCAAAAAATTGAAAAAATTGATTTCTCTAAATAGATAGGTGGAAAAAATTATGGTGGTTACTCGTATTTTATTTTTCCATCGATAGGAATCTGTTTAAATAATTCGAGAGAAATCAGAGACTCCTGCTTTATTTTGGTAGCGAATAAACCGACACACAAATTCATTTGAAACGATTAATTATTCCAGATTCTATCTCCGTGTTTGTTGGACGCCATCAAGAAATCCATCAGCGACATGATCGAGTCATCGTATCCGAATTTGAGGCAAACACACGATCTCAATCAAGACTGCGCTCTGATGCAATTTATCATTTCGGTGGCTCGATCGAACCTAGAAATCGATCTAGTTCAACGAGGAGGCTCATTATTGAACTTGGAACCTCGAAGTTGCTCCTCGAAAGATACTTCTACCTCGTTAGTGAGAAGATCGTGTCTCAGTAAGATACCTAGTCACCTATATCTCGTACCAATTGTATTTTATTGTTCGTAATTCGCGCTAATTGAATGATTTATGATCGTAGTGCCTTTATTGCACATGCTGGTTACTCGAGCACGATTGCTGAACTATTCTGCTGCACTGCAAATATGGCGGAAATTGAGTGATGGCGCTATTGAGCCACAACAGCCATCAAGTGATTCGGATTCTAGTCAAGATGTGCCGTTATTATTACAAGATCCGGCAGAATTACTCGTTCAGCTCGTTTTATGTTTGCCTTTGAATATGGATCGAGGTGAGTGACCGAGTTCTGAATTTTTTCAACGTAAATATCAAGTTTCTTAGCTCATAAGACCGTATTAATTTGTTCAAATTGTTCCGATTTCAGCCTATTTCACCCGCATAGTCAGATTATCGTATAATCTGATGTATTTCCAAGTGCTGGCGCAATTATCATTTTATCTCGAAGAATCAGAACGTAATTATTTTCGTAACGTCGACTCGGCTGCCGGTTCAGTGGAGAAATTCACTTTAGATCTCGGTATGAAAATAGTCATCTCATCGATAGACTCGCTCCAATCGTTCTCAAAACAAGACTGCTGCAAAATACCTTCGCTTCAAAATATACAGCTACAAGTAAATTACAAGATTTCCTTCTTTGATCGTCACCAATTAATCCGAATCGTATACTGAGGTACTTGCTCTTGGTGTGTTTCAGATTCGAGAATTATGTTTACCTTTTCTGCGAGTAGCATGTTTGCTTCGTAATTATTTATACGAAAATCCGTTACCAGATATTACAACTCAGCAAGATGAATTCCAGCGTTTAGTGGAATATTTGGAATTAATTCCTAACGATGTTGAACTATCACATGATCCATCTTGCGCAGTTACTTGGAGCAGCGATAATTTCTCAGTTATTAATTCTTGGTTTGGAGCATTCTTGAATTATGTATCGCAACACGAACTCCAAGCTGTGGATTTTGTATCCGAATTGCACGTTTCGTGGAAACCGCCAAGGTTGCTCGAGTTACCGCGCAAATATAGTGTTCTATTTCAGGTTTGTTACATCAAACGTGTTATTAATTAGTCTATAATATCGTCCAAGTTCGATTGAATTGAATTCCCGAGTATTTTTTCAGTATTATCACGAGAAATCCTGTAAGAATTGCGATCAGGTTCCTCAACAAGGCGCCATTTGTTTGGTCTGCGGCACGTTGGTATGTTTTCAGCAACTCTGCTGCAGACGTGAAAACGTTCACGAAGCTGTGCAGGTAATTTCGCCACAATATATTGCAAATTAATTGTTTATTTCGGTCTTTGGAGTTATACTGATAGAGGAAATATGTGTTTTGTAGCATTCGATAGATTGTGGATCAGGCACTGCCATATTTTTGATGATAAGTTCGACCGGCGTTGTGATTATTCGAGGTAAAAGAGCTTATGTTTGGGGTTCAATTTATTTGGACGGTTTCGGCGAAGAAGATATCGAACTTAAGTATGTTTTTCCCTCTGATTTTCTGTTCGAACTAATTTTTTATGAATGATTTTTAATTTCATTGTATTATTTTCTGCGCAGACGAGGAAAACCACTCTTCCTGAGCGAAGAACGATATCAATTATTGGAACAGCAATGGTTATCGCATCGTTTCGATCACACGTCAAAGAAATGGGTTATGCATAGAGATACTTTATAGATTAGAGACAATTTTCGTTTATTTCGACTAACGTGTATGGAATACGTGGCCAAGTTCCCAGATTTTTAAAAGTTCACGTTCAGTTCTCGAACTTTTAGTACAAATTCGAGTTTAGTTTGCAAACTTGAACCGAACTAGTTCATAATGGTTAAACGAGTTCATTTTGGTCATGAACTTGAACTTTATAAATTATGAACTTGTTCACTTTCAAGTACAAACATATCATTTTCATACTGTAAATTGAGGAGCTCATTGCAAAAATAGCCCTTGTCACTTTGAAAAAAAATGAGGAGCTCATTGCAAAAGTAGCCCTTGTCACATGAACCTATGCAATCTCCAAAGCTCTCCCTTGAGCTTACCCAGTATCATGAATGTAAACTCTATAAAGCAATTCCTCTCAGGGCTACTCAGGGTAGACTAACTTGACGGTCATTTCATCATTATAACATGATCTCCGCAGTTGGCAATAGGTGCAATCGAGTAAAACGTGTCTAAAAGTTCATGTGACAAGTGCTACTTTTGCAATGAGCTCCTCAAATTGACTGCATTGTATGGATGCATCAGTATGATTGTCCTCTAAAAGTTTTTCTGAGAGTAACAAGAATTACTCAAGTTGATAAAAAAAAAACTCTTTTTGAATACACTATACCAATTCATCAGGACTTTACAGTGGTTTTTTGTCTTGCTTGTTTTTGATTTTCATTTTGGACAAGGGCTATTTTTGCAATGAGCTCCTCAATATCGCCTCGGCTCTCAGGTTGCCCAACAAAACAGACCAAACTAAATTTATCCAAACTTGAACTTGATGAAAAAAGAATTCAATGTGAGCTGAACCATTCATTATTCAAATTTTAACTGAACTGAGTTCATTCTTTACCAAGGTTCCTAATCCTAACTTCTACATCAAGTTCAAGTTTAGTTTGCAAACTTCATTTATTATGAATTGAAGCCATTCCCTCTTCTCATTTCTGATTTCTAAAATTCACATTTTTCATATAATCGCCTCAGCTTGATCGTTTACGCCACAAAACAAACCAAACTAAACTTGAATTTGATTTTAAAAAAAGAACCGAACTTGAGGTCATATTCCGGATGAACTTTGCCAGGTATGAATATGGGCATTGAAATGAGTTTATAAATATATGTTTATTAAATCGACAATTCTACCTCTGTTATTTTCACGTGCTCAATTGCACCTTTCGAAACCTACGTGAGAAAGTTAAGTTTTTTAATAATTTAGCTCGTTCCTTACTGTTTATGTATTATTGACTTTTTTTTATGTACTTATTTTTTTCTTCTTGTGTGTCCGTAATGTGTTGATATGTACGTTTCAGAAGCATTGTGGCAAATGCGTAGTCGTTTAGAATAAGTGTTTTGTGTAATCGATCGTGTTTTTATATTTTTCTCTTTTTTTTTTTTTGTAGTCTTTATTGAGTGTACTGTGTACCTACTACCTAAGTACCTAGCTACCAATTTAGTGTATTTTATTTCGATGAGGATTAAAGTTCCGTGTGACTAATATCTGTGTCATTTTATTGCTAAATGTAAAGATCTTTATCGAAGAAATGGATAAATTTTTGACTGAGGCCAAATCTACATGAAATAACTGGTGCTTGATTTAATGGGTTGAATGAGGCTAAACTTGGGGAGTAAAGGTTTCTTTGGGAGCTGGATTCGATCCCTGGCTAGAACACAGAAGGGTCAACGTTGAAGAGGATATAACAAGTACCTACCAAGTGCCAACGTTGATAAAAATGGTAAGAAACCAAGACGTTAACTATAATTTTGGCGATGGAGCCGAAAGCTGAAGTTGAAACTAAAACCGTAGAAAAGCTCAGTCGAGAGCCTAAGCTTCTTCGATATCGATTTCCTCATCCAGGTTCAGAATTTAGCTCAAGTGTTGGATTTTTAGAGTATAAATACTACATACCTATCGTAAATTGTTGCAAATGAAATGACACTTTGAAAAAGTTTTTCCAAATCCCAACTACTCGTAGATAAGCAACGAAAGTGTTTGAATCTGGAGACGGAGACGCCCAAGAGTAACACCAGCAAAGAACATGATCTATCGAAAATTCGCGAAAAAAAAACACTCCACGAACCTTTAAAACGAAGGTAAATCCGAAATGGATTAGAACCAAAGCACTGCAACGAAGTGTTTGGATCTGAACTGAGAAGTCAGAACTGAAGATACTGTTCAGTAAATATCGCGAGAGAGACAATGTATAGGTAGGTATATCACGAATAATCGATAAATGAATCACTAGAACCGATCACCGATCATTTCAGAAAACAGCGAACCAGTGGGGTTCGAATCAGAAGATAACGAAAAGAACCAATTTTTGCAGAAGAAACATTCACGAGAACTGAGAAGTATAGATAATCGATCAAATATTCGCGAAGAAATATACTCAATGAATCTTTGAAAAAGAATTACTTACACCGATTACAAAAACCAAAATTAACGGACACTTTGCCATTCAATCAAAATAACGACATAACTTAACAAACGAGCAAAAGATAACAGCTGACAACAATATCATGATTCATGATAGGTAATAGCATTGCACCATTCCCACCTCCCTCGCCAGGAAAATCAGCATAATCGCAAGGTTGCCAAAATTTAGGTAGATACTAGATAGGTATCAAAATTTTTTAAATCTTTGTGGGTGATTTACATTAATTCAAAAATTATTTTTAAGGGCCGAATAGGCGAATACTGTACGTATTACTTTTCGAAGAAAAAAAATATAAAAAGGAAAAATTTATGGTTTATCTTCTTAATGAAAAAAATTTTTCAATCAAATTTCGAAATAAAGAAAACGCGTATTCAAAGTAACTATGAATCTTCATAATTCTGCAGACTGGTATTACAATTAAAATTCGAATTCATTGTTGATTCATTTCATTACCAAATAAAAAGGGGTTCATAATTCTTATCTAAATTTTTAAAAACCCAAACCCAAAACTTTCAAAAATGAAAAAACAAAATTCAAAACATCTAATCTAAAATAAAGTTTTTCAGTGTGGTTTGATTTTCAATTTTGAATCACCAAATACAGTATAACTTTTCAAACGAAAAATTTTGATTAACTATCTTCTTGATGTAAAATTTTCAAATCAAATTTCGAAAAAAAGAAAACGAAAACGCGTATTCAAAAGTAACTCAATATTCACTTACCTTTTCGCCATCAATAGATTTACATGATCTATGAAGTATGTCTTCATAATTATTCTGCCATTAAAAAATATCAGTAGATATAGAACATTCGAATTGATTGTTGATTCATTTTATTACCAAATAAAAAGGGATTCATAATCCAAATTTTAAAAAACCCAAACCCAAAACTTTCAAAAATGAAAACACAAAATTCAAAACATTTAAAATACCTAAGTTTTTCAGCGTGGTTTGGTTTTTCAATTTTGTATCGATCACCGAATACGGTATAACTTTTCAAAGGGAAGAAATTAATATGAAAAGGGAAAATTTTGATTATCTTCTTAATGCTAAAATTTTTCAATCAAATTTCAAAAAAAAGAAAACGAAAACGCGTATTCAAAAGTAACTCAATATTCACTTACCTTTTCGCCATCAAATACATAGATCTACTTATACATGGTCTATGAATCTTCAATCTTCATAATTCTGCTGTAAAAAAATATTAGTACATACAACATTATACAATTACAATTGAACATGACATGAAAAATAATGAATGCAATCAAGAATACATCATATAAATAGGTAAGTACGTTAATTACCAACTTAACCTACTGCTTAAATCTACCCAAGTATCCGGATACTCTTACAAGTTAACTTAAGGTACGTAATATGCATTTCATATGTTTAGATACATAATGCCACACAGAATTATTTGGGCACGACAAAATAAATTACAAAATACATTTTCAAATTAAGTAAAGTACTTATAACAATAATGTCAACATTTCATAAAATAAAAATGATTACATCGTCCGATTCCAGAGTATGATGGTACTTTATGGTAGAAATATGATGTCCATTGTCCAATAAGATGAGTAATAATATGTTGGTAAATATTTGTGGCATTTTGAATACGCAATTTGTACCGAATATCCACGTTTTTAAAAATATTCTTTCCCCAAAAATTGACCCTGTCAACTGTTTCCATAGGTGCCTACATAGAAAAAACAATAAAAACAAACCCATAAAAGATACGATGAACCATTATAAACAAATCTCGTAAATTCGCGCTTTGAAAAAAATTCATTGTATCTCAAATTTAGATATGTATTTACCACTTATCCCGGAGGTATCAGACACCTTTGTTCTGCTCTCAGCTACGCTACGAATTCGCATTTCGAGATAAACAAGAGAACTTGATCACGTTTTATGAGTAGGTACGTTTGATCTACCTATATCTAATCTGTGAACATTATTTCAATTAATAAATGCAGAAATTAATCTGAAAGATAGGAAAAAGTCAAAATGACAATTAGGCACACATACTTTCGTAAGTAAGTAGAATGTACTTCTTCGATAAAATTTTCTACTTGAATTTTTCCTTCACATGTTTCGCGAGATGAGAATAACACATTTTGACAAGAACGATAGACAGATAAGTAGGTAGGTAGTATGATACCTGAAACAAAAACAGAACAGAAAAACTATAAATTTTATCCCAAACAAAAAAAAGTCTTAAAAAGTACTAAGTATAACTATATTATGTACATTAGATATGGACGCATATTTTTAAAATAAAACCGATTCACCAAATTTATTAACGAAAAGGGAGGGATTTTTGTTGATCAAAAATTAAAAAATAAGTTCAATCTCATGTAAACTGATGAATATTCGATGTTGTCTTCAAAAATCTACTCATTGGTCTAAAAACTCCCTGTTACTTTAGGCTATATCATTTTAAAATTCATCACGTCCCCCCCCCAAGCTCATCTGTTTACCATATTTGATATATTTGTATCAAGCTGACGTCAGACGTGTACGAGGAAATTTCTATAAAATATTTTTAAAAAAACAAAAAACACTCACCAACGATTGTTGTTCGTTTAATTTGTCTTCAAATTTATCTCGTAAGTCGTAATTCTATCAAATGAGCAGGAACTTGCCAAATTATTACATTTCGCAGCTTTCTTCTAAATAATCATATTTTAAAATGTTGGATTCGTATGTTCAGATCACTGAGTCAAAATGATTCTTTGTGGGCATAGTTCATAGTTGGAACTTGCTACGATGAGAACCTATAAAAAGAAATATATTTTTGTTAGGTGGTAGGTATACGTACTTTATTTGCTAAATGCATTATATTCAATACTCATACGAGTATTTACAAGAATGAGAGTGTGGTTTACTTATGTAGTACCTTGATTGGTATCTTGAGATTTTCAATAGCATGATATGTGTTTGAATTTTCCAGGAGTCCGAATCAGTCATGTTGTTGGGTGGAAAACAGTTCCTAAAAAATGATACATTTTTACGTTAAGATATTTTTCATTTTAATTATCAACATCCCATTTTATTATTGATAATAATAATCTCTTGAAAAGAGCAAAGCATTTTTATAAATTAATCAAGGGAATTTTTCATGCCAAAAGATGAGAAGTCAAGAAAAAAAACACAAGGAGTGGAAACTAATTCTCAATCTCAATTCCATCCCTTCCCGTAGGGTAAAATTGGATTTTTGAGTACCAGCGCAAAATTTTATTGAGCCCAAAATTTGGTAGGATGGAGGTCTTTCAGATACTAATTTGATGTAATTAATCTACTTAATAGGTACGTTCTAAATTCTAATCTACTTAATTAAATTAGCCTAATGAGCCATCGAGGCTGAGGTGCACAGGAACACAACCCCCGAGCAGCAATGACAACAAATCATACCTAGAGTTCAACATGCCACTGCAAGCAAGCGCAACAAAGCATTGCAGCAACGAGAGCCCACTCTGCCGTCCAACCATCAGGAAAATATTAACCATCATCAGGAAAATTTTAACCCATCACAGGAAAATTTTAACCCTCAGGATAATCTTTTCCCAACTGCGACAGGGAGCCTGGAGACCCGAAAGACCTTCGCCACCACAAATTTCCACCACGCCCACCCACAATGACACATCTCCCTCCAAGTAATCTCGGATGAAATCACCACCAGGAAGTGTGTAACCGGCACCACAGTCCAACAACCCTCTAAAACTAAATAAACTACCTACCTACTTAATTAAACTAAAGAAACGTTACTTCACGCCCCCCTCCCCTGTTGCATTAGCACGCTGGATTCAAGAGAAAATACTGCTGGTGTACTGAAAAGTATTCCCTCATAAAACTGAGCTGCCATTTAGAAGATTGTGTGGATTTGGGGGGGAGGGAGGGGTTCATCAAAATTAATTCGTATTTAACTTATACTATACTATATTATGTATATTAGTTATTACAGTAGTTTAAAATATAAGACACTTCTTTATCAATGCCATATGCTCTGTAAAATGTAGGTATATCTACTTCAAAAAATTGCAGATAATGACTATGAGGCTGGGGGATCATTGTTATACAACAGTATTTCAACTCAATATGTACCTACCTAAGGTACTTAACTGAGATCTAAGAATAGATAGGGCCGCTTTCTCAAACGCCAAGAAACAGGATAGGCATTACACAAAGCACATAATTACGAAAAAATTATCATTCATAATATCATTTTTTAAAAAATAAATAAAAATATGATTCAAATTCTTAAAAAGTTGCAAAAATTCAAACACCATATAAAATTCATTTTGAATGCAAACTATTCTTCAACAGTCAACTCCATTCTTTCCCAGAATATACAGATTTTAAACCTTGGAGACTTTACTTCCATTTTTATCACACCAACCTGCATTGACTTGCCCGAGCAGACCAAGCCTGGGCTGACCTTAAAATCAGACTTGCGGACTGATAAGCCAGCAATCTGAGCACATACAGAGACTGACCAGTCGGACTGTTTAGAACAGAATGATGTAGACTGAGCAACCGGAATGGCCAACACCAGCAATAATTTCGGACTTGTGAGACTCGGACTCGTGAGGCCGCACTCGGCGTCGTGAGACTCGGACTCGCATAAAACGCCGATTTTCTCCAAAGTTAGACTCTGGACACTCATGAAGGGACTTCTCAAGAAGAACTGTCGTCACTATTTTTGCAATGAGCTCCTCCTTGGGAGACTCGGACTCAATCTTAAAGAATCTCTTCATCACTGGTGCAGCGATTCAAGGACGACAGACCCTCTGCAAACATGTCCGTGTGACCAGAAAATCCCTGCAGACTGCAGCCCCGACAGATAGTCAACGCAGAGGCCCTGGGAACAGCTTACAGACCTGGAAAAACCCCGACAGAGTATACAGGTTGCCTTTCTGACATAATGCCAGATTTTCAAACAACTTGGAAGAAAATCGATCAAAAACAGTATGAAAACTTGGGAAAGAACCTGTTGACTTATTGCCATGATATGCTATCAAAAAAATTGTAATCATTTAAAACAATTCATAAAATTCACTCCAAACAAAAAATTCAGAAATCATAATACCAAATGCAATGCTAGTGCAAACCAATTCTCAACTCCATACTTTCCCATTCGCTTTTTTTGCCCCCCCCCCCCACGTTCAAGTGTGTAAGCAATATGTATATAAACTGAGAAAATGAAACAATTTCGACAAATTTTGAGGTTTATTTTCCAAGCGAAGCAAGAGAAATAATTCAAAATTGCCGAGAACTGTTCATTTTATCACTGACTCATTACAGACTGCCGAATCCTATGAAGAGGCAATTCGAGCCAACTTCCAAAAATGGCACCAATTTTTCCCAGGCTCACTTCATCGAAAAACTTTGAACTTCAACAAATTTTGTATTAAAATTGAATAATTCAATTCCCCTTGTGAAATTTTAAAATACTGCCAGGCCAAGGTACTGAAATTTTCTTGAAAAGTACATATTGTCATTGCCTCATAAAACTGATCTGCCATTTAGAACGAATATACACGAAGCTCAAACAAACTTTTTCATCAAGGTAATTGAATATATACCTCAAAACGTTACGTTTGGCGCAAATCGCAGGTTTCTAGCTCAGGGGTTCCCAAAACAGATCGAAATTACAAAAAATTGTAAAATTGGATTTTTGAGTACCAGCGCAAAATTTTATTGAGCCCAAAATTTGGTAGGCTGGAGGTCTTTCAACATCCTAATCTACTTAATTAAATTATCCTAATGGAGCCATCGAGGCTGCGATGCACAGGAACTTACAACCCCCGAGCAGCAATGACAACAAATCATACCTAGAGTTCAACATGTCACCGCAAGCAAGCGCAACAAAGCATTGCAGCAACGAGAGCCCACTCTGCCGTCCAACCATCAGGAAAATATTAACCATCATCAGGAAAATTTTAACCCATCACAGGAAAATTTTAACCCTCAGGAAAATCTTTTCCCAACTGCGACAGGGAGCCTGGAGACCCGAAAGACCCACGCCACCAAAAATTTCCACCACGCCCACCCACAATGACACATCTCCCCCTAAGTAATCTCAGCTGAAATCACCACCAGGAAGCGTGTAACCGGCACCACCGATTACGACACGAAAGACAGACGATAACTCGAGAAAAAGGCATATAGAAAAAAGTTTGATAATTTTCTGACATTTTGTCATGACTTCGAAAACAAAAACAATGAATTAGATAGGTACCTACTAAAATTGTAACTATCAAACTTTCAAAACACGACTTTCTGATACGTTCATTAGACTTTTTTAGAATTTAGGGAGGATTCTTCAAAATCAAATCGTATTCAACTTAAGCTACGTGTTAGTGCTTTGGTAAAAAAATACTGCCATTAGTTGATAATATCCAATTTTATAATACATATTTAAAAAAAGGGAGTATATAGACTCATGAAAATAAAATTTACTAAAATTAAATAATACGTATCTATGTACGAAAGGAAACACTTTTCATCAGTGTCAATCTGCCAAAATTTCCTGAAAAGTATTGCGTCATATAAAATAGATTGACTAGGGATGGAGGGTTCACATCAAAATCAAATCGTGACTGGTCTTTTATTCTTCATTGAAGTTTACCTTTGGGAGTGCGATTGCACATAGAAGTACATATGCTCAAACGTGGGACGGTGGGGCTAATGCGTGAACCCACAAAGAATCCTTTGACAACCGATGAGCAAAACTTTATCCATTTTCTGTCGAAAACCCTTGATCTTTTACCCTTAAATTTCGTTCTTCTACGGCCTATCTTTCTCAGCTTTCGCTTGTGCTAAGTCTTCAAAATAGCCCTCGCAGCCGTAGCCTAGCTCTTAGGTGCCTCTGTTTCCTGTTTCTTATGCTTCAAGAGTATATATTCTGCAGCGCGAAATTGCATTAAATTTTTCTTGCAATATGCTGACCAATGAGACGTACCGAAATTCCCACCCAATCTTGCATTTTTTTTTTCAGCATCCGTAATAATTATAAATGAAGAACCCTAAACTTTTAGAATCACATACCTACAACTAAACACATAAATTCTGATTCCGTTTGAACATCCGAGCCTTAAAAATGTGTACGCACCAAACTTACGTACTAAAGACAAACTTACCAATAATTTCAAAATACTTATCATTTCCCAAGCTCGTTTTCAGCAGACAAATATATCGGTAAAATGAACTACATAATACAGAAAAAGAATTTTTACCTGAATGATTCTCGTATAAAAATCATGATAACAGTCATGATGTCGCAAGAATCCACCAAAAAATGTAACAATTCGACACTCGTGCCCATCGAAACACTTTATGATTGAATCTGAAAACAAAAAAATAATAACAACATTAAGAACCGAATTGACACCTATGTACATTCGAGCAAATGGCGATTTATGAATAAAATTTTCAATTTTTGAACACAGTAGAAAAGCAAAATTGAAAATAAGTTTACTAAATTAATTTTTCGATCATCTAAATTGATTGATGGCGGTTCTGAACTCAGTACAAAATCTCCTTTTGTTCTGAGGTTTAGAGGAAACATCATTCCCCAACCACCAACTCTCCCTGCGCATCTGAAATCGAAGGTCAAGTTTATCTAAGCCGATATTTGCCTTTCTCAAATTTCGGACTCGTTCCAAAAACTTCTATTTTAAAATTTTCAAAAACGATGCTCTTATATGTAGGTACATATTTATTTTGTACTCGTACAATCACAAAAAATTCGAATTGTTCTATCGCGAATTTGATAAACTAAAATAGTAAAATCAAAAATCAAAAACATCGTACCTTTTTTCTTGTTATCTATTTTTCGTGTTTTTTTTTTTTTTTTTTTTTTTTAGAAGTTTGGTCTGTGAAAATAAAATTTAATAAGAGGACAGAAAATAATTGGGCGAAAGCTGTAGAAAACTTGCAATGTGAGGTACCTACAAAAAATATTTTTCAATGTAAGAAGTTTCAACCTCAAAAAAAGAGTACTAGGGGTAAAATAGATGAGATTCCCCGGTCCGCAGATTTTTGAAATTTTGATGAAACATTGTTGGGTACCTTTCAAAAAAATGTAGCACCCAAAACATTTTCCCCTTCCTATCACCATTGCCCTTAAAGGCGAAAAAAACACATTTTTTAAAGTGAAATCATACTCCAACGATTTTTGCAATTCATTAGAAAATTGAAGCCGCAATATCTCCGAACCTAATTCAAGCACATGAAATTTTTTTCAAATGTTTCGATTTTTTAGCCAGAAACTGTCAGAAAACCATTCCTTTTGTTAAAATTGTCAGTCTCGTTTTATTTTTCCAAAAATTGCCTTAATTCTTACTGCTCTGCCAAAAAATTGTCACAAAATCTCGATTTTTCATCAAAAAGATTCAAAATAGTTCAATTTTTCAAAATTAAGAAAATTAATTAGATTTCAATTCGTAATAATCTGTTTTTTTTTTAGTAATTTTTTTCCCGTATTAGAATGTTCTGCCCGCATTTTATCGCTTTTTTGATAATCTTTTGAATTACTTTTTGGTTCATTTTCGATTACAAAAATACTTCTTTTTGGGGAGGGAGGGAAATTGAGTACGAGCTCTTTCCTCCCTTCACTAGGATCTGATTATTCGTTGAAATTTGAGATTCTACATAACCAAAGGGGGAAGGTTGGGTTTGAGAATATTTTGTTGAGCAGTTATAATGAGGTTTGAAAAATTTCCCATAACCATGGGGAGCCAAGGGTTTGAGATTTCACATAACCACTGGGATGGCAAGGTATTGAGATTTCTTTGTTGAGTCGTTCTAACGTGGTTAGAAAAATTTTACATACCCAAGGAGGAGGCAAAAGTTTGAGATTCTGCGTAACCAAAGAGAAGGCAACGGTTTGAAATTTTTTTGTTCCGCTGTTCTAATGTGCGTTGAAAAATTTTACATAACCAAGGGGGAGCCAAGGGTTTGAGATTATCTTGTTGGGTCGTTCTTATGAGGGTTGAAAAATTTTACATGACCAAGGGGGATGCCAGGGTTTGAGATTTCACATAACCACTGGGATGGCAAGGTATTGAGATTCCAAGTTGAGTCGTTCTAATGTGGTTAGAAAAATTTTACATACCCAAGGAGGAGGCAAGGTTTTGAGATTCTACATAATCAAGGGGGAAGGTGGGGTTTGAGGAAATATTTTGTTGAGTCGTTCTAAGGTGTTTCAAAAAATTTTACATAACCAAGGGGGACTCAAGGGTTTGAGATTCTACATAACCAAGGGGGAGGCAAGGGTTTTAGATTTCAAATAACCAAGGGGGAAGATTGGGTTTGAAATTTTACATAACCAAGGGGGAAGCAAGAGTTTGAGATTCTACATAACCAAGGAGGAGTCAAGGGTTTGAGATATTACATAACCAAGGGGGAGGCAAGGGTTTGAGATTTTACATAACCAAGGGGGAGGCAAGGGTTTGAGATTCTACATAACCAAAGGGGAGGAAAGGGTTTGAAATTGTTTTGTTTAGCTGTTCTAATGTGTGTTGAAAATATTTACATAACCAAGGGGGTGGTAAGGGTTTGAGATTCTACATAACCAAAGGGGGAAGGTTGGGTTTGAGAATATTTTGTTGAGTCGTTATAATGTGGTTTGAAAAATTTCCCATAACCAAGGGGGAGCCAAGGGTTTGAGATTATCTTGTTGGGTCGTTCTTATGAGGGTTGAAAAATTTTACATGACCAAGGGGGATGCCAGGGTTTGAGATTTTACATAACCACTGGGATGGCAAGGTATTGAGATTCCTTTGTTGAGTCGTTCTAATGTGGTTAGAAAAATTTTACATACCCAAGGAGGAGGCAAGGTTTTGAGATTCTACATAACGTTACCTTAATGCCAAATCCGAGTATGTCCAAGAACGTGAATTTTTCAGGAGAGGAAATTGAAAGTTTGAAAGATGATGAAAACAAATGGAGGGGATATGGAGTAGTAAAATTTTGAAGTATGATAGTTCAATCTCTTATGAAGAGATTGTCTGAGATACATTTGTAAAATTTCTCAATTTAGTACGTGTGATTAAATGCTTTTAAAGCGGTGATGGACATACTCAGGTTTTGATTCTATATGTCCATGTTGTTACGAATTGAAATCCGAGTATGTCCCAAATTTCTTATGAATTTCCGGTATGGGCGAACTGTTATGCAGTCTTAAATTAAAGACAATGAAATTCTTATTCGATTGGTGTTGAATTTTTATCATTTCACGTAAAATTAACGATTTTATGAGTACTTCTATTTTACTGATTTTTGCATACTACGTACGTCATCTTTAAACTAAAAATACTCGAAATTTTCAGTGGACACATAGGTATTTTAATACAGCAAAATGTTCGGATTTTCATCCTCTTGAAAATGAGCTGTTACCGAAAGCTCTACATGCAACCGTTCAAAAGTTTTCGAAGTTTGAAGTTGTGAAAAAGAGCTGCAAGCTGCAAGTATTGAACTTCAAACTGAAATTACTGAAAGTTTTGAGTGGACACATAGGTATTTTAATGTATCAAAATGTTCGTAATTTTATCCTCTTTAAAATGGTTGTTTATCGAAAGCTGTTCCTTCAACCGTTTGAAAGCTCTCGAAGATCAAAGTTAAGGAAGGTGGTCAACTGTGTTATCACTGTTATCATGCAGTCACAATGAGTTCATTGAGTTCTGTTTAAAATATTTTGTAATGCGGATTAGGTACTAATTTATTTACCCTGATCTATGAAACCAGTTGTCTGGCGTACGAGATGATAAACAAGCTGGAACACAATCATTGATGGTTTTATTTTTAATGGACATACTCAATGGACATACTCGCTTTTAGCTTCTAAATGGACATACTCAATGTTTAAAATTTATTTAAATTCAATTTTTTTACATTTTCATAATAATTATAAGGTTTATTATTTATTTCACTAGATTCGGCTGAGCGTCAGCTTTCCAGTGATACCAAAATCAAAAAATTGAAAATTTTGGACATACTCGGATTTGGCATTAAGGTAACGATAATCAAGAGGGAAGGTGGGGTTTGAGGAAATATTTTGTTGAGTCGTTCTAATGTGTTTCAAAAAATTTTACATAACCAAGGGGGACTCAAGGGTTTGAGATTCTACATAACCAAGGGGGAGGCAAGGGTTTTAGATTTCAAATAACCAAGGGGGAAGCAAGGGATTGAGATTCTACATAACCAAGGGGGAGGCAAGGGTTTGAGATTTTTTATAACCAAGGGGGACTGGGGGAGGCAAGGGTTTGAGATTCTACATAACCAGAGGGGAGGCGAGGGTTTGAAATTTCTTTGTTTAGCTGTTCTAATGTGTGTTGAAAATAGTTACATAACCAAGGGGGAGTCAAGGGTTTGCGATTCTACATAACCAAGGGGAAGGCAAGGGTTTGAGATTCTGTGTAACCAAAGAGGAGGCAACGGTTTGAAATTTTTTTGTTCCGCTGTTCTAATGTGTGTTGAAAAATATTACATAACCAAGGGGGAGGCCAGGGTTTGAGATTTCACATAACCACGGAGGTGGCAACGTTTTGAGATTTTTTTGTTGAGTCGTTCTAATGTGGTTCAAAAAATTTAACATACCTAAGGGGGAGGCCAGGGTTTGAGATTTTACATAACCAAAGGGGTAAGGTTGGGTTTGAGACTATTTTGTTGAGTCGTTATAATGTGGTTTGAATAATTTCCCATAACCATGGGGGAGCCAAGGGTTTGAGATTCTACATAACCAAAGGAGGAAGGAAGGGGTTTGAGAATATTTTTTTAGTCGTTATATTGTGGTTTGAAAAATTTCACGCAACCAAGAGGAAGGCAAGGGTTTGAGATTCTACATAACCAAAGGGGGAAGGTAGGGTTTGAGAATATTTTTTTAGTCGTTATATTGTGGTTTGAAAAATTTCACATAAAAAATGAGGGCAGGGGTTTGAGATTCTACATAACCAAGGGGGAGGCAAGGGTTTTAGAGTTCACATAACCACGGGGGAAGATTGGGTTTGATATTTTACATAACCAAGGGGGAAGATCAATACCACCTATAGTAAAAGGCCTGAGCGCTGAATCGTTATCACCTTCTGACGTCACCACTAGTAGATGGCTCGATTGTGTTTACCATTTGAATTTTAACGTACATTTAAATGGCGAGTTCGTGAAATAGAGTAAAACTTTCGTTAAAAACGTTATTAAAATGATGACATTTTAATTAATATTCGTTCTAAAATGTGGTGTAGTGATGAGATATTGTTGTTTTCAACTACTGGTGGTGTTGGATTACTTTATTTTTGTACAAAAGTGAATTTTTCGCGATCTGTTTGTGTTGTGACATTGTGTGATTCGGATGTGTAGATATCTTGTGAAGTGAATAAAAATGAAAACTGATGTGTACTAGTGCCTGTGTTTTACTGGAATAACATCGCAGTGAAATGAATAGTGAACCATATAATCTAAAATGCGTTTTAAATCTGCATTGTGAATACAACCATCCAACTACAATGGATGGATAAGGTTATCTAATCAAGAATCAAGAAACCATCAACATCTCAAACCAATTAGATGATTTTAGTGGGATTTTGACAAGATTCGACGATTATTTAATTATATTTCACCAGTGAGTGTTGTATTATCCGCCAAAAGGTATAATTTTGTCAAGTTTATGTATAACTTTCATCTTTAATGTTGAAAAACAGTGTTGTTTATAACCTAATTTCTTCATTATTTTTCATTAAAATCATTCCTACATGATCATAAATTCATTATTCATGTAGATAAAATATGAAAAATAAAATTTTCGCAGGATTTAATTCGTTTGAGTGCATTTTTCATTCAATTCTATAGTGTATTATGATATGTTAGATACGTAAGTACTACCAAGTAGCGATGACGTCACAAAACAGCGCTCAGGCCTTTTACTATAGGTGGTATTGGGAAGATAGACCGGTTCATGGTGAGATATTCGGTTTTAATAAGCGTACGGGTACAGCGTGAATTTAACTAATATTTCGTAGTCGAAGCGTTTTTTCTTTCATTGTGTGAGGGTTCACCGGGTTCACCAGGACAACTTTTGCATAGAAAAACAATGCTTAGACACCCACTATATTCACACAACACTCGTACGCGAACGGGTCTATTGGGTTTGAGATTCTTTTGTTGAATCGTTCTGATGGGGGTTGAGAAATTTTACATAACCAAGGGGGAGGCAAGGGATTGAGATTCTACATAACCAAGAGGGATTCAAAGGTTTGAGATTCTACATAACCAAGGGGGAGGTAAGTGTTTTAGATTTTACATAACCAAGGGGGAGGCAAGGGTTTGAGATTTTACATAACCAAGGAGGAGGCAAGGGTTTGAGATCCTGCGTAACCAAAGAGCAGGCAAGGTTTTGAGATTTTTTTGTTGAGTCGTTCTAATGTTGTTCAAAAAATTTTACATACCCAAGAGGGGAGGCCAGGGTTTGAGATTTTACATAACCAAAGGGGGAAGGTTGGGTTTGAGAATATTTTGTTGAGTAGTTATAATGTGGTTTGAAAAATTTCCCATAACCAAGGGGGAGCCAAGGGTTTGAGATTATCTTGTTGGGTCGTTCTTATGAGGGTTGAAAAATTTTACATTACCAAGGGGGATGCCAGGGTTTGAGATTTCACATAACCACTGGGACGGCAAGGTCATGAGATTTCTTTGTTGAGTCGTTCTAATGTGGTTAGAAAAGTTTCACATACCCAAGGAGGAGGCAAGGGTTTGAGATTTTACATACCCAAAGGGGGAAGGTGGGGTTTGAGAATATTTTTTTAGTCGTTATATTGTGGTTTGAAAAATTTCACTTAACCAAGGGGGAGGCAAGGATTTGAGATTCTACATAACCAAGAGGGAGGCAAGGGTTTGAGATTTTACATAACCAAGGAGGGAGGCAAGGGTTTGAGATTCTACATAACCAAGGGGGAGGCAAGGGTTTGAGATTTTACATAACCAAGGGGGAGGCAAGGGTTTGAGATTCTACATAACCAAAGGAGAGGCAAGGGTTTGAAATTTTTTTGTTTAGCTGTTCTAATGTGTGTTGAAAATATTTACGTAACCAAGGGGGAGTCAAGGGTTTGAGATTCTACATAAGCAAGGGGGAGGTAAGGGTTTTAGATTTCAAATAACCAAGGGGGATGATTGGGTTTGAGATTTTACATAACCAAGGGGGAAGCAAGGGTTTGAGATTCCACATAACCAAGGGGGAGTCAAGGGTTTGAGAATCTACATAACCAAGGGGGAGGCAAGGGTTTGAGATTTTACATAACCAAGGGGGAGGCAAGGGTTTGAGATTCTACATAACCAAGGGGGAGGCAAGGGTTTGAGATTTTACATAACCAAGGGGGAGGCAAGGGTTTGAGATTCTACATAACCAAAGGAGAGGCAAGGGTTTGAAATTTTTTTGTTTAGCTGTTCTAATGTGTGTTGAAAATATTTACGTAACCAAGGGGGAGTCAAGGGTTTGAGATTCTACATAGGCAAGAGGGAGGCCTTGTTGGGTCGTTCTTATGAGGGTTGAAAAGTTTTACATTACCAAGGGGGATGCCAGGGTTTGAGATTTCACATAACCACTGGGACGGCAAGGTCATGAGATTTCTTTGTTGAGTCGTTCTAATGTGGTTAGAAATGTTTCACATACCCAAGGAGGAGGCAGGGGTTTGAGATTTTACATACCCAAAGGGGGAAGGTGGGTTTTGAGAATATTTTTTTAGTCGTTATATTGTGGTTTGAAAAATTTCACGTAACCAAGGGGGAGGCAAGGGTTTGAGATTCTACATAACCAAGAGGGAGGCAAGGGTTTGAGATTTTACATAACCAAGGGGGAGGCAAGGGTTTGAGATTCTACATAACCAAGGGGGAGGCAAGGGTTTGAGATTCTACATAACCAAAGGAGAGGCAAGGGTTTGAAATTTTTTTGTTTAGCTGTTCTAATGTGTGTTGAAAATATTTACATAACCAAGGGGGAGTCAAGGGTTTGAGATTCTACATAACCAAGGGGGAGGCAAAGGTTTTAGATTTCAAATAACCAAGGGGGAAGATTGGGTTTGAGATTTTACATAACCAAGGGGGAAGCAAGGGTTTGAGATTCTACATAACCAAGGGGGAAGATTGGGTTTGAGATTTTACATAACCAAGGGGGAAGCAAGGATTTGAGATTCTACATAACCAAGGGGGAGTCAGGGGTTTGAGATTCTACATAACCAAGGGGGAGTCAAGGGTTTGAGAATCTACATAACCAAGGGGGAACCAAGGGTTTGAGATTCCAAGGGGGAGGCAAGGGTTTGAGATTTTACATAACCAGAGGGGAGGCGAGGGTTTGAAATTTCTTTGTTTAGCTGTTCTAATGTGTGTTGAAAATAGTTACATAACCAAGGGGGAGTCAAGGGTTTGCGATTCTACATAACCAAGGGGAAGGCAAGGGTTTGAGATTCTGTGTAACCAAAGAGGAGGCAACGGTTTGAAATTTTTTTGTTCCGCTGTTCTAATGTGCGTTGAAAAATATTACATAACCAAGGGGGAGGCCAGGGTTTGAGATTTCACATAACCACGGAGGTGGCAACGTTTTGAGATTTTTTTGTTGAGTCGTTCTAATGTGGTTCAAAAAATTTAACATACCTAAGGGGGAGGCCAGGGTTTGAGATTTTACATAACCAAAGGGGTAAGGTTGGGTTTGAGACTATTTTGTTGAGTCGTTATAATGTGGTTTGAATAATTTCCCATAACCATGGGGGAGCCAAGGGTTTGAGATTCTACATAACCAAAGGAGGAAGGAAGGGGTTTGAGAATATTTTTTTAGTCGTTATATTGTGGTTTGAAAAATTTCACGCAACCAAGAGGAAGGCAAGGGTTTGAGATTCTACATAACCAAAGGGGGAAGGTAGGGTTTGAGAATATTTTTTTAGTCGTTATATTGTGGTTTGAAAAATTTCACATAAAAAATGAGGGCAGGGGTTTGAGATTCTACATAACCAAGGGGGAGGCAAGGGTTTTAGAGTTCACATAACCACGGGGGAAGATTGGGTTTGATATTTTACATAACCAAGGGGGAAGATCAATACCACCTATAGTAAAAGGCCTGAGCGCTGAATCGTTATCACCTTCTGACGTCACCACTAGTAGATGGCTCGATTGTGTTTACCATTTGAATTTTAACGTACATTTAAATGGCGAGTTCGTGAAATAGAGTAAAACTTTCGTTAAAAACGTTATTAAAATGATGACATTTTAATTAATATTCGTTCTAAAATGTGGTGTAGTGATGAGATATTGTTGTTTTCAACTACTGGTGGTGTTGGATTACTTTATTTTTGTACAAAAGTGAATTTTTCGCGATCTGTTTGTGTTGTGACATTGTGTGATTCGGATGTGTAGATATCTTGTGAAGTGAATAAAAATGAAAACTGATGTGTACTAGTGCCTGTGTTTTACTGGAATAACATCGCAGTGAAATGAATAGTGAACCATATAATCTAAAATGCGTTTTAAATCTGCATTGTGAATACAACCATCCAACTACAATGGATGGATAAGGTTATCTAATCAAGAATCAAGAAACCATCAACATCTCAAACCAATTAGATGATTTTAGTGGGATTTTGACAAGATTCGACGATTATTTAATTATATTTCACCAGTGAGTGTTGTATTATCCGCCAAAAGGTATAATTTTGTCAAGTTTATGTATAACTTTCATCTTTAATGTTGAAAAACAGTGTTGTTTATAACCTAATTTCTTCATTATTTTTCATTAAAATCATTCCTACATGATCATAAATTCATTATTCATGTAGATAAAATATGAAAAATAAAATTTTCGCAGGATTTAATTCGTTTGAGTGCATTTTTCATTCAATTCTATAGTGTATTATGATATGTTAGATACGTAAGTACTACCAAGTAGCGATGACGTCACAAAACAGCGCTCAGGCCTTTTACTATAGGTGGTATTGGGAAGATAGACCGGTTCATGGTGAGATATTCGGTTTTAATAAGCGTACGGGTACAGCGTGAATTTAACTAATATTTCGTAGTCGAAGCGTTTTTTCTTTCATTGTGTGAGGGTTCACCGGGTTCACCAGGACAACTTTTGCATAGAAAAACAATGCTTAGACACCCACTATATTCACACAACACTCGTACGCGAACGGGTCTATTGGGTTTGAGATTCTTTTGTTGAATCGTTCTGATGGGGGTTGAGAAATTTTACATAACCAAGGGGGAGGCAAGGGATTGAGATTCTACATAACCAAGAGGGATTCAAAGGTTTGAGATTCTACATAACCAAGGGGGAGGTAAGTGTTTTAGATTTTACATAACCAAGGGGGAGGCAAGGGTTTGAGATTTTACATAACCAAGGAGGAGGCAAGGGTTTGAGATCCTGCGTAACCAAAGAGCAGGCAAGGTTTTGAGATTTTTTTGTTGAGTCGTTCTAATGTTGTTCAAAAAATTTTACATACCCAAGAGGGGAGGCCAGGGTTTGAGATTTTACATAACCAAAGGGGGAAGGTTGGGTTTGAGAATATTTTGTTGAGTAGTTATAATGTGGTTTGAAAAATTTCCCATAACCAAGGGGGAGCCAAGGGTTTGAGATTATCTTGTTGGGTCGTTCTTATGAGGGTTGAAAAATTTTACATTACCAAGGGGGATGCCAGGGTTTGAGATTTCACATAACCACTGGGACGGCAAGGTCATGAGATTTCTTTGTTGAGTCGTTCTAATGTGGTTAGAAAAGTTTCACATACCCAAGGAGGAGGCAAGGGTTTGAGATTTTACATACCCAAAGGGGGAAGGTGGGGTTTGAGAATATTTTTTTAGTCGTTATATTGTGGTTTGAAAAATTTCACTTAACCAAGGGGGAGGCAAGGATTTGAGATTCTACATAACCAAGAGGGAGGCAAGGGTTTGAGATTTTACATAACCAAGGAGGGAGGCAAGGGTTTGAGATTCTACATAACCAAGGGGGAGGCAAGGGTTTGAGATTTTACATAACCAAGGGGGAGGCAAGGGTTTGAGATTCTACATAACCAAAGGAGAGGCAAGGGTTTGAAATTTTTTTGTTTAGCTGTTCTAATGTGTGTTGAAAATATTTACGTAACCAAGGGGGAGTCAAGGGTTTGAGATTCTACATAAGCAAGGGGGAGGTAAGGGTTTTAGATTTCAAATAACCAAGGGGGATGATTGGGTTTGAGATTTTACATAACCAAGGGGGAAGCAAGGGTTTGAGATTCCACATAACCAAGGGGGAGTCAAGGGTTTGAGAATCTACATAACCAAGGGGGAGGCAAGGGTTTGAGATTTTACATAACCAAGGGGGAGGCAAGGGTTTGAGATTCTACATAACCAAGGGGGAGGCAAGGGTTTGAGATTTTACATAACCAAGGGGGAGGCAAGGGTTTGAGATTCTACATAACCAAAGGAGAGGCAAGGGTTTGAAATTTTTTTGTTTAGCTGTTCTAATGTGTGTTGAAAATATTTACGTAACCAAGGGGGAGTCAAGGGTTTGAGATTCTACATAGGCAAGAGGGAGGCCTTGTTGGGTCGTTCTTATGAGGGTTGAAAAGTTTTACATTACCAAGGGGGATGCCAGGGTTTGAGATTTCACATAACCACTGGGACGGCAAGGTCATGAGATTTCTTTGTTGAGTCGTTCTAATGTGGTTAGAAATGTTTCACATACCCAAGGAGGAGGCAGGGGTTTGAGATTTTACATACCCAAAGGGGGAAGGTGGGTTTTGAGAATATTTTTTTAGTCGTTATATTGTGGTTTGAAAAATTTCACGTAACCAAGGGGGAGGCAAGGGTTTGAGATTCTACATAACCAAGAGGGAGGCAAGGGTTTGAGATTTTACATAACCAAGGGGGAGGCAAGGGTTTGAGATTCTACATAACCAAGGGGGAGGCAAGGGTTTGAGATTCTACATAACCAAAGGAGAGGCAAGGGTTTGAAATTTTTTTGTTTAGCTGTTCTAATGTGTGTTGAAAATATTTACATAACCAAGGGGGAGTCAAGGGTTTGAGATTCTACATAACCAAGGGGGAGGCAAAGGTTTTAGATTTCAAATAACCAAGGGGGAAGATTGGGTTTGAGATTTTACATAACCAAGGGGGAAGCAAGGGTTTGAGATTCTACATAACCAAGGGGGAAGATTGGGTTTGAGATTTTACATAACCAAGGGGGAAGCAAGGATTTGAGATTCTACATAACCAAGGGGGAGTCAGGGGTTTGAGATTCTACATAACCAAGGGGGAGTCAAGGGTTTGAGAATCTACATAACCAAGGGGGAACCAAGGGTTTGAGATTCCAAGGGGGAGGCAAGGGTTTGAGATTTTACATAACCAAGGGGGAGGCAAGGATTTGAGATTCTACATAACCAAGGGGGAGGCAAGGGTTTGAGATTTTACATAACCAAGGGGGAGGCAAGGGTTTGAGATTCTACATAACCAAAGGAGAGGCAAGGGTTTGAAATTTTTTTGTTTAGCTGTTCTAATGTGTGTTGAAAATATTTACGTAACCAAGGGGGAGTCAAGGGTTTGAGATTCTACATAGGCAAGAGGGAGGCCAGGGTTTTAGATTATCTTGTTGGGTCGTTCTTATGAGGGTTGAAAAATTTTACATTACCAAGGGGGATGCCAGGGTTTGAGATTTCACATAACCACTGGGATGGCAAGGTATCGAGATTTCTTTGTTGAGTCGTTCTAATGTGGTTAGAAAAATTTCACATACCCAAGGAGGAGGCAGGGGTTTGAGATTTTACATACCCAAAGGGGGAAGGTGGGGTTTGAGAATATTTTTTTAGTCGTTATATTGTGGTTTGAAAAATTTCACGTAACCAAGGGGGAGGCAAGGGTTTGAGATTCTACATAACCAAGAGGGAGGCAAGGGTTTGAGATTTTACATAACCAAGGGGGAGGCAAGGGTTTGAGATTCTACATAACCAAGGGGGAGGCAAGGGTTTGAGATTCTACATAACCAAAGGAGAGGCAAGGGTTTGAAATTTTTTTGTTTAGCTGTTCTAATGTGTGTTGAAAATATTTACATAACCAAGGGGGAGTCAATGGTTTGAGATTCTACATAACCAAGGGGGAGGCAAAGGTTTTAGATTTCAAATAACCAAGGGGGAAGATTGGGTTTGAGATTTTACATAACCAAGGGGGAAGCAAGGGTTTGAGATTCTACATAACCAAGGGGGAAGATTGGGTTTGAGATTTTACATAACCAAGGGGGAAGCAAGGATTTGAGATTCTACATAACCAAGGGGGAGTCAGGGGTTCGAGATTCTACATAACCAAGGGGGAGTCAGGGGTTTGGGATTCTACATAACCAAGAGGGAGCAAGGTGTTTTTCTTGTAAACCTAATATTTTCGGAGTAAATCGCAAAAAACGTGAATCGGAACCGGTTTTAGCCCCCTAAAAAAATCAGCTTCTGGGTTAGGAGGTTCGCGTTTTTTTTTTTTTTTTTTTGGTAGTTCCGGGGTCCATTCCATCTAAACACTTTCCCGAAGAAAAAATGTATGTCATTTTCCCGCTCTATGAAGTTAGATTTCTTTTAAATTTTGAGAATGGAAGGGCCCACCGCAGCCCGATTTATCCAAAAAAAACAAAAACAAAATGAAAGCGGAAAAAATTAAAAACAAGGGATTATTTTTTTCACCAGAGCCTCAGCGGTCACCACTTTGCGTGTTGGGAACAGAAGAAATGAATTTTTTTTATCATGTATTGGACCATCCTTATAAATGCCTAAACAAATCGCGATAAAATTTTGAAAGTTCTCAACTTTTCACACGTTTTATAGAAAATAAAAATTGTTCTAATTTTCGTAACACCTCCCCACAAAATTTATTTGCGTAATGAGAAAAAATAGCCAATAACAAAGTAAACACGAAAAAAGAATACTGATAACTAATTGAAGCATACGTTTCCAAAACGCACTAAGTCCATTTTTAAGATTTTTGAGATATCAACGCCATCTATCATAAAATTGCTTCCCGAATGCAACGGTGTATCACGTTTTAAGAAAAAATGAATATTTCCATGAGAAACGAGGGATTGAAAACCATGTGTGTCATTTCTACGTTTCCAAAATGCACTAAGTCCATAAAAAAATAAATTCATGATGAAAAATTTTGTTATTTCAATGCGTTCTTGTTTGTATTTTACATTTTGGTGTCAACAAAAGAAGAATAGTTTTCTTTTTTGATTTTTTTTTTTATAAATTTTTTAACTAAATGGTTTTCTTTATTGATTTTTTTTCTTTTTCGTTAATTTAAGAGTAAACGAATCAAAGAAGTAATCAGAATAAAGAGTATTATTATCAAAAAAATTAGTTTTAACTCAGCTCTTCTTGGACGAGAATAATACTTTTCCAAACGACACTAATTACTATCGTTTTCAGCGTTTTTCATTCACCTGGGGATATATTACGGTACCACCTCTTGTGTTAGAATGGCCAAGTATTAGAATGGTCAAGTTGTAGAAAAAGAGGGAAAAAAAGGGAAAAATATTTTTGTTGCCAACCCACTTTGTTTGGAGAAGAAAATTTTGTAAAATAATTAAAATGAAAAGTAAAGCCCAAGTATTAGAATGGTCAAGTTGTAGAATAGTCAAGTATTAGAATGGTCAAGTATTTGAAAAATAAGGGGAAAAGAGCAATCTGTTATAAGAGGATGAGGAAGTGGTACTTAGACTTACTACTTTTTTGGATAATAGGGTACAAGGGTAGCCGTTTTCAGGGTTGGGGGGCGTTGTGTCCGCTCACCTCGGCTTCGCCTCGGTTGCGCGGGTCGCTTTGTTGTTCATACTATGTCTGTTAACTTCCCTCGGCCTTCGGCCTCGGTGAGTACAGTTTTTTTAGAAACTACTGCAGGTACTGTCTACATACACGGTAATGTCCAGCCTCCGTCTGAACTCACCAAGGGGAGTAATGCTCATTGAATGAAATATAAATTTTAAACGGCTCGGCTTCGCCTCGCCTAATTCTCACATTCTCCGAGTCCATCCTGATATTTGTATTTTCTAACACTTGTCCATTCTAATACTTGACTATTCTACAACTTGACCATTCTAATACTTGGGCTTTACTTTTCATTTTAATTTACAAAATTTTCTTCTTCAAACAAAGTGGGTTGGCAACAAAAATATTTTTCCCTTTTTTTCCCTCTTTTTCTACCACTTGACCATTCTAATACTTGTCCATTCTAACACATGAGGTGGTCTCAAATAGAAATACAGAAATGGTGAAATGCTAACTCGTATTTAAATCAATTATTTTAAATTAGGAAACCGACTCGAGATTTTTGAAAAAATGAGAAAAAAAACCGTTGAGATTTTCTTTGAAAAACGATGAAACACGAAGACTTACGATTTCGTTGTCGAGCATACCGTAACTCCAAACGACTCGCGAGGAAATTACGTTAACAAACTAGAAAATTACACAGATAGATCATTATTAGGTAAATTTTGAATTCCGAAACAACAATACGATATCAGAAGAAACGACCGTTAGAAATTACTTAGAATTAAGCCAAGATTGAAACTTATTCAAAAAAGAGAAAACGCGAAGAAAATTCACTCGAGTTAGGAACGTGCGAATTTGTCGTTAAAACACTCCGGAAATTTAGAATAAAACACGAACCATATTTATAACGATAACGACATTCAAGCATCGAAACCGGTACCTAAACCATAAACGGATAGGTATTTAAAACACATCGATATTAGAAAAAACAACCGTTAAAATTAATCCAAGAATGAAACTAGAAAACGCGAAGGAAATTCACTCGAGTAGGTAGGAACGTGTGATTTTTCCGTTAAACATATCGAACATTTAGAATAAAACACGAATCACACGAACGATATTCAATTGCATCGAAATAGGTATATCATACACAAATATTGAAAACACATTCACGTAATATTAATTAATATATCCAAGTAAGTACTCACCGATTGACCGAAGGAAACAGAAAAATGATTGTAAACAGCAGCAAGATCAAGATGGAAAACCGTTGGACGTCAGGCAACACTGTGGTGTAGGAATTGGGAATAAGAGAGAATTTTTAGAACTAGGAACAAATAATGAGAAGATAGGTATTAGGAAATTTTATGATTAGGAAATATTGGGATGGGTTTGGATTAGGATAAGACAAACCTACCTAACCACATAATACAAAAATGCTCTATTTTAATTCAAATACACGAAGATCTGTTTCAACCAATACTCAATCGAAAGAAAGGGATTTTATTTACAAGGTAGGTAGAACCTACATCATACACAATCTTAGTTGGAACGTATCCCAGTGTAGAAATAAACTCGAAAAGTAAATTGAATTTACATACATTTCTAGACATTGCAAGCAAGTCGAAATAGTTGGAAATCTACTAAATCTATACCTAGATTATTCAGATTGAATCACTGTATTAAATCCTTACCTAGATTATTCAGATGAATTCTAACTACTTTACCATTAACCTAATCATTACCTTGACCATATCAATCGTAGTTGGACTGAATCTATTCATAGATTATATCGTAGCCCTATACTTTGAAATAAGAACCTAAATGCTGACCAACATATTGGCTAGAGGATTTACCTCAGCCCTGCCGGTAACTCGACCAGGAAACTTACTCCATTAGAATTGATGTCCAATTAATTAGTGAAATAAATTCATAGCAACACAAAATAACACTCGCGTTACCGGAGAAATTATATCATTTTAATAAGTTTAATTTTAAACAAAATACTCGAATTCAGTCATGTAATGACTGGTAAATTTAAAGATAAAAAATTACAGAAAAAATACGAACGCACGTTCTTAATCGAGTGGAAAAAACATACTGAGGAATAGGTAGGTATTACCTATTGTCATAATCACTCGAGTTTCCCACCATAGATTTTAACCTTGAAATGGGCTCATTGAATTTATGTACTAAGTTTTGCCGAACTATTTCTATTTAGGCTCGTCTATAGCACATAATTTCTCCCCCTGCCAAAGAGAAAATCTGTGGAAGGGAAAAACTCGAATGCAAGACTGAAAGGTTACGTTAAACTATTGAAAAAAATTAACAAGAACTATTGAAAAAACAGCTAATCTAGACTCGAGTATGATTAACAATGAAAATGTAAAAAACAAAGAAAAAACAATAACAAAAAGAATAACATGAGAACGACTATCGCCAGAAAACACACTATCCAAAAACGAAAAATGAAATTACAATACAATAAGATTCACGGTGATAACGTAATAACTCGAAACAGAAAATACAAAAGAAAAAACCAAAAATTTACAAAAAGGAAAAATTTTGAAATCGAATCTATTTCTTCTTTTTGATAAGATATTCTTCTACCGGATAGAAGTTATCTCGTACTCTAAACCGATCCATCGCTCGAAGGCTTCTGAGAAGACCAATCATTCGAACTCGTGGCACCTTTTCTTTACACCTGACCGTTCTCGAATAGGGGATTCCCGGCGGTCCTCGAAGATTGATTGAAACAGCGACAGGATCGTAACTTTTGATCAGCGGACCAATGTCTCGTACGCCTAAGATTACTGTACCGTGATGCGCTTCTACTTTCTTCGTAGTCTTGAAATTAGCGACATAACACGGGAACCAATGAACATCGTTCTTGTTACGTTCAATACCGGGAGTCAATCTTAGTGGTACATTGACCTTTCGTCGTACTACTAACCGGAAATCATCCTTCCAAGGTACGTAAATAACCTTAGGATGGTGAAGGACTTCAAACTCGAAAGAGACATTCTTGTCGAAAAACTCGAGTGCGGCAGTATTAATCAACGATACCTGCAACGTAGGATCGATGATTATTTCGACGTAATCGTTGGCTATTTTCCCCAGAACAGTGACGAGGTGTTTCATGTTGGTCTGATTCTGGTACGACCATCTGGGACGGAAAACATGCTCACGTGGGTAAACCTCATCACGATAAGTCGAACGGACCAAATTCAGATGGTTACGCCAAGTAGTGGCCTCGATTTCGATTCTTGGCCACTCAAAAGACTGCCGTTTCTCGTAATATTCAAATCTCGGAGTCACGATCTTAAAATGAACATATGTTCCTCGTATCAGTGCTTCCCATAGGTCAATCGCTAGATGTTCGAAAACTCGGTCCGAAGGATCCCACTCGAATTCATATGGCTGATAACTATCAGGCCATTGTTGCGGAACGTATGGTCGGAGGTTGCATTCAGGAATCTCATCGTCGCCTATCAACTCTTGTGTGAAAATTTGAATTCCATCGATTTCAGCGTAGTTCAGTCGAGGAAACTTGGCCGTGACATATGCTGGTTGTGGTGGTGGAAGAACGACGGGAACCACAGCAGCGACGGGAACAGCAGCAGCGGCGGCTTGAGCAGCTGGTTCAATTTTATCAGCTAATGGAGCTGTTTGTACCGATTCTTCGGCATTATTGTCGGTAACATTATCGACCTGCATCGACTCGTCGATGGATTGAGTTGCCGTTGCTGATGGAGCAAACGTTGAACTCAAAGTGGCAGAGGTGACGTCAGTTGAAGTCGACGTAGAACTCGAGTCATTTTCACCGAGAGATAACGTCGATGGTCGATTTTGCGGTGGAATAAGATCGAGTAGGTTGAGATCAGCCATAAGAGAGTTCTGACGGAGAGTTGCTAAAATACTCTCTACTGATGGATCAGCTTCGTTGGGTTTCGGTTGTTGAATTTTAAATGTCTTTGGCTCAGGAAACCGAAAACCAACGGTTTTCTTTTCACCGGTACTGTCTTCCTCAGTGTAGCTCAATTTCTTCGCCGGTGGTAGACCTTCGTCTGGGCTCTTCAGTGCACTCTTGAGAGGAGCTGGTAATCGAGTAAGTGACACTGATAGATTTTCGAATTCGGTCGAATGCGAAGTTCTAGCTGCGTTATCGAAAGATGATGTTGATAAGTGACGATTCGTTTGGTTCAATACATCGATGTTTTCTTCAAATACATCGTCACTACCGCCGTCGGAAACGTTGATGATTTCCTCTCCTTCAGTTAGATCGATCGTTGTTTCACTCGAGTTTATTGCGATTGGTTTGGATTGTTCTTCGATGTGCACAAACGAGAAAACGGCGGGAGGAAGAATCAGATCGTTTTCTGAAAACGCTCGACGAATCATCGTACTTAATTTCGGTCGTTGAACTGGAGTCGGAGGAGCGGGCGATATCGGTCGAGAGAGAGTCTCCATTTGTTCAAATAAGAACTCTGTTAGACCTTCTACCTCGACGGCGATACGAGATGGTAAATCACGTATATTCGGCGTCTCCTTCGGAATGAGGCACCTCTTGCAAGGAGATAGGCGGTCAGCGGTGAAAATCGCTAGGAGATATTCGCGGATATATAATTCCACTCGCTGAATCTCCGATTCCATTATGTTTCGAGACAAAGACGCAGGTAGATCGAGTGCTGAAACGGAAATCTCAATGATCTCGGCGATCGGACATCGGACGTTTTGTTTCTTGATCGTGAGAGTGTCTTCTTGATCGTTTCGGATTACAAATACTCGAGTATCTAGATCTTCAGCTGAGAACGTTTTCTTTAAATTCTCAGGACTCGAGTTAATGATCGGGTGTATGTGGCTCTGGCGACAGGTCGCGTACAAATCATTCTGTGAACATTTTAAAACCATACACGAAAATAGATTAGAGTAATTCTAAGAGAGGCTTTAAACTTTTTACATGCTATGAAAGAATTATAACTAAAATTAATTAGAAAATAAAAGAGAGACAGACATAGAAGGCTTAGACGAGTAGACAAAGGCTCCTATTCTATCGGCGGTTGAACAGTGTCATCGGTGGCTGGATTGTATTTACGAAGATGACGGATATTTTCTCGAATAATATATCCTGGATTTTTTTCATCTTCGAGTTCGTAAACGTTGATGAAAGGCTTTGTAATGACTTTATATGGGCCTTTCCATTGGTGTGATAGTTTCGCAGCTACTCCTTTCTCTTTCGATGATACTGGTCTATTTTTTACAAACACTCGTTCGCCAATATCCAATATCACAGGTTTATGAATTTTATGGAAATAGGCTTGTCGACGTTCATGATTCTTTTTCTGGTTTTCGAGTATTCGCTGGTTGATATCGAGTGGTAATTTTCGTTGTTTAATTATATCGACTAATGAATCGGGTACTAATCGTTTACGTACTGCTTCATAGGGAATGCAACCTGTTACAGTGCTTTCGGTATAATTCAATTTACGCTCGATATCTGGTAAAATACGACACCATGATTTTTGTTTATCAGCGATATACTTTCTCATACTCGAACCAATAGTGCTCATTATTCTTTCGGCAGGGTTACTATTCGGAGTATACCTTGATGTATACCGAATTTGAACTCCTCTTTTTAGCCAAAATTTTCTCCAATACCGAGAGGAAAATTGTGGACCATTATCGCTGAGTACTATTTTCGGTAATCCAAACTCGTTAATCCAAAGAATCATACGTTCGAGTATATTTGCTGAAGTCACGACTTTTAATGGGTATAATTTGACGAATTTGGTAAAATGATCTTCGATCACGAACACAGTATCGACGCCAGCTGTACTACTTGGAATTGGTCCAAAATTATCCAAACACAAAATTTCGTTGAAACGTTCAGAAGCGAGTGTTTGGATTGGACCATACAATCGAGTTGTTGATCTCATTGAAATTTGGCATGAGATACAATCATTCACAAATTGGCAAACTTGCGTTGTTAAACCAGGCCAATCAAAATGTCTTCGTATAATGCGAATCAATCGAGTAATTCCAACATGACCGTATTCATAATGATAGTGTTGAATTATTTCTCGTTGTAAACTTTTTGGAATAAATATTCGCCATTCTTGATCATTGTGATTCTGATAAATAACCAAGTTCAATTTTTTATCAACTCGAGTACGTTCAGGGTATTTTTTGATACACGCTTGTACTATCTCGTCATTATTCTGGATTGATCGAAGTCGTCGAAATTCGGTGAATAAACACTTTGGTGTTTTGTAATCGAACAGAAAAATGGTGAAATTTTTGTCGTTTTCGGTAATATTGAAAGTATACCTAGACAAAAAATCTGCAATCGAATTATCAGCTCCAGCTATATGTTGAATATCTATTCTGAAGTTGTCTAAATACAGCAACCATTTCATGATCCGATTAGGCAAGAGTTCATTTTTCTTCAAATATGTTACCGCAATGTTATCAGTGTATAAATGAACTTTATTTCCGGCCAAAAGATAGTAATTTTTGGCGAGAAGATGGATAATTGCCAAAAGTTCGAGTTCCATTATGGAATAGGATTTTTCGTAGCCTTTTAACACTCGAGAAGTAAATGCAATTGGCATCATAAGATCTTTATCGTTCTTGCGATTCGGTTGCATTACTACACCAGCGATAGCTTTCGTAGAAGCGTCGGTGTAAATGTAAAATGGCTTTTTGAAGTCAGGATAGGTCAATAGTGTTTCATTTGCAAGTTCTTTTTTAAGCAATTCGAAATGTTTGATATTTTCTTCTGTCCATACTATTGCACCTTTTCCAACCGTAGTCAATTCGTAAAGAGGAGCACACAGCACGCTGATTCTAGCCATATATTCTCGGTAGTACTGAAACATACCGAGAAATTGCTGGAGGCTCTTTACGTCTTTTGGCAACTCGAAATTTAAGATTGGCTCAATCTTTTCGGGATCCACTTGGACACCCTCATCGGAGAATATCATTCCAAGGTATTTTATTCGAGTTTTACACCATTGGGTTTTCCGAAGATTGAGTGTCATTCCAGCCGCTTTCACCTTTTCGAGGAAAATACGAATATGTTCGAGGTGTTCTTCGATAGTTTTCGAGTAGATAATGACGTCATCGACGTACACACCGGTGAAATCTTCACAACCACGTAACACCAATCGAAGAGCATAAACAAAAGCAGCCAAACTATCTTCGGTACCGAAACCTACAACCGTCATAACGAGAGGAATACCATCGATGGTGAATGATAGAACGCATTGTTGATCCTCAGCTAATTTTATTTGGAGGAAACCATTATTGAAGTCAAAAATCGAAAAATACTTCATGTCCTTAAACTTCATCCGCATGTTGTTAATATTTGGCGGTTCAGTCGAGTGTCTGAGAATGTATTCATTTAATGGTCTTCCATCCAAACATATACGAACTTTTCCACCTCCTTTATCTACATAGACGAGACCTAACTTATAAGGTGATTGTCTTTCAACCACTTTTCCTTCTTTTTTCCATTTTCTTATAATTTCATGGACACCGTCTTCGTAGCGATGGGGAATAGGTCGAGATTTACACCATACTTTATGTGGAGGGGGAAGTTCGTTACCTACAAAAGCGAATCTATGTTCGTAACAGTTACACAAACCGATTCTATTCTCAAAAGTTTCATAATTATTATGTATGTGTTTTCTTAACGTACCTTTATTTTTATTCGAGAGTTCTGTACCCTCGACAGCTTCTTCTATTTTATACAGCAGCTCGGTACAGATGACATAGGAGGGATTCTCACTGATTGAAAATATCTCTTCAGGTTTTGTAGACGTGATATACTGGACTTCTTGTAAAGGATATTGTTTCGGATCCTTTAGTAACTCGAAATTCATCACGTTTTTCTCTGAATCGTTATAATGAATCTTGAATGTTTTATTCTGAAGAGCTGTTATCGTTGGATCGGTAAGCTCGATGTAATTCTTTGACGTGTGAATTACTAACTCGAATGATCTCATTAAATTACGTCCCAAAATCAACGATGTATTCAGGTCTTTGACGATAAATGCTTGAATATTGAACACACTTTTATTAGGTTTTTGTGTTGGAAAACTCATCGGTACGTAAGCCATTTTCGTGATTTTTGGATGAGCTTTGGTGGCAGCTAGCGAAAACTTTTGACCCATACCGTCAGCTTTAACTTCGCTTTTCTTCAGTTCAGGGTAAGCTGCAACGATTCGCTCGTATACACTCTCATTCATAAGTACATGAGAGCATCCATTGTCAATTAATGCGTCAACGTCAATTTTACCAAATTGAACTTTTATTTTCGGCGACACGTCTTTATTCGAGTATTCAATATCGACTGGATCGAGTACGTCGAGAATACTATGGTTGAGATTGAATACAACTGGTTCATCGGTTTTACCGTACATGCTATCGAGTTTCTCGTCTTTCTTCGAATCTTTATAAGGTTGTGTTTTAAAAATGTTAACTCCGCAGTATTTCTTGAAGAAACTGCACAGCTCGTAGTCCAATTTGTTCAAATTGAAGATTTCCCAACTTGCGTAATCTGGTTTCGATCCCGGTGATGCACCATTAGGCTTGTAGAATTCTTTTTTGATATCGTAAAGAATAGCACCATCTGACGTATATTTGAACCATTTCTTTTCAGTTGGTACAAGCTCATTGCGTTTCACAAATGGAGAGAATGCATTCCAAAAAAGACAATTATCTTGTTTCGTTGCAGTGAAATAAATCTTCTCATTCACTTCTTCGAGATTCTTCCAATAATCAAGACTTATATTGGGAAAATTCACAGGAGCTATCAACGCAAATACGATATTTTTAATTCGATAAATATCTCGTAGCGTAACGACTAATTTTTTCAATTCATTTTGAAACTGAGAGCTATCAAAATTCTTGAACATTGATTCTTGAAGTCCAAGATGGATTAACGCATGTTCAGTACCAAAAGGTATGTCAAAGGTGTTTTCTTCTAATAATTGATTCACCTTTTTTGCCGTCAATTTATCACTAACTAATGAGTATTCGGCATGATCGGCGATATTCTTAAATTCGTGATATCTCAGAAACTTATACATGACGTTACTTCCAATATATGCAATTCCATCACAGAAAAGATACATCTTTTCTTTATTCGGAATATTAGGTACGACTGGAGGAATTACTGGAGCTTCTTTGTTGTGTACTATAGCAGCTTCAAAGGTCGGCTGGTCGGAATTAGAGGTAACACTGCGACCTTCGGTGTTACCTAATTCAAGTTTAAATCTTCGAGTGAAATGGAAATATCGCAAACAGAAAATTCCTCAAAATTCGGTGGATTTTTTCGATCATATGGTTGAAGGTTATGGTTCATATCCACATAATGAACGGTGAGACCAGGTTCATCGAAATTAATCTCATTTGCACTCGCCACTTTAGTAAATTGAGCTCTTCCATTTCGATCACAACGTTTCAGGATTTGACCTTTATCGAATTTTGTGAAAGGATTTTCTTTCTTCGGAGGAACGTTCGATCGATTTTCACCGGAACTGTTGCTTTTACTCGAGTTGGAATCTGATTTCGAATTTGATGATGATTTTGATGATGAAGATGATTTTACTTTATCTATCAATGGTTTCGCAACTTGGTTATAATACGATTTAGCATTGACGCTTCTTTTATTCGCTGTTCCAGAATTTTCCATTTCAGTAATCGCTTCAATAATTTCTTCGATCGTATCAGTTGGCTCAGTTTCTTTGAAAATTTCGCGATATTCTTTACCAATTTTTTCGGTCAATACTTGTGCAACCCATTTTGGTGTAACCGAAGTATTCCATCGCATTCTTCTCAACCAAAAAGTACAGAAATCAACCACACTCTGATGTTCGTTTTTCACTTCTTTTTTAAATTCTTCGATATCGAGTTGGTGATTCATGATAGTGGAAAATTGCTTAACTAATTTTATTGCGTTTAAATGCCACGGTTCGTCGATCTGTAACGCTTTTTTATAATTGATCAGATCGGTATGTTCGAGAAAATAATCAAGACAAAGGTTATATTCTTGATTAGTTTTGACCAATTGACGGATTTCGTTCTCGAATTCGATGAGAAATTCTTCGACTGTTCGGTAATCATCACCAGCTTTCCATTTCGTAACTCGAGCTCCTTCGCAGATTTGTTTTACATTCTTTTTACTGCCAGTGTTGTCAGTACTCGAGAATTGGACAGGTGAAATGACCAATAGTGATCGACAGTCTTCAATTGGAAAAACTAACTGTTCATTTTTTGCTTTTAAATGAAAATGTCGTTGTGGAATGGTTAAACATGATGGTTGAGGAACAAAATCACGACTTCCGTCACCTCCACCACGACTTTGCCTCGAATGAATCGCAAATTGCTTGGCAATATTTTCCGATAACGTTTCATTATTTATCTCGATAACATCCATTAATAAAGCAGCTGTTACTCCGCTAGGACCTGGACCAGTTCCATCTGACGTGGAAGCAGCAGTTGTGTTAGCGAGAGACATACGCTTGGTGACTTTCGTTTGTAGCTCTTCGTTTTTCTTTTTAATCGCCGCATTCTCGGCCAATAATCGTTCATAATCTTCTTGAGTGAACGACATTGTAGGTATCGGTTGGTTTTCTTCTTCGTCGAATACGTCAACTTCTTCGTTTGGTATTTCTACTTTTATACCAGCAACGTCGTCGTCAGTGGAATCGAATGTCTTAGGAACTTTATCTCGAAAACGGGATTCCTTAAAGAAACCTTCTGGAAATCGAGGTGATCGTAAATAATAGAGAGGAGTTGGTCGAAATAATTTCGCTCGTCGACGCTCTTTTTTCTCTTCTGGATCTAACTCGAGTGAAGAAGATGAATCAGAATCGAAATTGTCGAATTGTCTTGATGTCTCGTTCAATCGATCTCGAATACCGCTTAACTCGTTGTCAATCGAATCGTCAGCTTCTTGATCAGGATTTTCGAGTTCGTTCAAATCGTCGAGAGAGATTTCGAGTGCAATATTACTGCTATCAATAAAACTGATAACAGCTGGATCGTGAAAATGAGCACTCGCAGATGACTCGTTGAGTTCAATATCAGGTTCGTTTGAATTATTCACTGTTGAATAAGCTTGATTATTAAACACTCGAGTTACCATATGGCAATGTTGAGTCAGCATTATGGTCCCTAACTATCTAAAAAATCCCTAACTAAGGATCCCTAGATTCCCTACAGACCAAGGTAATGATCTCACAAGTAACACAACTAACACTAAATCGTTTGAAAACACTTGATTATGCATGAGAAAACCAAAGAAGAGTACATACCCACGCAGGCGCCAGGTTGCGTAATTACAACCAATTTTGGCATATCAAATATTTTCAAAACGAAACACAATACATATAAGAAGAATCAAAACAATGGTAAACAAAATAACTAGATCTAATTTTACCTCAAAGGAAGCCATAATCGAAAATAAACAAACGAGATAATATTCCAATATGCTAATCAGCTACGTATTCGGCTGGAACATCAAAATACTCGAAATACGACAAGCTTACGAATCTTTCGAACTTCACTTCACATACGAAAGTTTATTAAATCATTAAATAGAAAACTCGAATAAAAATACGATCGCAATAATCGAATCAATTTTAGCAAAAAGTAAAATACCGCACTAAAAAACCATACGCAAAACGCAAACTACTCGAGAGATGTTTACAGTACGAAGGAAAAGATAATACTCAAACCGAATGCGTTTCAGATTGCGATCGAAGACTCGACTAGAAAGATAAGAGAATAACAAAATGGCGATCTACAAAAATAATACAATAGCTAGAAACTACGACGAACGTTTCCTAGAAATTTTGTTCAGCCCGATGCCGATTCTTCTACACTAACATAAACACATATCTTTTTATATTTTTTATTAATTTTCTTAGAAAAACACGCATCTTAATTCTAAAGGCATAAGCTGAATATGTGGATATCCAGACATATGCGGGAAAGGGGGAAGGAAATTTAGCGGCCTTTATCAAAAACCTATCCTAGCCGAAGCTTTACATAGTACCATTCGTAAAACTAGTTGCAACATGTTTTATTATACGTTAAAAGTACTCGATCATTTTTCAGGTACTCGGAGGTCTTGATGCAATTACTCGATGTCGTTATCTCGTTGATGGTGGTACATTTCATTACATGTACTATACCAGAACGACTAGTACAATTCGAAGCTGGTTTCTTCGTGTATTTAAAATATGCTTTCTAACAAACTGTTCCCTAAGTGAAGTAGGTACCTACTACCTATTCGATACCTACTCACAGGCGGACCGTACTTCTCATCAGGCGAAAGCATAGCACAATAGATAACGCGCTCGAGTTACTATTCTAACGGCCATATTTTATTGGTTGAAAGAAATCTTCGTGTCCAACATGAAACACATGTGTAAAGTGGAATTTTGACACGAAATTTTCTGAAGATGAATTTTGAATAATTAATACCTAAACTCATTAAGCCCTAGCCCCACGTTGGGCGCCAATTTTTATATTATGTGGTGTAGGAATTGGGAATAAGAGAGAATTTTTAGAACTAGGAACAAATAATGAGAAGATAGGTATTAGGAAATTTTATGATTAGGAAATATTGGGATGGGTTTGGATTAGGATAAGACAAACCTACCTAACCACATAATACAAAAATGCTCTATTTTAATTCAAATACACGAAGATCTGTTTCAACCAATACTCAATCGAAAGAAAGGGATTTTATTTACAAGGTAGGTAGAACCTACATCATACACAATCTTAGTTGGAACGTATCCCAGTGTAGAAATAAACTCGAAAAGTAAATTGAATTTACATACATTTCTAGACATTGCAAGCAAGTCGAAATAGTTGGAAATCTACTAAATCTATACCTAGATTATTCAGATTGAATCACTGTATTAAATCCTTACCTAGATTATTCAGATGAATTCTAACTACTTTACCATTAACCTAATCATTACCTTGACCATATCAATCGTAGTTGGACTGAATCTATTCATAGATTATATCGTAGCCCTATACTTTGAAATAAGAACCTAAATGCTGACCAACATATTGGCTAGAGGATTTACCTCAGCCCTGCCGGTAACTCGACCAGGAAACTTACTCCATTAGAATTGATGTCCAATTAATTAGTGAAATAAATTCATAGCAACACAAAATAACACTCGCGTTACCGGAGAAATTATATCATTTTAATAAGTTTAATTTTAAACAAAATACTCGAATTCAGTCATGTAATGACTGGTAAATTTAAAGATAAAAAATTACAGAAAAAATACGAACGCACGTTCTTAATCGAGTGGAAAAAACATACTGAGGAATAGGTAGGTATTACCTATTGTCATAATCACTCGAGTTTCCCACCATAGATTTTAACCTTGAAATGGGCTCATTGAATTTATGTACTAAGTTTTGCCTAACTATTTCTATTTAGGCTCGTCTATAGCACAACACGTACGCAAAAAGACCGTTGATCGTTGACATAGAACACCGCACTAGATCCAAATATACAATCAATTAATCGAAATTATAAAATTAAAACCAACGAACGCGAAAATAATGCATAAATATGTACAGTTACAATAGCTTACTAACCACGAAACACGAAATCAAAGCACATACATCCGAAATAAACCGTTAAATACACCCCCTCACCACGATACAAAAGTCGCGCGACCTCTCGCTAAAGTTGATCGACCATCGTCGTCTAAAATTCTCACGAATAAAACCAATAAAACACGATCGCGCGGATATTATCCAGTACCTACATAAAACGTAATTACATTAAGATACACTTATTCGAAACTTTTTAATTAAAATAAATAACAAATACCTCATTAACGAGTAAAAGAAAATTGCAACTTGAATGACGAACGTAAAAGCTTCAACGTACGTTACCGTAATGAAATGAACGGAATAGTACGAACTCGCACACGCGAAACGGTTACGTTGTACGATTGTTTGTGGTGTGCGCAACGAGGGAGGGGTTCGTAAAGTTCAAAGCATGTAAACAAACGTTCAAAACAAACTTTTTCGCTTTTTGTCCGAAAATTGGAAATTCAACTACGATGAATGAATGAATTAATTAAATAAAATTGGATCATCATTATCAGTGAAAAATTTGCAGATGTTCGTTTTTCAATTTTTTATTTTAATTCAACTAGATATCTATCTTCGCGACTCAAATTCGGATTGAAATCGAACAACTAATGAATAAATGAATCAATGATCAACGTAGGTACTCGTAGTTATAAAATGAATGACTATTAAAGACTTAGGTACATGTTTAATACTTTACTTTAATATTAAAGTATTGAACACGTAAATTAGAATAAAACGACGTTAAAATGGAAATATAGCATTTTCAAAAATGAAATGACTTCATACATATCACCAAGGTATAATTAAGTATTTTGATAGTAATATCCAAGTTGATGGGCATATCTATAGCAAAATGTACGAACAAAAAACTCATTCAAATGGTAAAACAACGAAATTAAATTAATCGCAACTCGTAGACAAATATACCCACAAATGAATAAAAAAAATAATACCTAGATATGGTACTGAAACATCCAGAATGCACTCAGTCATCGGTTAAAATAAAACTCAAATTTTGAATTGTAGTATCATCAGTAATGAATGATTTTGTTTCATTAATTCGTGTTTTCAATATAATAACTCAAAGTCAAGCTTGGTATTATAACAAGATAAGTTAAAAGGTTCATGGCACCTAGGTGAAAAATGCAATCACAAAGTTACAATTGATCGCTTTAGATCAATAAAATAAAAAAACGCACGAAAAATAATAATTTAGCAAAAATAAAATATTGAAATTCAATCCATCCTGGAGAAGATTGTTCGTAAAAAAAATAAAAAATCAAAAAATCATGCAAAATAAGTTGCCTATCGGGTGTGCCGTAAATATGAATCGTTTCGAAAAAATACAAATACGTTAGATAAATTGCAGACTTAGTTTGCCGTAAATACGAAGTGAAATAGCACCATTCTCGATCGTAACCAGTAACCACACTTTAAGGGAGAAGGAGGAGGAGATGTTCATTCGAATAGAGGGTACCTAAACCTAACGTAGAATCGTAAACGAACGCGAATATGATACCTAATTAATTCATTTTTCATTTAGGTACGTAAATCTTGAACAAAAAAGCAACACTATAACGTTAGAAAAAAAAACGACGTTGAAATTAACTCAATAAAACGAAAGAATGCGAAGAGGGCGGAGAAACGTACGTACGGTTTCATTGTAAGACACGCCGGAATTTGCTACTAAACGACTATACGAGAAAAACACATCAACGAACTAGAAAATATAACGCATACTGGTACAGGAACGCAAATGCTAATTATACGTACGTAAATTTTGAATCAAGGAACGACGTAAAATTAGAAAGAAAAAAAAACCGTTGGAATTTGCTCAAAAGACGAGAGAACTCGAAGAAAATTCATTTGAATACAATACCGTACGAAATCGTCGTTAAACGCACCGGAAATTTCGAGTAAAATAAACGAACACGCACAATATTCAAGCATCGAAGTATTATTTGGATAGATACATTCACGTAATAATTTGAATAAAAACTCACCGATTAAACGAAGAAAATCTGGAAATAAATGTGAAACAGGTGTGAACTGGTAGACCACTGGACGCCGGAAAACACGTACGCATCGAATATTACGAAATCAAAGAACACACCGGAAACTAGAATACGCGAAAACAATACGTAGGTCACCGATACCGTATTTAAATCGAATCACTTGTTAAGCATTAGAAAATCCGATGAAATTTACGAGAAAAAAGTCGTGAAAAACAAACCGTCGCAGCTGCAAACGAATACCTGTACGTACGCACTTCTTTAACTAAAAACACCGACAAAGAGAAAAGATCGAATCGTATATTACTTTACGTCACTTCGAGGCACATTGAACTGCAAAAAATTACCGAAAAGGCTAAAAATATCAACAAAATATCGCGAATAACTAGAATTATTAACGGAAAAGTGGGAGACTACCTTACAAGTGTCGACAAGAATTCAAAATGGTCGTAAACGACTCGATCACAATTACAAAAACATAGTTCCGAGAAATCAAACACTTTCGCGACGATATTACCGAATAATCGAACGTAATATTATTTTAAATCGAATTTACGAAACATTTTAATAAATATAAATACAAAATATCGTATTAATTAATAAAATTAAAGTACGTAAATCATTTATGCAACGTAAGAGTGTTTCCCAACGACTGAAATAAAAATGGCGTAGTAATACTTGTACAAAAAACACCTTACTGCGTTGAGCTAAAGGTGCGCGCAGCGTGGGGGGTTTGAGAACGTAAACAGAAATCCAAACGTAACCGAAACTTTTGTTTTTCTTCGTTTTTCATTTAGGAATGGAAAATTGATCGTAATAAATGAATCTAGAAATTAGAATTATTCATGGAAGTGGGAAATGCATTATTAGATTTTGTGTCATGAAAATAATATTTTTTTAAAGGCGGCTTGAGGAATAAACTTCTCGTCTTTTCGTTACCTATCAGTATTTACTGCAGAAGTGCTGATTCCGTACGTAGAATGTAAAATAAGCCTAGAATGAATTCGAGTAAGCATTAAATTACTATCGTTCGTAATCCAACGTTTAGGAATTAAAATACTTATATTCCATTTCAATAATACATCGACAACATCTTCAAGTTCATCGTCAGGATTAGCTCGGCTGAAAACTCCATTTTGAATTTGATCGAAAAGTTGCAATTCAGGATTGGCTTGGCTTTGTAATATTTTCTCGCATCGTAACCGTCTTTCTTGCTGAGCTGTTCGACTTCGTCGAAGGTCATACCGAAAATGAAATTATCCTCACGACCCATTTCTTCGGCCATTTTAACATCAACACCGTCCAATGTACCGATATAGTTGAAGCATCGTAGTTGAACTAAGTATAAGTACAAAACATATTGTTACATTTCATTATGAGTAATCTTTACGAAAATTTACGAATAAAATTTGATAATTATAGGTACCATGAACTTCGTATTACTAGTACCAGAAACTTCAGTACTTACTAGTAGTACAGATTTGTTCGCAGAGATCAGCTGCGGATACTATTTTTCAGCCAATGTTACGAGTTAATTTCCCAAATATATAAGTTTCAGTTTATCGCCAATATCGCGATCGTTGTTGACAATGTTGTCGACATAGTTGATCAATTAAATGATCTTAGCCATGTAATATCATGGTGCAGCCTAGTAAAATACGAATATTATAGCATAATACCCTAAATCACAACTAAATTATAGGAGTAATCAAGTAATAGGTATTTATACCTTTCCTCCAAGTAATACTGTTCTAGGAACGAGCTTTTCTTTAGGATTAGATTTAATTCTGTTTGTAGAGAGTTATAATGTGAACAATTGAGCAACTGAAGTTTATATTCGTGAATTCTTTTTACCTAAAATAAAAATTAAATGGAAACAGATAGATAAGCCTACCGCCTCTACCTCTACCCATCATGTTCGGAGCACCTCCGTCACTCTTCTGCGATTTAGGAGTTTTTATCGTTTCGTCTACGGATAAAACGAAACATGGAGCTAACAGAGTATTGAACTTCAGACCAAACTGACCCAGGACTTACATATTTGGCACAATAACGAGAAGATGCCAAAGAGCACAGACGTGCTTTAGACAGGTTTCAATCTTCAAATTCTATAAACCCCTCTCTCAAGTGAAAAAAATGCAATTTTTTAGTCATTTGTCACAGTTCATAATCATTAACTTTCAGTTGGACCAGCCTACAACCTTCCCTAATTGGTCCAATGGTCATAGGTTGGAACTCGAAAAGTACTCGTACATTGACCTTCCGACTCCAACTCAGCTTTTAAAAAGTTGTTGTTTGAGCCATTATTTGCATTTTCGACCTTAATTTCAATTGGCCTAAGAGGTGAAATTTTGACGAGTACAAAGAAAAGGTGCCACAGATATGTCTTGCGAGTTTTATCGTCCCAACATTATTCAACTCTTCTCCGGGATCCAACTTACTTTGTTAATGAGAGAACTTTGAAATCAAGCAGTTTGCATCTTTATAGAACTTCAGTTATTTCGGGTTTCTGCCGAGATCTTGACGAATTTTTCATTACTTACTGAGATGCTTCTCGACGCCAAACAAATGAAATTAACCAATACTTCGCGAATAAAACCGCATTCAATGTTTTTCAGTGCCTATTTGTAGACACAGTTCGACGAGCTCCTCGAAATTCACAACCGTAACTTACTAATACTCCTGAAGTTCAGATAGAAAGCAAAAACCAGATATGACGAAATTTTCCTATTTCTAAAGATGGATAGAAATCCGTTTAAGTAATGCATACTTACGGTGGGCTAAAATTTGTTTACAATATCGTAAAATAAAAAAAAGTCGGTAAAAGAAAAAAACCGTTATCTCTACATAACTTTTATTAAATAATTTCACAAATTTAAAAAAATGCAAAATAAATACAACTTACTGAACTCTCAAAGATTGTAATTTCTTTCTCAATTCGTCGAATTTTTGTATTTTTCTGATGAACAAGTCTGCATGACGAGTTGCCACTTTCGTATCGGCGATATGAATCATATCATTATCGATGTAGAAATCAAGCTATTAAAAAATTGAGGGGGAAAATAGTTAATTATTGAAAGAAACGAGCACATCATCGAGTACATCTTTTCATTATCAACTTACTTCGGAACCAGATTGGAAACTTCCATCAAGCCCAGAACCTCCTTTCGTCCAAACCATGTTCTTCATTTTGTGCTTAAAGCAGAGCAGCTGTTTCGTTAGTTCTTTTTCAGTATCGATATTCGAGCCGGATCTTTCGAGAACTGGTCTCATGAAAGTGGCCAATTTCGAGAGAGGAAGCGTTTTGTAAAGTTTCAAGTAACTGTAACATAATAAAAGGGTACATATCAGCACCATTTCTAAATTTCCCGGTGAAATGAGAGTTCAGCTGACGTTACCTTCTAATAGTAGGCAGCATCTCTTGCTGTCTAACTTCATCTAAGAAAATGCGAGCTTGATATTTGGTCGCATCTCGAGTATGATCTTCATGAATTGTTTCCGGAGATGGAGATGTTGGGCATAAAAATTTAGGACACGCGTACAAGAAACAAGATTCGAATTCCTACAATAATAAGTACAAGTTACAAGTTATTTGAAGGAATCGAAAAAAAATATACACAGAGAAAAAAGTGACTCACGTCAATATCTCCGCTTTGCATTCGGGCGATCTTATCGATAAAGCTTTTATCCCTAAGAGCTTGTTGGATCGATTCATCGATGTATTGAGGATGTAAAACCAAGCAAATTGACAACAAATTGTACATTTGTTCAGTTTGTTTGTTGATCTGCGGATAAAATGACACTTCAATTAGAATGAGAATTCATTTAAAATAAGAAAATACGCCAGATATCAAACCCACTTGATCATTCTGATAAGTTTTCGACTGGAACAACTGCTTAGCTCGTTGCAAATACAACAAAACCGAACTGAATGTACGAATAGCATCTGCATATCGTCTCATCATCATGTACGCGAATCCTACGTAATAAGCCATCGTTATCTGACACGCCGGAACAGAAGAATATTGACTCTGCGAACATTAACCCAAAAGGATCAGATTATCTGACAAATAGGTACTTCAACGGAAAATGAAATATTTATACCTTTTTATGAATTTCAATATTTTCCAGAGCTTTGACGGCTTGATAATAATCACCGAGAAGTGAATGCAAACGCAACAAACCGACCAAGGAGAAATATCCCAACATTTTGTACAACGAATGTTTACCAAAAACACCCGCAACTGAATCAGCATTACCACCGCTGGCTTGAACCTTTCAAAAAAAAAAAAAAAAAAAAGTTGAAACATAAAGAAAATGTTTTATGGAACGGAGATGGTACGAAGAATACTTACTTCTAACTGTTTTTTAATGTTGGATACATCGATGAGAGAATGTAACACATTCAAAACAGATAAAACGTTCCAAACACGATTGAAGTTGCCTTTATCTGAAAGTAAATCGATTTCTTCGATGGTTTTCTTCGGTCTAAGTTTATATTGAGAAAACGCTTGGAATTGATAAACGAACTCGTCGATTAATTCCCATAACCACACATCGGGCAATTCGAGCTGAAGTGGCATTTTATTCTCACTATCGGCGACTACGTGGAATTCAAAATAATTACAAAAATGTCAGATAATATTAAAAGATGAACTAAATCATATACATACGAAGAATTAGATTGAATAAGTTGCAATAATTGGAGAACGAATCAAATCTCTGCTGCAGAGTAACCGAACTACTAAGACGCGCGTGCAAATGCCTGAAGTAGAGTTCTTTATACAGAACTAAAAATGTCTGTGAAGTAAAATGTAATACATTAGCATGACATTTGACAGAATCAACTCGAAAAGTCTGACTATACTTACGCGATCGCCTTCAACCAAATGTGAAATGCTGTTTTCATCGGGCCAAGGAGTACGATCAAAGTATTCTTCGGACAATTTAGGGAACCTGGATGAAACGATATCGTAAAACTCCCAGTAACTATACTCAAAGACACTCTCGGGAAGTTACATTTGAGAAAACTTACGTGTTTTCGTACAAATCTTGAATCTCGTACATTCGCTTCTCTTTGATGGCGAGATGAAAATATTGAATAAATTGCTTGATTTGTTCGGGTATATCGGATGTTATTGAAGAATACCGATAGAATGGTCTTTCAACTTCTTCGGTGTATGCATCATAGTTTGACGTAGTGCCATTTTGGCCGTAATAACCCTGAAATTAGTAGAAAAATAATAGGAAATCGCTCAAGTTGAATGTTTCAAGTCAGAATGGAGATTGTTTATACTCACATCGTCGCCGTCGTCGTACATGTTGGAAGCCGTTTCGGAAAACTGGACACCGGTGAACTTGAATCAAGATGAAAAATACCTTAATAATGCGCAATTATCACTTAAATTACAACAAATTCATCAAAATTTATCGATGCATCAAGAACACCGACAAAAAAAACATGCCAGCGAACGCAAAGTAGAAATTTTCCATAAAAAAATTTCAAAAACTTTATTGGATTTCTGACGCTTTTCGTCAATTTTCAAGCAGCTTTTTACTGGAATTTCATTTTTAGATTTTTCAAAGTTTGATATTTTTTACGTTTTGAAAACTTTAAATTAAGTTTGAGCATAATTATATTAAATTTTGTAAAGTTTTAATTCAATTAAAAAAATTGTTGTGAATTTTCAAGCAGTTTTAATTCCAAAAAAACTGAATTCAAAATCATAACGTTTACGACTCAGTTCGCTCATAAAGCCATCAAAATTTTCCGACGTTTGTCATGTTTACATTGTGTAAAAGACGCCTACCCAAATGATTACATCCAGCGATTCAAGCGTTTTGGTCTTTTCTTTTGCGTGAATTTGACCAATTTTTTGCTTTAATCGTATTATTACTGTACAATTTTGACCGGATTATTATGTTGAAAAGTCTCCCAACTCATAAAATCTTATACAACAAATCTACAACATAATTATCCTCGTACTCACATTGTTTGAGCACTTCGTGATTGCTGATCAAAATGTCTCTAACTTGTGCTAGTAAGTTCAATTTTCTATCTGTACGAGTTAAATTTAATATATTTTTGTGTTTACATCAGTTGCTAAGTGTTTCAACATCATGATCTAATGTGTTTCAGTTTCCAACGAATTGCCCGAACACCCTGTGATCTCACCGGTATCTGGGTGTATCTTTGAACGTAGATTGATCGAAAAATACCTCCAAGAAAATGGTACCGATCCGATCAACGGAAAGGAATTGACATCTGAACAGTTGATAGATATCAAAAGTAATTCAAATCATCTCTTCACCAACTTCTTCTTGGATCAATCTAACACTGTGTTACTTGGTTACAGCTAATCCAGTGGTGAAACCCAAGGCTCCTACGACGACCAGTATTCCTGCTATATTGAAGCAACTTCAAGACGAATGGGATGCTTTAATGTTACATAGTTTTACTCAAAGACATCAATTACAAATAGCTCGTCAAGAGTTGAGTCACGCTTTATATCAACACGACGCCGCTTGCCGTGTTATCGGTCGTTTGACCAAGGAACTTACAGCCGCTCGAGAAGCGTTAGTTACACTAAAACCGCAAACAGGTGTTGCCGCAAATGCTACTGCTATACCGCAGCCAGTAAGTACATCGTGCTCTTAAAATACTCAAAATCAATCACGATCGACTTTTCATGAGTGTAATATCTGACAGGCTATGGCTATGGAAGCTGCCAGTATACCCAATCAGCCCATGGAGCAAGCCGGTATGACTGCTGATGTAATTCAAAAACTACAAGATAAGGGTACCATATTGACTCAGGAACGTAAGAGGAGAGGAAGAAGTGTACCTGAAGAACTCACTTCGGCGGAACGTATCAGAAATTTCCATACCGAAGCTTCTCACGTTGTACGTGTTAATCGATTTAGTAGTTATCGTGTTAGTACATTAGTAGATTAATGAGTTTGGTGATTATTTAGGGACTTCACAGTGCAAGTATTCCTGGTATATTATCGTTGGATATTCAAGCTTCCGATACTAGTAAGATATTGACCGGTGGTAGCGATAAAAATGCGGCTGTATTCAATAAAGATATGGAACAGGTGATTGCTGTATTCAAAGGTCACACCAAGAAAGTTACTAAAGTTATTTATCATCCGGAAGAGGTAATTTACAATCGAATATAGGTACTGCTTTTTTCTAACGAGCAGAACATTCATATAGTAAATTTTCATTTCAGGATGTAGTTATTACTGCATCGCCAGATACAACTATTCGAGTATGGAATGTCGGAGCCTCGCAACAAGTCCAGTTATTGAGAGCTCACGATGCTCCGGTCACTGGACTATCCTTACATCCTACCGGAGATTACGTATTGTCTACTTCTACCGATCAACATTGGGCATTCTCCGATATCAGAACCGGAAAATTATTGACGAAGGTACGTATTTACCCCTTTGTTCTAAAGCTTGTGTTTTGGGAAATAATTTCATTAAAATACTCCTTAATGTGTTGATAGGTAGCAGATCAAAATTCTATTGGTATTTCTTTGACGACGGCTCAGCTCCATCCTGATGGTTTAATTTTCGGTACTGGAACTTCGGATTCGCAGATTAAAATTTGGGATTTGAAAGAACAGTCGAACGTAGCCAATTTCTCTGGTTAGTTGATTGATTTCATCGTGAACAATACCCTGAATATGGATCAGTTCTCACGTTGTTGTGCTTTTTTCAGGTCATACCGGTCCCATAACAGCGATTTCGTTCTCAGAAAACGGTTATTATTTGGCGACAGCTGCCGAAGACTCGTGCGTACGTTTATGGGATTTGAGAAAATTGAAAACATTCAGGACGTTGAATCTAGACGACGATAATAAAAAATACGAAGTCCGTGACTTGTGTTTCGATCAGAGTGGAACGTATTTAGCTGTCGCTGGTTCAGATGTCAGGTATGCTTGAGTTTTACTTTTGTTCGAAATTAATTCTCGAGTATCTTTTGTAATCGTCTAATCTGTGTGATTACGTTTTTTAAAGGGTGTATCTGTGCAAGCAATGGGAAGAACTGAAAGTATTCAACGATCATACTGCAGCTGCAACCGGAGTAAGGTTTGGACGTCATGCTCAGTATATTGCTTCCACTAGTATGGACAGAACATTGAAGATTTATGGATTAAATAATTAAAAACACGTTGCTGTATCGCAGTTTTTTCATCTAGCTGATGTTACGTAATTTAAATGTGACAAGATTATCGTAAACCAATATTTTGCTATGTTAATTTTTAATTGTACGATGTAATTTTAATGGTATTTTCACTATCATGATTAAGTACATGCGTGTTGAATAAATGTCATTAAAAGTTAACGCATAATGCTAAGTAAAGTTTCTAGTTTGTGTCCACTGGGGTGAGAGTAATAATGTCGAAGGATATACGAAGTGCGAAATGTATTCAGGGACAAAACTGCCCCCCCCAACTCCCCTCCTCACTTGTGAAATTTTGAAACCGAGAAAAAAATCAAATTCTTGTTTTTTTAATTTTTACCTTGTCAGCTGGCTGGATTGTTCTCTCATATTTCGTTTTATTTGGCAAAATTGGTAATTTTTTTCACATATCGGTCTACAAATTTTCAGTTGCACCCCCCCTCCCTCCAAACACCTTTAATTTCTTCCCTGAGTGGAGTTATAAAAATGCTTTTTGATTTTGGAATTTTTGAAATGTTTCAATTTTTGATATCATTAATTCATTATGAACACTACTGTTCGTATCTGATGATCTAATCAGATTTTCCCTCCAGGATCTGAGTAGGTCTAATACGATCGATAGTTTCTTGAACATTTGAAACAGGAACAAAAAATGCATTGAACGAATAGAATTTTCCTAAAGGCTCGATTTGTCAAATCAAATTCATCGAAAAGGAAAGTTTTTCTTTTTATGCCATCAACAGGTTTGGCCTTTCAAGAAATGCATAACTTGCAAAACTTTTCTCACCTCTATTTCAATACTCAGAAGTCATTTTCATATTATTTTCTTTTCAAGTTCATCAGTTTCAGTGTTCATCGATCGTGTGAATCTGTTTCAAAATTTGATCACTTCGGGTAGACGAGTCAAAAAATGTAGACATGGAAACCCCTTAAGTTGGCCCTGCCCAACTTATTACACGCTGTATGGAATCTCGTGAAGAGTTTGTTCTCGTCGTATCCCAAAAATGAAAAATTCGCCAATTTTTGGCAGGTTCAGCTCAATTTCAAATCATTCATTTCGAAAGTTCGAACTTCTATTTCGAAAAAAAAATTGAATGAGTCCTCAGTCATGTGTTCCAAAACTCCAAAAGAACTACAGTTTGAGTAACACTGTGTAATTTTTCTGTGATTTCGTCCCCTTCCCTTCCCTAAAAAACGTTTGTGATTTTTATCAATATGTCGAAGACGAAATCAAAACAATGTGTTGAGATGTCAAATTTTCGCGGTTACAATCTCGAATAAAGTCCAAATTTCGATTTGTCTGCGAAGATAATTTGATATATCAATCGAACGAGAGAATTCCCATTGCTATGAACGTTCAAAAAATCAAAATATCCCATTCTCATACGCAAGTGGACACATTTCATCCCAACTAAATGACGACATTCCGCGCACCATGTAAGAGTAAGTGCGCATATTTTCTCATTATTTCGCGATATTATCGTCAAATATCTCATTTAATCGTATCCTCATCCAATAAAGATACTAATCGTTTACTTTCTCAACAGATTCTTACGCCAAAAGCTGACGAAATGGTTTTACAATTTGTTTCACAAGCGTTACGGTAAACACTGATTATGTAGATTTATCTACAGAATGGTTATTCATCGGTTATTGTAATCAATTAATGTTTTGTCATAGGGGTGCTGAGGAATTGAAACATAGGATTTTACGCTCAACAGATTTATTGAACGATAATGATGCTCTCATCGCTCGATTACAACTTCAAGTATACCTAGATTTCTTTTGGCTCTTATGACTCATTGTTTTGTACTATGGTTGAATTTTTCTAATCTTCGAAACCTATTGCAGAAAATATACCAGCAAGTCTTAGTACTAGATTTGGAGTATGCGATTAATAAAAAAATCGAGCAAGATTTATGGAACTTAGGCTTCAAGAATTACATAGATGCTTTACAGAAACTCGTTAAAGATAGAAAAGTTTGTATCATCTTTGAAACCGAATAAATTCTGTTTCATTCATCTTCATGAAATATTTTTCTTTTAATTTTATAGAATCCAAAACGAAATGAATATCAAGGATTGTTGAACATATGTCTGGAATCTGCGAGCGGATTTTATCTGATATTATTAGAAGAGATTTGTGTAACCTTTAACGTTAGTTTGCCATTTCCTAGGTAACGTGTTTCGAGTACATAAATTATTCGCTAATTATTTACAACACGAATGAATAATTGGAGTTGTTGATGATTTGATTTCAGTTACCGAAAATATACCTATCTGCAGTCAAATTCGAGAAAGTCTCATATCGATACTTTAATCAAACAACCCCAGAAGAGCTCCTGCTATTACATTTGTCAGCATTGTTTGGTTCATTTAGGTGACATAGCTCGTTATAAATTTCGCTGCAAACAAGCTGAGATTTTTTATAGGTACATGGTGTTCTATATACGTTCGAAAAGGTTTCGTAGGCGAAGGATTACTCATTTGTGTATTTTTCAGAAACGCTATTATCCTAAGCCCTTCGAGTGGACAACCTTATAACCAATTGGCATTGTTGGAAACTAGTCGAGGAGATAAATTAGCCACCGTGTTTTATTATGTTCGTAGTATAGCTGTTAGGAATCCGTTTCCAGCCGCTACTTCTAATCTAGCACTGACCTTAAATAAAGCTAATGTGAATGGCGAGTAAGTAGCAAGATTTCACTCCTAGTTAATCCATATATGTTTTTTTTCTCATCGATGTACAATTTGATTGATTTCAGTTGGAATACGGAGAGTAAAACTGTGTTATCTTCTAACGAATTTATAACGTTGTTCTTAAAAGTACACGCGTTATTGCATTTAACGACTGATATTTTACCTTGCGCTACGTACGTTCGTTTATTATCGACTTCATTGACTGCTCATGTTGCGACTGAATCGTTCACATCGGTTAATCTGGTCCAGGTTCGTAATTCGACGTTTTCTACGGCGAAGAAATTGAATCGAGACGATTAATTACGAGATTATTTGCTTCGTTTAGATGATGGTGATTAATATGTTCGCGTATTACAATGTGAATAACGAAGGAGGAAACGCTGTGGATGATAATCAATTGACTGCCGATGAAAAATTTACCAAAGCGTTACTTGTAGAGTTGATAGCTGGTTCATTGAACGCATTTTTATTACCCATTTATACATATAAACAAGAGGATAGCTTACTGCAATATTTCGCTTTACCAGCAAGTATGTAATGAGATAATTTTTTATGTAGATTTTGACGAACGATAGCAAGTTTTGTAATCTGATCTTTGATTTTTTTTTTGCAGTTAAAATTACTTTGGATTGGCTTCGCATTCATTCGTACGTATTGGACGAACCAGGTTTCGTGAATAGATTACAAATATGGCCAGCTTTTTGTAAACTGATTAACGAATTGGAACCTTTGTTGAAATCTTATACCCCTGAAAAATGTAAATTTACGTTTCATAGAAAATCTGGAACGTTTTCGAGCTGTGTTTTTAAAAATTTTATTTCCTTTTTCAGTAAAAAATGTGACACTTCCAGAAGAGCAAGATTTACAAGGATTTATACCGTTGCAAAATGCTATCCCAGAGTTCAGGTGAATTTTAAAACTTGTTAGGATATCGTTTTTGTTTTTCTTGGTAGCTTATCGAGCATTTTTACAGATATTTCGACAATGAAGTAGACCTAGATAATTTGAGCAAGTTGAGAGCACACAGAATTCAAAGTTTTGCTACCTGGTTAGCCAACGAATCGCGTTTTTCGTTAATAAAAATGTGGTAAGTACTTCTGTTTCCATTACTTACCTTTTTTAATCGCCTCGTATGATTCAATATTTAATTTAAACGTTCGATTCGCTTCGCAGTAAATCAGAATCGGGAAATACTAAATTCGAAGCCACCATTAGCGGTGTCCAGTCTTCCAATGAATTAATTATCCAGCAGTTAGAAGAATTATTACAAAACGACTGCAGTATTAAAGAAGATACCCAGAACAGTAACGGCGACGAAATAGAAAAATCCGCTGCCTGCGATCTAGATACCGCAGCGGTCATCAATCTGGCTAGCAATGTTGCCAGTTCTGCCAGTTAGTTTAATTTCTGATATAATTAGACGGTATCTATTTTATAAATTTCAGTATTCGTTTATTTTTTTGATTTTTTTTCTGTTTAGAAAATTTCAACAAGAAAAATAAAAAGGCCGGAATATTGAAAACGCAAAGCTTCCTCGATAAAAAGAAAGAAGACGCTGCGAATGAAAATAAGAAAAATCCTCGAAAAAACATCGCCTTACAAACCATCTTGAAACGTAACCAAGAACAGGAGCATAAACAGGTGCTTATTTATTTGAATTCAAAAAAACATCCGTCGACTTGGGAAAAAATTGCATACTAAAGGTATTATTTTCCACAGGTCACGTTTAAAACACCATCGCCAAGTTTATCAACCTGCAGCGATACCCAAGACTCGATTTCTCCATCGATGAATCATTCGCAACTTTGGCCTTCGAATTTATCATCGAACAATTCCCAAACATCTCTACAGCCTGCGACTCATTCGATGTTCATATCGTCATTTTCGGGAGCTTTCCCAGATCCATTCAGAACCCTACCACCCACACGTGATTTAAACGCTGCTCGTAACACGACGACTCCGTCTCAACCGAATTTAAATTTCAATAAAAATTCGCCTTTTTATACGCCCACCATTAATCCATCAGATCAGCTGAATTTTTCACCAGTTACTGCTCCGACGTTTCAAAAACCCTTTATCGGTATACCCAACGATATGGGTTTGGATATATACGGATCGAACGGAGCCACCAACGATAATCGAAATCAAAACGTTATCGATGTTAATTTAATGGCTGCTTCGATGAACGATAGACACGTGCAGAGGAATCAGTTCCATAATCAAACTAATTTGAACTTCTTGCCGCCTTGGAAACAGGATTCGAATCCTTGGTGGGTTGACGACAAGCAGCAGAAAATGATTAACTCTGGTCCTGCTTCCAATACCAATATGATAGACGATCAGTCGAATTCCTTTTTCCATTACAGGTGAGTGAATCGCCAGCTCTAAATATGCTATGAATTTGATTTTTTGGAAATGAAATTATTATTTTATCTTTGTAGGAATCCGATAATGTCTCAAGTGTCTCAGCCATCTAATCCGCCATCGTTTAATCCAACTAATCAGATGCAATTTCAACCGCAACAAATACCAGCTCATCTTAGACCTATATCGCAACCTCCTCAACAGCATCCTCAATCTTCACATCTACGTACCCAAAATTCTTCGGCAAATCTGTTGAATTTATCTACAGGGTTATGGCCTACTACGTTCAAGTCGACGCCTCAACCGCAAAATAACATAAATTACAGTTCGAACGTTATTAAACCGATATTTGATCCATTACCTTCGTATAATCAGGTACAATACTTTTTTTTGCGCCTTTCTAATCTGCGAGGAGATATCTTTTTATAATATCATTTTGACATTCTGTTGTATAGAATACATTATCGAACACAGAAGACAAAAATACATACGGACAACACTCCCAGTTACCAAATAACACGTATTCGTTATTCAATCCTATGTGGAGTGCCAGAACCGACGACCAGCTCAACCAATCCAATAACACAAATCCATTAGCAGTGCTGACGCAACAGGTGAGTCGTATTTTCCATTTCACGTTATTCGATTTACATATTTCTCAACCTCACGTAGATTTGACTCTAGAATTAATGTGTGGTATACTTTTTACCTGTGCATGCATTACAGTCTATTTGGTCTGAAGGCATATCACCATTACAACGACTGCTCGAACAGCAGAAACAAATCAGAGAAGGATCCGCTTATCATAATACGCAACAGCCGCCAAACGAGTAGATTACGAGCGAAACTGAGAATTTTTTTTGATTTTTTTTTTACGTTGAAATTTCTTAACGAATTTATATACCTATTTCTTTATTTGTTTTTAATAAAGCGTAATGTGGTCTCTATTAACCGACTACCTGTTTATTTGAGGTGGGGTTTGGGTTTGGGGAGTTCCCAGTGGACGATTTTGTTTTAACAACGGATGAAAGAAAGTCGAGTTTTGGGTTAATTTCGATGGACTCTAGTAACGATGAAAAATTGAATCTCTGAAGCTGAACTGCGCAAAAACGGCGAAAAAATACGATCATAACGCGATTTTATGTGCCTTAATAGACTTCTAAACGACCCCCTCCCCTCCTCCCACTAGAATTCAACGCTGCATTGTCTATCCAACAATATCGATGTGACCTATCAAAATGATATGAAATTTCGCGCTGAACTCGATAATCACAATCATTTTTCATTTTGACCCTCCCACAGTGGAGTGTTTTGACAACTTTTGACCCCCCTCCTCCAAACTGAATTTAACTAACTATGATGTTGAATAAATTTTGCACAATCAGAATAATTCTCGTATTCGTTATCTGAACATGTTTTTGTTTCTAAATTTTCCATCCAATCTGCACCCCCTCCACCTCCCCTCCCCTTTCCTTTCATGACTTTGGAACATATCGATGCGACCCATCAAAATGGTATAAAATTTCACGCTGAACTCGAAAATCACAATCATTTTTCATTTTGATCCTACCACAGTGGAGTTTTGATCCCCCCCCCCACTGAATCTAAAATCTAACTATGAGGTTGAACAAATTTTGCACAATCAAAATAATTCTCATATTCTTTATCCGAGAATGTTTTTGTTTTCAAAGTTTCCATCCAATCTGCACCCCTCCCCCTCCCCTCCCCCTTCCCTTTCCTTTCATGACTTGAGAACATATCGATGCGACCCATCAAAATGGTATAAAATTTCACGCCGAACTCGAAAATCGCAATAATTTTTCATTTTGATCCCTCAATGAAGTCACCCCCTCCCCCCCCAAAATTAATCTGGCTATGAAATTGAACAAATTTTGCACATTACACGTCAATATATGAGAGTTTATGTATATACGCAATCCAAATGATTCTCATATCCGTTACCTAAGAGTGGAATTTTGATTCAGAATGTTTCATACAATCTCCTTCCCCCTCCCTTTTCTTTTCAAGTCACTGATAGAACATGGATTTGAAATCCATTAAAATGGTATATCGAATACTGTTGAAAAAGGCGCGAAAATCCGCTTGAAAAGGAAAAGGAAGGCATTGAAAAAGGGCGAGGAGGGGGTTGAAAAATCGCGAAACGCCCAAAAAGTACGTCTAGGGCATGTTCTCAATGTATTTACCAAATGGTAGCTTCCTAGATGAATTTAGACGAGTGTGGGGAAAGGCAAAGTTTTACAAAGTTGAAGAAAACACAAAAACCTCTGTTTTGGTCCCCTTCAAATTGCTCCAGAAAAGTGATTTCTGGATATGTGAGCATGAAAACTGAAAAAATAGTTCGTAGACTAATAAAAACAGCGCTGGGATCCATGATTCAGGAAGTGTTTCCACGTAAATATGGCCAATTAATACAAAGCTAAAATTAATTGTGGTTAATTAATATTAACTTATCTGAATTATTGCTGCGAATTTTTTCCTAGTGAATTAATTCTAAACTTATGATTAAAAATGATTTATTAAATTCGATACGTTCTTAGAATTGATAAGGGAAATCAGGATATTTCACAGAATGAGGTGATAAGATAAAGTATCGAATGATCCGGCCGATCCAAATGGGTACGAAAAAAACTATAAAATTCATTTATGAAGTATGACATACCTACGTATAATAAATAACTAGACCTATAGCTATCCTTGCGAGTTTGTTTGAAGCATTTTACTTAGAATGCATATGGTATGTTTTCATTTATTTTCTACTATACCTACTGGCACTAGCTTATTTAATTTCGCACCTCTGGAATAACCAGATGGATTTGTTTTCTATTCCAAAATTGAAATTTATGAAAAATTTTGTTTAAAAAACGTCGAAGTCCAATGCTGAAAAAATCCACCAAAAGTAATGTCGTTTTATTTCTTTACAGCTTTCTTGTTTCAGAATATAGGAACTTGAAAAAAAAATAATTGTTTAAATTTTGAAAATTCCGAAATTAACAAAACGAAATTTTTACATCTAAAATGATACCGAATTTAGTTCTATAGAATTGTAAATTTTTACCAAATAAAAGTAGACAAATTATTTTTAATTTTTATAATTGGAAATTTTGGAGAGCTTATGCCCTTGCTTCGCCCGGAAATTCGGGATGATAAATTATTTTCCGTTTAGAAAATCAATACCTAAAATTTTAAGAAGGTTAGCAAAATCATATTACCTATTCTTAAAATACTCACGTACCATAAAAAATAACGCGATTCGATCTCTTGTAAATTGGAATGGATGGATTGTTGATTTACTTGTTTTTAAAACAAAATATTGTGTATACCTACAGATATACCAATTTCCCGGATGTTAACGTCACAATAGAAGGAAGAATTTTTACATATGGGAAATCCCAACTATAGTTGTGAAATGAAGGAATTGAAGGCAGATCTCTTTGGATATACGAGTACCTTCTACCTACATAGCGTGATTCGAATGGCCCAACTTGAAGAAACACGTTTTTGATGAAAATGAACTTTCTACACTTATTTATATCTACAGTTTTTGCTAACGAACGTCGGAAATTTGTACATAAATTTGTATACGATAAGTGGCACCATTACAAAACCAAAATAAGAATCTTCTAAAAATTCCATCTATAGTTATGAAATGAAATGAAGACGAAATAAGTCGTGAATCGAACAGCCCAACTTGAAGAAACACTCATTCCAGAACAAGAACGTTCTACTTTTATTTATCCTACCTACAGTTTTAGCTTACGAAAGTCAACAATTTGCAAATTTGAATTTGCGGTATAGCATGAAAAATTTAAGAAGAAGAAGAACCGTCTTCTACCAAATAAGATTTGCTGGTGATAACATCTTCAACTAAAGCCGATTGTACACGGAAACGTTATAGAAGAATTGCATTAAAATAAACCATCAAAAAAAGAAAACATGAAAATAACAAATGGAGAGCGGGGAATATTTCACCAGGTTTCGGTTACCTATTGTGAATTATTATTACGAAATAAATGAATACTTACCTAGTTACGTACCTACCTACAATTTTCTGTTCTCTAATAAATTAAACTTGCTGATAAAGTTCAGGGGTAAAATTCCTATTTCGCTGATAAGGAAAGATCGTCATTATAGTACATATCTAATCATTGAAAGACCACTCAATTCAAATAGTTTTCAATACAGTAAATTATTCTCAACTATTGATGAATTCAGCGTGGCAAACCTGTATTAATAGTGAGATAACACATGCCAAATTCGTCCAAATAAGATGGTTTTTAACCTCTCCTCCATCTCCTTTTAGGGTCTAACTCAAAGCTTTGGACCAAACCATCCAGAAAATCAAATTTAGATAGGTACTAAAAAATCCATAAATTGATACCTACTCATGTCGAATTTCTCAAGATTTCATGGGAGAAAATGTATGATAGAAAACTTTTTTTCGTTTTTCCCCTCTCACACCCTAAAGTTGTTACCACGGGTGAGAAAATCACGCCATAAAATTTTAAGCCCCTCCTCGGTGAAATAAAAGTGGCGCTGGTGAGCCCCCAATTTTACAAAATATAAAAAAATCGAAGTACAACTTTTGAGACAAAATTTTTTAAATTGTGAACTTTCTAGTTCCAACTCCTCAGTCAAGTCCCTACTTCAGTTGAATCAACTTATATTACCAAATTAATTTAGCCCCCAATTTCCACCCATGGCTAACCTGTGAATTAGAGGTGAAAGCTCCAAGTTGCTGGGTTCATGTGAAAAATTCCTCCAACCATGTTAGTAAAAATAAAGTCGTGCTAGAAAACCCCCTCTCCCCTCCCTCTCCATGTTCTTAAAATATACATTATAAGAGATTCAAAAAATTGAAATTTTTACGTTGTTTTACTTTTTAATCCTTATGTTTGGTCCATTTTCATTAAAGATACTTTTAAATACGGGTATTTTCGACCCCTCTGCAGTGGAAATTGCCTCATTTTTCAAAAAAAAAATTATGAATTATCACTTTTTTTTAAAATTTTAATCCTTGGATTTGGTTTATCTTCAACAAAAAAGCACTTTTCAATTTCTTCGATTTACTCCCTCCGCCTCACTTCCACGATGAAAAAAAGAAACTTGGTCCCTCCCTCAATTTCTAAAAATAATTTGATTTGTTGAAAGACTTAATATTTCATACTCAAGTATCAGTTACTTTGATTTTTCTTATTCTAACTGAATGAGTTGAACTAGCCAAGATTATTGCTTGGAGGTCCAAGATATTGACTTCAGTAAAAACTCTGAAATGAGATTGAATATTTTTTTAAAAAAAGTGCATTAGTTTAATTTTTTAATCTGTTTAACTTTGGAGGTCTTTATGACATCATTTGGAGGACCAAGGGGTTTTCTTGAAAATATGGATGTTGAAAAGCATCCTACCTACTCTGCCTAGAAATGAAACATTTGCAAAGAATTTGTACAAAACTCAATTTTCTATTTTTTGAATTTTTTTTTTTGGCTTTGAGGGGCTTTATTTATAAGGAAACCAACATAGTTTGAGGGACCGGGGAAAAGTTTTTCTTGAAATATTGCTTATTTGAAAAGATTCTGCCTATAAATGAAAAAATGAAAAAATGAAAAAAAAAAATTCTACAGACATCAATTTTTTATGGGAATGATTTAGGCAAATATACTATAATTGCACGACAGAAAAGGTTGTTTGAACGATACTAGCAAACAATGATAAAAAAATCTGAGTCCATTTGAACTTGTAAAAATCAGTGAAAAAAAATTGATCAAGGCCCGTTTTCCATGAAGCCTCTCAATTCAGTTAGAAGAAGTTGATATTAGTTTCAGAACTAATTTTCATAATTTTCGTAGAACAGCTCTCACATTTCTAAAAAAAAATCATAATTCGTTTAGAATGGTCCATTTTTGAATTTATAGGTATCAAAAATTAGCAAAAAATCTAAAAATCAATATAAAATCTGACACACTGTACTGTATACAGGCACGTATGGTAATAGTGATGAGGATGAGAAATACTCCTTAGCAGGTGAAAGATTACCAGAAGCCTTATACGGCTCTTTGTAATATCAAGAAGGAACTATTTGCACTTACCCCTTGCTAGCTCTGTGGCTACTACAATAGTGTCGGATACGTCAACATAAATACCAACTAATGTATTAATTAGGCTCACTTTCGTGAAACAACAACACATTCGTTAGTTTCTCCAATGTAATTGGTGTAACAAATTACATTCTCTTAATTATAAGGTTTTCTTCAAATATATACATTCACCAATATGTTCATTAACCAAATAGCGTAATTAGAACAGAGACACTATGCTCGACCGCCTAATCACGTCAAATTCACCAAAGATTCACCAATGAGGATGAGGACTTAATTAATCACAATGGCACAACGCCCTAAGATGAAGTGCTTGATTGCTCTTAATTAAGGTGCAAATTAACCGATCCCTAAAAAGGGTAAACTGGGAAAAGAATACGTTTTCAAACGATTAAGTCGAAGGAAAACGGACCAAATGATCAAGTCCAACGATTCATAGATCGCCTAAGTAGTAAGTACAGAAGTGATTTTGAGATCGAACCTAGCTAAAGTTATACCTATAGACACTGGAACTACAAGATGAACAACTGGTGGGCACAGACGTTAGGGGATCCGGTAAAAAGTTATTTCATTCCTCTTACCGCGCCAACACCCGCGTCGTCTAGTAGCCGCCAGTTGGAAAATGACGATCAGCGCCTCTAGCGAGTAAACCACTGAAACTATTACTTCCCCTTGCCGCGCCAACACCCGCGTCGTCTAGTAGCCACCAGTTGGAAAACGACGATCAGCGCCTCTACAGGTACCGTTTGGAAAAACTTTTCACAAAATTTTACGTGATTCCCCTTACCGCTGTGACCTGCAGTTGTTCATCTTGTAGTTCCAGTGTCTATAGTTATACCTAAAGCACCTAAAAGTTCCTAAATCGATCTCGAAAGCTGATAGGCTCGCGCTACTTTTACCAAAAGATGGGGGAAATATACTAACCAATCATAAATTAGATGTAATGATGCGAATTCTCCGCCCATATAAATAATATTGGTGCGGACCCCCTGCTGTGATGGAATATTATCTGGAACCCCCTGCTGGTATTTGATAATATTTGAATTCGCAAGTACCTACACTTTACCTTAATAAATCAAACGATCCCGAAGTTGTCAAGACCTAAAGGATGGATTTACCAAGTCCTATAGGATCTTCCCCAACTTAAGAATCATTACGAGATGCACTGAGAGGACAGTGAGGCCGTAATGCCACCTTACAACACTGGGAATTGTGTAATTTGATCTCAAAACGTCGATAAATATCAAAATTTTTGACCCCCACTTTTTTTCCAAATTCAGGTCTACCGCAATAGCCATCATTTTTTACAAAAATTTGGCTAAAAAGATGTGTTGAAAGATTTTTAAAAAAAATAAAAATACACGTGTTAATGGATATTTATGTACTTATCTGTCGTGATTTTTTTTTTTTACAATTGTCGGGCGAATAATTTCTCTGTCGTTCAATTTTTCATTTGTCGTTGAGGTTTTTTATCTGTCGTGCAAATAATTATATATTTGTCGTTCAATTCATTTTTCTGTCATTCAATTTCTTTTTTTGTCTGGCATTTCTTTTATTAGTCGAGCCTGTCGGTTAAACCACCTATTCTGTCGTGCGATTTATCTTTTTTTGTCGTTACGATAGAAAAGGCGGATCACACGACAAAAATAAGGAATCACACGACAGAAAAAAGTAATCTAAACAATAGACCCGACAAATATATTTTTGCACGACAGATAAAACATCTCCATGACAAATAAAATATTGGACGACAGTTAAATTATTAATCACCCCACAATTCCAAAAATAAATATATATCACGACAGGTGTATCTGTTGAGGCGTTTATTTTACTTGAAAAAAATCACAAATTAAATAAAATTTAAAAAAAAATTGAAAATTGCATGAAATGATATCCCGTTATATTATTCAAAAGCGACCTTGCAACATGTAAAAAAGTAAAATCTTGCAAAAAATTCAAATATGTACTTATAAACATATTGACGAAAATATTTTTGAACATTTCTGAGCAGATCTGTGCCCAAAACCATACCTTTTATCAGCACACTTTCAAAGAATTATAACACCAAAACTGGATCGTAATTTTTGGAATTTTTAAAAATGGTGCCCTGTGATCTGTCAAATCAAAATCGGTTCAGTACCTATAATTTCTGCAGAAACTCAAAAAATTCTCATCACAACTTTTTTTGAGCACTTTTGAAGAATGTTGAACCCAAACTTGAGTCATGATTTTCTAGATTTCATCATTTTGTCTCAATCATGTAATAATAGGTACTTACATTTTTCTATCGTTGAAAATTTTATTCTGTCGCGTAGACATGCTTTTTTGTCAGGAGAAGTTGTCGTGATACCTACTTAATTGAAAGTAGTCTCGCTGACTCATTATTTTGTTATTGAGAATCGCTGTCGTTTCAAGAAGCTAACTTGTCGCTACCACACCATATTTTATTGTCGTTTTCTGGTGTCGTATAAACAACCTTTTCTACTTAAATTCTTTTCTTTTTTTTTCAAATTCAATTGTGATGCTTGCTGACTCTTGAGAGCAGAGTAGGTTCAACGTGTAGAGCAAGAGCAGAGTTTTTTTTGTGAGTAATTAATTTAAACTTGCTGATAAATTTCAGCTGATAAGGAAAGACCGTAAGTTTCTAATCATTGAAAGACCACGTAATCCAAATAGTTCTCAATACAGTAAATATTCTCAACTATGAAAGGCCTAGGTAAGGCCTGATTACTGTGTGATGGTTATAGTTACAAGCTACATGTACTTACTTAGATACTCACGGTTCTGTTAAAAGTATCTGGTGTAAAATGAATATTTTACTTGTTTTTTGTTCGTTTTCAATTTCATTGGTGTATTCGTCAAATGCCAATGGTTTGTTTTGTTTTTTTTTATTAATTTGAGTATTGTAAATAATGGAGTAGTTTACAGTTTTCTATCTTTGGCTTAGTTCGTCAATAAATCCAATGGGTAGTTTTGTTTTGTTTTTTTTTTTTTTAAATAAAATGTTGTAAAATTCAGGTAGTGATGTTATCGAAGTCATGTCAAAACAAGAAGTATTGGACTTGATGAACAATTCTACAATAAGCCCAGAAATGAAAGCCGAAATAGTATTCTGGGAAATTCAAAGTATTAAGTCGGAACGGGATTTCCTTCAACATCGATTATCTCGTCTCGAGGAATTGGACGCCGCTCTGATAGTCCGCGGCAAACTCGAATTCGTTACAAGAGCCTCATATTCCGAATTTATACCACGAGAAATGCGTATAGATGATTGGGTTGCTAATTTTAAAACCGACGAAGAAAGATGGTTTTGCGTTTTGGATTACGCTGAAAACGCGAAAGATGGGGAATTACCAAAAAATTTTCTACTGATTAAAAAATTTATCGATTTTTTAAAGAACGAACTTCAAATACACGACACCCACGTCATGGCGAGAACTGTAGTGGAATTCCTCAACGATCTGAGTGACATAATTCGCGAATATGAGCAAACGTGGCGTTTTCTTATTTGGAAATTGACTGAAAATGAGACAAAGAATAAGATTTATGACTACGTTCGTTACAAATGGCGTGCCGTAGAAATCATCCCTGAATAGACTTTCAGAAAGGGGGAAAAGGCGGTAGCCGGATTACAACTGCTTTTAGAGGTATCAAAATGGCGAAATCCATATGCTCCTGGCGCAGAACTCTTTCAACTTCTGTGCAAAGTAAATTCGAAAAAAAAAACTAGTACATATATTCTTATGGATTCGATTTTATTTATTTTTAATAATACTCCAAGTCGTCTAGGAAGATCTCCACTTTTTTTTTTTTTTGAAATCAGCTTCTCTTTTCTTCAACTGAAATTTTCAACGAAGAAATTTACCCCTTGGAGCAAAAGTATTCCTTCCCTACCCCAAGAAAAACGCACAATCTTCAAATAGAATACATTTTTTTATTGCTTAAATTTATTTATAATTTTTCCCATTTATAAAAATAATAACCCAATGCTAAACTAATTTCCACTACTTTGTTTAAAGAGTATACAATTTAATATTTTTTAAGCGCACTCGCAATGCGATTAAAAAATGAAAGCATTTGTTATGGAATTGATTCGGATGCCATTCTTATTCTGGCGGTTTCTCGAGATTGCGTATGGACCTCGGCCGTTCTTAAAGTGATACCGAAGATATCTTCGTGGTAGCGGTTTTCGTCCTGCAAAAAAAAAAAAAATACGAGTAAATATAAAAGAGAGAAAAAAATGAGAACGCGAAGCAAGGTGAGAGGTGGAGAAAAAAACCAGATAAATGTATCATTTAACCATTACAATGGTAAACCGTTTTAGGAAATAAAAGAGGATTTAACTAACCCTCATTCGCAACAGATAGCTTTCAGCTTGTGCGTAAGTCATGCCACTCTTTTCTTGAATAATGGTACGTAAAGTTTGATACACATCTTCGGCCATTTTACAATCTCCGCATACGTAGAAATGACCACGTTCGGTTACGATTTCTTTGTAAAGTTTTTCCGCTTCGGTTTTCATTAAATCTTGAACGTACGCCTGGAATGCGATAGAAAATAATATAGAAAAAGGACACATGTTTGATGGATTTTTCTCGAGACTTTCTTTATTTGTAGGTATGTATAGGTACTTATTTGTGTGTGAGATTGTGTTGTGTCGTTTATTAAGGTACGAGTAGGTATATCGAGAAATAATAATATAATATTTCGTTACTTTTGGAACGTTGGGTTCTCTGGATAGGGCAAGGTGGGTTTCGTTCAAAACACCTTCTTCGACCATTTTTTGTTTTTCTTCGGAGTACAGATCCAAGGTCTTTAGACGGCATCCGAAGAATAATATCACTTTGCCGAGATTATCTATCGCTGCAATTTGAAAAATTTAACAATAATACCTAAATTAAAATTCAAGTTCTTGGTGTATGACGTGACTCATTTCAATAATTAAATAATTAAGAAAAAATCATTCAATTTTTACGCAAAATATCTCAAAAAAAAACTCGAAAATTTGTACAGTGAGATTAATTTTTTCTCAAGTTTTTTTTTTTTTTGAAATACCTATTTTACGTGAAAATTAGATGTTCAATTTATTGTGACGTAAAGTAAACCTAAGATATATTTTGCATACCTTGGACTTTCTTTTGAGCTGCGCGGTGTTGCCAGAAGCTTCTGAAGGGGGCGATACCGGTACCAGGTCCGACTAAAACTAATGGTTTGGAAACTTCGGCGGGAAGATGGAAATTGGGTGCGCTATAAATTGTTATTTTATACACGACTGAATTAAATATCGACGTTGCATATTAATTAAAAATTAATGTAACGAATGATTAATCATGTTTTACCTTCTGACAAATATGTACACGTCTTCGTTATCAGCAGCGTCTTGTAAGTAATTAGAGCAAACTCCGTAATGTAATGGTCCTTTTCCATCTATTTATTCAAAAAAGAAAAAAAAGTCGAAGATTAGTTGAATAGGTACCTAATTCCTGTCTCTATTTTTACATCTTCTATGAAAAGCTTAATATTGGCAACGTTGCTTTGTGATTTCTCAAATACCTTGAATACTTAGATTATATTATTATAAGGAGGCCTCCTCCCCAATTCTAAAAATACATGTTCAAGTCTTACGTTAGAATCTGGTTTGTAAAAATTTTCCAAAAGATTTCATAATTTACTTTCATTTGCAATTAGTGGTCAAAAATTGCATTTCAAGACGTTTCACCACATTTTTCAAAAAATACCAACCTCACAAACCAAATCCAACCCCCCTTCAAGGGTGTAATAATATTGTAATTATAAACACCCTTCCCCCCAAAAAAAAATTGCAAAAATTTTCAGCAAAGTAAGCACCGTTGAATCATTTAAAATGAGAGACTTGTTTTAGTGGAAGGGGAATGGCAAAATAAAATTCAACGTTAGCTGCAAAATTCAGCTTACAAAGCTAAATCTCAACTTCCAAGTTCCAACTGTAAGACTTTTACTCGAAATATGCATCTTCCATTGGGTTCAATGTTCGAAGTGAAAGTTCAACTCTCAAATTGAAAATTCATTTTTTTAAATCAAAAGTTCATCTTTCAAATTAAAACTCACATTTTAAAATCAAAAGTTCAACTTTCACAATTGAAAGCTCAATTTTTAAATCAAAAGCTTAACTTTTAAATCAGCAGATCAAAAGTAAAATTTTCAAATCAAAAGTTGGAATGGAAATCAAAGTTCAATGCTCAGATTGAAAGTTCAATTTTCAAATTGAAATTATGTACTCCTACGTTCAATTCCAGATTGAAAGTTCATTCAATTTCCGCATCAAAAGCTCAGTTTCCAGTTTGAAAGCTCAATTTTCAATTTGGCAGCTCGTGTAGTTTCCTGGTTGAAAGTTCAATTTCCAGATTGAAAGTTCAATTCTCAAACTGATAGCTCGATTTTCAATGTCAAATTGAAGGTTCCTTCAATTTTTGAATTGAAAGTCCCTTTAGTTTTTGAATCAAAAGTTCCTTCAATTTTTAAATTGAAAGTTCCTTCAATTTTTGAATCTAAAAATCCCTTCAATTTTCAAATTATTATCAAATTGATAGATTAATTTTCAAATTGAACTTTAGATGTTCGTTCAGTTTCTGAATTGAAAGTTTCTTCGATTTTTGAATTGAAAGTTTGTTCAATTTCAAGGTTGAAAGTTCAATTTCCAGATTGCAAGTTCATTTTTTAAATTCAAAGTTCAGATTGAAAGTTCAATTTTCAAATTGAATGTTCAGTTCTCAAGTAAAAAGATCAATTTTCAAATTGAAAGTTTGTTAAATTTTCAAATTGAAAGTTCCTTTAATTTTTGAACTGATTAAGGTTCCTTCAATTTGCAAATTAATACTCTTAGTTCAATTTTCCAATTGAAAGTTCAATTTGAAAATTAAAAGTTCATTCAATTTTCAAATTGAAGGTTCCTTCAATTTTTGAATTGAAAGCGTCTTCAATTTTTGAATAAAGTCGTTCAATTTCAAAAGCTCAGTTTTCGGATTGAAAGTTCATTTTTTATATTAAAAATTCAAATTGAAAGTTCAACTTTCAAATTGCATGTTCAGTTCCTAAATTGAAAGCTCGATTTTCAAATTGAAAGTTCCATTTTCAAATTGAAAGTTTGTTCAATTTTTTAAATTAAAAGTTTGTTCGATTTTTTATATTAAAAGTTTGTTCAATTTTCAAATTGAAAGTTTCTTCAATTTTTGAACTGAAAGTTTCTTCAATTTTTGAATGTAAATTTCCTTCAATGTTCAAATTGAAAAGTCGTTCAATTTCTATATTGAAAGCTCTGTTTTCGGACTGAAAGTTTAACTTTCAAAGTGAAAGTTCTTTCAATTTCCAAATTGAAAGTTCCTCCAACTTCCGGATTGAAAGTTCTTTTTTTAAATATTCAAATTGAAAGTTCAATTTTCAAGTTGTATGTTCATGTTCTTAATTGAAAGCTCGATTTTCAAATTGAAAGTTTGTTCAATTTTTCGTATTAAAAGTTTGTTCAATTTTTTAAATTGAAAGTTCCTTTAATTTTTGAACAGATCAATCAAGTTCCTTTAATTTCTGAATGGAAAGTTCCTTCAATTTTCAAATTATAACTTTGTTCAATTTTCAAATAATTGAAAGTTCCTTCAATTATTAAACCGAAAGTTTATTCAATTTTTGAATGGAAAGTTCCTTCAGTTTCTGAATGGAAAGTTCCTTCAGTTTCTAAATTGAAAAGTCATTCAATTTCTATATTGAAAGCTCAGTTTTCGGATTGGAAGTTTAATTTTCGAAATGAGAGTTCCTTCAATTTCCGGATTGAAAGTCTAATCATCTACTCAATTTCCGGATTGAAAGTTCAATTTTCAAATTGAAAGTTTGTTAAGTTTCCAGAATGAAGGCTCAGTTTCCGAATTGCAATCTCAATTTGAAAATTAAATGTTCTATTCCTGAATTGAAAGTTTGTTCAGTTTTCAGACGAAAACTTCGATTTCCAAATTTAAAGTTCAATTAAGTAGGTACCTATTCAGTTCAAAAACCGAAGTGTAATTTTAAAGCTCAACTTCTTTGAAATCACAACTTTTAAATCAAAAATTCAACATCCAATAGAAAATTTTCAATTATGAATTCAAGCTAGAAAGTGCAACTTTCGTGAGGGGTGTTGATTTTTCAATAGAAAATTTTATTTTCAACGGAATTTCGATGCCTCAACCAGAAAATTCAACTTCTAATCCGAATTCCGAAAGCACATTCCCAACTAAAAAGTTCAAGATTCATTTAAAAATTTCAATTTCCAATGAAAATAGTAGGTTAAATTTCAACTGGAACACTTGCCAGGGGTATAAGCTCAACTCAACATACATTTTGGCAGGTCGAATTTAACCAGGAATATCAATTTTTTTACCGAAAAGTCCAGCTTATAACAGGAAAGTGCAACTTTCATTCGGACAGTTCAACTTCCCAGCTGAAAAAACTTCAAATAGAAAGGTCGACGTTCAATGTGAAAATCTTTCTTTAATTTTAATACTTTCTTCTCTCCTCTCCTCTCCCCCCCCTTCCCTCACTTCCCAAAATATTGAGTCTGAGTCACGTTATTTATAACTTATAACCAATGACATCAGTATTTGAACTAATAAATTAATTTTCCGAAATCTTTGATGCTTGGAAAGTATGGCCAAGGTACAAAACTAATTCGACTTATCTCCTTTCAAGCCTTCGTATCCGTATATTGAAATTTGTTCCAGCAAACTGAACAATTCAAACAATTTGTTTCATCCGAGGTGAAAAATTTCACGTCAACGAAATCGAGCATCATCACACATCCATAATAACACGTGTTTGTCGTAGTCATAAACGTTATTTCAAACTTTAGATGTCTACACTTTCAATCTGACCACAAAATAGGCTTTCATGGAGACCTAAAAAACATTCTTCCACCAGCAGAAACTAGCATAGGTACATATAGCCTATAAATTATACGCGTAATAAACTCTTACCTTGAGTATTATAGGCTACGACAGCAACAGTTAGATGGATACGTTTGGGGAAAATCATAGGCGAAGAAGAAATGCTGTAAAATCGCGGTTGCAATAAAGTTAATTGAGATACGAGCAAAGCAGCCGGTGGTTTAACCGATGGAAATTCTTGGAATACTTCTAACAAATGAGGGTATTTCGAATGTCTCCAGTCTTCGTATGCAACATTATCCTATTATCAGAGAAAATGTTCAAGTACATATATAATAGGTACACACGGTTGATAAACGACCTTTTTCCAACCAACGCGTCAACTTACCGACGAAAGGGCAGTCAATTTATCTTTATCTTCCTGATCGGTAGCCAGAGTGGCGAAGAAACGTAATAAATTCGGAGACGGTGGTGTTGTAATATCTAAATATCTAGTCAGCATCGAACGTAATGAGCAAGAGGGTAGTTTTTCGTGAGCCATCCAGATATATTCGACGCCTGAGGAAAAAATTTTCGATAAAATTATTACATATACGAGTTAGTACATACTACATAGATAGACCATTCGAGTACTTTATATAGTCTTTAGGTTTTAGGTGCATTATGTGAGCGGGTGTAGGGCGTGAGACGCGATTAAACCTTCGTTATAATCTATACTGTCGATGTAGTATTTTCATCCCCCTGTCACGCTTTTACTCCTTTACGTATTATTTCCAAGCATTGTAATCCCTTTTGTCATATTCGTCTCGTTGATTCTTCGCAGCTGCATGCGACATTTAGTGTATCGTACAACGTATGGCGCTTTATGAAATGTTATTATTGTTGCTGCTGGTTCGTTGCCCCACGTCTCGGGCCCCCTTTTCGCAGTATATTTCTATTCGTTATAATTATATTTTCATCGTACACGTAGTACCCTATATTTAGGTTCGTGTATTGCGAATGAATATACTACTCGAGATGGAGATAATGTGAATGAAGGAAGAACTTTGGACGAATTTTCAGCGAATAAGTGATCGAGCTATTACGGGTTGAGGCGATAGTAGAATGTGGAGGGGGAAGGTGAATGTGATTTGATTTGTAGAACATTCGAAGCTTTATGAAAAAGGCATTTGGTTCACGAGTGAGCGAGGATAGATCGTAAAAAAAATGTTCAGACGATTTTGACCAAATTCTGCAGTCGAGACTTTCATTTTGAGATGAAAATTACTCAGAAAAAATCTTTCAGCTCCGAAGGTGCCCTTCAAAGAGGGCAAATTTTTGAAAAAGTCACGTGTTTTTTTCACTCTAGCCCCATCCAACCTGTTGGGGGGGGGGGAGTGGAAATGGCCCAGTTCCAAAAGATAGTACTTGAGATTCTACATCTGTACCTGGGCCATTTCCATCAAGATCCAAGACCACTTTGAGGGTTTTACTGAGCGGTGGGAAAATTTGTGTTTTGAAAACTTTTTCTTCTAAAATAGGTATGTATTTCGCATTAATTATGCCAAAATATCGAATGATATCATCTCTGAACCCGGAGAAATAATTTGGAACACAGTGGTGCCAATTTTTTTAATCATTATTGCCAATTGGAAAAAAAATAAAAAATTTGATAGTTTTTGGACAATTTTCTCAATTTTTTGAAATCGGCTATAATGACCTGAAAATTGGCACCACTGCGTTCCAAAATATTTCCTCTGTTTCAGACACGATATTTTTCGATGTTTTTGCTTGATTGATGCGAAATTATTGAGAAATTTTTTTTTTTTTAACACGAATTTACCTAAAAATAAGCAATTTGCAAATTTTTAATCACTCAGTAGAGCCCTAAAAGTGATTTTGGATTATGATGGCAATAACCTGGGTCGATACAGAATTTCAAATACAAGGTATACACATTTTGGAACTGGAAAATTTTTTCCAAAAACAAGTTGAGGGGAGCTGAAACTAAAAATCCGATGATTTTTTCGAAAATGCCCCCTCTTTGAGGACCCATGTCTCTTTTTCAGGAACACTTCCGGAGTTAAAACGTTTTCTCAGAAGCTTTCAACTCAAAATGAAGGTCTCCACTGATCTTCGTCAAACTCCTTCTACAATTTTTTCTGGATTTTCTGGACCATTGATGAATGCAGAATAATTTGAAGTAACTACTTTTCAATTTTTAAAAATGTTCAGCGGTTTCGAATTTTGTGTTTGGATCCAAGAAGCGAATCTTCTGAACTGGTATCTCTGACTTGAAGGAAAGTAAGCCTAGATTGAAAAAGCGTGTCCCAATAGCAACCCCCCCCCTCCGGCCACCAGAATATTCTGGTTCAAAAGTTGTTCATTTTCAAAATTTTGGTAAATTTTTAAAAATTAAAAAAAGTCAAAAAATACGAGATTTAACATTTTTTTTTGAAATGCACATTTTTTTTGATTAAAGTGAATTGATATGAATAATTTCTTCAATTCAACTCCCACACACCAACAATTGCTAGTTTTTGGCCATTCTGGAGCCTCCAGTGAGTTTTCAATCTTCTCCAGAAATTTTAAATCGCTCTGGAGGGGCCAGAAATGAGGTGTTTTCGGGTCAGGCGAATAATGTAGACACGTCAGAAGATATCTTGCCCAAAAAACCACCCATTGTTTACTTTCTTTGAAAATTTGATTTTTTTTCCTCAACTTTTCTGGAATTCACAAAATTGATCAAAAATTCACATTTGAAGTAGCACTCTTAGAATTTCGCAGCAACCGCCTAAAATGGTCGAGATGATGCCTAATAAGTAATAAGCACTCGACCAAAGTTATAGATTCTAAAATTCATTTTCGACCCCTTCAGAGCGATTTAAAATTTTTGGAGTTTGAAAACATGCTGGAGGCTTGAAATAAGTCAAATTGGAATTGTTTTCGAATCGGGTGATCGTGTAAACATACCAGACGATATTTTGCCGGAAAACGTGCTCGTTGAAAACCTGTTTTGAAAGTTTGATTTTTTTCACTTTTTCTGGAATTCAAAATTTGGTCAAAAATTCAATTTTGAACTGGCAGTTTTGGAATTTTGTGGTAACCACTTTAAACGGTCGAGAGGATGCCCAATAAGTAACGACCAAAGTTATAGGTTCATAAGTTAATTTTTGGCTCTTCCAGAGCAATCTGAAACTGGAGAAAATTCAAAAAATCACTGGAGGCTCAAGAATGACCCAAAACAAGTAGTTGTTGATGTGATTGAATTGAAGGAATTACTCACATTGGTTTCCTTTGCTTAAAAAATTCATACTTAATAAAAAAAAGTTGAAAAATCGCTCTCAAAACAGTTTTTTATAAATTTTTAAAAATTTTGCAAAAATCAAAAAATGAAATTGAGAACTTGAAATTTTGGCTATGAGGAATTTCAATACATCAGCTCAGAAAATCCCCTCGTTAGATAGAAAATTAGAATTGCTTTGAATTGACTAATCTTAATGGCGTTTTTTGGGGCCATTTTTTTCTCAAAAAAATTCGTTGAAAATGATGCAAAGAGGCTCTAAAAACTCTTTAAAAAAATGACATCAGTGATCAGAAATGACGATTCACAGAATTTTGGTGATCTAGTCAATTTATTGTAACTTTTTGCAGTTGTTTGAATAAAATCGTATCTCCCCCCCCCCTCGAGAAAATACGTTTTTCTTTATTTATTTCAAAGTCGACCTCAAAATGCGAGAAAAAACACAGCTAAAAAAGCTACATAGAGTTTTAGCTCTCTAATCGTGTTTTACTTCGAATGTCACAAGTCTCGAAGCAAATTTGATAAACGTCAATGTTGCAAAGGAAATTCGGCTCTGACAGCCGCACTCACTCTTCACTTTATGGACTTGATCGGCGTTTAGATATCGTTTTCGTTACCAACTTTTCAAATATTGGTTGATAAGATTGGATAATTATTTCAAAATCCAAACAAAATAATCAATCACGTTGAAAAATTACCAACCATCTCGTAGGCTGAAAATATCGCTAGTTAGCTACCTGTTGAAGTTTGTTTTTCTTTCAGCAGCTGTAATTCGACTGTTTTATCGGGCTCGGGTTCTTCCAAATGGGCGATAATTCCATCTACTAATTCCGTACGATTGCATGGGAAGACACCCACGTGATCGCCGGGCGCATAAGTAGCTCCTTCGATGGCTAATTCCAATAACAATGTAGCTCTATCGGTTTTAACGTCTTTGTGAAGATCTTTCTTCGATTGTAAAACAGCTTTGCTGATTTTACGATTATGGCAACGCGCTAAGCCTGAAATAAAACAAAAACGTCCCACATAAATACGAGTAAGGTACTTGCGAACACATTCATTATTATAACGAAAAGAATTTCTCGATTCGTACCATTTAATGGAGTCTCTTCTTTAGCGTCTCGGAATCGTACAGTTGAAGCGGAAATTTTAACGTCATGAAGCATTTGATCGATTTGATTCAACGTATCGTCTTCGTTTTCCAGACAGAATGTTTCCAAGGCAACCTATTCGATAAATTAGCGATGAAAATAGGCTACCAATTGGCTCGACAGAGACGGAATTCTCATTTGATTAGCTATATATATACTATACCTTGAACACTTCAGCAGCCCATTTCTTAAAAGCTGTCTCTTGTCCGCACATTTCATCTCCGTTGGTAACTTTTACCAAACGTTCGCCGCCGAGTTCTCCGAGCAGGTTATCGACATAGGTACCGAAGGCGCAGAAATTCGGGTACGCGCTCGAGCCCAAGGCGAAAACAGCGAATCGAACGTTTCCAAGGGGTCCGAAAAGATCATCGTCGAAGGAGTTCTTCGATAGGCATTGTTTCTCAGTGATCGCCTGTTCTGGTAAACTGTTCGCTTTGATGAATGATGCCGAGCTAACAATAATTCATACAGATTAGCAAAGATCAACAAGCTTACTCGAGTAGTTGAGTATTATAAAATGGTTACCAGAATTCGGCGTTTTCCTTGGCTGGTCCATTTTTCGTTTCTTGGTGGTCCATTTTCAACGAATATAAACTTTGAGCGAACGACTGTAATTGAGAAAATGAATCGAGGGAGTGAGAGATTGAGCGTTCAATGTTTGTAATCGATTGGGTTTTTTTGATGATCTACTTACGTGGCCATTTTCTGGAGGATCTCCGTTTCCAAAGGTTGAAGTTACGACGAGTAAGACGGCCTCATGCTCGATACTGCTCATATCGTATTCATCCATTCGTACGACCTAAAATTTTGAATTTTTTTTAGAAATAGGTAAATAATATTTTTAATGGAATTAATGAGAGAAGGATGAGGAAGACAAGATGACCCTTCTGCATTTAAAACTGTTGGCTGATTTTCTTAGGCAATTTTTAAAAACACATTTTTGTCGAAATATTCAAATTTCTCGCGAAATTTCAACTCATTTTGATGAGTTGCATGACCCTTTTTCAAAAATCCCGAAAATCATAACTCAATTCAGAGGCTCAAAATTCTTCAAAAATGCTCAAAATACATCTTCGCCAAAATTATTTTATTTCTCACGAAATTCTAACACATTTTGATAGGTCACATGGCATGTTTTCAAAAATATCGAAAATGAAGATTCGATTTTGAGCCTCAAAATTATTCAAACATTCCCGATCTACAAAAATCAACTAAAATTCAGCATCTAAAAAGTCAGCAAAATTTCTGGAGCACTTTTCGCCGGTTAGACTATGAACTATTCGTAAAATGAATCTACTTATTCAAGTTGATGAACTTCTGAAAATCATCTCGAAACATAACTAGGTAGGTATTAAATTAAAGACCTGCGAATGGAAAGCGTGGCTGAATATTTCTCCTAATTTCTGAGCATACGCTTCGGATTTTCCGGTTTCGGTCGCGTACAGTATAGTGGCTTTAATTCGTTTAGATAAAGCTTGTCCGAAAAGTTTCGACGTGAATTTAACGGCCCTGAAATAAATAAAAATTGATGCTTTATTAATACGTACAAACCCTAAACTAGAAGATAAAAGGTGACATTTTCGTAAGCTACGTGTGTGTTGGACTTTTACACGATGAAGTGAAAAATACATTATTTTAATTCGCGTTGGGTAAATTTCGAATCCGCAGCTCGCGGTGACTCGAATCAATATAAGTACACACGACAGTGGATGAGTGCTCGAGAAAAAAAAATTGATTCGCACTCGACAACACTCTATTGTACTTGGAACGTTGAAAGCAATATTGAAATAAAACTCGACCTCTTGAAAATTACATACAAGGGCACACAGGTAGCCTACGTACATATAAATATAAAAACTCGATGTACTCGGTATTTGACAGAACATCGAATAGGTTAAAATACCTTGCAATTTGTTTGAAATGGAATTTTCTCTGTATTTTGTTTGTTTTCCCACTACCTTTGTTCTTCTTCCATTCGTGCAGTTTCCAAGCAGCTTCCTAAATTAACAACGAGTTAAAATCAATTGTTGATCGTTGACATGTCGATACGAGCGACGCGACGATTAATTGTATCGATTTATTTTCGTACTTGATAATCGTAGAATGGGTGTAGAATGTAGTTACACATTTCTTGATGGAAAACTGGTGTAATTGAGGCAGACGTTGGAGGTACAATCCATACCCAATCGGCAGGACATCCGTTTCTAGCTCTTTGTTCATTTTCGTAATGTTTCATGAATGATTCGGCTGCGGTATGGTGATCCATAATTGTTATATTTTGCATCTTTAGGCAGACAAGAAATGTTTAAATGTGAACACAAATTTATGTAGGCATAGGCTGGCGTATGAAAAAGGTTCGATGAAAATTGTACCCACTTGGAAACTATGTAATACGGCGAGGTTCACTTCTACCATAGCTTTATCTTTCCATAAGGACATATTTGATCTTGTATCGAGACCCATTTTACGAGCTACTTTCTGTAAAATAATATTAAACAAATTTCAGGTTTTATTTTTCCATACACGATATATTTAGATATAAGACGATACGAAAAGGGGAGATTGTTTTTAAGTAACGCGATTGTCGCCGAGAAAATATACGACATACGAGACGTTGGAAAAGTTTTTTTTTTTTTTTTTTTAAGAATGTTGTAAAAAGAAGAGAGAAGCTAATAATCCGTTTATCGGAAGAATGAACACGGTATAGTGTCCGAATTAAGGTCACTAGTAATTCTATACCGTACGTGTGAATTTTTTAGCTTGTTCGTAAATTTGCCATGAAACGGTCTATTAAGTGTTTTGAAAGGTTTAAAGCTTTACCAAGCTATTCTTGGTTTTCAATTAAAATTTTTATACAAGGAAATCAAGATACGAGCTTAGATATTGTGTAATGAACATGAGTCGGAAATTTTATTTACTTTTATGAAAAGGGTAGATATTTTTTTTATTATTTTCGTTCGACGTGTACTTTATGAGCGTTGGGATGTTTGCGTGGGAAAAGATCCAGTAGTTCTCAAAACATACGTAATACACGTACCTAAAGCCCTTTTCAGTATAAAAGAAAACGATTAACGTTTTGATAATGATTTTTTACGTGTGTAGGTTATTCTAGGTTGTAGGCGCGTTCATTAGTGGTAAGTTTATATGTAGGTAATACGCTCGTATGTGGAATTAATTTTACGTAGGTAATCGAGTCTGTTCTTTTGATCTCATCTTTAATACCTCGGTTATATTGTAACGATGAGGATCGCATAAATCTCTGCAGGCTATTTCAGTTGACATATACCATCCGTTGAAAGGACAGGCTGTAAATTGTAGTCCACCGCAATCGAACATCATGTTGGATACAGCAGGTACGCAGTACCATCGGAAACCTAGCTGTTCAAACCATTCGAATCTGCGAACCGAAAATCAATCGTAGATCAACGACGATGGGCTGATGGCAATTCTGGTATTCTTGACGGTAGCTAGGTACTTACGTTGGATGACTTAGGTTTACTTCGAGGATCAATTCTGGTGGAATATCGAAGTAATCGGGATCATGTCCGTTGGCTGATAGTACTAAAGGTAAGATTTCGAAATCCGCTCGCTTGCTTTTCCAGCCCAATTTCAAACAAACCTATAATAATCAGATATTTAGTTTGTTATGTTGATGAATCTATAGTGTAGATCATGGTATGGATTCGGTTTCGATGTCGAAGACGTACTTCTGTGAATTCCACATTATTAGGATCACCAATAATCGAACCATCTGGATTTTTGTAACCAGCATAAGATAATAATTGTGGGTTCCATACTCGGAAGTCGTGTTTTCCATCTGTACGTTGAGCAAATACTGTAATAGCGGATCTGTAATGAAAGTTCAAAGGTTGGATGTTATACCGGATGATAATATGGATAAGGAAGGATGTCGAGTTAACGTTGGAACCAGTTTGATCGCAGGTTTCATCGACGAAGGATGGATTAATTAGGGCAATGCAGGAATAAGTATAAACTAACTAGATATTTTCAATTATAGCTGTAGAATCTAGAATGTTTCAATTTTATATTCAAATTTATGTTTTGAATGTTGACAGGCTAGTTGGTCAACCGAACGGGTTGTTGTTGATGAAGATGATGATATTTTGATTAATGCCAATTGCTAGTTACGTTAGAGAATGGAAAAAAAGAACTAGAAATATTGATCTATCACTACGTTCAATTCTGCGTCAACCCCCGTCAAGTAAAGTAATTTGAGTAATTAATTTTATATTAATTAATAATTACCAGCTTATTCAAGCTAAATTTTTAATTAATTAGCAAAATTTCCGGCGCACCTGCTGTTATCAAAATGATCTATGATTGGCTGATCTGCTGATCAATCAAAATCAAATCAAAATTAATCGATTTTGTTTACTTTTTTTTTCAATCAAAAATTTTCATTTTTGGCAAAATTTTGCAATCGTTCAAAGTTTTTTTTATTTATTACAATATATTTGAACAGTTTACAATTTAAACCATCCCAATTATCCAAAAAATGTTCCCCAAAAATCAAAATTGAAAAAATGAGAAATCTAAACTTTTCACTAACACTGTGTAGAAGAACCTTTCCACTCTTACGTCACGTGTCTGTGAATTCCTTCGTTATGAGTCATTCCAGTTATCTTGAAAAACCGGTTATGTTTTTCCGTGTGTTCGGTCATCGGTGGTGAATTTTACGCGAAATTGATGAATATTTATCGAATTCGAAATATTAATTAAAATGATTAATCGCAAACATTTCTAACTAATTCAACGTTGCAGTGTATTCATGGCTCGATTTAAATTACGTTAATCGAACGTTCATCACTCACTCCAACCCTGCTGCGATCAACCAGCCGCCGGAAAACTGACTTCCAAGCTACAAGTAAGCGATTAGAACTAATTTATTAAATTATTAACAATACATACCGTATATTTCCTTTGTTAGTACTGTATTTAATATGATTACAAATAGCTTCGAACATATTACTAGTTGTGGTAACGCTTCGACAATCGAACACCTGCGAAAAGAACAACATTCGAATCTCCGGTCAGTTCTCATCCGAGTAATAATTCACTTCTGATGTATTATTAATGGCGAAAAAATCAGCGAATCTTTCGTATACTAAAATATTAAAGTTAAAAATACCCTGTACATAAAGGAAACAGGAAGATAATTAATGGAAATATTCATATTCCGGATGAGTCTTCGTTGTACCTACGGTCATCAGATATCTATACCTTATACCTACCGGTCTGCACGTCTCATCATTTATCACAATATTAATAAATATTATAGGTAGTCGGAAATGTAGCGATATTTTATTTACGCAGATTATACGGTGTTTAGATTTAAAACATTACTTCTACATCGATTAAGCAGCTAGCCCTTTTTAATAATAAATAAGATGTTGGATACAGTCCCCTGTCAAGTGTTTCATTCTACCCCATAAAAGAGTATACAACACCGGTGATGGCAGATAGTAATTTGTTACTCGCTTTAGTCAACCACCGCAAATCAATTCGTTGAATGCTTTTCAACTTTTCTTTCACCCACCTGTAATTTCGCCCATTGAATTCGTCCAATACAACGTGATGCATTTCTCCATGCCAATTTCGCTCCGAAAACTAATTCTGTTTCGGTCAGTTGATATGAACCAGTGTTCTCTATGTCTTTTTGTACTTGTTCCCATCGTGTCAAATAAGCTGGGCTATTGAGTCTGTGAACAGAAAAGAAACAAAATGTGTTTAGAATCGTTTTGAAATGAAATGAACTTTTTTTTTTTTTTGAAAATGTGTTTGAAATAACCAAACGTTGACTAAGGTATAAGTTGTTTGATTTTATTATAGAGAAAAGAATATTATCGAGTAGGATAATAATAACAATAAAACGCAAGTGTTGCTTTAGGTTTACAGAAACACGTTGGCTGATTGGCTGCGAGAAAAGTTTTAATCTTGTTGATCGCATTTTGAGGTTACACGAGCTAGATAATTTAGTATCTTTTTAATGGAATATACAGCAATATATGCCAATAGGTTAATACACTATAAAAGATCTTAACGTAGTATCGTTCATTTGTTGCATTCATGTAGGCTTTTTAACTTATAATTAGTGTACTTATTGTCGAATATTGGTATAGGTATAGCGAAGTGGGTATGAGTCGACGCGTTCAACCGAACAAGCAAAAGGTATCTGGGTGAAAGTTTTCAGTCTTTGAGAACGAAGGGGGCTAACGGTGGTTGGGCTTTCACGGGCAAATAAAGATTTTTGGCATCTAACATCTATTTTACCGTGTAATTTATTACTCGAACTGTCTACGTCTTAATTACCTTTCTTGATTATGTGTCTTTTTGAATTTAACTTACACCAGAATTCACACGATATTTTGAAAGAGCCTGGTGTAATTTGTTTATGACGAGGTGCAGCTTTTTAATTACTCGCGTACTAAATTTTTCACGCCATCATTAACATGATGCTGAGCAAGAGCAGGAGATGTATGGAAATTCGTTCTACTCGTCGCACCTTCCTGTTTGGTTTGGTTGGCTAGGTACGTAAATTCAAGACAAATGGTTGCATACGTGAAACTTACCTACATGTAAACTCTTTTTCTTACCTACTTTTATGAAAATATACACCGTGGCGAAGGGTGAAAACTGAAAGGTGGTATTTTAACACCACAGTTGCCACGTTTTTCGTTACAACTTTGATCTTACATAGGCGTGAAAAGGTTTTACCACGATGGCTCTTTTAGAGACTTTTCACCTAATGTTATTACACCAGTTTTCCTTTTTTTTTTCGCTCTCATTTTTTTTATATATAAAATGAGCGGGAAAAATACAAAAGGAACGTGTATATGGAGGGTTTTTTCAACCGCGGATATTTTCAAAAAAGAATTTAAATTAGTAGTTCATTAAGAACAGAACGTTTTCCTGCTAAGTTTTTTCTATACTCTCGTGTCGCACGAGTTCGAGTTTGTGTTGTGAGACGTGTTAAAAGCGCCTCGAATGGTAAATTAATGTACCAAAATATCTCCTTTTACACCCCTTACGTAGTTCGATAAGTTGTATTTTACCTTATGGATGTGCATAGTAGATCAATTATGACAACATAGACACAACAGAGTATAAGGAAACTGTAAAATGAATATTGTTTGGTGAATGTAGATAGAGATACCACGAGCACGAGCGTAGACAACACTAACTAGTCAAACTAAATAGGTATACACGGTTTTATTATTTTAACTAATTGTAATATGTGTACTCGAAATCGATCTCTAAGGAGATGGGTTGTTTATCGGTGTACCTCTACACACACCTAGGACTTACCTTCCTACCTACCTAGTACCTACCTACATTTAAAGCTGATAATTATAACCATGTACCTGACCTAAAATGTCGGTCTCCACGCGCCTATTTCGCGAATAATTTGAAATTTTTTAATTAAAAACAGCGCGTGCGGTGATTTTCGTTTCGCGAGAGAGTGTATATAGCTTTGGGATAATTGGCTCGTTGATTTTTTCTCTCGCGATGAGATTTTTCTCTTTTGCAAGGGAGTACAGGGAGGATTATGAAGAGCTCGTGGTGACTGGAGGCATAGATCGCGAGTGAATACAGGGAAGAGGCAATGTGGGGATGAAATTTGCGTTTGGTTTGATTTTGTTTTTCGAATAGGTAGATTTTTTTGAAGACTTTGACGAAGCAGAGTAAAAATGAAATGATTGGATAGTTACAATTGCACTTGTCTTCTTTGTGTTATTACAGTGAGAGCTTTTACGAGTCTTCGGAATGTGATCAGTGTATTTTTCTGATGAGTTTGTGATAATTGATAAATTATTAATGTGGATGTCTATCTCCTGCAAGTGGATACCTTCTTGGAAAAGTCACACTGAAGAGATGCTCAACCCAAAAAATGTTGATTTTTGCATTTTTTCCCTTTCTTTTCAAAGTTGTTATATACATAATCCCATTTTTGCCAAAGTTGTCAAGTTATAAAGGTCCTGTTATTGTCAAAATATTCAGAAAGCTTCATTTTTGACCAAATGGTTAGAAAGCAGTCTCATTTTTCTTTCCAAAATTGCTAAGAAATTCCTTTTTTTTATCTGATCATCCAAAAAAAAGTATTGATTTTTTGCTTAGCTATCTTGAAAGTCCTTTTTTGGACAATTATGCAAAAAATTTCCGTTTTTCGAGTAAATTGAAAAAAAATATATTGTGCCAAAATTTCCAATAAAAAATTTTATGTTTTTCATCAGAATTGCTGATAAGAGTCGCTGTTCTCGTCAAAATTGTGAAAGAGTGTCATACTTAATCCTAATTTGTGTCAAAAAAGTACTGTTTTTTGCCCTGAAACTCTGTTTTTTACTTACCCGAAATTGCCAAAAAAAAAGAGGTCCGGATCTTTTTCAAGTCTCATTTTTGTCTAAAATTCCATAAAAACTCTTTGTTTTCTGTCTGTCAGAAAAAAACCTGTTTTCCCCCAAAATTGCGAAGAAAGGTCTGATTTTTTTGTCAGAACTGTCAAAGAAATGTTAATTTTTGTCAAAATGGTCAAAAAGTCCTAATTTTTGTTAAAATTGTCAAAAAGTCTTGATTTTTGTTGAAAAGTAAAGTTCTAATAATACTGTCAAAAAGCACCACTTTTTTCAAATTTTCTAAATAAAAGTAAGTCTTGTTTTTTTTTGGAAAATTTCACCCAAAAAGTTCTGATTTTTTTTGTCAAAATTGCTAGAAAGTCCTTTGCCAAGTTTACGTCATTTTGACTAAGATTTGAATAGTTTTTTGGCAATTGTTTCAAGCCATTTTCATTCGTGTAATTTGTTGCCAAATTTTTTCAACTTTGATGATAGTATTTGGTCAATTTTAAAGGTAGTAGTAGTATTTTATTAATCTACGCAATTTTCACTCAATTTTGCTCCAATTTTGACGCATTTTCATCAATTTTTATAATCATTTTCAATTATTGTCTTTATGTCATTTTAACAAAGCTTTAACGATGTCTTATGCAATTTTCGCTCAATTTTTTTCAATTTGCTGAAGTTTCATCATTTTTGGACAATTTTCAGAAATTAAAACACCATCTATGAATATTTTACGCAATTTTTGTGAAATTTGAAAAATTGTTATCAGTTCCTTCTTGATAACTTTTATAGATTTTAACGATTGTTTTATGTGTTTTCATGTCATTTTTGACATATCTTTCAGAAAGTTTTATTTTGAGCAAAAATGTTATTCAATTTTTGCAAATTTTCAAAAAATTTTTCCAGTTTTTTTACCTAGGTACGTGACTTTTGTCATTTTGAACACATTTTAACAATTTTTATGCAGTTTTTGTCAAGTTTGTCTGGTCATGAATTTTAGCTGGGTGGGTGACCTTGAAGGGGGTTCAGAGGTTCCCAAAATGAGACGATTCCCCTTGTTTTTTTTAGTAAAAATTGTAAAATATGGAAAAAAATGGGCAAATTTGGACCCAATTCAGGTTGATGGTGTAGGCATTTGAGCGTGCTTTATAATAGGTATATTGCGATAAAGCATTTTTGGGCCAAAATTGATCAATGGGAGGGGGGGGAGATCGTCGAAAAAAATCCCTTTTTCACATTTTTGAAGGCCTTTCACCTGCATAAAAAATTTTGAAAGAATATGTCTTGTACATACATCCAGGTGAGATACCTACATAATATACTTGTATAATTTTTTCATAACTGCACCTCTTTAAAATGCGTGTTTTTCCCAGAAGATATAGTTGAAAAAATTTCAAACTGTATTACAGGGGTTTCAGACCATAAGAAACAACTTCCACTGATTGATTTCAAAATCCAAATAGGTACAAAGCCAAATCGCCTATACATATTTATACATAAAAACGACGAAAATTAGTCCTGAACTAACCGAATTTTATTATTTTCGATTTTTCTAGAGCCTACAGAGCGATTTTCGATTTTTCCAGAATTTTAGAAATTCCTCCAGAAAAGATGCAAATTACTTTGGGCTGCTAAAAGTTGACTTGTGCCTCATTCTCGACCTTTTTAAAGAACTTATTTACATCTTAACCAATTTCTAGAAGGACACCGTGAGAGTGCTTTTAGAGCCACCTGAAAATTGGATCAAATGAAGACAAACTTGTTAAGTTGGTCGAAAACAAGCCACAACTCGATTTTCAGCTGCCTAAATTAATTTTTTCGCTTTCTGGAAAAATCGAAAATCTCGCTGGAGGGTCCAAAAATTTCCTACGAACAGAAAGTTTTTGATTTTTCGACATTCTCCAGTCATTATGGAAATTATGCTGTTCGAAAAAATGCTGGAAGTGTCCGCCTGAAAACCTGGTCAATTTAAATAAATCAAGTTCTGGAGAAATCGAAAATCACACTGGAGGCTCTAGAATGATCAACAATGGTAAAAATCCGTTTGGACATTTCATATATTAGTTTCAGGACTAATTTTCATCATTTTTACCTAATAAATGAACAGAAAATTCAATTTTCATGGGAGATTCCAGATCAGCTCGAAAATGATCGCGGTTGATTCGGAAGAGGAGGGAAATTCTATGATGTGGGTGACAATGACATGCTCTTTTATTGAGCTGACCTTTAGAATGGCGTAATTCTCTGATTTTTCTCAACTTCCCACGTTTTCCAGAGACTGGATACCCCACATTCTATAGCGCTTTTCAGCATAATACTCAGTATAGCATTTTATATAGACGAACCTCTCGCGCTATTGCAGCCGACAAAAGTCGATGTAACATTTTTTTATCATGTTTTTTCCGTCGTGTCGACGAGCTATTTAAAAGCAACAATTAACAGCATGAGGTCGTAAAAAAACGTAAAACAAAACGTTAAAGCTGCAGCCCGACATCGAAAAGCTGTCTCTGCCTCATTCTCTCTCCAGTTATCATCATTTGTATTACAAATGAGCTATGACAAAGACACTCGCCCGACAAAGGGTACTTTGTATTTCAGACGCAAGGCGCAGCGCATTTTTACTCTACCAACGACGACGATGACGACCACGTAAAAATGTTAATTTTCATCGTAATGAAAACATTATCGCCAAAAATATTATACATCAAGTCTCGCCCACCACGTTTACCATTTGTCTAGCAGAGAAAAAGAAATGGCAAAAAGCTCTCATACCGAAGCGATAGAAAAACCTCCAGCTTGGTCATTTCAGCACATTCTTACGTTATGTATAAACTCGATCTCTCCACTTCCTTCTTAGTCTCTTTTAATTCATTCATACGGCGTTCCAAAAATTATCCATTTTAAATATAACCTCATCAGCTTGCGTACCTATTCAGTGATGTAGAATTAATTCAAATAGCCATTTCCTGAATGAAAGAAAAAAAAATTAAATCGATTCAACACGACGTAGTTAGTATACTGGTAGAATGTAGATATTTCTATAACGAATTTTTCCCCCATTTTCTCGTAGGTAGGTTGACTCGTTGCGAAAACTTTCATATCAAACAGACTCTCACTTAATCGTCTCTAAATGTATACGCATCAGCAAAGGTACAAATATTTGCACTATATTTACAAAATACCATACACCTGGAAAAACACCTTAACTCCTACACGCATCCTCTAGTCATCGTTGTAAAGTCGTAATAAAACTCCGGTATAATTATTTCGCATATGCTGCGGTAGATATAATTTGGTCTCAAAGAGTAGTTTTAAAATACTCGCCGTCTCCTCGCCTGCCTTGGCTAGAGGTACTCACACGGCGGCGAATATACCGCCATGCCAAGCTGGAAACAGTCGAAGGGGAAAGTTTAATAGAAACTTTGGTTAACTTTACGTATTCAACTTTTTGTTAACTTTCTACCTTACAATTTAGTATATACCTATGTACGAGGTGCGGCGAAGTGTAATTGAACATTGAAGAATAATTACTGCCCTTATTAGGTACACATATACAGACGTATATAGCCAAGTTTTTGATAAAGGTGCGATAGACCATGGTGTATACATGGTTGGGAATTAGCGTGTTAAAGTGGGAAACACCAGAGTGAGAACGTAGTGCGGGGATTTTTAGGTGATGGAAATACCGAGTAATTCGACTCGATACTTTCGTATTTATACGCGAGTATTCGTCTTGTTTTTCGTTTCGAACGAGACGAAATCAAATCGGAAGAGCAGCACAAATAAATTACCAGTCTGAATTTTAGAAGCTGAAGTGCATTTTTCGTTTTTTGATGAATTTTTCAAAATCAAATTTGGACTAAAAATACGAGAAAAAAACAAAATTTTACCAAATTGACCTAGAAAACTGAAATTTAATTGATTGGAAATGATTCTGAACTGTTTTGAGCTGTTCTGAAGCCTCTAGCAGATTTTTGAAAGTTGAAATTTCCACAAAATTTTACCAAATGAAGTTGAAAAGTTTAAATTTAGTTCTCGTCTCGTCTTCTGTTGTACTTACATACTTATTTCAAATTTTCGTCTCGAGGTTGGCTTTTTTTGTTGAAAAAATTTTTTTTAATGTGTATGTAGTTTCCGCAATTTTAAAGATTTGGTTTCAAGATGTGGATAACATTAGGCTGGTTCTTATTTGAAAGTTCTGGTTTTTTGCACTCCCACCCCACAAAGTTGTTAGATTTTGTGAGTAAATAATAATTCCATATTTTTTGGTCTTCCCGCGTTCTAAAAAATTCAGCTGGGAGCGATCTAGATTTAAAAAATGAAAATTAGTTTATCCAAATATTTTCATTTCTGAGTAAGAATTTCTCTTGGTAATAATAATCCAATTTTCAAAGAAAAAAGAAACAACATTTCTCTGAATCTCCGAACTGTTTCGTTTTCTTTTTTTGGAGCACTCTGAAAAAATTTAATTTATACTCTGAGCATTTTTGCTCAATAAATACGAGTTCGATCATTTCTGTTTCAGAGTTCTTTTAGAAAATCCCTTTTTTTGAGAAATAACCTTTGGTCCTTAAACAAGGTTGATTCCCCTTAAACAAGGTTGATTCCCTTGTATAGAGCCCTCAAAATTGGAAAAAATAAAAATAAAATAAAAAATTAAAATCTGTAAATTGATCTTATTCAACTTTTAAGTAAGAGGTTCTGAAAATGAACCTGTTTCCAAGAAAAAAATCTCCCTCCCCCCCAAATCTTTACCCTTATTTGGAGTCTCTTCGTGAAAAATGTGCACAGTTTCAAATTAATTTTTTTCATCTCGATTTCGTGTTACAGGGCTCAAATTTTTAGTTTTTTTTTTTTTTGGTCATAATAACCAATAACTTTGTGGGTTGGGAGCAAAAAAGTACAAAAAAATGAGAGCCACTGAAGGGTGGCATGTTTTTTCAGCGAGTAAAATTTCAACTCAGCCGAAGGTGACAAATTGTTAAAGTTTCCCTGTTAGAAATTCAAGTCAAAAATCGTAGATATAAAAACCAAAGATTTCAATTTTTTACGACGTATTTTCAATTTTAATATCGAAAATTTTTTCCACTTGAGATTTTTTGGGACACAACTCGACCAGATTTTACGTGACTTTCCACCAGGGGTGTATCACTCCTCCCTCTTCCCCGACAGAAAAATGTTGGCAAAAAGTTGTGAACTTTCGGTATAAGTTGGGTGAATTGATGAACGTTGGGAAACTTGGAAATATGTAGTTGGGAAGGGAAAAATCAAAGAATTACCAAAAACTATAGGTTTTTACTTCTTAAATTATTATAAATTTTCAAAAGCTTTCGACCTCGTTTCGCCTCGGGCCAGATCATTTTTTCAAAAAATTCTCTGACCAAAAGTTAGGAAAGTAGACGTACTTCAAAGCAAAAAGGATGGATGTCCAAAAACCAAATTTTTCAGGAGGCCGAAAAAACAATTTTAACGATCATTTTTGTTTCATTTTCAAACTTGTAGAGAGATTAAATTTTAATAGAAAATTGTATAAATTTCAATTCTTTGATGTATTGGTAATTTGATTTTAGCTTATATAAATCATTAATCACCGGCCAATTATTTTTTAAATGAACTAATAAAAAAAATTGAATGGAATCCATTCTTTTCAAGTAAATATACTCCAAAAAAAGGATGGAAGTCCACGTATAATTAAAGGGTGAAAGTCCTTTTCGAGAAAAAGAACATCTGGACTTCCATCCTTTTTCTTTCTTGTTTTCCAGGACGTCCATCTTTTTCGTTTTGACAACTTCTGCAATTCTCCACTTGGAGCACTAATATATACCTACATCGTTAGAGAGAGGTTTTCAAGAGCTTTCCAATGATGTGAAAACCTCAAAATCGTGAAAAATGGATTTCCATCCTTTTTGCTTTGGAGTACATTGACTTATCATATCAAAAATAATGTTGTTTTACTTGAAATTTCCCAAAATGTGGTTTGTTCATTCCAATCAAAACTGCCAGAAAATCCCAACTTTGTCTGTACCCTCCCCCCTCTCCCCCACAAAAAAAAAACTATTTTTCGTCAGAAATTCGTAAAAATTTCTAATTTTTTCCAACATAGGTTCTTTTTGAAAACATGAAATTTTGTCATGAAAAAAATAGATAATTTGTGAATTTTTGAGAGCTTTAGCCCTCGCTTCGATCGGTTTTCTTATTTTTGAAAATGTTGTAATTTCCTGAGAACTAAAAATGTTAAAGCCATGAAAATCAACTTTTTGTATCAAGAAAAGCTTTTACCCTCGTTTCGCTCGAGCCTATTTTTAAAAATATTGTAATTTCCTGAAACTACAAAACTAGAAAATGTCGAATTCATAAAAATCAACTTTTTACATCCATAATGATGCTACCTACTTCGCACTTCGAATAATCAATTTTTTACAGTGTTTGCCCAAAGAATCAAACAATTTTTGACAGCTGAATTTTTAGTTCCGGAAGTTCGAAACCACACTTTATCCAAAAATTGCAATTTCGTTCAAATTGAAGACGAACACTTCAAGACGTGGATCCTTTGTTAGATTTCCAAGTTCTAACTTCTGAAAATTTCCAAAAAATGTTTATGCAAATAACCAAAAATTAATTCTGGCATTTCTTTTCTCTCTCTTTTAATCCGGTAATCTTGATCAAAACCAGTAGAAAGGTTCCAAGTAAACGAGGCGACATTGATATTACGTAATTGTGTTAACGTAAAATTATTCGAATAAATAGATATATCTTATATGTATGTATTTAAATGAAAACACCCCGATACACGCGATGTACTGCAATTCAAAATCGAAAAAAAATTTCCACAAAACATAAATACGTAATATAAAGGCTATCCTAACGTACATGCACATACGTACATTACAGTACGTATCGTGTATAGGAAATCCTTTTCAATTAAAATTTGATTTGCAAGCCCGCTACTTGCTGCTCGGCTGTTCGCTATTATTAAATTACTATAAAACGGGAAACGAGAAACGACCTCGTTAGGTTAAAATTTAAAATAGCCCGGCTTATTCTAAACGACGATATACAACAGACCACCACACGACGTATGTTAAGCTTTTAATTAGTTTGTAAAACGGCGCGCCGGCACCGCAACCGTGTAAAGGATTTGCACACGCGGAGGCATGTTAAAAATTTTCCCATTTCTTCTCACCTCTACTTCCTCGCCTCTTCCCTAGTCTGACCACTCGGTGGCTTTCACTTGATAGCATATACGTAAGACTATTCGATGTGGTGAACCAAAAACCAATCTTAGGGATGGGGAGAAGCCAAGGTGTTGGGTAAGTTACTCGTCGTCGTGATACCGATGAACGAAGCATAGAAGAGAAGAGCGGTATGGCGCGGCGGTGTCCTGCTATTGTGAACAGAAAGAAATAGCACGAAACAGGCACAAAGTTAGGCAATATTATTAACACGGTATTTGCGGCGGTTTCGTTATGCAAATGTATTGACATGTACGCGTACGAATGTGACACGTTGTATAGATACGGCGACGTAGCGAGACCGTGCGAGGGTTTTGTTTTTAAACATGTCCTTCTACCCTCCGCTATTCGACTATAGAGATAGATCGAAAAGTGACGGTTTTTTGGTATGGAAGTTACGACGACGACGACGACGACGACGACGGTTTGAAGTATGATAGCGTATTTTTGAAGGAAAACGCATCGCAGAGAAAGAGTCTCGCGTGACACTGATAAAAATGGGTCGCTGGTGTGGTCTCGGTTTACCATTTTTATGAAGCAGATAGCGAAAGATTAATATTTTTTTTTGTTTGGCGGGTTTCGCGGCTGCCACTGGTAAGAAATGTGTTGCTGGAGGATGGTCACGTCGTCGTGATATCTGCATTTATGAGTGTATGTATGTTACGTTATGTACATTCTAACTCGTATACGAATGTACGAGTACGTGTTAGGATGAGAGGCAAAATAATAGCTTCGAGAGTGATGAATGTATTGATGAGGGAGGCAACGAAGGATTCGAGGAGGGTATACACTTATACGGGGAGAAATAAATTTCATTTGTGACGTAGGTATTTAGTTTTGCAGATTACTTTGCAGAAAAAAATGTGTTATTTTAGTGAAGTTGGTACTCGTTTTGGTTTTCGTATATACTTACGTAGTACGTGGAAGGCAGAGGCGTGACGAAGTGATGTGTTGGAGAGGAGGAAGGGGTTAGACTGAAATTTTCTCAATTTTTTATAAAACAAAAATGTTGAATAATTTTGAATTTTCAAAAATAATTATTTTATACGAAAAATTTGAATTTTTCCATTGATTGGATTGTGTTTCCAAAACTCTTCCAATCTTGAAAATTTTTGAAAAATTTCGCACGTGAGACATTTTTCTTTTATTTTAGTAAATACGATGAAAATTGCTTTCGAAGCTGATATTGACTCCTCCTAATCCAAATTCCACCATCTCCGGTCATACTAAAGCCCCTAGCGTGATTTTTGATCTATCCAGAATTTTTGAATTTGTCCAGATAAGGCATGGAAGTTATTCTGGGCATTTAAAAATCGAGTCCCGGCTCATTTTCTACCTACTGAACGAGTTCATCCACATTTGGGAAGATTTCGAGGGGACACATCAGAGTTTTTTTTTTGGATCAGGGTCACGAGTCAAAAAGTTTTTAAAGTCAATCGATTCCAGTTCGAAGAGAAATTTTTTGAATTTCAAAAATCAGCCCTCTCCCATTGTATTCAAATTTCACCATTTCCAACCAACCAGAAACTTCTAACACGATTCTTGATTTTTCCAAACTTTTTGAACTTCTCCGGAGGGCACGGAAACTAATTTGGGCTGCTGAAAATCGAGTTCTGTTCTGGTTTATTCTATAGACCAGTTTAATGAAATAACCTATTCGAAATTGGGATGCGTTCTACATAAATTTTTACACTTGTAGACGTTTGAGAAATTCTGGAAAAATTAAAAATTGCGCGGGGGGCTCGAGGCTCCAGTATAGTGAGAAATTATGAAATTCGGTTTGCAAAGCGAATTGATTTGCATCGTATTTACCAGAAAAAGCACATTTTTTAAAAATAAAAAACGATAATTTCAGAAAATCGCTACTTTCAAAGCTTTGAAAATTACTTAATCAAAAATCAAAAAATCAATTTTGAGCTGCTGAAATTTTGGTTATGGGGTTTCTGACCGCGCTCTTTCCAAAAATTGAGGTTTCGTCTAAATCGAAGTTGGATACCTCGAGTGGTTGCCTTATTAGCTTTTTAATGGAAAAAATCATATTACTCGTTGTGCTCCCGATAACCTGACGTCGAGTTTGGATATAAAATTATTTTAGTGATACAATTCCTCTCACCCCTCCCCCACCACCTCATGATCGCCAGAATCTCCATAAAAATCTAAGAAATGCAAACAATTGCGATACGTATCGTTTTTGATACGAAAATTTGCCTAAATTAAGATTCTTCATTGCATGAATTGAAGTAAATACCTTGATTTAGGGCGTGAGAAACATGAAATGAGCTGGGAAAGAGGGTTCAAATGCTGCTAAACTTTTTCAACATTTTTTGAACGCTCCATAGTCCTTTTCAGCTGTAAAAATCTACATGTTTGCAAAATTTTCAAAAAAAGAAAGAATAAATTGTTGTGAGCAACGTTGCCGAGAGCCAATGTGGGCCTGAGGCAAAGAAATTATGGCTTCCTAAAGATTTTACACATCTCTCACCCTCATCTAAAGCAAGTAGGTATTGGGTATGTACTTTTTCCCCCAAAATTGTGAGTGGTTATTTACAAAACGGAACTTGGTCAAGTTTTCATTTTGAAAAAGTCCCCCTCCTAATTGATGAATTTGTTTTGTTTTTCAGGTTTGTCGGTTCAAATTTTTTTTTCAAAAATGAAGGTTTCTCAGATAAGAAGTTTCCTTCAAGAATGAAAACTTCATTTCCGAAGACTTTTTTTTGAAAGCAAAGTTTACTAGCTTCTGTTCCATTAAGTTTTCATTTTCCCCTCAAAAATGAAATTTTCTTGTTTTTCTTTAAAAATTAAAACTAATATTATGTGTAATTTCTGTTCAAAAATGAAAGTTAAGTATATTTTATTTTGAGAAATGACGATTTCATTTTCTATTCCAAAAATGAAGTTCACAAACTTCTGTGCAAAACGCAGGCCCAGGACAAATCGTCGGCGGCGCTGATTATGGGTCATTTCTAGCCCCTCTCTCTCCCTCCTTTACTTACTTGTCTCAAATTTCGCTACTATTTTAAGATCATCCTTTTCAATTTTTTTGTTCAATTTTTTTATTCAAAAAAATTGTAAAATCAGGCATATTTTTGCCATTTTTAAAAATGTTGGAGCGCTTAAGTTTCTTTTAATGAACCTTCGTAGATCAAAATTATTCTTGTACACGTATTTTTTGGTTTTTCTGACAAACAAGTCAGCTCGACGTCAAAATATCCAAAAATTACCAAGTTACTGATTTTTAAAATGTTCAGTGCATAAACCCTCCTCGTCTCAGGTTGTCTCCAGTAGTGTTCAGCACGAGCCGGGCAAGCTCGCGAGCCTACCCGGCTCGGCTCGAGTTCTCGAGCAAAAAGCCCGGCTCGGCTCGCGAGCCTGAAACGGGCCCGACGAGCTCGAGCCGAGCCCGACCTAACATGAATTTTTTTACGCTTCGGATAAATTTCGTTGCAACGTTGACGACACGCAACGGGATGGTTTTTCCAACAATAGGCATTGTTGTGACCTGACCAACGCAACACAATGCCGCGTTGCCGTAAATGAAATGTCACTACCCCTCCACTTTCACGTACGTACTGTTCCCGTGCGGAATTTTTTTGAAAAATCAAAATGCGTACGTATCAATCAGTACTATCAGTCTGTTTAATTTTTATATTTTTTGGTTCATTTACCTATTCTTAAAAATAAAAGTTTTTAAAAAATTCATTTTGTACTGATTTTCCAAACTGAAGATAGGTAGAATTTTTGTACATTTCTGATAGATTTTTCCCTCGCTACATCACGTATATCCAGTTTTTTTGTTTTCAAACTGTACTGCACATGGAAAATACCTGTTTGAACCTCGAACTTTCCATTTTATCGATTCTGAATTACCAAAAAGTACTGTCCTCGCTTTCTGTAGTCCTATCTCTGTTTTTTTTTTTCAAATATTGAAATCTTAAAAAGAAGGTATGTATTCAAATTATGAAGTTCTACTCTCGCTTCACTCGGAACTACAATATAGCATTCATATTCTTCAAAACCTTTCAGCATCAAAACTTTCTACATTTTTTTCTCAACTACAAAAAGTTTTAAAATGAAACTAATTTCTCAAATTCTAAATTTTTAAAACCAAAATTTAAAACTTGTTGCATAAAAACGTCGTTTTTCGTGATTACACATCTTCAAGTTATTTTTTGATAAAATTCATTTACATTAAAAAACGTTTTAAACCATGCATTTTTAGCAAAAACAGAAATTTTATTCTTTTCACTCCCACCCCACCCCCCTCCCCCAACAATAACCGTTGGTTTCATCTCGTGATGATGCGCACAATTAAGTTTTTCCCGTTGCTGCCGGAATTCACACGAGTAGTCACAGCGGTGTAGCATTGAGTACCCGTTACGAACGGAGGCTCGCGAGCCTAACGACGAGCCTGACGGGCCCGGCTCGGCTCGACTCGTTTCGTATCGGGCTCGGCTCGCGAGCTTTTAGCTCGGCTCGTGCAGACCACTAGTCTCCAGATCCTGATACTTAAAATATAAATGGAGTACTTTGTTCAATTTTTAGCTCATAAAATTGGAAAAATTTGAGCCTCCTTCTCCATTTCGCTATTTGTGTATATACCTAGTTGAAATAAAATATCTACATACATATTTGAAAATTTTTAAACATTGTGGTCTGGAAAATTGGCGGAAGTCAGGGAAAATTATTTTTATGAAATAATAAACATCATGTAGCATTTCAATGGACAAAACTATGTACTAGAATTTTGATATTTCAACTTCCCTTTATTCATAAACTCTCTGTAATGTTGCACGTATTTTAAAAACCACTGGTGAAATTAAAAATTTTGATTCAATCTAATATGTATTACTTATTAGAGTAGGTTGTACTTATTTTTATTCACTAATTATTATTATATTTTTGTTGTTGTTACAGGCTTTTCCCTCTGAAACGAATCAAATCCGAATGAAAACGTTGAGAACCCCTAATCGGATTGAAAATCGCCTAAAAGAACTGGTGAGTGAAAAATTATCAAATTTTCCAGTTTTTTTTTCTTCTTGCAAGATAAATGCCCAATGAAGGTAGAATACAATTTGAAAAATTTAAGTTCAGCGTTTTCTTCCCTACACATTTTTGATTCATGTTTTACGAGTTTATGAAAAACTTGGACTAATTTAATTAAACCGGCGGAAAAAATTCGCTTTGCTGTAAGATTTTGCGGTATTTTTTAGTTCCCAAGTTGAACACCAGGCTATATGTATGGAATACTTATACTTAAGTTAGTCGAAGTTGTATAGTACGTGGCAACAAATCGTAGAGAGAATTTTCTCATCGTGCTGTACTTTATATACATGCGAATGTGCTTTACTGTGCGATTTAACTGTGTTTTATTTATACACGAAGATAAGTTTAATGTAGTTTTGCTATTTTTCTAAACATCGCGTAATCCGTTGTTAAGGCACTTTAATGCCTCTAGTGCTAAAGACGGCGAGAACCAAAGATGGACGAGTTAGGTCCAATAATTCCGCACGTTTTTTTCTTTCCCCTTTTTCTCTCAATGTTTCTTTCTCGAACTGTATGCGAACGAGAGGGTATTATTCTACAAATACATGTTTGAAGTCAGTCGATGCGAAATTGAAATGTGTAAAAAAAGAATGACTGCAACTGAGGAAGCGGAGGAGGAGGAAGGGGAGGTAACTGCAGCAGCTTCGGCAGCAGCCAAGCTTATTCGAATAGACACGCCTTTGGGTGTTTTTCAGCAATCGATTAGTGAAAATTTTCATTTGGAAATTTTTTCTCGTCTCTGCAGAGAGAAGGGGGTAAAGTTTCACATGGAAAAGTACCTACTCGAATATTTGACAGAAATGAACTAGAGTAAAAAGCAACTGGTTACTTCGTCGTTTTCGTTCGATTTTATCAATGGAAATGTGCAATTGTACGAGTAATTGGCAACCTACGAGTTTTGAATCGAATTGAGACTTGAGAGAAAGTATTACAATGTACCTTACATACGTTTTCGAACGATTTATGTATTATTCGAGATGCGAGTATATACTTTGGATACATTATAGACACGCGTATGTATAGTTGGTGTCTTTTGAAAAGACGATAAGGTCGAAACGGCGAAGAAAAGGGTAAAAATATCGAATTAGTTCTATCAATTTGAATAAGTACCAAAACCACCTACGTTTTGGCGCAGTATAGGTAGACGAGGTACTCGCGAATAATATTTTTTTAGTCGAAGAAAAACGACGAAATTGTATTCGAGGCGAAAAGTAATTTTTACTCGGGTATGCGCCGAGGCGAGGGTTGATTCTGTGTTTGTTGAAAAATGGTAAATCGAATTCGAATCTTGCCAAAAGGGTAGGGTTTTTTTTCACCATAACGAATTAACACCGTGGAGGGTCATTAAGCGGTCGAGAGCTCTCGAATACTACTGGTACGTTCGTTCGTTCGGTCGCTGATGTACGTTCGAGTGCTAATGTCTGTTGTTATATACACGATTTGGATAAATATTAGGTTTATTTTGATTTTTCCCCGAACGTGTGCCTATAGCATGAGGCTTATAGTACTAGGTACAGAATAGACGCGGTGATATGTTGAAAATGTACAGCACAAGGGAGTGTCGGGGAGCGAAAATATGAACGAGAAGTCGATAAGTTGTATATTATGTTACGAGTACCTACCGTATCACATGTGCATGTACAAATATCATTTATTCGTTGTGCTGTATAAATTAGCTAGGCTGATAATTTGCCAAACATGGTAGGATTCAATTCGACCAAAAATTCTAATTGGTATCTCTTATAATCGGGGTTAGAAAGGTTCGATTTTCAAATAATCATCAACGTTACGCAAGCAGTGTGAACAGCAGGGTAGATGGTACTGGAACGAGTATCATGACATGGTAGGTAGGTATGATTTGACATACATTAGCGCCACGGTGACGTTGTCATTATGCCAGTTTTAGTTTTGATACGCGCTATAGGGTGTCATTTCCATTACCGTCTATGTTTTATGATATAATTATTACGATGTTGTTTCCTCTTTTGCATCTATAAAGACGAGATTGCGAGAGTATTTTGCGTGTACGTATTTGGAGGTAAGATGCGCGATGAGTTTCGCTGGATGTGGGTTTATTATATCTCGGGATAAATAATTTCAGGCGAATGTTTCATATTGTTAGATTTTTTAAAAGTTGCATCGGGTATTTTTGGATTATTGTTGAGAATCTTGAATAAATTATGTTCGAAAATACGTGAAAAAAAAACAAAAAGAAAAATTTGGCCTTAGATTCTCTTTATGGATTTAAAGAAAGCCTCTCACTGTGTAGGATATAGGATCAGCTTCAGAAGGGGGAGCTACTGAACATACTTATGTTTTTTTTTGTTTTTTTGTTCAAAAGGGTAAAGGCGATAGACTCGACTTGAGAAATGGCTCGAAAAGGTAGAATTTCATAGTATCTACTTGTAAGAAGACCTGAAGACGAATACTGACCAATCTGAGATTTACCTATGTACCTATATGACATAATATTGATTGCAGCAGAAGTAGAGTCATTTATGTTATTAGTATTTTTCATCTTGTTTAACGGACATTTCTCCCAACAACGTTTTCCTGAATGAAAAAACGTCTCAATTTCATTTTTCCGAATAACCAATTTCAAAGTTATTGTCATGAATGCAAAAAATTGGGCAAAAGTTCATTTTTTTGGCCATTAAAAATATCAAGAAATATAGTAACCTACCTAAAAGCTTCTTTTTTTTTGCAAAAAGATGCAAACAGTATCGCTTTTTCGACAAAAATTGCGAAGAGAGTCACATGTTTGCCAATTGTCCAAAAAAAAAGTCCTACTTATGGCGAACAATTGACAAATTTCTTGTTTCTCACAATAATTACTAAAAAATTTTTCTTTCTTACTTTAGCTAAAATAGAGAACAATAATCTTCAATTTCTGTAAAAATTGATCGAGTCTCAATTTTTTGCTTGAAAAGTGTTGAAAAGTTTCGTGATTTTGTAAAAAATTTTGCTAAAAAGCATTGCCTTTAACTAATATTTTCAGAACTCTTACGTTCAGCCAGAAATAGAAAAAAAGCATTTATCATTTATCAAAATTGCCAAAAAGTCACGTTCTTTGCTGAAAACTTTTGCTTTTTTGCAGGAAATTCCAAATGACATTTTTTACAAAAGTTGCCCAAAGGCCAAATGTGTTGCTTTTCTGTCAGAAATTGCCAAAAATTCTCATTTTTTTAAAACTAATTTTTTTGTAAAAATTGCCAGAAAGCTTGTTTTTTTTCAAATAGAAATTATCAAGAAAAAGTCGCAGAAAATACCTTTTTTTCGTAAAAATTGCAAAAATGTTTACTTTTTTGTAAAAATTGTAAAAAGGACTCGTGTTTTCGTCAAAATTGCATAAAGACGAGGAACTTGTTTTTTTAAACAAAAATTACCTAAAGTGTTGTTTTTTGTCAAAATAGTGGAAAACATTTTTTTTTTGGGTCGAAATTTCTAGAAAGTTTTTTGCTTTTTTGTTGCAAAAAATCAACTTTTTTTGTTAAATTGTAAAAAAAAAAAATCAAAAACACTCGATTCACCGGCACCACTTGATTTGAAATACCGAACTTATGATAGGAGTAAATTTTAACCTGTCGAAGTTGATTACAACGCATTCTGGAGTGATTTGAAATTGATGCTGGAGAAAAGCTAACTTTTGCTGAAGCCTCCAGATCGACTGGAAAATTATGCCAATCGGTTCTGGACGTCGACTTTAGTTCACAAATTGAGTTTCAGATTTTCATCTCTATATTTTTGCTCATTTTGTATAAAATCAATATAGGTATCAACAGGCTATTCTGGCAATTTTCAAAGATTCTCCAAAAATCGAAAAATAAACTTCGGAAGCTGAAAATTTGGTACGGAGTTCTGGGTGACATGCTTTTTCAGTGAGTCAAATTTTATTTCAGTTCGATCGGAGTCGACAAGTTGCAAATATTCCCTTGTTGGTTCATGAATCATGAGGAAAATGATTCGAATTTCTAGAGAAAAACAACCAAAAACTAAATTTTTTCGGTTTTTCAAAATTGGAAATGATGATAAAAAATTAGCGCCCTACGAGTGGCCTTGGATTATGGTGGCAATAGCATAGATCGACGCAGAATCTGAAATACTTTCATTTGGGACTGGACCATTTTTCCAAAACAGGTTGGGTAGCGACGGGAACGAAAAACCATCATTTTTTAAAAAAATTCCTTTTTGAAGTTCCATACCATATTCTCCCCCTCCCCTCCCCCAGGAGCACCTTGGAGGTATAATTTTTCATGGGTAACTTTCAACTCAGAATAACGGTCTCATGCAGAATTTAGCAACAAAAAAAAAAACCGCTGACATTTCTTTCAAAGGAGATTCCCACCCTAATATGTATGCTAGCAAAAAAAGTTGGGAGGAAAATTCAGCTGAGTAGGTAAAATCTATGTCGATGTCGGTACCTACATTATTAATACATATACTAGGTACCAATTACATTATCTCATATCAATTTTCCTCCGTACCCTCACTCTCTCGCTTCTAAATGGAAAAAATTTCCATTAAATAATTTACTTTCTCGTTTATGTCAATGCAAAGAAAAAAAAACTCGTCGTAACACTATACCGACTACCCTAGAGTAATCATTTATAATTATAAAAACATTTCACCATTCGTTGCTCTATTTTTTCAATTTCACATTCGAAATAGTATGTAGGTGAGAAAAACACTTACGTGTTCGATTCAATTTATTGCCATTTATACCTACTGTCGCAAAAAAATTCCAACTTTTCATTTGATTTGATTGGGAATTAAACGAAATATGTACATATATACCATAGGTACCATGTACCTTTTCTACAATGCCTACATATATCGAATGCTGTCCGAATATGCTTTCAATTATACCCTCTTGCTCCACCTCCTCCACATACGAAGACTAGCTCTTTCACGCATCATGAAAATAAAACGTGCGAACTGTACGACGAAATTTTATGCGAGGTAAGAATTTCAAAAAGCGAAAAACTATACAAAAAGACGTACAAAAACGGTAAAAAGAGAGCAGCAACTACATGACGACAACAGTCGAGTATACGAGCGAGGAATCTTTCATTGATTTCATTTGATTCGCCTTCGGGTTCGGCAGATGTTACGCTAAAATGTTAAAAATTTCTTAACATGGTCCTTTTCTTTCTAATTTTTTTTTCACTAAAAAGCGTTTTGATCGTTGATATAATTAAACCGCGCGTATAGCCTACGAATATATAAGGAAAAGCAAATTTCACCCACGGCTGAGTTGTTAGCCCCCCTTTCTTTCTTGGTATATAAGAAATGATCGAGTATTTTCTCAAACAAACGACCTACCTATGTGTAATCTGCGGCGATACCTTTGTGTACTCGTATATAGGTACGTGAAGGGTAGAGCAGATTACGGCAGCTTTCGCAGCCACCATTCGGATCCCCTACATTTTTGTTGTTAGAAAATTAACGAAATTACGAGATAAGGGAAAATGTTGCGTAGCGGCGATGGAAAAGGGACAGCGGGGAGAGAAATATCTACCTGTAATGATTCAACGATCGCGGCTAAAATTTCATTAAGATGTCGTTATTTTTAATTATGTTTCTTTTCTCGAACGCGTGTAAAATTCTTCGAAATACTAATTTTTTTTACTCCTGTTCAGGCTACAGAAATGTTTTTTATTAGCCAAATTATTATTCTCGAAGAAAAAATTGATTAAAAATGAAACTCGAATAGGAAATGAAAGAGGGAATTGCTTCGGAAATGGAATACTCTGTATCATAGGCGAAAAAAGTCTAGTCTGTTTAAAAAATTTGAAATGTAAACTCTAAACACCAATTGTCAAAGTTTCTCCATTTACGAGTTGGTCACTTTATTGGCGGGCTGATTTAAAAATTAATTTGTCAAAAAAAAAAAAAAAAAGATTCAAAATCACTTCAAAAAATGCATTCAGAATAATTTCAAATATTTTACTTGCAATAACCAACCTCCCCCCCCCTCAACAATAATTCTTTGCTAAATCAAAACGGAAATTCTAAATTGCCACCAAAAGCTTTATAAACCTAGTACAGAACTCACGAAAAATTTATCCCCAATGACCATTGACCATGAAAAAAGTAATTTGAAATCTCCATAAAAAATTCATTCACTACAAAAAAATTCATCTAGAAATCAACACAACTCAAAAAAATTCCATTCAGAATCATAACACAAAAATTATTTGAAATCACCACTAAAAAAACTCATTCAAATTAATAATGAAAAAAAAATCATTTAAATTCTACTTAATTCACCCTGAAAAAACATCTGAAATCGACACAAAAACACTCTCGCCACAAAAAAAAATTATTCAAAACGGAAGAAATGTTATTCAAAAATCACAACAAAAAACTTATTTAAAAGGTAATGAAAAAAATGATCTAAATTCAATGTGAAAAAATTCATTTAAAATCACCACAAGAAAACTCATTCAAAGTGATCTCGAAATAATTTTAATTACCGAATGTGTACTTCTCCTCTTTATGACCTTTGATTTGGTATTTTTTCCTTTTTCTGGAATTCACTTTTATTAGAAATTCATTTTTGAACTCACACCCCTAAAATTTTGCAGTAACCACCTACAATGATCTAAAAATTGCCAAATAAGCAGCGATCAATGCTATAGGTCCCCAAGTTTATTTTTCACTTGTCTAGAGAGCAATTTGAAATTCCTAGAAAAAATTAAAAAATCACTGGAAGTTTTCGAATAACTCAAAACTACCAATTGCTGATGTATGGGAGTTGAATCGAAGGAATTATTCATATTGGTTCAGTTTCTCAAACACATTTATACCTACCTATTTTATGGAAAAGTTTTAATTGCTCTGAAAACAGGTTTTTTTAAATTTCTTAAAAGTTTGAAGATTTGCCAAAAATCCAAAAGCCAACTTTAGGACCTGAAATTTTAGTTATGAGGGTTTCAGGCCTTTTTTTTTTTTTTTTTGTTCAAATCGAAGAGAGTGAGTTCTTCGAAAGGTCCCCTTGTGAAGAATCTTCGTACGATAGCTTAAGACTTTTTTTGCACCTTTAGTTTTCACCTTTCGTATCCGCTATATCAAACGTATTTTTTTAGTTTTCATTTTGGCAACATTATGTTTTAAATTTCTTGACTTTTTGCCCACATTGTTCGTCAATTACCAAATCATTCGACCTAGAAAATAAAAAACTTGTGTTATTCTGATTTCTTAGCCTTTTTTTAATTTCACGTATCGAATGCTTTCTCGCATTTGACACGATTTAGTCGCATTTTCGTATAAATTTCGGCTTCACAGTCAACTTCTCATTCATCCTTATTCTTCGAATCACACGCTATTAAATATTTTCAAAATGTTTTCCACTTTCTGTCGTTTTTTCCGCTTTTTCTATAAGAAACGAAAGGAAAAAAAATCACTCGACAATAAAATTATCCACTCTAGAACGATTATGTTTTACGCGAGTATAATAAAGAAGAAGAAAGACTCAAGAAGAAAGGGTAGTATCAAGAATACGAAACTGAGCTTCTTTCTTTTACGTTTCGTTCATCTGCGAGACGCGAACGCCGAGGAAAAAAATATTACAACACGAATGATTGAAAAGGCAGGCTCGGAGGTAAAATATGTTAAAAAATTATCATTTGCGTTACAATAATCTCTTAAACCACAACGTCAGTACACGAAAGGGAAGTAGGGATGGCTTCTTCCTACTCAAAAGGTAGCTAAAATCTCATTATTTTAAATGCATAGTGTCAAGTTTATAGGAATCATGTCAAAAGAACGAGAATTCCGAAAGAAGAAAGTGAAAACCGAGTTCGAATAGCGATACATTTGCGAGAATAACAGAACTGAAAGACGACTGCGACTTTTTCCAGTTGTGAAAAATTAACAAGAGTTGTTGGAATTTTTTCGAAAACTTACAGCTTTAGTCTCTCTAGTGATTGGCGTCGTGGGTTTAGAGAGAAGAGCGAATTCTGAAACGTCAGTTATTCTGATGAGGTCGAGATTCAAGATTCGCGAGGGAGGATGGAGTACGTCGAAGATGACTGACATCGCAGAAGGTTATTATAGTAGAGATGGTGGATTATATGGTTATTATACGTATAAGACGATTAGACAATACCTACAGGAAGAATACCTACGAATACATCAACTCGATTTTCTTCCTTTCTCGCATACTCGTGTACTATACATACCTAAAGGATAGTGTTGAAAATTGTCAGAAAGTTTTTCGAATCGAAGTGCGTCTCGTATTTAATTCTACATTTTGGAAATTTGGAGCCAGCCACGATAGACGTTGAACGTTCAGCCAAAAATGGCGAACAGCCGAACATACAGTACAGTGGAGGCAGAGAGACGAAACGATGGAGAGAAGTTCGCATACAACTTTACATATTACCCACGTTACCACTCCTTGGAGTATATTCTAACAGGCTTTTCCAAGAAGTTAACGTCATTTCGTTAAAACCCGGTATTACCGTTTCATCCGTTATGCACGCGTTTAAGGCCACAATTTATAGCCGCGAAAATATCTTCTTCTTCGTCATCATCGTCGTTTTTGGGCAACGGCTACACGCCCGGCTTATTAGAATGCAGATTTTAGTCGTGCTACGAGTCGGTTATTCAAAGGTGTATCTGGTTTTATTATATAGGTAGCCTTTATTAACCCTCGTAGAAACATCTGAACAAGGTATTTCTTAGTTGTTAGCCGTTGGTTAACCACCACCAGGTGAATTTTTCATTCGTCCGGAACGCTATCTTGGTCCATCGTATATTAAGGGTTTTCTCGTATAAGATGTTGTAGTGACAGATTATATAACCTACATTATAAAATTTACCTGGTTGAACAATATAGGTCATCATGATACAGTCTACCTTAATTTTTACCAAAACATCCTTTCTCATGTTAATTCCCATAAGAACTCATTTATCATCTCATATATCTAATTGTATGTTAATTTCCATAAGAGCTCCATTATCATCTCATATACCTATTTGTATATTAATTTCCATAAGAGCTCCTTTATCACCATATATTTACTTGTATATTATTTTCCATAAGAGCTACTTTATCACCATATATCTACTTGTATGTTATTTTCCATAAGAGCTCCTTTATCACTATATATCTGCTTGTATGTTATTTTCCATAAGAACCCTTTTATCATCTCATACAGCTACTTGTATGTTATTTACTATAAGAACTCTTATATCTATTTGTATGTTAATTTCCATAAGAGCTCCATTATCATCTCATATATCTACTTATATGGTATTTTCCATAAGAACTCTTTTATCATCTCATATAGCTACCTGTATGTTATTTTACATAAGGACACTGTTATTAGGTACTAGTATTTTAGTATATAAGCTCAAGCAAACCTAGTAACAGTATTCAGTTCTCTTCCAAGCTTCATTGGACTAACTTATAAGAAACCTTACTGTTTCAACTTATAAATGTCTTAACAAGTGTTAAAAGTATATTTAAAAGTGTTTTAAAGTTTGTTGTGTAAAACAAAGTAAATAAAATATTTCTTTTTAAAACTGAATCAATAAATCTGTCACCACAAAATTGGCGCCCGGACTTTTCGAACAATACCTGGACTTACAAAATTCAGAGAATCCAACAACACTTGGACTTCAAAAATTTGAACAACTGGACATCACTTGGACTTAGAAAATTCAAGAAATCCAAACTTAGAATACTACAACTACGGTAAAAAAGTTATAAAGTTGGTAAAAGTATGAACTTACGCATTTTATCGAAAATTTTCAAAGAAGTTATTATAATTATTGTAATTAGTTTATTGGCTTTTTAACTTATATGCATAGACATAACTCTCCAAACAAATTTACTGTATTAACAGACGAAAGTGATAACGAATTAAAACAAACAAAAACTATAACAAAAACAAAAATTGATCCCAAAATTGATTCCCCTACAACATCCAGCTCAACAGCTGAACATACACAAAAAACAGGACCTGAACAAATTAACTCTGAACAAGACAAAATTGAAGAAACAGAACAAGAATCTAAAAACCTTCTCCAACATACTGCTTGGATAATAGGAGCGTGCAAAGACGAACTAGAATACATAAATTTTAGCCTACACATACCTTTCGAAGGAAACTTGGACTTTTTGAGAAACCAATTAAAAAAATACGTTGCTTTAAGCCAAGAACACCATCACCAAGCAAGAGAAATCCAAGTTTATTGGTTACAAGAACTACTACAAACAAAAGCAAAAACAACTGACGTTAGTACTAGCCCATTTAAAGTTTCCCAAAACAAAAAAACTCAAACTTTGACAATGGCAACAAAAATCTTTCATCCACAAAAATTCTCAGGCTTAGATACAAACTTGAAAAAATTCTTGGACAACTTTGAATTGTGCTCTCAAGCAAACAATTGGAGCGATGCAGACCAAGCAAAATACCTACCTATGTATCTAACAGATTTGGCATTAGATATTTATAATAACATTCCTGAAGCAGAAAAAAAGGACAAGCCATGGAAAGATTTGAAACCAGTTTTTCTCAAATCTTTTAATGAAAGCGCACAAAAAGATATGTGTGAATCAAAATTAATGACAAGATTCCAGAAAGATGGAGAAACAATACTGCAGTACATAACAGATATTCTCAATCTGTGCAACAACATTGATGAAAAAATGGCCGAAAAAGACAAATGTAAACACATTTTAAGAGGCCTTTTACCAGACATCCATGCAGCAGTCTGCCTTTTTGACAACAGTACCATCCAGAAACTTCGAGAAAATCTACAGAAGTATGAATGCAGTAAAAATTTGATCGACTATCGCAAACATCAAGATAAAGACAACCGCCTACAAAAAGTTGAACATGAAATTTTTCAATTATCTCAGAATTTTTCAAAAAATCTCAATGTTCAACCACAAGCACGTGCACAAAATTCAACTCCAAACAGAAACTTCTATTCCAATCCCAGATTCAGGTTCACACCTCAAACCAATGGATTTACTTCTAGACCACCTACAAATGCAGTACAACCATTCTACAGAACTATTGATCCCCGAAGAAATTTCAACAGATTCATGCAAGGACCTCAATTTAATCAACGACCTATTTCATATTCTCCAAACAATTACTATAAATTCAACAGATTACCTTACCAAACTACTATAAACCCACCTTACCAATTTAGACAATTTACTAACAAAACATCTACTTCCAATCAAAACAACTCTGATGCAAACAAATTCAGCACAAATACAGACAAACCACCATTTTGCACTATTTGCAAAATGAAAGGACATAGTAACTCAACTTGTTACAAAAATGATAAAAAAAAACGCCAAAATTAAATATACCTAATACTTCAATTTTTTTCATCTCATATGATAAAAAAACAGATAACTTCAAAAATAATTACTCTCTTAGCCAATACTCTGATTATAAATATTTATCTGATGAAGAATTACTCCAAATCCATACCTTAGAATTTGACAAAAATAAATTACTCACAAATACATATCATATAACTGAACAACAAAACACCACTCCTCATCAAACTGAACATAGAATAATTGAACTTAGAAACTTAGAAATTAGTGTAACTATTAATAATAATAATATTAAGGCAATAATTGATACTGGTAGCAATTTATCATTAATCAATGTAGATTTATTACCCACTCATATTATTATAGAAAAAACAGATATAACTGTTAATGCTGCTAACAGCACCTCTATTATTATAATGGGAAAAACAGAACTTATAATAAGTATAGGTAATAACCATTTCAACTTAAGAACATTAGTAGCTAAGAATTTACGAGCACCATTAATCTTAGGCATTGATTTCTTTTTAGAACATTCAGCTATTTTAAATTTCAATAAATTAAGTATAAGTTTAGGTATATTTCCTAAAACAATAAAAATTGCAATGGATCCAATGTGGCTCAACATGTGTACTAACTACCCAATCTCCATTCTACATAATAAAATCATATCTTCAAACTTTTTACAATTCTTTCCAAATGAAACTAAAACATTTGACTTAGCCCATAAATTGGACTATCCTCTCCGATTTGTATATAACACCAAATTTTTAAACACCTCTGGCATAAGAGTAAAAACTGATCTACAACATGATCCTATTCATATCTCACTCATTAATTATACACCAATCATTCAAGAGATACATAAATTTGAAAACATAGGGTTATTAGAAAACTACCCAAATGAAGCCGATACCATCATTACTAACCCTACTCTACAATGTAACCTATATAATACAAATATAGCATTACCTATTTCTTTAACAGATAGAGATGGACATAGACTAGATATTTATGAAAACCTTTCAACTCAAGAAAAATTTTTGGCACAAACACTTTTACAAAAATATTTACATCTTTTTTCTACGGACCCATTGAACATAGAAAAAGCGAATGTCCCAGATTATACTCTTCGACTTAAAGATAATACACCAGTAATGTCTCGAGGTTATAAATTATCACCCCCAGAACGAAGAGAAATAAATAGACAAATCAAAGCTATGTTAGATGCAGGAATTTTGGAGAGATCCACCTCTCACTACTGTTCCCCAGCCTTCTTATTAAAAAAACCAGATGGTTCCTATCGATTTTTATGTAACTTTCAAAAAATTAATGAAAAATTATTACCCGATCATAATTCGGTTCCACGAATAAATAACATCTTTTTGGCTTTAGAAGGTTCTACCCACTTTGTTACACTTGATTGTAATTCAGGTTTTCATCAACTCCCATTAGCACCAGAAAGTCGCTACTTAACTACAATCATAGTTGATAATCAATTGTATCAATTTACAAGACTTCCGCAAGGCCTTATGCTATCACCAGCAGCCTTTAGCAAAACTATTAACACTGAATTTTCTGACTTGCTATATGAAATTCTAGTAGCATACATCGATGATTTATGCGTTTTTGGAAAAACTTTCAAAGAAACATTACAAAATTTAGAAAAAACTTTACAACGATTAGATAAATTGAATCTCAGACTAAAAACTACTAAGTGTAAATTTTTTTACCCTGAAGTAAATTTATTAGGCCATAAAATTGATGGATCAAAAATAAAACCAATAGAAAAAAATATAGAAGTCATTAAAAAACTTGTTCCACCAAAAACAGTTACTGGAATTCGACAATTTCTTGGAGTATGTTCCCACTATCGAAAATTCATTAAAAATTTCTCAAAAATTGCAAACCCATTAACAAACCTAACAAAGGGAGACCCACCAAAAAAATCAAAAATCAATTGGGGAAAAGAAGAAGAAGACGCATTTCTAACACTGAAAAATCACCTCCTCTCCGACCCAGTACTTACTATTTATAATGAAAACAGAGAGACTATTGTCGAATGCGACGCTTCAAACATTGCAATAGGAGGAGTTCTCTCTCAAAAAATTAGTGAAACAAACAAGTTTCATCCAGTAGCATTTTTTAGCAAAAAACTTCAACCAAGGCAAAAACAATATTGCACATACGACTTAGAAATGATGGCTTTAGTTGAAACCATCACACATTTTCGAGAATACCTTTTTGGCAAACATTTTACAGTTTATACTGACCATGCCCCCCTTGTACACTATAGAAATATGAAAGAACCAAACTCTAGACTAGGAAGAATGATTCTTAAATTATCAGAATTCGACTTTACAATCATTCATAAGGCAGGAAAACAAAATGTGGTCCCAGATTTTTTAAGTCGAATAGAAGTGAATAACATTAATACATCCCAGAACATCAAAACAGAACAACTCAAGGATACCTTTTGTAAAAATATAATCCTAGCCCTTCAAAATAAATTACACCTTACAAGTATACCATCCCAGCATAAAAGCAAATACTCCAGAATGAGCAGACGATATGCTCTCACCAAAGATGAAATTTTGATCTATAAGCAAGGCGAAAAGCAACTAACAGTCATCCCTCGCCACCTAGTTCAAAAATTGATATTCTCTTATCATGACGATCCACTCACTGGAGGTCATCTAGGGATAAGAAAAACAACAGAAAAAATCCAGAACAAATATTATTGGCTTGGCCTCACATCAGATATTGAGCATTACATCAAGAGTTGCGAACCATGTCAACTTTTAAAACAAGATAAACAGAAAAAAGGAGGACTTTTACAGCCCAAATTAATTGATGAATGTGACCTGCTACTTCACCTTGAAATAGACTTTCTTGGCCCATTCACTAAAAGTGAAAATAAAACACATATTCTAGTTGGCACTTGTAGAGCCACCAAGTATGCATTTGCTACTGCAGTTAACAGTGCAAATTCTGAAAATGTTATAAATTTCATTATGCAAATTATATGCACGTACGGTTGCCCAAGGAAGATCTCCTGTGACAATGGTACCCATTTTCAAAATGAAAATTTTAAAGATTTTTGTAAAACTTACGACATAAAGCTGGTTTTCAGTTCCACGTATTCACCCCAAAGTCAAGGGGGAACTGAAAAATTCAATTCAACAATAATAAGCATTTTGTCATTTTATATAAACGAAAACAAAAAGAACTGGGTTAAATTATTGAAATATATAATTTTTTGTTACAATATAACCCCAGTATCTAGCTTTAGCCGGCTATCACCTTACTTCCTTGTGTTCGGAATAGAACCTAATCTTCCTTTCGACAATGCCCTGGACATACCTACAGGAGAAAACAAGGATAGAATTGATGAATTAAAAGAAATAATTGAAATAAGAAAAAAAGTACCAGCCCTTATATATCAAAACAGTATGAAAAACAAACAATACTATGACAAAAGTCATCAAGAAATTTCATTCACTAAAGGCGATTTAGTGTTGATTTCAAACCCCCTCAGAAAGGGAAAATTTTCGCCACAATTCAGCGGACGCGTTCGAATTTTAGAAAAATTTTCTCCATTGAACTATAAAATTCAATACGAGGACGGATTGAAACAAGGAAAAACTGAAATAGTACATGTACGAAGATTAAAGAAATTTAATCAAAGAATACCAAGGACCAAGAAAGCAAACAAGCAGAGAAACTTAATATCTTCAGAAGTGAGCAAAATAACCAACCAATAAAAACAATCTTGTCAAAGAGAATCTACCATCAATATTGCTGGTTAATAACCCCCCTCCGCAGTTAAAATTTGCTGAAAGTGTCAAATTCTCACATACTTTGCCAAGAAATCATTTTTTTCTATAAAATTACGAAAATTTTTGACTTAACTAACCTTTCTTTTTTTTACCAATTAGTATACACCTGTTGAGTACACATTATCCATCATCTACTTTATTTAGAGAAATCAAAAGACTAATATTTTCTTATATTTAGATGGAGAAATTATCTATCAAGTGTAAACACCATATCATGTCAATGGTATATTATTACCTCCAGGAAGGTACCAATATAATGGCATTTGTGACCAATAAAACAGAATGGGATTTAACCAAGGAAATGAGAATTATACCACATGGACCAATCGATAAATCCCCATCTGATGAATTATTAAACATGGAATCTTTCTTTAATCGTCTATTTTATATCTTAGATTTAGAAGCTGATGTGTATTTCCTACCTGTCACAAACAGTCAATATTACGATGTTATAATATCCAACTACCCTATCATACCAGAAAATTACAAAATATAAAAAAAAAAAAAAAAAAAAAAAAATTTTTAACTCTCTTCTCTGCCTTCATTTTACTCTCTTCAACAAATTCATTATATTCTGTTTTAGATGGTGAAAATTTTTAATATCTCAAAAACTTGCAAAAAACACATGATGGTAATGACATCATATTTTTTAATGGAGAGGGCAGAAACCATGGTCTTCTGTACAGACAAAACAACCTGGAATCATTTAACGAATGTACGAATAATACCACAAGGCCCATTGGATAAATTCCCCAGTGATGAGTTAGAAATCATCAAGGAATTATTTTATGAAATATTTCGTCTTTTAGAAATTAATATTCACGTATATTTTAGACAAATACCACATACTGTTTATTGTTACGATGTAATTTTATCAAAAATACCTGTCAATATTGATGAATTACTTTTATAAAAATATCACATTACCTATTTTTAACAATATTTTATTTTTTTAGACAACCATGATTGAAATTATTTTCGTTTTGATATTTTTTGGATCGATACACTTGGGAATATGTGAAATCGAGGTAGAAGTCATTCCTGGTTCATATCTAACCCAACTCAACGATGTCCACATTTACGAAAAATCCATCCCCCTAAAAATCCTGATTGATTACTCCTTTCCTGATTCAATGTATGCTCCCATGAACTACAATTGCACTGCCAACACACGAAATTGCGATCGAATCCATAGTTTGGAAAAACTAGAAAATGCGATTAACACACAGCTAATGGAAACTTATTTTGATGGCATCCACCACCCCAGATCTCGCCGAGGTATTCAGTTCCTGGGTGATTTCCTGCACTTCTGCTGTAATGCTGCAACGATGGAAGAAGTATATCCCCTTTACACCAATGATGAAAAGTTACAAAATAATTTTGAGAGACTCAAAACTGAACTTATAGATACTCATTCAGCACTGTTTAATTTATCTATAGAACTCAACCTTTTTTCTGATTTAATGCATAAAAATTTACTTCAGCTTAGTGAAGCAATAGAAGAGCTCCAAACATTTACAGCAACAACCACCCCTGTATTTGCTAACATATTAAGCAAAATCTTTTTCAATTCTTATTTTTCTTCAATTATTTCCCACTGCAAAGAACACAAATTACCATCATCCCTCATCCCACCAGAAATGCTGGAAGGATATTTAAAAAACCTTCAAGAAAACATACTTTCAATAAATTACAAATTGGCTATCAATATCAAATCTTTGATAAATTATTATACCTTAAGCATCACACATTGTCAAATTTCGAAATCCAAAATTATGATTGAAATCAAAGTACCAGTAGTTAAAACCAACACAGATTGGAAATTATTCAAACATACCCCTGTATACTTTAATTATAAAGACGAATTATGTATACTAAATAACGATCAAATGATCATTGCCCTAGATACCAATAATAATCAAGTAAGAGAAATATCTGGATCAAGTCTAAAAAATTGTAACCTAGATAAAAATTTATGCTTTTTGGATTATTATGATTCAGCTTATGAATCACCAGAATGTGCAAAATCCTTACTATTAAGTAAAGAAGTTCAATCCTTGAACACAGTATGCAGTTTTAAATGTGAACCAAAACATCAGAAAACAATTATTAGAAAAATTAATACAAATTCCTACATTATTTCAAACCCTCAAGAAACGTTACACCTTATTAACACAGAAAACAGTGTGTCAAAACCCCTCTCAATAAATTACAACTATCCTGGAGCTATTAAACTTCAAATCCCATGTCATTACGAATTACACCAAATTTCCAATTCAGAAACCCAAATTCTCATCCCTTTAGATTTTCCATGTCCCAAAAATCAACCCAACCTCATTTCTCTTAGCCGAATTGTTCCCCTACAATGGTCTAGCCTAGACTTCAGCACTTTAGAATTTAATGTTAGAAACCCCTTCAAATTTCAAAATTTAACAAAAATCTTCAATGAAGACTAGAAAAAATATACTCCCCATTTTGACATAAAAAAATCAACTGAAGACCTAAAACGTAATTTGGAAACTACAATTTTAGAAAAATTACCTACATCCATATATGGTGAAGCTTGGTTAGGTGATATCCTTTATCTAACATGGTTAACTATCCTTACTATCCTACAATTGTTATTATTTTATGTTTTAACTACCAATGCCCTTAGAATGTAAGATGTAATATGTAAAAAGTGAGGTCACTTTTCTCTGAGGAGAGGAAAAATTTGTAGTGACAGATTATATAACCTACATTATAAAATTTACCTGGTTGAACAATATAGGTCATCATGATACAGTCTACCTTAATTTTTACCAAAACATCCTTTCTCATGTTAATTCCCATAAGAACTCATTTATCATCTCATATATCTAATTGTATGTTAATTTCCATAAGAGCTCCATTATCATCTCATATACCTATTTGTATATTAATTTCCATAAGAGCTCCTTTATCACCATATATTTACTTGTATATTATTTTCCATAAGAGCTACTTTATCACCATATATCTACTTGTATGTTATTTTCCATAAGAGCTCCTTTATCACTATATATCTGCTTGTATGTTATTTTCCATAAGAACCCTTTTATCATCTCATACAGCTACTTGTATGTTATTTACTATAAGAACTCTTATATCTATTTGTATGTTAATTTCCATAAGAGCTCCATTATCATCTCATATATCTACTTATATGGTATTTTCCATAAGAACTCTTTTATCATCTCATATAGCTACCTGTATGTTATTTTACATAAGGACACTGTTATTAGGTACTAGTATTTTAGTATATAAGCTCAAGCAAACCTAGTAACAGTATTCAGTTCTCTTCCAAGCTTCATTGGACTAACTTATAAGAAACCTTACTGTTTCAACTTATAAATGTCTTAACAAGTGTTAAAAGTATATTTAAAAGTGTTTTAAAGTTTGTTGTGTAAAACAAAGTAAATAAAATATTTCTTTTTAAAACTGAATCAATAAATCTGTCACCACAGATGTATTCGAATCTGAGTTTTTTTTTAAGTTTCTAAATCGAAACGATTGAATTTTTTTTTAATTTCTGAATTTTATACGCTCCCCATTTCTCTAACTGGCTCATAGGGTGCGTTTTGGATATTTCACTTGAATAGTCATTGCATTGCCCTCTAACAATTGAACCCCCATAGAGTGTCATACATTACTACGCCTCATTCTTCAGACTTTGTGGAATATTTTACGCAATCTTGAGTCAAAATATGATCATCAAAAAATGAATCAACGATCTTTTAAATCAACATTTTGATTCCAATATTTAGTTTTTTTTTAATTTTGCATTTTGGTACCCTTTTTCACGGCTAAATTTTGAGTTTTGAGATCAAATTATCGTTTAAAAAAATTGAATTTTTTTCGTCGTTTTCAGCTACTCTTAGCTCCATCTAATATAAAATTTTGCAGACTTGTTCCCACCTTGGACCAAAAAAAAAGAAACAGGAAGTGTATCCAAAAACATATTATGAAGTCGAATTTCATTTTTAAATCTTCGGCAAATTTTTATATTTTTATGAAAAAAATCTAAATGGGACAGAATTGAGGTAGAAAGCTGAAATTTGGCTCATGTCCTATTTTCAATCTCTAGAGTCGATTAATGGTGGTTTTGAGCATCACTGGAACCAGTAGCAAGTTTTTAGATTTTCCAGTTGAAAATTTTTCATCAAAAGGGCCAAATTAAAATTCAACATCTTCTAAAAATACAGGACTGTAAATCTATTAATCTACTGAAGGCTCTACAACGATTTGAAACTAGCCTTAATTAATTTGGAAGGTCAGATTTCAGCTTTTTATTGATACTTGAAATTTCCCCAAAATTTCATCAAATGGAGATGGAAAGCTGAAATTTACTCTACACTCCAATTTTACGTAACACCCTCTAAAGACGACTTCAGGTCGGTTCAAGTCATTTTAGAGCCTCCAGCGACTTTTTTGAAAAATACTAGAGCCTCCAGTAAATTTTTGAAACTTGCAATTCCCGCAACATTATTTTATCAAATGGAGGTGGCAAGCTGATATTTACTTCGCAGACTACATGGTGGTTTCAAATGGTTTTGAAGCTTCCAGCTACTTTTAGGAAAATTTAATTTTCCAAAAAAACGCCATACAACCTTTCAAAAAGTCGCTGGAGGCTCCAAAACGACTTGAAATCTACCAGGAGTCAATTTCGTAGCGTATTGAAATTAGTTTGCAGAATGAATTTCGATTCTCCATCTCAGTTTGATGAAATTTCCTCTTCCCCTTCGGGAAATTTCAAGTATCAAAAATCTACTGGAGGCTCCAGTAATTTTTAAAAAAGTCGCTGGAGGCTCCAAAACGACTTGAAATTCACCTGCAGTACTTCGTAGCGTATTGAATTCAGTTTTTAGAATAAATCTTAGCTTTACAACTCAATTTCATGGAATTTTGTTAGAATTTCGAGTTTCAAAAATCTGCTAGAGGCTCCAGAACTGCTGAAAACGGGTTGAAACCGTTTCCAATCGATTTGGCATGTCGAAAATAGGGTATATCCCAAATTTCAGCTTTCTTGCTCAATTTGGTAAAATTTTGATTTTTTACCTCATTTTTGGGCTAAATTAGGTTTTCAAAAATTCACCAGAAATCGAAAAACGCACTTTAGCACTTGAAATTTTGACAAATGATAAATTTTCGCATGATCTTTCGATCTACCTTTGTAAAGTTTGAAAATTTTCGTGTAAGTCCCATGTTGAAACGCAAAATCTGCGATTTCGGCTGACCTGTCGAACAAAATGGCCGCCATTTTGTAATTTAGGCCAACTTTTTTTTTGGCAACTTTGCTTTAAAATGTTCCTTAGGATGTCCCCTTCAAGAAAAAAGTTGTCCCGGAGGATCGTCGGGGGGGGGGGTGCAATTACTCCTATTGTCATATGCCGGACTATAAAAGGCAAAGAAACTTTTCATGAAAAATTGCCTGTGTACTAATTCTGCATTCATTCTGCGTGCCTCCGTTTCTGTTGCCAGAAAAATGTATGCTAAAATGATCACAAAGAGGCAGAGAAAAAAATTGAACCTGATCCGATCCTTAAGGATCCCGAACCGGAGATGAACCTGAACCTTTAAACCCTGAACCGAAATCAGACACTTGATTCTGATCCTTTATAAATGTGAACCCGGCTCTCTGACCCGTGGTTCTGAACAAAATCGTTCGTGACCGACATCCCAGTGTATAATACGATCAATCAGACTCAGGGAACATCTTGAACACTCTTGTGTGGCAGATTCGTGAGCAAAAAGTTGACAAAATGGATTCAATAGCAATTGAAAGCCCCATCAGAGTCACTTCAGTGTTGGAAAAGGCTCTGGCGATCGCCAAAATAATATGAACGTACACCATTTCGTCTCCACTTTGAAATTTAAAAGAGAAATAAATTACTTATCAATCTCTACAAAAAATTCAAGAATTTGTCAAATTTCAGACAATGAGGAAAAAAGTCATTGAAAATCACATCAAAGTTGGAAAACCGGAGAATACCATAAAAATTGAATGAGAAAATGATAAAAATTTCAAGACGCAGAAAGATTGGGAAAATGCGACTTTAGGTTGAAAAAATTGAAAAATTCAACTCCGGAACAGAAAAAATTTCCAAAATTTCTACTTCAGTTGAAAAATTGGAGAAAATAATTTCCATCAGAATAGAAATCGAGGTTCAATTTTACCCTTAGAGTGATTTTTCTTCATTTCATGCCTACCTTAATTTCTACGCAATTTTTTCTTCAAGATGGTTATTATTAGTAAAACACTGTTATTCTGAAAATAAGTGACTGAAATAATTTTAAAAATATTTAATTTCCATTTTCAAATTTACCCATTTTGAAAAATTTTCGCTCATCAAATTTTCGCTCAAAATAGCTCTCTCCATTCCTCATCCACAACAAGATTTCACACTCAACCCAAGAAGATCCTTACTAGTACATTTGTTAACTCTCGCCGAATTTAATAATACGAGACGTCAAGCATCGTAAAATTCAAATGCTCACGCTACTTCGCGTACTCATTCGGTCTTCAGCTAGGCAATAATGGTCTCCATTCGTACTCTACGTATATATAATTACCCTACACACGGTTTCAACGCAACTTAACGACATTTGCGCGTTGTCCATAGCGATGGCGATGAGGCGAGAATACCAAATCCAAATCCAAGCTAACGTACGAGTATATATGGTAACACGAGACGAGTCCTTATCGTCGCCAAATAATCACGCTATATACGTTAAATCCTTTGAGGATTTCCATCGCGTTCGCGTATTAATTTCGACGATTGCCACTTTCAACGTATTCACTTCTAGTACCCTTCCTTTCTTTTTCTATCATATGTAGGTAGGTGGTAGGTGCCCCATATCCTCGGTTCTGGCAAAATCACCATAATTGTGGTACGAGAAATTCATGCAGCTTGTCTCGTCGTCGTCGCATGTATTTTCGTTTTGGTTGTCTGACGTACTTAGTTTTGAAAAAGGTGTGATAAAAATTGACCGCGATTTCGTGCGTCGTGTCGAGTTACTCGTATTTTCTTACACACCCTCCTCTTCTTCTCTTACTCTACCTACGTACTACGTACGACGTTATTATAACAGTTCTCTTTCTACACTCGAAGACTGTTCCTCTGTCAGGTTGACGCGGGTACGACTATACGAGATGGTCGAAATGGAAAGGAAATGAAATTTTCATTTATACCGCAATAAAGACGCTATAAAAATATTTTCATTACGGTTATAAGAATTTTATAACTTTAGGCGTGTGTTCGACAATGAAGCGGAATAAATAAAAATCAAATAAATTTCGCTCGCGAGTCATGCCATGCACCGGCAACACGACACTCCACATAACAAAATCACACGTGTCTGGTTTTATTAAATAAAAATTCCCACCTTGACCACTCTGCCAAGTACCAACCTCCACTTGTGCGTGAGAGAGATGGTGAGAAAACTCCACGTTAATTGTATCCGAAACGAGTGATAAGTTATTATCGACGATGATATCGTCCTGTCGCAGCAGGCACGTTTCGCTTCAGCCAAGATACGCGACGAAACGAGATGACATCGCGAATCGGTAAAAATTCTTCTATTTGTCGTCGTCTTTCGACACGTTTGTTTTTACAATTCGCGCTAGCTTCTAATTGAATGAGAAAACAAGCAGGAAACGAGACGAGAGTTTTTCGAAGGGCACAATAATATGCAAATTGAATATTCTTCTGGCATATGAACGTCATCGTCACCGCAGCTAGTACCATTTCCAACCTATTCTCTGTCTTTCTCATTCGCGAAAATTATTATTTCTAAAATACGAACACCAGCACCAGCACCAGTCGAGTCGCGCTGCGCCTTCAACTATATAGCACAAGTCGAAAACAGCTTCGAACTTATCTTAAAGCCGAATATTTTAAATTTAATGCGCTGTCATGTAAACGGCGAAAAGTAAAATGCCAGAATATCTCGTATGGCGGCTGCAACGTTTACTGGTTTGATTTTCGACGATGAATATGACGAAGATGACTCTGGTACCACCGCAAGCTCCACCAAAAACTACCTACACTGTTCTGTGTCTCTTGTCGTATGTCTGCATACTTTTACATACCATACGTCTTCATTGCCTCTCGTCATTGTCGTCTTCGCAGCGGGAATCTGCGTTTATGAGATGTCTTAATTTGAATGCATATGAGTGTGCATATCCGTCTCTTTCTCTTTCTCTTTATCCTTTCTTCAATTCAATTTTAGTGATTCAACGACTCAACGTGTGTATTTGTACATTGGGATGGGTCGCAAAAAAAAGAAAGTCAGAGGATTTCGACCAAATTCGACGGAGACTTTCATGAGTGGAAAGTTGTTACTTGAAGAAAATTTTAGTTCCGGAAGTGCCTTCGCAGAGGTGCCAATTTTTTAGTCATTATTGCCAATTTTAAAAAACGGAAAAAATTTGATATTTTTTCAATTTTTATTGTATATTGGTGGATGCTAATAACCAAAAAATTGGCACCTCTGCGTTCCAAAATATTTCCCCAGTTTCCGAAATGAAATCTTTCGACATTTTGGCATAATTATTACGAAACATTTTGAGAAGAAAAAATGTTCACAGTAGGTACAAATTGTCGGATTGGCTCACTTGTACTTCCTCCTATTTTTTTTAATTGAAAGAAATCCTAGTTTCAATGTGACCAAATATGAACTTTAATAAACAAGCCAAAAATGTCACACGTTCAATTTTTAGAGATCTGAGACCCTCCAAATACTTTTAATTTTTTCTCAATTTTTCAAATCTTATTTAGGATTTAGAATCAGAACTACCCTTCAACCTTCAAAAGGTGTAACAATTCGAAAATTGCATTCAGTGGTTCCAATAATAATGCCTAGATATTAAGTAATGTTATGGAAACACCTCAAAATATTTTTAAACGCAGTTTTCTTGATTTTTTTTTCAACTGTAAAAAAAGTGAAAGTGATCCATCTTATTCAAGAAAATTTACTGAAAATTGTTCTAGTTTCATCAAACAATTCGTTTCCAGCAGCTCTGGCCTTGAACCTAAAAGAACCCGAATAATGATCGGGATCAGAGTTTCGAGGTTCGTGGTTTAAGAGGTTAAGTTCAGGTTTAGAGTTTAAGGAATTGATTTCTGTTTCGGTTCAGGTTTGTTGAAAATAATCGGGATCTTTTGAAGTCAAGGATTAGGATTGGGTTCGGACCACTATCTTTATTATGCATCAAATTGCTTTTCCATGGGGTAAGCTTTTCAAACTTTTCTCAATCCAAGTTCAGCTTATTGATTTTTATCTAGAATATTTATTTAAAGAAAAAAATCTTCCGATGAAAAATAAGCCTTCTTTTGGAACTATAAAATTTTTATGATTTTTTATATTATGCAATTTCATTTCCATGCATTATTTTCGTAAATCCCTTGAAGTTTTTATAAAAATCGATTTAATGTCACGTATTTTTTCATCTCAAAAAATAGGTTTTTGGGAGAAACTCGAGGTCCTTGGGAGAAAAATGAAGAAAAAAAATTGTAGAGAGTGAAATTTTACATTAGAAAATGTGTGATTAGATTTTCCCTATTTCGGTTTTGTTTTTACAATATTTTGGGCAAAAATTGATCAACTCGTCAACATTGATTTACTTGAGCTAAAATTTGACTCGTTGAAAAAGCAGGTCATTCACAAGTTCACAACTCAGAATCAAATTTTAAACTAACGACCTTGATTTTTCAATTTTTGACGAATTTTCGAAAATATCGAAAGTATTTAGTGTTTTGGAACTTTAAACTAGAAAAATTTGGAAAGGAAAATTTTATAATATTTATTCCTAATTTCATTTTCGAATTTTTGGCGAATTTTTGAGAATTTACAAAATTTAAATGCGCCTTTTTTTTATAAAGGATTGCCAACTTTTTCATGAAATGCTTTTTATTTGAACAAAATGAACCTGTCTAAATAATTACTCCAGTTCAATCCCTCCCCTCCCCTCCCCCCCCCTCCCCTCCCATTTCAAAAACTATCCCAGAAATACGAAATCACTCAAAAATTGACTTTTTATGACCACCTTTTTTTGAAAATAACTACTTCTAAAACATTTTGAAGCCTCAAGAGCGATTTGAAATTTCAGGAGAAAATCCAAAAAAAAGATCGTCTTCAATATGAAAATAGTTTTCCCCGTTTTTTTTTTTTGGATTTTAAAAAATTTGCCAGACATCCAAAAATTAACTCCGTTTGTTAAAATTTTGACTTTGAGGATTTTAAGATACCTATGTAATACTTTTCTGATTTATGTACGTTAATTTCCTTGTTGAGATTTCCGATTTACATCAAATCGGCTCAAAAGTGGTCGCAATTGATTTGAAGGAAAGCTTTGTGTGACGTCCTACAGTACTCTAATTTTTCCAAAATAGTCCAAAAATTGTGAAATTTGATGAGAATAATTGAATGACTAGTAATTATCTCAAAAAGCTTTGTTTGCAGTCAACTGTATTGGATGCCCCATTTTTAGCAAGTAGGGTTCCTCTATCTACACAGTATTTCTAGGAACCCAAATTTTTCAATTGCCAAAAAATACCCTTTTTTTGGCTCTTGTCAAAAGTGACCTTCTGAGGTCGATTCCTGTAGAATTGTAGCTGCCCGATTGCATACACATATTTAATCATTTAGAGGTATTTTTTGAAAGATTTGTACTATTAAAATTTTGTCAAATCTATGCCTCTAAACGTGATAGTAATTCAAACAAGACTAGAAAAGATGTTTCCTTGAATAATTTCTGGTCAAATTGTTTTCTCAACAAATACAATTTTTGAACTATTCTGGAAAATTGTAAAAGCCTTCAATTTTCTGTTCTGTTGATTGACATGTTTTGAGAGCTACCTCGAGTCCCCACGCTTTGGTGAAAGTCTGATCGCAAGTGACATTATATTGGTTCTTTTGAAAGTACGTAATTTACGGTAATTACCTTGTAAAATAATACCTGGCGAATATTTGGCAAAAAAATTGGAAATTCTGAGAAAATTCCAAATAGTCGATTGAATTGTCGATATAGTTTTTCATCAGTATTGAGTATTGAGTATTTATGTACAAGTATTATCTTACCTTTTAATTGAGGCGTAGTACTGATCGAGGAAATCTTTAGCCAATGGTAACACTTCTTCTTTGGGACGGGCGTAAGAATTCTTGTACGTCGATGGGTACATAATACTTCCCAGACACCCATTTTCTGAGCATGCTGGAGCCTGCAAATGTACAAAAAAATACCATGATTTAACTTCACGTACCAACTTGGAGACAAATGCTAATTACGTATCTATGTACTATTTTTAGTTACCCACTTATTATTAAAAAATTTGAATTATCGTAATAAATAAAATTAAGAAAAATTAAGCATTACAAACGACGAATTTTCTCCATTTCTTCGAGAAAAGATACACGAACGTAAACGTGTCGTGTTCTCGTGTATATTCGAAAAACAGTTTCCCAATTCCCGCACCTCTTTCCTCGTCTCATCGCAACAGAAGGCGAAAAAAGAGCTCGAAATTAAAACAGTGGTAAGTTTATTTACGTTTGAGAAGCACCGACGAGTGGGTGGGGGGGGGATTAGGGAGTACTTTTAAATGGTTACGATGAACACTATAGTACTACGTACAATCTACAATACGTAAGGGAGCCTTGTACGATAAGGGCTCGTGTCGTCTATCTACGAGTAGTATGGGTTCTCGTGTTATTTTTTTTTCTCGAGCTTGCGCGAAGTTTACTGCTGACTCATGCGAGACGTGACGGTTTCGAATCATTGTTTGTACATTAACTCGGCTATAGTGGTTTTTACGTGTATTTTGATATACAATATTATACTTATTGTACGTGTGTAACTTATATGTGTGCCTTTGGGTATTCGTGTGAAAACACGACCCACAGACCGACGTTAATTCTAAATACAACTTATCAGACATGCGTAAAAACATCATATTACACTCGTACCTTACCTACCTACCTACCCTTTAAAAAGGTAAAAAATTATTCAAGTCTTGTTCGAAAAATAACGACTGTAAATGTAAATTTGCATTTATACGGGCTACGTTACTGGTTTAAAGAGCTATTTTTTAAGCTGTTAATGCTGCTAACTGTATAATACTACTAGTATTTATATAGAGTAGCATTCGACGAAAAAAAATAAAGATAGATAGAAAGAAAGAAAAAAGAGAAGGAAAAGGCGCGAACGAAAAAGCGAAAACAAAACTAATAAGAAAAAAAAACACCAGAAGAAGAAAAACCGATAAACGGTGTTATAGTATCTGCGATGCCACCGCATCCACTATACGTAAAACCGCATTAACTGACGTGGACGCGGTTAGAGCGGCTCAACCTTTACCCCTCCTCCCCTCCCGCCCCGGTCACTCTGTAAAATTCGCATCGCCTCGGCAATATTTTAAATTGGTAAAGCGAAAGACACAGACGCGGGGCGAATTAGCACCACCTCCATCGCCTTTGGCGGTGAATTTTAAATTAAAATTTTAAAAACAACTTTTCTTCTTCTTTTAGTAGAGGTTTCGCGTACGCGACTAATTATTTTTAATGATTAATTCTATCCGTCTTGTGTTTTTCTTCTCTCCTCTCTCCCCTCAGTGTCGCTTCGTCTGTTATTAATATACTCCTTATGTATACTCGCATTCCTCCAGCGTAGCTTTTCTGAAGAAGCCCCCCTCCTCCTCTCTCGGACAATTTGTACGTTATTTTGATGGCTGTGTGGATGGGGAAGGCGTTAAGGGAGGGGAGGGGAGGGGAGGTGTTGGCTACCTAGTGAAGGGATAGCGAGCGGTTCGCTTGAAGATGAATGGCGTACGAATGGCGTTTTTTCTGTTTTCGTTTCTTATACTTTATTACGCGTTCCTGAACTCGAATGTAATTGAAATATTACCTAGTTTGGGGTATCGGAGTGTGGTATATTTTCTCACTTTTCACTTTTCACTTTCTGTGCTTCTGCGGTTTTAATTATATCGTCGCTTGAAAAGAGTGCACGAAGGGTGGGAAGAACGGAGATGGTTGTGCTGTGTTTTCGATTTGTGCTATGAAAGGGTTCAAAAGAAAGAGTTCGAGACATTTTTGACCATATTATTGTATCGAAGATGTTGAAGTGGAGAAGCTGTGACCGAGTGTGACTTTGGAAAATTATATTTTGCAACGGAGAGTTGAAGGAGAAAATGAAAAATTTCGTTCAAATTTTAAGAAGAGTGGTGTAAGAAAATTTTTGACTAAACATTTCCATTTTATTATGGGGAAGTGTCAATTTTTGAAAATAAATTGGTAACACTGGGTAACATTGTTTTTTTATTGTGTTTTGGGTGGTCTGGTGTACTCCCATAAATGTCTCCGAATTTCTCAATCTGTGGAATCTTCATTTTTATTCCTAATTTTCAGGCTTTGTATCGTACTCCTGGCGCAGAACTGCCTACGTATATTTGTGGTGAGAACATACACTGACAAAGTATCCAATATGTTCGAAATGAGTCATCTTTGAAAATGATAGCATGAGTTGTGAGAAAGGTATCTATTGCATTTATTCTGATTTGAACCCACAATTTCAAAGTGGTGGAGAGGGATTGGTGGTTTAGTATCAGGGGAAAAACAAAGGCCTGAAATGGTTTTGAGATCATTTATGGAGTTTGGTAGATTTCTCCAAGGCACAATCAAAAATAATGTTATTCATTTATTAAATATTCATCAAAAAATGGAAATTTTTTCGATCATTATTGATCGCATGAAGTTTAAGTGGTCTGTTAGACTCCAGAAATGATCCTTAATTTGTCAATGTATGGAATTTCCTCCTTCATTTCCAACTTTCAGGCTTCTGATTTTCCTCCTGGCGCAGAACTTACAAAAAATTACCAAGTTACTTTCACTGTGAAACAATAAAAAACGACTAGGTATAGGAACTTTCATTGTGAAAAAATTTCCATACGATTTTTTTTCATCATTCATTGGTTGCGCCACGTTTGGGTGGTCAATTAGATCCCCTGATTTCATCAAATGTGGAAATCTCGAATCTATTTTCAACTTCTGGAGCTCTTGATGTTCCTCCTGACGCAGAACTTGGAAAATGTGAACTTATGTACTTTCATTATGAGAAAAATTATCAATGTTCTAAGATAAATTGGTAGCACTGAGTGAGGTTATTATTCTTGAATGCTTTAAAATTGAGAAGTCCATTATACCCCTTGAATGAACCCCACGTTCATGAATACAAGAGATCTTCGCTTTTATTCACAGTTTTCGATCTTTTTCTTTCCTCCTGGCGCAGAACTACCCGTCTACTTATAAATTTTTCCCTTTTCTTTAATCATTTACATATTTTTCATTCTTGCAAAATAAGAAAAGGACATTCATCGATTATAGAACTGAGAAGATGCTACACTCATTTTTTTGCTGAGTTGTTGTCTAGTCTCGTTCCATTTGAAAAGGGCTTATTTGAAGCCTTGAAGGTGCAAAAATAAGATTTTTAAGCCAGTTTGTGATTTGTTTTGAGACTTAAAGCTGTATTCTAGCAGCAGGATGAACGTTTTAGGAGATGCCCTTTACCGTGAACTGGTTGGGGGGGGGGGTGTAGGTGGGTGAGAAAATTGGCGGATCAGCATTGAAATACAATATACATTACCCCTTTTCTAGCTCCCTCCGTCTCCTGCTCTAATTTATTCGCAATCCCAGAGACAATTTTATTCAAATTGTGAAGCAAATGCAACTTTTATTACGAGAGGAATTGGTAACACTATCTTTGAATGGCATCATTCTTGAGTATGTCAAGTTGAAGTGGTCGGCGAGACCCCAAAAATGAACCCAAATTCCCTAAAATATGAAACTATCCCTTTTGCTCCCCACTTTTACACTTTTAATCTGCTTCCTGGCGCAGAAGTCCCTGTCTCCTCACAAGCTCTCAACTCATAATTACTTCCAATTAAGAATAATGTATTCTCCATTCTTTTAGAATGAAGAAGTCATGTTCATCAATTATAAAGATGAAGGTGCTACTCTTCTATTTTTTGTTGCATTGCTGTTGAATTTTGTTTACAAAAAGCTCCTTTGAGCATGAAAATAAGGCCTCAGAACCCGTTCGCAGTATTACTTTTGTTTCGAAACTTCTAGTTTTATTTTGATGCATTCTAAATAATATACTGTTTTCGTTAAGTATGAGAAAAATTGTCAATTTTTTTTATATGGGTGCAATTGGTATTGCTGAGTGGCATTATTCTATGGTTGGCATTTTGCGTTACCCAGGTTTGAATTTTGACTGTCATCTGGACCCTGTAGATGACTCCAAATTCACCAAGCTGTGAAATCTTAGCGTTCATTATTTCCTGTTTATTCAACTTTAAACATTCCTCCTGGCGCAGAACTACCTGTCTCCTGATTGACTACCTTCCTTTCTTGCAATCATTCTTTTCAGTAAACAAAGTTTTTCGATTGCATAACTCAAATCGCACAGTTCTTTGACTTTTTCGTTACATTATTCCCTTTTCTCCCCCTCTCGTTTACATTTCTGTGCAGCTGCAATGCCCCATAGACGACTCTGCCATCAACTTGGATCAACGTACGAGTACTGAGATTTCATCGAGATTTTTTATTTGAGTTTCTTCAAAGGTCCAATATATAGCATAACCCTTCACGAAAATTGATGGAATTTATTGAAATTTTAGACAGTGGTGGGAGGGGGTTGCACGAGCCTTAGAATTTTCATGGATTAGCAATTATTCGGTACGTAAACTTAAAAATCGAGTCAAGTTGAACTTGACGTATTTTTTTGCGGATTTCTGAAGAGTATAAGTAGGTAGGATGGGGCGAAAGAGTCCTCAATTCTGGTCAAAATTTGATGAAAATTTGAAATAGTGGCTCTGGATCTGCCTCCCCCCCTATTTCCTTAACTACAATGAAAATATGTACCAACGACATAAAATTGAAAATGTTTTGCGTTCCTTTTCGAGGGTATAGCCCCTCAGTAATTCTCATAGTCCAGCTCCTCATTTTTGGGAAAATTTGAAAAATTTCGAAAATATGATATGACATCGGTTCTTGCCAATTCAATAGCGCTGAGTTCGAATATCTATTTATTTTATGGATTCAGGCCCTCCACTTTTCACTTTTTCAAAATTGAGAACTGGAGCAACACCAAGGGAAAAAATCCAAATTATTCTTATTTTTCAATAAATCATCGATAGTAATTTGCGGTAGTAAATTTTTCGACGAAATTCTTCTTGCTTTATGAAAATTATCTCGAAGTGTATTATCAAATCACCCATCTGCCTACGTCGTTTCTACAGGTAGAAAAATTTTAACGAGAAAATTATTTCAGCCAGGCGAATTTGCCTAAAATATTACTCGTTTATTCCACACATTTCACCGCGGCGTAAACAAAAGGCTATATAAGATTCAACGATTACGAAACGATTGTTACCTCGGTATACTATAAAATAATCCCCTTCGATAATTGCGGAGGCAATTATACGCGGCTGAGGCGAAATTATCGTGCGACTGCTGGTAGGCAAAGGCGCGGCTAGAAGGGTAGAACGAGTAACCAGAGCATCAGGTCTACATAGGTAGGTAGGTATATACAGGTGGAAAAGCGCGCGTTAGAGAGAAAATTGTTGCTTCAAAGGCGAGCCAAACGCTATGGCAAGATGGGAGCAGGAAGCGAGGTGGATTAAAGATGAAACATTCTTAATCATTCGGCTGCTGCTGCGGCGTATACGGCGCGACGAAATGTACCCCGGTAGCTTACTATATAAATGGATCGTTTAAAACATACGTATATAATTTTCATCTTAGGTCGACTGTATAACCTGCTGGCTGCTTACTCCCGTCCTTCGTCCGCCAACCGCGAATTATAAACTGAAAAAATTCATAAGAAGGGGATTTTCGAAGAGTGGCGCATGGCGCCGCCGGCTTGTTGTTTTTTTTCGACGGCTTTTTAGCATTTTGTAAAATAATACGCGCGGTTCAAGTGCAGTTGGGGGTTTTGGAGTGGATGTCCCGGCAGCACGAGGAGAGAAACTCCGACGAGCGCACCATCTGCTGTCCTGATTAAATATCCACCTAATTTATTTAGAATTTGATTAATGCCTTATTATTATGTTACCATTTATATTCGACGCGTTTCCGCTTTTGCTGCAAACTTTTCACTACTCGTCGGCGATTTTGTTGCCGTTCTGTGTGTTTTTCTCGCGTATATACTCGTATACTATTTTACGCGGCGCGTATTCGATTCACTCGCTCGGTCTGCTCTCTCTCTTTCTCTGTTGTGTTGTTTCTGTGCGCCAACTTCTCGTATTTTGTTGGAGTTTTTCTTCTGTTTACCGCCTCGTTCGTCCTTCTTCGTCACCTCTTTCTGGTTTGTCGGTCTCACTGACATATGAACAGAATGTACTCGTTGTCTCCTGCTGAACATGGGACGAGGAAAGTTTGTATACAGCGACGCAATGGCTACCTCCTACATGTACCAGTGTATTTCACGAAGGATGGATATTTTTAATTTCCATACGTTTTGACGAGGTTAGCGTTCGCTCTGGTTTTCAAGTTCGATTAAATACGTGGCATATATTATACGGTGGGATGGCGATGGCGGGGGGCGAACGAGAGGAACATGTACGACATATGAAAAGACGATGAGACGGAAGAGTATAATATACGATAGGTAAGGTAGCGAAGGAGGAGGACGACGCAGGAGTACCTAAAGCGGAGATCTATATAAACGAATATAAACTCATATACTACACATTCTACACAAGCATCGCCGCCCCGACGAAAGCGCGAATACATTAAAAACATAATAGAATATATAAAGGTTGAGTTCACTCTTTGCTGCCTCTATCGCTCTCTCGTTCCCTTCGTCGTCGTTTTCGCGCTGCCTGAAGTACTTAGATTCGGACGATTGCATAGTATGTTAGTGACATGCTATAGACGTTCGAATGGGATTACGTTTGTTGTTGAATCTTTTTCTATAAATTTATCCCCTGCCCTCGCCCTTGCTCCGGTGTTCGTATTTCCGTATATATGTGGCATACAGCACGATATTATGTAGTGTGTGAGTTGTTGACGAATAGACTACATACTACATCTCGTACCCATAACGTACTACTGTGTAGAAGAGTGAATTAGGTGAAGTGATGTTTTCCTTTAAAAGTTGCTTATTAAAAATATTATCATCTTCGATATATACTCTACTCTTCTTATATATGTACAAGTTGGTGGAAGCTCCTACTATACCTACTATTCGATCGTATATGTGTATTCACTCCGTCTTGTCAAAAATGGTCGGGTTTCCACTTGTGTATGACGAATATCGAGTCCCGGAGTAGGAAGTGTGGGTTTGGATTCGAATAATATAATAATATAAAATTTGAAATATCGTACGATTTCTGAACGATTGCGGATGAAGATGTAGAAGATAATAATCGCAGTTGCAATTTTATCATTGCCAGTTTCGAGGTAGAGATGAGAGGGCTGCAGAAGTGAAGAGAAAACAACAAAACATTCGGCGAGGAAGAAATACGAGTAATTGTATGGTTTTGTTATTCATTTTTTATATCATATTTTGAAAAAAAAAAGTCATTTACCTACTTATTGGTATGAATAAAATCAGGAGAAAATTTGCTTATCTTACGGAAGAGGTATTCAACCGACAGAAAAATTGCAGGTCTGAACAAATGTATCGAAAGAGCATGCAATTGAAAATATATTCCACCTACTAAAATTTCAAGTGCTGAAGTTCATTTTTCGAATATTGGGAATTTTTTAGGGTAAAAATTGGCCAAAAAATGGGTAAAAATTAAAATTTTACAGAACGTGATTTTGAACTGGAAACCTGAAACTTGACTCGTAGATGGAAGGAAAAAAACATGAGTAGGTACCTATGCTCATTATCACAAAAATTGTTGAGGAAGTCAATTTTGAGTGAGGAACTATGTAGGTACCCAGAAAAATATGTATTTATCTCGTTGGTGATAAAAAGAGCTGAATCAGGGGTCTTCAAAATAGAATAATTTCTGAAGAGGTGGTGTTTTTTCATTTTTGGGTAGATTTTGTCACCTTCATGGATCTTTGGTTACTCCCTAAAAAGGTGCAATTTGAGTTTATGAACCTTCTTGAACGTTTGACTTTGAAATTTCGAGTGCTCTACAAAGTATAAGAAAGTGACTAGAATGTTCAAAATTCCAAAATTCACTCTTTAAAGTTCTCAAAAATGACAAAAAATTACGTTTTTTTTTAAAAAAAATGACTCCACTTTGAGGACCCCTGGCTCAGATAACTGTGTAACCAAAGAGATCAACAATCAACATTTTTTTAGGTATAGTCTCTCGAGCCATTTTGAGCAATTCTGCAGCTTCCACTGAATTTTTGGAAATCACAATTTCCACCAAACTTCACCTTATCAAGTTGGAAATTATTAGATTGGTACTTTTTACGACCTGCTGACAATGAGTCGACTGAAGCTATAGTTTTGAAGCAATTATCAACTCTTCGACCACTAATTGGAAATTCCAGTTTTCCAAAAAATCATCTAAAGTCTGTCCGAATGAACTTCCAGCACTTTTAAATACAATTGAAGGATGTTGAAAGGGTCACCGGGGAGAGGGGAGAGGACAGTTACCTCTTTTTTTTACTTCTCAAAAAACACATTTTCGAACGCTTTTATCCTCGTTTCGCTCGAGCCTGTTTTCTTTTCTTTTTATAAATTAACATCCTAAATTTTTTTTTTCAAATTCTAAAATTTGAAAACCAAAAAATAAAATGCTTGCATGAAAAAATATCGTTTTTAGTCCCCTCAAAATTCAAATTTTCCAAAGTTTTCTCCTTCGCTTTGCTCGGATCTTTCCTCTTTTTTTTTAAAATCAATTGCCTAAAAAAGCATCGTTTTCAGGTGTCTGAAAATTGAATTTTCAAAAAATTTCGTTCCTGCTTCGCTCTGGCCTATTTGTTTCTTGTTTTAAAATTAAAAAATTCGTATTTGGGTCCCCAAAAATTCAAAACTGAAAATTAAAATGTTTATGAGTCAAATAAATGTGGTATTTTCCACCTATATCAGTCGGCAGATTTTCAGCCGAATCTCCTCTCCCCTCCTCCTCTCAAAAAACCACCTAAAAATAAGGCCAAATTATATTTTCCCTGGCCCAAGCCCGATTTTAGAGCAGTTTTTAGAAAACTGAAACTTTAAAATCGTCGTTGAAAGCTTCATGAGTTGAAATTTGATGAAAACTTTGATTTTTTAAAATTTTCTGAAGACCCCAGAACCTCTCAAAACAACTCGGAACCTCTTTCAGTCGACTTGAAGGGACGAGGAAGGGGAGGGGGATTCAAAAATAGAGTGCACCTAAATCTGATTCAGAAAGGTTTTTGCTTACTTTATGTAATTATTTCCTCAATCATTTGGGATTTGGGGTGAAATGGTTTCCAAAATGAATTTGGTCCCTCAAAAAGCAACCACTACGAAAAATTCCGAAAATGATAGTTTTTTTTGCAACCCCTCCCCCTCTCGCTCATTTAAGAAAAAAAACGAATGGGCAGGGGGGAAATTATTGGTGGTTTTCTTCGATGTTGGCTGACGTGGACGTTGTGAAAAAAGTGTGTGCGAAATCGAAGGAAGTGCTGGCTGTGAAAATTGATTTTTTTTTGGTCAAGTTGATATGGAACGACCTTGCTGAAAATTGAAAAAGTGCTGAAAAGATTTTACATTTTTCTTGAAAGTACTGAATTTTTCTTTATAAATTGATTAAAAATTTAATTTTCTCTCAATTTATTGTTTAATTTTTAAAAATCCCGATATTTGATGCGAAGAAATCTTCGAAAAAGTTCAGTAATGCAGAGTGTAATTCGTATCTTGAGGAACGACTTCATAAATGAGGAGAAGAAGGGACTTTAAAAACGTATTTCTCAATATGTAGATCGCATTTCGAAAGGATTAGAGAGAAGAAAATCTGAGAAATCATTCGAAAGTTTGAGGAGGTGGGGACATCTGAGGAACACTGCGCTGAAGTGCAGCAGGTATTTTGAAAACCCCATAAATTTTTTTACAAAATTCCTAATGTTAAATAAATTATCAAAATTAATCGAAAAATCATTTCAAGTTACATTTTTCTAAATTCATAATTTCACATTTTTTTTCACGAGGCAATTTTCAACAGTGGCAGGGGGAGCAGATGGTCACTAGCCGTGGACCCATTTTGACTTTCCAGGGTTCTTTACATTTTGAGATATTATAATAAAATTGATTTGATTTGACTGGTGTTTTTTCATCGTTTCCAATCAAATTATTCCAAAGTTCGTTTGCACAAAAATGTTCAAATTTAAGCGTTACTCACCTCTAAAGTTCTTTGGAGGTTCTAATTGGTGCAGAAATCAGTCAAAGAATTGAATCGTTTTCGTATGCTATATGTAATTTGCTATACCAACACCCACCTCAGCATCATCGAGTTGTATTATTATTTATAATTTTTTATGTGTACCTACTTTGAAGTTTAAACTCTCGTCGTTATTTTTTTGGTTCGTAAAGAAAGGGAATTTTTTAAAAAATACTCGATTTATTTGAAATGATAATTGTTTCAAATTTCAAATTCTAATTATTCGCATCGTTACTAAATCAAGTTACTTGAAAGCAGCATCATTCAGTTGCGTTTGGAATAAACCTCGTACTTTTGATGTTTTTAAAACATTTTTAATATAAACTTTTCGTTATTAATTTTTATTAATGTTTTTCATTCGTATTCCCATTCGGAGTACGTATACTGAAACGACTCCGAGGTAGGAAGAGAGCTGCAAGGTTTTAATTTTTTTTTACAGCAATTCGTTTGTTTTAATTAAAGGTTGTTATGGTGCTCGAACATTTTTGAAAATTATGTTTATCAAGCATTAAACTCGGGTCGACGCTTTGAATGTTTTTTTTTCTTCTTGGGAGAGGGCAGGATCAGGTATTCACCTTACCCTTGTCTTACCCCTGTTAATCTTATGACAGAACTTTGTTTCCGGTTACTTAACCGAGTGCTACATAATTAAGTAGATGAAAAAAAGGTGTACTTACTAAGAATTTTTTCTTATTTAGTTTACAATTTTATTTCATACTTTATCAATATTCAAGTTTTTTTTTCAGAGAGAGGAAGGTGGTGAGCAAGCAAAAGTTGCATTTCCCTTCCAGTTTTCTTTTTGAAGAATACAGAATATGGCAGAAATTGCATTTCCATGAATTTTTTCCGCAACTTGGAAATTTTAGGGTTCGGAGAGAAAGTCCTAAGATATCTTACGCCCGTAAATTTTAATCCTCTCATCTCATCTTGGAACGAATCTGCGCTTTCAAAGACCATAAAAATGAACTCGAAAACAACGCTCAGGTTATTTTTAATGACCATCCGACAAGAATATAAAGAGCATGCCGCTCACACACGTAGTACGAATGAAGGTTCATATTCTACGAGTTAATTCTTGCCGGAAACGAAGCGTCGTTTTTCCGTCGCTCGGTCTTTTCCTATGGCCTATCCAAGCTGGCGTTTTGTATACGGTCTTGCAAGTGGCGGCGGCGAGGTGAAAAAAAAAATAAAAAAATAAATACGATAACTTTTTTATAAAAAATAGCTCGGGCCGCGGTTAGGTTCCTAGCTAGGGTTCCCGCTACCCGTCTGCGGCTCTGTCAATCGCATAAGAAAAAGGTATACTCGAATGGAAATATCCATTTAAAAGGGCTCGACGGCGTTATAACTTGGTATTGTGTGTCATTTATCACCAGCGAGCTATTTATCTGACTTTAATAAACAAGCGCCCCCGTACATCTACATCGGTGCAGGTGTCGGCGCTGCTCATGCTGCCGAAGTTGACCAAGTCTTCGAGTACGAATCTACTCTATATCGCGTACTACGTATATTCGAGAGTAGGCATTTTTGTGTGGAAAAGTTTTTCACGCTTTTGACGCGGTGTATTATTCGTAGTAGACGTATCTGATCGAGCGATCGTTTGTTTCTCGCCAAAGTCGGAAGACGAAGACATGGCGTTGAAAATGTCGATACCATCTACATACCTGCGTACCTCTTTCCTTCTCATATTTTGCTCTCTTCAGGAATCCGAAGAACCAGGTAGCAAAATCTCAGGTACTTGGCGCCTCGAGACAACTTCGCCAAAGTGTCTCATCTTATGACTCTATTGTTTCGTGAAAAATTTTTCTCATTTCCGTTTTTCGCGCATCGTTGTCCCCTCCCACGCTTCAAGCTTTTCCCAGCAGCGATCGACGTGTCTTCGCTTCGGTTCACCTGTAATCTTACGCCCTTCGCGTCACGCAGCAGACTATACACTCGAGAGTCAAAAAGTGATATATAGATGTTAAAGTTACTATATCGCGAAAACGTTCCTGTTCTCTAATACACCCCCGGATCACCGCACAGCATCCCTCTCATTCCTTTCCCCCCTTGTACTTTTACAATCTCGCGTTACGTATCGTTAACAAAGCAAATTGCCAAGATTGTCAGGGATTTTTTCCTCATCTCTCTTTATTGTTTGTAAGCGCGTTGTTTTTTTTCTCGGGTCAGTTGTTTTTTTCTTTTATATGCATTGTATCTTTTAATGTTTTTGCTTTTTTTTTCGCAGGCTGTCACGAAGAGGCGCGACGCGATACACGGTGGCGTGTTTGAAGAAGAGAAAACGATGCTATTTTTCGTCGTGTAATTAATTAAGAAGCCGAAAAGGTAATTGATTAAATTACCTACTCGTAGAAACTTGACGTGTACGATAGAGTTAACCGGAAATTGTATTAATCAACTCGAAGGGTCTGTTAGATAAAAGGAATGAGTGTAAAATTTAAACGTAACTAGTAGTAAAACTACATAACGGGAAATGGGCTCGAGAGCTGATTTTTTTTTTGAAAAATAGTTTAAAATTCTGAATTTGGTTTGTGTGAGAAAAACACCAATTTTATGAAGTATAGTCCGTCAAATGACAATAGGAACAGTTGCATCCCCCCCCCACAGATCCACTGTGACAACTTTTTTCTTAAATGAGACATTTTAAGGAATATTTAAGGCCAACTTTCTATAAAAAGTTGGCCTTACTGACAAAATGGCCGTCATTTTGATTGACAGGTCAGCAAAAATCACAGATTTTTCTTTCCAACGTAGAACTCGTAGGAAATTTTTTGAACTGGACAAAACTAGATCGAAAAAGCATGCAAAAATTTATTACCAGCCAAAGTTTCAAGTGCTAAAGAGCATTTTTCAATATTTGGTGAATTTTTAAAAATTAAATTTAGGTCAAAAATGAGAAAAAAATCAAAATTTTAGGTACCAAATTAATCTAGAAAACTGAAATTTAAGATATACGCTATTTTCAACTTGCCAAATCGATTGGAAACGGTTTCATACCGTTTTAGTTCTGGAGCCTGCAGCAGATTTTTGAAACTTGAAATTTTCACAAAATTACATATGAAGTTGGGAATCCGAAATTTGCACTGCACTTCTACTTAACACTTTATTAAGCAGACTGCTGGTGGGTTTAAGTCATTTCGAAGCCTCTATCGATTTTTTGAAAATTTTTGGAGCCTCTTGTAGACGTTTGAAACTTGAAATTTCTTCCAAATTTCATCAAATGGAGTGATAAAGCCAAAAGACATTCTGCAAACTAATTTCAATAAGCTATGAAATCGACTGCAGGTGGATTTCAAATAATTTTGAAGTTTCCAGCTGCTTTTTGAAACTTTGTGGCCAATAAGGTACCTATTATAAATGTGTTTAAAATGAAGTAAAAATTGGTAAAATATCATAAAAATTACATCATTCAAATACTGAAGATAAAGATTGACTTCACCTTATTGCAAAATTTTGGGAAAACCCAACATAGTGATGTACGTAATTGAAAGAGCCTATCAAGAACTGTGTTAAAATATTCACAGATGGATCAAAATATGGCTCATTTGTTGGATGTGCAGTGCTCAGTGATAACTTTGATGTTATTCGTTATTCACTTCCATCATTCTACTCCATTCCCTCTGCTGAATTATTTGCAATTAAATCAGCAGTTCAACAAACTTCAAGCACGCAAAATAAATCTCTCATTCTTACTGATTCAGCTAGCGCACTTCACTGCCTGTTAGATCCGCATCATCATTCTCAAAATCCACTCGCCAAAGAAATAATCTCTTATTTGACCTCATTCCCTATTGGTCATGTTACACTGGTATGGATTCCTGGACATAAGGCATTAAAGGGAACGAATCAGTTGATAAAATGGCAAAAGAAGCAGCTTCACTTCAGCTAGTACCAAACATACCAGTCCATGGAATTTATATATGTGGGTGACACATGCATCCAACGTTCGGTAATGTACAGTGGGCCAGGGAAGTTCCATGGCTCTCAGACAATCTACCAAACATTGGATGCGCCCATCACCCGCGTATATAAATTTCATGGACTGTAGCATTAACTTCAAAACTACGTAGGTATGGTGAATGTACTCAGAATGGTCTAATACCTGATTAGAATTGTATCAACACATCTGATAAACTGAAATCCATCAAACCTTCAGCCAAATTCTGGTCCACCTCCTACCAAATCCACCACTAAGAGGAAACATGCAGCTCTGTGTAAAATGCGTATTGGTCACTCAAAACTGCCTATCTCCTTGAAAAAAAACCTCCTCCATTATGTACCCTATGTTCTGTCCAAATCACAATCCAGCACATATTAATAGACTGCCCAAAATATTGCGATTTGAGAAATAAGTTCAAACTACCAACTACCTTACCAGACGTTCTACTTGATGACCCAGAGACCATAGTCAACCTATTCAAGTTTCTTCACTCTAGTGGACTTTTAACTCAACTGTAACCTTTTTACCTGTCGTGCCTCTGGCCTTTGTTGCAGTAAAGACACGTTAATGAAAAAAAATCTGAAATTTTGGATTAAAATAATGAACAAATTTTTAAAGCATTATTTTTCATTTCTCGAAACCAGAATTTTTAAAAGATTTCACACTTGCTTTCCTCGGGTCAATTCCTGTCTCTAAACTAAAATGAAAATCCCTGCTTCAAACTTCCATAAGATTCAAAAATGAAAATAACAATTTTTAAATGAACCTTACTCATTGTCATTTTACGTTTAGTTTTTTATTTTATTTGAAAAAATCGGTACTTTTTTCTCATACAGTCAGCAAATTTTCAGTCACCTTCCCCCCTCCAACAGTTTTTTTCTTGTCAGATTGACTTATTTTCGCGAAATGCAAAAAAAAGCCATTGTACAACTCGCATTCAAGTATCCGAACTTGAAAAAAAACACAGGAGGGGAGGGGGTATAACTTTAAGGACATTATTCGATGCATTCGTCAGGAGCCCCCAACTGGCCCAATCCGCACCTGGATTACTACCAATTTTCATAATCATCATTTTTCACTAGAGGGAGGAGAGGTAGTCTGCAATGTTGAAAAATTGTGAAGAAAAGAACTCGAGAGAGAAGAATTAAATCAACAAAGGTGAAAAAAAAACCTAGAAAATTGACGTGTGATTGAAAAATTTGTTGAAAAAAATGGAAAACTCAAAGTAGCGATTTTCAATTTATCTCTGACAAAAGTTCAGTTTTGAAATTTTTCTATTTTTCCTTTCTGGTTTTAATATCAAAGTACATAAGAAGATTATTTTGACCGGAAATAGTTTTCTTGGTTCATTTTCACTTCAACCTAAAGGAGAATGCTAGAGGGCGAGGAAAATGTTTTTCGTAAGGTATTGGGGATCATTTTGGGTGAATTTTTTCCATTCATGTCCGAATTTCCAAAAACTGATCAGGTTTTTTTCTCAATTTTTAAACTTTTTCCTAATAAGGAAGAGGTGCTTCCCTTCACTCAAAAAAAAAATCATTCCTGAGAAATTTTTTAATCTGATTTTTTGTGTTTTTGAAAAAGGTTCTACGGCATGGTCTTTTGATATTTTTTGAACAGATCTCTCTACTTTTTTTTTTATCATTTTATGATTTAGAATATGAAAGAAAGGTGGAATAAAAATACCAAAATGATATAATTATCAATTTATGGAGACTTTATTTTTGAAATGCCTCAATTTTAGAGTAAAAATTTCCAAATTCCGTGACCTACAGGTTCAAAATCGATCAATCTATCCCTCCCATCTCTGATCTCTTCAGCTCACCCAGAAACGAAACTGTACTGACCTAGCTAACAGTAGGCCATCCTTTGAACGCGACCTTTTCTCCCATTCTTTGACACAGCTTGCCAGTGTTTTCTTTGACACGATATAACGACTTACACCCAAGCAGCACATAGACAAAACACCTTCGTTGATGCCGATTTCGCATTGGATACGAGTAAAAAGAAGAGCAAGAGCAAGTGCACCACCTACACTTACGTACATGCGGATCTTTTTGAGGGCTAACGAATAACGGCGAAGGGCGCCACATTACACACGCTTTTTATTTACATGACAGGCCGGTTGGATGGCGGCAGCTCGTCTCTTTCTCTCTTTTTCCGTCATTTTTTTCTACTCTTATACTAGTTAAACGTACACTCGTAAAATATTCACGTTGTTTCGCTAAATGAAAGCATATTTTATGCATACGCCGAGCGAAAAAAAAAAATAGGTACACGTAAAAAGTAAAAAATCTTTTCATCGTGCGCGTTTCAATGAAATGAGAAAAAACCGTTTATCAACGAGTAATTTTTTTCGCCGAGCTTCGCTTTCAAAATGCAAACAATTTCTTAAACATAAAAGGAAAAAAAGACGGATGAATAACGAAAGTTTTTATGTAAGTATTTTTTTAACGTTATTAACTCAAGGCGGAACTAATAGAGAAAGAGAGAGAGTCAACTCCAGATATGTATCGTTCTACTACTATATACTAGAGGTATTAACTCAAGGTGCACGTAATAATTTCTCGAAGGAACCTTTCCCCAATGTCTCGCATTAAATATTAACTATTCGGTCGAAAAATACTGACTGGAAAAAGAAACACCACAGTACACGTGAACGTAGTACCTCTACCTACGAGGTAACAACGTAAACAACACGAACGTTCGTCGGTTAATTACGCTTCTTTTCAAGTCCTTCAGCAGAAGTCGTCGAGAAAAATCTCTCTTTTTGTACCTCGCAGGCAATACTTGTTCGCATAATAAACCTATTACGAAGTAAAATTACCCGAAGACCTAAACTTTTCAAAAATTCAACCACTGTTCGAAAGTAAAAAAAAGAATCGTATACTCGGTAATTTCCCAAAAGAAGAGAATAACTAGCAAAATTTTTTTTCAAAAAAACAGAAAAGAAAAGAAAAAACCCCAGAATTACAAACCAAAACCGACGTCAATTTAAAATAATAATTACATCGCCAAAATTTACCTAATCGAATAAAGAAATTCCACGTGAAAAAAGGAAAAAAACGTGTAAATGCGCCTAAAGACCTTTTTCCCCCTGCAACCGTGAGAAAGGCGAGGGTTGAAAAAAAAAACACCAATATGTAGGTAGACATCGATGATGCGGTATTTGAACGTCCATAAAGAGATTTCTCCGCTTGAATGGGGTCGGGGATTTTGCAAAACGATGAATATGGGATTAGAAAGCGAAAACATTTCGACGGCGATGTGTGCGTTGTGTATTTATCTTGTCTTATTTTTCAACCTAGAGTTTTTCCCAGATTTCACTCGCCCTCCTTCGACTTCGTCGTTTCGCCCGCTTTTATACGACTCGAACGAGAAGAATAATCGTAGTAGTATATGGCAAATAGAAAATATTTCTTATTGGTTGCCGCCGCCGAGCGACTCTATCTCTCCTCTTTGCCTCATATCTCCGCTTTACTCTCTAAGTATTCGCACGTCTTCATCGTATTTTCCTGGTTATTTATTTTTTTATTATTTTATTCTCTTCGTATAACTCTCTCAACCCTTCAGCACCTACTTATACGTTCGCGTTTTTCCTCTTTCTCTTTCGTTGGCGTGTTGCCGCGCGTAGGTATGTCGTTCGACAGATTTTTTCATTGTTTTTTTTTTTGGAAATTACATGTACTTGTATACTTATTCGAGTCGATTTGATCTTCAAAATCAGAGTATTCGGTTTCACAGATGGGAATTTTTGGATTACCTACAACATTTTATAAGATGAGGGGGAGTCAGCAGAAGAGGAGGAATGAAAAATTATGACATACAAAAAATTGTTCAAAATTGTCAAGGGAACGTCTCAAGATATCCGCCTCCGATTTGAAAGAGGTCGCAATATTATTGGAAAGAGTTTAATCTGAAACACCCATAACCAAAATTTCAGCTGCCCAAATTGACTTTTCGATTTTTGACGAATTTTTGAGAATTCAAAAATTAACAACTTTCTACAATTTAAATAAAAAAATTAAAATGATGAAAATCAGTCCTAAAAGTGATCTCATAACAGAATATTTTTGATTTTTTTTAATTTTTTCATTAGGTTCAACAATGTAGGTACGTTAAGTTGAAAAATGCACTCGAGGTGTTCGTTTGGAAATCAGCTCATTATGGCTAAACTCTTTAAACAAGTCGAAAATAAATCATAATTCAATTTTTAGCTGTCCAAATTGATTTCCACGTCTTCTGGAGAAATCTAAAATCGTGCTGAAGATTTTACAATAGCTTGGAATTGTAAAATTTGCATTCAGGGGGTTGGCTACAGAGATACAGCCATTCATGCAAATATCAATTTTTCTTCGAATGGAGAATTTTTGATTTTTAAAGTTTTTTCCTCATAAATATGGTTAAAAAATACACTGGAGGTATCCGCCTGGAAGACGGCTCGCGGCTTGAATAAATGGATAACCTTTTAAACGGGTCGGGAATAAGCTTAGAACTCGATTTTTAGCTGCCCAAAATTAATTTCGACGCCTTGTGGAGAGATTCTGAAATTCTGGAGAAATTGAAAAGGACACTGAAGGAATTGAAAAAGCACTAGAGGCTCCATAAGTGAACCATTTTTTTTTTTTTTGCACAAGTCACCAAAAATGGTCTATTCTGATCTTTCAAAAAGTTGCCAAAAATCTAAAACACATTTTTTTCTTTTTTTTTGGGGGGGGGCATGTTTATAATTGCAAGATTATTACATCCGCGAAAGAGAAGGTTTCGATTTGGTTTATCAGATTAATGTTGTTTAGCAGAGTTATGAATTTTTGGATTTCAGAAGGATTGTCAGGAAAAATTGATGTGAAAATTGTTAAAAATCTATAAAAAGTTGGTAAAATGGGTCTTTAAATTGGGTAAAATGATACTTATCAAACTTTTCCAAAATTCTGTGTAATTTTCATCAATTTTTATAGGTATCAATTACTTTTGCCCATTTGCTGTTGATTGTCGAATATTTTCTATCAATGTTCAAACGTTACAGTCTCTGAATAGCACAAAAAAAGTTGGAAAAAAGGGAGTAAAAATTGTCTAGCAATGCTTTTTTTTCAATATAAATTTCTACAAAAGAAAAACCATGTGAATTGTGAAGAATCGACGAATTGGTTGTTGACTTCCTCGCCACCTCGCTCGTAAAATAATGGCGTCGCTGTGTAGTAATTTGACTCAATTTATCATGCAGTACCTACAAATTACGATTATAATTTTGATTTACGAGAAGAAGATGTAAAGTGTACGTAGTACGAGAAGAAATCAAAACTTCGCATTGGTTTTCATTGTACGTACAGTACATCTCCCCCTTGCTCCACTTCATCTTCGGAAGCCGATAAACCATGCAAACTACGTATTATTTTTAAAAGATGAGCTACCGTAATAATTCACTTTTAACTCGAGCAAGACCTTATAGAGGAAGAGAGAGAGAGAGTGTGAGACGAGTACCTAAGTGAAGAATGTATACAGTACAATATTGTAAACGAGAGGGAATTCCTTTCCGCGCTTTATCGCGAATGAATCTCAGTCCGCGGGGAAATTTCACGTAGCATAATGACAATTAAAAACCAAGACGAAAATTTATTCGCGGAATTTTTTTAGCGCGTAGTTTAAATTCATAAATCTAATCCGTTTCTCCGTCTTCCGTAAGCGCTCTGGTTCCATTGTATACGAATAATTCAATCCGTTAGTCGTATTTATAAATATGCTGAAGTCGAGACAAAAGACAATTACGAGTACGTAAAAATTGCAGACAACCATTTGGCCATCTTAGAATAAGTGAAATCGACCACAGCTGAAGGGCATAACGGGTTTATTATAATTGAAAAAAAAACTACCAATCTGAATGTGGCCTGGCGCCCTCGAGAAAAACATGCTTAGGTGCCTCGCTCGCAACGTGTATGGGAAATTCGGCATTCGGATCACGAATCGCTCGGACGATGGTATCGACTCGAGAGAAGGTTTTTGTGTGTATTTATCCGATGAAAAGCCGGTCATAGCCTATTAACGGTGGAAATGTAATTACAGAGGTTTCAAATAACGAACGAATCAAAATACAAAAAAAAAAAAGAGAAAATAGAAACTAGTTAATCGAATTGTGTTCATAGTTCGGGCAGCGGAGGTGACGCAAAGAGGGGATATTTCGCCAGGGAAGCCGTTAAATTAACCAAATGAATTTGGCGTCGTCACCTCTGTGCTCCGGTGGTCACTATATCGATTCGAATTGTGTACTTGGAGTTCTTCTTTGTTGTAGAAATACTCGAGGACACCTGTGTCGATGTTAGACACAGACGAGATGGTCGAACAGGGGCACAGATTGTTGTTTACGTTGCATTGTGACAATATATACGAGTTGAAAAGGGTGCCTGGAAGGCTTAAAGATTAATCATTAGATGACCATTAACTCGATGGTCAATGAGAAGACAGACGAAGTGGTAAGTTGGAGAAAAATCACTGTGTATTAATACACGGCCACGCCCCCTCACCCTTACTCTATCGTATTCTTCAGATGGAATGGTTTTCATGGCCAACAAATGCCAAAGGTAAGAAAAACTCTTGGCTAAAGGTAATAACTCACGGATACATAATGATTAGCTCTATATTAAGTATCGTTATATCGACTACACGTATCTATTTTCTTTTTCGAAACATTGGCTTGTATTCGACACGAGCAGGTCTTGAATGCTGCCTTGCCTTTTTTTTTTCAACGGAAAATTCTCTAACGACCTTTTTTCATCTGTTTTAGTCTCGTCTTGTAATAACTTTTACATCGTCGCCGTAAATATGGTAGCAATTTCTGTCGATTTTCTACGCTGTTGCGAAAGCCTGTAGCCTATGCATCTATGTAGATACGTATGAAGTATTGTACGAGTAAAAAGGTGCGCAGGGAATGCAAAATCCAATTCACCTAAGCCTCTACGTATATGTAGATAGCTAGAAAATTTCCCATCATAAATGAACCCCGAGTTACGGAATCTTTGACGGAGTAAAAAAACGAGTAGGTATATAAAATAGAAAAAAAAATGTAAACATTGGCTCGAGAAAAAGGTAATCAAGATACGAAGTGAAGAGAAAAAGGATACAAGGGGCTTTACTTCCTCACCATCTCCGACAACGTAGGTGAAAGGGAGGTATGTGGTCGACTGGTCGTCCTATTCGGTAAGGTATCACGAATCGATCAAAATATCCGTCCGAAAATTTGACAAATTAATGGTAATTTAAAACGACCGTCGAGTGGATTTCATTTTTAGTGTTTCGTGTGTGTTATTCATCCTTAATACCCCTTGTCTGGCCGAATTTCTCCCCGTTCCTGTTGACCTTTTATTATTATTATTCTGAAATTTTGTATGCAAACAAGGATATATAACCATACAGCTGAGATGGGATAGGATGAGCATCAGGGTGGTGCATGTGTATCTTAGGTGTGTAACCATGTACCCTTTTTGGTTACCTTAGACTTTTTTTTATACGTGTTTACAACGAAATTTACTCGTAGGTGTGGGTAAATAATGTTATGCATTGGAATAATGTGATAATTTTTTTTTCAACTGTGCAGCGTTCAGAAGGGATGGGGGATTTTATGAGAAATATGTTTGAAAAATGAAAAGGGGGAGGCGTCCGACGAACTTGTCCCCTTTTTATATGGAACGTAGCATATTGATATTGGATTGGATTGTATTTTCTGTATTTCATGTTGAAAATCAAACCTTAAAACAGAAATAGTTCCATGTATTACTTTTTCCCCCAGAAATATGTATGAATTCCTTTGAAAAATCTCCTTAGTTCACTAAAAGTCAAAAAATCCCCTCTGTTTTTCAAAAGTAAGCAATGCACGAAACTGAAAAGAAACCCCTCAAAAACCGATGACGATTTTTTAAAATTGAAACCAAAACCTGGGAGCGTTATTTTCTTCCCTGTTGACAAAATTATGCTGAAAAGCATGCATAACAGTGTGTGATTTTGGACTGGTGTAAAAGCGTGCATTATCGCGTTAAAAATGTACATTTTCGCATGCTAAACAGAAGCATCTAGCAACCAAGTATTTTCTAAAATGCACCAGTGAGTAAAAATTTTTCCAAGTCCAAAAATTGATAACATTTATGCAAAAATAACCTCTAATCTTATAAGCTGCGAGGTGACCCAATGAGTTAAGAGGCCGCACATCGCAGGAACCTGGGATCAATTCCCGCACCCGCCGGGAATTTTTTAATTCTTTTTCAACTTTTTTGAAAAAATTATCTACATAGAATGTCTTAAAATTCACAATTGAAGGGCTAATTGTGAAAGTCGCCTTAGTCAGCAGTGATTTTTGTACAAATCAATGAAAACGTTGTTGTCCTGCTTCAGTGATAATGTAAAAACTTCATGGTCAAGTATTAAAAAAACATCTTCAACTATCCCAGAATGCATTACAATACTCATTTTTCCCTTTAAAATTGATGAAATATGAAAAAAAAATGTTTAAAGTTGTGTGAACAAAAAAATGACTAAGGTGACTTTCACAATTAGCCCTTCAATTAATCGGTAGATAGTATTGCCAGTGAGTTTGAGCAATTTTTCTGCTAAAATTTCCGCACTTTTTGTACATACTTTTGGCTTACTTTTAAGCATGCTATTCACTGGCTGAATAGCATGCAATTTTTTGAAAAAGTCCAAATTCACGCATGCCTGTGATATGCAAAAAAGCATGCATTTCAGCATGTTGTACGCACAATTTTTGTCAATAGGGTTATAACCAGAGCAGAAGTAGAGGCAGCCATAAAAAAGCTCCGGAAAAACAAATCAGCTGGGGCAGATGGTGTAGTTGCAGAGATGATAACTGTTGTATCGTTATATTATATTTCTACGCTAGATAGCGCTTTATTAATTTACTGGCTCAACCGGTTGAATGTTATTTATTCATACTTTGTTATTATATTTTATTCGTTATTAAAATGGTTAGAAATGAACGTGTATTTTATCCTGGTTTACTTCGTAATGGTATAATAATGGCGACGAGATAAAGTACGTAAAAAAAATGTGTGTATTTCGGTCTTAAAAGACATTCGTACGTTGTACCGGTTTCAATGTTCCTACCTTACGAGTGAACATAACTACGTGCAAAATGGTGCTCCCTACAGAACAAGAGCAACTGATTTCAAGCCTCGTGGCAGCTCTTCGCACCTTACAGCCAACCACTACTTCGCTCGATCCGTTTTCCGAAGGATCGGAGACTATGGCAAACTTTTTTGTACGTTTGGAAAATTTCTTCGCTCTACGCCAGATTCCTGCGGATCCTGAAGGTGCTACAACTTCAGTAAGAGTACAAAACTTAATTAATTACATTGGCGCTAAATACGTTTCAACTGTGTACAATGTTTGTGCTCCGGTGATACCTGAAAAGAAGAAGTACTCAGATGTTAAACAGCTTCTTATCAACCACTTCGATAAGCCGGTCAACGAAGTGGTGGAGCAACATCGCTTCATGTTACGTGTCCAAAGCGATGCCGAATCAGTTAATCAGTTTGTTACAGAACTGAAACGCCAAGCAGCTTTATGCAATTTTACGTGCGGGCATTGTTCTAAACCTACAAGCGAGCTACATTTACGAGCGCAATTTATTCGAGGTATTCGTGATAGCGACACACGAAGAGAATTACTACAGAAAGGTGGTAGCGAATCTACCACTACTTTCACCTTCGATAAAGCAGTCGAGTATGCCGTTGCAGCTGAATCGTCCAAACTTGGCAACGATGTAATTCAAAATTCTCATTTCAACGCCTCAACTTCCGGACCAAAACCTGTTAACAAGCTTCAAGTGAATAAAAATAAATCCACCAGGCCATTTTCACAGCTCCTGGGATCTTGTTTTCGATGCGGTGATAAAGATCACCGAGCAGACAAATGCCCTCATTCTAAAGAAGTCTGCTCATTCTGCAATAAAGTTGGGCATATTACAAAGGTTTGTCAACTTAAACTACGGCGTAATAAATCAAATTCAGGTCGCGGAGGTCACAGTGGACGCGGTGGCCGTTCGAAACGTCCATATTATCGCCAAAATATTCCTAATACCGGTGCAACGAACCCTACGAATCCGAACGAAGTAAATTATTTCGATTTTCACGTTCTTAACCTACAATGCAACTCGAATTCGAATAATTCCGATAAGATACTTCTCAACTTCGATATTGGTAATAAAAATAAGCAGCTTGAACTCGATACCGGCGCAGCTGTTACTACTTTACGTGTATCTGTTATCAGAGAGTTGATTCCTGGTATAAAAATACTTCCAACTACTGATAAGCTTAGATCTTTCGATGGCACTATTATTGATCCGATCGGTGTTGTGAATCTTTTCGTCAAGTATAAATCGAATGCTGAAAACCTAACAGCTTACATTGTGCCAAATTCTCATCCTGAAGTTGTTGGGCGTACGTGGATAAAAGCGTTTCGAATATTACCTCCTGAGTTGTTGGAAATTAATACTGTTTCAACCGAGGTGAATTATACTGACGAAATTAAGAAGTTGATTCGCCAATATTCAGATTTATTTTCCGGTGGATATGGCAAAATTCCTAATTTTCAATGCTCACTACGTTTGAAAGATAATGCTGTACCTGTATTTATGAAGCCTAGAACTTTGCCATATGCCATAAAACCATTAGTCGAAGCTGAAATTGAGAAATTACTTGCCCAAGGCATACTTTCACCTGCTAAACACCCTACTTGGGGAACACCAATTGTACCTGTTATCAATTCAAAAGGTGCTTTACGAATTTGCGGTGACTACAAGGTAACAATCAATAAGTACCTGATTGCTGAAAAGTATCCGATTCCGAACGTCGAGGAAATGTTTAGTAAACTTGCCGGTGGTACTCACTTCGTTTCGCTCGATATTTTCAGAGCTTATTTCTGCATGGTTGTAGATGAGCTAAGTGCTATATTACAGTGCCTTAGTACTCATTTAGGCGCATTCTACGTTCACAGACTTATGTTCGGCGTTGGCAACGCGCCATGGTACTTTCAGAAATTTATGGATGAAATATTATCGCATATACTTGGTGCTGCGGCGTTTTATGACGATGTCAAAGTTCAAGGAGCCACAGCCAAGGAGTTACTTGACAGACTCCGTATGGTTTTCCAAACATTCCGTGAACATGGTTTGAAATTGAACAAAGATAAGTGTCAGTTCAATTTGAAATCAATTACTTACCTTGGTTTCGTTATCGATGCAAATGGAATTCGAAAAACGCCAGAGAAAATCGAAACCATCGTTAAATGCGATTATCCGAAGAATATCGAGCAGCTACGTAGTTTTATTGGTCTCATCAATTACTATGGCCGTTTTATTCCGAATATGGCCGATATTCTCGCTCCAATGTACCAATTAATGCAGAAAGATGTTCAATTCGTTTGGAATAACCAATGTCAAGCAGCTTTCGTTCGATTAAAACAAGAAATGACCGAAGATCGTATCCTAGTGCCATATGACCCTAAATTACCTCTCGTTTTAGCTGCTGATGCGTCATCATATGGTCTAGGCGCCTGTTTATCGCATATTTTACCAGGCAATGAAGAAAAGCCAATTGCTTTTTGCAGTCGTACGTTATCGAAAGCTGAACGTGGTTATAGCCAACTGCACAAAGAAGCTACAGCTATTTACTGGGCTGTAAAAAAGTTCTTCGTTTACCTTTTTGGTCGCAAATTTATTCTACATACGGACCATAAACCGCTGACTGCGATCTTTCATCCCAACAAAAACTTACCAGATTTAACTGCAGCCGGATTACTTCGTTACGCTTGTTTTCTGTCGAATTTCGACTACGATATACAGTACCGAAGAAGTGAAAAGCACAGCAATGCCGATTTTCCTTCTCGTTTTCCACTACCGATTTCCAGTAACGAGAAAACCGATGCAGCTAGTTCAGTTTTACTGCTTGAGCAAATCAGCATTTTACCAGTTACGAGAGCTGAAATTGTTTCAGAAACGGCTAAAGATCTAGCGTTGATTCCTGTTCTCAATGGCTTACGTTCGAATTCCGGCCTTGAGAAAACCTGCTTCGCTGGCCAAGAAGCTGAATTTTCGATTGAATCTGATTGTATTTTCCGAGGTTGTCGAGTCGTTGTACCTAAAACTCTACAGCAACGAGTTCTTCAAGAATTACATACTGCACACATCGGGTCTACTAAAATGAAAAACCTCGCTCGTAATTACGTTTATTGGTCCGGTATTGATCGAGACATAGAAAATATTACAACTCAATGTACCGGATGTTCTCAAGTTAGAAATAATCCTCCTAAAATCGATCGTCATCCCTGGTTGTATCCAGAAATATCGTGGTATCGTCTTCATTTAGATTACGCTGGTCCATTTCTCAGTAACTACTTTCTACTTGTCGTCGATGCATACAGCAAATGGGTAGAAATTTTTGTAATGAGTTCGATAACAACTTCTAAGACGATATCCTTTCTTCAAGATCTGTATACTCGATTTGGTCTTCCGGTTATGATTGTCACCGATAACGGTCCTCAATGGACGAGTGAAGAATTCAAAATGTTCAACTCTTCAAACGGTATTATCCATAAATTCGCTGCTCCTTACCATCCTGCAAGTAATGGGCAGGTTGAACGTTACGTGCAAGTCCTAAAAAACAGCTTAAAAGCTAGCTTGTTCGATAGCAGTCAAAGTTCATCAATTACGGAAAGAGTGAATCTGCTACTCATTCAGCTACGCAGAACTACTCACAGCCTGACTGGCAAAACTCCGGCTGAGTTGTTATTACGCCACAGTTATCGGACCAAGTTAGATTTGCTTATCGATCCTCATACGAAACGTATCCGTTCGGATCAAATTCAACAAATCGAGAATACCAAACTTCGTGACATCAAACCTGGAGATCCAGTTAATTATCGAGTTTACAACGATACGAAACGTAAATGGGCAACTGGCCTAGTTATTTCGAAAGGTCCATTAAATGCTGTGATACGTGGTGAGAATGGTGAAACTCACAGAAGACATCTCGATCAAATGGTATCTGCTCCTCATGCCGAACCTTCTTCTGCAGGGGAAGGTACTAGCGATCAACAACATGCAACTACGTCGACCAGCAGCGAACAGCAGCCTCCGACTTCTCAAAATCAACCTGATCCTCCGAAACCTCCTTCTACCGACACTGAGCTCCGTCGATCAAGTCGATCTCGGAAAATTCCATCTAGATTGGATATTTAGAAATTTAGAATTTACCTACCTAAATTTTTACCTTGTTGTGTCGTTTCATTTTTTTTATTTTTTTAAATGTTTTATTGCATTTTTTTCTTATTGTTTCAAATTTTAATGTCTTATTAAGGGGGGAGGAATTGTTGTATCGTTATATTATATTTCTACGCTAGATAGCGCTTTATTAATTTACTGGCTCAACCGGTTGAATGTTATTTATTCATACTTTGTTATTATATTTTATTCGTTATTAAAATGGTTAGAAATGAACGTGTATTTTATCCTGGTTTACTTCGTAATGGTATAATAATAACAGCAGTGACTAATGAGAGTACCACAATATTACACCACAATATATGTAACAAATTCCCTCTGTGACGTAGTAGGTAGAGCCGCAGACCTCCGTTCACGAGGTACCCAGTTCAAACCCAGCTATAGAGGCAAGCTTGTGTGTGTAATTAAAAATCTTACGTGCAATTATCAACATTACACACCAAGTACCGGGGACTACCAGTTATTAGCCGAGCTAACAGATCATGCACACCATCTGCTAGCAGAATCAAAAAGCTGAAACTGATACGAGCATCTATAGAGGTCAACACTGAGGAGCTCAGGGTCTCTAAACTACCCAGCTAGCTACAAGGCTCTTGTGTAAATGTCACTATAAATGAAAATCCTCGGCCCCTCCTCCCCAGGCCATTGGATCCCTTGTATGAGTTTCCCTCCAGCATTGAGCCGAATGGTTTTTCAGGTTTTTGGCGGGGTCAGGAATCTGGGATTTTTTGGCTTGGTTGGCGAGAAGTGAGTGTGAGGTGGTTTGCAGTGCGGAGTGAGGTTGGTGTTAAGGAGATATAAGATGTGAGCAGTGTTTCGTTTGAAGAAGAAAAAAAGCAAGCGGGAAACTACTAGTGGAAGCTCAAAAATAAATTTCCATGAGATACGTCATCAACGTGATAGAGGCAACACCAACATTAATGATGTTAGCCCAAATACCCAATTCGGCATGTGATACCACCTAGAGCAGTTATATGACTGGATGATCATTGTATGTAACAAAATATGGAGAGATTGCAAATGGCCACAGGACTGGACCACATCCATATACATACCTCTGCTCCAAAAGGGTCAAAGTTCGAATGTTCTAACTACAGAACAATCTCCCTGATATCTCATGCCAGCAAGGTACTCCTAAACATCATACATTTAAACGCATCAAGTCATTTATGTATACTTCCTCAAATACCTCCAGAACAGACAGGTTTTGTTCCAGGAAGAGGAATAAGAGAACAAATCCTCAACATTTGTCAGATAATTGAAAAGGCTCGAGAATTCAACAAAACTATCTACCTTTGCTTCATTGATTATGAAAAAGCCTTTGACGACATTAAGTGGAAGATATTATGGGGAAACCGTGGAAAAATGGGAGTACCAAAACACCTGATAGACCTGATGAAGAACCTGTACAAAAACAACAATGCACAGAAAACATGCAAAAATGGACGGTTTTTTGTTTTTTGGGTCCATTTTTTCAAAACAAAAATTGCTCCTGCTTCGCTCGAGTAGTACTTTTGCCTTCCTTTTCACGTAATCACCACACATTTCAAACTACATATATTCAGGAAATTACCTCCAAATTTCAATTTTTCATGTTTAAACCCCTGATTTTTGCCCCGTCCTTGAGAACATCCTCCTGGCTACACCACTGATCAGAAGGGCATGCAAAAATACTCATTCAGTCAGATTTCAAGTCTTTGAGGCTCTTCCTTACCTCTTTGGAAAAATTAAACAGTCCTGTCTCCCCCCCCCCAACACGAAAGTCGAACAACTTTTTGCACTCCGCTTTACTTTAACTGTTATTTTATTCAAATTCTTTACTTTCTAATTCCTTTTCGTATTAATTTTCACTATTATCTAATCTCTACATGTACGTTATAGTGTGAGTATAGTGAACTAAACTCGCATTGAAAGACTTAAGCAAATTACTAAACGCAATTTTTCGCCGCAGAATACAGAGATTTTATGTGCGGGTATAAGTCGTCCGCGTATAATCGAGTCGTTGCCGCCATTCGCTCGCTTTCGGATATATATGGGACGAATTTCATGGTTTGATGATTTAAAAAGGGATAAGTTTATAGGATAGAATGGGATGGGATTTCGGTTGTACAGCATTTTGTCGCTTTTGTAACGAGGTAATGCTCGTGGCACGCGTCTTTTGAACTTTTGCCATACACGTATATGTATTTAAAAGTATTCCCGCGCGCGACGGTAGGTAAAGGCAGAGGAGAGCTTATAGTTTAGGAAGGTGGAAGATGGGAGGGCGAGGATAATATACTCGTATACGCGAATATACGTATGGATGGAACTAGATAGGTATCTATATATTGGATATAAATACACATCAGAGGAACGGGTAAATAAAAGCTTATCCGTATAAAACTATTATCACATCGCGGTCTAACGATGAAGATGGCGAGGAAACAAGAGGTACGTAGGCGCGGTATAATGATTTTCCATTTCGAATGTTAAATCCATTATAAGTTTTGTATTTGTCTTTTAAGATACGCACTATAAAGACACACAGCATCAGGCGAGAGAATTCGTTTTAAGATACAAAAATCGGTATAGGTACAGCCAGGCCCAAAGGTGTAACGTAATATCTGTGTATGGGATAGAAGTATAGAGAGAAGGTGAGAGAGAGGAACGCGTCATTTCTAAAGGTTTGCCGCGCGTGTATGTGTATTTTACGCCACCAAAATTCGCGAGTGAGAGGTGGAGAGGAAACGCGTCGAACGCGTTTGTACCGATACGCTCCGGATCTTAGACATGTCGTCGTTGCTTTTTGTTATATGGTTGATAGGTTTGTATGCGTGGTGAAGAACAGCTTACGTTTCACGCTTCGGTTGAGATTACTTTTTGGCAAGTGAAAATACGAATAGATGAAAATCTTACGCCTTTAAATGAGCAACAACGAGAAAACCTGAGAAAGATGTATAGAGACGCGAGGAATTACTGAGAGACTGAGACCAAAGTACTGAAAACGTTGAAAAAAAAAAGGTAAATAAACCAAATTTTCCTAGAAAGAATAGACTACCTATGAAGTTGCTTCGTCGGAGATGAAAAATTTTATACGAGGGAAAATTTCACATCAGAATGATATCTGAAGGGAATGTCAAGGGTAGATGAAATTCTTGCTTAGTCTTGCGGCAAGCTGTAATTTTTGAGAGCAGTGGACTCTGCAATAGGTAGTGTACCTATTTTCTGTAGAGAGGATGTAAAATTTCCCGCAGAAAGTTTCTGGAAAGGGCATGAGTGGATAAGATGGGTGATTTTGCCTTTTGCTCCTAGTGTAACGAAATCTTAGGGGTAGGTAAGTACCATTGAGGCATGTTCACTGACGAAGTTTCAGACCTCAATTGTGAGTGGTCCTTGAGTAATGAGCTTTTTACTCAAAATGGTTTTTATTTTTTTTCTCTGGATTGGCTTGACCGATTTCTTTCAAACTTGAACCAACTTACAGATCATCAAAATGGCTTTAATTGAAAAAATTGACAGCTCCCCCCTACCATTTTCCCCCCTTCAAATATTAAAATCAAACTTTCAACCCCTTCCTTACCTAAGAACCTCAAGAGGTAAACTTTTTAAACCAACATTTTTAGATGCGTTTTTAACCCTAGAATAACATATATTTTGCTCAAAATTTTATTTCATTGGGCACATGGTCAAAAATGAGAAAAAGTGGGGGTGCTTAATGATTTTTATAGAGTAATAATGAGAACAACAGAATAAGTATGAAGTTATTGACGTGATTCTTCCCATACTATTACTGTTTATACCAATATTTGACGATAATCAGAGTGCCAAATCAGTCGGACCCTCATTTCAGCATCTGCGCTCCCGCCCCGCCCCCCCCAATTTGGGGGCCAGAACAAAACTAGCAATATGGGTGTCTTTTTCATATAAATTGGCCCTCCCGAACACGAATATGAACTCGAAATAACCGTATTGTCTACTGTTTAGATTTTTTCATTGTAGTTGAGGAAAGTTCAATCTAATTCACTTTATATTGCACTTATCCTCTATAAATATGGTATTCAGAAGAGTCTGATGGTTATTTCGAGTTCATATTCGTGTTCGGGAGGGTCAATTTATATGAAAAAGACACCCATATTGCTAGTTTTGTTCTGGCCCCCAAATTGGGGGGGCGGGGGGGGGGAGCGCAGATGCTGAAATGAGGGTCCGACTGATTTGGCACTCTGATTATCGTCAAATATTGGTATAAACAGTAATAGTATGGGAAGAATCACGTCAATAACTTCATACTTATTCTGTTGTTCTCATTATTACTCTATAAAAATCATTAAGCACCCCCACTTTTTCTCATTTTTGACCATGTGCCCAATGAAATAAAATTTTGAGCAAAATATATGTTATTCTAGGGTTAAAAACGCATCTAAAAATGTTGGTTTAAAAAGTTTACCTCTTGGGGTTCTTAGGTAAGGAAGGGGTTGAAAGTTTGATTTTAATATTTGAAGGGGGGAAAATGGTAGGGGGGAGCTGTCAATTTTTTCAATTAAAGCCATTTTGATGATCTGTTAAGTTGGTTCAAGTTTGAAAGAAATCGGTCAAGCCAATCCAGAGAAAAAAAATAAAAACCATTTTGAGTAAAAAGCTCATTACTCAAGGACCACTCACAATTGAGGTCTGAAACTTCGTCAGTGAACATGCCTCAATGGTACTTACCTACCCCTAAGATTTCGTTACACTAGGAGCAAAAGGCAAAATCACCCATCTTATCCACTCATGCCCTTTATGGGGAAAATTTCTGGATATTTTCAAATCCATAAATGGAGAAAAATTGTTGTAAATGGCGAGAAAATGGTAAAAAAATGTGTTTAATTTCTGAAAAATATTGATAAAATTGTTTAAAATACCTACTTAAGTCAGGTGCAGTCACATTTTAAAGCCAGAATTTGACTAATGGAAAAAATTGTATTTTTTATGAGGAAAGGGGGCTCAAATTTTTCAAAAAACACCTTGTAAAATAACAAAATAGAGCGTCTAAAATTCAGCTTTTGTTAGGCTCGTCAATTTTTCTGTTTGGATACCTGAATTTTTGTGCGAGTTACTCCATGTGTCTTCGTGGGGTGGCTGAGTGACCTAGAGGTTCTCGTGTCAATGATGAATCAATGTAGAGTTGAAATTGTCCAGAGATTGAAGCATAATTTCGAAGAGGTTGTTAGACAAGTCACTTTTAAGGGACGAAATAAATACTTGCTTCAACTGACTGAAGTGTTTCAATTTGTGAACTCATTGTAAATTATTTACTAAGCATGTACGAGTAAATAATGTCAGCAAACGATTTACGACTTACTTACGTAATAATGTATTATTTTTTTTCACTTTGATGGCAAAAATCATCACTCACCTAAAACAAACCACAAAAGAAATAAACTGTTAATTAGTGGATTTATAATCATGGCATAATGTAGGTGCATAATTGTAAGATAAAATCTAATCTAATGTAATTAGTTAGATATACGTGAGAGCTTCGAGTATGATACAAAGTATTGTACCTAAAGGTCAACCAAGTCCTCGAATTCAAATTTGTTTGATTGGCTGTAACTTAAGTGAAGTATATTCAGTGTTTAATAAAAAAAAAAAATACTAAAAAAATCCCCATTAAAGCACACCTGACCTTAAGGCTGAAATCAGACTCTTTATTACTTTAAAATTCTACCCAAATTTTGTAGTTTTCTCTTGAAGTAGGTACGAGTATAACATGCTTATTGCTTATTTTGTTTTTTTTTTTTTGTAATTGGAGTGAAGTGAACCCAACAGCCTACGTATTTATTCAGTTTAAAAATATTTCAACAAAAACACTGTCCAGTTGAGAAAAGAGAAGAAAGAGCAAAAGGGGTATAAAAGTTGTAGAGAGTAAATTTTAAAATTATGCATATTGCATGCGTATAGCGAGTAGTTCATATTTTGAATGGTACGTAGGCGATTCGAGTAGGCAATTTTGACGACGAATTTTATATTCACGTCCAAAGTCCGTGAACCTACCTATATAAATGAGTGTTGGAGAGGAGGAGAGTAGAGTAGACCACTTTATAGAGAGATCCCTCAATCCTCGAATCCATTTCGGACCACTTTTCTGTATCCTAGATTTTTTTATTTTTTATTTTTTTAATTAAAATATAAATTTGCGGCATCTGCGAAAATATACCAGCGTAAACACGTCTCGTCGTCTCTGGTATACGGCGAAACAAACCGTGTCAAATAAATTACGCATATTAAAAGTCCTCTCTTTCGTGACCTTACGACAACTACGACATTTCGCCACTTTGCTACGAGCAATGATGTATTTAACGAGCCTTACGCATACGAGTACGCTGGCCGGATAAAAGTCTCGGCGAAAAACACTGCATACGGATGACGAAAAACACTGCTAAAAAAGTGCTGTATGAATTATACAGAAAACGTTCTCCGGTTGTAAATTCCTATACATACGTAACGTATCCCTGAAGTATACCAGAGAAATAATTTCCTCGTTCTTCAATCTTCCCTCCTACTCTTGCTTCATCGTGCAGTGCTTACTCGTACAACCCTTGTATGTTTTTGTTGTGAACTGCGAAGCGTGTATATTTATATCGGGGTGAGAATTATATTATACTAAACGGTGGCGTAGCGTGGCTCTGTATCGCCTGGTGTTGGTTAATTTTTTAATTAACAATATAAATCGACTCCTATCATCGGCATAAGATCAACCTCATCTCTCTTTCTGTGCTACGTTACGTTCTAAAAATTAGGCCGAAATATTAAAAATTAATTAACGCCGTTTGTTATAAAATTTCACATTTTTGGTATCCTCGCGCTAATCTTCCAGGTTTTCAGGTATTGTTGCTTGTTTGTGTGTATCATTCCTTTAATTAGTGGTGTCTAGACGTTTATGGATGTTTTGAGAGAAAATTCGTAGAAACGGTGTATATTCGGCAAAAGTGTCAGGAGCAGTTTTGCAGGATAACGTACTTGGATTTGTACTGATGAAGAAGGCATCTTAACTGGCTGAAATTTTTTTGAATCAGACACAAAAGAGCATGCAAAAATACATCCCAAGCTAAAATTTTAGTTGATGAAGTGCATTTTTTGATTTTTGATAAATTTTTAAAAATCTTTTGAGCCAAAAATGCGAAAAAATCAAAATTTTACTAAATTGACCAAGAAAACTGAAATTTTGTAAATGGACTATAACGTCCTGAAAGTATTAATTTTTCGACTTTGAAAGTCCAATGTTCTGTCAAAATTGCCTTGAATATTCGAAAAATATCAATTTTTTGCCCAGTCGTGTTTTTTTTTGTCAAAACTGTCAAATAATACTAATTTGCCAGAATTGGCAAAAAGTCTTGATTTTTTGGTAAAATTGCTGAGCAATCTTGATTTTTTGCCTAAACATTCGAAAAGAATGAATTTTTCGGCTTTAAAGTCCAATATTCAGTCCAAATTGTCAAAAAATACACAAATTTTTTGCCACAATTGTCAAAGAGTCCTAATTGTATTTTTGCCAAAATTTCTTGGGAATTCCAAGTTTTGTTGGTTGGACATCCAAAAAGTATCGTTTTTTGTCTTGACTGTGCATACATTTCCAAAAAACCCTGTTTTTCTCCTACCAAAAAGATCCAAAATTCAGCAAAAATTTTCAAAAATTCCAAATTTTTACCAGAATTATCGGAAAGAGTTTTAAGTTTTCGCTAATTCGTGCCGAATTTCTTCAGAAATTCCGATTTTTGTGCTTAAACATTTGAAAAGTATTGATTTATAGCTTTGACCATTTACAGCCATATTTTTTGACAAAAATGCCAAAAAATGTTGTTTTTTTGCCAAAAATGCAAAAAAATAGTGGTTTAAATAGGTAGGTGGTAATGTTTTTTGCCTTAATTTTCAATGTTCTGCAAAAATTGCCAAGGAAATCCCAATTTTTTTGCCAAAATTGTCATATAGTTTTATTTTTTCTTTTCTGTGTTTATGTGATAAAAATCCTTGTTTTTTGTCGTCAAAATTTCCCAAAAAAAAGTCAAATTTTTTCCAAAAATTGTCAAACAGTTCTCATTTTTGGCGAAATTGCTGAAAAAACTTGTATTTTTTCGTGCATTTATATGTACTTGATATGTAGTGTTACAAAGTTCAATTTCGTGCCAAAGTTGTGAAGAAGTCTTTTTTCTTTGCCTAAAATGTCAAAAAAAAGTCCTGTTTTCTAAACACATTAGGTACCTACGTGAAAAAAGACATGTTTTTTGCTAAAATTCCCAAAAAAAAGACCAATTTTGCCAAAATTATTGTCAAAAAGAACCTCATTTTCGCCAGCATTGCCAAAAAGGTTCGGTTTATTCCCGAAATTATCTAAAAGTTCTGTTTTTTGGGGCTAAAATTGCGAGAAAAGTCTTTTTTTGCCTGAAATGTCATTAATAGTTCTGTTTTGAGCCAAAATTGTGAGAAAATACTTTTTTTCGCCTAAAGTGTCATTCATAAAAAACCCTGTTTTCTGATTACGTGAAAAAGTCTTGGTTTTTGCTGCCGCCCCCCCCCCCCAAAACAAAATTGCCAAAAAGGTCCGGTTTATTTCCAAAATTGTGTATAAGTTCTGTCTGTCTAAAATTCCATAAAAAAGTCCTATACGTTCTGTTTATGTACCAAAAGTTATGGTTTTTGCCAAAATTGCTGAGAATGGTCCCATTTTTAGCCAGAATGTGGTGATTTCAAATAAATTTTTCTGTTATGATTCTGAATTTATTTTTTTTCATGGTGATTGAGTAGGTAAACTTTTTAGATTTCAGACGTAGGTACGTAATTTAGACATTTATTTTCAATTCAGTTAAAGGATTTTTCTGTGGCAATTTTGAATGGGATTTTTTTCATTAGAAAAAATAATGTTTTGGCTATGAGTGTCGTTATATTTCAAATGATTTTTTTTTGCAAAATCTTTGCATGAATTGTATGCGGTGATTTAAAAAAAAAATCGTGGAGCTGTCAAGTGAATTTTTTCATGGTAATTTCGAAATTTTTTTTTTGAATAGCCAACTAGGTATTAAATTTTATTTTCAATTTAGTAAACAATTTTTTGTCTGGTAGTTTGGAACGAAATTTTTTTATTTCAATTTTTTTTTTTGTTATTTTGTGAATGCTCTTGTATCAACTTCAAATGAGTTTTTGTGATGCTGAATGCTAATGATTTTCTCCTGGCTGGAGGTGGGAGGGGGCGGATTGTATGAATGAATATTTTTGCTTGCTTGGTGAGGGCAATCGCCCCCTCTGCCCTCTTTTTGGCCACACCACGTTTTGTAACGTTTGTTCGATGCCTCTGAAAATGAACTCTATTTGATTTGTATTACGTATATTGAACTATTCACTATAATGATTGAATTTCGATGAAAATCTCATTCGTACTCCGATAATGAAATATGCCTGTTGTATTTGATTATAGGAACAAAACGATGGTAAATGAACTTACGACGACGACGCTACGATACATAAAACAAAAGAAAGGAAGTTGAAAGAAACACCTAAGTATTTTAAATTTCAAAACATCTTCTTCGTTTAATCTTACAATAAAAAGACAGGAAAGAGACGTCGAAGAATCGAGAAACTGGTTGAAAAGTTTTATTACATTATAGACGCTTTGAAAGGCGATTTACGTAAGCAAATCTCAACATAGTCGTCATCATCGTCCTACGTACGAATAGGTATATTACAACCCAAAATACGTGTGTATTTCCGCTTCAAACTCCGCGAAGTCAGAAACAGAGCGATACTTAAGTAGGTATACTTAAATAGGTGTACCTCTACCTACCTATACAACACGTATACTTATACGGGTAGATTTATAAACGGCCGTGTTAAAGGAAACGTAGTCGCGTTTTAAATGTACAACACGTCCATTTTTGTAGTTATATCGACGGCGTAGCGGTGCCCAGAGAAGAAAGCTCATCGCCGAATTCATATCCGACTTATAGTTTTTACCTTTAAGTGTGAATATTTTCGGACGTGCTTTTCTTCAAGTTCTTATAGTACGACTCGAGACGCGAGACGCCAACATATCGTACACTTAGCAACGATATACTCGTAGATACACATTACGTACACAATCAAGACAGAAAATTGAACGACTCTTGTACCTACCTATATGTTGTAATGTTGGCGAGTGAGAAACGAATTCCGCTGGTGCGGAAATGAAAGAGTAAAATATGAGAGAGCTGTACGTATATGGAAACAAAAATGAAACGTTAACTTACGAAATACCTCAAGTTGCGGAATTCTTAAAAAGAAAGATACGATGATCGGAAAATATGGTTGGTTTTTTTCCTATCTTGTGTGTGCCCTTGGTTGGTGCTTTTACCTTTCTCCTGAAAAGTGCGAGTATTCGGGTTTAATTTACTAGATGTGTTGAAGAGGAAAAAGAGGGTTACTCGAACACCAGGCCGAAAGTTTTTCCTTTCAAGGATGTGTGTGTGAGATGCGGTAAATGCATTTCGTGATACGATGATTGTTGCGTATAGCTTTGGAATTACGATATGAATGCGTTGATTTTTAGTTTGTAACTTGTAGAGTGCTCGTGGAAAGGATGTGCTAAGAAAAGGTGAAGGGGGGGAGGTCTGACAAGGCATCTTCGAGGCGAACTACGAGTACGAGCCAGGTCAGAATGAAACGTTGAGATGAAGGAAAATATGAAGAGCTAGTACCACCTCGCCGCGAATTTTCAAATATAATATTGTAGGATGGGTAAAAAAGTAGGAAAAAATCTTCGATATAAGCGAAATTGTTGACTGGCGCGATTTGACGAAGTGTCGATTTTGTGCTCGCGATGCGTGGTCTGCATGTTAACAACTTGAGAGTACCTGCCTATATACACGGAAGATGTAGCTGTTGTTATTCTCGAACGTAATTTTTTTCCTGCTTTTTTGCACAGAGGAAGAGAGAGAGAGAGAGCGAGATGAAGATATTTTGTTTATATTTTTATTTCGCTTTTTGGTAACGCGTTCGCGCATCGTTTGGTTTTATTTGTCGTATTTATTCTGTCGTAATAGGTGCCTTATTTTAGTACCAGTCGCGCGAGCATGGCGTCGAAGACGCTACGTGCAGGAATTTAACGTTTTTCCAGATGCTGTCAATTTGATAAGAGTGAAAAGGGAGTTAATCGATGTGATGTTGAGAATACAGACGCGGAATTATTACGTATAGTGCGAAGTGAAATCGTCTTGTCGTGTTTTTTCTCCCCTTATTTTTCGGTTGGTAATTCTTTTCTGATTAAAATGAGAAATACTGTTTGAACGATGAATTTTTTTTTTCGAAAAGAAATTCTACACGAAATAGTCAGCTGTTATTTGATAACGGTTTTGAGTATTTTAGCGCGGGTAGTTTTGGTAAATTAGGTGACAACAATTTATGTAGAGTGTGAAAGTAGGTAATGTACTTGCATCGAGTAGGTACATTTTAATGCGATTTATTTGGTTACTTTGTCTGATGTCGTTGTAAAAAAGATTCGTTACCTTGAAATGGCAGATTTTAACTAATATTTCTCGAATATTCAACGTTAAATACCGAAATTAATTCTTCGATCAATTCAATGTTCGAGTCATTTTCCCAAAAGTAGGCCAACCCCCCCCCCTCCCATCTCCCCTAAAGACTCATCGAATAATAATTTTTTTGGAAAATATTTCTATCGCGTGAAAAAAAAATGCTCTGTTGTCGGATCTGTTCAAAGGGAAGTGAGAAAGAGAAGATGAAAGAGGGTAAGAATTCAAAAATTGGGCAATGAAAAAAATTTTGGAATGATTTCTTTATCAGATTTACTAGTGTTCGAATTTTTTAAAAAATCGTGCAAATGTGCAGAATGTCGTGATTTGATTCGCGATTCGAATCATTTATTTGACTCGAACTTTGAGGATTTGTTCACTTGACAGTTACGAGTATTATTATAAATTCTCGTAATTTATGCCAAATTTTATTTCACTTTGATGATATTTGATTTGTGTAATTTACCGATTTTTACAAAATTTTGCTCAAATTCAGATACCTACTTAATAACATTTTATTAATTTTTGGCCATTTTACACCAAAAAGAAAAAATCCTATTATATTTTTAGATAATATGCACTCTGTCCTCTTTAAACAATTTTTCAAGAAATTATCGACAATTTTCCCTCAATTTTTGGCCATTTTCAGTCATTTTCATGCTTATTCAGGGTGTCTAACGGTCATGAAAGTCATGAAAGTCATGAATATTGCTCGAAAAACACTTGAAAATTTTTTAAAAAGTCCATATAAAAAAATTAGTTCAAAAAATTCAGAAAAATTGAAAGACCTAATTCTGTACAAAATGAAACCTCGTTCGATTTCCTTGCAGTTTCAAGTTGTTCAATTTTTTGGAGGGGTGGGGCCGGGGGAGGGTGGGTATTTTTATGCGGTAAAAATGTGAAAAATAGGTCATTAAAAAATCATGATTTTTTTGTCTGGGAGTTTTGTTAGACACCCTGTTATTTCACTGTTTTTATGATAGTTCATGCAATTTTTACTAAATTTCATTCCTTTTTGATTATATTTCTTATTTGATAAATTTTATTGACAATTATTTTTGAAAATTTACGCCATTTTCACGAAATTTGCCTCAAATTCAGAAATACTTCATTAATATTGTTACTCGTTTTTGATTGGTTTTTATGTCATTTAAGTATAAGTTTTTAACATTTTTATGCAATTTTCGTAAAATTTTGTTCAATTTGACCCACAAGCAATTTTTTCGGAATTTGGACAGGTTTCATTTACTTACCTAAATTTTGGTGTTTTTTGTACATATTTTTGTTATTTTGAACACTGATTTGACAATTTTTTCGAAAAATTGAAATAAATAATCTGAAGATGGTGAGGACATCTGAGTTGTCTAAAATGCTCGTTTTTTACAGCATTGTTAACAAAGATTTTTTTTTTGTCAACATTACCTAGAAAGTTTATCTTTTTGACTAAAATTGTAAATAAAGTCCATTTTTTTGGCGAAAATTTCAAGGCAGCTCTGCTTGTTCTCCTGTTTTAGCTAAAATTTCCAAAAAAGATTTTCAAAATTTCATCGGTTTTTGGTTACTTACTTTTAGTGATTTTTTAACCAGTTTGTATGAACCTTGGGGGGGGGGGTGCCGTGCCATAAACATTAACTTCACAAACACTTAGTGGAACCTCTCTTTTTTCACTATTTTATGTGCACTTGATACTTGAAAGATCTAGAAAATTGGAAGAACTGATCTCGAAAACCGAGAAAATCAGAGAAAAATGATTTGTTCGAAAGATTGGACTCCCTGTACTCGTAAATACGCAGACCTGTAGCTGTAGCTACATCGTAGTCTATTCTTTCAACAACTAAATTTTACTGGACTGCACGATGCTGAATCGCATTCGAAATAAACACCACGTAATTTCCGCGTTTTCTGGCAATTAGGGTTGACGCGGCGTCCGTCTGGTCTCCGGCGAAAATCGTCACCCGACCTTTTCGTTTTTAATTAACCTTTTAAATTTAATTTCGTCTAAACGCTTCGAAGAATTCTTCCGAAAAAGCGATAAGAACGAGGCGAAAAACGATGGCGAAGAAAGAGCTAAAATGCCGCAGGGAGAAGTGAAACAGACAGATAGAGAAACGAACAACGGCGAGGATATGAAAATAGTATATAAGAAATGCCTCGCGCCGCGGCTCGGCTCAGCCCATCCTCCGGACTTTCTCTCGGGTTGTTGTTCGTTTTTCCATGAACTAGCGACTTTTTATACTTATATAACGGCTGCCTGTTCCCAGATTTTAACAGCACGGTTGAATTATTTTTATTCTTTCCATATGTATGCTCCCTTTTCTTTAAATTAACGCCGAATTAATATCGTATTTTTCCTACAGCCGCGTCTCGTTCGTTCCTTCGCAGCCTCCTGCTGCAACCATCGTCGCCTCGTCGGCCTATGTCGCGTCAATTATAAAATTTAACCCAGAGCCATTTCGACGTCACATTTTCGATGCCGATGCCTTTTCTTCCGGCAACTGTATCTGCTGCGGCAGTGACGTTCAATTTGCTCAGCTCCGACCCCCGAGCTCGCAGCTTTTTCGCGATAAAGAATCGTTGTCGTTTTCTGTAAAGCTTATCAATCGCAACCAACAACTCGAGCTTAAAATCCTTTGGTCACCAACGCGTAGCCATACCCTTACCTATACACGACTCAAAAAGAGAGACGCAGCGATGAAAAAATATATTACAGTACATTACCCTTGGGGCTGGGTGGTAGTTTTGCCTTAGTCCACCGACCACGACGACGCACCTATTCTAACAATAAGCTAAACTGAAATCGAGATTTATTCGCTCATTTTACCGGTTGCTATCTTTTTATATGGTAAGATTTGTTTTAAAACACCTTCGTCCTTCCTGCAACAACCTTTGATTCCGTTTTCTTTTCTCTCGTCCGCGTTCAACATTTCAACTTACACTTCTTCCCACGCACTGGTAGCGTCAAACTTCGATACTTCAAAAACACTACACAGATTTTCGTCCACTCTTGGCTCTTCGTCGTATTCTCTTAAATAGTACATCGCACGGATAACTTTTCGATGACTTGGACTACACTGTACAATTGTTGTGTGCTCTCTGTCCTTCTCTCGTGTTTCACCTCACAAAGCGTCGACAGATAATGAATCTTATTCGATAATTGCATATACGTATAGAAAGCTGTAGGTGGATACCCTTTGCTTATTTGTGAAGTTTGCTCAAATGCTCAACAACGTAAAAGTATATCAATGTTATACATTTTTGAAAAAGAAATTCTCTCAACAGCGACATCGTACTACAGATATCGTTATTGTCAAGTTGCAAAACTGATTAAATATGTTCACCCGTGTATTTCGACAATCCTCAGCATCGGTGTTACGAAACGTCCTAGATGCGAACTCTATAGGGTGCTTCCCCAGTTTTCAAAAGTACACCAAAAGGTCAGAAGTTTTTTTTTTGGAACTTACTACCTACATATGACTTAGGCTTAGCATTTTCTAAAAGCTTGTGGTAGTTTCAATAATTTACCAAAAATTACCAGTAAGTTACCAAAAATTACCTGTAATTTACCAAAAATTACCTGTAATTTACCAGAAATTACCTGTAATTTACCAAAAATTACCTGTAATTTACCAAAAATTACCTGTAATTTACCAGAAATTACGTGTAATTTACACGAAATTACCTGTAATTTACCAGGAATTACCAGTAATTTACCAGAAATTACCAGTAGTTGATCAAAAATTACCAATATTTGACTACAAATTACCAATATTTGACTACAAATTACCAATATTTGACTACAAATTACCAGTAATTTACCAGAAATTACCTGTAATTTACCCAAAATTACCAGTAATTTACCAGAAATTACCAGTAATTTACCAGAAATTACCAGTAGTTGATCAAAAATTACCAGTAATTTGCCAAAAATTACCAATATTTGGTTAAAAGTCCCAGTAATTTACCAGAAATTGCCAGTAATTTACCAGAAATTGCCAGTAATTTATCTGAAATGAAATAGTGGCAACAATTATTTGTGTTTAACGAAACATTACCGGTAATTTGCCAAAAATTACCAAAATTTTCCTTCCAGTTACCAATTTACAAAAAATGACTAATATTTTTCAAACAATCAAACTGTCTGGCATTTTTGCAGGCATTTGAAAACTTGAAAGAGTCATTATGAAAATTTTCTTACAATTTGTCTTTGCTCCCGCTCTCGAATGTTTGTTTTTATAAAAAATCTATGAAAATTGTCCTCCTCCTTCCATCCCCCCCAAAAAATACAAAGAATTCAAAAAATACAAGTATGTAGGTACTTTTTTTATTTTCGAGTCAGAATTCTTTCAAATTACCCTCTTCTCAAGTAAAAAATTCCATCGGTACCCTGCCCCAAGCCCTCAAAGTTGAGAAAAAATGAAATAAAAATAAATTGCGGTGATTTTTTTTTCAAAATTTGGTATTTCAGTGTCAGATTTTTCTCGACCATCCGAAATGCAAGAAGCCCTTAACATCGAGAAAAATCAAAATGAAATGAAAAATTGAAATCTTCCGAATATGAAGAAAATATTTTCGAACTTTCAACCACCCAGTAGAACATTGAAAGTGGTCTTGGATTTCGATTGTTGATGCAGGATCTCAAACACTGCATATCTCTTAGAAGTGGCTCATTTTACCGGAACAGGTTGGTTAGAGGCAAGAGCGAGAAAACAGTAATTTTTATGACGATGCCTGTTCTTTTAAGGGTCATAGCATCTCCTTCAGAGATACTTCAGGGGCTAAGAATTTTTCTGGGAAATGAAGGTTTTCATTAGTCAAAAACTCTCTGACTTTTTTTTTTTTGCAAACCACTGGAATAATCTTAAAATCTTAATAAAATTCGTTCAAATTCGTTATTTTGTAGTTGGATAGGTAAATTATGGTACTCGTGTGAAAGTTTCGTACAAAGCTTTTGCGATTTTCCCGCAATAGGAAATGTTTTCGAAAAATTGCGTTATCCAAATTGATAACATTCAAGTTTAAAAAACGTGGGAAAAAACTCACACAGAAAAGAGGATTCAGAAAATGATACGTTTTTGATGAAATCTTATAAGCAGCACCAGGAATGTTTCAGTTTTGGTCGAATGACGTCACGAACATCAATTATCAACAATTTGAGATCGATTGAGATATTTTTATTCCCAAAGCCTAAGAAATCAATGTAGGCTACATTCATGATTCACGTCATCAATCGTGATCGAATACTATCGATATCAAACAAGGTGATTTTTTGAGCACGCAAAACTCTCTGAAGATACGAATCAAATAATATAAAGATAGATACCAATTCCCGCCATAATAAATTGGGTACTTCCACGCAATCAACATCGTCATATTCTCTTCAACATCACTTCAGCAGTGCCACTTTTCGTCTAAAAAAATCATACAACTGTCATCGCAATACATCATTTACATTCCATAAGGGTCAAAAATCTTTTATAATTTTGTCTTTCGGGAGGAAAAAATCAACATCACGAATAACGCCAATTACCATCTTCCAATTCGAGCAAATAAAACAGCATCTCAATTCACTCGTGTGCAGTTTTTATCCACCCAATCATTCTGCAACCATCCGGCAGCGGCACTTTCTGCTCGATTAAGCTCACCAGCGCAACTTTCAGGGGTCGGCAAACGTACCCTCTTGTGCACTTTATTACTCGTAACATCGCACACGTATCTCTCTGTTCTTCGAGTAAGGACGTAGAGGACACAAAAAGCCAGCCTACGTATATTATAATCTCATTCTCAAGCGTATATATGAGTGTACATTTTATACTCATTAAGCGAGTAGCATAGCGTACGCGAACATTATTATTAATACGATGAGACGACGACTCGACTCGACTCGCCCCACATCTCTTATTGCTCAGTCTCCAGTAGTCCCCTCCGCACTAAACATGCACAATCTTTACAATAATTAAACTTTAAACAACTAACTACCGGCTAAAAGTTCAAAACAAGAGTAAACGCCGCAATTAAATGTAGTGAATAATCGCGCCGCGGCCGGGTATGTATACGTAATGTAAGTGTATTATATGCGAGCTATGTGAACTTTTGTTTGGCATTTGGCACCGTGAACTTTGAATTCGGTTAATTTTCATTCTTTATACGCGCCAAACGTAGGTATAAAGTCTGCGAAATTCACCACCACGTAATTGGTAACGAGAATTTCCATACGCGAGGTGATGTGGACAGGGACAGGGAGGCGAGACTGGCTTCATTCGGAGAAATGTAAAATAGCTAGGTACATGGTACATGGTTTACTAAACTTTTGCAATGTTGTGCGTGATTTGTGATGAGACAGCCAAGGTGTGACTTCACAAGTACTCGTTTGCTCATGAGGGAATCACAATCACATGAGGTGTTCTCCTCCGGACCACCATGGTCCTCTGAAACTCCCATAACAAAATTGTCGAATTTTTGAAAAATCCAAGGACTTCTTTGGCAACATTGATTAAAAAACAAAATTTTTATGGAAATTTTTTCAAATAAAAAGTCCAGCTTTTTTGGAAATTTTAACTGAAAATCAGGACTTGTTTGGAAATTTTTAGAACAAGCCTGAAATTTTAGGCAATCAAATGGAATTTATTTACAATTTTAGTTGAAAAGATAAACTTTCTTAGCAATTTTGAAAGAAAATGATTTTTTGAACAATGTTGCCAAAAATAGCCTGTTTGGAAAATTTTTGCATTAAAAATTGGGCTGTTACTGAACAGTTTTATACTCATTGCAAAAGCAAGAAATTTTTACAATTTTGACTAGAATGTTGGTTTTTTGGCATTTTTGGTTGAAACAAAACCTCTTGATCGACCTTTTTGCAAAAATTAGACATTTTTGATGAGTTTAGTAAAATCGACTATTTTGATAAAATTGACAACTTGTTTCACAATTTCAGCAAAATTGATTTTTTCGACAATTTTGACAATCTACCACTATCAGATTATCCATTTCAGTTTTTCAAAAAAAATTGTCAAATTGATATGAGGAAATATGCCTTAATCGCCCCCTAGCGGTTACTAAAATAATCCCCCCTATAGACTGGAAGTATGGTAATGTGGGGAACTATTTATAGATCTGTGTCTTGTAGCTCGAAGGCTTGTGCATCTGATCTCTAACCATCAACTTTACTTGGTTTTGGTTACTCGTGATTGCAGGTTCCACATCATGGCTGGTTCCTTGTCAGTATACAGACGTAAAGGCAACGGAGCTTTTCCCCTCCGTCCCTCCTTCCTGGCTTAGCCCACAGTCTATGTGGATAATTCGTGCAATTTAACGTGGTTAATAATTATTATGTTTATTAATTATGGAACAATGGGTACTTTTCCGATCTTACCAGTCATTGGAGGTATCTCTCAAATAATAAGGACTTTATGTAGACCATTTCTGTGGATGCTCTTAGCCTGAGTAGAGCCCATGAAAAAGGCAGACGATAAGTACAGTGTCAGTAAGTAGTGAAATATGCTTATTTAGCTTAATTTATGCACTTTTTCCCTATGGTGTTGATCATCATATCTATACCTATAGCTTAACCCTTTGGAGGTTCTCTAGGTTTTCGGGTTAGAAAATTGAAGTGCCTTAATGAGTGTGATAGGGTACCTCGCCCAATTGGCCAAACCACAAAAAAGTCGAGCTTTTGATGAAAAGTTTTATAGGAAAATGAAAGTTTCCAAAAAACACAAATGTGACATTTCCTAAAAAAAAATTGAATGTATGCAGAATTTTTTTTGAAAAAATGAACCAAAAACATGTGTCAAAAACATTGAACAAAAGCACTCTTTCAAAAAATGAAATAAAAATTGAATTGGAAAAAAATAAAAAAACAAGGTTGAAAAAAAGTCATCTGGCAGTTCACAAATTCAGCGAGAATCAAATCTTGTTGGCAAAAATGCCTTTGTTTAAAGCATGAAGAGAAGAAAAATCTATGTCGCTAAGAGAGGATTTTTTATCAAGTCATAAAATCTTTTAGGAAATTGAGCCGAAATATGGGACAAAATTTAGCGAAATTGCGAGCTTTCTCGCAGGAGGTAACTAATTATAAAAACATTTTCGCCTTTATTCACGAGATGTAGCATAGAATTTTCTTTCATTTTGGGAAAAAATGAGTATTTTATCACTTATTGGAGTATAGGAATATGAAGATGAAGATGAAGAGAAATGGTAAAAATACTAAATAAAAATCCAAATTCATCTACGAGTTCAGTCTTTCATTTAGTTTACGCTGTGGATTTGTGTTTTTGTTCACTATTTCTCTTCATCTTCATCTTCATTTTCCTATACTCCAATAAGTGATAAAATACTCATTTTTTCCCAAAATGAAAGAAAATTCTATGCTACATCTCGTGAATAAAGGCGAAAATGTTTTTATAATTAGTTACCTCCTGCGAGAAAGCTCGCAATTTCGCTAAATTTTGTCCCATATTTCGGCTCAATTTCCTAAAAGATTTTATGACTTGATAAAAAATCCTCTCTTAGCGACATAGATTTTTCTTCTCTTCATGCTTTAAACAAAGGCATTTTTGCCAACAAGATTTGATTCTCGCTGAATTTGTGAACTGCCAGATGACTTTTTTTCAACCTTGTTTTTTTATTTTTTTCCAATTCAATTTTTATTTCATTTTTTGAAAGAGTGCTTTTGTTCAATGTTTTTGACACATGTTTTTGGTTCATTTTTTCAAAAAAAATTCTGCATACATTCAATTTTTTTTAGGAAATGTCACATTTGTGTTTTTTGGAAACTTTCATTTTCCTATAAAACTTTTCATCAAAAGCTCGACTTTTTTGTGGTTTGGCCAATTGGGCGAGGTACCCTATCACACTCATTAAGGCACTTCAATTTTCCAACCCGAAAACCTAGAGAACCTCCAAAGGGTTAAGACTTGGACGAAAGGCATAACTTAACCATTTCTTATTAATTTTACATCACTTTATTGCTAATTAATAATACTTGAGCTAATACTTGACATTATTATTAAGATTTTTCTATTCATTAATGCGAGTCGTAAGACGCGAGCAAAGGCTTGTATCCATTGTAAAGTAATCTTACAATTATTTTATATTGATTTATCCTTACATGTATTTTCAAGTTGTTCTTAAGTTGTAATAAATCACTAGAGTCCGTGCCATTTAGTTGGGTGGGTGGTGTGCGCAACCAACGTAAGTGGGAACCAACTAGAAGCCCATGCTGACAGGTTTGGCTGCTGACGCGGGCCCTCGTTGGTTCCCACTTATGTAAGTTGCGCAAGCCACCATTGACTTTTTAGATATGGACTGCTAGTGGTACATAAGCCAATGGTCTTGAACATAGTTCATCAGTTAGTCGAGGTTTGGCTTCTGCGCATGCCAGAACTGAAAAATGACGTCGTACCAGGTGAAGATGATATACCTCCCACGAGTCCGTCGGAATCTCACGACTGCAACCTCCCAAAAGACTACAAAACAGTGACCGCGGCACGCTACCGTTAGGCGGCGTTTACACGGCGAAGTGGTTGGTACCTACGCGATAGATTTTGATTTTAAAGACTATTTTAATGTACTTACGCATCTGTTCCAAGTGTATTAAGCAATTGAGCATTAATATAGCGATCATTTGCGCGGATATTTATTCACATTATTTACAAATCATTTTCAATAACATTTTTATTCTAGGAAGAGTGAGTGTCTATTTTGAACTGTTATAAGTTTATAATATAACTCATACATTAAAATATAACGCGCCACATCTTTTTATCCAGATCGGGGACCCCATCGTTTTATGGTACCATTTTGTAGATATTTTCATCCTCTTTCCAATGGTATGAATTTTTTTGAAGTCCGCAAAATTCTTCATGGCGAAATTTACGATTTAACGAGCTGATATTGGTAGCTTGATTTGGGTCACTGTTTTGTTAACCATAGACTTTGATTCGCCGTAACTTTTGAACAAGATCGACGACCCCATGTTTTTATGGCATCATTTCGTGCAGATTTTCATCAGCTTTCCAGTGGTATAAAATTTTTTGAAATCCTCATAAGTTTTCATCGACTAAAGTGCATTTTTCCGAGACGAAAATGGCAATTTTGGGCTATTTTGAACTTTGATACCTCAGAACTTTCAAACAAGATCGACGACCCCAACATTTTATGGTGTCATTTTGTGCAGGATTTTATGGGCTTTCCAATGATATATAATTTTTGCAAATCCTCACCGTTTTTCATCGAGTAAATTGCATTATTACGAGATGAAAACGTATGAAAAGTGGTGAAATAGAATTTATTTTGGAAAAAAATTAATAAAATTAATTTTTGAAAATACTGCCTACTAGAAATTTTCAAGCCCTACAACATGGTGCCAAAATCAGAAAAATTCATTCGATAGTTCGAATGTGAATGCGATTTTGCCATTCCAGCGCTTTAAATTATCCCAAAAATTACAACTTTGATAGTGGTAGCTTGAATTGGTCACTTTTTTGTCAACCACAGACTTTGACTCGCTCTAACTTTTGAACAAGATCGACGACCCAAACTTTTTATGGCGTCATTTTGTGCAGAAATTTATCCTCTTTCCAATGATATGAAATTTTTTGAAATCCTCACAATTTTTCATCGAGTAAATAGCAATTTTTCTAGATGAAAACTGTGATTTTGGGCTATTTTGAACTTTGACCCCTCCGAACTTTTAAACCACATCGGGGACCTAAACATTTTATCGTTTTTTTTTTGTGCAGATTTTTATGGGCTTTCCAATGATGTAATATTTTTTGAAATCCTCATTGTTTTTCATCGAGTAAATTGCATTTTTGCGAGATGAAAAAGTATTAAAACAGGCAAAACAGCATTTATTTTGAGAAAAAAATGAAAAAAATCAATTTTTAAAAGTATTGCCCGGTAGAAATTTTTGAGCCCTACAAAATGACACCAAAATCAGAAAAATTCATTCGATAGTTCGAACGTGAATACGATTTTGCTATTCCAGCGCTGAGATTTTCCCCAAAAATTACTTACAACATAAAATTGGTAGCTTGATTTGGTCACTTTTTTGTCAACCATAGACTTTGATTCTCCATAGCTTTTAAACAAGATCGACAACCCCATGTTTTTATGGCATCATTTTGTGCAGATTTTCATCAGCTTTCCAGTGGTATAAAATTTTTTGAAATCCTCATAAGTTTTCATCGACTAAAGTGCATTTTTCCGAGACGAAAATGGCAATTTTGGGCTATTTTGAACTTTGATACCTCAGAACTTTCAAACAAGATCGACGCCACCAACATTTTATGGTGTCATTTTGTGCAGGATTTTATGGGCTTTCCAATGATATATAATTTTTGCAAATCCTCACCGTTTTTCATCGAGTAAATTGCATTATTACGAGATGAAAACGTATGAAAAGTGGTGAAATAGAATTTATTTTGGAAAAAAATTAATAAAATTAATTTTTGAAAATACTGCCTACTAGAAATTTTCAAGCCCTACAACATGGTGCCAAAATCAGAAAAATTCATTCGATAGTTCGAATGTGAATGCGATTTTGCCATTCCAGCGCTTTAAATTATCCCAAAAATTACAACTTTGATAGTGGTAGCTTGAATTGGTCACTTTTTTGTCAACCACAGACTTTGACTCGCTCTAACTTTTGAACAAGATCGACGACCCAAACTTTTTATGGCGTCATTTTGTGCAGAAATTTATCCTCTTTCCAATGATATGAAATTTTTTGAAATCCTCACAATTTTTCATCGAGTAAATAGCAATTTTTCTAGATGAAAACTGTGATTTTGGGCTATTTTGAACTTTGACCCCTCCGAACTTTTAAACCAGATCGGGGACCCGGACATTTTATGACCTCATTGTATGCAGAATTTTATCAGCTTTCCAATGATATGAATTTTTTTGAAATCCTCATAAGTTTTCATCGAGAAAAAAGCATTTTCACGAGGTAAAAAGGGTTGAAAGTAAGCAAAATGGGCCAATGGCCATTATTATTTTATTTACCTATTTTGAATAAAATTGACCAAAATTGATTTTTGGGGGTACTCTTTAGTATGTTGGATGCTTCTGATCATGAGTTGTATAAAAATGAGCATGACGAGATAAAATCTACAGTGGGATCCTATAGAAGTTGAGTTTTGAATACAATTTTGAAAATTCAGGTACCTACTTTCATCAAAATCACTCCATTTTTTGAACATGAATTTTGCAAACTGAAAACTTTTTTGTGTCAAATGTCGGCAATGTAGACCATGGTTTACTTTGAAGTGTAATGTTGTATTATAATTTATTATTACATTTCCTGAAGGTAAATTTGAGGTTCTTCCCAATAGGAAAGGCGATTTGATCAACTCTTTTTTAAATAATATAATTGGGTTCATATGCGTTAAAAATTGTCTAAAAAATAAAACGTCATTTCTTCATACTCATACATCGTTGTTGGTTGGTGTTAAGATATGTACCAAACATGTCATTCAAAATGTAGAATGCTTTGTGGAAAATTAAATTGTAAGTGCAGTTTACAGAGCATTCATCCATTGTTCACTGAACACAGTATTTGAATGGGCAGACTATCGGCGCGCCACTCAATGGGGTGCTCAACAAAACACATATTTCTCTTTTTGTCCCATTAAGAATCGTCTTATTTTTGCTTTTTTTATAGCTGGATTTTTTTCTAGATACTCTATTATTGTTCCGTTGTCTGTTCTGAAAAAGCAATCCCTTAAGGCAGATCATTTCATGTGCCTACAAAGCCAAAGGTTATTGAGCAGTAAACTTTCAGAATGGCACATGAAAACAATTCATTTTTTGTTCCCTGAAAAAGCATCTGCTACATTATTTTCCTTTCATTAATCGCTGAGTATGACAATCCAGCATTTCTCTCCAGAAATAACAAAAAATTTCTGGTCAAAAAACAATTGCAATTGATCATTTTAACCATCACCACTGTGAATGGAGTAATAAGAACACGACATTGATACAAAAAAGTTTTCAGTTTGCAAAATTCATGTTCATAAAATGGAGTCATTTTGATGAAAGTGGGTACCTGAATTTTCAAAATTGTATTCAAAACTCAACTTCTTAGGATCCCACTGTAGGTTTTATCTCGTCATGCTCATTTTTATTCAATTCATGATCAGAAGCATAACATACTAAAGAGTACCCCCAAAAATCAATTTTGGTCAATTTTATTCAAAATAAATAAAATAATAATGGCCATTTTCCTTACTTTCAACCCTTTTTACCTCGTGAAAATGCTTTTTCTCGATGAAAACTTATGAGGATTTCAAAAAATGTCACATCATTAGAAAGCCCATAAAATTCTGCACAAAATGATGCCATGAAATGTTGGGGTCGTCGATCTATTTTAAAAGTTCTGAAGCGTCAAAGTTCAAAAAAGCGCAAAATCACCTTTCTCAACTCGCAAAAATGCAATATTCTCGATGAAAAACTATGCGGATTTCAAAAAATTTCATATCATTGGAAAGTGGATAAATTTCTGCACAAAATGACGCAATAAAAAGTTTGAGTCGTCGATCTTGTTCAAAAGTTAGAGCAAATCAAAGTCTGTGGTTGACAAAAAAGTGACCTATTTGAGCTACCAATTTTATGTTGTAATTTTTGGGAGAAGTCAAAGCGCTGGAATGGCAAAATCGCATTCACGTTCGAACTATCGAATGAATTTTTCTGATTTTGGCACCATGTTGTAGGGCTTGAAAATTTCTACTAGGCAGTATTTTCAAAAATTAATTTTATTAATTTTTTTCCAAAATAAATGCTATTTCACCACTTTTTATACGTTTTTATCTCGTAATAATGCAATTTACTCGATGAAAAACGGTGAGGATTTGCAAAAATTATATATCATTGGAAAGCCCATAAAATCCTGCACAAAATGACACCATAAAATGTTGGTGGCGTCGATCTTGTTTGAATGTTCTGAGGCATCAAAGTTCAAAATAGCCCAAAATCGCCATTTTCATCTCGGAAAAATGCACTTTACTCGATGAAAACTTATGAGGATTTCAAAAAATTTTATACCACTGGAAAGCTGATGAAAATCTGCACAAAATGATGCCATAAAAACATGGGGTTGTTGATCTTGTTTAAAAGCTATGGAGAATCAAAGTCTATGGTTGACAAAAAAGTGACCAATTCAAGCTACCACTATCAAAGTTGTAATTTTTGGGATAATTTAAAGCGCTGGAATGGCAAAATCGCATTCACGTTCGAACTATCTAATGAATTTTTCTGATTTTGGCATCATGTTGTAGGGCTCAAAAATTTCTACTGGGCAGTACTTTCAAAAATAGATTTTATCAATTTTTTTTCAAAATAAATGCTATTTTGCCTGTTTTTATGCTTTTTCATCTCGCAAAAATGCAATTTACTTGATGAAAAACCATGAGGATTTCAAAAAATGTTATATCATTGGAAAGCTGATAAAATTCTGCATACAATGAGGTCATAAAATGTCCGGGTCCCCGATCTGGTTTAAAAGTTCGGAGGGGTCAAAGTTCAAAATAGCCCAAAATCACAGTTTTCATCTCGAAAAATTGCTATTTACTCGATGAAAAATTGTGAGGATTTCAAAAAATTTCATATCATTGGAAAGAGGATAAATTTCTGCACAAAATGACGCCATAAAAAGTTTGGGTCGTCGATCTTGTTCAAAAGTTAGAGCGAGTCAAAGTCTGTGGTTGACAAAAAAGTGACCAATTCAAGCTACCAATATCAGCTCGTTAAATCGTAAATTTCGCCATCTAGAATTTTGCGGATTTCAAAAAAATTCATACCATTGGAAAGAGGATAAAAATCTCTACAAAATGGTACCATAAAATGATGGGGTCCCCGATTTAGTTAAAAAGATGTGGCGCTTTATAGTTTAATCAGTTTAATGTATGTGTTATAACAGTCCAAATAGACACTCACTCTTCCTAGAATAGTATTCAAAATTGGCCATATTTTCTAAAATAACCATTTAAATTTTATGAGAAATAATGTGTACCTAAATAAATATCCGCGCGAATGATAGCTACATATATTGATGCTCCATTGCTTAATACACTTGGAACAGATGCCTACATTAAAATAGTCTTCAAAATCCATCGCGTAGGTATGAACTACTTCGCCGTGTAAACGCCGCCTAACGGTAGCGTGCCGCGGTCACTGTTTTGTAGTCTTTTTAGAGGTTGCAGTCGTGAGATTCCGACGGACTCTACCTCCCACACCTCCGTGTAACTGTACCAGGGTGGTATAACATCACAACAGAGCTGGCGCATGCGCAGATCTCAACCCTCGACTTACTATGTTCAAGTCTCAAGACAATAGCTGTATGTTAAGCTTATGGGCTGCTAGCAGTCCATATCTAAAAAGTCAATGCACGCCACCCACCTAACTAAATTGCACGGACTCTAGTACTAATATTTTGTCGATCTTGTGTATTTATTTGGTATTTTTGAATGACTCTGTGCATAGAGTGAACTGGTTGTACTGTATCTCTCTACCTACTTTGAGCTATCCAGGACAAGGTAATTACCTATTCCTTCCCTAAGGAATAATTATTGACTAAACCACCATACCAAAGAATTAAAATAATTTCTCACTACCCTAATAATCCAAAGTCTCACTTTATCAAAATCAGTTTTCAAAATGACAAAAACACGTTAAAAGCACTAAAAACTGACAAAATTTTAGAAAATGTTATCAAATTTAAAACATTGTGTACAAATTGAAAAACTGTATAAAAACAGTAAAAAAAAGTTACAATCAATAAAAACCATAAAAAACTGAAAGTTGTTCAAATTCAGGAAAAATTGCATAAAACAACGTTAAAATTGTTGAAATGACCAGAAATTGGTAACAAATCTCAGAAATTGAGCAAAAAATGGAATCAAAATGTCATCAAAGTTGAATAAAATTTGGCAAAAATTGCATTTAAATTTTAAAGCATCATATAAATAGTAAAATGAAGTGAAAATACTTAACTAAAAATTATTGTCAAAAATTGATAAAATTTTTCTAAAGTTGATAAAGAATCTCAATACTTGAGTAAAATGTTGCAAAAATCAGAACTGATTTCGTGTAAATGAAGAGAACGAGAACCTAACACGAATCTCAGCTAAAAATTTAATTAAGAAGTTTTAAATATTAAAAATGGTTATATAATTATTCGATTAAAAATGAATTTAAAATTATGAAGAAAAAAATTAATTTGAAAAAAGTTTGGTATGATATTTTTAAATTAAATTTTTCAGACGTTGATTTTTTTCGAATCACCAATCAAATCCCGTCATTTTTGATTTGTACCTATCGTGACTCGAATCAAATCATAATTTCGAATCGTCCCCAACCCCACTGAGGTTCAATGATGCAAATTTTCTAAAAACGATGCCAATCTGTCCACTTACGTAAGTAATTGAAGCACTTTTCAAATGAAAACTTTCACAATGAGAAGAGTCAACGTAGCAATGGAATTCTTTAATGTATTAATGAAATACGACGTAGGTACTAATTTTGGGAATTACAATTCCAATCCCCTCCCCTTCTCCCACCACGTTTTGGTCGAAGCCATGAGAATTTGGCTAGATGTGATTACAATTTACGAAACTTGATGAAAAAAATGTAGCTATGCTACGTACCTTTGCTATTCATAATTTAAAAGAAAGAAGAAATTGGTTATCAATGAAAGATCAAAGATCATTGAATTAGCACTAATTTAAATTCAATTTTTATTCAAACGCATCACGATAAGAAAATCATTTAAAACTTTCATCTTCCCGGTTCTCGAACCCACATTGAATATAGAATCCCGTTCTTAATTACCTACCTATTCCATCATTCGTAATTTTTTCTCGTACAATGTTTTCATCTGTTATCATTGATTCAGGTTAGAGGTTAGAGATAAGATAACCTTTTCTTAGGTACACTCTCAACTTGACGTAAAGCTGGTAGAATTGGATGAGCTCATCGGTGTCGTGTGGGTAGCCTATATTGTAAGATCTCATTCATCATTATTTTAGTTTGAAGTCGCAGAATCATGAACCAAAAAAATTAGAGCAACATTCCCCCCCCCCCCTGAAATACTTGAAATTGGAACAAAATGTAAAAATAGAATAAATACTCGTGACACGAAAATGAGCTCTTAGTCTTAAAAACAATTTTAAAATGTTCAAGAGTCGAACAATGTGGGCTGAGAACCAAAGTGACCCGTATTTGTACCAATAAAAAAAAATATAGAGCCAGAAAGAAAAAGGGTGTCGAAGCGAAACACAATTCGAAAGAGAAAAAGACAACGCAAAAGATGAGAAAAAAATCGACGTCGATGCCGGTAGATGGTATCATCATCGGTATGTAAATTAATAATAATTTTTTGCCCTCCGTAAAAACGCCTCGAACGATCGGAATAAAAATTTAATTTGCTTGAGTAAACAATCAGTTAAACTTACAATCGACAAAAAGATTTACTCTATAACGAATTGCTTGCTGGGGTTACAATACGACGGAATTTTACAATTTACAGTATCACTCATTGATTGGTTAGCAGTATGTCTGTACCAAACTGTAGAAATAGTATCAACCTACCTACATAGCAACTATTTGTTAGAAAACAAGGAGATGATGAGACGGAGCAGAAGAAACCAACAACGCCGGAGATAATTTACCAACTGTAGATTAATGTCGTACAAAGTTACCCTCACACAGAAAGAAGTATCCTTCGCGTAGGAATACCTACTAATAATGGAGAAATAGTCTAAAAGCGAGCTATTCAGAAAGAAACCAACGTCAAGGCAAGAGGAAGACAGGGGAGGAAAAAAACTGAACCGTAAATTAACGTCGGTAAATGACACGTTTAAAAATTTTTATAAAGTTTTCCGCAAGGGTTGAATATTTAACTTACATAACCTTTTATTTTTTTCTTTCCTTTTTTTTTAGCCATCTTTAAAACTCGTGACCGTGTGCTAGAGGAATTTTCTGGCCCTTCCCTCCTCCTCCTCTGCAGCACTTCTCGTGTAACGTTTAAAAGTGAAAATTTGTAAATACCTCCGATTTTTACGCTCAACGAGTAAAAAAAATAGCCCGAGAATGTTTTCTATGTAGGTACTTGGTGAAATATCTTACGCCCATAAATGCCATCGGAGCTTTTTTATACTTTATAATATCCTTTGGAATGAGAAAGATACGGATAAAGGTGGGCTGGGGGAGGGGAGTTCTAAAAGAAATTCATGCCGACGACGTTTCAACACTAATAACCATTAAAACGAGAACGACATATTGTTTGCGGCTTGCTTTTCATTAGCCTTCAATGAACAATCAATTAATTTGCATAATGAACTACCCTGCGAGCACGACGGCGTTGGCCGATGCAGGGTCTGGGGTCAGGGTATGTAGCCTATTTTGTATTTTGTAAGGATGGTGGCCGGTTAGCGAGTCGTGAAAACCTGCAAAATGATAATCTGCCTTTAAACGCATACGCGCTGATTAATTTTACCATTATAAAATTTAATGTATAAATGCTCGAAAAGCTTTCGCTGGCTACCTCGACCCTTCCATTACCTGGTTGGGCTTTGGCTGGCTCTGGCTCGGTTCGCGATGTCAAAACAAACGTCAGAGTCAACTCGAGCATTTTCGAATTTTTTTTCTCTCTTCTTTTTCAATTAGTCTTACGAGTTGAATAGAAATTTGCAATGCAGCGTCTAATTTTATAATTGGTTTGGCGGTTTGTCACGGTGTTATTTCTATATAGTACTGTGCAATTGATGGGATCGAGGAAGAGGAAGAGTGGAAGGAAGATGGCGAGAATTTTGTTGTATTTTGTATTTGTTGCCGAGAGCAATTTTTACGCTATTCGGTTTTATAACCCGGTTATGATGGTAATTAGAACGCGATTCGATGACCGAGAGACGAGCTAGATAGTCTCTCGGGACAAGGAATGTATAAATGTACACAGGGGTAGGTTTTTTTAACCCTCGTTTTTTCCACTTCACTGGCTTTGTTTTGTTAACAATGATGTTGTAATTTTACTACATACTACGGAATTTTTGTTTTGTTTTTACAGGATTTTGAAAAGTATCACGATCCCATAGACGAGTTAGAGATAGAGGAAGTGGTCTGCGAACAAGGATAGAGTGGAGAATATGCGGCAGGTATGGTACACGATTTTTTCGTTATTAAATTTATTTATTTTATTTGTACGGTGGTCTAGGTTCATATAAATGCAGCTGTGGTAGAGAAATTGTTCCAACAGTTGTGCCATTCTGACTCGTTTAAAATTTTTTTATAGGCCAATTTTTATTTTGAAATGAAATTTTTCTCGAATTATTTGGTCGGAAGAATTGAAAAAAATATTATTACCTACTTAATGCCTTCTTTGATTCACAATTTTTTTGAAAATTTTTTCAATTTTGAGCTCTGATCACTTACTTACTTTTTAAATTATTCATGTCTTTAGCAAAAAGTTGTCATAATAAGATTAGGTTGGTTTACTTTTCGACGTACTAATCATTTTTCGGTCTTTTATCTGAAAATCTGTTCGTCAAGTTTGGAAAAATTCACGAGATGAAATTCTACTCATTTTTACTTATTTTCATTTTTTTAAAAACATAATTTAACTCTTGAATTTTGAAGATTAGCAACACGTTCATAAACATTGGAGCGGATCGCGAAAAAAATATGTCGATGGATTTTGACCAAATTCGGTGGACAGGGACACCTTCATTTCAAGTAGAAAGTCACTCAAACATGAATATTGGGTTCTTAGTGGAGAGTGCATTTTCGAAATAATCATTCATGAAATGGTTTGTGAAATTCAACGTAGACTTAGACCAACTAATAGGCTCTTGTCATGAAAATTCGAGACTACTTTTCAGGATTTACTTCGTAAGCGATTCAAAATTTACAAATCGCTTTATTTTTGGGTAAATTCGTGTTCTGAAGATATAAATTCTCTTTTTTTGATAAAAACTGCAAAAAAATATCACTTCTACAAATAATTTTCAAAAGTTTTTTTTTGTTTCTAAAATTGTTCCTACATACCCAAAAGTCTTGCTTTCTACATGAGTAGGTCTATTCAAAAGTTTAGTTTTTTTTCCCAAAAATTACCAAAACTACAAAACAACCCAACTTTTTTGACAAAAATTGCAAAAAACAGAAAAATCAATTTTTTGTAAAATATTATCAAAGAGTGTTATAGTTTTTCATTTTGACAAAAATTTTCGCTTTTTAGCAAAATTGCTACCCCTTCCCCCCTTTTTTTCAACAATTACCCAAAAGTCTCGTTTTTTTGCAAATAATTCATAAAAAGTACTGCTTCTTGCAAAAAATGCCAAAGTTTTGCACTTTGTGAATTTACTCGTATTGTTAATTTCCACGTTTTAGAAAATTTTCCAAAAAGTTTTGCTTTTTTGTCAAAATATGCTAAAAGAAGCCCTGTCTTTTACTAAAATTGTAGTCGAAGTCTTGTTTTCTGCCAAAATGTTTCAAAAAGTTTCGCTTTTCGTCTAAAATTCCCAAAAAGTCATTTTTTGCCAAAAATTGCTAAAAATTGTTTTTTTTTTTTAATTCCAAAAAAGCTCACTCTTTTTAAATTGTCTTCCTGTGTCACTTTTTCACCAGAAATTGTTAGTAAAAAAACGTTCCTTTTGCTAAAATTGTCAAAAGTTTCTTTCTTTCGCCAGGAATTGCAAAATTCTTACTTTGTTGCTCAAAATTGTCACAAAATTTCGTTTTTTTATATCAGTATTTTCCGTTTTTAGGTTTTAATTAATATGTAGTGAAAAGATCTGGATTTTTGATGATTTTTTTTCCTATGTTAAAATGTTTTACCTTTTTTGGTTACTTTTTGGTTGATTTTTCGAGCTTTTATGGTTGCTAAAATTATTATTTTTTTTCTAAATGAGTACGAGTCCTGATGTAAGAATATTTTATCCAATTTTCTGCCAATTTCTGCATTTTTTTTTCAAAAAAAAAAATTACCTAAATTCCTAGGTAGGTACTACCTATTTTTATATTAAATTGGATTTTCCTGCAAATTCAACCATTTTTTTGGCCAATGCTCAAAAATGTGGGTATTGTATGCAGAATGGTGTGCAATTGAGTTATATGTCTTCTTCAATCAGTATTCGTGCATTACAAATTATTCCCAAGCTTTACAATTTTTTCAACCTTCGAAGCAGTTTTTGCTACAGTTTCAAATGATAATTTAAAGGTTTTGAGGATTTTTTTGCCGATTTGTGTGCTGTTCTGTGAAATTTTTCAACTGTCAAATTATAATATTTTTTTTCAATTTTTTTCCTTGAAAATTTCATACATTTTTCGTGTTTATTTCTTTTGGGTCTTCTTTCAATTTTTTTTTCATTGGGCTAAAGTTCTTTTAAAATGTTTTTTCAACAATTGTATGAAATTTTTTACAAATTTCTGTACAGTTTCATAATTTTTTTTTCAATTTTGAGTAATGGATGTATTTTTAATCAGAAACCGACTAAATTTTTTTAAAAAGGCTGAGAAACAAAATCATTTTGTTCACAACTTGAAGCTAAAAATTGAAAAAAAATAGCTTGAAAAACAAGGAGAAGAGTTCCGCTAGAATTTCAGTCCATTGAAACCTGAAAATCCGGAAAATATTGTATTCTGAATTCATAATGCACTCCTTATTTTGAGGAATTTTTTGCTTCATTTTTTTTTTTTTCAAAAGAATGGTTGTCTAATATTAGATAAGATTCTCTGAATTCACGCTCAACTGTTTCTCATCCAAAATCCAAAAACAGTTTTTTCCACCCCCCCCCACCTCCCCTCAGTCTTATTTGAAATATCTCGTCAACTTGCAGTATTTTAACATTGATCAGATTATTGTGATGGACGAGATCGGATTATTCAAAAAAATTATCCGAAGTTACTTTTTTCATCTCATAGGTGGAGTTGGACTCAGAGGGTATTATTTTGGTGCAAAAATGTGGAAACAAATTTTGTTATTGCAACAAAAAATAACTCAGCTCAGGACTGAAGGAAATTACCGAAGCTGAAAAAGACTTTTTCCCAGACCAGAACAACTGGTGCTGTTTTGGAAAAACTCTCGAAAGTGAAAAGCCTTTTCAATTTTGAAAACGTGATTTGTATTTTGTTAATGGGCATTTTCAGCAACCTCCTATCGTAATACAATTAATTATGGCAAAAAAAAAATAGAAAATTTGGCAATGAGTACCTACACCTGTAAAATTTGATCTCCAATTTTTAAATCACTAAATTTCATCGTCGGTCCTGAATGAGTTACACCGCATATGTAACGAAATCCTCTTGTTATTCGAGTCAAATAAGTTGCCTACTCAGTACTTCCAAAGGCGCGTAGGATTTCCCATAGCGTGTATTGGTTGTGCTGTCGCAAAGATGGCTCATTTTTTCCACAGCAACAAAACAAAACAAAACGATCCGAAATGAATTTAAATCAATCCCTCTCGCATGTGTGTGTTTTTTGCGACGTCGAAAGGGCAAGACGGAAAGTTTACAAGAGAAATTGATCGGTGTAATTTTCAAATTTAATAAACACGTAGGCGACATATCGTACACGACGATCGGCGGTAGCTTATTTATGTTAGATAAGGTAGAACGAAAAGGAAAAGCTATATGTACGTTTGGGGAAAATGTATAGCAGCCCGATAGAGTAGCGTATAAGGGATGGTACCCTCGCGTTCAATTTCGTCGTCTGCGACTCGACGACGACGAAGACGACGGTCGACGTATGTGTGAGGTGGTGTTGGCGATGAAGAAGACGAAGACGATGCAGCGTCGAGAGGAGTGAAAACTGTTGTAGGTAATTTTATAATACGAACGTGTCGGGAAATTTTTATAGGTTCGGTTTCGCATCACGCACACGTCATAAGTTTTCAGGTACAGTGGGTAGGAACTTAGGAAGGTAGGCAGATTTACACTTACATAAGTATATTAGGTATGTGTGAGAGTGTGAGGTGTGCAGAAGACGAAGAATTGTAGGTGTTGGTAACGAATAAGTACAACGCGGATATGGATGGTAAAAACAGACAATATGATATACTCGAATGTAACCGGGAGAAGAAGAGAAGGGTGTGTAGGGTATGTGCAAAAGGTGTACATATACAATATATGAACTGTGAGAAGTACCTAACTATACTAGGACGAGTATTACAGTCGTATTCGGTATTTATGGAATGGAAAAGGCCGAGAAGTCGTTACAGATTAAATAATGTAAATTGCCGCGACGATTAGTCTACGCTCGTATTTCCTTTTACGCGCTCCTACGAGTAAGCCGCCAAATTTCGTGCCTTAAATAATCGAAAAGCCCGCCAGCCTGCAGCCCGGCCTGGCTGCTGAAAACAAACGAATAAACTTGATAAGTACACGTTGCGAAATTAAACGACTCGAAGAGAGAAATTTAAATGGCATATATGCCGAATATGTGCAGGTATACGTACGTATAAAGGTACAGTGTATAAGAGTAGGTTGTATAAATATGAGCAATACGTGCCACAGCATCAGGTCTTTTGCTCCGCAGACGCTGCTGATGCAAAAGCTACGTACGTCGTAGTGGCTTTTATCGCTCGCCTTCGCGGATACGATTTATTATATCGAGCGTATTTAAAATACTATACTATATGGTCGTAATGTTATCGAAATTATTCTACTTTTGGTAAATTTAATTTCGCATTTCGTTATACGTAATAATGGCTTTTACGTGCGTGTTTTTTGCTCGGGTATTTATACTCTTTGTGAGGACGGATGTGCGGGGAAAGAAGGAAGTGGAATGAATGTGCTATACGAAGTGTTTTTATTAAATGGGTTTTACAAATCCGGCTAATGATGAAAAAGTTCAGGTATTTGATGAAATGGTGCTGGGAATTGAAAAAGTGGCGGGGGTGTCCAGAATTTGACTGGAAAGTCGTGCATTTTACTTTGAAAATTATTCATTTTCATTCCAATGTTCGGTGGGAAGAGGTTAACAAAGCTTGAAAAGGACTACAACATGTTTGGAGTTTATTTTTAAAGGGAGAAGAGGAAGGATAAAATCTGGGGAAAAATCCCGAATCTCAAGAGCCATATTTTTGGGGAAAGGGGACCTGAAGGATTGAAGACGTTCTAGAAATTTTGAAAAGATCCTGCAACATGTTTGCAATTTGATGTTGAGATTTTGTTAAGCACCCTGTAGGACTATCCAAGATGTCCAATTATTGAAAAACTGAGAAAAATCAGGAAATTTTGCTCTCTTGGAAAAATTGTGATGACGATCACTTCTTAGTATGGTCAAAATCTGAAGTCAAAAATGTCGATTTTTGAAAAAAAAGTACCTTAATTTGGTAAATTTTTTCTAAATAAAAATGAAGAAGAATCGAATTTGAAACGATTAATCGACTACTTCGTGTAATCAAAACCAAAAATCAAAAAAATTGATCGATCGAAAAATTAGATTTTTTGAAGTTCATCGACTTTTTATGATGGAGATTTACTTCAGGGTGTCTAACAAAATCTGAAAACTGAAAAGAAGGACATTGGAAGGATCTTTTGGAAGAACATTTTCAAAATTGAAAATGTAGTGATACCCCCCCCTTCATTTCCACGAAATTGTCAAAAAAAAATCTTTAAAAATTATAATTTTTAAAAGAAACCAAAAAGTAATTAAGAAAATACATCAAACAATGGAAATAATCAATTGGTGTTCATTAAGAAAATATTTAATGTTTTGCTATTATATTTCATTATTTTGATTATTTTTCGATCGATTTTGATTAAATGATAGAATTATTAGAAAATCCGGAAGAAGGAAGGACCTTTGGGTAAAAAGAAGGACTTTTTCCTGACTTTTTTGATAAAAACGACCCATAGGCAAAAAGACAAACTTTTTCTGACCTTCTGGATTGGAAGGACTGTTAGACAACCACGTTTGGGGCTAGAATAGATTTTTAATTTCAAACAAATTTATGTTCAGTCACACGAGATCTAAAATAGAAAATGAATTTATTTTTGAGGTTAGAACGATCAAGTCCCAACGTAACAATCCATTTTGGTTGGGACGAATGTCTAGTTCTGAGGCATAAATTGATTTTTTATTCCGAATACGATCGGAGATGAAGTGATGTATTTTTTCCCCTCACATGAGACCTATTTGGACTTTAGAAAGGAGATAATAAACTTCAAAATTTTCTAAAGTAGGTACTTGGCGAAAAAATTTCCCCAGTTAGAGATTTTTTTAAACCAAGAATTGAAATGCTTGGGGTGTAGGTATTTGGGATATAACAGCTTTGAGACGGACGGGGAGAGGGGAGTTGAATTCCCCAAAATTTTGGAAAATCAGTATTATTTACTCCATTTTTGATCAGTTTGTTTCCACAAGTTGTACCTACTTTTTAGCTCTAAAACTAAATGAGAGCTTGTGGGCCCTAAAATTTTAAAAACTGAAAATTCCACAAATTCTACAATCTTTGATTTTATGAAGTCACGAATTTCCAAAACTTTCAGAGAATTTGACCTCACTCGTTCTGATTTCGTCTCATGATTGTAACACCCCCCCCCCCCCATCCTTTGATAGCAGCATGTGCTCATTTGTTTTGATTTTTTAGTCAAAATAATTCTTGAAATCAAATGAAATAATTTAGTTTCTGGCAGCGATAAAATTTCGATTTTTCAAAATTAGATTAACCTCCCCCGGGCTCTTAATTTTTGCTTCTTAAATACGCGGTAAAAATCCGTGGATTGATTGAAAAAATGTAATTTTGTGATGAAGTTTGAAAAAAGTTGATTTCCCCCCCCCCCACTTTTTCCACTACTTTGTGTGTGGCTCTTCCTTGAAAGATCTGGAAAATTGAAAAAATTGTTTGGAAAAAGTCAAAGAAAATCATTTTTTGAGTAGTGGAATATGCTGTTAGGTAGTGATTTTTTGGCGAGGTGGGGGGGGGGGTTGAGGAAAGGTTTCGAAAAAAATGTTGGGTCTCTAACTTTTGAACCATTACTGTACTTATCTACTGGTGTTTCAAATTTCGAAATTTATTAAGTACAAAAGTTAGAAACGATATGTCATGAAATAATGTTTGCGATAAAAAATCAAACTTCATTTTATTATTGTTTTTTAGATTCTCAAGAAAAGGAGTGTCAGAAATTCAAAAATCATTCCCTCGTCTTCTTATCTTGAACTAAATACACAATTGAAATAACGTCGAATTATCAAAGAAAGTAGGTACTTAATTGAGGAGTTGATTATCAAAACGCAATAAGTGCAAATATATGGTTTTTTGAGTTGTCAACGCCACCTTATCTATAGGAAATTCTACGAGGATTCGAACACATTTTAATTTGGAGATGTTTATAAACACCCTGTAGTATTTTTTGATTTTAACTACAGTAGGTAATATTTGCCCGCCTACGTTCGAATGCAAAATATTTCCAGGGGGTGGGACATTGATTGGACGACAAAAAAGTTTATCTAATTACAAGAGGCGATTTCGCGAGGCGTTAATTTTCATCAACGTTGCGTCGTCATCGTCGTAGAGAGCAAGAGCATGGTTCAGAGAGGGGTTGAGGGGGGGCATGACGAGTGAGATATTTCGGCGGAATGGCGGTGTGTTTTTGAAGTATACAGCTGCGAGGTTGGCTGGGTTCGCGCCCGAGCCCGAGCCCGAGCCTGAGCCTGTCGTGCTTTCGATGATTACATTGAGATTTTCAATGGTACTCGAAACTTAATGCCGTAATTAATTGCAAAATTCAATAATCGAATGCTTTATAACCATCATCGCGAATCGACGGAGGAGATATTCGCGCGATCCTACGTAGAATTAATAAGCTTATCATTTTAATGAAAACGTGTCCTAGGTTATACTATATACGCGATAATCGTACCTCATCATGTTAGCTAATCTAGTTCTTGATTTTGCTTGGATAATAATGTTGTAGATAGGTAATCGTTCATGATGTGTAAGATGTGCTCATCTACAAGTTTCGTGCTGTGAAATGGAGTTTTTACCTCTCTTAATCCGAATCACTTTCAAAAAAATTCAAAAAAAAAACACATCAATTTTTTTTGAGTTTTTTTAAAAGTGATTTTTCCAAGTTTAAACTCAGATCTTTGGTGTTATTCTGTACTGGGACATCCTGTATAACGATCGTCCCACACTTTAGTGCAGAAAAGTTGAACTATTTGTACGTACGAATCGAGCCTAGTTTTTTCGTTCTTTTTTTTTTTTATAACTTTACTTTGTATGAGATTTCTCGTCTGTTAAGAATGAACGGAGAATTGTAATGAAGAACGGATACCCTCAGGGAAGGTTTCTTCGAAACGTGAAAAAAAAGTAGCTCGGTGTCTTATTAAATTGTCGTCGGATTCGCGACATTCTCAACAGATTTTCGAGGTATGCGATTGTGGTAGTTGAATGCAAACTGGCAATTTTTTTCTACACAACGAGGTGCCATTTAATGAACCGTCGATTCGAGTTTGTGTTGCGGTGTGGTGTAAATTAACTCAACAGTCTGGAATAGGTGACCTGGATAATGGACAGTGTGAGTTGGCGATGGTTTGATTGGTAGAAATGACTGATGTAATTGGAGGTTGGTGGTTTCAAAAGGTTTTTGAAATGGGTAGGTAAGTATTGGATCAAATGGTTGGGTGATTTATCTCATTTTAAAGGGAAAAAAATATGAATTAATTGATTAACGTGCTGCTTTTAGCCGGAAATACAAAAATCTAAAGACTCCGTTGAATTTTGGCGTTTTTTTAAACGAATATTTCAAAAATATCCATTTTATAGACCAGCTGTACATATGCATTTAACCTTGACCGTCGCCTCTCTCTCAAAATGATGCTATTATTACTTGATGTTAATTAATTACAACGATGAAAGAATTATCACCGTATCATGATAATACTGAATGTTGATACGCCTTACTCACATTTCACATATTTTCTTTCTCGATTATCGTAATTACAGGAAGAGAATAATAATTTCAAGATTTTGGGTTATTTTCTAGAATGATTGAATTTTTATCATGCAATTAAACAGTTTGTCGCTTCCGTAATTTTTAAGAATAACGTCACTGGCCTACTTTTGGCTTCAATTTGCCAAATTTCATCAATTTTCGGTATCGTTTGTAATTCCTGTGTCAATTTTATAGAAATTAAGATGATTTTTTGCAAAATTTTATTCAATTTTTTTAAAACGTACGTTTCATCACTTTTTTTACATTTTTAAAATTTTCAAAAACACATTTTATTGGAACGCTTTTTGCGATATTTCACTCTAATTATGCAATTTTTTACCAATTTTGGCCATCTTATAAAACTTTTATGACACATTAACAAATTTTCAATTTTTTTTTGCAGAATACCGCTCAATTTTATGAATATTTGAGCAATTTTTGCATCAATTTTACACGTTTTTGTTTGGTGCTTGGGTGATTTTTGTAAAATTTCACTCTACTACCTACTTATAGCAATATATTTTCATTCATTTATCGTAATTTTCAACTTTTTAAAAATGTTTTCATAACATTTAACAAATTTTTTTCAGCAGTTTTTGCAAAAAAAAATTTCTAATTATAAAACTAACTTCATATTTTTTGTTCAAACCCCTTTAAAATAAATACTAATCGAAGCGTATGTCAACTGTCAAGACCATTTTGTTTAAATTTCGATTCCGTTCATAAGAAAAGGAGTGCTTTTAGCCTTAGATGGAGTTCAATCAAAAAACTGAGCTCTGATTCATGCTCAGTGTATTCAAAAACATATCAATCCATATATCACACGCCCCAGTTCTTATTCTGAAATTTACCCTCTTCTAATTTGAGGTTAAAATTGTACAAAAATGCTCAAGTCATGCAATATATCAAGTGCTATGTTTTCGATGGCGCTGAACACGAATATGACCTTATTTTTTCGATATTAGCCTCCCCTCCCCAAAAGTGAAATCATTTTCATCTTCTTCCTCCTAAAAAACGTGTATTTTTTTCAAATTCCAACCCTTAGGAAGCAAGACTGGAAGAACATGTAAAGTTCAGTCATAAAACTAAATTCATATTCAAGTTCAGACCCTTCTAAACACACTAAGTGATGTGTATTTATCCTGCCGGGACCATTTGTGTGAATTTTGACTCCATTTATGAGATAGGTGGGGTGCTGGGGGCTTCACAAGTAGTCCAATCAAAAAACTGAGCTCATATTCGTTTTCAGCGTATCTCAAAACATTCCAATCCATATGTCGCATGCTATAATTCATTTTCCAAAATTTTAACCCAAATTTGAGGGGAGGGGCTGCCCAATTCGGGGCAGACTAAAAAAAAAAATGTACAAGGCATGCGACATATTGAATAGTATGTTTTCGAACTCGCTGAGCACGAATATGACCTTACTTTTTCAATTTAGCCTCTTCCACGCCTCCCTTGCTCCCTCCATCGTGGTTAAAATCGGAAAATATGAGCAAAGTGTTGAGTTACACTATTCAAGTTTAGACCCTTCTATCACACTAGGCGATGTGTATTTAATATTTATCCTATCGGGACCATTTGTATGAATTTTGACTCCATTTATGAGGTAGGCTGGGGTGCTAAGGGCTTCACAAGTAGTCCAATCAAAAAACTGAGCTCATATTCGTTTTCAGCGTATTTCAAAACATGCCAATCCATATATCGCATGCTATAATTCATTTTCCAAAATGTTGACCCAAATTTGAGGGGAGGGGCTGCCCAATTTGGGGCAAACTCCAAAAAAATGCTCAAGACATGCGACATATTGAATAGTATGTTTTCGAACCCGTTGAGCACGAATATGACCTTAATTTTTCAATTTAGTCTCTTCTACGCCTCCCCTGCCCCCTCCATCGTGGTTAAAATCTGAAAATATGAGTAAAGTTGAGTTACATATCGAATGGTATGTTTTCGAAGGTGCTGAACACGAATATGTCCTTATTTTTTCGATCCAGTGTCTTCTACGCCCCTTCCGCCTTCTTTGCTATAAGATCAAAAGAAGAAAGGCTGGGGGGGGGGATGGAATCTATTCATAAAACTGAAGTCATTAAACTCTCTTGTAGGTACCTATGAATTTTGACTTCATTTAAATAGCATTTTTACATCAATTTATACTCCAAAAATTCATCCAATAAAAAAGAGCTTTAGTGGAGTGTTCCTTTTTCTGAATAATTTACCGATTAACTATTCATCTGAGATCTCCTTTCGGCATTTTTTATGAAAAAAATTTCACTCATTTCAAAGCTATCATATGCATTTCTCCAAGTGAAAGTTTCGAATTGGTTTTTCTCAAAACGTCAAATTTCTACTTAGGCCCTTCTTTATTGGACACAATCGGACACATTCAATCGAAATGAAAATCACACTTGGCTCAATGGGTTCCCAAAACACAGCCATTTTATTCGCGTTAATTTTCTTCAAAATACTTTTACCTATACATTCGTGTACATCTAAAAAGAGCACCGAGATAATGAGAAATATCTCGTTGAGAGGGAAAAAATGAAAAAAACACCACAAGTACTTCACCTATACCGACGTGTATCGAACTTTCACTTCAGCAGAATACATATCATGGCTAAAAATAGCTCGCAAGGTACTCACGTAAACTAGGGGCCCGTTTAGTATTGACCTGTGAACCGTTACCCCGAAGTATTACGGCCTTTAGGGTCCCATTTGTTATTCTTTTCGTTACTTTTTTCGGTTCTTTTCTCTATTCTCGCCATTCTACGTGTACGTACCTACTATAATATCTAGCATAATGTTTTTTCGTTCGATATGTCATTTTTTTCGCGCTGCTATTCGTATAAACGAAACTGTGCAGTATACTTAAAGAGTTAGTATAGGTAGGATGAGAAGAAAAAACCCAAAATCAACGCTCGCCGGCGTTTCACCTTTTAAAAGAAAATCCAAGTGTCTTTATTTCGAGGTAAATTTTTAATATAACCGGAGTAGGTGGGCACTTTTACTAAATGAGCTTCTGTCTGACGTTTTTTCTCTCTTTCCCTCTTTTTTTTCTTTACTTCGAATGTTGCTATACTCTTAACGGGGACATTCGCGAGTTATAAACAGAATTTATAATTAAAAGTACGAAATTGTGTCTCGTACTGCAGGGGTTTTGGAAAGAAAAGAGGGTAAGATGAGCGTCGTGTAATTAGATCAGTTTTACTTTGTACATTTGTTTGCAGTTCGAAACGTAGGTATAAGAGAAGGTATCAATACTCCTCGAGTTATAGTCGACACATTTATCGAACATAAGGTAGCGTATATAGCTAGCTGCAGAACATGGCAAAATAGTCAGCGTTAAGAATGGTTCGGAGGGTGAGAGGTAGAGAAGGGGGGACAGAATTGGTCCGACGTATACTACTGTTACAGACTAGAGAGAAATTCGAATAACGTGCACGAGTTGTCAGAAATTTTGATAAGGAATATCAACATTTCCAGAGAGATATACGATAAACGGTTACTACTACCTCTTTCTGGTGTAACAATACCTAGAAATCGATAAAAGTTTAATTAATTTCAACTTTTAATTAAATTTAAATTAAATCTATCTTTCGTGTACTTATTAGACAATCTGTCAATAAATCGAATAATATAAAAGTACGCCGAATAAAGAAAAAGAAAAAAGAAAAACGCTGACCCCCCTCCCCTCCCCTAGCACTCTCCTCAAATCTGCTCATCTCGACCAATATCTGTTCTTCTTTCTTATATACGTAGTACGAGATTGTTGTAGTAAAGGTATAAGCAGAGCGAGTCCGCATCTGAAGATATTCGAAAAGAATAAGTTTTCGTGTAATTAATCTTATTCGGGATACAAAAGCATGTCACATTACTTACCGGTATTTCGCGTCTAATGCCGCCACAAAGAAGATTAACTTATATACGTTTAATCAATATGGTATTTTTTCCCCCTCACATCGGTGTGTAGGCCTATTATAGGATATCGACACGACGACGATGGAGCAAATACAAAAAAATACCGTCCCAAATGCGAGATTTGAATGGAGGTGACAAAAAAGCGAATTGTTTGCGGGGGATTTTCGTAATTGTAATCAGAAAGTTGTGGGAGGAAATGAAAAACCAGCCTTTAGGACACGTCCTCTCCGACTCTATTATTGTAAAATTAATAATGAAAGAGAGTTGTTGATCCGATTATGTGTAATTCAAAATCAAATGCCACATAGGCTCTCTAAATATACGTACATAAGATTGCGACAGATTGCCAAAAGATATACGATATAGTGTGAAAGAGCGAAGTCCATAAGTCGCCTTGGGAGGGAGAATGAGAAAGAAAAAGAAAAAGAGAAGAAATAAGCCGGAGATATTTCTTTCATGACGACAGTCGGGTCGCGGCCGGGCCGGCGCTCTCTTAATGAAATTTAAATTGGTTAGGTAGCCGGAGCCTGTTAACAAAACAAAAGCTAATTAAATATTACACCGTTTTCGGCTTCATCGGCGATAAAAAGATTAACTCGTGACCATATCAAATCAAAGAGTTCCGCTTTAATGCTATCGAAAACAACGTACCGGTGTCTTACACATAGTTTTTTGCTTGTGATTTTTCTCGTTTTGTTTTTCATATTTATTTAGGTATTGATGAGAAGAATTTGAAGGGGATGTTGAAGAGTGAGGGGTGGGAGGGGGAGGAGGGGATTGGGCAGTGACGATGGGAGATGTTTTTGAAAATTAAGACTGTAAATTGCTTTTTGAAAAAATCATTCGAAGATTAAATAGGTTCAATTGTTTAATTTCCAGCTAGGTAGATGATAAGATACCTACGTAAGTTTCGATAAAATAGTCGTCAAAGACCCAAAAAATAACACAAATTAACTAAAAAAGAATTTTAATTGCATTTTTAGGTGACGTGGGTGGACGAGACGTCCTTTGAAAAATTGATTGTATTTTTAAAAAGAAATAAGTAGGCTTGAGGAGCATCGTAATTTGCTTTATACTTGAATGTATTGTATCTCAAAACTAACTCAAAAAATTTAAATGTGAAGAAATAGAAAAAAATTTAGAGTTTGGTGGTATTACCAGCTGAATTTAGATTTTGTCGAACCAACCCAAAATACGAATAGAAACCCAACATAAAAACTTGAAAATTTTGTGCGGAGCACTACCTCCTGGCAATGAGTTTTAATAATCTGATGAACGAATTGTTGATTTTTTTTTCAGTATAGGTATTTATAGTTGTAGTTATGTAGTTGTGTAGTTATATCTAAATTTGTAGAAAATTATACCAATCAACGAGATAGAGAAAGAAAATTAACGCAATTTCGTGTATGACGAGAAATTAGTCGAAAACCTTCGATGAAAAATATCTGTGAATTATGAATTTTTATGACGAATAAGTGGTAAAAGTGATCAATTGCATCAATTTTCGTTCACTAATTATTGATGTTGCTGTACGAATTCATAATGGAATACTTACATTATAATCATTTGCTGAAAACGAAAAATAAACAGGTACTTGTAGGTAGGTACATAAATTTGAAAAAAACAGAATAATTGGTGGTATTAAATTACGTTTTTGGATATTCGGAGGGAAATTATTGAATCTGATCTTGTCTGCATTTTTAACTTTTCTGAAATGTCAAATTTTTATTTTCAAGAAATTGTCAAATTTCTTTTAAAAAAAAAAAAATTATTCTGAATTCATTTAAAAAATGATAGAATTTCTTTTCAATGCAAGTTTTTATCGTATTTTTTTCGAAAAAATTATCACATTTTTTGATGTTACTTTCAGATATTTTTGGTTATTTTTTTAGTTTTTGATTTCATTTTTAGAGCTCTCAATTGAAGACGTCATAGCAAAAAGGACATATGTGTGAAAGTTGTATTTTGAGAAAAAACTGTTTGAAAGTTTGAGTGCTTGTGAAGTTTAGAAATGTGCATATTTGAACATGGTGACGATTTTATCTTATTTTCCCACTATCTAACTATATGAAATGCTATGCATCATCAGTCTGGAGGAAACTGTGTGTTGATGGTAAGCGATCAAACATTTCGAATTATATGTCCTTTTTGAAGTGAAAAATTGGCCAATTTTTTTTTTATTTAAAAATGTTTTTGAGCAAATTTTTGGATTTAAACCAGGTAAATAATGGTTGATAACACAAAATCGACCATGAGTAACCCATTATCTCTGAAAAAATATCGCTATGTTGAGTAAAAAAAAACAACAAAAAAGACAAGTTTTTTGGCCAAATTTTTTTAAATTGATTTAAAAATGTTTTTGAGCAAATTTTTGGATTTAAACCAGGTAAATAATGGTTGACAACACAAAATCGACCATGAGTAACCCATTATCTCTGAAAAAGTAAATTTTTAATCGACTTCGCAGTTTTAAAATTGCGATATCACACTGGTTTTTCAACTTTGTGAAGTGGGGGTGGTCTCATATGATAGAGGAAGGTCTGAAGAATAACAATATGGATTCGTCTCAAAAAGGACATATGTGTCATATATACCCCTTTTTGTTATGACGTCTTCAATTTGGTGATCGATTCGATGTTCAGAATTTTCAACATCATTTCCAGTTTTCAAATTCATTTTTCAATTTTATTTTCAAAATTTTTCATTTCATTTTCAGAGTTTTCAATTTTTTTTTTGATTTTGCGTTCAAAATCTTCAATTTTATTTCAATTTTTTGGTTAAATTTTCGGTTTTTGATTACATTCTTGAAGTTTTCAATTTCTTTTTGATTTTGTGTTCAGCATTTTAAATTTAAGGTTTTCAAATTCATTACTACATAGTTTTAAATTTTACTATCGGTTTCATTTTCATTTTTCAATTTCTGTTTTTTTTACGTAATTTTCTATCAAGTTTTCAATTTTATGTTTAGAATTTTCAATTTCATTTTTATTTTTCGATGTTTGAGTTTCATTTTTGGGTTATTATTCGGTTTCAATTTCATTTTTCGATTTTCGATTTTCGATTTCATTTTTTGGAGTTTTCGACCATTTTTTCGATTTTGTGTGCAGAATTCTCAATTTCATTTACATTTTTCGGTTTTATTTTTGGTTTTTGATTTTTTCGTTTTTCGATTTCGTACGTTTTGGAGTTTTCGATCAATTTTTCGATTTCATGATCAGAATTTTCAATTTCATTTTCATTATCATTTTTCGGTTTCATTTTTGGTTTTTGATTTTGTTTTTGAAGTTTTCAATTATTTTTTCAATTTTTTGTTCAGAATTTTCGATTTGATTTGTTGCATTCAACTTCTTATTTTGAGTTTTTTCCCCTCAGTTTTTAGTTCTAATCGCAGGGTTTTCAATTTAATTTTCAGTTTTCAACTTCATTATCAATAATTTTTGATTTTATTTTCAGAATTATCAATTCAATTTTTATTTTTCGGTTTCATTTTTGGAGTTTTCGATTTTTTTTATGGTAGGCTCAGAATTTCCAATTTCATTTTCAAAATATCATTTTCGGTTTTCGATTTCATTTTTTGAATTTTCCATGAAATTCAAAAAAAGTAGAAAACTCTGAAAATGAAAATATCAAAAACTTCAATTCAATTCAAATTCAATTTGTTGTCTCAAAGCGAAACTGAAAAATTAAAATAAAATTGAAAATTCTGAACACAAAACTTTAAAAAATGAAAAATCCAAAACTGAAATCAAAAGTTTTGAAGTTTTCATTTTTTTTCGATTTGTGTTCAGATTTTTCAATTTCATTTTAATTTTTCGGTTTCATTTTTTGAGTTTTCAATTTTGTTTTTTGATTTTGTGTTCAAATAAACCTTCACACAACGACAGGTGTAATAACGAGAGTGATGATCATAATAATTACAAACACCCCCCCCCCCCATCAATTTCATTTTTGGTTTATAATATTTTATTATCAGTTTTCAATTTTGCATTTTGTTTCATTTTTAGAATTTCCAACCGATTTCATTTTTGGAGTTTTCAAATTTGTTTTACTAAAGTTATTTGAATGATAAATTGAAGTAAATATTTTGACTATGCCGGATCTGAAGACAAACTTGGTAAGGGGGTTAAACGCTCCCTAAATTTTTAAAATTAATGTTTCAGTCATCTTTGGACATTTTGATATCGCTTCAACCTTTTAAATTTAACCCCCCCCCCCCTTCCCACAATAAATGAGGTACCTTCAAACTCGATCGAACATTACGATGATTGTCGCTTTGATCTCAAATTTTTAGGTCTAAAAAAGTCTTGTTTTGGTGAATTTTCGCGAACTATTCAAATGGATTAAAATTCCACGCTGAATTTGAAAATCACAATAATCTTCACTTCGGCACCAAGCCTGAAATTTCTGAGCCATAAAATTAAACTTTCTTCTTCAAAATTGTAAATTTGTTGAATTTCTGCGATCTCGACAAAAATAATTCTCTTAACCTATCAAAATAAGCTATAATTTTACACAAAATTTATAGTATGTACATTACCCTCCCCCCCCCCCCATCCGAAGTCGAAGTTTTCAACACTAAAAATGATTCGTTTTTGAGAATTTGCCCAATCTCAATAAAACACAGCTTTCTACAACTTATCAAAATAGGTGATAACTTTATGCTGAATTTGAATGTTTCAATATAAAGAGTGAGAAAACGAGGTATGGTAACAAAAATTCACGTTTTTTTCTTCCATGTCCCCAATATTCAAACCTCAACTGCGCTCTTTTTTGCGTAAAGAACTCATCCAATTCCCCACATAGGACACTTTCAACTCGACGTAAACTTGCCGAACAAAATTCGATGAAAATCAGCTGATTTTTTCCCCCTACTTCTCTCTAGTCCACTCGGAAATAACCCTTCAATAATTGGCTGGCAAGAGTAGGCGGCTGCAATTCTCACTTGAACAAGGCAATTTTCTTATCATTACGATTGAATTTTACGTCAAAATAACCGTACGACGCGGCGTTTCCGCGAACGCAGAACGAACCCAGAACCATCGAAGAGAGAAAAGAAATCCCAATCGTAAAAACTCGAACATTACAGATGTAGAGAAGTGCCGAGTTACACGGAACAATACGTAGATACATCAAGGCCACGCATGACTTAGCAAAATGACCAATATAATAATTCGAGACCGACCAAAGCATACGTTATAGACGCGTTCGCGTACGTGAAGAAATACGTACTAAAAAATAATCTCAAAGTGTCAACTCAAACAAACGCTTCGAACATCGATTCTTCTGACTGCAAAGAGGCATTAGACAGGCACCTACCTAAACCTCTATGTATAGGGAGGCAATAGGTACCTATAGTACGTATATGTCGGTAAAAGAAAAATATTTTGTTTGTAGAAAAATGTAAATATTAAAGCTAAGATAAACAGGCTAGACAAGTTAACCTCTCATCATTGCCGCGCGCGTAAATAAATATTAACGTCGAATTTCTTATTGGTTGCGATATTTTTTTAGACAGTTGTAAGCCAGGTTAATTTTTTACCCAAAAAAATTCTAACCTAGATACACACACACAGCATCGCATGGAACGCGAAAAGGCCAAAAAAACATCATGTCAGCTACCTACACGTGATTCGTCGATAAAGCTTCCGAAGGTTTTGTACGTCTTCTAATTTCACATTTTTGTGCGATTTCCATCATCTTAATTCTAAACGCATGCTGGTCTGCTTTGGCTATACATAGGTATAAGTGTCTCATATAGACACACATAGGTGGCTAAGATAATAGATATAAAATTAAAAGGATCATAATAAAAAGATGATCGTATTCTTTGTGGCGGTGGCGGCCGTCATCGTACATATCAAAACCGCGTGAGACAGTGAGTAAAAATACATTAAAATTTTTTATTTTTCTCAAGAATTTAAGAACACTGGATGTAAGCTTTTTTTTTCTTACCTTGGATAATAATCCCTCGGGAAATGTAAAACGCAATATAGAGAAAAATCGTATAGGTAGAGGTACGAGTCGTTATTGAAGGAAAAAGTTATCAAAGGTAAGCTATAAAAAGTCATACCTCAGTACCCGATATATAAGCGGAAATATTTCACTAGCGTAAAATTGATAAAAAGCGAGAAAAAAAGTAGAAAAAGAATGGCAATGCAACCATTCTGCCATCTTCCACACCCCCCCTATTCCGCACCGCCGTAAATTTTCTCGATGTATTACACTATACATACGCAATGCTGGCGTCGCGTCTCGTTTCATAAACAATATCATATGATGACATGTCAAATTGTGACGAAAAATGTTCCATATACGTTACGAGATTTTCTAGTACGAGTATGTACGAGCAAAGATGGGAAAAAACACAACGAAAACAATTCGAATTGAAGAATTTTCCAAAACGAAGGTACCCATTTTAATTTGGAGATTTTTTCGCCCGAAATTCACGTAGGTATCGTAAGTACATATATTTTTTATGTACGGTACGACTGACGAGTTTTCTATTTTGAAGAATAAGTAGGTAAGGTACTCGTACCTATAGTCGTAGTACGATAGTATCAAAAAAGGGTCCATTTTTTATCTAGCGAGACCTGCTGTAATATTGATACGTGTGTGAATCCAACTATTTGAAGAAATTTTTATTGTTTTGTGAAGAGGACGTTGCAGAAGCATTATTCATAAATGGACTTTATTTGCAAATGGTTGAATTTTTCTGGAGGTAAATTGATGAATATGATTCTCATTTTTCAATCTTCAATCATCATAAACGACCCCCTCTTCTCTATATATTCTTCCTTTGTTTCTAGCCATGATTTGTGTCAAGAACACGATCTTACATAAAAAACCACGCATTGGGGTAACTTTTTTTGAAAATTTGATTTTTTTTCACGTTTTCTGAAATTTAAAAATCGATTGAAAATTTACATTTGAGCTGGCAAACATTTTTATAGGAATACCTCTTATACAGCTGTTTACTGTTACTAGAAAATTAGAAAAATCTGTGCTCATGGGGCTGATAGCATTTTTTAAATTGTAATTTCAGAAAAGGGGGTTTTGAAATAGGGGAGGGGCTGGGAGTCAGAAGCTTTCCACGTGAAAGTTTCTTGATGGTACCCACTACCCACCTTCCATTCAAATATCAAACCGAAAGCTCTCAGAGGCCATTTCGTTACCTTAATGCCAAATCCGTGTATGTCCATCAAAAAAAAAATCGTCTTTTTGAGTCACTGATAAGACTCTGGGATGCCCTGAATTGAAAAATTTGCATCTGAGTGCAGTAAAAGTGCACCATGGAAGATGCACGACGCTGACCGATGTTCAATCAGAACTCAACGAATCTTTCCGAGCATACCCGAACCTTATCAGTGATGCGTAAAATCCTACTTTTTTTGTATGGACAATTGGACATACACGGATTTGGCATTAAGGTAACGATTTCACCCCTCTTAAGTACCTACCTATGGCCATTGAAAAAACGCTGTTGCCATCAGAATGACCTAAAACTATTACCCAGTTGTTGATGTAGGAGTTTCAGTTAAATAAATAATTATTCGCATTGATTCAATTTACACAAATGAAATTATTATTTCGTAGAAAAATTTTTAAAAATCGGCCCTTAAAATAATTTTTTTGATTTTTTAATTTCAAAAAATTGGCCAAAAATCCCAAAATGAACATTGAGACTTGAAATTCTGGTTACAGGAGTTTTCTGACATGTTCTTTCGATCTTGCTTGATTTTGTTTAAATCGTTACATGGTAATTTGAAAGTTATTTCATTTCAGAGGGTCTCAAAAATAGTTTCTGTTGTGATGGCAGAAATTTGCGAAAAATCACTTTTTTGGAGCCTGAAAACCAAAGTAAAAATTATTGTTGATTTCAAATTTAGTGCAAAATTCTAAGTGGAGGTAAACAAAATTCTAAGCAGCAGAAATATAGACTTTGCCGTGATGTCTGAAACAAAGAAGAAAGGAAGTGGAACAATTGAATCTGGAAATTACATTGTTATCTACCTACAGGAGAGTCGACAAGAAACCCTGAGCTGCAGGCGGATGGCAGAGTGATGTTACACAACACATACAGTAAAAGCTCGTTATAACGCTCTTCAAGGGACCAAAAAAAAGAGCGTTATAAGCCGAAACGTGTTATAAGCAAAAGTCTCGTTTTAACGCTGACTGATGAGCATTATATCGCGAACTCTTGTTTTAAAACAAAAAAAGCTTGATAAAAGGAAGTTAAAACGTAAATTTTATTTTGGATTTTGAACAAGCAGCTGAATTATGTACTTATTACGAAGTAAAAAAATCTGAAAGGGAACTATTAAAGTTTGATGTCAGAAAATCTTACTTTTTCTGGCCAAAATCAAAAATAATTCCAACTGTTGAAAGTTTAAAAAAAGATTTTTTAGCAAAATTTTCAAAAAAAAGTTTTTAAAATTTTTTTTCTAAATCAAAACTGCAAAATTTAAAAAAAAAACTGTTGTTGCAGCCAAAATTTTCAAAAAATTTTGCTTTTTGTCGCAAAAAAGTGGTTTTTTGTTGTCAAAATTCTAAAAAAATGTGATTTTTCCTGAATTTTAGAGCGTTAAAACGTGATTTATAATTGCTCATGAGCGTTATATCGCGATTAATTTTACATTGGTTTAAATGGGGTTGTCTAGGTACCAGAGGAAATCCGCGTTATAACTGAAAGTGTTATAATGAGCTTTTACTTTAGGTACATAATAAACACAGCGAAAACATTGACTCATACAATATGTGACATGAAAGAATTTGTATGAGCAAGGATGAGATTGAAAAAAGACTTTCTTACAATAATTGGAATATATGCACCGGAAGAGGGAAAAGAGGAACAAATCGAAGGGTTTTTATGATCAACTACAGAGGACAGTACAAGCAGTAAAATACCTGGAAAACACGATATCATACTAGGGAGAAGTAAATGTCGGTGGAAAGATTGCAAAGTTCCTGCGAGTCAGTGGACTGATAAATAGGACCCTGAGAAGCAGTAAGGTGCAAAAAGAAACAAGATTGAAGGTGTACAATACCCTCACAATACTGATGATGACTTATGAAAGCGAGGTATGCGCACTAAAGAAATCTGATAAAAGAAGAATAACGGCAGCAGAGATGAAATTCATGACGAGAACGACAGGGATGACTCTCAGAGACAGAGTCCCATCCGAGAAAATAACAGCAGATCTCGGAGTGAAGCCAGTCATGGAGAAGATAAAAAAGTATAGGAAAGATTGGAGAAATCACGTCGAAAGGATGGAGGAAACAAGATCGCTGAAACAGGTCCTCTAATATACACCAACGGGGAGAAAAGATGCAGAGGGAGACCAAGGAGGAAACTAACTGATACCTCAGGCTCATCCTCAACAAGTTCCACACCATAGCAGACAGACCAACAGGCCTCTACCGCTTATAAGGAAACGACGACGATGAGTGCAAAATTTCAATTTATCTTGTTAGGTTGCAAAGATAGTTTTCGTCAAAATGCTTGCAGTAGAAAGATCTTGAAATGGACCGAGGAAAGGGAGAGCTTGAATGCCCCAAAATTTTCAAATTCGAGTTTTCTTTTATTTTTAAAAACTTTGTCTCACAGCGTTGACTTTTCAAGCTGTAAAACATGGTTTATTGATTCATGAATTAAATAGCGTAGCCAGGATTTCTTTAAGGAGGGGAGGGGGAGTTGGGCAAAATTGGATTTTTAGGCTGGAAAAATCAAAATGAGAGTTCTTCGACCAATTTTAGGGTATTTATAAGATTTTTCAGGACTTTTCCATGATTTATGTGAGACTTCTGATAAAAGTGTTTTTTTGGTAATTTTTTATGTTTTTTTTTTCACTTTAACATAGGTATCCATTTTTTAGTAATTTCACGAGTACCTATTTAACTTCTTTCTAACATTTTTTGTAATATTGGAACGTTCAAGGTATTTCAAGTAATTTTTTGGAATTTTTTCGCCATTCCAATGATAATTTAATTTTAAAAATTATATCAATTCCTCGAATAAAAACGAATGAATAAATATTGATTAATTTTTATTTCTAATATTCGATCAAATGTGTGATACAAAACTTCCTGTCATCAATTTTCCCAATTCCTATAGAAATGACCCGAATTGATTAAAAAGTTTTCTTGAATATCACAAGTGGCCTTTTTGGCAATAAAATACAGACGTGCATGAGGGACATAATCGTATGAATCGTATTTGAAATGAAGGGATCCCTCCCCCTCTATCCTAAACCTTGTTTTGTGTTTTCTGATATACCATCGAGTTTAGAAAATAGGATGTTTTCAGGCCTCCGTTATGCAAACAAGCATCGAAGAAATAATAATTTTTCCTCTTTCACAAAAATCCAACAAATAGGTATGTTATTTTCTCGAAAAAATTTATAACATCCATTTTTTTGAAGCATTTTTCTTTGTTTTGGTAATAAGGGGGGGGGATATGATGTGAAAAAAACTTTTGATTTTAATTCACAATCTCTTTCCATTTGAATTTTGAAATGAAATATAGAATAAATCTGTTCCGAGAAAAATTCATTCTAAGGACGTGTTGGTGTTTTTTTTTGCTTCTTTCAACAATGACAAAAATTTCAATTTTTTTCATTTTTTTCAATTTTTTAAAGTTGTTGAAAATTTTTACTCGCTATCCCGAGATGCCTCCTTTCTATTTTATGTTCGCAGTTGAAAATTATCAAAATAAAAAAAAGAAAGTTGGGTCTCGAGGGAATTATAACCAAAAAGGACGTAATGTGGACTGGATAATTGCATCTAACCCGACCTATGTACGTACTAAACCCATCGTAGACAGTTTTCAGTCTTTTTACTTCCGTTTTAAAGGGATACAAAATCGTGGAAAAATGATACGAGAGTGAATTAGAAATGATGCCTATACGCATGTTGCTCATAACTTGGGAACCCCTAATGCTTCGAAGTTGATTAGCCACTTAAAAGAGGCAGAAATTAGTTTCCAAAAGAAATTGAATTATTAAGTGAAATGTGAAGAAGCGTGCTTATTATAGGCATCGAATTCACAAATTTTTCTAACTTTTTAAAACTCTTCGATGGAGTGCGAAAATACTACGTCTTGACGGTTTGTTCGTTGAATTTTGGGATTAGAAATCGTACCTACTATAATATTGTGAAGTCAGACATATTATTTTTTGTGAAAAGTGTTTGAAGGTGAATTTTCCCATCTTTGAAATTATCAGGTATTTTTTACGAATTGAAGGATTTCTAAACAGTCGAGATTTTCACAACACTTCCCCTGCCCCTCTTAAGAACAAAAAAAAACACATTTTAAAAAAATATAACCGAAGAAAAAAATAACAAAAATTTGTCTCCTCATGAAATTTCCAATGACAATAAATTGTCCTTCTCTGTATAGCACTCGATTTACGAGCGAATGCGAAAGTTTTCGTCCGACATTGAATAATTGAAAAGTCTATATTGGCCAAAAATCGCCGAGCTTTTAGGTACCTAGACCTATCTATTGTTATGACAAGACAGAAAAAAAGAAGTATCGTATAGCTCGTACCTATATAATACAAGTTATCTCATCGGAATACACGAAATGTGAATTTTCTACAAATGATTCGGTATTAAATTTTCATAAAAATTGCTGAATTGTCTCGATGCCGTGTCACCTACCTACCTAAAAAAAAAATATATATTTTTCGTCGAAAAATAATCTGTATTTTACGACTTTGTACGCGCGTAGGTACATCCTATAAGTACCTTGTGATTGAGCACAGATATATTCAAATAATTACTGTGTGAAGTTACGACGATGTGACGATGTTATCAATGAAATTTGAAACAACACGAAATCACGTCGGGTCGAATGAATTATCACACCAAGATATAAGTAACTTACGTTTACCTTTATGTAGAAGTACCTACATTTACAATTTACATACATACGACTACGAGTGTATATAATAAGCACGCATAATAAGGAATTGCGAATGCGATTAACTGTGCGTTTTATTTCGTTAAATACCGCAAATTACGTTATTGTGGTAGATTTACAATTTACATACAAAATTATTGTTGTATCCTGTAACAGGTTGTTTTTGATATTATACATTGAAGTAATGTTTTTTTTTTGACTGGTCTTAATTGCTTCGGCGAGGATCAAATGTTCTTGAGAGAAGTGTGCAACAAAAAAGAGGATTTTCTGATAAGTGAAGTGTGTGAGGCTTATAATGAGACATGTTTTGTTTTTTTTTTGTGTAAATTGATACGAATTATTGGTATTGCGATTTCGTGTATGATTTTAATTGATTACGATGATTGAAATCGCGTTACACGATTTTTAAATTCAGAATCATTTTTAAAAATTTTCGAGGTCGGAAATGTTCCAAATTTTTAAAAATTAGGTAACTTGATTATTTAATTCTGTCATTGAAATGTTGGAGACATTTTTTTCTGAAATTAATTCGATCCATTTGTGATTTAGGTACGTAGAAGCGTGCCGAACGAAAGGGGTGGTCTCATCCCCCTCCCCAAATTGAAAAATATTTCTTGAATGATTATAAATTTTCGCTCTCGTTTCGTTCGAGCCAGATCATTTTCCTTTTCCTTTCTCCAACTGAAGTTATTCAAAAATACTGCAAAACACAAAATTTTGGCTTTGAAAACTTCTCTCACATTGAAAACGGTTTTTTTGTACCTCACAAATTGTAAATTTTTTGAAGCTTTCGTCCTCGCGTTTTCTTTTCGAATTTGATTTTCAAAGGCCAAAAAAACTAAAAAAGAAACACCAAAAAATTGCGAATTTTCGATTTTTAATTTCATTACCAAACTTGCAATAGAACAATTGAATTTTTTTCAAGTATAAAAGCGTAGTTTTTGAACATTTTATTCAACATTTTTGTTTCCAACTCTCCCACTTCTAAAATTTGTTCGACTCATCGTCTGGCTAATTGACGTGAAAAATACTGAGGGAGGAGAGGGTGTTGGTCTACGCCTTAAATTTTTCCAAATTCTATTACTTTTTCGTTGAAATCAAACGTATTATGATGGAATGAAGTTGGTGTTTCCTTTTTGATTTTTCTCGAATGATTTCTGAATAATTTTTTTACTCGTAAGAGGGTTCTAATGGGCGAAAACCGACAATTCCTCGCCCATAAACTATTTATGCTCGTATTACATCATTTCGATTAAAATAAGTAGGTACGTACTACGTACCCAAAAATCAGTCATCTGATTATGTCATCAATACACTTTCATAGAGTGTTGAAATAGATATGTAGCTACTTGAGTACTCGAAATTTCAATTAAATAATTTGACGCCAATAAAGCGAACAAATGATGCAATAACCAAATTTTTTGGGTGTGTAATTTTTTCAAGTGTCTACGTATAGTAGTTGCAAGTTTGAGAATGTTTTTGTTACTCGCGATCGTATTCAAAAATAGGTATGAAAAAAATTCCAAGAATTGTATATTTGGGTATTACTCTACCATGCACCATTGCACCTATATTCGTACGTTGCATGTATGATTTTTGTCGAAATTCTGCTCCAATTCTTCTTTGTGATGCGATTCTTGCCGAATTTTAGAGGTTTGCACAATTGAGAATGAGACGCTGCTCACTCAAATCTTTAACTAAGTCCTAAGAAGTAATTTTGTTTAAGAATATGTATATAGGTCTAGGACTCTAGGTAGGTATCTAATTATTCATACATATTAACAACATTGAACATTGAACACGAGTATTCCAGGTTTTGGAGGATACAATAGTTGAAAAAGTTTCCATCTTTTTGCACTAGCGTATCAAATTAATGGAAAATACCCAAATCTACCATTTGCACATAAATTCTAATACCTAATAAATAAAGTAATTATTTTCAACAATTCACTCTACATCGAAGTCGTCGACTCGACGTAGATTATTTCATCGAAAACATTTTTCACGAGGGAGAATCGAAATCGGTTGGAAAATTCTCATACCTTGGGGCGTATCGACGAAACCCATTTTAAGAATCCTTATAAAATTATAGATAGATAGATTTACAATCAAAATAAACAAACTTCAATTTATTTTACTTTTACAGGACTTGGATGAGAAATACGAGACCATATAATAGGATAATCAAAACGATACGTTGTTGTACGTTGTGAAGAGCTAATTCTATCAAAATTCATCGAACCAACGAAACGTCTCCATCGACTCATCGCCAAACAACCATACAGCCATAAAGCCAGGTAAATTTTTCCACTTCCCTGTATCAATTAGCGTCTATCATCGATATCTTCGTATATGCTGAATTTTATTCGCGTCAAAGTTTACTACCAACTTACGTTAGGTACATCGTGGATTTAGTGGGCGAGAGAATGTTGGTGCTCGTCGAAACACGAGTACGAGAAGAAAAAAAAAATCAAAGAAAGTTTTTTTTCCTTCGGATGGATAATTTTTTCAAACGAATTCGATGCGACGTTATTTATGATAAAAGTTTACTACAGGTACTTTGGTTGTGTTGAAAGATTAATTTCATCTCCTATCGTCTTCTTAATAATTCATAACTATACCCAAAGTTGGAGTAAAATGCGAAGAATGAAGGGGATTTTTTTCCCTTGTATGTTGAGAGAGTGTGTAGGTTGTACTTATAGGTATAAGAGGACAGACAGAGATATACGTATTTGTGTAGTAAAGCTAAAGCTATCCAGTATCCGCACGATTAGGTATCTGTGTAGATGTGGGATGTTGTAGACGATTTAGGGTGATAATTTGATTAGATGAGGTGGATTTTTTTTGTTGGTGTTTATCGACATCGATTGTGTGGCCAAGGTTGTGGGATGGGATGAGCGATTTTTTCGAAGTGAGAAAATCAAGATGAAAGTAATTTGGAAGTGTTTTGCAAATCCAAGACGATAAAAAAAGTACCTAGGTACCTACATAATTTAATAAAACGTAAGAGATTATTGAAGGAATAATTAGGGGTTTGGCAGAATATGGGTCTTATTGAATGAAATAAATTGCGAGTGTTGAATTTTGGGTTTTAATTTGAATTTAATGGATCTCAAAATTTTAAAAATTAATTTTAATTTGCCTTTGAATGTTGGAAATGACGTTGATTTTGATTTGTCTTAAACGAATGTAGATTTCTTTCATGACATTATATATTCAAACTCGTACTTTAGCCGTGGAAATTTGAACGTTTTCTCAGTTCCATAAAATTTATCATCAGTGACTTAAAAATTATGGAAGATGAAAATTTTGAATATTTTTTTCATTTTTGATACGTTTTTTTTTTTTTGACATGCAGAGAAGATAATAAATTTTTTTATTTTGATTTTCACCATTAATTCAAGCGAAACGAAAAGGCTGGAGTAACTTTTCAGTGGGGCTAAATTCTGGAGAAAAAATACGGCTGGCTGGGGTATCACTTGAAATAAATGAAAAAATATACAAAATTATTTTTTTTGTAATTTAAAATTCTTCGAATACTTAAGATAGGAAACTGTTTTGTTTTTTTTTAATTTTTTTTCTGATCATGTTTGAAATGGACGATTTTTGGAAAAATTCCAAGGTATAATTTGGTATTCATGAGTGTTTTTTTTTTCTAATAAAAATATTTGTTGATTTTGAGTATTTTTTTGGCAATTTGGAATTTTAATTTAAAATTAACATTTTTCTTTTAGTTTTTTAAGGAATTCGAAGTAACGAATGTTGAGATTTTGTACATTTTTGTTATGCTAACGAGTTGCTTGCTGGAGGAGGGGGAATTTGAAAATTAGAATAGTGTGTACTGAATTTTGGACTGGGAAGCACTTATATCAAATTTCATCGTGCTTAGGTATTTAAATTGATTCAGAAGGTTTGTTTTCGATCATTAAGAAAACGTTGGTGTTTTTTCGATGGAGCATTCGTTACGATAGCTGTGAATTTATGGAAGATTTTGCTCCAATTGTACGTGAATAAATAATTTGAGATGAGATATTTTGTATTCCTCCTTTCTCCTTTTATTTTTTCATTTCGTGCCCTGGGCTTGAAAATTTTATCAAACTTGAAATCGTGTAGGTGTCTTTTGAATTAGTGTTTCTCAACCGAGATGAATTTCAGACCTCCTTTTTTCACTTTTTCATTTTGAGCACGAAATTTGAAAATTTTTCTAATTTCTCAACGAACAAGGGAAATTTTTAAACTGGCATTTTTCGATTTTGATTGAACCAAGCTAGATATAAAGACCATTTCCCAAAACCTACGTAATCAGAATTTCAAGGATTCGAGTTCATTTTTGGATTTTTGGTGAATAATTTTAGAAAATTACAATTTTTTAAGATATTTTTTAAATTTGTTTTTTAAACTGAACAAACTCGCCTTATTTGACTAATTAGGTACGTAAATCATTTTCAACTCTTCAGTTCGAAAGCCCTTCAGTTTTGAGGTATTCTGGAGCCTTCAACGAGTTTTCAATTTTCTCCAGAAATGCCATATTGAGCTGGAAATGCCAAAAGTGGACTTTTAGCAGCTATGTAGTTTGGTTGGTGTTTATTGGAGCACTCTTTCGACTGTTTTAGGAAGCTATTATGAAATTCCAGGAACGTGAGTTTAAAAATAAATTTTTAATCGTCCTATAAATTTTGAAAAAATTAAAAAAAAATGTTCAAATTCGGTGAGGGAGTTTTCAATTTTCCCCAGTAGATAATTTACTCAAATTGTCTTGGAATGGCCAAAAATTAACTTTAGTTCTTATAACGTTGGTTGGTGTTTATTGAGACCCCTTTTCTTAGTCGTTTTCGTGGTGGTTACCGCGAAATTCCAGCGAGAATAGGCAATTCAAAATTGAATTTCTGACTAAATAGGCAGGTATGCGAATTATAGAAAAATTGAAAAAAAAAATCAAATCAAAAAATCATAGCTTTTTGGCCATCTTCGAGGCTCCCTGGAAATTTGAAATTTTGCTAAAGATATCATGGAATGGTTTCAAGCTCAAAGTTTTTGAACAAAAGGGTTGAAATGAAGTGATTATTTTCAGTAATTTTTATTTCAGCTGGACAAAAAATTAATGAAAAAATTTAAAAATTGTCAAAAAAACATTAAATAATTTTTAAATTATTAAAATATTAATTTTAGCTACTGAAATTCTAATTATGCACGTTTTAGAAAATGCTCTTTCGATTTATTTTGGTTAATTCAATAAGTTTCCTTGTAAGATGATTTTTAGCTCCATCTTTTTGGGGTTCGAAAGTGAAACTTGCACGTTTAAAAATCCAAAATTACACTTTCACGTTGAATCACTTCTCAGTTGATTTAAATCTTAAGATCTTTTTATTTACCTATTTTTCAGTTTCGAGTGTGAAACTTTGAAACTCACTACACGAAAATTGATTGCGTTCAACCCCTTTTTTTTGGGATCCAGTTGTGTATTTTTTCGATTAAGCTCAATTTTGGCTCCCTCCTTTTCGGATTTAAAATAAAAATTTAACATTTAAAAAATCCATTTCGTCTTTATTATTTTTCAAACGTTAAAATTCACAAAACTAAAATTTATAATCTCTTCTTCCCCTACGAGATTCAATTCAAAATTTCTTTTTTCTCAGGGTTTGGGGGGGGGAGGACTCTATAAACGATCTTTACTTGAGCAGAGAAAATATTTAGGTGTAAATTTTTCACTATTGCGAGGCTAAATTCAGAATGGGAATGAGGGTAATTTTCTTATTGAGAAATTGAGAAAAACGTAAAAATTGACAAAAATAAGGTATTTGATATTTTTCTACCATTCTTTGATTAAAAAATTAATGCGTGTTGTTGTTGTTGTTTTTTTTGAAAAAAATTATTATTTTCGCACACAATAAACCGAACGTAGAAAATACGTGTTTTATATCGTACGAGTATGTTTATTTTCTCGATAAAATCAGCGACTCCTTCCTAATTAAGAAATTAAGCGTGAAAAACATGAATGTTATTTCATGCAGTTTTCCGTTCAACGTCTTATATTGAAACAATATTCGTCAAAAACCAATTTCCCTATAAAGATACGTACACGACTTTATGCTGCACAAGCACATTACTTGAATTTTTCCAACCAAAATTACATCATGTTGGGATTGTTGGATTGAGTAGGAGTCATATGGTTTGGATCGCTCAATCCCCCCCCACCCCTTCTAATAATATCCCCTCTGCAAGCGTCTCTATTTCTGTTTTCGAAAAAAAAAAATTGTAAACTGAAAAATATGAACAATTTCAATACATTGAGATTAATTTTAGACCGAAATGAATCAGTACCTGGGGAACGGTGATTCATGGTATAAATTCCAAAATGGATTTAAAAATCTAGGAAACTGATCAATAAAATTCGCAAATTTTTTTTTAACTGACTCCTCTAAACTTGAAATTGATCGAAATGACTCGAAAAACTGATCATTTATTCAGATTTCACGGAAGAAACTACAATAAAACAATCATAAGTAGCATTTTGTTCGAAATTTATCATTTTTTAAATATTTTTGATGATTTCAAACGAGTTGAACTCTTGAAAAATGTAAAGCTTTTTTTAGAAAAATTCAAAGTCTATTTCTTTTCGATACAATTTATCTAAGTATTTTATTTTTTCGTCAGATACAGAGTGAAGGGTGGGGGATCAAATCGAAAACAATTTCGTTCGAGTGGAAATAAGACCCATCTTGTATCATAAGTAGTATTAATTTGAATAATAATTGTGGAATTTTTCGATCCACGATCTACTTATAAGATGATTTCGTGGTCGAATATTGCTCAACAATACGAATAATATACCGAAAAACTGGATCGAAGATACGATTTGGAAACTGATTCTATTCCTAGCGACCTGTTATTATGAGAATATTGAACTATATTTTTGTCGATTCTACGTATAGAGTTGTTTGGTATTTCCCTCCAAATTTCTAGCTGTGCATTTGTTGCCAAGCTACGATCTCTTATAATTGCCACATCTAGATAGGTAGTGATGAATTCGATCATCTAGTGGTCAATAATTGTTATTATTCGGATCGAGCTACATTTAATATTTTTTTCACCTCATCACGTTCACCGGAACAAGACGTGAGAGGTACGAATTAAACTCAAATTACGTACCTACTATTCTATATAGGTAGGTAATAACGATGCAAAAAATAAACCAAAAAAACGAATAGGTATAGTGAAAAAAATAGAAATATTACCTGAGTCGCTGCGGACTAGCGTATAAAAGAAAAACACTTAAATTAGAATCGAATAAATGAGTACACATAGATGAGTAGTAATTCTAAATAGGGGTCTATAAAGGTACAGGTACGAAAAGAAAAATACTTCTTTACGTAAAATTACGATGAGTATAGGAAAAGAAAAACGTATGAAAATAAATTACGTAAAAATGTTGAACCAAATTGAAAATTTACCTGTTTTGCATTCAAGTACAGACTATCAAAATACTCTTGGTTACTTGAATAATTTTTAAGACGTATTGGTAGCTTTTTAGTAACCGGCCCATTGAGGGTAGCCGACGACGACGAAGACGACGACGAGGTTGATATAGAATCGGATGTTGTAAGCGCCATATCACTACTGAAAACTGAATGCGTTCAACAGAGCCGCCGATTGAATCTTCTTCAACATTTTGAAATGTTGTAGGAAACCCCCTTCCGCTAACCGCGTCCTCGATTCATCTGCGGCGCGGCGACGGCCAAAGCACGCGCCAAAATAACACAGGGGGGCACTCGGCACTGCTGATAACACGCGAATCCCGAATCCCGAATCGCGAATCGCGAGGACAGCTGTTGGTACGACAGAGAGAGTGAGAGAGAGAGACGCGGAGTGAAAAAACCACGCGCGTTAATTTTATGTAAATATTAATCGGATTTTATACGTAGGTATTTTTTTTTTTTCGATAAACGACGATCGTATATTGCAGTACAGCTTTGTGTATAGGTAGATATGCTCGCGATTAGGGCCTCTCTCTGTATACGTACGTGTACGATGTACTGTGTACTTACGATGAAAACACCACTATGTACAATCACAGTGTACAGATATTGTACATCGAAACCCGACAAAAATAACGAACGTTCGTAGCGATAAATTAACCAAGCTGGTATCGAGAGTAAAAAAAATACCCGAAATTTTCACGCAGCATACGTACCACGTACCTACGTAGGTTTTATGACGTACTTAGGGTAACAAAAATTGACACAGAACTAAACAAGAGGATGATTTTTTTCACCTATGAGCATCCCAGAGATACCGCACTTGTTGCTCTGGCGCAGATTCGCGAATCGCAAATTCCTAGATGATCACGACGACGACGACGACGAAGGCTACGACGAAACTGATGGTTTGCTAGATTGTTGTAATACACAACAGCACCCGAAGTACTCGAAAGTATCTACTCGTATCTGGCGAGAAAACGCGACCAACTGGTTACCTCGTGTGCAAACGTGTTGGACACAGAGGTGAAAAAAAAAACCACCGAGTCGAAGAAATATGTACCTTCCTAGGTATCGGCGAAGACGATCACGACGACGTGTATATGCGAAGACCAACGATACTTATCTAATGTATACATTTTTAGTCAAGTTTACCTATACTCTGCGAATATGCTGATAACGACGATGACGAGGGGAAAGAGAAGCCTGTCTTCATTCACTTGTACACATACTTAGAGGTATAGGTATACTTAGTGAGACCTACCTACTCGTATATGTACGAGTCGATTACCAATACCTCTTCGCACTCTCGAACTTCTCGTAGCCTTGAAAATTTAACAGGAAATCTCTTTGAAGAGTCGCGAACTTACATAAATTGGTGATATTTAGGTATATAGGTAGCGATATCGCCAGCCAAGAAACAGGGACAGAAAAAGACAAGAGAGATGGAGAGCGAAACGTAAAAAAAAAAAATGATAATTTATTCGGCGTGCTATGCCACTACTTACTGCTGGCACATGAGTGGATGAAACCTGAGAGCTGTACGTAATACACTTACCACGAGTATATAAGTGGCCACGTTGTTATGTGTGTCCATGGGCTACCAAAAGGTTAGTTCTTGGAAAAAAATTTACTCATTTTTGTACTACGTGACATTGACATTGTAGGTTCCCTGGATCTCCTCCCTCCGGTCCACGTATCGTAGTTTACTATGTCGTGTTCTGGAGATAATGATCCGTTGAGCCGGATTTCGTGGTGTAGGATGCTGCGAGATGTGTGATCTCTGAGTAAATGTGAAAATATTTAATGTACTCGTATACAAAATGTCCGAGTATACGAGCTAATCAATTATTATACCTTCAAGTGCTGAGATCATACTTTATTTATGTGCATATTCGTTTGGTGTCGATATGCCCCCGGATGTGAATGTGTAGCATGTGGTGGTGGTGATGTAATCGGTACTGTGTCGATGAACGGAATGGAAATGGAAATTGATGGACAGGATATGAGATTAAGTTTGGCCAAGGGTTTGGAAACTGTTCTCTAGGTCATTTCACGTCAATTCAACCAAGAAGTGGAAAAGGGGGGGGGGTGTCGGCGATTTTTTTTGGAATTTTTCCTGTGGAAATACCTTCCGAAGCAATGACCAATGGCGCAAATCGCAGCCCTCTAGCCCTTTTTTAAAGGCTGCTAGGGGGTGTCAAAGTTTTCAGTGAACTTGAAATATCATTCATTTCAGCAGTGGATTACTCAATAATCGCGATACCTACCAAAATGGAACTTTTTCCAATAGTTAGGGGTTTTGAAAAGCTTTTTGGTGATATCTTGAAAATCAGTGTTGCCACTTTATTTCGTACGAAAAATTAGCTCGAAAGGTTTCAAAACTCAGTTTTCATATCGTTCCGACTCTCAAAAATTCTGAAAAAAATATATTATGGACAACTTTTCACACTGAACAACATTATTAAAAAATTGGGAAGGCGTTATTTCATAAAGTCGATTTTTAAAAAATGAAAGTTTGCGAAAAAAAGTGCGATTTTTTTATTTAAAACATGAAAAAAAAATTTGGTTGGTGAAATTGACCCATTTGACCCCTATTTTTACGTATCCGTTGAAAAAGTTGAAAAACCCCATTCACTCGATGAAATGAACTCATCGCAAAAAAAATCAAAATTCGAAGAAATTCAATTTTCAATTCCAAACATCAAAAAAAGTTTAAATTTATTCAGTTGTCTTATTTTGATCTCTTTCTGACGAATTTCATGAAATAGTTGATAAAAATTACACTCATAGCAAAAAAAAGTAAAATTGGTGTATTTTTTCAATTCACTCAGTAACTTTTACTTTAACGACACTGCGAGATTGAATCAAGCTACCCTGGATTGGATCGCGAAAAAAAAGGTCGACGGATTTTGACGACCTTCATTTTGAGTTGAAAGTTCCCCACAAACATTTTTTAACTCAGGAGGTGTTGCTAAAGGGGAGATTTGGACCCTCAAACAGGAGGCATTTGGTTTTTTCGCTCTGGTCGCTACACAACCTATTTTGGGAAAAATGGTCCAGTTTCAAATGAAATTACCTTCTCGTAGGTTGGGAATCTGCGTTCATCTATGCTACAATTACCGTCAAAATCCAAGACTACTTTTAGGTACTGAGCGGTCAGTAATTTGCAAATCGCTTATTTTTGGATAAATTCGTATTTTGAAAATTTCTTCTTGGCAAATATTCAGGGCCCGAGGCGAATATAATTTGACATTATTTCTGGGAGGAAACTAGATAGAGGTTTTTTGAGGGAGGGGGAGGGGGTTCGACTGATATAGGGGGAAATGCAAATTTTGCCAATGGCTATCATATTCATGTGCCTTGTAAAAAAATTATTTTCTGTTTTGGATTTTTGGGGGACCAAATGTGTTTTTTTTTCATTTTAAAATAAGTAACAAATTGGCCCGAGTGAAGCTGTACAGTAAAAATTTTTGAAAATTTGAATTCGAGAGGCTTAAAAACGATTTTTTTAGGAAGTTAATTTTGAAAATAAGAGAGAACCGGCCGGAGCGAAGCAAAGCAAGGTGTTTACCAGGTCGCGAAAGTCGCGAAAAAATCGTAATTTTGAAGATAGGTCGCAAAAGTTGGGAAAGGGTCGCGATTTTTACCAAAAATCATCAAAAAATCGCTAAAAAATCGTCATGAATTAAAAATAAAGTTTTCAATTTTTTTCATAGGTATTTTTTTAGTTATTTCATACATTTTTTTATGGTACATGGGAACTATTGAAAGTCGGCTAAAAACTCCCTAAAAAAAAGTGTGAGCTTTATTGGAAACTCAAGTTTTTTTCGTTGAGAAAGGGAAAGGGGTAGGGTACTGGAAAAAGGTCGCGATTTTTGAATATAAAACCCTGCAAAGGCGAAAACTTTTGAAAATTTGTATTGAGAAAACTAAAAACAATGCTTTTTGATGCAAGGAGTTTATTTTTTGGTTTTTAAAATTTTAGAATTTGAAAGATTTTTTTTAGGATGCTGATTTTGATGAAAAAAAAATAAAGAACAGACCCCAAGTGAGGTGGAAAGTTCTTGAAAATTTTGCATTTCGAAGATACTTCTTGTGCGAGAAGTTCTTTTTTCACTTTAAAACTAGGTAAGTTAAATGATATTTTTTTTAGAAATTTCAATTTTGAAAAAGAAAATAAATCCGAGCAAAGTGAAGGCAGAAGCCTTCGAAAATTTATGCTCTGATTGTGAGAGTAAAAATACAGGGACTTCTTTCATCACATGCCCTTCTTTTTTCAGACCCTCCAAAAAACGCGAGCCCGAGACAAATTGCTCACTTTGCCCCCCCCCCTTTCGACGGCCCCGCAAATATTATTCGCATTAATTACGCCAAAATATTGAAAGATATCATCCCTGAAACTGGGGAAATATTTTGGATCGTAGTTGTACCAATTTTTTGATAATTTTTGCCAATTTAAAAAAATGTAAAAAATTTTATTGATTGAGGCAGAATCTGAAATACTTTTATTCCTCCCAAAACGGGGTGTACAGCGACAAGAGCGAAAAAACCTGGATTTTTTCGAAAATGACTCTTTTTTGAAAGCTCAAATCTCCCTTCCAGCAGGGACACCTCTGGAGCTAAACAATTTTGGGGGTAACTTTCAACTCAAAATGAAAATTTTTGCTGAATTTGGTCAAAATCCGCACTAAGTTGGAAGAATATGTAGAAACAAGGATAATGCAGATAGAAAAATTCAATCAAGCTGAAAAACACAAGATTTTGAATCTTGAATGCAGTTAGTCGGGCATATGACAGTAGTGAATCTTCAACGCCCCCTCCCTTGCTCTCTTACGCACTCTCGATCCTCTGAGGTAGGTACATTTTTTCAAAGTGTCCATTCTAAGTGAACATTTTGAATTAAACTTGCCAAAAAAATCGTTTGCCTCACTATATAAAAAAATGCCGGTCATTTTGATTAACAGGTCAGCCAATTCGATTTTGGTGAATTTTTTAAAATTAAAGGTCCAAAAATGAGAAGAAAAAGTCAAAATTCCACCAAATTGACCTAAATTGTTGAAATTTTGGATATATCCTATTTATTCCGACACACCAAATCGATTGGAAACGATTTTGAACCGTTTCGAGCAGTTCTGGAACCTCCAGCAGATTTTTGAAACTGTTTACATTTGCGAAAATTTTTTCACTTCCATTCCAAAAGTTGTTGATTCTTATGAAGAAAAAATCAATGACAATTTTTTCCCCTAAAAATGTTTTCCTCTTCAAATTTGAAATTGGGTCGTACAGGGAAAGCCTCTACTCAGCCTTACCCAATTGAAAGCAAGCAAAAGATTTAGGTACCCAAAAATTTCCAATTTCTGCTTCAAAAGTTTTCTAATTGATCTTTTCACATTTTTTTTTTTTTTTTTTTGAAATAAGTATACCTGAAAAAATCAGGGGTGCAATGAATCAACATCAAGATATTAAATTTTAGGGGATTAATTTCATTTTTTTTTCAATTTGGCAAAATTTTGAAAAATTTCTAGTTTGCTGAGAAAGCTGATGTTTGAGGTTGCACCATGCTATTTTTAAGCTCCCTAACCGATTGAGGGTGGATTTAAGCCACTCTGGAATCTCACGCGGATTTCTGAATTTACAGATTTTATAAAATTCTCTTTTAAATGGCCTGAATGCAACTCTGTCCCTACTTGAGAAATTCTTCACACTGTATTTGATATGTACTGTTATTAACACATTATTTGAAAATTTCCACAATCCATATATTTGTTAGGTACCAAGTCCGAAATTGTACAATTCGGGGATGGTACAGCCAATTTTGTACCATCTCCGAAGTGTCCAGACCAAGCGTGAGTATTACTTTTTCATCGGGCTTTGTTCATACCATGCCCGGAGGGTCCGGACAAAGTGTTCGACTTGGTACAATTTGTGTTGTGCAAAGTCCAATACCTACAAAGTTTTATAATGAAGGAATTCGAATTTCATGCCTTTATTTAAAAATTCAAACCTTGATATTTTAATCAAGTCCAAAACGAAGGCGTTTTATTTTTTGATTTATAAATTTTCAAAAGCCTTTGCACTCGCATTTGCCTATTTTTTTTATTCCAAACCTGACATTTTTTGAAATCTACTCGTATTTTTCAAATCTTAAAACCAGAAAAATTGTCTTTTTGCATCTAAAAATAATATAGGTAGGTACCTATGGGGATATGCCAATTATTTAGTTCTTGAATTGAGGATTTTTGAGAGCTTCTGCCCTCGCTTCACACTAAGGCCAAAGTATTCTTCACTATTCTGAAGTTGACATTTTTTCTTCAGAGAACAAGACTAAAGAAATGATTTTTCAATCTTAGAATTATAAATTTTTAAAATGTTGAAACCAGAAAAATTATATTTTTACGTCTACAAAGATGCCTATGCCTATTATTTATTTTAGATTTTGAATTATGAATTTTTGAGAGCTTCTATCCTCACGTCGCTCTAGGGCTATAGTTTCTTCATCATTTTGAAATTGCCATTTTTTCGTCAGGGAACAAGACTAAAAAGTAAAAAAACGATATATTTAATCCCAGAATTAGGAATTATAAATCTTTGGTAAGTTTTGCCCTCGCTTTACCTGGGCTAATCGTTTTTCGTATCAAAATTTTGAATCTCTCAATTATTGAGAGCTTTGCTGGGGCTGATTGTTTTTCATTTCGGAAATTGAAATTTTTATAGGAAAAATATCAGCTGAAATTAGAAGAATTCCGAAGGCGATCAAGGCCCACAACATTAACTTATTTTATTCTTATTGATGCTATTTAATCTTTTAAATTAATACCAATATAATATACGCATTTTAAATCTGTGTGGGGGGGGGTCCTTTTTAGGGGAGAGGTAGGGAGGAATATTGATGATTATTTTTCAACTATAACAATACAACAGTATAGAAAACACCTGAAATTCGAATTCCTTCATGATAAAACTTTAAATTGGACTTTGCACAACACAAATTGTACCAAGTCGAACACTTTGTCCGGACCCTCCGGGCATGGTACAAACAAAGCCCGGTGAAAAAATAATATTCACGCTTGGTCCGGACACTTTGGAGATGGTACAAAATTGGCTGTACCAACCCCGAATTGTACAATTTCGGACTTGGTACCTAACATATTCACCTGTTTCCTCTTGTATATTTCCATTTTTATGCAATTATTCGTTTTCACAATCGAGTTAACCTTCCCTTTCTCTTCCTTCCAATTTCCAACACGAATTGCTCAGCTCTTTGGAGCTCTCTCTATCTCCGTCTCCCTCTCAAAAACACCCTCACGATTCAATTACATCAACATCGAGGATGAAACCCTATCGAGGAAAAATTATCAACTCGATAGAAATGGGTTGGAGAAAATCACCGAAAGAGCCAGATTCCATCATCTCGGTAACGAAGAAGAAGACGACAACATCGACATCGACATGACATCTAGTACCATGCCATATATAGCTGAAGAAAAGCACTGCACGATACACGACAACAAACCGAGGGAAACAAATTCAGCAATAAAAAACATCTTGCGCAGTTCGCAAGATCAACCGACTTTGCTCTAAATATACACCAGTAATTTACCAACATTTATCTCAGTAATTTACCAGACATTACTTAAAAATTTACCAATTTTTCAAAATGCGCGGAAGTACCCAAATTTACCGATTTAATGAATACGAAAAGTCGAAAACATCGACAAAATAAAATAGTCAATCATAAGTAGCCATCATATTACACTTTTATGAAATTGATTTTCAAATAATAATTAGCGTACTCATGAAGACGTAACCGTCATATTACAAGTGGAATAATATATCAGGAAAATTGTTGACAAAAAACAAAATTATTACCGAAATTTACCAATTTACCGAAATTTAGCTACTTACCAAAATTTACCAATTTACCTATTTACCGAAATTTACGTATTTACTGAAATTTACCTATTTACCGAAATTTACCTATTTACCGAAATTTACCAATTTATCAATTTACCAAAATTTACCAATTTACCAAAATTTACCAATTTACCAAAATTTACCAATTTACCAAAATTTACCAATTTACCTAAATTTACCGATTTACCAAAATTTAGAGGTTTTTAATGGCTTAATTTTTATCCAGAATTGAAATTTAGCTATTTACTGAAATTTACCAATTTACCAACATTTACCAATTTACCAAAATTTACCTATTTACCAAAATTTACCAATTTACCAAAATTTACCAATTTACCAAAATTTACCGATTTACCAAAATTTACCAATTTACCAAAATTTACCAATTCACTAAAATTTACGAATTTATCAAAATTTATCAATTTACCAAAATTTACCATTTTACCAAAATTTACCAATTTACCAAAATTTACCAATTTACTAAAATTTACCAATTTACCAAAATTTACCTAAATTTACCTATTTACCCAAATTTGCCGATTTACCCAAATTTACCGATTTACCCAAATTTACCGATTTACCAAAATTTACGAATTTACCAAAATTTACGAATTTACCCAAATTTATTAATTTACCAAAATTTACGACTTTACCAAAATTTACGAATTTACCAAAAATTACCCCAGCAATTTACTAACATTTACCTCAGTAATTTACCAGACATTACCCACTAATTTACCAATTTTCCATTTTACCAAAAATTACCCCAGCAATTTACCAACATTCACCTCAGTAATTTACGAGACATTTCCTCACTAATTTACCAATTTTTTACCGAATTTTAATTACCCCAGTAATTTACTGTCAAAGGTTTTTACCAATTTACCAAAAATTACCCAAGCAATTTACCAAAATTTTCGACCAACTTTAATTACGAGTAATTCACCAAAAATAACTAATCATTTTATTTACTAAAAATTACTATTAATTAACAAAAAAAAAAAAAAATTATCAAAATTTACTGGCTATTTACCAAAAACTTAATGTTTTTTGTTAAAACAAAAATTACACTAGAAATTTTTGAAAAATTTTGATTTTTTATGGCAAAAAAATTTTGGACGGATAAAATTAACAAAAAAATTAACAAAAAAATCAACAAAAAATTTTCTCCTCTTGACTCGCGCGGGATTCGAACACCCGACCTTCGGCGTACCAATCTGCAACCTACACACCCTAACCACCCCATCTGTTTGTTGGGGGTGAGCCGTTTGCGAGATATAAGGGTTTACACAAATTTCTGCTTATCCATAACGTTGAAACACACTTAAACGTTCATATCTCGTAAACGGCTGAATCGATTTCGACCAAATTAAAAATTTCTCTAGTTCAGTATCAAAGCAATATTTTGCCATCATCAGTTTCCACTTAAAGTTCGGAGCTTTTGAGTTCAGCGTGACACAAATTTATACATAAATTGATATATAAACTTATATATAAATATATAAATAAATAAATATATATATAAACTTATCTCGTTTTGCGCCATATGTCTTATCGTGATCAGCACACTCCAAAACCTCAAGAAAACCCACCCCCACCCAATTCCTCAACCATCATGACAAATACAATACCTTACTTTTCCGTTTCCGGCAAAGTCGGTAAAAAGCGAAAAGAGTAAAGAGTAAAGAAGCGTCGCATATAGTCTATTATCTAGACTCGTTGAAGCTTGAAAAAAAAAAGTGGGCCGAGAAGATGAGCCGAAGAGAGAGAGAGGAAGAAAGGCCTACAATATTTGCATGTTTAGCATAACATTACAATTACCCAGCATCATCGCAGCGAATGCGACGAGCAGGACGAGAAGGGCAACAGGGCAACGCGTACAAAAGCTGTTTTTTCTAAACACAGCGACGCTTGCTATAGGGCTGGCAGGGCGGCGCGAAACCCTATGCATTAAAATTTTATCGCGCCCCGTGCCCTTGGCAGATAGAGAAAGGGGGAGAGGGGAGCATTAGACGCGATATAAAAAAACATAACATTTTTAATACACGTCTCGTATACCGATCGTGCGCCCGAGCCCGAGTTGCAGCGAGATAGGCAACTTATCCAACATCGCGTGTCTAATGTATTGCATATTGGCAATATGCAGGCGTTGCGACGTGAAAAACGACACAACACACCGTATATGTGCGGAATAGCAAAATATCGTGGAATTTGTAGAGGAGGTAAGTATACCTAAGTGTAATTTGTACACGTGATCGTAGGTAGTGATACGTAAGAGGCGTTGATTAGACGATTTGTATCGAGATACCTTTTACACAAGAATGTACTCGCACAGAGGACATTTGTTAAATGGTCGCATTTTGTGCACAGATAGCTAGTGCTTATAGAAAGAACGAAAGAAACCTATAAGAGTGATTTTTTTTCCACACCTTCGGACGAGTATATTTCAATCGGGCGTTTCTCTTTTACAACCGAGTGAAGATACTACATCGTTTCATTACAATACGACTGAGTTACAGATACTCCGGTTCTTGACCCATTCGTCGATATACTTACGCGGCCCATTTAATGGCTGAGAGTGAAAATCGCAAGCTTTTCCTTCCCTTTAACTAAATGGCATGTGACTCGGTTTAGGTAACCTTATTTTTTATGTACATCAAAAAAATACACATCGTAGTACGCGGCCAAAACAACAAGAAGCTTCATCCGAGTGAAAGAAGTCTCGCAGATTTTTTTTTTTTTTTTTTTAATTTCTTGGACTCGTTCCAAACTTTACCTCTATACACCTTTATCAGTTTACGCCTGTTTTGTACGTGTTTTCCTAAATACATCAACGAGAAAAATGTGAAATTAGGCGAATTGTCGATAACACGCGAAAATTTCGCGAGTTTTCGTCTACATTTTCGCGATTTTTGCGAGATATAGGTACGCGGGTATCTATTAATTGACTATAATAAGGTACGCTTTTGTCGGAATTCGTATCGGCCAAAAAACTTTCAAAAGAAATTTTCTCCCATAACTTAGACCATTTCGTTTTCCAGACGGGTTATTATACGATACACTGGAAATAAATTATCGCTTCTTTTTGGCGATTTTACATGGATTTTATTTTTCGACGAATTTATGTATACGATGCGGTATTAAGGAAGGTGTGAAATTGCAAGTTGAACTTTGCTATAAGTAGAAGCAGGTCAAGGAAAATAGTCGGGTATGCCTTCATCGTCATTACTAAAATATGTATGTATTATTAAGTTACCATCAATTACCTAACGAGGTAGAAAAAAATTCGCTGATTTCAGCTATAAATGTAGGTATACCAAAACCTGGAAAAACACAACCAAAAGTGCATCCACGTGTCATTTCAAATACGTAACGGTTTTTTCAAGGCTGAATTCTAGTGTTTGTGATAATTACGTGTATTATTAAGGTACCTATACGAGTTTTTGTAAAATTGGGGTGGTCACCAGCGCCACTTATTTTTCACCGAGGGGGCTGAAAATTTCATGGCGTGATTTTCTCACCCGAGGTAAGATCTTTAGAGAGTGGGAACATAAAAAAAAAAAAACGAAAATAAAAATTTATACCATAAGATAGAGGAGAAAGTACAATTATGGACCCCCCATGGTTTGGTGTACAACCACTAGCGCTACGGTCATGCTGGGTACTAAAAATTATACTAGTAGTGTAGTATCGATGACCCATGTACTTATTTCGGATCCATGCAAACTTGGGTGTCTCTCATCAGCAATTGTTTTTTTTTGCGCATTATTTTCTTGCCAATGGAAAATTTTACAAGTTTTTCATTCAGTAATTCATCAACTTCAAATTCATCAAGTACACAAATAATCAACATTTAAATACCATTTATGTACAAAGGATTTATTCGGTCAAGACATTCACTACATTTACGTTATTTATAACATATTGTAATATGTTATTTATTTATTAAATGTGTTAAACCTACACAAATAGGATAGTGCTTAAGGCACTTCTCCTGGCATATCATGGCAATTATACGTGGAATTGACACCTTACTAACCAAGCAATTTACTAAAGTTATGTATGCAAAATAGGTTCATTTATGCGTAAGTGAGGAATCAATGCTCCATCCCTTACGGCGAAAATGGCGAATGATGTCATCTATTAATTATGATAAAGCTATAATTAATACAGTGGAGACACCACCATGTAAGTACCCACTTACCCAACACTGCTCATTGTCACACCACCTCTTTTCCTTAGCCTACCCCAATAATAGTGGCTGTTGGTGGCTGCTTTACGAAGAGACACATGTATCACACGCTTCATTCAAGATACCTAGGAATATCTTGATATGACCACAAAAGGTACTTATAATCGTCGGATTATCACCTCAGAGTATTAATTAATGACTACCAACAATTACGATTAAATCAAAATATTATCTTAAACACACGCGTAGTGGGTTATCCTGGAAATAATACTACTTGGGCCGAAGCCTATGTTTGTATACAAATTACTTCTTGACCACATACTTCAACGAGGATCTTGCCACGGCCGATTGCAAAAACCAAGTGAAGATACCTTTCAATCAACAGAAGCTGATGCCTCCTTGACTATTGAAAGGTATCATTCACTCCCTATTTTATAATATTTTCCCACGTTACTGGAACCCTCTTCACTAAATAGCAATAAATCACATCGCGTAAAGGGTTACCCTAAGATCTATCACCTAGCAGGTGGAGGCAGATTGCACCATAACAATTTTCATAATTTTTTTCATTTTTCATAAACTGAGCCGATTTTTTGCATGGGTATAAATATGGACCCCTAAATTTTTTCACCTAATTTTGATTCAATATTTTTTAGAATGTCGAGAAAAGTGTTATTAACAAAGAAGACAAGTCTGAAGTGTCAAAAATGAGACCATGAGTTTTTCATTTTTCATCAACTTAGCCAATTTTTTGCATGGGTATAAATATGGACCCCTAAAATTTTTTTCATCTAATTTTGATTCAATGGTTTTTAGAATACCGAGAAAAGTGTTATTAATAAAGGAGACAAGTCCAAAGCATCAAAAAACATCTTTAAATAAATTTTTGTTCAATTTTCTAACATTTTTATTCATTTTTTGAGGGGGGGTCCATATTTGTACCCGAGTCCATATTTGTACCATTTTATGTCGCTTTTCTAAATTTCAAATTTCTCCGTGAGTTTTCAACAAAAAAAAAATAAATTTTTTTACACAATATACTAGAGTCTTTGGCCTTTCGAATGGTATGCTCGAAAAAAATTTTTGATAATTTTTTCTACCCTTTAAAGCCAAAAAGCTAGAGGGGGTCCATATTTGTACCTTCTCCTCTATATAAATAAGGTACACCCTGAAGGGCATCATCCACTAGCCAGGAACGGGCGTAGGAATAGATAAGGGAAGCTCGAGCATATGCAAATAAAACAGAGCTCTATACATATCTAGACATCGTAGACGCACGAATAATCAGCAATATTGTTTATACGCCGAGGAGGATGCTGTGGTCGATAATGGTCATAAATAACAACGCGTTTTACGAATAAAATTAACAAAGGTATATTGGAATGCTTACGCTCAAAATAAACGTTCGCATTAGTCCTTTTCTCGTAATTTGTAGTCAATTCGATAAAACACGGATAAAATACGCTAAATTAATTTTACAATCCCATTTAGATCAAAACGTGCGGCGAGGTGATGGTCTTCACCCCTGCTCGCCTTCTAAACCTCCGAATGATTCGCCTTTTTTTATTTTTTTGGTCAAAACGTAGGTACCTACGAATACAATATTACCAAAAAGGGAAAAAACACACACGAATGTGGAAAGAATTAGGTGTTTTCTCCCCTTTTTACTAGTATTCCAGCAATTGGCAAGGGTTCTCACTTTTCACAGTCACGTTCCAGGTTGAATTACAGGTATAGGAAAGGTACCAATCAAGTTATACCTAACCTTCGAATTTTTCATCTAGGATCCTTATAGAAAGCCTACACCTATCTGTTTAAAATTAGAAGTATGCATAACCTTAACCATCATACTAGTTTTGTTTTTCTACACCTTCTACTACTATTAATAATACATACTAATATGCCTACAAGCTAAAGAATCATCCGTGTGGAGATACTTGTATCTCATCATCTATACAACTTGGTCAGCAGTATCGTCGATAACGATAAGTCAAGTCTGTGTAACAGATCTAATGCGTGTGTAGAATCTATTTTGTCCTTAGGTATTAAAGCTCATCATCAGTTTCTCTGTCTTTGTCTCTCTTTCGCAGGCAGATTAAAGGTGCCTACATAAGCAAGCAATACAGTTGCCAAAATGTTGATTTTTTAATCATCCAGTGAAACTGGTTTAATTGGTCAATTACTGTTTTGTATACATATACGAACATATTGTATGGCTAGGTCTGGGTGCTTCTTCAGCCACAATCGTCGTCGTCGTGATTCGCATATTATTGTCAGTGAAAACTAAAACCGTATGAATAATAGGTACATATACGAAATCTTGCATCCTGGAGATGTAAAAATACTGGCATAATTATGTATGTACCTATTCGTGAGCAATATTATGCAGATACTTTTTCTAGATAATCGACCAAGTGTTTTATTATTAACCCATAGTTCTAAATGTGCGATGTTTAGATTTCATTTTCATTTCAGCGGATGAAATTTGGCGCGAAAAGAGAATGCTTTTTAAATGACATTATAATGTTTTGTAGAAAATCTCGCGGTTTATTGTTCTCTTTAGGCTTTGCAACGATTAACGAAAGGGCCTACATTCGAGAGATATTATATCCGAACGTTTTATAGGACTCTAAGGTAAACTCGATCATTATCAATCAAATATAATATAGGGTACGGATAATATCGTAAATTTTAGAGTAGAGATGAGTGGTTAGAATTGGAAGTAAAGAGTGGAATATTTTTTGAAAATATTACAAAGGAGGAAAAAAGAGATCAGGAAAACTGGTCAGGAATGAACAGAAGATGCAGTGTTGGAAAACTGAAACTGAAACTAAAACTGATGAAATCGGTTAAAAACTGAAACTGTAATGAGCAAAATTGAAACTGAAAAAAAGCACAATTTATTTTTGGAAGTTCATTTTTTTCCAATAAATTCCAAAATATCAAGTAGGTACGAATTTGATGGGAAAAAAGATGGAACTAAAACTGAAACTGAAATGAGCAAAACTGAACTGAAACTAAAAATTGAAAACAGAAACTGAAAAAAGCAAAACTGAAACTAAAAATTGAAAACTGAAACTATAAAACCTGAAAACGGAAACTGAAAAAAGCAAAACTGATTTTTAGTAGTAAATTTTTTCCAATAAATTCAACTTTTACCAAAATTTGCCACATTTTACTGGAATTTTATCAGTTTTGTTTCTATGATTTCAAAAATTTGTTCTTCATTGTTCATGTTTTAATGATGCTTTGAGGAGTTTTCAATACGGTTTGCCAAATTTTGGTCAATTTTATTATATGGCTGCAGATTTTGAACGAGTGGATATTTTTTGACAAAAATTGGGGGAAATGTAGTTCAAACATTCGACTAGACCTGACAAAATTCATTTTGCATTTGAAAGCGTTGTTCATAATGATTCATGGGGGGGGGGGGGGGTGTGTTCATAATTTACTAGGATTACTGACAGCATAGATTTGATCGTGAACGATGATTTCACGTTCATAATAAACCAATTTTCTGAAATGAAAAAAGTTTTTGAAATGAATCATTCGTTCGCGAACGACTGAACGATTCGAACGATTCATTCGCGAATGACTTCTCAAATCAGTGAAACAGTCATTGTTTGCATCATTGCATCAAATATTTGAATTTGATTTGGGAAACTAAAAATGTTCATCTCACCAACTCCTTAAAAGATTCAATCGTTCGCGAACAATGAATCGTACGGACAGAGCTTCGATTGTGAACGATGATTCCAGTCATTTAACGTTCATTAATGGAAGAATTTGTTTGAATGAATTAAATAATTGAAAGTTTGAAATGAATTGTTCGTTCGCGAATGACTGAACAATTCAAACGATTCATTCGCGAACGACTTCTCAAATCAGTGAAACAGTCATTGTTTGCATCAAAAATTTCAATTTTATTTGAGAAACACAGAAATGTTGATCTCATCGCCTTCACCAATTTCTTAAAAGATTCAATCGTTCGCGAACGACTGAACGATTCAAACGATTCATTCGCGAACGACTTCTCAAATCAGTGAAACAGCCATTGTTTGCATCAAAAATTTTAATTTGATTTGAGAAGCACAAAAATGTTGGTCTCACCTTCACCAACTCCTTAAAAGATTCAATCGTTCGCGAACGACTGAACGATTCAAACGATTCATTCGCGAACGACTTCTCAAATCAGTGAAACAGTCATTGTTTGCATCAAAAATTTTAATTTGATTTGAGAAACACAAAAATGTTGGTCTCACCCTCACCAACTTCTTAGAAGATTCAATCGCTCGCGAACGATGAATCGTGCGGACAGAGCTTCGTTTGTGAACGACGATTTCAGTAATTTAACGTTCATAATGGAAGAATAATTGTTTGAATGAATTAGATAAATAAAAGTTTGAAATGAATTGTTCGTTCGCGAACGACTGAACGATTAAAATGATTCACTCGTGAACGACTCGTAAAAGACTCGTGAAATCAGTGAAACCGCCATTGGCCATTGGTAAATTTCAAATTTGTGTGAAAAGTCATTAAAATTTGAGAAACGCAAGTGTTGGTCTCATCAATTTCTGAAAGGATTCAATCGTTCGCGAACGATGAATCGTACTGAAAAAGTTCTGATTGTCTACAACGATTTCACGCTCATCAAGGACTAATTTTTTTAATTTTTCAGATGATTTTAATGAATGTAGGTAATTTAATTTTCAAAGTGAATCATTCGTTCACAAACGATTGAACGATTCAATCAGGAACGACTTCTTTAATTAGTCATACCGCCATTAATAAGTTTGAATCCAAGATTAAAAATTCGGAAACTTATGTTATAATTGGTATTAGTCTTACAAATTTCATCGAAGATTCAATCGTTCGCGAACGATGAATCGCACTGAAAAAGCTTCAATTGTGAGCAATGATTTTACGTTCATTATGAAGCAATCAATCTACTTCATTTTAATACTGTTTTTGCTCAATACAATGTAAGTACCTAAGTTATGTCCTGAGTGGTTCTCAAACAATTTTCTGATGACTTCTTCTTTTGTCAGCTTAAAAGATTAATTTTTCTTCAAACATCATTTTTGGACTGCATTTTTTCAACAGTGCTTTACAGTACGTCAATAATAACGCTGTAAAATACGAACAGCGAACCCAAAGACTCCAGAATGGCCTAAAATGGTGAAATTCGGTTCGGGGAGAGTTTACATTCAGTTTAAAAACCAATTTCATCCATAATTTTTTACCGAGTAAGCATACATTTTTTTTTCAAACAAAAATCGGCGAAAGTAGGTTATTTTGAATTTTCAAAAATTCGTCAAAATTAAATAATGAATTTGGCTAGCTGAAATTTTGGTTATAATGGTTTCAGAGACATGCTCTTTTCAAGAACCGCGATCTTGTTCAAATCGAAAGCGGATACCTCGAGAGATTCCCTTGTGAGGAATTTGGTCATGTCATAAAAATATCACGATTTCAAATAAATTTTCAAATCATGCAAATTTTTAACCAATCATTAGATGACTGCAATTCTAATAACATGCATTATATCGTGCTCGAAATACTCCGAAAATTCGACACGATCCCATCCACCCTTCCAGGAGAACATTCGATGCAAAGAATTTCTACACTATTCGCGGACGTGGATATGCAAAAAAAACACATGGGCATAGACCGTACATTAAACTTGTATGTACATACGTATAACCTATATCTTATTCGAACCTTTTCCTACCCCTTTCACTACCTTTTTCAATAACCCAACAAAGTAAAAATTCACCCTTTACCCTATATGTGTAGTATGTCCTGTTTGCAGATCGCATCGTTTGAATTACAAAAAAAAAAAAAAAAGAGGAAAAAGGAAAAAATTACCTCGGCGGCGCATTCCGTTATACTAGTTGGTAATATAAACCTACGAAACTATGTAAAACACAAGGCGCAACACGCTTCCAACCCTATCAATCACTTCATCTGTCTCTGGGTTTACTCTTCTCTCTCTCTTTCGCTCTCTCGTGCTTGTTGTACCAAAGTTGAAGCCCTCTTTCACCTTATCTTTTGCATAGCTGAGATTTTAACGTTTAACAGTATATACACGCGGCCGGCATCGGCAATAATCCGTTCTTAAAACAATCGAAGCGCAATCTGCTTTTAATGGGTCAGCTCATTACGAATTAATAACGCTCAATCGAGTCGAATTAAAGTTATAATCTTGTTAATGATCACGCAGCCGATAAACTACATTGGCCTTATGGTGGTGTGTCTATATTTGTGGGATATATCTATGCTTTACAATGTATCAAAATTTCGACTGCGTTTCCTCCCTGCTAATATGCCTTTGCCTACCTGTCTCGTCTCATCGCCTGATTGCGACTTAGTACAACTTGGTGTGGTGGGTGTATTTTGCCAATGAGGGATAGGGAACTTTATTATGTAAAGGAATTCACGTGTGTTTATAGTCGACATAGACACGTGTCTATTAATTGTCTCACACCTTATACACGTGCATAGGTAGGTACATCTACATACCTCTTGCCCCTGAGAGACGAAAAGAGATAGGTGGAGAGTCCAGTCATAAGTTGGGATAGGTATTAGGTACATTGTTACGTATCCCAATTAGGATTCAGACGAGAATAAAAACAGTAGCAACGTACACCATTAACAAATTAACACAATTTACGCATTTAGCGAACAATTTAACACTTCGAGACACATCGATAATCAATAGCCTAGTTGGGTATTCGAATCGAATCTGAATTCCAAGTTAAGGTCAAATATTATGTGTACTTATCGATAATCAAGTACTTCTCATATTTTTTCTCTCCGTCTCTGCAAAGCTGTCTAATTTGCTACGAGCAATAAATATAGTCGCTGTAGGTACTCTAGGTACCTACTTTATAGCTCGTCGAAAAATATATATCTACATAGTATAGTATAATATATCCGCAGCGTAAATAGCCTTAAAGTGATTACGTGTATAAGCAATAAATCCACATTGCGCTCAAAACTTGTACGAGCCACATCGCGTCACGTCTCTCGTACGTAGGTACGTAATAGGTATATGTAAATAAACACAGCGACGTGATCGTTTCACATTTGCAAATACACACGAGTGACACTTAAACGCTCTTAATGAGTTAATAAGCCATAAGCGCGAGACGAGCCTGCAAAAACGACCATTTTTTTTTGCCCATGATAGATACTTAATACCTCACCTGGTAGCTGTGTGAGGTGATTTATAGCGGTGCGAAGTTCTTAAATCGTCGAAATGATGTTGGCGATTTTTATTGGTATTTTGGTACTTGTGCTCCCTGTTTCTAGTGTTTCATTATCTCGACTGTTTTTTTTATTTTTATTCCGCCGAGAATTTGAGAATTACTTGCAAATTTTTGGAGAACTCTTCCTATTTATTGGCCATGCGTGGAGAATTGGAGATCTTCTGTTCTTTCCTTTTATATGTATTAATGCGTATAAATATTTTTACATCTATGATCATCATCGAATTACTGAAAAATTATCAGCAATTTGGGATAATTACTCGTAATTACGCTAGATTTACGAATAATTTCCAAAAGGCAGAGTTGTTCTTACGTATAATGTTGATAGGTACCAGAGATGGAATGAGTCCCTGAAAATTGAGACATTTTGACTTTGAGAACCTAACATTGAAGTGAACGTTTAGATCTTACGTCTGCCTTTCAAGAGCTTGTAATAAAGTGATGTCAAATTTTCACAGATGACTTATTGACATTCTGACATCTTTTTTTGAAAACGTGGAAAAACGTTTAAAATCCCTATCAATGAGATTTCAGTCTTACAAGGGAACCTCTTGAGGTGTCACACTCCGATTTGAACGGGATCGCGATTTTTGGAAAGAGCATAGTCTAAAACCCCCAAAACCGAATTTTCAGCTACCCAAGTTCATTTTTCGATTTTTGGAAAATTTTTGAAAATTCAAAATTGATTGTTTTTGGCGATTTAAAAGTACGTACTTGATCAATAAAAAAGGTCAAAATAAGTCCCAAAACTAATATTTATTACCCAAATCCAAATTTCACAATTTTCAGCCATTCTGGAGCCTCCAGCGCGATTTTTCAATTTCTCCAGAATTTTGAATTTGCTCCAGAAGGCGTGAATATGCAGTTGGACAGCTAAAAATCGAGTTGTGTATTATACTCAACCTGTTTAACGAGTTTATCTACATTTGAGCTGAATTTTGGGAGTGACACCTCAAGAGTGGTTTTTTGACCAGCTTTTTTCAAAATTAAAAAATCCAAAAAATCAAAAGATAATTGTTTGCGAGGAAATTTTTGAAATTTGCGCGAATCGTTGTATTTCTTTAAGGACTAACCCCCGGAGCGCAAATTCTACCATTTTCAGCCCGTTTTGGAGCGAGAGTGACACCTCAAAAAACCACTCTTGAGGTGTCACTCTCAAAATCGTCTCAAATGTGGATAATCTCGTTAAACAGGTGGAGTGTAATATATGTACAACTCCATTTTTAGCTGTCTAACTTCATATTCACGCCTTCTGGAGCAAATTCAAAATTCTGGAGAAATTTAAAATCGCGCTGGAGGCTCCAGAATGGCTGGAAATTGTGAAATTTTGATTTGGGGGGTTAGTTACGGACAAAATACAGCGATTCGCGCAAATTTCAAAAATTTCCTCGCAAACAGTTATCTTTTGATTTTTTGGATTTTTTAATTTTGAAAAAAGCTGGTCAAAAAACCACTCTTGTGGTGTCACTCCCAAAATCGGCTAAAATGTAGATAAACTCGTTAAACAGGTCGAGTGTAATATACAACTCGATTTTTAGCTGCCCAACTTCATATTCACGCCTTCTGGAGCAAATTCAAAATTCTGGAGAAATTGAAAAATCGCGCTGGAGGCTCCAGAATGGCTGGAAATGGTGAAATTTGGATTTGGGTTATAAATATCAGTTTTGGGACTTATTTTGACCATTTTTATTGATCAAGTACGTACTTTTTTTTAAAAAAAGCATAGGTAAATCACCAAAAACAGTCAATTTTGAATTTTCAAAAATTTGCCAAAAATCGAAAGATGAACTTGGGCAGCTGAAAATTTGGTTTTGGGGGTTTTAGACTATGCTCTTTCGAAAAATCGCGGTTCCGTTCAAATCGGAGTGTGACAACTCAAGAGGTTCCCTTGTTAGATTTAAACCAAAAAACATATTCATGACTTAGAACTTTCCTCGCAGAAGAGAGTAGAGACTTTACCTCCATTTTTTTTATTTTTTCAACTTTGGAGGTCTCTTTGTAGATATTATCCAACATTGGAGGGGGGAGGGAGGACTGATGAACGGTTTTTTTGGAAAAAGAATTATCTAGAAGTATTCTGCACAGAGATGAAAAATTTTCGAATAATTTGTACTTACCCACAGACATTAATTTGTCATCGTTTTCGGTATTTTTCAACTTTAGAGGCTTCATACAAGGGGAGCAACATTACTTGAAGGACCAAACGAGGCTTTTCTTGAAAATATGCTTATCTAAAAGTACTCTGCCCAGAAATGAAACATTTTCAAGAAATTTGTTCAGGTATCAATTTCTCGTTTTTTTGTGGATTTTTTTCAACTTTGAGGAACTTTATATAGTGAACCAGCATAATTTGGGAGATCAGGAGAGAGGCTTTTCTTGAAAAAGTGCTTATTTAGAAAGATTCTGTCCATGAATGAAAAATTTTCAAAATATTTCTACAGACATCAATTGAAGAGCATTTTTCCAAAGTGAGTTGAAGTCATTTTTTTCCACGTTGAGAAAAATTTTAAAAAAAAGTTTCCACTCTAGGGTGGGAGGTAATGTAAAAACTTTACATTACACTCCCAGGGCGGTTCCTTCAACATTTGGGGGGCTCTACACAAGTGAGCCAACATCATTTGGAGGTCCAATAAAGGTTTTTTCTGGGAAAGAGAGTTATGTAGGACAATTGTAATGTGGAAATGAAATATAAGTATTAAGTACATATTGAAAAATTTTTCTCTGATTTTGATTTATTTTCATTTTTTTTGATTTTTTCTACTTTGAGGGACTCTTTAGGGGGGGGGGCAATATGTTTTGAATGGCAGGGGAAAGTTTTTTCTTGAAAACGGGATTGTTTTTAAAAATTCTGACGCAAAAACAAAGAATTTTCATAAATTGAACTTTTATTTCATATTTTTGATTTTTTCAACTCCTTAGGGGGGCTGGAGGGGTACCGGCACTACTTTTTTCGCAGATGGAGGAAAATAAAAGAAATGGGGAATTATTTTTTCACTCCAGGTAACAACTTGGGAGTGGAGATGAAAAATGTTGGATTCATTTGGGGGGGGGGGGCTACACCGAAGGAAAATTTATACCATTTCGATGTGGCATGTCCAAGTTTTCGAATCCATGTTCCAACATAGTCGTGTGAAAGAGGAGGGGAGAGGGTGGAGATTGAATAAAAAATGTTGAAACAAAAAACACATTCCCAGATAACAAATATGAGAATCATTCTGATAGAGTACCTAATAACTACCTACCTACACATAAATCCTTACTATCGATGCGAAATGTGAAAAATTTGTTCAATATCTTTGTTAGATTCAGTTTGAGGGGCAAAATTTCTCCGCGCAGGGGCCAAAATGAAAAATAATTGCGATTTTAGAATTGAGCGCGAAATTCTATTCCATTTTGATAGGTCGCATCGATGTTTTCGGATGGACAATGCGGTGCTGAATTTTCGTGTGGGGGGGGGGGGGGTTGACAAGCCTATTAATGCACATAAAATCGCGTTATGATCGTATTTTTGCGCCGTTTTCGCGTAGTTGAGCTTCAAATAGCCCCGTTTAAGAAAAGTCCAAGAATCTTTATTAGTTCCGAGCCATACTCTGCTCATCAGAGCCGTCTTACCATCAAAAATTGCCAAAAATGAATTAAAATCACATTCTGCAATGAGTCACGAAAAAAAAAACACAAATATTTGGCATCGGGAGAAGTCCCCCAACACAACCCCTCGACTTTTTGTGGTTTCGACCATGTCCCCAAAATCATATTTTTTAGGACCCCCCCCCCCCGCGGTTGTGCAAGGTAAAAAATTTTAAAATTTCATTTTTCTGAATGAGGCAGGTAGAACTTTTATTTTGGCAGCGCGTTATTTTCGTTCCTGAAAAAAGAATACAAAATCAATTTCTAGAGCACTTTTTTCGTGTAGGTATAGGTATGGATTGCAGTCTGAATGCCATTTGGAGTATTTTTAGTGTCTAGGTAAATCTATGACGTTTCCTTCTAGACTTTAATTAATAAAGAATGAGAATGGCGAGTAAAAGGAAAAAAATGCTCGCAAGAGTCGCCCACTTTAATGAGCTGATTAAATACCGACTTAACAAATAAGTAAATACGTAGGCTGGTATAAGTGTTGACAGATACTTATTCGAAATCCTATTTTTAAATTTCATTTTTTCAACCTTTCCCAAAAGAATATTTATCAATTAACTGATTTCCGATTTGCGCTCAGCACTGATGAACAATCGTAATGAGAATTTTATTCAACCAATTAAGTAAGTAAATATGGCTTATCGCCCGATTGTGGACATTTTTTGCATGTGTCTTATTGTACCTACAAAGGCTCCCGCCCATTAATGCCGAATTTTGAAAGAAAATGAAAATACATATTTGAAAAAGTGGTTTACATGTTGTTTTTTTAATTATTTTTGTGCTTGCTTTCGAAATACGTATGGTAGGTATGTGCCACATTACAAACGATCGAGGTTAATGAAGGTGTTGGAATTTGTGTTTTTTTTTAGAGGGGAGGGGGCGAGAGAGATTCCGCGAGAAATTTATAATTTTAAGATGAGTGATACGTATGTACAATGATTGATAATATTTTCATATCGAAACCGACACTGAGATGATAATGAATTAAGTAAGCATTTTTAAAAATTTTTTATGTTTATACGAGATTTGCTTCAATGTCTTATGAATTTCGAAAACACTTTAAGTATGCTTACTGAGTAGCAGCCACGGCTAGGTTGATGTAAAATACAGATACCCATTCTGTAGGTACCTATGGTAAGCAAAAACTTGTTATGCTAAGTAGATGGGTAGTTCAGATATCCATTTATTTAACTAATTCAACAAATACTTACATTACAACTAGTAAAATCAAGACGCTGAAAAAACTCGATCTGCGAAGATACATGTTGTAAGATTTTCTCCACCTTCGAACAGATGAATGAGTCAAATACGTACGACGAATCACGACGAAAGAATTTACAATTTTTTTTAGGTATTTTTATTGTAAGGGTGGGAGGAAACATTAAAGTACTTGCATAATGTTATTTCGAACGTTTGATTTGGCAGATCTAGATACGTACTTACTATACTTACTCACAAGAGGATAATTTGCGGTATTTGGCTTCATGTTCAGCGAAAATTGTATTTTTGGAAAGATGAGCACGTTCTAAAACTCACGTAATTCAATTCCCAGTAATGTGAATTGATTTTTCAATTTTTTTAAATTGAAAAAAAAATCGCCAGTGTATTTCTGTGACGTTTTCTTCCATTTTTGATTTTTTGGAGAATTTTCGAATTATCGTATTGATTTTGAAGGGTGGGAGATTGACTCCAACATCAAAATTGAGCTCATCAGAGCTCCATCGAGGGCCTTGAGGCCCAAAATTTTGAAAACTGCTATGTGGGTGTAGAAATATAGGTTTTCGAGAGTGCTGATTCCGATTCTGAATTCAGTTTGTTTCCAAAATCAAAATTAAGTTTCTTAAGAGAGGTACTCGGTGGCCTGAAATTTCGAAAAAAAAGTCTCGCGTTTTTGTCAAAGTTATTGCTATTTATTTTTTGTTGTTTTTTTGCAAAAAAAAATCCAAAAAGGTTTCAATTTTTTACCCAAAAATTGTCCAAAAGTCGTACTTTTTTGCAGAAATTGTCAAAAAAATCATCGTTTTGTTAAAATTGTCGAAATTTTGCTTTTTGTCACAAGTTGCGAAAATTCTTACTTTGCTGTCCAAAATTGACCAAAAGTTTTGCTTCTATATCAAAGTTCAACCTTTTGAAATTAATTTTTTTTTTTTGTGATTTTCTGTCTACACTAAAATGTTTTGCTCACGTTGTGGCACTTTTTTGGTTACATTTTGGTTTCTTTTTCGAACTTAATTGATACATTTGACTTAAATTCACCTCCCTAAATCTGTAACGAACTAGTTTGAAAAAAATAAAATGATATTGTATCCCTGAGTATTGACTCATTATTGTAATTGAAAAATGAAAGAAATTCTGATCTAATTTTTACTGCCCCTCCTCTCCTCCTCACTCCTGTGGAATCCAAATTATTCCCTTACGTTTTCATCAAATGAATTTTCTAACGGTTAAGCAGTCATTTTAGAATTTCTATGTTGGAAAAAAAATTATAATCGTACGTAAATTTAAACGAAAAAATAAATCAGTAGTAATTAAAATGCAGATACCACAATAATTTGTGTAAAAAAGAAACTCTGTAAAAACAGAAACATCTTTTTTGCAAAAAACGAAAAAAAAAACAGCGTAATAAAAATAGGTAACATTTGCAATATATTCAAAGGAAAATTAATAATCTAATCAAAAAAGAAGGGAAAAAGTGAAAGTAAAATCTATAAAAAGCAAATTCAATGCTTTTACGAATAAAAAAAAAAAAAAAAAAAACAAGAAAAAACAAAAGTAAAACAGAAAACACGTAACAATGAACGTTTGTGTAGCTGCGATATAATACGATTAAAAACTTTGGACTAAAAGAGTGTACGTAGACAGGTGCAAATTCATCATCGCTCATTTTAAATTTGTCGTACAGATGACAATGGTCGATATAACAAATTAATCATTCAACAGCGAGTAATTCTTATCGGTTACGTGGACGCTACCGGTATCACACGGTATGCTAGGAATGTTGAAACCTTGAGATGAAAATCCCTGCGAAGAACAGAACATACGTATGATTTCAACGAAAACGTTTAATTGACTGGACAAAATAATAATATTCACCCTACCTTGTATTCAGGTACATTAGCAATGGGTGGTTTTTTACTCGGGAGAGATGCGGGCTGCAGTAAATTATCTAATTCGGACGATGATCCCAGACTTTCAGTGCCGTCCGGTGGTTCTGCACTATCTCCTGTGTGTCGAAGCGATGTCAAAGAATCGTCTAGTAAAGGATCGTTGTTGAAATCGTTCGAGGTGAATGAAATCAAATCTTCGGCTTGGCTATTATCGGTGCTATGATCGGATAAATCGAAATCGTAGCTTAGATTCGAAGATGTGCTGCTGTTTAGTAGATGGCGAGGTATAGACGATGGTGGAGGGATTTTTGGACTACCGAAGGTTGCCCATTCTTCGAGGTTTTTGTTTGGTGGTATTTTTGACGGGTTCTGTAATCAAATGTCGTGAGATGGTGAGGATAAATCTTACGTAGGTGGAGATGTGATGAAAATGACGAGTACTTACGAAAATGAAGGAGGAATTTTGAGGTATTTCGTAGGTAGGGTGGTCGTCAGATTCGGCTAGTTCGCGTTTTAATTTCAACGGGTATTCGGCTATGATATTTTCTACTCTGTTTTTGATGTCGTCCTTGAAGAAAAAATTTTAAAATGTAAAAATATAAAAATGAAGTAGGTTTTATAATGAGTAAGGAGCCAGTTGTTTAGCTAGTAGGTAAGACTGCTGGTGAAGTAAATCATTACCTTGAATTTTAATATTTCGTTTTTAAATTCCTCAGCTTCGATAAAGAAATTATCCTGTCTTTTATTCAGCTCAGCCAAAGTAGATAGATGTTCGTACATCAATTGCATATTCTGAAATTGAAAAAAAAACACACAATAATCGATGAATTAATTCGAATAAGATTTAAACATCGATAGCTGTTTCTCAATCTCAAAGTACAAAGCTTCAGTTTGAATTCTTACCTCACAAATGACTAGAGCACACTCCCAGGTACTCGTGGAAATAATTTCTCCGCTCATGTACTGCTCAAATTCATCATGAGTCATATTCAAAGACTCAGCACCCAAATTTTCAATAAAAGAAACAGCACAACACTATAAAATAAATGAAAAATTACATCAATTCCTTCTATGGTCAAAAAGAAGAGATATAAAAATCGTGATTCCAACCAAATTAGTAAAATAATATCCATCTTCTCCGGTCATCAGGCGATTAGCGTTGCAAAATCTCGTAATATAGTTGATATTACTCTTGAGACGACAAGGATTCGTTTTCAGCACAACGAAAATTAAAGACGGCAGGAATTCATCGGCCGAAGCAGGACCACCGACAGCGTACTGCAGAAGCTCGAAGATATTCTTGCAACATTTCACAACACAATTCAGTTTATCTTGAGGGGCTTTTGCAGAATCCATGTTCAATAATTCTGTTCACAGGGGGAAAAAACATCCGAATTAAAATGTAAAAGAGGAGCAGATGAAACATTGGAGCTAAAGAGGTGTTTACCTAACATCGAAGTGAAAGCTAAATCTCGAACGCTGGGGTTCATTTCATCGATATGACAATCCAGATGAGTTGCATTGACCCAATTCAGTTGTCGAATCCTGATTTAAAAACATTATTACGATTAAAACTATACTAATTTGAAATATTTTTTTTTTGTTTCAGATTGAGTAAGTACCGTTTCTGAATAATGAGATCCATTTCTTCGTCATTGGTGAAAATAGGACAGAACAGGACTTGATGAAGCAACGTCATCGAAAACTTCTCCACGTAATTCATCAGATTTTCCCTCTGCTCCAAAGTTAACCCTAAAGCGTACAAATCGAGTCAATATCACAAACCACGATGTAAAAAACTGACCACATACTACGTTTACGAACCTCCGTAGGCTTTCTGGGTCTCCATACGTTTGGAAAATGCTTGATAAAAATTCTGCGTTCTCATGGATAAATCGTCTATGGTTAGTTTGAACTTGCATCCCAATTCTACTTCGCTATACATTTTCCTCAAATAAGAATGGATACATTTGTACGTATCTGTTTCGATGGTTGATCCCATATCCACGAACAAAGATTGGGCTATTTCGCGTAATTTTTCAAGCTCGTGAGGTGTATCGGAGATGGAGAACATGTTTATTAAATCTGACTGCAAATCATCTGCGAACAGAAATCAAGCCGTTTTGAATACGAACGATGGTCGGTTACTAGTTCACATGGAAGACTTACCACTTCTGTCGAACGTTTTTTTGTTGAATCTGAACGACCTCAATAGTTTATTCTTCTTATCCGACGATGGCTGATACTTCTTCGGATCTGTGTTGGAAAATAGAGGCGAATGTGTAGCCTGATCTGCTGCTGCAGGACGAGTCACACTGAAAATAAAAACCATTCGAGGATATCAATGATACAATTCGTTCGGCACCAGAACACCATCAACAATACTATTTGATAACAGATTGCTCATTTTACCATATGGTTGTATAAATACGTGTCATTACGATAAATTATTTCCCTTCGGGTGTACTAACGACTATTTGTATAACGCTTGTAACCGTATCACTACGCTTGGTACTTACGATGTACTACTATGTAATTGTTTCCGTTGTAAATGCTCTCGATAGCATTTCGAACAAAACCCTTCGCATTGGGGAGTTCCATAGTAAGTGCATCCTGCTTTATTACATCTCAAATCAGCCTCCTCTATTCGAAGAGTAGCTCGTCTGTAGGTTGACATCCTTTCGATAACGTGGAAATTACGCTGTCTCTAACGTCAGATCAGCCAGATAACGATAACATGGTGTAGAATAGATACAGATTTTGTAAAAATAGTTTCTATGAATCACTTTCGTAGTTTCTGACTAGACCAATTTTTTTAGATGACTGTTATCAGTATCATGAATTGATTATCAATTATAGACAGTAAAGGGAAGACTTCGCACTCAAAGCGGGACTAAATCAAAACCAGTCGCGTTTCGGACGCCAGGTTTTGAAGAATTTGTAGAGGGCGCCGCGCATGTAACTTCGCGATTCTATAGCGATGCTCTCGAATCTACGTAGTTCGTACATTTCTCGCGCTGTGAATAATAGAGAGCGCTCGCGCATGCAACTTCGCGATTACGAAAACCTTGCGCACGGAAAATGTACATTTTTATAACGATAGTGCGAAGTCTTCCCTTTACTGTCTATATTATCAATACTGCTGCGACAGCATCACAGCGGAATTTTAGCGGAAATCAAATCAAGGTTCTCGAAATGAGACTCGGTTACAAATGGGTTTTATATACGTAAAGTGTCAAATGGCGTCGAATTTCGTTTCATTGTGTCATTTGAACCTCAATGAATGCTAATAATTAGTTTTTTCTGAATAATTACGTCGTTTTTGAGGCGATTTCAACAAGTTTTCGATGATTTTTGGATGTTTTGAGTGCTGGGATACCTGATGCGGTGTACCGTTACCTGAGCTACCATGGTCAATCTAGGTAGTCTTCAGGATTGATTTTCGTGATTGTTTTTCAAAAGTCTTATTTTGCCAAAATTTCCATAAAAAAGTGATTTTTCTAGCTTTTGAATATTTCTTTGATTTACTTAATCTCATTTTCATCCTAATTATTATGTAATTATTCCAAAAGTGTGCAATTATACCGAAAAAACGTCAAACACGCGTCGTATTTTTTGCGCAAATGTCGCCTTTGTTCATTTTCACAGAAACCGAAACACCCACGCATTGTGTACTTTGTGTTGTTGTCAAAGATAAAGGAGAAAAAAATTGATAATAGAAAATTTCTCAGTAAACAAATTTGCATTTTGCATTCATTTATTGGCAGTGGCAGCTGCTAATTTCGATGGAAATTTTCTTCATTAGTCATTCTCTCGGTGCACATGCATGAAACAATGTATCTGTAAACGTTTTTGAACTGGAAGAAACACTATTGAACATGAAGATCAGTTCGCTTTTGTGATCATCTTTCCTGGAATCGTAATCGTTCTTCGCTTGCCAACTCTTGAAGAAAATCGAGTGAAACACAATGACTGACTTCCTCTCATCAGCTTTCGGCTACCTGAGTAATTATTCGGAGCAAAGCAGTGGCGTATGTTTGAACGGGGTGACAGAAATTGCCAATTATAAACTACGTATTAAGAAAGTCATAGCTGAAGGTTAGTTTTTCTTATTCATGTTTTTACACGTGCGTATTTAATAATATGTTATACAAGTCGTGTTTAACTTTTGGTGCTAATGTTTCAGGTGGTTTTTCGACTATTTACGCTGCTCAAAGTTTAGATAATGGGAAAGTGTACGCTATTAAAGTACGTATGTGTTAAGTTGGTATAAAATATGCTGTTGAAATCTTTAATATGAATTATTTTTCCGTAGAGGATATTGGCCGGAGATGAAGAAGCGAATAGGAATGTTATGAAAGAAATCCAGATATTTGTATCCTTTTGTTTTTAATATAACGTAGTATAGGCTTTTATGTAAAATAGTACAAGAAAGCAGCTACTATAACAAAGTACCGTTAACAATACGTCGTTGTTGTTGTACCGTAGCTAATTGATTTGTAACGTGAAATACGCCAAGTGTAATTTATCGTACTACAGAATGAAATATTTTTCTTAATACATTAATTCAGCGAAAAGTATCAGGACATCCGAATATAGCGCAGTTTTTAGCTTCAGCGTTTACTGATAAAAGCTTATCAAATCATGGGCAATACGAATACTTGGTTTTAATGGAATTATGTCCTGGTAAGTTGGCGATCTGTTGCGATGAAATGGTCGGAATTCGGAAATTAATCTTGTGTCATTTCAGAGGGTACTCTGGTCGATATCGTAGCTTCGAAATCAGCTGTTCTTACTGTAGATGTTATCAGCATCCTGTATTATCAAGTTTGCTTGGCAGTACAACATTTGCACCAGCAGAATCCTCCCATAATTCATAGAGATCTGAAGGTATAAACACAACGTTGATGATTTTGTATGCATGATTCGATCTTTGTTTGTAATATTTTGGGTAATTTCAGTTGGAAAATTTCCTTTTGGGAGAAGACGGTAAATTGAAGTTGTGTGATTTTGGTAGCGCTACGACTGATGTTATAACACCCGATGAAAGCTGGTCAGCTCAAAGGAGAGCTCTTCTAGAGGATGATGTAAGGCTCTTGTTAGAAAATTAAGATCAATTCGAGCATCGAAGTTTGAATATGATTTATTCGCTTTCGCAGATAGCTCATTGCACTACGCCTATGTATCGAGCTCCCGAACAAGTGGATACGTGGAGTAATCACGAAATCGGTGTGCCATCGGATATCTGGGCGTTGGGATGTATTATGTATATGCTTTGTTTTAAAAAGCATCCGTTCGAAGATTCGGCTAAATTAGCTATTCTAAATGCCAACTACAACATTCCATCGAATGACGTCAAGCACAGAGTTTTTCATAATATTATTAGTAAGTTATCGATTTCTCGTTCGATTCCAACTAATGTTAAATGTAAAATGATATCATTTAATCGGTTATTGTTTTCTAATTTGCAGAGGGCTGTTTAAAAGAGAATCCTCGTACTAGATACAGTATTAATGATTTATTAGAACAAGTAGCGGTGATCGCTGAAACGACCGGATTCAAACTGAACGAACCGTTGAAAAAATGGAGTGATATTATTGGAAAAGGTTTGTAATCTGATAAGAACCTCAATTCCGAGTAATCGTTTTCTAACTGAAAGTATTTTTCGTAGAAGAGGAACTTGTTGAAAGCAACGCAGATATCTTAGACACAAATCAACAACAATCTAGTCAGTTACCATCACGTAAATTTAGTTCAACTCCGAGTCACGCTCCAGTTCCTCCTTCAAGGTACTATATAAAATCTGAACATGTATCGTTGTATCCTTGGAATGTTTTCGTTGCAGTTTTGATTTAATACACAATTTACGATGCGTTACAGAGAAGAAGCAATGCCGAGAAAATCTTCATCTTCGGGTCTGAGCGGCGGTGCTTTCGGTGGAGGTGGCAGTGGTCTGTTTTCTTCTTTGAAAGGAGGAGCCGGATCATTATTCAAGAATATCAAGGATACGTCCACGAAAATGGTTCAATCAGTGCAATCGTCAGTATTTTTGGTTCATCTGCAGTCGAAGTTTGGAGAAGTGAATATTTATCTCGATTATTTCACTGTTGCAGAAGCATGTCTAGATCTGGAGTCGATATATGTTACTTGACGTCTCGTTTGGCGGTCATGTCATATCCCGGTGAAGGTTTAGAACTTACAACGAATAGCAATTGCGCCGAAGATGTTCGTATACTATTAGAATCCAAGCATCATTCCACTCATTATTCGGTTTATAACGTATCTAGAAGATCGTACCCGAATACGAGAATAGGCAAAGGAAGAGTAAGATTGAAATTTACTCGAATAATTAATACTTTGATAGGCTGTGAACTAATTAGTGCTTTTTTTTCGCAGTTGGTCGATTGTAATTGGAATATTTCCCGACGAACTCCTTCGTTGTATTCTTTGTATAACGCTTGTCAAGATATGTATATGTTTCTGGAGACAGATAAACGTAATGTCTGCATTGTTAGTTGCATGGTAGGTATCTTTATTTATTTTATTATTGTGCTCAAGAGCTCAGCAGGAGCTTGGAATTTTTTAGTGGGTAAAACAGAGGAAACCTGTTCAACGTAGATCGATTGCGAAGTTAATTAATTTATCGGTTTCGGTACTAAGTAGTAAATCGAGGAGACGAAGGGGGGGGATTTCGGCGTGTTTTTGTTTACAAATTACTGGTGTGTGTATTTCATTAGAAGGAGGGATGGTGAAGCGAGGTTCTAGGTCTCTGATTTATATTTCATTGGGTTGTTAATGGTTTTTTTAGACTTATTTTTCGTTGATTTTATTTTGAGGGATTTTTTTTTTCAAAACTTAAACATTTCACGTTTGACCATTTCTTTAAATGATTCTATAAATTTCAAAATTTTTCATTTTTATTATTATTTTTTTTTTTTAGATGTCTCATAATTCATCTTGTATACATTTTCAATTTTATTACTGTGTGATTTTTTTTTCATATTCCAGGATGGTAAATCGAGTTCGGCTGTACTAGTTTCGGCATTCCTAATGTTCGTGGGTTTCGTCGCGAAACCCGAAGATGCCCTGCAAATGTTCGCTGTTAAAAGAACGCCACCTAATTTGCAGCCTTCTGAGATGAGGTAATTTTAAAATTTTGGTCAAATTGACGTGGATTGACCCGCCGATGAATTGTGCTAATCCTTGATCTATCATTTGTCATATTTTTACAGGTATTTGAAATATTTTTGTGAGATTTTGAAGAAATCTGCGGATCAGGGATGTTATCCGATTAAATTGACGTCTGTTACCTTGCAACCGGTTCCTTTGTTCAATAAGAATAAGTAATTTCATTCGTATAATTTCTAGTGATACGAGGAGATGGTGCAGTGACTTATTTTTTGTTGATTTTACAGAGATGGTTGCAGACCTTACGTTGAAATATATCAAGGCGAAGATAGAATTCTAACCACGCAACAAGAATACGAAAAAATGGTGCTATTTAACGTATCTCATGGAAAGGTACATTTTGAATGATGGGAAAAAAAAATCAAAAAATGGATCATCTGCGTATTTTATTTTTTAATCAATGTCATTTTGATACTTCAGGTGTCTCTGCCTTTGAACGTCAAAGTGATGGATGACGTTACAGTCATCGTATATCATTCTAGATATGTTCTGGGACGACCAACTGGCATAAAAATTCTTCAATATCAATTCCATACCACTTTCCTATCATCGGATAATTCCATAACGTGTTCCAAGTAAGCAATTCTGTCCAAAAAAGTCCCCCTCTTTGTTAGAAATATTTCTTTGAAATCAAATAATGGCGGTTAATTTCGCAGGAAAGATTTAGACGATTTGTCCGAAGGCGAATTCTATCAAACGGATAATTTCAACATCGTTTTAACTTTCGAAACACTGCAATCAGCTCGAACACGCGATTTACCTTGGGAAAATCATCTGAAAAATAAATACTCGCCGGATATTCTGTTCACGTCCAAGTTGGAAGCTGACGAATTAACAGATTCGTTCGGTTAGTTTTTTTTCATTTTATTTCATTTTCAATGATATTGTTTGGAAAAAAAATAATTTTGAAAACTTTCCTCTTCAGGAACTAAAGCTCAAGTTACCGAGAAAATGTCTCCGGCGCGACCTGCTCCGCCTAGACCGCCTCCGCCGGCCGGTGGTGATCCTCCAAGAAGACCTCCTCCACCGGTAAACACTTTTAGTTCATCATTTTTTTTGTTCGTGTTTTCAATTCCGAATTTCGACGTCTAATGATTTAATGTTTCTACGTGTTCTAGGATCAAATACATCGCCCTACCTTAGACGAACAAAACGCCGACTTATTAAATTTATCTCCGTCGCCTAAACCCGTTCCAAAAGCATCGGAACCCGTTAATATATTCAATTTAGACGACAATGCGGCCGGTTACGAGAAAAAATTACAAGATCAAGTTAATCTACTCGATATCAATACGTCGGATCCGTTAAACGATATATTTTCGGGCTCAGCTCCGGCTGCTTCTTCTGGTACAACGAAACAAAACGATGTTATGGATTTGCTAGGCGATTTGAATTCGTTTTCGGCTCCTACAGCAACGACAAATATACCTAATGTAACCGTACCTCCTGTTACTGTACCTCCGCCTTCTTCTGTCAACGATACGAAAAAGAAATCGAATGTGAATTTCGATCCGTTTGATTTTACCGGAAATATGTCTCAGGTGAGGAATCGAATCGGCGATGATGGGAGGGAAGAGGAAACAAAGAACGAGAAATGTGATTGTGAATTTTATTTGCATTTCAGGATACGTTATTCAGCTCGACGGCCTCTTCGAATGCATTTAATAGTAATAACGCCGGATTCCTGGGTAATATGACCAATATCCAGCGCAACGTTAGCACACCTAATCTTACGTCTGATCTCTTTAGTAATATTGGTAAGAGAATTGGTACCTATTTTACCGCAAAATCACCTTGTAAATTGAATGTTTTTTTGATTCCGATCGTGTGATTTCGCGCAGATAAACCAATGACCGGAAATACAACCGGTTTAGGTGCCGGAATATCATCCCAGAATCGTTCAACCGGGTACGGAGGAGCTCCACATTTCTCAAGCAATCCCATGTCTCCCGTTGGTAAGATTCTAATCGCCCTTCATCATCGATTCAAATTATTTTCTATACGAGAAAATTTTCATGCTTAAATCTCCCCCTTTTTCATTCCGCAGGTAGCCCAATCAAAACGATGAAGTCACCTATGGAACCCAACTACAACCGGTCTCATTTTGATAACATCATGAAAAACGATGCTGGTACGTGAATTGGACTCTTATTTTCCCTGCGTCGTGCGAAAATTCGTTTTATTTTACTTAATCGTTGGTGTTCTTTGTGCAGCGAATAACAAGCCGGAAAAAAGTAAAAGCGGCGAAGACATATTCGGTGACTTATTGGGCAGTCAAGGATACTCATTTACTAGCTCAAAGACCACCTCCGGTACGAGAACGATGAACGAAATGCGCAAAGTCGAAATGGCTAAAGAAATGGATCCCGATAAATTAAAGGTACACCTACGTTATTATTGGTCTTATACCAACGTAGAATAATAATTTCAAGCATTTAAAGTGTACGGAGTTGGTTTTCTTCACTGAGTGTTTTTGGTTGCAGGTTCATGAATGGAAGGAAGGCAAAAAGAAGAATATCAGAGCATTGTTATGCTCAATGCATACGATTCTGTGGCCAGGAGCTAATTGGCATTGCGAAATGCATCAGCTAATCACACCGGCTGATGTGAAAAAAGCGTATAGGAAAGCTTGCCTGACGGTGCATCCGGATAAGGTAAGCTGACTGTGTTCGATAGGGCATTTTTATCCCATTTTGAAAACTGAACGAGAGTCTAAAACATTAATTCACATCCGAAGCTGGGAAGTCAGAGTGTAGGATTTAAATTGTACTGATTTAAAAATTTGCAATATCCGATCTGAAATAACTAGAAGTGAAGTTTTGATGGATTTTAAAGGTTCTTTTTCGATTTTTGAGAAATGGATGGGGAAAGGGGTAATTTGTTGGAAAGGCCGTTTTTTTTTATTGATACATTTTTTCCAAATTTACAATAATTTCCTGGGATTCTCATTTTTCAGAAGTCGGTGAAAAAGAAAACGTAAGGGGTTCTTCATAATCACATAGTTTCAACTATTTTCTCTTCGTAATACGTATCTATCTGGAATTTAAAAAAGCACTAAAAATGTGGAATTCTTGAGCAATTTTAAAAAAACAAAACAAACTAATTAAAATAAAAGTAACTTGAAACAAATTCTGAACAAAAAATTCATTTTTATGTGACAAATTTCAAATTTGCAACAAATCAGAAGTATTTCATGAAACCCCAAAAGTTGAATTTTTTTTCTAATTAAAAATTTGGTGTTTGTAAAAAATATCTTCTGGTCAGTATTCTTCTTAAATACTTAATCCCGTTTTCAAAAAAAAAAAAAATCGAAAATTCCCCAAATTTGCAAAAAATGTTTGAAAATAATTTCCTGTTAAAATCCTTCTAGACAATCATGTTTTCAAAAAAAAAAAAATCGAAAATTCCTCAATTTTGTAGAAAATGTTTATAATTTCCTGTCAGAATCCTTCCAGATTACCCTATTTTCAAATGAAAATTTCCCTCACCCCTCAAACAATGTTGAATTCCTTGTTTGGAGGCTCCCAGTCTCTAAAAAAAAATTTATTCATCGTCAAGTTTGAACTTTACATAACCCTATTTCATAGAAAAAACCTCCCTCGGTGTCCCAAGCAGTGTTTTTTTTGTTCAGATAGGAAAAAAGGCAATGGATGACAATTTTTGATTTCTGTCTCTAAATTTATTTGAACATTCCTCTTCTTTTTTAAAAAAAATCATTTTTTCGAAGGAGCTCAAGTTACACTTTTTAATTTCATGGAGAAAGAGGTTTCTTGAATCCACTTTCCCTGAACCACATCCCGAATGCACAGAGGTGGGGGAAAGTGCTGGTTTTGCTTAAATTGCTTGAAAAGGCTTGTTTTTTTTCTTGGTAAATGTTTCCAAGAAATTTTATTTTTTACTGAAACTGCGAAAAAAAATCTTGATTTTTTAAATCAAAATTACCAAGAAAAACCTGTTTGTTGCCTAAATTGCAGAAAACCATTTTTTTTTTGGTCAAAATTTCCATTTTTTTGTCAAAGTTGCAAAAATTTTTATCATTTTGTAAAAATTGTAAAAAAATCATAATGTTTTATCAAAGTTGCTAAAAATCCTGCTTTTTCAACCAAAAATTGCTGAAAAGTTCTATTTTTCTGCCAAAATTCGAGAAAATGTCTTTTTTTGGTCAAAATCTCAAAAAAAAAACGTGCTGTTTTGTTCGCAAAAAAGTGGATTTTTTGTCAAAATTGCAAAAAGAAAATAAATTTTTTATTGTAAGTACCAAAAAATCTCAATTTTTTTTCCAAAATTGCTAAAAATCCTACTTTTGTGTAAAAGTTGTAAAAAAAGACATAATTTTTGCCAAAATCCCAAAAACACCAGCTGTTTTTTTCTTGTCGCAATTTGCATAAAACTCTTGTTTAAGGAATGGTAATTTGAGGAGTATTAATTCGGGAAATTAGATTCGAAAATTCAGTCAAAATTATTGAATGAAGCTTTTCTGACCAAAATTGACGAAATTCAAAATTTACTATGTAAACTTTTTATAAAAACGTGTACAATTTTAATTTTTTCCATATTTTTTGTGGGAGGGGGGGTTCCTGGCTTGACTTAATTTCAAATTAAAAGGCTAAAATTCATAGAGAATGTTTTTTTTAGGGATAATAGCTGAAAAGAAGTCTCCTCCCAGCTTCCAAATTGAAAAAAAAAGAAGTGAAAATGTGATGTGACACACAACTGATTCCTATTTGGGGGGGGGGGTGTGTCAGGTAATTAAAAATTGAGATCGGTGTATCTAAAAAATTCAATCAATTTTGTATTTGTTTTTTTATTCAAAATTTAAGAGCTGAGAGGGCACTGAGGGTTGGGATTAGTACAAATTGGTTCGAATTCAGGAATAAGCCTGGTTCAGAAAATACCCAATTTTTCAACAAAAAAAAAGATTCAAAATGTTGGAAATTTGCATATACGTCAATTTTTTTTTTTTTAAATATCGATTTTTGTGTTGTACCTTCTCCAATTCCATCCCCAAAATTTAGTCCTCTCAAATCATCTTTCTCCTCTACACTTTAGAAGACTTCATCAAATGCCCCAATACAATTTTTCCAGTTCCGACTTTTGACTCGACATAATCATATTGTCGACTGCTTTGGATGTGCCTTGCATTATGGAAATAATTTTACTTCGTTCTTTTCCCCCTACAAAACTCCGATTTTTTTAAACGAATTGATCTCGCCTCGTTATCTAAATTAATCATAGCGTGTTTTCTTTTTCTCCTTCCAGCAAATCGGTACACCGAACGAAGCTCTAGCCAAATTAATCTTCACCGAATTGAACACAGCTTGGAGCGAATTCGAAAACGATGCTAGTCAACAAAGTGCATTTCGTTAATACAGTATATTTCCATATAGTCCGTATGAATTATTATCCTACATACCTAAAGATAACGATGACGACTACGACAGAAGACAGAATATCCTACATAAGGTAAATATCATGGCCATCAAGTGTGACCTTTAATTGACATTAGTTACGATTATTACCGCGGTGGACAGAACACACACGAAAAAAAAATAGGCCTTGGAGGAGTTCAATTTTCTCGACTGTGTAGAGCCTATGGCGAGGAATTAGGTACTGGGTAGGTGTTAACTGACCCGAATTAGTATAAAAATAGTGCGCGTTAAAAAATAATATTATCAAGACGATTACTCATTCTATTCATTTTACTATAGTTGAGACACCTGAAAAATGTAAACAAATATGCAATCAACCGATGAGACGATAACATAATGCACTTTTTAAGAGATAGCCGTTGGTTTTTTTTGGTCGATTTGATTGGTCTGTTGTTTCAGACACCGCTGACGTATTACGCTTTTTGTGATATTTACCGACATGGCGCAGGACGACAGCGATCATATGGAAGAGGTGACTCGTTAAAAGACAGAAGGCTGTGAGAATTTTGGCGGTATTTTAGCCGTATTTAATGTACTACTAGTAGGTCCTCCAGAGATACCGAGGTACATTTCCTCTCAACACCGCTTCCATTATTTATCTGTACCAATGTACAACTGGCTCAACTCAATAGCAACGAGCGACGTGATGCCAACTTCCTATAGCGTTTGAAGAATACTACTTGTACCTACTTTACTTATCTACATTCTACATATTGTACGAACAAAAACTAGGGTTATCCATTTTTTGCTTCTTCATTGATTCATCTGGCTCCCATTTACTCTATACGGTATACGTATATACGTAATAATGTGTATTTTAATATCTCTTATACTGTGTACAAATTTACATACATATTATCCCCGGTAGTGTATATATGATCGAGATAACTACTGCTCGATCAATTCTAATCATATTGGTTTTATTATTTTTTTCTCCTCTCTTTATTTATACCTACGTACCTACAATATAGGTTTAAATATTTGTTTGAAAAAAGAGCGTAATTTTTTCACGTATTATTGGTCATTGAAAGGATGTCAAATGGGCTGAGGCTGAGGCTGAGTGATTATTTATACTCGTATTATTGATAACAATACACCATACAGTAATACCCGTAATGTTCAACCTTGTGGAGTTTGGAACTCTGGTTTAGTGGATTGGTAGTATCTCACACAATCTCAACGCAAAGATGCACAATATGTGATATGGGCTCGAATGGAATGTCGCCATATCTAAAATATTACTCATTTCGGATATAATTATTATTATTATTATGATCGGTGCGGTGAACTTGGTACTTTACAATGTGTTGATGTGTGAAAGCGACAACCTTTTAATTGGATGCGGTATCGTTAGCTGTACCGGTGATAAGTGTGATAAGAGATGAAAAATGTTTACGATTATGTTCGTGTGATAATTTACGGTGGTTTTTGGGTATTTGTATCGGTTGAACGTTGTGAAAAAATGACCCCTCGTGTTTGGATTTAATTCTTTTGGTTGAGAGACCCGTCCGGTTGTTCACATTTTAGCTCCACGGTCACAAAAGTCAAGGTGCTGCAAATTTTCTCGAGTGTCTGAAAATAAAGGGATTTATTGGCTGGTTTTGGGAAAAAAATTTAATACTAGCCATATTTTCATTTTCACGACTTGAACGAGTTCTTTTTTGACGTGAGTAACCAAAATGACATTTTTAAGGTAAAATTTTGAAGTCAACTTTTGAGTTCAATACCCGAAATTATATTTTTAAGGAGTACATTTTTTATTAAAAATTTTATAAATTCGAAAAAAAAATTGATGAGACAGCTACAATTACTCCACTTTTTGAAAAACTTGCAAAAAATTCAAATTAAGAGATAGGTCTGAGGTACCTTTAGATTTGGGAATAATTTTTTCTGGATGCATATTTTCGAGATAGGTTGTTTCATTTTTCAGGCTAAAACTTATTTTTCTCATTCCGAACTCGAAAATCGCAAATGAGTCGATTTCCGGTGTTCGATTAATCGATTTTTAATTATGATCAAGTTTTGATCAGGAAATTCGTTTTTGAGACTAAAGTATTGATTTTTTCAACTTGAGCATAATCGATAATAAGTAATCGAAAATCGCAAATAAATCGATTTGTAAGGTTCAATTAATCGATTTTTGATCAGAAAATCATTTTAAAAACCGATTTCTCATTTCAAAACTCAAAAAAATCGCAAATGAGTCGATTTTTGGGGTTCGATTAATCGATTTTTAATTATGATCAATAATTTTTGATGAGGATCGAAATTCATTTTTGAGGCTGAAATATCGATTTTTTTAACATGAACATAATCGAAAACCTCTAATAAATCGATTTATGGGGTTCGATTAATCAATATTCGATCATAATAGATTTTTGATCAAAAAATTCATTTTTACGGCTAAAATCGATTCTTCATTTTAAACTCGAAAATCGCAAATGAGTCGATTTCCGGTGTTCGATTAATCGATTTTTAATTTCGGTCAATTTTTGATCAGGAAATTCATTTTTGAGGCTAAAATAATATTGATTTTTTCAACCTGAGCATAATCGATAATAAGTAATCGAAAATCGCAAATAAATCGATTTGTAAGGTTCAATTAATCGATTTTTGATCAGAAAATCATTTTAAAAACCGATTTCTCATTTCAAAACTCAAAAAAATCGCAAATGAGTCGATTTTTGGGGTTCGATTAATCGATTTTTAATTATGATCAATTTTTGATGAGGATCGAAATTCATTTTTGAGGCTGAAATATCGATTTTTTTAACATGAACATAATCGAAAACCTCTAATAAATCGATTTATGGGGTTCGATTAATCAATATTCGATCATAATAGATTTTTGACCAAAAAATTCATTTTTACGGCTAAAATCGATTCCTCATTTTAAACTCGAAAATCGCGAATGAATCGATTTCTGGGGTTTGATTAATGTATTTTCATGATCAATGTTTGATCAGGAAATTCATTTTTGAGGTTAAAATATTGATTTTTCATTTAGAACATGATCGATTCTATGAAATCGAAAATCGCAAATGAGTCGATTTCCGGTGTTCGATTAATCGATTTTTAATTTCGGTCAATTTTTGATCAGGAAATTCATTTTTGAGGTTAAAATATTGATTTTTTCAACTTGAACATAATCGATGATAAGTTATCAAAAATGGTAAATAAATCGATTTATGGGGTTCAATTAATCGATTTTTGATCAGAAAATTCATTTTTAAAACCGATTTCTCATTTCAACCTCTAAAAAATCGTAAATGAATCGATTTCCGGGGTTCGATTGATCGATTTTCAATTATGATCAATGTTTGATCGGGAAATTCATTTTTGAGGTTAAAATATTGATTTTTCATTTTGAACATTATCGATTCTATGAAATCGAAAATCGCAAATAAATCGATTCATGGGGTTCGATTAATCGATTTTCGATCAAAAAATTCATTTTTCAGGCAAAAACTGATTTTTCATTTCTAACTCCAAAATCGCAGATGAGTCGATTTCCGGGGTTCGATTAATCGATTTTCGATCAAGATCGATTTTTAATCTTTTTAATCAGGAGGTCTACTTTCAACCCTTACTACTGATGCCCTGATTCGGCAATTTTTTTCCCAGAAATACAGAAATGGATAATTTAGAGACAGCGAGGGACATTTGGGACTCACAGTGAGTGGAAAGAGACGTAGAGGGGCTTGAAACGTTCCAAAATTTAACAAATCAGCTCTTTATTCATTTTCAAACAATTTCTAAGTCTTCATTTTCAGTTTTTGAAACGATTTTTCAGATTTAAAAAAAAAAAGTTTTTAATCCTTTTTATTAGAGTTTACACATTTTATTTTATGTTTTTGGTTCCAAGTTTTTAGTTTCATTTTCAGTTAATACGATTCTATTTTATGGTTTTTCAATTCCATTTTCAGGATGTTTGACTTCATTTTCAGTTTCTACGTAATTTCATTCTCAGAATCCTCAGTTTTATTTTGAGTTTTTGATTTTCTTTATGGAGTTTTCAATTTTATAGTTTTCAATTTTACGTTCAAAATTTTCAGTTTCACTTTCTGCAGTTTTCCCTTTTTCATCGTAACTTTTCGATTTTATTTTCATTGTTCAGTTTTAATTACAGATTCTTCAATTCAATTTTTAGTTTTTGAGTTCATTTTTATTTTATTTTATTGTGTAAAACACTGAAAGTGATAATATCCTCTATTCCTTCATTTTTCATTTTTTTTTTTTGGGTTTTATTTTCAGTTTTTGATTCTTTTTTTTTTAAAGTTCGGAAATTTAATTCTGTGTTTTAGGTTTGAGGTTCAGGATCAGTTTCAAATTTTACGTATGTTGAGAGTTATCGGTTTTATTTTGAGTTTTTGATATTATTTTTCGAGTTTTCAATTTTATTTCATGTTTTTGATTTTGCGTTCAGAATTTTTAATTTCACTTTCAGTTTTCAATTTTATTTTCATATTTCATTTCAGAATTTTCAATTCAATTTTCGGTTGTGCGATTTTATTTTTTTTATGGCTATTTTTTCATTCAGCTTAAAATTTTATTTATTAGAAAACTTTAGTTTTATTTGCACATTTTTCTCGATCTCATTTTAGATCACAGCTACTCCACACTTAGCAACTAACGAAAGCTTTGCTTAGCCGACTATTTTTTGATTTTTTTTTCAACGTTGGGCGCCATAAATAGGGAGACCAAAATTTTTGGAAGAAGGCGGGGGCAGGAAAGCTTTTTACTTGAACAGGCTATTGCTTGAGTGAATTCTGCTATTAAAATTGAGAATTTTCATTGCAATATTTTAGTGTCAGGTTCCTTTGATTTTTTTCTGATGAGCTGGGAGTGGGGAGTTCCCAGCAACGATTTTTTTAGGCCTAGTGTGAAATAAAAACGCAATGAATTTTTTCCAATGAAATTTTGTAAACTGTTTGGAAATTCAGAAGTTGATTTCGTACCTATGAAAATATCAAAATTTGATCAACCTGAAGCAGAAAAACTAAAATTTTGATTATAAGTACGAGTGCACATTTTTATTTTTCATTTTTGACTTCCTAATTTGTTCGATCACAATTTCAAATCGTTCTAAAACCTTCAAATAAGTAAACATTTTCCATTTTTTTAAGAATTCCATGAACAAAGAGTTTGTTATTTTCTCAAAATGAAAATTGAAAATTCATGCTACATTCTTGATTTTTGTAGTAATTTTTCATGCCACAAGGCCCCTCTTCCACCTTGTCTTGGTTGACAGTTTCATGCTGATGAGTATTCTGCATTTTCTCAGTCGATCAATTGGGGGAAAGGGGGAGGGGATGTGAAGAGCTGAAATTTGAATTGACAGCATTTTATTTTTTACACTGTCCAGATTGATTTGTGCCAGTTTCAAGTCCTCTTACAGCTCCTCCTGTTGTTTCCACAGACTGAAAACAGAAATTAAACTAAATTCCAGTTCTTTACTCATCAAAAACAAGATTCAATTCTGATAATTTTCATGAATCATAATTCATAAACATGGAAAATTTTAAAAATTTCCAAATGCACAAAATTTTTAAAAATCACATTTCGATTTATTTATTTGGGCGGGGAGGGAAAAAATGGGAGTGTCGCAGGGTATTTCTCTACCGCTTTAATACGTTTCTCGTCAGTCATATTATACAAGAAAGATGAAGAAAATCTCTGAAAACAAATCTACGTTGTCGTTATAATCCAAAAATTCCAACTTATACGTACCCTAAGAACTTCGCAAATAAGTACATATAATTTTAGTACACAAAGACCGCACAGTATAAACCTAATTCCGTTTATTAGACGAAGAGCTTTCACGTACGTGAAGGAAAAAATGAGACAAAATAGAGGAAGAAGAGAGAGAGAGACGGTAAAAGCTCAATAGCTTCACGTTCTCGTACGTACTACAACGTAGAAGATATCTATTTGTATATGTTTTTCGCGTAATGAACGCCTTTTCATGTCACACTTCGCATATTGTAGCCCGGTATATACGTAAACGACGAGTGGGCGAAAATTTAACAATTTCTGTTCTCCGAGGCAACAGAAGTTGGGGGGAGGAGAAGAAGTTGAGCTTTTGAGAAATGTATAACTTTGACAAGTCTCAGCAGCGAAAACGTTTAATCTTATGGAGAATTTCAAAAGGTTTTACGTTTTGCGAATTCATTATGTACGTTATGAAAATTCCATTCGTCGTCGTCGAAGACCGAGGAGAGATTTTAGATTTATAATTCTTAAAGCATCGCGTATCGCTGTAAAGCTCGCAATTCGTCGTTTTCTCGGTACGTTTTTCTTTTTACGTCGTACTATTAATGTATTTAAATCTAATTTCACCGCTCCCTATACCAGTTATAAGTACTGCAGTTAAATGGTGAAAAATTAAATAAAAATTTCATTTCGTCAGAGTATAAGTAAATTTTAACCCAAAAAAATCGCGTAACCTCAACGAAAAGAATTAACCCTACGAATATAAGTACATAATTCAGTCGGCCGGGTCGGGTATTGAAAAAAGTAAATGAGATCAGGGGTTGGTAAAGGTTGGTCGAATGAAAATTTTAATATACGCGAAAGTTTGCCTTTATCGAGAATGCAAACTTTTCATTTAAATATTTATATTATTCGCTTTTGAAAACCTTTTCTTTCCACTTCTTCCGCGTACGTAGGCTACGCTTCGGCGAAATATAATTTTTAATGCTTTTCAGTATTTCCCAAACTGCGCGTCAGGGATGATTTAAAATTCATCTTTCAATTACCCTTCTCTGTGCTTCTTTACACGTAAATTCGAAATGTTTACCGAGATGGATTTTCTCAATACGATGATTTTTTTTCCTATCTGTATTTTTTTTTCGCCGAAGATAACCTTTTTTTTTCGCCCTTTCTCCTGATGTGATGTGAATTAGGGGTATCTAAAATAGGACGAGAAAACGGTTCGTTATTTTTTCATTATAAGGGCTAATTTACGTACAAATCGCCTAGTTTTATTTTTACATTAATGTACGCTTGGTTTTCTTCCATAAAGTTTCAATTTAGAATGGATGGCAGAGAGAGAGGATAGAAGGAAGGCGGGGGTACCGGGGTACGGACATTTTCAAAGCACAGCAGTTTGATCTCGTAGATTACAAAGACTTAAGAATAAATTGCGTTGTAAAATCTATAAAACTAAACGATTGTAGGAGTAGATATACGAAGGTATAGCGAAAATTGCTGTAAAAAGCACAGTGGTTTTCAAAACGACTATTAGATTCGATTATCAGATTTTCGAGCGAGGAGTGAATGTTATTTTAGAATTCCAAAAACGTCGACGTATTCGACTAGAAGCGAATTAACTTCGAATACGAGCTATTTTTAGTTTAAAGGGTTATCTGCATGGATATTATAAAATGAAACAATTTGCCTTTTTTGAAACCGAAATTCGAGAAATTTCAAGTACAGAATAGGAAGAAAATCGCTTCGAAACATCGCCTAATTTCTCCGAGTATTCGAGGTTTCTGAAAAATCACGAAATACGCTAAAAATACCTCAGGGGTTTCCAAATGCATATAATGAACTTTCAAAATGTGTTTTTACAAAAGCGAATTATGAATGAAATTTCCGCATCAGTTCGCCATTTGGGAACATTTCATTTTCGGAAGGGAAGGAAGAGGGGGAAGGGCAGGGCATGGCGGAAGGAAAATCATTCAATTGAATTATTCAGATAATGAGATGAAAAGCAAATTTGTGGGTGTTGAAATTTTGTTCGTTCTAATAACGAATCAACGACTGCGAAAAAGGAGAGTGACATTTTTCCAAAAGGTAGTAAATTCATTCATGAGGTTCTCAATTGAAGAATTTAGATACTAAAAAGGAAATTAATGAAAATAAAATTGAAAATTCTAAAAATCAAATTGAAAATTCTAAAAATCAAATTGAAAATTCTGAAAATGAATACAAACCTAATAGAACCAAAAACTCAAAATGAAGTCGAACTGATTTTGAAATTGAAAATCCTGAACATTCAATCAAAAACTCTAAAAATTGAGTCTAAAACTGAAAACTCAGAAAATAAACTTATGAGAAGTGAAAATAAAATTGGAAATACCGAAAATGAAACCATAGACTAAAAATTAGATCGAAAGTGGTGAAGGTGATAAAATATCGAGAACTGAAACTGAAATAGAAAATTTTAAATGCATATAGAATCAAAAACATAAAATAAAATATTGAAAACTAAAAAAATAAAATCAAAAACTTCGAAAATGAAACACAAGGTTAGGTACTGAAAATGAAACCAAAAACTAAAAATGAAATCAAAGATTGATTGTAAAGAATTGAAAACTGTACTTAGTTGAAATCGAAAGTTTGAAAACTTTTGCTTGAAAACTCCAAATAACATAAAATAAAATTGAAAACTAAAAAAAAAAAAAAAATCAAAAACTCCGAAAATGAAACACAAGGGTAGGCACTGAAAATGAAACCAAAAACTAAAACAGAAATCAAAAATTGATTGTAAAGAATTGAAAACTGTACTTAGTTGAAATCGAAAGTTTAAAAATTTTTGAGTGAAAACTCCAAATAAAATAAAAAATTGATAATGAAAAAAAAATGTTTTGCGTAAATGAAATCTTGAACTGAATACAAAATGGAAAATTCTGAGAATGTAATGGAAACTCGAATTGTAAAGTAAGAAACTCTAAAAAATGAATAAAATGAAAAATTTAATCAAAAATTTTGAAAATAAAATGAAAAAGTAAAAAACAGGAAGTGGAAAACTTTGAAAATGGAACTAAATTTAGAAGAAATTAAGTTTTGCCCATAAATTAAAAATTTTAAAAAATCCCCGAATTTTGCTTCTCACTTTGTTTTTGTTTTTTTATTTAATTTTCAACAGAAAGGACTTAAAATCTGAAAGATTTTTTCTCGAAAAGTGGACTATAGAATTTTAACCCAGAAATAGAGAATTTCCAAATTTGTACTGCATTGTTTTTTAGTTCTGATGATAATTTCTTTAAATTCACCCCTCCCCCTCCTTTCCGCTAGCTTTGCACAAAATTTTCAAAATGAGCGACCCCTCCCCTCCCACTTTTTGGCCCCTACCGACATGTTTCCAGCACTTCACGAAATGCCGATCATTTAGGATGATTTTTCAATTTTTTGTCGATTTTTTAATCTTACGTAGTTAGGGTGTAATAATCTAGTAATTATAAACACAAAAAAAAAAAAAAAATTGAGAAGTTTTTGAATAAATTTCTTCACAGTTTGAGTAGTTTTTTGGATACATAGAGAAGAATTTTTCTGATTTTGAATCCATTTTGCCTACTAAATGTTTTTGGCGAATTTTTTTATCTACTTTTTACCGACTTTGCCGGAAACGGAAAAGTAAGGTATTGTATTTGTCATGATGGTTGAGGAATTGGGTGGGGGTGGGTTTTCTTGAGGTTTTGGAGTGTGCTGATCACGATAAGACATATGGCGCAAAACGAGATAAGTTTATATATATATTTATTTATTTATATATTTATAAGTTTATATATCAATTTATGTATAAATTTGTGTCACGCTGAACTCAAAAGCTCCGAACTTTAAGTGGAAACTGATGATGGCAAAATATTGCTTTGATACTGAACTAGAGAAATTTTTAATTTGGTCGAAATCGATTCAGCCGTTTACGAGATATGAACGTTTAAGTGTGTTTCAACGTTATGGATAAGCAGAAATTTGTGTAAACCCTTATATCTCGCAAACGGCTCACCCCCAACAAACAGATGGGGTGGTTAGGGTGTGTAGGTTGCAGATTGGTACGCCGAAGGTCGGGTGTTCGAATCCCGCGCGAGTCAAGAGGAGAAAATTTTTTGTTGATTTTTTTGTTAATTTTTTTGTTAATTTTATCCGTCCAAAATTTTTTTGCCATAAAAAATCAAAATTTTTCAAAAATTTCTAGTGTAATTTTTGTTTTAACAAAAAACATTAAGTTTTTGGTAAATAGCCAGTGAATTTTGATAATTTTTTTTTTTTTTTGTTAATTAATAGTAATTTTTAGTACCTAAATAAAATGATTAGTTATTTTTGGTGAATTACTCGTAATTAAAGTTGGTCGAAAATTTTGGTAAATTGCTTGGGTAATTTTTGGTAAATTGGTAAAAACCTTTGACAGTAAATTACTGGGGTAATTAAAATTCGGTAAAAAATTGGTAAATTAGTGAGGAAATGTCTCGTAAATTACTGAGGTGAATGTTGGTAAATTGCTGGGGTAATTTTTGGTAAAATGGAAAATTGGTAAATTAGTGGGTAATGTCTGGTAAATTACTGAGGTAAATGTTAGTAAATTGCTGGGGTAATTTTTGGTAAATTCGTAAATTTTGGTAAAGTCGTAAATTTTGGTAAATTAATAAATTTGGGTAAATTCGTAAATTTTGGTAAATTCGTAAATTTTGGTAAATCGGTAAATTTGGGTAAATCGGTAAATTTGGGTAAATCGGTAAATTTAGGTAAATTTTGGTAAATAGGTAAATTTTGGTAAATTGGTAAATTTTAGTAAATTGGTAAATTTTGGTAAATTGGTAAATTTTAGTAAATTGGTAAATTTTGGTAAATTGGTAAATATTGGTAAAATGTTAAATTTTGGTAAATTGATAAATTTTGATAAATTCGTAAATTTTAGTAAATTGGTAAATTTTGGTAAATCGGTAAATTTTGGTAAATCGGTAAATTTTGGTAAATTGGTAAATATTGGTAAATTGGTAAATTTTGGTAAATTGGTAAATTTTGGTAAATTGGTAAATTTTGGTAAATTGGTAAATTTCGGTAAATTTCGGTAAATAGGTAAATTTTGGTAAATAGGTAAATTTCAGTAAATAGGTAAATTTCGGTAAATAGGTAAATTTTGGTAAATAGGTAAATTGGTAAATTTTGGTAAATTGGTAAATTTTGGTAAATAGCTAAATTTCGGTAAATTGGTAAATTTCGGTAATAATTTTGTTTTTTGTCAACAATTTTCCTGATATATTATTCCACTTGTAATATGACGGTTACGTCTTCATAAGTACGCTAATTTTTATTTGAAAATCAATTTCATAAAAGTGTAATATGATGGCTACTTATGATTGACTATTTTATTTTGTCGATGTTTTCGACTTTTCGTATTCATTAAATCGGTAAATTTGGGTACTTCCGCGCATTTTGATAAATTGGTAAATTTTTACGTAATGTCTGGTAAATTACTGATATAAATGTTGGTAAATTACTGGGGTATATTTAGAGCAAAGTCGGTTGATCTTGCGAACTGCGCAAGATGTTTTTGTTTTTACTTTGATTGGGTTCTTAGTTCTTACATTCTTGAACAATTTTGGAAAATTACTTGAATGAATTTTCATTTTTTTTCAAAATAATTTATTGTGTAATCTTTATAATCAATTTTGCTGGTATTAGGATTTCAAAAACATTTTCTGATTTTGATTGGATTCATTAACGATTTTGAAAAAATAACTCTTGCTTCTCAGTTTTTACTATTTATTAGTGCAAAGCTTTTCAAACACCAAGTGATCATTACCAAATTTGTCAAAAGCTCCTGTTTTCTGTCTGAAGCGTCATAAAAAGTCATGTTTATGGCAAAATTTCCATAAAAGACCTTATTTCTTTGTCAAAATTGTTAGAAAATCCCATTTTCCCAAAAATTGTCAAAAAATCCAACTTTTTTCCAAAATTGTCAAAAAATTCCATTTTTTTCAAAAATTGTCAGAAAATCCAATTTTTTTCCAAAACTGTCAGAAAATTTCACTTTTTCCATTTCCAAGTTTTGTCAAGTGACTTAAGCCTGATGATGGAACACTTAGCTTTGAACTATAATGAAAAGTAAAAACTGAGAAGCAAGAGTTTATTTTTTCCTAATTTTACAACTTCTCGCTAAAAGGTTCCTTTTTTACCTTTAACGATTCTGAATCAATTTTAAGACGGTTTTTCGATTTGAATTTTGTGAATAATTCTATGAAATTTTTTGTCATTATTTCTTGTCAGATCGCATAAAATTTTCTTTGATGATTTTTTTTTTGAAATGCAGGGGAAATGGTTGAGAGGTGGTAGCCACCTACTTTTGTTTTGAAGTGTATTTTAATAAGTACCGTGGGACTACCAGTTTAGCCGAGCTAACAGATAATGCACGCCATCTGTTAGCAGAATCAAAAAGCTGAAACTGGTTCGAGCGTCTATAGAGGTCAACACTGAGGAGCTCAGGGTCTCTAAACTACCCGGCTAGCTCCAAGGTGCTTGTGTAGATGTCACTAGAAAGCAACGGGAAACTACTAGTGGAAGCTCGAAACAACGTCGATTCCCTAGAATAATCGCAGTGGCAATAGGCATACGCCTCAACCCTGTTAGGTTACCACAAAAATGCGATTTCCAATGTCCTGTAAAGGATAAGGAACGACGACGACGACTCATCGATAATAAATAGGTAATTCTCAAACTGTGTTTTTTGAAAAACATTGCTTTTTATTTTCAAGCTAAAATTGGGATAATCTTCATCTTGGAATCAAATCTTGAGCTGTCCAAATCAGTTTTTTGATTTTTAAGAAATTTTTTTAGAAAAATTGCTGAAATAGCTCATTATTATTGCCATTGTAATTTTTACAAAAAAAGAAAGTTGAAAAATTTGAAAATTGATTAGGTACCTAGTTATTAAATTTGACTACCCCTCGACAAATTACGACCACTTCTAAGTCGATCTAAACCCTACACCAAATGTCAACTTTTCTCCAGTGCATTGGACTCGCTTCATAAGGAATTCAATTTTCAGATTATCATCTCAAAATTCACTGTAATTTTCAAAAATTCTCAAAATCAAGTTTGAGTGCTTAAAATTAGGTTCTGAGGAATAAACAATATTTCAGCTCATTTGGAGTCGATAAGTTGAAAAAATTCCTCGTAAGACCAGATCAAATTCACCTATGATTATTTTTCAATTTTCAAAAGCATTTCCAGAAAAACACGTGTTTTAATTTTTTAAATTTCCAATTTAATTTCCACTACGTACAAGAAAATGCAGCCACAGGTTGTGCATCAAAATTCGATGTCGTTGTTCGAAGTTGGTACTTGCTCAACAATTTAAACGATGGAGTGTTAAATTTTTTATCGTCATGTTTTTCTGAGATGTTGATACTCGTAGGGAAAAAAATACTATTTGCATCTTTTTTACAGCCCATCGTTAAAATTTTCATTGAAAATCAGCTATAAAAGAAAATGGTACACGCTTAGTTGAAATTGTAACGATAAAAAACACCTAGAGCAGGTCTCCGAGAGGCGTACTGGGTGGGGAGGGGGGGAGGGTCAACATGTACATTTTGGCCTGTAAATTGTTGTAACTTAAGTAATTGTTTTTCGCTGATGTTTTTGATACTGTACGATTTCGATCCTTGATGCAATTTTTCGCAAAGTGTTTGTCATCTGTTTTCCCCAGAGGCCCGAATATTGACTCAGCGTCTGTGTGATGAAAGTATAAAGGCCTCCTTCCTCGTACTGTTGCAAAAATCTCACCTCAGTTTGCCTCTTAATAATTGTGCGGAGTACCAAGTTACTCAACTTCTGAGACCTGGAAATATCATCGGGGGGGGGGGGGGGGGGGAATTAGGTCGTTATTGCAATCCTGATTTAAGCTTTGGACGATTTTACGTTTTCCAACTCAGATCAGGTCAATTTTCTGTACGCCTTTGCGAGCATTTTTCTTTTTTCCATATTTGCGAACCCGCATACGAAGTCTAATCAAAGCCTCTCTAACTGACATCTGAAAATCCACCCTATGATTCGAGCCAAAAATGACCACCCCCATTAAATCACCATTAAGCACTATCTGTCCCTGCCCTCCGCCCTATATTCGTTCGTTACTCAATATCCTGGGGACTGGGAAACTCAACGGTGATTTAGCTGTACGTGTGAAAATTTGTACATTTTTATACGTCGATTTGCGCCAGCTCTACAGAACTAATACAGGGTGAGGGGAGGGGGAGAAAACCCACCATCGCCGCCGGGGAGACAGAAGAGCGGAGGAGATGGTCACGGTGCACGAAGAGTCGTCGAAGAAGAAGACGGCGGCGGCGGGTACTCGTAGACTCGATTAAATCGATAATTGAAGCGCCTGCGTTAAATTTCAAGGTTTTTACTCAAACCGTATTATTCTGTACCAGAATTTTCATACGGTGTGTTTATCTTTTATTTACTTCCTTTCTGTAAAGTTTATACATTTGTGTATTCTGTTTTTAATTTTTCTCCATTCCGTGCCTTTGCTGCGTTTGTTTGCTTTATCAATTAAAACTACCTAAACAAAAATGTTCGGAGGAATCGGAGGTGGTAAGTTTTTGGTGTTTTTTTTCCTCAAGTTGTAGGCTGTGGTTTTTTTTTCTTCGGGCATATTCCAGGTACGCGATGAGGACGTCGACTGTGTTCGTGCTGCGATTTGGTTGTATATTTTTCACGAGTCTCTCGAGACCTTATATATACGAGCTTTTCCGCGATACTAAACTTTAAATCGTGTCATTATCTCTCTGTGGCATATTTTTGTAACGTTTATTTAATTACGAGTACGAACACAGTTTTTTTCTTCTTCCATCGACCTAAAAATCTCGTACCTGGAGTACCTCGGGGGTTTGTTTTGATTACGACGGATTTTTTAGCTCGTATAAAAATAAGGGAAGGTGCCCACAGCGAACACGTTGTTTTCATTAATGTTGTACATACCTTTCTACGTATAACGAGTAATTATGTAGGATTTTTCGCTGTATAAGAATGCTTTTGTAATTCGAGTGTCTCGGCTTGGTGTATTTTTTTCTTATACCTTTTTCCTCTTCCTACTCCTCCTCCCCAACGTCTCGTATCGATCTCTGGTAACCTTGCAGAAGGTGAATTATCAAAGGGTGGTTCAACTTATGATAAATTCAGTGTGTTATGGTGTTTCAATATGATATATCTTGACGAGAGTGGACATTAGGTTAATACGTACCTCTACCTACTCACTCGTAATAATGAGATATAATCGCATAGTATACATTGTTTCCATGCCTGATGACGTATCTCGTTATCACGATGTGGTTTTATTTTGCGTAGAATTTGGAGAAGGAAAAAAAGATGAGAAAAGGTTCCCAATGTAATTTATTTCTCCACCGAGAAAGAGTTTTTCCGAAGGGTAAATTGGATAAGAAGAAGTTTAGATTTGGGTAAAATACGTAGCAGTAAAAGCGGTATTAAAACGACGATGGGGTTTGTAGAATGAAAAAAAAAAAAAACAGAAAAAGAGAAAATTTCATCTCGTATGTGGATTGTCGAGTGTCGAAAGTAGGAATTTTAAAAAGATTTGGTGTCGGAAAAGGCTCCCTGGAGAGTAAAGTTGTCGGCGGATTTGTCGTGGGAAAATCAATACGAGCGATGGGGTTTTTTAAAAAAGAAATAATGTCAATTCGGGGCACAGTAGGTACGTGATTTGTTTTGGGAACTGTGGAAAAGTTTTATCAAAGATGAGCGTAGAGTTGGTTCGAGATTTATAGAGACAAATTGAGAAGAAATAGGGTGATTTTGTCACTTGGTGGGTTGAAGTGTGTTGGAGTAAATTGGAGGATGTTTTGTTAGTGGACTTGGTGGCGAAGTTTGAGTGTTTTTGGAGCTGAAACATGAGCAGGAGGAGGTTTTTGATTGGAAAAGTTGAGAGAATTTGTTAAATTAGGGTAATGATTGTAAATTGTGGAATGGAGAGATTGGTTTGAGTTATTTTTGGGGAATATGGTAGCGGAACGTGGTTTTGGTGCAAGGAATAGGATACATGTATCATTTTAAATTGTTGTTTTTTTTCAAATATGGTAGCAGAGCATGATTTTAATTTTCTCAAACTCTTGGTTATCAACTTTAAATCGTGGTTTTTTCAAATATGGTAGCAGAGCATGGTTCAAGCTTTTCAACCTCTTGAATATATTCATTGAAGTGCTTTTACTGTTTTTTTCAAATATGGTAGCAGAGCATGGTTTCAATTTTTTTCAAACTCTCAAATATCTATTCAGAATTGTAGTTTTTAGACTGGTTTTCGAACATGGTAGCAGAGAATGGTTTCAAGTTTTTCAAACTCTTGGATATTTACTTTGAATCATAGTTTTTTTTTTCAGTATGGTAGGAGAAAATATTCCTGGCTCACATAAACCCAGCATTCATTCTCATAAATTGCTCCTAAAATTGAAATTTTGAATCTCGATTCATTAATATCAAACATGGTATAGCAAAGACCAAAGTGTGGTTTCAATTCTCCCAAATCTGACTTGATTCAAATGCTGGGTTTTTTGGTTTTTTCAATATGATAGCAGAGAATGGTTCTGGTTCATTCAAGCCCAGTATTATGAACAGTGAACATATTGTCCCAAAAATCAAAATTTTGTACTTTGGTTTACCAAACATGGTAGCAGAGCATGGGTTTACGTTTAATCCTCTCAACTTCGACTTCCCACTTCACCAGATAATTTCCTAATTTCGATTTTGAAACTCAGTTTTTTCAAGATGGTAGCAGAGAATGTTTTTTTTTTCACTGAAGCCCTGTAATTATGATTAAATTTTCTCAAAAATTGAAATTTTATTCCTCAATTTTTCAAATTGGTAGCAGAGTGTGGTTTTAATTCCCTCAAGTTTGGCTGAGTATAAATTATGGGAGCATTATTATTCTTGAATATCAATTTTGAATCACAATGTTTCCAATATGGTAGCAGCTGGTTCGTTCAAGCTCCATATTTGAAATTTTGAACCTTGGTTTATCAAACATGGTAGCAGAGCATGGTTTTAATTTTCTCAGATGAAATCTGACTTGATGAGAATGGAATCTCAGTTTTTCCAAAATGGCGGCAGAGAATGGTTCTGGATGGTAGCAGAGCGTGGTTTTTATTTTCAATTCCAAATTCTTGGAAATTTACTTTTATGATAGCACTTTTTAAAGAATAATTGCTTACTTTAGTAAACCTTGCCAATAAAAATGAAATGCCCAAAACGCAAAATATTCGATGCCAACGATTTTATCTCAAATAATAAAATATTATGCCTAAACCCTCCAGCTCCCCACTCTCCCCTTCGTCTAAAAAATCATCACGACGATGACAAAGTATTATATCGTACTTTGTGGTTTAAGTAACTGGTTTCGAATTTCGTTGCCTGTTCTTATCAAAAATTGTCGTTCTAATCTTATTGGTACTTTAGCTACGTGTGTGTTTAATTTAAACCTGACATTGTTTAGTATCTCTTCTGTAGTGTAAATATGATGAAAACCATCTAAGGAAACTTTTCAACCACTTTATGACAGAAGCTGTTGGAAGTGTTTAATGAAATTACTTGAGGGTTGAGGCCCGAGGGCGTCTGTCTTCACTCGTTAATTCGACGAAAATTTCATGACTTTTTCATGACCTTTACTTTACTCTTTCATCGTGTTGAACGAATGTTTTATGTCTCGGCGTGTTTTTTCTGGCGGGATGTATTAGGTTGAAAAACTTTGCTTGGATAAATGCTGGTAGTAAAAACAAGATGCTAAACATTTTTATTTGAGTTGAAGAGAAAAAGTAAATTTGGTGTTAGCATTTTGTTCGTAATGTGTATGTATAATAATGAAGGACCTTTTTAAAAAATGTTTAGAAAAGCTTCTGACTTTATAATTTTTGCGAGTTTAATTAGGTAGTTTTTGTTTCTATAGTGCGAGTTTTTTTAGTGTATTTTTTTGAAAATGTTGGGCGTGTTGATGAGATAAATAAAATTATGGAATTTAAATTTAAAATGCGATGAATTGAGAATAATACGCAGATGGATATTCAATTTTTTCAAGGTCTAAAATTGAAAAATGGTCGTTCATGAAAGCTGCATAACGTATTGCATACCCATTGCCTTGAAAAAACATTAACGTAACTGGTGTTTTGTTTAAAATGTAAAATTCTGGTATAGACAGTGAGGGATATCGAACAATCGATACGGGTAGTCGTGAAAGGCCATTATTAATACAAATTATACTGTGAAAGTTGTCAAAAGTCACGAAATAAATGTGTATTTAAGGTACGAATACCATGAATTTTTAAACTTTTTCGAGCATTACTCGTGAGATAACTGTTGTGTATCTAGTTTCGAAAAATGATGATGTATTGACTCGAAAACAGTAATGGCTTAGTCAAGTGGTGGGAGGAGACTTACGTACATAATTAAAATTTCGAGTGGGTTAAATTTTGTGAAAAAATGTGTACCTGGAATTACTTACTTCTTGAAAAAAATATAAAGAGAATCAATTTTGAATTTTAAAGATCCAAAACTACGTACACAAAATTAAAGCAACTTAATTTTAAATTTTTGAAACAAAGTTTTTGAACATTTTAGCCAGAGATCCCATTTTGAAAATTAGTTTGTTGTAGAATGGTCAAGCGAGAGGAGGAGGGGGAGAAGGGGTTCAATAACTACTTTTCTCAAATTTTCAATGGAAGCTTTCAATTTCTGAATTTATCGTGAAAAGTTGAGCTTTTATTTCGCAAAACATCAGTTTTGAGCTTTTCATGTTGCTTAGACGTCGATTCTGAATTGTCTGATCTGATTGTCTTAAAAACGTTGCAAACTGATTACTGGGGTGAATTATGAGAAAATTGTAAGGGAAATTTGGACTCTCAAAAAGAGAAAATTTTTGAAAAAATCGAGGTTTTTTCACTTCTGTTGCTACGCAGCATAATTCACCAAAAATTAATTAAATCAATCGATTCGTTCGCGAATGATTCACTATATGTATAAATTATTCAATTCATTCGCGAATGATTCCCCAAAAATTATTCAATTCATTCGCGAATGATACAACTACAATTATACAATTCGTTCGCGAATGATTCACCAACAATTGATTAATTCGTTCGTGAATGATTCACTCAGAAATCAATAAATTTGTTCAATTGATTACCCAAAAATGATTCAATTCGGTCGCGAATGATTCCCCAAAAATTATTCAATTCATTCGCGAATGATTCGTCTACACTTATTCAATTCGTTCGCGAATGATTCACCAACAATTGATTAATTCGTTCGTGAATGATTCACTAAAAATTTATTATTATGTTCGCGAATGATTCACTCAGAAATCAATCAATTTGTTCAATTGATTCACCAAAAATTATTCAATTCGTTCGCGAATGATTCCCCAAAAATTATTCAATTCATTCGCGAATGATTCACCTACAATTATTATTCAATTCGTTCGCGAATGATTCACCGACAATTGGTCAATTCGTTCGCGAATGATTCACCGACGATTGGTCAATTCGTTCGTGAATGATTCACTAAAAATTGATTATTACGTTCGCGAATGATTCACTCAGAAATCAATCAATTTGTTCACTTCATTCACCAAAAATAATCCAATTCGTTCGCGAATGATTCCCCAAAAATTATTCAATTCATTCGCAAATGATTCACTCACAATTATTCAATTTGTTCGCGAATGATTCACCAAAAATTATTTAATTCGTTCGCGAATGATTCACTCAGAAAAGTGAGAAATCCATCAATTTGTTCAATTGATTCACCAAAAAATATTCAATTCGTTCGCGAATGATTCCCCAAAAATTATTCAATTCATTCGCAAATGATTCACTCAGAAAAGTGAGAAATCCATCAATTTGTTCAATTGATTCACCAAAAAATATTCAATTCGTTCGCGAATGATTCCCCAAAAATTATTCAATTCATTCGCAAATGATTCACTCAGAAAAGTGAGAAATCCATCAATTTGTTCAATTAATTCACCAAAAATTATTCAATTCGTTCGCGAATGATTCAGCAAAAAAATTGTTTAATTCGTTCGCGAATGATTCAGCAAAAAATTGTTCAATTCGTTCGCGACTGATTCGCCAAAAATTATCTAATTCGTTCGCGAATGATTCACTCAGAAAAGTGAGAAATCCATCAATTTGTTCAATTGATTCACCAAAAATTGTTTAATTCGTTCGCGAATGATTCAGCAAAAAATTGTTCAATTCGCTCGCGAATGATTCACCAAAAATTATTTAATTCGTTCGCGAATGATTCACTAAATCGAGAAAAATATCCAAAATCTCACGAAATTTTTTCCATTTTTTGAAATTGGCTACAATGATCAAAAAATTGGCACCACTGCGTTCCAAAATGTTTCCTTAGTTTCAGGAATTTGGTTGGCTTTGGCATAAGTACCAAATACTTTCATTTTAGACTGAGCAATTTTTCCCAAAACAGGTTGTGTAGCGACAGGAGGCAAAAAAACACGTTTTTTTTTCGAAAATTACTCTTCTTTCAGAGTTCAAATCTTCCTTCCAGGTGCATCTCCGCAGCTAAATAATTTTGTGGTAAATTTCCAACTCGAAATACTGAATTTAGTCAAAATCCGACATTTTTTTTCTCGCGATTCACCCTACTGATAATATCACCAAGTTCAACCAATCTTAAGACAAGACCTAAGCCTTCAAAATTCCATGATTTTATTTTGGCTTTAAAAAATCTCAAATACATGAAAATTGCAACATCTTCATCTTCTTCTCCCCTCTGCCAAAATTAGAGGACATTTAATTGAATTCCTCTCCAGAAATACCTCTAGCATAAAAACCTGACCATGCTCAAATATTTTTAACGTAATATCTGCACGTTTCTATTCATATTCCTCCCTCTTCCCCTCCATTCATTATAAAATCTTTTCACGTATGCAAATTCACTACACAGGTGTAGAATAAGTTGCATATACGTGACTCCGTAAAAAATACCATCTTCGTTGCTGTGTTGCTGTTTTCCTTTTCCCTTTACGTTCACAAAATACCACGTAAATCGATACGAGAATGCCACATAAATTGCATACCTATCTAAATCCCTAGTATTATTAAAATAGAGAGATACAGAATACAAATTCATCAGAATATTAGCGAAGAAGAAGTTTTTGTTTGCATAATGAATATAACAACGAACGCCACGATGAAGTTTGAAATTTAATTAATTTCCCTGTTGCGGATTTGTTTTGGAAAAAAATATGGACAGTTTAACCGCGATAAAATTATTCTAATGAATCATCTTGCTTCCTAATTCCTATTCTAATCTGGGAATATTATTCAGTCGAATCCGAGTAACTGACGTAGTTTTGGGTACTTTGTTTTGATTTATTTTTTCAATTTTTTTTCTCAAAAAAAATATGATACGAAATGCGAAAAAAATATTACATTGCACAATATTGCATATCGGTTTCGAATGCACCTTCCTACTCTATACTCGAGTACAGTGCACTCGCAGACTCTGCATAAAATTAGCATATGCATCTAAATAAAATACTAAAACGAGTTTCCCTAATAACTAACTACCTATATAAGTAGACTTAGTATGGGGTATGGACATTCGAAGCTACTAAAACGTCCATCGTCGTGGAATCTGGTTATATATTTTAAATCAAGGCTATCCGGTAAAAAAAAACATAGCATCTTTAATGTGTAAGTTAAATTTGAAACAGAAATCTTATAGGTATAGGTTTCGAATTTCTTGTTTACTTATTTGTAGCCTGTGTAGAGCCTACCTAACCTATCGAAGTTGTAGGTATATTTTCGTGCATTGCATACGCAGCATTGCGCAATTTCTATACAAATAACGACATGTTTTAAAGTTGATAAAACGTTAGTTCCGAGTGTTGTGTTCATTTTCTGATTAAATTTGCTGTGCCTTATAGCTTTCTGTAATTTGTGCCAAAATTCTAGTTAATATGTTTTGTTTTCCGTGTTCGCAAATTAAATTCCCCTCGTTAGGAATGAGTAATCCTTTAAGCGGCGTTAAGAATATATTCGCGAAAAAACCAACGATACCGAAAACACCTGTAGATGGTGCAGGTTTGTTATGTTGTTTTTTTTTTGTTTGTATACTAAATTTACCATCTGAAAAGGGGTTTCCGAAATACCTCGTAAAATTTTATAAGGATTCGTATCATGTTTTGATATAATCTGCGCTGTAAATCCGTCGTAATCATTGCACCGTAAGAATAAGGGAAGAGGGGAGGGTGAGGTGAATCGATAAATCGATAAACTATACGATGGTATTATGTACTTTGCAGCAATTAAAAATTTGGGCGAGAAAGCCGAAGGGATTTTAGAAGAACAAAAGAAAAAAGTTGAAGAATTGGCCATCGAAAAGAGGAACGCAGCTGCTGCCATTCTAGAACAACAAGTACGTACTCGAGTCGAGTTCGAACAGATACCTATCTACGTATAACTACAGACTTCCATCTTGCATCTTTATGCCTGTTTTTTAATCTCTCGTGTCTTTTTTTTTTGTGTGTGTAGAAAGAAAAAATTGGAGACTTGTTATGGCAGTCGAAAAGCGACGCTGAAAATTTAAGTGCCGAAGCTAAACAAGCCGTAGATGGTTTCGAAGATGAAATTGCCAAAGAGGCCAGTAAAGCTGCTGATGATGCTACTCAACATGTAATAAATGCTGGCTTTTTCCATCCTCGGAGTTTTCGTGAGGATATTTTCTAACGATGTGTTTTTTTGGTGGATTTTTTTTCAGGTCAGCAGTACGGTTGACGAGAAGTTAAAAGAAACCGAAGAATTTTTAGATGATAAAAGGGAAGAGGCTGTGAAGCAGGCTAGTTCGGCAGCCGATTCTGTTCTCAATCCGTCGGCCGTTCTGGGAAAAGCGAAAGGATTTTTGAATTGTTAGTATGAGTTGTGTATTTTTTTACATTACTATAGAGATCAAATTTTGTGCTGTTGTTGTGAGAAGAAGAGTAGGAATTTGTTAAGTAAATAGGTGCTTAGATGGGGTTGAAATTGGGTTATTTTTTTAATTCGAATGTGAGGCTCATTTTTATATCGACTCGATCAGGGTGTCCACAGGTCTGGAAAACCTGGAAAACCTGGAAAAGTCAGGGAATTTGGTCGGTCTGGAAAAGTCAGGGAATTTCGTAATTTTCACGCAAAATCCCTGGAATTTTGAAAAAACGATCAATTGAAAATTCTGAATAAGGACCTGTGATGAAAGAAAAACACTGTTTTTCACTTCTCGAAACGCAAATTTTCAAAAGCTTTTGCCCTCGCTTCGCTCGGGCTTCTTTTCTTTTTCAAAGGCAACATAAAAATTTCTAGATTATAAAAATCAAGTTTATATGCCAAAAAATGAACTCCTCACGAAAAAAACATCGTTCTTAAGCATCTCGAAATACAGTACATACAAATTTACAAGAGCTTTCGCCCTCGCTTGGGCCTGTTCTGTTTTATTTTTCAAAATCAACTTCCTTCAAAAAAAAACATAATTCAAATATTCTAAAATTTTAAAAGCCAAAAAAAAGCTACTCGTCCTCACATAAAAAAACCTCGTTTTTATGACTCTCGAAACTCAAATTCTCAGAAGCTTCCACCCTCGCTTCGCTCGAGCCTGTTCTCTTTTCTTTTTCAAGAGTAAACTTCTTTCAAAGAAACATCCATTCCAATATTAAAATTTAAAAAACCAAAAAATAAACACCCTTCGCATTCAAACAAAAAACTCGTTTTTAGGCATCTTGAAATGAAAATTTTCGAAAGTTCTCGCCCTCGCTTCGCTCGGGCCAATTTGTCTCTCATTTTGAAATGGACAAATTTCACATTTTTAGGCCTTCAAAAATCAAAAAAAGAAAAGAAAAATTTTCCTAAGTTATATGAATACATAGGTATTTTATCAATTGGCCAAACTTGATGCATGTTTTATTTATTTTTAATTAGAAAAGTTAATAATCAAAGTTAAGCTGTTTATTATATCCGAAGATGTATCCAGTTCGAAGAGAAGCTTATGAAAAAAATTACCCCCCCCCCCAAATTTTTTTAAAATTAAAGTACGGGGTGAGCATAGAAAATTGAGAAAAATGGTCTGGAAAAATGGAAAAATTGGTCTGGAAAACCTGGAAAAGTCAGGGAAAATCATTTCCAAAAATGAGTGGACACCCTGTCGATCGAAAAATACAATTTTCGAAGTCGTGTATTTCGATTTACTCTCCCAACCAACTAATGAAGCGATTATTAGGCTGTCCTCAGTCCCTTTGAGGGGGAAGAGGGGAGGGGATTCGTTCATTTCCTGGAATATCTCGTTGTAGGTACCTACTCAACTTCAGTTGGGAATAACTCTGGTTCTATGATACTTAGCTCAAAATTGGTTTTATTGTTCGAAAGTGCATTAAAATCTAGTTCAGAAAAATATTCATTAAAATTTAAATAATTGAAAGTTGAACTTTTCGATGGGATGCTCAAGTTTCAAAATGGTGCTGTAACTGTAAATGCGAACTGAAATTTAAAAATGGGGAAAAATTACCATTGACGTTTTAGTTCTAATTTTAAATGTGCTATTTTCGAAATATAGACTGTTAATGGAAGGGACCGTGCCCCTAATTTGGGGGCAAATTTGAGAAAAAATGTCGATATCGTGTGATATACCAAATAGTATGTTTTCGAAGGTGCTGAATACGAATATGAATTTATTTTTTCGATTCGGCTCTTTCTAAGCCTCCTAGGCCCTTCCTCTTGGATTTTAAACCATGAAAATATCGATAAATCATGCGATATTTTGAATGTGATTAATTGTGAAGGACCTGGACACGAATATGACCCGATTTCTTCAACATGACCTCTTCCAACTCCCCGTGCATCCTTCCATATGCTACTTTCAAAATGGAGAATTTTTAGGTAAAATTCATTCCTTCTTCTTACTTTGAAGGAAAATTTGGAAAAAAGTATGTGTATGATTTTTATGTTTTGATCTGATTCCTTCCAGCCTCAAAAGTTCCATTTTTGGGACACTAAATAAAAGACATAAGGGGGACAGACGAAGACGAGTCGAATCGAGAAACCAAGGTCATATTAATGTTCAGGACCTTTAAAAACATCCTATTTGATATACGATTGTGCAAGTTTATCAATATTTTCGGGGTTTGACTCCAATAAAAGGGATACGGAGGGGTTAAAATGAAAAAATGAGATCATATTCGTGTTCAGAAGCTTCAAAAACATACAATTCGATATACTGCATGACCACATTAATATTTTTTGGGTTTTGATCCTAATAAAATGGTGCCACGGGGCATGGAGGGGGTCAGATCTAAAAAATAAGGTCAAATTCGTGTTCAGCATCTTCGAAAACATATTATTCGATATGTCACATGCCTTTGATATTTTTTTTCAAATTTGCCTCAAATTTGGGGGAGGGGGTGCCCCTTTTTATTGAGAGTCTCCATTTTGAAAATCGTATACTTCAAATGAGTGCCAATTATTACATTGATGGCAATTTCTTTATAATTTCAAATATTTAAGTCGTGTCTTCAGCGCCATTTGAAATTTAAGCTTTCAAATTGAAAAGCTCAACTTTGAATTTTTGAAAATTTTATGGATGTTTCTGAATCAGAATGTAACGTGCTTTCAAATTATGAAGTGTCACCCCAATATTAACCGCAAGTCCTCTCCCTCCCCCTATTTTCTTCCCTGGAGGTGCTGGGGAGAAACTCATGGTAGTTTTGTTTGTTTCCATGTTGAAAGACGTTGTAAAATAGTTTCTAAAATATCAATGACTTTTGACGTTAGAATGACCCCCCCCCCCCCCGTTTGCATTTTCTCTCCAAACAAGTTTTTAATATTCTACATATATTAGGTATTCAGTCCAATTTTTGGACGAATTTAAATTCTGGAACATAAAATGAACAATTTTGTCAAAAGATCATATTTTGATCTACTTAGGTATCAGATAAAGCTCCACAAGTGCCAATGTTTTTCGGTTTATGTTCCTTGCAGTTTGGCAACGTTGCAATATGCATTCTAAAATATCGAATTGTGTAGAAATACAATACTGTAAGGTGAAAAGAATAAAAGAAAACCTAATAAATAAATTCGAATATACCCCTACCAGTTCTCTGATCAGTTGATGTAAAACGAGAACTAGAAAAACCGAAGTTGTAAGGGCAGGCCATGGCCAGGACGAAATGGGGAAATTATCTCGTACTTTGTATGGCATCTTGAAATAAAATTATTCTCAACTAACATAATTAAGGCTACGCTTAATTTACTAACGAAACGAAATTTTCCTTTCAAGTTTAAAGTTTAATTCAACTCGCGAGATCGAACAGAACGATGGAGAATTGGAGAATAAGAGAGAGAGAGAGAGGGGATGTGAAGAAGAAATCAACCGTGGGATTTCAATTATTCCGCTGTTGTGTTGAATAATTTCAAGCTCTATTTATTTCGAAACTATTCGACTTTAACCCGAAAAGAAAAAGCAAACGGAGCAGTATAGACTTTGATGTAGATAGACCTTTGCTTTCATTGACTTTTGGTTTTGGGAAGATAGGAGATAAACACGGGAAAATTATCCTTTTTTCTTTTCTCTATCGTGATGAAAATTATCTAAAAGTATACTTAGAAGAGAAGCAATAATTGCTTTTTGTAAACTTGGAAAATTGTATAATTTGTTTTGAAAACTCGAAGAATTTGCTGTATTCAAAAGTTTTGGCCCGTATAAATCCTCTAAAATGGGCCTAATGCGACGTCAAAATTTTACTATCCAAAGTTCGCTAATGTTTTTTTGGTTGTTTTGGAGGCGGAGGCTGGGGAGGGGTTCAAAAATGTCTCTAAAATGTTCAATAATTACCGAAGTACTAATTTTAAAAATTTTTAGGGAATTTAACCCCTCTCCGGTTCCTACTTTGTCTGAGTATCCTAATAACTCAAACAAGGAGAGATTGAGGCTCTTGCTTCAGCGTCGATCAAATAATGCATAACTTTTAAAATAAAGCCATCCTGAGTCTCTCCTCTCCCCTTCTCCAGGATTCTAGTTCAGAGGTCAGAGATGGCAAAAATTTGGAACAAATTTCTAGAAAGTGTTCAAAATTTCTTCTGTTACTATTTTCAATGGGTCTCAAAATGTGCTTCTTAGAGTTTTTGAATATTTTTGAAAAAATATGAGACAAACTACCGATTGATTGTCTGCAAAATTTTCTTGAAAAGTTTTCGAAAGTTGTGGGAATTTGCTCTTGAAGTTTTTCCTTTTTGAAAAAAAGATCAGAGATGACAAAAATTCTTTTCATTGGTTCTCAAAATATGTTTTTCCAATTTTTAAATATTTTTAATATTTTTGAAAAAAGATGGAGCTAACTAAGTAAGTATTGACAGTATTCAGAATATTCTATAAAATTTTTTGGAAACTTGAGGAATTTACTCATTGAATTTTTTGTTCAATATAGGTCAAAAGTTTCAAAAAATTGTAAGAAAATTTCCAAAAAATGTTAATTTCTTTGTTACTCACTCTTTTCAGTGGTTCTCAAATTATGGTTTTTCGGCTTTCAAAATACGTATTTTTGAAAAAATATGGAAACAAATTGTGAATTTTTCGGGGGGGGGGGTGTTTCCTTTTGCTCAGGAATTCGAAAAAAATTTTACCATAAATTAAACATCATTTTCTAAAGATTTCAGGTACGTGTACGGAAAAAACGAAGCAATGGTGAAAAAATATATGCGATGGTCTGTTTGAATTTCCAATTTAAAATTTTTTATGGATATTTGTAATTTTTGTTTTGTACTGTTTCATGAGGATATTTAGAAATTCAAAGGGATGTTTGAGAAATTCGTGTTTAACTTTGTAGTCGTTGAGTAGTTGTTTCAAAGTAGCTAATCAATCATGTTAAGAGGGGATTTTGGCGATCGTTTTTTTTTCTTGTTTTTCTAAAAAAGTGAACTAATTTGAATAATTGCTTCATTTCACACCCCCTCCATTCTTTCCCACTGTGAAAACTTACAATTTTAGGCTATTCTGAAGGCACCAGAGAGTTCTCAATTTTCTCTGAATATTTCTAAGTAAATGCTCTGGAGGAGGGAAGAGGAACTTTGGCCCTTTTGTCTCAGTCCCTCCCTTCTCAACTTCATCAAAAAGATAAAAAATTTTGAAAGTCAGAATTGCAAATTTTTAAGAAATGGAATCCCCCTCCCCCAGTTCTTAGCCTATTGAATCCAAAAAAAGTCCTTCAAAAATTGTGAAACTTTACTAATCCAGTCTTGAGTTGTTTTATTAAAAGTGATTAAAAATCACAATTTATGAGAATTGGGTTTCTTATCGAATAATGGACGATGGCTAAATGTTTTTTGAGCATTTTTGAACAAATTTAAGCCCGGGAATTTGGTCATGTTTTTTGGGATTTTCGAAGAAATGTCACTCGACTTATCAAAATGCGTTAAAATTTTGCGAGAATTGCCAATATTTCAACGATAGTGTTTTTTGAGCATTTTTGAAATATTTTGAACCTGAAATTAAATCACGATTTTTGAGTTTTTTGAAATAATGTCATACGACCTATCAAAACGAGTTAAAATTTCCCAAAAAATTAAAATATTCTAACGATAATGTAATTTAAGCATTTTAAATGAATTTTGAGTCCCAAAATTGGGATTTGATTTTCAAGAATTTTGAAAAAATGTCATACGACCTATCAAGATGGGTTAAAATTCTCCAAAAAATTGATATATTTGAAACCAAAATGTATTTTGAGCATTTTTGAAAAATTTCGAACCCTGAAATAGAGTCACTATATTCGGAATTATTGAAAAAGTGTCGTGTGACGTATTAAAATAATGCTGAAATTTCGTAAAAAACTAAAATATTCTGACAAAAATGTATCTTGAACACGTTTGCAAATTTTTGGGCTCGAATATTAAGTGATGAATTTCAGGACTTTTAAAAAAAGTACCAATGTGACCTACCAAAATGGATTATTTCTGGAGAAAATCAAAAAATTCTACTTACCCAAATATGTGGCCTATCGTCTGACTTTTTTCAAAAATCTCAAAAATTATGATGTCATTTTGGTGTCGAAATTCATCAAAACTGCCCACAAAAACTCTTGGCAAACATTTTCAATTTTCTATCGAAATTCCAACGGATTTTGAGGGGTTGCATGACACTCATCTTGACTGAATTTGGGGGTAAAAAATTTGCAAAACTGTTCCAAAAAATCTTTAGTCAGGAATTTTGATTTCCTGCCGAAATTTTAACCAGTTTTGATAGGTCGTGTGACATCTTTTTCAGAAGTCTAAAAAATCGTGACTCGAAAGCCCAATTTCTGAGGCTCAAAATTGTTCAGAAATGCTCAAATATATTTTCGTTGAAATATTTTTATTTTTCGCTAAATTTTAACCCATTTTGATAGGTCGCATGGCACTTTCAAAAATTTTTCAAAAATATTCAAAATAATGCACATTTTATAGAAAGCCATTTTGAATTTTTTGTACCGTGAAAAGCTCGTCGAAATTTGATTTTTAGAGCATTTTTTGCCAGTTGAACGCTCTAAACGGCAAGATGTTTGATTCAGATACCGAACAAGATGTTCAGATAGGAGAGAGGATGAGGGGGTTCCAAACTCTAGCTCTCTGGCAGTTAATTTTCTCTGACTGATTAATACTGATAGGTTAATTCTCTCATAGTTTATCTACTTCTTATAAGTACTTTTTTATGCAATCTGCATTTATCCAAATGATACTATACGATAACTTACTTACTTACTAATAATACTCTTGGAATTAATTTTTGTTGCAGTTTGAACTTTGTTTAACGCTTACTAACCCAAGTATTCAGCTTTAGAAGCAGCCTATATTAACTTACGTATAAATGAAAAAAAAATCAAAGCTTGCATTTCAACATAACCTTAACATTTCTAACATTGTTTTCTCTTCGTTTGTATTCTAATTAATTATCGGTTTGTTTGATTGTTTTTTTTTCTTTTTTTTTTTTGGTTTGTTTTTTTATATCTTAACGTACTAATTATGATCACTCTTTAGTATATTAACAACGAGTTAGTTATTACTACATTTTAATTAATATCTCATGCACAAAAGTATATTCGTGAGTAGCTATTTCTCTGTTTCTTTCTAAAAAAAAATCGTCCTTATCGTAATTTTCAAATCGTCGAAATAAGATGATCTCATTCTCGAATATCTAGCTTACTACTCTGATCTTTGCTGTTCTCGCTTCTCTTCTTCTTATCAAATTTCTACCCAACTAATATGAAAATCTTGTTTCATAATGAAAGTGTGTTCATTGTATTCCTCATCACAAAACTTTCGGAAGCTTATACTAATCATTTTACCAACTTTAACAGCTTTTGCATTCACAAAAGAAGAAAAAAATTACTCTCTACTTTGCGAAAATTTTTTTGAAAAATTGCGCACTGCTCAATATACATATGTATGAATCACAAGTCACAAAGAAGGACTTTACGTGTAGATCTTAGAGCATTATAAAGATCTAGATCGAGCTTATTAAAAAATCGCATTTTGGACGATTAGTTGATCAATCGATTAGTTAAACAAATTACGATGAATCTGATTATTGATTAAATAATGAAGTCGAGTCGAGTTTAGAGAGCGGTTTAGTATACTATTTAGATCTCTAATAAGTAATAAATTAATCATCATGATACTAATATGTAAATATATTAAACATGTTTTATTAATATCCAACATAAAATAACGTGTAAATTGAAGCGATGCGATGGTTCGAAGATGCTTAATTTTATTTTATTTTACTTAAATGTCGAGTTACTTACCTATCGATTTTACAATGGAAATGGTTTAATAGATAGGTATTTTTGTACTATATAAATTGTGTATGAATTTAAAAAAAAAAAAAAATTGTTTGATCGTAACACCGATATCGATTATCTACTCTCGAACAAGATCACCGAACATGTATGACTAATGTTAATTTTGAAATTTCCATTTTCAGAGATTTTTCCTAATCAACTCGGATCTACAATCATAAATTATACCTACTATTTTCATAACGAAAAATTACACACGAATCATGAAGTAAGTACGTATACGTCTTGGAAATCAAATTACGCTATTTTTGGGTATAAATTAAAATAATTATCTTCCATTATGAATCAAGCCAATGTTACCAATAGTTACCTGTGTATGTTTCTTTTTTTTTTTTAGCGCAGATGTATCTGTTTAAAAAAAAGTATTATGTGTATCGAAAAATATTTTTTTAAAAACAAAACTCGAGCAATAATTTGATAGCGTGTAGAAAGCTGCATAGAAAAAAAATTACGTTGTTTGTATCGAATAAGTACCTGTAACAATTATATTCGTTTGTAGAATAAAAAAAATAAATAAATAAAAATTTTCAAGAAACGTTGAAATAATTTTTATGTTTTTTTTTTGTTTTTTTTTGTAGTGTTTATTGTACTACCTACCTACTAATTATTTACATAAATGTTATTACAGAATTGTAAATATTTTACCAACACAAATACAACATTTAATGGATGGGGGTGTATGTTTTTAAGTACAGATGGTGTGAAGTGGAACTGTGGAAGGGTGGACTTGATGGGTCAAAAAACATTTAATTTTCGTGTCGACCAGAATTTTTTAAAAATTGATGTGAATCTCCCTCCTCTTCTCTGATTTGTTTTTCCAAAGGCTCTTCGATTTTATTTTTTTTATGCTACCTACTCTAAAAATGGAGCTGGTAGTATTATTCCTCGTCCTGTGAATCTTTTTTTTTTTTTTTTTTTTTTTTTTGAAATAATGAAGCAAAATTGAATGGAAAACTTCAGTTGGAATTTCAGATAAAAAAATAAGTATTATGAAAATCGAATTACCCGGAATTAGATGTTACTGTTATCATTTCTGTGATATCATCTCCCCCCCCCTTCCCACCACCATCACTTTGCAACAAAACCAAGTAACAGTACAAAAAAAATACCTGTAAGTACATATTTGATGAATAATAAAATTAAAATATAGATATCAGAATTTTTTTTCAGATTCGATTTATTGATATTTTGTCACTTTTTGACTGATTTTTTTAGTAGCCAGGATTACGACTTTGTCCACATAATCGACAAATTCTCTTGATACTTAGAGTGATTTTTTTCTCTAATTATTGACATAAATTGACCATCTTTTGATGATTTTTTATTGATGTAAGCAAGGTAACGATTTCACGTCATTGCTATTTCAAGAAACTAGGTATACACGAAAAATGACGAAAGACAGGGGGAAAGTTGAGTACTTCAAATCTCGAGCGATGAATTTTAGAAGAACAGGAGGAAAGGGGGGGTATAATTTGACAAATTATACGCTCGAAATCTTGTGGTTGGAATTTTGCGAGAACTTTAAAAATGTTTTCTTGAGGATTTTTGAAGAATTTCAATTCCAAATGCCATCCATCAAAATTGGGTTAAAATTTTAGCAGAAAATCAGAAACTAACAAAACTTTTCTCGTGCATTTTTGAAAAATTGCAGCTTTAAAGGTCAATTTTTGAAAACTAACGAAATCGAAGAAGGGATATTGCAGCATATCAAAATGGGTTGAAATTATACGAGAAAATCAATCACCTATTTGAAATACCTACTTTGGAATCTTATTAAAAATTTAAAAAAATATTTCTAATTTCCATGATTTTGAGACAAGCAAAAACAAAAAAGTTTATATGGACAGTATCGCATTTCCTAAAATTTAAACAAATCCTGAAAGAAACTCGTAATAAAAAAATAAAATAAAATTACAAAAATTGTGTCCCAAGTTAAGGCTGAAATTTTTCAAAACAGCTTTTAAAAAGTTTTGATTGATATTTTTAATCCTCTTCTAAAATTTTAACTCATTTTGATTAATCGCGTGATATTTTTTTTTTTCAAAAATCCTGAAAATTCTGACCCAATGTTGGGGTAAAAATGTTACAAAAATTCTTAAAAAAGAATTTAAGAAATTTTTGATTCACTTACGTAGGTCAGATATCAAGTGTTTCTGACATTTGAAATATTCAAGAGACGTGATTATAACGTTATAAAACATAGAACTAGATAGGTCATTGACCCGTCTATATCACTTCCCAAAATCCTGTGTACGCCTATTTGGCTTATTAGGGGCATTGGCCCGTCGGCCTGGCTTCCAAAGGTCGTCTGTCTGTCTGTTTGACTGACCTGTAAAGGTCATTGACCCGTCTGTCTGGCGTCACAAGGTCGTATGACCTGTCTGTCTTGCTCCCAATGGTCATCTACCTGCGTTTCTGGCCTCTAAGGATCATTGACCCATCTCGTATGGTACCTATCTGGCCTCTCAAGGTCATTGACCTGCTTCTCTTGCCTCTCAAGGTCGTTTGTCTAGCTCTCGATCCTCTCAGCAATTTAGTAATCTTGTTCAAAGTTCAAAAGTTTGCTTTAATATGAGTAAAAATGTCAAAGATTAGTTATTTTTTTCTAAGCTTTGAACTCAAAATACTTTGAAATTGTTCAGAAATATTTTCATCAAAATATTTGAATATCTCGCGAAATTTTAGTCCAGTTTGGCTAGAAAAAAATTTCGGAAATCATGATCCAATTTTGGGCTCTAAATTCTTCAAAAGTTCTCTCAAAGAGTCTTAATAAAAAATTTTTGTTTTCTGCTCAAAGTTTTACTCATTCTGATTGGTTGCATGACACATCTTTTAAAAATCCATAAAATCATATCATAACCCAATTTTGGGCAATTTTGAACTCGAATTCTTCCAAAATGTTCAAAAAACATTTTCATCGAAATATTTGGGTTTTTCGCGAAATTTTAGCCCATTTTGATAGGTTGCTTGACAGGTTTTTTATAATTTCTAAAATCGTGACTCAATTTTGTCCTCCAAATTCTTTCAAAGTGCTCAAAAAAAGTATTTATAAAAATTTTTGATTTTTTGCCGAAGTCTTACTCATTTTGATTAGTCGCATAACACATCTTTAAAAAATCCAAAAAATTATGAACCAATTTTGGGTACAAAATTCTGCAAAAATGCTCAAAAAATATTTTTATTAAAATATTTGAATTTCTCGCGAAATTTTATCGTATTTTGATGGGTCGCAAGGTCACTTTTAAATAATTCTACCATAGTGCATTTTTACTTGAAATGGGGGGGGGGGGGCACAGTGGGCTGTGAGCACCCTCAAAACGGGCGTAATTCAAAAACTTACAATAAACCTAAAAATAATTGTAAAATGATGTCCTCCTACATGTTTTTGGGGTCGCAGAATACGAATTTGACAATATTTTTTTGTAGGGGTATGGGGTGGGGGGTGAGGGGGGGTCAAAAATTATAAATTTGATCATAATGACGTGTGATATGTCGAAATGTATGTTTTCGAGGGTGTAGATCACGAATCTGACAATATTTTTTTCGTTGGGGTGAATGGTGGGGAATGAAGGGGGTAAAAACGGTGAAAAATTCAAAAATCGATTATAATGATGTGTGATATGTCGAAATGTACCAAGTATGAATAATTCAACTGAAAGTAAGTACTTTCCATCAATTTACTGGATTTTAGTTTTTATAAAGTAATTATAGAGATGAAATTCATCTCAAAACCCCGTTTTTCTCCTACTCGGCTGCACAAATTGGAATAGAAAAAATTTTCGCACGTAGATGCACGGGAAATTCCAGTGGCTGGTAATACTTGAGATAGTGTATTTCAAGATGTCAATTGCCATTTTTGACCGAAAGTGACCCAACTCCCCCCACAGTCGATTGTAGTGAAAAATCATAGTGAATTTTGTTTAAAAGTTACAAATTTTTCTCTTACCGGGACTTAAGCGGCTCCCCAACAGAAAATTCTTCATCCCCCACCCCTCACCCCTTCTACACCCTCAAAAACTTACATTTTGATATATCACACATCATTATAGTCGAATTTTGAATTTTCCGTCGTTTTCACCCCCTTCATCCCCCACCATTCATCCCTATGAAAAAAATATTGCCAGATTCGTGATCTACACCCTCGAAAACATACATTTCGACATATCACACATTATTATGGTCAAATTTTGAATTTTTCACCCCCTTCATCCCCCACCATTCACCCCTACGAAAAAAATATTGTCAGATTTGTGATCTACACCTTCGAAAACATACATTTCGACATATCACACGTCATTATGGTCAAATTTTGAATTTTCGACCCCTCTCACCCCCCACCCCATACCCATACAAAAAAAATATTGTCAAATTCGTATTCTGCGACTCCAAAAACATAAAGAAGGATATCATTTTACAATTGTTTTTGGGTTTATTGTAAGTTTTTGAATTAGGCCCGTTTTGAGGGTGCTCACAGCCCACTGTGGGGGGGGGGCGACTTTAAAATTCGATTGCCTCCAAGCCGCCGCCTCCTATTACGCGTACGGTTTCCCCCAATAAGTATTCTCAATTCAAAGTCAAGTACCTACCGCCAAGAGCTTCCCCAAATTTGAAAAAAAAACACTAAAAAAGAGCATTAAAAATTCTCAGATCGTGCGTTAAAATTTTTCTACATAAATGACCCTATTTTCAAGAACCTTTTCCTTGGCCCTTCAAGTATAGTGTTCAGTCACTCATAAATAGCTCTCTTAAATCAAAAAAATATAATAAAATAAAATGAAATCGGTGAGAATTTTTCGAAAATTTTAAATTTTACTTCAGGATTTGTGTAAATAATTCCCCTTCCCTTTGTCCCCAGAGTAACTTTGGTTCATGGTCTCTCAGCTACCTCTGTACGAGGCATAGGTACCTACTTGGATTCTGGAACATGCTTTTTTAATGCAACTTTGGCTGCTTGAGCCGAACGCCTCAAGTGATTCCCTTTTTCTTAATGCAAATTTAGTTAAGTACAAAATATTATCATATTTTATCAAATTGTATAATTATTTTAATCTTCAAAATAAAGATAGATACCTAATAGAAAATAGATGAATTTTATACGTAGGTATAGCTTCCTAACCTCAGAATTTCTCAACAATCAACTCATCATATCTCAAGCTCTTCCTCCCACATGCTTTGGAAAAAGATAAAAAACTTTATTTATTTGATAATTTCGTGAAATACTAGCTGTCCACTAGATTTTCAAAATCGTTTAAATTTTCACTATCGTAATGTAAAATTTTATATGATTTCTGTGGTTTAAAAAAATTCATGAAATTTAATTCAAAAATAATGAACCTATTTGCTGTAACTACGTATTTTTAAACTAATTCGAATCGAGTGATTTATACGTACCTAGTCTATTTATAAATCATTATCTCTTCATCTCCCTTTAATTACTCCCGAATTTCAAAATCAACGCGATGACTGCGAAGAGATAACAGAATGCTATCTGTAACTCGAAGGGAACACCTCCTGGAGTGATTCGATTCCAAAAATAAGATAACAGTTTTAAAGAACGTGCTCTATCTAGGAAGACAGAACATCTCGACTCCACTAATTACGTTCTTTCTATACTGAAAACCATTATGCATCAAGCAGACCTTACTACAACATCCATAATAAAGAAATAAAAGGCTCATCAAAACACCAATTCGAAAAAAACCCGCATTTAAACACCCTCCCTATCACCTCAGGGGTAATTCTAAACACATTTTCATCACTAGGCCTCGAATAATAATCATCTTAATTTATTTTTCCAGCATACGGGAGTATCTCGGATCCATATTCGGTGCCATTCACGAGCATATAACGACGATTCTGCGATCTATTCGCGACGAATTCTGCAAAAGTAAGCATATTTATACTCGATACAGGTGTTGTTTACACTAGGTCGGTTACGATACGGTCAAATAAACGCTTAGCTAAGTATTTATTAAAACCCATTGAGTCCTTGCGGCGTTAACGTTACGACCTTGAACTTGAAGATGATCTTTCCATCTGTAGTAGTAGTAGTAGTAGTAGTACTTCTCCAGTAGTAATAATAATAATAATGGTCAAGATGCATAATGCGAAACACAACTGTGAAGTGGACCACTTTCGTGGGAGGTTAGGACTAGGACTAGTTCACTCTCAGTCAGCTGGGTGCTGTTTTTTATAGGCTTACGTTACACGAGTTCGAGTTTACCTCGTGGTAACCAAACAACACCGCCACCGCCGAACTGCACTAGAACACATTGATAAGGAGCATATGTTGTTAGTGCGTTTATATTACGTACAGATAACGAGTACGACCCACGATATTATATGGTTTCTATATCTCAAACATTTGTTTGCCAGGATAGCAACGAATACACGCCATCGCCATATTGAATAGCGATAATTTATCGTAGTAATATTCAAACACGAGTGTGAGAGAGAAAAACGCCGGAAATGTGATGAAGCATTCGTTAATTTCAGCTTTCAGCGCATGCGGCTTCTGTTCTGTTAACTCGAATAGAGAGCTTTGACACGCTAGAAAAATAAAGGGTAAAAAAAACACGTATAGAAAAGACGACAATTAAATAGAGAATGGAGACTTTAAACGTAACGATTTAATTATAAAATAATCATTTATGATTATGAAACAGTCGATAAAGTAAAAATAAAAGTATAGTACTGCAAATAAAAATATGGAATATGAAAAGAGAAAAAAAAAGAAAGAAATTTTTTTTTACTCGATCGGTTCTTTGACCAATCTATACAGTTGGTTAACGGGCAAGTTATTCGTTTTCTCTTGGAATTTCGCAACTTCGTCGGAATACACTTCGAAGAAATTTCTTCCGTTGGGTATGGTAAAAAGACTCTGGAACTTGTTATAGATGTGTTCCGCTTTGGCGCGTATTTTTTCGGCGCCTCTGATGAAGGCTTCTTCTTGCTCGCGAGTCAACTTCCATTCGGATAAATTGCCGACGTATTTTTTCAGCTTTTTCACCGTGTCGACGACTTCCGGATGCTTCTTCAACATCAACGCGTTCAATTTTAAATCTAGTATTTCGTCCATCGCTTGCAAACATTCGTCGCAATTAGCGCTGACCAAATTCAAGCTCGATTTGATACGACAATCCGCGTCCAGCAGTTGAACCTCGATTTTAATAAGCTCTAGGTTCTCGTTATCCGCATATACTTCGGCGCTAGCCTGTTTGGTTTCTTCGACTCGTTTCTTGAGCGATTTCTTGAAATCTTTTTTTATCTTTTGAGGTAAATCCGAGTTATCCGTTTTATTCAGCAAGCTCTTCAAATTCTGCGTATCTTCCCAACGTAGTTCGACTTTGGTGGTGCTGTTGGGCGTATCGGCGGTCGAAGAATCGGCGGCTGCTTTTTTATCATTGGTCGTTTCGCGGGCGCTTTTCCGCGTAGGTTTACTTTGAGTAGGCGTATTGAATACTTCGCCCGGTTCGTCTAGAAATTTTTTAGGTTTAATTTTACGTCCCGACCGCGAGGTTAATTCGACCGGCGAATTTTCGGCGGGTACTTCGATACTGCCCGAGCTAAGTTTACGTTTCAGTTGTTTAGGATCGGCTTTGGTTTTAATAGCTTTTTGAGATGGAGATTCGTCGATGACCAGGTTACCTTCGTCGTCGCTGTCTTTGTCGCCCGGCACGGCCGCGGCAGCTGGGGTAACGGTGGCGTCTGGAGCAGCGGCGACGGGGGCAGCCACAGGGGCCGTGGTAGATGTAGGTTCGTTGGCTTGCACGCTATCTTTACGTTTAGATGGTTCGAGTTCGGCTTCGATTTCACGTATAGCTTCGGTAAAGGATTTCTTTTTAATCGGTTTACCGTATTTATTTCGGTATTCGACGTAGTCGTAGAGTTCTTCTAGCTTACAGGTGGCCGTTTCTCTGGTACCGTAGAAATAAACGCGGTATTTTTGCCTACCGGCCGTGTCGTCGATACAGTCTAACACCTTGGCTGGCCAAGGCGGGTAACCGCGCACCTTGGCGAATACTTTTTGACCAGAGTGGAAAATCGTAGCCATTTTCACAGGTGCTGGCAAAAATAACCACAGAGATTAGTATTTTTAGAAACGTGTAATCGCTAAGTAAACCTTCGAATTAACGCATCAAGACGTAAACATTACAAGCCTAGAAACAGAAACCACAGTAAACAAAACATTAGTCTTGGTGCCGCGTCACGCGTGAATTTCTAAATCGTACTTTTCAACTTGGTAAAGTCTCGAAAGCACGAAAAGCTTTATTAATTAAAAACTTCAACTTACTAATTTGAAAATCAGTATGACCGGCTTAACCGTTTCTCTAACAGGGTTTCTATATACATGTGGTTTATCAATCGAACCTCGGCAATCGATCGATCGGTTATTGATTTCAAATCAATACTATATTTTCACCCAAATTTAAACGTAATTGCACAATTACTAAATTCCAGTCGTGAACTAATTGCAAATTTAGCGTAACATTAGGGAGATCGCAAATTATCAAGTTTAATGAAACACCTTTTATCGCAGCACAATCTATTCGCAGCGAAAAAAACAACATGGATGACGTCTACAGCGTGTTTCGGCTCCGTGAAGCGGAGCTTCGCGATTTAGACGTCGCCATGTTTGTTTATTTTTGCAACTAGACGCAGCTTCGTTTTTTATTTTTTTTCGAGCGAAAATTTTACAAGTTTTCGACATTGATAAAAATTTAGCGAATTATGAAAGTGTGATTACTGTTTTTTGGGTTAATTTGGAGTAATTATACGATATAATATAATGTCAATGATCGAAAGATCTGTTCGGTGAGTGTTTCTGTTTGTTTCACGAGACCTTAATGGATGAAATCACGATGTTCTGCTTGTAAATAAGTGTTTGATGGATTTTATCAATGATGAATGAACTCATGTTATCTGCATTTCAGGATTAAACTTCTGCATAAATTCAACGTATTACGTATCCAGAGATACTTTCTACATGAAAATGCTCAGAGTCAGAAGAACGAATACGGTGTTATTGTGGTCGGAGGAGGTCACGCCGGAACTGAAGCATCGACAGCTTCGGCTCGAATGGGATTATCGACTTTGCTCATAACTCATAAAAAGGAAACAATCGGTAGTAAAATTACTCATTTTTATTATATCCTCTTTGAGTTCGATTTTATTGTTTTAAAATCTGTATTCATCGTTTAGGTGAAATGTCGTGTAATCCGTCATTCGGAGGGATTGGCAAAGGACACTTGATGCGAGAAGTAGACGCTTTAGATGGAATTTGTGGACGAATTTGCGATATATCAGGAGTTCAGTATAAGGTGAGGGAATCAAATATGAAATATTGCAAATGTAAAACAGCAGTTCTCAAATGACCGAAATTTTGATATAGGAGTATGATGCAATAAGCTCTTAAGACATTTGGAAACTACCAAAGAGTAATAATATGTTCGAAACGTTTACCTCTACGTCGTCGTTTTCTCGTCATGATTTGATTATTAACGCGTCGATTAATTCGATTGCTATCGCGAAAAAAAATTACACAATTTCAAAGTTACGCACGTGTTTATATGAAAATTGTTTAAATTCAACGTTTCGATAACATTAGCCAACAATTGTTTTGATTTCACTGTTGTGTTTCAGGCGTTGAACCGTAGAAAAGGACCGGCAGTTTGGGGTCTTCGAGCTCAAATAGACCGTCAACTTTATAAACAGAATTTACAAAAAGAAATTTTCAACGTAAAGAATCTAAATATAGTTACCGGATCGGTGGAGAATCTGATACTGGAAGAAAACACCGAGGGCGATGCACCCAAATGCATCGGTGTAATATTAGGTACTTGTTGCACGTTTTGGAATTCTTCGCGATTTGTTGCATTTTTTTATTAAATTTGAGGAATTTTTTTTGCAGCTAATGGAGAGAAGTATTACGCCAATAGTGTCGTTTTGACTACGGGGACGTTTTTAAGAGCTAATATTAATCTTGGATTGGAGGCCAGACCTGCTGGTCGGATTGGAGATGAACCAAGTATCGGGTTAGCGGATACTTTACAAAGACTGAAGTTTAAAATAGGTCGATTACGAACCGGTACGTTACGATGGTTTTGAAGAAAAGGTGATCGTTTCGAAAATAATTATTTTTTATTGTTTGATAGGAACTCCGCCGAGATTGGATAAAAAAACGATAGATTATACCGGATTGAGGTTCATTACAGGCGATAATCCTCCGATACCTTTCTCGTTTATGAACGAAAAAGTTTGGATTAAGGTGACTATCTCTAGCTCGGAGAAATGAACGTTGAATTTTACGAAATAGGGAATTTTTAAACTCGTATTATTTTCAGCCTGAAGATCAGTTACCATGTTACCTAACTCATACGAATCCAACGGTGGAAAAAATATGCTTAGATAGCTTGAAAGTCAACAGACATGTCAGAGAGGAAGTTCGTGGGCCTAGATATTGCCCTTCCATCGAATCCAAATCGATAAAGTAAGTTACACGATGACTCACAATTCAGTTCATAATTTTCCAGTGTGTAAAATGATTTAATTTTAGGTTCGGTGGAAGAGCTCATCAAGTATGGCTCGAACCCGAAGGTTTAAATACCGACGTCATCTATCCTGGCGGATTATCATGCACGATGCCGGCAGAAATGCAGGAACAAATGATTCATTCGATCAAAGGACTCGAGAAATGTACAGTTTTACGTCCAGGTACGCTGGTTGAATTGTTTTACGTGAGTAATGGTGGAAAAAATGCGCTAAATTGGTGAATTTTCAGGTTACGGTGTAGAATACGAATTCGTCGACCCTAGAGAACTGATGCCAACCTTGCAAACGAAGAAAATCAGTGGTTTGTTTTTCGCTGGCCAAATAAACGGTACGACTGGTTACGAAGAAGCGGCTGCTCAAGGTATTTTGGCCGGAATAAACGCTGCTGCTAAAGTAAATCGTACATTGCTGATTATTTTTTTTTTTCATCGTGATCAAATTTAATTCAATACATGTATTTTTTTCAGGTACTCGATAAAGATGAATTTATCATCAGTCGAACAGAAGGTTATATCGGTGTATTGGTTGACGATTTGACTACTCAAGGCACAGATGAACCTTATAGAATGTTTACCGCTAGATCAGAATTCAGATTATACCTAAGACCTGATAATGCTGACATTAGACTTACCAAAAAAGGTACACTAAAAACTGATACCGATTTCTAATTTTTATTTTTGTTTGCAAATATTCATCTTAAATTTATTTTTAGGTTATGAAATCGGATGTGTTTCAAAGGAAAGATATGAAAAATTGTTGAAAACCGAAGAAGAATTATCTAAAGGATTAGATATCTTGCAACGTACGGAAATGTCGCGATATAAATGGAAAAAGGCGCTTGGATTCGCTAACTACGCCGACAGCAACGGACTTGCGAGGTAAATCGCAGTCGTTTTTTTTTCTTAAGACTAACTGTTAATTTAGACTTGACTAATTTTTTTTTTTAATTTTGTAGCGGTGTTGGAATTATTTCGTTGGCTGACGGTATCACTGTTTCTAAATTGATAGAAACGTTCCCCAACGAATTAGAGGGTATTTCGCAAGATGAACAAATACGTGACAGACTTACTATAGAAAGCACGTATCGTTATTTGACGGAGAGACAGTTCGAAGAATTTGAACAAATTAAAAAAGAAGAATCTCTGAAAATTCCTCCTAAAATTGATTACGGATCGTAAGTTACAGATTAGTAAACAATCCTTGGACCTTGGATCATTTTAAACACGAGGAAAAGTCGCATGATTTTCAAACTATTGGGTGTTCTTTTTCAGGAAACATTTATCGCTGAAGTTTGAAGAAATTGAAAAACTCACCTTGGCTAAACCTACAACTGTTAGTGAAATCAGTACCTATTTAGACTAATTTCTGAACGAATTGAGGTATTAATTCGAGCTTTTTGAATTATAGATTGCTGCAGCTAGTCGGATTCCTGGTATAACGCCGTCATCTATTTTGCGACTGATGTATTATATCAAGCAAAATGAGAATTTGTGCGTTTGATCGTTGGCGATCGCATCTGCTTTGGCTGTGTTATTTCATAAGGATGAATTTTATCAAATTGCTGCTAAGGGTGAGTACTTGAAGTGTTTTGTTTCATAACTAGTCTTTTATGTTTTGTTTTTTTTTCTAAATGTTTTAAAAATTGAGGCTATTTTTGTTCGACCTGCAAGGTGCTCAAAAAGTAACGAAGTTTATTTTTCCTTTGAGAAATTTTGAATTGAGTGATTTCGTGACCGTTTAGAAAATGGTTTTTGACTGGTGTTCACTGAACTCTTTTTGACGAGGGAATAATTCCAGGCGTCTGCCTCTGATTTGAATGGAAATGCGATTTTTGGAAAAAGCATATTCTGAAACTTCCATGGTCAAAAATTTCAGCTGACCAATTTAATTTCTCCAATTTTTGGCAAATTTTTGATAATTGAAAATGTTGATTTTTGAAGAAAAAAACTCGAATGTACTTTTCAGTAAAAGCAGCGCAATTTTCGATTTTTCCAGAATTTTAGAATTTCTCTAGAAGGTACCGAAATGAATTTGGGCAGCTTGAAATCGGATTCTAAACTCATTCTCAACCTGATTAGCGAATTTAACGTCAATTGAGATGATTTCTGGTAAAAAGCAGGAATATGTTTTTTGATCAACAAAAAAAATTGAAAAATTATTCGAATTTTTTCGTTTCCAATAATTTTGGAAGGTTCAGCACGATCTTCAATTTTTGCAGCATTTTTGAATTTATCCACAAGGTGTGGAAATCAAGCTAGGCAGCTGCAAATCTAGTTCTGGCTCATTTTCTCCATCTGGTTAACGAATGTATCCTCAATTTAGGTAATTTCTAGATAGAAAGCTGAAATTTTTCCTGGACCAGCCAAAAATGTAAAAAATCTAAAACTTACTTATTGACAACAAATTTTTTGAAATTTGCACGAATCACTGTTGATTTCCTAAAATCAATCCCTAGTGTCCGTATCTCTCCACTTCCGGCCATTTTGGAGGCTCCAGCACGATTTTTAATTTTTCCAAAATGTGCAAAAATTGACTTGATCAGCTAAAAATTGAATTCTTGCTTATTCTCGACTATTTTAACCAGTTTATATTTTATTCAAACGATTTCCAGGCAGTAAAAAATTTTAAAAATTATAATTTTCTGTTTTCAGATGAATTTTTGAGATTTACGCGAAGCACCTTGTCTTACCTAAGCCTAAAACCAACTTCGCAATCCAAATTTCCACATTTTCCGGCCATTTTGGAGCATTCGAAAAAATAATATAACTTCCCCCCGCCCTCCTCTCTTGAAAAAATTTTTGTTTTCTGCTGAAGTTGTCAAATTTTTACTTTTTGATAAAAACTATTTAAGTCTCACTTTTTTTCAAGAATTGCCAACAATTATCGTTTTTTAAAAATGAATACATTTAAATTGATTTTTTATAAAAACAAATTTAAAATTTTTGATTATAAATTCAATTTGAAAAAAATGAAAAAAAATAGTTGAAAAAAATTCCAAACAGTGAAACAGTCTCACTTTTTACTTTTTCCTAAAATCTTAAGTTTTGCCAAAAATTGTATTTTTTTGCCATTTAATGTTTTTTGTTTTGCTCACGTTTTGTGACTTTTTTGGTCACTTTTTTGAGTTTTTTTCATTGCTTCAGTTAATTTTTTTTGGAAAATCGAATTTCGAAAATTTCACATGATATAAGTCTCAAATTCAAATTAACAGCGACCCGAATTTCCTCAAAATGCACTTTTTGCAATTAGTTGACTCAGTTTCTCAAAATTCAATCTTTTACTGAAAAATTTCAGTTTTCTGGGTGAAAAAAATGAGGAGGAATTTAAGGTTAGAATTCATAAAAGGAAAACTTCAAATTGCTGATTTTTCTACAAAAGTTTTGAATACGGTAAAATTTTTGAACTTTTGAAAGGAGTTGGTCAAAATTTGAAAACTCAATTTTAGCTGATGAAATTTTTGTTGTGCGAAGGTTTCAGACTATGTTCTTTCCAAAAATCCCATTCTGGTTCAAATCGAAAATGAAAAGACACCTCACTGAGTGGTTTCCTTGGCTTTTATAAAATAATCACCATCTCCAAATACAACTCTAACTACAATAAATTAAATAAATATATTTTTAAATGCAATAAATTACTTAAACTCTAAAAAAAAAATTAGCACTTGGTTTGAATGCAATGAACACCGGCTTCCGAGCAAATACACCTAGAACAAGGTTCAGTCAACTCGTCGATTTGTTCGCCAGTTTTGTACATTTTGCCAAATATATTACACCCGGATAACTTCAACAAGCCGGAAATCACGCTATCGCTTTTCATCGAGTGGTAAATCTCATTATGAGAAGATGGTCTCTCTTTCACCGGCTTCGGCGTAGACTTTGGTACTGGTTGATTATACGTGAATGTCTGAGGCAAACCGACATATTTGATTTGATTCTGCTGCGTTTCGTTCATCGTTGTGGTGCTGTTATTGTTGGAAAACCTGGTCGAAATGAAACCCATTTTATCCATACTTTTTACCGTTGATGTACTTTGAGTCGTCGTTGTCGTGCTGGGTGCGGGTGTGGTGGTTGTTGTTGTTGTTGAGGTGGTTGTTGGGCTGGGGTTGCTGAACGATGGTGGAATATAAACGTGTTTGAAAGGAGGTATGCTCGAACTTGGGGTACTCTGTTTAGTAGCCGGAGTTGTGAATTTCACTGCTGGGATAGGTTTCTTGGACGAAGATGGCGGTGGAAGCGTGGTTGTCTTTTCTTTACTGGGAGGAACTGGGTAGTCGTCGAATATCATCGTCAGTATATTGCTCAATAAGGAGTTATCCTCTGGTTCTGCAGGAGGTTCTTCTTTGGTATTATTATTACTATTGGTGATAGTTGGTTCTTTATTGACTGGTTCGGTATCAGGGATTGGTATGGTTTCTTCGTCTTCTTCTTCAGATTCTTCTTCTCCTCCTGCTCCTTCTGGGTCACTTCCTTCTTCAGATTCTTCGATTGAAGGGTCCTCAGTTGTTGTGGTTGTTGTGGTGGTGGTGGATGTTGAAGTAGAGGTATGCCTGAATAAAGGCATCAGAGTCGAATAATTGGCTGCTTTCGTGGTTAAGAAATGTATAACTGGAGTTGGAGGCATTTCCGGAGGTGTTGGTGGATTTTCAGTTGTTGTGGTGGTGGTGGAAATTGGCTGTGGAGGTGGTGGAGCTGATGTTGTGGTGGTTGTTGTGGTTGTTGATGCGGTTGTTGCTGGTTTTTGGGTGGTAGTGGTCGTTGACATTGTCGAGTATTCAATATCTGTTAAAGAGGTATGGATTAAGTGGTGGTTTGATGAAGCTGCGTGGTCTAATGGGGGAATTTTGAGCACTTACAGTGATGCTGAGGATGTTCTGAAATAATTTCTGGCACTTTGGGTTGCGATGGTTCGGTCACTCGATATTCCGAAGTTATTTCTGTGATAATTATTTGAGGTGGGGGCGAATACGTTCGGTTGAATTTGATCGCTTCGAAATACAACTCGTCGGGGGTTGGATCTCGAGGAATGAAGCCTCCTGAAAACCCATTATAAAGTAGATAGTTAATTGCACCCCCCCCCCCTCGAAATCCTCTGAGACAACATTTTTCTTAAAGAGGACATCCTAAGGAACATCTTAAGGCAAACTTGCCCTAAAAAAAGTTGGCCTTACTAACAAAATGGCGGCCATTTTGATTGACAGGTCAGTCGAAATTGCAGATTTTGCTTTCCAACATAGGACTCATCCAAAATTTTTTGAATGGGACGAAGCTAAATCGCAAAAGCAAGCAAAAATTCATCACCAGGCAAAATTTCAAGAACTTGAGTGCATTTTTCGATTTTTGATGAATTTTTGAAAATCAAATTTTGGCCAAAAATGAGAAAAAAAATCAAAATTTTACTAAATTGACCTAAAAAGCTGAAATTTGAGATATGTCCTATTTTCGACCTGCCAAATCGACTGTAAACGGTTTCAAACCGTTTTGAGCAGTTCTGGAGCCTCCAGCAGATTTTTGAAACTTTAAATTTCCACAAAATTTCATCAAATGACGTTGAAAATCCGAAATTTACGCTGTTAAGTGTTAAGTTCACTTCTGGTGAGTTTAAGTCATTTTGGAGACTCCAGCGACTTTTTGAATATTCGTGGAGTCTCCAGTAGATTTTTGAAACTTGAAATTTCCACAAAATTTCACCAAAAATGCGGTTGGAAAGTCGAAATTCATTCTATAAACTAATTTCAATACGCTATGAAGTCGTCTTCAGTGAGATTTCAAGTCGTTTGGAGCCTCCAGCGATTTTTGGAAGGTACTGGAGCCTCCAGTAGATTTTTTAAACTTGAAATAATTTATACAAAATTGAAAATTCTATCATGGAGGCTCCAGAAGTGCTCAAAACGGTTTGAAACTGTTTCCAATCGATTTGGCAATTCGAAAATAGGACACATCCCAAATTTCAGCTTTCTAGGTTAATTTGATGAAATTTTGATTTTTTTCTCATTTTTGGCCTAAATTTTATTTTCAAAAATTCACCAAAAATCGAAAAATTGAAAAAAAGTTGTCTCAGAGGATCAGTGGGGGGGGGCGGGGGGGGCAATTATTCCTATTGTCATATGCCTGAGTGAGAATTTTGAAGCGAGGGAAGGGTTTGCAGATTCATGACCCGGTCATTACCTTCGGTAAGACTTGGAGGTGAGAATTTTTTGATCAAATCTGCCGGATCTGTCGGAGTTGTTTCATCTTCTACGTATTCTATGCCTTCTTTTCGATCAGCTACTGGTTCTTTGGGTTTATCTAACGCGTCTGATGCCACAAAGGGTATAATTCTAAACAAAACAAACCCATCAAGTTGAGAATCGTGGAAAAGGTTGATACGAGTACCTATCCTAATACACTCACTCGAGATTAGGCAACGAAGGAGGTAGCGCCGGCTCATCGTACTCAGGCTCGTAATTAGCTTGCTGATACTTCATTTTATGACGACTCAAACTACTCGAATTCAATGGAATATTTTTACTCGCGAAAACCACTCCGGAGTTTTCATAAGGTCTCTTCGTACTCTCTGATTTCCTTTCACCGGCGTACAGGTTTTTCAGGTTGAACGATATGGAAGCGGGCAAAGACATGGCATTTTTTTCCAAAGCATTGTACCATAAAGGATGATTGTTCGCTCTGGAGTTGTTACCGTTGAAGGTGATTTTCTTCGAGATTGATATTTCTCCATCGTTAGACTTCGATCCTATGGGTATCTCTATGTTGGTTCTGGACCCGAAGTGGTCTCTGTTACGAAGCGAGGGTAGGTCGTCTCTGCTGACGTCTTCGTCGTTTAATCGGGTTATTTTTCGATCGTCTGATTTTATGTAGAACGAGTCGCCGTGGTTGTTTTTCACTAGTCTGATGTTGGATTCGTTTTGAGGCTGGAAGAGAAACAGAGTAGGTTAGGATGGCGAAGAAGTTGGAGAATATGACGATTGAGGTGTTGATTTGACTTACTCTGGCCACTTCTATGTCATCGTAACTCCAGAGGTCGCTTGGTTTGTAATCTGGAACAGAATCATTTATCAAGAATTTCAATAAAGATGTGTGTTTATTTATGTAGTCTCAAAGTTGGCTTATTTTTAAATCTGGATTTTGAAATTGAATACTAAGTTTTTGGTTGATAGATAGATTTGATTCAGAGATCACAGAATATTTCATCATGCTTCAATTTATCTAAATTTGCGAGATAATATCTGAGCGTTGACGTATAATTACATTTCTTAAACGCATCATAAACGCATATGCGTTTCATTTCGAAACGAAATATCAATTAGATAAGTTTTTTATAACGTTCCTATGACTGATAAATGCCATTTATAAAATATTCAAGCAAAATTATAGTTGTAATTTTTCTATCGTTGATCATTATGGTGAATATGTGCGTATGTATTTATTCGGTGTTCACCAAACATTTCACATTTTAAGAACCTAGTCCCCTTTTTATGTAAAAGTAACTATGTGGACAATGTCAATTAGTATTATTCTGCGTGTGTTGGTTTTATGGAGTTGTGTGCTGCAAAATAGTCAAACGTCAACGGATAAACCGTTAAATCTGTTGGAATATTTTGAAGCGTTGGATAAAGGTATTAGCATTTCCACTTTATCTCCAGATGACCTTATGAATCGTATGAAAGCGTCATTGCGTCAGCAAGCGGTCACTATCAGTCAGCAAGCGGTCACTATCAAGAATGACAGAACCATTTCCCTTATTCATGATTGCGCCAGAAAAACTCGAAATGGTGTAAAAATCATCGAGTACAAGTACACAAACTTTGAATTTATAAAACACTTCAGAGAATACCAAATCATGATATTGATGAGAGATCCAAATAGAAATCGCGAAACTTATGAATCACTCGACAATAAAGCGCTGACCGATATCTTTTATCAAAGGTGGGTTCAAAAGCATGGTAAAGATAAAGACCCTGGTACGCTAAAGTTAAACCAAATGCAAAAGATACAAGTATTCTTGGAATGGTTGTTGTTCACTGATGAATATCAGGAAGCTTCTTCAAAAGCCATCGCTCCAGAATATCAGAACGGACGATTAAAGTTTCTCAGGGAGGAACTAGAAACAAATTTTCCTGATCTGAAGACGAAACCTAATGGATGTGCTGAATTGGCTCGGTTCATACAACATTGTGTCTATTTTCCATCTTGTGATAGAGCAAAAACTCATCAATGGGATGTAGAAAATTTCGAAAAAACAGTTGCAACAGCACAATCTGTACTTCTTTTCGATCAATCGAACTACACCATTAGTGTTTGTAGAGATTTAATGGTACGCGCATTTTCCCAGCTACAGAATATTAACAGTGTTGAAGCGAGAGTATTAACTCAGTATGGTAGCCCAGTGGCGATGGAGTTGGCTCGCTATGTGGAGGGTACAAGGTTTAAATCGTACCCCTAGCAGAAATTTTTATTAAACGATTTTCAATTTTTTACTAGTTGATTTTTGACAGAAAATGTTGGAATTTATCGATTTTCTTATTTCGAATGTACGCGGGTCAATTTTGGTCTCGATAATTACTCGATTTATTCGCGAATAATTAACCAAAAATTAATTAAATGAACAGATTCATTCGCGCATGATTCATTAACAATTGATCAATCAATTCGTTCGTGTATAATTTACCAAAAATTAATCAAATAATTCGATTCGTTCGCGAATGATTTATTAACAATTGATTAATTTGTTCGTCAATTCGTTCGCGAATGATTCGCGAAAAATTAGTACAATGAATGATTCATTGACAATTGATTTATAGGTTCGGCAATTCGTTTGTGAACAATTCACCAAAAATAAATTGAATAAATCGAGTCGTTCGCGAATGATTCACGAAAAATAATTCAACGAATCGAGTCATTCGCGAATGATTCACTAACAATTGATAAATTCGTTCGTGAATGATTCACCAAAGATAAATCATATTAATCGATTCGTTTGCCAATGATTCATTATTTATGAATCAATTCGTTCGCGAATGATTCACAAAAAATAATTCAATTCGTTCGTGAATGATTCACCAAAAATTGAGTGAATGAATCGATTCGTTCGCGAACGAGTCACTTATACGAATCTATTCGTTCGCGAATAATTCATCAAAAATTGAGTAAATGAATCGATTCGTTCGCGAATAATTCATCAAAAATTGAGTAAATGAATCAATTTGTTCACGAACGAGTCACTTACACGAATCAATTCGTTCGCAAATGTTTCATCAAAACTTGAGTAAATGGATCGATTCGTTCGCGAACGAGTCACTTATACGAATCTATTCGTTCGCGACTGAGTCACTCAAACGAATCAATTCGTTCACGAAGGAGTCACTTATACAAATCAATTCGTTCGCAAATGATTCATCAAAACTTGAGTAAATGAATCTATTCGTTCGCGAACGAGTCACTTATACGAATCGATTCGTCCGCGAATGATTCACTAAAAAATTTTTCAATTTGTTCGCAAATGATTCATCAAAAATTGAGTAAATGAATCGATTCGTTCGCGAATGATTCATCAAAGAATGAGTAAATGAATCAATTCGTTCGCGACCAAGTCATTTAAACGAATCAATTCGTTCGCGAATAATTCATCAAAATTGAGTAAATGACTCGATTCGTTTGCGAACGAGTCACTTATACGCAAATCAATTCGTTCGCGAATGATTCATTAAAACTTGAGTAAATGAATCGATTCGTTCGCAAACGAGTCACTTATACGAATCGATTCGTCCGCGAATGATTCACTAAAACTTATTCAATTTGTTCGCGAATGATTCATTAAAAATTGAGTAAATGAATCGATTCGTTCGCGAACGAGTCACTTATACGAATCTATTCGTTCGCGAATGATTCATCAAAGATTGAGTAAATGAATCGATTCGTTCGCGAACGAATCACTTATACGAATCAATTCATTCGCGAATGATTCAGTAACTATTGATCAATTCGTTCACCTAGAAATCAATCAATTTGTTCAATCGCCAATCGTTCGTAAATGATTCTATTCGATTGTAAACAGATCAATTGCTGTACAAGTGTTTCAAAAAAAGCGAATCAATTTGTTCGTAAAATGTTTTTATCAATCCAAAATACTTTTAAAAAGCAAAAATTCCGCCAACCAAAAAAAAAAACTTACAGAAAAACGAAAAGAATTGTCAACAAAAATCTGATATTCTGAACTTTTTGGAGTATATGTACCCAAATTCGCATTAACAATTCGTCGGCTAAGAGCGGAAGAGTGCCTCGTGACTTTTTTTTCATCTTTTAGAAACGGTGTCACTGTACAGGTAATTTTAAAGTTTTTTTAAAAGTAACACTGCCAGATGATGACCACACATCTTGAGTACCGAAATACGTAAAGGTTCCTTGTTTACTTCATTCAGTGTAGCCAGTGTAGAATGATTTCTCTCTCATTTCGTGCATTTTTTGAACATGCACGAGGCACTCTTCCGCACTTAGCCGACGTATTTACAATATGTACACATTAAAAAAAAAAAAAAGTCGTGATATCCATCAAAAATACTTTTAAAAAGCAAAATTACCGCCAACCAAAAAAAAAAAAAAAAACTTGCAAAAAGAATTTTCAACAAAAATCTGTTCATTAAGTAACTTCAATGAAAAAATTCATGATATCAAAACATCGCCAAGCAATTTTCATTCAGCAGTTGTGATCAGGAATTGATATGGAATTTAAAATTAGTTTGGTACTTACTGAAATAAAATATCCATAAATTTGAGAACTGAATTGAAAAACCGGGCCAAGCGCCGGCGGAATTTATCGGTCCGGTTTTTCAATTCAGTTCTCAAATTTATGGATATTTTATTTCAGTAAGTACCAAACTAATTTTAAATTCCATATCAATTCCTGATCACAACTGCTGAATGAAAATTGCTTGGCGATGTTTTGATATCATGAATTTTTTCATTGAAGTTACTTAATGAACAGATTTTTGTTGAAAATTCTTTTTGCAAGTTTTTTTTTTTTTTTTTTTGGTTGGCGGTAATTTTGCTTTTTAAAAGTATTTTTGATGGATATCACGACTTTTTTTTTTTTTTAATGTGTACATATTGTAAATTGTTAATGCGAATTTGGGTACATATACTCCAAAAAGTTCAGAATATCAGATTTTTGTTGACAATTCTTTTCGTTTTTCTGTAAGTTTTTTTTTTTGGTTGGCGGAATTTTTGCTTTTTAAAAGTATTTTGGATTGATATCACGACCTTTTTTTTTTTTTTTTTTTTTTAAATAATGTACATTATTAAAAATTATTAATGGAAATTCGGGTACACCAAGAATTTTAGAATAATTTGTTAATTAAATCACAAAGTTTCTCACTAGAAGAATACTACCGAACCGATATGAGTCAAATTTCGTACAGTGATTTAAATTTGGGTATTATTTCATAATATAACGTTAGTTATTTAAAAAAATCATTTTTGACTCCCTTTTTCACAATTTGAAAATTGCTTTCCCCCATAAAATCCCCCAAAAATGAAAATTTCTCGTTGTACCGTAGAAAAGGGTCATCTACATTATATTCGCCATCATGTTGCAAAATTTCAAGCAAATCGGTTCATTTGGAGAAGCTGTAGCCTTGTCAACGGAAATTTAAGCATGAAATTTCATGAATATTTTCATTTTTCACTCTCAACCACCCTAAAAATGAAAATTGTTTGCTGTACCATAAAAAAGGGTCATCTGCATCACATTTAATACTACTGTGCAAGATTTCAAGCAAATTGGTTCATTTGGAGAAGCTGTAGCCTTGTCAACGGAAATTTTCATGAATTTTCATGCTGAAATTTCCGTTGACAAGGCTACAGCCTCTCTTAATGAACCGATTTGCTTGAGATTTTGCACATTGATAGTGAATATGATGTAGATGACCCTTTTTTATGGTACAGCAACCAATTTTCATTTTTTGCGTGGTTTAGGAGGAAAAATGGAAATAGTCATCACGAAATTTCATGCTTAAATTTCCGTTGACAAGGCTACAGCCTTTCCAAATGAACCGATTTGCTTGAAATTTTGCACAATGATGGCGAATATAATGTAGATGACCCTTTTCTACGGTACTGCGAAAAATTTTCATTTTAGGGGTGTTTTAGGGGGGAAAGAAATTTTAAAATTGAGAAAAAGGGGGTCAAAAATACTTTTTTTTCAAAACTGACGTTGTATCTAGAAATAACTCATTAATTTACACCAGTGTACGAAATTTGTCTTGAATTGGTTCAGTAGTTTTCTCTTGACACGAAGATTAGTGATTTCAAAAATTACCCCAAAATGCTAACTTTGGGTATTCCAATCTACATCATTTTTTACCGTAGAAAGTTTGTAAGCATACCAAATTAAAGCTCTCGTTGATGCCAACAACATATCAAAAAATCAGATTCGTGCGTGTTTTTATTCGCGAGAAATTCATCATCGAAAATACGCTTAGTTGTTCAGAGAATAAAAGCAGTAAGTGGCCGGACTGTCAGCACGTTTGGTATTATCGTTTTTTGTTTTTTTTGTGTTCGTTTTTTTTCTTGCTTGGCGGGGCAGTCCGACCGGACTGCTTGATTTAGAGTAAAGAAGGTCTTCTCACGCTAAATGCGTGAGTGTTTTTATGATAGAAATACTCACCAATTATTTGTTTGCACATTTTGAAAATAAAGTCTTTTTTTTGCGAATACTTATTGCTAAAATTGGAATTTTTCTATTTATTCTCATTTTCTTTTCAGAATTTGTGTTTTTTTTTTGAAAACTGGAAAAATTGTCTGATATCAATAAAAATGTTGACATCTTTGTCCCTTCATGAAAAAATTTTCTACCAAAAATGCTGACTTTGCCTCATTTGCAAAATAACACTGATTTTTTTTGACAAAATATCGCTAATTTTGTGCCAAAATAGAGTGAGGGGAAGACGATTCAAAAGTTCTGATATGTTCTTCCTACTTGTAAAAAAAAAAATAAACTCGAAATGTCAAACAATTGACAAGTTTAAAATTTCATCTGCTCTAGTCAAGTTGAGCCCTCATGGAACGATTTGAAATTGCTGCAGACAAGTCAACTTTTGCCAGAGGTTCCAGTTCTGCTCGAAAATTGAGTTCAGGTTTTCATCTCAAGATTTACCTACTCTTTCTTAAAACTTGAAAAAATTTCAAAATTGTGAAAAAAAATTACCCAAAAACAGAAAATTTTTTCCAAAATATTTCAAAAATTTCAAAATTGTTTACAGATTGACTGAAAATTATCACTGAGAAATATTCATCAAAATAGAACGAATTCCTACCACAAATTTATTCAAAATCAAAAAATTCCTCTTACGTGTTTTCATTAAAACTTGAACAAACATTCGGCCATAATCGTCAATAAATCCGTTCAACATTTGAAAATCATTCAAAAATCTACTTGAAATTGAAAAAAGAATTGTAAAAAATTCATTCGAAATTCGCCCAAAATCAGAATATTATCTCGAAAACCTCGATTAGGGAAATCCGAGTTTCTGGAAAAATGACTTCGGAGACCATGAAGTTTTGAAAAATTAGCACAAGCCATTTTTACAGACTAGGTCACTTGAAAAATTATACTAAATTTGTGTCTCGAGATGGAAAAATCAACAAACTGATGCAGCTTACGTTCATTTTTGAAAATCAACGATCTACACGAATCAAATCACTCGAAGAATCGTTTTTTAGATCAATAGGTTAAATAATTTTTAAAAAAATTATTCGACGAGAACTTTCCTCAAAAAAATACTCAACGAAGGTTCCCCGTAACGAGTCAGGACATAAATTATAATAACGAGTTAATAAAAAACCAAAGAATGAGGGGAAAAGTAAACGATTATACGGATCATTGGACAAACCCTGTGCATATAAGTACATAAAAAAACAAATCGGCTCGCGTATAGATAGGTGTATTAAAAAAACCTCGTATAATAAGGCGTAAAAGAGTTAATCGCGTATAATCCTAACGGTTAATAAAATGTAATAAAAAAAAAAAAATCAAAACGCTATAGCTGTGCGTTATCATACCTGAAATTGAGCTCTGAAGTTTAACTAGTTTGCAGTGATGAGCAATGACCGTAATGCACCACACCAGAACAAGATTACAGACACGTTCTTCCAATAAACAAACCATTGTGACGAATTATTATATAAAACGCGAGAAGAGCCAGAGCAACCACGAAGTAGTAGACATACCCTCGGTAATACTCTCATCGTTACACCATTCAGCTGTAGCAGCATAAATCGACCATTTAACCAAACGGAATGTATCTACCTATAAACAAGCGCCATTCGACCATTTTCCGTTATAATGTTAACTCGCACACTCGGCTGTGCCTGTGCACCGGCACCGACAACACCGGTGTCGATGTCGGTGTGCTTGTGCTCTAGAGCTAGTCTCAAGTCTGCCCGCAGCGCCTTCAAGGTGTACGATTATGCGGCCGTCGGTCTCTTTTGAAGAGCGAGATGAAGACGCGCATTCGGTCATTGATATGCATGTTCGATTTACTCTCTACTCGTATCAGATGATTGTTATTAGCTCGCTAATGTAACTGTTCCCGGCCCCATGCCCCATGCCCCATCGTCCAAGTCCAGGAGTTTTCCCGATTCTCAGATCTCAGAGATGGAAGCCGCAGTAGCTGCACGATCCACGATCTTCGATCATGCGATCGACGATGGTGAACTTGCGCATGCTCTGGAATAAATCCGGTTTATTGCGTCGTCGTCTTCGTTCTATCAACAACGGTGCTGTGTGTGTTGGTTTGCCCAACATCCAAAGACCCGATGATGAGACCAAGAGGCAGTGTTCTTCTTCTTCTAGCTGCATAATGTCACTCTCTTGGGAACTTTTCATAATGTAGATGCCATCATCATCACCATCACCAAGAAGACCATACAATTCCCGAACTCTTGTACATGTTTAAAATAGAGATGATAATAATAACGGTAACTTGTACATGTACGTGCGCCTATATTATCTATGTGTACCTAGACCTACCTACTAGCTGCCTACAGAATGGTAACTGCGACTGCATTATTGCTTGTGTGTTCTGTTGTCGTCCCATCAACTCACCAACGTCGTCCTCATCGTCATTATTACACAAATAGCGAACTTTAATTATAATCGACGAATAAGAGGAAGAGGTCTGGTTGCTGTTGCTTTATAGTCAAGTGTATCTTCATTCATTCACCCGATGCCGCCGTCGTGTTTTGTTTATGTATGTAGTGTGTGCCTCTCTCTCTCTCTTTCTATGCCCACCTGATACTTGTATGTACTTCATGGATGCATGCTGCTCAGGTGCCCTGGAGGATGGAAAAATTTTTATAGTTTATTGTGTTACTAATACAATGAGAAGAGAGGTTTATGTATGAGCAATTTCATATCCCCGAGCCAAGTCGACGAACAAGTTGTTTGACCTAACGACAGACGTGATGAATGATGATGGTTCGATTTTGAACCGAAGCCATTTTTCGTTGAGTTGTATTTGTTGGTATTGCGCGTTTGTTTTCGTAATAACGCGAGCTGACGTGACTGGAATCGAATTTGGAGGATGTTTTGAGTGATCGTGGGGGTATTTTGGTTGGTGAGTTGGTTTATGAGGTGGAGAAGGACTTGAGCTGAGAGATTGATTCGGAGCGTGTCTGTTGATGTATGAGAAATTTATTCTAGGAGTTATTGGACCGGTTTCAGCAATCTATGGGTTTAAATAGATCATTTTCATTCATTTGAGCAAACTTTAGATTGGCCCAATTTTTTTTGCATTCTCGATTTTTGAGGAATTGAAGAGCATAGTTTGAGAATCATTGAACTGGTTCAAAAATGAAGAGTAGCGAATAATTCATTTCAAGTCATCTACGTATACTTTTGTTTGAAAACTTTTCCTTTGCATCGCCAATTTCTGAGCTCTCTTTGACCACAGATTGAGAATCACTGAACCGGTTTCAAAATTCCATGTTTCAATCATCTAAACGTAAAAACTTTTATTTAGAGCATTTTTCATATCTGCAACTTCTAAAAAGTTTTCAACTGGAATTTTTCCTTCGCATCCACAAGTTTTGAGCAGTTTTTATCACAGATTAAGAATCATTGAACCGGTTTCGAAATTCGATATTACAATCATCAAAACGTATCTACTTTTATTTAGAGTTTTTTGTTAATTTTTGCAACTTCTGAAAAATTATTGAATTTGAGAATCACTGAAAGTGAACCGGTTTCGAAATTCTATGTTTCAATCATTTAAACGTAAAAACTTTTAAGAGCTTTTTTCATATCTGCAACTTCTAAAAAGTTATCGACTGAAACTTCTCCTTCGCATCCCCAATTTTTGAGCAGTTTTAATCACAGATTAAGAATCATTGAACCGGTTTCGAAATTCGATATTTTTATCATCAAAACGTATCTACTTTTATTTAGAGCTTTTTTTTTATTTCTGCAACTTCTAAAACATTATTGAATTTGAGAATCACTGAACCGGTTTAAAAATTCATATTTCAATCACCTAAACGTATCTACTTTTATTTAGATAGTCCAGGAGAATTAACATTCAATAGGGAAAAGTTTGATAACAAGCTGAATTTTGGTATAGGGGGGTTTTTTGATACGCCGAACACGAATTTTGGGTGTCCGGGTGAATCCGGTGTACGCTTCCCCCTTTTTTGTGGACCTTTTGCCCCCCAAATTTGGTTTTTGGCGTATCACTCCGAAAATATGCATTTTAACGAAAAATTCGTTTCATCTTTTTTGTTCTCCTCTAAATTCCGCGTCGAATGAGGGGTCAGCGAAGTTTCCAACCCCAAGGGGGGTGGGGCTAGAACCATTCAGAAAAGGGGTTTCCTGAAAAATACATAATGGCTATGGGGGCCTAAGAGGGGTGAAATGGTCCCCAAAAGCGTTCGAGTTGATATTAGCATGGAAGATGGGTACCATTGAGAAACTTCCGCGTGAAAAATTTCAGATCCACACCACCTCCCCTTTTTGGGAACCCCCCTTTTCTGAAATTTCAATAACACTTTTCTCAGCCCCATTTTAACCGATTTTGAAAATTTTTCAGTATGTTATGTATATCCTTAGTAGGTATCCTCACAAAAATTTTCAACCCCCTCCCCTCATATTTACCCCTCAAAATGATCTAAAAATGTGTCTTAGGGGAAATACACATTTTTACATCATTTTGAGGGGTAAATATGAGGGGAGGGGGTTGAAAATTTTTGTGAGGATACCTACTAAGGATATACATAACATACTGAAAAATTTTCAAAATCGGTTAAAATGGGGCTGAGAAAAGTGTTATTGAAATTTCAGAAAAGGGGGGTTCCCTAAAAGGGGAGGTGGTGTGGATCTGAAATTTTTCACGCGGAAGTTTCTCAATGGTACCCATCTTCCATGCTAATATCAACTCGAACGCTTTTGGGGACCATTTCACCCCTCTTAGGCCCCCATAGCCATTATGTATTTTTCAGGAAACCCCTTTTCTGAATGGTTCTAGCCCCACCCCCCTTGGGGTTGGAAACTTCGCTGACCCCTCATTCGACGCGGAATTTAGAGGAGAACAAAAAAGATGAAACGAATTTTTCGTTAAAATGCATATTTTCGGAGTGATACGCCAAAAACCAAATTTGGGGGGCAAAAGGTCCACAAAAAAGGGGGAAGCGTACACCGGATTCACCCGGACACCCAAAATTCGTGTTCGGCGTATCAAAAAACCCCCCTATACCAAAATTTAGCTTGTTATCAAACTTTTCCCTATGACACCATTTTTTGAGCTAATTCTCCTGGACTAAGAGCATTTTTCATATTTTTTTGCCAATTCTAAAAAATTATTGACTGAAACTTTTCGTTTGCATACCCAAATTTTGAGGTTTTGATCACAGATTAAGAATCATTGAACTGGTTTCGAAATTCGATATTTTAATCATCAAAACGTATGTATCTTTTTTTATTTGCGAGTAGAGCTTTTTTTCATTTCTGCAACTTCTAAAAAATTATTGAATTTGAAAATCACTGAACCGGTTTCAAAATTCTATATTTCAATCGACTATGAGCTTTTATTTTGGAGTTTTTTTCATATGTGCAACTTCTAAAAAATCTCCTTCGGATCCACAAGTCTTGAGCAGTCTTTAACCACAGATTGAGAATCAATGAACCGGTTTCAAAATTCTATATTTTAATCAACTAAACATAATAAGTTAAGAAATTTTATTTGGAGATTTTTTCATATCTGCAACTTCTAAAAAATTATTGACTGAAACTTCTACCTCACATCCCCCAGTTTGAGGCAATCTATGATCACAGATTAAGAGTCACTGAACCGGTTCCAAAATTCGATTTTTCTATCATCTAAACGTATCCACCCCTGTTTGGAGCTTTTTCATATCTGCAACTTCTAAAAAATTGTTGAATCAAACTTTCCCTCGCATGTCCAATTTTTGAGCCATCTTTGACTACAGATTGAGAACCACTGAACCGGTTTCAAAATTTAATATTTCCATCATCTATACGTCTCTACTCTTATTTTGGACATCTTTTTCATTTCTGTAACTTCTAAAAAATTGTTCACTGGAACTTCTTTTTTGCTTCCCCAAGTTTTGAGAAATCTTTGATAACAGATTAAGAGTGACTGAACCGGTTCCAAAATTCGATTCTTCAATCATCTGAACGTATCCAGCCCTGTTTGGAGCTTTTTTCACATCTACAACTTCTAAAAAATTATTGAATGAAACTTTCCCTCGCATGTCCAATTTTTGAGCTATCTTTGACTACAGATTGAGAACCACTGAACCGGTTTCAAAATTCAATATTTCAATCATCTATACGTCTCTACTCTTACTTGGACTTCATTTTTTCATTTCTGCAACTTCTAAAAAAATTATTCACCGAAACTGCTTCTTTGTTTCCCTAAGTTTTGAGCAATCTTTGATCACAGATTGAGAATCACTGAACCGGTTTCAAAATTTGATATTTCAATCCTCTAAACTTATCTACTTTCATTTGGACCTTTTTTTTATTTCTGCAACTTCGAAAAAATTATTCGATCACAGATTGAGAATCACTGAACCGGTTTCAAAATTTGATATTTTAATCATCCAAACGTATCTACTTTCATTTGGAGATTTTTTCATATCTGCAACTTCTAAAAAGTTATTGACTGAACTTTTCCTTCACATTCCCAAGTTTTGAGCAACCATTAATCACAGATTGAGAACCACTGAACCGGTTTCAAAGTTCTATATTTCAATCATCTAAACGTACTCGTATGTACTTTTATTTGGAGTTTTTTTTTTCATATATGCAAATTTAGAAAAAAATATTAATTGAAACTTTTCCTTTGCATCCCTAATTTTTGAGCGATCTTCGATCACAGATCAAAAATCATTGAACCGGTTTCAAAATTTGATGTTTCAATCCTCTAAACTCATCTACTCTCATTTGGACCCTTTTTTCATTTCTGCAACTTCTAGAAAATTATTCGATCATAGATTGAGAATCACTGAACCAGTTTCAAAATTCTGATATTTAATCATCTTAACGTATCTGCTTTTATTTGGAGATGTTTTCGTATCTGCAATCTGCAACTTCTAAAAAATTATTGCCTGAATTTTATCCTTCGCATTCCCAATTTTTGGGCAATTTTTGCTCACAGATTGGGAATCACTGCACCAGTTTCGAAATTCGATATTTCAATCATCCAAACGTGTGTACTTTTATTTGGACCTTTTTTTAATTTCCTCAACTTCTAAAAAATTATTGACTGAAAGTTTTCCTTCGCATCCACAATTTTTGAGCAGATTGAGAATCACTGAACCGGTTTCGAAATTCGATATTCCAATCATCCAAACGTGTCTACTTTTATTTGGACCTTTTTTCATTTCTGCAACTCAGCATAATTTTGTTTGAAACTTAAGTTTTCAAATTCCTAATTTTTGAGGAATTATTTACCATAGATTGAGAAGCACTGAACCGGTTTCAAAAATATTCAGGATGTGAATAATTCATTTTTAATAATTAGAGTATATGTTTGTTTATTTGTTTGATTTTTGAATTTTCAATTTTTAAAAAATTATTTACGTTAGATTGAGTATCATGAAACCGGTTGTGCCCGTTTTTGAAATTCTGTTTTGCGGCACAGTAGGAATCATTGTGATTGTCTCCTCTAGAATCCAAAATATTCTTTGAAAAATTGGTGTTTTGGACACACTTAGTCTAGAGTTTTTTTTAGCAATAATTCTTGGCACGTAATTTTAGGAACCATTGAACTGGTTGCTGTGATATTTTGAACAAGAAAGGTGCTTTTCAACTAATGTTTGAACTTCATTTGACGGTTTTCTATCATTCATATTGATGTAGTTTGTTGAGAAATTAATTGAAAACCATTGAACCAGTTTAAAAAATATGTCAATTGAAAATGATTCGTGTTTAACAGCCTGAAAAAATGTTGTTTGAGGTTCAGAAAATGTTCATTTTGAGATTTGAATTGAGGAACACTTGATATGGCATTTTTAGCGCTTCAGAAGGATTTGAGATTTTTCTACATCTTTTATTTATTTTTTTTCAGAATATTCTAATTATTATTTTGAGAACCACTGGACTTGTTTCAAAAATATACTTGCTTACCTGTTGATATTGATCAAATTTTCATCCCGGAATGTGTTACAAAAATGCATAAATTTTCCATTTCAGATTTTTAAGGCGTCATTAATGTTTGATTTAAAGATAGGTGTATCGAATCGGTTTCAGTAGTTCAGATTTTGTTGTCAGAATTTTCAAAATTATTATTAGCCCATAACTGGGGACATTCAAACCAGTTGAACCAGTTTATTTTTGAAGAAGGGTTGAATATTGATAATGAATCTTTTTTTTTAAGTGGAAGGAAACTGGTTGAACCGGTTCTACTTTGAATGAACCTAACAATTTTGAAATCTATTTTTCTCCTCATTTTGACTGAAATCCTGCATTAATTTTTGAGCAGGGTTCGGAGTCGAAGGTAGAAGCTTATGGGCCTTGAGAGGAGACATTTTTTCGGAGGTGGAGGCTCATAGGTTTGAACGGATGCTTTTGAGAAAAAAGTACATAGTTTTCGAAGGTTTCTTGGAATCTGAACCAGAGCTGGAGGCACATTGATCAAAAATTGAGAAGATTTTCAAAATATTATCCAGGATAGTGTGAATCTTGTATTTATGAATCCCCTCCAGTTTGTAATGCCAATTTTATAATTTGTCTGTTGAACTGGTTCTTAATTCAAAAATCTGGAAAAATGCAGATTTCGAGATATGATGTTGAGTTTGCCTAAATACGATAGATTAGGCAACTCTTTAGGCTTGGGTACGTTAGAATGGTTTGATTGGTCGAACGAGTGATGTGCTGAAAATCTTGATTTGAGACGTACCTAATTTTAAAAAATTCTTCTGAAAAAAAATTTGAATTTTGGTGGAAAAATTTCGCTAAAAAATTAAGTACTTTTTCAAAATCCTACTCTTTTTTTACACTTACCTACTTTTGTTCCCAATGACTGGCCTTTTAGGTAGTCGAAATTTTATCTATCTAATCTGAGCACCTATAAATGAAATTATTCTTAAAATTCATCAAGGTTATTTAAAGGATAAAATCCAATCCAAAATCTACGTTTTCTGTACAACTTTCCACTTATCGTACCTGGATGCTGGATATTACACTTTCTTCACATAACGTGACAAATATCGGTAAAAAAAAATATATACCCATACTCACCTATCCACTCCAACAACAACAACAACAGCAACAACGCAATTATTAAAACAAGAAAGACAACTCGCTTCCAACCTGTCCCTGCGGCGTCGAGTTCATTAAGCTTCGTCCAAAAAGATTAATTTTTGACTGATTTACCGATCTTAAGATGAGTTCATCTTCCGGGGTTGCTGGTGTAAAAATCTCGTTTAATGGCGAATAAATTATCTAATTGGTTATTGCAAAAAAAAACCATCATCAAAAGAAAAAAAAAACAAGCGACTGAAATAATAAAAAAAATGGCGAAAGTAAACGCTGGAGAGAAAGCGATCATGATCTAAATTACTTTCACTTTTATTGGAGGAGAATTTAGTCTATAGAGATTGAAAAAATTACACAAAGGCGACTCGTCAGTTTACAGTATAAAAAAAATTACCGTGTATTTATAATAATAATTCTATACATATACATAATTCAATGCAGAAAGATAACAGGTTAGAATATAAACATTATTATGAAGAACGTATAGTAACATCAAACATGCGTTACAAATTACACCTCGAAGATAAATTTTTTCGCGAGAAAATTTATCCAAAATGCACACAGGAAACTAATTTTAAAAGTATAATGAGATACTTCGACCTTTCTACGTGCTTGAAAAAGTTCGCAAGGTCGAATGCCAAATATGTAGACTCTTTATTAGGTACCTAAGTTCACAATAATTACGATTTACCAACTTGGTCGACTTGGCTTTGCAAATTGCTGACTACTTCTTCGGGTACGTGGTCTTTTAGAATTTGATACAAATTGATTCGTTCGTTGCCTGGGATGGATTCGAACGCGGCTACTTCGACTCCTTCTTGAACTTTTTGTATATGGGCTCCGGCTGGGATCAGTTGGGTGTTTTGAGCTTGTCTGATCGCTTCGTTTGTGAAGAAGGCTCCTTCTCGTTGAGGGAACGCGCTGGATAACGCGATCACTGATAAGATGACGAGGGCTACGAAGGAGTTCATTCTGTAAAATACGTATCAAAATTAGAGAAAATTATGTTGAACGAAGAGTAGTCTATCTGTGTAGGTTTAATAATATTATTATGTCTTGATTTGATGTGAGAGTAGGTATAATTTCATTGTTTTCGTAAAAATATACAGTTATTATTACAGCGATGATGAATGATTTCTTCGACTATGCTGGTTGTTTCCATTTTGCCAAATTATATACGTAATTATGATTACGACGACGAGGTTCCGGCGTGAAAATAAATATAATACCTAGACCTAGGTGTACTAATAATAATAAGCTATAAGAAAAGCAGGCACGTAAACCGAATACCGGAAATTATACGTAATTTTAACTCGCACACCTATCGATTGAATACGTCTTGATTATTTATGTAGGTACGCTAAATAATTCAGTTAATGAACCAGAATGTTGGAAATGTTATAATATTATACCTTTACCTATTTATTTATGTGATGAAAAGTATAGGTATTCGACAAGTTTACATAGTACAAAATTTTGCCCACTTGGTCACTTGATCGAGAAAATATCTATAATTATTTGAGAGGGCCAATTTGAAGGGTTTATTTAAGGGTGAATTTGACTACATGAAGTGGGAGGGGAGGGGGTGAGACGTTGAGCAGAACGCCTGAGAGAGTGAGGGCTTTGAATCTTAATCATCTGTGCATTTGTTGACTGGAAATATTGCAATGGAGAACTACCTATGTAAGTTGATACTTGGCTGATTTTTTATTTTCGACCCCTTCCCCCTCCTTCCCTTCGGTCTCGTTCACCCTCAGGACTCACGAAAATTGAATAATCCGACAGGAGAATTTGCAAAAAGTGAAGGTTGAAAGGTGCTTAAATTGATATTTTTGAATCTGATTCGACTGAAAATGAAGAACATTGTGATGAGGCTGTTTCGTTTTCAGACCATGGATTAATGAGCTCAAAAATGAAGAGTCATCTACTTTAGTTCTTGGGGAAAATGAAGTTACGAAAGGGGGGATGATTTTCTCAGAAACTTGGCGAATTTTTTTGTGGTGAGGAAAATTGAGGAGTCGAAATTTGAAAAATATCAGAATTTGAGTAAAAGTCAGTCAGGGGCAAATCGAAGGCGAATTATTTTTACTCCGGATACTTTTTTATCAATTTTTTCTGCTGAACAAGTATTTTTTCTCACTCTGATCAGTGATCACTGATGGAATTTTTTTACTTGGAGTTGAATTAAATTTCTGTGGGTGGAAGATGAATTTTATTAAATTTTGGGAACGTAAGCTTCACTTGGCTATCTCAATCTGACCCTTTGAGTGGATAGGTGATCAAAAGTTCTGTGATGAATCTAAATTTCAGACTTGAGGGAACCACTTGATGGAGGTGTTTGACTCCGATTGAAAAAGGGTGACGATTTTTGCAAAAAACAATTCCTGAAACCCCCCTCCCCCTCCTTCCCTAACCAAATTTTCATATGCCTAAATTAATTTTTCGATTTTTGGCGAATTTTTGAAAATCCAAAATTGATAATTTTTGGCAAATCGTATTTTGTTTTCAATTCGTTGTGATTTCTCCAGAATTTTTTAAAACCACTTTAGAAGATAGGGAAATAAATTTGGTTAGCCAAAAAATCTTGTTTTGGATTATTCTCGACTTATTTTTAACAAGTTTATTCACATTTTGGTCGATTTTCAGACAGACATCTCCAGTTTTTTTTTTATCAAAGCGGTTATGAAAAAAAAAATTCTCTGTTCGTAGAGAATTTTTTTAAATTTCTGCGAATGTCTGTATCTTGCCCAAAACCAACCTTCCAAATCCGAATTTCACCTTCTGGAGTCTCCAGCACAATTTTTGATTTGTGCAAAATTTTCAAATTTGAGCAGCTAAAAATCGAGTTGTGGCTAATTCTCGATTTATTCAACAAATTCATCTATATTTGAGTCAATTTCCAGGCGGTCATCTTGAGTGTAGTTTTCTTGAAAATAGCATTTTTAAAATGCCCCCTTTTGAGATTTTTACTCAAATGTTTTATCAACTCGTTGAACAGATCGAGAATTTTGCGGATTTTTAGCTGCCAAAATTTATTTTTAATGTTGTCTGAAGATATTTAAAATCGCACTGGAGGCTGTAGAGTGTCTGTAGATATAGAATGGACCTTACTTGCTGAATTTGTGTCGTGAGAGTCGTCAGTACTTTTTAATTTCAGGACTCATTCTCATCATTTTTACTAAATCAATTCCTTCCCTTAAAAAAAAAAAAATGAAAAAAAAAACATTTCTAAATCACTCAAAAATGATCAATTTTAGTTATTCCAAAATTCGCTAGAAATCAACAAATTGATTCAGGCTGCTGAAATTTTGATTATGAGAGTTTTGGACCCTGCTATTTCATAAAATTGTGGTCCTGAACACCTCGAGTGCCCCCTTGATTGATTGAATTTTTTCTATAACGATGCAAATTTTGATACCAAGTGCTCAGTCAGACTTCCGACTGCTTGACTCAAAAATTGAAAACTGAATTTCTAATGTAAGATATTGTCCTCGGGATTCTTCCCTTCTGAGAAAGTGTGGGGGAGAAGGGAGGGGTAGAGTAAAAAAAAACACTTGCGTATCTTGGGCCAAAGAATTGAAAAAATGTGGAAAATTTCACTCGAAAATCAAAAACTTGAAAAATAGTTTTTTAATGCAGAAAATCGTATGTTGAATTTTTGAAAATTTCGTTTTTAAAAATTTTGTTCAATTTGAACAATAATTGAGAATTTTATTCAAGAAAATGTGATATATCTCAAATCACGAATTTTCATTACCTATTCAAAATAAATAATGCTTTAAAAGATCACTTTATTGATTTGTGAAAATTTTGCTTTCGAAAATATTACCCAAGTTTCAATTTGAAAAAAAAGTGAGGACTTTTGACTTCGTAGAAATGAATTGAAATTTTGAAAAACTTCGAGTAGGTACGTTTTTTGACCTTATGGCGTAAGAGTCGTGAATGAGAATTGTGAAAAACTTCAAAAAGATTTTTTGATTTTATGGTGTGAGGGTCCTAGGTCCTCTTCCATCTGTTCCCTGGGCCGATTTTTTTTCAGTTTCCTGAGGTTCTCAACAATAGTAGGTATTAGAGTATTCATCCCAGATGAACTTGAAATTTTCAGATTTCTTAGAAAATTGTCATTTTAGACCCTCTGACATTTATTTTTTCTTATTTTAGTGTCATTTTTTAAATGCTCGAAGAATTTGAGAAGTTGACTTTTTGGTTGTGGATTTGGTGGGGACGTCGAACTGATTTTCTCAAATGTAGATTTGTAGACGTCTATTTATGTCCCCGTGAAGTAGTTAAAAGCTGTCTCAAATTAATCTGGAAACTTTGAATTGTTTGTAAGAAAAGTTGTGTAGACTAATTGTAGATCTTTGAAGTCTGGAAGCTCTCTCCTTCTTCCTTCCCCTCCTCCTCAGGGCATTTTTTCAATTTATGCAATTTTTGAGTAGACCAGAGGAGTTGAAAGTATATGAATTTAATGACTATTCACTTGAAAAAAACTCATCTTCGTATGATTAAAAATTCCAACAAATGTGGAGTTCAACTTGAGTTATTTTTATCAGTAACTTTTTTGTACAAATTTGAGCTTTTATAATTGACTCCTTATTCGAAAATTGTCAACATCTTATTCAAGATAAAATTTTGCGAAATGAACTCTTTTAGGGTGGAAAAATTCTAAAATTCTATCTAACCATAAAAAATATTTTTAAAAAACGAAATAAAATAAAATAAATCTAACTAACGTAATCCAGAAGAAAAAAAATTAATAAAAATTGAAATGAATAAATTACCTTATAATTTTCGAAGATACGGCTACCAAAATAAAAATACAAGTACGCAGTTGATGACAAAAAGTTTGAAAAAAAATTTTCAATCACTAGGTATACACAGAGAACATATGATACGAAACAAATTCACCGCTCGGACGACCAGTTTTATATTTCTCCTTCCTCAATAGGTTTAGGTACATCTGCATGTACCACAACAACAAGTTCCCTAGACCATCATAAACCCACCTATTGGTACATAGGATTCGCGCTTTCTCTCAAATGCATTTCAGGTACTTATAGTACATAATTCCAACATTTCCAACCCACGCATATCATAAGTTTATATCGAATTCTCGATTCCGCATTACCTATACCTATATGTATTAGCCAAAGTACGAATGTTGTACTACAGTACCATATTTTGCTGGATCTATGAGGGATTGTGGTACTGTAGAACTTGTGTATCTGGATATAGTGGATGGGTAAACATGGACCAGAAAATATAGCACCTATGCGGAAACTAATATTGATACATGGGTTACGTGTGAGTGTTCGGATTTATTAATGTTGATACATAAATCTCCGTTACATTTTAATGGTTTGTGTATTTATAAAAATGTAAGCACATAAATAAATATGAGGGCGTGTAACAGGTGTGATGATACTCGTGTGCCGAATTTTTTTTCTGGAGAAGATGCATTTGTAGAATACTCTGAATTTTTCCTCGGGATGTTTCCTCTTTCCACCCCTATTTTTCCGGTTCCAGCTTTGAAAAATCGATTTTTGTATTTTTGTAAGTAGTCCAGTCATTTTAGATGAAATGAGAGGATTTATTCGGACTAATTCCTACAAAAGGTTTTTTTGCGGGATACTGTAGTGGAAGGGGTCCTATTTAACATACTAAAAGTCCCACCCCGTACCCCGCGTGCGTCGCGTGCTAGAGCGTGAAAAGTGTCCCGCCGCGGCGTTTTTTGCGATTTTCTCGCGAGGGTTTGATTTTACCGATCTATTGATATATCAACTGCCCTTCTACCCCCAAGGGGGGTGGGGCCAGAACCATTCAAATGAGAGGGGTTTTCTAAAAAAAACAAAAAAGCTATCGGCGCATATGGGGGATGAAATGGTCCCGGAGAGTGTTCGAGTTGATACCAGCATGGAAGGTGGGTACCATCGAGAAACTTCCGCGTGAAAAATTTCAGATCCACGCCCCCTCCCCTTTTTGGGGAGCCCCCCTTTTCTGAAATTTCAATAACACTTTTCTCAGCCCCGTTTCAACCGATTTTGAAAATTTTTCAGTATGTTATGTATATCCTTAGTAAGTATCCCCACAAAAATTTTCAACCCCCGCCCCTCATATTTACCCCTCAAAATGGCGTTTTTTTATATTTTTTATGCCTATTAACAATCAATATTGCGAGGTAAAATTTTGGAAACACGTTTTTTGGATGTATTTTCGGCCCCCAAACATCATATACTGTTTTAGAAATTTTTGCTTTGGTGCGCCGTGGTGAAAAATTGGATGAATGTGTTTTAGGGGGGTAGGGGGTGAAATGGGAATTTTGAAAAAAATAACTATCAACGAGTAGGGTGTATGTCGTTTTCATATGATTCGATACCGCTGAGAACGAATATGACTTCAGATTTTCTGCTACACTCACCTGGGCCCCTCCAGAGCCCTCGCCCCCCCCTCAATTTTCACTATTTTGGAAATTAAGTTATTTTGGTGTCGTTTTCATATGATTCGATGTATCTGAGCACGAATATGGCTTCACCCGCCAAATAAAAATTACGATTTTTGGGAGATTAAATTGCGTTTTTTTCAAAAACATGATAAGAACCATGCATTCTTATAGGAAATTATATGAGAACATTTTTTGTATAACAACTTTGTCGAAAAACGCGTTCTGTCGCGAGATAATCAAAATATGAAAATGACTTTATTTCCAAAATAATGAAAATTGAGGGGGCTGAGGGGCTCTGGAGTGGGCTAGGAGAGTGTAGCAGAAAATTCGAAGTCATATTCGTGCTCGGTGGTATCGAATCATATGAAAACGACACCAATTTCATCAAAATAACTTTATTTCCAAAATAGTGAAAATTGAGGGGGGCTGAGGGGCTCTGGAGGGGGCTAGGTGAGCGTAGCAGAAAATCTGAAGTCATATTCGTTCTCAGCGGTATCGAATCATATGAAAACGATACCCTACTCGTTAATAGTTATTTTTTTCAAAATTCCCATTTCACCCCCTACCCCCCTGAAACACATTCATCCAATTTTTCACCACGGCGCACCAAAGCAAAAATTTCTAAAACAGTATATGATGTTTGGGGGCCGAAAATACATCCAAAAAACGTGTTTCCAAAATTTTACCTCGCAATATTGATTGTTAATAGGCATAAAAAATATAAAAAAACGCCATTTTGAGGGGTAAATATGAGGGGCGGGGGTTGAAAATTTTTGTGGGGATACTTACTAAGGATATACATAACATACTGAAAAATTTTCAAAATCGGTTGAAACGGGGCTGAGAAAAGTGTTATTGAAATTTCAGAAAAGGGGGGCTCCCCAAAAAGGGGAGGGGGCGTGGATCTGAAATTTTTCACGCGGAAGTTTCTCGATGGTACCCACCTTCCATGCTGGTATCAACTCGAACACTCTCCGGGACCATTTCATCCCCCATATGCGCCGATAGCTTTTTTGTTTTTTTTAGAAAACCCCTCTCATTTGAATGGTTCTGGCCCCACCCCCCTTGGGGGTAGAAGGGCAGTTGATATATCAATAGATCGGTAAAATCAAACCCTCGCGAGAAAATCGCAAAAAACGCCGCGGCGGGACACTTTTCACGCTCTAGCACGCGACGCACGCGGGGTACGGGGTGGGACTTTTAGTATGTTAAATAGGACCCCTTCCACTACAGTATCCCGCAAAAAAACCTTTTGTAGGATTTAGTCCGAATAAAAAATTTAAAATGACTGGACTAAAGGGAGGTTTTTCACTTTTTTGTCCTTGTTAGAGAGAACCTTACTTGATGTAGAGTACTGAAATTTGACATCCTCTATTAAGATGTCCCTGAAAATTTTTCTAAATGATTCTTCACTTCCCAACCCCTTCCCCCCTCTTGTTTTGGCTTGAAAATGAAAATTTTTGTATCTTTACAAGGAAAGTTTTTATTTGAAATTCGACATAATACATACCTACTTGTAAAGCACTTCAACGTTACCTCTAGAGAGTGGAAGTTTCAACTTTTCAGCCACCCTCTTTTTATTCCAGCTTTGAAAAAGTGGATTTTTTTAATGATGACTTGAAGGCCTAAAATTTACCATCATCTTTTTCATGCTCTGGCCCTTCAATTTGTTGGATTTTATAATCAAATAATTCCATATTTTTTGACTTTGTCCTAAGTACAGAAAAGGTGGCAGGGGAAATAGCGGTTAGCCTGGACACTTTTTTTTCATTACCAAACCGTGTTTTGAAAATTGATGAAAGCAAAGAAAACGAATCACTGTAATTTGCTCTAGAACTCCTTTTTGAAGCAGATGGGGTGGTGTTGTTCAGAGGTTGAAATTTTTTCGTCATAATGCCCAAATTTGAAGTTTGATTACTCATTTGCTCAGGGTCAGGACTGCTGGAAGTTTGCGAAAATTCCAAAAATTTCAAATATGAGCTTTTTTCGAACGCTCGATTTTCAAAAACTTGCAAAATTTTGGAGTTACAATCTGAAAATTTGAAAAAAAAAAAACAGGAAACATGCATTTGTAGGTATATATGTAATAGTGATATAAGGAATTAATAGGTAATAGTGAGAGTGATAAGATTAACTTGTATCGAAAGGATGATGAGAAATATCTCCTCAGGGGGTGAGAATTTCCCTATGCCTATTTTATATAAGTAGGCAACCTAATAACCCTCGGTTCACTATACACACTAGATTTTTTCTGAACTCCATAACCAATAAATTAGTTACGAGACAACAATACTATAGAGATTTATTGATGAAATAAATATCAATGCACTGTATAATACGTCGTGAATATCATAAGGTATTAATTCTAAAATACACATGGTGAATTAATGCAGTATCATAAAATAGATGATTAGCTCTAGATTACGTTATGCAGGGGACGAATTTACTCAGGATGATGAATCCTGGCACACATGAGAATAAATTTAAAGATTCAGGCCAGATTAAAGTTATCTAATCATAAACTCTAATCCTTACTCTGCTCGTAAGTAGGTAATATATCTAAAATATATGAAAAGGTTCTCTACTTACGAGACGCTTCTACATTATTAGCAATAAAAGCATCGATAATGTGATTGGTGGAGAGTGTTCCAACTCATACCCAACTATTTGCGTTAATCGTCTCCAATTAAGGGGTCCATGCACCTACGACGATTCTATATTCTATATCCTAATACATTTTGAAACTGGGTACATACTCTCATGGTCGACAAATGAGAGATGATCCAAAATACCATAAATTGCGCTAATTCATTGAATCTTAATCACGTTTACGTTAATTGACACATATTCACACCGAACAAGCGGGTAATACTTAGGGTAAAAATGCAAAGAGGCCGAAACCTAAGATAGTCTAGACAGTTGACCACTGTACCGAGAGCTCGAGATCTTGCACAGGTAGTGAAGAAGGTGTTTTTCGCCATCCTGGTCCAGACCCAGGATCGCGGTAATTTACGTATGTAACCTTTCCCCGCTACCTCTAAACCAGTTATTATATGAAATACTACCATAGTGATAGTTACAATAGTGACCACCTACGGCAGTCAGGGCATATCTGCTCATCACATATAAGTATGAACTTTTCATGATGGAATCAGCAAACTCATGGTGGGGGGGGGGAGATCGATTGGAGCCCCGAAAGTTCGGTGTGGTTTTGTATAGAAGAATTAAAATTATTTGGCTACCGAGGAAGGGGTTTTCTCAAAATGGGGGTTATATTTAGAGGAATTCTGATGCAAAATTTCTAAAAAAAAAAACTTTCATCAACTCTTTTCATTTCATTTTCTTGTTTATTTTTTTTTCAAATTTTGGAGGGCTCTGTACAAAGAACCAATATTTTACGTAGTTCAAACCCAAAATTTAAAAAAATTCTGAAGAACTAAGGTTGTTTTTTTCTTGAAAATACGGTTATTTAATAAATGAGAGAATTGAGAACTTTTTATGATTATTTTTCTATTGCATATTTTGATTTTTTCAACTTTCGAAGGCTCACAGCATCACTTGATTTTCGTCAGGTGGAAGGTTGAAATTTCCAGGTTTTTTTTCATAAAAACTTTCCACAAGGGATTTTCCTCCCCTCACTCCAATGCAAATCTGGAATACTTTGGATGTGCATTCTGAAGGTTTCAACTTTCCATTCTATTCCTCGCTCTTTCCCATGCCCTCGTAAAATAGATTTTGTGCCTGTTTTTTTTTAGAAAGGGAGAGTCAATTTTTTCTTAATGGTGTCAATCTTTGTTGTCCTTACAAGGGATGAAGGGAAGTATCCCAACTAACACAACATTTTTGAACCGAATCCCAAAATTTCAGGACCTGGAATTTCATTTTTCGATTTTTCGTGAATTTTCGCAAATTCAAATTTGGAAAAAATCAAAACTTTACCAAATTTGCGTAAAAAGCTGAAATTTGGTTTATAACTCATTTTTGACCTCTCGAGTCGATTAGTGATGGTATCAAACCGTTGTGAAGCCTCTATAGTGAGTTTTCTAATCTTCCAGTTTTTGAAAAAACTCTGTAAATAAGATAAAAATGAAATTTAGCGTTTATCAAACTCACATTTATCATCTTTGTGACCGTTTTGATCGATGTAGGCACATATTTTTAAAATCTTTTTGTGTCGGTTCAAAGCCAAAATTTTCCCAAATAGTCAGGTACCTCTACATCATTGTTTTTGAAAAAAAAAAATGAAAAAATCTAAATCAGCTGAAGGCTCAAGAACGATTCAAAGCCATCCACAATCAACTGAGGAGTTCAAAAATTGGATATAACCATATTTCAGCCCTTTTTCTTAACGCTTTAATTTATTTTTCTTGAACGAATACAAAAAGATTCTGAAAATCTGTGTTTAAATCGATCAAACGGGTCACAAAAAGATGGCAAATTCGAGATATTTTTGGATACTTTTTCGATTTTTTCTCTATTTTGTTCACTTTGACCGAAGGAGCCAGGAGAATGATTCATCTGCGTTCGTAAATGCTGAATTATTCAAGTCAGGCTTTTTTCAATTTTTTAACAACTGGATCCAAACATCTGCAGGAGATTCCTAATCAACTCAAAACTACAACTAATGGTTCGATTTTTTGGGGGTGTGTTTTTTTTTAAATTTATGTGGGTGAAATTTTTTATTGAAAATTATCAAAATTTGATCAGATTGAGGTAGAAAGCTGAAATTTGATTTATAGTCTTGTTTTCGATCTTACCTATCTATTTAGGGTAGATACTCGTGGTTTCGAACCTTTCTGAAGCTTCCAGTGAATTCTTAGATTTTATAGTTCTTGAAAAATACGTTTTGAAAAAAATTGCTGATCGATCGAAGAGGTTATGATATCAAGACATTGAATTTGAGATCTTTTTGTGGAACTTTTTAGAAATTGAGAACTCTAAAAATCCGCTGGAGGTTTCAGAATTCCTTTAAACCGCCCCAAATTGAATAGGTGGTCTGAAATAGAGTTTAACTGACTCAATTTTCAGCTTTCCAAATAATATTTTTTGCGGAAATTGGAATTTTCAAAAATCACAGGGAGCCTCAGAGGTCTTGAAAAATTTGTAAAATTGCTCAAAAATCATCAAAACCTGTAAAATCTTCCAATTTTTGAAATGACTTCAAGAATTTATCATATTATACGTATTAAAAATTTTGGAAGTTGTGGTTACCCCCTTTCCCCTGCCCTCCTCCGATCAAAATCATGTTTGAAAAAATTCTATCAAATTTTGGAAAATCCAAAAATCTGGCTGATGCTGCCGAATGGTTCAAAATCATCACCGATCAACTCAGAAGGTCGAAAATGAGGTATAAACCAAATTTCAGCTTTTCTGAGTCAATTTGAGAAAATTTTCATTTTTTTCATTTTTGGCCAAGTTTGTATAAATTTTGAAAAATTCGCCAAAAATCGAGAAATGAATCTCAGCGTGTGAAATTTTGACTTGTGGTGTATTTTAGAGTCCTCTGTTGATTTCCTTTTGTTTGGTTGAAAATTTTTTCTACACGTGTTGGGATACTTCCCTTGTAAGGTATATCTTTTGAGGGATTTGGACCCTTCAAAGTTGTTGAAATTGATTCCCTTCTTTCATGAGGCATTTCATTCGTTGGACTTTCTGCAATACGTACCTATAGGTAATCAAATTTGATGGGACTTGAATGAAATACGATCAGCAATAAAAAACAGTAAACCACAATTTTATTTACGTTTATTTACTCGTAAATTATACGTATATTAAAATAAATGGCCCAATAAATCAACGCACGATCGATCGCTGATGTCACTCGTAAGTCGTAACATATTCCTGGGTGTAATTTATCGTCTAGAATGTTGTAAGAAATCCGTCTCAGTCGAAGAATGATGTTCGGTATCGCAACCAGCGTTCGAGTGCAAATACTTCGAAGATTTCGACGATCTTTCTTCGAATAAGGTAGCGGCGAAAGCATTTTCTGCTTTTTCCACCAGCCTGTAAGTAGGCAATGTGACCATAGTTATGGTGGTATAGGTTACGTTAGGTATCCTCGTATACGTCGTTCGACTGATAATCAATGCGGGACCGTTTTGTATGGTTTGATATTCTTCTGGGTATTCTTCGGGGTATGGCATTAATGGATCGTAAAATCTGGCTTCTGGATCATCGTCGTCGCCGGTTGATTTATCATTCGCAGTGCTCGATGAGTTGTTGTTGTTACAAGATGTATTGGTTTTATTTTCACGTATGCAGGGTTCCTCGTCTGAGGTGGAATTGCTGATTGGAGGAGGATTTGTCGAGTAAGAGACGTTTGATCGAGTAGAATTATCGCCAGAGTTGGAATGAATTTGGGAAAAATCGCCTCGAGCACGTCCGTGACGACGATTCGTAATCCATTTTTTCATCAACGACCTGTACCTGGTATCTTTGACCAAGATTGCTTTCATTCGCGACGCATGTGTCGTGCTCCTGCTCGTCTTGCTGTCTAATCGATCTCCATTCACGCTATTCGATATACTCGTACTCGTATATAGATCGTATTCATCAGACTCAGAAGATGTGCTGTTTGTAAGCGTGAAATTTCCATTATCTATCTTCTCGGTTCCTGTTTCCTCCTCCTCTTCCCTCCATGATTGAAAAAATCTTACGTCACTGAGTACAGGTACTTGTATGGATCGTTTGAACGGTTCAGACGGATCTTCCTTGCTGGGTTTTACCGAATTGCGAATTTGGCTGTTAGTTGATAGCGAGATGTTGGGCACTGCTTCGTCGAGGAGCCATTTTTCGATGTAATTTGAGATTGTTGAAAGGATGATGTGTTGGTCGAATGAATACAGCTCTATGCTGGACCAATTCCCTGATTCGAGGGTTGGATTATGGACGAGAGTGGATTTTGATTTTGCTGGTGAAAGAATCGTGGCGTTTTTCAATTTACTTCCTTTGAGGTGTTTGTTTCGAAGTATATGTGACGAAGACGTGTTGCTGGATGTTGAAAGGAAGTTTTTTGATGATGCCACGAGACCTGGAAAATGAATAAATCGTACACTTGATTGTCTATTAGGGTGTATCAATTATTGATATAAGTACATGGTGGAAATTTTTTTTTCGTTTTTCGGCCCCCTCTCCCCAAAGTAATTACTTTGAAAATCGAAGTAAAAGACAACGTTTTTGAAAGGGTCTTTCAGGATAAGATAGTGAAATCCGCAATATCTCCGATTTTGACGAAACTCGTCCAAACTGTTAGTTTTGATGTAAAGCCATCCCAACAATTTTTTGAGTCGAACCCCCTCCCCCATTCCAGCCTTAGAAATACATATGTCCATACGTGTTCAAAATTCAAAATTCTCGTTCTCCGGAGGAAGTGCTTCAAACATTTTGAAACATTGTAAAAAGGCCACATTGTGTGAGAAAATTGTCTAAAATATGTTTTAGTTTAATCAAAATTGAAGACGTCATAACAAAAAGGGGTATATATGACACATATGTCCTTTTTGAGACGAATCCATATTGTTATTCTTGAGACCTTCCTCTATCATATGAGACCACCCCCACTTCACAAAGTCGAAAAACCAGTGAGATATCGCCATTTTAAAACTGCGAAGTCGATTAAAAATTTACTTTTTCAGAGATAATGGGTTACTCATGGTCGATTTTGTGTTGTCAACTATTATTTACCTGGTTTAAATCCAAAAATTTGCTCAAAAACATTTTTAAATCATTAAAAAAAAAATTGGCCAAAAAAACTTGTCTTTTTTGTTTTTTTTTTACTCAACATAGCGATCTTTTTTCAGAGATAACGGGTTACTCATGGTCGATTTTGTGTTATCAACCATTATTTACCTGGTTTAAATCCAAAAATTTGCTCAAAAACATTTTTAAATCAAAAAAAAAAAATTGGCCAATTTTTCGCTTCAAAAAGGACATATAATTCGAAATGTTTGAGCGCTTACCGCCAACACACAGTTTCCTCCAGACTGATGGTGCATAGCATTTCATATAGTTAGATAGTGGGAAAATAAGATAAAATCATCACCGTGTTCAAATATGCACATTTCTAAACTTAACAAGCACTCAAACTTTCAAACAGTTTTTTCTCAAAATACAACTTTCACACATATGTCCTTTTTGCTATGACGTCTTCAATTGACTGAAAGCCTAATTTTTTCCCAAATTATTGAAAGGGACCTTTTTTGTAAAAATTATCAAAAATTTGTAAATTGTTCTAGAATTAAGTAAGAAGGCCACATTTTTTGAGAAAATTGTCTAAAAGGTCTTTTCCTTTGGTCAAAATTGACTGAAAGTCTAATTTTTGCCCAAATTGTTGGAAGGGTCCCTTTTTTATAAAAATTGTATAAAAATTGTTCTAGAATTGTAAAAAGGCCACATTTTATGAAAAAATTGTGCTTTTCCTTTGGTCAAAATTGACTGAAAGCCATGGCCACATTTTGTGAGAAAATTGTCTAAAAGATCTTTTCCTTTGGTCGAAATTGACTGAAAGTCTGATTTTTGCTCAAATTGTTGGAAGGGCCTTTTTTTGTAAAAATTATCAAAAAAATTGTAATTTGTTCTAGAATTATAAAAAGGCCACATTTTGTGAGAAAATTGTTTAAAAGGTCTTTTCCTTTGGTCAAAATTGACTGAAAGTCTAATTCTGGCCCAAATTCTTGGAAGGGCCCTTTTTGTAAAAATTATCGAAAAATTGTAATTTGTTCTAGAATTGTAAAAAAGCTACTTTTGGTGAGAAAATTGTCTAAAATATGTTTTAGTTTAATCAAAATTGACTGAAAGCCCAATTTTTTCCAAAATTATTGAAATGGACCTTTTTTGTAAAAATTATCAAAAATTTGTAAATTGTTCTAGAATTAAGTAAGAAGGCCACATTTTTTGAGAAAATTGTCTAAAAGCTGTTTTCCTTTGGTCAAAATTGACTAAAAGTCTAATTTTTGCCCAAATTGTTAGAAGGGCCCTTTTTTGTGAAAGTTATTGAAACGTACCTAATTTGTTTTACAATTGTAGAAAAGCCACATTTTGTGAGAAAATTGTCTAAAAGGTCTTTTCCTTTTGGTCAAAATTGACTGAAAGTCTAATTTTTGCCCAAATTGTTGGAAGGGCCCTTTTTGTAAAAATTATAAAAAAATTGTAATTTGTTCTGGAACTGTAAAATGGCCACATTTTTTGAAAAATTGTTCAAAAGGTCCTTTCCTTTGGTCAAAATTGACTGAAAGTCTAATTTTTGCTGAAATTGTTAGAAGGACCCTTTTTTGTGAAAATTATCAAAACGTTGTAAAGGCCACATTTTTTGAGAAAATTGTCTCAAAGGTCTTTCCCTTTGGTCAAAATTGATCGAAAGCTTAATTTTTTCCCAAATTGTTGGAGGGGCCTTTTTTGTGAAAATTATCGAAAAATTGTAATTTGTTCTAGAATTAAGAAAAAAGGCCACATTTTGTGAGAAAATTGTCTAAAAGATCTTTTCCTTTGGTCAAAATTGACTAAAAGTCTAATTTTTGCCCAAATTGTTAGAAGACCCCTTTTTTGTGAAAGTTATCAAAACGTTGCAATTTGTTTTACAATTATAAAAAGGCCACATTTTATGAGAAAATTGTCTAAAAGATCATTTCCTCTGATCAAAATTGCCTGAAAGCCTAATTTCTGCTCAAATAGTTGGAAGGGCCCTTTTTTGTAAAAATTATCAAAAAGTTGTAATTTGTTCTGCAATTGTAAAAATGCCACATTTTTTGAGGAAATTGTCTGAAATGTCCTTTCCTTTAAAGCCTAATTTTTGCCAAAATTGTTGGAAAGTGGCCAAATTTTCACCAAAATTGCGAAGAAATTCCTGCCTTTTAGCCCGATTGCCCAAGAAGTATTAGTTTTGTCCTTAGCTGTTCAAAAAGTCCATTTTTTTCAACCGTGCGAAATTGTCAAATGTGAAAGGGTCCCATGTTTTAAACAAACAAAATGATTTTTGCTCAAATTGGTTAAAAAGTCCTCTTTTTTTCAAAATTTCAAAACATCTTACTTGATTGTTGTCAAAATTATCAAACTTTATTGTCAAAAAAGTTGAAAAGTCCAATTTTAGCAAAAATATGGTCGGGGTACTTTTATAAAAAGCACTGTTTTCTGAGTAGACTGCTTTGAAAAGTTACGTCAAAAAAATGGCTCCTTCTTGCCAAAATTACCAAAAAGTCCCATCGTTATATTGCCAAAATTGTACAGAAGTGCTAATTTTTGCTGAAATTGATTTTTGAATGTCTCACATTTTTTCATTCAAATCAAAAGTACTAATTTTTATCAAAATTTTCAAATGAAAAGTGCTTTTTTGAAGAAGAAAGCTTTCAGAGCGGCGAATTCTTTTGCAATATCAGATCCCCTCTCCCCCCCCCCCCAAGGTATCGGTTTTCCAGGAAATTTTTCATTTTAAGGGTAAAAATTTAACCAGAAAAATAATAATTGTTGAAAATTTAATTTTTCATTATGTAGTTGGATAACTTGAAGTCGATGAATATGAAAATAATATCCAAATTGGGCCAGGATTCGTAATTTTTATGGAAAAAAGTCACCATTTTTAGAAAAAGTAGTGACCATTGCTCCAAATGGACCTCAAATTCGGATTCGACGACCTTAAATTAGTCAGAAAAGACCTTTTGCTCGGTTCTTTTTTCAATTCAAAAGAATCAAAATGTAGTTGTTCATTACGTTTTTTTTTTTTTTTTTTTTTTTTTTTTTGGAGAAAACTTGGGGCCAGGTTGTCTGTAGGATTATAATTAAGTTCTCATTCTAAGAAAAAAGAAAATCCAATTTTCCATTCATGAAAAATATAAAAATCACTGCTAAAAATACTATAAAAATAAAAAAAATCCTCCATCTTCATTTTTGAAAAAATTTTACTCTCGAAATGGATTTTAAATATGTAGGTAAATAAAAAAATAACCGAGTCCAAGCCAAAAAAAAAAAAACACGAAAAAACTGAGAAAATTATCTGGGGGAGAGGGGGGGTTCAAATACGTATGTATATTTTGAAAGGTTGTGAAAAAGTAGCGAAGAGGTTGTGATATTTGGTCTACAAATTCCATTTTAAAAATTTCAGTTATCTGTTACGTTTTCTTACTAATTTGAAGTCGCTGAGCACGAAAATGATGTCAAATTGAGCCTCGATTACTGTTGTTTTTGAAAAAATCAAAATTGCAAATATTTCAAATTGAAAAACCACACGTTGGTTTTTTCTGAACCCAAGTCAAGTAAGTATGGATAATCTTCCTTATATAAGCGGATGAGGAATTACACAAAATATGCATTAAAAATTTAACGAGCATTGTTATGTGTACAATTAATTCTATTGTTTCGTTTGCTGATAAGAACTTGGCGAAGTTACTTATCACTTACATGAATAATCAAGTCACTGTAAGCACTTAAAAATTCAATTACCTGTCATTTGAGTATTGACGCGAAGAAAGTTTAGCAGAACCATGAACGTCATATTCATTTTCATATCAAAACTGAAATTATACGAGTACATACATCAATTCTTATTAAATTTCTCCCCGAAAACAAAGGTTTAATGAAATTAAAAAGAAATAATAATGCCTCTATTTACATTTCAATTTAGTGTACCTAAATTTAGAAAGCAAATATCTTACTATTTCTTCCGTTATTTTTAAGATTAATAATGAAGTGTATCTATATTTTGCACATGTTTAATAATTGATGAATGCATTTTTACAGATACCTGAATGAAGCTCCAAAACCATCTCAACTTCATTGCTGGCTGGAAAGGACACTTCACATATTAGGAAACACAATACAATCTGCAACTTGGCCACATGGAAGAAACATTTTGATCTAAGAACGAATTTCGCGATTTTAAAATCATTTGATTTATATGTATTATATTTATCTGCGGAAATATGAACTACTTTTCGTCAAGTTTTGTAAATCTAGAATGACAGATGTAGTTCTATGTTTCTCTAGGTTTGTTATATTCGTCTTGATATTATAAAGAGAACCGTTTTTTTTTCATCTTCTACTTTGGTATGATCACGTACAAGATGAGCCAATTATCATCTGTATTTTTTTTCTCTCTCTTTCTAAGATATAGTCTAATAGTATAATACCTATAATAAAGAAAAAGAGTCGAATTGAATAGTATTTTATTATGGAATTTTTAGACGTAATAATTAAATGATAGGTTGGCCATTTCATTGTTGAAAGTATTGTTATTATCAACCTACATATTTATTTCTTTTATTGTATGTACCTACCTTTTTTTTACCAACTAAGTACGTTTCACGAGATGAAAAAATTATGTATGTGAAGTGATCTTGTTATTTAATTACCTATATATATCAAATTATTGAAAGTGTTTTTATTTACTTACTTATGTGACGGGCCTTTTTTCCTCCTTAATTTCCATACCCCCCCTCTCCATCCTCGCCACTGAATTTTGAGAAAAAATTGAAGTACCTAAATTATTTTTTTATTGTTTAAAAAATTTTCAACTGTTTTGGAATAAAGAATTTTGATCACTATTTTTGCTCTTCGAGTAGGTAATTACATTATGTTTCATAATTTAAAACAATTTGACAACCTTGACAAATTTTGTATTTAAATCATTTTGATCTAGAAAAAAAAATACAAATTTTGTTTGAAAAAGTTACCAAAATCAATTTATTTTTTATTTTTTAAAAATTCTCTCATTTTTATAGTTTTTATGGCTATTTTTGTGATATTTTTGAACTTTCCTTCTGGGGGGACCCCGATCGAAAAATGTATACCAAATTTGGAATCTACCACATTGAAAACTCAACAATCGATGCGTCATATGCCTATATTGGTTGAATTTCAAATTCTCCCCTCCACAAGCCTCACTCCCCCCACTCCAATCGAAAAATGGATGCCAAATTCGGAGTCCACGACATCGAAAACCTAACAATCGATACGTCATACGCCTATATTGGTTGAATTTCAAATTCTCCCCTCCACAAGCCTCACTCCCCCCACTCCAATCGAAAAATGGATGCCAAATTCGCAGTCCACGACATCGAAAACCTAACAATCGATACGTCAGACGCCTATATTGGTTGAATTTCAAATTCTCCCCTCCACAAGCCTCACTCCCCCCACTCCAATCGAAAAATGGATGCAAAATTCGGAATCTACGATATCGAAAACCTTACTATCGATATATTGAATGTCCAAATTGGTTAAATTCCAAATTCTTGAAATTCTCCTTCACAAAAAATAGAAGTTGCCTTCAAAAGTAAAGGATATGCATCCCAAACACCACCAACAACAACAACAATAAGCCCTCAATATAAACTCTTAAAAATTGAGCTTTTTGCCTCAATTAAGAGCTAATAAGGCGTACGTTGGGTCGATTAATACTAATTAGGCATCGCTGATCACGTCAAGTTCATTTATTTCATGCAACTTTGCACTTTTACACCTGAAAGTTCAACTTTTCTGTAAAAAGCTCCATTATCTGAGAAACTTTGAGCTTTTCGGTAGAATTAACTCCAGAAATGGATTCTCCGTGTTGAAAAACTTCTTAGACGAATGTTCGTACAATCTAAAAAGCTCTCTAAAGCTCACAAAATAAATTCAAAAGTTTAAATATTAGGAGTATAGAACCTCCAAATATCTTATATTCTCCTAGTGAAATAGGTACGATTTTGCATCAAAAATCAGCCAAATGGATTCATTCGTCGTGTCGATTGGGTTGCATATCCTAAATTTTAAGGGGCAAATATGAACTTTCAATAATTGAGCTTTTTGCCTTAATTAAATGAAGATAGGCCGTACGAAGGGTCGATTATTACTAATTAGGCATCGCTGATCACGTCAAGCTCATTTATTTTATGCTACGTTGTACTTTTGTCGCTGAAAGCTCAAATTTTTTGTAAAAAGCTTCAATATCTCAGAAACTTTGAGCTTTTTGGCAGAACTGACACCGGAAATGGATTCTCCGTGTTGAAAACCCCCTTAGACGAATGTTTGTACAATTTAAAAAGCTCTCTAAAGCTCACAAAATGAATTCAAAAGTTCAAATATTAGGAGTATAGAACCACCTAATATCCTATATTCTCCTAATGAAAAAGGTTCGATTTTGCATCAAAAATCGTCCAAATGGGTACATCCAACGTGTCGATTGGGTTGCATATTATCCTAAAATTTAAGGGGCAATCATGAACTTTTGAAAATTGAGCTTTTTAGCTTAATTAAAAGCTAATAGGGTGTACGAAGGGTCGATTATTACTAATTAAGGGTCGCTGATCACGTCAAGCTCATTTATTTTATTTGAAGTTGCACTTTTACACCTGAAAGCTCAACTTTTTTGTAAAAAGCTCCGTTTTCTCAGAAACTTTGAACTTTTGGGCAAAACCAACGCCAGAAATGGATTCTCCGTGTTCGAAAACCCCCCCCAAACGACTGTTCGTACGTCGTAAAAAGCTCCATAAAGCCCACAAAATGAGTTCAAAAGTTCAAAATTTAAGATGCAGCGCTTCAAGCGGTGAAAACGAGAAATTCTTTTGAAATCCTAGAAAAAGGTAAGTTCTACTCTTTTTCCGTATGTAAATGAGGATAACAAAAGAAGTTCCATTTTCTGCCGCCTGAAGCGCTGCAGTATTTTTTCAAAATTTTGTTCTCTTTTTAAGCAGTTGGTTTAATTTTTACAATACAGATAGCGCCACAGTAATATTTTAAAAAATTGAGCTTTTTGCCTCGATGAAAAGCTATTGGGGCGTACGAGGGGTCAAAATGGGGGTTTCTTGATACGAGGAATTCAATGGTGAGGCTATTTTTAACCTAGAATAAATATTCGCTGAGTAAACGCTATTTTTGAATGAATTTTTTTCAGATTTTATACATTTTTCAAGACTCCTTTTTTTTAAAAGGTCAATTAGGCTGTACGAGGGGTCAAAATAGAGGTTTTCTGATACGAGGAATCTAATGGTGTAATTATTTTTCGTGTAGAATGAATATTTACGGATTAATTGCCTTATTTAATCAGTCGATTTTTGTCGTAGAGTTCCAAATATTGATTTTTTGATCAAAACAAAACTTATAGAGAAGTCTGCGAATTATTTTTTCATAAGAGAAACTTTGTGGTATTAAAAATTCACCGAAAAATCGTCCATTTTAATCCTTTTATCTTGAATTGAAGCCGAATTTGTTATTATTTATCGAGACATCACGAGTAAAATCTCTCCGTCCACTCGACATTTGTAACTTGTTATTTCAATAATTTACATCGTAAAGGTCAAACTAAAAAGAATAAGCCAAAATATGCATAATTAAACAATTTTTCAGTATAGTACAATTTGTGAATTTCTGTCTCGCTCCAACAACTGGTATGTTGCTAAGGTAACGAGCACAGAGACAAAGAAATATTTACGAAATATCACCATTTGACTAAACGTTCGCCGTCAAAATATGGATTTTTTTCAACGAATAAATAAATACTCGTACCTACAACAACGAAACTAACGCTAATAAGTATATAAACCATTTAACACGTAAATATAATCGGTAATAATTATTCTACATTGATAACGGGACATGCGATTTAATTTACTATACCTAAGCAATGTACACAGATACAAAAAGAAAAAAAACAAGTGTGAGAAACAGAGAAGATATATACGGACTAGGTATAAATAAAAATACATAATAACTAATAAGTATTCAATTACAAGCTTAATAAAATAACAAAACAACAACCAAACCTTAAAAAAAAATACAATTCATCCTTCTTTATCTTTTTACCAATATTATAATGGTAATTGGAGCTAAAATTTTAATGTTCATCGAACGAAACATTATAAATTTACGTGTATTGTACGTGTTCGAATAGTAAGGAATGATGAAAAAAAATCTACGTTAAAATCGTGCTTCTTTATGTAAAAAAAAAAAAAAAAACGATACCGTGTCGAAGCAATTAAGAAAAAGTATCTTTGGTCGCTCGATGCACTCGATCAAAGAGGTAGCGAATTTTAAAATAGAATAGAAAAACAAAAAAGCTAGATGGAAAATGAAACCGAAAAGCAGACAGAGCTGCTGGGAAAATACTCGACATAATTATGTAAATCGATTCCTACTGACACGTTTTTTTTAGTATACTTTTGCGATTTTGATGAATTCTTCGCAAGACGGAGTACGAACGTTTTTAGCCTTGGCTATTAAATCATTGTCACCCATTGTTTGAGCTCGCCAAATCATCGCGTCTTCTGTAAATGGATAAACAGAACATATACGTAATTAGTGAAGAGTAAATAAAGATAAGATGCATACGTATTAGGTATTAAGTACGCATTTTACGTAGACTCGAATTAAAATAAATCAAGTCAGGTAGTTCGATTTCGCTGAAATTTTTTTCACGAAGTCCTATGATCATTTTCGAGGCTAAATTTGGACGTTCTTTTGAAATCAGGGACCCCCAATGTTATTCAGAAATGAAATATTTTTTGATTAAATTTTGAAACCCTAAATGAGCAATTTTCAGGGGAACCAATAATTATGGGGAAAATTAACTTCGAAAATAAATTTGTCGAGCTGAGAACACCTTCCCCCACCACCTGAAATTTGGAATCAATTCGCGATCAAAAGTTTTGTTCTTCAAAAAAATGCACGAATCACTTTGCATTTTTTGGATTTTTTTGATTTCGAAAAAAAAAAACAGTGAAAAAAGTTCTTAGACTAAATTTGAGAATGACGATTCTTTAAATAAAAATTCCAATTTTCTCGAAAATATTGAAGAAAGGTTCAATTCGGACTCCATTTTCGTTCTCAAGGTCTCCAAATTAGTCAAAAAACGTACATATTGGGAATTTTTTTTTCAGAAATTATTTTTAGGGTCAATTTTGATTTTTGAGTCTCAAAATGAGCCATTTTCAGAGGAACAAATCACTCTAACCAAAATTTGGACTCAATTTGAGACAAAAAAATGCACAAAGTAACCCTTTCGCATTTTTGGATTTTTTTTTCAATTTCAAAAAAATCGAATGAAAGATATTTTTCAACTACATAATTGAAAATTGCAATTTTTTCTAAAATGAAAATTCCAATTTACTGAAATATATTAAAATGAGGCTCGATTAAAAAACTTTATGAAAAATGAAGTTTTTGAAAAAAATGTTGCCTCAATTTTGAGCTTTTAAATGGAAAAATTTATAAAAATCACTTCAAATCAACAAAAAAAATGAAATGAAAAATATTAAAATTTACTCTCAAGACAAAGTAAAAGCAAAAAAAAGAAATTATAATTTAGATACTCGGGCGAAAATTGCAAGAAAAAGTGTTAAATGTTAAATTTTTGGAAAACTTGGTAATAATCTAATAATGGTAATTTTTTCTTTAAAATGTACTTTTTTGCTGGTTTGTATCTCTTTAACATATTCTTTAAATTTTTTCACACATTTTTTTTTTAAATTTTGACTAAAATTCAATCTTTTCAGTAACTTTCATTGAGTTTTTAATTATTTTATGGATTTTTATATCACTGAAACATGCTTTCAAAACTTTTTGCCAAATTTCAAACTGTTTTAACAATGTTTTGTGCAATTTGCCCAAAATTGACCCAATTTTGTCAATAATTTTTATCAAGTTTAATGATTTTTTCAATGTTTTAACACAATTTCACAATTCTAAAAGTAAGCTTTCAAGCAATTTTTTCTCTTAGTTTCATTAATTTTTTCCAAATTTCCATTAATTTTAATTTTTCAAGTGTGTATTTGCATTATTTTACTGAATTTCTGAACCTTTTTTTCATTCAAATTATGTAGAATTTTAAGCTGTTTTAAAAACGTGTATTTGGATAAAATTTTTTCAATTTTATATGATTTTTAAAAATTAAATCATGTCATTTTGCATAATTTTATAATGTTTTTATGCAATTTTTTCAATGTTGATTTCGTTACTTTTTGGCAACTTGAACTTTCATTAATTTTTATATTTATTATTTTAAAAATATTTTTGTATCATTTTTAAGATGTTTTAAATACTTTATCGCACAAGTTTAGCTAAATTTTAATTTTTAAGCTGCTTCAAGAATGTTTTATGAAATTTTCCCGACGTTTAATACTTCACATTTGGACCAATTTTGATTTTTTTTTTGAATTTATAGTGATTTTTATTAATTTTAATGTTTTTTTTTCAAGGTTTAAAAATCATTTCATAATTTTTTAAAAGTCAAATTGAAGTCATTAAAATCCGTATTTCTAAAAAAAAAATCACACCACTCGATTGATATTTTCAGATTTTGATTTTCAACTTCAATAAATGTGATCGGAGGTACTTCATAGGAGTCGGATCAAAAAAATAAGGTCATATTCGTATTCAGCACATTCGAAAACGTACTATTCGATGTATCACATGATTTCAGATTTTTTTGTAACATTTAGCCCAAAATTAGAGTATTTTAGAAGCACTATAAGTGATAAGTGAGGTGGGAAAGGGGGGGGGGGTTCAGAGGGGTAGAATCTAAAAAATACGTAAATATTCGAACTCAGCGTCAGCGTCTTCGAATTAGTAACGTTCAATGAGTAACTTCCTGTTTGAGGTTTTTTTTCCGGCTATCGATCAAAATTATGGACAGTTTTGAAAATTTATTTGTCGAAAAGAGGGCAAAAAGGTGCATACACTGTAATTTTTTTGTATTAATTTCAAATTTTTAAATAATAACCTTCTTTTTTAAAATGTTCATCACGAAAATTTGAGCTTTCAAAGTAAAAGATAACCGTCGAGCTTTTCTGATAGCGATTATCGATTTTGAATCTTTAAATCAATTTTCCTCAAATCCCTGAAAAAAATTTTACTTCAAGTTCAATCAGTCTTGAGATATGATCCCTCAAAATTCATCTATTTCGCAAAAAAATTGTCAATTAGAAGAAATTACAAGTCCTCTTTCCCTCCCTTAAGAAGATCTTCGAAAGCAGCCTTTGCAAAAAAACCTTGAGCAAAATCAAACAACCCAACTTATAGAGGTAGAAAATAAGCAAACAGAGCTGATGCAACTTACTATGATTTCTCTCTTTGTAGCAATTATGTCTCAAATTGTTTACGTATTCTTCCTCTATATTAGCTTCGAGTCGAGTCATTCCTCCATGAGGATCTGGACGGAAGTTCTCCTTCACGTAGTAAGGTACGTTCAGACGAGTCGTATGCCTCGTTATAGGGTATTTTCTACGAAAAAAAAGATATGGTAAAATTTAACGTCGAAATAAGGTATAAAATTCATCAACTTTATAGGTATTTCCAGTAATACTTACGAACTAGGCGATAAACTAAAAACCGGGTCCGATATGAATAAGCTACTCAGCATTGACAGGACTATCAGAAGCAGTATAGGTAACAATTGAATAAATACAGCTGCTCCGTTATGCTGGGACTGTAACAAAGAAGAACACACACATAAGACGATCAAAATATTCGAATCGAATTAAACGAGGAATAAAACTCCTTTTACCTGAGGTGACGTATCTTCATCGTTGTTCCTATGCCAGCGTCCGTTCCTTCTCATAAATACGTTAGACTGATGGGTCGAGAACCCAGTACCGAAGAACATGTTGAATAACTCCTCGGCCGTCATATCAGCTAAATCGTAAGATTAAAATCAATACACGTCTTCGAGACTCGAGTATTCGGTAATTAATCGACCTTGAGAAAAAAATCTTACCTTCGAAACCTCGAGTGTACTCTTGGTAATGGTGATTATGGTGATGCCTTTGGAAACTCATTTTTTCATCGTTATTTCCATATAAATCGTACTGTTTTCGTTTCTCTACATCAGTCAAGATGGCTACAGCGTTACCGATAGCTACGAACAAAAACCAGTATTAGGAATAATCCTTCGAATGACGTAATAATCCGATGAAAATTACCTTTAAACGCTTCGGAAGCTCCGGGAGCTTTATTCTTATCCGGGTGCAATTGCAGGGCTAATTTCTTATAAGATTTTTTAATCTCTGTATCCGTAGCTTCTTTGGTAACGTTTAAAATTTCGTAATAATCTTTGCATTTCTTTATCCTACGAACAGATTTAGATCATTAGAACAAAGTCTAGGGTAAACTTCGAAAATACAAAGAAAATAGTAACCTTTGAACTTGTTTCAATTGCTCGACCGAATACTCCGTGTTCGTTGAACTTTCAGGGGTTTCTCTTCGTCTGGTATTCTCCTTCGATGAAGAAGCTATACAAAAGCGATAATTTTAGAATAGAAACAAAGAACAGACCGTTCCAAAAAGAGATTTAATCGCTTACTCGTTCTTCTCCTCGGTTCTGACATATTATTCTGATCGGTACTTCGATTACTGCGTATGTTTTCCATTAATTCTACGATAACAGGATACGTTCAATTAATTCGTACGACGAAATTGGAACGAAACGTAACGATGAGGCTTTGTCTTAAAACGATACGAAATGGTTACTTACTCTGAGCTTTCGATGTGGAATATAGTTTTTCAGCTTTTACCAAGAACTTCAAAGCTTTTTCAGGATTACCGTCGCCGATATATTGTTCTGCTATGTCAATACAACGTAATGCTTCATCCTTATTTACTTCCATATTTTATTGCACGAATATCGACCAAGACTAGAAAATATATCGGTTGTATCAAACAGATAACTGGTTACGTACTCATTTAGATTCGCTAATTAATTAAAGGACGAGTAATGAAGTAATAATTATACCATTGATACAGATAATCGTCATAAATATTTCACTAGTCACTACACCTTCATTATTTTCACGAAATTCTCATCATTTTATCATATGTTTATCATCAGAGATTTCCAGAATCAGTGTAGCCGTTTCGGTGAACTAAAAATAGTGGAATCAATTTTCAAAATTTCTCATTGAAATTTTTTTCAACGAGTAAATTCAATTTGAGCTTTTAAACGTTATTTTATATCAAAAGTGTGAAAAATTTAAATCGAAAAATCATCAAATTATTTTATTCGTGGCAATAATTCAAAAAAAAAAACTCAAAATAAAAATGTCCAAAAAATGAATCCAAATTTTTGTTACTTTTTGTTACATCAGTGCTGCCATTTCGTAATATATCAAAAAAAATTGATAAAACGTGATTGCTGATTGATTTTTGATAATTTTTGAGTAGTGTTTTCACAAAATTGTGAAAAATGATCTAAAATCGAGCTAAAATTCACAAAATCCATGTAAAATGGGTAAAGCATCGAAGGATAAACGTGATACTTACTACAGACAAGCCAAAGAAGAAGGATGGCGAGCCCGAAGTGCCTTCAAACTTCTACACATCAACGAAGAATTCAATATTTTAGAAGGTGGCGTAAATTTTCTTCACTTTTTTCCATCACTAAGACCTCTAATTAATTATTAAACTACTCGCATTAATTATTCATAAAATAGGTAACCTTTAGAAATATTTATAGTAGAAAACTGATCGTTCTCACGTGTAAATTTTGTCAACAGGAGTCACCAAAGTAGTAGATCTATGTGCAGCTCCTGGAAGTTGGAGTCAGGTTTTATCAACTAAATTAAGGTGAAAATTGAAACCAATTCAAGTATCATTTCTGATTTCACCAGCCAAATTCTTGCTCATCTAACTTGATTTTTCTGTCAACAGAACAAACACAAACGATGCAAAAATCGTAGCAGTCGATCTCCAACCGATGGCACCTATTCCTGGAGTTATTCAAATCCAAGGAGATATAACTGAATTATCAACGGTTAAAAAAATACTTTCACATTTTGAAAACGAACTAATCGAATTAGTTGTTTTCGATGGAGCTCCTGATGGTACAAAATATCTTCTAGTTCTTCCTAAGTCTTTACATTATACTCGAATTTTCTCATCTAAATTAATTTTTTTCAGTGACCGGAATCCACGATTTGGACGAATTCGTCCAAGGGCAACTTCTCCTGGCTGCTGTGAATATAACTACATTTTTATTAAAACCAGGAGGCGCATTTATTGGTAAAATATTCCGAGGAGCTGACAACGCTCTGTTGAAATCTCAACTTTTATTATTTTTCAAAGATGTTGTGATTACTAAACCGAGAAGCTCGAGGAATTCAAGCATGGGTAACTTTTGTAGGCATCTTTTTACCACTGATTACGACTGGAAGTCTGTAATGATTTATTTCTTTCGTTTACAGAATCATTCGTCGTGTGTAGAGATTTCGCTCTGCCGGAGAATTATGAACCTAATTTGTTGAATCCTATTTTACATAATACGAAATTCGAATGGGATAGTTTGAAAGGCACGAATCGATACATTATACCTTTCATGTGCTGCGGTGATCTCAGTGCCTTTGATTCCGATAAAGGCGATTTACTCAAGGTAGACTTCAGTCATTTCACCTAATGCCAGCTGGAAATGGAAAATGATTGGATCTGATCAGATCCGAAGCTTGCCTCGCTCTATTTGATCGGATTAAATCTTCTCAGACCACATCAGATCCAATCGTTTCCTTCCGGATTTTGATTTTCTACAACTATTCACCTGATATAATCGAACTCGTATTTCATTCACAGCTCAGCGAACTTGCTAAAGACTTTCCAAAACCATTCTACCTCGAAAATCGCGAAATACTATCGAAATGCGGCGAATATAAAATCAAGAAACCTGAAACTGAAACCGAAACGTCATGACAGTGATGCACGTTCCTACAAGCGTTGATTAAATTAAGACAAATTGTAAAAAAAATTCCTATTTAATAAAAAATAAAAATTCGCACTTAGGTACTTTCAACCATTATCATATGAACGTCTTTTTTCGAAGCTAACATTTGAGCTGCTCGATCAGAACTGACTATCGATGCGAGTTGAGGAGCGTCGAACTTGCTGTAAATTCCAGTTATCGAAGAACAAATATCTTCTTCGGTTTTGATCCTCTTATTGGCGTCCTAGAAACAGAAGATCAAATGATCGTTAGAACCATCGAGAGCAATCTTCTCCAACACGCGATCAAATTACACTAAATAGATTCAAAATTCGTACGTTCATTAAATTGCACAACTCGCTGTAAAAATGCGGAAACGTTGGTAACTGGTAAAATATCAAATGTCTGATCCCTCGAACTCTTCTTCTCATAAAGAAATGGAATCGCTCACTATACAGCAAATAATTAACTTCCGAATGAAAGAACATATCTCTGGCTTCAGCTACTTTTTTATCCTGTGCACAGAAACATCAATTAAATGTATGTAGATCACAGTCAATTGGAATTGTTGAATGAGAGTTGAGACTTGGACATGTCAATAGCTACCTTGGTATACTCGCAAATATCCGCAAAACTTATAGCTTCGCTGATGAAGTAATTTCTTAACCTAATGAAATCGAAATACGAAGGTACGTAGATCAAAACTCCCTTCTTCAGATTATCCTGACACTGGGGAAGTAACTTCTGCGTAAATACTTCGAATCTTTCGTCAGCAGTTTTCACAGCAGATGTATCGGTCAACCGGTGGAATATCTGAGGGACATATTTAGAATTAGGATCTTTCATTTTTCATAATTATTTTTCAATTTTTAATTAATAAAGCTTACGTGTGGAATCGACACAACAACTTGACTAATCGTGCCTCGAGCGACAGGATTGGCGGTTCGAGCACATCCAGCGTAATTGTGACATTTTCTGCTAACCAATGCGGATATTTGAAGCGAAGGATGAGAACAAAATATTAAATTCTGGCGATAATACTTCGACCAGCCGTTTGCAGCCCAGTATCGAACTCTGGAGAAATCAGTATCGTGAGATTTTCGAGGTTGTAAATTCACATGGTCCATAATATGCAGTACGTGATCCCAATTCTGAAATTATTATTCATTTTAAAAACATCCCAAAGGAGAAGATTATTCATCACATTACTTGGTTTACCTGCATTAAAAACACATCAGCTTGATCTAATATCAATACTTCGATGGAAGACAGGAAATCGTAATCGTATTCAGATTCTCCTTCTGAACCAATCACCATACGTAAACCCAAAGGTGAAGCTATTATAATATCACAGTGGTAAAAATCTGTATACAGCTGTGAAAATAAAAAAACACATCGTAAGTGTCGTAGAATTACCCAAAACACTGGGGCAAGCAATAAAAAACCATACTTTGAGACTTTTCTTCGTGATAGAGATACCGATTTTGAAATTATCGTCGATATTTCCAGCGAAAGTTTTGGAGAAATCGTCGGGTCGAGAAGACTTCTGAGATACAGTTATTTCTTCACCGGTGAACTCGTCTTGAAATCTTTTTCTATTTATCACGTTCCCTTTTTGATTTGGAAACATCATCGTCGACATCATATTGATAATCCTACGTTAAAAAAATACAAATAAAATAACCTCTGAATATTTTCAATTGAATACAATCGAAGAAGGCATACTTGAAAGCAGAATCCTTAAACGGTGCCAGAATCAGTACACTAGGTCGTACCACTCCTTGATCTCGCATTTCATCAGGTACATCGAATTTACTCGTAATTGAGGCATTATTCGCCATAATTATCGAACGAGTTTTCAGCACATGATCCAAAACATGCAGACAGTAAACTAATCGAATCTGTTCGCCATTATCAAAATTCCTCTCGGTATAATACAAATCCTTATACTGGTTTATTATCGATAGCATTTCCAGCTGTAAAGGAGTCGTGCTACCTTCTGGAATTAGAGCAGCTCCAGCCTTGCGAATGTTATTTTTCAGAGACGTTTGAATTTGGAATTCATCCAGAGCTAAGATAGGGTTCTCGGTCTTTGGAACTTCATTTGGTATTACAGGATTGACATACTTGGGTGTTTTCAACACGAGCTGTCTCAACGAAGGCCACAACAGCTTATTTTCGTCAAATTTTTCCACCTCGATCGAAGTCGAATCGTCGGCAGGATCAACATCTTTGAAATGCGTACAAAACGAACTTAACGAATCGATTATTTCAGTCATCTCGGAGTCGAACAACTTCCATTCAACTGTAATACAATTACGATGTAAATTAATTAGTTAAAGACCCGAAATTTAATTAAATACTCCTCAAAATTCACAATTTTGCCGAAAAAACGATAAAAATTTCATTTCGCACGTGAGAAAAAAATCAACAAAAGATAATGATAACGTGCTGTGACTTCAGCCAATCACATTCGCGTATGGAATCAGTGCAGCCAATGAGAAAACGAAAAAAATTATGGAATCGATTGCAGCGCTTTCAACGATCGCTGGAGAACTAAAATCGAAGTACTTTTCATTTTTTAATTGGGCTGTGAAAAAAAAACAATCTGAAAGGTGGTGCAATTGAAAATAGGAATAATTGAATTAAAATAATGTGAAATTCGCGAAATAATTGTTAAAAGTGATATAAATCTAGATATTTCATGTGTTTCTCGAACGCTGAACTCTACAGGTAAGCTTTCCCAATTAAAATATCCAACTGCAAGTACGATTAACATCATCGAAGTCATTTTCCTTGAAAACTCTGACGTTGCCCTGGTTTTAATTGCGTAGACGATTCCGAAATCCTTTCACTTTAAAACCATTGTGATCTATTTTCTGCGAATATTTCACCCTTCAGCATCATCATTTCGCTAAAATCATCGTGGAAATCGTTTGAAATCCGACGAATTTCCTCATTCGAAGGAAAAACTCCCAAAGTAAAAGCATACGTGTGTGAAAACCCAACATCTCGTTATCAGTTGATTATCTGATCGCTGATTGGTTGAAATTCGGATATGGTTATTTTGGGAATCGCTCATTGGTCCGATTATTTACGTCAATAATAATGGAAAAATTTTTATCGATGATAAAAATCGTCACAGTTTCGACTGCCCATGAATTATTAATCGTATTTTCAGGCGTATTTAACGGGTCGACGTATCGTTCTAATTAATGTGCTTAAATTTGCAGATGTATGGGTGCGGTGAGTCGATATTATTGCTAGTCGAATTTAATTAGGTAATTTATCGATTTTTATTTTACCTTCCATTAATATACTTCGAAATAAGAGTTTTTAACTAATCTTAAACGGTATTATTTTTGTTTAGAATCGTCACAAATTCACCATGAGCAGTACGAGTAAGAAGCCTGCTTCGAGTTCGAGCGACAATTTTAACAAATCCAACGACGACGGAAAAGATCGCGATGATCAGATGTTCGAGTGTAATATTTGCTTAGATACTGCTAAAGATGCTGTTATCAGTATGTGTGGGCATTTATTCTGGTACGTATTCGTTTTACCAGCTAATTACCAAACCGATGTTTATGGATTTGTAATAATTTCACATTTCTGTTGTAACAGCTGGCCTTGTTTACATCAATGGCTAGAAACCAGACCGAATAAGAAACTATGTCCTGTTTGTAAATCCGGTATCAGTAAAGATAAAGTGATACCTTTGTACGGTCGAGGTAGTACAAATCAGGAAGATCCCAGGTATATTTCTATTTCAAATAATACATAATATTATTCAACCCGAACTCGTCTAATGTAATATTTTCTCCTGCGCAGAAACAAAGTCCCACCCCGACCACCAGGTCAAAGAGCAGAAGCTGAAACTAACACCGTAAGTATCTCGAAACTAAATTACAAACCCTATTCGCTGAATTTTGAGTATTTTTTACTCATTTCAACGTTCAATATTTTCACAGGGGTTCCCAGGATTCGGTTTCGTGGACGGTTCGTTTCATTTATCTTTCGGTATCGGAGCATTCCCATTCAATCTGTTCATCTCCGCTTTCAATACAACAAATTCGCACAATCCGCAAGGTAAATATAATACTAAAGATAGTTTTCCATTTCTAGTAACTCTTTCCTCTGTGTTTTTTTTCTTCGCTTACTCCCCCCTCTTTGATTAACATGGCAAAGTAGGTGGCTCGCGAGGACCCCCTTACTTAAAATACCTATAAAATTCGCATTACACCAAGTTTTGCTTTTAGCAGCTGGTGATATCAACGAGGAAGATGAGGCGTTTTTAACAAGAATGATGGTGTTCGTCGCCTTGTTCTTGGTAACTTGGCTCGTGTACGCTTAAGACAGACATATTCGGTCAAAAAATCTCACATACACAAACAGCGCATTCTCTTCGTTCCCATTTTCTCTCATTATCGTCGTATTTAGCTTTTATTCGCTACTTTTTTGTGTTTAAAAAGAAAAAAAAATGTAAAATAGTATACGAGGTGGGGCTTTTAAATCGAATACCTTGGTAAGGTAATTTACACGCGTTTTGGTGGATCCACCGTATACTATTCTATCATCAAATTCGAAATTATTTTTGTTTTCGCAGTTTTAATTCTGTTTTCTTTTTCTTACTCGAAAAGGTCCAATGAGTACAAAAAAAATTGCCTAAAAGGTGCCATTTTTTAACACGTTTCCCTCCGTTCCATTTTCTATCTCGTTAATTTTTTTTTTACGTTACTAAAATGGAAAATTATTATATACTTTTTATTTTTTTTCTCTCTCTTTCATCGTTATCGTGTACTGAATATTTTTAAATATTTTTTGTAGGCGATAATCAAACCGATAATTTAGATAGAAGACCGCTAGTATCAAAAATGTTCTTATTTTTAGCCATGTTTTTGGTATTCTGGATGATATTTTTCGTTTAATCAATTTTTTTTCTTCTTTTCTTTGCTGCAGTTTTTGTTGTATTGTAATTTTATGGTTTATCATACATATTATTATTTTGTGTATTCTGTATTTTATTTTGTAAATATTATATCGTTATGCTATGATCAATAAATCGTATTCTGTAAATATACACGAGTTTTATTATATTTTTTTTTTCAAAAAAAAACTTAGAACTGTCGAGAAATTAACAACGAAGTAATCAAAGGTGAAAATATTACATTAGACGAGGGAATTCTTCGGGTAGAAGAGAAAATCCGGCGCAAAATGGGCACGTTCGTTTTTGCTTCATCCATAAACGAATGCACTGTAATTCGTAAAGAGTCGTGTCAGAAGGAACATCCTCAACGAAAGTTGAATCGAAGATTTAAAAATGAACTACTCGTATTAAGATTACCCCTGAATGAAAAACATGGCCACATTCCTCCAGTACTATCTGGTCATTATTTTGTGATATTGGTAGGAAACAAATGGTGCATTCTGGGGGCTCTCTATGGTCGGGTTTGTCTTCGGATTCAGATTTATCACGACTATCGGTATCATTCTTTGGTGTAGGTTGTTCTGAAATTCGTATGAGAAATTTGAATTAATTACCTCGATTTAGTAATGCATTCTGAGGCAATATCTAGTACCATTTTTTCGTTTAGGAGTCGCCCAACTATTGGATTTATCTTCGTCGGAGCTGATGGTTTTGTTATCTGAAAGCAAAAGCAAATAAAACGTACATTGTAGTGACGAAAGAGACGCGCTAATCTTGTTTATGGTGCTTTATAATTAGAGTAAAAGTAAATAGTCTTCAATGAGTCGTAACGGTGAAAACTGAATAAAAAACATCTTATCATTGTTCTTATCATCGACTTGAAAAACACGAAACACATCGTCTCGAATTTAATTCGGGGTAGTTCGTGGAATAAAATTATCGTCGAGAGCTTTCCGAAAGTTATACTGAAGTGAGCAGAAATTATTGTTATAGTTCGAATTACCTGACATTTTTGAAAACGGAAATAACTTCGTCGAACGAGATCAGAATAAGGTTCATTTTTTAGCAACGAATTGAGCAGGAACGAGAAACTGTTTGAAAATGTGGTTGGTACATTGGAGAAATCAATCGCAAAAAGTATATTTTGATTTTAAAAACTGTCACACAAATTGAAACGGATGCTTTTATGGTTAGAAGTCGAAGAAGTAGGTTCAAGGGCTGATAGAGTTACGAAAAATTTTGAAAATTTTGTTATCAGTATCGAAGATAACATTTTGCATTTTGTTTACATTTTTAACAATCCTAGTGGTGAAAAAATTAACTAACTGAAAATTTTTTTAAAAATAACAATTGGAAAGGCTATAATTTGTGATGAGGTGAAAAAATTGAATAACGCAGAATTTTGAATTTTTACGACATCTCTCGTTTTTGATGCCCCGGTCACTCAGCTGCTTACTGATTTTGGTCATTTTTTGACATTTTTACCGGATCACGAAAGTTCATGGAGCGACTCTCACAAAACTTCAACCATCCAAACAAAAAATTGAAGGTCTTACGGTCCTGAGGGGATTTGAATTTTCCAAGACAGTCCATAAATTGCATAGAATTTATGAAAAAACAAATTAACAAAATAACCAGTTATCATGACCAAAATAAAAACAGATTCCTGATCACATTTGAAATTGAAATTACAATTCTTGAGTTTTGACACAGGTAAATTACTATTACTAATTAGGGATACTTTGATAATTAATAAAATTTTCTGGGCAGCCAACTTGTTCAAGAAAATTTAAAATTTTTGATGGGAGCACTGGTCTTGTTTTTATCAAGTCTAATCAAGTCCTGAACTGGAGTGCTGAATTGATTTCTGGACCTGGACCTGGAGCTGAACTCGAGTGCAGACCCTGTTTTGGGCTCAACATTTCAAAAAATCGAGCTACAACTCTGACTGATTTTTTGAAGGCAGGGGAGACAGGGAGCGCAGGACCACTTTCGACAGGAGTAAAAAAAGTGCATTTCCGGATCTATTTTTTTTTATTTTTTTTTTTCAAAAAAATACTCTCTACAATTCTGCGAATCTTCTTTCAGGGTCATACAAGTATTTTTGCATGAGTCCAAATTTTTTCTAAAAAATCTTCGAATTCTCAAAATTATGGTCACATTTTAACCATTAACGTGTTTCAAGACTTACTTTGACACAAATGAGAGAGAAACTAGACTTACGAGTCTAAATTTTTCCGAAAAAATGAGTAGATACCTCTGATATCGAAATGATGATTGAGCAGCTTCAACTCTCGGAATTTTATTTTCAGGACATATTCAAACTGCCAACGTGTTTTGAATTTCATTTTTAGAAATGAACAAAAAAGTGTATTTTTTGACATAGATGGGTAAGAATGCTGAAGTTTGGTAGGTACTAGGTATCCTATTTTATCCAGCCTTTCCCCCCAGATAAGTTTGACATCAAAATTGACCCCAGAGGCTCAAGATGCAACCAAAAATTTGGAAAAATTCAACGGGTATCGACAATGTTTTGAAACTGCCGATTCTAATTCTGCAGATACCAAATTGATAATTGTCTCTAATATCGAAATACAGCTCCAAGAGAGGTTCTCTCCCAAATCCACTTTTCCCGAACTCCATTATTCCAAATAAATGGGCAAACGTTCAGTTTTTTTGGTCAAAATTTCAGAAAAACCCTTCTTTTATAGTCGTAATTTGTCTAAAAGTTTAACTTCTTGTTTTTTTCGAAAATGCCAAAATTGAAAAAAATCCTTTTCTTAAAATCAGAATTGCCAAGAAAAATCTTTCTTTTATCAAAATGTGTGGAACGTCTTTTTTTGTTGCAAAAAATAATTCTGCTTTTTGTCAAAATTGCTAAAAAAAATAAACTTGCTTTTTTGCCAAAATTGTAAAAACTGTAAAAATACCCATTTTTTTGAAAAAATTGCAACAAAGTCCAACTTTTTTGCCAAAATCTCTAAAACACCTATTTTTTGGTCATATGTAATTTTCCCAAAAGTCATAGATACTTTTTGTTTGCCAAAAACCAAAAATTGCAAAAAATTCCAGGTAGTTTTTTTAAATAAAAATTACCAAGAAAAATCTGATTGTCGTAAAAATTATCAAAACGACTGGTTCTTCTCATCAAAATTTCAAAAAATCTTGATTTTTTACAAAAATTACAGGAAAACTTCTTTTTTTTTAAATCATAATTTCTAGAAACGCCTCCTTTTTACGTCAAAACTACAAATAAATTAATTTTTTACCTCAGTAATTACCAAAAAAATCAGGTTTTTTTTGCCAAAATTGTCAAAATTGTAAGAAATGCCGACACTTTTATTTTAGAAGAGAGCTTGAGAGCCAAAAGTTCAAAAAATGCATTATGGCTTGTGGGTATCGAAAATGTAAGTTTCTAGGGACGCTGATTTTGACCCTGAAATCCTGAAATACACATATATTTGATCCCAAAATCAAAGTCAATTGCATTTTTTCAAATTCTTGGGGGAGGGCTAAACTGAGGTATAGCATAAACGACATTATATCCAAAAATGAAAAAAAAACAAGTTCTTTTTTCAAAAACTATTTCTTTTGGAAGGTGCTGATTCTGATTCTGAGATCCATTTGACTCAAATTCCAAAATTCAGAATTCTAAAGGGAAAGCTTGGGCAACACCACCTATAGTAAAAGGCCTGGGCGCACAAAAAGGGCAACGTCGCAAGGAGGCTGAGACTTACATGGTGTCTTATGGAAAAAGCACCATTTTCTTGTTTTTCGCGAATTTTTCAAAATTTTGAATGGGCACATGGGTGTTTAAGGCATGAAAAATGATCTATTTTTTACGCTCTACAACGTCATCTTTCATTTGAAGCTCTAGCACTCATAAATCAAAAGATATAAAAGCTCAAAGCTCAAAAATCACAAATACCGAACTTTTGAATGAATGTTTCTCAAAATTTTGATCGAGCACATGGGTGTTTGAAACATGAAAAATAATCTACGTTTCACGCTCTACAATTTGGTTTTTTCCCGAAAGCTCTAGCATCAATAGATCAAAAGTTAGAAAAAAGCTCAACTTTGAACTTACACAACTTTTGATCTATTGATGCTAGAGCTTTCGGGAAAAAACCAAATTGTAGAGCGTGAAACGTAGATTATTTTTCATGTTTCAAACACCTATGTGCTCGATCAAAATTTTGAGAAACATTCATTCAAAAGTTCGGTATTTGTGATTTTTGAGCTTTGAGCTTTTATATCTTTTGATTGATGAGTGCTAGAGCTTCAAATGAAAGATGACGTTGTAGAGCGTAAAAAATAGATCATTTTTCATGCCTTAAACACCCATGTGCCCATTCAAAATTTTGAAAAATTCGCGAAAAACAAGAAAACGGTGCTTTTTCCATAGTACACCATGTAAGTCTCAGCCTCCTTGCGACGTTGCCACCTTCGAGAACTTTTTCTGCGCCCAGGCCTTTTACTATAGGTGGTGTTGGCTTGGGGCCCAACATTTTGAAAATACACCATGGGAATTTAATTATAGCTATTTTCGAAGGCACTGGATTCTGATTCTAAATCTGTTCGAATCCAAAAATCTATATTTTCGCGGTTTTACAGAGAGAAAGCGAGGGCCCAAAACTCAGCAAAAATGCAATTAATTCTAGTTTTAGAATCAAATTCTGAGATTTCAGAATCAAAACCAGTGCTTCTGAAAACCTCAAATCAGCATTTCGATACCTATATACTTGATATTTTTCGGACTTCTAGACCCCAAGCTCTCCTTTAGAGGTACATATTAATTCCATTTTTTGGGAGGGGAGAGAGGGGAGGGGATGTCAAACAATTTCCACAATCGGAACCTGTGCTCTCGAAAATCAACATTTTCTATAACAAATTTTTTAAAATTTGGGCCCAAGCTCTCATATGAGTCTCTAAGGCACCCTATTTTAATTTTAGAGTCAATCTATTATTAGAATCAAAAGCAGCCCCTTCGTAAGGCTTTGAGGATCTCTTTGGCTTCGCTCAAAATTTTTCCTCTGGGTAGTTTTTCACTCGAAATAAATTACTTTACACCAATATTCGTCAAAATTCAATTTTTTCTTCGATCCAATTCAGATGAACTACCTCACACAAAACTCTCACTTGAAATCAAATCGATAAAAATCTACAGAAATTTTCCTAGAAAAATACCGCGAATATTTTTCAAAATATCTACTTACGAGTAGACACAGATCTGGAAAACCCAAGAATATCGTCGAATAACCCTAAAATGGTAGTATATTTGCATAAACAGATACCACTAATCACAGGTGAAATTTCAATTTTCCTAAAATGGTTACCTCAGAAATCATTTCACTGCACTTGCGTGTGATTCAAGTATCACCCCCTCCCTTCCAATGACACATTTGGATTTGGCAGAATCACAGATTCTGGTACAAAATTCCCATACTTTAATTACCTATACTAGGTATCGAACGTAAAATTTCAATAAGTACTTACAGGTAATACTTAATAATTCCAAAGAAAAGACCTTGACTAGTAAACGATCAAAGCCATGGGTAGCAATTAACTACGTACCGTCATTTAGTTACTGTATATTTTGTAACTCTAGACGTCAACAAAAAACAAATAGGTAAATACAGCCATCTAAGTAATAGATGCATACCAACATGAAAAAATTTGGAAAATTGCCAAAAATTCATTTTTTCGGTAGTCAGTACCTACTTTCCATAATTTAGGAAATTTCATTCATTTGCCCACTCAATACAGTATAGGTACCTAAATATAAATAAACAAATTAATTAAAACGTTCGCTAAACAATGTTTTTGTCCAATTACAAATACAAGCAAGTGCATGCTCGTCATTATCGAACAGCATAAATTGATAACGAATAAGTAAATATTTTCAATTGAAATATTCGTTCACACACTTACAGCTCATTAGTCGATTTAAATTTACAGAACAACACCTTCAATTGGGTTAATAATTAATTGAGCATATTATCGAGTATCGAATAACTTGTTTGTGTATTTACGAAAAAATTCCCCTACCCAGTCGATCACGTGAGCTTATATGAGATGAACGAGACGAGGCTAACATCATATTAGGCTCCTTCGCGGTAGCTCGCGTTTGATACTGAAGCTAAAAATTTTATCACGAAATTCCCATTCGCTCGTTTATGACGTATGTAGATAGGGTGTACCTACTCGTACTGTAGTACTACGTACATTAGTCATGGAATTTCGCGGGAAAACCTACGCGGAATGTTTTTATTTATACGGGCCAACGAGTCGTAAATATACGTTAGTTCGAGTCGAGATACTGCACTCGTCGAATCATTTTGATTTTTCAATACTTTGAATTTCTTTTAATTGTTAGCAAGTTTGAATAGATCTACTTGAATTTTATTCTAGTTTCGTTGTTATCTGTACTTAATATTGTGCTTGAAAAATAAAAATGCAACCGGGTCCAGGCTGTTATGGATATTCGATTGATTCTGCTAGTGCGATGGCACTTTATTTTACTATTGTAAGTACCTACCTATTTGCTTGATTCTGTTTTTAATTTATCCACTCGTGAACATCTTATGAGCTTTCTTTGATAGTATCAATAATTTTTTTTTGAGAAGTTGACTTGAAAATTTGAAATTTTTTATTGCAAATGCAGAAACTGTGATACTTTATGGTGTATTTAAATTAGTTCCAAGAATGAATTTCGGTTTTCCAACTGTGTTTGATGAATTTTGTGAAAATTTGAAGTTTCAAAAATTTACTGGAGGCTCCAAGAATTTTTAAAAAGTCGCTGGAGGCTCCAAATTAACTTCAACTCACCAGCAGTTGAATTAATAGCGTGCTTAAGTTGGAGTGCAGCGTGAATTTCGGATTTCCAACGTCATTTGATGAAATTTTATGGAAATTTTAAGCTCCAAAAATCTGCTGGAGGCTCCAAAACTGCTCAAAACGGTTTGAAACTGTTTCCAATCGATTTGGCTGGTCGAAAATAGGGTATATTTCAAATTTCAGCTTTCTAGGTCAATTTGGTAAAATTTTGATTTTTTCCCTCATTTTTGACCCAAATTTGATTTTTTAAAAATTCACCAAAAATCGAAAAATGCATTTTAGCACTTGAAATTTTGGCTGATGATGAATTTTTACATGCTCTTTCGATCTAGCTTTGTACAGTTCAAAAAATTTCCTGCGAGTCTTATGTTGGAAAGCAAAATCTGTGATTTCGGCACAGAATTCATTTTTTGAAAACCATTTTTGAATCTCAACTCCAGAATAGGGTTCAAAAGGGAGGTACAAAATTTAACATTTTTAAATAAAACAATATAATTATGTAGATAAACAATTTGCGGTTTCAAATGACCTCAAACTCTAAAATGGGCTCCAAAGGGGGGGTACAAAATTGAACATTTTCAAAAAAAAACAACAAAAAAACAATATGGATATCAAAATCTGGGATTTCATTATCGCAGAATTCATTTTTAGAAATCGTATGACCCCAAACTCCAAAAATGGGCTCTAAAAGGGAGGTACAAAATTGAACATTTTCAAAAAAAAATGGATACCAAAATTTGGGATTTCAAAAACGCAGAATTCATTTTTGGAAATCGTATGACCCCAAACTCCAAAAATGGGCTCTAAAAAGGAAATGCAAAATTGAACATTTTCAAAAAAACAACAACAATATGTATATCAAAATCAGGGATTTCAAGAAAGCAGGATTCATTTTTGGAAACCGTATGACCCCAAACTCCAAAAATGGGCTCTAAAAGGGAGGTACACAATTTGAAAATTATCAAAAAATACAACGTGGAAATCAGAACTTGAGATTTCAGATTTGAGAAGGGCGCAGAATTGACTTCTGAAGACCACTTGACCAAAAACTTCAAAATATGCCTTAAAGGGGAGGTGCAAAATTTAGAATGTTCAAAAAGGCAGTATGGATATCAAAATTTGAAGTATCAAGGGCGCAGAATTCATTTTTGAAAACTATTTGACCCCTAACTTCAAAATATGCTCCAAAGGAGAGGTCCAAAATTGAAAATTTTCAAAAAATACAACATAAATATGAGAATTTGGGATTTCAAGGGCGCAGAATTCACTCCTGTAGACCATTTGATCAAAAACTCCAAAATGGGCTCCAAAGGGGAGGTAAAAATAGAAAACTTTCAAAAAATATAACGTGTATATTAAAATTTAAAATTTTAAATGCGCATTCAGCCTTATTAGGTTTGCTTGAAAGGCTGGCAGGTGTGACATAAAATTTTCCAAGGTTGAAAAAAACACCAAAAACACTATTTCTCTCCTCCAGATTTCTCTAGGAAACTGATTAATGGATATTTTTCATGAAATTTATGACTCCCTTTCGACTGATACCCATACGAACACTTTTGAGTATTTTTAGCCCCTTCCACTCTCTCCTAAAAATATGGAAATGAGCGAGTTTTGGGTAAAAGTCATCCTCACTCAAACCCCTCAAACACATACCAAATTTGAGTGCATTTTGTTGAATGGCTCCGACTAAGATATGTATTTTCAAAGCTCAGTTTGAAACAAATTTTCAATTTAAAAAAATCATTCTACCAAAATAGACGAAAATGACTCCCCCACCCCTCATATAAACCAATAGAGAAATTAATACCTAATCTGAAAACTCGAGAACATTTTTTTTTCAATTTAATATTTTTTATTCACTTAATTTTAAAACTCAATGCCTGGACAAACTTCCCCAATGCCATCCCCTCTCCTCAGACCTGTAGATAACCAACAGATTAAAACATAATAAGTACAATATCAACAGAATGATGAGTTCTTGTACCATCATTTCTCTTTCCAGCGACAAAGTACCTATTTTCTTCAAGTGCTGTGGAGCAAAAATTGTTCAAAATGTTTTGAAAGCGATTCAAAACAACCCAAAAATTGATAAAAATGCATAAAAATAGCAGAAAAACTTCGAAATTATCAATGAAATATCACCAAAAAAAAGCTCGTAATTTTTCAAATTTTTTGTTAAAACTGAAACTGGAGATAGCTGCTTTCCATTTTGTGCCCCCCTACTCAAAAAATTCCATTTTCCACCTTTATAGAACCTATCGAAGAAATTATACTCTGTTTAGTCTGAAAAAAATCCCAAAACTAATCATTTCAGTAGGTGTCAGTGCTTTATCATTTTTCACACATTTACTCGAAAACCAGAGATAAACAAGATGAAATCACGTCAAGGTTTTCACGTATGAATCAACATACTCGTAGGCAGTTGTTTTATCGAAAATTAATTGCACATTTCAACGGAAATGTCGTGGAAAAATTTTCGGTGGTTTATTAGTCACCTCCTCGATCTCTTTTGGGAAAAACTACATACAAAACGAAAAGGAAAATTTTAACTTGGATGTTATATAATTTCCACGAATTTAATCGTTCATGAATTCATACTTACATAATTTCTTTTTGCGCAGGTTATAAACATATTGATGCTCGCTTCGTGGAATTTCGATGATCAAGCTGATAAAGAACTCCTGGGTAAGTTAATTTATTCCAAAAATTTATTTCCCTGTCCAGGAAAATTTTACAAATATGTACTAGGAACTTACGCCACCTTTTTTCTTTTTTGTCAATTTAGGAGAAGACTTCGAAGTCAAGAAATACCTCATTCTGGGTCAAACGATGCTGTGTGTATTCGGAACCGTGATGTTTTTCAAACAATACACATCTGCTGTGATGATTTTATTAAAATTCTGGGTATTCGGAGCAATCGTCGTTTCGCTATTTCTAGATCTAATGTGTACCATCACAACTACCCTACATTTAACCTTGGAAAAAGGCTTGGACAGATTTTGGAAATTGAGAGATCCTGTAGCTACAACTGCGCCTGATACTTTACATTTATTTGTGATCGCTTTATTATTTTTCTATTTTGGTAAGATACACTATATATTGTGACATTATAATTTTTTTTTCTAATTTTGAGGCAATATTCTTACGTGTATGTTTACATTGTGTTGCAGTTTTCAAACTACACGTGGCCATAATTGTATTCAGTTTTGGAGGTACTTTCACCAAAAGCGCGTGGGATGACGTACACTTGGTAAATGATATCGAACGTAATGCTTCCAGTGAACGAACCGACCCACCTACACCTCCTCCGCAGTATGATCAATGTGTAATGGAATCGGAGAAACCGCCTTCATATTCTTCGTCGATGGAAATTTTCAAGTATTAAAATTGAGGATGATTTTTTTCGAATTTCCACTGATCTCTTACATTAAGATGATGAATTAAAATTGAGATATTTCATAAGAGAATCTCATACATTAGGGGTCATGGATAGATTTGATCTTTTTTAAAAATAAAAAGAGGCGAGGGATCAGTATTGCTGCAAGAATTCTAGTTTCCAAATGCACGAACTCGAAAAAAATAGGAAATTTGAAGCTTTCAACACCAGAAGTGTAAAAAGGGCCAAGAAATCGATTAGTTGAAATTTCACTTCAGTTCAAACTGTTCAAACCCATCAAGGTCATTACTCATTACTTATACGATTGCCATTCTAAATTTTGTTTTCTAGTCTCATAAGATCAAATGGATTTTTACAACTCCGGATGAAAATTCTCTTTTAAAAAGTGGACTTGTAGTCCAAAATGTTCCTTTCATTAGTTTACTAATTTTCATTTTTTTTAAATGAACGTGTTTCTGTGATCTTTATTTTATTTTTTACACGATTTTTTATAATAATTTATAATGTTTTGTTTTGTAGATAATAGGTACCTATTATTTTTTTGTACTGTATTGTGTGTTTATAATAATATGATCTTCGACTTTTATAATAAGCAACATTTTTCAATATTTCTACGTAAATTTTGAAAATAAATATTTTTATCATTTTTTATAATTTTGACGAATGGAAATTTTTTCAACTTTCAGGATGCGTGTAATTTGATCTTTACACTATACCGATACAAAAGCTGGACAAAAAAGCATATTTATTCAGCAGTAAATTTTTTCAATTTGTCCAATTCGAGAATAATTGAAAGAAAATTGTAAAAAATTTTGAAAAGTCAAAATTTTGAAAGAAAATGAATAGAAAATTTCAAACTTCAATTTGATAAAAATAAAAAAAAATCATGATCTTCTGGAAATTTTGCCAAAAAAGCAGGACTCAAGGGTAATTTTTGCAAAAAAAAAAACAGGTCGTGAAGGATAAACAGGACAGTTAGACAGCTTGAATAGAAAAAACTGATGTAATTTTGAAAAATGAAGACTTCTCGGCAAATTCAATAAAATTTAAGACCTTCGATAACCTTTCAGTATTTTGTTACAATACAGACACAGCAGGAGGCGGCCTCGGGAAGGAGAGAGGGAGGGGTCAACCCAAAAAATAACATTCAAATTCAATCACAAATTCGTGAAAATCAACTTGGTGTTTTCATGATTTTTTTTTTCTTTCAAAAGGGAGGGCGGTGTTGAAAAAGCACCAAGAGCCGAGATGTTATATCCAAATTTTCAATTTTTCAGTATATTAACCATGTTTACAGTCATCAGCTCTCAAATTATAAATTTTTGAAAATTTCGGGCCTCCCTTTGCTCAGACTTGATAATTTTTCTTTTTCAAAATCGAACTTTCTAAAAAAATTTCCCTCAGCTCGTTCAGGTCTGTTTGCTTCTCTTTTTTGAGCTTGGAATTTCTTAAAAAAAACTACTCGTATCAATCAAATATCCTGCAATTTTAAAACCAAAAAAATCAAACTCCTCACATGAAAAAAACATTGCTTTTTCACCTATCAAAATACGAATTTTCGAAAGCTTTTGCCTTCAGTTCGTTCAGACCTGTTTACTTCTTTTTTTTTGAAGTTGGAATTTCAAAAAATCATCTTTCAAATTCTGAAATTATTTTGAAACCAAAAAAAATCAAATTTCTCACATTAAAAAAAACAAAGCTCTTTCACCTATTAAAATACAAATTTCACCTCAGTTCGTTTGAGCCAATTTGTTTCTCTTTTACGAAATGAAAAATTCCATGTTTGAGGCTTCTAAAAATTGAGCAAAGAAATTGAAAATTTTCAAAATTCTTGGTATTTTTATATTAGATGGCAAATTTTCGGTTGCAACCCCCCCTCCCCGCCCCGTGAAAAAAAAATCGATTCATTTTGATGAGATTAAGTCAAACTTTTAACAACAAAGGGGGAGGGGGAACCTTAATGATTTTCTGTCATTATGTCAGACTTGAGGGCAAAGATCAATGAATTAAGTATATCGATCAATTGAGCAAAAAACATATCCATGATTTAAAACTTTCCTCAACATTTTGATCGCAATTGAGGCTCTTTGTGTCCTAGAAGAGCGCTCAGATGTCACTTTAAAGTACATAAAGTGTCTTTACTTTGATTTTTTTCAAATTTTTAAATGGTAGCTTTTAACTTTGGGAACCTCCGGATTTTTTTCTATTGATCAGTTTAATGAAAGCCTGATGATTCCAAAGTCACTGGAGTTGAAATATTTATTCATTATTTTTTTTAGATTCGACCCCTCTCGTGCCCTCAATGCTCTCCAACTGCTTATATTTTCAAAATAAGGACCTCGAATATAATCAGAAATCTACGTGTTACAGCTTATAGTCCAGCATATGACAATAGGAGTAATTGCACCCCCCCCCCCGCCGATCCTCCGGGACAACATTTTTCTTAAAGGGGACATCCTAAGGAACATTTTAATGCAATGTTGCCAAAAAAAAAGTTGGCCTTACTTACAAAATGGCGGCCATTTTGATTGACAGGTCAGCCGAGATCGCAGATTTTGCGTTTCAACATAGGACTTGCACAAACTTTTTCAAACTTTACAAAGGTAGATCGAAAGATCATGCAAAAATTTATCACCTGTCCAAATTTCAAGTGCTAAAGTGCGTTTTTCGATTTTTGGTGAATTTTTGAAAATCGAATTTAGGCCAAAAATGAGGGAAAAAATCAAAATTTTACCAAATTGACCAAGAAAGCTGAAATTTGGGATATACCCTATTTTCGACATGCCAAATCGATTAGAAACGGTTTCAACCCGTTTTGAGCAGTTCTGGAGCCTCCAGCAGATTTTTGAAACTCGAAATTCCCACAAAATTCCATCAAATTGGAGTTGTAAAGCTAAAATTCATTCTAAAAATTAATTTCAATACGCTACGAAGTACTGCAGGTGAATTTCAAGTCGTTTTGGAGGCTCCAACGACTTTTTGAAAATTCCTGAAACCTCCATCAGATTTTTGAACCTTTTAAATTTTCACAAAATTTCATCAAATGGAGATGGGAAGCTAAAATGTACTCTACACTCCAATTTTAACACCCTCGGAAGACGACTTTAGGTGGGTTCAAGTAATTTTAGGGCTACCAGCGACTTTTTTTGAAAATTACTGGAGCCTCTACCAGATTTTTGGAACTTTAAATTTTCACAAAATTTCATCAAATGGAGATGGAAAGCGGAAATTTACTCCACACTTCAATTTTAACACCCTCTGAAGACGATTTCAGGTGGGTTCAAGTCATTTTAGGGCCTCCAGCAACTTTTTTGAAAATTACTGGAGCCTCCAGTAGATTTTTGAAACTTGAAATTTCCCCCACATTAATTTATCAAATGGAGTTTGCAAGATGAAATTTACTTCGCAGACTACATGGTGGTTTCAAATGGTTTTGAAGCTTCCAGCTACTTTTAGGAAATTTCAAAGTTCCAAAAAAAGTCATGCAACCTTTCAAAAAGTTGCTGGAGGCTCCAAAAATACTTGAAATTCACCAGCAGTCAACTTCGTAGCGTATTGAAATTAGTGTGCAGAATGAATTTCAACTCTCCATCTTGGTTTGATAACATTTTGGGGAAATTTCAAGTTTCAAAAATCTACTGGAGGCTCCAGTAATTTTCAAAAAAGTCGTTGGAGGCTCTAAAATATCTTGAAATCCACCAGAAGTCGTTTTCAGAGGGTGTTAAAATTGGAGTGTAGAGTAAATGACAGCTTTCCATCTCCATTTGATGAAATTTTGTGAAAATTTAAAGTTTCAAAAATCTGCTGGAGGCTTCAGGAATTTTCAAAAAGTCGCTGGAGGCTTCAAAACAACTTGAAATTCACCTGCAGTACTTCGTAGCGTATTGAAATTAATTTTTAGAATGAATTTTAGCTTTATAACTCCAATTTGATGGAATTTTGAGGGAATTTCGAGTTTCAAAAATCTGCTGGAGGCTCCAGAACTGCTCAAAACGGGTTGAAACCGTTTCTAATGTAAGGGGACAATATGCCTTCACTGGCTAGACAGGGATATTCATCGTATCTCTCTCAGTGGGATTATAAATCTTTCATCTAAAGGAAGTACTGGAGAATCCAATCAATAGTTCGATTCTACAGTACTTTACGTAGATGAAAGCATATACTCGATGCACTTAGGTAAGGTGTTAAGTACGTGGGAACCACCCAAGAGATGTTTTCACATCGTTCCATTAAGGGCAGATGTGAAAAGCTCACAAGTTCGTAAAGCTCAATTCCTTCTCGACTCGAGGCTAGAAGCCAAGTTGAGATGGAATTGATCTTCACTTGTCGATTCGCGCTTCGTCTGGTAGGTCTGACCGCGGAAAAGTAATAAGGCCACTCACTCCTACGTAAGAGTTGTGCTTGAGTCCCAGGTCCTCTGCCTTAACGTTCGTGTTTAAGGGAGAGTATTCGCGTTTAAACTTAAGTCCTAAATTCGCTACCCAACGCGGGCAATTTGATAGTTACACGTAGGTGGGTAAAAGCGATCCTACTTACGCCACTATTCGGTGGAATATATATTGGTTATACGCGTAGAGTTTTATATGTTTTAGACTTAAGTTTCGTGTTGTAATTTTATTCCAAAATTATAATACACTATTCGTGTTTATCGTGTGTTCTTATTTCGCGTGCGGTTCGAATTAATACAAGGTAAACTCGACTAAATCTGTTTAAATTTATACATATTGGTGTTGTAAGAGCTGAGCTAGCAGCGGGTAAGTACTGTTTTAAAAGGTGATATATTACATCTCTTAGGGAGTTAGATTCATCCTGACCTACTAGGGAAATATTCTTATCCTCCCATCATTGGCAACGCCTCTACGTATCTATTTAACATTGGCGCCCAAACGTTCCTTTCTGTGAAAAGATTTACGACATTGACTGCTTGTTTAAAGTGACAGTTTACTCAAAACGTCATAGTAAACCTTTCCTGAAGGGTAGCACGTACTTTGCGAGACGTAATTCTATGCTAAAGGCTCGTAGGCCACACATTTAGCAAAGAATCGTAACTTTATTATTTAAAATAAAGGTACTTCGAAATTTTCAATAAAATTCGAAAATCCAAAAGTCTGATAATTTAAGAGTTTGAAGATTTGTTGGACTCGAAGAAATTTCGAAAACCCAATTAATTTCTGTGTATTTGAACTGAAAAGTACAAATATTCACGAAAATAATTATTCCAATACTCAGTGTATTTTTTATAAAGTGCTTTATTAACGTTTTTTGCTACTCGTTTTTTCTACCTACTCAAGGCTCTACTTAAAGTGAGTAACTTCAGATCAACATTTAGTTGAACTGAAAGGTAGAAAAGTTCCTCGAGAATCGAAAAGTGCGGACGACCTAGCAGAGACGATAATATTCACATAGAAAATACTCACGAGCATTCAGTTTTTCTTCTCAAAATAGCTCATTGTGAAGAAAAATTGTGACTAAATTTATCTAGTCATAAAAATCTATTGTGTAATTGAACTAACTGGGTACAATTATTCAATAAATTTATCCTCTCCTCTCTATCTAGTGGAAATTTTTTCGGAAAAATCTACCAGATAGCTTCCTATCTAAATTATTTCTTTCCTGTGCTTTTTACCTACGTCAAAATAGGTAACCTCCACCCTTTTTGTCAAAACGTAATTTTATACACTGTTATTTTTGTTTTAATTTGTTATTTGATTCGTAATCTATTTGATTACTTAATCTCAATTCAAAATTTCTAAAAGAAATTTGCAAAATTTCAAAATTTCTAAAAGGGATTTACAATATTGAGTGTGCTGTATCGTGGACATTTTTTCTGAATTTCATTAAAATTAAAAATTTGAAAAATAGGTTATTGTTAAAATATAGTTACGTATTCACATTAACCGCCACGCGCCCCAACCGCCACCCAGAATCGTGTAGTTTCTGTCAAACTACCCGCGACGTTGCATACAACAAACCACCCTCTCGAACAAGGGTGAAACGAACGTGTTTCTTAAGTGCTTGTTGACAGTTGCGAAGTACCCTGCAGAGTTGATAAACTAATTGATTCTTGAAAAACCTTAAAGGTTAACAAATCAATACTAAGATAGCACACGAAGTCTGCTCATTAATTTTTATATTTATTTAAATACAGACACGAGTCTGGAAACCTTTTTCTCACCCTTACGTGTAGTTATATGAATCAGGACGGTCCTGCTTTTAATACCAGAAGAAAAAAGGGAGAAAAGAAGGCGAGTAGCATTCTGGAAGCTAAAAGTTTAACACCTACGAAGACTTTAATTTCGAATAAAATCGAAAAAAGTACAGAAAGTACTCCAGAACAAGGAAAAATGTCGGACATTGAAGATTATATGCCACACATTTCTAACGAGTCATTTTTTGAAAGCCAGGTTAGTGACAATCAAAATGCAAGTACTTGTCAAATGGCTACTCAAGAAGTATTTGACAAAGAAAATGATCCACTAAATTTAAGTTTTGAAAAGATAATAGAAGAAGAACCTGAAAGGCTTCAACGACCTTTTCAACCTGGTGAATATAAGGAAACATTAGATGATAAGACTTACGAATGTTTTTATAAAACTTGGGAATGGCAGGATGATATGCAGAAGGAAATAAAAATAAATTATGAACTTCAAGATAAACGCATCTTAAGAAATGCAAGATTAGCAGGAGAGGCTAAAAGCCAAGCTGAAGCAGCTATAAAAAAAGCTGAGGCAGCCACAACCAAGACAAATAAAGTCATTCAAGACGTCAGTTTATGGTACGACGATATTGACCATAAATTGAAAAAGAGTGAGAAAATCGCCAAAGAAATTTCAGCAGATTTATGTTCTACGAAAACTAAAATTAGGGATTCTTTGAGAGTCAGAGATGAGGGATGCCAGAGGATGTTGGAAGAAATTAAAACTATTCAACAAAGAATGACAGCACCTGCATCTGTTCGCGGCGATTTACAATTTATACCTCAAAAGTATAAAATGATCGACCCAAATTGTGTCAAAAATTCGGGAATTTATTTCTCCGACGAAATGAGACACTTTCCTCACGAATTCTTAAAGGAATTTGAGGATTTCTTTGAAGGAGTGGGATGCTCTGAAGCTCAGAAAATTATGGCTTTCAGAGCTGTGATTTTAACTAAAAATAAAACACAGTTCAAAGAAACCATAAAAAATATGAGCACCTATCAGGAAGTCAGAGATCAATTTTTATCATTCTATTGGAATATTGAAGCGCAAAATGACGCAATGATAGAATGTAGGTACAATAATGTACACGTCGATGACATAAAAAGCATGGCGGTACATATGATAAGATGGGCGAGAACTTTGAGCTATCGCACATATCATTATGATTCTGAGGTCATTCGTGTTCTAACGAATAAAGCCCCATTAGAATACAGATCAATGATTACTCAACCAGGTCAAACTATCGATCAATTTATTGAAAAACTTAGAGTTTTATCAAAAATTGACGTAGATCCCAAAAATGAGGTACCCTACGTAATAGGAAAAAGACCTCAGGTAACGGTTCAACAGCAGAAGCTGCCATGGACCCCAGCAGCTCAAAGTGCTCAAAACCCAACAAATACAAATAAAATTCGTGTACCTGTATATGCGAAAACTCCAGAAAAACCTTCAACTTCTACGAGTGAAGAAAGCTCAAAAACAGCTGAAATTAAAACTGAATCTGGAGTCCAAAAAGGGCCTAATGGTGAAATTATAAAGAAAAAATTTAAACCTAAGAGTCCTTCGACAGGTCAAGTTATACCAGTGCACCACTTAGAATACGATCCAGAAACTGATCAATATTACGAGTTGAGTGACACTGAGGAAGAAATTCCACCTATGAACGTCCAGGCATTGGGTATTTTAACGGATATTTTAAGTAACCCCAATGCTGACCCCCTGGACATGCAAATGCTAACAGGGGCACTTGTGAATTTGGCTAAAGCCAATTCGCAGGCGGGAAACGGGAGCCATTAGAGGACAGCGGGGCATCTTCTAATGACTTTTGGGCCCCCAGTAATATGTTCGAAAATTACATATGGGCTGGAGATGGCATAGCGCATTTTTTAAAAAGGGGCCAAGTACAATTTCAAGAGCAAATACCTGGTTACTTAAGAGATCAATTGTGCTATGAGGATTTATTCGATAGATTAAAAAATGTGAATTTTCCGAAAAATAAGAGATTCATATTATCTTCAGGTCAAGTAGAAATTAACTACTCAAGAAAACCTTATAACGTACTTGAACAATTATTACGAAAAATAATTGCAATGCTTATAAATGAAAAAGAAGCAGAGTGCGTAATTTTACTTTTTCCTATAGTAAAGCCAAGAGCCATAGCAGAACAGGAAGTCACTATGGCTAGATATATCGCTTTTCGAGAAATTTACTCGAGAGTATGTAATGATACTAGGGTCTTTATTTGGAAAAAACCAGCTTACAGATACCTAGAAATGGAGACTTATCTCAACTCTCACGGTATAGAACGCTCAAGACCAAAAATGAGCGAATCTGGATTTGTGATGCCAAATGTGGATAAATTCCATTATGTAAAATCACTAAAGCGCTATTTTCCATTAATAGCGACGTATCACGAGCTATTTGTGCTAATGTCTGAAGAAATTTATAAATTTGAAGAAATTAGAGCACAACTTACAGCTACAGATGGACGAAGGAGCATAACTGGACCCCTAAAGGACATTTATGAGCCTGAAACAGCTCCATATATTGACCCAGGTCATAAAGAAACGGAGTTAGATCAAGAAGACGAGCTTTCAGAAGAAATGAAAAAATTAAATCACGAGGAGAAAAATTCCTCAATGACTTTTCTTCAACCTGTAAGCGTATTAAAACGCAAACTTGAGAAAAAACCAGTAAACGTGGTAAAAAAGCAACGTGTATCCTGGGCAAAGCAACTCAACTTGGTAAAATGTTTCGAAAAGGATGAACCCCTGAAAGCACTAGATGCGGTTGATAACGCATTAATTGACCCAGAGCAAATTTGCAGACATGTGGGGCCACAATTAGTGACCCAAACTGTGAACGACCCTACTTGTGTCATTCCAATACACATAGGCAAAAAGACCTTTGCTCTACAATTGGACTCAGGGGCCCTACCGAATGCAATTTCGAAAAAACTATTGACAACTTTATTAAGGGAGTCACCTGAATCCATCAGATTCATACCCCTCCGACGTACAGTACAACTAAGGTTGGCTGATAATACAGTCATAAGGTCAATGAGCCATTTAGCTGTAATTCAACTTGAATTCGGCACTGAGCTCATTGGAGTGCCATTTTATGTACTCGAATCGTCAGGAAGTACATTCATTATGGGGAGAATATCATTAGAATACATAAAAATTCTGATTGATATTCCAGAAAGAGTAGCCACCTGTAGGATGGACCCCAATAATGAATATGTAATTCCTTTTATGAATGCTGACGAAGCTCATGAAGCTTTTACCATATTCTCACTGACCCAAACCAGCAGGCAAGGTCACAGAATGGTTATAGATATGGCCAAGCACACAAAATTGGCTGATATCCATAAAGAAATCAAATTAGAAGAAGAAAAAGCTCGAAAACTTTTTCTTGAAAATTTGAATAAAGACCTATGTGATGCTGTGAAAAATAAATTAATCACACCAGAACAGGCTAAATTGGCAGAAGAAAAATTATGCCAATATAAAGACATCTTCAGCTTGAATCCGGGATGCTATAAAGGGGAAGAAGTGGACTTTAAGTTCAAATCTGGAAATGAACATTTAAAACCCTGGAGAGGTGAAAAGTTCAGACCAAGTAAAAAACTTTTACCTGGCATCAGAAAAGCTGTAGAAAAAATGCTTGCGCTTGACATAATTCGACCTTCACACTCGACCTATATTAATACGCTCGCACCTGTTGTTAAAAAGAACGGGGATATTCGGCTCTGCTTGGATGCGGATGAATTAAATAAACACCTAGAAAACGTACTGACAGAGCCGGATACAATTGAAAGTATGATTTTTGATAATCCTGGAGATATCTTATTTTGTACTCTCGATTTCACTGCTGGATTTTTACAAAGATTATTGAATAAAAAATCCAGACAATTTACTGCTTTTCAATTAGAAGGGCAAGTTTATGAGTTCACAAGACTACCTTATGGTACAAAAGTATCAAGTGGACTTTTCATACTTATGATCAATGCAATAATTGCAAATAAAAAGGGTCGTACCAAGTACGTAGACGATTTGAAAATTTCAGGAGAAACTTTTGAAGAGTGCTTGGACAACTTAATTGAAGTTTTTGAACTCATTCGTGAGAGTGGCTTAAAGCTCAACCCAACGAAAACTCAATTTTTCAGGAATCGAGCTGATCATCTCGGCTTTGTGCTCAGTGACAAAGGCATTGAGAAACAAAGTGAAAAACTGAAAAAATTGGAAGAGTTTGAAAAGAAAAATACCAAAAGGGGTAAATTTTCTTTGAAAAAGAAAAATGACATTTTAGCCCTAGTTGGTCTGACAGGATTGTATAGGAATTTTATTCCTGAATATTCCCAAATTGTGAAGCCCATTTATGAGCTCACAAAAGGTGAATCTCAAAACGTAGAGTGGGGAGAAGAGCAGCAAAAAGCTTTTGAAAAGCTCAAGGAATTATATAATAAAGATTTCAAATTGCAGCAACCCCCCCGAGAAGGAGATTTATATTTAGATACCCAAATATTGCACGATGCGATGAATGGAGTATTATTTTTCAGACGCGATGAGGAAAAACAAATCATCATGTTTGTCTCAAATGCTTTCAAAGAGCATCAGAAAGAATTTACATTATTTGATAAAGAAATAATGTGTCTCGTAAAAAGCATTTTAAAATTGCAAATGTGGTTACATGGAAGAACTGTTCACGTGAGATCAAATTTATTGCCAATAGTCAATAGGTTTAGAGAAATTTCTCAAACTCACAGGAAAGCAGCTCACTGGATTACAGTGCTCAACAGTTTCGACTTAGTGTACGACATGATCCACTCAAATAAGTCACTTTACAAAATTAAAGCGCCTGAGCTGGAAATTAAAGCCTTAGAGCTTGACTGTTATGAAGCTGATATCGAAAGTTCGGACACTGACTTGGGAAATTCAGAAACTGATATTGAAAATTTTGGTTCTGATCTAGAACCCATTTCAGTAAATTTTATGCAAGAACATATTTCAGAATTGCATAGAAAATTAGAGCAAATCGGTAAAATTCAAAGTTTTGATGTTACGTGTCAAAAAATTATGAGAATTTTAGAAGAAAAAGTTCCTTTAAATAATAAGAAACAGCGTGACATTCAGAAACTGAAAATGATGAAATTTGAAATTCAAAATTCTAAGAACAATGAAAAAATTCTATACAGAATTTTGGAAAATGGACTGAAAGTTCCATGTCTCCCAGACGAACTTTTTTATGACACCATAGACTATTTACACGATTCCTATGGCCATGTAGGGGCTGCAAAATTAGATATGATTTTTCGCAGAATTTACTACCATCAATGCTCGTTGGCATACATTAAGGAAATTTGCAATACATGTATCGTATGCAAAGTCAATAAAAGCTACACAAATAGCAAAACAATAGAATACGCTCAAATTGAAGCATACGCTATTGGCGATGTACTCTCAGCGGACATTTATGGACCCCTACCTGCTTTAAAAAATCAACCAAAATACCTCTTGGTTGTGAAAGATATTTTTTCAAATAAAACCTGGTTGCGCACCTTATTTCAAATTAAAAAGAAAGAAGTGTGTCAACAAATGGCTACAATCATAGAGTACATAAGTAATAAAAATATTGAGATCAAAAAGGTCATAACAGATAATGGGTCACAATTTATCTCAGACTCATGGTATAATCTATTAGAAAACCATGGCATAAAAGTGGCACACACAAATGTGTATAACCCACAATCATCGTCTGTGGAAAGGACGATGAGGTCAATTGGAGATAAAATTAGGGTCAAATTAAATAAAAATCACGATCCCTACAAAACTCACCTGGGATGGCACCTACTCATTACTGAGGTTGAGTTGGAGTTGAACAACACTCCAACCTCCTTCGGTTTTAAACCTAATGAGGCATGGGGAATTAAAGATAAAATTTGTGAAACCCTACCTCAACAATCAATGAAATTTGATTTTAAATTTGAATTGACAAAAATTAGGAAAAAGATGTCTGAGAAAGAAATTCCCTCGACGACATTTCTAAAATGCATGGAAAATAAATTAGATCCAGAAAAGGACTTAATTTATGACACCGATGGCTACGTCAGGGTGACAGCTGACGGGGCTTGCTCCAAAAATGGCGATATAAATGCCATAGCTGGAATTGGAATCTGTTTTGCTCCAGACTCCAAAATGAACATTTCTGAAAGAATTGTCAATAAGCACTATGCCACTTCTAACAACTTGGCAGAATTAATGGCGATCCATGTGGCACTTAGAGTGCTAAAAGCGAATAATATTAAAAAAGTAAAACTTTTGAGTGACAGCAATTATGCTGTAAAAGCTCTAAATTATAGCATATCAACATGGCAAACGAATAACTGGAAAAATGCTAAAAACAAACCAGTTCATCATGAAATACTATTCAAGAAAATTCTAGAATTAAAAATGGAATTTGAAAGCGTAGAATTTATTCATGTTTACGCCAGAAAACATGAATACACGAATATAATTGCTGATAACCTTGCGAAAAAGGCTGTCTACACAGTCGAGCAAAAACAGCAATGTATAAGTGAAATGTCTGAAAGACAAGTGATTGAAAATTTCATAAGAGAGAAAAGGCGATTAAAAAGAATTGAAGAAGAATATGCTTTCAATAAATCGCACTTAGACCCCATCTTATTAAAACCAGGAGATTGGGTCCTTATGACAAATCATAAACAATCGAATGCGGAACGAAAAACTGCTTCAAAATTGTATGAAAAAAGGACAGGTCCTTTCGTAATAATTCAGAGAAATGGGCACAATTGTTACTTATTACAGCCTAAGGATGGAAGTACAATTAATAGGGTGGCCAACATACGCCAACTCACCCCATTCATTTCCAAAGAAAATTTGGAAAAACTGAAAAACGACACCTGTCTAAAATCAAAATTAGACTCTCGGACTTTAGAACAAAAAATTAAAGATTTTTTGACTGAATATGAGAAGGAACTTCAAAACGGAATGGATGAAGAATTTGATGAGTTTGTAACTCCAAATTTCGAGCCAATTTCAAAAAGCGACCTTAAAAACGCTTCAAACAATGTCTTGAAGGAGCTCAGTGCCAATGCGCGTGCACAACGTGCAGCGGAAAGGGAGGCTAAGAAAGCTGAAGGTAATCTGAAAACTTCAACTCCTGAAAACACTGAAAAAGCTCCAAAATTGGATCTCCCGGAACAGCCAGAAATTGCTGGGGCAGTCCAAGAAACCCCAACCCTAAAAAGAGGAAGGGGGAGACCCAGGAAAATAGACTTTGATAAAGTCGAAAAAACTCCTGAAATAATTGAAAATAAAAAAGGTACTATTGATACCAATAAAATTCTAGAAGAAATTATTCAACTAGAACCCACTCAGGACGACAAAATTTTGGAAAAATTGGGCCCAACAGACCCAAAGAAAGTCCAAAATTTTGAAAATTCCAAAGACTTAAGTACAGGGGCACTACTTGAGGATTCCTCACTCATAAAAAGACCTAGAGGAAGACCCAAAAAGTGTACTCCCCGTGAGCCCACTGGTGAACCCACTAGTGAGCCCAATATCACTGTAAACTTGGCTGATTCGGAACCAAAAGATGAAAATGAAAATCTCTTTGGAGAATTACCAAGTCTTGAAACTGATGAGGAATTGAGCGACTCAACCTCAGAAAAATCAGTAATCAATCAAGCTATCACGAAATCTGATTTTAAAAAGTCTAATAATGACAAAGTCACTTCAACCCCAAAGCGTTCAAAACGCATATTGGAAAGAAAAATGCGCCTAGGGGAGGACCCCAAAGCCATTAAAAAACCAAGATTGGAGTTGAAAAAACTGGACTATGGTTCGGATAGCGATGAAGATCCTTACTCACTATTCTTTGAGGCAGTTATGGAAGCCTACAACGAAGAATATCAAAGCCTAAATTCTATGACAGTTTTGGAAAATCAGGATACTGACCAAAATGCCATAGAAGTCGTGGTAAATCCATTCAGGACAACGGACGACGAAGATTCAGAAAGTTCAAATGACTCTGAATTTTATGAAAGAATAAGTGAAACCATAGAATTGGTCAGAAACGCGACTGAAGAAAATTCACCTGATAGGAGCTCTGAAAGCTCAGTGGTCACTGTCATAGAAAATGATCAAAGCACAATCATTTTCTTTGAGACAGAGACAACTCAGGAGGACGCTAGAATAAGCGTTCAACCAACTAAAAGGTTGATACCAATTTTTGCTTCGGCAATATTTATTGTAATTGTATTTAGCATATTTCATGCATTTTTAAATAAAAAATCTTATGATGAATAAAAATACATACTTGTCTACTTATTTCAACTTTTTCAGCACAATTCTCACTCTCTTTTCGAAAAAGACAGGAATGAAGAAAAAATGAAAAAGGGGAAAGAAGAGACAGGTATGAAAAGGAAAAAATTCTAATTTGTTAAAAACAATAAAAACCCATTCGCTCTATAAAAAATTATTAAAATTCTGAAACCTTTTCTCCGGTACTATTTTGGAACTTTAGAAATAAAATTTACAAAAATTAGTGAAGGAAATGAGGAGCAGAAAATAAAAAAAGGGGGGGCGAATGAAAAATCAAAATTCAATTAGGATTTCGACTATTTCCAGGAAATACAAAAACCATATAAAAATGGCCCATTTCCGATTTTTCGCAAATTACAACAAAAAATGATAAAATTACCCTTTTGTTGTGTTTTCGTTTTTTACTCCCTATAGAATTTTGGACAAAATTCACCAATAGGAATATCTCAAAAAACTCTAAAGTTTTCACTTTTTTGACCAAAAAGGCAAAAGAGAAAATCAAAACTTGTTCTCAAAAATGAAGATAAAATTTTTTTGGGAAGAATATTTTGACAAAACTTTTCTGATCAACTTTGAAATCATTTTTCAGAAAGAAAAATTTCAGAGTAACTTCTTAAGAATACTGAGGCTAAAGACTAAAAAATTTCAAATTCATAAGAATGGAAACTCAAAATCGAAAATTTTGAAAAAGTCTCTGGATTTTCAAATTTAGAAGAGTCAAAAAACTGAAATTTTATGCAGCTTCTCGAAACAAAATTTGAAAAACCCAACAGAATGCTGATTGTTGACGTAAAAATACCAAAAAATACATTCTAAAAGAAAACAATATTTTTTTGAGAAAATTCAAAAAATGGGAAAACTTTCAGAAAAAGCTGATCGAAATTAGCGTCCCAAAATATTTTTTCAATTTTTCAAATTGGTCCTAAATTATAAAAACAAGACATTTGCCTCACTCTGCAGACGAAAAACTGAAGAATTTGCCAAAAAATTTGGCACAAGCATTCAGAGTTGTCTACCTAATGAAAACTCAGACCTCGGAGACAAAAAGAGCTCACCTAAACATTTGCTCTAAATTATCAAAACAAAAATCAGAAAGCAAAGAAGAATTTGCTAAAAAATTCATCATCTTTGCCCATTTTTCTTCATTTCGGAAATAAAGAGAAACCTCTCTGAATGGGGGACACCACATCCGCCCTCAATTCGCCCCAATAGTTGCCTTAAAAATTAGCCTACGTTTGTACCTCTGACAACTTCAGAAAAAAGAGAAACTTCAAAAATGAAAATTTTGAAATGAAATTTTAAAAAGTCAAAACACCCCATATTACGTTTGCTCCACAAAAATTAAAATTGTCAATTTTTGAAAAAACCGTCCAAATTTTAAAAAAAAAAAAATTGCTAATCAGAGTTAATGAAAAATAATCATTAAAAAATTGAATTGAAAATTCATACTGGGATAACGGAGATTTTCTCTTGGCAAATTCATAATTTTTTTTAAAAAAAAGGAGAACTATGGGATACATTGGAATGGCTCGAAAAATTCAAAATTTTTCCAAACAATCCAAACAGCAGGGGGAAAACTCAAAATAAAAACCTCTGTATAAGGAATGAAGAAAACTGCATCCAAAATGCTGAAAAACTCATTCAAAAAACCACCTTTTTCTCACTTTTGGAAATTTTTTCTCGAAGGGTCCAGAGAGTGGCTTTTTCTGGTAAAAAGGCCACCCTCTCGACACTTCGATGAAAAAACCAAAAACTCATAACCTGAAAAGAATTGAAAAAATCTACAAGTATTTATTGTATTTAAAAAATTACATTAAATATGAATAGGCATGGAAAAAATTTCGTACCTCAAACCCCCAACCCTCCAGATCATAAATGGATGAAGTTAAAGCAATTTTTTTGAAAAAATTGAAAATTCAAAAAATTTGAGGAATTCGAAAAAATTTGACAAAAATAAGTATACGTTAAAATCACGAAACCCAGGGAAGAATGGAAAATATCCAATCCCCACACACCCCTATACTTGTAAAAAATCTAAAATTTTGCAAAAACTCATTTTTCAAAAAACCAAAATTTTTTTTTGGAAATTAAAATTTTCAAAAATTGGTCAAAATGTAGTAATTCATTACGATCCAATATAATATGAACAGTAATGAAAATAAAAGCCTTCAAAAAATTGAAAGTTGAAAATTTGAAATTTTTTCAAAAATGAAAATTTCTAAAAAAAAAAAAAGGGGGGCCAAAATCGACGGATATAGGTTAAAAATCAAAAACGATGGATTATAAAGTTGAAGAAATAAATCCTCTTCAATTTCCTTCCCCCTACCCATACCAAAAATGCACTCTAAAGGGGTCAAAAAATCACTTTTCGCTTTCTAACCCATCAAAAACTGAATTTTCATGGGAAAATAATTACTCTAAAAATCTCCCCTGAAATTAATGCTAATAGTCAATTATATTGACATGGCAAAAAGACACCTGCCTATGAGCAAAATAAGAGGAGATTAAAAGTAGATTGAAAATTATCAACTTATCTACCAGCCATCGGACGACAATGTTATCTGCAACGTCGCCGAGGCCGATAATTTCCTCGAATTTTGCAAGTTCTAAAAGAAGATATCGCAGATAAGAAAAAAAGTTTAGCCAAAACCGGATGGGTTGAAACCTAATCACAATAAAATAAAATAATAATACCCCCGACTGACGCAATATTGGATATAGATTTGAGTGATTGCTCGACAAACGTTCGAAGACTGTGGTTTAAAAAGCATCTTGTGCATGAAAAAGCAAAGTTTGAAAGTGTTTCGAAAGATAAAAAGTGAATCGTGAAGTTATTAAGCGTAATTTTCATCGTGGGTATCCTGCTACAGTCAGAGCAGTCCAATTTAGCTGAAAATTGTTCGATTGATAATCTACTGTAAGTATTATTATCACTCATACATACCTATACCTGCTATGTACTATTTATTTTGCATTATATGTACCTATACGTGTATGTGATAGTATAGATAGGGTAGTAGGATGAACGAATCACAAGCCAGCCGGAAGTATTCGATCATCCTACTAAGCCAAAATTGAGATTTGCCATTCTCGGCATGAGGTAATTTTTCTGCTCATTAATACGAGCAGAAAAATTTACACCCATTCAGAACCCTCAAAAAATGTTTCAAAAACGGAATTGTGAAACACCCCAAAAATGGGAAATCATGGTTGGTTTACCCCCAACCATATCAAAACATTTCCCAAGTACTCTGCAAGAGTACAAAATTCTGAAACGATTTCGATAAAATGACACAAAATCTAGTAGATTCAATCATTCAAAACAAACTGATTCAGAAAAGTCGTAAACTTTAGTATTCACGACACAAAAGTAATGTGGTCCCTGAAAAACTTCGAACAAATTCAAATCAGAACCAAATTTCAATCTTCATTTTTTTTGAAAATAATTAAAATTAGTAAAAAATCATCTAAAAGGCGATTGGCCAAAAACTAAATTTGAAAATTTAGGAAAATAACCTAAAAATCAGTTAAATCTGAATAAGTAGGTACTACCTACCAAACCAAAACTATCTTACTAAGTAGAAAATTTTCTTAAAATAATTTTGCCTCGAAATTTTAGTATTGAATCACTCAAAAAATAATCCTACCTTGAACCTATGGATAAAACAAAAAATCCAAATAGGTACCTACCAAACAGATTTTTTTTTTTTTCTCTTTCTCAAGTTTTATTAAAATTACTCCTTTTTTTTGGATCGAACATGATAAAAAATACCTGATAGGTAAGGTTTGGAATTGAGAAACTAAAAAATTTACGGAAAATAGGTACCTACTTCAATCATTTGGCAAATTTACCCAAAATTTTCTGTCTATTTTCTCCAAATGAAATAAAAATTAGAATTTGTTTAAAATACCTTATTCTATACACACAAAATCAACTTTTCACAATAGTTCAGAAATAAAATTATTTTTACCAAATAGGTATCAATAAAAAGAAATTCTGAAACATTTTATCTCAAAATTATTAGCTTTTCACCAAAATGAATAATATAGACAATTTTGAGGAAATTTTAATACTAAAAAGTTTAAATCCAAATAAAAATTTCAGTCAGGTAGGTATACCTATCTACATCACACAAAATTCGTCTGTTTATTTCACCGATCTAAATGATAAAACTTCGTGGAATATTTTTTTAACTACATGAATTTTGAAAATCAAAATGATTCAAACAAACAAAAATCCGAAAAAACCTAATAAGTAGGTACCTACTCAATACAAAATTTTGAACTTTTTACGATCTTCTTTTTCTAAAACTACTGAAAGTAGAATTTAAAATGAAACATTAACAAATTCTAATAAAATTCGAAAGATTAAAATGAATTTTTTTTCAAAATCAAAGGAATAGGTATACGTACCTACCTATTTCCTAACTCGAAACTAAATATTCATGAAATGAATAAAAAGGGACCACAAAACTTCAAGTCAATAAAATGATAAGTCGTATTGAACTGACTAAATTAATTAAAACCCTTCGATTCCCCCCCTCTTTTCTTTTCTTTTTTCTTAGATGCCGAAAAAAGGTGAAAAACAGCAGATCGACCCGAAAGAATGGAAGGTCAAAGTGAACTTACCTCCTACAACCAAAAATCCGATCACAGTAAAGGGACGCCCAACCTCGAAATTCATGGGCCTCGTCATAGCCGGATATTGGTTGTATGACTTGGGGAAGACATACATAACTACAAGAAAAGAGGATAAAAAAGAATGATTTATTCGAGTTACTTCGGTGTTCTTTGTAGTTGTTATTTTTTATTTTTTTTCGGTGACTCGCACCATATTGTGTATACTCATACCCAGTATCTTTTCCTAAGTTTATGTTAAAATAAAGCTAAAAAATACGTATGAACAACGTGTTGCCTACTTCATTTTCACCTATACAACTTAAAAGGTTACCTACAATATTATACATACACTCAGCGCGAAAAATAATGCCTATAGGCTAAATTACTCCAAACTACGAGAACATGGACAACGAATTCGTCCATATCTGGTAGGTACATAAATCTGTCGAGGTAAAACACTGTCAAAGAATAAATCCTTCGACACATCGAATATTCACACTTTGAAAATCGATAGGTACCAGACTTTCCAATACGAGAGTCTGGACCTTATAAAAATTAGCTCTTTTGGGAAGGGATCTCAGGGAGTAAAAAACACATTCGGGATAAGTACTTAAAAATCGAAACTAAATTCAGTTGGTATTCTATTTCGAAGGTGATAACTTCTAAATTTTTATTCAAATAGAAAATATCGTGCAGTTTTAGTAACTTCAAAAGTCAAATACAATCACTCCTAAAAGAATTTAATTCAGTTTACATCGATAAAATTTTTTCGAACAATTAATTAATCGCGAAAAATAATTAAAAATTTACAACGCGGTAATTAAAATAAAATTTATTCGTACACCACCCACGGTGTGAATCGAACGTCAACCGGTTCGGTTAATTTTGAGTGAATCGAGCTGAACGCGATTGATAATTATTATCAATTTTCGGTCAAAACAGTTGTATTTTTTACTTTCAAAACATTGTGTTTTTTCGATTGCAAAAATTGAGCGAAACAATTATAAGTTATACCTGAAACGCCTAAACCTAGTATTGAAGAAAGTGGAGTATTCCAAAAACTGGATGTACGAATTATTGGAAGATTTCTACAGAACCGAAGTAAGTACAAGTGCATTTAGCTCACTAATTTTACCGGTTCGATCAAGAAATTGCCACTAGTTGCAAGGATCAAAATTGGATAATAATTTCAAACACGTTTAGAAAATCTCGAACATTAAAAATGTCAAGTGTTAAAAACCCTATAAATTTTGGAAACAAAACACCAGAAATGGTACTAAATTTAACTGTTTCGGAAAACTGCATGAAAAACACACAAAATTCTCCCACTAAAAGTACACAAATTTCTCTAAATGAAAATGAAATTCAACGTTTTGTAAAGATTCGCGAAAAGAAAGAATTACCTACAAATCGTTCAAGTGTTCCAAAATCCGAACAATAAATTCGCACCATTTCCATCGAAAATTCTCAGTTTCAAAAGCCTACCAATTTTGAATACCGAAATCTTTTCATAACTACTACGATGAATTCCAACTAGTGCATTTTGAAGTAAATCACAAGCAAATATTTGTGAACAAAGTTGTGGATTCTAGCCAATAATCTTGAAACAAGAAAGTTAATCCTTTTTCAGAAAAAACTAGAAATTCGAACACTAAGTTCGTGACAAACTTTTGGTATCGTATTAAAATAACCGAAAACCCTATTTTTTGGAATTTACCACTCAAATTTGAATACTAAAAAATTCCGATTATTGGTACCAAATTGGCTTATTTATTTTTTTTTTTTCTTCTCTTTCTTCGAACCCCATTATCAAAAGTTGATTTTTTTTTATAAAAACTGTAGAAAACTGATTGATGATTCGAAAACAGTGTTATCAGAAAAAGTCTAAAAATACAAATTCTGTATTGTTCCGAATTCACCCCCATTTCACTGACAATTAAAATTATTAGAGTGAAAATTCTGAAAAATCGAATCAAATCTTGATCAGGTTAAAATTTTCCTTTAGAAAAAGTTGATTTACTCAAAAATCACACATTTTGCCTCAAACGTCTATAAATTTTCAAATTGTACCCCGACTAAGGTATTAATCTAAAAATCCATCACTCAAGTTTGGGCTAACGTCTAGAATTTTTAATTCACAAAACAAACTAAAAGTTTGAAAAATTCTACTCGAGTTTACAACACAAAAAACGCTATAAAATACTCGAAGTAGAAATCTTTTTGGAACTTTCTTCGTAAATTAAAAATGATAAAATTGGGAAACTAATAATCAACTGAAAAATGATTAGATTCAGGCTAAGCGGAAAAAAGTGAATTTTTTTTTAGTAATCAACAAATTTGTCCCATAAAACCCGCAAAAAATTAAACCATCACACATTTTGAATTTTTTTTAAAAATATTTCAGTATTACCGATGATTTAAGATTCAGATTATTTCGAAATTTGGAAAATATTATCTAAACTAAAATGAGATCAAAATTGAAAATTCACACTTTTTTCAAAACCTCAACAAAATAATCTCAGCTACTAAAAAACCAAAACTCGAAAGTGAATTAAGTATAGAATAAAAAGTTCGAAAAAACTTTAGAAGAATAATAATAAAAACTCCTAATTTTTCGCCTACCTAATTCTACACATTTCGAGAAAATGATTTTTTTTTTACCTTAAAAGAAAAATAGAAAAATATAACAAAAAAAAAAAAAAAAAAAAACACTTAAGATAAAAATGAATCAACAAAAACGTTGAAAAACTAAAAAATAAAAAAAGCTTTGGCAATTAAATGACTAGAAAAAATAATAAAAAGCTGAAAATTAAATTTTCAGAAAAAAGTAAAATATTTTTGGTAACTAAATAATAATCAAAAACAATCAAAAATTAAAACTGAGTATTTCGATAAAAAATAAAAATGTTTGGTTTCGTAAAAATTAAAACTAACAAGAATTGAAAAAAAATTTATCAAAATAAATCACAACCCAATAAAAACCAAAACAATAAAATGATTTAACAAATCGTAAAATATTTCATCTTTGGCTAATTTTTCGAAACAAAATGTAAATGAATACCCTTTACTGCCCAATAATCCAAAAAATCACTAACCTTGACCGATTTTGAATCTTTTTAAAAAAGCTCCAAATACTCCTAAAAGGAATAATCAAGACCCAGTAAGCGGTATTTGAATCGAATAAACTATAAGTTTTACACAACTTTTAGTTGAAAAATGAATTCATTTTTGAAAAAGATGAAAAAATAATTATTTTTTCAATAAATAACTAATCATAAAAATTTGTTGAAAATTTTATTTTTTTTTTCAGACGGAAATGAAGATCTTATTGTGCGACGAGTGTACGGAATCGTTGGCCGAGCCAGGGGAGCACGCTCCAAAGGACGAGAATGGGGTGAAGAAAGAGGATCCACCGTATGTAACGGTTTGTAAACATGCGTATCATTGGGGATGTATCCACTATCTTTTCAAAACGACTACAACCCCCTCTCGCATCATTTGCCGTCATCCAATGTGCAATCGAAGCCTCACGAATTTCGACTTCGTCCAATTGGATTGTCCTACTAGGACACAGGTGGTAAACCAACCCCCCAACAACGAGCACATCAGGCAGATGAGATCGACGATAGGCCAGCTCCAAAAAGAGGTCGAGGTCTTGAAAGAATTGATTAAAAATCTACAAACCAAAAATGAAAAACAAGCTACGGAATTGAAAGAAAAAATCGATGCGAATGCCGTGCTTTCGAGCTCATTGACCGATCTAGAGCGCCGATTCAATCTTCTAATGGAGCAGAAATTGAATCAGTACATTCAAGCTGGACCATCGACCCCCTCCTCTTCGATCACGTCAGGATCATACTCGAAAATTCCAGCTTTAATGGAATTAGGTACTTCGTACGTAGGACCGCCAGAGTATGATCTCACCAACGAACCCCAGCGTCAAATTCGATTCGACGCACCGGGTGTTGAACCTATGGATACGATGAGCTCGCAAATTTCGATTCCTCAAAAAATTGAGTACTCAACACCGCTAAATCAGTTATACCCGACACAAGAGTATTATAGAGATCGCAGTTCATCCCTACCTTCAGCAAACCGAGGAAGACGAGGAATCAACGAGCGAAGAGTATTCAGAATGCCGCGAGGTACTACGAAGCGAGGCCCGCCACCGAGAGCGCTATCTCCGCGCAAAAATGAGCCCGAAGTACCTGAGGAAAAGAAAAACCCATCCGCCGAACAGCCCCGGTACCACAAAAAATACCTGTCGCGTTTTGGCAGATCTTCCAACGAACTCGAGCCCTATTATCCAATGAACGCGTACCCGTTTTATTTCACCGCCGCGGGCAGACAGGACAAAGCTAAAAATATTCACATGGTACTTTTTATGAACCAAGCGATGATGATCGGGGACGGACATATTCATGCGATGGTACATTGCATGGTTGATGAAGAAAAATATGGCCAATACCTCGATAATACCATCTATCGGCGAGACCTCTTAGCGTCTGATCTCTTTCGATTACTCGATTCAATGATAATATTACCGAAAAAATTATTTATCTCGATCGGTAATTTTGATGTGGTCTGCAACACATCTTACGATGACTTCACCGATGAAATGACGAAGATCGCGAATCTCCTTAAAGAGAAAAAAGTAACGGAGCTGATTTTAGCACCATTAGTGCACACGCCCCAACTTAACAACATCGCTTTTGACCACATCAAATTGGCACTGGAAACAGACTGGGGATTGTTAGCAGGTGCGAAGACGACGCGAGTAGACGAATTTTTCGAACAACTGGATAAAATCCCACCGCCCAGAGATGAATTTGGTCCATACCACAACATCAAACGCTACGAAGAAATTTTGGACAAATTGGCCGAAAAATTCATCCCCCTTCCAATTTCTCTGCAAGAAAAAATCAAGAAAGGGAAAGTACTTCAGCCACCGAGTAAAGATCGACGACGCATTGAAATGCTCCGAAAGGGCCTAATTTCAAAAGACACCGAATCGAAGCCGACCATGTCAGTCCCACCAACCATCAAACAGGAAGAAATGGAAACTGACGATAAACCCTACACTCCGGATCAGCTGGCCGAATTAAAACGGATCGAAATAAGAAAGAAATTAATCGAACAGAAAACAGCTGAAAACACCCAACTAGGCAAATCCGATGAGCACCCTGTAGGAGCTTCGACCAGCTCAGAATTGGCACCCGAAGATGCGCAAAATACGACACCGCAAATGCCAATTTTGACACCTCGTACCGACTTAAATCCGGCCACGCTGAACATGTCATCGACCTCCGCTCAGGCTATTAACCTGCCAGAAGTGACGCTTACCGCTATTAACGGTCAACAGGTGATACCACCCCTCACCTTTGGGATGAACTGGCAAACATTATTTGACCAGCATGCGCAGAGTTGGACCCAGGAAATGGAGCACCAAACCAGCGCGACGACAAACGAGTCTGAACAGGCTCCAAAAACACCGAACGTGTCGCTCACTGAAGAGCCCATCGTCATCTCTAGTGACGAGGAGAAAAAAGAGGGCTAATGGCTCATATTTCAACGCTCTATCGACTCAAGGTAAATTGCACAGAGTTTTTTGAATTTTTTATATCGCGTAAAAAATACCCAAATACTTGAACTACTTTTTCAAAAAACTCAAATTTTGGAAGAAATACCATCCAAAAATTACCTAGGTACAGATACGATTAAAAAACAAAAAAATTCGAACTAAAGTACCAAAATTATAAAAAAAAAAAAAAGAAAAAAAACCCCAAAACATGTCGATATGAGCAAAAATGACCCTCTCAAAAAATGTAAAAATCAATCACGTTATTTTTCCTTCAATTTTGTTATTTTTCAATTTCAAATCAGCTTCGAAAGCTTTTATTTATTTATTTATTTTTTTTTTCTGAGCTAAATTTCTCTGAAATAGAAAGGAAAAAGTCAAAACTTATAATTTTTCGTTTTTTAGATTTTCTGAAGTTTTGAATAATTTTATTTATTGTATAAAGAGTGATTGATTACAAAAAATTACCCTCTAAATTTTTTTTTAGAAAAATCAGACTGATTTTTTAATGGAAAATGGTTTGAATTAAATTAAATAAAAACTCGAAATATTCGCGAATTTTCTACCTCTTGACTCAGTTTAAAAAGCACAATTTTGGCTTTAAAAGTGCTTAGGTAGTCTTCAAAAAATAAAAAAATAAAATCGTCGTAAAAAAGACCACCCAGCTGGAAGACAACATCCACCTTCCCACAACCGGTACCGTTACGCTCACGACCTTCACCAGTAACCTAGTAACCGCCAAAACCACCTAAAAAACTGTGTCAACCTAAATTCCATTTTCCATTCATCGATCCGACCATTAAAACGACCCGTAGAGCAGAAAAAATGAACATACAAAAATGTAAATAAAGTTAAGATGTAATTTATTGAATATTTATTGATAATTTTTTTTTTCTCATTACAAAAAACTCTACGCATTAATTTATCTATACATTTGTATAATTAGGTTATAAAATAGCACAAAATATTTTTTTTTTAAATTTTTTTTACAAACATACAAAATTTGTACTCCAAAACTACAATACAATAATACATGTATGTAAATTTTTTTTACAAACTTAAAATAAATTCAATTTATTTTTTGAATGTTTACAATCATTTTTTTTATTTTTTTTTATACAAACTTATATTAACGTAAAATACGTTTACAGAATCAAAAAATTCAAATTCAAAAAGTTTTTTCCAAAAATTTACAAAAATTTTAATTTTATTGTTTTTAAAATTCTTTTTTAATTTTTTTTATTTTTTAACAAAGATATCACATTCAGGGCACAGAAGGCCATGTTGACTCAGACCGTAGACGGATAACATTCCTTTCAAAAATCTAGCTATCTTTGTCTTCCTATGGAACAAAAATGGCATAAGTTTACTCAAATTTTATTTTTAATTTTTATCTAAAATTATTTTCTATGAAAAAACACAACCTGGAAAAGAAGTCCATGAGCCAAGAAAAAGGATCTGTGCATTATTAGTTAAGGAAATCTTCTTTGTCTTCTTACTGGAACAAAAAGAATTAGGTTAGAATTTTCTAATTTTAAAATTAAAATTAAAATTATCATTTTAATTATCATTTTTCCTACTTATTTTTTTTTATAACTAATTTAAACTACGTAATTGTAAAAATGCTATAAAAATAAGCCAAATTTTTAGATTTACTCACCTTATTGTAAATACGAAAAATATCCCAACAGACTGGTTCAACTTTGGCTCAATCCTATTTTAAGTTTCACCCATCTTTCTCTGAACTGGTCCTAAACAAAAACAACATTTTTTATTTAATTTATTTCATAACTTTAAAATTTTTTTTTAGAAATAAAAAATGTACAGATATTTTAAATCGATCATGTGTTTAAATTAGACTGATTAATCCTAAGAAACAAAAATGCTCTTAAATTTTACATTATTTAATAAAAATGTAAATATGTTTTTGTACTTATCTTTAGTTTTTGATAAACAAAGTAATTCTCTTGTCATCGTCGTTGACCAAAATACACCTGTAAAGAAGAAGAAAAAACTTGAAATTAACTATGAGGAATAAGACTGACTAGAAATTAATTTATTCTTAATTAACTATAAAACAACGTTAAACAAATAAAAAAGAAGAAAAACAACGTTGCTTAGAATTAAGTTTGTTTAGGTACATTCCTATTTATTTTTATAATTTTTCTTAAAAATTTATTTTCCTTTTAAACTTTTTTAAATTTTTTCAAAATTTTTTCTAATTTGTTTTATGTTTCATCGAATAGTGGTGGTAAGTAATTTCGCTTTCAACCGAACTCCGTGTACAACAGAAAGGTAGCGCAATTTTTTCTAAAAACTTAGCCCTCTATCAGAAAATCCAAATGCCAAAATTTTAATTTTTTTTTTGAAAAATGAACACTTTTTCAAATAGAAAAACAATTCATTTTTCCGCAATAATTTTTTTCATTTTTCAAACTTCCCTAAAAAACAATTCTTTTTTGGATTTTGAAGAAATGACAATTTTTCTAATAGAAAAATAACTCACTTTCTTCAAAGTTTTTTCAAATTTTTTTAATTTTCTTTTTTTTTCTTTTTTTCTTATCAATGATCAGTTTTGAACATTTCAAATGCTCAAATATTACATCAAACTTTGATAAAATTTTTCCTTTAGAATTTTTTTTTAAAATTTTTTGAACTTTTTCTTTTTTCAATTTTTTTTTTATTAAACTATAAAAACTCTACTCAAATCATTCAATGAATGATTTTCCAATAGAAAATCATCCATTTTTCAAAATTTTTAGTAAAAACAATAGCTATACTCAAGCCAACCTTACCAGCAATTTTTTCTTCAAAAATTCTTGGTCAGATTATCCAAAGACAACAAAGCCAAACAACCACGAACTTCTTGAGCTTTTTTCATCTTCTCCTGAAATCATAAAATTGAGGAAGGGTACCTTTTAGATTAACCCTCCCCCTCAAAGATTAAATCGTACTTAAATACTTACCATTTCGGCCATGACCCTGCTGTGGAGTGACCAGATCAAAGGTAGCATCTGATTGGTTTATTGATATCTTCGACTTCGGTCAAATATTGATGATCAATTGTTGTTACTCTTGGTCAGTAAGAGTCAACTCACCAGCACACTCAAAATTCACCTCACTTTTGGAATTATAATAAAAACCAAAGAGTTTCAAAATTTATTTTGGGATTACTATTCCCCGCATCACTCAAGCAAAGTACGGGGGGCAATAGGGTCACATCCAGTGAAGCACAATGTCACCTTTTTTCAAAATTTCCGTGCTTTCCTCTACATTTCCTCAGGGGATACTTTAGAAGTAAACCCACGTTAGGGGCAAATGTAAGGGGACAATATGCCTTCACTGGCTAGACAGGGATATTCATCGTATCTCTCTCAGTGGGATTATAAATCTTTCATCTAAAGGAAGTACTGGAGAATCCAATCAATAGTTCGATTCTACAGTACTTTACGTAGATGAAAGCATATACTCGATGCACTTAGGTAAGGTGTTAAGTACGTGGGAACCACCCAAGAGATGTTTTCACATCGTTCCATTAAGGGCAGATGTGAAAAGCTCACAAGTTCGTAAAGCTCAATTCCTTCTCGACTCGAGGCTAGAAGCCAAGTTGAGATGGAATTGATCTTCACTTGTCGATTCGCGCTTCGTCTGGTAGGTCTGACCGCGGAAAAGTAATAAGGCCACTCACTCCTACGTAAGAGTTGTGCTTGAGTCCCAGGTCCTCTGCCTTAACGTTCGTGTTTAAGGGAGAGTATTCGCGTTTAAACTTAAGTCCTAAATTCGCTACCCAACGCGGGCAATTTGATAGTTACACGTAGGTGGGTAAAAGCGATCCTACTTACGCCACTATTTGGTGGAATATATATTGGTTATACGCGTAGAGTTTTATATGTTTTAGACTTAAGTTTCGTGTTGTAATTTTATTCCAAAATTATAATACACTATTCGTGTTTATCGTGTGTTCTTATTTCGCGTGCGGTTCGAATTAATACAAGGTAAACTCGACTAAATCTGTTTAAATTTATACATATTGGTGTTGTAAGAGCTGAGCTAGCAGCGGGTAAGTACTGTTTTAAAAGGTGATATATTACATCTCTTAGGGAGTTAGATTCATCCTGACCTACTAGGGAAATATTCTTATCCTCCCATCATTGGCAACGCCTCTACGTATCTATTTAACACTAATCGATTTGGCATGTCGAAAATAGGGTATATCCCAAATTTCAGCTTTCTTGGTCAATTTGGTAAAATTTTGATTTTTCCCCTCATTTTTGGCCTAAATTCGATTTTCAAAAATTCACCAAAAATCGAAAAACGCACTTCAGCACTTGAAATTTGGACAGGTGATAAATTTTTGCATGATCTTTCGATCTACCTTTGTATAGTTTGAAAAAGTTTGTGCAAGTCCTATGTTAAAACGCAAAATCTGCGATTTCGGCTGACCTGTCAATCAAAATGGCCGCCATTTTGTAAGTAAGGCCAACTTTTTTTTTGGCAACTTTGCATTAAAATGTTCCTTAGGATGTCCCCTTTAAGAAAAATGTTGTCCCGAAGGATCAGCGGGGGGGGGGGGTGCAATTACTCCTATTGTCATATGCCGGACTATTACGTTCATAATTTTCCAAACTTTTTTCAAAATTAAACAGGAATGGAGAGACAATGAGATGTATCACATGCCATCATCAATTTTTTCGATATTTTGACTACTTACGTATGTTTGAGGAAACTACATACAATCTATATGCCATATCACTTATACGATTTTTTAAAATTTTGATCAAAATTAAGGCGCCTTGGGTTCCCTATAGAAGTGAAGAAATTTCGATAGTTTTCTGAAAAAATGGTTGAAAAAGGGTCATGACATGAAACTTTCTCAAATTTATATTGATTATGAAATTTAAAAAAAAAAAAAAAAAAAACTGGAAAAACGAAAAAAATGGAATGTAGAATTTCCCTCATCCTTAACGTTATTTCGAAAAATTCGTCAAATACAAAGCCAAAATCTACATTTCTGAGCACATTTATTTTCGGATTTTTCCCTTCAATTATAAGTCCACCAATCCAGAGCCTGAGGGAGGGTAGCTTTTATGCATCATAGGCTTACGAGTATAACGTGTATATCTAATTATATCCCAACTCGTTCCAACATTGAAGTTAGTTGACCTCGACTTCCAACAGACGTGGCTTGATCGATGATGAAAATGAAGTGTGATTTTCGCCCCAACAAAACTTCTAGAATATATAATTCGATTACTACCCAGAACTGTACCTATAACTTTTTACATACGAGTACAAATTTCTAAAGTCAATTTTACTCGCAAATATCCACGCTCGAGTCAAATAATCACACCACTTATTCCCAGTAAAATCTAAATCTCCCACTTATTGTTACAGTTGAACACGTAAGAAGAGATAACAAATATTATAAAAGTATCTTAATGTAAAATTATTATTCTAATCAGCAAGTATTGGTACAAAGTTTTAAAAATGCAGAAAACCTCGATCGCCATTCGCGAAATTCCCATCTGCTCGGTCTGACGTAGATAAAAATATTATGTATGAGTTCATTAGACAGAATTGTGCGGAAAAACCGACGCGATTGGTTTTTTATTGATACAGCTTGGCTATGTTGTAGTTTGTTGGAAGTACCTATATGTGGGTAATATGTTAGTATATGAGTTGTTGTAATCAGGCACAAATTGTTTTTTATCGTATTCGTCTCGTAAGCTAGTGTATTTTTCATAAAAATTGCAGTATTTCAAAATGCAGCCCGGCTGCTATGGATATTCGATTTCCACAGCTAGTGTGTTCGTACTTTATTCTACTTTGGTAAGTAATGAATAATACATTTATCGATAAGTTAGTCATTTAAATGTATACCTAAAATTGATGATTTTTCAATTTACCCATTAAAAAATAGTGAAATAGTGTAAATGAAATTCTACGGTGATTATTTTTCCCAAAAGTGGAGATAAGGTTAGAGAGGAGGCGAAAAAGCAAGTTTCTTTAATTTTGAAAACTCGTTGGAAGCTTCAAAAAAGTCTAACAGTCATTTCTATTGAGTCACTAGACGATACCATGTCGAAAAACCCATTCATGATTATTTTCTTTCTTTGAAAATTTTACTTTCTCTATAGAATTTACAGATTTATCATAAATTCACTTTTGAGCTCATCCTGTTGGAATTTACGATTTCGCAGTAATTATAAGCACTTAAAACGGTCGAGAAAATGCCATATTAGCACCGACCAAAATTACAGCAGGGTTCGTACTCATTTTTTTCCAAAAATAGTAACTTTAGTATCCAAAAACCAAAATGTAACGACAAAAGTTACAGAACATGGGCATATGGGCAAAAAATTTCAGTGCAGAAAAAAATCACCCAAAAAACCAGAACTATTCGTTTTTAATTTAAATCTAAAAATAGCAGAACTCTTAGGCAATTAGAATCAAAAAATTTTGCCAGAAGTTGATTTTGCAACTTTTTGATCTAAAAAATCGAGATTTTTTGGCAATTTGGAGCAACAAGCTGAGAATTTTGCAATTTCTGGCAATAAAACGAAACTTTTGGCAGTTTTGGTCGAAAAAAGAGGCTCTGTATTTTGAAAAAAATGACGCTGAAGTTGATTTGAACGGTTTTTAGACCACTGTTTAGAAAATCTGAAATTTCCAAAATATACCCGAAGGTTCCAGAGCAGCCTGAAACCACCTCCAACCGACTCAGCATATTAAAAATATCTGCTAGGATGCTTCAGAAGTTCAGAACTAACATCCAAAATGGTTCGAAACCGTTTTCAATCGATTTGTAGTGTCGAAAACAAGGCATAAATCTTTCAGCTCTCTTAGTTAATTTTGTAAAATTGTGATTTTTTCCCATTTTTGACCCCAAGTTTGATTTTTAAAAAATTCATTAAAAATCAAAATCGTTTGAAAACTCAAAAATTTGATCTATGTACTGTTTCCAAATTCGTATTAGGAAGATCAGATCGCCTCCATTCAAACCTGATGCACAGTTATTTAAGCTGATTTTCAAATTCCGTGATTTTAGAATTTTTTCAGCCAAATTTTTGTAAAAAATGGGGCTATTTGCGGTTAGCCAGACATTTTTATTTCCAAGTTTCAGCACGATAGTGATTTTCACATTTTATGACCTGGAGCCTGTTCTAATTGATCAAATAAAGTCAAACTTAGGGAATGGAGTTCTCTAGGGAGATAGAATTGACCCCTGCAGTTGGAAGGGTCAAAGTTGAAAATTACAGAAAGGTCAATTTTTTGGAGAGGCATAATTTGGCCCCAAATTGATGAAAAGGGTTCAAATTCATGCCATTGGTGAGTACCGCCATTGTAAACAACATATCCAAATTTCAGATTCCTAGGTCATCCCCACCCCATTTAAGGTGGAAAAAACCTGATTTTGACCCTATTTTTGACCCCACCCCACTCTTAAAATTGACCTAAGGAACCCCAATGTCCAGTATACAATGGAATGGGTCCACTTGAGTATATTTTGCAGGTTTAAACCTTCCAAACCTATTTGACCCGTCTCCAGGGTCAAAAAAAGTGGATCTTTTGGCTATTTTACGTTTTTTTCGACCTTTAGGAAAGCCTACAGCCCCTCCAAATTGACCTAGAGGGTCCACATTTTCACAGTACATTGGGAGGAGGTATTAGAAGTGCCTTTTGCTGATTTCAGCCTTCCAAACCCATTTGACCCTTCTCCAGGACGAGAAAAGTGGATTTTTCTGCTATTTTCAAGTTTTTTTTTCGACTTTTAGAACACCTAGTAGCTCCTTCATTCCTTCAAATTGACCTAGAGGGTCCAAATTTTCACAGTACATTGAGAGGATGTACTCCAAGTGCCTTTCGCAGGTTTCAGCCTTCCTAACCCATTTGACTTTCTTCTAGAGTCAAAAAGCTGGATTTTCAGACAAATTTTTGTAAAAAATGGGGCTACTTGCGGTAGGCCAGACATTTTTATTTTGATTTGCCATTGAAAATAAAAGGTCACAGATGTAGAAGTGACTTACGTAACTTTTCTCATGAGGATTATGAAATTACTTACTTATTCTCATACGCGAGTTCATATTCTACCATTTTTGGAAGGAAATTGTACTCACCTGAAACAAAGAAAATTAAGGTGGATTAGTTAGTTATAAGGTTATTGATCAATCAACAGATACATGAAATAATAATGGTCGAAGGCCAAAGTAAAAATTCTGACAATCTCCATGTTTAATAAAGAGCCAAAAATGAATATTCACAAATAAAGTACATATCATAAAAATTGTGAAATTGAAAGCGAAAATCACTCAAAAATATCAAAAATTGATCATCTCAGAAAACGACCAAAATTTGAGAAAATGTCTCATTCAGGTAAAATTTTACACAGACTGCTTAGATTATTGAAAAATACCAAGAATTAATCAAATTGAAGCAATTATACACATCAATTCACTTTGCTCCAAAAAATTTACATTTCATGAAAAAATTCAAAAATTGTCCTTAAAACAGTTTTTTTAAATTCTTTGAATTTTTAAAAATTTGCCAAAAATTCAAAAATGAACTTAAGCTCTTGAAATTTTGGTTTTTGCGGTTTTCGAACATGCTCTTTCGATCTAGCTTGGTTTCGTTTAAATCGGCGAATGAGAGTTCAAGAGGTTCACTTGCACAGAGAGAAACCTTATGTATATAAAATCCTTATAAGACTTGATTTTTGCCATCTCATCACTAAATACCTCTATAACTTTATACTTACCTAATACTTTAATATCTTTTTATCTTTTCAGGTGATAAACGTCGTAATACTAACATCACTGAGTTTCGATGATCAGGCAAATGAAAACCTTCTAGGTAAGTTCATTCAAAATTCAAATTGTAATTAAACACTAAAAAGACTCAATTTTTAATCTCACTTTAATTGGAAAATGCATCAGATCAGTACTGACTACTGAGAATTCACTCTAACGTTTCGTTTATGTACTCATCTATTTTTTTTTTTACCTATTCAGGCAGTGATTTCCAAACGAAGAAACGCATCATTCTACTACAAACGATTCTAGCAGTATTCGCAACCATCATGTATTTCAACTCATACACTTCCGCCGTAATGATCTTATGGAAATTTTGGGTTTTTGGAGCAATCTTGATGACATTATTTTTCGATTTGATGTCGGCTATTACGACGGCACTTCATCTAACCCTAGAAAATGGATTAGATCACTTCTGGTCCATGCAAGAATCCACCAAGACAGCACCTAATGCTCTGTATGTTTTAGTGATCTCAGTGATTATTTTCTATTTTGGTAAGATACAAGTCAAACATCAATCAATTCAGAGTAAGATTTTAAATTAGAATTCTCCAGCAATAACTTGTTTTTGCGTTCGAATCATGTTGCAGTTTTCAAACTACACGTCGCCATTGTATTATTCAATTGCGGAGATAATGTCACTCAAGATATGTGGAATAATGCGTATCTCGTAAGCGATGAAGATATTGAACGTAATATTCCCAGTGAGCAGGTAACTGTCCTGCCTACACCTCCTCCTCAGTACGATCAATGTGTACTGGAATGGGAAAAACCACCTCCGTATTCATCGTTGCTGATTACTGGCAAGAGTTGAAAATTTAGAAAGTTTCTCTCGGTGATATTATTTTTAAAGAAAAAGTATTTATTTTTGATGTGTCTTGAAAGGAAACTTTGTCAGGAATCGTGCGGATGGATTTAACAAGTTTTCAAGAGGGAAAGTCGAAACAGACTTGGAGATTTGTTCATTCAAAAATATCTTCGATTTCAAATATAAAAGTTTAAGGAGCTGTGAAGAGTTGAAATCTAAAAATTATGATTTTCGAGATTAAAAGATACCAAAAAATCAGTCGACTATACTTTGAACTTTATTTTAGTCCCCAGTCCAACCTCCAAGAAGCTTTGATTCATCTGCTCCCCTTACTCGCACCATAATTTAGCCATTTGGGTCATAAGCCACGTTGCAAATGAACTCATGGGCTCTCCGGCTCCAAAGAACGCAAATCTCAATTCACATACGATTCCTGGCAGGAATCCTTGAAAATGTGGACTTATTGTCTGAAATGTTCCTTTCATTAATTTATAAGTAATATTTTTGTGATTTTTGTTTTGCATTTAAGAATTTTCCCTACTTTTTATTTATTTATTTTTCTATGTAGGTACAATGTATAATCATCAGTATAAGTAGGTAGCTCAATGATAACTTAGTTAGTAGTTTGCTGATACGTAGAACTCAAAAGTCTGATCGCTATTTTCGGCAAAAAATACAGAATCTGAGAAAAAATTTCTACAGCAAAATTTCCCCTTGGCGAAGATAAAATGTGTTTCTTTTTGTAGAAACCAATTTTCTGATTTTTTTACCCCAAAATATGACTTTTTTTCTACACTTGAGGCAGCATTTTTCAAAATAAATATTATACCTCGTATGATTTTTGTATTCGTGCATTTTTGTAGCTATATTTTTAGAAATTTTCTTTCATTATACTTCCATCAATTTACAACTGAATGTGTAAATAAATTATGTAGATATGTATTTTAAAATTTGAAGGCAAATATATGAAATTTTTGTATTTTTTATAATTTTGCATAAAAATGATTACGTAATAGGCAAAAAAACATTCATATCCATAACAAAACTTGAAGGAGCATGTTCCACGTGCATTGAGCCAAAGTTCGCGCAAAACGACTCTCATAATTTAGGTCACTCAAATTTCAATGTGGCTACGCTTCAATTTTGAACAAAGATGAACCGTAGTAGAATTATTCAAAAGTGACCTTGTGACCCATCAAAATTAGGTTAAAATTTCGCGAGAGTTACAAATTTTTCAATAAAAAAATGTTCTCGAGCATTTTTGAACAATTTCAAGTGAAAAATTGGGTCTTGATTCTTGGAATTTTTGAAAAAGTGTCACGTGAGTCTGTCAAAATGTGTTAAAAATTGTCACAAGAAATTGAATTAATTGGACAAAAAATGGATTTTGAGAATTTCTGAGAAATTTAAAGCCCTCAAATTGGGCCAAAATTCAGAAAATTTTTGAAAAAGTGCCATACGACCTATTAAAATAGGTAAGTTAAAATTACACGAGGAATTGAAATATTTCGACAAAAATGTGCTTAGATCATTTTTGAGAAATTTAAAGCCCCCAAATTGGGTCGATCACGATTCTAAGGATTTCTTAAAAAAGTGCCATTCGACCTATCAAAATGAGTTACAATTTTGAGAAAAACTCAAATAGTTCGATGAAAATGTATTTTGAACATTTTAGAACAATTTTGACCCTCGAAATTCAAGACATAATTTTCTGGACTTTTGAAAAAGACGTCCTGCGAGAGTCATCAAAATAGGTTAAAATTTCGCCAGAAAAATAAAAATTTCCATCAAAACTCCTTTTAGAGCACTTTTAAAAAACTTTGAGCTTTAAATTGGTCAAGATTTCCGGTGTTTTTTGAAAAACCAAATCAAAAATTTGAATCAAAACTTTTTTCAACTAGCAGTCTTGAAAAATGTTGATGCCAAAAATATGAGATCGCGATTTTTAAGATGTTTGAAAAAGATGTCTTGCAAAGTTCTCTCAAAATGGGCCATTTCAGTAGAAAATCAAAAATTATAGTCAGAAATTTTTAAAAGTACTTTAGAAGGAAATTTGAGCGTAAATTCAGATTATGATTTTTGGAATTTTTGAAAATGTGCCTTGTGAATCGTGACCCTACCAAATAGTCTAAAATTTTAGAGCTTTTTCGAAGAATTCTCGGGGTTTTCTGAAAAATATGCCATGTGACGTATCAAAATCGGTCCAAACTTCGCGAAAAAATCAAAAAACCAATTTTTGGAGGATTTTAAACCGTGACCTTTCCAAAAATCGCGGTCTCATCCAAAGCAAAGGCGAATATCTCGAGAGGTGAAATGAACCAAGTACCCCAGATATTACAATAGCAGCTGTGTACATCACTCATTCAAACTCATCAAGACTGACAGTGGCAACATGGCAAAAGTGCACTGCATAAATGATCCAGCGGTACCTTGCCTCCCTTCTGCCTTCTTCCTACTCTCATCTTCACCATTCTATTCTTCTTTTTACTTTACAAAGAGCCTGACAATATTACCCTTATTTGCAACCCCCACACATCAAACCTTTTGCATTCGCATAGGTATACATAAATGTATATTCCTCTTCTCAATCTCTTCGTTTATTCTCTCTCGCGAAATGTACCTATTTACTCGTGAATGTGTTCTGTGTTGACCTCAAGTTAAGTTGATAGTACTTTGAAATACTCCTGTTGAATGTGCATATATTTTTTTCTTTTAAAACGTTGTATTTTTTCGGTAGGAATAATTCATGCTAATTATTGTAATAATTGTTTTCCTAAAAGAAAATTCATCAATTTGAAGATGTTATACACTGGGATCTCAGTTTTCTCACTCTGATGTTTATGTTGCGTTAATACGTATAAGTCACGTAAAATTCGGTAGAAAATTCACGATATCACTATTTTCAGGTTCTCACATTTTTTCAAGAAGTCAGATCGTAATGAAAAATGGCTCACGATGAACTGCTACAATCGTACCGACGTGAAATATTCCACTGTAACTTAGGTCTTTCAATCGCACTTGGTCCAATCATTGTAAGTGCATAAATATGTAGATACATAACTGAAACATATTTTCAACCATTTATTTATCTATTAAATCTCACCTGTCGGTAACTAATTCAAAAATTTTATAATTTCTCCGTTCATATAGGTGATAAACATATTCGCCTTATTACATAAACATGAAAAGATCACTAAAGTACGAGTAGATGATGTACAGCATGTGTTTTGGCGGTACTCTGTAAATATGGATATTTCTAAAATGGTAAAGTTGCAAGATACTTATGATTCATATCCAGATCGTTTCAATGAAATATTCCTTGAGAATCCAGACTTGGAAAAGTTACTCAAGGCACGTTTCGGTAAGTTTGTTAAAAATTCAAATACTTCAATTTAAGTAAACATACTAATAGCTCACAATGTTCCCTTTTACAAGCAGTGGATAGATCGCTTCTAATGCTACAAACAGCTTTATCGATATTCGCTGCTAAATTCGTGATGTTTAATCAATGGTCCGTCGAGCGATTAAGTTCCGCAAAGATAGCAGTTTTTGGACTGCTCGCTGTGTCACTTTTTTCCTATATTCTGCTCTTTTTTGTCATACCATTCACTACAATGTTTAACTTTTTTAATGATTCGTTATCCTCACTTTATATGACAATTCCGTTTGGTAAGTCATCTTCAGTCTACGTGTCTAATACTTACTTTGACGCTGATTTAACGAAAAAATTTAATTCTCGAGCAATAAATTTGCATTTAAATTGTGTTGCAGTGTCAAAAGGCCTGGCTCTCTGGTGCATAGGTTGTGGTGGATATTACGAGTACAAGTGCTGGTTGATCGTTAAATGTAATGCTCCTGGAAGAGAGCAAGTAGCTTTGGCAGAAGTTAATGTTCACAGAGGGCATAGAGAGCTAGCAGCATTGGCAGGACAAGCCGCTTTGGCTGCCTAGATTCTGCTGACTGGTGAATGAACATCACTTAAAGGAAGACTAAGGCAGATAATAGTCAACATTTTTATGGAGCACAAAAATTCAATGTAATTTTTTCAGTAGAACAACAGCAGAAAGACAAAAAAATCCACTTTTTTGATACTTTTTTGTGAAGCATGATTGTATAGAAGTTGCAATATTGCTGGAACTCTTTAACATTATTATGATATACAAAGGCAGATTTAATTTCCAAAGTGTTCATTTTATTTATTAGCTTTAATTTTTTTTTACGAAATTTGCCTCGTGTCTGTAGTGTTTTTTTGGCCTTTATTTAATCGAATTCGCTGCTCCTGTATCGTTCTTACGTTTTTATGTATTAAACTAAGCTTTATTTTTCATTTTTGTGCGCAGTTTGTATCTATGTATTTTTACACATTTAGAAATTTAAATTTTTCATCTATCAAAGCAATTTTTCGAGATTATCATTACAATCTATGAGCTTTGAATTATCTTAAGCTGTAAAGCTCATTAAAAGAGCATGTCAGTAGACCTCAGAACTAAAATTTTGAACTACTGGAGTAAATTTTTGAATTTTTGTCAAATTTTTGAAAACGGTGTAATACCTACTTACCTATTTACTTAGATACATAATTAGGTATGTTGTTTATTGATATAGGTACCTGGTACATACATGTAAATGTAGAGATCGGTATCTGGAAATCAGTTCATGTGCTACAGACTACTAGAGCAGGCAAATAGCGGTTTTAAAAAGGAAAAAATTGGCACATAAATTTTTTCTTCGGGAATGTGTTCAGATGAACCCCCTGAACCACCAAAAAAAAACCGAACTTCCTAACCCTGGAGCTAATTTTTTTAGGGGGCTAAAACCGGTTCCGTTTTACGTTTTTTGCGATTTACTCCGAAAATATTAGGTTTACGATAAAAACTACCATGACTAAAAATGTTCCTCTTCAAATTCTCGACAATTTGATACTAGGCTCGATACCCACCCCTTAAGAGGGGTGTCTGAAAAAAGGGGTGGAAAGAGTAGGTGTTTGAAAAAAAGTCAGTCCAATAAATTGATCAAAGTTACAACTTAATATCATTTGTTTTCGCTCAAATTTTTTTTACAAAGTCTACTCACCCAACTATTAATCACACCACCATTGATTGGTCTTCAGCCCTCCCAAGGGGTTGGTGGGGAATGCTTGGTTTTTCAAGTAACACACAACTGAATCATATATTTGAAAAACGAATCTGGACATGCAATATATCGAATAGTATGTTTTCGAGGTCGCTGAATACGAATATTAACTTATTTTCTGGGTCCAACTCCTCAAAGCCCCTGTGTGCCCCAAAAAGGGGGTTAAAATTTTGAAAAATCGTGAAAAGTCGAGTGATATATCGAATGGTATGTTTTCGAGGTCGCTGAGTACGAATATGAACTTTTTTTTTGTGTCCCACCCTCCAGTGTCCCTCTGGGCCCCAACAAGGGGGCCAAAATGTCAAGAAATCATCAAAAAGTCGAGTGATAAGTATATCAAATGGAATGTTTTTGAGGTCACCAAGCACAAAATATGAACTTACTTTTGGGTCCCACCCCACAATGTCCCTCTGTGCCCCAAATAAGGGGCCAAATTTTGAAAAATCATGAAAAGTCGAGTGATAATATATTGAATGGTGTGTTTTTGGGATTCTATTTTGAAATATTTTATCAATTTATGAGTTTTTTCAGGAAAAAAAGAAACATTATAAATGATTAATTTCATTTTTTCCCATAAAAATGTAATTCGAGTGGCACGTATGTACCTAGACAAAATTTAAAAATAGAAATTAGTTGGATGATTATACATTTTACTTCAATGAAATTCGACAACACAGTGAAAGTCCTAGTTCCATTTTATTTTCTATTGAAAAATAATCAAAACCTGGTAGGTGAGTGAGCGTTTTAAAGAAAAATCTTGAGATGTAAAATGCTTTCTTTGCAAAATGAGCGTTCAAACTTTTTGAACAGCGATCCCAATCAAATAATACCTTGGTAATGCAAGTAGCTCTACTTACATCTCCCCTCCTCCTGCCGAAAGTTAGTCCAATCAGTACATATTTTTGAGATGAATTTTCAGAATTTTTTCTAAAATAATGGTGTGAATCTTTAAAGAAAAAGACCACACCATGTTTTTTCGTCAACTTTTTTGGGACTGAGAACCATTGTGCTTTGGATTCTAAAAATATGTGTTCAGCGATCTTGAAAACATACGTACTATTCGATATACTCGTATTTACACGATGTTCAACGACTTTTCAAAATTTTATCCTATTTAGGCGAGGGCGTAAAGGAGTTTTGAGGAACTATAAGCAGAAAACAAGTTCATATTCGTATTCAGCGACCTCGAAAACATACCATTCAATATATTACCTTTAGACTTTTCATGATTTTTCAAAATTTGGCCCCTTATTTGGGGCACAGAGGGACATTGTGGGGTGGGACCCAAAAGTAAGTTCATATTTATTTTGTGCTTGGTGACCTCAAAAACATTCCATTTGATATACTTATCACTCGACTTTTTGATGATTTCTTGACATTTTGGCCCCCTTGTTGGGGCCCAGAGGGACACTGGAGGGTGGGACACAAAAAAAAAGTTCATATTCGTACTCAGCGACCTCGAAAACATACCATTCGATATATCACTCGACTTTTCACGATTTTTCAAAATTTTAACCCCCTTTTTGGGGCACACAAAGGCTTTGAGGAGTTGGACCCAGAAAACAAGTTAATATTCGTATTCAGCGACCTCGAAAACATACTATTCGATATATTGCATGTCCAGATTCGTTTTTCAAATATATGATTCAGTTGTGTGTTACTTGAAAAACCAAGCATTCCCCACCAACCCCTAGGGAGGGCTGAAGACCAATCAATGGTGGTGTGATTAATAGTTGGGTGAGTAGACTTTGTAAAAAAAATTTGAGCGAAAACGAATGATATTAAGTTGTAACTTTGATCAATTTATTGGACTGACTTTTTTTCAAACACCTACTCTTTCCACCCCTTTTTTCAGACACCCCTCTTGAGGGGTGGGTATCGAGCCTAGTATCAAATTATCGAGAATTTGAAGAGGAACATTTTTAGTCATGGTAGTTTTTATCGTAAACCTAATATTTTCGGAGTAAATCGCAAAAAACGTAAAACGGAACCGGTTTTAGCCCCCTAAAAAAATTAGCTCCAGGGTTAGGAAGTTCGGGTTTTTTTTGGTGGTTCAGGGGGTTCATCTGAACACATTCCCGAAGAAAAAATTTATGTGCCAATTTTTTCCTTTTTGCCTTCGCTTTTTTACGTTATTTTCCTGCTCTATACAGTCAATTCCCCTTCCACATCCATTGCTTTGACTATCTTCCAGAAATTTCCAATCGCTCCTGAAGGGATTGTAATCGACTTTGACAGCTCAGAATTTGATTCAGTCATAAATTCGACGTTCTGAATTTAATTACGGCAGGTGAATCATCCATTTTTTAAACCGTGCGAAAATGCGTTCTGGTATCGTGCTATGATTGGGAGCTCAATGGTTCATATGAAAATTAATGGCGACAAAATTCAAAAAAACGAATGTCAGAATTTCATTGTTTCAAACAGATTTTTTTTAAAAAAACGACTACTTTTTTGCTACTTTTTTCACTACCTTTCTTCAACCAAATTTTTAGAAAGCTCTCCACTCGCTCCCCCCCCCCCACACAAATTGACAAAATTTCACCAGAAAATTTTCAAAAAAATTGTATATGTTGTACGAAGTATTTTTCAATTTCAATCTTATTTTTTCAATAAATTGAAGGTTTTTTTGTTGCATGTAGGAATTTTTTCATTTTTCCACTACTTTTTGAATAAATTCATTACTTTTTCACTACTTTCACTGCCCATTTTTAAAATCACTACTTCTTCACTACTTTCACTACTTGTTAGATATGCAGTATTTTGAAAAAAAATTACGCTAACAGCACAATTGGGTTAAATCTTGTAGAAATTTTAAATTTTCAAAAATCTGCAAGGTAGGGTGTTTTAGAACTATCTACTCAAAATTGTTTGAAACCGTTTCCAATCGATTTGGAGGGTCGAAAAAAGGGCACAAACCAAATTTAAGCTTTCGTGGTCCATTTGATGAAATTTTGATTTTTTCCATTATCGATACGACCCAAGTTTGATTTTTTTTAAATTCATTAAAAATCATAATCGTTTGTGAACTCAAAAATTTGATCTACTGTTTCCAAATTCGTATTCGGAAAATCAGATCACTTCGATTCAAATCTGATGGACAAATATTTCAACAAATATTTCAGCTAATTTTCAAATTTCCGAGATTAAAATTTTTTTATTGGATTTTCCATCGAAAATAAAAGGGAACAAGCGGTTAAAATTTCGCGAAAACATCTAAAAATTATTTCCACAAACCTGTTTTTTGAGCATTTTTGAAGAATTTTGACCACCGAAATTGGGTCATGATTTTCGGAATTTTTTAAAAAAATGTCACGCAACTCATCAAAATAGGTTAAAATTTCAGCAGAAGATCAAACATTTTAATCAAAACTCGTTTAGAGCAGTTTTTAAAATTTTTGAGCCCGAAATTGTCTCTCCTATAATTGACTTTCAGCTGTTGGAGATACCTAACCTAAATTAAAAAACAAAATAAAATAAAATGAAAAAATTGGTCAAGATTTTCGGTTTTTTGAAAAAAGTTTCACTCACGATGCAATTTATCAAGATGGGGTTGAAATTTCGGCAGAATTTTGAAGAGTTTTGACGTCAAAATGAGGTCAATATTTTCAAAATTACTGAAAAAGATATCATACGACCTATAAAAATGGGTCTAAATTACAGCAGAAAATCAAAAATTTCAGTCAGTATTTTTTTAAACACTTTTGCAGAATTTGGGCTCAAACATGAGTTATTATTTTTAGAATTTTTGAATACATTGTACCTCAGTACTTATATCGAAATAGGTTAACGCGAGAAAATCAAAAAAATTTCCACATGTTTTGTGAACATTTTTAAAGATTTTTAAACCTGAAACTGGACAGTGAGTTTTGCGATTTTTGAACAATAGGAATATTGTGACTCCTCGAAATAAGTTAAAATTGGTCTAAATATCAGTCAGAATTTTTTTAAAGCTCTGAATAATTTTAAGTCCAAACTTGGGCTACAATTTTTGGAATTTTTGAAAATGTGCCTCGGGACCTATCGAAATAGTTCAAAATTTCGCGAGTAAGTACGTAATATATCAAAAATATCACTACAAACGTGTTTTTTGACCATTTTTGAAGAATTTTCATCACCAAGATTAGGTCATGATCTCGGAGTTTTCTGGCATGCGACTTATCAAAATGGGTCTAAACTTTGCCAACAGATCAAAAAATCAATTTTTAGAGGATTTAGACCGTGCTCTTTCCAAGAATCGCAGTCTCATCCAAATCAAAGGCGAATATCTCTAGAGGTGAAATGAACCAAGTACCCCAGATATTACAATAGCAGCTGTGTACATCACTCATTCAAATTCATCAAGACTGACAGTGGCGACATGAAGCGTACCAGACCACCAGGTAAATAGCAAAACTGCATAAATGATCCAGCGGTACCTTGCCTCCCTTCTGCCCTCTTCCAACTCTCATCTTCACCCATTCTATTCTTCCTTTTCTTTCTTACAAAGAGCCTGGAAATATGTATTACCCTTATTTGCAACCCCCGCACATCAAACCTTTTGTATTCACATATCTTTCTCTTCTCCTGGTGGCTGGTTCATTCTCTCTCGCGAAATGTACCTATTTACTCGTGAATGTGTTCTGTGTACCTCAAGTTAAGTGGATAGTACTTTGAAATACTCCTGTTGAATGTACATATTACCGTCCAGAAATCTGTGTTTTTCTTTCAAAGCGTTGTATTTTTTTCGGTAGAAACAGTTTATACTCAGTTGGCAATTGAAAAATTATCGTGAAAATTGTTTTCCTCACAGGAGCTCGGTATAAGTTTATTACAAAATTTGATAGGTAATACACTAACCAAATAATTATGCAAGTATAATATCACGGCAACATCAACACGATATTATATGAGATTTATATTTTCAAGTTTTCACATTTTGCCAAGAAGTGAGATCGTAAGAAAAATGGCTCATGATGAACTGCCACAACTGTATCCAGATAAAATACGCAAAAATAATATACGTCTTTCAATCGTACTTGGTTTCATCATTGTAAGTGCATTAAATATAGTTGAAACATACTTATTTCAATCATTTATTAATCTATTGGATCTTACCGGTTGGTAACTAATTAAAAATGTTTATAATTTCTCTGCTCATAGGTGATAAACATACTCGCCTTATTACATAAACATGAAAAGATCACTGAAGTAAGACCACCTACGAGTAGAATGTGGTGGCGGTACAACTTAATGTATGATTTTGCGCCTAAATGGGATGTTGCTAGAATAGCAGTTTTGAATGATATTTATGATGTAGATCCAGATTATTTTAATTATACATTCGCTCAGGATCAATACTTGGACAAGAAAGTCAAGGCACATTTCAGTAAGTTTGTTAAAAATTCAAATAAGTATACAACGTATTTCAATTTAAGCATATTAAAAGCTCACAAGGTCCCCTTTCACATTCACATTACGTTTCGTGTTTTTTTTTTAGTAACTGAAGCAGTAGATAGATCGCTCCTAATGCTACAAACAGCTTTATCCACATACGCAGTCATCATATTCATAATGTTCAATCAACCCAGTACCAAAAAATCAGCAATTCTTGGAGTGCTTGTTGTATCACTTATTTCCGATCTTCCACTCATTTTTTACATACCTTTCACTACAACGTATCATTTTTTAAATGATTCTTTATCCCCGGGTTTAATTGTACGTTTTCTAGTATTCCTATTCTATGGTGGTAAGTTATCTTTGATCTACGTGCCTAATATTTTGACGCTGATTTATAGCAAAAAAATCAAAATATTCTCAATTGCATTGAAACTGTGTTGCAGCGTTAAAAATCCTGGGTGCCTTATGGACAGTAGAGGGTATACCTGAAGAGAGCTACAAGCAGCAGATGCAAGACGTGATGCTCCTAGAGTGCATAGAGTGCCTAGAGAACAAGGTGGCTTTGGCAGAACGTAACGTTCCTGGAGAGCATAGAGAGCTAGCAGCATTGGCAGGATGTGATGCTCCTAGAGAACAAGCCACTTTGGCTGCATCTGCGTAGATTTTGTTGACTGGCGAAGAAAAATTCACTTGAAGAAAGAGAATGCCAGGCAGATGGTCAACATTTTCAAGGAGCACAAAAATTACAGGAATTAAATGACCTTTTTCAGTAAGACGTCATCAGAAAGACAAAAAAAAATCGCATATTTTTTTTGATATTCTTTTGTGGAGCATTATTGTAAAAATCTGCAATTGCAGGAACTCCTAACAATATTATTAAGATAAGGTAGATTTAATATCCAAAGTGTTCCCTTTTTTTATTCGCTTCAATTTTTTTTATGAAATTCGCCTCGTCTGTGTGTTTTTTTTGGACCATGTTTAATCGAATTTGCTGCTCCTGTATTATTTTTATGTTTTCATGTACCTACTATTAAACTTGGCTTTATTTTTCATTTTTGTACACAGTTTTTATGTATTTTTATTCATTTTTAAGAAATTTGAATTTTTACGTTAAGAAAAATTATCAGGCAGGGTATCTATGAAAGCAATTTTTCGAGATTATCATTACAATCCATGAACTTTGAATACTCTAAAGTTATAGGCTCATTAAAAGAGCATGTCAGTTGACCTCAGAACCAAATTTTGAACTGCTGAAGTTGATTTTTAAATTTTTGGCAAATTTTTGAAAATGATGCACTTACCTACCTATAAATAAGTTGTTTATTGATAGGTAACTACATCTAATAAATTCCTACAAAAAGAGTAAATGTATCTACATAGAAATATAGGACTCTGAAACTCAGTTCATATGCTACAACTACAGTTGATCCACCATCAATTACTTTGGCTATCTTCCAGCTATTCCAAATCGCTCCCGAAGAGGTAGTAATCAACTTTGACAGCTGAAAATTTGATCCATGTCATGAGTGGGAGCTCGATAGTTCAAATGAAAATTAATGACACCAAAATTCAAAAAATCGAACATCAGAATTTCATGTTATCTAATAGAATTGTTTACTACACTACCTTTCTTCAACCAAATTTTTAGAAAGCTCTCCACTCGCCTACCCCACACACAAAAAAATAAACAAAATCAAATTTTTCACGGGAAATTTAAAAAAAAAATTGAATTTGGAAGAAAATTTGAATACAAAGTAATTTGTAATTTCAATCAATTTTTTCAATTTATACTTAATTTGAACGTTTTTGTTGCGCGTTTGAATTTTTCATTTTTGCACTATACCTTTTCGACTAAATTCATTACTTTTCACTACTCTCACTACCTACTTGTTAGATATGCTATATTTTGAAAAAAAAATACGCTAACAGCTAAATGTGTAAAATATTGCAGAAATTTCAATGTTTAAAAATCTGGTAAGGTACTCCAGAACTGCCACTCAAAATGATTCGAAACAGTTTCCAATCGATTTGGAGGGTCGAAAACAGGGCACACACTAAATTTCAGCTCTCTTGGTCTATTTGGTAAAATTTTGATTTTTTTTTTTAAAATTTTGATACAAGTTTGATTAAGTATTTAAAAATTCATTAAAAATCACAATCGTTTGTGAACTCAAAAATTTGATCTACTGGTTCCAAATTCGTATTCGGAAAATCAAATCACCTCAATTCAAACCTGATGGACATAATTACTTCAGCTGATTTTCAAATTCCGTGATTAAAGAGTTTTTTTTTTTGATTCGCCATTGAAAATAAAAGAGGTTACAGGTGTGGAAGTGACTCGTGTAACTTTTCTCATAAGAATTATAAAATTACTTACTTATTCTCATACGCTAGTTCATATTCTATTATTTTTTGGAAAGAAATTTGTACTCACCTGAAACAAAGAAAAATTACGGTGCATTAGTTAGTTATAGAATATTATTGATCAATAAACACATATAAAATAATAAAGGTCCAAGTCCAAAGTAAAAATTCTGACAATCTCGACGTTTAATAAAGCCCGAAATGATATTCACAAATAAAATATCATAGAAATTGTAAAATTGATTGTGAAAATCACTCAAAAAATGTCAAAATTGATGGACCATCTCAGAAAACGATTAAAATTTTAGAAAATGTCTCATTTGGGTTAAATTTGGCACAGACACTGCTTAGATCATTAAAAAATATCAAGAATTGATCAGAAATTCTCAAAATTAAATGATGATTTGGCAAATCTGCAGAAAGTACGTGTCATCAAATTTGTCAAACTTACCCCCCTCCCCTTCCAATAATTCAAAATTACCAGAATTAGTTATCGACCGCCCCCCCCCCTCTACACTCACACAAAATTAACTAAGTAAAATTTTTCACATGAAAGTTTTCAAAAAAAAAAATTGAACTTGGAAGAACATTTGTAAGTATACTTATAAAGTATTTTTTAATTTCAATAAAAATTGTATAAATAAATTAAAAAAACTACAAATGATCGCATTTAGAACTTTTTTATTGCCTTTTTGACTAAATTCACCACTTTCACTACCTGTTAGATACCCTGAAAAATTTCTATCAAAATTCCTTTTTAGAGCAGTTTTTAAAATTTTTGAGTCCAAAATAGGTCAAGACTTCTGGTGTTTTTGAAAAAACTGTCTTGGAACTCATCAAAATTGAGATCGCGATTTTTAGGGTTTTTGAAAAAGATGTCCTGCAATGTTCTTTCTCAAAATGGGTGTTTTCAACAGAAAATCAAAAATTTCAGTAAGAATTTTTTCAGAGCAATTTTGAAGAATTTTGATCGTAAACTTGGATTTTTGGAATTCTTAAAAATGTGCTTTGTAACTTATGTATCAAATTGGTAGGTCAAAATTTCGCGAGAAAAGCAGTAATATTCCCACAAACATGTTATTTGGGCGTTTTTGAAGAATTTTGAACCTCGAAATTAGATCATGACTTTCGGACATTTTGAAAAGGGTGTCAGACGACTCATCACAATAAAGTTAAAATTTAAATCAAAACTCGTTTTGAGCAGTAATTGATTTTCAGCAGTTGGAGAGACCTAAATTGTAAAATAAAATAAAAAAATTGGTCAAGATTTTCGTTTTTTTGAGAAAAGTTTCACGCACGATCCAATTCATCAAGATGGGGTTGATATTTCGGTAGAATGTTGAAGAGTTTTGACGTCAAAATGAGGTCACGATTTTCGAAATTACTGAAAAAGATATCATACGACCTATAAAAATGGGTCAAAATTTCAGCAGTAAATCAAAATTTTCGGTCAGTATTTTTTTAACACTTTTGAAGAATTTTGGGCTCGAGTTTTTTAAATATTTTAAACGATTTTTGAACAATAGGTATAATGTGACTCCTCGAAATAAGTTAAAATGGGTCTAAATTTCAGTCATAATTTTTTTAAAGCTCTAAATAATTTTGAGCCCAAACTTGGGCTGTAATTTTTGGAATTTTTGAAAATGTGCCTATCACTGCAATTGTGTTTTTCGAGCATTTTTGAAGAATTTTGATCACCAAAATTAGGTCATCACGATCATGGGATTTTCTGGCATGCGACTTATCAAAATGAGTCTGAACTTCGTCAAAACACCAAAAGACCAATTTTTGGAAGATTTAATACCATGCTCTTTACAAAAATCAAAGTCTCGTTCAAATCAAAGGCGGAAATCTTGACACATTGAATTTTTACATGGAGGTTCCATAACAAGAAGCCGCAAATATCCACTAAAATGAATAAAGTACCCCAGAAATTACAAGTACAATCGCAGCTGTATAAATTAAAAATCACTCATTCAAACTCATCAAGACTGACAGTGGCGAGACATGAAGCGTACCAGACCACCAGTCGAAAGTCAAAAGTGCATAAATGATCTAGTGTTACCTTTCCTCCCTTCTGCCTTCTCCTTCTTCCAACTCTCATCTCACCATTCTATCATTCTATTTCCTGTACAAACGCCCAGACAATCAGCTTATTTGCAACCCTCCGCCCTCGCACATCCAACCTATATCTTTCTACTCGTTATTCTCTCTCGTGAAATGTACCTGCATATTTACTCGTGAAATGTGTTCTGTGTTAACCTCAAGTTAAAACATTGTGATTTTCTTTTAAAGCGTTATATTTTTTCAGTAGGAATAATTCGTGCTCAATTGGCCATTGAAAAATCAGTGTAAAAATTGTTTTCCTGACAGAAAATTCATCAATCTGAAGATATTATACTGGAATCTCAGTTTTCTCACTCTGATGTGGATGTTGTGTTAATAAGTCACGTAAAATTCAGTAGAAAATTAGCTTGGTAAGTTGATTACAAAATCTGATAAGTAATGTACGTTTTTACCTAAAGATTATGCAAGTATCATGCCAACATCAACACGATATCACTATTTTCAGGTTCAGAGTATTTTTATAAGAAGTCAAATCGTAATAAAAAATGGCTCATGATGAACAGCTACAACGGTACCGAGATAAAATACGCAAAAATAACATAGGTCTTTCAATCCTACTTGGTATAATCATTGTAAGTGCACAAATAGATACATAACTGAAACATTTATTTATCTATCGAATCTTTTGTCTGTCCGTAACTAAATAATTCAAAAATTTTATAATTTCTCCGTTCATATAGGTGATAAACATACTCGCATTATTACATAAACATGACAAGATCACTCGAGTAGATGGTGTACAGCTCGAGATTTCGCAAAAGCCTGCAGATTTGGATATTCATAAACTGGCAATATTGTATGATATTTATGATACGTCTCCAGGTCTTTTGAATGAAACATTCCTTGAGAATCCAGACTTGGAAAAGAAACTCGAGGCCCATTTCAGTAAGTTTGTTGAAAATTCAAATACTTCAATTTTAAACATATTAAAAGCTCGCAATGTTCCCTTTCACATTACGTTTCGTTTTTATATAGTAAAAGAAGCAGTGGATAGATCGCTTCTAATGCTGCAAACAGCTTTATCGACATATGCAGTCATGGTACTTGTAATCTTCAATCAACCCAATTCCGCGATCTTCAATCAACCCAATGCCGCGAAGACAACAGCTTTTCTAGTGCTCTCTGTGTCACTTGGTTTCGATTTTCCGCTCCTTACTTACATACCTTTCACTACAGTGCATAACTTTTTGAATGATTCGTTACCCTGGTGGTCTGTCCTATTTGTGGCTGGTAAGTTATCTTATCTTCAATCTACGTGCCTAATATTTTGGCGCTCATCTAGCAAAAAAAATTCTCGAGCAATAAATTTGTATTGAAATTATGTTGCAGCGTTAAAACTACTGGGTACCAATTGGATAGCGTATATTGGATGTTTAGAGCGCAAGTGCTGGTTGATTAGTGAATGTAATGCTCCTGGAATGTGTACACAGAAAGCCTATAGAGAGCAAGCCGCTTTCACTACGTAGATTTTTTTGGCTGGTGAAAAAAAATCGCTTGAAGGAAGAGGAAGGCAGATAGTCAACATTTTCATGGAGCACAAAAATTACAGAAATTAAATGTACTTTTTTCAGTAGAACGACAGCAGAAAGACAAAAAAATCGCTTACTTTATTTGATATTCTTATGTGATGCATGATTGTATAAGTTGCAATTGCAGGGATTCTTAACATTATATTATTATGATAAGGTACATAGATTTAATATTCAAAGTGTTTTATTTTTTTATTAGCTTCAATTTTTTTAAAAGAAATTTGTCTCCTATGATTCGCGTGTGTTTTTTTATCCATATTTGATCGACTTCCCTGCTACTGTACAATTTTTATGTTTTTATGCATTAAACTAAGCGTTATTTTTCATTTTTGTGCGCATTTTTTACGTATTTTTATACACTTTTAAGAAATTAAAATTTTCATGTCAAGAAAAATTATCAGGCAGGGTATCTACTCGTATATGAAAGCAGTTTTTTTCGAAATTATCATTACAATCCATGAGCCTGAATGATCTCAAGATTATAGGCTCATTAAAAGAGCATGTCAGCAGACCTCAGAACCAAATTTTGAACTGCTGAAATTAATTTTTGAATTTTTAGAAACGGTGTACCTAAATACCTATGTACCTACCTAGTTTATTCATAGGTAGGTATGATACATCTGATAAATTTCAACAAAAAGTGTAAATGTAATGATTGGAAATTGAAAATCAGTTCATGTGCTACAGACTACAGTCGATTCTCCCCCGCTCGATTGCTCTGACTATCTTTCACCAATTTCAAATCGCTCCTGAAGAGGTTGCATGTAATACACTTTCACAGGCTAGAATTTTATCCAGTCATAAATTTGACGTTTTGAATTTTAATTAGGGCTGGGTGTGGTGAATCATTCATTTTTTAGACACTGTGAAAATGTGTTCTTTTATCTGTCGGACTGCTGAAATTTTCGTTACGAGAGGTCGTTTTCGTTCCCCTTCCAGAAATTGCGGTCCTATCCAAAGCAAAGGCAGACATTACGACAGGTTCCTTAGAGAAAATCAACAAAAATTCACGGAAACGAATCAAGCACCCCATCGATTTCATGACAATAGCTATCAGCTGTGTAGCAATCGTAACAGCGATCTAGTATTACCTTGCCTCACTTCTGCCCTCTTCCTACTACTTTTCGGTTAGATCCTGATAATCCCTTCATTTACAACCCCTACTCATTCAATTTTCGTTTCCACAAGTCATTCACCTCGTTTATTCTCTCTAACAAATGTACCTGCTAGTTAATGTGTTCTGTGTCAGCCTTAAGTTTACAGTGTTTCAAGTTACTCCTATTGAATGTAAGTAGTTAAGTACCTACCAATTTATTTTTTTATTAACAAATACCCTTCTGAAAATTTCGTGATTTTCTTTCAACGCGTTATATTTCTCATTTTACGAAGGTAATAACAATTCATCCTGAGTTGGAAATTGAAAAATTGTATTCCTTATTAAAAATCCTTCAATTTAATCAATACAAGTAATGAGAAGGAAAATATTACACTAGAACCTTATAGTTTTCTCACTCTGATGTGTACGCTAATATACATTATAAATTTACGAAATCTCACACTACCCATAATATTTAAGCATAAAACATAATATGTACATAGCAAACATATGTGTGTTTTCAGGAATATGGCTCAAATTCAAAATATATATGATGTACTGCTTCGGCCCCACCGAGATAGAATAGAGAAAACTAACGATGAGACCACATGCAAGTATCTCCTTATCATCGTAAGTACAGCTTTAACCAAGTACCTATAAGTACACTTCACTTCAACTGAGTAGGAAAAAATAAAAGCTTTCAAAAGTGACCTTGAAAATTTGGTTCTTATTGGCGCAAAGTATTCTACACACTAAAGGGACAAAAACGTGATATGAATTTTTTGAAACCGGTTCAATAGTTTGCAACCGGTTAACAAAAAATACCAAAAAATTGTAGATAGAGAGAAAAGCTTGGGACAAAAGTTGTAGGGCGTGAAAAATTACACAACTTTGTTCAATCACATTTTGAAACCGGTTCATTGGTTCGCATTTAGCAACCAGTTTTTGACAAACACCTAAAAATTGGAGATTGAGAAGAAAGCTTGAAACAAAAGCTGTAGGGCGTGAAAAATTGAACCATTTTCGCTGATCAGATTTTGAAACCGGTTCATTAATTTGCAATCATTATCAAAAATTACCTAAAATTTGAAGATCGAGAAAAAAGCTCGAAACAAAAGTTGTAGGACGTGAAAAATTATACAATTCTGTGTAATCATATTTTGAAACCGGTTCATTGGTTCGCATTCAGCTACCAGTTTTTGACAATCACCTAAAAATTAAAGATAAAGAAAAAAACTTGAAACAAAAGTTGTAGAGCGTGAAAAATTAAATCATTTTTGCTGATCAGATTTTGAAAATGGCTAATTAATTTGCAACCTTGGTAACTTTCAATCGCTTGCTGCGAATTAATGAACTGGTTTCAAAATCTGATTAGCGAAAATAGTTCAATTTTTCACACTCTACAACTTTTGTTCCAAGTTTTTTTTTCTATCTCCAACTTTTAGGTGGTTGTCAAAAACTGATTGCTAAATGCGAACCAATGAACCGGTTTCAAAATGTGATTGAACAGAATTGTGTAATTTTTCATGCCCTACAACTTTTGTTTCAAGCTTTTTTTCTCTATTCACAATTTTTGGATATTTTTTGTCAACTGGTTGCAAATTAATGAACCGGTTTCAATATCTGATAAGCGAAAATGGTTTAATTTTTCACGCTCTACAACTTTTGTTTCAAGCTTTTTTCTGTACCTCCAATTTTTAGGTGGTTGTCAAAAACTGGTTGCTAAATGCGAACCAATGAACCGGTTTCAAAATGTGATTGAACAGAATTGTGTAATTTTTCACGCCCTACAACTTTTGTTTTAAGCTTTTTTTCTCTATCTACAATTTTTGGGTGATTTTTGATAACTGGTTGCAAATTAATGAACTGGTTTCAAAATCTGATCAGCGAAAATGGTTCAATTTTTCACGCTCTATAACTTTTGTTTCAAGCTTTCTTCTCTATCTCCAATTTTTAGGTGTTTGTCAAAAACTGGTTGCTAAATGCAAAGCAATGAACCGGTTTCAAAATGTGATTGAATAGAATTGTGTAATTTTTCATGCCCTACAACTTTGGTTTCGAGCTTTTTTCTCGATTTTCAATTTTTAGGTAATTTTTGATAATGGTTGCAAATTAATGAACCGGTTTCAAAATCTGATTAGCGAAAATGGTTCAATTTTTCACGCTCCAAAACTTTTGTTTCAAGCTTTCTTCTCTATCTCCAATAATTTTTAAGTATTTGTCAAAAACTGGTTGCTAAATGCGAACCTATGAACCGGTTTCAAAATGTGATTGAACAAAGTTGTGTAATTTTTCACGCCCTACAACTTTTGTCCCAAGCTTTTCTCTCTATCTACAATTTTTTGGTATTTTTTGTTAACCGGTTGCAAACTATTGAACCGGTTTCAAAAAATTCATATCACGTTTTTGTCGCCTTAGTGTGTAGAATACATTGCGCCAATAAGAACCAGTTTAAATTTTTTGACCAAACCAGTTTTTCAATTTGTGGACACCCTGTGCATGGGCCTGAAATTTTCAAGGTCACTTTTGAAAGCCCTTATTTTTTCCTACTCAACGCCGCTTCATTCATCTCGCTAGCTCTTTCCACTTGGAAATAAAAGCCACCGAGCACTACTTTTGTGTCATATACTGTATTACCTACATAGTTGAAATTGAAACATATTTCAACCCTTTATCTACCTATTCAAATTAATTCAACAATTAGTTCCAAATGTATTCTTACTTTTACCATCATAAAACCCTTCCATATGTATTTTTGAGGGAATTGCGTATTATTCGTTATAATTTCTCTGTTCGTAGGGGATAAACATATATGGCATGATACTCAAGTATGGAAAGTTTTTTTTTTGCAACGAGGCTCATGATCGGAAAGCAGATTCAGGTAAGTTTGTGAAAAATTCAAATACCTATTTCAACTCACATAATATACCTATTCAATGTAAAGGTTCCTTTTTACATTACATTTTGTTTTCAGCATCCAGTGGTATAAATGTATTCGTCGAAATAGCGGGAAAAGTGCACCTTGAACTAGAAACAGCTTTGTTGGTATACGCACTCACCATAATATGGAAACAATCCAGATCCGCCAAGATGATTTTCTTTAAAATTACATTTTTTGGAGTACTTTCTTTGTCACTTTTTTCCGATGCTGTGATTATATTCGTACTTTCAATGGGTTCATACACTAAAAGAATGATTCTTTTGGCAGTCGTTTTCCTGGAGGGGAAATATGGTAGTGGACGATCGTATTATGCATTGATGGGTTATATCAGTAAGATATCTTCAATCTATACGTGCCTAATATTTTGACGCTGATTTAGCAAAGAAATCAAATTCTCAAGCAATAAATTTCTCTTCAAACTGTGTTGCAGCGGTCAAAACGACGGTTTCCGTTCTTGCAAGCTACGTTATATGGTTTGAGCTCTATTGGTGGTTATATGTTAAACGTAATGCTCCTGAAATTTACAGAAGGCAAGCAGCTTTGGCACCGCAACCACCTGCAGTTTCGGCAGCGTAGACTTTTTCCATAGGTAATGGAAATTCGCGTGAAGGAAAGCCGTATTGTACATAGTAAAACTATTGCAAAAATACTTACAAAAAAATCACTCGATTCGATTTTTGATATTCTTTTGCGAAGCATGATTGCAAAAGTCACAATTTCAGGAATTTTTAATTTTCGTGATAAGATAAAAATTCAATGTCCGAAATGCTATGTATGTATTTTTTTTGCCTATGTTTCCTACTCAACCAGGTGTTATTTTTTTACTTTTTGTGCAGTTTATATGTACCTACTCTTAGGCACTTTTGAGAGATTAAAATTTTATTTTTCTCAGCATATTTTCTTGTTATGAAGAATAGAATTTTCAGCTCACGAAGTTGATAACAGCGTTAATAACCTCAGAACCCCAGCCATGACAATATCAGCTGTGATGGTACAAGCTTACCAGATGATTGGGGAAAAAATCTGTTTTACTTTTTTTGTTAGAAACCAATAAAAAATTTAAATATTTGGGTAAAAGTACAAAACAAATTTTTTGCCAAAAAATCTGAACATTGGCGTCTTAAACACGTTTGAACTCTAGAAAAAAAATTGAAAAATACAACACCCGGGTAAAGGGGTTTAAACAAAAATTGAAGAAAAAAATAAATCAAGAAAAAAACAATAAAAACTCGCTTTTGAAAAAAATTAAGCCCTTACATTTTCGTTAATTTTTTTTAAATTTAAAAAGTAAGTATTTCAACTGGATTCGTTAAAAAAATAATGAAAATAACTAGTAAACATGACGAATTTTCACGCTTTATTTAAAATTTAATCATTTACCAACCGAACGTTTCGGCACACCAGTTCGAACCGTTCGGTAAATGATTAAATTTTAAATAAAGCGTGAAAATTCGCCATGTTTACCTACTAGTTATATATTTTCAGTATTTCGCCTCGTCACGCGTAATAATTCTATTCTTTTTAAAAAATAAAGGCTATTAGAGTATTGGAGCATGACAAGGGTGAAATGAACCCCGAGAGCTTTGCAGAAAGGTGGGTACGATCGAGAGACTTCCACATGGAAAATTTCAGACCCCCAGACCACCCAGTTTTTAAACACCCTCCCTCCTGTCTGAAATACTGAAATGGACCATATAACACCCCAGACATGACAAATCAGCTGTGCAGCAAAACACTGGAATCATTCGAACTCACCGTAATCATTTTCAAAGCACTTTTGAAGGATTTTGATCGTAAACGTGAATTTTTGGAATTCTTGAAAATGTGCTACTTTGTAACTTACCAATTTAGTAGGTCAAAATTTCGCGAGAAAATCACAAATATTCCCACAAACGTGTTTTTTGAGCATTTGTGAAGTATTTTGAACCCCGAAATTGGATCATGACTTTCGGAAATTTTGAAAAGGGTGCCAGACGACTCATCAAAATAAGTTAAAATTTTAATCAAAACTTGTTTCGAGCAGTTCTTTAAATTTTTGAGCCCGAAATTGTTCTCTCCCATAATCGGTTTTCAACTGTTGCAGAGACCTAAATTATAAAACAAAATAAAATAAAAAAATTGGGCAAGATTCTCGGTTTTTCGAAAAATGTTTCACGCACGATGCAATTTATCAAGATGAGGTTTTTCGGCAGAAGTTTGAAGAGTTTTGACGTCAAAATGAGGTCACGATTTCCGAAATTACTGAAAAAAATATCATACGACCTATAAAAATAGGTCTAAATTTCAGCAAAAAATCAAAAATTTCAGTCAGTATTTTTTTTAACACTATTGCAGAATTTTGGGCTCAAACTTGAGTTATTATTTTTAGAATTTTTGAATCTATTGTACCTCGGTACTTATCAAAATAGGTTAACGCGAGAAAATCAAAAAAAATTTCCACATGTTTTGTAAACATTTTTAAAGATTTTTAAACCTGAAATTGGGCAGTGATTTTTGCGATTTTCGAACAATAGGTATAATGTGACTCCTCGAAATAAGTTTAATTGGGTCTAAATTTCAGTCAGAATTTTTTTAAAGCTAGCTCTGAATAATTCTGAGCCCAACCCAAACTTGGGCTATAATTTTTGGAATTTTTGAAAATGTGCCTCGGGACCTATCGAAGGGTATTACACTTCAACTCAACAAACGTCATGTCCTTCAATTTCGCTCAATTTTTTTTTACAATATCTACTCACTCGGTAAGTAAGAAACTCGCAATCAGTTTGGTTCCAGCCCCCTCAGGGGGCGAATGGGGGGGGCTTCCATTATTTTCACATTGTCTCGAGGTACTCAACTTCATCTGCGCATTCCTCCAAAGCTATGATTTGTACTTTAATCGAAACTGATTTCACAGTTCGAAAGGGCATTGCATTCTGAACTTTGAAAGTTCAAGTTTCAAAATGGTACTGTAAGTGGGAGCTATAAACTACACGCGAATTATCAACACGGCAAGTACGGCCAAATTAAAACATTTGTTTGCAAAATGGAAACTTCAGTTTCGGATGACATCGACACACTTACAATGTATTAAATTTAGAATTATTTTCAATAAAGTTTCGTATCGTAAAAGGTGTTTTTTGATAATTAAAAAATGTGCGAAAAAGGTGCTATAAACTACACGCGAATTATCAACACGGCAAGTACGGCCAAATTAAAACATTTGTTTGCAAAATGGAAACTTCAGTTTCGGATGACATCGACACACTTACAATGTATTAAATTTAGAATTATTTTCAATAAAGTTTCGTATCGTAAAAGGTGTTTTTTGATAATTAAAAAATGTGCGAAAAAGGTGCTATAAACTACACGCGAATTATCAACACGGCAAGTACGGCCAAATTAAAACATTTGTTTGCAAAATGGAAACTTCAGTTTCGGATGACATCGACACACTTACAATGTATTAAATTTAGAATTATTTTCAATAAAGTTTCGTATCGTAAAAGGTGTTTTTTGATAATTAAAAAATGTGCGAAAAAGGTGCTATAAACTACACGCGAATTATCAACACGGCAAGTACGGCCAAATTAAAACATTTGTTTGCAAAATGGAAACTTCAGTTTCGGATGACATCGACACACTTACAATGTATTAAATTTAGAATTATTTTCAATAAAGTTTCGTATCGTAAAAGGTGTTTTTTGATAATTAATATGAAGCTATCCCAAACCCCCTTAATGTTCGAAGCGCCGTAGGTCCACCCCCCCCCTTGGGACTGGAAATTTGATCAATGGCCCATCTGATGGGAAATTTGATGTATAAGTAGAAGAACATTTTTTAAAACCATTTTTGAGCTGGAGTCAATATGTACTATTCGAGATTTTGGCCAAACCCCGATTGAGGGTGGGGGAGAGCTGATCCGGTACAATAGGAGACTCCTCGGATTCGTTTTCAGGAGATCAAAATGGACCAATATACCGAAAATCAGCGATACGTGCACTAACCAGCACTAACCTAGCACTATCCTTCTAGGTGGTTTTTAACCCCCTTCCGCGAATGGGGGGGTACCACGTTTCCCTGTACCCCCCCACATGTTTTTTTTAAAAAATGGGGGTGAAGGGGGCGTGCACTAACGTCGGGGATGCGTGCACTAACCAGCACTAACCTAGCACTAACCTTCTAGGTGGTTTTTAACCCCCTTCCGTGAATGGGTGGGTAGGGGGAAATGTACCCGAAAATGCGAGGAGAAAAAACCAATAAAAACTCGCTTTTGAAAAAAATTACAGATTTGTTAATTTTTTTTTAAATTTAAAAAGTAAGTATTTCAACTGGATACGTTTAAAAAATAAAAGTATCGGAGCATGAGAGGGGTGAAATAGCTCCCGAGAGCTTTATGATTGATATTTGAAGGAAGGTGGGTACCATCGAGAAACTGCCACATGGCAACTTTCAGACCCCCAGACCACCAAGTTTTTAACTTCCCCCTCCTTTCTGAAATACTGAAATCAACCATATAGCACACCAGACGTGACAAATCAGCTCTGCAACAAAGCAACAAAGTAACTGGAATCACTCGAACTCACCGAAATCATTTTCAAAGCACTTTTGAAGGATTTTGATCGTAAACTTGGATTTTTGGAATTCTTGAAAATGTGCTTTGTAACTTATCAATTTAGTAGGTCAAAATTTCGCGAGAAAATCAAAAATATTCCCACAAACACGTTTTTTGAGCATTTGTGAAGAATTTTGAACACCGAAATTGAATCATGACTATCGGAAATTTTGAAAAAGGTGTCAGACGACTCATCAAAATAAGTTAAAATTTCAGCAGAAGATCAAAAATTTTGATCAAAACCCGTTTTGAGCAGTGTTTAAAATATTTGAGCCCGAAATTGTTCTCTCCCATAATTTTCAATTTCGGTGTTCAAAATTCTTCACAAATGCTCAAAAAACGTGTTTGTGGGAATATTTTTGATTTTCTTGCGAAATTTTGACCTACTAAATCGATAAGTTACAAAGCACATTTTCAAGAATTCCAAAAATCCAAGTGTACGATCAAAATCCTTCAAAAGTGCTTTGAAAATGATTTCGGTTAACGCGAGAAAATCAAAAAAATTTCCACATGTTTTTTGAACATTTTAAACGATTTTTAAACCTGAAACTGGGCAGTGATTTTTGCGATTTTTGAACAATAGGTCTAATGTGACTCCTCGAAATAAGTTGAAATTTAAAGCTCTGAATAATTTTGAGCCCAAACTGGGTCTATAATTTTTGGAATTTTTGAAAATGTGCCTCGGGACCATATCGAACTGGTTCAAAATTTCGCGAGTAAGTATATCAAAAATATCACTACGAACGTGTTTTTTAAGCATTTTTGAAGAATTTTGATCACCAAAATTAGGTCATCATGATCATGGGATTTTTTGGCATGCGACTTATCAAAATGGGTCTGAACTTCGCCAAAAGATCAAAAGACCAATTTTTGGAGGATTTAAAACCACGCTCTTTCCAAAAATCGCAGTCTCGTTCAAATCAAAGGCGGACATCTAGAGACAATGTCTTGGGAGGTTCCTTCACAAGAAGCCGCAAAAATCCACTAAAATGAATAAAGTATCCCAGAAATTACGAGTACAATAGCAGCTGTATAAATTAAAAATCACTCATTCAAACTCATCAAGACTGACAGTGGCGAGACATGAAGCGTACCAGACTACCAGTTGAAAGTAAAAGTGCATAAATGATCTGGCGTTACCTTGCCTCCCTTCTGCCTTCTTCCAACTCTCATCTTCACCATTCTATTATTCTATTTCGTGTACAAACGCCCAGACAATCAGCTTATTTGCAACCCTCGGCCCTCGCACATCCAACCTATATCTTTCTCCTCGTTATTCTCTCTAGTGATATGTATCTGCATATTATTTACTCGTGAATGTGTTCTGTTCTGTGTTAACCTCAAGCTAAGAAGATAGTGCTTTCAAATAGTCCTGTTGAATGTGGATATTTTTTTATGTATTAGCAAAGATCCGTCCAGAAATCTGTGATTTTCTTTCAAAGTATCGTAATCAACACGATATCACTATTTTCAGGTTCTCGCATTCATATAAAAAAATGGCTCGTGGTCTTTCAATCGTACTTGGTTTAATCATTGTAAGTGCATAAATACATACATATTTTCAACCATTTAATTATCAATTGAATCTCACCTGTCGGTAACTAACTAATTCAAAAATTTTATAATTTCTTCGTTCACATAGGTGATTAACATACTCGCCCTATTACACAAACACGAAAAGATCACTGAATTAGATGATGTACAGCTGGAGATTTTGCGAAAGCCTGGAGATTTCGATATTCATAAATTGGCAATATTGTATGATATTTACGATACATCTCCAGATCGTTTGAATGAAACATTCCTTGAGAATCCAGACTTGGAAAAGAAACTCGAGGCACATTTCAGTAAGTTTGTTAAAAATTCAAATACTTCGATTTAGACATCTATTAAAAGCTCGCAATGTTCCCTTTTACATTACGTTTCGTTTTGATAGTAAAAGAAGCAGTGGATAGATCGTTTCTAATGATACAAACAGCTTTATCGACATATGCAGTCATCGTACTTGAAATGTCCAATCAACCCAGCTCCAGATCCGCGAAGACAGCAGTTTTTCATGTGCTCGCTCTCCTTTATTACATACCTTCCCCTACAGTGCATAACTTTTTCATCGATTTGTTATCCCGGCGGTTTGCTGTATTTTTCGCTGGTAAGTTATCTTATCTTCAATCTACGTGCCTAATATTTTGGCACTCACATAATATACCTATTCAATGTAAAGGTTCCTTTTTACATTACATTTTGTTTTCAGCATCCAGTGGTATAAATGTATTCGTCGAAATAGCGGGAAAAGTGCACCTTGAACTAGAAACAGCTTTGTTGGTATACGCACTCACCATAATATGGAAACAATCCAGATCCGCCAAGATGATTTTCTTTAAAATTACATTTTTTGGAGTACTTTCTTTGTCACTTTTTTCCGATGCTGTGATTATATTCGTACTTTCAATGGGTTCATACACTAAAAGAATGATTCTTTTGGCAGTCGTTTTCCTGGAGGGGAAATATGGTAGTGGACGATCGTATTATGCATTGATGGGTTATATCAGTAAGATATCTTCAATCTATACGTGCCTAATATTTTGACGCTGATTTAGCAAAGAAATCAAATTCTCAAGCAATAAATTTCTCTTCAAACTGTGTTGCAGCGGTCAAAACGACGGTTTCCGTTCTTGCAAGCTACGTTATATGGTTTGAGCTCTATTGGTGGTTATATGTTAAACGTAATGCTCCTGAAATTTACAGAAGGCAAGCAGCTTTGGCACCGCAACCACCTGCAGTTTCGGCAGCGTAGACTTTTTCCATAGGTAATGGAAATTCGCGTGAAGGAAAGCCGTATTGTACATAGTAAAACTATTGCAAAAATACTTACAAAAAAATCACTCGATTCGATTTTTGATATTCTTTTGCGAAGCATGATTGCAAAAGTCACAATTTCAGGAATTTTTAATTTTCGTGATAAGATAAAAATTCAATGTCCGAAATGCTATGTATGTATTTTTTTTGCCTATGTTTCCTACTCAACCAGGTGTTATTTTTTTACTTTTTGTGCAGTTTATATGTACCTACTCTTAGGCACTTTTGAGAGATTAAAATTTTATTTTTCTCAGCATATTTTCTTGTTATGAAGAATAGAATTTTCAGCTCACGAAGTTGATAACAGCGTTAATAACCTCAGAACCCCAGCCATGACAATATCAGCTGTGATGGTACAAGCTTACCAGATGATTGGGGAAAAAATCTGTTTTACTTTTTTTGTTAGAAACCAATAAAAAATTTAAATATTTGGGTAAAAGTACAAAACAAATTTTTTGCCAAAAAATCTGAACATTGGCGTCTTAAACACGTTTGAACTCTAGAAAAAAAATTGAAAAATACAACACCCGGGTAAAGGGGTTTAAACAAAAATTGAAGAAAAAAATAAATCAAGAAAAAAACAATAAAAACTCGCTTTTGAAAAAAATTAAGCCCTTACATTTTCGTTAATTTTTTTTAAATTTAAAAAGTAAGTATTTCAACTGGATTCGTTAAAAAAATAATGAAAATAACTAGTAAACATGACGAATTTTCACGCTTTATTTAAAATTTAATCATTTACCAACCGAACGTTTCGGCACACCAGTTCGAACCGTTCGGTAAATGATTAAATTTTAAATAAAGCGTGAAAATTCGCCATGTTTACCTACTAGTTATATATTTTCAGTATTTCGCCTCGTCACGCGTAATAATTCTATTCTTTTTAAAAAATAAAGGCTATTAGAGTATTGGAGCATGACAAGGGTGAAATGAACCCCGAGAGCTTTGCAGAAAGGTGGGTACGATCGAGAGACTTCCACATGGAAAATTTCAGACCCCCAGACCACCCAGTTTTTAAACACCCTCCCTCCTGTCTGAAATACTGAAATGGACCATATAACACCCCAGACATGACAAATCAGCTGTGCAGCAAAACACTGGAATCATTCGAACTCACCGTAATCATTTTCAAAGCACTTTTGAAGGATTTTGATCGTAAACGTGAATTTTTGGAATTCTTGAAAATGTGCTACTTTGTAACTTACCAATTTAGTAGGTCAAAATTTCGCGAGAAAATCACAAATATTCCCACAAACGTGTTTTTTGAGCATTTGTGAAGTATTTTGAACCCCGAAATTGGATCATGACTTTCGGAAATTTTGAAAAGGGTGCCAGACGACTCATCAAAATAAGTTAAAATTTTAATCAAAACTTGTTTCGAGCAGTTCTTTAAATTTTTGAGCCCGAAATTGTTCTCTCCCATAATCGGTTTTCAACTGTTGCAGAGACCTAAATTATAAAACAAAATAAAATAAAAAAATTGGGCAAGATTCTCGGTTTTTCGAAAAATGTTTCACGCACGATGCAATTTATCAAGATGAGGTTTTTCGGCAGAAGTTTGAAGAGTTTTGACGTCAAAATGAGGTCACGATTTCCGAAATTACTGAAAAAAATATCATACGACCTATAAAAATAGGTCTAAATTTCAGCAAAAAATCAAAAATTTCAGTCAGTATTTTTTTTAACACTATTGCAGAATTTTGGGCTCAAACTTGAGTTATTATTTTTAGAATTTTTGAATCTATTGTACCTCGGTACTTATCAAAATAGGTTAACGCGAGAAAATCAAAAAAAATTTCCACATGTTTTGTAAACATTTTTAAAGATTTTTAAACCTGAAATTGGGCAGTGATTTTTGCGATTTTCGAACAATAGGTATAATGTGACTCCTCGAAATAAGTTTAATTGGGTCTAAATTTCAGTCAGAATTTTTTTAAAGCTAGCTCTGAATAATTCTGAGCCCAACCCAAACTTGGGCTATAATTTTTGGAATTTTTGAAAATGTGCCTCGGGACCTATCGAAGGGTATTACACTTCAACTCAACAAACGTCATGTCCTTCAATTTCGCTCAATTTTTTTTTACAATATCTACTCACTCGGTAAGTAAGAAACTCGCAATCAGTTTGGTTCCAGCCCCCTCAGGGGGCGAATGGGGGGGGCTTCCATTATTTTCACATTGTCTCGAGGTACTCAACTTCATCTGCGCATTCCTCCAAAGCTATGATTTGTACTTTAATCGAAACTGATTTCACAGTTCGAAAGGGCATTGCATTCTGAACTTTGAAAGTTCAAGTTTCAAAATGGTACTGTAAGTGGGAGCTATAAACTACACGCGAATTATCAACACGGCAAGTACGGCCAAATTAAAACATTTGTTTGCAAAATGGAAACTTCAGTTTCGGATGACATCGACACACTTACAATGTATTAAATTTAGAATTATTTTCAATAAAGTTTCGTATCGTAAAAGGTGTTTTTTGATAATTAAAAAATGTGCGAAAAAGGTGCTATAAACTACACGCGAATTATCAACACGGCAAGTACGGCCAAATTAAAACATTTGTTTGCAAAATGGAAACTTCAGTTTCGGATGACATCGACACACTTACAATGTATTAAATTTAGAATTATTTTCAATAAAGTTTCGTATCGTAAAAGGTGTTTTTTGATAATTAAAAAATGTGCGAAAAAGGTGCTATAAACTACACGCGAATTATCAACACGGCAAGTACGGCCAAATTAAAACATTTGTTTGCAAAATGGAAACTTCAGTTTCGGATGACATCGACACACTTACAATGTATTAAATTTAGAATTATTTTCAATAAAGTTTCGTATCGTAAAAGGTGTTTTTTGATAATTAAAAAATGTGCGAAAAAGGTGCTATAAACTACACGCGAATTATCAACACGGCAAGTACGGCCAAATTAAAACATTTGTTTGCAAAATGGAAACTTCAGTTTCGGATGACATCGACACACTTACAATGTATTAAATTTAGAATTATTTTCAATAAAGTTTCGTATCGTAAAAGGTGTTTTTTGATAATTAATATGAAGCTATCCCAAACCCCCTTAATGTTCGAAGCGCCGTAGGTCCACCCCCCCCCTTGGGACTGGAAATTTGATCAATGGCCCATCTGATGGGAAATTTGATGTATAAGTAGAAGAACATTTTTTAAAACCATTTTTGAGCTGGAGTCAATATGTACTATTCGAGATTTTGGCCAAACCCCGATTGAGGGTGGGGGAGAGCTGATCCGGTACAATAGGAGACTCCTCGGATTCGTTTTCAGGAGATCAAAATGGACCAATATACCGAAAATCAGCGATACGTGCACTAACCAGCACTAACCTAGCACTATCCTTCTAGGTGGTTTTTAACCCCCTTCCGCGAATGGGGGGGTACCACGTTTCCCTGTACCCCCCCACATGTTTTTTTTAAAAAATGGGGGTGAAGGGGGCGTGCACTAACGTCGGGGATGCGTGCACTAACCAGCACTAACCTAGCACTAACCTTCTAGGTGGTTTTTAACCCCCTTCCGTGAATGGGTGGGTAGGGGGAAATGTACCCGAAAATGCGAGGAGAAAAAACCAATAAAAACTCGCTTTTGAAAAAAATTACAGATTTGTTAATTTTTTTTTAAATTTAAAAAGTAAGTATTTCAACTGGATACGTTTAAAAAATAAAAGTATCGGAGCATGAGAGGGGTGAAATAGCTCCCGAGAGCTTTATGATTGATATTTGAAGGAAGGTGGGTACCATCGAGAAACTGCCACATGGCAACTTTCAGACCCCCAGACCACCAAGTTTTTAACTTCCCCCTCCTTTCTGAAATACTGAAATCAACCATATAGCACACCAGACGTGACAAATCAGCTCTGCAACAAAGCAACAAAGTAACTGGAATCACTCGAACTCACCGAAATCATTTTCAAAGCACTTTTGAAGGATTTTGATCGTAAACTTGGATTTTTGGAATTCTTGAAAATGTGCTTTGTAACTTATCAATTTAGTAGGTCAAAATTTCGCGAGAAAATCAAAAATATTCCCACAAACACGTTTTTTGAGCATTTGTGAAGAATTTTGAACACCGAAATTGAATCATGACTATCGGAAATTTTGAAAAAGGTGTCAGACGACTCATCAAAATAAGTTAAAATTTCAGCAGAAGATCAAAAATTTTGATCAAAACCCGTTTTGAGCAGTGTTTAAAATATTTGAGCCCGAAATTGTTCTCTCCCATAATTTTCAATTTCGGTGTTCAAAATTCTTCACAAATGCTCAAAAAACGTGTTTGTGGGAATATTTTTGATTTTCTTGCGAAATTTTGACCTACTAAATCGATAAGTTACAAAGCACATTTTCAAGAATTCCAAAAATCCAAGTGTACGATCAAAATCCTTCAAAAGTGCTTTGAAAATGATTTCGGTTAACGCGAGAAAATCAAAAAAATTTCCACATGTTTTTTGAACATTTTAAACGATTTTTAAACCTGAAACTGGGCAGTGATTTTTGCGATTTTTGAACAATAGGTCTAATGTGACTCCTCGAAATAAGTTGAAATTTAAAGCTCTGAATAATTTTGAGCCCAAACTGGGTCTATAATTTTTGGAATTTTTGAAAATGTGCCTCGGGACCATATCGAACTGGTTCAAAATTTCGCGAGTAAGTATATCAAAAATATCACTACGAACGTGTTTTTTAAGCATTTTTGAAGAATTTTGATCACCAAAATTAGGTCATCATGATCATGGGATTTTTTGGCATGCGACTTATCAAAATGGGTCTGAACTTCGCCAAAAGATCAAAAGACCAATTTTTGGAGGATTTAAAACCACGCTCTTTCCAAAAATCGCAGTCTCGTTCAAATCAAAGGCGGACATCTAGAGACAATGTCTTGGGAGGTTCCTTCACAAGAAGCCGCAAAAATCCACTAAAATGAATAAAGTATCCCAGAAATTACGAGTACAATAGCAGCTGTATAAATTAAAAATCACTCATTCAAACTCATCAAGACTGACAGTGGCGAGACATGAAGCGTACCAGACTACCAGTTGAAAGTAAAAGTGCATAAATGATCTGGCGTTACCTTGCCTCCCTTCTGCCTTCTTCCAACTCTCATCTTCACCATTCTATTATTCTATTTCGTGTACAAACGCCCAGACAATCAGCTTATTTGCAACCCTCGGCCCTCGCACATCCAACCTATATCTTTCTCCTCGTTATTCTCTCTAGTGATATGTATCTGCATATTATTTACTCGTGAATGTGTTCTGTTCTGTGTTAACCTCAAGCTAAGAAGATAGTGCTTTCAAATAGTCCTGTTGAATGTGGATATTTTTTTATGTATTAGCAAAGATCCGTCCAGAAATCTGTGATTTTCTTTCAAAGTATCGTAATCAACACGATATCACTATTTTCAGGTTCTCGCATTCATATAAAAAAATGGCTCGTGGTCTTTCAATCGTACTTGGTTTAATCATTGTAAGTGCATAAATACATACATATTTTCAACCATTTAATTATCAATTGAATCTCACCTGTCGGTAACTAACTAATTCAAAAATTTTATAATTTCTTCGTTCACATAGGTGATTAACATACTCGCCCTATTACACAAACACGAAAAGATCACTGAATTAGATGATGTACAGCTGGAGATTTTGCGAAAGCCTGGAGATTTCGATATTCATAAATTGGCAATATTGTATGATATTTACGATACATCTCCAGATCGTTTGAATGAAACATTCCTTGAGAATCCAGACTTGGAAAAGAAACTCGAGGCACATTTCAGTAAGTTTGTTAAAAATTCAAATACTTCGATTTAGACATCTATTAAAAGCTCGCAATGTTCCCTTTTACATTACGTTTCGTTTTGATAGTAAAAGAAGCAGTGGATAGATCGTTTCTAATGATACAAACAGCTTTATCGACATATGCAGTCATCGTACTTGAAATGTCCAATCAACCCAGCTCCAGATCCGCGAAGACAGCAGTTTTTCATGTGCTCGCTCTCCTTTATTACATACCTTCCCCTACAGTGCATAACTTTTTCATCGATTTGTTATCCCGGCGGTTTGCTGTATTTTTCGCTGGTAAGTTATCTTATCTTCAATCTACGTGCCTAATATTTTGGCGCTAATCTAGCAAAAAAAAAATTCTCGAGCAATAAATTTGCATTGAAATTATGTTGCAGTGTTAAAAATGCTGGGTGCCAATTGGATAGGTTATCTTCGATTTTTTAAGATAGAGCACGTAGCTTTGCCAAGACAGCATAGAAGACAGCTAGCAGCGTCGGCAGGCTAGAGTACACAAAGAGCCTAGAGAACAGGCGGTTTTGGCTGCGTAGATTTTTTTTGACTGGTGAAAAAAATTCACTTGAAGGAAGAGAAAGGCAGATAAGGTCAACATTTTCATGGAGCACAAAAATTACAGAAATTAAATGTACTTTTTTCAATAGAACGACAGCAGAAAGACAAAAAAAAATCGCTTACTTTATTTTGATATTCTAATGTGAAGCAAGATTGTAAAAGTTGCAATTGCAGGGATTCTTAACATTGTTATGATAAGGTACATAGATTTAATATCCAAAGTGTTCCTTTTTTTATTAGCTTCAATTTTTTTATGAAATTTGCCTCGTGTGAGTCGTGTGTGTTTTTTAAATGTATGTTTGATCGACTTCCCTGATCTTGTATAATTTTATGTTTTTATCCATTAAACTAAGCGTTATTTTTCACGCATTTTTTACGTATTTTTATACACTTTTAAGGAATTAAAATTTTTCTGTCAAGAAAAATTATCAGGCAGGGTATCTAGCTGTAAGAATAATGTTTCGAAAACATCCAAGAGAATCCTGTAAACCAGTCTTTATTGAAAACAAGATACTGCCAGCTCCCTGTGAGTACATACTTCAACTGTGTATTATGATAAAGAATGGAATAATAAATCTCAAGGTCCCTTCTCACACATATGAAACAAGATTCAAACATTTGGCAATAGGTGAAAATTTAAGAACAAAAATTATGCAACGTAACGTTGATTTTATGGCCTCAAAAATTTATAATAAAATACCACAAGAACTAAAAAATATACAATCCAAAAACCTTTTTAAGAAGAAGTTGAAAAATTGGCTACAGAGATATGCGTTCTATGATGTTGAAGAAATGCTACAGCTAAACTCATAAGCTTACTTTGTTTTCCTTGTTTTTTTTCTTTCTTTTTTTATTTACTTGTTTTTTTTTCATTAAGTATTCTACTTCATTTATATTCATATTTTTATTTTTTATTTTTTAAATTTCAATTTTCAATAATTTTTATCGTTTTAAACCCTTCTATAAATGTATGTAACATTTAAAAAATGGCCTGTATGCTAACTGTTATTCATACCTACCTGTATCTATTAGTACCTTTTTGTATGACATTGTAAATGCAGCGAAAGCTGTGACCTGCAATAAATATATTTGATTTGATTTGATCTACTCGTATATGAAAGCAGTTTTTAGAGATTATCATTACAATCCATGAACTCTTAATGATCTGAAGTTGTAGGCTCATCAATAGAGCATGTCAGTAAACCCCAGAACCAAATAATTTTGAACTGCTGAAGTTAATTTTTGAATTTTTGAAAATGGTGTACCTAAATATCTATGTAGCTTATACATAGGTAGGTAGGTAGGTAGGTACATCTAATAAATTCCAACAAAAAGAGTAAATGTGGAGATAGGAATCTGAACATCAGTTCATGTGCTACAGACTATAGCCTATAGTCGATCCCTCCCCCTCGATTGCTTTGACTATCTTCCACCAATTTCAAATCGCTCCTGAACGTGTTCTAATCAACTTTCACAGGCTAGAATTTTATCCAGTTGACGTTTTGAATTTTAATTAAGGTTATGTGGTGAATCATTCATTTTTTAGACACTGTGAAAATGTGTTCTCTTATCATGTGATGATTGGAAGCTCAATGGTTCGCATGAGAATTAAAGGCACCAGAATTTTTAAAAAAATGAAAGTTGTCCAGCATGTCAAAAAAATTGGATGTAAAATGCAAAAATATAATTCCGAACTGGAGTACCTACACAGATTTTGGAAAAATGGCGTTTAATCGGTCATCAAATGGGCCTCAAGCAAGCATCAATCGCGATCGAGCATACGTATCTATAAAAGTTGACATGAACAGATTTTATGGCGTTTTTTGGAAAACTAGAATTTCCAGAAATGTGGTTAAAGGCTGCAAAAGGACTTGAAACCTTCTCCAGTCAATTCAGAATGTTAAAATTGCGAGGTGCACAGTAAATTTTTGCTTTCCAATTTCATATGGTGAAATTTTGTGACAAAAATCGGTTATTAGGTACCTCAAATTATTTCAGTTTCCTGGGTCAATTTCGTGAAGTTTTGATTATTTTCTTTATTGGGTTTCCAAAAATTCACCGAAAATAAAATACACTTCAGCACCTGAAATTTTGTCTAGTGGTATAATTTTTGTGCGAATTGGGATAGCCTCCCCTTTTGGCAGTTTCTATAATTATCCTGGCAAATGTGAAAAAATTGGATTGAAACCTGCCGAAGATGAAAATTTGAAACAAAAAGCAGATTCTAAAAAAAAAACTCAGGATGTCCACCAGAAAATTGGCACAAATTGGCTCAAATAGGCTCAAACATGGATAAATTCCTTAATTACGTCCAGAATAAACCATAATTAGATTCTCAGCATAGCTGCTCAATTCTGGAGAAATTCTAAAACTTCTTTCTTTATGGCGTTAGAATTTTTTTTTAGATTTATATGCGTTCTTAACTTATGCAAAAATTATTTCAAAAAATACATTATTTTGTAAATTCATTCCCTTTATCGAATTTTTTTAGATTTCTTAGAAAAGGAGTCTAAATTAATTTCTGAAATGAATTTAGAATGAAGATCTCCAAATTTTTTGCCAGTAGGATTGTACTCGTAGACTATCGAATAATGATGATTGAAGATCACCAATGGATTTCGAAAAATTCGCCAAAAATTGAACAATCTATTTGAGCTGCTGAAATTTTCGTTATGAGAGATTTCCGTTTCCCTTTCCAGAAATCGCAGTCCTGTCCAAAGCAAAGGCGGACATCATTACAGGCTCTTTGTTAAATTCCGTGATTTTAGAATTATTTTAATGAAAAATTTTGAAATTTTTACAGAATGTGTACATGAAATACATACAAGCATGCGTCTTTTTAAAACTTATGTACTTTTTTTGTCCATGTTGCACCCCCCTTGAGATCTTGAGAAAATTATACGTTATACCTGAAGATATAGAGGTGACTTGCATAACTTTTCTCATAACTCATAAGGATTATAAAATTACTTACTTATTCTCATACGTAAGTTCATATTGTGTAATTTTTGGAAGGAAATTGTACTCACCTGAAACAAAGAAAAATTAAGGTGGATTAGTTAGTTATAAGATTATTGATCAATCAGCAGATATATGAAATAATAATAGTGGGATGCCAAAGTAAAAATTCTGACTACCTCGACGTTTAATAAAGCCAGAAATGAATAAGTATTATAAAAATTGTAAAATTGATTGCGAAAATCACTCAAAAATATCAAAAATTCATGAACCATCATAAAACGATAAAAATTTGAGAAAACGTCTCATTTAGGTTAAATTTTGCACAGACTGCTTAGATTATTAAAAAATACCAAGAATTCATCAGAAATTCTCAAAATTGAATGATTTGGCGAAACTGCAGAAAAAGACGTAAAATTTGGCAAACTGACCCCCTTCCTCTTCCAATAATTGAAAATTATCAGAATTTGATCAATCTTCTCTCAAAATGTATCTTTTCAACAGAAAATCAAAAATTTCAGTCTGAATTTTTTTAAAACACCTTTGAAGAAATTTGAGCGAAAACTTGGATTACGATTTTTGGAACTCTTGAAAATGTGCTTCGTAACTTATCAAAGTAGCGATTAAAATTTCGCGAAAAAATCTAAAAATTATTTCCAAAAAAAAATGTTTTTAAGCATTTTTGGAGAATTTTGACCACCGAAATTGGGTCATGATTTTCGGAATTTCTGAAAAATATGTCACGCAACACATCAAAATAAGTTATTTAAGCAGAAGATCAAAAATTTCAATCAAAACTCGTTCTGAGCAGTTTTTGAAATTTTTGAAATTTTTGAGCCCGAAATTGCCTCTCCTATAATTGGCTTTCAACTGTTGGAGACATAAATTATAAACTAAAATGAAAAAATTGGTCAAGATTGTCGGTTTTTTAAAAAATGTTTCACGCACGATGCAATTTATCAAGAAGGGGTTGAAATTTCGGCAGAATTTCGAAGAGTTTTGACGTCACAATGAGGTCACGATTTTCGAAATTACTGAAAAAGATATCATACGACCTATAAAAATGGGTCTAAATTTCAGCAGAAAATCAAAAATTTCAGTCATTTTTTTTTCAAACACTATTGCAGAATTTTGGACTCAAACTTGAGTTATTATTTTTAGAATTTTTGAATTTATTGTACCTACCTCGGTACTCTCTAAATTTGAAACAGTGAAATTTCACTGTTTCAAATTTAGAGAGTACCTATTAAAATAGGTTAACGCGAGAAAATCAAAAAAATTTCCACATGTTTTTTGAGCATTTTTAAAGATTTTTAAACCTGAAACTGGGCAGTGATTTTTGCGATTTTTGAACATTTATGTAGGTATAATGTGACTCCTCGAAATGAGTTAAAATTGGTCTAAATTTCACTCAGAATTTTTTTAAAGCTCTGAAAAATTTTGAGCCCAAACTTGGGCTATCATTTTTGAGAATGTGCCTCGGGACCTATCGAAATAGTTCAAAATTTCGCGAGTAAGAAAGTATATCAAAAATATCACTACAAATGTGCTTTTTGATCATTTTTGAAGAATTTTGATCACTAAAATTAGGTCATGATCTTGGGATTTTCTGGCATGCGACTTATCAAAATGGGTCTGAACTTCGCCAAAAGATCAAAAGACCAATTTTTGGAGGATTTAAAACCATTCTCTCTTCAAAAACCGCAGTCTCGTTCAAATCAAAGGCGGACATCTTGAGACAATGTCTTGGGAGGTTCCATAACAAGAAGCCGCAAAAATCCACTAAAATGAATAAAGTACCCCAGAAATTACAAATACAATAGCAGCTGTATAAATCAAAAATCTCTCATTCAAACTCATCAAGACTGACAGTGGCGAGACATGAAGCGTACCAGACTACGCAGTTGAAAGTTAAAGTGCATAAATGATCTGGTGTTACCTTGCCTCCCTTCTGCCTTCTTTCAACTCTCATCTTCACCATTCTATTATTCTATTTCCTGTACAAACGCCCAGACAATCAGCTTATTTGCAACCCTCCGCCCTCGCACATCCAACCTATATCTTTCTACTCGTTATTCTCTCTCGTGAAATGTACTTGCATATGTACTCGTGAATGTGTTCTGTTCTGTGTTAACCTCAAGCTAAGAAGATAGTGTTTTCAAATACTGCTGTTGAATGTGAATATTTTTTTACGTATTAGCAAAGATCCGTCCAGAAATCTGTTTTCCTGAAAGAAAATTTCAATTTTGGAAGAAAATTAGCTTGGTAAGTTGATTATAAAATCTGATAAGTGATATACGTATTTACCAAACAATTATGCAACTATCATGCCAATATCAACACGATATCACTATTTTCAGGTTCTCGCATTGATATAAAAAATGGCTCGTGGTCGTGGTCTTTCAATCTATTGAATCTCACCTGTCGGTAACTAACTAATTCAATAATTTTATAATTTCTCCGTTCATAGGTGATAAACATACTCGCCTTATTACACAAACACGAAAAGATCACTGAATTAGATGATGTACAGTTTGAGATTTTGCAAAAGCCTGGACATTTGGATATTTATAAACTGGCAATATTGTATGATATTTACGATACATCTCCACATCATTTGAATGAAACATTCCTCGAGTGTCCAGACTTGGAAAAGAAACTCGAGGCACATTTCAGTAAGTTTGTTGAAAATTCAAATACTTCAATTAAAACATTTATTAAAAGCTCGCAATGTTCCTTTTTACATTACGTTTCGTTATTATAGTAAAAGAAGCAGTGGATAGATCGCTTCTAATGCTACAAACAGCTTTATCGACATATGCAGTCATCGTACTTGAAATGTCCAATCAACCCAGCTCCAGATGCGCGAAGACAGCAGTTTTTCAAGTGCTCGCTGTGTCACTTGGTTTCGATTTTCCGCTCCTTAATTACATACCTTTCACTACAGTGCATAACTTTTTTAATGATTCGTTACCCCGGTGGTCTGTCCTATTTGTGGCTGGTAAGTTATCTTATTTTCAATCTACGTGCTTAATATTTTGGCGCTGATTTAGCAAAAAAAAATTCTCGAGCAATAAATTTGCATTGAAATTATGTTGCAGCGTTAAAAATCCTGGGTTCCAAATGGATAAAACGTTATCTTGGATGTTTAGAGAGAGCGCAAGTAGCTTTGCCAAGAGAGCATAGAGAGCTAGCAGCGTCGGCAGGCTAGAGTACACAAAGAGCCTAGAGAACAAGCCGCTTTGGCCGCGTAGATTTTTTTTTACTGGTGAAAAAAATTCACTTGAAGGAAGAAAAAGGCAGATAAGGTCAACATTTTCATGGAGCACAAAAATTACAGAAATTAAATGTACTTCAGTAACAGCAGAAAGACAAAAAAAATCGCTTACTTTATTTTGATATTCTAATGTGAAGCATGATTGTAAAAGTTGCAATTGCAGGGATTCCTAACATTATTATTATAAGGTTCATAGATTTAATATCCAAAGTGTTCCTTTTTTTTATTACGTAGCTTCAATTTTTTAAATGAAATTTGCCTCACGTGTGAGTCGTGTGTGCTTTTTTAATTTATGTTTGATCGACTTCCCTGATCCTGTATCATTTTTATGTTTTTATGCATTAAACTAAGCGTTATTTTTCATTTTTGTGTTCAGTTTTTGCGTATTTTTATACACTTTTAAGAAATTGAAATTTTTCATGTCAAGAAAAATTATCAGGCAGGGTATCTATCTACTCGTATATGAAAGCAGTTTTTCGAGATTATCATTACAATCCATGAACTCTGAATGATCTGAAGTTATAGGCTCATTAAAATAGCATACCAGTAGACCTCAGAACCAAATAATTTTGAACTGCTGAAGTTAATTTTTGAATTTTCGAAAATGGTGTACCTAAATACCTATGTAGTTCATTCATAGGTAGGTACATGTAATAAATTCCAACAAAAAGAGTAAATGTAGAGATAGGAATCTGAAAATCAGTTCATGGGTTACAGACTATAGTCAATTCCCCCCCCCCCCCCCCCCCATCGACTGCTTTGACTATCTTCCAGCAATTTCAAATCGCTCTTGAAGAGTTGTAATCAATTCTGACAGCTGAAAATTCGATCCAGTCGTAAATTTGACGCTCTGAATTCAATTAGCGCAGTTGAATGATTAATTTTTTAGACCCTGTGAGAATCGTATTCTCGTGACATGCCATGATTGAGAGCTCAATGGTTCACATGAGAATTAATGGCGACAAAATGCAAAATAAAAATGACTTCAACACTTTTTCAACGTGTTTTCAGCCATCTTGACAGAGAACTGACAAATTTTCGCAATTATTGGAGGAAAATCATGACTTTGCTGTTATATTTGTACTTTAATGTATGTAGGTAATGATGGAAAATATTTTCACTCTTCTGTAAACATGATTAAAGTTATTTTTTGAAAAAAATTAACGGTATTTCAGCTGAAAATAATGTACAAAAAATACCATTACGATTTTTTGATACATTATTGGATACTTAGTACGTCAAGGACCTCATAACTGACCTGGCAGGAATCCCAACTCGCCCAAATAAAAATACACAAGTGCATTTTTTCTATCTTTCTGCTGAATTTTTAAAAATCAAATTTGGATGAAAAATGAGAAAAAAATCAAAATTTTTACCAAACTGATCTAAAATACTGAAATTCAGCTTGTACCCTACTTTTGACCTACCAAATCGATTGGAAACGGTTTCGACCCGTTTTGAGTAGTTTTGGAGCCTCCAGCAGATTTTTTTAAAACTTGAAATTTTCACAAAATACTAGCAAATGAAATTGTATAGTCAAAATTCACTCTGCACCTCAGTTTCAACATGCCAAGTCGACTGGAGAAGGTTTCAAGACGTTATATGGAGCCTCCAGCGACTTTCTGGAAATTCTAGGTTTCCAAAAAACGTCAAAAAATCTTTCCATACATCAACACTAGCACGTAGTTCGCTATTGGTGCTCATATTTGTGACCTAATTTTTCCAAAATCGTTCAAAAATCGAGTGTACGAGTAAACTGCTAAAATACAATTCTGAACTGGAGTACTTACACAGATTTTGGAAAAACTGTACGCGCTAAAGTTGATATGGACAATTTAAAATTTCAATGACGTCTTTTAGAAAACTAAAATTTCCAGAAAATAGTTGGAAGCTCCAAAACGACTTGATTCAGCGAGTTAAACTTGAGGTGCAGAGTGAATTTTGGCTTTCCAACCTTATTCGGTGACGTTTTGTGCCAAAAAAAGAGCATATCTCAAATTTCAGCTTCCTGCGTCGATTTCGTGAAATTTTGATTTTTTTCTTAGGGCAAAAATTCACAAAAATTAACCAAACAGAAACGCCCCATTTCATGAATAGATAATTCAAACTCATCGAAACTGACAGTGGATGAAGCGTACCAGAGATCCAGTATTACCTTGCTTCACCTCTGCCCTCTTCCTACTCTCGCTTCATCGTTCTATTCTACTTTTTACTTAACAAAGATCCTGACAACCACCCTTATTTGCAACCCCCACTCATCCAATTTCGCATTCACAAATCTTTCTCCTCGTTTATTCTTTCTCTCGCAAAATGTATCTCATCTACTGGTTAATGTGTTCTGCGTTAGCCCTATGTTAATAATAGTGTTTTGAGTTGTTCCTGTTGAATGTAAGTACCTACTTATTTTTTTTATTAACAATACCTGTTTGGAAATTTCGTGATTTTCTTTCAAAGCGTTATATATTTTATCGTTTTATTAAGGTAATAACAATTCATGATCAGTTGGCAATTGCAAAATTATTTTCCTTATTAAAAGTCCATCAATCTAATCAATACGAGTAATGAGATGAAAAATGTTACACTAGAACCTCAGTTTTCTCACTCTTGATGTGGATTCTGTTATAAATTTACGAAATCTCATACCACCTGTAATATTGAAGTATAATATTAGCAAACATAATATGTGTCCTTTCAGATTCTTACAGATACTTTTTTAAGAAGTCACGAATATGGCTCAAATTCAAAATATATATGATGTACTGCTACAGCCCCACCAAGATGAAATAAACGAAATTAACGAATGCATTGGAGTCTGGTTTGCCCTCATAATTGTAAGTACAGCTTTAACTAGGTATGAAGTTAACTTTAACTGAAAATGAACATTATAATACACAAATACATATGCATACATACATACATACTTAATTGAAACACATTTCAACCATCTATCTACCTATTATAAGTAACTATGTGTAATTCAACAATTAGTTCCAAATGGATACTTACTTTTACCATTTATACGTACGAGAAACCCTTCCATAGTCTGTATTTTTGAGGAATTATTATTCGTTATAATTTCTCTGTCCATGTAGGTGGCACACATATGCGCCATCATAATCAAGTACTACAATAATATTTTTTCCAATGAAATGGCTTATGTTAAGTACTTGTATGCAGATGAGAAAGATCATGCAGATGCAGGTAAGTTTGTTGAAAATTCAGAATATACATATAATATTTCAATTCACACATATTTAAAGCTCCACGAAGGTTTCCTTTTACATTACATTTTGTTTTCAGCATCCAGTGGTATAAATGTACTCGTCGTAGTAGTGGGAAAACTGCAGCTTGAACTAGAAACAGCTTTCTTGGTATACGCAGTCTCCATTGTATGGTTCGAAAAATCCAGATCCGCGAAGATGATTTTATTTAAAATCACAGTTTTTGGAGTAATTTTTTTGTCATCTTTTTCCGAAGTTGTGATTATGTTATCACTAGTTTCCAGTGAAAGGAGGATTTCTTTGGCAGATATTTTCCTGGCTGAGAAATATGGTGCTTCATTTTGTAGACGATCGAATGATAGTATATTATTCGAGAGTTATTTAGGTATGTAAGATTCTTCAACATACGTTCCTAATATTTTGACGCTGATTTAGCAAAAAAATAAATAAATTCCCGAGCAATAAAATCGCATTTAAACTGTGTTGCAGGGCTCAAATCGATGGTGTTCTTTTCTGCAGGCTCCGTCGTATGGGTTGAGCTCCGGTGGTGGATATATGTTATACGTAATGCTCCTGGATGGTACAGATGGCAAGCAACTTTCGCACCTGCTTTGGCAGCATAGAGTTTTTCCATAGGTAATAGAAATTCGCGTGAAGGAAAGCCAGATATAGTGAAACCACTGCAAAAATACTACAAAAAAATCGCTCGATTCGATTTTTGATATTCTTTTACGCGAAGCATGATTGCGAAAGTCACAATTTTAGATATTTTTAATTTTCATGATAAAGCAATAATTTTGATGTCCAAGATGTTACTTTCTTTTATTAGGTAGTCAGATTTTTTTATGAAATTTTTTTCATGTGTATGTATTTTTTGCCTACGGTTCCTACTCAATTTTTCATTTTTGTATTTTTGTTCATCAAGGTATGTAGGTGTTATTTTTTACTTTTTGTGCATTTTATATGTACCTACTCTTGGGCTGAAAATTAAAATTTTTTATGTTTAGGAAATGGTTGTATGGTTTTATTTTTTTCTCGGCATACATATTATCTTGTTATGAAAAATTAGCTGGCAGGTGACCTGTGACAAGAGTTTTTCAAGATCATCGTTACAACCTATCGACTATCCCACACCCCACTTCCCGAAACAATTGCTAATATTTTTGTGTTGCAGTTGCCCACGGCTTATGTGGCGTGTTTTTATTAATGAACGGATTGGAATACTGCGAGGACTGGATAAATGATCTACACATTGATCCTAGAGAATACGAACACTTAGTAGCCATGGATGAACGAGCTAGACTAGAAGCTTTGGCATTACGAGTTCCAGTTCCGAGAAGGCGAAGACAACAAACAGCTTTGGCAGCTTAGATTTTTCTGACGAACTGATAAAAACTGACTTGAATAAGTATCACAAGGAGTACCAACAAAAGTACTAAAAAGTTCAGCTACACCACCGCATCAAAATACGAGTATATTTCATTAGAACAATTTGCAAACATACCAAAAAAAAACACACTGGTTTCATGATTTCATCATTCGGTTAATTTTTGATATGTTTGTGTGAAACATGATTGCAAAATTCGTAATTTCAGGACTCTTATAATTGAATGGATTAAATGTTCGAGATGTTCTTTTCCATTTTTCATAAAACGTGTTTTATGTGTATTTTTTTAAAACTATAATATTTACACTTTTATATTGTTTTTTCAATTTTTTTTCACATTTTATACTTTTTATATAAATATGTAGAAAAAATAAAATATTTCGCTGAATATTAAAATGACTCACCGAACTGATTTTCTTAATATTGCTTGGGGTTGCTACACAATACTGCACATTCTAACAGTATACCTAACTCTGATTTTAAAAAATATCCACTCACCTGAAATCAAAAAGAAAAAAAAAATACAACATTAATTAATGTATTTTAACAAATCATATTATTTTGTAATACAATTTACCAAGTATAAAAATTTGTTCACGTAAAAATCTACATAATTTTGTAATTTTGTACTTTCTATGAAATTCGTAAAACTCTACCAGAGATGAAGATAGGCACCTACCTATCCTATCTAGCAGAAAAATGTTTGTACAGGAACAGGAAACATCAAAAGAACATCTAAAAATACACCACCAATCCAAATTTCAGCCACTGAATTTGAATTCAACTTTTTGATTTTTGGTGAATTTTTCAAACATTCAAAACCGTGTTTTCCATAAAAAAAACTCGAGTCTCGAGCCAATTTTTTACTTCCCAGTTTCGAAAAAATTGTATAGCGAGTAAAAAGAGCAAACATGAAATTCAGCACTTACGAACTCGAATTAATCGTCTTCCTGATCCTTACGATCAATTTTGGCCCCATTTTTACAAATTCATTTCTGACATCTCAAAGTGGAAATTTTCTCCTTTGATTATTTCAGGAAAAAATTCGTAACCCTATAGTTCACAAATCTATGCATGATTTTTATCTGTTTGATCATAATTTTACGAATCAACTCCTTTCACAGAAATAACATTAAAATGAAAATTTATCCACGAATTTTCCAAGTCCAATACGTACCTACCTACGTTTAATAATTCATTAATCAACTTCAGCCTTTCACGTAAGAAACCCGAGTCCCAGGTCCGTGGAAAATTACGCTTAGTTCCACAAAATTAAACCTAAGCGATACCAACTCGTACTAAGAATAGCAATAATGCAACTGGTTCGTCTTACAAGAAAATGCATCCACTTCTTTGGCTACATAGTACATACTTATTCGAACACGTGAGAAATATCACATATAAAAAGCGATAAAACAACTCTGTAGCTGAATATGAACAGGTAGTACGAGCTGAGATGTCATAACATAAGTTTACGCCAATTATTTTTCGGCCAAGTTTCGTTCGCGAATGCATGTCTTTCTCTATAGTAACGATTGCGTTTCAAAATGAAGTCCAACTGTTACTGCAGTTTTCCGATTGATTCAGTTTGTGCAACAGCTGTACTTTATACCACTGTTGTAAGTAACCAGTACATTATTTTCAATCATTTACGAGCATATACTAATCACTTTTTATTCTCACTAATTGCACTCTGTGAAGAATTTAGCAACACTGAAATTGAATAATTTGAGGGAGAAATTTTAATTAAGTTACTTTTCATATTTTTTAGTCTGGTTGCTCAATTTTTTGACCTGATAAGAAATTTAAATAAATTAGAAAAAATGACGTGAAGACTAGAATAAAATGTTAAAATGTTACGAATCTATCTGAATTTTATTATGAATGTTTGCCCCAGTTTCCGGCGTCCGATTTCAAATTTCAGAAATTGTGTTTTTTTTTTGCAATAGGTATCTCGAAAAATGGTGCCTCCAGAAAAAAATTGATACCATGTAAATGATTGAAAATCTATTTTGGACAATTTTGGTTCTTATTATTTTTTTTTACAAAACTTATTGATCAGCCTTCAAGGCCTCTTTAAAGTTTCCAGTATTAAATTTCAAATTCTAAAATTTGAAGAAAAATCAATTAGAAATTCAATTTTTCGCAGCTGCAGTTCTCATCATTTTTCTAGTAAAATCCTTCCTTCAACCTCTAGAACACTTCAAAATTTTAAAAATCCCCATTATGTCAAAATTGATAATTTTTGCAAGAATTTACCTATCTCAAGAATAGAGCCCTCTAGAAAAAGAAACTAATGTGGTGCAGATGAGTGAAAATTCAATTTTCTAAAACTTTAGCGCTAATTTATTTTGTCTTGGAACCCTTCATTCAGTTTTCAGGACACCCCAAAGTTCTGAGCTATTGATTTTCGAAAAAGTTCACCCCCCCCCCTCCCAAGGATAGGAAAAAATATACCCAATGCAATCGGGTTCTGATTCTATGAAAATACGATTTTTTTTCTTCAAAATTTAATATGTAATAATACGAGAAATTTAACGGAAATGACGCAGGTGCAGCTGCGTTTATGAAACCGGTCTGGTTCCTCTCCATACCCCCTTCCTTGAATAATATTTTGTAAATATGCATGCGTTGAATTTTTTTACGTATTTCTGTTATCAGTCTGGGACGGATTAACCTGCCAAATCTCGAGGGGCCCCAATTTAAATAATATATATATTTTTATGATTATTATTTATAGGAAAAAAATTAATTCAATTCTCTAAAATTAGATTCATATATGGCACAAAATGTAACTCTTAATAATACCGCAATAGTCCATCAACAGGGACCTGGCCGAAATAGAAGGGTGAAAGGGGCAGTCGCTGCCCCCTTTGAGGAAGATAATTTGTTGTGAAATATGCAAAAAAAGCGGGGTTTGCATTCTGAAGTAATTTTTTCGAAAAACTTTGGCTATTACTGAAGCTCGTTAAAAATCAAATTTGGGTTAAAAAACGTAAAAAATGAAAATTTCATCAAAGGGTACCCCCGGATAAGATAGGCAAAATGCACTTAACCTCAGATTTCGATGAAACTCGCAGGGCATGCTTAGTACCCCCAAAAAATAATTTTGGGCCCATAGCCCGCTTCCCACCCCACCCCCCTCAGCCAGGGGGGCCAAAAAACGCGTTTTTCAGGGGAAAAATTCTGTATCAGCGCGTAATTAAGATAAATTGTTTCTGTAAACGAATATAGTTAGAGGATACATGGGCGTACCTCCCTGAATTTTTTCAGAATTTTTCATCGTATGGGGGGAGAAGGGAGGACAAAAGAAAACTTTAAATCGACATTACTCCGGAACGAAAAAACATACCAAAACGATTTTTTCGTCAAATATGTATCTTTAGGTCTACTTTCTATAGAAGTCATCACCCGGCCATTTGGAGTGGTGGGTCAAGCTCAAAAGCTCAAAAAACTCTCAAAAACCACGTTTTTTGAGTTTTTCTCCAAAAATAATTGAAGAGAACCAAGTTGTTCAGCGTGAAATTTTACCTCAGAATTGCGTATTTGAAAATTCATTTACACCGCGTGATCGTAAAACTACATGCGCAGAAGTATTTGTGCTTACATCAAGATAGCTGAAAGGGCATTCCTGGGTAAAATAGGTGAAATGCCCCTATCCTCGGATTTCTGAAATTTTGATGAAACATTGTTGGGTACCATAAAAAAAAATCTCGGAGCCAAAAAATTCTCCCCCCACCCCCTTCCTTGCTCATAATAGCGAAAAAAGGGCCTTTTTCGGGGAGAAAAAAATCCATGCTTCAACGAGTTTTGAAAAAAAATCTGTATTCACTCAAAATATATGGAGGAGACAGCATAATGAAAGTACATAGGTATTTGAGATTCTGCGTCAATCTATGCTATTGCCATCAAAATCCAAGGCCACTTTTAGGTTTCTACTGAGCAATTGAAAAGTAAATTTTTTTTGGGGAGGGGGGTATTAGTAGTTGGTGTTTTGAAAATATTTTCTTCGCAAAAGTTTCGCTATAATGACAAAAAAATATTGAAAGATAATAAATATATCTATTTCTGAAACTGAGGAAATATTTTGGAACGCAGTGATGGCAATATTTTAGTTTTCAAAAAATTGATAAAGATGGCAAAAATTCCTAAATTTTTGTTGATTTTTCGAAAATTGACAAAAACAATTTAAAATAATTGCATAGAATGGACGCAGAATCTCAAATATATTCATTTAGGACTGGTTCGATCGTCATTTTTCTCAAAACAAATTGGGTACAGGGGCTACAGTGAAAAAAATACACGGTTTTTTCGAAAATACACCCACTTTGAGGGCACATGTTTTCCCTTCAGGGGCACTTCTGGAGCCAGAATTTTTCTGTACAACTTTCAATTCAAAATGACGGTTTTTGCTGAAATTGGTAAAAATCCACAGTTTTTTTTTCTTTTTTTTTTCGTGATCTACCCAATCTACTACATAGTACAAGTACGTAGGTAGGTATACCTATGATGTTTTCAATGTACTTGGTAACTCACATAAAAATTTAATCATCGGCACCAAAAAGAAACCTTTCTGATAGTTTTGAGTTAGATACAATGTACTTGAAAAATAGGCTACTTGTACATACTTCAAGAAAACCTTGATTAAGAAGTTGCATAGCGTAAATAGCGCTATAATGAAGCATTTTTCACAAAAACTCTAATTTTTGGGCAACCCCTCTCCCCAATTTGGCCGTTAGGAGGGGGTCCAACTCCAAATCAAACTTCATATTCGTGTTCAGCGAGTTCGGTTCATATGATAATGATACCCATATTGTCAGTCTACTTTCGCCCTAAAATTTGGAGAGGGGGTGCCTATGGCCAAAAAATTGGAGTTGAAGGGTATACTCTACGGAGAGCGTTCTAATTCGACAACGGGTCAAAATATGAAACCGATTTGTTCGTTATTTTCATCATTCATTCGTAAGACTGCGTGTAATCGATTGAACTTATTTAGTGGTGCATATGTCCCGCGACCCGCTCCCATCTAAACTTCAGACGGGGATTTCTGCGTGAATTTTTTAAATTCTTCCAATTTTTTTTCACCAATACTGATATTTCATCTATGAAATCGAGGGTATGTAGCCATATTTTCTAATTTGGCTTTCCCAACAGAGATGTGAGCATCTAAAGTACCTCCATCCAATTCCCTATTATAGCCATTAAATGTCCTAAATCAAAAATATCTCGACAAAACCCTAGAAAAATCCGTTCAATTTTGGCACAATCCCCGCCCAAAGTTGACCATTTTTCATCAAAAAATGAGAATGACCTTAAGGAAGTTAGTTGGTTTTTTATTGTTTTTGGAGACCAGCATCCAGAATTATGGATCGCTTTTTTTGGTGGTGCCGTGACACAAAAAACACAATTTTGAGTGTTTTTTGAGTTTTTGTAGATGGCCTACCTGGAGGGAAAATTTGAAAAAAATACCAATTATAGTACTTACTCATGCAGATACATTTCTGAAAAAAATTTCAGGTGCTTGAATTAGGTTCGGAGATACGGTGGTTTCAAATTTTCTTTTGTCAATATCTCTCCCCTGGGGGGCCAACAATTTTTGAAAAAAATTCAAGTTGCTAGAATCATATCTCCTCCATATATTTTGAGTGAATACAGATTTTTTTTCAAAACTCGTTGAAGCATGGATTTTTTTCTCCCCGAAAAATGCCCTTTTTTCGCTATTATGAGCAAGGAAGGGGGTGGGGGGAGAATTTTTTGGCTCCGAGATTTTTTTTTATGGTACCCAACAATGTTTCATCAAAATTTCAGAAATCCGAGGATAGGGGCATTTCACCTATTTTACCCAGGAATGCCCTTTCAGCTATCTTGATGTAAGCACAAATACTTCTGCGCATGTAGTTTTACGATCACGCGGTGTAAATGAATTTTCAAATACACAATTCTGAGGTAAAATTTCACGCTGAACAACTTGGTTCTCTTCAATTATTTTTGGAGAAAAACTCAAAAAACGTGGTTTTTTGAGAGTTTTTTGAGCTTTTGAGCTTGACCCACCACTCCAAATGGCCGGGTGATGACTTCTATAGAAAGTAGACCTAAAGATACATATTTGACGAAAAAATCGTTTTGGTATGTTTTTTCGTTCCGGAGTAATGTCGATTTAAAGTTTTCTTTTGTCCCCCCTTCTCCCCCCATACGATGAAAAATTCTGAAAAAATTCAGGGAGGTACGCCCATGTATCCTCTAACTATATTCGTTTACAGAATCAATTTATCTTAATTACGCGCTGATACAGAATTTTTCCCCTGAAAAACGCGTTTTTTGGCCCCCCTGGCTGAGGGGGGTGGGGTGGGAAGCGGGCTATGGGCCCAAAATTATTTTTTGGGGGTACTAAGCATGCCCTGCGAGTTTCATCGAAATCTGAGGTTAAGGGCATTTTGCCTATCTTATCCGGGGGTACCCTTTACACAAAAATTTGAAATTTGGTCTGCATCATATTTTTGAGCTCCCCTCACCCTCCTATTAAATGGAAACAATTACCAGCAGTTTTGAGCTATTTTAGAGACTCCTGCCGATTTTTGAAAACGAAAATTTCCAAAAAAATGTATGCAACTGATGCAGAAATCTGAAATCAAATTTATATTCTCGTATTTTCTACTTGATGAGTCGACTGAAGGTAGTTTTCAGTCGTTTCGAAGCCTTCAACGACATTTTGGAAGTCTCATTTTTCCCAAACATACGAGCAGATAATTTAATTATTAGGGGAATTATTATTTTATACGATAATTTCTTCGTGTTTACAGGTGATAAATACTGTACTAATGTGCTTTGTTTTACAATGGGATTTGCAAGGCAACGAATTAATTTTCGGTAAATTTGTTTAAAATTGAAATAGTAATTCACTTGAAGGAGACACTCAAATTCATACTACATACTAATACTTTTTGTTTATTCAGGTGATGATTTTATAACGGAGATATTACTCATTCTATCGGAATCGATCCTATTGCTATTCGCCGCTGTTGTCTGTTTCAAACATTATACCACCGTTGGGAAGATGATTTCACAATTCTGTGTATTCGTAGCAGTCATCGAATTGCTACTTTTCGATCTAAGTAGCACTTTTAAAATCGCACTCAATTTACTCGTTGACCGAAAATTGGATAGAATTTGGGACAGAAGAGAACCTACTACTACTGCGATTGCACCCCATTCTGTGTATTTTTTCGTATTCTTCGTGTTACTTTGCTATTTCGGTAAGATGTAATAGGTATTGTTTTTACGCTGATTTCGTATGGGAATTGTTTTAAATACTTCGACAATCATCTCACGTAATATGTACCTATTTAAATTCCGTGAATTATGTTGCAGTTTTCAAATTATACACCGCCATTGTAATATTGGAATTTGGAATTGTGGGCTCGTGCAGGAGTACTACAAATGAAGACGATATCGAAGATAATTCTTCTAGTGAGCGAGTAACTGTTGCACTTACTCCTCTTCCTACTCGTCCTCTTCGTCTTTCTCGCCTCGCTTTTCCTCCTCCGAGCCCCCTTCCTCCTAGCCCGCCTCCCCCATACTCTGAAAATGTAATAGATGTGGAAATTCCTCTTACTATGAGTCCCACTCCTCCTAGACCCCCTCCTCCATATTTTGAATGTGTAACAGATAGGGAAAACCCACCTCCATATTCGTCGTTATTAGCAAACACCTTAAGAATTCAAAATTTATAGAAAATTGTGTTTTATGATTTTTTTTTGATGCCTAAAGTTTAACGAGGGAATAGGAAAACGTCGGAAAAAAGGCTAAAGAAAGGAGTGACATGCTTAAAAATTTAATTTTCCGTGATTTAAAATTTTAAAAGAACTAAGAAGTACAGGATGTCCAAAAAAACTTTCATACAAAAAATCATGACCTTTTTCATGACCTATTTTTCACATTTTCACCGCATAAAAATACCCCCCCCCCCCCAAACAAAAAAATGAATTGAACAAACTTTTCATTTGTTTATTTTTTTTCATTTTATGGGCTTTTAAAAAAATGTTCAAGTGCGTTTCGAGCAAAATTCATGACTCCTGAAGTACCATCGACAAAACTGTTGGCGCTGATTTGAAAAATATGGGGTTTAAAATAAACCCTCCTTACCCCACCCACTTTTTGGGCAAATAAGTAAAAAAATTTCGAAATCATGACACATATCAACTAGGTAGTGAATTTACGAAGATACTGATTACAAAAATATGACCTTATTTTTTTGATTCGACCCCTCCCACGCTCCTATACCCCTTTAATTGGGGTAAAAACCTGAATAATACTCATGAATCATGATCATGAAATCATGCAATGTACCTATTGAAGCGATAGGTAGTCTTGAACATAAAAAGATAGCCTCATTTTATCAATTTTATGCCTCTCACTCACCCCCCCCCCCTTTGATGGCCCTTTCATTCGGGTTGATGTCCTAAAAAAAAAGTGAAAAAGCCATGTGACTTATCGAATAGTATGTTTTTCGAAATTCAAAATACAAATACAACATTGTCGTTTCAATGTGACTCCCCCCCCCCACGGGATGACCCTTCCATTCGGATTGATATTCAGAAAACTTTTAAAGTCATGCGACATATCGAATGGTATATTTTTAGAGTGGCCAAAATCGAATATGGCCTTATTTTTTTGATCTGACCCCTCCCACGCCCTTCACCTCCTTCATTCGGGCCAATTTTCAAAAAAAATGAAAAATTCATGCGACATATCGAATAGTATGTTTTTGAAGGTGTCAAATTCGAATATGGCCTTATTTTTTTGATCTGACCCCCCCCCACGCCCTTCACCCCCCTCATTCGGGTCAATTTTCAAAAAAAAAAAAAAAAATGAAAAAATAATGCGATATATTGATTCGCATGTTTTTGAAGGTCCTGAATACAAATACGACCTCATTTTTTCGATCTGAGCTCCCCCCCATACCCCCTCCATTCGGGTTGATAATCAAAAAAATGAAAAAGTCATGCGACATATCGAATAGTATGTTTTTGAAGGTGACAAAATCGAATATGGCCTTATTTTTTTGATCTGACCCCTCCCATGCCCTTTACTCCCTTCATTCGGGCCAATTTTCAAAAAAAAAAAATGAAAAAGTAATGCGATATATTGAATATTGTATGTTTTTGAAGTGCTGAAGACGAATATGTTCTAATTTTTTTGATTCAACTCTTTCCAACTCCTGAGCTCTCATTGGAAGACACAAAATGAAGGCATAAACTCAAGGCACATTCATGTTCAGGGTCTTATGAGATGTTTTTTAAAACGACAACTTCAATTACTTATTTTCATATAAACTGAATTTCACTGACACCTCTATCAATATGTATAAGCGAGTACAAAATTTAAACACTTGAGGAAACCTGCCCCTTCAAATACCTACTTATCTCTATCTCTGTTTAACTTTATAAGGCTCATGCTCGTCTAAGAAAAGATAAACGAATTAAGAGGTTTATTAATTGGCGCGATATTTTATCGCGACGGGAGGTAACAACTCGCCCAATTCTGCCAGCATGTGTTGATGCTTGTGTAGGAAAAACCAACACTCGATAGATTTTATTTTTGTAAATGTTTTTCAACACGGTTCACGCTAATAACGATGTTATACACTCTTCTTGCGATTTGTCTGGTGAGTAAGTGTTTAACAGTGGCGTTGAAAAGATGTGGGCCGGCTACTTTGTGCATTCAATTTCGACAACGTGCGTGATTATGCTTTGCATTACTGTGGTAAGTAATTAAATTAATATGAGTATCAGTACCTATTTAGTTTAAATTTCGAATGATTGGCAGCAAAGGGGTTGATATGCAGAAGGGGGATTTTTTCAACGTATGAAAATGCTATTGTCATAAAAAATGCAAAAAATTAAAACCAATGGTGTCAAATTTTTCCAATATCCAGCAAAAAATCATTCATCCAAACGTTGAAAATAATTTCAGAAGTTCACTTCTTCATTTCTTTGATTTTTTTTTCAAAATTTCAACGAAAGACTCGTTTAATTGAATTAATGAATGAATATTTTTGCAATTTTTCCAATTTTTAAAATATTTTACAGAATTTATTGAGCTCTTTTTCAATCAATATTTTATAACAGACTCCAGACAACTCTTCTATTTTCATTACGTTTTCAAATATATAATAATCTTAGAAAATTCTAAATTTTTTTTTTTTTTTTTTTTAGGTTCTGAATTGCTTAAACTTGACACTCGTATCATTAAGTTACAATAGAGCAGCAAATAAAATACTTTCAGGTAAGCTCGATTAAACTCTCGCCAACTTAATCGCGATACTGATAAAACACACATAAGACTAGGTACTTAATCGATACCGCGTATATCTTGCTACTTGAAATTCACAGCACGTTTTTCTTTGTCATATTTATTTACAGGCGATGATTTCAAAATGGAAAAGAGCCTAATTCTATTCCAAACGATTCTGTCGATATTGGCAATTAAGCTCGTTAAACAATACACCTCTACTATAATGATCTTGCTCAAGTTTTGGACTTTTGGTCTCACTATTCTGACTCTGCTCCTCGACTTGATATTCACTGCTTTGATCACAGACGATGTACTCAGCAAACAAAAATTGGAAAAGGTTTGGAAAATGAAAACCTGCAGTGGCTCATGTAGGATGAATACAACACCCCTTAATTCTTTCTATCATCTCGCTAGCGCCGTATTATTTTTCTATTTTGGTCAGTTTATTGATGGTTTAAAATTTCATTTCATTGGTAAAATTGTTGGAAATTTTGTGATCAAGTCGTTTTTGAATTACTCGTATGTTGCAGTTTTCAAACTAAGTGTGACCATTATAATGGTGCGTTTGGGAGGTACTTTCGTCAAAGAAATACGACAACGAGTATCGAGTGATGTACATCTGATAAATGACGATGATGTCGATGTCGAACAACATGCTCCTTGTGGGCAAACCACTCCGTCAGCACCTCCTCCATCGTACGATCAATGTGTAATGGAATCAGCGATGCCACCTCCTTATAGTGTTATTGCTGAGAAAATTTATAACGATGAGAGACAAAAATTTGAGTCAATATCGTCGAATTTAAGTAAATGATTACCTATTTTAAATACCTACTTTACGTTTAATACGTTTAGTTCCTTTTTTTATTACCTGAATGGATATTTAAATCGTTCATAATGAATTTTCACCTCGTTATTGTTTCGATTGTTGTTATTGTTTGTATGTGATATTTTTTTTTTTTACAAAGTTACCTATTTTAATAAACATTTTTTTTTTCGATTCGAAGTTGAACTCATTTTCAATTTCGATTGAACATATATCATTGAATATTTGATTCAGACCAGGTTCCAAGCACACATTTTTGGTAGGGGACAGTATTTTGAGAAATGGATGCCATGTTGCTCGAGAAGAACAGGACTGATATCCACGAGAGCTTTAAAAATTTATAGGATTGAATTTCGTGTTTCAATTACCTACGCACTTAAAAACTGTCACACAAATTGAAATAATTTTTTGGGGGGAAATTTACATTTTAAATAAAGAAATAAGACCCCAAAAAATTGTTCGATCCACTTCAATTAAACCGAAGCTCGCAAAAAACAGCTGGCACGATAAGGCGTACTTAGTCGAATTCAAACTTCACCTCTTCCCCTCCCCTTAACATCATGAGTAAAAATAAACTGTGGTAGAATAATTATTATTCAAGTGACCTCACCACCTAGCAAAATGGATTAAAATTTCGCGAGAAATTTGAATATTTGGACGAAAACGTTTTTCGAGCATTTTGAAGATTTCAAGTCCAAAATTTCATAATTTTTTTTGGAGTTTTTGAAAAATGTTCCATAACTAAGTCTTATCAAAATGAGTTCAAATTTCGACAAAAAAATCAAAATCTTCTACTATAACTTTCTTTTAGAATTGATCCATTTTTTGCGCAATTTTGAAATTTTTTCAATGCTTTTTTGATTTTTTCACAATCTTTAAATTAATTTCTTGAGAAATTGACTGGTTTTCTATCGAATTTCAGTATACGAGTAGGTTTTTCTACCTATGTAAATAATAATTTCTCACAACTTTAGCAAAAAAAAATTGAAATTTTTACCTAATTTTGACAAAAAAACGAGTCTTTTCTACAATTTTCATGAAGATGTTTCGAAAACAAAACGCCAAATTTTTATGCAAATTTTACGACAAAAAAAGGTCACGTCGTTTTTTTTTAATTTTGGCAAAAAAACTAGAGTTTTGGGCAATTTTGACAAAAAAAAATTTGGTACAATTTAGACACAAAATGTTTGTTTTTACAGTTTTTGCAAAAAAATAGACTTTGGAGAATGAAAAAGATACAATTTTATGATGATTTTGATTGAAAAAAATTCATTTTTTAAGAAAATTTTGATAAGAAATGAGAACTTTTTGAAAACTTTGACCACAAAAGTTTTTTTTTGCAATTTAGACAAAACACAAGTCTTTTATACTGTTGAAATTTTTGGTAATTTTGATTTTAAAAAATTGATTTTTTTGCAACTTTGACAAAAAAAAAGCAGGAATTCTGAGTAATTTTGACAAAAAATCGATTTTTTAAGGCAATTCTGACAAGACATGGTTCTTTTTTTACAGTTTTTACAAAAAAAGTACCTAAGTAGTAGTTTTTTTGACAAAAAAAATACTTTCAGAAAATTTTAACAGGGTGTCCAGCAAGATATTTTTTAAACACTTGGCATTTTTCAGGGGGTTGGGGGGTGGGCAAGGCAAAATTGTATACTTAGATTTTTCGACTTTCTAATGTCTTCAAACATCTCAAGATTTTTTTCAAGCAAACAAAATAATGTCGAAAATATAATTGTATTATTTCAATTTTTGATTTTATTTTCACTTTCTCAAGGTTCTTGCTAATGTAATGGAATTGGGAAAATGAAAACCTTTTTTTAACATAATGAATTTTCAAAAAAAGTAAAATAATTCAATGGAAAATTTGAACGACATATTTTCAGAAAAAATATAAAATAATGTACTAATTTTTCGAAAAAGTATTTGTAATTAAAAGATAAAATAACAATTATTCTACCGTTTGATAAGATATAATTTTGCATATTCATTATTATAACGTAGAAAAGTTTTCATTGCTCCTTTAAATTTGGAATTTTTCGAGAGGTATCCACCTCACCGACTTCATATTGATTTTATTTTTTTTATAATGTGAAGAACCTACAAAAATTTTGTGAGCAGAATTGGGAAACCTAAACCCGAAACAAAGCTGATTTGGAATTGAATGACCATTCCTCTTGCAAAAAAAATTAATCATACCACTGACAATTACTTTAAAAGTGACTTGACGGCAGATACGAGCAGTTTGAATATGATTGTGCCATTCTGAAGAACTTTGAAGAGGGCACAAAGAAGGTCCTGTTCAATTTTATTAGTTCAACTCAAATTCAACTTCAAAATTAATCGAATTCGAAATGGATATAATTGGTTTACAAAGTTCTTCCACACCTTAAATTTTTGATTTAGGCAAAACATCCAAATAACTTTTTTTATAGAGCATTCAAAGATCCATAAATTGGAATAAATGTTTACATTTTGCCCAAATCCAAAAGTAAAGGCGCTAGAGCATTTTAAAATGGTCAATCAACCACAGTGTCAAATATGTACTACATACTTAAAACTCATCTATCAGCCTCTTCAATCTCTAAGGTCAATGAACCAAATAAATACACTCGAGTAGTTTGGGTTGCAGCGTTAGCAGGCGAATTATTGAACACCTCTAATGAAACGTTCATTATTTTGGTACTTTAAACCATATGAAAACAGTCAAAACTAAAAACGAGAAGCGACCAGCGACACCAAACTAATCACACTTCAAATCCAAGTGAATGGGTACCTAAGCTATTCTATTATCCCGTACGGAAAAATACTATGGCGAACTATAGTATTTTCGCGAACTATAGTTAACTATAGTAACCATGAATTTTTTTTTCAATATTTTGGGCAATTTATTGGCTTACAATGCCTGAAAACACACAATTTATCATTGCACTGATAAATTGTGTGTTTTTAGGAATTATAAGCCAATAAATTGTCCAAAATATTGAAAAAAAAATTCATGGTTACTATAGTTAACTATAGTTCGCGAAAATACTATAGTTCGCCATAGTATTTTTCCGTACGGGATGTTATTTTCCAGTGAACCAATTTTTACATTTCCACCTCAACAAAACAGCAATTTTGCTCAAATATCACTACAGTTCATCGCTATGTTTTACATGCGCACATTGCGTATAAGGAAGAAACGAATTTGCAATAATTTTTTTATCACGACATTTCATTGAGTGTCCAATTACATACATTTTCATTAGTCATGCTACCTAGTTAGGCATGTTTACTTTGATGCTTCATGAACCAACAAATTATTTTTCATACGTGCTCGGGATACATTCTTGATTCTTTCCTGAATTTATTTCGTTAACAGGTGTAGTACGAGTATGTACGAGTAGTTGCGTTTAAAATGCCGATCGTATATTTTGGAGAATCGACCAGCACAGTTTGCGTGGTAGTTCTTTCTTTTCTCGTGGTGAGTATTAATTCATTTTCAATTATTTTTACCTAATCCTTTAAAAAAATTGTACGTTCATTTAATTGATCTAATTCATAATAAATATTTTTTGAAATCCTTTTTTTAGATCGTAAACTTCTACGACTTGCTTGTTTCCTCGTTGAACGATGAAAATCACACGAATAGACTACTTTCAAGTAAGTTATATGTAATCACAATTGAACTAATTTAATCGTTACGTCAATTTATCAACAAATTACATCACATTAGTACATATATGTACACAATACACATAGAGGAATGGAAATTTACACCACCCATTTATTTTTTTCAATTTTGATTCATTTTCAAATTTCAGGCGACGATTTCGAAATGGAAAAATTACTCATCCTACTCCAAACCATTTTATCCATATTTGCAATCTCGCTCCATAAGCAATACACCTCTTTTGCGATGAACTTGATAAAAATTTGGATTTCTGGACTACTCATGGTGACATTATTTTTTGACATGACATACGCTGCCACAACTGCTGTTTATTTACTCTTCCAACGATTAGATAAATCAGAGGAAAAATCAAACGCGAATAAGGAAGTTGAACCGACTCCCCTGCCAGACGTTTCTTGTATGATTTTTTTCGCAGAAGCTGTATTATTTCTTTATCTTGGTAAGGTGACTTTTTGAAATTAATTTTTAAGCAAAATCGCAAGCTTTTAATCAGATATGTAATTAAATTTATCGAATTCTATTGCAGTTTTCAAGCTTTACGCCTTCATTATTATGTTCCATTACGTGGGTACTTTTGCCCACAAGATAGGGATACTGGATTCGTATACGAACGGTGAATCGTATCTCATAAATGAAAACGATATCGAAAGAAATACGTCGGAACTACCTGCACCTCCACCTAAATATGAACAATGCGTAGTACAGGACCAATCTGTACAACCACCTCCTTACAATATGGTTTGCAAGTACTGAAAATTGGATTTCAAAACTCAAACCAAGTTCGCCATGCGATTCGACCGACGATGTAATAATTATTTTGTATAGTTTTTTGTAACATTCGTAATTTTAATAATACACTTGAATTTTCGTATTTTCAATAATGTGACCACTCGTTACAATTTTTTACGCGTAACTGACCACGACAATCATTCCAAATGTTTCACTATCGTGGTCACTTCTGTTTTACAGGAGGTTGTATTAATTGCTCTAGCGTATCTGATGATGTCTTTCAGGGTCTTGTAAGTTGAGTTGACTGGTGAGTTGGTTATATAATCAACGTTTTCTTCCTCTAGATATTTTCCTAGGTATCTTCCTTTGAACTAATGGCATGAACACAACTCGATTTTTAGCTGCCCAACTTCATATTCACGTCTTCTGGAGCAAATTCAAAATTTTGGAGAAATTGAAAATCGCGCTGGAGGCTCCAGAATGCCTGGTAATGGCAAAATTCGCTAATTCTGGACAAAATACAGCAATTCGCACAAATTTCAAAAAATTCCTCGCACGTGGGAAATTTTTGATTTTTGACCATTTTCCTTATGTAAAAATTTGTTCAAAACCCATTCTTGAGGTATCCCCTCCAGAATCGGCTCAAATGTGGATAAACTCGTTAAACAGGTCGAGTATAACACACAACTCGATTTTTAGCTGCCCAACTTCATATTCACGCCTTCTGGAACATATTCAAAATTCTGGATAAATTGAAAAATTGCGCTGGAGGCTCCAGAATGTCTGGAAACGATAAAATTTGGATTTGGAGAATTAATATCAGTTTTAGGACTTATTTTGATCATTTTTACTGATCGATTACGTACTTAAAAAAAAAACGCATAGATCATCAAAAACAGTCGATTTTGAATTTTCAAACGTTCGCCAAAAATCGAAAAATGAAGTTGGGCAGTTGAAAATTTGATGTTGGGGGATTTAGACTATGCTTTTCCCAAAAATCGCGGTCCCGTTCAAATCGGAGGCGGACACCTCAAGAGGTTCTCTGTCAGGTTTTTCCCACGATGTTGTCGTATGAAAATTCTGATCCACGTGAGCTTGCACAAGGGACTTCTTTCATTTTCCCATTCAATTGAATTTTTTATGTTACATCTTTCCAGGATAATTCAAATTTTCATCGAAAATAAAGAATTTGAATAATCTTTGAAAAATATAATACGAGAAATTATGTTGAACGGGAAAATAAAACGTGCTCCTTGGTTGCGCGCGTGAGTCAAAATTTTCTCACGACAACGCCGTGGGAAAAACCTGAGCGTCGGAGTAGCGGTTTTTGAAAATTTGAAAATTCAAAATTTTAATGAGGGAGCGAAACTCAAAACTGGCAGCTAAAATTTTAGTGCTGTGGTACTTAGGGCCAAGGACTGGGCTATTACTGAGACCCCTTTCCATCCAAATCCTTGGCAGACACTTCATGAGGTTCCTAGTTAGATATGGACCCAATAGCGTGTCTAATTGTTTACACTCTTGAAATATTGTAACTTTGTAATCTTTTCACCCGGAATTTTTTTTAAGGAACCCATTCATTCAATAATATGCCATCTAGGAATTTTAAAAAACCAAGGACAGGGAAATTTTACCACTCTTATTTTTAGTCATACGAGTAGAATTCGGCAAGAATACTAACGAGCACCTATATGATTAGAGACTTTAGTTCTTCGTAAATTGATTAGTAACTTCATGCCCACGTATGATTAAATTACTCGTAAGTACAAATACGTCTCAAATTTATTTCGTTGACAGGTGTCAATATTATAGTATGTACCTAGACATTGTTGTGTTCAAAAATGTGCATCGTATATTTTTATCGATCCATTACCGTCTACGTTATAATTCTTCCTCTAATTCTGGTAAGTAGTACTTTTTTTTCTTCAAATTTTAGGTTTCGAAAATTCGATGAAAACATCCCTGTTGGAAATTTTTTATCTTTACAGATCGTAAACACGTGCAACTTGATATTAGCCCCATTTATTTATGATAACTATTTGAAAGAAATATTTGTATTATTCCGTAAGTCGATTATCGAAAATCAAGCCTTACTACATACAGTACAAGTTTTACCTACTTATATTATGTTATACACAATTTCAGGCGAAGAATTAAACACGGAAGAATTCTTCATTCGACTGCAAACAATTTTATCTGTATTTTTAATCATACTCTACAAAAAATATACTTCATCGTGGATTAATTCGATCAAATTTTGGATTTTTGTATCACTTCTGGGGACGCTGTTTTTTGAAACGATCTTAATAACTATTACAATCGTTCTTTGTTCACTCCGCGAAGATATTGTAATGAAACCATCTGACCAAGTCAAACTTGTAGGAGCCATATTCTTACTCTTATATTTTGGTAGGTAACATGATTTTAAATTAATCTTATACCTAGTCTAAGTATATGAAACTTTGAATTGTGAAAATTACTGATCTAGACATTGCTGTGTTCGAATTATGTTGCAGTTTCCAAGTTTTACGTCACTGTTACTTTATTTAATTATGGGAGCATTTTTGACCAAAGGACAGGAGCATTGGTAGACTCGGATTACACACCTACAAATGATAACGATATCGAAGTGTATGAATCTCCTCCGCGTACACCTCCTCCTCAATACGAGCAATGTGTATTAGAATTTCCACCGCCACCCTCTTACAACGATATTTACATATATGTTGAAAGTGTTTTTTGACGGAAATTTTTATTTAAAATTTAAACCTCGAGTTATCCAGAATTTCATTTTATAGTTTAGTGGCCCATGTTTTTTTAATACAATGATTTTGAAAATTAAAGACGTGTTTTTGTTCGTTAAAAGTTCATTATGACTCAAAAAACAGTGTCATTTTTCAAACTTTTTTCAACTTCTTTTTTCAATTTCTATATGTAACTTAGAGAGAAAAAACCTCTTTACTTGATTTCACAAACAAGGCCTAAACAAATTTTTTGCACAGGTTGTCTTGAATATTTGTTTAAACAGGGAATTCCAGGGTGGAAGTAAGGATTTTTCCACACTATGCAATTCGTACTACGTCGACTCATGCATGTTTTTCTAACCTTTACACTACAGGGGCACATGAAAATTTTCAATCATTTTTTTTCTGGAAACCGAAGTACAATCCAAAAAAGAATTTCTGCACCTAAAATTTGTATTCAGGACGTTTAAGACAAGCTTTTTCGAACCAGCTTACGGATCATTCTACGTCAATTCGACCAAGAAGGACAACTTTTCATGCTGAACAACATATTAAAAAATTGGTATGGCACTATGTTGCAAAGTCGATTTTAAAAAATTTGAACTTGGGGAAAAATGCGATTTTTTTATTTAAAACATGAAAAAAAGTTTTGATTGGTGAAGTTGACCCATTTGACCCTTATTTTTACGTAAATTGAATTTTTTTTCGAATTTTGATTTTTTTGTGAGGAGTTCATTTCATTGAGTGAAAGGGTTTTTTCAACTTTTTCAACAGATACGTTAAAATAGGGGTCAAATGGGTCAACTTCACCTATCAAAACTTTTTTTCATGTTTTAAATTTAAAAAATCGCATTTTTCCCCAAGTTCAAATTTTTTTAAATCGACTTTGCAACATAGTACCATCCTAATTTTTTAATATGTTGTTCAGCATGAAAAGTTGTCCATAATATATTTTTTTTTTTAGAATTTTGGAGGGTCGGAACGATATAAAAACTACGTTTTGAAACTTTTTGAGCTAGTTTTTTGTACGAAAAAAAGTGGTAACACTGATTTTTATTATATCACCAAAAAGCCTTTCAAAGTATCATTTTGGTAGGTATCGCGGTTATCGAGTAATCCACTGCTGAAATGTATGATATTTTAGGTTCACTAAAAACTTTGACACCCCCAGACTGCCTTTAAAATGGGCTAGAGGGCTGCGATTTGCGTCATTGGTCATCCCTTCGAAAGATTTTTCACAGGATCGAATTGGCGTGGAATGACCCTTACATTAGTTTTGTTGAAATCAGAAAGAAAAAAAAAAAGAAGAAAGTTTCAGTTAGTTCAATTAGTGATTCCCATTATTTAAGTAGGTATAAGACTACTAAAAACACAAGTAGGGCAAATTTCAACCTCCCACGTCACTTTGCAGGAGTAAACCCGATACATTAAAAATAAGAGGGACCATTTTTCAGCTGTTTTAGCAGTCTTTCGAAGCAAATTCTCATGTTTACGCGGCTGTTGTAATACTCGACTACACGAGTATTTTTGTGAAAAGGATAGGAGCATTGGAAAATACGCAAGATGAAATTTATCTAATTAATGACAACAACGATGAAAGAAATGAATCTCAGCCATCGACACCTCCTCCTAAATACGAGCAATGTGCATTTGAATTTCCACCACCGCCTCCTTACAGCGTAATTCGCATGTGCTAAAAATTACTACCTTGAAGTTGTTTCTAGTCTATCTTTTATTTTACAAATGAATCTCAGGCTCATCAATTCATCATTATATACTGTGATCTTAATTCTATTACGTAATATCAAGCTTACAATAAGTATAAGAACTTTATTGCTTTTCATGTTTTTTAATTTCTTTATTTGTTTTTTCTTCTAAATAATAATACATATTTTAAAATTTTAAAAAGAAATTGCCTTTTTATTTTTGTTAAAATTTATGAAATTTGAACTTCCCAATCGTATTCATTTCTATTCAATCAAGAAAGAATTTTAGTTCATAAATTTGTAAGTAAGTAACTTTTTAAAAATTTTCAATTTTTTTATCATTATAATCAGGTATGTTAAAATTAAGCGTTTCGTAAGATTATAAAAGTGAAAATTAGAGAACAGGAGACGATTATTTTCATTTTAATGGCATATTTTTCCACTGAAAATTGATGAATCAGAAACATGAAACATGGTATTTTGTTTTCAACATGAAGATGTGATTTTCCATCATTGTCTCGTGTAAGGGTTAATTACCTAACCTAACTGTATCGAGATGATACCGAATCCTCGTTGCTTTTGTGACTTCAAAAACATCAATGATTCCAGGTCAAAAACTGTTCATAATCATATCGAATTTCATTGGAGAGAAGGGAATTATGCCCTGAACTCCTCAACAATGTACGTCTAGGAAATATTTTCACATTTTGTATGTAGGTATTTCTTTCGAAATCAGAATTGTGGTCCTTGAAGAGATGGGGCAAATTAAAAAAATTAAAAAATATCAAAAACAGTGATATTTTCAGGCATCAAAATATAGGGTTTCAAGGTTACTGAAATCAGTTAGATCCCAAAAATCAACATTTTACCCCCCCCCCCTTCCCGATCCTCAAAAAGATTTAGGTGCCCAAAATTTTGAAAAATGTAATATTGGTATCAAACTACAGGTTTTAAAGACGTTAGAACCGAAAACTAAAATTAAATAACCTACTTGCGTGGCCTTGAGGCCCAAAGTTTTGAAAAATGCAACATGGCTGGGTATCGGATTTTCAAAGGTGCTGCTCCTGATTCGGAAATTAGTTTGACCCAAAAATCAAAACGACCCCCCCCCCAAAAAAAAAAAACCTAAAGGGAAACTTGAGCCCAAAATTTTGAAAATTGCAACATGGATTTCGAATTACATATCGTTTTTCGAGGGTATCAATTCCGATTATGAAATTTGTAGGACCCCTAAAATCAAAATTGATAGCATTTTTTGAAATATCATAAGCCCAAATCCCTCCCTGCAAAGCTAAATTTCAATTTTAAGGTCAAAAGTAATTCAGAATCGGTATAAAAGTATCAAAAAGCTATATAGGTAAATTGATATTCATACTGCATTTTTTTAAATTTTGAGCCTCAATCCCCCCTTTACAACAAGCTCAGTTTTTGATTTTGGGATAAAATATAGATTTTAGAATCAGAAACTATGATGCTTTATTCAACATTTTGGGTCTCAAGCGCACTTTGGATCACCCAATTCATGTTTTGGGGTCAAATGTACATATTTCAGAATCTGAATCAGCACATTCAAAAACCAATAATTTGAATAATTTGACACCTTACGAGCAGTTCATTTTTAATTTTGGGGTCCAGCGGGTTTCAGAATCAGAAGCAGTGCCATCAAAAAAACAATTTGATAGTTACCCATACTGCATTTTTCGAAATTTTGGGCCTCGAACCCCTTCTGAGCGACTAAGTTGACGTTTTGGATCGAACTGATTTCAGAATCAGAATCAATGAATTCAAAAGACCTATTATTATGATAAGTATGCATACTGCACTTTTCGAAATTTTGGGCCTCAGCCCCTCCCCTCCTCTCTCCTTGCCTGAGAACTTCAATTTTGGTTTGGATTTCATAATCAGAAACAGCGCCTTGAAAAACGTACGATTTTATACCCATAATGCATTTTCAAAATTTTGGGACCCAGGTCCCTCTTGGGTTACTTAAGATCAAGTGGATTTGAGAATCGGAGACAGTGCTATCAAAACCCTAGAAGATACCCATACTGCATTTTTGGGAATTTTAGGCTTCACCCCCCCCCCCCCCAAACTGGGAAGCTCAGTTTTGATTCAGGAGTGCGGAGCTACACAAAAATATTGAAACTTTCTCAGAAAAGGTTTAGGGAGGGGGTGAGGGGGTAAGACGTAAAATAATGGTAATATCTGAATTTATGGCCTCCTAGAAGCAAACCTTCGTAGAAAATTTCAGCAAAATTTGTAAACCCAAGGTCAAAAATATTTTCACTAAAATTACGAACAAGCCTCAAAAAATTCTAAAAACATCTCTGTCAATTTTTGGAAATTTTTGAAAATCTCAGTTAAATTGAAAAAAAATTCCTAACAACATAATCACGCGCATCTTTCATTTTGAACAAATTTATCTATTTATTTTTTTTAATCACTTGGTAAGTACTTGAAAAAATTTTAGTCATGATTTGGTGGTTGTAAACATTCTGAGGAAATTGTATCACTAATTGCAATTAAATTTCACCAATTAGTCATGAAGTCACATTTTTCCGTTTAATTTCATTGTTTATTTTTTTCAGTTATCGATTCATGAATTTTCGATTTGTGATTAGAAATTTAATACTTGCATTTATCGAAATTAAAATTTGTATCATTCATATTTTTCTGGCGAATGAACCATAGGAAGGAATCACGAATAGTAGATTATTCTAATGACTCAGACTCATTTTGGCAGCAGCAAAAGGAAATTAGAAATTAGAAACTACCTGTGAAATAAAATTTCGACATAATGAGAGATTCTTCTTGTAAAATTAAAACCAGTTCGTGGAATAGGCCTACATCTTTCCGAAGTTTTTTTTTCAAAATTAAATAATTTCGTTTTTTATGACTAATACCACGAAATAGAAGGGGTAAAGGTGTCTGAATTTCCAATGTTTCATTTATAAATTATTTCAATATCCCTCCCTCGAAAATTGACAACTTTTGATGTCCCACTACAAGGAGGAAATGAATTGGAAAATCTTCATCGTGGTGACGTTTCCTTCACGCCCTATATTTAACGCACATTTTGATTAGTCATCGAATTCATCGACAGTATCAGCCAATATGTTTACATTGATGTATCACGAGCCACCATTATGTATAGTAATCTTCGGTACAAGTCTCGGATGCACTCTTTCCTGAGCTCATTTCGTTAGCAGGTGTCGTAGTCGTATGGTTGTGTTCGAAAATGCGGTCCATACATTTTGGACAATCCATTCCTACATCATTGGTAATAACTCTCTCTTTTGTTGTGGTAAGTGAAATTTTTTATATTTATTTTCAACTCTTTAAAAATTTATAATTACATAACTATTATTTGTTTAGTTCATCGAAATATTTTAAATCAAATTTGAACAATTTCTATAATTTCATTACCTACCTACTTTTACTTTCAATACCTAATAATTTTTTTTTAAATTTCAATTTGCAGACAGTGAATATTTATAATTTGATACTCGCCTCGATAAATCACGATGATCATGCGAATAGAATACTTTTAGGTGAGTAAAATTAAACCTAAACTATAATTACTTGAATCGTGACGTTGATAAAGTGTATTTTAAGTAGGCACTTGAGATTCACACCACATGCTTTATCTTTGTTTTATTTTTAGGCAAAGATTTGAAACTGAAGAAGGTTCTCATTCTATTGCAAACTATTCTTTCGATACTGGCAATCTTACTCTATAAGAAATACACTTCTTTGGTGGTTAATTTGATAAAATTTTGGATTTTGGGACCGCTCATCGTGACGCTTTTTTTCGATATGATATTAACCACAACGACTGCCGTTTATTTACTACGGGACCGACACTTGGATGAATTTTGGAAAATATTACACTCGAATGACCATGTCGAACCATTGTATGCTCCAGACATTCTATATTATTTCGTGTCTACGCTAACATTTGTCTATTTTGGTAAGTACATACGACGGCGAATTAATTTTTGAATAAACTTTTTGGTTTCGATGACCGAAATAATCTATTGAAATATTCAAATTCTTTTGCAGTTTTCAAGCTTTACACCACGATCGTTGCGTTCAGTTATACAGGCACTTTTGTCAAAGGAATAGGAGTATCGAGTGACTCGAATCCTGCCAATAATAACGATATCGAAAGAAACGCACCTCGTTCACCTTCACCTCCTCCTCAATACGATCAATGTGTATTGGAATCTGCGATGCCACCTCCTTACAGCGAAGTTCAAAATCAGAAGTAAGGTACTAAGAACCGTACAGCTGTGTTCAATCTGAATTCCATTCAAAGAATCAAACTCAAGTTCATCGCCATTACACGATCTTATTTATCATCGGATATGGTTTATAAGATTCAGTTCTTATCGTTGATACGTGTTTTTTCGATGTTTTCGTGTATTATCACGTACGGAACGCTGTGATTTTCTATTATTTTTCTCGAACATATTTGATAATTGAGAGGAAAAAAAGTACACGTACATAACATACTTATTTTGACCTTGCAAAAAATCAAATAGTTGATACGGTTTCCCAGAAACCAGGAACTATGATGAATGAACTTGAGAGAGACGGACGAAAACAAATTCTCTGTGGAGCTTTTTAGAGCGGAGTTCGAAATAAAATCACACGAGATTTCTGTTTTCAGTGATAAGTATTCCTAACCTAATTTAATTTTAATCAAGATAGGATGGTGTACTAAGTATTTCGTAAATATTTAGAAAACGAACTTTCCATTCTTGTTGATTAGTGAGGCTGTGAATGTGAAAATTAGACAACAGTGTTGATGATTGTTCTAATTTTCATCGCGTCTTTCGACTGCATAGTGATTAAGCATTTATTTAGTTTTAATAATATAAAATGTAAAATGAAAATGATCTCATATGTTCCCTATTCCGTTTTGTATAGGTAGATACTCTAATATAATTATTTTGCTTGAATGAATTTACCTTATTATTTCGAGCTGATCAGCAAGACCATTCTTTGTTTTGGACCATTCATTGTACCGTTGATTACTCTTCGTGTTATTTCAACACAGTGAAATGAAAAAAAACAACACTACGATGAAAAATACTACACAAAATGTCTAAAATGGGATAATAATACTCAAAATTTGCTACAACGATATTTGACCAGGGAAGTGACGCAGATTCCCTGATTCGAAGTTTTCTTTGGTTGTTGTTCTAAAATCTTAGAAATAGAACCATCAATTCTAATTGGATGCATTCAACAATATATCTAATGATGAAACGACCCATTTTTACTTATTTCAAGACTTAATTTCAGCAAAGTTTTTCAATATTACCTGCCTACCTGCTAAGCTTTGATGTCCGTTTGTTACCAGCGAATAAAGCACGAATCATTCGAAAATTAGAGCGTTACAACGGGACAGATTAACGTTAAACCCTTCACAACTTACAATAGAATTAATTAAAATCGAAAAAACAATAATAATTGAACGCGAAATCAAAAACTTCGAAAGAAATTCAAACATTCCGGCACAATTAATTTTTCGGTGATAAAAAATTTCATTTTCGATGTGTTTACAATTTTAGCGAACCTGGCGACAAAAAAAGAAACTATCAAAATCCTGAAAAAATGTCTATTTTGCACATATTTCAAGCAGTATATTCGTGGTGAGGTGAATGTTGGACACCGAATGTTTACCACCTCACAAAAAATGTCCCTTTCAAAAGAGATTAATAAAAAATTTTGATGATTCGTTACCGCTTTTTGAATTCACGAGATAACAGGAAACGAGGATAAAAATTCAGTGAGAAAAATGTTCGTAATTTAATAAGTTATTCATCAAATTGATCACACGTAACATTTCTGCGAAAGAAAAATGCGTTAAAATACGTTATTTTACGCCCATTTTGTGACTGTGTATCGACGACTGTTCTTCATCGTTTGAAATGGACCGGCTAAATCATATCGCTTCGGAAGCTGAGAACCGTTTTTTAGATATAAGCCCTCAAAACTCACCTAGACCTCAAGCTTCCTCGACGTTAATGGTAAAAGGAAACGAAAGTGATTTCATTAGCAAGTATGTACTTCCAAGTGTTTATCTTTCATACAAATCGTAACACTTCTAACACATTTGATGATTCGCAGAACGCCCAAAAAACCGGAATCGTCTACATTGTTTTCAACCACTTCTTCTCTTGGAGTTATTGACATTGATAAAGCATCACGTAAGTTGTACTTGACACGTTTAATTCATTAAAAACCGCGATACTTGTATGTAAAATACTAAACTTATGTCAATATTTAGTATTATCAGAAAAAGAATTCGATACTTGGAGTCCTCAACAATCAACTCCATTTCATGAACGTTTAATCTCGGAATACCAGTCTCAATCTTTGAACCAGTTGAAAAAACGACTCGATGAGCTATCGTTTAGGAATTCTTCGTTTTCCTCGGAATCTGTCCAGAATGTTCCTGGCACTAGTAACGAAACTTATAATATTTCTAACAATGTGTTCCGGGATAATTTACGTAGCTCGACGTCTTCTTCGTAAGTATAGATGCTTCAAAGTACAAACAACATTCACGAACGATGACTAATTCATGTTCGTTTTTTAGTAATCAATTAGTTACATCGAGTTCTTCGCAAAATGGAGAATTTCAATCAGGTAATTTGGCGGTACTGAAGTTGGATGAAGATCAAAAGGAAAACCGAAAGATGTTCGCTTCATTACCGGTTTCACCGATGAATATTTCTGAAAACTCGCTGTAAGTTTTTATACTGTGATAATACTTACATAATTTCCCGATCTGTAATCTTATCTCGTATTATTATTCCAGGGAGAGTTGCGATGAAAAAGAGAAGCAATTTTCGGAATTCGTTCAAATGAAATGTTATCCACCGGAAGATATCTCTCAAATACTACGCAATAAAATAGATCAAACTTTCGAAGGTATTGACATTTCTTTCCTTCTATCACGAGTATAAGTACCCAATTTACAACTAATTTATGGCATTTTTTCACAGAAAGAAAGAAAGCCAATGAACAAAAACATGTCAGTTCAACGACGGATACAAACCAGTCCTCTAAAGATCTCCCGACTGTTCCGAAATTGCAACCTTGTCAATCAGAGACTTTTCAACGCCTACTGCAACATTCGTTCATGGATACTTCATCGTTTAGTTCCACTTTGGATATGTCTTCTTCGAACAGTATCGCTAGTATTAACGAAATAGCCGAATTATTAAAACGACAATCGCTTTTGGCGATGCCGAAACGAGCTGTCGAAGAATTATTATCTTTGGGTGAGTATTTCAATTCGAGATTTCATACCAGCTTCGTGATCGAGGTTTTGAATTCTGAACTGAGACGTTTATTTACAGGTAAACCTAAATCGAAACCGGCTAATGTTGTTCCTTGTCCGAGTAATCCGTCGCTGGATATTCCTTACATTAGTTTGAGCGAATTTTCTTCTCGAAATACAACTTTAATAAGTGCATCAGGTACACATTCTATTGAAAACAGTTCGAAAGGAAGCCCACTCGTCCGGTAACTTATCACAAACGTTTCTATAAATTCTGTATTTCGTTTTTAGAAAGCTTCAATTTACGTGGAAAGCCATCTGAGAATATCATGAGCAGCACTGTTCGCGATGACGTTGCATCGAATATAGTAAATCGTGAAATTCTCCAGAAAACATCTCCCGTTAAAAACATCGACGCAACTTTATCAAATAACGCGTAAGTTGTACAACTTTTTCGTCACTCCATTAATAATACTTCTTAATAATGCCCTCTTTTCTCATCAGAGACTCCAGTAAACGTCTATTCTCAATAAAACTGCCATCCAACTCAACCACAGAAATAGCTACGACTCCAGAGGATCATCTAGCTCGAGACTTCATCGACTTGAACGCTATCTCTGACGAGCCATCCACGAACGACACGACTGCTCGACAAAATAACCTCAAAGCAGCTCCGATGCAACGTATCTCCAATCACAGTTTACTATCGGCCGATGTTTTAGAAAACGACGTTATATTCGCCGGCACCTTATGCGTTGGCACGTTGGCCGAAGTCATCTGCGTAGTCGAAAATCCAACCGACGAACCTCTAAATTATAAAATTCGTCTTCAGTCGATCGTTTCAACGGCCGGAGTTTCATCTGGGTATCCAGCTGCCTCAGTTATGTTAGCTTCGACCCAAGACCACGTAGTATTTCAGCCTCGAAGCGAGACCGATATCAACGTAATGGTCACTCCTTTGGTCGAAGGCAAAATACGTGTAACGCTGCAATTGATCAGCGACGATAAAAAATGCTCGAATATAATCAGATTAATCGAAGTGATCGGTGAAATGCCCAAGTTCAGGATACTCGAGCCTCGTAACGGAGTAGCCCAATTCGGTGTACTGAATGAAACGACGAATAAAAGTCTCCCTCTGATATTACAAAACGACGGCACTTCCAAATTACCTTTGAAACTAATGCTCTACGAAACCGATCGTAATCCTGTATGCTCCAAGGTGGTCGTCAACCCTGGCGAAACATTACGCGGTGAAATTCATCTCAATACGAGTCATCTGATGACGTTCAACAGTGATAAATTACGTTTGGATGGAAAACTCATTGTTTTTCTCGATAAAACCGAAGGAATTCCGTTGAAACTTCCGTTAATCGAGACAATACTTCTGACTGCCGAAATCATGAGAAACGATTTTATCGTAATCGATAACGAACTGCCTATCGTTCTGAGATCCGGGTCAGTTCTGCAGTCTGTGGTTGAATTTTTAAACGTTAGAAATAATGGACCGAAACCAGTCGATGTTTATGCTGAAATCGATAAGTCTTCGGAATTCAGTATCGAACCGAAATGTATTCAGGTGTCTTCTCAAGAAAGCAGAACTTTCGAAGTTACTTTTAAACCGAATTCGATTAATAATTCGAGGTAATTTTTCTTCGATTCGTATCGTGTATATTTTTTTTTTATCAATTAGGATTTGTATTGAGGTTAAGAAATGAGACATTTTTAATTTTTTTTTCACAGGGACGCTGATTTGTATTTAACAGTAAAAAATACGAATAAAAGAATCCCAGTCAGATTAATTGGAATTGTTGACAATAAACCTGCACCTTTGTCTACTGTTAATTCTCCAGCAAGATCTCGTTCGTATTATTCAGTTCACTTGAAGACATTTCAGCCTAATTCCTTATGCTAATTAATTAATACTCTCATTTTTGCTTCTGTTTAGGTAATCAGTCGTACAAATCTATTACATCGAGTGGCTCTTCGTCCACCGGAAGTTCTGTAGCTTACGGTTAGTATCACACCTCATGATCCTTCAGAAAAAATGAAATCAATTTTTTTAACCGTTGAATCAATTCCACAGATGGAATAATGGAACTGGATTCCACTCACAGTTCATTATCCTGGGCAAGTGTTTCAATACATACGAGAAAAATACAGACGTTCACGTTACGTAATCGAAGCCCTTCTAAAGAAAAACTCTTGCTGACGATTTCGGATTCTTTTAATTTTTTCAAAGTATATTTCTATTTCATCTCTCATCTCATTTACGTCTTCCATGCTTCATAATTTATTAATTATTTTTAATTTCAGTTCGTGGAGAACGAATCGTACGTCAAAGAGCTCAGATTGACCCTGGAATCGAAAGAAAGTCGTAAAATATCGGTTGCTTTCACACCCGCCGTTTCAGATAAACCAATCAACGGAAAAATCACCATCGTACGAAGGAACGTTTTACTCGAATCGTCTTTGGGTGATTTTCAAAAACGAGTGGTACGTAAATTTACATAGACTTCGTTAATCAGATTGAACCAATTTCAAACGTGTACCCGAATTTTCTAGATACCCTTATTTGGGGTCGGAGGCAGTGTCAAAATGGTCTTCAACGGTGTATTCCATGATAACGAAGATCGTCTGTGGATCAATTGCGAATCACAATCATTCGAGACGAAATTCATCTTGGAAAACGTCGGAGACGCCGAAGCTTTCGTTAAAATCACTTCCGGTTGGTAACAATTTTTGTGGAATGACTTGAACTTCATTTCAGTGTTGAAATAATGTTGTTATCTCGCAGACGAATTGGATGACCGAATTCACCCCGACGAATGCACTCTGCTGCCTTCGGAATCGGTTGAAATCAATTATAATCTCAACCTGAGCACTGATAGACTCGATATGCTCTGTAAACAGAATTCTCATAAGGAAGTAACTCTAGTTAATAAATTGACTGTGTATTCCGGTAACGAATCTAATCGTCTGAGGCTCAAAAAGTAAGCTTTCACTCTTAATCTTTCATTTACTTATCTAAATTCCTACTAATTATTTTCTGTGTTCTCAGAATATGGAATAAGCATCCAGAGTTCGATAAAATACAAAAGATACGAGATAAAATGGATATTCTAAATTTCGATAGCACTAGTCGACTGCAAATTGATTCATTACGCGATGATAAAGTAAGAATTCTCGTTAAACTTTCTTTCTCAATACTTAGCTATGTTTTTGTATCTTATCTTTGTGTAATTTGTTCTTCGTTCTAGACTGTGTTCTCGAAATTATTATACGAAAGTGTAACCGAACATACCATAGGAGTACTCATCCCTCGTCAAAATTTAGAAAATGTTTCACTCGATTCGACGGTGATATTCCAAGATTTAAATAATTTTACTATAGATCACGCGTTCAATTGTTAATTTATCTTGTACTTGTACATTCCATTTTTAACATTTTTAGTATTTTTTAAAAATCGTTTTACCCAATAAAATATCGTGTTTTAATTTATAAATATACTATTGTATCGTTCGTAACATGATTTTCTTCAATACTATTCCGAAAAAACGCAACAAAACGCAGCATTTTTTTAAAAAAAATGATATTTTATTCAAGGTACTAGAAAAGTGAAAAAGAAAAATAACACACGCATCACAATAATAAAAACGTCCACGACGAAAGTTCACACACGTACTTAAATTTAATAAAATGATAAAAACTACGTACTAAACGATAGGAATAGGATAATGAAAGGGGAATTACATCAGACTCAATATGACTGATTAGTGATTACATCGAATTAGATCTTTGGGTATACTTAGCGGTGAGATTGGAATTCAAGTCTTGCTTGACTAAAGCTTCTTTTTTACGACACTTGTGAAATGCAGTCATCGTACCATGATCCAAATACGGATAAACGTTTCCATTACAACTGGGACACTGCGAGACCGACTTGTGAGGTGTTTTTTCAAAGTGTTTCTTCAAAAAAGCTCCTTTGTTTATTAGACGTTCGTTGCATTGAGGGCACTGGTACTTGGGTGGTTTAGCAGTACATGTGACGCTTTTTTTAGGAGGTTCTAAGAATAGAGGATGAGCTGCATCTGTTACCACAGTGGGTGCCGAATTCGAGCCGCCGGATTCCGAGTAGTCGTCTTCTGACATGGTCGCTGATTGATGAGATTTTTTTCAATACGTGTAACGCGAAAAGATGGTGAAAAACATAGTAAGGTGGTTAGTTGCGCGAACTTAAGAACACATTGTGTAGTCGATTTGCATATAATTACACGGTAGAACAAAGGTTTTCACTAAATACATTCGTTTAATGAATTTGTTATCAAGAAAACTCGATTTGTTTGTTGAAAAAACCAAACGGAAGTGTTTGTTGATGTTTGGGTTGTTTGACTTTGGTAGTTACAGGAAGCGCCACGAGTGAGGTGGAGCGCTAGTGAGCTAACTAATCTTTCTTTCTATCTTTCTCTGTCAGTCTGTCTTTCCGTCTTTCAGAAAAAATTAATAAATTATTTCAAAAATTCAAACCGATGTAAAAAAAATTATTTCTCAACAGGAAGTTGGGTTCATTGTTCGGAGTTGAGTGACACGAGTCTGTAGATAAAAATCGCAAAGTATTATACATTTATTTATTAAAATTTAAAATATCAAAATTCAAAATCAAAATTATTCGTTTAAATTTAAAATTCCGAAAAATTGAAAATAAAAGTGAAAGGTGAATTTGAATTTTTGATTTTCAATTTTGAATTTTAATCTTCGACAATTCACTTCCTCATATTAGGGTTAGGGATGTTCGTCTGCTCCAGCCAGAATTCGGATATTTCAACTTTCAAACAACGCGATGATTGAAAAAAGTAAAAACTTTTTTAGATTGCTCAAACACTTCCATTATTCACCGCATATATTAATATTTTTTAATTTTGAGCCTTTTGAGCCTTTAAATTAAAGCACGTGATGGAAAACTGGAACTGGTCAGAAACCAGTGTTGGAAGATCGGGAAAAGAACGGAGTATTTTTAGAAGAACAAGACGAACAATAACAAAAAATAAAATGCGAAATCAGTTTTAAAAGAACAAAGAACTCGAACAGGAAATCAATTTTGAAAGAATTACGTAAGAACATGAACAAAAACATGAAAATTCCGGTCATCATTGTTCTTTATTCGTTCTTCATTCTTTCTTGCAGATTCTTTCATTTTTTTAAAAATTCGAGTAAACAATTTTTATTATTGGTCATAATTTTTCATTACCTATCTATTTGATGAAAAAAAGTGGAAAATGAAGCTTAAAATAATTGTACCCATCAACATTAACACATACGAAAAATGGATAGGTACTTCCCCAAACACAAAGGTAAAATTTTTCAGGGAAAAACTTTGTAAAGTTGCATGGAAATTTTTTTTCAAAAAAATAATTTTATGTCGTTTTGCAAATGATTGTTTTGGATTTTGATTTTTGGAATTTTGATATTTTTAAAAATTGTAATTCATGTTTTGAAACATAAATCGTCATTCGTTTCAAGTCCAGAACTTTTGCATGTAAACAAAAACATGTTATGTAAGTGTAAGTACCTACCTACATATGTTTTTCGTACACGGTTTTGGATTTTTTTTGGGTGATTTTTGATTTGAATTCAATTTCTGACATGCTTTACAGTTTACTTACATTCTTTTTCAAAAAAATAAAAAATAAATACTTAAGTAAATAAATAAAATAAAAATTAAAAAAACTGAAAAAGTCTGTTTTATAATTTTTTATCAACAAGAACGCCTGAAATACTGAAACAAAAACTGCTAAAAACGCAGTTCTTGATTTTTAAAGAACAAAAACAAAACCCATGGCGTTTTAATAAAAAGAAAAAAAATAAGAACAACAACTCATTGAAATTTAAACATCAAGTAGTTCATTTCTTCTCAAAATTTCCAAAAAATTATAAATTTGTTGTAAAAATAAGTGGAACTAAAACATAAAAACTGGTTAAAAAGAAAATTGAAACTAAAATGAGCAAAACTGAAATCAGAAACTAAAAAAAGCAAATCCTGCAAATCTGAAACTAAAAACTGAAAATCAAAATTGAAAAAAGTAAAACTAAAATGTAAAAGTTTTACTTTCCCATTACTGCAAAAAGCAGTGGGTAAGTAGGTAGTTTTTAGTTTTAAGCAAATTTAATTTATTGACATCGACAAAAAAAAGATACCTTTCTAAATTTGAATTTTTTAATTTACCACAAAACAATCTCGAAACTTTTAGCTTTAGCTAATAAAGTGAGACTTCTTTTGATGATTTTTCATTTTTGGCATCAAAGTGAGAATTTTTAAAATTTTGACAATGTCTGGAAATGGCAAAAAAAATGAAATTTTGATTCTGACAATTTCAGCAAAAGGTAGTGATTTTTTTGCCAAATTTTACCAAAAAAAAAACTGATATGACACTTTTTGGAATTTTTTTTATTTTTTCTGAGAAAAAGCTATTTAATTTTCGACAGAAGAATGAAACTTTCTACTTTCTAGCATTTAGCATTTCTATATTATTATTATCACTCATCAGTAGAGAAAGTGAGACAGTAAGAGAGACAGTGAATCTTTTTGGGCAATTTTTAACATCTTAAAGGAAAAGGAAAACAGCAAGATTTCTTTGCCTATTTGGTAAACAGCGAGAATTTTTGTTAATTTTCAGCAAAAAACAAGACTTCTTTGCCTTTTGGAAATAACTGGCAAAAAAGTAACGAATACTTATCACAGTTATACTTTTTTTTTTTGCAATTTTTGTCGAAAAAATGGGACTTTTTAGTTTTTTTATTTTTAAATTTTCATTTTAGATGCGTTGATCTTGATTTTGAGAATTTCGACTTTCGAGACTTTCAATTTCAAAGATGAACAAAACGAATAAGAATGCAATTTTGTGAGTGGTGACTTGGTGAGTGCAACTGCAAAGTGCAAACTGCCAAGTAGGCAAGTACCCGCGCGCGGTGCAATGATCCACAAGTAGCAAACACAGTTCTGATTGGCTAGTGATAAGAGACTAGTTAGGAGGGCTCAGGAGGGGTGCGGATTTCCAACACGTGTTGTGTGTGTAAACAAAAACAAATACACGATGAAGATGAAGATGAAAATGATGATGATGGTCGGTTTGTTGTAAAATTCATGAATGTATTCAACTTTGAAATAAATTCAAACTAGGTACACGACATTAAATTTGACTTTTTCATCGAGATTCGAGATAGGTGTAGGTGAGTAGTATGTATTCAATTTTTAATTACTAGATGTCGATGCTGTAGATCTGTAACGAAAACAGAGATCTTCATGACCAATCTCTATAATGTATTAAGCTACATGGCATAAAAATAACTTCATCAATAATTATTAAAACCTTATCTGTATGTTCCGCAGAAATATAGTCCTGGAAACATCATGGATTCCGAAGACAATTCAGAATCATCGGTCCGTCAACAAAATACAAAAAACTTGATGAGAAATCAGTATTACGATGTGATGGTGAAAGTGGACGCGGATGTTTATCATCTGAATAAATTACAGCTAGCTTTGAAATCAGAGTACTTTGAAAAACTATTAACTGAGTATTCTGACCAAAAAGAATGCAATTTAATACAGCTACCGGTAATGGATACCGATACGTTTTCAGCCATAGTCGATATCATATACGATAAAGAACTGGCATCTGTTTTAAACGACAACAACTACGTTACTTTGCTAATGGCGATGGACTACTTGCAAATGGACATCGATTTGATAACTTACGCAAATTTCATTGAAAAAAACTCCACTTCAGATGCGAGAATATTCACCTTATACAACTTCATACGAGACAATCCGAACATGCAGTACTTGACTGAGCGAGTTCTTAAATATATATCTGAGCATTTTATGGATTTGCGTCGTAACAGTAACAAAGAATTATTTTCCTTGTCGCTTGACCATTTCACAATAATTTTACGCGAAATTTGCTCCAACGCCTTCCTTAAAGCCATCTTCGATGAGGCTCACGGTTTCGATATAGTACGTAAAATGTGTCAAATTTGCGCTGAATGGGTTCATTACGATTTGCAAAGCAGACTTCCTCAAGCAGCACAGCTTCTAAATGCTATTAAACGAGCATTAACTACAAAACGTATACAAGATGCAAACTTCTACGTACACTTACCCCAAATCACCGAACACGTGACACCGGAAATACTAGCGAAACTATTTCGTAAATGTTTGGTTTTCAATGGCGAAATCAATCCGGGTACGTAGATTTATCTATATAGAGAGAAGCAATTATCCTCGATTAGAATTTCGAATTTCTGAAGATATTGATGTTTTTTAATTCTTTTTTTAGTTCGCTGCGAGTTACTCAGAGAGGTTAACTACAAGAAAAAAATTCACACCGGTCCTACAAGGAACAGACGAGAAAAAATGGAAAAATTTATGGAAAATCATTACTTTGCCGATATCGAAGTCAAAGTTGAAGAAAAAATTTACAAACTACATCGATTCATATTGAATTCAGCATCCGGCTATTTTAATGAAATTTCTTCCAAGCAGTCCCCGCAACCGATTAAAATCAACGAGTATTTGCTTCGTAGCGTTGATCAAATAACGTTCGACATGATCGTCAAATACATTTACTTCGACGAATTGCAACTAACGTTCGAAAATATAACTTCCTTATTGACAGCTGGCAAAATTTTGAAGATGGAGAAATTATACCAAGAATGTACATCGTGGATTAAGAAGAACATAGAAGAAGTTTGTTCGAGAATCCTTATCATTGACGAATGTATAGACAAATCGTCGATAGCGAAGAATATCGAAGCAATTTGCTCGGAAGTTTTAACCGAACCTGTAATTGGCAAAGAGTTATCAATCTATTCGATTTCTTTCGATACGTTGGAGGATTTACTCGAGTCATCGTCAACTACCCGTAATAATCCGAATACGATTCTAGAAATATGTTCGAAATGGGTAATGCATGATGTAAAAAATCGATACCATCTGATACCTCAGATCGCACTAGCTATCAATCACAATCGCATGATAGATCACGATGATTATAAAATGCAAGATGTCGATTTCAACACCCTCTCTGAGCAATTGATTCGAGATAAATTATGGAATATTTTATCTTCGACTACACTGATTGCTTCCGCATCCGGTACGAAGATACTGAACAAAGGTACGAAGAGGAAGTTATACGAAGTACCTGTATTTTTAGCATGGACCGGTGACGACAAAGTTCATATACTCAACTCTAATTTGGACGAAATCGCATCATTTTGTTTTTCTTCAAGTATTACCAATCAGTACTTGAAGCTAGCGGCGACTTTATTGAACGATAATTTGTTCATCATGTTGAGTGAGATGAGCATTTGTCGTACGTTTTACGTTAATAACCTACCTTTTAGAAAATTCATTTCTTTGAATAGCAATAATCTAACCTTAGCGGATGGAGATGGGTCGGCGTTGCAGAAATACTCGTTGTTGAATTGTCGCGGCCAAGTTTACTGCTGTTTTAAAGTGGGCAGCGTATTCAAATACTCGACCGAATTGAATCGCTGGATGATAGTTTCATCGAAGCCGGAGTTCGATGACGGAATAAAGAAGCGTGTATGGTTCGCAAGTGATGGAAACGAATTGTACAGAATGTATCAACAATTCGACATCGAGCTAGAGGAGTACGTTGTGGAGGGATTCGATTTTCAAGAAAACGTATGGCTGGAAAAATCGTCCTTTACACTTGAACTATTTTCTACCCGTGGTCCGATCAATCTAACCATCACAAGTGGTAATAAACTTACAGTAATTTTCGCTTCATCCTTCATATTATTCGACCAAAATACGAGATCATGGAGTCAGGTTTCTTTGGCGGAGAATCAGGATACTCGTACTCGTGAATCGATTCGAAAGACACCGTTTGCCCTAACTCAGTATGAAGATAAACTTTTACACGTGTTAGGGAATAAACTGTATCAAAAGTCCGATGAAGATCCAAGTTGGCAATTGAAAAAAGAATTACCTTTGAGATCTGACTTACCGTCGTCGTCTCGATCCAGTGTACCGAACGATGTGACGCCTTACCCGTATAAGTACGTGTATATTACTGCCATTCATGGGCCCGTATTCTAAAATGCATGTAACTTTGTGATCAAGTTACCTAGTCATTTTTTACTTTTTATTTATTATTTTACGGAAATGACTGATTTAATTTTAAGCGTTCTGTTTTGTACTTCGTTCGTCAGATTTTTGAAAACACAGTAATGTTCTAATTACAAACTGTATAAATACCCCTTTTGTGAGAATATAATATGCGTTTGTTGAATTTTGATTGATAATTTTTGACAAAAAATGAGACTGTCCATTTCAGCAAAGGCAGTTGTACATATTTTTTGGTTATTTCTGGCAAATAAGCGAAGACTTGATCCATTTTTGCGGAAAAATTGACTTGTTTAGGAATTGTTTGCAAAAAAGCAAGCAAATTTAACAATTTTTCGCAAAAACAATACTCGGGAAATTTTTACAAAAAATCCTACTTTTTTTCTTTTGGCAGAAAACTACTATTGACAATTTTCGTAAATAAGCAAGCTTTTTAACCATTTCGAGCAAAAAAAAACAAAACTTCTAAGCAAGCAGATTTACTTTACATTTTGGCAATTATTGGCGATAAAAAAATTAGAATTTTTTCGCAATTTTGTTTGGTGAAGAAGCAAAACTTTTTTTTTGGCAATTTTTTCCAAAAAATGGAACTTTTTAGTAATATCACATCAGGGCTCGTACTCTATTTATTTTATTTTTTTTCAAGTAACAAAACGCGAGAAAACATTTCAATGAAAGAAAAATCACAAAAAAAAAACAGAGAACATTAAAAATTGAAATGTTTTAGTTTTAAATTTGAAAAATCTGAACTATTTTTAAAATTTTTCATAAAAAGCGAGAAATTTTGACAATTTTTATCAAAACAAACGAGACTTTTGGATGATTTTTAAAAAGAAGATAATGTTTGGAATTTTTTTGAAAAAAAAAAAACAATTTCTAGCAATTCTGTAAGTATAATTCTGTTAAGAAGCGAAAGTTTTTTACATGTTTTGGAAAAAAGAGCAGGATTTTTAGCAGCTTCAGCTTGAAAAAATGTGAAAATTTTACCAAAAAACAAACATTTTAAATTTTAGAAAGAATCAGAAATAGAACTATTGGCCAAAAAAAAAATCCATTTTTTCGCAATTAATTTCAAAAAATGAGACCTTTTCTTGACTTTTTTAGGCAAAAGAACGACACTTCTTTAAAATTTTTCGTAATTTTAGGTAAACAAAAATTTCTAGAGAGCAGGACTTTTTCAATTTTTTGGTTAAAAAGCGAGACTTTTTGGCATTTTAAAAAAGCGAGATTTTAGGGAAAGTTTTAGAATGAAATGAAGACATTTTGAAATATTTTGCAAAGAAAGCGACAGTTTTTAGCAAGAAACGAGACCATTCAGCAACTTTTACAAAAAGTGCGATTTTTTGCTAATTTTTTCAGAAAGCAAGAATAAAAATTTTATATGTACGTACGAATAACGCATTTTAGCAACGACAACACCGGCGACTGAGTCGAAGGTGAAGAGAGCATTGAAAAAGCGAAAGAAACCCCATCTTATGATTTATCGTATTTGCACAAAAAATTATGCAACTTTCTGCTACTTTGACGTACTTTATAGCTTACTTTTTTTTCGTCGTTTAAGCAATTTATAACTATTTATTAATGCTGAAGTCGTTTCAAGGTTTTTTTGTATTTTTTTTTTTACAACTTTAAAAAAGACTGAACAATTTCAGTAAAAGGTGGAGAGCTTTTTGTAACCGTATTGGAAAAGAATAAAAAAGTGTATACGTTTGCAAAGTATTCACTTTATTGATATTACGAAGCACGTTTTTCCTCAAGATGCATGAAAAAAAATTAATCTTTGATAGTATATTGAAAAATTGAAACTTTTCAACAGGAAATGTTTTTATACGTTTCATTGTGGAGGGAAAGGAGGAGAGTCCAAACATATTAAAGCTTTACAGTCATTATTTTTCCATTTTCAAATAAATTTCAAACAAATGATCCAAAATTCAAAATTATAAAAATTTTAGCAAAAAAGCAAGATTTTCAACAGGATATTTTTTCAAATGTTTCAATGAGAAAGGGAGGAGGGGAAGGTCCAAATTCATTCAAGTCATCTTTCCATTTCAAAAAAATAAATTTTTTTTAGAAAAAATGTACAAAATGAACCAAATTTTCAAGTTTGATTTTAAAAAAAAGGACTTTTTTTGTAATTTTGGTTTAAAAGTTCGATTTTTGGCAATTTTTCCGCAGCAAAAACGTGAAAACTTTTTTAAAATCGTAATAAAGAACGTGATTTCTTGCAATTTTGAAAAATTCCCTACAATTAATTAGATAGCCTACGTTTCATTGATTTTTATTTCAATTCTAGGGGCTTCTTGTTGGTAAAACAACATTTTTCAGGAAACTAGAGCCGTTTTTTTTATTGACAAAAGGGTGTGATTATGACACAAGAACTGAAAATTGGTTTTCAATTCATTTTTTTCAAGCTTTTCTTGAAATTGGATCTGGCAGTTTCAAACAAAAAGCATTACTTTAAACAGAAAATTCCGTCAAATGTTTCGTTAAGAGGGAGTCGTTATTTTTTCACTTTCAAAATTACCCAAAGCAAATGAACTAAAATTTCAAATTATGAAAAAAACAGCAAATGAACCTGTTTTGAAATATTATTTACTGATATTAAGTCACTTATGAGTTATGTGTCTAATACCTTGTGACTGTTCAAACAATATTTTTAAAAAAAAAAAAAACAATTTCAAATTGGTAACATTCAAATTTATAAATTTCTGAAAAAATCAAATTTAAATCAACAGCAATTTTTAAATCGAATTTTAAATCGAATCCAATTTATTAGTTCTAATTTTACTGCGAGGCTGGAAAATTTAAATTTAATTTAAAACCAAAAGGTGATTTATTAATGATTTGAGATTTTTATTTCGGTTCAAAAAAAAAAAAAATTAGATCAAACTTGATTTTTTTTACTTACTTACCTGATATATTTTTAATGAATTCGTACCATCGTACTTAATTTCAATTTTGAATCAGATAAGACCTTTTGTCTGTTTCTTTTCAGAAGGAAATGATTGAATTTGATCAGGTCAGATCAAATTTGGACATTTCTTGGATCCAAATTTAGTTAAATTCACACCTCTCATCTCCTGCAGTTGAAGTATAGCATACCACAAAGACGTGTAAAAAATTTAAAACAAAAAAGTTATAAGAATACTTTTTTTTACAATTTTATATTTTTGTCAAAAAAATGAGACTTTTTAGTTTTTATTTTAAATAAGTTAATTTCGAAAATTCCAACTTTCAAGACTTTGAATTTTAAAGATGAAGATAGACTGAACTGAATGAACGAATAAAAAGAATGCAAAGTGCAATCAAGGCTATATTATCTAACTATTCGAATTGCGCGCGGTGCAGTGATCTTCAAGTCACAAACAGTTCTGATTGGCCAGTGATAAAATAAACAGGAAATTTGAGAATGAGATGATAAGATGAAGATGAAAGATGAAATTACGATTTACGATGATAACGATGATGGTCAGTTTGTTCTTCACGAATGTAGAATTTAAATAATTATTCAAGTTACACGTACGACATTAAATGCATGTTTTTCATCGAGATAGTTGAGTAAGTATTTCATTTTTAATTACTAAATGTCGATAGTGCTTTAGATCTGTAGCGAAAACAGAGATTTCCATGACCATTCTCTGTAATGTAAGCTACATGGCATACAAATAACTTCATCAATTTAAATCTTATCTGTATGTTCCGCAGAAATATAATCCCTGGAAACATCATGGATTCCTCAGAACCATCGATACATCATCAAAATACAAACAGATTTATGAGAAGTCAGTACTACGATGTGATGGTGAAAGTGGACGCGGATGTTTATTATCTGAATAAGCTACTGCTAGCTTTGAAATCAGACTACTTCGAGAAACTATTAACTGAATATTCCGACCAAAAAGAATGCAATTTAATACAGCTACCGGTAATGGATACCGATACGTTCTCTGCCATAGTCGATATGATATACGGTAAAGAACTGGCATCTGTTTTAAACGACGACAACTACGTTTCTTTGCTAATAGCGATGGACTACTTGCAAATGGACATCGATTCGATGATTTACGCAAATTTCATAGAACAAAAACCTACCGCAGATGCGAGAATATTCACCTTGTACAATTACATACGAGACAATCCGAACATGCAGTACTTGATAGTGCCAATTTTAAAATATATATCTGAGCATTTCATAGATTTGCGTAGTAACAAAGAATTGTTATCCTTATCGCTCGACCATTTCGCAATTATTTTACATAAAGCCAGCACCGGAGCGCGCGGTCTCCATATAATACGTCAAACGTGTCAAATTTGTGCCGAATGGATTCATGACGATATCAAAAATAGACTTCCTCATGCTGCACAGCTTCTAAATGCTGCTAAACTAAAATTACATATTAAAGGTGTACACGATGCACATTTCAACGTACAATTACCCCAAATCACCGAACACATGACACCAGAAATACTAGCGAAACTGTTTCGTAAATGTTTAGTTTTCGATGGCGAAATCAATCCGGGTACGTAGATTTATCTATATGATTAGAATTTCGAATTTCTGAAGATATTATTTTTTTAATTCTTTTTTCAGTTCACGACGAGTTGCTGAAAGATGTGAACTATAACGAGAACGAAATTCCCATCGGTTCTAAAAGAAACCAGCTAGAAAAGTTGGCAAAATTCGTAGAAAACAATTACTTTTACGATACCGAAGTCAAAGTTGAAGAGAAAATCTATAAACTACATCGATTCATGCTGAATTCAGCGTCCGGCTATTTTAATGAAAATTCTTCCAAGCAGTCCAACACAAACACTCAAAGCTCCGAAGCATTAACCCAGCAACCGATTAGAATCAACGAGTATTTGCTTCGTGGCGTTGATCAAATAACGTTCGACATGATCGTCAAATACATTTACTTCAACGAATTGCAAATAACATCCGAAAATATAACTTGCCTGTTGAAAGCTGCCAATATGCTGAAGATTGAGAAATTATTCCACGATTGTATATCGTGGATGAAGGAGAACATCGAAGAAGTTTGTACGAAAATCCTTATCATCGATGAATGTACTCGTATCGACAGATCGTGGATGGAGGAGAATATCGAAGCAGTTTGTTCGGATATTTTAACCGGAACTGTGATTGGCGACGAGTTATCAATCTATTCGATTTCTTTCGATACGTTGGAGGATTTACTCTTGTCATCGTCAGTTTGCTGTCGTAATGCGCATCAACTCTTGGAAATATGCTCGAAATGGGTAATGCATGATGTAAAAAATCGATACCATTTGATACCTCAGATCGCACTTGCTATAAATCGCAATCGCATGATAGATCACGATGATCATAAAATGCAAGATGTCGATTTCAACAACCTCTCTGAGCAATCGATTCGAGATAAATTGTGGAATATTTTATCTTCGACTTCGCTGATTTCTTCCGCGTTCGGTACGAAGATGCCAAACAAAGGTACGAAGAGGAAGTTACACGAAATACCTGTATTTTTAGCATGGACCGGTGACGATAAAATTCATATACTCAACTCTAATTTAGATCAAATCGAGTCATTTTGTTTCGTCGAGTATACTCCCAACCTTATTAATCAGTACTTTAAGTTTGCGGCGACTTTAATTAGTGATAATTTGTTCATTATGTTCAGTGTGCTAGGTGTTTTTCGTACGTTTTACGCTTATAACGTACCTTCGAGAAAATTCATTTCCTTGAATAGAAATAATCTAACCGTGAAGGAATACTCGCTGTTGCAGAGATACTGGCTGTTGAATTGTCGCGGCCAAATTTACTGCTGTTTTAAACAGGGCAGTGTATTCAAATACTGGACGGAATTGAACCTTTGGATGATATTTTCAGCCGAGCCAAAGTTTGGTAATATTGAAGCAAAGAAACGCGTATGGTTCACAAGTGATGGAAATGAATTGTACAGGATGTATCAAATGTCCGACACCGAGTTAGGGCAGTACGTTATAGAAGCATTTAATTTCCAAGAAGACTTATGGCTGAAAAAAACGTCTTTTAAAGTGATACAATATTCTCTCCATGTTCCCATCAACCTAACCATCACAAGTGGTAATACACTTACTGTAATTTTCGCTTCGTGCTTCAAATTATTTGACCAAAATACGAGAGTATGGAGTCACGTTTCTTGGGCTGAGGGTACCCGTACTCGTGGGTCGATTCGAAACACACCTTTCGCCTTCACTCAGTATCAAGATAAACTTATACATGTGTTAGGGAATAACCTGTATCAAAAGTCCCATGAAGATCCAAGATGGCAGTTGAAAAAAGAATTACCGCTGAGATCTGACTTATCGTCGTCGTCTCGTTCCAGTATGCGAGTCGATGTGACGCCTTACCCTTATAAGTACGCGTATATTACTGCCATTCATGTATTCTAATGCATGTAACTTTGTGATCAAGTTACCAAGTCATTTTTTACTTCTTATTTATCATTTTATGGAAATGACTGATTTAATTTTAAGCATTCTGTTTTGTACTTCGTTCGTCAGAATTTTGAAAACACCATACCCCTTCTGTAAGAATATATGCGTTTGTTGAATTTTGTTTAATAATTTTTGTCCATTTCAGCAAAGGCTGTTGTATTTTTGGTTATTTCTGGCAAATAAGCGAGGACTTGAGCTATTTTTGCGGAAAAATTGACGAGTTTAGGAATTGTTTGCAAAAAAGCAAGCAAATTTTTCAACAATTTTTCGCAGAAACAAGACTTTGGAAATTTTTACAAAAAATCCTACTATACTTTTTTTCTTCTTTTGGCAGAAAACGAAATATTGCCAATTCTCGTAAATAAGCAAGCTTTTTAACCATTTCGAGCAAAAGAACAGAACTTCTAAGCAAGCAGATTTACTTCACATTTGGCAATCTTTGGTGAAAAAATGAAAATTTTTGGCAAAAAACAAGACTAACAAGTTAACAACTTTAGCAGAAACTGAAAGCAGGACTTCATTTTGGCAACTATTGGCAATAAAAAAATTAGAATTTTTTCGCAATTTTGTCTTTTTTTTTTGCAGTTTTTTCATAAAAAGCGAGACGTTTTGACAATTTTTATCAAAACAAACGAAACTTTTGGATAACTTTTAAAAAGAAGAGACTGTTTGGATTTTTTTTTGAATTAAAAAAACAATTTCTAGCAATTCTGTTATGAACCCAAATTTTTTTACAATTTTTGGAAAAAAGAGCAGGATTTTTAGCAATCAACTTATTGGCAAATTATTTTCGGTGACTTCTGGCAAAAAAAAAAAAAAAAAAAAAAAACGAAGCTTCAGCATAATTTTTGAAAAAATGTGAAAATTTAACCAAAAAAGAAACATTTTACAATTTTAGAAAAAGTCAGCAATGGAACTATTGGCCAAAAAAATTCCATTTTTTCGCAATTATTTTCAGAAAATGAGACCTTTTCTTAACTTTTTTATGCAAAAGAATGATAAAATTTTTGGTAATTTTAAGTATACCTAGACCTACACAAAAATTGCTAGAAAGCAGGACTTTTTCAAATTTTTTGGTTAAAAAGCGAGACTTTTTGACATTTAAAAAAAAGGAAGATTTTAAGGAAAGTTTTAGAATAAAATGAAGACTTTTTGAAATTTTTTGCAAAGAAAGTGACAGTTTTTAGCAAGAAACGAGACTATTTAGCAATTTTTACAAAAAGTGAAATTTTTTGCTAATTTTTTCATAAAGCAAGAGTGTGCAAGATTGAACAATTTCAGCAAAAGGCAGAGTTTTTCTCCTCAAGATGCATGAAAAAAATGAATCTTTGAATAAGTATATATTGAAAAATTAAAACTTTTCAACAGGAAATGTTTTTATATGTTTCATTGGGGAGGGAAAGGAGGAGGGTCCAACCAAAATTCAAAATAATTATAAAAATTTTAGCAAAAAAGCAAGACTTTCAACTGGATTTATTTTTTAATGTTTCAATAAGAGAGAGAGGGGGGAAGGTCCAAATTTATTCAAGTCATCTTCCCATTTCCAAAAAAATAATTTTTTTCTAGAAAAAATGTACAAAATAAACCAAATTTTCAAGTTTGATTTTTAAAAAAAATGGAAAACAGGATTTTTTTGTAATTTTTGTTAAAAAGTTCGATTTTTTGCAATTTTTTCACAGCAAAAACGTGAAACTTTTTTAAAATCGTAATAAAGAACGTGATTTCTTGCAATTTTGAAAAATCCCCTACAAATAATTAGATAGCCTGCGTTTTCATTGATTTTTATTTCAATTCTAGGGGCTTCTTTTTGGAAGAACAACATTTTTCAGGAGACTAGAGCGGGTTTTTTTTATTGAAAAAAGGGTGTGATTATAAAACAAGAACTGAAAATTGGTTTTCAATTTATTTTTTTCATGCTTTTCTTGAAATTGGATCTGGCAGTTTCAAACAAAAAGCATTACTTTAAACAGGAAATTCCGTCAAATGTTTCGTTAAGAGGGAGTCATTATTTTTTCACTTTCAAAATTACCCAAAGCAAATGAACTAAAATGTCAAAATATGAAAAAAACAGCAAATGAACCTGTTTTGAAATTTACCTAATTTCTTGGAAAAATAGAAAGAAAAAATCAGGAATTCTTAAAATTTTGGTAAAAAGGCATCGTCCTAAGTAATTTTGGCAAAAATTTATGACAAAAGAAGAATAAGCCAGACTGTTAGATCTCTGCCTCAATATCGTACAATCCCGATTTACACCCCAATACATACGTACTACAGAAGATGACCCTTCCCTCCCCTCATGTCTTCAACAAAAATCCTCAGTCATTCAGACACGCTCAAAATTGAACATTATCACGACTCAATCATAAAAGACTCCTCACAAAAGGTATTACCAACACCTCAAAGCTCATTTAATAAGTACAATCAATTATCAAATGATTCTTCTCTAGTAAAATATAATCCGATGAAGATATTTAAATTGCTCTTTAAATAAAGATATTTCTACAAGATTATAAATTCTCAATTTATTATATGACAAGTTAAAGCGTCTAGATAAGATAAAAAAACAACAGGAACATATGGGATGGGTACTTAATACCGTTTCGGTATTAAGGTATTAATAATTTTCAATTAGGTAAGTACTCAACTCGAATACAATTTTTTTGTTCAAAATACAATCAATGGATTACGGTGATAAAATAATCCGAGTCTTGGGTGATCGGTTTTTGAGATAATGAGGACGTAAAAAGGAAAATGATTTCATGTTTCAATCTCAGTAAACGGAACTCTAGTTTCTTTTGAAAGTTCATTTTTACCAAAATGGCCAGTTACAGGTTTCATTTATTCGTTTTGGCAATTATTTTCGCAGCTGGTAAGTTATTTTTTTTTCCTATAGTAATTTATTTCACTCCGTTATATTATATTTTATTATGTAAAAAAACACACACACAAAAAAAACATGAAAAAATATTAATAATAATGCCATTAGACTTAGAGAGATGTGTTTGAAGAGATGCTTACAATCTAGCTATTTTATTAGAATTAGAATACAAAACATGTATGAATGTAGTACTTAAAACATTTATGTTGATCCCCAGTCGTTGAAAATTTTACAACCACTTGAAAAATCATTATTAAAGATCGTAAAATTTCAATACCTTCTGTATAGTCAGTCTTATTTCTATAAAAAATTTTTTATTATAATATTATAATCGTTGGTCAACTCGGCAGCTTTATCGGTATCATCAGCAGATGGCATCAAGGAAGAGGACTCCGATCCATACAAACAGATTCCATCAGCCGCAATAAATCCGCAAGAATACGGTACGATAAATCCGCCCAGTTGAACGATTTTTTCAAATAGGTACTCCTTGTAGTAATCCATTGATTATAACACCTCTCCACCCACAGATATCGGTTACTGGCAGAACAAAGCGTTGAAAACTCTAGACAACAAATTACAAAAATTGAATGAAAACAGGGCCAAAAATGTAATATTTTTCTTAGGAGATGGCATGTCTGTGGCGACTATCACAGCGTCTAGAATGTACAAAGGACAGCTCGAGAATAGAACGGGAGAAGAAGGGCATTTGTTTTTCGAGAAGTTTCCATTTGTTGGACTATCTAAAGTAAATATTCAATTCCATTCAAGTACATAGCTTACGATTAAACTTTCAACATTGAACATGATTTTTTTTTTTTTGCAAAGACCTACTGTGTCGATAGACAAGTACCTGATTCAGCCTGCACATCGACAGCTTACATGACCGGAGTGAAAACGAATTTCAAAGGAATAGGAATTACCGCCAAAGTACAGCAGACGGATTGTAAAGGAGCGAAACTTGAGGCCAATCGACCTTCGTCCATAGTACAATGGGCTCAAGAAGCAGGCAAAGCGACAGGAGTAGTAACGAATACCAGAATCACACATGCTTCTCCTGCTGGAGCATATGCTCATATTTCGCACCGAGATTTTGAATGTGATAACGATATCGTCGCGCTCAAAATGGATAAAACGTGTACGGATGACATAGCTAGGCAACTAATTGAAGAAAATCCGGGTAAAAATATAAAAGTAAGTATGAGACTGATTTTGAAATATGTACAATTTTTGAACAAAAAAAGTGACTCACAAAAAATCCTTGAAACGAAAAAAATCGATTTAAAAGAATTAAGTAGGATCGAATTCTTCAAGCTACACCTTTACTGAATTCCCAGCTCTAAGAAAATTCTGAATGAAAAAAAATCTGTTTTTAAAGCTCCTCCTCACCTTCACAATTTTTTTGTATTTTTCACTCTCGAAGAAAATAGAACCGGTTTCAAAATCATATTTTCTCGTCGAAATAGCCTCGAAACGATCGTTTTACAGGTTAAGTCATCAATAAAACAAGAAAAAGGCTATTTCTGAGCTATCTGAAATCCCCCTTTCCCAACATGAAATCAAAAATGATTTTCAAAGATTCGAAGCCTCATCAAAACCAAGCAGTTTAAAAATTTCCAATTCAAGATTTAGTTTTCGAAAAAAAAGTTCTTTAATAACAATCGGGTTTGAAAAGTAATTTCAAAACTTAGTTGAGAAAATTTGAATTTTGAGAGCTGACTGACCATTTTTTAGATCATACTTTCGCTCTGTTATCAAATGGAGTGGAGCTGTGCCTTGTGAAGCAACTGAATACTTGAGGAGCTTGGAATCAAAACTCACTTTTGCCATCAGGCAAAGTTTCGAGAAAATCGACAATAACTGATTTCGCCTAGTGCGTTGATGAAAAAAACGTCGCAAAGTGTGTCGAGCTCTTGAGTAAGACTACTAAATAGGATTCCATGAGAAAATTTTTTTTTTCAAGTTGCCATATCGTTGCAGTATGGCTTTCAAGTTTGGCAAAAGTGAGTTTTGATTCCAAGGTGGGGTAATTTCACTTTCTTTTGCAAATATATCGAAAAATAAGCCTCCTAGAAGAAAACTAACGACATTATGTCGATTGGAAATTTAATTCTCTACTATTTTCCTCGATTTAATTTTTCTGTAGAATGCTTCGTTCCGTCTCCAGACAGCTTTAAAAGTTTTGAGCGCTGAATTTTTCCAAAAATTATACTTTCTTTTGCAAATATATAGAAAACTAAGCACCATAGAAAAAACTAACAACATTATGTCGATTGGAAATTTAATTCTCTACAATTTTCCTCGACTTCATTTTTCTGTAGAGTATTTTGTTCCGCCTCCAGAGAGCTTTAAAAGTTTTGAGCGCTCAATACATCCAATTTTTTACCTCCTCAGTTGCATAACTTCCAAATTCAAAACTACCATTTTCGCTATTTTCACTATCAGAAAACGCTTCCGAAGTTGCAATTGAATCATTTTGGCTTTGTAGACTGCCATGCGACCTTGAAAATACAGTTTTTTTTATAGCTTGGAGTCAAAACTCACTTTTGCCACTGGCAAAAGTGAGTTTTGACTCCAAGGATACTTTTTAACACGAAATTGTGAAGAACTGGGGCCGAATTCGGAAAAATGGATTCTGTAGGGTGATAGATAAATTGAAGAAGTATCCGAATCCGCAAAAAAACGCATATCGATTTTTGGTGTCAAAAGTGAGTTTTGATTCCAAGCTCCTCACTTGTCTAATGAACTGAACTGGACAACAAAGGTTTTCTTCGAGAGTGGAAAAAAATTGGTAAACAAATACATATGGCCTAAATTGAACGCTACTTTTCCCTTCCCCTTTCATTAACAATTTAACAACAATCCTTCGCCATTTAAAAATCATATTTAAAAAAAAAAAGAAAATGTAAATCAAAATAGGCGCGATATTGTGGAAAAGGCTATAAAAATCAACTTTTTTATTTCACCACAAATTTCATGGAAAATGCAATATTTTCGCACAAAAAATTTAATGGCTCGAAATTTTATCAAGCCACAAATAATATTTCGACAGTTAAAATTGATTTTTCCATTTTCAACAAATTTTAAAAATCTAAAAATTGCCTATTTTTCATTAGCAAATTTGATGAATAGATTTTTATCCCAATTTACCCCCCCCCCTTTCAAAAAATATAGCCTGCAACAAGATTTCAACTCTCTCCAAAAAATTTAGAAACCCAACCAAAGATGTGAAATTGGAATCTTACGCAGCTGATAATCCAGTTTCCAACTAATGCTTTTTTAAAATGTGAAACATGAACCCCTCCCTGCTCCTCAATCTCAACAAATTTTAGCAAATTCCTCCTCAAGAATAGTTTTTGTCTTGATTTTAGAATTTAATTTTGAAAAAAAATTTCAGAATGAGCCTTTTTTCTTCATCAAGGATGAGCAGCATGCGGCTTCTAGCACCTCCCAAATGGATCCAAAATTGAGACGAATGCTTTCACAAGAGAACCATTCGAGGTATTCGTCCCCTATTTAAACAGAATTGCAATTTTTGGAAAGAATATGATCTTAAACTCCATAATCAAAAAATTCAATTTCAATATAAGTTATTTTCAAGGACACTGGACAAGAAGATTATGGCCTTATTTTTTTATTGATTCTCATATTCACCCCCAGCACTTCCCCTTCTCCACCTCTGAGCTTAAATTTGAGAAAAACGGCTCAATAAAATATGATATTAACTATTCGGTCTTGTGCGCAAATTTTCATTTCCTTTGTACATCCTCAGAAAAAATTATGACTCGTAATTGATTGGATTTTTTTCAAATTTCAACGGAAGGGGGGAGGAGGAGAATAGAAATGAGATGCTAGGACCACGTTTCTCGAGCTGAGTTCAAGGAGACACTTTGAGTGCAAACAGATCCCCTCCAGTCCCTTTTGCCATAATATTCTACAGGAATTTTTGGCACCTCAACATCTTAAATTTTTCATTTTACAAGAGATGAATGTATTTCAATCGACGAAAAAATTTTTGGACAGTAAAAAAAAAAAAGTTGAAACAGAATTTAAAAACACACCATTAGATTTTTCAAGAGCTAAATTTTATTCTTCGATCTTTGGCAAATTTTTGGAAATTCAAACGAAGGGGCTGAATCCACTTCTTAGGTCTCTTTGAATAGGGAGAACAAAAATTTAAAAAAAATTAGCAAAGAAATCAATGAAACATTTGAAAAAAATGTAAAATGAAACATTCAAGCACTTTCCACTAATTTTTTCATAGACCACTGTGCCCCCCCCCCACTCAAAGGAGCATGGGTCGAACCTGCCTACTATTTTTCCTAAATTACATGTTGTAGAAAAATTTCAAAAAGCGAACTTTGAAAATTCCCTTTTTATGGCTGAGTTGAAGTAGAATAATGGCCTACAACAAAAATTCTACAACTGGGTCAAGATCAATTAGAAATTGAGAGATTCGATTTTAATGAGTCATGTAAGCAGAGTAACAAATTTTCGTCGATTTTAAATTTAGAAAGTATCTCCTTTCAAAAACTTCAAATTTTCTTTTCAAAATTACTGTTTTTAATTTGAAATAGCGATTTTCAAATTTGGAAAAATTTGCATCCCAAATTTCAAAAATTTTCCAAAAATTGAAAAATAAATCAAGCAACTGAAATCTTGGTTACCAAGTTTCTGAACACCCCACTTTCGTTGAAATCGAAGCCACACACTTCAAATGGCTTCTTCCAGTAGAAATGAAAAACCTGAATTATTTACCTTTTAACCAAAAATTGTTTCCTGCATCAGAAATTATAAGTGGAATTTGTGATTCGAGGAAGGAAAATTCCTGAAATCACATTTTCTTGAATCGTGAAAAAATCTTCAATTTTCAAAACTGTACATTTCTGTTCGATTTCTTTTTGTCACAAGGTCATCTTTCGATTTAATTTTGGCAACTGATAAGATCACCAAACCAGTTTCGAAAATGAGTCAAAATAAACAACATTTACAATTAATTCGTATTTCATGCAATTTTGCACGTCCTGTACACGAGATTGGAATATTTTTCATCAATATTTGAATTTTTCATCACTCAACTTCTGGTTTTCCAGCAACTACGTTCGAAAACAACACACCCAAACTGACTCATTCGATACTCTCGAGACTCGAGTCCCTAAAAAATAAACTAAATAAGTAATATTTTACAAAGAAAAACTATAGCTCGTGATGAACTAATCTCATCGTCTTACTGATTGGGGGCATCGCAGTGTGGCGAATAATTCTCCATAATTTCAGGTATTACTGGGAGGAGGCCGAAATAAATTCCTACCCAAGAGCAATCCTAATTCAACTCACGGTACCGGAAGCAGAATTAGTAAAGATTTGATCGCAGCTTGGAAACAAGATAAACTGAATCGAAAAGAAAATGCGGCCTATGTCACAAATATCGTCGAACTGGATAAAGTAAACCCAGAAAACACTGATTATTTATTAGGTAAACCAATACCTATATCCCATTTCCCTCATTTTCTCCATTTCAGTCTAATAAGTTACTCAATACTTATGAAAATTAAACCACTTTATATAGGTTTATTCAACCCCGAACACATGGAATACCACTTGGACGACGCCAAAGAAGAACCACCCCTATGGAAAATGACCGAAAAAGCCATCAAAATACTCCAAAAAGAAAAAAACGGTTTCTTCTTGTTCGTCGAAGGAGGTGAAATCGATATGGCTCATCACGAAGATCAAGCCAAACGAGCTCTCGACGAAACATTAGAGTTCGATAAAGCAATCGAGACGGCAGCCAAACTGACCGATGAACAAGATACTCTGATCGTGGTCACCGCCGATCACGCTCATACGATGACCATCAATGGATATCCTTACAGAGGGAATAATATCTTGGGACTTTTTGGAAACTCTAAAGATGGATTACCATATTCGACTTTGAGCTACGCTAATGGACTCGGCTATCGTAAAGAGTCCTTTCTCGGAGGCAGATATAATTTAGACAAGGACGATACAAGTACATATATTTATAATATTCTCATCTAAACAAGTATAGTCTTCTATAATCGTTCAAATTCAAATTACAATTATTTATCTCCTCTTTTACGTAGATAATAAAGACTACAGATTCCCAGCAATGGTGCCAAAGAAGAAGGAGACCCATGGAGGTGAAGACGTCGCTGTGTACGCTCGAGGACCTTGGGCACATCTCTTCACCGGCAACTACGAACAAAATTATATTCCTATCGCCGAAGCATACGCAGCCCAAATAGGACCAGCTGCCACAACAAAACAAGACACCAGACAAGATGTTAAACCGAATGCAAGTTCATCCGTTTCAATTTCGGTCAACATTTTATCACTTTTAAGTTGCTTTTTGATAACTTTAATGGTTAAATTTCACAAATTTTAAGAAACAACACTTCAAACACACGATAATAGCGAAATAAAAGACATACTCGATCTTCTGTGACGTCATTCTTATTATATTTTTTATTGTCAGAAGTAGGTAGCTAGTTCGCAATAATCCATTAAGACAGCAATTCTCACACTTTCCTCACCCTACCTTGATCTCAAACTGTCACATAAATTAATCCAGTATAAGATAACCTAGTGATTTTCATCATAAAGCCCACATTTCGATTACTCGAGCACTCGATTTGGATAAAAATTTCAATTTTTTTTCAGTTACCTCGAAAATTTCGAATTCGACCTTGTAATCAATTAATCTCGAATTAAATAACAGCTATGAATCCGCAGTCGTTTTCAAATCACTGAACCGTTATCGACGAATCAGTGGAACGGATGATTAACCGACACGAGACAAGTCGTCGTGCGAAATTTCGTAAAATTATGAGCACCGATCAGAGCGAAGTTTTTACCTTCATTCATTGAAAATTTTGAGAAACGCGAGAAATCCCACCAAACCCCTCTATTTTATTTTCGAGCCTCAAAAATCAGAATGATATTTAAAAAAATAAATCGTCAAGCCAAATCGTACTACGTTATTTTTAGGCAATTTAAAAACGAAAAACTAATATAGCCCGAGTCGTCCTCGTCTGCAATATATTCGCGAGAGAGATTTATAGAACTACAATTCAAATTCCATTACATGGGGTCTCCCGTAAAGAATACCTACGTACGATGCCAAATGTTTGTTCTTTTCTTTTTTTTTAACGACTAATAAATCCGGTAAACTGAGTTTATTTGAAATGTATACGTTTGAATAGTACGTCGCATCGTGTAATAATTTCACTCGCATGATAAAGCAACCATGACGTTAATTTGATTTTTCTATCGTCTCGTGCGGTAATGACGAACATTACAGCAGGAATTATTAATCTGTAATTAATTCTCTACTTGAATTGCATAAAGTAAACTTTTCTACGAAAAATAAATCGATATGGATTATTCTTACGCAGAGGAGAAAAAAAACAAATCGTAAGGTTGGCAACTTGCCATCTTTACTAGTTAAAAACACTCGTTATTGGAATTAATTATACGGCTCAGATCAGTCAAAAAAAGTGATCAACGTTAATGAATGAGTTGAAAATAATCACAAAACATGGATTTATACGAACGAAGGTAATAGGATCCTCATGAAAATATGTCTTTGAAAATTTATCAAATCAGTCTACAGGAAGGGTACCTGATTAGGTTAGAAAATATTGAATAGGAATAATGGAACCCCCTCCTCCCCGAGCTGATCCTCTAAGACGACTTTTTTCTCAAAGAGGACATCCCAAGATGAAGAAACATTTTAAAGCAAATTTTCCGAAAAAATTTGTCCTTACTGACAAAATGGCGGTTATTTTGAACATAGGACTCGCACGAAATTTTTTGAACTGGACATAGCTAGATCGAAAAAGCATTCAAAAATTGATCATCAGCCAAAATTTCAAGTGCTAAAGTGCATTTTTTGATTTTTGGTAAATTTTTCAAAATCACATTTAGGCCAAAACTGAGAAAAAAAATCAAATTTTTATCAAATTGACCTAGAAAACTGAAATTTGGGATATTCTATTTTCGACCTGCCAAATCGATTGGAAACGGTTTAAAACAGTTTTGAGCTGTTCTGGAGCCTCAAGCAGATTTTTGAAACTTGAAATTTCCACAATAGTCCGTCTAACAAAAAAATCTTTAAAACCCATCAACTCTAAAAAACGCTGAAATTCGGCTCACTGAAAAAGCACGTCACCCAAAGCTTAGAACCAAAGATTATTATTTGATTTTTAGTGAATTTTTTGAAATGGTGAAAGTACAGCCCATCGGTATATTAATTTTCGAACTGATCTGGAGCCTCCAGTAAGAACTAACACTTTTCTCCAGTAATTTCAAATTGCTCCAGAAGGCGCTATAATCAAGTTCGGCAGCTACTAAAATCCCATCACATGTAGACATTCAGAATCGATTAAGGAAGGCGAATCCTAAAATTGAGGGGGAGTTTGAAACGTGCATTTTTTTACAACTTGAAAAATTCACAAGAGAGGTATCCCAGCAAGCAAAAAAAATTTGTACTGGACAAAATCAAAGCAAAACAGCAGGTAAAATTACATGAACAGCTAAAATTTTGAGGCCTAAAGTGAATTTTTCGATTTTTAGAGACTTTTGAAAATCAAAAATCGAGGCCAAAAATTTTTAAAAAATGAAAAATTCCATAAAATTGACCTACGGAACTTGAATTTAGTACGTAGCCCATTTTCGTCCACTCGAACAGATTGGAAACGATTTCAAAACCATTGTGAGATGTTCTGAAGTCACCAGCAGATTATTGAAAGCCAAAATTTACTCTATACCCAAATTTTAAAATGCTGAGGTAATAAAAACTGCCCTCATAATCGAAAATTGGAAAAATATAATATGGTTCTGAAACGGAAGAAACCCGAATTTATAACTTTTTTTTTGTTGCGAAACTGGAATTTTCAAAACCTTGCTGGAGGCTCTAAAACGTCTTGAAATCATTTCCGATTCACTCAGAACGTTGAAATATTGAGATATAAAATAAATTTTAGCTTATTAACACTATTTGGTAACATTTTGTAGAAGTTTTAATTTTCAAAACTCTGCTGGAAGCTCCAGAACTGTTCAAAATATTTCCAAATTGTTTTCAAATTGATTCAGGAGATCAAAACAAGGTAAGTGAGCACATATCAAATTCACGTTTTCCAGGCCAATTTCAAAATTAGTTTCATTAAAAAATCAAAAAATGCACTTCAGCATCTGAAATTTTGACAGTCGAATAATTTTTGCATGCTCATTCGATTCAACTTTAGATGGGTAATTTCACAACGAATTTTTATCGCTACCTCAACAAGTTGAATAATTCGTGTCTAATTCTGAGAAAATTCATAATTTTTTGATTCAAACCCAAATCAGAGCTCACGCAGGAAGGGAAGTGGAAGGGGGGGGGATAAAAACAAGGAACAACTAACTCCTTAATATTTGTACTTTCAGTTTCTAACGTTCAACAAAACAGGTCAATAAAAATTTATGTGTGTATTTATGATTCAGCACCAAAACCAACGAAACAGATACGCGAAAATATTATAACACAATCGAAACAGGGCAATAAAAAACACACCGATGATTATTGTTGGTGGATATATTTTTTTAGAAGGTATATATCTTGGGGCTATCAAAACTACTCGACTTGCAAGTTCAATATCAATAATGTGAACTTTCGATTTAAAACCAGACAACAGAACCCATAAATTCGAAGTAAACAATAATGTGAATAAAACATTCTCTCTTATCTTCTAATACTCATGTATCGTAAGTACGAGTACATCATAAAATTGAATCTGACATAAATTATTATTTTTTCTCCCAGAATAATCGGACGGAGAAAAGATAAAGAGAGCATGAAAAAAATGAAAACTTAAAAACGATGAACTTCAATTTCTCAAAAATTACCAATTGTATGAAAAACACAATCTCACCCCCCCCCCCTCAAATGCAACAAGCAGGTACGGGATTCATACACTCTTACTCGGTTTAGAATCTGAACGAGCGCGATTAAGCAAGTACCTTATACATAATAACTTAATTTCCAGCTAGTAATTGAGTAAAACTAACAACTTCTAATTTGTCCCACCAAAAACTTGTTTTTCATGCCAATATTTTTCGAAAAATTCGCACCCCAGCCTAGGAATTGAAACCCTAACCCCTTTTTGGCTTCAAAAACAGCATTTTAAAATATTTCTTATCAAGAAAAACTTCAACAAGGAAAAATTATGAGAGAGGTAGGAAGTTTCTCTGGGACAGACGCATTAATGTACATTTCACTTACCTACTCTATTACGATAGTACTTCTAACCACAAAAAAATTGCACTCACCTGCAACAAAGAAAAATAAAATTGCAAATTAGTTAATTTTTAATTAATAATTTCATACTTTAACTTATAATTAAATCTGCCTGTTCAAGTAAAAACATGGAATCAACCACTTAAAAAGTGCACAATAACTTGGTGCTAGGAAGTACAATATAGATGTGTTAATGGGCCATACCTAAATGAAAGTATCAAAATTATTGGGAATTTATTTTCAAAAAATCTTTGCGCCATTGTGACACAAGTAATAAATTGATTTGATATGATGAGACAATTCTTTAAAAAACTTGTATGAACTTGAAAAGTCTTAAAATCATTTAAAAAGGCACATAAAACGAATGAACATTTAACCAAAGTTGAGATGAAATTAAGTGGCAAAAATTGCATAAAACATCGTGAAAAAAAACCGTTAAAATAATATAAAAATATAATTAAAATCGCTTAAAATCATTGAAAACTGATGAAATTTAATCAACGTATAAGTATATTAAATTGCATAAAAGGTCACTAAAACTCGTCCTAATGAAATTAAAACATTTTAAAAAAGCAAAAACTGATGAAATTTTCGGAAAATTTCGCGAAATATGCATAAAAACGCCACTGGAACATGTTAAAAATGACAGAAAAATACTCAATAGGCCAGACAGAAAGACATACGACTATGATAAGCTAGACAGGTAGGTCAATGACCCATAGGAAGTCCGACAGTAGGATCAATGACCTTAAGAGACTAGACAGGAAGGCAGACAGACAGACAGACAGACAGACGGATCAATGACCTTAAGAGGACAGACAGACGACCTTGAGAAGCAAGACAGGCGGGTCAATGACCTTAAGAGATCAGACATGTATACAGACAACCTTTAGAAGCTGGACAGATGGGCCAATGACCCTGAGAAACCTCACTGGCAGACAGACGATTATAGGCTACAGGTAGGTCAGTAATTTCAGGAAGCCAGGCAGCCGGGTCAATGAACTCAAGAGGTCAGACAGGCTGGCAGACGACCTTAGGAGGCCAAACAGACAGATAAACTCGAGAAGTCAGATATATGGGTCAATGACCTTATAAGAGACCAGACACGAAGACAGACGACCTTGCGAAGCCAAACAGAGGGGTTAATGACCTTATTCTATTAAATTCTTTAGAAATGTCAGCACTTTGTGTTATTTTGGAATAATTTTAATGTGTTATTAACTGTCTGTGTCTACCTACATACAGTAGCGTGCAAATTAGTTTGGGACAGCAGCAAAATCACAACATTACACCATTTTTCAACAGCTCGCTACAACAATACCGCTAAAATTACAGGGGGTAAAAGCCCTATCCTTTACAAAAATTTTGATGTGTTAGAACCAAAAAAAATAAGTTTCTATAAGCTCATAAAAGCTCACTGAAATAAAAATCAGAAAATTTTCAGTCTTTTAGTTTTCCGCATTTACCGGACGAACCGTACGTCCTAGCAAAAATCTGATGACATTATGCTGAAAGAGAATTAAATTCTCTACAATTTCGTTACTATGAAATTTTCGTAGGACGCTCGGTTTCAAAACTGTACACCTTTCAAGTTTGAGTAAAAAACGTTGCTGCAACTTTTTTTTAGTAAAAAAACCAACTTTTTTAAACTAAAACTTCAAAGACGTGCAGTTTTGAAACAGAGCGTTCTACAAGAATTTCATGTTAACGAAATTGTAGAGAATTTAATTCTCTTTCAGCGTAATCCCATCAGATTTTTGCTAGGACGTACGGTTCGTTCGGTAAATGCGAAAAACTACAGTAGCGTGCAAACGTTGGTTTTTCTAGTAAAAAAAAGTTGCAGCAACGGTTTTTTACTCAAACTTTGAAGGCGTGCAGTTTGGAAACCGAGCGTCCTACGAAAATTTCATGTTAACGAAATTGTAGAGAATTTAATTCTCTTTCAGCATAATATCATCAGATTTTTGCTAGGACGTACGGTTCGTCCAGTAAATGCGGAAAACTAAAAGACTGAAAATTTTCTAATTTTTATTTCAGTGAGCTTTTATGAGCTTATAGAAACTTATTTTTTTTGGTTCTAACACATCAAAATTTTCGTAAAGGATAAGGCTTTCACCCCCTGTAATTTTTTTTTCAAAATTGTTAGCGGTATTGTTGTAGCGAGCTGTTGAAAAATGGTGTAATGTTGTGATTTTGCTGCTGTCCCAAACTAATTTGCACGCTACTGTATATCGTGTTTCATCGATATTCTATGCAATTTTTGTGAACTTTTCCAAATTAGAAATTTTGTCTCCTGCATAAATTTTTAGTTGAAAATGTAACTTCATTAAATTTTTAGAATTTTCATATTCAATACCACACTTTAAATTCAGCTTTCATCACAACTGAAAATTTTTGTCAATATGGCTTCATTTTTATTCAACAATGGCCAAATTCATCAATGAAACTCAATATCATTTTGAACTCATTATTGCGAAGGTACAATTAGAATTTTCATTTTCAGAAGCACCTTTTCTCATTCTGAAATTAAAATTTGATTAAATTGAGATGAAAAGCTGAAATTTTGTTTGTAGGTACCTCATTTTCAACCTCTCGAATCGATTGGTAGCTGTTTAGAATCATTTTAGAGCTTCGGACATATTTTTTGATTTCCCCGTTCATCCAGTGGAGACTCCAGAAGTCAATTTTGGGGCCTGAAAATAAAGTATCCAAATTTCAGCTTTCAATCTGAATCACACCTAATTTTAATATATTTTTTTCAAGTAAAAATCAAAAAAAAAAAAATTCTAAACGTTGAAAAATGAAATTTAGCCAGTTTCAAAATTTTTTCCACTGCTTGAAATACCTTTTCCATTGTCAGTAAAATTTATTAAAAAATGTAAAATATTTTTTCAAATTATTTTAAAATTTATATAGGTAGGGTAGGTGGTAACTTATTTTAAAAATTGGAAACTCATTTTCTTAAAAATTTCAAAATCCCTCCCCCTCCTATAAAGAAAGGCTCTTAAACCAACGCTTATCTATCAAAACTTTCTTAGCGCCAAAACGATATCAACCTGTTTTAAATAAATTCAAAACACGTGCACTGGCGAATACGAGTAAAAAAACAAATCATCGAATTGTTACATAACAAACTTTTCCATTTCAAAGCCAAATACATAATTCACTTTGGTTGCGTAATTCAGTACGAACTTTATTCTTATCTACATTGTTCACAGTCAGGGGTATTGTTCATCGTTTAGAAAACACGCTGGTATAAGCGTTATTACGAGTATCGAATACGCCAGGAATAAAAAGCTTGAATCGTACACCGAACTCAGACTAGTCAAATAGGTATTATCTGTGGTGAGTACATCCTACATTGTAATAGTTTCAAATTTAACACACGTCATCACGTTTCTTAGCATAATGTGATGATAAGTCATAAATTAATATAGTATATTACTATATAGGAGGCGAAAGTGAACATTTCTGTCTCGTGCGATGGCGGAACTCGCCTTCGGCTCGTTCCGCCACCCTTCGCACTCGACAGAAAACGTTCACTTTCGCCTCCTACATTGTAAGATATTTTTCTTGATATACGCTACGAAAGTAGAATATAAACGTTGAAATTCATATTTTCATAGGAAATTAGGAATTATTAAAAATAATATTAAACAGACAGAACTTTGATGATTGATTTGATGTGTTGTTCAAGATAATTGTAATCTTTTTGGTGTTTTTTTCGCTGTATTTCTGAAGTAAGTAAGTATGTATTTGTATCATGATGAAACGAAAACTTCGGCTGCGGAGATCAATTTGAAATGAAATAAAATAAGGATGACAGCTAGATTACTTATATCCTTTCATTTTATGAAGCTTTCTTCAGTTCAAGGCGAACTAATGTATGTACTTAGACTTACCTTATTCGAGTTTTTGTAGTTATACAATCTTTATCAATATCACAATACAAAACAATTCTTCCCTACGTCTTATTCTTGAAAGAATTATGTATGTTGGAGAAATTTTCAATGCAACATCCGAAGTCTTCGTTTCACCCATGATACATACAATTAGCTATCGATCTTCACAAACAATGAATTGGTTAAATCAAATGAACTCGATCACCGCATAAAATAAGTTTGAAGTAATTTCAAATAAAGCAAAAAGAACACGGAAACGAATAATTATCACGAACAACACACTAATTAATCATAATGGGTGTTATATTTAGATTATTTAGACAAATTTTTTCAATTCAACATCCGAAGTCTTCGTTTCACCCATGATACATACAATTAGCTATCGATCTTCACAAACAATGAATTGGTTAAATCAAATGAACTCGATCACCAATAAAGCAAAAAGAACACGGAAAAGAATAATTATTACGAATAACACACTAATTAATCATAATGGGTGTTATATTTAGATTATTTAGACAAATTTCGAGTCTGAGTGAGTGAGAAGTCTGTGTTACGTACTACTGGCCACTCCGTTTCTCGATAAAACTGATAACGTTCGTTTTCGTACTCGATGTACTCCTACTTGATGCGTTCGTGCGTTCTTTTCATCTCAGTGAGACGAAAAAGCGTTCTTTTCGTCTCACTGAGATGAAAAGAAACAGTCGCGTAATATCAATGAGTTTCGCACGTTATCGAACGACAGATATTCTACAGTTTCGTAGCGTGTATCAAGAAAATTACATTTTCTAGGTAGGTGGAGGTATACTAGGTACTTCATTAAAATATGTATCAATGATAGGAGGACTCTGCTAGGCTTCTAAGACAGTACGATGAATAATCGTTTAATGTATCATCAGGTTCCTAGCTAAGTACTTACAATGTCGAGTACTGGTTATTTGTTTCGAAATTACTACAAAGAGTATTAGTAGTACATGTAAAAACTGTAAACTATACCAAGCAACATTAGCATTATACGTAGAAATGGAGAAAAATTAACATTTCGGGCAAAATACGTTAATACATTAATTACAACAGCCATACAAGTCCAGTGAGAAAGGAGGAGATAGGTAGAGGGAGGAAGTATAACCAAATTAGACATAAATATAAACGAACGAGTCGTGCTAAAAATTAGCCTGACGACCGAACAACGACGTCGCGACGTTTTGCACGTTTTGTTGAAAATAATGCTAGTTTTCGTTTTTCTACCAAAAATTCACGTCTTTTACGGTTCGAGATCTCGACTACGAAACATCTCTCTACGAGTCGATCTTCGTTTGCAGGCAAATTCATCGACGTAAAAGCGAACCGAAACCAGAATCAAAACGACCTGTACGAGTCACCTACCACCTTGGATGTAGCAGCTACATCATCGAAAGTCATCTTCATTATTTCATTAGATCATCGTCGTTTAATCGTCTGCCTGCTCCTGGTTACTTTTAGCGCCTGATGCTGTCGTACTACGAGTAATCTCGTCCTCGCTATCTTCACACAGTTTCGCGGTTATTTTCGGTGAAATGTTTATCAGTAGTGTGCCGTTTTGTGTACTGTTTTCAATTTGTGGTACGAATTTGATTTTTTTTGCCTCTTTTTTTTTTAATCGCTATTTTTCTGGTTTATTATTTTTCCAACTGCTTTCGCGTTCATTGGATCTTTTAATTCACTAGCTTTCGTTTTATTTTCCCAATTTTGTAGCTGTTGTTTATGCCGATACGACGTTTAAAACACCTTCGGATAGAGATGGTGAACCGTACAAGCCTTTTCCTGCACCAAAGCTTGATACCCGGGAGAATGGTGAGCTTTTATATGTTTTTTTTTTATTTTCGTCAGTCAGATGCAATTCCTTCGGATAGATCATATTAATCGAGAGATGGCGATTTTAAATAGGTAATAATCCACGCTTTAAGAAACGAATTGAAATTATACGTTTTTAAATTTTTTTCAACGTGCATTGCGATTTTTTCCTTTCAACGAGCTTATTACGTACGAAGGACGAATAAATTACTTTGGTCGACAATTCGCTAATTTTCTATTTTTATATACTATCCAATTTAATGTCCGTTTCTGTACCTATAATAGGTACCTAACTACCTATATAGTGAACATGAGAAAGAAAATTTTCGAAATTATGCAAAATGTACCTACATTTTGTTTAGGTCTGAACCTAGGTATAGGGAACCTACTCAACTACCATTTCAATTAATTAATTATATAAAAGTATTAGGCGCGATAGCGAATGTGGAATCATAGATCGTTGGCGCATTAACGTTCGCTTAATTAAATCGAATCAATTTACTCGTGCATCAGACTAGGTCAACGATTTTCTTAGCCTCAGCGACTAAGTTTCTCTGACCTTAACACACCGAACTCGAACTTCTCAAACCGCCTGAAACGCGTCAAGTTAGAGTAATTTTTTCTTATTACACTGTGTTGTAAGAAGGAAAAACCTGTATTTCTGGGAATCGGCGAGAGTAACTTTTTTTTCGAAATTGTCGATAGAATCTTTCGTCATTTTTTTCCGATTAATACGTTTACGTAATTAGCCAAGTCGAGGGAGAAATGTGAAATAAGAAATGATAGAAGATGAATATTATACTAAGAAAATTGATCAATTTTTGATTTTTTGAAGATGGAGTTGGAGCCAGAAATGGAGATAATTTTTACAAATTTTATAGAGCATAAAACGAGCGACTTTTTAATACTTATTTTTTAATGTTTTCATATTTACAAAGTAAGCTCAGTAGATCATTCAATTTTTCCAACAATAAGCTGGTGTGTTTTCAGAGTCCACCCCCCCCCCCCAAATGCAGAAGATGGCAAAAATTTCAATTATTTTCCAACAGTAAGCTGGTGTTTTTAGAGTCCAATAACCCCCCCCCCCCCCCAATACAGAATATGGCAAAAATTTCAGTTCTAGGTAATTTGAACTTCGAAATTCATAGTGATGTTTTGATTTTATTGCAAGGGAAGATATCGAACTGAAACCCTGCGATTTGAATAAAATCAAGCTAGATCGAAAGAGCATGTCTTAAAATCCTCGTAATCAAAATTTCAAGCACTTTGAATCATTCTTGGATATTTGAAGAATTTTTGGGAAAGGGGAGGGGAGGGAGGGGGTGAAATAATTAAATTCTTTGCACTGATTTACTTTGGAGAAAAACTGGTTCTATGGAAAATTATTTTCAAATTTTCGAAAAAATTTGTCAGAAATCCTAAAATGATATTTTTAGAAAAAAAATTTTTAAGGTGCTTTTTCCTTGAAAAAATTTGAAAAATTTGATTTTTAGAAAATATCGCACCTCGGGAGTTATAAGGTCACATCTCAAAAAAGTGAAATTTTACAGGAGAGTGATTTTCTTTTTTTTAAAAACTTGATTCATTATTTTCATCAACTTATAATCAATTGTGAGGAATGAATAGCATGTCATTTTGAAGATTGGGTATCCTACCTTCATTTAGCATAAGAATATTTTGAAAAATAAAATCTTAAAGAGGAAATATTTCAATGTTTGGAAAACATTTTGAGTTATAACCTTTCATAAAAAGTGATCTGGAGGCGAAAAAAAGCGTACAAAAAAATTTTCAAGAAAACAAAATTGTAGAGAATTAAATTTCCAATCGACATAATGTCATTAGTTTTTTTCTAGAGTGCTTAGTTTTTGAGTTTTTCCCAAAAAACTAAAATTTTAATATATTTATGCAAATTAATTTTTCTGAAAAATGTTCTATTTTAAAAATTTTTTGTTTTGGAACAAACCTACAAAAAATACACTCCTTGTGATTATTTTACATCTTAAAAACGTTCAACACTATCGAAACTGGTTTCTGACACTTTGTATGTGCAAATTTTACTCAAAGAAAGAGGAGTTTTTTGAGATGTGACCTTATAACTCCAAACAACTTGCAATGTTGTAGAAATTTTGAGTTAGGCCCTTTGCATTTTTTACATGATCTAAGCAGCATACCCGACTCAAAGTGTTATTTTCGGTTGCAGGGGGTCATGCAAACCCCAAAAATGCAAAAACATCAAAATCGATTTTTTTTGAGATGTGACCTTATAACTCCCGAGGTGCGTATGGTCTTTTCTAGTCATATTTCAATTTTTCTAGTGTTTTATTAACGAGCCCAAAAAAATGGCCAAATCAAGAAGCAGATCATTTGAACTCAGTGTTTTCAAGATTTTACTCTTCTCTCACTAAAAAGTACACAACTTAGATTTTTAACCCCGCCCCCTCCCTCCTACCGCAATTATTTAAACATTTGGGAGTGTTTTTCAAATTTTTACTCGGTCCCCCTTAGATTCAAAATGATATTTACCAACGTCGGAATCCCCAGATCAAAATTGCGGAATTTCATTTGAGAACCTTTCAAGATTATGTTCTGTGCCACTTTGAGGGCAATGTTTCTCAATTTATAGTTTCAACTCCAATTTCAAAAAAAAAAAAAAAAAATACACGTAAAAGAAATAAAGGAATAAAAATCAAAAATTCATATTTGATTGAAAAAAATCAAAAAAATTAATATTTAAGACGGATTAACGGTTAAGATAATATGTACAAAATTTCTCAAAATTGCGTCCTTGGTGCTTGAATAATTACTGAAAATATTTGTCAGAAAAATAAAAAAAAGAGGGGGGTGGTTAAAACACTGAAATGATTTTTTCCCAAAAATTCAGACTCGAATAACGATAATAGAACATTTTTTCAAATTCAAACCAATTCATACTTGAGGATGTTTTTCAGTTTCCAAAATATTTATTTTTCAAAAACTTTATTCCAAATTAATTTTTTTTTGGTTCATCAGTGGAAAAAAAGTTGAAGTATTGTCATTCAAGCTTAATATTTCCAAGTAAATTTGCTCACAATCATTTTATAAAAATATGCTTTGGTAGGGTGAAGGGTAAGAGCAAGATGAAAAAAATGTCAAACTTTTCGAGTCAAAATTTAACAACATCTTTCTTCAGCAACAGCTCAAAGTTTCAAATTTAGAAAAAAAAACTTAAAAATTCAAGTTCACAAGGAGCAGAGTAACCCGAGTAAAGAGATTGTGATTTTTTCAACGAATTGACGAAAAATGCATATATGTATTTCACTCTTAAAATAAAATTATAGCACGAAAAATGACATTTTTCGTCAATTTGTTGACTAATTGGGGGGAGGGGGATTTTTTTCACATATTCGCCTACAAATTGGTAAAATATTCCAAAAATGCAAAAATTTTCATTTTTTAGGCTTCTGATAGCACTTTTGCAACAACAGTAAAACTTGTAATTTTTTTTCTCGAAAATGAAAAAAAAGGCCCCTCCAATTTTTTGATATGTTATTCTACATAAAGAGGACTAAAACTGAGAATTTTTTCAGAATTTTTACTGGGAGGCATCGTGGTTATATTTAAATTATAAGTTTTTAAATCGATTTTTTTGGGTCTTTGAAAGTGGCAACACTGATTTTGACATCATTCGTCAATTACCCTCTGAAAGTACTACAATTTGAAAAAAAGTAGAAAATTTTATACCACGTACAACCGGAGCAATTTGCAACTGAAATTTTCCATTTTCGGCCATTTTAGAGAATTTTGAAGTGCCACAGCTCCGTCAAAAAAAATCGAAAAAATGTCCGGTTTGCGTCATTCGTCATCGTTTGATGACCTCTACAAATGATCTGATTTTGAAAAAAATCGAAGACCCCTCGTGCAAAAATCCGCCGATTTGGCATGGAATGACCCAATAGTTGTTTAGAAAAAACCTCATCTTTTAACATTTTTCAACCAGGAGTTTCCTATCAAGGGCCACCATGTACATCTTTCAAAGATTCTTCTAAAAAAAATGAGAATTTTTAGTAACAAGGCATACTTTTTCAAAATTTTTGATAGGTAGGGGAGTAAAACTTTAAAAAAGGATGAAATTGATTTTTAGACGATTTTTCCTGCCCAAAGTGGCCAGTTTTGGGTCGAAATTTTTTACTCGTAATACACTTAAGTATCAAAAGATGCGCTTAATTACGCCCTAAACGAGAATTTGGACTAGATTCGTTTATTTTCACGATGTTTTAAAATTTTTACCAAGAAAATTTAAAAAACATCATTTCAGGAACCCCTTTGTACCTCTTTTCGGATGACCTGTCGAGCTAAAATTCACACTTTGATTCAAATCCAAAACTTTCAAATAGATTTTTTTTTCAAAAATAGCCTAATCACTGGAGAAAATGTTGAATTTGAACCGGCACAAAAATATTATGCTCAAGTCTCGTTCAAAAGGGTCACAAAGATGGTAAATCTGAGTTTATAGGATGCTAAATTTCATTTTCAACCCACATACGCCGTTTTTTAAAAAATTGTAGAATCCGAAAATCCGCTGGAAGCTCCAGAACGCTTCGAAACCATCACCATTCGACTCACGAGGTCCAAAATAGGGCACAAACCAAATTTCAGCGTTTTATGTCAATTTTATAAAATTTAATTTTTTTCATGAGAAAATGTGACAAATTTGAATTTTTAAAAATTCACCAAAAATTGAAAAATGAATTTCAGCACTCGCAATTTTTGCAGGTGATGTATTTTGGGGTCCTCTTTCGATTACCCTATGTCTGGTTTAAAAATTTTAGTGTCAATTAGGATACTCAGAGGTGCACTCTGAATCATTCCAAGCTGAGTATCTTTGCATTTACATCGTATTGCCTTCAATTTCATATCAAAAATCTAGATTATACCAGTTCTCAACTAAATTACACGATACACGCAGATTTAAAAATCCAAAATCCATTTCCAGGGGCTACCTCCAAAAGGTTAGGAATTTTCAGTAATCCGAATATTATCTAATTCGCATTGAACAAGAAGTTTTTCAAACCCCCATTTCAGATTTACAAAATAGAACAAGGATTTTCACAATCCACAATCCAGGGCTGCATTCACATTGAACAATTTCAAGTTAAGCTTAAGCACTAAATACACGAAATTCTTTCAACTAATCAAATTTATGACGTCATTTTTGCGCATTTATGATCCAAAAATTTCATTTCTCACGTTGGCGTTCCAAAATGTATTTATTTGACAGGTTCAGGTTTCATTTACCTTTATAAAAAAAAAAAATCATGATCAAGTTCAACGTCTTTCATCTATATGAATCATCAACTGATTCTTCCTGCTATTACGATTACAACGAGAAAAAATTTTTCTCATGATCATCTTTATTAATCGCAAGCTGCACCTTTCATATGTATACCAAACATCGTCTCATCGTCAAATACTTCGAATATTTATCGCATATACTAATAATACTCGTCTAAAACAAAAAAGTGAAAAAAAAACTCGTGCAGAGGGCTAAATTACACACTGTACATATAGACAATGTAACACTTCATACATGTATTACGAGGCGAGAAGCAGTAACTCGTTAAAGACACATGAGCTTACGACGGAGGGGAAGAGAAGACCTCTATTACCAAACGATTCATCAGAAGCAGCCGACCTTCGATTGATCTCCCAAGTTCACAATACTCGTTTATCATACGTGTTTATGTACCTCTATCAGTCTATCTATCTACCTTCGTAAATCGTCACAAGATACGATCTCGTCGAATTATCTTGTCAATAATTTTATTTATCTTTACAGAAGTCGAATTTTGGAAAAACCAGGCCCAAAACACATTGCACGAGAAACTGGCCCAAAAGCTGAACACGAATCGGGCCAAGAACGTGGTATTCTTCTTAGGAGATGGGCTCTCGATACCGACCATCACAGCGGCTCGAATATACCAGGGTCAATTGGCGAACAGGACTGGCGAAGAAGAGCAATTGTTTTTCGAAACGTTTCCGTATACGGGATTATCGAAAGTAATTTCGCGTAACTAATTTGCCCATTTACTCGCACTTATCGCGTGTTAATAATTAAGCTTCGCCCCCTTACACCTTTGACAGTGTTTTTTTTTACCCCTCGTTAACGTAGGTAGATATTTGTCACATACGCGCGTACGTTGCGTATCCAAGGTGACCATTATTACGTATTTTAACGTAGTCGTCGTCGTCGCATCAATCAATCATTTTTATTTGTTTTTTTTTCTCTCAATTTTTGCCTATTTATTCTATTTTTCATTTTTTTTGCAGACATACTGCACCGACGTACAAGTAGCCGATTCCGCTTGCACAGCTACAGCCTACTTGAGCGGAGTTAAAACCAATGTAAGATGTATCGGAGTCTCAGCTGCGGTCAAAGTGGCCGACTGCGAAGCTGCCAAGATAGCTGCCAATAGGCCTACCTCAATACTGAAATGGGCTCAAGACGCTGGAATGGCGACCGGAATCGTGACCACGACTCGAGTCACTCATGCCTCTCCGGCCGGTACTTATGCTCATGTACCCTTCCGTGACATGGAATGTGATGCTGACGTCTTAAAGAAGGGTAAACTAGATCCGGTCAGCTGTAATTTCGATATAGCCAAACAACTCGTATACGAAGAGCCCGGTAAAGATATAAAGGTACAGATCACAGAATCGCAATAAAGCCAGCAGGATATCGAGATATCCTTCGTAATCGTGTCCTGCTGTTTTTTTTTTACGTATCGATTACGTTCGATGAGATGCTTTTATTGACTGACGCTGATTTTCAACTTGTATGTAACAGGTCATCATGGGAGGCGGACGCAATAAATTTTTACCATATAATATCACGTTGTCGAAACACGAAATCAACGGTAGCAGACTGGATGAAGATCTTGTGTACAGATGGAAAGAAGATAAAATTTCCAAGAAAGCGAACGCAACCTATATAACCAACGTTAATGATCTCAAAAGCCTAAATATCGATAAAGTCGATTATTTATTAGGTTTGTACGATACTTTAATACCATATCCATTTTTCATGACAGGGTAGATATAAGTTATGTGATCGGTTTGACATATTTTTCTGAGGATTTCAAATATCTGAGGTAGATTCGTCGATTTTATGTCATACCTACTAAGTATTCTGTGAAGTTTTATAATTTTAATATTTTTTTTGAAAGTTTGAGAGACCTTTTTTTAAAATGATCTTTAATGAGGGCCATTCTAAAAAAAGGTGGTGAAGCGATTGCGTTTACTATTTTTAAATCTTTATCAGTTATCACTTTCATGAAAAAAATACGTAACAATGTAAAAACGTCATAAAATTGAATTATTATTTTCCTGGTATTAAAAAAAAAAAAAAAACTGAAGAAAAAAAACAATGAAAAAAAATGTAAAAAAAACAACAGCAGTGATAAAAAGAAGGCAATATTTTTTCACTTTGATAAACTAGTGCCAAGGATTTATTTTTTTTTCTTGAATTTCGAGGAAAAACAGCGTAAAAATTGAAAAAAATGGAAAAATTTCAAATTTCACGTAGAACATATTTTTTTGTGCATTCAAGTTTTGCCTTAGGCCGCATCATTTAAGCGTAAAAAGAGAAAATGTTGATTTTGAGACCGACGATCAACTAAAATGGCTTCCATTTTTGTTCCTAAGGACGCCTCCTTTGAGGAAAAAGTCACCGAAAAGATCAGCGGAGGGGAGGGGTGCAATAGACCTCTACGTGAGCACTCCGACTGCATCCGACTGAAATTTTGTGTTTGGAGAATAAACATTTTGGAATTTCTAAGGATCAAACAACAAAAGGAACCTCAAAATCGTGTTTTTCATTCGTAGAAACTAGAAACCTAGGTTTTGGCACCACACTCGATTTTTCCAACATTTTCTCACAGATTTGAATTTAGAACCTACCCCCCCCCCCTCCCATTAAAAGTCGTCACTGGGAGTTGGAAAACTAAAATTGACATCAAAATCGTAATTTTCACCACAAAATACCTCGATTTCGATATACTACGCTCGACTTTCAGTTCATCCCATCTCCGCCGAATTTCAGTCAGGTACCATCCCCCTAAATTGACCCAAAATTCAAGTTCCGCAGTCAAAATTAATTTGGATAGCATACATTCAAACGATCTATGAGCAGGTTGCCTCATTCAAGCGTAAAAAGAAAACAATTGTTGAATTTGAGACAAGGCGTCAACCAAAATGGCCACAATTTTGTAAGTAGGGCCACTTTTTCTTTTGAGTACAAAGGCTAGAAATATTCCTTAGGACTCCCCCTTCAATAAAAAAGGTTTCGTGATGGATTGGCGGCGGAGGCGGGGGGGGGGGGGGTGCAATAGATTCTTATGTGGGCGAGATTAAAAGCACTATAAAATTAATTTTGAAACCTTTCAACAAAATGAAGCATTTTTTCAAAGCAATGAAAACAAAAACAGAAAAACTGAAAAAACTGAAACATAAAATATCTAAAAACATTTCAAAAAGTAAACATTTTTTTAAAAAATGAAAAAAATAAAAAAATAGATTTGGTAATTATTTAATTTGTTTAAGAAGTTTTCCACAGGACAAAAAAAGTTTTGACATGGATGAACCTTTTGAACAAAAATTTACAAACTTATGAAAATTCTAGTTGAATTTAAGCCCAACATCAATATAAGTCTCCATTTCTGGTGAAAAATTAAAAAAATATTATAAAAGGAGCAAATAAAAATTCTGAAAAAAAAACAAATGATAAAAATGAAGCGTTTTTGTGGGGGGGGGGGGGGTGTGGAGAATTTTGAAAAAAAGTGATACTTCAAACATAAGATTTCTTCAAATATTTCAATAAGAAAGGGGCGGGAGAGGGGGTGGATTTGGATTGACCTTGTTCAAATCATATCATTAAATTCGAAATTCTAAAATAGAAAAATTTTCAAGTACGGAAAAAATGAACTTTTTGAGAATTTTGGCAAAAAAGGAGGATTTTTTGGGAATTTTTGGACTGTCCGAAATTTTCAACTGCAGAGAGGGCCTCGATACCAAAAATTGACCAATTTGTGAAAATATCTTCAAAACCCTTTTGTTTTCAAACCAGTTTGCAGTAGTCGATAATCGCCAAAAATACATCATAAAATCGATATTTTGCACTTTTTTGCCCTTAAAACCACGACTCGACTTTGAAAAAAATTAAATTCAAATTTGTGTTTTAAAAGGTCAAAATACTCCGATTATCAATATTTAGTAGCATGCTCATTGGGTAAATTCTACAATCCATTTTGTTTGTATGGATTTTTTCAAACAAACTTGAAAATCGAATCAAAATTATTACAAAGGATATTTTTACCCTCTCCCCCTCTTCTCTCTTTATCACAACAGAAACTGAAGAAAAACCATAACTTGAAAGCGAAAAAAAAAGGAAAAATTATTAGCAAATATTCTGTTAGTTTACTTTATGTACTCGTGTCAAAAAATTTGAACTAAAAAAAACATTATTTTTACCCCCCCCCCTCCTTCCCCAAAATTGGAAAAGTTTCCCTGCATCTTGCCTAAAGAAACCTAGTAAAAGTGAATATTTTCAACACGGATAGGTGAGAAGGAGCGGGGAGGAGAGGGAGGAGGTGAAAAAACTGAAAATGTGATTTTTAGCATTCATTTCCCTCCGCAATGGGATTAAAAAGACCCAAATCACGAATTGAGCATGAAATTAGCTTCGGAAAAAATAATTTTTGGAAATTTTACAACTTCTTTTTCGATTTCAACATCTTTCCTTCAAATGAGACTCGTAAAAATCAAAATTTGCCCTTCACTATATTTCTGAAATCACCCGGGAACTCATTGAGACCTTTTCATGGAAAAAAGTCACTTTCTGAACTAGTCAATGGGGCTGAATAGAAATGAGGGGGGTAGATTCTTACACTTTTAGCTTCATATAATGTATAATATGGTTTTAAAAAAAAAACCAACTACAAATTCTACGTCCTTCCAATTCTTCTTACTAATACATCTGTTACAGGTCTATTCGCCCCGGAACACTTAGCCTACCACTTAGACAACAAGAAAGACCAACCGACCCTCGAAGAAATGACCGAAACCGCCATAAAAATCCTCCAAAAGAACGCCAACGGGTTCTTTTTATTCGTCGAAGGAGGCGAGATCGATATAGGTCATCACGAAAACTTAGCCCACAAAGCGCTCGACGAAACGGTGGAATTTGCCAAAGCTATAAGAAAAGCCAGCGAGATGACGAGCGAAGAAGACACTTTGATTGTGGTGACTGCCGATCACGCGCATACGATGAGTATGAGCGGGTATCCGGCCAGAGGTCACGATATATTGGGATTGTACAGTAAAGGCAAAGATGGATTGCCTTATGCTACCTTGAGTTATGCTAATGGGCCAGGATATCATAACCAGACTAGTCCCGGAGTTCGGTATGATTTAACTAACGATGATACAGGTAAATAATCTAATTATATAAAAATCCACTTCCCCAGTAGCGAAAGTATGTAAATTTGTTGGCTTTTTCGCGTTACCCAGCGTTGGTTTGTTTACAACGTTTGGTAGGTACGTAAAATAGGTGCACACGAACGCGGTTTTTTTTTTTTTTTTTTTTTTTCATTTCATTCTGCAATTCTGCATCAAATCAACTAAAGTCTTAGTACTCATTGATTGTCAGTATTTTCGACTTTCGTTAGTGAGTTTCGTTTCGAAAATATTTAAAATGCAAATATTTTTCAATTCGAAATTTCAACTACTCAAATTACCAGGATTGATTATTATAATTATTATATTGATTTGACATTTGACAGGGAAGCATGATGTTCTCTTCTCCGTTGAGTGAGAGGATTTTCAAAAATTAATTACCAGAATGATTGATTATTGATTTGATGGGGAAGTGGATGTCTGCTTTTTAGTAGACAATTTCCAAAAATTTATTGCAAGGGTTTTTTCTTTTTCGAGGGTTTTGTGGAAAGAGAGGAATGCAATGAGATGATCAATAAATAGCAAAACTTTATCACATTTGATGATTTTTATTTTTGATTTGACGGGGGGGGGGGAGTAGGGTGTCCGATTTTCAGTCAGACAATTTTCAAAAATTTATTGCAATGGTTTTTCGAGGGTTTTGTGGAAAGGAGAGGAATGCAATAAAATGATCAATATAAATAACAAAAATTCATCACATTTTTAAATTTTTTTTTCCAACAAATTTCTATATTTTTCATTGTTTTGAAAATAAGATTAGTATGTAGGTGGTTTGATTGAAGGGAGACAGATAATGTAAAAATGTAATACCTACTTCAACCTTACTCGTAAAACACAATTTTTTTGTTCATTGAAGTAGATAATATGATTGATCGCTCTAAAACTGCATTATTATGTAGGTAGGTAGAAGTACCTACTTACTATGAATTAATGTTACCAGGATTGATTTGTTATTCATTGATTTGACGGGGAAATATCATGTTGAGTCAGATGAGCTGATTTTCAAAAATTAAATTACCTATTTGATGGGAAAAGTTGGCATGGTTGAGTGAGATCAGAGATGAGACAATTTTTGAAAGTTATAAATAGGTATAATAATAGGTACCTAACCACAATTCGTGTTTGATTTAATTTGACGGGGAAATAAAGGAATTTGAATGATAATCATCAGGAATCATGTTCAGTGAGTTAAAATGATTTTCAAGAATTCTGATGTTTGATTTGACGGGGAAACAATATGAGGTGCAGAGAAGATGGGGACTGGGGAGATTTGCAAAAAAAATTGGATTTTAATGGCGCGATTCACTTCACCCAAAAAATTGAATCCAATTCAAAATCAACGATGGACTCAATGGACTCGATTCGCGATTCAATGTTGGTATTTGTGGCATTTTTAAAAAACTGTAGTGTTTCTAAACAGCCTCTTGAGGTTCCAAAATTCAAATAAAACGGATTGGTTTAGCTTGAATACTGAATAGCTAAAATAGCTTGAAGCTTCAAAACGACTTGAAACCATTGTCCAGTAGGCAGTAGTCGACTTCAAAGCGTATTGAAATTGGTTATCAGAGTGAATTTCGATTTTCCAACTCCATTTGATGAAATTTTGTGGGAATTTCAAGTTTCTCAAATTTGCTGCAGGCCATAGGAATTTTTAAAAACTTGCTGGAGGTTCCAAAATGACTTGAACCCACCTGCAGTAGACTTGATACAATGATACTGTGTTAAAATTGGAGTGCAGAATTCATTTTGGATTTTCAACTCTGCTTGATAAAAGTAAAGTTTTATGGAAATTCAATTTCGAGTACTGAATAGTCCGCTGAAAGCTACAGTAATTTCCAAAAGGTCACTGGAAGCTCCAAAACGACTACACAATTTCTACTTTGTACAATGACATTAGGTAACTAATTGTTTCTCATAATATCGTATTCCTCAGTCATTTACGGATACATGGGTACACAGGTTCACTCTGCCCCAGTACCCATCACACGGGTTCCCACTAGTTTTTGTTTAAGATAGTATACGTAGACGTACTAACTAAGCTACTACATTTTATTGACTTTTGAATCGTGAGTAAAAAAGCAGTAAAATTCAGCGAGAATAGCAGCATAGGCATAAATCATATAGGTACTGAAATCACTAGAAAATTAGTAGGTGAAATACATATACAAAAAAACAATCGTATTAAATTGATCACTAGAACTGCAGAAAATTTCGCTATTCTTTGTAAACATGGCAGAGTTTTCCTTTGTTATTGACGATTTCTATCATTTTTAGTTTCAAAAATGATATTTAGTATTTTCAGTGATTTTGCAGGTTTTCATTATTTTAACTACATAGTTAGGTATGTTTCGCAAAATTTTTGAAAAATCACTTGAAAACACAGTAAAAACAACAACAGTAAAAAAATCACAAAAAACGTTAAAAATTGAGAAAATCGTGAACATTTTCTACTACTTTAATAATTTTAACCATTTTTATGTTTTATTATTTCTAATTATTTTTACAATATTTTCAGTGGTTTTTCACCACTTTTAGTAACTTTATCATTACCAAAGATGCACTTGGTGTGTTTTGAAAATCACTAGAAACAATCAAAATTACTGAACGTGGTAAAAAATCACTAAAAAAAGTTGTTAAAATGACTACAACTCTAAAAAATTTTCACTCTTATCGTGATTTTTAGGTACAATTTTATGACAGTTTTATCATTTTAGTAATAATAGTCACTATTTCTAGCAATTTTTACTGTTTCTAGCCATATTCTATGGCTATGTCCAACATGTTTTTTGTGGTTTTGCCAGTTTTAGGAATTTTTATCAACTTTAGGGATTTTTACAATTTTTAGTGACCTTGCAGATTCTAGTGTTTTTTAAACCAAATTTAGTGATGTGCAAATCACTGTTTTATTGTTTGAAAAATGATGAAATTGTAAACAATTTTCACTAAAAAAGTCAAATACCTAATGTGTCGAAATCTAGATTTCCGAGGACGCTGCTGAATTCGAATTTTTGAGTCGTTTTGCTTTTATTTGAACTCAAATCTGGCTCTCTGGAGGGTTAAATTTGAAATTCAAAAAAAAATCGACTGATATATCGAAATCTAATCTGGGTTTTTAAGAACGCTGAATCAGATTTTTTGGGTCGTTTTACCTTTAAACTCAAATTAGACCACGGAAGAGGAGGGGGGGGGTTAAATTGGAAATTAAAAAAAATTGACTAATATATCGAAAATTAGGTTCTTTAGGACTCTGAATTCAAATTTTTGAGTCGTTTTGCTTTTGAACTCGAATCTGGCCCTCTGGAGGATTAAATTCAAAATTCAAAAAAAAATCCACTGATATATCGAAATCTAGGTTCTTAAGAACGCTGAATTCGATTTTTTGGGTCGTTTTACCTTCAAACTCAAAATTAGACTCCGGAAGAGGGGGGGGTGAAATTCAAATTTGAAAAAAATCGACTAATATGTCGAAAATCAGGTTATATGACTCTGAATTCGAATTTTTGGGTCGTTTTACGTTTAACCTGAAATAAGATCTCGGAAGGGGGGGGAGTAAAATTCAAAATTAAAAAAAAATCACTAGTAATGTCGAAAATTAGGTTCTTTAGGACTCTGAATTCGAATTTTTGAGTCGTTTTACTTTTGAACTCGAATCTGGCCCTCTGGAGGATAAATTCAAAATTCAAAAAAAAATCCACTGATATATCGAAATCTAGGTTCTTAAGAACGCTGAATTCGATTTTTTGGGTCGTTTTACCTTCAAACTCAAAATTAGACTCCGGAAGAGGGGGGGGGGTGAAATTCAAATTTGAAAAAAATCGACTAATATGTCGAAAATCAGGTTATATGACTCTGAATTCGAATTTTTGGGTCGTTTTACGTTTAACCTGAAATAAGATCTCGGAAGGGGGGGGGAGTAAAATTCAAAATTAAAAAAAAATCACTAGTAATGTCGAAAATTAGGTTCTTTAGGACTCTGAATTCGAATTTTTGAGTCGTTTTACTTTTGAACTCGAATCTGGCCCTCTGGAGGATTAAATTCAAAATTAAAAAAAAAATCTACTGATAAATCGAAATCTAAGTTCTTAAGAACGCTGAATTCGATTTTTTTGGGTCGCTTTACCTTCAAACTCAAAATTAGGCCTCGGAAGAGGGGGAGGGGGGTAAAAAAATTCAAAATTGAAAAAATTGACTAATATGTCGAAAATTAGGTTCTATAGGACTCTGAATTCGAATTTTTGGGTCGTTTTACTTTTAACCTAAAATAATGTCTCGGAAGGGGGAGGGGGGTAAAATTCAAAATTAAAAAAATAAAAAGTCGACTATAATGTTGAAATTTTGGATTTTTAGGAGGCTGAATTCGAATTTTTGGGTTGTTTCACTTTCAAACTCAAATTTTGGCCCACCGGAGAAGGAGGTAAAATTCAAAATTGAAAAAAAATCGACTAATATGTCGGAATTTAAGGTTTCACGACGCTGAATTCGAATTTTCGGGTTGTTTTACTTTCAAACTCAAATTTGGCCACGGTGGGGGGGAAGGGTAAAATTTAAAATTGAAAAAAAATCGACTTGGGGTATATGTTGACATTTAGATTTCTGAGGACACTGAATCCAAATTTTTTAGCTGTTTCACTTTTTAACTCACGTTCAAATTTGGACCTGGGGGAGGAGGTAAAATTCAAATGTTTGAAAAGATCGACTAATGAGTCGAATTTGAATTTAGTGACCTCGACCTACATTTCTCGACATTTTAGTAGACTTTTTCAAAAATGTAAAATTTTACTCCCTTCCCAGACCCAAATTTGAATTCAAAAGCGAATCGGCCCGAAAAAATGAATTCAACGTCCTCAAAATAGTAAATTACTATATAAGGGACGTAGGCAAGCCATGACTGCCGTGAGCGAATGATTGCGAACGAGCCGAAATTTTAACACATTAGTCGACTTTTTTTTTGGCGAATTTCAAATTTTACAATCCAATTCCCCCTCATACATACATATTTTACTCCATAGCGCTTGAAGCAAGCGTGTTAGAGCTCCACGACATAGCATAACATGTTCAAGCGGGGGGGGGGGGGGGAGTAGCTGGATACCATCAAATGGCAAAAAATTGACCTAATTCTGCTGGACTAGGTTCTCAGGGTGTCTACCGGAATTTTTTGGCCGAAAATCACTACCTTTTCACTACCTTTTTCACTACCTTTGAAAAAAAATTACTGACTTCCAAAATATTTTTACCCCCCCCCCCTCCCAGACAAGACCGATTTTTTTTTTTTTTTTTTTTTTTTTTTTTGGTTTGAACTTAGTAATTTTTTACACTGGAGTAAGTACACGGTTTCATCAATTTGAAATAAATTCAACGATTTTATAACCATTGCTACTTTTTTCAAGTTGTTACAATTTCTCACGTGTACATGTTAAAAATACAAAATAAGCGAACTCGAAAAATTGACAAATCAACTACATTATTTCGAGAATAAATATCCTTTCAAATATGAAAGATGAAGTTGTTTTTTTTTTATTTATTCGTATTTTTAGCAATGATTTTTCAGGGTGTCTAGTCCAACAAAATTCCCGAATAAAAAGCAGGACTTTGGCACGACATTTTTTAAACACTTGGGATTTTTCAAGAGGGGGGGGGGTGGACGACTACGAGGCAAAATTTTACATTAATATTTTTCGCTTTTCCGCAATGTCTTCAAACATCCCAAGACTTTTTTCAAGCAAGCGGATGTCGAGAATATAATTTAATCATTTCAAGTTTTCATTTTATTTTCACCTTAAAGGTTCTTGTTACTGTAATGAAATTGGGCAAATAAAGAACTTTTTTCAAAATAAGCAAAAAATTAGAAAAAAATTAATAGAAAATTAGAACAACATTAATTGGAAAGAAATATACCAATTTTTCGAAAAAGCTATCGAAAATTAATATTTTGAGGGGAAGAAAAGCGTTGTTTTCTTGGGTGATGAATGAAGAAGTTTATTGTATTTTTGCTTCAAAATTTTCTAACTTTAATGATTATTTTTAAAAAAAGATAAAAGTTGAAAAAAAAGCAAACGAGCCCGAGTGAAGCGAGGCCAAGAAAGCTTTCAAAAATTCGTGTTTCAAGAAGTTAAAAAAGTTTTTTTATGGAGGTAAAGGGAGCATTTTTTTGATTGAAACTTCGAACATTTCTTGAATTTGAACAATAAGTTTCTTACACTGAAGAAGAAGAGCAAATAGCCCGAGCGAAGCGAGGGCAAAATTTTTCAAAAATAGGTGATTCAAGTTCTAAAAAAGTCAACAAACAAGCCATTTATGTGGAAAATCGGATTTTCCACTTTTTCTCATTTTTCACTACCTTTTAAGCAAAATTGTTGAAAATCACTACTTTTTCACTACTTTCACTACCGACTTTCAAAATCACTACCTTTTCACTACTTTCACTACTTTCACTACCTGGTAGACACCCTGGTTCTGGTGATAATTTTGCAGGTTTTACATAGTGATTTTATCTTCACAAAGCTCTCCACTTGACCCCTCCCCCTCCCACACACAAAAAATTAACGAAATCAAATTTTTCACACGAAAAATTTCCAAAAAAATTGATCAAGAATAAATTTTTGTTTCAATGCAATGATTTGGAGGTTTCTGCTGCGCGTTTTTGATTTTTTCACTAATGTTTTGACTAAATTCTCTACTACTTCACTACTTTTACCACCCATTTTTAAAATCACAACCTTTTCTACTTTCACTAGGTACTCAGATACCCAGTGTAATTTAGTGATATTTCGGTGTGAATTTCTAGAAAAAATAAAAAATTACTGAACATCAGTAGAATTACTACGAATTACAAAAATCGTCAAAATTGTAAAAAATGCTCCTGTTTTGATAATTTTTATCATTTCAAAAATGATTTCAATATTATTGATTTTTTCTTACTGATTTCATCTCGACTCAGATCACCATAAACTCGATCCAGTAACATTTTTTACTGATTTCTGTCTGAGCTGCGATTCTCATAAAATTTCAAATCTTCACCGATTCAAAATAAGACACTACACTATACTCATTTCAGTACTTCCATCTCCTGACCGTACTGAATAATTCTAATTTCTCTCTCTCTCTTTTTTTTTGTATTTTGGTACAGACGCCATCAACTACACGTTCCCAGCCCTAGTTCCTAAACGCATGGAGACCCATGGAGGCGACGACGTGGCCGTGTACGCCCGCGGTCCTTGGGCACATTTATTCAGCGGAAACTACGAACAGAATTATATACCGATCGCGGAAGCGTACGCCGCCGGTATTGGCCCATCCGCAACTGCCCAGACAACTCGAACGGCAAATTCAAGCTTCACATACACCGCTAACTATTTACTGGTCGTATCGATGTTCGCGATATGTGTAATTGTTAAATATGCGGCGTAAGAGCTCTGCCACACCGAGTAGGAGAACCTATTAGTCTGTCATGTGCTCTTCGGCCGCTAACTCGGAGGCCGATTGTGATCCATTCGATTCGAGATTATCGGATCGCAAGTTGTTAACATATTTGTATAGTTTTTATAGCGTTAGATATCGTTTTATGTGTAACTGTATTATACTTCGTGACTGTATAAATTTACTCCAATTTTCTCTCAAATTTTCTTCCTATTATTATTATGATTGTGACGATTTGTTAAGTTAAAAATATACGTCTACGTGTTTTTTTCGTACTTGTTCGTTTAATCACCGCAGTTACTCGATCGGTTACACGTTGTTACATAAATTCGAAGAGTGAATGGGAAAATTTTGATCGTATCGTGATTCTAAGTCGTTTCGACGATGCAAATTTCTTCGAATATGATTTTCACGAGCATCGCGGCGCTCGTAGCTGTGTTTTTCGTTCGTTTCGGTAAGATTAATTTTTACATAATATTTTTTATCCGGAAATTTCATTATTTCATTTTCAAACCCAGCTGATCAAAAAAATCATCAATTTTTACCCTCTAGCATCATCGGCAGTCGCAGCCCCAAACTATAAAGTAGTGACAGACGAAGATGCTGACCCTTATAAAACATTTCCAGACCCTGTAATCGATGCAAAAGAAACTAGTACGTGTTTTTCAAGATCTATACTTACTCGTATTTGCAAAAATACCAACCTATACTACACGTTAAAAAAGGCACACACACACTCACACAAGCACACAAATACAAATAAATCACATCCATATTATTCAACCTACTTGCGGATGAAAACCGTCCACGAGTATGAAATTTCCAATCGATTATTTTTTTTGACAGGTATTAAATATTGGCGTGAAAATGCTTACAAAACGTTGAATGAAAAAGTGAATAAAAAAATAAACACCAACGTCGCCAAAAATGTTATTTTCTTTATGGGCGACGGAATGTCAATACCGACCATAACGGCCGCTAGAATATACCAAGGGCAGAATAATAAACAGCATGGAGAAGAAAATCAATTATTCTTTGAAACTTTTCCATTTTCCGGCCTTTCAAAGGTAAACGTCAATTTATAAAATTTGTACTATTTCTTATCAGCACATGCGCTTTTGTAGTAGATTTACCCACAGTGTGCAATTCGAATTTCAAATTGCCAACTTGTACGTACATACAATGTGTATTGGGTAGGTAAAGGTATCGTATGTTGCGATAACGTCGTCGTCTCTAAAGTGTTCGGAAGTGTTTGATTGGCTGACAGTTTGCGAAGATAGGCTTCGAAGAGAGATTTTTTTGAAAGAAATGAAACGTCTTGAAAATATACAATTTATCGAGATTTTTGATTCTTTGAAGTACGTAGGGATTTAAAAAACGAAAAATTGACGGACAAAGAGGCTATACTTGAGACGTCTGGCTATGCGATTTCAATAGAAATTCGGAACACTCGAAGAGCATGTGCTAAAATACTCTTGAATGAAATTCGAGTTGCTTGGACTGATGTTTCGAGTTTTGTTGAATTTTTAAAATCCTCATTAAGGTCAAAGGTGTTAAAGCTGATAAGGACTGGCGAGAAATAGATGTATTGTATCTAGTATTGGCTAATATTAACGCCCCCCACCACACACAATTTCAAATTTTACAGTAGATAGTTTAGAATTAGCAGAAATCATACATCAAATTTTCAAACAAAAGTGACTCAAGTAATTTTCAAAAATGTGAAAAAGTTACAATTTTTTCAAAATTTAAAAGCTCAATGAAGCAAAAAAAATGAACATGTAGGTAAAGATGAAAAAATTGACTGAAATTGAAAGATAACATTGAATTCAATTAATGCGGAGTGAGATGGAGTACTATCGTGGTATTCAAAATTTTTCCACCTCCTCCCTCTCCCCCTCATTTTACAACAATTTAACTCTATTCATTTTAGAAAATTAATTCTGAATGCTCAATTTTACTCATGAAATCAAGTAGATTCAATACCATCTTCCTCTCGTACAGTTTCTTCATTTTTTCGTAATTATTCCTGCCCCCTCCCATTTATTGTTGAAAAGCGAGAGTAAAGGAGATGATATTGAATTTACTCGATGCAAAGAGTTTTAGAGTAAAATCATGGTATTCAAAATTTTTTCACCTCCTCGTCTCCATTTTCCAAAGATCCTCCAATTGTACTCATTTTAGAGAATTGGGAGTGAGATAAAAGATGGATGGGAAAATTTTGAATGCTCAATTTTACTCATGAAATCAAATATATATGTAGATTCATTATCATCTTCCTCTCAGACACTTTTTTAATTTTTTCGTAATTTTTTTCCACCGTCCCCTGTCCCAAATTCATGGTTGAAAAGTGAGAGTAAAAGGGATGGAGAAAGGTAAGAAAATTCTGAACACATCATTCTGAAAACCAAACCGTGTATTCAATATCATTTTTATTCTAGTCAACTCTTTCGTTATTTCAGGATATTTCCCCTCCCGCCTTTCACTGTTGAAAAATGGGAGTAAAGAAGAAGGGGAGGAGAGAGGAGAGGTGGAGGAGGAGGAAATTTTGATGGTCATTTTACCCATCAATTCAAATAGAAGTAGAGACGCAATATCGTCTTCTTTCAATTCAATTTTGGAATTTTTTTTAGAAAGTCGATTTTTATATGTAGGTATTGTAGGTTGATGGAAGTGAAAATGGGAGTGGGGAGGGGGGGTCAAAACGTCATTCTGAGTAGGAAAATATTGAAAACGTCACTATAATCTTGTATTTAATATCATAATTTTCCTTCAGGAAAATTTTTTTATCTTTTCAGGATTTTTCTCTCCCCTCCTCCCTCCCTCCATTCGCTTGCAACGTCTTCCTAAAAGTCAATTTTTGCATTTTTTTCACAAAGTATATTTATATCGGCTAAAGGAAGTGGAAATTAGGAGGGGAAAGGGGTGGGTGGGAGGGAGGGAGGGAGTAAAAATGTTATTCTGTTCAGTACGTTTTTTGAGTTGGTGTTTTAAAATTATCTGTTCCCCTCGCATATTTTCGAATTATTTACTTTTCTATTTTTAGAATGAATTTTGAAAATCAAGTCAAAATAAAGAAAAGGAAAAAAACTGAAATTTAAAAATTCGCCAAAGAATCTTTTTTTCAAGAATTTTAAGATACAAAATCCATAAAATAAACCACTATCAAAGGTTTACTAAATTATTTCCTAAAATTTACCCCCCTTCCCTCCTTGCCACCACCTCAAGAAACTTTTGAGGTTTGAAAATAACATTAAGTCATCTCGGGTTATTCTAAGAAAAATTGAAATAATTTCACAAATCAAATAACTCAGCTCGATCAAGAGATTTTGAGGATTTTACAACGGTTTTCTCACATCTGGGATCTGAAATTTTTAAAACAATCATTGTAAAGGTTGAAAAATAAAGGTTTTCGTGTTTTAAATCTCTAATTTCATTAAACTAGAACCGAAATTATTGAAAAACTCATTTTGCAGGATAAAAAAAAATCAAAATTTGGTGAAATTCAGTTAGAAATCTGAAATTTTATTTATACCCGGTTTTACTTCTCCAATTCATTGATGGTGGTTTAAAACCATGCAGGAGCCTGCAGTAAATTTTTTAATTTTTCAGTTTCAAAAAAAAATTCTTATAAAAAAAGCTCAAATAAAATTCAGCATCGGATTTATCATCCTTGTGCATTGATAATCCAAAGTCAATTTTGGGCACACATTTTCTAAAGAACTTTGCTCTCTGAATTCAAATCTAAAAAATTTTCTGCGGACTCAAATGACATTTTTTGAAATAAACTTATTGTGGGTTCAAATTCAAAACTATTTTTGCAAACTTGAATACAATTCGGCATCCAAAAATTAGGATTACATCGTCCTTGTGACATCTCAGATCGATTCAGGCATAAATTTTCGAGAGCCGTTTCTGCAAATTCAAATCAATAGTAATTCTGGCTTTGAATAAGAAAATTTAATACCCAAAAACCGGGAAAAATCATCTTTGTGGCAAATCCAGTCGATTCATGCGAAAAATTTTCAAAATCGTTCCTTTTAGTTCGAGTTTAAAATTTTCTCTGCGATCAATTATCATTTTCAAAAGAACGAGAATAATTCAACATTCGAGAAAGTGCCTGTGCAAAAAGTTATTGTACTTTCAATCTTTCGGATCAATTGATACTGGTACTGCCAGTTTTGAATCGCTCTATTTTTTAGCAGATTTTTGGATTTTTCAGTTTCAAAAAATTGTTATAAAAAGAGTCTAGAAAATCAATATTTAAAAACTGGGATTAACTCGTACTTCCGATCGATTTAGGTACACATTTTAAAGACCAGAAAATCCAAAAATTTTGCTCAAAGCTTCATGATGGCTGAAAACCATCACTACCAATAAGTCGAGATGTTGAAAATAGAAGCGTAAAGCTTATCATCCTTCTACATCAATTTGGCTGAGTTTAGATTTTTTTTTTTGGAAAATGAGCCTGAAAATTAAAAAATTTCAAAAAAAATGAAAAATAAACTTTTAGGTCCTCTTTTGAGTTTTCTTTGTCCAGTTTGAAAATTTTTCTGTCGATTAGGTTACCTCTCTTGAGAAATGAATAGAACGAAAAATTTTCAAATCATTTCAACAGCAATTTTTTGACAAAATTTCTTAAACTTGAAATACCTATATACGATCGAACTGTGTAAAAAAATTGTCGTAATATTCCATAAAATACCCCACCCATATAATATTCGGTTTGGAACAACACATATTTTACGAGTATTTACCAAAACTCTCAAATTTGCTAATTTTGAAACATATTCGAGCGATAACAAACCATAAAAAAAACGTAACGTATTAACTTAAATATTGATATTTGTCTGGCTCATTTTACTCTCACTGTCTCACATGAGAATGGTACGATACTCCAAAACAAACATACGTAAAACGACAATATTACACGATGTATAGCACTCGACGAATCAGAAGAGCTTTGCGACGATTAAACCATACGTTATCGAAAGCACCAAGCACCACTTCGTAACAATATAAAGTTACCCTACTCGACTTGACACCTGTATACTCCACTCGATATACCATACTCCAAATTCTTACATCACTCTTAGTAATTTTACTGCTATTTTTAGACGTATTGCGTCGACAAACAAGTGCCAGATTCAGCCAGCACAGCCACAGCTTACTTACGAGGGGTGAAAAGCAACTATTACACGATCGGTGTGACAGCTAAAGTAAAACCTGCAGATTGCGAGAGCGCTAAATTACCGTCAAATAGACCATCTTCGATAGTGAAATGGGCTCAGGATGCTGGAAAAGCAACAGGAATCGTTACGAATACTCGAATTACCGACGCATCTCCAGCCGGAGCTTATGCTCATGTACCATTACGTGACATGGAGGATGACGCTGATGTTGTCGAACTTGGACTTGATCCGAATTCTTGTAATTTTGATATCGCCCAGCAGCTGATTCATGGTCCAGTTGGGCGTAATATTAAGGTACATTTCCCTACCTAAATATTTGAATCTTTTTCAGCGGCAAAAATTAAATTGTAAACTCGTCTTAGGTCATTATGGGAGGAGGCAGAGATAAATTCTTACCGAATGGAACAACCTCGCCAAATGGAAGAGGTCATCGATTACAAGGAGACTTGATCGAAGCATGGAAACAAGACAAAATTGCCAAAAAAGCATCCCACGTTTACCTGACGAACGCTGACGAACTCGCTAAATTAAAAGAAAACGTAACCGGAGCAGATTATATTTTAGGTGCTGCAGATTTTTTCGTCATCTGTAACTATTTTCACATTTTAACATCGTCTGTGTTATTTTTGCAGGTTTATTCGCCCCTAGTCACCTCGCTTACAATCTTCAGCGTCCAAAAGACCAACCAACGTTATCAGAAATGGTAGAAACTGCCATAAAATCGCTCAGCAATGACAAAAATGGCTTCTTTCTTTTCGTAGAAGGTGGCCTGATTGACAAAGCTCATCATAAAGATATGGCTAGGAAAGCTCTCACCGAAACTACCGAATTTGCCAATGCCATCGAATTAGCCACCAAGTTGACCAGCGAAGAAGATACGTTGATTGTTGTCACAGCTGATCACGCGCATACGATGAGTATAAGCGGATATCCGGCCAGAGGTCATGATATTTTAGGTATTTATGGAAAAAGTCAAAATGGTATGCCTTATTCGACGCTGAGTTACGCCAATGGTCTCGGATATAAAAAAGAGTACAATTTGGAAAAAGAAGACATGAGTAAGTATTCGTTAAAACATACTCTTACATGCATATTTTTTATGAAATTCGTGATCCTAGAGAGCACACTCCCATTTGAATCTATGTAGGAACAGTCCATAAAATCAAAATTATTCGAACAATCAAATTTTTATCTTGACTTGAAAAATGTTTGCCATCGAGATTAATTTATTCTAGCATTTGCGTTCAATTTTTCACTCTTTAAGATATCGTTTATATGGGTACTCAATCAAACTATCACTCAATTGTCACCTGACAAATTATCAATTTGAACAAATGTCTATTTTTATAATTTTATCGTCGTTAGAAGTACATCCACATACGAATTAGCTGCGTATTTGTCATTTGAATAGATTAAACCTTTGGACATCTTTATTAGTGTAAACTTTACAATTTACATAATCAATTATCACGTTTTCTTACTGCTTTGAAATCTACTTACTTATCAGCCAAATAATGAATAAATTCAGTTCGATTTCTAGGAACAATAAGATAGTTCCAAGGACAAAATTGACGTATTTAAAAACTTGAAATTTTTCGGCGCATTTCGTCATTTTCTAAATTAATTCTTTAAAATGATAAACCACCCATTCTACTTACTTACCTAAATGTTGAAAAATAATGTATTTTGGATTCTCGAAATAGAAAAATAGGAAGGCGGAGTCTAAAAATTCCAAATTTTCAAAATGAGACTCCCCTCACTGGATCACTCTCAATACAGCAAAGTTTCGAAGTCGCGCCCCCTCCAATTTTGAGTAAAAATATTTATCACAATGGGTTGAAATTTCAGTAGAAATTCAGATATTTTAACGAAAGTGTTCTTTGAAGAATTTTGAGCTCAAAATTGGGTCGATTTTCGAGTATCTTGAATAAGGTGTAATGCAATTCATCAAAATGGGTTAAAACTTCGACAAAAAGTTAAAAATTTCTATCAAAACTTTTTTGAAGAACTTCTGAAGAATTTTCAACTTTCGGATTACGATTTTCAGAATTTTTGGAAAAGGGTAACAAGGCTCCAAACAGAAAAGAGCAATTGTTACCAAATTTTTGGGACGTTATTTCATTTAAAAAATTATGAAAATGGTAAAAAACGCATTTTCCCATTTCCCCTTCCGCAAATTTGGAAACTGTCTCGATTTTTTACCAACTTTCAGTTGCATAATTTTAGAGAAGGCATCAATTTTGATAAGATGAAATAATTTCTCATTTTTTACAATTGTTTTCAAAATTTAACCAAGTTTGAAAAATGTAAGCCAAAATATTTTTTTGAACCTCATCTAGGTTTTCCAGATACAGATTCTGTTCATTTTTTTACTAAAATAAGTGGACCATACATTTCCCCAAAAAATTCAGCTGCCAAAATGGAAAATAAAGGGGGTTATAAAGTCTCGAATTTTCCAAAATTGCCAGAAAATCGCAGCATAAGCTGATGGAAAAATCGAACACCATCCTATGATTTTTTTTTATGAGGTCATATCATCTCACCAACCAAAATACCTTCTTCATTTTCCCTCCAGGGGCATGAACGAGGACAGTTTGCTCTTTTAATATTGCAAATTATTAATGAAATTGTCCTATTTTGAGAGCATTTACAGTTGAAACTACATAATTGAGCTTAGTTTTCGTTTTAAGATCTGAGAACTCAGAGTTTGACACCCCCCCCCCCCCTGAAAAACGGATGTGAAATTAATCATTTGTTAGGTGGACATCAAAAATTTAATACTCAGGGCCGTACCAAAGTGATTTTTCAGGGGGTGGGGAGGAATTATAAAAATGCTAACTCGTAAATTTTTTTGTATAGAAAATTTTCAACTCAAAATTTCTGAAGAATTCTTTTTTGTGTTATCTTTGCTTCAAAATTCCAAAATTCGAAAAGTGGTTTTTTTTTTTGAAAAATTCAAAGTTTAAAATAAAAAGCAAACATGTTTTTCCAAAAGTTTCCCCAAAAAATCCACTTTTTCCCCAAAAACATGCAAAAAAGTATCTCTTTTTCGGCAAAAATTGTCAAAAAAAAAGTATTTGCCAATAATTTCTAAAAATATAAATTTGGCCAAAAATTGACAAAAATTTTCGGTTTTTACCAAATTTTCAAAAATACTGCAATTTTACCTAAAAATTCTAAAAATTGTCAAAAACTCACGTTTTTTTTTGTTAAAAATTGTTTGAAAGTTTTGTGTTTTTGCCAAAAAAAAAAAACCTAAAAATTGTCGATTTTTTGCCAAAAATTCCAAAACGTATCAATGGTTTTCCCAAAATTTTCTCAGAAGTCTCGCTTAGCTCACGTCTTGTTACTTTTTTGGTTCCTTAAGTTAATTTTTGAGTACGAGCTCTGAGAAATCTTTGAATTTACTCGTTTTTTCCCTTCAAAATCGCAAGTGAGAAAAAAATGGAGAAATTTAACAATTAAAATTGCCTAAATTTGAGCACATCGCCATCAAAAACGTACCTAATGATATTTCACATGTTTTTGGCCTTTTTTTGGATATCTGTGAAAATTCAGAATGTCGCTGATAGAGTTGCCGGGGGCTTTAGGGGCGTTCTATCTAGAAAATAAGTTCATTTCTGGAATTTGTATTATCAAAAACATAACAAACGATAGGTCACTTGATTTTTTGACCATTTTCGAAATTTTATGGTGATTTAGTGGGTCAAAGGGGAAGTTGGAGGGGTGATATCCCAAAAATAAGTTGATATTTGGATTTGGCGTTACCGAAAACCAAACAAACGATATATTACAAGGCCTATGTAATTTTTTTAGTTTTGCCCAAAATGGGGGGGGGGAGTAAGGGTCAATCCCAACCCCACAGTTTCAAGATCCCAAAACGGATTCCAAGAATTATAATTGTCTACTTGCACATTTCAAGATTTTAGGACACTTTTTTTTTCAAAAAATACCATTATTCTCACTCATGCTCAAAATTTCGCCTGTAGTGTGATTGCATAGTTCAATTAGTGTAATCGCAAACGAGCTTTTCTGCGATAATGTCGGGTCATTCAACTTTTTTCATCAGTTTGTGCAATTTTTGTACTATTTTGAATAATTTTGGTCCCCAGTTTTCTCAATCCGTGTTCTCGTACCAACCTATGGAAAAACGTAACAAAATTCGTGGCTGTGTAATGTAGTCGAGATTCCCTTCCTTGTAAAAATTGACTCATAACTACACTGTTTAGACATTCAATAAACTTATCTTGTCCTTCCCTATTCAAACTGGGTTACAAATTTTACAATCGTGCTTCAAAATCTCATCTCACCCCCTTTCTTTATGGTTTCCAACCTTTTCATACGCTAAATCTGCAATTCTTTGAGCTACTACGAGTATTTTTCACTAACAATCTATTCTATTCACACACAGAAAGCATCGACTACATGTACCCCGCACTCGTGCTAAAAGAATGGGAATCTCACGGAGGCGACGACGTAGCAGTTTTCGCTCGCGGTCCATGGGCTCACATCTTCAGTGGCACTTACGAACAAAGCTTTATCCCAATAGCCGAAGCTCACGCAGCTAATATACCAATACCAGACGAGACAGCGATCGTAGACCCACCTCAGCCACCTGCACCTCCTCAAGACCAAATCACCCCAGCGGCGCCAGATCATCCTGCACCTAAACCAGAACAGCATAATTCTGCTCCTACATTGTACGCCATCAACACGTGGACCGTGTTGTTGTTATCTACTCTAGTCAGCTTACCATTTATCAGTAGATATTCGCTGAGTAGTACTTAAAAATTAATCGATCTTCATTACAACTACGTATGTATTTACGTAAATTTAGTGCCTATTACTTCTTACCTACGTCTACGCAAATCGTAAAATTGTACATTGGCGAAATTCTTCTTCATTAAAATAATGGTATACGAGGTTGTATAACAGTGTGCCTAATGTATTATACAATTGGTAAATAAACAATAAAACTGATGGAGTGGTTGGTAGGTTTACTAGGTTTGCGCGAGATTATTACAACTATCCGCTGCCTACATACTTTTTTTATTATTTGTACATGTTAATTACCTTATGTATGTATGATTGTCGACGTGATTAGATTAATTTAATAAACTGAGAAATTATTCGACCGAGTAATTTAACGAGTTTAATTTATTCGTCGCTCGTTTTTTATAGTGTTTTAGTGTAATGCATGTACCTATACAGTACGGTAAACGTGAGACATCATAGCGAAAATTATGTGCATCATTATAACGAATGACAGAAAAAAAATATGTTTGTGTTGTTATTGTTGTACTGATTTTTTTTTATGGGTTGGATATTTCATAAGACGGTGATGTTTTGAAATCGAAGAGATGACAAAGAGAGGGAGGAGGAGGAGGAGGGGAAGCTAAAACTGGAGAAGGGAAGAATTGATAAAACTGATATCACGAGGAAACTAATGTCAAAGATGATTGATGAACAATTTATTGTAGCTCATTGCAGATAGTCTAGAATCCAAGCATTTCATGTTTTTTTTCGTGAAAATGAGAAGAGGACACTTATTTTTTTTCATATTTTGACAAATTACATCATAACTCATCGAAAATCGTCAAATTCGTCGAAATTGACCAGCACAACTTGGCGCAATCAAGTTACTTATAATCTTACTCAAGCATCTATTTCCCTCAATTTTATCTTTGAATTTTTTCACTCAAATCAAGTTATACTTATGATACATCAAAGAAGGTTGGAATTTCACACTGAGTCTAAAAAAGGTGTCTGTTTTTGTGTAGCACCCCTCTCCCGCCGCCGCTTTAGCTCTCCTAAATTTCATTGCGCGATTTTTTTTCTCCTAAAGTCGTATGACTCATCAAAATAAGTCAAAATTTCACACTGAGACCAAAAATTGTGACTGCTCTTGTTTTTCATCCTCTCTCCTCGCTTTAATCCCCTCAAAACCTAACTTTGCAATTTTTTCTCTTAATTAGCGGTATGACACATCGAAAAGGGTTAAAATCTCATGCTGAGTATACAAAAAAATGGTCTTTTTAAACAAAATTTTCATAAATTTCTCAACTTTTTTTCATCTTTACCATGGGCAAGGTCAAATTCATCACAGAAAAAAGTAAAGAGGTGTAGAAGAAGGTTAAACGTTTTGAAAATGTTGAAAATTAATCCTTTCATTTCTAAATTTTTGTTTGTACTGCCCTGACATTGTAATACAGCGAAAGCTGTCGACTTGATATAGGGCATACTGCCTCCATCGCCTACAGGGGGATGATTTTGTGAACCCCTTAAACTGAAAAGTTTGGTAACATGTTCTTTACAAAGGGTAAATAGACAGTAATTTGTCATTAATTGAGATGACATATTTATGATGACAGTTAGGTCTTTGTATCGAGCTCGCAGCCGCGAGTCGATTATTTAAATAGGGAAAAATGCCGACAAAGATCTTAGCCTTTGGTCACGTGACTACCCCAAAATATTATATAAGTATAGAAGTTGTCTGCGGCATTTTCTCCACTTAGTTCCGTTTCCTGCAGTAAGATGGTTCTTCGTCATCCTAGTAAGTAATAAGTTTTTATTTGTTAACACCTCGCATGTGAAATTTATATAATTTGATTTATACAATTAATTGATGATCAATTATATTGGAGTTCTTTTCGGTAGTTTGAGGTGTATCCGGACACCTGTAAATTATGCAAAGTGTTACGTGAAATCTCGTTTAGTTAAGGTGCCATCGAAGTCCTTAGTATTAGAGTCCATGCAATTTATTTAGGCGGGTGTGCGCGCGCAACTTCGTAAGTGGAAACCAACAAGGGCCCCGAGTCAGCAGCCTAAAATTTCAACAGAGCTTCTCGTTGGTTCCCGCTTTTGTGATTTTGAACGCTCAGCCGCCTAAATAAATTGCACCGACTCTAGTAGGACAACTGATAGAGATGGTCAATGTGGACAGTTTTCAGGTAAATGTTAAAGCGCATTTATCATCAAGGTAAATTGGCTTATTACTAATTATTGTTATAGGTAAGTATATGGAATCAGAGAATTCTATGCCTACCTAATATTTTATCAATGGTGTTTTGCATGAATTCATCGTGTATTTTATGTATAGGTTTCTTATTTTTCTACTCGTGAGCAATCCCTAAATAGGAGGATTGCTACGAGGAAATTAATTAAGTGCATCTAGTACTAGTTATAAATTATGCATTTCACTTCCTTATGATGGATCGTAGTAGATTTAGGCTACTAATAGGTAGAACCGATGTCCTATGTATAAATACGTTATAATAAATTCTTTAAATTGTAATGTAGGTTGTTTTCATTTCAACGTTCATTACATAGTTTTTGCGTAGTTAAGTCACGTTTTTGGTTAGATAGAGAGTCTTGAGCTATCCAGGCAAATAGGGAAATATTCACCCTTAAGGTGATATTTCTAAAACTCACTAGCATAGGAAAATACATAAATCTATCCTTCTCTCCCTCTACCCAGGTGCGCATGAATTAACTATGTCAGACTACAATAAAGAATTTTAATTTGAAATAATTTGGAATTGCACCAACTTTTTCGACCAGAAAACAAAAAAGTACATCAAAATTTGTCTTCGATAATTTTTTTGATCAGAGTAAAATTTGTTACCTTAAAGCCAAATCCGAGTACGTCCATACAAAAAAAGTACGATTTTACGCATCACTGATAAGGTTCGGATATGCTCGGAAGGGTTCGTTGAGTTCTGATTGAACATCGGTCAGCTTCGTGCATCTTCGGTGGTGCATTTTAACTGTACTCAGATGCAAATTTTTCAATTCAGGGCTTCCCAGAGTCTTATCAGTGACGCAAAACGACGATGTTTTTTTGGATGGACATACTCGGATTTGGCATTAAGGTAACGATTGATATTTGGACCTTGAGATGAGTTGAAAGAAAGAAAGGGGGTGAAATGACCTGAAAGTTGAAAAATAAGCTACAGATGATGAGTTAAATTTTCGAGCTTTAAAATGATTGTAAGGTGTCTAAAAAATGTTGAAAAAATTTAGCAGCATTGAAATACAATTTTTCTTTGCTCACAAAAAGTTCAAGTCTTATTATGAATTTTTCCAAAAAAATTTAACTTTAGTAACCAAAAAAGCTCGAAAAGTAACTTTAGTAACAAGAAAAGCTCAAAAAAAATAACCACAATGTAACCAAAAAAGTGATAATGATAAAACGCGAGCAAAACATTAATTTTTTATACCGAAAAAGCAGAACATTAACTACAAATTGAAATTTTCTGGTTTCTCATATTAAAAAGTTATAAACTGATTCAACACTTTTTCTTGAAAAAGCGAGATTTTTGGGCAATCTTCGGCAACAAAGAGATAATTTTTGCAATTTTTCCAACCAGACGACAATTTTGCTAAAAGGGGAGAATTTTAGAAAAGTGAAAAAAAAACAAGATTGACAATTTCAGCAAAATTCAGGACTTTTTGGGAATCATTGGCAAAAAAGTGATACTTTTTGGCAATTTCTAGAAGATAAGCGACTTTGACATAGTTAGACCAGGAATTACTGAGTAGAAGGAGAGGAGGAAATATTTGTTTTCCTATGCTAGTGAGTTTTAGAAATATCACCTTAGGAGGTGAATATTTCCCTATTTTGCCTGGATAGCTCAAGACTCTCTATCTAACCAATAACCTGACTTAACTACGCAAAAATCTATGTAATGAACGTTGAAATGAATAAAACCTACATTACAATTTAAAGAATTTATTATAACGTATTTATACATAGGACCTTGGTTCTACCAATCGGTAGCCTACGTCTACTACGATCTGTCATAAGGAAGTATAATGCATAATTTATAACTAGTACCGAGTGCACTTAATTAATTTCCTCGTAGCATTCCTCCTATTTAGGGAATGCTCACGAGTAGAAAAATAAGAAACCTATACACAAAATACACGATGAAGTCATGCAAAACACCATTGATAAAATATTAGGTAGGTATGGAATTCTCCGATTCCACATACCTACCTATTACAATAATTAGTAATAAGCCAATTACCTTGATGATAAATGCGCTTTAACATTTACCTGAAAACTGTCCATATTGACCATCTCTATCATGGGTCCTACCAACACTAAGGACGACGATGGCACCTTAACTAAACGAGATTTCACGTAACACTTCGCGTAATTTACAGGTGACCAGTTACACCTCAAACTACCGAAAAGAACGCCAATACAATTGATCATCGGATCAATTGATCGTATAAATCAAATTAAATAAATTTCACACGCGAGGTGTTAACAAATAAAAACTTATTACTAAATGACGAAGAACCATCTTACTGCAGGAAACGGAACTAAGTGGAGAAAATGCCGCGGACTACTTGTATATATAATTTTTTAAGATAGTCACGTGACCAAAGGCTAAGATCTTTGTCGGCATTTTTCCCTATTTTAAATAATAAGCTCGCGGCGCGAGCTCGATAAAAAGACCTAACTTGTCATCATAAATCTGTCATTTACTTGATGACAAATTGCTAACTATTTAGAGTATTTTACCCTTCGTAAATAACACGTTCCCAAACTTATCAGTTTAAGGGGTTCACAAAATCATCCCCCTTTAGGCGATGGAGGCAGTATGCCCTATATCATATGCCCCTTCGTAGGTTTAGCTACGGGGTAGAGCACCGAGGTAAAATACGGACTCCAAAAACCATAGAGCAAAGTGCCTCCAACGCACACCTGAACCCCGCCACTCACCCCCCATCTGAGGGGAGTGACCCTATGCCCCTCCGTAATTTGCCGCGATGATCTGCAGACTATTTCGCTGTAATCAATTTCATTACAGTAAACATTTGCCAAAAGGGCCGGATCGGAGGGTGGGAGAATGAGGTGTATGAATAGAGAAAGTGTTTTTTGCATCTCTAGCAATGATCCAACGCTTGTGAAGAATTTCAAGAAATTACTAAGTCAGCGAAGGTACAATAACCAGAGCGTACGCCAAACACTTTGACAACACCAAGAGATGATTAAGGCTATAGACACCTATGTCAGTAGCAGAAAAAATTTAGAACTTTCGACTAGAAAATTTGAGGCAAAATCTATTTGGAGCTCAAAATCAAATGCTCTCTTCTTAATTTTGGCATAAAAAAAATATCAAAATTTTGAGCCTATTAATTTTGGGTTTTTCCTATGAAGGGTAAATTTCTATTTCAGGTTTTAAATTAAGCAGACGGTAGAAGGTATGGTATCGTCATCGTAAGTATAAGTTTTTATTAAGACCTACATTTTTTAAATTTGTGTATGTTTTTTGTTGCAGATATCAAGACTGATCCGGTAAAGAAGAAGTAAGTATCCCTATTCTATATTTTTACACGATTCTGCAACATTTTTAGAATTTTAACTCGAGTGATTTTGTTTTTCTGTTCACAGAAGTGACCTTGAAGATTCCAAAATCAAAAGAAGAATTCAAAAAAATCAAAATCAAAGGCGAGATATGAAGAATTACTATCCTATGATAAGTAATATTCGACTATTTTATGAAAAATAAATTTTATGTCACTCTGTTTTTTGTAAAAAAAAATTTAGAAAAACTACAAAAAAAATATTGAAAAAATTGGAAAAATTTGTTCTTAGGTGGTGAAAAAAGATCTCAATTTTCAAACTACGCGACGCTATTAGAATGGAGGAATGATCAAAGTCCTGCCATCGAAGTCAAATTTGGATTTCCCTAACAGAGCAATATGGACAATTGCAGGTAAATGTTAATCATTCCGAATAAAAAATAGATTAATTTTGAGTAAAAAAAATTCTCGATTATGGCATATAGATGTCAATCATTCATTTTAAAAGTAATTCTAAAGTAAAAGACGGATCTTACATGCGTGTGTCGATCGTAATTTTTATAAGTAAAATTAGGAAAAAATTGGATTGATACATACGGTGTCAATCATTCATCGTTAAAAATTGAATAATTAATAAATTGAGAAATAAATTAATAACTCTAGAGTGTATCTTATCAATACCAGTTATAAAAGAAATTATTCGATTACGTTATTTGTCTTTGGTTGCAGCTGTTTTTACTCGATTATCCAGTAATGTGAAGAGAAGAGAAGAGTGTAAGCGTATTTTCGACAACAATTCCATAATTGCTGGTCATGAATCGCAATCACTACAGGTATGCTGATATTTGAATTAGAATCAGGAAGATGAAGTCCGAAGCTCTGATCCTGCGGTCGATTATCTAGTGATTTGAAGAGAAGAGAAGAGTGTAAACGCACTTTCGACAACAATTCCATAATTGCTGGTCATGAATCTCAATTTCTATGGGTACGTAGATATTCGCTGTCAACAGTGAACAAATATTATTGGTATTTAGTATTTTTCCCCTATTGGTTTTGGAACATAAACGTTTCATTAGTAAATATCATTATTCATGCATATGCGTTGTTGTCTTCTTGTCTTCTCTTCATTAGGTTAGGATCATTTTTTCGGATTCAAAACCTGGTTTTTGAATTATCATTCTTAGTTAGTTATGCTTTCTGGAACATGGAAGAAAAAACTTTGGGCTTGCCAATATTAATAACGTATAATATGTGATAAATGAGATGTATTACATCATAATAGTAGGTTCGTATAAAAAGAAATGAATAAGAACAAAATATACTGTACGATTATACAAAAAAAAAAATGGGAAGGATTAACGTCATTTAGTTCTATACTATTGTTACAAAAAATTGATCGTTTTCTTCTATCGTAAGGTATTCAATATTAGTGCTGGTCGAACAATGACAGATATCGTATTTCGTAATTATACATAACGTAGTTATAGCTAGTTTATGATACTGAATACTTTAATCTATGACTAATTGTACAGTGATTTGTTATAACTTTCTTACGGTTTAGGGATGTTTTCATCGTTTGTTTTGTCTGTTAGTGGGCCAGGTTTAGAGGTGTCGTCGTCGTTCTCAGTGTTATTGTTTGTGTCATCCTGGGATGTTGCAGCGGGTGGTGGGCGCGATACATCGTTTTTGTTTGCGAATTTGAGGTACTTCACGGTTTCTTCTGCCTGCCAGTAAAACTCATCGTAGGCCCTCTTTCGCTCACTCGCGAGTTTTTTAGCTTTCGGTGTCGTGGGCAATCGCTGTCTTTCGGAGTCTCGTTGGCGGTTAGTAGTCGATTCTTCTTCTTTGTCGGTACTACAGACGGTACGTAGCTGAGCTGGGTGTGACATATCGTTGACGTATATAGCCTGGGCTGTGGCATTATCGAAACTCGTGCCCCCGTCAGTCGATTGTCGTGGGTCCAGCATCCCTGGGGGTGGTGCTGGTACGGATGCCGACGGCTGATTGTCTCGATCGAGTTGGCCTAAGGTTGCTTGGACCGGACTAATCATTAACGGCGGCGGTGCCAATAACCGGGCTGAAGCTGGCTGAGGTTCTATGATACCTGGCACAAGCGGTGTCGGAGGTGTAAGTTTGCCAGGATTCATCTGTGCCGGTCGTTGGATTATGGATACTGCGGCCATTATTTCCTCCGCCTCCCTACGCCTTATTGCATTTATTTGTGCTCGTAGTCGTTCATTTTCCGTTCTAAGTTCTTCGCGCTCCTGGCAAAGTGAAATGGCTAATGCTTTCCACTTTGCTGCTTCGCTATTCGATGATGCCGGAGGGTCGTCCTTAGGAAACATTTTTCTTGGTCTGAAACAGTTATCAAAAAAGAAAAACAACTTCGCTATTAGGTCCTGTTACTCTGTCGACTTCGGATGATGAAAGAAATGTGGGTGTTTCTAGAAGAAGAAATTTACTTGATTTCCTTAGGTCGTTTTACTTTTATCGTCTCGTACTAGATTGTGTTCTCTGTAACACCGTATAAAAATTAAATGCGCAAAAATCAGTTCGATTACTTTTTATTTCATAAACGACAACAGTTCAAGAAAGAAGGCTGTGATATTGTCAAAAAAGTACCGGGTTTGTTTTGATTTTGCTATCAGTTGATTTTAGTCACGGATTTACGAGAGGGAGCTAGTACTGGATCGTGCGCGCTTAAAACCGGTTTGCCTACTTAATTAGTTGTAGCATAGCGTAATTTTAAAATTTTTTTTTTTTTTTTTATATCGACTACCTATCTAGTTTTTCAATTCGACTTATTTTTTCTGTTTTATTTAGAAAATCGAAAGCTGGATGGATCGTCGAGATTTTTACAACGCTGCTACGCTATAAACCGGATGTCGAAGCTATACCGAAGGGTATTTTCATTTACGCGTCACGAGGGTTGATTTATTTTCACTCCCCCTATTCAACGAACATCATTTTACGACTCGTCGCATGGACATCGTTTACAAGGGTGAGTAAAAGAAACCTTTTATTAACTAATTTATTTTCCATACATTACAAGTGTCACCCAACTTTACGAGTATATCCTGTGATATATTCGTGTATTTGTTGAGTTTCACATTATAACATACAGAAAACAAAACTCGTATTTTAGGATATTAGAATTTTTCAAAAGTGTGGGAATTTTTTGATACCGAAAATTTATATGTGTCGAGAGAATTAAGTACCTATTACCACCTAACGTTGTTTTTAATGGATAGGGATAAGGAACAGAGTGATAGGGATTTTTCCAGATCAACATTATTGCCTAATTTAACTACTTTCGACGAATTTTCCGTATTCTATGTACTTATTGTGTTGAATAGGTATTGGTCTATTGGAATTTGAACTATTTCATATTATGGAAATCTATTTTAATCGGAAATTTTATTTTTAAATGACGTTGAATCTTTTGTTTAGCGTTGATACAAAGTTTATTCACATTCGGAAGGTTTTTTTATCGAATTTTTACGTTATTTCAAAATAATTCTATTGCTAATGAATACAAATTTTTGCGGAATTGTTTCGATACTATTATATTGAATTTCTTACGTTACTTTAAATAGACTATTGGTTTTATTATTTCGATGCCTCTTTGCTCGGAAGGAGCAAGTAGGATGTTTTGACTATTATTGTATTTCAATCTATGTTAATTTTCTTAGGAAAGTTGATTGAATTAATTTTGACTGAATGCGAATTTTTATTTTAATTATTTTTAAACGTGAATTTTTAGGTTGATGACGTGATTGTTATCATCACGTCGTCAGTATATGCCTGTACTGGATCTTCGGATTGTCCACCTAATAGCTCGTCTTTGAGTTTCTTGATCTTCCTCGTGGCCTCCTTATGGAATGGAGAGTCTCCTTGGAATTGATCCAGAAGTTGTTGAGCATAGTGGTGTACCGCGTTGGTACTTAATGGCGTACACATACCGTAAGGGAGGGTTTTGAATTCGTAGAATGGAGGTTCTGGAATCGTGATAGGCTCGGGTTGTTTAGGTTCAAGTACTGGAGGCGCATCGTCGAATTTAGTAGAACGTCCTAATTCAAAAGTAGCTCGCGAATACCTTTCTGAAATTGCATTATCAGCCTCAAGAATGCCCCTCAAGATTGGATAGTCAGGATTCTCTATTGGCTCATTTTCCTCAACTTTCACCTGTTTAACGGGTCTCTCTGTCTCTTTTTTCTCAGGCTTTCAAAACGGTATCGTAATTTTATGACAAAAATCGGGCTTACAACGTACCTCTCTCTTATGGATGTCTAGGGTCATCCTTAAGTGATCCATTGACATTCTTCCGAGTATACATAGGTCGGTCTCAACTTCTATCACGTAGAAAGGTACCCTTACGATATCTTTTCCTAATAAAAGCTTAACCTCAGCAAGCACCGATGCCGGTTGGATTATCGAATCGTCTGCTGATTTAAATTCAATCCTGTGATCTAAATCCTTCATACTGACCCAGCCTGGGAATCTGAGCCATAGATTGTTCACTAGCTTACGAGACATTAGATTGGGAAACGCTCCTGAGTCTAATTCTAAACCTATTTTCTCGGTTCCTACAACAACATCGATAATGCAGGTAGGATCCTCGATCTCTTCCTCAGGATTTTCAAAATTCCTCGGTTTTGGAATTTTCTCTAAATCAGGGAGTGTAACCTTGACTACACCTGGGAGCTGATCTATCTCCATCTCAGAACATTTTTCATTCTTTTCCTTCTTTCTTTTCGCTTTCTCTTTCTTTTCGATAAAAGTGACGTGTTTTTCACACTCCTTTTTGATTCTCTCCTTAAGTGGCCTCATTTCTCTCTTTGCGTCGCTCCTGTTGGGTAATTCTATGGTCTCTCGAATTTCACAGAATTCCTGAACTTCAGGCTTAACGACATTCTCTGAGTTTGCTTTGGCTGTCGGAGGTACAATCATAGTTGGAATATCGAAAAAATCAAGCTCCGTCTCCGGATAGCTGGGGTGAATATACGGTACATTCCTTTCATCAAATAGTCTCTTCAGGCCTCCTTTTATTTTTCTCGGATTTCCTTTATACTGAGCTTCCTCAAATCTCTCGAGTTCAACAATCATCGAATTTTTAATATCATTATACTCGAGAGTATTGATAAAAAATCTCCTCAAAAGTGGCGCGTAATGGAATTTATGCAGGATAGGTAATAATTCCATGTCATCTCCTGTCTTCGGACGAACGACGTGCTTTTCTGAGAAAAATTTGCTGCTTTCTAATTCCAAAAACTTCAAACTTGGACCTCTCCAAAGTATCACTCTAGGGTCCTTGGCCACAGAGTTATATAATTTTTTAAAGTCCAAGTATCGCGTAATTCGAACATTTTTCTCTTCAGGATTTCTAGGTTTATAAATCGGGAAGAGCAAAATAATCCACTCCGCACCTTTTTGAAGTATCAAATTGATCACTTTTCTCAGCTGACTTTCTATAACTACGTATGGTTTTTCTGCGTAATTAAACTCCAATTGACCAGCTGATAAAATGACCCTTGCGTTTTTTGGAATTTCAATAGGCAAAAGTTTCATATAAAGCTTGTTGAGTGGTATCTGGTCTCTCAAATACTCAGGTAAACGAGTCGTCTTGACCATATGTCTTCTCATTAAAAAATGACATAAGCCATCTCCGATCAAGGTATATTTCTGCAAGATAGGAATAGGAATCACACTAATCCCTTTATACAACTCAGAATTTTCCTCAGTTCGATCTAGAGAAATATCTGCTACCATCATCATGACTGCTGCCTCAATCGCCTTTTCTTCAGAATCGGGATGAGCATCCTTGAGAAGCTCATCTAACGCTACTGTCAAAATCTCATCCTTAGTTAATTCTTCCTTATTGATCCGATTCAAAAAAGTTTCACTTTTCCTAATTTCTTTCTCAGAAAAATCTTCGAATTCAACTAACTCAAAATCAGGAAATTCATTCGGCTCTTTTTCATTTTTATCAGACAAAGGTGAAGTTTCGACACTTATCGGGGGATTTTTACGAATTTCAAAAGCTTCAGAGGGGTACGAAGTTTCATCATCCGAATGCGGAGGCGAGGGGGTCCTTTGATCTTCTTTTATTCGACCTTCATCGAAATGAGTGAGATCAAAAGCCGGAAACCGAGTATGATTATTAGTCATAGCCACTTTGGGCTGTTTTCTTTTGAAAAATGGTGATGCGAATCTAGAGTCACAATCCATTTTTTCAAAATCAAAGCAAAAAATAAAAACGCGAAATGAAAGCAGGTTTTTCAAACTTACCCAAGTAGTTGAAAAAATTAAAGGCAATCAGACGTAAACTCGAAGTTAGGTAGGTACCTATCCGAAGTCACTGAACACTTGTCACTAGAACAACGATGCTGCAAAGACTAATTTTTTCGAATATGTGAGTAAATGGCTATGTAATCGGTTGCTTAGCTCTTTCCGATGTGCGCGCATATCCTTTTCTCCCCTATTTTTAAAGGTTAACACCCTGTCGACGAGGTGGTCATTTTCTCATCTTTACGCTGGTGTAAGGAACCCTTATGTCTTGACAAATCCTTTGACACTCGCAGCATCGTATCTATTTTATTACTTAAAGCGTGCATATTTGAAGATTTGAAGGGTGGACAGGAGGGGTTGCACGGATGGTCATTAATTACGCTATTTAACGATTACAAATACACGCATTTTTTCTATTTTGTAGAAAAATTGTGACAGCTACATATCCTAAATTAATGGTGTTATTTTTCAGTGCATGTAATGCCTACTTGACAGATTTATGTGTCGCATATTTACGCTTCCAGAGGGGTGCGTCGAGTGTGATGACCTTGGAAAGGTACAACACCCTCGCAGCATACCTATTTTCGAGTTTACATCTAATATTTACGCGATTACGAAGTACATGGTATACAGAAACAAAAAAATCGCGAAAAAATGCAGATTAGTTATAGATTAGTTTAATTAATTTTATTCTACTCTATTTAATTTAAATGACCTACTATTATCTAAGATGTTTTCTTGTAAAAACTGCACTGGGGGTGCCCCTGTCTGTTTTTTCAAAATTGTCTTCAATGAGTAGGTCGGAGATACCTATTTCACTGATTTCATCCAATTTCTATTACATTTTGAAGTATTTTTGGTCAAAAAACGTAATAATATGCAGGACACAGTGTGACAATTTAATACAAGAAAGCAATGATTTTATTTTTTCGAATTATTTGATTCGTCTGTAGTGCAATAATATTGGAAACTTTGGACTGAAAAAGCATCTTTCAAAGAGGTACTATGTATCGATCGTGAGAAGGATCACTTTTATCAACCAAAGTTCATTATATCCAATACTTCACAATTACCTACGAGGTCAAAAAATTCATTTTTGATCATAATTGACTGCTTTTTACTCGGATGGTCTGAGGCAATCAATTATAATATTTTTACTCTATTTTATATCACTATAAAATATTATTATAATTAGTGTACTTTTCGTACATAGTTTCTAAATTATGCAAAAAACACTCGAAAAAAATACACTGAATGGGGCTGAATTTTGAATTCTCAAATATTCAAAATTTTACTTTTTGGCAAATAGAACCTAGATACTATAAATTTAGATTAGAACAGGGCTCTTAGGGAGCTTTTTGGGTTCTAAAACGAAAATTTCGAAAATTTTAATTTTTGAAAAATACAATTTTAGTGAGTTCGATCGATCTATTTTATGGCAGGTGCCATAAAATAAGATCGCACCTGATCCGGGCGCCATTTGACATAGTTAGACCAGGAATTACTGAGTAGAAGGAGAGGAGGAAATATTTGTTTTCCTATGCTAGTGAGTTTTAGAAATATCACCTTAGGAGGTGAATATTTCCCTATTTTGCCTGGATAGCTCAAGACTCTCTATCTAACCAATAACCTGACTTAACTACGCAAAAATCTATGTAATGAACGTTGAAATGAATAAAACCTACATTACAATTTAAAGAATTTATTATAACGTATTTATACATAGGACCTTGGTTCTACCAATCGGTAGCCTACGTCTACTACGATCCGTCATAAGGAAGTATAATGCATAATTTATAACTAGTACCGAGTGCACTTAATTAATTTCCTCGTAGCATTCCTCCTATTTAGGGAATGCTCACGAGTAGAAAAATAAGAAACCTATACACAAAATACACGATGAAGTCATGCAAAACACCATTGATAAAATATTAGGTAGGTATGGAATTCTCCGATTCCACATACCTACCTATTACAATAATTAGTAATAAGCCAATTACCTTGATGATAAATGCGCTTTAACATTTACCTGAAAACTGTCCATATTGACCATCTCTATCATGGGTCCTACCAACACTAAGGACGACGATGGCACCTTAACTAAACGAGATTTCACGTAACACTTCGCGTAATTTACAGGTGACCGGTTACACCTCAAACTACCGAAAAGAACGCCAATACAATTGATCATCGGATCAATTGATCGTATAAATCAAATTAAATAAATTTCACACGCGAGGTGTTAACAAATAAAAACTTATTACTAAATGACGAAGAACCATCTTACTGCAGGAAACGGAACTAAGTGGAGAAAATGCCGCGGACTACTTGTATATATAATTTTTTAAGATAGTCACGTGACCAAAGGCTAAGATCTTTGTCGGCATTTTTCCCTATTTTAAATAATAAGCTCGCGGCGCGAGCTCGATAAAAAGACCTAACTTGTCATCATAAATCTGTCATTTACTTGATGACAAATTGCTAACTATTTAGAGTATTTTACCCTTCGTAAATAACACGTTCCCAAACTTATCAGTTTAAGGGGTTCACAAAATCATCCCCCTTTAGGCGATGGAGGCAGTATGCCCTATATCAACTTTTGGATGATTTTTCGGGAAAAAGTGAAAATCTTCATCAATATTGCCGAAAAGATAGAATTTAAATTTTCGTCGAAAAGCAAACATTTTTCAAATTTTATCAAAAAGTAGCAATTTTGGGAATTATTTGTAAAGAAAGTAGGTAAGTAGGTACATAGTAGGTACCTATATTTTTTCACAATTTTTTTCAAAAGGCGCGTTTTTTTCATTTTTTAGGTAAGAAAACTCAACTTTTTGAATGATAGAATTTTTGGAAATTTTTAATACCTACTTAAAACACAAGATCTTTGGACCATTTGTAAAAAAAAGTGGAACAGTTAGAATTTTTTCCAACAATTTTTTGCAAACAAAAAAAAATAAATCTGTCAATTTTTGAAAAAGTGAGTATTTTTGACAGTTTTTGGTAATAAGCAACATTTTTGGACAATTTGTGAAAAAAAGGTGACACCGTTTACTTTTTTTTTCTTTCAAAAAATAATTTTTAGCAAACTCGACTAAAAAAAGGAGAATTTTTGAGGATTTCTAAAAAAGCGAGTATTTTTGTAAATTTTTGGCAACAAGCAAGAATGAAAATTTTAGCAGCAAGTCTTCGTAGAAAAAGTGAGACTTTTTTTTTTTACCAATCTTTCGGTTAAAAATTGGGACTATAGTCTGTCTCATTTCATTTAACTTGACCTCTCAAAAATTTCCTACGTTGCCAAAATGTGCAATGTTTTGATGTTTACAATACTGCATAATTTCGTTACATAATACAACAAAGTCAAGCATTGCCCATGAAAAATAATATTTACTGGCTTCCAAAAATGAAAATACTGTAAATGTAATGTTATCAGTACCTATTTTCCCAATTAAAATTACATTTTTCGTGTTATTTTCAATTATTATGTATTATTGAAGATCGTGCTTATTACTTCAAATTATCTTCAAATAAGTACCTAAGTTTCATTTTCATTTTTAAAAAAAATCAGCATTGTTCATTTGCTTACTTTGCCGCGTAAGGTGATGTTGACTTAACTACTTGTTTTCTTTTGAAATTATTTGTGGCAACTGTGCGTTGTATTTACACAATGACTTTTTTGGAAATTTTTTACGAAAAAGTGACATTTTTAGCAATAAGCAAGACTATAGGACAACAATTTTCTCAAAATTTTGTGCAATTTCTAATTTTTTTTTACACAATTGAAGCAATTTTTCACGAATTTTTCAATAATTTTTAATGATTTTTTAAAAAAACTATTATTTTTGATAACTAATGAGTCATATCGATTTTTCTTTGTTAGATAGTCGATGTGATCCGTTATTGTATCGTCTACGTACTCGTAGCTATTCTATAGGTACGAGATAAGCTTGTGGGATTTTCCACTTTGTACTTGTACTCATTGTACATATCATACCTGACCAAATATACGTTATTCCGTTGTGTTCGTTGCTGTAGATATGTTGTATTCGTCTCTCGATAGTTTGACATGGTATCAGGCGTGGTTTTCAAGTTGTAGATTGAAAAATTAATGTGTGGTTGTGGCCTGAATTTTTTTTTTGAATTTTTTTTGAACTTGTTTGCCGTTTTTTATCGTTACGTAAGTTTTTTAAAGTGAATATGTTGGCTAGAGATCAATTTTGCGGTGTTCCGGAGTTCGATGGAACTAATTATCATACGTGGAGCTTTCGAATGAAGCTGTATCTAGAGGCAAAGGAAGTTTTGACCTGTATCTCAGTTGAACCGACGGATCAGACCAAATCCAAAGACTCTAAAGCCAAGAGTATTATTGCGAATTCGTTGTCTCATGAAATGTTATGTCTAGTTTTGAATCAGACATCGGCGAAAGGTATGTGGGATGTTTTAGAGAAGCTGTATAATCGTGTTGGCCGAGCTGAGCAAGTACTGGCGGAAAATGAGCTCAGTGCTTTACAATATGAACCCAGCAAGCAAACAAGAACCGAATTTATTGCCGAATTTGGAAAACGAGTTCATAAAGTCCGAGCCTCCGGTAAAGCAGTCGACGAAGATGGTGAATTAGCTCATTTATTGTTAAAAATGCCAAAGGAGCTTGAACATTTGAATGATATCGTTGATGTTTTACCTGCCGACGAGTCTAAGCTGCAATATGTAAAATCAAAGTTCCTATCAAGTAAAAAGTCACCCACTGAAGTCCAAAGTACACCTTCCGAAGATAAAAGTTCCAGTTCTGAGATAAAAACTAGCTCCAGTTCCGAGAATAAAAGTGACGAGCCTGCAGATGGTGTTAATTCGAGTTCATTATTTTATGCCAAAAGGGACATTCAGTGTTTCGGGTGCGGTGAAAAAGGGCATATGAAGAAACAGTGTCGTAATAAATGGACTAATCAAGGCAGACGTCATAATGGACGAGGTAATTTTCGCGGTAATTGGTCCAATCGTCGAGGGAGAAGAGGCTATCGGGGTCGTGGTAATAGCAACAATAATCAAAATCGAAATCCGCCAGAATCGTTTCTAATTGAAGTAGATAATCATCAGTTGTCAATTAATAATTCCGAAATCGAAGGTAACAATAGTTTGATGTCTTGGTTGTTAGATAGTGGTGCCACTGACCACCTAGTTTGTAAAAAGGAATATTTTTCTGAGTGTATTCGTTTGAAACAACCTGTTGATGTTAAGGTTGGTGATGGTTATCCATGCAAATCGGAATATATTGGTAATGTTAATGTTGTATTTAAAGTTGATAGAAAATTAACTAGTTGTAAAATTAAAAATGTATATTTGGTAGAAGAAATTAGGAATAATCTGTTATCTCTGAGTACTATTGATCAGGCTGGGTATACTATTGTTTTAGGTGATGGTAAAGCAGAAGTGTATAATAGGTCTAGACAGTTGATAGGTATTGGAACCAAAAAGGGTAAACTGTACGAGATAACGTGCAAATATGAGGGCAAAAATGGTAATTTTGATAACGGTGATAAGTGTATCTATGCTTCACGTAAGGTTGAGACAGATAAAAAGTATTGGCATCGAGTGTTGGGTCATGTGAATTTTTATACTATCAAGGAGTTGGCTAAAGGTAATATGTTGGATGGTTTTCCTAGTAATGTTTCTGATGAGTATGTTGAATGTGATCTGTGTAACCGGAATAAGATGAGAAATTTATCGTTTGGCGGAGGTCGAAGTAGGGCTAATGATTTGCTTGAAATTGTTCACACAGACGTGAATGGACCTCATATGACAAAGGGCAATAGAGGTGAGCAATATTTTGTCACCTTTACAGACGATTATAGCAAGTATGTGAAGGTATATTGTATCAATGCGAAGTCCGAGGTATTCGATTGTTTTGTGGATTATTATAACAAGGTAACGAATTTAACTGGTAAGAAAATTCTGAATTTGAGATGTGATAATGGTCGCGAATATATCAATAGGCGTTTTTATGATTTTTCGAGAGAGAAAGGGTTCTTTATTCAGAAGGTTCCACCATATACACAGCAGTTGAACGGATGTGCTGAACGTCTCAATCAGGTGATCGTTAATCGTGCTAATTGTCTGTTTGATGAGTCTGGTGTTGATAAGAGATTTTGGCCAGAGGTTGTTAAAGCAGCAGTTTACATTGGCAATCGTGTCCTTGCAAATTCAGTGGAAAATCGTACACCATTTGAGCTTCTTTTTGGTAAGAAACCTGACGTTTCGAATCTTGTTTTGTATGGATCGGAGGTTTTCGTTCGTGTACCTGACCAAAGGCGTCCTGATAAATGGTCCAAGAAAGGAGTCTATGGGAAAATCGTTGGTTTTGAGGAAACTGGTTATCGTATCTTGTGTAATGGAGAAATAACTGTGTCTAGGAACGTGAAGTTTATTGATCCAACCAAAAGTAGAATAATGTACCTAGATAGTGATGATGAAGAGGATGAGTCAAGGTCGAATGAGTCAAGGTCGAATGAGTTGAGGTCAAGTGAATCGAGTGAGCGTGAGTTACCTCGGAGATCGTCACGTGAGAAGAAACCAATAGATAGGTATGGCTCACCAGTTGCCTATTTTGTCCAAGTAGGTGTTCCGGATACGTATGAGGAGGCAACTACTGACGAACGAGCTGATGAATGGAAGGAGGCAATGGAAAAGGAGCTTCGAAATATTGAGAAGAATGCCACCTGGATTGAAACTGACCTACCTGAAGGTCATAAAGCTCTAGATTTGAAGTGGGTATATGCCAAGAAAGCTGATGGTTCGCTGAAAGCTCGAGTTGTTGTTCGTGGTTACCAACAAGATGACGAGCTTGAAGAATTATACTCACCAGTTGTTAGTATGGCAGCTGTAAAGACCTATTTTTCGTTAGCTGTGAAGAATAAGTGGCATATTGAGCAGTTGGATGTTGATGCTGCGTTCTTAAATGGTGAAGTCAAGTCGGAAGTTTATGTCAGTCCTCCGAAAGGATATCCTATCAGACCTGGTAAAGTACTCAAGTTGAAAAAGGCACTATACGGTTTGCGCGAAAGTCCGAGATGTTGGTACGAATGTCTTGATAGGTATCTCAAGTCTTTAGGCTTCAAGAATTTTGGTTCTGAGAGATGTATTTACGTAAGAGGAAATGTGTTCATATTGGTATATGTTGATGATTTGTTGATTTGCGGTGGTGATCTCAGAGAAATTCAATCAGTGATTTGGAAATTGTGCTCAAGATTTTCTATGAAGGTCATGGGACCTGTGTCGAATTATTTAGGCGTTGAAATTCGTTATGATCGAACTGGTGGTGTTATGGAATTGGTACAATCGGCATACATTGAAGAATTAGCTGTGAAATATCGTGTAGCAGACTCCGAGCAGATTTTTACAACACCTATGGAAAGTGGTCTCAAGTTGAGAAAAATGGACGAAGTGAGAGATGATTTGCCTTATAGGAGTTTAATAGGTGCTTTGTTGTATATTGCCGCAGCAACTCGTCCTGATATCTCATTTTCGAGTGGTTATTTGAGTCGTTTTCAGGCAGGCTATTGTAAGGAGTATTTTGAGTATGCGTTGAGAGTGCTCAGATATTTGTATTGTACTCGTGATCTTTGTCTGAAATATGTTAGTATTGGTTCCTCGGATCCAGTGTTGGATTGTTACGTTGATGCGGATCATGCTCAAGATCTGAATGATAGAAAGTCCACATCTGGATTCGTTATTCGTGTGTATGGAAATCCTGTGTTATGGAAGAGTGTCAAACAGGGAGCAGTGACCAGAGCATCCACTCAGGCTGAATTTTATGCACTTGCTGATGCCACTCAGGAAGTGATGTGGATCAAGGGATTATTGTCTGAGTTTGGTAAAGTGGATTGCAACGTTAAGATATACGAAGATAACTCTGGTGCTGTATCTCTTGCCTGTAGGGGTAATTTCACTGGCAGAAGTAAACATATAGATATCGCTTATCGTTTCGTTCATGATTTAGTCTCCAAGGGAGAGATTTGTGTAATTCCGGTGGCGAGTGAGGAAAATATCGCGGATATTTTCACCAAGCCCCTAGACCGGACCAAATTTGAATATTTTCGAGGTTCAATGGGGGTCGTTCCTTCTAGTGTCTAGCCTATTTGCATTGAGCTTTATTTATCGTTTTATACTTCGTTGTTTTAAATCATGTTGTGAAATATTTATTTGTTATGTTATATTATTCAATTTGCGTATTATTGTGTTTTAATGGAATATTTTATGGTGATATTTTATAATGTATTAAATTGTTAATTTGTGTCACATCGAGGTGGCGTGTTAGATAGTCGATGTGATCCGTTATTGTATCGTCTACGTACTCGTAGCTATTCTATAGGTACGAGATAAGCTTGTGGGATTTTCCACTTTGTACTTGTACTCATTGTACATATCATACCTGACCAAATATACGTTATTCCGTTGTGTTCGTTGCTGTAGATATGTTGTATTCGTCTCTCGATAGTTTGACATTCTTAATTTTTTTTGTAATTTTTTCAATATTATTTTACAAAAATTGTGGCAATGTTTCATAAATTTTTCACAATTATTTTTGACTATATTCTCGAAAATTCCATTGAATTTCCGTCATTTTCAACAATTCTAAAATAAATTACCCGCACTTGAATTGCAACGAACCACACGATTCAGACGCACAGGTATAAAATTACAGAGCCCCCCCCCCCAAACATTGTTGACTAATCTTTTCGTCAATGGCATCATCATCGTCATAAAAAACCAAATCACACCACCTCATATTTTTCGTAAATAAGACGTTCGTAATTTTGATAAGCGTAAGACTACTATTTATTGAATTTATTTACACGTTCACTTGCACTCCATGCACTCGACACGCTACGAGTACATCTAAACAATGTATAAACTCAATTTCATCACAAATGCTCCGCATAAAAATCGAGAAGTATGGTTCAGATAAAGAGCGCACTTATCGCATCGTTATCGCTCTCAATTATTACAATTTCACGAAACATAAATTCGAGATAAAAGTAATTCATCACCTATACCTATGACAAATTTCAAAAGATGTTTGTTACGATAACCCTTCCTTCTCGCTCTCAGTCATATAAGTTCAACGCAAGCTACACCGTATTACTTAATATACCATAAAATTATACAATTTTTTTCTATACTTTGATTCGAAAGTCTTCTAATATGTATTTGTACGTGCATTCCTCGAATACATTACACGTGTGTAACGGTATATAGTGCGATGTGTACGAGTATGCAGGCAAATGTGGCGAAAACATTGAAATCGTAACAAGAATCAGCAACTCGAGCTGATAATTATCATCGCTCGATATAATTTTAATACGGTAATTAATAAAATTGTTGCATCGTATACTATCTCGATTTGCATATCGAGTTTCAGCCCTAAAAATAGGTACAGTGCTTTCTGATCTTTTGGTCGGATTCGTTTTTGGACACCCTCGAGACGAGCTTTTCAAGTATTTTCAGTGGTCTGGTGATGAAATAATAATCTCAAATTACTTTATAATTTTTCGAGTGTTTTTTAATTTATAATGCGAATGTAAATGTTTCCGTCGACAATTTGATAAGCAAAATGTTCGCGATGAGGAAAAGAACAATAGCGACGCGACAACTACTTGAAATAATTGTAGATATTTTTTTCTCGTGATAAAATTTATAGGTATTTTTCAAATTGAAAAATATCACAGTAGATTGAGAATGTATCAAATTCGACGGAATTTAGTTATTATCAATAATTCCTACGATATGTCTAGTAAATTAATTATCATCATCGTTGCAACGTTTTTCTTCATAAATGCGGGTAAGTGAGATATTCATAATATACACCTAGGTATCTATGTAAAATATTCATCTCTAAATTTGAAACAATTCAATGAATGGGTTGAGGGTATTGGCCAAAAAAAAAAAGAAAAAAATAGAAACAATCTAAAATTATCAAAATTTAGTGGGGGGGGGGATACATAGGTAAGTGAATCTCGAGAAAAATTCATCTATTCTAACCCAAAACAATTTAAAATGATCTATGACATTGCCATAGTAAGAAAATTCAAACAAAATGTTTCAGTTTGCAGCAGCCCTACCTCAACACCACCGTATAAGGTGATCAAATACGAAGAAGCTGAACCATACAAGCCACTGGAATCTCCTCCTATCGACGAGGTAGAAACCGAATCGCAATACTGGCGAGAAAAGGGATTCGAAGCATTAAACGAGAAGCTATGGAGGAAGACGAACACGAATGTGGCGAAAAATGTGATATTTTTCATGGGCGATGGGATGTCTATTCCGACGATAACAGCAGCTAGGATTTACAAAGGCCAGCTCAATAAACGTAATGGAGAAGAGAATCGATTATTTTTTGAGAATTTTCCTTATACAGGGTTGTCCAAGGTACGATGAAAGCTCGAATTAATGAATCATGGCGCAGGGTGATTTCCTTTCTGCGTGAAAATTTTCATAAAATACGGTTTTTTGGAACATTTCGTGAAACACTGAGATTGACCTGAAAACGAACCATGAAATCAAACACACTGAATTACTCATAGATTCAATATTTCCATTAAAATCTCATCAATTATTCATCTTTCTCTTGTTTTCAGACCTACTGCGTAGACCGACAAGTTTCCGATTCAGCCAGCACATCGACAGCTTACATGAGCGGAGTAAAAGGAAACTTCATGACGATCGGAGTGAACGCCAAAGTAAAAGTAGCCGATTGCGAATCTGCTAAAAAGCCATCGAATCGACCATCTTCGATCATAAAATGGGCACAAGATTCCGGTAAGGCGACCGGAATAGTCACTAATACTCGTATTACTCACGCATCTCCGGCAGGAGCCTATGCTCATGTACCTTATCGATCGATGGAATGTGATAACGACGTTCGAAATTATCAACTGGATCCGGAATCTTGCAATTTTGATATCGCCAAACAATTAATATACGACGAACCAGGCAAAAATATAAAGGTAACTCCTTCTTAAACTTTGATTCCTGAAATCAACATGAGTCGTGAGAAAAATATTCTGAGAATTATTCCATCATCTTTGAACAGGTTTTGATGGGAGGAGGTCGCCAAAAATTCCTTCCTCAGAAAGGAAACTCCATCCACGGATTGGGCAATCGTCTAGACACAGATTTGATCCAAGAATGGAAAAAAGATAAAATAGAACGAAAGGTCAACGGAGTATACGCGAGTACACTTGAAGAATTGAAAAATACAAATATCACCGGCACAGATTACTTCCTCGGTATATCATTTTCTTATTTGAAAACCTTCCTCACATTCAAACCTGTAACCTAACAATATTAACTTCATCCTTTCGAAGGTTTATTCGCTTCCGGCCACATGAGCTACAATTTGAACCGACCAGACGATCAACCTACCTTATCTCAAATGACAGAAACAGCCATAAAACTTCTAGAGAAAAACACGAAAGGATTTTTCTTATTCGTAGAAGGTGGTAAAATCGACATGGCTCATCATTACAACGAAGCTAGAGCAGCTTTGGACGAAACTCTAGAATTCGACAAAGCTATCGAAGTAGCTGCCAATTTGACCGACGAAGAAGACACGTTGATCGTTGTAACAGCTGATCACGCTCACACAATGTCTTTCAACGGGCACCCAGCTAGAGGTTTCGATATTTTAGGTATTTACGGTCGGTCTTCGCAAGGAAAACCGTACGCTACGTTGAGCTATGCCAATGGTCCAGGATACAAGAAAGAGGAAACTCCTGGAATTCCTTACGATTTAGAAAATGATAACATGAGTAAGTTTTGCAGCCAAGCGAAGAACTGAAACGATGACAAAGATGATTTTTAATGTGTTCTTGATCTATGTATTTCAAGGTGATCTATATTATAAATATCCTGCCATGGTACATTTATACTCAGGAGCTCACGGGGGAGACGATGTAGCTGTGTTTGCACGAGGTCCTTGGGCACATTTATTTACCGGTAATTTCGAACAATCTTATATACCGATCGCCGAAGCGTACGCAGCCAACATTAAAGTACCTCGCGAAATTTCATCGAAAGATGATACTAATTTGCGGTCGAGTTCGTCGATAACGAACAGTAATCTAGTCATGATTATAGTACTTATTTTAACGATACTTCGTACAAATATAGTAATAGGATTTTAAAACATTCGATATTTTTAATGAGTTATTGCACAAAATAGTAATTTTAGTGCTTGAAATGTAATAAACCTGATGGTGGGAAGGGAAACCACCGAACATAATATGTGAAAACTATTCGAAAATGAAAATAACGAAACGTACCTCTATCTGTTTAACGACGCCAACTGATCGGGCCAGTTGGTAACATCCACTCCATACACCTGCAACATTTATTCACCAATCAATCAGTGTACCGAATACGATAAAATAATACAAAAGATGACAGAAAACATACATCGCTGACGAACTTCAGTATTTTCTCCTTGCTGATTTCTAATTCGGATCTAATACCCCAAGTAAAAACACTGATCGGAACATCTTTTTCTGCTGCGTTTCGGGGCTTGGTAGTGCCATAATTCAGGTAACGTTGACTAACTAAAACCTTCGAAAACAATTATTAATCAATCAGTAAACGTACAGAAAGTTCGAAGTAAACAGTTACGAGTTACGATATGCAGTTACATTTTTTAGTATCTTTTCAACATCACCGAATTCTTCACTATCGTAAGAAAGCTCATTGTCATTGATAATCCTCAATTTCCTCAGCAAGGTTTTAACGTCGTCTAAAAAATATATCATATGATCAGTACTTATTAAACTAACAATTATTGTACATAGAAAAACATTCGTCTCAGACTTAAACTAGATGAGTAAGGATGTGATGATTGAAATAATCACGGTTTTCTATCATATGCAATTTGAATCATCATAGACGAATTTTACACGTTGGAAATTCTTTTTCTTACTTTCAGGAGCCGAACCTCCGCTCATGAATATAAGAGATAAGACCGGTAGAAGTATAGCCTGTTGTTTTCTAATTTCATCGCTCCAGTTCAAAGGGGGATCGGTGGGAACTGCGTTCACGAGCATAAGTTGTTTGGTACTTTCCTCCAATTCGATTAAGTTCGCTCCATGGATCTGAAAAACCACACATGCTTATACTCACATGTACGCAGATACTTTGGTAAAATTAAGGAGAACGAATCGAGCTTACTTTCTTCAAGCTATTCTTAGCTTCGTCAAAAATTGCTTTGATATTTTTACGACCTAAGTCTGGCAAGACAGCTTTGATTAGTTCGGGTTTCTTGACCGTCGAGTTTTTGCATTGCTGTGACAGAAGATACAGCACAACTTGTCCTGCGTAATCGTCAATATCTATTTCGTCTGCGTCAACCATGATTTCAACGATATAGGAGGTGAATAAGTACAAATAATGAGTTCACTTTTACAAAAATATTGTTAAATACACCGAAAAATAGAAAGTACAACTTTTTAGCGGCAGAATTTCGCGAAGTTTGGAAATCAAAAGTTTTTACATTTTTTTGACTTGCAGGTTGTGGCGAGCTTACAAATTTTCTTGTTGCAAAAAATTATAACCAATCAGAAGACAGGAAATTGATGACGTCATGATTATTTTTATTCAGAAGTCTACTTTTTCAAAATGAATGTCTATTTTTTTGTGAGGAGGTACGCTAAAATTTAAAATTTGAACTTAGAATTATTTTTCAAACAGTTTCAAACTCGTCTTAGTCGTCTTCCAAATTTGGCAAACAATGCAATCATTCAATTTTAATTTAATAGATGTTATTTAGCGAAAGACTGTATCGAAAAGAATAATGAAAAAAAATCGGTAAATATATTCAATACTTTAAATTTACAAAACAATGAAAAAAACTTAGAGATGCAACACGATTAGGAAAAATCCATAAGAATCACAGTTACATATTTGTTGAATAGTCAACGATACAACGATAGGAAAAAATATAAAAAAGGATTCCAAAATACTCGATAATATTACTAAACAAAATGACTTATTCTACGTTTACACGTTTATCAACTCAGCAATATCAAACATCGATACCAAAGACACTGCCAGTCGATACAGATACAATCCCATCTTCGCATTCATACGCCACTCGTCTAGGCAAAGTCGGAATAGTAATCCATTTATTCGATTTTAAATCGTATTTTTCATTGGTAACGAATGGCAGGTTATTCTCCACCGCGTATATGAAACCGTTACGATGAATGAGATTATGATCAGCACGAGCCAAGTTCATAGGTTTCACATCGTATAACCATCGTTTAGCAGTAGTATCGAAAATACTGAAAGTATTACGTAGAGCACCTTGATTATTAGAACCAGACAGAGCTATTTTTTTGTCGAATGCGCAAATGGCAGCGTTCGTGTGTTTTTCTTGTTCGAATTTAACCAATCCCATCACTTGAGCTTGAACACTAGGAACACGAAAATCCAACAATGTCAAGTATTGGTTCGATTCACCGAGCCTACTAGCTACCAAATATAGAACACCATCGCTGGAAGTTAGAGCGGAGCAATTGTAATCGGAAAAATTGAACTCTGGAAACGAAAATGGATGTTGGATACCGAAAGCGTTAGTTTCGCTGGTGGTAGACGGTTTGAAAGCTTGAAAACTAATAAATTTAGTTTCCCACACGTTACGTCCGCAATCATACGCCAGTAACCCTTGAATAGCGTTTTTAGAATCGCGATCTTTCTTCATCACGTACAATGTACTATCGACGGCGACCATATCGTAAAGTTTGAAATGAAACGGTGGCACTTTCAGTGCAGTTTTATCGCCTTCTTCGTTGTAACTCGAAAACTGAAATTTACTTCCGGTAGACTCGAGGCAGAACATCTTCGATCCAATTCTAGTAACTTTTTTGAACGTCGACTCGGAAGGATAAAACGATGACAAAGCGTAAGTATCAAATTCGTCGCTCATTTTTAAAACACCCCATCCTTTTTCGCAAGTCTTGACGTCGATGCCGTTGAAATACACATTTAAATTGAGATGAGAATCGTCGTCGGATTTCTTGGCAACCTTGATGCATTTCTCATTCAACGTCGAACCGTTGAAAATCGAATTAGCCATTAAATCGGCTACAATGAACGATCTGATATTTTTAGTCATTTTAAGATCGGCCGATTCCAACAGCATCTGGATATCGTTACTTTTGACTTTGTTATCTTTACACCATTGTGATATCAATAAAAATACCCCTTCTTCTTCGGAATCATTGAAAGTACGACTGGATAAGATCGATTTGAACACATCGATGGGGATCTTCTCAAAGCTTTCGGTTTGACCGTAAGTTAATATATCTTCGGATATCGCCTGGACGCACTTTGAATGTAATTCCATTTTCTTGATGTTTAGAGCAAATAAGCACGTATCGACTAAATAACTAATTTTCAGATTATTCGAGATATACGATGTGCAGACGTTTCTGATCGTCTCTAGCTGCATCATGTGACTAGCTTTAAGAATGCAGTACGCGTTTCCCGCATTTAGATGAATTTGAGCAGTGTAAACAGCGTTGAGAATTTCTTCGAATGCTTCACTTTCGACGTCGTGGATGGGAATAAGATCGGACTTGCTCTCTTTGAAGTTTCCATTGAACATAGTCCTGAAGTAGGGAGAAACGGTGGCTAGAACTACACGATGACATGAGAATGTTTTGCCGTTAACGCTGAAGCATACGTCACATAATGAATTTTGTAATCGAAGCTCGTTCAAATGCAGAAAAAAATAGTCTTTGTGGCTGAGAACCGGCTCTGAAACAAATGCACGCAACCAACGATTTTAGTTTTCTTCTGTTCATCAACTTGAATTTACACGTTAACAAATGCAATAAATTTCTACCTGGACGAGGACTCTCTTCACTTTCGGTCACCAGGAAATCCAGTTTCATGGTTTTGCAGTGACAGGTTGAAATGTATCTGCAGCTTGAATTGAACTTGAGTATTATGAAGAATCAAGAACACAAAGTATACTACTCATTGATTAAAAAAACCGAGGAGAATTAAATTTCATTAATTACGAGTAGAAAATGAAAACAAACAGAACTTATCATAAACTTGATGAACTTCTCTTCTACTCCCATCCCACTCTTGACCTGACCAGTGATTTTGCACCACATCATGAAATAAGTTACGAAGTGGTGATATTTAGCTTCTATTTTGACAATAAAAACATGGGAAAGTTTGGGGGAGGTGCAGCTTATCGATTGGTTGACGTGTGATAACGTGTGTTTTGAAAAAAAAATGTGAAGTTTTTCGTTTTGAAAATCGTATCATGTTAATTTAATTAAGTTTTACGATAATCATCGAACAGTTTAGCATATTTATTTCTTTTAATAGTTTTTCTAAAACTGTGTTCAAGATTCATACTTCGTTCTGTTCACCGACACTCTAGCCATGAGAAGCTGATAAGCCTACTTGAAGCGGTGTCGATTTCTAGATCAAGATGTTTTCTCGGTACACATTTCTGTATTCTATATTCGTATTATCGATTATCCTGCGTCAAATCGACACATACAACCGATACACTCGCGATGACCTACTTAAATACAGAGAAGAAGTACGTGAAATGTTCAATCATGCCTACAGCGGTTACTTGAAACACGCGTACCCCTACGACGAACTGAGACCACTAACCTGCGACGGCGTCGACACTTGGGGTAGCTACTCATTAACTCTAATAGACGCCCTAGATACTCTGATCGTGATGGGTAATTACACAGAGTTCGAGAGAGTCGTCAACATCATCACCGAAACCATCGACTTCGACATCAATATGAACGTTTCGGTATTCGAAACAAATATCCGAGTAATCGGTGGTCTTCTCAGCGCTCATATACTCTCTCACAAGGCCGGAATACAACTCGAACCCGGATGGCCTTGCAACGGACCTTTACTACGTTTAGCTGAGAACGTAGCCAATCGTCTACTACCAGCTTTCGATACCGTGACTGGTATGCCTTACGGTACTGTCAACCTAAAGAGAGGTGTCCCTCCAGGTGAAACAACAATCACTTGTACTGCTGGAATTGGAACATATGTCTTGGAATTTGGTACGCTTTCCAGATTAACCGGTGATCCTATTTACGAAGAGGTAGCCATGAATGCTCTTAGAGCATTATTCCAGCTCCAGTCTAAAATCGGATTACTCGGTAATCATGTAGATATCGTCAGTGGTGTTTGGACATCGCAAGATTCCGGTATAGGAGCTGGTATCGATTCTTATTTCGAGTATTTGGTAAAAGGAGCTTTACTGTTTAACAAACCTGAGCTCATGTCGATGTTCTTGGTACTTCAAAAGTCGGTCAATAAGTATTTGAAACACGACGATTGGTATTTTTGGGTATCGATGCAAAAAGGATTGATTACCTTACCTTTATTCCAATCTTTGGAGGCGTATTGGCCCGGAGTATTGTCACACATCGGTAACGTTAACGAAAGCATGAAATCTATCCACAATTATCACAACGTTTGGAAAAAGTATGGTTTTACTCCGGAGTTTTTCAACATCATTCAGCAAGAAGTCAGTGCAAACCGGGAAAGTTATCCATTACGTCCAGAACTCATAGAATCTGTCATGTATCTGTACAGAGCTACTGGTAATCCTTATTTACTCGATATTGGCGTAGATATCCTCAAAAGTATACAACACAGCGCTGTTACGAGTTGCGGTTACGCTACGATCAAAGACTGTCGAGATCATTCGTTATCTAATCGTATGGAATCGTTTTTCTTGGCCGAGACGACTAAATACCTGTATTTACTCTTCGATCCGGATAATTTCATTCATAATAGAGGCGAACATGGCAAAGCGTTCGAGACAGCTTCGGGTAAATCGTGTGTAATCGACACAGGCGGATATATTTTCAACACCGAAGCTCATCCTATAGATCCGAGTATTTTCCAATGTTGCTCGCCCGAAAAATCATTCTACGTCGATCAAGCTACCGGTAAACCTGATAGAAAAAGTAAACGACTGAAATCCTTCCATCAAAACGTTAATGACGTCGGTGCAAATGTACAAAACCTAAGCGATCGTATCAAAAAACATCGTAAAGTGAAAGTACCATCATCACCGAACGATTTACTCAAACAGCAGCTAGATCGTAAAATATACGAACAGCTAAATGAGTTATACGAGCATCTGAAGAGTAAACCGACACCTACTACGCCAGAAGCTGCTTCTGAAACCACGTATTCTACTAGTAAACCTATCAAGAGAATGTTTGGGACGACAAATCGACGAGAAAAGTGTACGTCGAAGGATCTCTTCGAGTACTTATTTGTTCACGTTGAAGATCAATGCTACTTACAAGACGACCAGAAAGAAATCATTAATAATATCAAAAAGAAAATAGCCTCTTTGGAAGCGGAAATTGAAACTTTCCAAGAATACCTCACGAATAAAACAGAAACGCTTAAAACCGATTACGATTCTCAATCGATGCTTGAAAGAATCGTAAAAGAGAATAAAAATAAAGAATTTAGGATATTCAGCGATTTAAAATTATTATATTGTAAACCCCAAGAATTCATTCAAAGGTTTTCCTTCCTAGGACAATTTTTCGGTAATCCTTGAACCCATTGTGATGTAACATTTTTATAATCGTATCGATTTTTGTGATTATTTTTAAACGAATTATTTTTTTATGAAAGTCATTCCTTCGTCTACGATGTTTTGTTCTCTTTTTTTTTTAATTTTGAAATTTTAATCTTGTTTTTCCTATTTTATCTTGATTATTTTACGTATATTATGTTATTACATTCCTCTTTCCAATTTGATTAGGTTAAATTTGAGAAGTCATCGAGTCATATTTGTTTAATTTTAATGGTAAATATTTTTATTTGTTTTAAATTTTTGCCTTTTGTATTTTTTTTCTTAATTAATTAGGTGATTTGTGTTGGAATTCGGATAGAGGAATTGTATTTGACTGAGTTATTTATTTTTCTTGTTAATTTTAGAAAAAAAAGCTCAATTCGATTATAAATGATGAGTTTTGTTAATTTACTAATCGCGTTGTTACCAATGTTTCCTTGTTGTGTAAATAATAAGATGTTGAATACTATTTCTGGTTTGATTTCTTTCTTAAATAATTCATCGAGTGTTTAATTGAACATTTCACATCGAATAAAATAGAGAATGTGACCAAAAAATTTGAGAATTGATCTATTGAATCGTGAAAGAAAAAAGGTGAAACATTTCAGTAAAAATACCTTTCTTTGTACATTTCTACATTCGATTATCATCAATAAAAATTGAAGAGCAAGTAATAATAATTTTTGAAACAGTAATTCACTACAATCCAAGAAATAGCTGTAATAAAAAAGATGAAATATGTATTACAACAATAAAATTGTTGGTTCGAAATTCCAGCGATACAAGTACGAGATTACATTTCGATGCAGAAACTTCAGTTTTGTCTAAAGAAACAGAACAATAAAAAATATAAGTAATCTGACAAAAACTGAAGAAAATGACAATAAACTATAGTATTTTTACTTGTTAGGCAAAAGTAAATCGTAGACTAGATTTCGACGGTAACGTTCTTTAATTGATTTAGTTGTATGTCTGGTGTCTCTTATTTCTTTAGTGGCTTCGTTGATTAAAGTATTTTCTAATTTTCGTCTCGGTACATGTCTAAAAGCGTATGGCCAATCTCGTCCATCTTTAATATCGTTCATGATTGCTAAACACTGTAAATTGAAACAATATTAATATTTTGAAGTCAAAATCAATGAAATATTAATTTGGTTACTAACTTGATTCAACGTTAACGATTTTACTCCCATTTTCCAATTCAAATGAGCATCTAATGGGAACTTGGCGTAACGAATACCATCTTTCTTAGCTTTAGCTAAAGATATCGGTTCACAGTACGATTTATCAACCATTGCTCCTGAAAATTCAACGATGGGTTACTCTAAATGCAATTTGAATGATGAAATATACCTACGATATAAGTAAGGCTAAAATAGCTCACCAATGATGTGAATATCGTTTCCATTGTATTTCAGGGTTTCGGTACAATGAGGAGTTAAATACACAAGGTTTTCTTTAGGATACAACTCCGTGTAGTTTTTCTCGGTATAATTGAAAGGAAACGTAGGATCTGTATCGATACCTACGAGTGTCTTGCGTAATTTTTTCAAAACTGGACTATCTTTTTTCAAATTGCAGAACGTTAGATGGTACGGAAAATTACAATCGCGATTCTCCGACCACATGAATAATAATTGTTTAGCGCACAGATTCAACTCTCTAGCATTCATGAAAGATTCGTAGCCGCAATCTACCAATATATTCGGACCGAATTGCATCGCTTGAAGTAACTTGTAATTATAAAATCGATTCATTTCAACATCGCGTATTCGATGTACTAAAGATGTTTCGCTCAATCCGTAAACCATCGGAGCGTTCGTAGGAATTTCATCTCGACGCTTTTTCGGACCACGATTTGCTACTGCTTCTAAATACTTTTCGTGATTTATCAGTTTTTTACGTTTATGATTTTTACGTTTAATTTCCTTTAGCCATAAGAATTTGAGGAATCTCACGCGTTGCATTTTACTTTGAATTTTGACCAGTTCACACCATTGCTCGGTATTTAGAGATAGAGGTACTTGAGCGCCGCTTTGAGCTAGCATATTGATTTCCATTTGACACAGATTTAGCATTTTTATCAACTCTGGGTCTCCTCCGGTGATCTCATCTGCGTTAACGTCTTGATAGTTCGGTTCGACGTCATCTTCGAAGTTCTCGAATTCATCTTGTAAGTCTCGAGAGGGGTCTTTTCCGGAGGAAAAGTATCTGGGTTGAGAAGCTAATGAGTATCTGGTTAATGTGCCGGGTAGTCCTCCTGATAACTTGATACAGTGGGTTTTTATCAAGTTGGAGGAGAAACGAAGCAGCAATCTTGGACATTTGTTCATCGTTGCATTACGTAGGTTCACAAAATCATAAATACAGGAATAGTTCGTGGATTTGAAAATATTAATTACTTCAAAAATCACATTGAATCACATGCTTTGAGTGAAAAAAATTTGGAAAAACTTATCACTAACTTGTTTTCGTTTTGCGTTTTGCATGATTTCCAAGGTTTCTGAACAAAATGTAAGGGTTTTCAAAGGGTTTTTACGCTTTCAGGTATTTTACCGTATTTTACCAAACTTTACCAAAAAAGTATTCACATGTCCTTGATGAGTTCTTATCACTTTTCTGTTATCAACAAAAAAAAAAATGAAATCAAAAATGCAGCTTTGCGATGGAATAAAACTCTTATTTCCGACGTTAAAAAGTATATTTCGAAGCAATTTGTAATAGAAAAGTAACATGGATAGCGAAGACGATATTTACGATGATCTACCACAAGAAACCACCACCGATTACATTGTCAAAGTAAGTTTTTCCACGTTCACCTAGTCCCTCATTTTCAGCATCATTTCAGTACGTTATTTATTAATCCGTCGCTAAATTTTACGCCCATTGTAGATTGAAAACGAACTGGAGTCTGTACAACAGCAATACAAAGATGCTCAAAAACTAATCGAGGAGTTGAGTGGCGAAAAATATCATTTACAAAAACGCATCGAAGAGCTTGCTAAAAAGGTCGAAGATCTCGAACGAAATATATCATCTTTGTTTAGAACTGCTGTGGCTGAAAATAAACGAAAGGATAATTTGCTTCACGAATTACGTGTTGAGTAAGTTGGCTTCACAGTCCGTGAAATAATTTTGATTTCGTGCGAATTATTTTACATTCGTTTGTTATTATGGTTACAGAAACGATGATTTAGCATTCCGTCGACGAGAACATCGCGATAGATCAACGAATCGTTACAGGAATAGATCACTCGATCGTGGTAATAAAGGTGTTCGCGAAACATATCATAAAGATGGTAGTCCTATCGAAGAGAAATACAGGTATAGATCTCATATAACCTCAGAAAGTGCCTTCCCTACGAAAAAACCAACCGACAGGAATGGTAAATACGACGAAAAACATCGGATCGAGAAACGAAACAGTTCGGAAAGAAATGAACGTCGTAGTAATGAATACTGTGATCAAGAGAAATATCGTAGGTCTCGGACGAAATCAAACGAGTTCAAGGAAAGACATTCAAGAAGTCCTCGTGATCGAGTTGAAAGTCTTTTCGAAGCTCAGACTTACTCAGAACGTATTCGTATTACCAAAAAGCAGCATCGACGGAGTCAAGAAAGATATCCAAAATCTCTGATCAAATGTGTGATACGAAAAAGAAACACCTTTAACCCTAAAACCCGATTAGATGATGCTTCATCTTCAAGAAATACTACTGAGCCACAAAATTCAACCATTTCCTATAAAAGGAAGCATCTTCGTGTTCGAACTGAGAATACTTCGGGTTCAATGAATGGTTCAGAAGTTCAGAGTTATTCAGAACATATTTCTAGAAAGGAACATCAAAATAAACAAGAAACGCGTGTAGAACATCACGACATTAAACCTGTAATAAAAGAAAATACTGCTAATTCTAGCCCTCGTTTAGATGGTGTTCCAGCCGCAACGAGTAGTTCTGACGTACAAAATTCAGCCATTCCACATAAAAAGAGACATCTTTATGTTCGAGTTGAAAATACTTCGGGTGTAATCAATGGTTCAGAAGTTCAGAGTTATTCAGAACATATTGTTAAAAAGGAGCATCAAGATAAACAAGAAGCACGTGTGAAACATCGCATCAAATCTGTAACAAAAGAAAATACTGCTGATTCTAGTCCTCGTCTAGATTGTGTTCCAGCTGAAACGAGTGCTTCTGACCTACAAAATTCGGACAAATCTTCCAACGATACGCATATTTGGGATCGAATTAGAAATACTTCGAAGATGAAGAACAATACGCATGGACCGAATACGTCAAATCCAGATAAACGTCACCGAATTGAGAAAACTTCGAGCGAGAAGAAAGACTTGAATAAAGAGGATAATTCAAATCCGTATAAACGTCGTCGAATTGAAAATACTTCGAGTGGAAAGAATGATTCAAACGAGCAGGGTAATTCAAATCTGAATAAAAATCTTCCGGTTGAAAGTACGTCGAATGTGAAGAATGATACGAATAAACCGAATATCCCAAGTCTACGTGAAAACGATCAAATTGAGATTACGTTGAATGTGAAGAATGATACAAATAAACCGAATATTCCAAATCTGCATGAAAATGATCGAACTGAAATTAAGTCGAGTGTGAAGAATGATACAGATAAACCGATTACTTCAAGTCTACATAAAAGTGATCGAACTGAAAATACTCCAAGTATGAAGAATGATTCAAATAAACCAAATACTTCATCATCATCGAATCTCGATAAAAATGTTCAAATTCAAAACTCGTCACATCTAAAGAATGATACAAATATTTCTAATCCGGCTAGAAATGATCGAATTGAAAATACATCGAGTACAGAAAATAAAAATCAACCACGTATTCCAAATACAAATAAAATCGAACCCCAACATAATGAAGAAACAAATCACAAAAGCATCGATATTTCTAATAATCTCGCCGAAAATGCGTTAAAAAAATTCATCCCCAAAACACCAGGTAAAACTTTAATCGATGATATACTCGAACAAAGAAATTGCAAAGCAGCGTTTCTCAGCATGAAGAAGCAGTCGTGGAAATTAGTATCTCCTATGAAAGAAACGCCAGATCTCTTGAAAGAAAAATTCACGCACATCGAAAACAATAAAATCGATGCCAAGATACCAATGATTAACGAACAGAGGATGTTATCGCCTTTTAAAAATGTCGGTATTGTCCAAATTATTTCCAGATGTGCCGATGAAGTAGAATCAACTGAAGAATCTAAATTTGAAACCATTGCCGCTTGTTCTGTAACCATCAGTGAAGATGTAGAACATGGAGTGTTTGCTAGGAAAAGCAGAAAACGACCTAGGATACAGAAAATTGTCACTGGTGTTAAAAAAATCGCTACTTGTTAACCCTTTTCTGTGTTGATTATATATTTGTATCGAGTATACATACGTTGATGGATTTTATTTCATTGTTGTTCATTTTAAAAAATAGACATCGTATGTGAGAGCGTTTTTATAATGTAATTATAGTGTTTTTTGGAATAAATTTTGTATTTTTATCTATTCGTTGTAAAAATTATTGGTAATTGGTATCTTCAACTTTCAAATCCTTTGCTACATCTAAACGTAACATTTTCTTATATTATGGATGGAATTTTTCTTCTACTTCGTTCATCAGAAATCAAAATTGAAAAATATTTTCGCAGCTTTCCATTCCCATGCTCATCTAGCTAGATTCGCACTGTGAGTGTTGAAAATTGAAATACGAGGATTCCAAGAGTCCAAGACCAAGACACTGAATCTAAAGTTTCAAGAAGGGAAGGATTATATGACAAGAATTTTGAATTTGAAAATTCCATTTCCTAAAAAATAAAAAAATTAAAACAGAACCTGATTCAAAAGAGTTGATTCGATTCGATTGAACGAATGAATCACGCATTGCGCATGCGTCAACATTCGAGAACTACCCTAATTCGTTTTTCAACTTTGGAAAAATTCAGCTTGTTGTTTTTGTTTTGATGAATTGATTATTTTTTGATTTTCGATGTTTTGATTGACAAATTTAATTATTCCGGCGATGATTTAGCGAGTTTCAGGTTATAAATCAGTTAATTAAATCCTAATATGAGTTTTGGTTGAGCTATATATTCTTCCACAGCGGCCCAGCCAAATAACTCCATCGATAAATTGATTTATTCTTTGAACGGAGCAACAACAAAATGTCCAAGCGAAGCACAGGTTCAGGTACGTAATGAAAATCTCTCATCATAATAAGGCCAAAAGGTAACAAACAAGATACGAGGAACTTCTGACTTGGCTCTGAATACGTGGTACTTGAAGAAGGAAGTATGCCTCAATTCTTCTTTAAAACTTAAATTAGTTTTCTCACGTTTGCCAGTGTTTCACACTCAGGCTCCAATTCATCGGAAGATAGAACCAATGAACGTGACGAAGAGCCAAAAAAGGCAAAGTTCAGTTTCAGTACGGCTAAGAAAGATTTTGGTCCGAAGAAAGGTATCCAGATCAAACTAGCATCTCAGGTAATTTATTAATTATAACATTCTCAAGTGTTTATTCTTCGTATCACTCATGATCCTTTTCTTTTCACAGAAAGATAAACCGAACGTGAGCGTTAATTTGAAACCACCTTCTCGATCTGTTGCGTCTGTATTCGGTGAAGAAAGCGACGAAGAACCCGAGGAAATGCCTCCGGAAGCACGAATGAGAATGAGAAATATTGGAAGGTAAATATACGTATTATGGTGAATTAAAAGTATGTTCTTTGTATAACTCAGTTAATTTAAACGATAAATTTTCTGCAGAGATACTCCTACCTCGGCGGGTCCGAATTCATATGGTAAAACTAAGCAAGGATTCTGTAATGCGAAAAAGGTTTTCGAAAAGAATCTTAAAGAAGCTGCGTTAGAAGTTTCAGACGATAAACCTTCAAAACCTAGTACTAATAAATTACACTAAGATCTCAAATTATTGAATGGTTCTTTGATTTTTTAGTATTTTCGAACGTTTGTGTTTGTAATATGTACGTGGACGTACTACGTGTATTCCAAATATTTGTAAATTATTTTTAATTCAGTTGCAAGGTGTAGTAAAAAGTGTTTTTTTAATATTTCAATAATTATTGACTTGAGTTACTATCTGTTCTTTTATAACGAATACTTTTTATAGTTAGTAACATCGAAAAATCCTTCCTTATCATCGTAAGTATTAATTTCCTTTTACTTTGACGTTGGAAAAGATTGATTATAAATTCAAAGCTCCCAAAATGATAAGGAAGCGATTAATTCGTCAATATTTTTAAAGTAACGTCGTATGGTACTACTTATCAAATCAATTTTGTATTGTTTTTGAAGTTTTTTTCGTTAGTCTATAATTTTTGAACCAGATTCAGTTCTTTCGAAATGCACAAGGGCATCAAAAAATTCAATATTGGCAGCCTATAAAAAATATACATAATATGTGTAGGTACTCCATAAGTACCTTGGCAAAATCAGTTGAATTTAATTGAAAATTAAAATTATTTTATTTTCAAATAAATATCGTAAAATACTTGGCAATTGGTATCGAGTTGATAACAATGAATCTCTAGCATCGATCATTCCAATGAATGAGGGATTCAGTTGGCCCAAACAGTGAAAATCAATACAATTTCTCAACTTTGTTTTCTGTCATTTTTAGGGAAACCAAAAATGAAATTCATCGAAAATTTCATCCTTCAGAACTTGAACCGGATTCACTTTCTTCAAGTTGCGATTCTTGGTCTAAGCCCTCTTCGGTTTCTTCCAAATTTATAGACGATGCTTCTGAGCCTGTATCACTGTAAGCTTTCAAAAAATTAGAACCTATTGCGACTACAAAGATAGGTACAGGCGGTATTTAATGATAAAATAATAATTTACTCACTGGCCGAGGATTCTTTGCGATTTAAACGTATTACGAATAAAACCGCAGCAGTTGATAAAAGTAAAATTAAACTAATGATGAAGACGTATACTGCAATTGTGAATGCATCGCTTTCTTCTATGGGCAAGGGACAGTTTCGCTTTCTACGCACTTCTATGGCTTCTTTAAATACATCATCAGAACACTCGGATTCATCTTCATCTCCTGTTGAAATACATCGAGTCGAACATTCGTACAAATGCCACAAGCTACCAACGAACTTAATTCAAATATTGGTCCAGAAACCATCTTAAAATATAAGCTATCAAGATTTACCATCAGATGAGAAGCAGTCGACGTTTCCTAATCCTTCAAGTTTAACTTCTACATATTTTGCGTATCGTATTAACATCATACATTCGCAGAATCCATCTTCATTCGTATAAAAACTATTGACCGGGAATTTCACCTCTAATAAACGTAGACTGCAAAACGGTGCTAAATCGACAATAGTCATATCTTGCAAAGGATTACCGCTTAAACGTAATGTTTTTAGTGAAGATGAAGTCGACAGTTGTGGCACGGTTCTCAGCCTATTTCCTTTAGCACTGATTTCTTCTAATTTTGAACCAGTTTCAACATCCAGTCGTGTGTAAAGATTATAATCAACGTTGAGAATTTTCAGATTTTCTGGTAATCCGATAACGTGCTCGTTTCGCAAATCGCAGTCACTCAATTCGAAATATTCCAATGATTTTAAACGTCTGATGAAGGTAGTCAAAATGAATTTTGCATCTGGCCCGATACGACCGACGAACTGATGATGACGTCTGATTATTATACGTTGCAGTTGGTATTCATCAAATACGAATGGAGCTAACATAACGGAATTGGGATCTAAGTCTTTAGTTTTTCCAGATAAATCAATCACCTATCAAAACAATTGTACTTTGGAATTAAAAATCGTCAACCTATATATTATAACGTCATAATCTAAGATGCTATACTTATTATATCCACATTTATTTACTTGCAATGATTTTGGGAATGTGGTATTTCTAATGGAATAAATTGTAAATGAATCAATAGACTTGAGAGTACTTTTCGAACAGTCAGCAGTTATTAATCCCGTATTAGATGTGACGCAGTCAGCTTCTTTTCTCTCAGCAGCTCTGTTCATCTTCACACACAGAAACAAATTCATTATCGTTAAAATGAAACCTATTCGGTAATGGTGAAAATGAAAAATCATTACGAACATATACAGGTAGGTATGAATAAACGAAAAGTTGACTTATTTCAAGAAAAAACACTTACCTACATGTATATTCATTTCGTTTACCCATGAATTTGAACATCTGGTTTTCCAAGTTTCTTAATGTAAGGTGGGAATCGTCTATGTTCTCAATTCAAAATGCCTATCTATGGGCTCAATTAAGTATTTAAAAGTCGATGTTTCATCATGAAATGCGGTGCTGTTGGTTTATTGATATTGATAGATAATTAACACAATAAATAAAAGCTCATTTAAGTACTAAGAATTCTCCTGTGCACTTTTCGAAACGCAATGAAGCGATACATGCTCACTTCTATGTCTTGGGGCTCAGGCAAGTGTATTAATATTTTAATGGTACGGTACCTAATAAATAATGTGAAATTAATTGATATTTATTCATTATTATCACCAATTATCCCCAAATCACAAATGTAATTGTCAGACGCGCATCATCTCATACAGACGGCCGCTGATTTCTGTGTATTTTTTATTTTAATTTTTTTTCAACATTTTTCCAGCTTTTCGGACCTTTATTTTCACAAAAAACCTACATTTCTGAGTTGAATTGAATTTGAAATAATTCATCCAAGAAAACAAATCAAAAAGGCAACAAGAACATCTTGATCGCAGGCAAATCTCAACAATTTCAAGTTGAATATATTTTCATATTAAGACCTCAATTATTAATTCGAAACTTGAAAAATAGATGAATAAGAAATTTAATTGACAAAATTCAAGTAGGTACTAAAGCAACGTCCTTGAAATCATTTCGCATAATTTTCTACTTTTTTAAACGAGATTTCAATTAACTACAAACAAAATTCATCAACACATCATTTTTCGGTAGGTAGGTACTCGTAGCGGAATCATTGTCTTCAAGTTTTGATTCTTGCTCTGAGCTCTCTTCGTCTTCTTCTTTTTCCATTCATGATACGAGAGCAAGCCCCTATCCAGGATTTCCTCCTGGGGGGTGATGAATGACACATAAGTAGGGGACAAAAATCACAAAATTCCCAAAGGGCTCATACGTATAAAAAGGCTATAGGTGGATAAGTATGGCGAATTTGCCCCCGAGAGCTTCAGGGTTGATATTTGCATGGAAGGTGGGTACCCTTGAGCACCTTCCGTCACGAAAGTTTCAGACCCCCAGACCCCCCCCCCCCGTTTTTGAGAAACCCCCCCCCCCCCTTTTATGAAATTACAATAGAATTTTTTTTCTCAGCCCCATGTGAACCGATTTTTTCGATTTTTTGGTATGTTGTAAACATCCATAAGAGGTATCCCCACAAAAATTTTCACCCCCTCCCCCCATATTTACCACCCAAAATGACGTCTTTTAGCTTTATTTGCCCGTTTTAGCAATGATCATGATTCTGCACAAAAATGGGAATAGCATTTTTAAATGTGTTTTCGACCTCTACAAAACATATATTTTTTTCAAAAAAAAATTTTTGGTGGGTCGTGGTCAAAAATTGAAAAAACTAACAGAGGGGGTAAAAATGAATTCTGGTGTAAATTATTGTTTTTGGTAAATGAGGTGTCGTCCATATGAATCGAACCCCCTCAACACGAATATGACGTCCAATTTAATGCTACCCTCAACCACACCCCTCCAGTGCCTCTGACCCCACCTCAATTTTTACTATTATATTAAAAATTGAGCTATATAATAATATTGGTGTCGTTCTCATATGAATCAAACACCCCGAACACGAATATGACGTCCAATTTAATGCTACCCTCAACCACAACCCTCGAGTGCCTCTGCCCCCACTTCAATTTATACTATTTTTATAGTTTTGATATTTTCATAATGTTGGTGTCGTTTTCATATGAATCAAACCCTCCGAACACGAATATGGACATCCAATTTTACTCTACCCTCATTCACATCCCTCCGGTGCCTCTACCCCTCTCAATTTTTACTCTATTAAAAGTTGATCTATTTTCATAATGTTGGTGTCATTTTCATATGACTCGAATACCCCGAACACAAATATGACGTCCCATTTAATGCTACCCTCAACCACACCCCTCCAGTGCCTCTGCCCCCACCGCAATTTGTACTATTTATATTAAAAATTGAGCTGTATAATAATATTGATGTCGTTTTCATATAGATCAAACACCCCACCCGCATCTACTCCCTTCCAGACTACAGCCAGCTGTTTTTGCAATTTCACAAGACCTTTTACAAAATTACTTTCCATTAAAATCTTCTCCAGTCTTTTTTAGAATAATTTTTCTTACAAAAAGTAAGTAAATAAGCAAAAAAAAAATCAATTTCAACAAAAATTGGGGTAATTTTTTAAAAAAATTTATAGGACTCCATTAGATCAGTTTCATTTCCATTTTGGTGTTATTTATTCTAGAAAAAATAGAAAATGAAAACAAAACCAAACAATATAATGATAAGAAACCCATCAATTATTTGCATATTCGTGTTCGGAGGGTTTGATTCATATGAAAACGACACCAACATTATGAAAATATCAAAACTTTTAAAATAGTATAAATTAAAGTGGGGGCAGAGGCACTGGAGGGGTGTGAATGAGGGTAGAGTAAAATTGGATGTCATATTCGTGTTCGGAGGGTTTGATTCATATGAAAACGACACCAACATTATGAAAATATCAAAACTTTAAAAATAGTATAAATTGAAGTGGGGGCAGAGGCACTGGAGAGTTGTGGTTGAGGGTAGCATTAAATTGGACGTCATATTCGTGTTCGGGTTGTTTGATTCATATGAGAACGACACCAATATTATTATATAGCTCAATTTTTAATATAATAGTAAAAATTGAAGTAGGGGCAGAGGCACTGGAGGGGTGTGAATGTGGGTAGAGTAAAATTGGATGTCATATTCGTGTTCGGAGGGTTTGATTCATATGAAAACGACACCAACATTATGAAAATATCAAAACTATAAAAATAGTATAAATTGAAGTGGGGGCAGAGGCACTCGAGGGTTGTGGTTGAGGGTAGCACTAAATTGGACGTCATATTCGTGTTCGGGGTGTTTGATTCATATGAGAACGACACCAATATTATTATATAGCTCAATTTTTAATATAATAGTAAAAATTGAAGTGGGGGCAGAGGCACTGGAGGCCTGGAGGGGTGTGAATGTGGGTAGAGTAAAATTGGATGTCATATTCGTGTTCGGAGGGTTTGATTCATATGAAAACGACACCAACATTATGAAAATATCAAAACTATAAAAATAGTATAAATTGAAGTGGGGGCAGAGGCACTCGAGGGTTGTGGTTGAGGGTAGCATTAAATTGGACGTCATATTCGTGTTCGGGGTGTTTGATTCATATGAGAACGACACCAATATTATTATATAGCTCAATTTTTAATATAATAGTAAAAATTGAGGTGGGGTCAGAGGCACTGGAGGGGTGTGGTTGAGGGTAGCATTAAATTGGACGTCATATTCGTGTTGAGGGGGTTCGATTCATATGGAAACGACACCTCATTTACCAAAAACAATAATTTACACCAGAATTCATTTTTACCCCCTCTGTTAGTTTTTTCAATTTTTGACCACGACCCACCAAAAATTTTTTTTTGAAAAAAATATATGTTTTGTAGAGGTCGAAAACACATTTAAAAATGCTATTCCCATTTTTGTGCAGAATCATGATCATTGCTAAAACGGGCAAATAAAGCTAAAAAACGTCATTTTGGGTGGTAAATGTGGGGGGAGGGGGGTGAAAATTTTTGTGGGGATACCTCTTATGGATGTTTACAACATACCAAAAAATCGAAAAAATCGGTTCACAGGGGGCTGAGAAAAAAAATTCTATTGTAATTTCATAAAAGGGGGGGGGGGGGGGTGTTTCTCAAAAACGGGGGGGGGTCTGGGGGTCTGAAACTTTCGTGACGGAAGGTGCTCAAGTGAAGCTCTCGGGGGCAAATTCGCCATACTTATCCACCTATAGCCTTTCAATAGTAGGCACATTTCAGACATTTTCATGCTGAATTTCAGCTTGAAAAACGTGTTGATCAGAACGAGGTTTTTGAAATTTATCCATTGTTTATATACCTATTTATAATGAAATTCAGGTAAGCACGAGCGAATCGAGGGCAAAATTTTGGAAATTTGTCAATCCAAAGAGTAAAAAACACTACATTTCTGATTGTGAAATTGATTTTTCTGGATTTAGCTCGACACTCCTCACGTCCTCAGACTTGAATTAGTAGTTTGTTCAACTAGGGAGTGATAAAGATTTTTGACGATTTTCGAGGTTTATTGCCCAAGCGACCCGAGGAAAATAATTCAAAATTGTCGAAAATCATTTTTACTCCTGAGTTGGATAACATACCTACGTATTTTTCGTTATGAGGGAGAAAAATCCCAGTACCTATTAGTCCGGCATATGACAATAGGAGTAATTGCACCCCCCCCCGCCGATCCTCCAGGACAACTTTTTTCTTAAAGGGGACATCCTAAGGAACATTTTAAAGCAAACTTGCCAAAAAAAAAGTTGGCCTTACTTACAAAATGGCGGCCATTTTGATTGACAGGTCAGCCAAAATCGCAGATTTTGCGTTTTAACATAGGACTTGCACGAAATTTTTCAAACTTTACAAAGGTAGATCGAAAGATCATGCAAAAATTTATCACCTGTCCAAATTTCAAGTGCTAAAGTGCGTTTTTCGATTTTTGGTGAATTTTTGAAAATCGAATTTTTAAGCCAAAAATGAGGGAAAAAATAAAAATTTTACCAAATTGACCAAGAAAGCTGAAATTTGGGATATACCCTATTTTCGACATGCCAAATCGATTGGAAACGGTTTCAACCCGTTTTGAGCAGTTCTGGAGCCTCCAGCAGATTTTTGAATCTCGAAATTCCCACAAAATTCCATCAAATTAGAGTTGTAAAGCTAAAATTTATTCTAAAAACTAATTTCAATACGCTACGAAGTACTGCAGGTGAATTTCAAGTCGTTTTGGATCCTCCATCGACTTTTTTAAAATTCCTGAAGCCTCCAGCAGATTTTTGAAACTTTAAATTTTCACAAAATTTCATCAAATGGAGATGGAAAGCTGAAATATTCTCTACACTCCAATTTTAACACCCTCTGAAGACGACTTCAGGTGAGTTCTAGTCATTTTAGGGCCTCCAGCGACTTTTTTTGAAAATTGCTGGAGGCTCCAGCAGATTTTTGAATCTTTAAATTTTCACAAAATTTCATCAAATGGAGATGAAAAGCTGAAATTTACTCTACACTCCAATTTTAACACCCTCTGAAGACGACTTTAGGTGGGTTCAAGTCATTTTAGGGCCTCCAGAGACTTCTGCTGGAGGCTTCAGGAATTTTAAAAAAGTCGCTGGAGGATCCAAAACGACTTGAAATTCACCTACAGTACTTCGTAACGTATTGAAATTAGTTTTTAGAATAAATTTTAGCTTTACAACTCCAATTTGATGGAATTTTGTGGGAATTTCGAGATTCAAAAATCTGCTGGAGGCTCCAGAACTGCTCAAAACGGGTTGGGAGCTTGTAGATCATTCTTTTAACTAAAAATCGCAATTTTTGGCACTGGCCTACCTTCATTTTTGAAGAATGTATGCAACTTTGAAGTTTGGAAACAGATCAATTTTGAGTAAAATTTGATGAAATTTTTTTTTTTTTGAAATTTTACTCAAATTGATCAGTTTTAAAACTTCAAAGTTGCATAAATTCTTCAATACTCATCTTCATTATCAAAATTTTTTCCTCGTCGAGACATCATAATAGCCCGAAATTCGTAATTAGCGACCTCAAATTAGCAGAAGACCTCATTAAAATGAAATAATAACATCAAAATCGTGATCAGCGACCTCAAATTGGTAAGAATTCGTTGATTTTGAGAAAAATTCATTTCAAATAATCATAATCGTAATCAACGAAATTGCGGTTAAAAAATTAATAATACCCCTGCAAAAAGTCGCGATAGGCAACTACTTTGACCGTGGATAAAATTTCGACTAAAAAATTGAAGGAAATTAGACTGACAGCGCCATCTGTTGGAGAAAAACGAAACTTTCGTTCTGTTTCTCGAAAATCGAGGTTTAAAAAATGACGAAATGAACGCTACATATGCACGTGGCGCTATCTCTCGGAATATTTCGGAACTACGTCGAAATCGAGGGATAGAAACGAGTTTTTTTATGTTCTCTCTGACGTAGTTCCGTAATATTCCGAGAGATGGCGCCACGCGCATATCTAGTTCACATTTCGTCAAATTATTACCTCGATTTTTAAACACAGAACGAAGGTTCCATTTTACTCCAATAGATAGCGCTGCAAGTCCGTTGACTTCTGAAATTTGAATTTAATTTTGGGAAACACTCAAATTTCTCAACTTTACTGTTTTTAATTAATTAATTAAAGCGAAATTAGTCGAACAAAAGGTCGATATGGGGGTTTCTTGGCATGGGGAACTCAACGGTACGGTTATTTTTGCAAAATAATGCATTTTTTTCAAGCAGAAATCGCTGTTTAAAATTTTTTTTAAAATGATGATTCTCACGAATTTTGAAATATGTAGATAACTTGTTATCATTTAAATTCGATTTCGACCTGCAGAAAGCTCAAAGCATGGATTTCTTGACACGAGGAACTCATTAGAATCGTTATTTCCGCAACTTTTTCAATATTTCCAGCAGAAATCGTCCTTTTAATTTTTAGAAATCCTTTTTTTCTTGCATTTTAATACTATAAAAAATGAACACAAAATTCACCAAATATCTCGGTAATTTAAAATTATACGTTTATTTTGACCGTAACAAAAGAACAATATTATTCGTTCGCATGGAAACGATATTACCTACGTAAAAACAATAAATACTAATCGTATACTACATGCAACAATACGTACATACAAAAATAATAAAAGACAAAGAAATACAAAAAAATGCCTCGTACACGGCCTGAGATTTCCATTCTATCACAAACATCACAAATTTATCGGTATTTTCCCCCTTCGAGCGAGATCGTCTACTAAACAATACAATACCTCGAGTATTTTTTAAAACGCGTACCTATTACAGGTACCTAAAATTTTTCATCACTAGGTGATCGTAATACTTTTACTATAATCGCGTAGCCCGAAAATTAATATTTCATTACAGGGTTAATATGCGAGTTGTTGTTTTTCTCCAAACAATTGCAAGGGCACGGGATCACACGACAGATATGAGCTACTTGTCCTTTACCGCCGGATAAATCGCTGACTGGTTGTTTGTAGAGTTTACGAGCGATGTACATTAATATTATCATTTCCCATAGCATCGATGTATTGTAAATTACTGTAAATAAAAAATAATTAATTAATTAATAACACAGTCGAAATTACACCATTTTTTGAGAAATTAAAGCTATCGTAATACAAAAGCTAAAAGTAAGAGCTGAACTTACAATTAGCATATACTGTCGGAGTTATTGGTATTTTACACGGGAATAATTCGCTGGTAATGGCGAACCTTGCAAGCAGTCCTTGGAATTTAGCCAATAGCAGAACGAACTGCAAGACGAAGAACTTTCCTCGGATGTTGTGCTCTTTAAGAACGTCAGCCAGCATCGTCATCGTCATTATTATACCCCAAATGCCGCATAATATCGAGAATATTATAACTGGTTGCATGTAAACGTAGTTCACTTGGTACAGACTCTGAAATCAGAGGGAAAAACAGGGGTTATTAAACGATATAAATTCTGATAAAAGTAATCTAAATTATTTGATAATACGTTTAAAATTGAAGGTTTCTTGAGCGAAAATGCGTCTCGAGTCGCGAAGGAGATTGAGCTACGTTCTCTTCTCCTAAACTTCTTATGGGCCGAAAAATTTATTAATTTGAACAGAAATTTAATAAAAATTATTTTATTATACATATTATAATACCTTATCAAAGTAATCCTTTTTTTAGACATTTCATTTAAAATTAATTTATTCGCTTTTTTCAAGATTTTCTTTTTGATCTTATGTACCTTAATATTTCTTTAAATAATAATTGATTAAAAATCTTTTTTTTTCAATTAAAATTTTATTTGATGATATCAAATTTTTTAAAATTAAAATTCAATTATTAAAAAAATAAAAGTTGTGCTTTTACTAATTTCCAACTTCCAAGGGCCCAAAAGAAGCAAATATCTAAAGTTTTTTTTTTTTTTTTTTTTTAATAATTCTGCACCTTCTTTAAAATTTTCATCATCAAGTGAGTTTTTTTCAAAGTTTTTTCCAACGTAAAACCTTCAAAATTTTGGCCCCATTTTGTACCTTCTTCTGCTCACAAAAGGACGAATTTTGGACATTTATTACATAAGTTTTAACAGTTGTGTTAGTCTACAGTAAATCCAATCCCAGTCGATAAATTCAACCAAATTATTCCAGACAATAAGTCCAGTCTTTTGGAAAAAGAGTTTTCCTAACTTTTCTCAATTTTTCAAGCAACGTTTCAAATTTTTCCAAATTTATTAGATTTTTTTCAATTTTATACTCGGAGGCAATTTTTTCATTTTTCTATGTAGGGTATTCCTTACATTAAATACACACAAAATAGCAGGAGGAAAGAAGGGAGAGGGAGGGAGAAAATTTTTCAAACGTCATAACATCATTGATAATTCACGTCCTTCGGTCGAGTATTTATAAAATTTCAGAGTGAATCTATTTTAAAATATCGAATTTTTTTCGATATCATTAGAAACAATTCAAGTAAACGAACATTACAATCGCATTTATTTGGGGCATGAAGATTTTAAGACTATATAAGAAGAATGAATGTTAAATGCCCTACAAATTTTAAAAATTGCCCAAAATCGAAAAAATACATAAAATGCAAGCTTATATAAAAAGATATTGTGATTCCAAAAGCCAAAAACCTCATTATAAGGGATTTATTCTCATAACATTTTTTGAAAACAGCGAGCATGAATCGATAATTCTTGAAAAATTGATTATCTGGACTTTCTGGACACATTCTGAACATTTTAGACTCACAAAGAATTGAAAGTGAGGTGGAGTGTTTTGAAATGGTCCCAAAATTTGAAAAAAAAAATCAATAATTCATTAATTTCCAAACATTTTGCAACAGGCTCAACTTTTCCGGTCAAATAAATTTGGTGCCAACTTGAATATGTTGAAAATTTTTGGGAGAATTCAAAGCTCATTTTCTCAGCTTATTTCAAGTCTTTCATGTTCCTAATCTCAGAGTTTTGTGTGAAATTTGTTTGCAATTGTTTCACTCTCATGCACTTTTTCTTCAAAATTATTGTTTTTATTTTTAAAAAAATTTTAAATCCAACGAATTTGATTTATACCGTTTTTCTTTTCAATGGGAAAGAGAAGCTGAAAATAAAAGAAATAACTCACTTAAGAGACCAAGGGGAGTTTTTTTTTTAAATCAGAGAGTTAATCAGAAAAGTTTTCACTAAAAATAAAAAAAATAACATTATATTATTTCTGGGACCGAGAAAGATTTGTCATTAAAAATGGTTGTTTAGAACAATTTTGACCAAAAATGAAAATTTTTCATTTTATTTTTTTTTGCATATTTTGAGGGACCAAAAAAGGGTTTTCTTGCAAAATGAGGTTATTTAGAACAATTTTCACCAAAAATAAAAAACTTTCAGAAAATGTTTGTAGACCACCTGCAGATTTCAATTTTTAATATTTTTTCCAAATTTTGGGGGCTCCCATACAAGGGCATAAATATTTTTAAAGGTTTTTCTTGGAATTCGCTACTTGAGTGAGCTCTTTAAAATAATACTGACACCAAAATAAGTAATTTTATTTTCGAAAAAAAGTTGAATAAAATTTGAAAAAAAAATAAATGTGACTTTTTTTCAAAATTTTTGGGGGGTTTATTCGAAAGTTTCGGCATTGTTTGGGGAACTGAAAAAATGTTTTTTTCAAAGAGGTCGTTGTTTAAAAAAATGTTGACCAAAAATAAGGGAATTTTCCAAAACTTTTTTCGAACAAAAACTTTTAATTTTTTTTTACAGAGATCAATTTTTTGTTTATTTTTTTTTAATTCAAATTTTTGTGGCTTTATGCAAAGGCAACAACATTTTTCCAGAGACCAAGGAGTATTTTTCTTTAAAAAAAGAGAAACCGAGGAGAATTCATTTTGAAAAGGGAGTCATTTCAAAAAATTCTGAAACAGAAATGGAAAATTTTCTATTTTTTTTGCCGATTTTGATTTATCTCAAATTTTTTTATTTCTTACATTTTTTTTTGTAGAGGAGGGGGGGGGACTTCCTTACCAGCGTACTAAGTAGATTGCGAGACTGAGAAAAGTTTTTTCTTAAAAATGAGATTATTTTGACGAAAAAATGAGCAATTTTTGCATAGATTGGATTTTTTTTCAACTTGGAGTGTTCATGACTACAAATTGATTTGGACTTGGGAAAATAATAAAAATAGGAAATTATTTTCTCATAAAATTCAACAACTTCAGAGGGCGAGAAGGCAAAAACTCAGCCTAAAAATAATTCAAAACCAAATAAGATATTTTCGTGATGAAAAATTTTGTTCAATTTTCAAAAATTCATGAAAATAAACCATATAAATTTTTCCCTACAGTTGAAATTTTCCATTAAAAATGAAGAAACACGATTTCGGCGAGAAGAGGATTGGTGGTTTCTCATTTAAAAAAGGAGAAAGATAGTGCAAATTGGATCCCCAGGGCAAATTTCTACACATTAATGTACTAAGTATACTAAAAATTTCAAAATGTTCATATAAAATTGCCTCCTCGTTGGACACTCTCTGAAAAGCCTACTTCTTTATGCATTCCTCGTTCAAGTATACTCAAACTTATAGCCATGAATTTCACTCACGTATTCTTACGACAACATAACCATCATCATAATCATCATCCAAACAAGGAAATGCATAAAAACGAAACTGAAATTTATTTCAACAACGAAAAAAAAATACTGCATAATATGTACCTAGTAAACTACTGAACTCGTAACTTACTTCTTCTTCGGCCCACATCACTAATAAAACCATGTACACTAATCCTTGAACAACTGGTAATTGTAACACTAATAATCTCAGTCTTTTCATATTTGTTCTGCAAAACACAAACAACAAAATCAATTATTAAAATCAATTTAATTTCCAATTTCCCAAAAAAATTACCTCCAATAAAATCAATCTTACTTGTTCACTGGTAAAAGTGGCAAACAGAAGCAGCATGGCCAACAACAGCACGGAGGCACCCTTAAAACCAACGAATCTGGTTTGACTCTTTTAATAAGCTCCGCTTCTCCTCCACAGTAGGCGACCAATAAACAAAACAGTTGGTAAAGGCAGGCCATAAACATGCCTTGAGTCATCGCCTCGGCCAAAAGATGAGCCCTAGGTACCACAATAGCGCAATACGTCGCTACAGCTACCACCTGTAATAAGCAAAATCATCGTTTCATCAATAAAACATGTATAAAAATAAACCATCAATGTAGTGTATCCACGTTCGGTTCAAATGAACCAAATCTGACAACGTTGCATTTACGTTGCAACGTTATAGCCGCCTCGTTTACGGCATTTATCTTTATCTCTTACTTACGACACATTAATATCCGAATATGTAATGCGTTCATTATTATGTAAATATACGATTAATAATATTTTATTTAATGATTTCGTTATTCGAATAACGCGAATTCTACAATGGCGCAGTCGGTGAAAGTAAAAAGACAGTTTTAAAGTGCCGGTAATTTCGTAATTATCAGTGCAGTGTTGTGTGGTAAAACTCCGTTTTCGAAAATGGATCAATCCAACATCAAAGCGTTTGATGTCCACTCAACTTCAGCTTCCTCGGAATGGATTCGATGGAAGCGAGCTGTCGACCTATATATTCTTTCGAAAGGATACACAGACGATAAACGGAAGCAAGCTACCCTGTTATCACTAGGTGGTATGGATTTGCAAGATATTTATTATGCAATACCTGGTAACGAAACGAAATCCAACGAGGAAACTTGGTATCAACAGACCATAAGGCTTTTAGACGCATACTTCATTCCTAAAAGCAACGTTACTTACGAAAGGTATGTGTTCAGTAAAATAATCCAACGTCCGGATGAACTGACCGAACAGTTTATTAATCGTTTACGACGACAAGTGACGAAATGTGAGTACTCTGACGAAGATGCTCAACTCTGTCAACAAATCGTCGCCGGATGTTGTAACGGAGAAATACGCAAAGAATGTCTTGAAAAGAGAGTACTGTCAGTAGGCGCTATTCAAGAAATTGCTCAGAAAATCGAAACCGTGTCGTCACAGTTGTCAGTGTTTGAGCCGAAATCTACACCAGCGTCCATACCTGGAGTAAACTCGATAAATAGAATTGCGTCGTCGAATTCTACACGATCGAATGATTCGAAAATCAGTTGTTATGGTTGCGGTTCGTCCAAACATCGTACGAAAGATGATTCTTGTCCAGCAGTGGGAAAAGAATGCCGTTTCTGCCATAAAATTGGTCATTTCGATAGCGTCTGTCACGCAAAGAAGAATCAGAAGGAGGATAAACCTCAGAATAAATCGCGCCGCCGTGATAGAAAGAAACCGCCAAGGTCGTCTGATGAAAAAAGCGAAAATTCGTCCGCCTTGGGGAAGAAATCGGTAAATCAAGTTAGTACGGTTAACTACGTGTTCCACGTTTCGAGTAAAGCTCGTGCCAAAGAACTTCCTTGCGCCGTCGGAGGAGTTCAGTTTGCGTTCACCGTAGATTCTGGTGCTGATGAAAACATCATATCGAAAAGTGATTGGTGTTCGTTGAAAAGTCGCAACGTTAAAGTCGTGTCTCAAGTGCGTAACGATGAAAATAAAAAGCTATTTGCATTCGGTGCTTCGGAGCCTCTCGCAATAGTTGGCAAATTCTCCGCAGAAATTTGTGTTGGTAATCGTTCGCTAGTGGCCGAAATCGTAGTCGTCGACCAGGACAATGTACCAGCGTTATTGTCTCGAGAAAAAGCGACTGATCTTGGAGTGTTGGAGATTCGCATACCACAGTCCAACGTTAACGCCGTAACTTCGACGATTTCACCGAATCGCAAAGTTTTCCAAGGGATTGGTTTACTGAAGGATGTTGAAATAGACATTCCCATCGACGAGTCCGTACCGCCGCATCGACAGAAACCTAGACCCATACCGCTCAATCTACGAGATCAAATCGACGAGGAACTCGACAGTATGCTGGAAAACGACATCATCGAGCCGGTAGATACTCCGTCACCGTGGGTATCGAATATGGTAATTTCACACCATAACGACAAAATTCGTATTTGTGTCGATATGCGTGATGCAAACAAAGCGATCATCACTGAAGATTATCCGTTCACAACGATGGAGGATATTCGCGCCGCTGTTAAGAGCGCAAAGTGTTTCGCCCGTCTCGATTTACGCCGTGCATTTTACCAGATCTTACTCAAGATTAAGTCCAGGGTGATTACAACGTTCATAACGCATCGAGGTTTATTCCGTTCAAAACGTCTCATGTTTGGAATAAAATGCGCACCTGGTATTTTCCAAAGTATCCTGCGCAAACTTCTGAAGCTTCTTGGTTTCGCAATCAATTCAGCCGACGATATCTTCATATTCGCTAACTCAGAAGAAGAACTGTTCCGTTATGTAAATCAAGTGATCGACTTGCTCGAGCAAAATGGTCTCACGCTGAACTACGATAAATGCATCTTCTACGCGACGAAAATCGAGTATGTTGGTTTCACCATCGTTCCAGGTGGAATTCAAGTTTCAGATGAAAAACGAGCCAAAATCTTGGAATGGTCCGCACCAACGTCCAAGGCCGAAGTTGAAAGCTTCCTGGGCTTCGTTAATTTTGTACGTCGTTTCATTCCGAATTACAGCGCTATCGCAGCACCGTTGTACAATATCACGCGCAAAAACGTTCATTTCAAATGGGAACAAGAACACGAAAGTGCGTTTCAAGCACTGAAAGCTCAGTTGACCACGGACCGCATCCTGAAGAATTTCAATCCGCGATACACAACACAGCTGTATTGCGATGCGGGTCCAAACGCGCTCGGTGCAGTCCTAGTTCAAATAGGCGCCGAAGGTCCTGAGTACGTCGATTTCGCTAGCAAGACGTTAACTGACGTAGAACGAAGGTACTCTCAGCTGGAGAAGGAAGCCCTTGCCCTTGTCTGGGGAGTAGAGCGTTTCCATTATTACTTATACGGGCGCCGCTTCCAGCTTATCACAGACAACAAACCGATCCAGCTGATCTTAACGTCAAGCGATCTAAACCAGAGCTTGAGAGTACAGCGATGGCACCTTCGTTTGCAGGGATATGACTTCGAGTTGGTCCACAAAGCGGGGAAAAACAATATCGCCGACCCCCTTAGTCGACTAGTATCCAGTACTGACCGTTCGCACGATCACGTCGAGTCATATATTCATCTTGTCATCAATGCCAGCATTCCGAAGCTGATGACGCTGAAAGAAATCGAACAAGCTTCCCTGAATGATCCCGAATTCGTCGAACTACGTAACGCTATAGAGTCTAACAATTGGTCCAAAATGCCAGCTGCCTATACCGCTATCAGCAGTGAACTCAGCGTATACAACGACATCATTCTACGTGGAGACCGAATTGTCGTACCTTCTCAGTTACGCCAACGTGTTTTAGACCTTGCCCACGAAGGTCATCCTGGTATTGTCAGCCTGAAAGCGCGTCTTCGAACGAAGGTTTGGTGGCCAAACATTTACGCTGAAGCCGAACACAAAGTAAAAACGTGTCCAGCCTGCCAAGCAGTTGCGAAATTCGAGCCGCCCGAACCAATACGTCGTCGTCTATTGCCGGAACGTCCTTGGGATCAAGTCGCTTTCGACTTCATGGGACCGTTACCCTCAGGCGATTACCTTTTCGTAGTAGTCGATTTATACAGCCGGTTCTACGAAATCAAAATCACGAAGACATCTACGGCAAAATTCATCGTTGAAACCTTGCATGAAATTTTCGCTAGATACGGTTACCCGTCCATCATCACATGCGATAATGCTCCGCAACATCACGCAAGCGAAGTTGAAAGTTTCTGCAACGAGTATGGCATTCGTATGTTTTACTCAACACCGTTTTGGCCGCAGTCCAACGGAGCCGTAGAAAGACAAAACCGAAACATCCTCAAGACCCTGAAAATTGCTCAAATCGAGGGGAAGGATTGGAGAAACAAAATCCAGAAATTTCTACTCATGATGCGAAATACTCCTAATCACGCAACTGGAGTAGCTCCTGCCGAGTTGGTGTTTCGTTTCCGCCCACGTGACCAAATTCCATCGATTCAAAACTATCAAGCCGATCCCGAGATGGAAGATAGAGAAAATCTACGGAAATACAAGGGTCAAATATACGCCAACGATAGTCGTCACGCCACCCGGTTCGTACCAGGTCAACAGGTCTTAGTCCGAAACGAGCAGAAAACGAACAAGCTCACGCCAAGTTTCGACCCAGAGCCAGCGACAGTCGTAGCAACTCGAGGTACCGAGGTCGACATCAGTAAAGGAGGTCGTACCTATACTCGAAATAATTCTCATCTCAAAGAATTTCAGTCGAGCGTGACTCCTCAACCTGCCGCCGTTGAGATCCCTGAAATACGAAGTAACGATCCGCCGCCGGAACCGTCGGGATATGTGAGCAGTCCAGCTGCACCATCGAGCTCAACTGAACATTCGAGTCCAAGAGTCCAGGACACTACAATTGGTCGACCGAAGCGCGAAATTCGAATCCCTTCGAAGTTCAACGATTACGTCTTAAATAAATGAAACATTTATTTCATTTCGCCACCGGGAAGACTGTAGTGTATCCACGTTCGGTTCGAATGAACCAAATCTGACAACGTTGCATTTACGTTGCAACGTTATAGCCGCCTCGTTTACGGCATTTATCTTTATCTCTTACTTACGACACATTAATATCCGAATATGTAATGCGTTCATTATTATGTAAATATACGATTAATAATATTTTATTTAATGATTTCGTTATTCGAATAACGCGAATTCTACAATCAAATTATCGACAATTTACAAGCGACGAGCTAAATATAAAATTCTCCTCTATCTGTTTTGTATTCGTTTCAATAACGATCGAGTCTCTCTCTCACCACTCAACTATACCCAATTATTCGATTGGCAAATACGAGTACTAGTCGATGCAACATTTTGCATTCGTCTCAAGTACTAAATACTCGCGGTTCGTGATTCGAAATTCATTAAAATTTGCAACATACGAGTACTCTTTGTGCCTCTAATCAATTGATCTTCGTTAAAGATTTCAATATCAAAGAGTCAATTCGAATGTAAGCACATGTACGACGAAAATAAACTATCATCGTTGACCATATTATCTTACAAGGCATCGCTGATTATGATTCGCTGGTCGCGGAAATCAAAATCACATCTTTATTTGTACAAAGAAGACATAACGTTCTTGTAATTTATACTAATGTACACTCGATGCACATAGGTAGGTATTTTTTCCCCTTCAAAGCTTAACACAGCTCGACTCGACTCAGCCATATCCCCACAGTCTGTAGTCGTTTAATTTATAAATTATAAATTCGTCGTAATTTCGCTTTCCCATTTTCACGCTTATGATTTCACCAGTGTTGTGGAATTTTTGTATACATTAATCGTAGGCCTAGTTAGATGGCATTAGGTACTCGGTAGGTATAGGTAAGTAAATGGTAAGTAAACGACGCAGATAAACAGTTGGAAAAAGCGCCGCAGTTTTAATAATTAATTCGATATAAATGCTCAAGCATCGGAACCGCGTTTTCGTTACGGTCTTCGAGTCCAAGATTTGCTGGTATGTATTAGATGAAGAATGCAGATACCTATGCGAAAAATTACCATTTAAATCTCAAACACTGATCGTGATTCGATTAGCATGCGAGATAATGATGTTGGTAAATTTTTGATGTGGAGGGGGGGGGGAGAAGATCAAAAGTCCAGATAATATTTTCAAGACACTCGGCAGAACAAAACAACGATTTTTGGTGCAATTTTCAAATTTTGTTTTCTCATTTCCTTTAAAAACGAGTCAATCAATTCGAGGAAGAATTTAGGATGGCGAGGGAAATGAACTCAAAATTCTGTTTCAAATTCTGAATCGTTTATATTTTGACCAAAGTTTGCAAAATTAATTTTACCAGCTTTCAAAATTCTATACGTTTATTTTAAAATCGAATTCAAACAGCTCGAAATTGTCCCTGGCTCGTTTATGTAACTTTTCGATGAAAATGGGGGGAGGGGGGGTTGAAAAAGACTCACGAATATGAAATGTTAGAAATGAAAAATGCAATCATCAACAATCTGCCACGTAAACCAAAATATATAACCTCATTGAAGATCGGGAAGGGAGATCATACAATTATTTTTTGAAAAATTTTGGTTTATTACCTTACCACTCCTATGTGTAGTTTTTTTGAGGTTTGGGGTCGAATGGTCTTCAAAAATGAATTCTGCACACTCAAAAACTAAAATTTTGTTACCTACCTTTATATTTTTCAAAAATTTAAATTGTTGAACCTCCCCATCGAAGCTCATTTTGAGGTTAGAGGTCAAAAGCTATTCAAAAAATTGATTCTGCGCCCCTGAACCACCAAATTCTGATATCAATGCTGCACTTTTTGAGAATTTTCATTTCGAACTCCTACCCCCTCCAAAAATGAATTCTGTGCCCTCAAAAACCCACATTTTGATACCTATGCTAAATTATTTTATAAATTTCAATTTTATACGTACCTCCCCATTGAAGCTCATTTTGAGGTTAATGGTCAATTGATCTTCAAAATTGATACCCACACCCTTCATATCCATAGCATTTAATGAGGAATCTTAGATTATTTTTGTACCTCCCCATAGGGGTCAAAAGATCTTCAAGAAATCGATTCTGCGCTTCTAAAACTCTACATTTTGATGTCAATATTGTACTTTTTGAAACATGAAAATTTTCATTTTGTAATCCCCCCCCCCAATTGGCAGCAGGAGCCCATTTTGGGGCCTGGGTAGAAGCTCTTCAAAAAATAATTATGTGTGTCCTCAAAAACCCACATTTTGATACCTAAAAATAAATGTATTTTTTTTGCTGAATTTTGTACCTCCCCATTTGGGGCCCAATTTGGGATCTGAGGTCAAAGTTCTTCAAAAATGAATCTTGTGCCCTCAAAAACCCACATTTTGATACCTATATTACATTTTTTGCAAATTTTAAATTTCGTTTTTCCCTTTTGGAGACAACTTTCAGAGCATTTAAAAACTGATTTTGAACTTTCATCTGATTTTTTTCTAGAGTTTTTCAAATGTCCAGCTCCTGATTCATCGTGCAATTGAAAATTCAAGGATTGAACTTTCGCAAAAAAGCTCTATTTTGGGAATTTAGAGCTTTCAAAGAGCAATTTCAAAATTTTCAACCACTGACTTTGAACTTTTGACTGCGTTTTTTAAATGAAGCTTTTCAATTACTGACTCTCGATTTATTGTGCATGTTGCAAATTGAGCTTTGAGCTTTCGCATAAAACCTATTGTTTTCAAAATTTCAGAGCTTTCAAAGACCAATTTTGAAAACTTTCAATGCCTTAAAAAACGTATTTCAAACATTTTTCAAACTTTCAATTGAGTGTCCTCAGACTTATCATGCAAATGAAAAATTGAGCTTTCGTTAAAAGTTCGATTTTGAACTTTCAGAGCTTTCAAATCATCATTTTAAACTCGACCTTTTTTTTTGATTTCGAAACTTTCATTAGGTTGCCCTCGAAATAACCCATCGTGCAAATTAAAGAAATCGAGCTTTCGCAAAAAAGTTCAATTGTGAACTTATTTCAGAGCTATCAAAGACTGATTTTGAACTTTCATCTGAATTTTTTCTCGGGTTTTTCAAATGTCCGACTCCTGATTTATCAAGCAATTTTAAATTTTAGGTTTGAACTTTCGCTTTAAAAAAGCTCATTTTCAAAATTTCGGAGCTTTCGAAGACCCAATTTTGAAATTTTGAAATTTTCAAAGACTGACTTTGAACTTATGTCTGCATTTTTTTTTTTTTGAAAGAAGCTTTCTACTTATTGAATCTGGATTTACTGTGCATTTTGAAAATTGAGCTTTGGCATGAAACCTTGATTTAAAAATTTCAGAACTTTCAAAGGTCAATTATTTTGAACTTTCAATGCCTTAAATGACTCATTTTAAACTCTCCTTTGAATATTCTCTAAACATTCAATTCAGTGTAGCTACTCAGATTTATCACGTAAATGGAAAATTGAGCTTTCGTTAAAAGCTCGACTTTGAACTTTTAGATCCTTCAAAGTCAAAGTCAAATTTTGAACCATAAGAGCTTTCAAAGACTTTTTCCGATGTTTGATCTGAATTTTCTTTTGAAAAATTTTCAGGTGGTTGCACTCGGATTTATTATGCATTTTGAAAATTGAGCTTTTACAAAAGTTCAATTTCGAACTTTCAGAATTTTTAAAAGTTTTGAAATGATCGACTCTGGATTTCAACTTTCGAAATTTTAGAGCTTCAAAGTCCAATTTTGACATTTCAGAACTTTTAAAGACGCATTTCGAACTTTACTACAAATTTGTATGTATCAAAACTTTTATTTAATTGTCTTCAAATTTATTGTGGATTTCAAAAACTGACTTTTTCTGAAAAAGTTTAATTTTGAATTTTTAGAGCTATCAAAGTTTAATTTTCAATTCGAAGCTTTCAAACACTAATTTTGATCATTCACTCGAATTTGTTTCAAAAAACTCGGATTCATCCTGCATTTTGAAAATTGAACTTTCATCTGAATTTTTTTTAAGTTTTTAAATGATTTGGCTCCAGATATTTGAGATTCTCGCTTTTACAAAAAAGACTCACTTTTGATACTTCAGAGCTTTGAAAATCTAATTCTGAACTTTCAGAGCTTTCAAAGTCTTATTTTGAAAATTGAATTTTGCCAAAAAGCTGATTTCTAAGTTTTAGAACTTTTTGGGATCAAAATACGTTCACTTCAATTCATCGAGCATTTTAAAAATCATTCTTTCGCAAACATGTTCAGTTATGAACTTTTTCAGAACTCTCAAAGTTCAATTTCGAAATTTCTAGGCTTCGAAGACTGATTTTGGAACTTTCGTCATCATTGTGTTGACTTTCTCGGCCAGTAGAACACCGCAACTTACAAAATAAGTGGGCACCTTTCATCCCTCCTCCCCTCCTACTATTACCCATAAAATCAACAATATAATTTTCAAAACCCTCCACAACCTTCAAAATACTACCAAAAATTCATCAAAATCCACATTCGATCAAACACACCAAAAACCAGCTCTCTACATCGATTCAATCTTCAAGTACAATGAAACGAAAAAATGTCAAGGTCGCTGCTGCACCTTTTTTTGGCGCCAAAACACAAAATCTGTCCATCAACTCCTACCATAGTCGAGTAACCACTCAAAACACAAGAAATTTAAAGCAGAATACGAATCCGCAACTCACTTACCGGGTAAACGCTGAGTACAAACGCCGAATGAGCTTTGGCCAGCGGTGGAGCATATTTCATCACGTGTTTCAAAGTATCGATGTACATATACAATATCACTAACACTGCTAACGCCCCCAGTGTAAATATGGTAACTCCGGCTATATTTATGGCTGCGATGGTATCCAATCAATATGCAACAAAACACCAAAAAAAAAAAAAATACGATATCTTTAGTATAATATAACGTTACAATATTATACAATTTTATTAAGTACCTAGATACTCTTTCGATGGCTTTATTAAAATATGTACGAAGTAAGCTTTAGATCAAAGTCAAGGTCGTACACTGCAAACCACACAGCAGTGGGTCTGGGTATCCTTTTCAATGATAAACCAAACCAATTAACCGAAACAACCACAAAAATTATGTAAAAATCTTTATTATATAAATAAACCATCCAACGGAGGACGCCTTGAACTTGATTATTAGTATTTTCAACGAGTGATAATTTTAATTATCGATCGATTAACGACGATACTTCTTATTATTATTGGTGTAATTAACCCAGCCATCTGTCCGTGTCATCGATACAAAAAAAATTATTCTGTCTTTTATTATAACTAAAAGCACACTTTGGTATTACTTTCATGTTTTCCCCTTGTTCAAATAATTCGCAAATACGTAATTAAGACTTCAATGATTGAAAAAAAAATTCGCGCAGTTGTGCAAAAAATGAAATTCGCCATTCGATTCAATATTGTCAATTCCTCGTACAGACCAAACAAAGTAGGTTAACAAAATGGAAATACAAAACAAAGTCTACCTACTGGATACCTATTTTTTATCATCAGACTATCTTTTCTTTTCATTATGGGATCTTGATACGAGTATGAAAATGTAGGTGCAATTAAGATAAAATAACCGGTAAGAGAATGAGAGTAAGACGTGTGGCTTTTTTGAAGCACGATTAAAGTAATGATAAGAAGTTCTAGGTTGATGATGTCACACTTTGGCACGCACGTAATGATTATTACGTACACATCATTTAAAATGCATCATCATATTACACAAAGATTTAAAATAATGAATAAAAGATCGCGAAGTAGACGTAAACAAGTCACATGGATATTGTCAGATCACTGAATTGTAATTAGCGAGGTATTGATTTTTAATGATTTTTGAAAATAACAAATCTAAGATCGATTTGACCTTGGATAAGTTAGCAGACTACCCCTTTCTTTATTCGATATCATTCATCTGAAGGGAAATCTCACCGAAAAATTCGCAACCAATTACAATTCAAGTTGGATTTTTGAAAAAAGCACGTCTCAAAATTCTTTCGGCCAAAATTTTAGCTGCTCAAATATTTCTCAAATTTTTGAAAATTCAAAAGGATCTTCTGCAATAAAATTTTGACAATTCGCAACAAAATTTCAATATTTTTATCCAATTTTTGACATTTTCAAAAAAAATTGTCAACAATTCTGTAGATTTTCAAGTTGTTCGCGAACGATTCAAGGGAAATTATACAAATTCAGAACGTATTGCTGAATTACAGAATATACGTACGTAGATACCTCATTTACTCATCTTTCATGATTACTCTCAATGTTGCCAACAGTTCGTCAACGAAGCTAAAATAACATACAAATCACGCCCAAAAACGGACATAAAAATACAAATAAAATTCTCACATAAAAGATACGTAGCTAGGTAAGGTATAAAATTAAAGCTTCAAATATTGACGAAATCTGCTTTTACGATCTTCATCACCCAGTCGAGTAATTCGGGAATGTCTCTTTTATGAGGAAACTACACATACATCTTCGACAGTACGTTTCTCAATATTTAAAAGTATGTAAATGTATAACAAGAGTCTGCGAATTTTTCCCACATAGGCTATGACAATTCAGCCAACTTGGCCTTGAGTCACAAATTGGGAAATATGATCTTGAATAAAGTATCGAGTCCATTTCACACTGAACATATTTTATAAGCAACTCAAACATCGATTTTTTTTCAAATTCAACCAATCAGTCGAAAAATTGTGGATTTTAGAAGGATTTAAATCTTAAAAAATTGCCCCCAAAATTGCACAAATGGATGGAAAAATCAAATTGCCCTTACATGCTCTCGAAAATTTATTTCTCTTATGGTGAAGTGGAAGTCTCATCTACGATTATACATATGTATTTTGAAACCAGTCAGAAAAACGAGGATCTCATCTCAAATTTGAAAAAAAAAACTGGATAAAATGCCAGAAAGTGATAATTTGAAGCCCCAAACCTGAACAAAATTTCGTGATTTCATTTCTTTCCTTTTTTTGAAAAATTGACCCATTTCAAAAATGAGTTTGAAAGAGTGATGGTAGCTACAGAATATCATTTTAAGAAATTTATGGAATTTTTGCAAAACTTGGCAAAATTTCATTACTTTTTGACAATTTTAATTGATCTATGTTCTCATGTCATATTCAACATAATTTTAATGATAAACATTTCATGGAAATTTTCTGAAATTTTTTCAATTCAAGGTAAATTAATGATTTTATCATTTTCTAAGTATTTTCACAACATTTTTGACGAGTTTTAAAGACTTTCATTCAATTTTTGTTGAATTTTACCAACTTTTTCCACAATTTCATCATGCATTTGGGTCATTGAGGTTTTAAAAATGATTTTATACCACTTAACGTGTTTAAACCATGTTCTACGTAATTTCGCCTATTTTTGGTTATTTTGAATAATCTTGAATATATTTTCGAACTTTTATATCACTTAATCAAGTTTTTAGCAATGTTTTGTGCAACTTTTCCCAAATTTCGCTCAATTTTACTGAAGTTTAATCAGTTTTATTTTAACGATGCTTATGCAATTTTCGCTGATTTTTTTTCAAAGTTTCTCGTAATTTCACAGAATTTTGACTGACAAATTTTTCTCGAATTAGTACCTAGTCGAGAAGTGTCAATTTTAGTCAAAATTATCAAAGGGTCCATTTTCGGTAAAACTGTTAAAAAAGGCCAAATTCTTGCCGAAATTGTCAAACAGTCCTGTTTTTGCCAAGATTGCAAAAAAAATCCAAAATTGTCAAAAAAAAAATCTATCATCTGGAAACAGTTGTGGCACATATTAGAGACTTATGATGAGTTGTGAAGAAAGAGACGGAAGGGGGGGTGGGGGTAAAACGTCTAAAAATGTGAAAAATAATACACTAACTACTTACATTACGTTTTAAGCATTTCGTTGTCAAGTTGACATTTTTAGCTTCGAAAGGATAGAGTCAAGCCCAAGGTCTCATAAATGTTAAAAAAATTTGGAAGCTTTTACATCCCCCTTTTCAGCTTCTTTTGTGTCCATAGGGCGTTCATTCTATCGATAATATGATTTTCCACGACTTTTCCTTATTTTCCAGCCCAATTTCTTCAATTTTCCAGACTCTTTAACACCAACTACACTCTTTTAGGGGGGGGGGGAGGAGGGGGGGAATGGGCTGAATTTAATGGAGAGGAGGCTTTAAGTTAATTCAAAATTTCAAACCAGTATTTTTTAGAATCAAAATATGTTTTCGTTTTTGAAAAAAACAGGGAAAAAAATCAATAAAAAAATGAAAAGTTACAAAAGTTGATTAAAGAAATTAAAAAAATGAAAAAAAACAACAATTTTGGCAAAAAATGAAAGTTTTTGACAATTCTGACAAAAATGAAAACTTTTTGAAAAAGTAGAAAAAAAATTAGGACTTTTAAAACAGTTTTGGCAAAAAAAAATGAAACTTTCACTTTCAAGCGGTTTTGAAAAACATTTAAATTTTGAAAATTCGGACAAAAATTACAACATTACAACTTTCTTACAACAATTTTGACTAAAATTAAAACTTTTTCAAAATTTTAACAAACATTCGAACTTTTTGACAATTTTGACAAGGATTAATGTAAGACTTTTACAATTATAGCAAAAAAGATTTTTTGATAATTTTGACGAAAATTGGCAGAACTTTTTATATAATTCTGAAAAAAAAAACAAAACTTGCTGACAGTTTTAGTAAAAAAAACATGAATTTTTAAACATTTGATAATTTTGCGAAAAAATTGTACTTCTTTCGGCAATTTAAGGAAAACAGAACCCAACTTTTTTCACTCTTCACTCACACAGAAAACTGGACTTTTTATTGCAATCTACTCAGAAACCAGGACTCGACTTTTACATAGCGTTTTAGGCACAAAATGCGACATTTTGGCAAAAAATTGAACTTTTTGACATAAAACTGGACCTTTATCAGGCAATTTTGGAAACTACTAAACTTTTCGGACAAAACTTAATAGGTCTTTTCATGACAATTCCTACTATAATGAGGATTTTTTCACAATTTTTACAAAAAATAAAACAAAAATCGAGGCATTTTTCTGCGATTTTGGCAAAAAAAAATTGGACTTTTTAGACAGCTAAGGCAAAAATTGACACCTTTGGATATTTACCCAAAAAAGTAAGAATTTCTCAGCAATTTTGATGAAAATTAGAGCTTTGTGACAATTCTGACAAAAAAAAAACACACCATCAGGCAACTTTGGAAACTGCTGAACTTTTGGATAAAAATTAGAAGGACTTTTCGGTGACGATTTCTACAAAAACGAGGATTTATTGACCATTATTCTGACAAAAAATGGGGCTTTCTGAAAATTTAAACAAAAACCGAGACTTTTTTCGTCGATTTTGGCAAAAAAAAACAAAGACTTTTTAGACACCTGAGGCAGAAATTGACTCTTTCAGATATTTATAGCCAGACAAGTAAGAATTTTTTGGCAATTTTGGAAACTGCTAAACTTTTTGGATAAAAATTGGGACGACGTCTTTTTACGACTATTTCTACAAAAATAAGGACTTTTCAACAATTCTTATAAAAAATGGGACTTTTTAAAAATGTTGACAACAACCTAGACTTTTTTCGGCGATTTTGGCACAAAACGAGACTTCCCACATACTCATAGCTTAGCCCAAAAAATAGTAAACATTTCTTGGCAATTTTGGCAAAAATTAAAACTTTTTGACAATTTTTACAAAGAATGTATTGTTTGCAATTTTAGAAAAAATTACGACCCAAAAAAAAAAGGAATTCCAGACAATTTTGCCAGAAAATACCTACATAGAAATTTTTTTAGGCGATTTTGGAAAAAACAAGACGTTTGTTGCAATTATGACAAAAATCTGTACTTTATGGATGATCAAAATAATATGCACGTGGTTTTTTAAAAAGTTCACTGATTTTGGAGTGACAATATTCCAAACTTTGATATTTCCATGACTTCACTAAAAAGATGAAATTTTCCGATTTCTCCCAGGCATCCAGATTTTCCAGAGAAAGCACGATCTCGTGCACCAAATCAATCAAATTCTCTCACTTTGAAACCAAAACTGTCAAATTTCCTGACATTTCCTTGCTTTTTCCAGCAACTATTTCCACAGTTTTCAAGAACCTGAAAACCCTGGTAATATTCATTGGTGTATTTTTCGGGTTCGACCTTTCTTTCGGCGTCCTCCCCCTTCCCAACATCCACTCCTCCATCTTGAGAAACATGTTCGTGAATTCGAATGATTCATCCGATTCCCTGGAACTGGCAATAAAATCGAAACGAAAAGACTTCTCGAAAATCTTCAAAAATAGCACAATCCATGCAACAAATCAACTCGATGACTCTTACTACACCATCGCAACCAGATTCGAGGAAACCTCTTCAGCAATAACTAATAAGACACCCAGCCAAGAACTTCTCAACTCCCTATCACGTTTATCCAATATTGTCACGTGACTCCGCATATTCCATCTACTATTCTACTCGTACCTCACACACAAATACGAGTACTTAGTACAACCAAAACAATCCAAATCACTCCACTTACGGTACTTTTGTTCCACACCTACACCCACTGTCCACTGTTCCGTTTTTTTTTAATGTCACATAAGACACTACGAAACCATCGATTTGAATTTCTCCGCAGAAAATTACCTACATCTCCAGTTGTTCTCCGCACACATTTACCGGATAACAACAGGGGGAGGGGGGAGGGGGAGGGAATAAAATATGGTAAAAAAGAGCACGCTAATAGATACCTAGATTTATATGTAGTATATTTTACGCGCCGGCGTAAGGATTATTACGAAAGATGGACCGTAAAAATGTTGTATAACCCGTTAATAAAAGTGAAAGTGTACCTACATTTTATATAGTATTTCTCCGTATGCCATGCCGGCCGTCTTAGTCGTACAATAAACACTACTACCTCCTTATAAACAGGTACACGAGGTTCACCAGTATAATCAACTTCAGCACAGTCGATAGGTAGTCGATTGCGTCCTTCCTACCGAATAAAAATTCTCTCCTTATTCGAGGTCATCGTTTCCAAGAATTTTTTTTTCTCCACTGCGATTCTCCTTCTTCCGTTCTAACATCTTGTCACCTTTGCCCGGTCCTCCGGCGCCTCCCTTCCGCCTTCCCACAAATTTACATAACTATCTGTCGACTAGAAGTCTCTCGCTATTATTATGGCATATGGCACACAGATAGATGATTTTGAATCAACTCCTGATGCACCAGCACCACACATATTGACTGACACATTTCGACACAAGTATAAGTGAGAGTAATTATATTGACGGAATAATCATCGTAAATCAATCTGAACTTTCAAGTATGGACGATTCACGATCACGTCGATGTCGCCGAATCACCTTGCGCCAAATGCAACCACACATCTCGAATACGACGAACACCTCCCGTTGCTCTTCCACACAACGATAATACACATATAAAGTTACGCAATTCATTTAGTATTATTAATGTGTAGGTAAAGGTATACTATTTTTTTACATCGCTAATTGTTCCGGTATAATAACACGTGTGTGATCTAATAGTAATATGGATATTGTTTCATAATATTGTCTTTCGAACACACGAGTTAAAAAAATAATACTAAATAATTACGTAAAAACAGAAGAAAATCATCTGACTTTTTTACAATATCCAATTCCACGCGACCAATTTATCTCTTAAGTATATAATTGACCATTGTGTGTATTGTGAGCCTCTCAGTTGTATCTTTGCCAAGGCCAAACCAGACATCTCTCTGTGGGGTGATCATTGTAAAATAAAACAACAACAGTTTCCGAAAAATTAATGAAAAATCATCTCTCGCCAGGTTTTACCACTCTTGGTGACTTACTTTGCGAATATACCTACGAATAATAAATTACGATGTGTGATTGGGTACTCTTTTGTGTATCGAGTTGATATTATTTTAGCAAAAACTACCTGCTTGGATTCGACAGGTTTGCTAATTTATTAAGTACCTATGGACATTGTCGTTGTTGTTTTAAATGATATTTTTCAACCTGTTGCACGAGAGTATGTATAAATACAAGACAAAGAGTAATTAAAAATGCCTCGTCTACCTGTAGGATAATAATTATAATAGGATGCGATCTATTCGTGTTTACGTAAATTACCTGGAATACCTACCACCAAAGACCACATTCGAAGTTTTGAAAGGATTGCGTAGCTAGTCGAGCATGTCGCGGAAATTGCGTCGCGGAAATTTTAATAAAGTATATAGGAAAAAAATCGACAATTATTCGACATGTACGAGAAAAAGTCGTTTTCAATTTTTAATAAAAATAAAAACTATTATTATGTAAGGAAATTGATCAAGTTCCAGGTACCTACATACACTTCCTAGTGCGTGAAAATGATCGGTTTTTGATGTGAGGAAATAACGAATGGGTGAGGGGTGAGGGGGGGGGGGGGTAAATGTTGATAAAAATATTCGTAAGTTTTGAAATATGAAAAAAATTAAAGAAAATACTATCAGATGTCTTAAAATGTCGATTAAATTCAAAATATCGTAAAATTGAGACTTTTTCACTTTTTTTTTTAATTATTTTTTTTTATTTTTCAAGAAAAAAGCTCAGTCATAAGCAATGAAAAACGAGTGCTGCTTCAAAAATAATTATCAACAGAACTTATTAATTTTTTTTACTATTTTTCTCTATTAAGTAAATTCAACTATTTTTTTGCTTTCTGAATTTTTAAATTTTTTTCTAAAACTAAGTTTTCAAATAATTATTTTTCTTAGCATTTGTGGAATGGATAAGGGGTGAGGGAGGGAAAATCTTAACAGAAATATTCCTGGCATGGAAAAAATTGACAGGAAATGCGATCAGATGTCTCAAAATATTAATTAAATTCAAAATATCGCAAAATTTAGATCTTTTGACCTGTTTTTTTTTAATTTTTTTTCAAGTTTAAAGAAAAAAGCAAACAGAATTTATCAATTTTTTGACCATTCTTCTGCTTTAAATTCAACAATTTTTTTGTTATCTAAATTTTTCATTTTTTTTTCAAAAAAGTTTTCAAATTCTTTTTTGCATTTATCAATTGATCTTACAAATCTGTGTATTTGAAAAATTGTTTGAATTCGTCATTTTAAGTAATTCTGTTTTTTCATTTTTACATTAGGTTGGTATATTAATTTTTTTGTTATTCAACGATTTTTTTGTTTTTTCGGCTTTTTTTATGCATTTTGAATCACATTTTTTTTTCAACTTTCAACTTTTTTTTGGAGATGTTTGCGTTCATTTTGTTTTCTGTTTTTTTTCATCAGTAAGTAATTTTTCAAATATTTTAAAATATTGTACAATTTCTGAAAAATTGATCGAATAATTTTTTTTCTGTTTTTCATTCATTAAACATCGAATAAAGTCGTTTTATTTCGACTTTTTTTGCTCTTTATACTGTTTTAGATTACGTCATGTTCACAGGAAGTTTTCAACTCAATTCATTTTCGACAATTTTTTGCTTCTTTTAATATTTTTTCAAGATTTTATTTTGTTTTTCAAAATTCCGCAATTATTTACTTTTAGATTTTTTTTGGAAAAACTCCTTGGTTATTTTTGCAATGTTTAAAATGATTTTACTTTAATACTTTTTTGCTTGAAAAATTGTTTGAACAATTTCTTGTTTTTTATATTTTTTTGGTCAACTTTCAAACTCTTTTTCCATTTTCTCAAACAATCTTTCTTACATCTTGACGATATTTTTTTGCTCTATTCAATTTCTTAGACATTCTCAACTTAAATTTTTCACAATAATTTTCAGTTTTTAGAAGATTTTTGGCTTCTATCTTTTAACAGGTATTTTTTTGTTTTTCTCCTTTTAAATGCATTTTTACTTGAATAGGTATTTCAACTCATTCGGTTTTTTAGAAGTGTTTTGCTTATTTTAATACTTTTTAGATTTTCGATAACATTTTAAAGCATTTTTTTTTTCATTTTATTCGATTTTTCCCATATTTTTGTTTTTACCGACTTATTTTGAAAATTTCGAAGTTTTTTTCAATCAATATAACATTTTTATTAGTTTTCAGTTCAATTTTTTCAACTTTTCGATCATTAATCAAACAATTTTTCTGTTATTTCAAAATTTTTAAAAATTATTTTAATAATTTCTACAACTTTTTTTGTATTTTGTTGAAGTTTTTCGAAACAAGAGCAGTTTCAACAGTTCTCTGTTCACTAAAAAAATCGTTCAAATTTTTCCCCCAATTTCAAAAACTTTTTTTTGTTTTTAGACAAATTTTATATTCTTTTGGAATTTTCAACATTTTTTCAATTTTTTTTTTTTTGTAAGTTTTTATGATCTTTTTCTTTACTCAATTTAATTTTTTGGTATCTCAAATTACGAAATTTCATCTGAGGTTATTTTATTTTTGGATCTTGCTCACTTTCATTCTAAAGTCAAAACAAAAATTTTACCACACAAAAAAAAACTCTTGCCAAAATTTACAAGTTTTTACAACTTTGAGTACCTACGTTAAAAACTTGAACTTTTAAAAATGAATAAAAATGCTGCAAACGAAGAAAAACATGCAATTGAAACAAATATTCATAAAATCAAATAAATACGCAGCATACAATTTTTTAAAAAATTTTCGAAAGGACCAATGAATGGATTTACCCTCCCCCCTCCCCCCCATTCCATTTTAGAAAATCGACGCTAAAATCATGCCCAGTACTAATAATTTATCAAAGGACAGCACAAGCAATAAAGATATATCATCAACCTCATCATCATAAAATTAAAACGAATGTTCTGAAAAGCTGATGGAAGGAGAAGGTGGAGAGAAGAGGGCGATAGAACTTCACCTTGAACTCTGACTTTCAAAATCGAACGAGTAAGTTCATTTTTGAAAAAAAAGCTTCACGAAGGCGCCGGTAAAAAGCTCCAAAAGTAATCAAATCAAATCGCAAATCTACCTGTATTTTTTGAAATGGGCTTTAAAAAAATTAATGGATTTTTTTTTCTTTCATAGAATCGAATAAAAATTAAAGCAGCTGAATTTGCATTCAAATAAGGATGAAAAATAATGTGATGGTCATCTCTCGCAATTTGATCAAATTCACTCAGAAAACTGTTTTGATCTCATTTTGTATCTGCGATTTACGGCACATGTAATTTTATCGAGTACTTAACGAGTTAATATTTTTCTTTACAAATTTTCCAATAAAATTGTATAAAAAATAGAGAAATTTTGCGAAGGATACCTCAATTCATCTGAAATTTTTTAATCGAATTATTTCCACTAAGCCGAAAAATACGTCCTTCTTCCGATATTTCAAAGCACAGGGAAATTTTCACACAAAAGAAAATTAGCTCCTTAAATCTTTATCCAAATTTACCAACAAATTGGTTCGCAAATCACGTTTTATTGATTTCATCGTTAAATTCTTTACGTCGCGTCGCGTCGCCGTAAAGGGAATTTAAACCGCACAGCGTCACATCGCGTCGTACAAATTACTCTCAACATTTTCATCTTTTCATCATGTTTTCTGCCCACATTAGTGTTTATAAAATATCGCAGCCAAACCCGACGAAACCATTCCGCAAACGTTAACCAATTATTCTGAATCGAGTAAACCTTTCAAAAATAAATTTTCAACCTTTCAACCCTTCTTTTCTACACTTCTCACCCCTCGAACCGAACACCTTCACTCCTTCAATTCCCAAATAAACGATTTAAATCTTGAAAACCAGACGAAAGTCATTCTTGTGTGTAAAAAAACATCTCATTTGAATATTTCACGTAAGTATGATAATTTGCTTTTCGACGATTCGAACCCTTTATTGATATTCTCATCGCAGCTCACAGCGATTTAACTCAATTTTCCGATAAAGCACCACTCTCTGTCCTTAATCTATTACATCAAATCCAATCGGTTTATAGGTGAGTATTCGAGTTAATTCTTCTTATAACACCCAATAAAACATCTGTTAGGTCTCGATTCGTCCCTTATAAAATATGTACCTATCATACTGACGAAGGAGACATCGACGACTTCGAGGTACCTACTGCTCGTAAAACGAAATTTAATTTCATCGCTTGTTTTATGTATTTTCCAATTAGACGCTTAAAGAATGCGTAAGAGAAGGTCGGTAATGGGGAGGTCATTGTCGTAGCCGATTTAACATTTACCTAAAAGTAATCTAAAGTGACACGAAAGTTTAACTTGCGCTTTAAAAACTTTACAGAGCGACAGATGCTGATGGCGAAATTATTCCAAAGGGTTAATACGCTCACGCAGATGAGCGCCTTTCAAAGAAAATGCAAAAAATTGAAACATCGGGCACAGGGTGGTCAAAAAATCTCGAGTGTTTTCTCGAAATTCTCTTAAAACATTCTGTTGAATTTTCTTCTTGCTTTTGAACCATGCTGTACCTGCCGAGAGGATACAAAAGCCTTTAAAATAAAACTTTCAGCTTCCTCCGTAACAAAGTGATATTTAGATTTTTAACCTTTTTTTTTTTGGAATGTTTAAAATTCTTTGGAAAAAATTAATTTGATAAATGTTTAGAAATTTTGCAAATACTTGGAAACCCTGCCTGAATGAATAATTTAGGGGTATTTTTTTCCTCACGAATACCACCCCCATTATCAAATGGAACACATCGGTATTTTCCAAAACTAGAGAAAAAATTTCTCTAAAAATTCTGAATGGTAATTTTCTGTACAATTTTTCAGATCATGTCAAATACGAGTACCTACTATTTAACCAATAAGGATCACTTACAGAACCAAAATTGGAACACGTTGCGCAAGTTGGGAAAAATACGAAAAAAATGAATTATGAATGCGATAAAAACGTACTTCTTTTCAAATTGCATTTTTTCACGTGTTAAATGTGAAGTGTTTACGCCATTATTAAAGAATAAATTCGTAAATAATTGTAATGTAAATACATCGTATGTTGAGCGTTGATATTTTCGAGAAAACCTCACCTTTATCGTATTCGGTTGCGAAATACAAATTTTCTCCGAAATACTACATAGGTAGTAGGTACATATTAATAGTCGGATGAGTAAATTATGCCTATACCCACCACCTCCCAGCTCTCTCAAGATGTGCTCAACATACTATTTTAATAGTACATATGAGGGCAATGGCATAAGCCGCTTTCAACACTTCTCTACATTTTTCAGGCCCCCATATTAGATCACTCAGGGCTTCTTCATGGAAAAAATCAATATGTACATAGTACATACACATAGGAAATCATAAGTTGCAAAACATATCCAAATCCAGATGTGCCTTTCGGTAATTTCGACTTTTCAACGACAAAAAGAGGATTCTCGAGTCTATTTCTCAAGTTTTTGATTTGTTCAAGTTATAGCTGGGGCTTTCTGCTTGTACCTTTCCACAAGAAGCTGACCTAGGAGGCTGGAATTTGACATGCACGTTTGTTGAACGCTCAGATGTGTCTTTTTGGTGATTGAAAAGTAGAGATGAACATTGAGGGAGGGGGGAGTGTGCCCTAGAGGTGTTTTTACAGTGTTTAGAATTCTCAAACCCCTCCCTCTCTATCCCTATCCAGCGAAAAAAACCGTATCTTTTTCAAAAGTTGGATCTTAGCAAATGTACGAGTATCAAGAGTTTTCCCTAAAATAGTCGAGAGCTCCACACTATTTGAAACCTCCAGGGTATCTAACGGATTTTTTTGTGAAAAAATCACTACTTTTTCACTACTTTTTTCACTACCTTTTTTCAACCAAATTTTCAGAATGCCATCCACTCGACCACCCCCCCTTTCACACAAAAAAATTAACAAAGTCAAATTTTTCACATGAAAATTTTAAAAAAACTTGAAACTGAAAGAGTAATTTTAATCAAAATTATTGAAAAAAAAATACAAATAAACGAGCTTATTACATTCGTTATAAGACAAGGTGTCAAACAAAATTTCAAAATGAACAATCAGGACTATAGCAGGACATTTTTTAAACACTAGAGATTTTATTTTAAAAAAAGGAGCCGGGGGAGAGGCAAAATTTTACATAAGAATTTTTCGCTTTTAGTTTTCCAATGTCTTCAACATCCCAAGATTTTTTTTCAAGCAAGCGGATGTCGAAAATATAATTTTATCATTTCAATTTTTTATTTTTTTTCACGTTAAAGGTTCTTTGCTGATGTAAGTAATGAATTTGGGCGAATAAAAAACTTTTTTTTAACAAACCAATTTTTTATTTCGAGAGAGAGGCACATATGTAAAAAACGTCATTTCTAGTATAATGAATTGGAGAAACTTATTACTTTGCTTCAAAATTTTGAAATTCAAATGGTTTTTTTTTTAAATTCAAAATTGAAAAAAAGCAAATGAGCCCGAGCGAAGCGAGGGCAGAAGCTTTCAAAAATTCATGTTTCGAGAAGTGAAAAAAAAATTTCTTCATGCAGGGAGGAGTTCATTTTTCTGATTCAAACTTTGAACATTTCTTGAATTTAAACAACAGTTTTTCACGGGGAAAAATAGTAAACAGCCCGAGCGAAGCGAGGGCAAAAGCTCTCAAAAATGTGTAATTCAAGCTCTAAAAAAAGTCGACAAATGAGCTCTTTTCTACGGAATAAAGATCGAGAAAAAGGAACGAATTTGAATTTTTTCATTTTTTCACTACCTTTTTAACAAAATTCACTACTTTTTCACTACTTTCACTACCCATTTTAAAAATCACTACTTTTTCACTACTTTCACTACTTGCACTACCTGTTAGATACCCTGACCTCCTTCCCCGGGGACAATTCTATTCGATATTACAAGATCGCCCTAATCCATGAAGGACTTGGACTGACTTGGGAGTAAAATGTTCTAAATTCATTTTCGAAATTTTACCAAAGAGAGGCACATTTTATTAAGGCAATCGAAAATTTCAGACTTTTTAAAAATTTCAAATCAGCTCAAATTATTACTCACGAAAATTAGTGTGGTTGGAACAATGGATTTTCGAGCTGGGAACCTCGAAAATAGATTTTAAAAGTCAGATCTTGTACTTTTATAGTAGCCAAAAAAGTTAAAAAGTAACCAAAAAAATTATAAATGTGAGCAAAAACATTTCAAAGCAGAAAAAAACCTAAAAACTCTTCAATTGAATTGAATTTAAAAATGATGAAAAACACGTTTCAATTAAAATCAGATGAAGAAACTCAATCGGGATTTTAGAAATTTTAGTAAATGGTAGTACTTTTTGACAAAAATTAGCGAGAAAACACGATTTTTGGAAATTTTCGGAGGAAAGGTCCAACTTTTCAGTATTTTTTTTTGCACAAAACTAAAAAATGTTCAGTAAAAAACGTGACCTTATGACAATTGTGAAAAAGGGAGACATTTTAATGATTTTTGGATGAACTGGAAATCGAGACTTATGACAATTTTAGTAGTGGGCAAGGCATTTTATCAGGTTTTGCCAAATTAGCGAAACTTTTCAACAATAAAGTGATACATTGGAATGGAAGAAAATGGGAATTTGTCGCCAAAAAGACAATTTTCAGCAATTTTTGGCAAGAAACGCGTCCTTTTGGCAAATTATAGACGAAAAGCAAGATTTTATTTGCGATTTTTGGCTGAAAGCAAGACTTGAGCGATTTGAATTTTTAAACATTTTTCTCAAAACAGGGTGTCTAATAAAGTTTCAAAACGAAAACGCAGGACTTGAATAAGACATTTTTCAAACACATTACGACTTCTTCGTTGAGGGAGGAGAGGGACGGGCGGTTCAATATTTTACCCGTCAATTTTTTGCTTCTTTAATGTCTTTTGACATTTTAAGATTTTTTCTGAGGAAGGAATGTGTCAAAAATACCTCTACCATTTCAATTTTCCATTGGCATGGGATTTTGTAAACACTTTCACGAGTGGGGGGGGGGGGGGTAAAAATATTTATATCATCTCAATTCTTCGTTTTTCAATCGTTCAAAAAAATGAAAGTTTTGCAATAGGTAATCGTCAAAAATTATTTTAAAAAGCTAAGCGAGGCATACTCAACATTTTGGAAAATTTTGAATTGAAAATAGCAAAAGAAGAGCTTTTATCATATTTTTTAACGTTTTCTCAACAACAAAAAAAAATGCATTCCTGTCCTTCAGAAATAACTTACAACAGAGGAGAGAGAGGAAATCAATGTATTTCTGTCCCAGGGCAACATGGGCGATTTTTTTTTGAAAATTTTTGTATTATTCCATCTGTTAAATTTTTACAAAAACTTTTTAAACGTTTCTTCGAAAAAAAAAAAAAAATGCATTCCAGTTCTTTAAAAATAACTTAAAAAGGAAAGAAAGTGAAGGGCGGAAATTTTTTGAAATCATTTTCGATTAGTCAGGTGAAAAAAAGACGAAATTTTTTCAAAATTCCACAAAAAAGGGAAATAAATTGAAAATTTAAAGTCTGATTGAAAAAAAGCGATGCACATAACTTGATCACTAAAAGCAGGATTTGCAGAACAGACTGTCAAGACATCCTACGAAACATGGCAGAATATTACAAATTGAAATGACGTTTTTAATTTTTTAGGGTTCCCCCCAAAAAAGGGAAATAAATTGAAAATTTAAAGTCTGATTGAAAAAAAGCGATGTACATAACTTGATCACTAAAAGCAGGATTTGCAGAACAGACTGTCAAGACATCCTGCGAAACATGGCAGAATATTACAAATTGAAATGACGTTTTTAATTTTTTAGGGTTCCCCCACCAACGGGGAACCCTATTAAAATCGCTAAAGTTTTCAGGTTTTCAGGTTTTCAGTTTTTCAACACCTCGATACTAGCGTTGTCTGGTGCCGCGTAAAGATAATTTATGCGAATTAACAGTTTTTCCATTGGTGTATTCCAGAATTTCATAAATAGCATTGATTTTGATTGAATGACAATGAAACAAATAGTTGTCAAATGTCAAATAGTATTTTTGTTTTTCGCTTTCGTTTTTAAAATTGATGATTTCAGTTCACATGTCAGATTTCTTTTGTATTTTTGAATTTTGATTTGAAATTTGAAAATAATTAAATCGCTACTTTTAAGGTAAGTATGTATGAATGAATAATTATGAATTATGATAATTAAATTACCAACAGGATTCTCGAAAATCATGGTTTTGGACGTTTTTTAAATTAAATCAGCTCTTTTAGTAGTCTTTTTAAAACACTATTTACACAAACTTTTAAAACGTTCAAAGTTTTTCTCTTCAAGTATACTCAGTAAAATCCTAAATCCATTTACAAAAGCTACTACCCTAGCAGAAGAATTCAGATTCTAGATCTGCCAAAATCCTGGTGAAAAAAAAATCTAGCGATCCAGTAACAGGGGAACCCTATTGCCAGGTCCTGAGGACCTCGCTTGTTTTTAAAAGAACTATTTTGAAAATTTTTCGCCAATTTTTGGGAACGAAATGAGAATTATTGCAATTTTTAGCAGAATAAAGAAAGACTTTGAAATTTGTAACAAAAAGAGGTCATCTTTTTGATTTGGCAATTACGAGCGACAAAGAGACTTTTGAGCCATTTTTTAAAAAAATACGATTTCTTGGAATTTTTTGCAAAAAGCTGACCATTTTTAGCAATTTTGTTTATGAAATCCGAGAATTCTTTATAATTTAGGCAAAAAGCAAGACATCGACAATTTGAGCATAAAACAGGGCTTTTTGGCAATGTTGGCAAAAAAGTGGAGTTTTAGGATAATTTTTGAAAAAAAAGTGAAAATCTCAAGAAATTTTGCTAAAAAATGTAAAAAAATCAGCAAATTTTGGGAATTACATTTTTTTGCATTTTTTTTTTGAAAATTGAGACTTTTTTGCTTTCTTTAGGTAGAAAACCCCACACTTTCTAATAATTTTTATCGATTTCAGCTAAAAAAGAAAAACTTTTCAACTGCTGAAAAGCTACAAAACGTCAATTTTTGAAAAAACGAGAATTTTTGACAATTTTTGGCAAAAAACAGGACTTTTTTTGACAGCAATTGGCAAAAAATGATGCTTTTTCGCAATCTTTGCTAAAAATGGGAGATTTTCTTCAATTCGTTTGTCATTTATCAGCAAAAAATTTAGACTTTTGGGTAATTTTTAGATAAAAAATTGAAACTTCATCAAATTCCTTGCAAAAAGTGTCAATTTTCAGCTACAAAACCAGACAATTGAGCAATTCCGACAAAAGGTAAGATTTCTGCTATCTTTGATAGAAAATGAGATCATCCAAAATTAACACCCAAGAACGAAATTCTCGAATTACAAACCGAATCTTAACCAAAACATCAGTCTAGACACCTCAATCAATCTCCTCGCCACCTCTCTCTAGACGTCCACTTATCAAAACTTGTTCATTACACATACACAGTACCCTACTTGTTAGCCGGAAAATTCGCACTTACGAGTATTTTCCATTTCCAGAGCGCGCGGCGTATACACGCAAAATCTCTTATAACAAAGACGTAAACGACCCGACGACCGTGACCCAATCTACCAGATCTAGTAAAAAAAAAGTAAGTAAAAAGGAGAGAAAAAACTCGTATATGCGAATTAAATCAGCGACCAGCAAAAATACCATGTCGTAATAGGTAATTACATAGTACATAGTAGTAAGAGGTACGCGTAGTGGACAATTGTAATGTACATACGACACCGCTTGTCCAGTCTAGTACACATATCCATATAAAAAAAAACCTACAAATAAGTCAACAAGTAGTACCAACACTAGATCCCTGTTCTGTTCTGTTGTCGAGAGAAACAATCTCGCAATCGACAACAGACATTTCGCTCTTGGTTCTACTAAAATTACCTCCTTGTTATAATTTTTATAATTGATAATACGTGTAATTATTCTATAGTTACTTAGTACCTACTTAGTGTACAAGAGATGTAAAATAGACTCACCTGCCAGATACTGATGAACCGAGGGGATATGTTGATGCAGGCATGATAACGACGATACGTTTCTAATAGATAAATACGAGTCGGCTTCGACACCGTTGGTGCTAGGAACTGTAGTACTAGGAACGCTACCACTACTGCTTAATTTGCTAATTAAATCTTTAATCGGTGTAGTCAAATCTGCCGCATCGGTTTCGTAATCGTTTACTGTCACGTTATATACGATCGAATCTGTAGTCGTCGCTGGTAAAGTCTGCGAAATATCGAATTTCGATAATCTTCCTATCGTCGACGCCATCTGGGCTGCTCTAGATACAGTCGAATTCGGATCCAGCTTCATAATTTGCAGTTACATTCATTCCTGTAAGGAGAAAAAAATCACACCACACCATATTAGTGGGAGTCGATAATTAATCTCGAGTCACATGTCAGGAGTCGAAGATGGAGAACGACACAACTCATCAGATTCTCTCTTCCTATACGCATTGGTCTGCCACAACAACTGACCGCATTCTGCATCGTTTTGCAATCGAGTATACTCGCACGGTTGCATATCCATTCGCCCGGTCACGAGAAATTGCAAATTTTAAGTACCTCATATGCTACGAAAGCGTTCAACTGAACCATACAGAGTTAGTACAACAGACGCCATGCCAGTCGCCAATGTGGCGAAATTTTCACGATGTTTATCGAACCTTGATACCGTAGTACGAGTCGAGTTGCGTTTTGTGCCCTTTTTTTTCTGCATTAAGCCCAACTATACGCTCGTACTTATTATGGTCATCTTATCCATAAAAGAATACTTACTGGAACAACACGTGTATTTTTCATGCGCGCACGCACGTCGTCGTCGAAGCGATAGACCAGCTTATGGTACAAGATTACAAGAGTGATTATCTCATATTTATACTCAATGGATGAGAAATTGGGCAAGAGTTACTCGTACGAATGATGTTTCGAATGAGGTAATCGAAATCATTCACCCCTACTTTTTTTTCTTATCTCCTTTTATGATGAGATCAGTTCATGGAGGACCACGGAATTGGTTGACGATTTTTTTTTGGCCTTTCCTTTGAAAAAAATTGTCACAAATTCAAAATGAAATATCCAAAAAATGATATGTCCCTTCCTCTTTACGATGAAAAAATAAATGAGACTTCTTTCAGGTTGTGCTAAAATTTCTGAGAAACGTTTTCGTTTAACTTTTCCAGGTTTTCCGGATTAATTTTTCCAATTTTCCAGACTCTTCAGAAATCAACCAGTTACACAAAAATTAGGAAGGGGGGGGGGTCATCAAATTTTATATAGCAAAATGTATCAAAATTACACAACAAAGTGGTCCAATTTCAGGATTTCTTCGTAAGTTCTCCTGATAAGAAATAGTCTTGAAACAATTCCCCACTTCCCAATGTTGTTCTTATCTCAAGAAAGTATTGCAAAATTCGAGCAGGCAGGAGAGGTTGAAATCCGAAAAACAGCCCCAAATTGTCGGAGGGTAATTTTGAGGGAAAGGGTGAAGGGGTTGGGGTCAAGGAAGGGTCAAATAAAATCTGAAAAACACTGCCTTGAAATATTCTAAAGAAATTTTGAAAAAGCCTTAACTAAGTTCCGCAAAAGATTTCGGTTTCGATCTGAAAATGTTTGTTGGACACCTTCATCAAATTTAAAATTAATTCATTTAATCGAGCCCCTGATTTCTATGGTTATCGAAGGGAGAGGGGGAGGCGATGGTCGATTTTTTCAGAACCATTTCTCATCCAGAAGAATAACCACAACAAAATTTCAAAATTGAAAAAAAAACATCAAAAATCAAGGTTTAGCCTTACTCACTTTCAAATCCACACTGAACATCTGAGAGTATTTTTCTCTCCAACCCTTCACTCTCTCAACTCTCCCACCCCATCCCACTTCTCGAGTAAATCATCAGATTTTAATGCTCCAGTCTTCTACAAAAAAAAAACACTCTCAAAAGTTCAGCAAAAAAACTTAAGATTTCATTTGGAAACTTTTTCAAACAACGACAACCTAAATTTTCAATTTTCAACCATTTTCAAAATGCATGTTTTATTTACTAATTTTTAGAAATCCTGATTAAATTAAGGGGGTGGGGGGTGGTTCAATTTTTTTCAGATCAATTTCTTGTCAAGAGGAACCACAAAAATAGAGTAATTTTCCAAAGAATTTGAAAAACAAAAAAAACTTATCGAAATCTGGAATTTTAGAGACTCAACAAAAACAGTAACTCTATATCATAACGTAGGACCCTTTCATAATTTTTGCCCCAGAATTTTTAGTTCAGTTTTTGTGAGATTTCATCCCCTCCCTCCCCTTTTCATCGAAAAACCCAAAAAAGCAAAAACAACTCTCAAGAGTTGGCTCATTTCTAATTTCAACCCCTTTCATCACAAACTTAATATCATGTATTTTCAACATCTTGGTGTGTTTTTTTCTCTTCAACTCCCCCACCCCCTCAAGACTACTTCTCGAGTAGTTCATCAGATTTCAACACTCCCTTCTTCTCAAAAATGCATTCTAATGGCGTGGACATTGTTTTCGAATCTCAAACCCCTTCCCCTCCGCCTCATGAACATTTTTAAAGTAATTCCTGAACACAAAAATATCTGAAAAAAGGTGTAATTTTGAGCCAACAAAATGTAGAATTTTTCAATTTTCAGGAAATTCTCTTCAATAAATAAGCTTGAAAAAATTAACCAGAAATGATTTGGAAAATTCATAAAACTTTTCAATTTTGTTCATTTTTTTTTTCAACTCGCATAAATGGAAATATTTCAAAAACTTTTCAATTGTTTTCCACTGATTTTTCAATATTATTCTCACCAATAAAATCAACCATTCAAATCACAAAAAATAATCACGTTGAACACAAGTTTTTCATTGAAAAAAAAAAAATCTGAGAAAATAATTTTTAATGTGAGAAAATGGAAAAAAATTCTGAACTAATTTTTTGCGAAAATAACAAAAATATCTCCTCCAATCTTTGAAGAAATTTCGATATATAAATCAAATTGACTATTTGCCTTCAATTTTTTCACATATTTCAAAAAATTCAAGTTCCTATTGTTTTTCGTTTGGGAATTTTGAAATATTTTCGTCATTAATTCATGACAAGAAAGTGTACAAGGAAAAAACCGAACGACCAAAATAACAAAAATTACAAAATTTTCTCAGATTTCGACACCCCCCCCCCCCAATATATAAAATTATCCGAACTAATTTACTGAGTTTTGAGTGCTTCCTCATCGTCGGCAAAACAATTTTTAAAAAAATACAATAATAGAAAAAGTTATTCAGCAATTTGCAAATCTTCTATGGAAACAGTTCAACAATAAATTTCTAGTCACGCAATAGATTTTGCAACAGGGCGGGAAGAAAGGCAGTCATGGAAGGAGAAGGGGGAATAAAATCCCAAAAATCCATCTATACCCAAACAACACACACATTACTTCGATAAAAGTATACACAATTGTATCCATTTTGGAATATTTAAAAGAAAACCATTCGCGAAACAGAATCAAAACTCACAATTCAGAAGTAAAATTCAGATTAATTGAATACTCAAAAATGTTGAACTCAGCGACGAAAGTTAATTTAGAAATTTCGAGCACGTTAACTCTGACTAAAAAATAAAACTGAAAAAATCACACAAATATTCCATAAGAAAAAAAACTCAATAAAAATTGAAGAACGAGTGAATCAATAATTGTTTATTATTTTTAACGCCATTTTAAAATGAAAAAAAATTACTTATACCTACGATTACTGTAAATAAAACAATTGGTAAATTCAGCATAAAAAAATGAATTGAAATGAAAACAAAAAAAAAATTCACTTATTAAAAAAATACGAGTAGATGTTCACTAAAATAATAAATACGTAAACATTAAGCACTCGGGGGAAAAAAGACATTTAAAAAAAATGATTTGAAAAAAAAATTATTCAAGTTTTTTGAAGATTTTATGAAAATTTCAGCTCACTGATCCGTAAAAAAATTTTTTAAAAAATATTGTACGACAATAATTAATGACTTTTCCAAATTAATACATGAAATAATTATCGTAAAATAAGTACGCAAAAAAAGTTCAAAATTTTTTTGAATAATCAAAATCACAGATTGAATTTTCTTTTTGTATAAAAATCAACTCGAGCGAAGCGAGGGCAAATTTTTCAAAAATAAGATTTCAAAATTATCAACTTTTGACAGGTTTTGAGTAAAAAATCACTTTTTGCCAATATTTGTAAATCGCGTTGATTTTCTTTCAATTTTTTGCTAAGTTTGCAATTATTAGCGGATTCACATAATAGATTTTCAGGAACCCACTTCTCAAATTAATATTATACACAAAGGCACAAAACTTCCATTAATCATAACAACATCTTATAAATGCATTTTACTGTCAGTAATAATGTATTATTTTTATCACAGTATAAGGACCAGTCTCACTAATTCAAATGCTTCCATCTTTCATGATTTAAAAAAAGTAAGAAAAGCGTAATAACAAGGGAAGATAAGGATTCTATAAATTACCCAAAATAAAATCACTTAAAAATACGAGTGGGTCATTAAAAATATTCTATCGTTACACGTTGAATCAGCCGGTCATCGCGAATTATTCGTCATTCAATTATTCAAAATTCATTACCAATCCTATTAATAATGCAAATCAAGTAGATCCTCTATTCAATAATTCTAAAAGAAGTACAGCGACATTTTTCGCAATTTCAGCCAACCGGAAATAAATATCGTTAACCCTCAATTAAACCTTCTATCTATCGTCGAATAAATTCTATAAAAACCGGGCAAAATTTCTTTCTCGAATAAAAAATTTCAGTAGCTATTGAAAATCAACGCACAATCAGCGATGAAAATTAATATATTCGAACGAAAGGAAAAAGGTCAGTGACCACAGAATGGCAACTTTTTCCTCAATCGAAGTGTTCGGCAAAACTATAATACCAAATAAAACACTAAAAATCGAGAGAAAAATAAATAGCCAGTCCGGAATTTTTTTCAAGGTGCAAGAAAGGTGCAAATTTTCTCACATTTTACCGTATACTCGATCACCAGTGATACGTCATCGAAGACGATTACTAATTAGCATACTCGTTCTTTTAGAAATATTTCCATCGTTTGACAATGAAAATACCTACAACACAGCTAACCTCAGAAAATACACCAGAATCAATCCCTCATATTGCAGAAAAATACACATTTTCACTCGATAAAAAATTCTCGAAAATAATCTCACCGAAAGTGATTCACTCGCTCAAAAAATCACAATTTCAAGCATCTCAATAATAAAGAGAAATTTACCTGCTCAAAAATATATTCGTCGAGAAAAAATCCTCCAATTTGCTCACTCCGATTACTATCGCAAAATTTCACGATGATGAAAAAAACACGAAATTTAATCGGCGCGCAAATGTATCGGTGTTCGCGATATCAACCGTATCGTCGAATCGGCTTCGTTAAATTGATATCAACGTGAGAAAATTTAATCCATTCGGCACAACCTCGTGGTGTTGAACAACTCGTACAGAACAATTTACACACAGACAGCGCCACAATCGACGCTCTGTTTGGCGTCTGCATCTCCACTGTTGCATCGTTTCCATCCTTATGCTCTTCATTGGGCCACCGCTGGAGTCTCAGATGCACTCTTTTTCTCACAAGTGTATTATTATTATGTATTATTAACTCATTCGCACTTATTAAGGTTACCTCTCTATTTTTATTCCCTCTCGCTCTACAGTATATTTTTCTCTCGTCGCTACCTGCCTACCTACCTTACGTAGCAAGGTGTATTTGATCGTAGCAACTTTTACTTTCTATGCATATCCATTCCTATACGACGATGACGACGGTAGCGATGTGGTCATAATATTGATATGAATGTATGTTGTAATAATTTATACTATTCTTCCTATATGTATGTAGGTATGAGTATACATCAAAACAAACATTAGGCACATGTTCACTTCAGCACTGCTCACTCGTAATGATCAGCTAACATAGTTCTGTGTTTTTGGTAGTGCATCCAATAATTTACATTTCAAACTTCTTCATCAAAGTTACTCACCTCACCACAGTGAAATGAACAACTATAAGATGATTGCCCATCTCAGTGATTCGATCTGTATGATGTTTACTACAAAATTGCAAATAAAATTTCATATCTGTTTTTCATTTTAAATCAACTTTCTTCAAAATTGTCGATGAACTCGAAGATCAAATTGCCGTAGGACCAGAAATTTAAAAACTGGCGATGTTACTAGGTGTTGTGGATTGTTTGATAACAAATGTCTTAGATAGCTCTTGGTAAAGAAAAAGGAATCGACGCCAAGAAATGGCCTTGCCACATTAAAAGCAGTACTAGGGGTTTTCATTAATTATGAATATGTTGACTCATCCATAAAAGTCATCATTTTCCAGGTCAGTAACCGCAGCAATTTTTTTAAACCTTTTGGAGGTATGTATTAAAATAATTCCTATTTGTTTTATAATTTTAAACAGTTTGTGAAGACTCCCTTAGCGACATCAAACCACAAAGAAAGCAATCATATTGGTATCGTGTATCCATGGAGCAATTGCAAAAAATTCCTCATGATTCATTGAATGAGTTGGATAAGTACATACAATGTAAGGGTAGGTAGCCATTTTTCGTCAAGTAATATATTTTAATTTCATATGAGGTATGTAGTACACAAATATTTCTAATTGCGACTAGTCGATGGTCAGAAACAAAACTAGTCGTTCCTAGATATTGCGTCGCATCAAAATTAAATTTTATTTGATAACAGTGCCAATGAGGGATATACACTGATAACAGAAATAGGTTCCAAAGAAGGAAGATACTGATGCATTTATCATCAGAATTTTGTCAAAACTTGATAAGCCGGGGCACGATACTATTCTAACATTCAGGTACATATTTACATTGTTTACATTTTTTTAATCCTACAGTTGTTTAATGAACCAAAATTATGCTGACAATAAACTCACCCGTCCCAGCCTATTTGGAAAATCTACATTTGTAGAGATGTTATACCACTTTTTTCCCGCGAGCCCCGCTCATCTGTTGCTCGTTTGCTGCAAATTTAGGAGCAGTGACCTTGGAAACCTTTCTTTGTTGTTTTTACCTTAGGGTAAATGTGCCTAAGTTTGCGCACCTAATTTTCAAACAGCCACTACTTTTTATGAAAAGCAGCTAGAATGTTGAAATTTGTACAGAAGGTTCCTCAAACATTTGGCTATGATTTGCCCCAGAAATAAAATTTTTAATCGATTTAGTTTTTGATATTTTGACCAAAAACCAAAAAAAGTCAGATGCGCAAACTTAGGCATATGCCTTCCTAAGATTGCGCATTCACCTTCTCAAGATTGTACACCAGTGAAAAACATAAAAATTCGTCAATATTGTTTAATTAATGATGAAAGCAAACAAAATGTCTCACACGAATGTGCATTTGAAACTTCTAAGTGAACCACACTGGAAATGCGCTCATATCTGGTATTTCCAGCATTACGCCCATTTCTCCCTAGCTTTTGACAAGGAGTAAACTCGATATACGTGTATAAGGTGTCATTTCATTCAAATAAATTGGATTCTTAATGATAATTTTGAAAAGTATCATTATTAGTCTTAGAAAAGTAGCAAAAAATAAAAATCGCAATCTTAGGCACAGGGGTGTTTTTTTGAAAAATTGAAAAATTGAAACCTAATTAAAGCAGAAAGTACTTGAAATATGTGCTTGTTATAATCCCCAGACAATGACGAATCTAAAAATAGCTTATTTAGATTTCTACTGCCATTTCCATAAAAATTTTCACGTGCGACTTTTATTGGAAAAGTTATAAAAAAAATTGAAAAAAAAGTTTTTCGCTTGTCATTTCGCGACACTTGGTGCTACCATCACCAAAAAACGTGAAGTATGGTCATTTTGATTCTTCTTTCAAGTAAAGGCAGTATCAATGTTGTAACTCTCACTGGTTCTGAGAAATCGTTACTGCGCAATCTTAGGAAGCGCGCAAACTTAGGCACATTTACCCTATAGGAAACTTACAAACATCAGAGCGCAGACTGAGATCAGCTCGTCATGGATAAAACGAGAATTTAAAACATTGATTGTCCTTGATTTTTTTAAAGCATAGGTAAGGTGATTTTCTACTTTTCAGCACCTATTATTTTTCTCCATTGTGTGCATCAAAACAAACATCAGGCACATGTTCACTTCAGCACTGCTCACTCACAATGATCAGCTAACATAGTTCTGTATTTTTGGTAGTGCATCCAATAATTTACATTTCAAACACACAAATACTAACAATCAGTGTTTGGTTCAAGGCATTAAACTAATTTATTTTCAGCAAAAACCACCACACAAATTTAACAATTGATTCGCGGATTACACTTAACCAAAAGTTTGTTTTTTTTTGTCGACAAAAACTTTTACAAAAAAAAAAAAAAAAAAAAAAAAAATAGAAAGATTTAGTTATGTCATGAGAAATAAAATTTCATCATTTTAAATGTTTTTTGAATAAATTGTTTCATAGGTAAGTAAAAGATATGAGGCCTCCCAAAAAAAGACCAAACTTTCGTAGGGATTCCCTCAACGAAGTCATAAGGCGTAAGACTGAGCAGGCCGCAGGCATCTATCATACATGGACAATGAGACACCATGTTCCGAAGAACCGATGGACCACGAATACCATGCTTGGTACAAGTCCAAGAAGACTAACAAAAAGCTGTTTTTGTTAAAAGTGGAGGAGCTGGTGAGGAAAGCACTCGGTGAGTTGCTACCAGTCCTAACAGCACAGGTGAAGGCGTTGTTGCCTAAACCTACAGAGAAAGCATCAGAACAGAGTTCTGGTGTTAATAGTGAGACCAAGAAGGATGACAAAATGGAGAAGTCATCGGAGTCACATCCCGAGGCAAGGGTTGTCAAGCTGCTGGTACTACAACTGTTATTATTGGCGCTTAGTGGTAAGTGGTTTAAAAAAGAATTTTTTGTAATATTTATTCATTTTTTTTTGTTGTGAATATGTGTAATAGATAAATTTGTTAAGTTGCTGCCTTACGACTACATTGGTTACCTATGCACTATGCATGGAACATTTTTCATTTACATACGTTTTTGTTTTAATTACTCATCTACTCATCATTGTACAATTTACCTTCCATCTTCCTTCTGTCTTTCCCTTATGTTTTTCCATTTGCAACCCAGCTTGTGGTCAAACTTTACGACTTTTTTATGTCTTTTTACCCTGTGTCGAATAACTAAATTAAAGAATTTAAATTAAATTTTAAAGGTTTTTTAAAAATTTTAAAGAATCTAGTACGTAAGTATACACAATGGAATTGCCGAAATACAATATTGATTGGAAAGAGGTGACGGACGAGCAGATTCAAGCGAGATTGGTAGAATGGAATAGAGATTTAATAAGAAGATAGATGCAAACCTAACTTAACTTTTTGGGGGGAGGGGCTCCAATCCCATAAGGGTGGAGCGATTATATTGAATATGACGGGGGCACATTGACCTGACCTGACCTCGTAGTCCATGTTGTATTATAGTCAGGTTATTTTCTCATGCGAGATTTTTTTTTGGGAGCTACAAAATCATGAATGAAATTTTTTATTACTTAGTATCACAAATTGAAATTACATACAAGGATTTTTCAATCGCTACTTTCAAGGTGTTAATATGTGTGATTTTTATTTTCTGTAGACACCGTGATTAATGCTGTAAACGATGATTTCAATAGTTTGCAAAAAAATTGTACTAATCCGAGCGATGTTTTCGCCACATTTTTTGTTTGTCTTTTTCACCACACAGAAGTACGAGAAACCGGCAGACGCACGAAGACCGCCATACTAATCGAACTACGCCAAGGAGAAAAAGTACTAAACATCCGATGGGTAGCACGTTATGACTTACCGGCGATGCGGAGACGACTTCATCAGTATAACATAAATAACTACGAAGAGCCGATGGACTGGGAGTAGTGCTACAACGACGTCAATATTCGCTAAAGATACAGGTGCACTGGGGGAAGTTGGAAAAGTAAGTTTTCATCTTCTACTTTTCACTACTGTATTTCAAATTAATGATTGCATGCTTTTTTTGTTGTTTTATGAACCAAAATGCTGACAGTGTTCAGCTAGGTACACCCTCACTCATCCATTGCCTTTTTGCTGCGGATATTTGAAATGATTTAGAAGTAGCGACCTCAGAAACCACTGCCAATCAGATAGACCCTATTTTCACTACAGTTTTTCAGATTAATGATCACATGCTCTTTTTTTTTTGTTTTTACTTTACCTATAGGAAACTCAAAAACATCAGAACTCAAGACTGAGATCAGCTCCTTACAGATAGTACAAGAATTTAATATGAATTAGCATTGTTTTTTTTAAGTATAGGTAACTTTAGTTTCTGCTGCTGTTTGTTGTTGGACGTGCGACGAAAAATGTACAAAACTATGTTTTTGCTATCTCGTCTGTTCGTGTTAGTGCACCTTATTACGTGATACGGCTACCCAGGTTAGAAATTTTTTTGAAATTAATGTCATCAGGGGTCATCTCTCGCTCTAAATAACTTCTCTTGAGTAAGATCATTTTCAAATAAACTTTGATGGTTTTGTAGCGGATATGTATGTAATGGTATACGTAGCATTGTAGATTTAGACCGTTATCTGATAGAAAAAATGTACTCTACTTTTTAGAACCTATCATTTTTTCAAGTTAATGATTGGATGCTTTATTTGTTGTCAACTTACAAAATATGAAATCTAACTAATTTTCTAAATGTTTTCAGGGTTCCTACAAACAAGTTCACTGGAAGATGTTGCTCAGAGGATTTTTTGATTGATGTAGAAGTCATGTATGATGTTCTTCACAGATAAGTTGATATCCAAAAGCTCAATCTATTCTAAGACTCACTGAGAAGTAGTTTTGGTTCTTCCAAAATTTATACACAGGAAATTGCATTTTGCACTGCAGAGAATATTATCTCAAGTGGTAAGCCATTGTGGCCTGTTGAACTTGATAAATATGAAGCATTCCAAATATCAGTACGAGTATGCAATGCAAATTGGTGAAATTCCCTGGCTTGGGAGTTTTGTTATTCATGAAGAAGCTACCACTCAAGCTTTCACTCATGATTTAGATCAATATAAAGAAAAGTTTCAAACCAAGTTTTTGGGTGTGTGAGTGCCGAATAAAACTACAATCAAACATTTAGTACATAGATAACTTTTGCAAAATTATTCTCTTCAGTCAAGAAAAAAGCATTGAATGCACAAGAAGTGAACTCCTGATAAAGAGCTCAAGTGTTTTGCAACAGCACAAGCTCTCCCAGCACAGAGTCAGATTTTTAAGAGTGTAATTTTTGTGATGTAATTTATTACAATTGTGGTAAAATGCGTTAGTTTTAGCATTTATTTATTGTTACCCCAACATAAAAGATCTTCCAAATATATCACAGGAAAATCCTGTGTCTTGGGATGAAAAAGAGAGAAGATATGGATGTTATGGTATTAACAAACACAAGTGCCGCCGCTTTTGTCAACTTGTACAGCGAACATCTGTCTATCCCTACCATCACCATGAGCAATTGTGCATTAGCTGCTAAATTCTGGAGAGCAAGATCCGGACCAACCTGGACCACGCAGGAGTTGATAAAATTTAATGCGTGAAAATTATAACAAAATGTGTTAATTTGTTAATCTAATGTAAAAGAATCGATTCCGTGAATAGAGATGTATGTGGCTACTTATCAATAGTAGATATATAATGTATGTTCTGGCGCACTTGATAATTTCTCTAGCACAAGGGGTATTTTTCCTCATTTTCAACCTCTCAGTAAAATCCTAGAAATCCTCCAATTTTCTCTCTATACAGGGGTAGGCGTAAGTTAGTATTCCGATTTGCACAAATAAAAATTTTTTAAAACAAAAAGTAATTTTTTTTCTGTAGTGACATAGTAAAGAACGAAACTATTACTACCAAGATGTTGGTGGGACTTCTACGAACACAACGCACTACTTACATGACCCTCTACCTACTAATTACACACAACAGGGTGTTAAAGAAAACTCATCAGTTTTCGAATGCGAATACTAACTTACGCCTACCCCTGTATATTTAGCTGTTTTTATACTAAATATGAATCATTTCACCCTATTTTTTTTCCTTGCTAGTTCAAAAATTTGAGTTTTTTGTATCAATTCTGCATCAATTGTTCTAGCGCACTTGTGTTTTTCAACTAGCACACATGTATTGAAAGATTGGTGACTCATATTTTCAACAAAGATTCCACACCAATTCTAAACGCTCTTACATGAACGCTTGAACTTTGTACCTACTTTCTGATCTTAAATCACGTATGGATTCTCATTCAATAATGATCAACACCATCAAAAAACGCTCTAACATGAACACTTGAACTTTGTACCTACATTCTGATCTTAAATCATGTATGGATTCTCATTCAATAATGATCAACACCATCAAAAAACGCTCTAACATGAGCGTTTGAACTTTGTACCAATGTACCTACATTCTGATCTTAAATCATGTATGGATTCTCATTCAATAATGATCAACACCATCGAAAAACGCTCTTCCATGAGCGTTTGAACTTTGATATTTCAGATATACACAATAACACTTTCACAAATTTTCTAACTCGGATTTTTATATTTTCTTCTCTCTCATACTGTAAAGAAATCATGGTTACTTTTAGTAGCCATGATTTTAGATTTTAAAAAATGACTTTACAAAAATTAAAAAAAAACAAATGTTAAAGAAATTGAAGATTACACACCAATTATAATATTTTAATGTTTATTCATTATGGAATTTCAGGGGCCATGACCATAGCTCCTGAATATCAGGGGGATAGCCACCCCCCCCCCCCCTAGAAATAATCAAAAATATTGAGAAAGATTTTTAAAAAATATTAAATAATTATGATATAAAAAAAATTTACTTAATATACTTTTTATATTCAATTTGCAATAACTTCTTTTCTCCCAAGATTTTTCAAATGCTCAATAAATTCATCTCTTGGAATTGTATTATAATAACCCCATGGTATTGTATTAGTTTGCCCATCAATTAAACATCTTTCATCATCAAATGAACTTAATCCTCTCTTGTTCTGCTCAATGGTATAAATTTCAATACTTTTAAGTCTATTTTTTCATTTTTGAAAACACTGGAGGAATTTCCTCTCATGTTTCTGGCGCACTTCTACCACAGTGGGTAATTTTCTCATTTCTCTTGAATTAATGTCCAGGAGCTATGGTTGTACTTAACTCCTGAATTATCGGTGAATATTTAAATATACATGTCTGTAAAAGTGGACTCCTACAAAGAAAATCATCAACCACAGTACTTATTCTACACAAGTGCAATCTTCCCCTCTATAGAATACATAAGTAGGTAATTATGTTTAGAATCCGTCAATTATTTATCTAATTTTTCTGGACTAAAAAGTACCTTCAAGTAGGGTATGTATTAGGTCTACAGTGGTGACTGTATTGAAAGTCGCGTTGTATATAATTCTTTTTTAGCTGTCTTATTCATTTTTTGTTCTTGTCGAAAATAAGGATTTTATCTTATTTAGGATATCGCTGACCTCTGATGTGGCGGCCAAAAAATAAATCGCCGTAGGTGGCCAGTAAAGTCGCTAGTATGTATCAATATCACAGAAAATACAGTTTGAAAAAATTAGTACACGAATGTTCTAGTTTTTAGCATGAGTATTTTACTCATATGTATTTTAATTTTCTGAAGAAATTGTGAAACCATACGTAATAAGTACCCATGGTAATGTAGACGACCTAAGTAGACAAGATGCGTCCGGTGTCGAGCGAGTGATTGAGCTTATTTGAACTTTATAACCGAGTCTAAAGTAAACAGATCATGCGATAATCTGTCATTTACACGAGAAAATTAATCACAACGAATGCTTCAAACAGTTCATTCTCATCTCTGGTTTCTCGGTTGCTTAATGTTTCCTAGTTTGCTTCCTGGAATATGAATTTTCTTTGATTTTCCTAGTGTTTCATATTGTCTATCATCGGAATTACGTGTCGGTATCGAAAATTTTTACCTACGACGTGTTCAATAAAATGCTTCGAAAAAGTTTGATCGGCGTATCAGTTTTACTCATGGGAGTAATAACTTATATTGTTGCTGAAGATATAATTGATGGGACTAGTTGAGATGGCCATCTATTACCAAATTGTCTGAATTTACGTATTCTATTTGTTTCCAATTCGTCATCCTCCGAAACATTCAGTCTAAATCGAAAGGTCCAAATGGATTATTGTTTAAAAAAGGAGTCTCTTCTCGATGGCTCTATATTGATATACGTTCGCCCATACCATCCGAAATTCGTCACAAACAGTGAAACGCATATTGCAACCTTAGAATTCGTATCTGACCCAACACAGAAAACGATCACGCCGGCTCTTTCGTATAGAGTGAACAGGATACCGATGATAATTACAGAAGCTAATCTACTTTACACATGCGGGTTACTATCTAACCAAGCAAAATATTTTTATGACGAAGAAAAAATTTATAAATTGACCATCATGTGTGATTGAGTAATGTTAACGTACTGTTTGTAGCTTAAGTATAGTTTATTTCCATAGGTCTATCTTAACTCGTCGTGTATGTGTGTTGAAGATATATCGCTTTCGTCTTGAAATGATGTTGTAGTAACCTATACCTTCTTACCTATTCTTTATTATTTTAGCAGTGTTCTACTCTTATCCATATTATTGTTTATCTCCAATCAACAGTATACAATTCATGTATTTGTGTTTATTTGATTTTGTGTTTCATTGTCTGTAATTATCGTTTGTGTCATATGAATTAAATAAGGAGAATTAATTACTGGTGTCGTGTACCTTAATTGTTGGATAAATAGTCAGTTTCAAGAGTGATATTTATTTGGGTTTGTGACTGCGAATTACGTGACTTCCCTTCGGAGTGAACGAAGGGCCCCAAAAGTTACAGTGTTTTTATAGGTTCATTACTTGTATTGATTTGGAATGCACCAGACTCTGAAAATGGCCTAAGAAGTTCCAGGGTATCACAAGCAACTTGACATATCCATTTATTCTGAGATAAACTAGTGTCATTTATATATTTCATGTACATAACTTTTGAAAAGTTATTTGCCATATTGTCCAAATGAATTGCCTTCATTTTTGGCTTTCAGCTTTCAACTTCTGATCAAAATTTTGAAATTACACAAAGTTTCAAGTTTTTTAAAAGATAATATCATGTTTACTGAACTTGCATTTCTTTATTTTATACTTGTAACAATTCACATTTTTTTTTGTTGGCGCACCAGATTTGTTGTGCACAGCCATGGCATTGATTGCCAGTTACATCTTTGGCCTGGCCTCTTATAAACTATTAATACTCAATTCATGTATAATTAAATATTTTAAAATGTTCAACTTTTAAAAAGTTATTTGCCATATTGTCCAAAATGAATTGCCTTCATTTTTGGTTTTTAGCATTCAACTTCTGATCACAATTTTGAAACTACACAAAGTTTCAAGTTTTTTTAAAAGATAATATCATGTTCACTGAACTTGAGTTTTTTTATTTTATATGTGTAACAATTCAACAATGTCACCTTTTTTTCAAATTTCCGTGCTTTCCTCTACATTTCCTCAGGGGATGCTTTAAGAAGTAAACCCACCCCTTTCGTTCCCCCCCAATCCTTCTGCTTCCTTTTGATAAATAGATGACAGAAGAAGGAAAATCTGGTTTGCGGCAATTTTTCGTCCGATATCCGGCCACAAAGAGGCAGCCTTTGATCGTAGCAACAAAACTGCCCACTAGATCAGTAACGACAATTTTAGGCATGGTAATGGGCTACGACATCACATGCCGCATACTCAATATTATCGATAGAAAGGTAAATGGAAAAAGAGACCGGCTATTCTCAACTTCTTCAATACAAGTTTCAAGTTTTTTTAAAAGATAATATCATGTTCACTGAACTTGTCTTTATTTTATATTTGTAACAATTCACAAGGGAGCTTTGAACAAATACCACGTGGAATTAAAGCAGGTAAAGTTAATAATAGACCTTGCTGCACCAAAATTGAATATGTGTAGCCTAAGTAAGTAACCATTTACTTCCTACATGATATGAATTTTAAGCTGATATATTCAGCAATGTCATGTAAGAATAAATTAGTAGAGCAATAAATGGGTTTTTCAGATACTGAATTTGATTCTGAGATATCCTGTGGTAAACATTGATTCTGATGTTTCTTCAATTTCTTTCACTCTGGCAAATAGGCATAAACACTTACAAGGACATAATACAATCTGCAATATGTACCACCACTGCTGGAATATCCATTGGATTTCACACAGTTGAATGCGCTGTAAGATTAAGAAAGCCAGAAAGTTGTTACAGCTGATGGTAGAGTGGAGTCTCACATGGATAAATAACATTGCACAGTAGCACATAAATTAACACACACTGCAAAAAAAGAGGTATTACTATTCTCAAATGCTTCACTATACTAAGGGCAAATTTCAATTTTGCGATCAATCTGGAGGTGAAAGGAAGTGTTTGACATGAAAAATGTATACCTAGGAACTGAAGTTTTAGAGAGTAAAATTTCCAACAACCTACAAATGATTTATTTTCTTTCAGAGCGCATAGGTTTTCCATTTTCCCCAAAAAACAGAAACCTTATGATTACATACATAAGTACCTATATCCTAAAATTCTATTTTTTTTTGACAAAAACAGAAAAACTACATAGTTGAAAGAAAAATGAATTGTTTATAAGTTATCGGAAATTTTATTCTCTAAAACAGCGGTTCTATGCATTTTCTGCACAGAACACTTTGTTTCACCTCCAGGTTGATCTCAAATTATATCACCTTTGGTTTTAATTATCGTCATTATATCAACAATTCTTTAATAACATTCAGATTGTGTTTAGGGAAATAATTAATGTTTTCAACATTTTAAAATTACCTATTGGTTTATTGTTTAATTCATTTGGATCAATTTTTAATGTCTATCTCATACATTCTACAAAAAAAAAAAAAAAAAAAAATGAAAATGAAAAAATTTTGAGTAAGTATGATGAAAAATGAAAGAGAAACTTTTAAAAAAAATCATTATGTAGAAAGTAATACTCATAAGTTTTCTGTATAGCTTTGTTTTATTCATTGCATGGTACCTACTATTTTCAGTGTGATTATTATGAAAATGTGTGGCCTAAAATAAATTTCACGAAATGTATTTCAACCAAATCGAATTGCTACCAAACCGTCGGATAATCATGAAGCGATGTATGTATTTATGACGAATCAAATCTTGAAATAAAATTTAACACTGCAATGTGAAAACATCACCAAAGAAGATATTTTACTTTGATGATCTCAATTTTCTAAGGAAAAAATTATTTTTCAAAGACTTCACTTTGAAAAAGTCTCCTGATTCTGCTGAATGAAATGAATGATGTGACATACGATTAAAATTGGTTCATGCTTCATGTTTCATATCCGATTTCTGTTGAGTGAAATTCGTATGTGTATGTGCTTACAAAAATTAATTTTTCTAATTTGAAGTTCTTGTCAAAAAAAAAAAAAAAAAAAAAAAGTTGAAAGAAAGAAAATTGTTTTTGTTCTGAACTATTTTTCTCAAAGTGGTAAACCAACATTTTTTTCAAAAAAATAGTTGAGATTGAATTTTCAAAAAAATGATTTGGGTTAAATGAAAGTGAATTGGGATCCTTGTGAGGGGATCGATATTTTTTTTGTTTTTATTCGGAATATGTGAGAAAGGAGAGAAAAAAAGTTCAAATTTTGGGTTTAGTTTGGGAGAAAATGGTGATGCATCAATATTTGATCTGAATGAATTTTGTTTCAATTTTTTGAGAGGGTGGCAAAACAGGGGAAATACGAGATTTTTATGGAAAAATTTGTAATTTTTCGTCCTGTTTCATCGCATTAACAGATGAATTAATTTTTGATTTTAGATTTGTCGAGCTTCTGGGCATCGTTTGTATCGCAAGTTGAAGAAGCAGGTGGGGATGTGTGTGAAATCCCAACTGCAATAGTACTGTCGCGTAGTGAAAGTATTGTTATGTACATGGGAATTTTATGTAAGTATTTTTTTTTACAGGGTATCGACTTCTCAGTAGACGAGGAGTCTATATTTAAGCAGCCTGGGGCTACCCAGAATTTGTGACAATTCTCCGGATAACTCCGAACCAAATGTAGTAGTGCCCAATTCCAAAGAGGAGCCGCAAATATTACTTTTTTTATTCAGAGATATTATTACAAGTGATTCTGGATTTCAAAAAAACCTAGATTACACCTAGGATGAAACCCTATACCAGTAGCAGTTGATTACATATAGACGAATCGTGCATGACAGGATATTTTGAAATAGGTAGTGGATTAGTTACTAAAAATAACTTTTCATTGCGGATTGATAAATATTGGGAAAACTTCAAAGAGATTAATGACTTGAAAGAAATAAGATGCCAGCAATGGAGGCGCTACGGAGTCTAGCCTCTAGCACTGTAGGACCTCCCCCGCAGTATGAGGAGCTGGCATCAGGGTTGTGGGGTCCATGGTATAGGTACATTGAGGAAATTTAAATTATAATGACCTTTTAACACTTATTTAAGACCACCCAAAAGAAAACTTGAAAAACCTAGTTTTTTTCAAGAGAATTATTTTTCACTTTGTACTAAGTACCTATATAATTATCTTACAGTTTCGAAATGTTGTGGAACCAATCGACATGTAAAACTGGTTATAACTTATGTTTCTCATATTTAGGACTCGAACTGGAATTCGAAACCATATAAATTGAAATTGATCTGCAGGAGAGCGACGATGAGACTCCTGCAGGACATGTCGATGACAACAATGCCGGTGAAGGATGTTTGGGTGTACTGCAGAAAACACCGATGTGGACTATTTTTATTTTTTTTTAAAAGAAAAATCGAAAGTCGAACATTTGAAACAACTAACTTAGGGAGTGTTTTTTAACAAATACCTGAACATTGACAACGAAGGGAAGAACGATATTAAATCTATTACTTGAAGAGAAGAATAATTTTATTGTAAAATTTATATGTGTGATGATTGTGTTTGAGAGAAGGGGAAAAATGGGGGGAAAGGTTGGGGAGGTTATGATTCATGTTGATTTTTTTGTAATTATTAATTTTTTTGTGTTTGTACGTATTTCAGGCGGTCCTGAGGAGGGCTAGATTTCTAAGACTACATCCACAAAATAGCACCGATGTTTGGTAAGAAAATCACTTATTTTGCATGCATTATTCCGATTATTCAAAAATATATTTTTTTAAATTAATTTTTATTTTTATTTTGTGCAGAGATATATCAACGCCCTCTACTCCTCTGTTCAACATGGCGGAAACGTGCCGCCATTTCCCAATTTTTCAGAGGATTTTAAAAGAGCCTTTCCATTTTATTACCATATGATGTGCCCCCTGGCAGTAAACATAGTAAGGTACCCTATGGCCCACCAACATCAGGCGTTCGCATGGTCTCCAGGCTGGGGTTCCTTACAATGGATGAGGTGACGACAAGGGTGCGATGGGGTGAAGGGAATGCGGAATAAAAGGTAAAATATTTTCATTGATTTTTTTTTTAGTTAAATTTGGGAGCGTACATGTTAATCACCAACATCTACTGATGGGTGCCTGTAACGTTTTAATGCATACAAATCCACTCACTGAGAAAGCTGGTCATGAAGGTCATAGTTGTGAATGAGTTTATGCTAATTATTAGTTCAGAGGAAATGTTGTATGCTGAAAATTTACATTTTGTCAGATTTAAAATTGCAGTACAATGAGCTTGGAATCGTGATGTCAAAAAACAACTTTTCATGCTATGATAGAATTCTTCATTAGTGTCAAAATTTAGACACAATTTTGTGGTCACAATTCTTGTAGCTTTTGACATATTTCGACCACCCAAGGGCAGGCGGTGTCAATCTTTCAGAAGCCCAATAAAATGTATATAAATTTACTTAATTTACCAATTTTCTCATTTGTTTTGAAATAACCTGCTGTCGAGTTAGATCCGATGGTACAAATGGAAGAAACTACAGCTGAACAGACTTCCAACTGGAAAAAATACCAGAAAAAAAGAGCCCAGAAAGCATAATTAAGATTGTGTCTACCCAGTCCTTGAAAAAAGAAGCAAAAAAGAATGCAGCGAAGAAGAACCCAAAAAAATACATCAATTTTTACCTCAAAAATAATTCTTTGACGCATGGGTTCATAAGTACTTTATTGTGCAACTAAGAATGTGCAATAGGTACTCTGCCAATTTTATGTAAAGTAACTAAAATTTTAGCTGCCTAAATTCAGTTTTTGATTTTTTGCAGACATTTAAAATCCTAAATTGACCGTTTTCAGAGTTGTTATATTTACTATGTATGATCTAAATGTCAATAAAGAAACAAAATGAAAAATGAAAAACAAAAAACGTTGAAAATAATTCAACAGAGTTTTTACTTTTGAGAAAAATTTTGAATGTATTTATGCTCAATTTCATATTTTGTTAGAAGTGAGTAAAGTCAGCATAGCATTTAAATTCTCAGCAGAAAATTTTAAACTACTCTCTTGTGCCAATCGCGTGTTACAATCACACTACCTATCAAGATTTCTTGAGACCTTAATACACAACAATTGAAAGCATCCGTGAGATTAGAGTACCACTTGTATCAAACGCATTCACCCAAACTTGAGGGAACTAACACAGGAAGGAAACTATAATACCTGCAACACATTTCTTAATAAGAAATTACCTACTCTCTGAAATAACAGACCTTTACATCGCATTATTTCCCATTAGCTGTGAGCATAAATTATTCATTCATAATGAACTGAAAATAAAAGCATTTATGTGAATTATTCTTTTTGTCATTTTTATTTTATTCAACTGAATCAGTTAAATTTTCACACTATTCAATTATTGATAACTAAGCTTATGGACATGACAGGAGCGTTGAGGGTCAGTCTCTTCGAAGCAGTCTAGATTATTTTTAATTTTGCCACACGTTCTCACTCACGCTCAACGCTCATGGCTCATGTCATATCTGTACCGTAACAACACGTTTAAATTTATTCAATTTTCAATTTTTCAGCCGAACAAAGTCATTCAAGACGTATTTTGCTTACATATTACAAACCTTTTCGCTGCAGAAGACCATATTCTAGCCGAGGTGTTTGCTGAAAGATGTGGCGCACACCGATATTTTGATGATATCGATATCCCAAAATATCGATAATATCCCATCACTACAGAGAACAAACCCAGAAAAGATTACCACTGGTATGTTTGGCAGTAAAAATGGTACACGTTTCACAAGATATTACCAAAATTTTAGACGAAACATTTTCCAGAGTTCTATTAATGGATGGAGTTACAATGTGGGAACCTAAAAGTAAAATATTTTGCTAAAAAAAAATTCAAATGAATGTTTTTCGCTTTTTTTTTTGCAGATGAATAATAACTCAGATTATCGAGTATGCAGAATTCGTCTTGCAGTTGCAGCCCACAAAAGTGATTAACCTATTTGAAGAAGAGGAGAAGGAGATTTACCAGGATGTAAGTTTTTAAATTATTATTTTTGATTTATTGCTCTTTGTAATGTGCATAGGTAGTTAGTGTAGAAAATGTGGATCTGTTTCTGGAAATGTTAGCGTTCTTCTGATGGAACTGGATACCTGCACGTCGTTTCAAGTTAAAAGTACTTTTGTCTTCAAGTATAACGATCAAGAACTGGATTTTTGCGGCACTTTGCCTGGAGAAGGAGATTTACCAGGATGTAAGTTTTTAAATTATTATTTTTGATTAATTGCTCTTTGTAATGTGCATAGGTAGTTAGTGTAGAAAACGTGGATCTGTTTCTGGAAATGTTAGCGTTCTTCTGATGGAACTGGATACCTGCACGTCGTTTCAAGTTAAAAGTACTTTTGTCTTCAAGTATAACGATCAAGAACTGGATTTTTGAGGCACTTTGCCTGGAGAAGGAGATTTACCAGGATGTAAGTTTTTAAATTATTATTTTTGATTAATTGCTCTTTGTAATGTGCATAGGTAGTTAGTGTAGAAAACGTGGATCTGTTTCTGGAAATGTTAGCGTTCTTCTGATGGAACTGGATACCTGCACGTCGTTTCAAGTTAAAAGTACTTTCGTCTTCAAGTATAACGATCAAGAACTGGATTTTTGCGGCACTTTGCCTGGAGAAGGAGATTTACTAGGATGTAAGTTTTTAAATTATTATTTTTGATTTATTGCTCTTTGTAATGTGCATAGGTAGTTAGTGTAGAAAACGTGGATCTGTTTCTGGAAATGTTAGCGTTCTTCTGATGGAACTGGATACCTGCACGTGGTTTCAAGTTAAAAGTACTTTCGTCTTCAAGTATAACGATCAAGAACTGGATTTTTCCGGCACTTTGCCTGGGATTGATAGTGATGAAGTCGAGAAATTTAGGTACCTTGACTTCTACTTGGGCCAAGCTGTATCTGGTCATGGAGTTTTCAGATCTTACCTTTTTGCAAGACATCGCTCAGATAACCCTCTATGTGAATGTGGTGAGGAAGAAACACCTCACATTTTCCTTCAGTGCCCAAAATGGGCTTACAATAGACCTCCAGTACCAATTGATCTACAAAACGCTGAACATCTCAACTACCTCAGAAGTACAACAATTTCTCTCTGGAATGCTGAACAACTTCGACAAACTCCAATCCATCATTTACCACAATGCCGATTATGATGACTCTTGTAAATGTTATGTAAATTTTATTATTAGAATTTCTTTGAATAATTTTATAAACATACCTAAGGTAGAAATTATTCTAAGATGTCAATTCTATTCCTAAATAAACAATTTTAAAAAAAACCAAATATTTTTAAGTCTAAGAACAGATCGAGCATTTGAAAAAGATGTCTAGCGCTGAAAAATCTGCAATAAGATGTGGCAAATGCAGCGACTATTTCCACAAAGAAACTGAATGTAAAAATGCAGGCCGCAGGTGTTATAACTGCGACGTATATGGTCAGGAAGCAAAGAACTGCAAGAAAGAAAAGAAAGGTATCGATGTGAAGTGGATTTAGGTGCGCACCAGAGGGAGCAGCACCTACTGACACCCCTCCTTTTGTACCAGGCAACCCGAATCTTGCTAGCATCACGCCATTCAGAGAATTAAGGGTTCAGTCAGGCTAATATAACGATTGAAATTTACTTTTTCTTCTGTTTTTATTAAAAATACTCCGATTCTCGTATTTTCTCGCTAACATCAATCATTAAATTCAGTTTGAATCTTGTAAAACTTGATTTTTTTAATATTTTTTTTTTACATATTTTATATACTTAACATTTCTTCTCAAACTTTTAGTGCGTTTAGAACTCGTTTTGCAAACCTTGCGCGAATATGGTTTGACAGCATGACCAGAAAATTGTGATTTCGGGGTGAAGAAAATAGAATTTCTTGGTTTTGAAATTGAAAGTGGTAACACCGTTTGTCCAGGTACCAATAAATCGAACATGATTGAAAAATTTCCAGTGCCAAAAAACGTGCATCAAGTGCGCCGTTTCGTGGGTTTAACGAGTTTCTTTCGTTGTTTTCTTTCGAAGTTTGCATTAAGAATCGCACTGTTGACAGATTTAACAAAAAAGGATCGAAAATTCGAGTGGTCCTCCATCCAACAAAATTCATTTGTAGACGTTTTTTCATCAGCATTAAATGCTGATGAAGGAACGAAACAGTCATTTGGAAACCAAAAATGTGGAGCTGGCTAAAACAATCTGCATCTTGCAAGAACGCAACAATATATTGAAATTAATGTTAGAAAAATTGTGATTTTTTGTATTATTGATTTTCTGATCATTTCCATGTAATTTTGATCAATTTTCATGGTAATTTGTGTAATTTTATTGTATTGCTTCAGTAAAATTCAACTGTGAACTGATTCGAAAAAAATGTTGCTGTGCAATTACGTATTGTGTGTCTGTAAACGTCGTATTCGTTTTCGACGTTTTCATACTTGAATGATGATGAATATGTCGAATTCGTACTGGGCTTGCATGCGGTGCAAATAAACTTAAGCAGTGATGAGAGGAGCGAAATTTATGATGAGGTAAATATTTTATTATTTGTTAATTTTATCAATGTTCTTTAGTGTGGGTGCCTAATACTTTTTTTTTTTGTATAGAACAACATATGCTACCTGTCACTTCCGATCCGAGGCCCAACCACCCCAAAACGAAGAACAATGATCATGGAACCTAGGCAGAGTGATAGTATTCGGACCCTGTCCCTCAACACCAAGAAAAAACCGAATAAAACAAAAAGTATGCATGCATATTGCATATTCTTTAATACATTTGAATAAAACCATTACCTTCAAATTTTTTCAAATAGGTACTCATTTTTAAATTCCATGTTTTAGGTAAATTTGAACATTTTAAATTAATATCTATTGTATGCTTTCAGGCCATTGAGTACATATTTCGTTTCTCATTGAGAAATATGAAGAAATGTCCATGTGATGGAGGAAGTTGGATAGAAATTTCGTAGTTCTTACCTGAAATACTGAAAGAATGTCTAGGATGCGATCAATGTATCCTAAAATTAGGAAGCACAACAATTTTTTTGTATACCAAAATATTTTATGGATTTTTTTTATTAATTCACTTTTCTATTTGCAGAATTCAAGAAGCTGTGAAATATCCTTCAGGAAAAAACCAAAAATTGGGGCAATGAAGTATATTTGATGCAGTTGGGTAAAAAGGAGAAGTGAAAGGACAGTAAGGAGGCTTTATTTCTAAGGTTACATTTTTTAATTAATTAATAAATTTAAGAATGATGTAATTTTGTTATTTTATTTATGAATGAAAGAATGTCTGGGGAGTGGACAGGGGTGGAGGTGATGATGAGAGTCGATGAATCCAGATTGGATGTAGTGAGTAGGAGGGGGTAGGGTCAACGATACGATGTTTAGATTTAGGATCTCACTTTTCAGAATCATAACAGCTGTGAACTTGCCTTCAAAAAAAGGCCAAAATTGGGAGTTATTAAGCACGTGAGATATACCTACACTCTACAGCCTCACTTTTCTGAATAACCATGTGTGTTGTAAACTGTTTTTGTTAATTGTATTTTTATTGTACCTATGTATATTCCAGAACAGCTGTGAACTTGCCTTCAAAAAAAGGCCAAAATTGGGAATTATTAAGCACGTGAGATATACCTACAGCCTCACTTTTCTGAATAACCGTGTGTGTTGTAAACTGTTTTTGTTAATTGTATTTTTATAGTACCTATGTATATTCCAGAACATTGTACAATTTAAATAAACAAGTATAGTATTATAATTTCTTTTTCCATTTAATAAATGTACCTATATATTTGGATTTGTGTTTGGTTGTCAGTAGAAAACTATCATTCCTGGAGACTCCAGGGAATTTAAATTTCCTGGTTGAAAAGGTAATTTTTTTAAAGTACATATTTAATTTTACAATTAGAAATTAATAAAATAGATAGAAATTATTTTATGTGTTCTTTGTTTCAACCTATGGAATATGTATTCCACTTCTCTATGAGGAAACAGAAAGTTTGCGCCGACTGTCCCGCAAAACCAGCTGCAATCATTACTACAGGTTATGCTTTATCAGTGGTGCTTGAAATATGGTACACGGAGTACCAGCCCAGGGTGGTTAGCTATGTAAGTACTTTTAATAAGTTTAATACACCTACTTCAATTTTTTTCATTTATTAATTTTTGTTTTTTTTCCAGGATCAACTTTTAGTCATTTTTAAATGTTTTAACAACATTTTAATATATTTTTAAAGAATCAACTTTTACTAGAGTCTCATAAATTTTTATTCATTTTTATGAAGATTTAATAAATTTTTAAATGATATTTTTTTAAAATGAAGTTTATGCAGAATTTCAAGCCATTTTTGTAGCATTTTATTGTATATTTTTTGATGGAGCTCACCCAAGTCTTGAAAAACTTATTTTTTTTCTCTCTTACAACTAAAAAAACCTTTTGAAATTGGGTATTTTTTATAAAATTTTATAAAACTTTTATTCCTGGGAAAGTATAACTTTCATTTTATATGACTTGTATAATAACCTTCTTCTTATATGTATTTAGGTAATACAGTAGATGGAACTGTCACAGCATGGGGCTGTGAAATACCGACCAATTTCTCGCTACAACTATAGTGAGCAATTCTGCTCTGTGCTGGTCTGCTGGTGTTTATCTAGTATGGCACTTCATAACAAAATTTTTTAGGATATTTTTGAATTTCTTCATATAGGTAAGGAGAAAACGTTTTTTATTGTGTGGAGACATTTAATAAAATGCAATCAGTTTTGTTTTTTTCTTGGGGTAATTGCTTTTATTACTAATGTATTTATCAAGTATCGATTATTTTTAATATGCCTACCTATTATATTTCATTGGCGTTACATGTTTGATTATAAAATTCAAAACTATTCAATGATATAATTTCGAGCGAATGCTTCTCAATTATTCACAGTCTAGTGTCTACATGTATGAACTTTATCTAAGAAATCCAGGTTATCAAAAGTTCAGCAGTAAGAGAATTTTTTCAAAATTTTTCTTGATTTCTTCGGGTAAAATTATCGAATACCTATAGAATTTGAATACGCCTGGAAAAACATGCCTATGGTTATTTTTTGTATTAATTGTGCGGAAATTTGCTGCCGTTCACTTGAACTTGCATTCGAATGATTTAGATGTTCAAAAGAACCAACGATAAAGCGATTAACGAAATTGCTGCAGATTTGCACTCAACAAAAAATAATTCCAAAGATTCTACTCAAGCGAGGGATGAAGAGTGCAAAAAGATGTTGAAAGAAATAAAAGACATCCAAGAAAAATTGCAAAGACCGACTTTACTTGTTTCAAACAGAGGTGAAGTATGTATGTGCAAATATAAGATGATCGATCCGAATTGTGTAAAAAATACAGGGATATTTTTCTCAGATGAAATGCGCCATTTTCCGTAGGAATTTTTTAAAGACTTGAAGATTTTTTCAAAGGAATGGAAACATTGGAAGCTCAAATGGTCATGGCATTTACAAGATATGCTTAAATCTCATGCACTTGATTCATCTTTAAAAAAGAAAATGGAAATTCAAAAAAAATTATCTGTCATTGTTAAATCACTCATGGTGATTTTTTCCTGAGTGAAAAATGGATTTTGAACTCAACCTCAAATAATTTTAAGCATTTGCACCATCGTTTTGGATATTTGTTTTCAAAAAAAAAAATTTTCTTTTTTTTTGTAATTTCATGGAAATCACCAGACAATTTTAATCATTTGCGTTATAGTGTTGGAATATTTTTTTTCAAAAAAAATCGATTTTCGTAATTTCTGTGTAAATTACCAACATAATTTTAAATTTATTTGTGAGAATTGTTTTTTTCGCGCTAATTACCGCAATAATACCGGTTCATTGGGGTTTCCACTTCCCAGTTTCATGGAATAGCTGTTTAGCAGATCTCAACCTGTGGGTGACAGAAATTTTGCTGAGATTGCAATTTCAGCAAAAAAATTTCTCAGGTACGTAAATCATATTTTTGTTCGTCCTGTATGTATTGTGAAGTCTTATAATTTGCATGTGAAACGAGAAAAAAAATGGAAGATAATCGCAGTAGTAACCATTTAAAATAGTAATATTTCTTCTGAAAAATTTATTGTTCATTGTAATATTTAAAAAGACCAATCGGTTGGATGTGGCTGTGTTTCGTCCGATGAAAGGAAGTTGGCGCTCTGATATTGAGAAATGGAAAATGAAAAACAGAGGCGTGCTGCCAAAATGTTCGTTTTCGCTGCTCTTAAACGAGTCCATTTAACAAACCAAGAACATGACAGAAAACATCGTTGCTGGTTTCAAGGCCACCGGAATTTACCCATTTAATCCGCAAAACGAAGATGAGAATTTAGAGCAGGAATTATTTCAGGGGTCAGATGATGAGGCCAGTGGTGACGAGAATGAAAACAGTGATAACGAGGACGAATCTGACGAAGATTTAAGCGATGTTTCGACTGAAGAGGACCCTGATTTCAATCCTGATGTTGGAGAATTCTACGCGGTGCTATTTAAATCAGAAGATGATAATCGAATCAAAATTTACATTGGCCAAGTAGATACAGTACTGAGTCCTGGAAAAACGTTTAAAATTAAATTCCTACGCAGACGACCAGGAAATACCTTCGCTTTTCCTAACTGCAATGAATATGCCACTGTGAAACTTGAAGATATCTACAAGAAAATGAACGTACGAGGAGATAAGCGAGGTCTATTATCGTTTTTTGAGAGCTCCGATGGTTTTTAGTAACTTTGTAATGATGATTTATTCGTAGATAATTCGTTTTCGATAGATAGGTACTTATATTTTGTACTTAATAGTAATAAACTTGCGTTTTCGGTACTTTTTTACGTCATTTTCATGTGGAAAAAAAGGGATGGCCGAATTACCCCGATTGCTGGGGTAATTCGGCCCACTTTTCAGTGACTTTTCTGTAGGGCAAGTAAATAAATATTTTTCAATTCTGTAAATTGCATCTGGCGCGGAAAGGGTGTCGCTATTTATAAATGAAGTTTCAAACCTCTACGATTAAATCTCTAGATTTTTATGGCAAAAAAACAAGGATTTGAAGCGCATTCGTTGATATCAATTTCGCAATGCAGTCCGGTGAATCCGGGCACACATTCGCAAGAGTAACGATTAACACCGTCGACGCATTTGGCTCCATTTCGACAAGGGTTGGAAGTTACATTCGTTAATGTTGAATTGGCAATTGATTCCTGAAGTGCCAGGATTGCACCGGCACTGGTATCCGTTGACCAGATCGAGGCAAGTGCCATCGTACATACACGGGGAGCTGGCGCATTCGTCGATTTAGTATTGGCAAAGTGATCCGGTGTAGCCTGGATGGCAAGAGCAACTGAACGAATTCTCTCCGTCGATACATTTGCCATGATGGCAAGGCGCTGATTGGCAATCGTTGATGTTGATTTCGCAGCTTATTCCGGTGAATCCGAGAGGACAATCGCACGTGTATCCGGTGATCGAGTCTAGACATCTGCCACCGTCACGGCAAGGGCTGCTGATACAATCGTCTATATTCGTCTGACATCTAGGTCCGGTGAAACCGGCCGGACATGTACATTTGTAGCTTTTAATCAAATCGCTGCAGTGGCCACCGTTGAAACAAGGATTTGAAGCGCATTCGTTTATGTCCACTTCGCATTGCGTGCCCATATAACATGCGAGTAGAAAAAAAACACACACACACATCAGTATTCACTCTGGTACAGTACAGATATACGTAGATAGATATACCCTAAGCACATACAACGGCTATGCTGCTAGCAGGGCTGGTGACCGAAACGATCGTTTTGTTCCGTTCCGTTCATGAACAAATCACTTCGCATTTTTACTGTTCTGTTCCGTTTTGCTCATCATTTGTTTGTTCCGTTCTGTTCTGTTCTGTTCTGTTCCGTTCCGTTCCGTTTTAACAAAGGGGGGGGGGGGGGAAGTATCCTACCTGGCAGAAATTTTTTTGAATTGAACTAGACAAAGCTAGATCAAATCATCAAATGAACAAATTAACATGCAAAATTTGACACCATCCGAAATTCTGAAAATTTCAAAAATTGAAGTGCACTTTGTTTCTCATTTTTAGATGAATTTAATTTTTTTAAACTCAAATTTGGTCCCAAAATGAGAAAAAAATCAAAATTTTACAAAATTCTGAAAATTCATCTAGAAAACTGAAAACCAGAATTTGGAATGTGCTACTTATAAGTTATAGGTAATCTTATCCCGCCGAATCAATTGAAATTTGAAAATGATTTTCAGCCATTTTGAGCAATTCTGCATTTTCTGCAACTTTCCAGCAGATTATTGACCTTTTGAGAATCGAAATTTCCACTAAATTTTACCAAATGAAGATGGAATTTGGAAAGCTGAAATTTGTTCTGTTCTGTTCCGTTCCATTTTTTGTTCTGTTTTGTTCTGTTCTGTTCTGTTCAAGAACACTTCGTTATCTTATTTGTTCTGTTCTGGTTTTGTTCATTTGGTTCTGTTCCGTTCCGTTCCGTTCTGAATAAGATTTTTTCCTGATTTGTTTATTGTTCCGTTTATTTGTTCCGTTCTGTTCCGTTCCACCAGCCCTGGCTGCTAGCGATGTGCAAAAAAAAAAAAAAAAAGGAGATCCAACTCGCAAGTCGCAAAACCCGAAATCAATTCAAGGCCCTATAGAAGTGTTTGAATTTTCAGCTAATTATTCGTTATCACAAAATGGTACATTTTTTTTTATTGTTTATGTCTACGCCTCTACGGTTTTGAATGGCCATTGGCCAACCAGCGAACTGTGCCACAATCTAGCCACCCACCATGATTGTCTAATTGTCTTGTTTTTCTGCATAATTATCCTTATCCACAATTCACAAATTTTCAGCAATTATTTATCTAAAAGGAGATGAAATTTGGATTTTGAAATTTTCAAAAAGTTGCTGGAGGCTCCAAAATGACTTGACCCACCTGCAGTAGACTTGATAGCGCGTTAAAATTGAAATTGCTCAGAAACTTGAAAGGCATAATTTCGGCCATGATCATGTAGCACTTAAAAAATCCAATTTGGCAACCCTGACTGAACCCAGTTCGCGCATTTTTAGCCTTTATTTATGAGTTATTCAGTTGAGTTGATGTCTTGATGTATACGATTACGAATTTATAATTAAAATTATTTCAATCATTCGATTACGAATATATCTAAGTAAAAATATTTCTATCATTCATCGACGTCATCGAATAATCCGAATAATAAAATGGTAAGCGTTTTAATTACTTACAATATGTTTTTACAATTTTTAAAGTCTGTCCGCTTTCACCACCGCGTGTTTTGAATAATTTATATAAACCACTAAGTACATATAATATATTAATATTACAATTATTTTAATTTTTTTCAGTCTAATCAAGATCAGCCAACCATTGCGGATATTATGAGGGAATTGCAACAGCTGCGCGAAGCTCGTAACAATCATCCGGCACCGGCGGCACCGGCTGCTCCTGCGATACCACCGGCGGCTGAGATTCAACGTGCTCCGGATTGAAGTTGTACCACCGGCTAATCCTCCAGCTGCTGCGATAATACACGCGCAACCTGTACTTGAAGACCCGCACCCGAACATGCAGCCTGAGCCACGACAAGGACAATCATATAATGATCACCCGCGCGGTGGACGGGGTGGCACGCGTGGAGGGCGTGGAGGATCATATGGAGCACGCGACTCCAGGATTATTCCATATCGAATTTCCATTCCGCCAGAAATCGTAAGTGCCTAAATTTAATAAGTACTTATTTACAAATTTTAAATTCAACTTCATTAATGTTTGGATATTTTTCAGACACGCGAGGTGGATCGGGCAGTATTCTGCGCTAGAAATTTGCTCAACAGGATTAGCCAAGCCCAGGGCCAGCTGCTTGCAGAGGAGCCGCAACAGCATCCCTCATCCGATAATAACTGATATCGTTTTTTATGTTGGTAAAAAATTCAACCGTGAATTATAATTGTATGATTGCTGATCTTTGTTAATTCTAAGTGATATAGTCGTAAATACCTATGTAATATTATACTTACATTGTTTTTTATGTCGGTAAAAAATTCAACCGTGAATTATAATTGTATGATTGCTGATCTTTGTTAATTCTGTGACTTAACAATATCTACATAGGAAGCAGAGGCATAACCCCGAGAATCATCTGATACAACGTGATGAATGACGGGTCAGTTCCATATGCAGCCTCAGACGAAACGAAGAGTTCAACAAGTGCATATATTCCGCCAAGATTCTACACTTTTCTCATCTTTTCGCCTTTAACGTCAAAGATGAAATCAGAAAAATCTACGAATTTGCCAACTTTTAAACCACGCAGAAGAAAATAATAAAATTGAGAACTTGCACCAAAAATTGAGATCGAAATATTCAATTCAAGTTTCAAAGTTTCACAAAATAATTAAAAAGGCATTATATAGCAAGGTTCATCTTTTCGTCACACTTATCAAGTAGCTAATCAGTAGGAAGGCGTGAATTCGGTCATACAGATTCACGATCAACGTATGCTTATCGAGTATTACGAAGAGAATGTCCCATCGAGAACCAGAGTGCATGTACGGATATTAGGGCACTAATGGATATGGTGCTTACCTTCTTAACCAACTGCACATTCAAATTCAAAGTCAGTGCAGAGACGGACCCCAGACCCAAGGAACACGACATCAACTTGTAAGTAAGTAATCATTCAACATCTCCTCACTGGGTGTATGGAGATGTATGTAAATACATACATTGAAACTAAAAAAATCTCGCACAATATACATTCATACAAACACCAGAGTATTTCCTAATCTGATCTTAGCAAAATGTCAAGTTCACGGTAACCAAGGAGGCATTCGTCGATGACCCGCAGACTACGTAAATAATGCCGAATCAACCATCAATAATAGTATTCGAATGCTATGACGTGATTCGATTCAGTACATATAATGACGCGATTATGGAATAGGAACCCACTAATAATAATTAACCCTTTTCTATTTCCAATTCATCGTCACATATAACTTGGCCCATATCACGATGAAATCTGCTTCAATACACAACATTGATATTAAAAAAAAAAAAACTTCGAAATTCAACTCTGTACAATTCCATTCTCATCTCGTTTAATTTATGTTTCGAAAAAAAAAAACAAAAACAAAAAGTGCAAATTGCAAATTGGAATCAATTACGAACGCGACAGAGGACAATCGATGTGTGAAAAATTCTCATCCATTTTACCCATTCTACATCTTCCAAGTACATATGTTTAGGTACCTACTTGTTTACTATGTACAATAATTGGTAATGTTTAGTACCCGAATCGATCTAAAAATACATCGAAGGGGAAAAAAATTGTTTTGTTTTCCAATAATAATCTGAATCAAATTTACCTTACAAAGGTGACCAATTACGTCCGTAAAATAAAGAAAAAATCGCGTTTCGTGAAATTTTAATTTTACCTAAGATACCATGAAATATTCAAGGATTAGACTAGGTCTGGTTTGCGTATCGAATTGTAAAATGTTATTGGTCTGGAAATTATAGCGTTTAGTGGAGTTAGTCGACATGATATGTACTTTTTTCCATTTTTATCAACACATTTATTTATACATAGAACATAATCGACGTTGTTTTTGGTAACGCTACTGGCAGTGGCAGCAGTTTTTTCTCTCCATTTTTCAGATTTAAGCGGGGAAACATCGCGAGCTGTAATTTTTTTCCAGCAACTGTTTATCCTGTTAGATGAAGCGGAGAATTTTCAGGTGACCTTCTCTTCTTCACCTCTTGTTTTTCTCTGTTCTTTATGCGCAAGTCAATTATTACTGAGCGAGCCAGCAAGTTTGAAAAATAGACAAGAGAGCATATCAATTTATAACTCGGTAACAAAGTGTGTGTGGAAAAGCCGCCCTTCATGAAAGCTTGAAAAAAGGGGAAAATGTCATCTGATTTCTGTTTTTTTTTCAACTTTTCAACAGTCTAGGAACCAATGACTTATCTTTGGAGTTGAAGGCCTGCGCTATGCATAAATAAATATTCTAAGGTACCTCAAAACTTTACAGAGAAAAAACATATTTTGCTTAAGTCAAAAAATAACACCCGGATTCGCCATCGAAGTTATCAAATTTCAATTTTCAAACATTTTAAGAAAGTGGCTATTTTACAGGATTTTTTTTTTAACCAAATAACAAAAGTCGTTTCTGGATTTGTTAAGTTGCTCTGCCTTACGACTACATTGGTTACCTATACCTATGCATTATGCAGTTGGTTAAAATGCAACATTTTGCATTTTTGTTTCAATTACTCATCTACTCATCGTTGTACAATTCACCTTCTGTCTTCCTTCTGTCTTTCCATAAGTTTTTCCATTTGCAACCCAGCTTGTGGTCAAACTTTATGACTTTTTTATGTCTTTTTACCCTGTGTCGATTAGACCACCGAATGCCACTGTTTCCTAGTGTTGGTGACTGTGAGTGATTGGGAGAGGATAATTTTTAATATCATCCTCTTCCAAATAAAACAATAGTTAGTTAGCTAGCTGTTGTTTTACGTGTAACATCTTTCTTTTCTCTAACTCAATTATTGTAAATACCTACTCGTTTGTGATAGTGCAACTTAACCCTCATTTCCTTACAGTTGAAACGTTTATTTTTCATATTTTAAAAATTCAGTGTGTCAGATCTTATTAATTACTTACATTTTTATATTACCAAAATTAATAAGGCATTTTGGAATTAGTATCGTGTCTAATGAATGTTGTTTTTCCCGATAGAATTTGAAACCCGAGGTATGATGACGCTATGCCGGGTGTGGTTCTTAGGAACCACACCGGCCACTGGCAAGATACGTTGTATTCCGAACACGGACATCAAGCGATGGAGAGAGGTTGCATATCGCAACTCTCTCCCCATAAGGATGCGACAGTTACAATCACGAGCAGCAACCGACCATGAACTCGCCGAATCCATAGATAAAAGAAATAAAATCCAACGGTCGACTGCGACAACCGAAATCGTACAGGGATTGCGCCAGCTAGCAATGAATCCTTAGTCGGCGCAAACGCCCCCGGTACCGCGTTGAGATTTTTTTATTATTTTGTCATCTTTCCGCAAAAAAGGACAGAGACGAGACGACTGCGTCCCGTCAGCTTCTGTGGTTATTTTTTGATTTTTTTGTGTGCTACTCTAAGGTTTCCTTTTCTCTTTAACGATGTATCTATTTCTTATTACGACATTCCGGTACCGAAACCAGTGTTTTTTATTAGTTTTATATTACCTTCCTACGTTACGTTAATTTAGTGATATTTTTTTTAAATATACGTTAAATTTTAACTAATTTCTGAATTTTTTACTACTGACTTGAGTAAATTTTCTATTTTTATTCAGATTGTGCAATTTTCTTTTTATAACTCAAGTTTTTTTTTTTTTTTTGTTGCTGTTTAATTATATTCGCGAATCGATCATTTACATTGTTGCAAATTTTATTAAGGTAATTTTAATTTATATTTTAAATTTTAATTTTCACGTGTTTGTAATTTTTTGAAATAATAAATTATTTTATTTTTTTTGAACGATTTTTGATGAATTTCTGACTGACATTTCATGAATTTTTCATCAGGTTTGTGTTGTTTTAAATATTTTTAGGGTATATGTTGATATGCCTCACAGTAAACAACTGGTTTAAAGGAGCTCTGGGGAATGCCGATAGTATGAACGTTTTAAAAAGATGTAATCGAAAAATGTTTTACTACGTTCGCTTTAAATTTAAATTCAATTTCAATTTTGTTTTGTACCTACTTCGACAAATTGAAATCAATTTGTAAGTATGCGTCAAATCTGTTTAAAGTTGAAAAATTTCATGTTCCATGGTACAATACCCACTTTTCTAAGGAACATCCTATAAGGTTAGGTTAGGTTAGGTTAGGTTTCAATTTCTAAATTTCAAGTAACTAAGTACGTTAAAAATTAAGTGCGTTGAATTAATATTTGTAAATTGTGTATATCTGTATACTGGTTGACTGGACGCATCATAAAAGGTCTAATCAAGAGGCGCCTGCGGCTCCTGCCGTTCCCACTTATGCCGACTACCAAGTACTCTTAGAAGAAATACGCGAACTGAGGAATCCAAACAACGGTCCACCGGCTGCTGCGATTATACCACCACTGGCGGATCCGATACCGGCCATTCCAGCTCCAGTTGGTCAATTAGCAGCTCAGATACACGAAATGCCGGTCTTGGAAGACCCCATGCTCGCCGGTCCACACCCTTCATATTCCGATCGTGGGCGTGGTGGGTGTGGATCACCTGGCAGGGGCAGGGGAGATCATGGACGAGATGCCGCCAGAATTATTCCGTAGAGGATCTACGTACCGCAGGAGATTAATCGGGAAGTCGACAGGGCAATTTTCGTTGCTAGAATGTTATTGAATAGAATCAGCACAGCGCAGGGAATTTTAGTGGAAGATACCAATTCCGAAAATAACAAAACGCAATAGTAAAAGGGAGAATGAGATTTTTTTATATGCATATGTACCTACGGTAATCATTTATACCTATAGGTAAAAAGTTGTATATGTATTGTTTTGTGTTCAATTGTCTTTTATTACAGCGCCTGCAGAACGAGTTTACTAACAAAGAAGGCGTTGATGAGGGAAAATCAATGGATCCGTTTCCAGAATTCATGACAACAGTGGACCATATGCGCGACGTAGGAAAAAAAATATACATTGTTTTTTGAGGAAAAAAAAAAGAATCCGGAGACGCAGCATGTCATATTAATTTAAGCTTAAGATTAAGATTTATTTTTAAAAATTTATTGTGTATTTTTTAGAATGGGAAGATGAGGCAGAAAATTTGTATTTTCTTGCAACATAATATAGAGATGTGTCAATAGAAAGCTTTACCTATGAAAGTTATCAGTATGGATTTTATTTAATAAATTTTATTATGCCAGATGAATATGGAGTAGGTTATCCCATGGCTCACTTTATTGACAATTTCATGGATTATGAAACATTACGCTCATTATTTTCAAATTTCAAAATGAAAAATCCAGATTTAAAATTTTCTGCATGTCATATTCATTTAAGCTTGAGATTAAGAATTATTTTTTAAAATGTATTGTGTATTTTATAGAATAGCAAGATGAGGCAGAAAATTCATTTTTTCATGCATCATACTGGGATGTAATGGAAGGTTCCACTTATTAAAACAAAGTGGGAAATAATTGCAGAATATATGCAAGCACAAAAGAATGTGCGAGATGCTGAGCAGCACAGAAATGGAGAGAACTCATTCAAGGTCTCCGAAGGAAGTGGTTGGATACTCAAAACGGGACTCTAAATTCAAATTCTGATATAGAAATTATCACTGTGTCATTTTGTGTAAATGCTGGTGGAGAATGGGCGCCACCTTTGGTATTAGGCTACATAAATATGTGTGTGTAGCAAATTGGCAAATCATTTCTGTTATTTTTGTTGTCACATTGGCAATTTTGGTTGTAATGTTCCGCTGTAGGTAATGTAATTTAATGTTATGTTGTGTGCCTTTTTTTTTCCAACATTAATGTAACAATTGCGTCATGGAGACAGATAGTGAAAATTATTTTGCAATTTGTGGAAATTTGATAATTTTAGTGCAAATAAGAAAGAAATTAAGTAAGTGGAACATCTTTTCGCAATTTTTATTCGATAAGTACAAGATTTCTATAGCAGATTTAATTAACAAATTTCTTTTCTGGATATTTCTGTTTCTTAGATACCAGAAGAGCCTTGCACAATATGTAGCAGATCATCTTGCGAGTGTATGGAAAATTAAAAACTTGAAAATGGCACTGGAAACTGCCAGTGCCCTAAATGTGGAATCTCAAACCATGATCGAGAAATTAGAAACAACTATAGCGGATTCACAAGCCAATATCGCGAGATTGAAAACTGAGATCTGGAGTGCAGTTTCAAAAAGAGTTTTCCAATATTCCCATGGATGAATCCATGGATGAATCCAGTGACGATTTCAGTGGCGAATCCAGTGATGAATCAACTGATGAATCGCAGGTTGAAGCTGTAATGAATGCACCTCCCCATTTTCAGCCAAATCCTAATGGTGATGCCCTCTGGAGAGTGGGACGTAACCGCCACCTTTATCGCAGGGAAGCATGGCCTGAAGGGGCAGTGTTCCCTGGAATCAACGTAGACAAGTGCCAAGCCTGCCTAGAGGATTTGGTGGACTTCATATGCAGAAAGTAATTTTTTTTTAATGATTTTCTCTCATGTGATCAGGCGTGATCAAGCGAGGGGGAGGGGGTAGAATTGATATGAAAATTACAAGTTTGGCGAATGCTAGTCCACTTCACTCTGGACTAGGTAGTTCAAAGTAGGCTGGTGTAAACATTTTCGACCATGTAAATAAAGGCCACCCCAGGCGACATGCATACTGATATGGCTTTTCAAGCCATTATCAACAGTCCTTTTCAGGGCTATGCAGTAAAACAGCTGAAAGATGAAGCAAAAGTGAATTCACTATGTTTTCATCATATAGCTACAAAAAATGATTTAGTTTATTTATTGATAAATAATATTAATCCTAGTGTAGAAGTAAGACAAAACTAGAAAATCAGGTGATAATGTTAACTTAGGTAAAATATTTTCTTTAAATTAAATAAGGTTAGTGCTTTATTTTATAAGGAAGCAAGCAAGTTGGGTGCAGTAAAGAGTGAAGCACTAATATGTTAAGGTAACCTTGAAAAACGACAGAGTTATTTGAAATAAATTGAAAATTCTATTGAATTTTGCAGCCAATGAGGAGGAGGCATACAAAAAATACCTCAAACATATCTGTACATGTGGATGAGCCAATACCTATTCTTAAAAAGTACCTTTGTTCTAATATTATTTAATTCATCACAATATGTTAACCTCGAGCTGTTTCCACATCTCAGTCCAGCAGACCAACATCTGATGTTTGATCAAGTAGATGCTGAACTAGATTGCAACGTTGCACAGTGGGACCTGAGCAGAATTTAGGAGGAAAAAAGTCCCTTTGAATGTAGTAATATTGGAATATGTCTGACTAGAAGTATTTTTTAGCGCTGAATCTGAATATGATATCAATTTTTGACTATGGGCATTAGGGGGGTGAGGGGAGGGGGTAAAATCATAAAAATAGGCTTAAAAACCAATATGGGTGTCCTCATGTATGTTTTTTGAGGCGCTGAATCCGAATTCGACGGTAGTTTTCATCTATGGTCATCAGGGGGTGTGGGAGAGGGGGAGGGAGGGGGTAAAATCATGAAAATAGGCTTAAAAACGAATATGGGTAATTGGGTATTCTCATGTATGTTTTTTGAGGCGCTGAATCCGAATTCGATGGTAGTTTTTATCTATGGTCATCAGGGGGTGCGGGAGAGGGGGAGGGAGGGGGTAAAATCATGAAAATAGGCTTAAAACCCAATATGGGTATTCTCATATATGTTTTTTGAGGCGCTGAATCTGAATCCAATATTAGTTTTTTGTCTATGGTCATCTGAGGGTGAGAAAAAGGGGGAGGAAAGGGGTAAAATCATAAAATTGGTTTATAAACCAATATGGGTATCCTCATATACGTTTTTTGAGGCGCTGAATCCGAATCCATTATTAGGTTTTGTCCATAGTAATCGGATGTCCAATGGTTTTATATTTTTTTTTTGAATTTTGGCTGAAGAAGGGGCAAGGGAGGAGGTGGAACGGATAGAGAAGCCCAGATCGAAAAACTAAGTCCATATTCGGATTCACCGTCCCCAAAAACATAACAAACAATACGTCATTATTTTTTTCAATTTTGGATCATAAAAGGTTGGGGGAGGGGGTGGAAAGGGTAGAGAAGGCCAGATCGAAAAACTAAGTGCATATTCGGACTCAGCATCTCCAAAAACATAACAAACGATATGCCACATGGTATTATTTATTTCAATTTTGGATCATAAAGGGTGGGGGAGGGGGTGGAAAGGGTAGAGAAGCCCAGATCGAAAAACGAAGTCGATATTCGGATTCAGCGTCCCCAAAAACATAACAAACGATACGTCACATGGTATTTAAATTTTTTTTTCGATTTTGGATTATAAAGGGGCGGGGGGGGGGTGGTGGTTCACCACGTTAGGGGTACGATGTTTCAAATCGGACATGAAATTTGCATTCAGAACCAAAAAAAAACAATTTTTACCCCTCAAAAGCTGGATTACCATAGAAAAAGGTTTCGTGCCCCCTCCATTTCATTCTGATTCCACCATAGGGGGAGAAGTTGCAAACTTATCCCATTGGTTGAAACAAATTATGAGAAGGTATCAAATTTAGCATCTTTCAAAACCAAAATCATTACACCCCCGCCGGAATTCACCCTAAAAAATTTGAAATTAGAAAATTCAGGTACTTGGAAAATCACTAATTTTGACGTAATCTCTAGAAAAAAACGATTTTTGGGCACTTATTATTGGAAAAATCCAGTATACGAGAGGTGATTTGGAAACAGCATAAAATTTCGCGTCTTTTGAGCCCAAAACCATTTTTCTGAAAAAATTTTTAGATAGAAAAAAAAATGACTAAATATAACAGTTTTTTTTGCAAAATTTCAACGTTTTTGGCTGCTAAAACCAAAAATTGCAAACCAACTAAAGCTCAGTTGCAAAAAATTTTCGATTCTTTCAAAAGCCTACACTTGGTGTCACATTTTCTTGCATTTGAAATTTTTTTAAGTTACACCCCAATTTTTGAAAGCCAAGTTTACCATTTTTTTGAAAATTTCAAAATTACAAATTTTTTCTCCAACTTCAACAGCTTATAATTATATTATAAATAATTGTAAATTCAAAATTAAGTACATTAATAGAATCTACATCCCTTCAGCTTTCATTTCCATGTTTCAGAATTTTCCTACCTACTATTTAACTCACGCAAACTTGAAATGTACAACACCGCGCACTAATCAACATTACCTTCACCATTTTTCACAATCCTAGAACATTGAAGTTCCTCTATCTGTAATTCCAGGAAAAGTGGGTGGGGCGAGTTTTTAATGATTGTATGTGTTACTCTAAAGTATTTTCAAGTAGAAAACAAAGGTTTCAGGTGCATCCGTCAATTTGACTTTTTTCCTCCTAAATTCTGCTCAGGTCCCACTGTGCGTTGTGAAGCTTTAGAGGAAATCTCCTACAAGGAGTTTGAGGTGGATGTGAAAAGAGTAATGATTAATAAAGTAATTTCAGAAGAAGAGGTTCAAGTATTATTGGCATTTGCCACTTATTTATTAAATCACACTCCAGCAACAGTTAGCAGCAGAGTAAAGGCTGTCATTGACAGAATCATAGCGGACAATAAAAAACCAGCTGACACCAAATTGCAATGTTATTCATTATTCAACATAACAACGATGTTGTGGATGATAGTAAGTTGCAGTTTTAGAGTTTAGTTCTTACGTAATGTTTTTTTTGTTGTTGTTTAAAAAAATGATTATTGTTTTGTTTTTTCACAGTAACAGTGAATTACAGTGCTATCGAAATCGCAGTTTCATAAAAGTGCCCTGAACCAGTTTGTCCACCATAGCAATTCATAGGGATAGTATTCGTACATTACAAAAAAAGGATTGATGAAATCCCTGAAATTTCTGCATGTAAGTATAATGTTTATTATTAGAGTTTAGTCCTCAAATAATGTTTTTTTTGTTTAAAAAATTACCTAATTGTTGCTTTGTTTTTCCAGTCCACAGTGACAGAGAATTATGGTGCTTTTAATATCACAGTTGCAATGGGAAAGCATTGTTCCGAACATGGGGTCACAGTGCCACAATACATTTTGGAAATCAAACCTCTAATGTGACTATGGAGTTTCTGAATTCATTCTTTGATAATCAACTAGTTTTAAAGGGGGTTATAGCATCCACGAAGCCCAGAAGTAACCCCATTAGATTTTTTTTCTTTATGGCACACTGAAAGTTGAAGTCTTCAAAATTTTACCCAGTAGGTAATTTAGAGGAGTTGAAGTCCAGAATTACGGAAGAATCAGAAAAATTACATAGAAAACGCTTCAAAAAGTGTTTACTAAGTCCTATCATCAACTACCTGTCACAACAAACAGTTGAAGAAAGATGCTACCAAAATGAAGATTCGAATTAAGCCAGTAGGTAGTAACCCATGTCAACATATTCAGAAGATATTTGATTCAATTTTGGAAAAACATCTGAACAATGTACCTGAAGATGATATGATTGATGGTACATTATGGAACCAATCATTTACAAAGCCTGTGTTCGTGACATTCAGAAAGTGTAACAATTTACCTACTGAGAGGAGCCATAACATGAAAAAGTCAATTAGGGACTCACTTTCAGCACTTACTTTAGTTTTAGAATGTGTTTATTTTAAATAATTGGGTTTAATTGTTTACTTTTGTCTGAATTACTTGATTAAATTAACTGCAATTCAATTTCAGATCAAGCTAAAAAACTACTAAGACCTATCGTTTTTTTGATCATTTTTCAATAACTTTTCGATTATTCGATAATTTTTTTCCAAACTTTCATTAATTTTTCAAGATGATTTTTAAAGTGGATACTTTTTCCTTTTCATACATGATTTCTGTGGTCTGGACTCGAAATAAACATGTCTGATGGTTGATTCAAAAGTAGCCATTACTAGTGAGAGGTCGTTGACAATTTTCACTAGGACATTGAATAATTCTACAATTATTCTAGTCAACCTGCGTGGAATTTATGTACATACATCATATCAGAATCATTTTTTTTTTACAAACTTTTTTGCCAACTGAAAAATTTGGAACTGGAGGAATGGAGGACTAGTGGAAAGGCAAATTGACCCACAATGAGGAAAGATGCAAAAAGGCAGGATGGATATGCATTCTGCCTGCACATTATAACATCACAAAAACCAATACAAGTGAGATATTTTTTTCTAGGATGGACCATCTTCAATTTTTTTGGAAATTTGAAGGAGGCTGTCATAGCCCACCATGAGGAGGATGATGACTCAATTCACCAAAAAAGAACATTGGAAGAAATTTTACTTACATGTACAAAATCACGACAACATGGAAATGAATTATATAATATAAGGAAAGACATCAACGGTGCTATCAAGGCGCGAGTAAGTAAGTTTTTTTTAAATTCACTTTTGATGACCAATAGCCTCCACAAAGCCCAGAAGTAACCCCATTAAATCTTTTTTCTTTATGGCACACTGAAAGATGAAGTCTTCCAGATTCTAGCCAGTGGGTAATTTAGAGGAGTTGAAGTCCAGAATTACAGAAGAATCAGAAAAATTACACAGAAACACTTCAAAAAGTGTTTACTAAGTCCTATCATCAACTACCTGCCACCACAAACAGTTCAAGAAAGATGCTACCGAAATGAAGATTCAAATTAAGCCAGTAGTTAGTAACCCACGTCAACATATTCAGAAGATATTTAATTCAATTTTGGAAAAACATCTGAACAATGTACCTGAAGACTGATATGATTGGTGTTACATTATGTAATCAATCATTTACAAAGCCTGTGTTTGTGACATTCAGAAAGCGTAACAATTTACCTACTGAGAGCAGCCATAACATGGAAAAGTCAATTAGGGACTCACTTTCAGCACTTACTTTAGTTTTAGAATGTGTTAATTTTAAATAATTGGGTTTACTTGTCTACTTTTGTCTGAATTACTTGATTAAATTAACTTCTATTCAATTTCAGGTTAAGCTAAACTGCTAAGGCCTACAATGCAGTAAGTTTATATTGTCTTGCATACCTACTGTACCAGTATCATCTTCATGGCGGTGTTTTTCCATGTTAAAATGGGCTTGGTTATGCCAAAGGACCATCATGCGTTTTATGATCATCTTCCTCTTAGATGAACAATTTTTAAATAATATTAACCAGACGCAAAATTATATCGACTTGCACAATAAATTCACTAGATTATGTTTTAAAAGTGGGTATGATGCAAATAGGTTCATAAGTGATTTTGAGAAACTGGTAAATGATTACCAGGAATTGGGAACAAATTTCCCTGATGAGTATATCCAAACTATCTTTCTTCAGAAGATAGATTGTATTCATGATCATAAATCTCCATTCTTTTCTTTTTTTTTTTTCGTTTTTTCCCACAATTACTACATTGCAGGAAGCGAATCAAACATTCAACTATATGAAAGAGCGTATTAGATTCGATCTAATCTAAAATAAATATTTTTTTCTATTAAAAAGGTGGAAAAACAATTCATGAAGAATGAAGATGTTCCTAAGTATAGGACAGAGATTGGGTATTGACTGTCTGACTGGTTTAATTTTAGTTAGTCAGATTTTTTCAATTTAAGTTCTAATAAAGTAAGTAAGGTTACCTTCCCGCTTCATCCGTGAAGTTGAGAAATTACTGTGATGTTTTTTTATGTACCTCTCCTAAACAATATCACATTTTGCACGTAGGAGACATTCAGCAGACCATCGACGATACATGGAACATTTTAAATTTCCTTCTGCAGTTGATCGTTTTCTAGTTCACTTAGGTTCATTCCCAATTTCAAGTTTTAACATCTAGGTTTTCTTTAAATGTTGGGAACTTTTCCCAGAGGTGTCTTTAAAATGAATGTATCAAGTTTTATGACGAATCAAATGTGAAATTTGAAACACACTATTTCGAATGACCGGCTGATTTTTACCATTGAGTAGGCATCTTTCGTATCACAACGTAATTCAATTAAATAATAAACAACCATAATAATAGATAAAAATAAAAATATCACTATACCCATTTCAAACACCATTTTTTTATTGCGGTTTTCGCAAAACACATGCGAGATATCGGGCGACGCGCGATTCACCTAATTAAATTGTACTAACGAGGTAATTCGAGACGACAATGGCGACGTTTTCTACTCGTCTAAGAATTCATTTAGGTTTATTCAAAAGTTGTTTTTTCAATAAACCAATTTTGCCCAATAATCTCTGCTTCTCTACGGATAATTCTAAAGCTTCTTCGGTCATCTCTTGTAATTCGTCTTTCAAGTCCTCGTTATTTTTAGCCAAACGTTCGTTTTCATCTTGTAACTCTTTTAGTTTACGTTCGAGGGTATCTTTTTTCGAAGAGAGTACCAGTAGAGAATTCTTCAACTCCGTTATTTCTTGTTTTACATCTTCGTTCGACGGGTTAACCGGCTTTACAACGGTGGCATCGCAGCAAGTACCAGAACTCTTGGACGGGCTAGAGGCGTTAATGGAGTTACTTCGGTTATCATCATTCGACGATGAGACTGGTTTACGACGTCGACGATTACGCTTTTTCGCTGCAGGAGCGACTACGACGGCGGAATTCGTCACGTTAGGTTGCGATACGACAACGGCGCCGGTAGCGTTATCGACGGCGCAGGCTTTCTGCTGCGCCTTCGATTTACGTTTACGTTTCCTTCTGGATATCTGCGATTGCGTTTCGACGGAAGATATAATCGGAGTTTTGAAGAGATGTGAGATGTTGATTATTCTCATCTTTGAATGAGCCCGATCGAATTAGTCTCTCCGGATCAAGACGCGAGCATAAATTCAAAATCCATGGTAATCGTAATTCCATGGAAATACAGAGTTTTATTTTTGCGCGTCGCCCAATGATGTTTGATTAGGGGATAAGACCTGACGAACGTTGATATTGATGCGAGAATCGTTCAGGTAGTTTGAAAACGGTGCCCACGAGTCAGCATCGGCGATTAGATTATTACTAGTGATCGGGTACGTACCACAGCTCAGCTCGGGAACAGATATCGATTGATTTACGTACTGCTGCTGGTGTTGAAAGTTATTCCAGGGGTCGCGAGAAGCTCGAAGAATTCTAGGTACTCCGTGATACCTAAGTCTGCTGTCGCCGAACATGATGGCAATGTCGCCGCTCTCAACTAGTATAGCGTTAGGACGTTCTTCCAAAGTGGTACCGCCGATTAGGAAAATTGCGCTTTGGCCAAAACTGTAAACAAAACAAAAAAAACCATCGATAAGTCTTCTAACGACTTGAACGGGAATGCAATTTTTGAAAAGAGCATAACCCGAAATCTTTAAAACAACCGACATTTCAACTGCTCAAATTTATACTTGAAAATCCAAAAATGGCGATTTACTATTTTTTTCCCATTTTGAAATATGGTGCTATTTTAGAAAAAATATCGAAAATCAGTTCCAAAAGCTAATATCCAATTTCTCAAACCATATTTCATCATTTTCAGCCATTCTGGAACCTCCAGCATGGCATTTATTTAATCCAGAATCTAGCCGGCTAAAAATTGAGTTCTCGATCAATCATTTTAAAACATTTTCAACGAATTTAATTGGGCAGCTAAAAATCGAGTTGTGTGTTATACTCGACCTGTTTAACGAAATTATCTACATTTGAGCCGATTCTGGAACGGACACCTCAAGAGTGGTTTTTTGACCAGTTTTTTTTTTCAAAATAAAAATATTCAAAAATCAAAAATTTCCCGTTTGCGAGAAAGTTTGTGAAATTTGCGCGAATCGCAGTATTTCGTCGTGAAATAATTCCACGAGGGCAAATTTCGCCATTTCCAGCCTTTCTTGGGTCTCCCTTTAATTTTTGAATACATATTTTCATTTTGAAAAAAACTGTTCAAAAAACCACTCTTGAGGTGTCCGCTCCAGAATCGGCTCAAATGTGAATAAATTCGTTAAACAGTTCGAGTATAGCACACAACTCGATTTTTTAGCAGCCCAACTTCATATTCATGCCTTCTGGAGCAAATTGAAAAATCGCGCTGGAGCCTCCAGAATGGCTGGAAATGGCGAAATTCGCCCTCGCGGGGTTAGTCCATGATAAAATACTGCAATTCGTGCAAATTTCGAAAATTTCCTTGCAAACGGTAAAATTTTGATTTTTTTGGATTTCTTATTATGAAAAAAAGCTGATCAAAAAACCACTCTCGAGGTGTCCGCTCCAGAATCGGTTCAAATGTAAATAAATTCGTTAAACAGGTCGAGTATAACACACAACTCGATTTTTAGCTGCCCAGCTTCATATTCACGCCTTCTGGAGCAAATTGGAAGATTCTGGAGAAATTGAAAAATCGCAATGAAGCCTCCAGAATGGCTGGAAATGGCGAAATTTGGATTTGGGGGGTTCTGGGACTCATTTTGAACATTTTTACTGATCATGTACGTACTTTTTTTTAAAAAAACATAAATCACCAAAATAGTCAATTTTGAATTTTCAAAAATTTGCCAAAAACCGAAAAAAGAAGTTGGGCAGCTGGAAATTTGGATGTTTTAGAACATGCTCTTTCCAAAAATCGAGGTCCCGTTCAAATCGGAGGCGGACACCTCAAGAGGTTCTCTTGTGAGATTCATTTTTCAAGTTGAGAAAAATTTTTGAAAATGAAGTTTGGTCCAAAAGTAAGAACTGAAAAATAAACAATTACACACTGAAGTTGGAAAACAGTGAATTGATATGAACCTCATTCTACCCCTTTCCTCTCCTACATCACACAAATCTGTTGCAAGGGGTTACGAGTTATTTTTAGCCATTTTGAAGCCTCCAATAAATTTTAGAAAATCACAATTTCGTCAAAATTCCTCCAAATTGAATCGATTACTCGAATGTTTCAAATCGATACTCTGATAGATACGGATTTTTCATAAGAATGGTGAATGATCAATTAATTAACACGCACAGATCCCGATTATAAAAATTAAAATTCATAAGGACAAATTTTCGGGTATTTACGAAAAATCAGAATTTCTACAAAAGCTGGAAATATTCCAGATCGGCTGATAACCGCCCTCAGCATACTCAGCAGACCGAAAAAATGATATAAATCAAATTTCATATTTTCAACTTGATTAAATAAAGTTTCGTGAGAATAAAAATTGACAAAATGTTTTAAAGGCTCCAGAATTGCTCAAAAATAGCTCAAAACTTCTTTCTTTCGATTTGGGAGGAGGAAAATAAACAACGGGGTGCACATCAAATTTCAGTTTTTTAGCTCAGAAGCTCAGTTGAGTGAAATATCAATTCTTCCCCTTAGATGCAAAATTTGAGTTTTGAAAAGCTCACAAAATTCAACAAATGAACTTCAGGACTTGACAATTATGGCTGATGTAATATTTTTGCAAGAGTTTTCGATCTAGCTCAGTTTAAACTCGAAATTTTTCAGTAGATTAATAAGTTAGAACCCAATTTTCAGCAACCAAAGTTGATTTCGGTGTTTACGAAAAAAATACTAAAGTTCTGAAAAAATTTAAAACTTCACTGGAGGCTCAAAATTGGCTGAAAACAGTCTAATTCCATGTAGAGGAGTTGATATAAGCTTTAGAACAAATTTTCACCAAAAATTTGTGAATATTTTTTAGTAATATTAAAAATACGAATAAATGCAACTAAAAAAAAATATTTTCACTAAGAGGTGCATAATTTAAAAAAATATAAATTTTAGAAAAATGCCATTTGGGAATTACAAACTTGGCCAGAATTCCAAAAATTAATTTGAGCAACAAAATATCGACGATGAGGGTTTCAGATTACCTTATTTCCAAAATGTCAAAAAAAAAGACGAATTTGTGTTCAAACTAGACAACGGACACCTCGAAAGGTTCCTTCGTTAGCCAAATGATCAAATCACCAGGACCGAACCGAAGCTTACTAAGAATCGTTTAAAATACTGATTCAAGTTTAGCAAGTTGTACGTAATATTTTAAATAATTTAGAATAGAAATTCGAACTCATTTTTCAGGTCTTAATCATCTATGCTGTATAAAATGACGTAATCAAAGAAACTGAATCAAAATTTAAAAAAAAATTCCGATACTTTGGGATCATCTGAAGTTTTTACATATTTTCACGCCACTAGAGGAAAGGAGACAAAGCAATAAAAGTTGGCTACCAACAAACTGATCAAATCAAAATTTCCCAATTTCTTAAAAAAACCTAACCGTAAAGAACTCATCATAACAGTTTAAATGTGATTTCTCGAAGTAATAATTTTTTCAAGAATTGAAACATCAGAAAAACCACACAAGATTACACGCAAAATCAACACATTAAAAAAAGATGGTAACACAAAATCACTCAAAACATTCAGTTTACCTAAACGATAACAGAGGTGCTTCTCTGTTCGGCTCAGATCGATCGGTGTGGCCGGAAAGTGACGAATCCATGTGGTAAAAATTGACAATACAAGCTTCGGCTCGGAAATCCATATTCAGCACAGTCTTAATGATGAACACACAAAGTTGGTCAAGATCTTTAGGAAATGGATCTTTCGACGACTCGGAATAAATCTAACAAACACGAAAAATTACTATTACATAAGAGAAACGTTTCGGAAACACGAATCTAAAACAAGCAGTTGAAAACAGAAAATATGCTCACTTTCGTATCCCAATTATGATGATAACCCATCGTAGCCCAACGTAGCTTCTTCTTCAATTGGTGGCTGTGTTTCGAATTAGAACTAAATATTGGCAAACCGAAAAAAACATATATCTAGAATACTTCGTGTACGAACAAAGAAAAAAATCTTGATACCAATAAGAAGCTCAGCATACCTTACTATATCCCACCACTTATCGTGTTTCAAGAGTTCAACTACGTCTTTATGGCCGTCAATATTCGTTACACTTGGTTTCTTGGTGTAATCAGCCAAAGATCTGCATACCCAATACCGTTGACCCGAACTCGTGAACGGATTCACAATGTAAATAAATCCTACACAAACAGAAATATTATAAAATCACATTCTTACCGTACGTGGTAACCAAACTAAAAACACAGCAAACCATACCTGGACATGACTTCAGCTCGTAGATATTCCACATCGACGGATGTCTCAAACCATACTTGTCACATTCATGAACGTCATCGTCGTCGCAATTAATCGTCAGCTATGATACGATAAGCACTAGGTAAATATACGAAGAAGACTGATGATATTACCGTTTCGTCCAATATTAACCTCGGAGAGAATGTCAACGTTCGGTTCGGCCACTTTGATCACCTCCTCGAAGCTCGGTGGCGGATCTTTCTTTTTATAATACTTGAACTTTTCCCTAAACATGGCGTCGGAGAAGTGAATAGACTAATCTGGAAACAGAATGAATTACGAACTAAATGAATCACGTTGCTACAACGAGCTTGAAAAAACACACTGCTTCTTATTGTACTTCGAAATGATGAAAAATTTACAATAGACATATGCAAGACATACCCAGAATTCTTCACCGATGATTAAAACTTCATACTATGCGTTAACGAATTACTTTACTTTAGAAACATTGCAATTTATCTGGCGTTTCGCCATTGCCAAGAATAAGAAATTCACATGCACCCGGTATGGCGGCGTAAAGAGAAAAACACATTGTCATTTTGTCATCGTCCCCCCCCCCCCGGCGAGTCTCCTTCCTACCACCAAAAAACAAAATGGCATCTCCAAAACACACAACCCACTTCGAAAAGCCAAAACAGAAACGCAAAAACGTAGTGCGAATTTCCGTCAGCAGAGCGCTCTCTCGATAATCCCCGAAAAAATGAAACAGCGCACTCTACAAAATACGGAAAAGCGATATGGGAAGCTCACGCCGAAATTTTTTAAACAATTACGTGTTTGTGACGTCACGAGAATGCGCGGTCGTGATTAGCGTTGAATGAAATTTTTCCGTTAATTAATTTGTTTTTAAAAATTTACGCTCGACAGTTTACTAAATTCACCGATACGTGATTTATTTCGCGATTAAAAATACACAATTCGAAGTTACTTTTCTCGATGATATGTTTACGATAAGCGTTTATTTGTTATTTAAACACAGCTGACAGGTGTAAAACAATAGTTGAGTTAATTTACCGCTTAATCACACAGGTAAACAAATGATTATAAAATATGGTTTAATTTACATCTACCAGTGCTCAAGATGAGGTTTATTCACGTTTTAGGCACAATAATGGAAGAAGCGAACGCTAGCGTGGCCACATTGATGGATGAAAATAAAGACTTACGCTATGAGATCGAACAACAGCTGAATATAATCGAGGTATGATCCCCTTGTAATTGGTTAATTCGCGAACTAACACGATAATAATTCACTTTTTTCATCACCCTACAGTCTCAGAAACAAGAAATTCACACTGCCGTCAGACGTATAGAATGTCTCGAGAAAATGAAGCTAGAGATGGAAATCGAAATAGAAGCTCTGACTGGATTACATCAAATCAAAGGCAACCTGGAGTCGAAGGTTAAAGTACTCGAGAACGATTTATCCGTAACAAGACTGAAAGTACGAAACCCGCATTCTATTTACTCGATCTTTACGTATTTTCATTTTAATAACGCCATTTGTTCGATTTTCTCATCAGTGTACCAACTTGGAAGGTGAACTAAAAGAAGAAAAGACTAATAATCAAGCGACCATTGAGAATCTACAAGCTGAGATTACTTCGTTGAAAGAAAACGAATCTGCAGAACAACAAGATGATGGAAAACAAGAAGAATTGTTAACCAAATTATTAATGTTACAAGTAAGATGATCAATTTCGTCCGCCTAGCCTAGGAAATCACACGTATTACAACATCCGTTCAATTTTAGGAAACTAACCAACTGCTGAACGATTCAAATGTCGAGCTACAGAACCAAAATAAATCTTTATCGGATAAAACCGTCCTTTTGGAGTTATCTCTGAACGAGAAAACACGCGAATTAGAAGAAATGAAGGAGATGGTTGACGTTAAAAGTAACGATTTGAAATCCGCTCTGAAATTAGTTGAAGTACGTAATGAAACACCTATTCTCGAATTGAGTAATCTTCTCTTCTTATCACTTATCACACTAATTATTCCTCTTCATCGCACATTTAGGAACTACAAGAAGAGAAAACATTACTAAACGCTGAATTAACCTCGCTAAAGTGCCATCCTGTCAGCACCAATAAACGTGGTAACTCGTTATTCGCCGAAGTAGAAGATAAACGATTATCGATGGTGAACCGATTGGAAGCTATGCAGAACAAGTACAGAGAATTAAAGAAGAACTTTCTTAAAAAGAACGCTGACCTGAAAGCCTTAGAAGTAATTTGCTATTTTATTTGCAGCGTTTGTGATAAAGTTAACGTAGTATAGTGCCTTAGAAAAAATTCATCTTCGCAACGAAGATATTCTATAGATAAATTTCTTAGAGTATTGCATGCCATAATGGTTATATTCGCGATACCTTTTGTGGTATTTGACGAATTTGCATGAAGGCTACAAAAGCCACATTCAGTACATTGGTTGAAAAAGAAAAAATATGTTTACATTTTATAGCATATTGTACTTCTTTTTTACCGACATTGTAGATTTTTCGGACGTTCCTTTGTGTTCTTTAACTTTTAGTTCGTTTTATAATGTATTCGAGATGCGTGACAGCTGAACATAGTAGTGTGTGTGTGCGTGTGTAGTGTACCTATATTTTGACTATGTGAGAATACACTCGTTGTACCTGACTGAGATTACAAGTATGAAGTAATGATATTTAATCCCTTTCCTTTTTTTTTTCTTGTTTGTTTAGTCTTACCTAAACTCGATAAGCCCACCAGGTATGTATAAAGATGAAAAAAACTGCCTCTTGCCTCTCCTTAAATTATCTGCCTTCCATGTTGCATTTTAATTTGTAACTTTCTTTTTTTATTTTTTCGATTTTTACTGCCAATATCGATATTGTGTTGTTCCTTTCGAGTACAAATTTTCTCTCTCTCTTTCTCTATAATTTATTTTTAGTATTATTTTTTAGTATTGTGTAATTTTTTTTTCTTCATTGTCAATGTGCATGCTTGTGTGAGCCTTTATACTCGTAATCGTATTTTTTAAGTAGTTTTTTTCCTATCTTTTTCTTTCCTTCTTTTTTTAATTCGTTTTACTACTATTTTTTCCTTATTTTTTTCTCCTTCTCATCTTCTAATCGAGCCATATTTATTGTAATAAAAAAGTATTTTATCATTCGTCGAATGTAATTTTGTTAACGTAGGCCCTGTGGTAAGGGGGTGAGTAATTTTTGGGTAGTTAGATGCTTTGGGAATATATTTTTTTCGGCTGGGATACACGTTACTGTGTAAATGGGTAATTTTATGCATGGGTGCATGCTTTTGGAGCACATTTGGGTCACAGATGGGTTCTAAAATGGGCACACGGATCGGTTTCCGGTTCGATATCTGAAAAGCTGGCGTAATTTGGGGTTCATTTGCACACATTGTAAACGTTACATTCACTTTCTCCCACTCTCTTTCTCCGTCGTTATTTTATAAAAGTGATTCATTCGGTCATTTAGGCAGGATTTGGGTTATTTGAAGGATGAGTAGTTCGCGAACGATTCATTTAGCTGATGGATTGATTGTTTTTGAGGCTTTTTCGAGAGGTGTTTGAGTAATTTTTTGAACAAATCCATTCATTCAATCACAAAGTCGTTCGCGAATGATTCGTGTCATGTTCAATGTGATTCTTCGTTCGTTGAATGATTAGCGAAGGAAATTTCTGAAATTGGAAATTCATTTCTCAAAATGGAAAATTCAGTTATACGATCACGAAGACGTTCGCGAATGATTCTTTCAACCCTGAATCAGTCGTTCTCGTTGATGAAATGAATTTTGAAGCGATTCTGTAATTTATGGTGCAGTTCATTTGAAAGAGTATCAAAAGTTTTAGTCTGGGTCTGGAATTCTATTTTGAATCATTCGGTAAATGAATCGTTCGTGAACGACTTTTGAAAATGTTCATCAACGAGAAACTTTGATGCAGGAAATGTCAAAACTTAGGACAGTAAATTAATCAGTGTGTTTGTTTGAGACTTGAATCGTTCGTGAATGATTCAAATTAAGACTCGCAGTTCTTTAATCAGTACACGAAGAGTCGAAACTTTGACTAGAATGATTCTTTTCATAATTCAAGGTAATTCTTCGTTCATGGAATGATTCGTTAAAAAGAGATGGAAATTTCTCAAAATGTAAAATTCAGCCATTCAATCATGAGGACGTTCGCGAATGACTCTTTTCAAATCTGGATCAGTCGTTCTCGTTAGTATGATGAATTTCTAAGCGATTAATGATGGCGCTATTAATTTGAAGTGGTATCAAAAATGTTTTCTTGGTTGAGTTTTAATTTCGAATCATTCAATGAACAGTGAATGAGTCGTTCGCGAACGAGTTTTTGAAGTAATTAGTCTGGTACTCTGGTACCTGAAAAAATGTTGACTGTTGAGCAGTAGGAGTCGAAACTTTGAACAGTGAATCAAATTAATGCATCTATTCAAGATTTCAATCGTTCGTGAATGATTCGAATTGTAATTTGGAGGTCTTGAATAGTTCGCGAATGATTCTTTTCATGTTTGAAGATGATTCTTCATTCGTTGGATGATTTGTCGAGAACATGTCGACCACGAAGACGTTCGCGAACGATTCTATCAACCTTATAGATCAGTCGTTCTCGTTCATAAAATTAATTTTAGAGAGTGATTCGGTTACTTGTGGATCAGAATTTTTATGACTCGATTTCAACTTTGAATTCGTGAATCGTTCAATGAGTGAGTCGTTCGCGAACGACTTCTCGAAGTGATCAGTCCAAAATTTAAAAAAATGTAGTGTAGTTGGAGTCAAAACTTTGGCCAGTAAATCAAACATTGCATTTTTATTCAAACCTTGAGTCGTTCATGAATGATTCTAATTGCAGTTTGGTGTTCTTGAATCGTTCGAATCGTTTGTGAACGATTAAAACTGTGGTTCGGACTCTGAGTTCTGGATTAGTTGATTCGTTCGTGAACGATTCGAATTGTGGTTCGGAATTCTTGAATCGTTCGCGAATGATTCAAATAATGATTCTCATGAGTTTGTTCGTTTTTCTTCAAGTTTTCAACAAATGGTCACCTGGTTGAAATAATAAAAACTGAAAACACGTCTCAGAAGTTGAAGAACGACTTCTTTCTTGAGTGAGTTGACTAAGTCGTTCGCGAACGATTCATTTAAAAAAATGAATGCATATGCAGATTGGGAAAACGGGGAGTGGGAGGATACGGATCAGTGCAAATTATTCAACATTTCAGAAAATTCAAAATCGTTCAACTGAGCTCTCAAATATCACCCACATTGCTAAATTTCACGGGCAAATCGACTCATACCCCAAAAACTGAAATCTTTTCAACTACAGCCAACCTAATTTACGTGCATTCACGATCACATCACCTCATACGATACACTCTACGCATCCGAATCGCCTGCAACATGGCATTATGTAGAAACGAAACCTCAAAATATCGCCTCCGGCAGGGTATCCGGTCGGGGTCATAGTCCTACGCGCAACGCGCCTTTTTCCTTTCAATTGTTCTGCTGCAGCATATATGTACCTACGAGTACCTACCTAACATGATACATTCATTCTTCGTGTAGGCGGAAAATATCGAACTACGTAAACAATGGAAAGAAGATGAAAATGATCCGTATAAAAATATGGCTTCGTTGGTCGGATCGTACAAGAATCGTATCCAAGTACGTATGAAAAACATTTCCTAATATAAAATATTCGCCATTCGGTCTCGAGCTCTCGACCTAACTTAGGCGATAGACTAGTTGGCCGGCGATCAGTTCAACGATACAGGTGCTCCGGCTCTCTGTACAGAGTACATAGCACACACGTGAATACGCCTTAATCGATTCGATTCGCCCATTGTAAAGGTGTGCGTGCTTCTGGACGACATAGCGTGAAAATTTTTCGCACCGTGCGTGTGAACTCGTCGAGCCAAGTTACAGAGAGGAATTTACATCGCAATACAGATGCGCGGGTGTTTAACACAGACTTTCCACTATTTATTCCAAGAATGTTTATTTATTCTATATTCGCTCTCTTGTAGGAATTATGTCATACTATCTCGATCCTAGAGAAACGTCCCGAGACACCGCAAATCATCTCCATATCCGAAGTTACCAACGCTCACGTCAATTGTATAAAAGCCCTGGTGGATGACGAAAGGTACGTAGGTGGCAGCATCTTCTCGTCTGTAGCTGTATCGGCTAATATCTCGTTTTACTGGTTATAAATTACTACCTTTTGTTCTTGAAAATTGCAGAAAAATTAATCAACAACTCAGGAACGAGATGGAACAACGATCCATTCGCGAATTAACCCTAAATGAGCAATTGTTCGATTTGAAACAAAAAATGAAAACACTGAAGGCTCAAACGATGAAGGATACTGCCGAAATGGCTGAGTTACGACATAATTTAGAAAATGTCAAAAATAAAGGTATTAATTATTTTTTTTAATGAAATTTTTTGTCGTTATCGAAGTTATTAATTTTTCGTTAATTTTTTACAGAAAATATAGCCGCTCCAGTGAACAACATGGTTAGAAAAGAAGTCAGAATGATCGAATGAAATGATTGTGTGATCAGTTTGTCAAGATTTTAGACTAATTGAAATACATTCCAAAACCGTGTCATTTTCTCTATCATTTTTTATGACGTTTTTAAACTTTTCTTTGTAAATGTTCGATTTTTATAAGTTTTTTCGTACTTATTTTAATGTTTGTACTTTGTACGTCATTGTTTTTATTTTATTTTTATGATTTATGTAATAATATTGTGAATAAGGTGTGTAGGTAATTAATTAATCAGGGTAATGTAAATGTGTGTTTTATCATTTTACCATTCAAATTGATTGAATTGAGAGATGTAAGATGGGGCAATAAAACTCGATTTTTATTTTAAATGTTTCTCTTGATTTTTGCATACCGAATAAATTTCGTGAAATGAATCGTTCTTGAACGACTGAAGTGATCACGAAGAACGAATTAGTAAAATAGAATGCAACTAATTTTATTCAAAATATTTCATTTTCCGAATTAAATCTTTGATAGAACGGTCTTTTCCATCATTTTACTTTTTTACCGATCAATTTCATAAGAGGAATCGTTCGCGAACGGCTAATCACTTATGAAGAACAAAATCAAAAAACATGAAAATTATCTCTATAAAAAGAAAAACAAATCTAATGTTAAATGGCAAAAAGAATTGATTTTTTGATAATTTGCATTCTTTATTGAATCGATATAGGAGAACGAATCGTTCACGAACGACTGAATCGATTACGAGATGATGAAAAAAGGTTATTAAAACAGTTGTAGATTAGGGTTGTCCACATTTACACAGCAAAACTTTTTTTGTTAAATATTCACTGTCTCACCCACTCATTTTTTTCCTTTAGGTGTAGGTAGTTCACAAAAAAAATTTCAGCCAAATCCGTGAAGATTAACCCGTGCCCCCGGGCCGCTCAATGTCCTTATGGGAATTAACATAGGATTGTACCTGTGAAAAACGTAAAACTTCAGTTTTGACCGAATTTCTTTGAAATTGATCGTTTGGACCATAAAAAGCAATAATGTAAACAACTTTAAAGTGTTTTGACGAATTTTCAACTCCAAGGGGTCTATCATTGAGGAGCCACAGACCCCCAAAAAACCTCAAAAACTGCAATTTTCACAATATTTGGGGGTTTGTGGCTCCTCAATAATGAACCCCTCGGAGTTGAAAATTCGTCAAAACACTTTGAAGTCGTCTACACTATTGCTTTTTATGGTCCAAACGATCAATTTCAAAGAAATTCAGTCAAAACTGAAATTTTACGTTTTTCACAGGTACAATCCTATGTTAATTCCCATAAGGACATTGAGCGGCCCGGGGGCACGGGTTAATCTTCACGGATTGGGCTGAAATTTTTTTTGTGAACTACCTACACCCAAAGGAAAAAAATGAGTGGGTGAGACAGTGAACATTTAACAAAAAAAGTTTTGCTGTGTAAATGTGGACAACCCTATTGTAGATACTTTCGGAGTTTAATGTTGAATGACATGCCAATTGACATTTGTCATTTTCTATAATCTCTCTTTCCAACCTGATCAATTTCAGAGAATGAATCGTTCGCGAACGACTAATCGGTAAAATGACGATGTCAGCTCAAAATATTTCCAAGAATGTGAATGTGGAGTACAATGACCTTTTTCGTCGTTCTCATTTTCATTTCCTACTGGCTACTGAATCGATTTTTCAAACTAATTCGTTCGCGAACGACCGAATCAATTGCAAAATCAGGAAAAAAATTATTTCAACTTCGAATATTTTCAGAGCTAAATGAAGTGAATTTAGAACGGTATAACATGACTTTTTTATAATTCATTTTTCGAAATGAACCAGTTCTATAGAATGAATCGTTCGCGAACGAGTGACTCGATTGAGGAAAAGTCAGTAAATTGAAAGGAACTTCAATTCAATTTCGATGTACTCCTAAGTGGAATGTTGAGTAGTGCAATCTTCCTAGTCATTTCCATTATGCATTATTTCTAAATTATTTCCTACTAAATCAGTTTGGAAAATGAATCGTTCGCGAACGACTTGATCAATTTAAAAAATAGTTGCAAAAAATAATAAATTTTGAATATTATTTTTACAGCTAAATTCTGAATAGCAAGATGATTTTCATAATTTCCCACTGAATCAAATTTGTAGAGTGAATCGTTCGCGAACAGCTGAATCAATCACGAAGAACGAATCAATAAAATGTAACCGATTTCAAGTCAAAATATTTCCAACCCGATTCTCGAATGGCATGATCTTTTTTATCGTTTCCATTTCCTGTGGAATCAATTCCGTAAAATGAATCGTTCGCGAACGACTGAATCAATATTATGAATAGCAAAAAACTGAACATTTTCATCAATTTCTAGCTTCTATGCAAAAAATCCAAAATTGCAGAATTAATCATTCACGTTTCAATCAAAACATTTGGTCATTTTCAAACCAAACGTAGGTAAAAAAATTAGTAAGCATATTAGAAGAATTTTGAGCCAAAATGGGTCATGAATCGTAATTTTCGAAATTTTTAAATAAGCTACATGCGACCTGTCAAAATGAAAATGAGTCAAAATTTGGCGAGAAATTCAAATGTTTCGATGAGAATGCATTTTGAAAATTTTAGAGGGTTTTAAGCCCAAAATAATTTTCTGAATTTTTGAAGCAGGTTGTATTGGAACCTTTTTAATTGGGTTAGAATTTTGCTAGGAACTTAAAAATGTCTATCAAAACTTTTCTAAACACTTTCGAAATATTATTGCGAGTCCAAAATTGAGTGACGATTTTCCACGTTATTGAAAAAATCAATTTCGATAAACGATAATTCCCCCCCCCCAAACAACCAAATCAAAAGCTGCAATTTTCCAAAAAATGAGAAATTTTGAAAAAAAAAAATTGATTTTCTGCCGAAATTTCAACTCAATTTGATTAAACACGTGATATCTAATTCTTAAAAAAAAAACAGAAAATTGGGATCCATTTGTCTCAAAATTTTCATTTTTGATTTTCTGGGAAGATTTTAGCTCATTTTGATAGGTCACATGGCACCTTCTCAAAGATCTCAAAAATTTTGATCTAGTTTTGAAGCTCACGATTTTTCAAAATTGCTTGAAAATGGGCAATTTTCGTCGAAATAATGGATTTTTCGCAAAATGTTAACCTTGCTGACTGTAACTTCACTTTTAAATATAATTACAACCCTTCATATTTATTCAAAATTTTGCTGAATGAATCCTTCGCGAATTTTCGAATTAAATGTCAAGTAATAAGTAACATAATTTTTTCATCCCCTCCATTTTCAACAAAATCATCAACAAAAATAATGAAAATCGTAAAACCAACAATTAAAATAAAATTGCTCGTCATACGACGATAAAACAATTCCTTCGTTCCCAAATTCAAAAAAACAAAAAAAAAACTCGTCCAAAAAAACTTTCTCTTCATTTTTTCCTATCCACACCCACACGAAATACAAGTTACAAATAAATCTCACGATACACGCGAATAAAATTTATATTAACACACTAAATACTTATTTACAAGTATACAGATTATTACTAAATTGAATACTGTCAAATTGTTTAACTCGACTGTTACAAAACCTTGCTAAAACTTTCGGTTTTAAACCACAATCACTCAAGTTTGTTTCGCCAAATACACTCGGAGTACGAGGTGTCTTGACTGGAGATGGAATTGAATCTGAGGCTCCCGCTAAAAATACAACACAGCCTATTAATCATCGTATTCGTGGCGAAATTTCATAATTGGAGGAAAAAATTTACCCATATGGCAGGCTGTTACGGTAGTGAACGGTTTACTCGATTCTATATCGGCAAAGGCCAACAAAAATGTTTCTAACGATGAGTTTTTCATCAAGTCGCATAAATTATGAACCATATGAGGTAACATAGGACCACGTATTTCTATCGAATGATAATTTTTTTCTTGCATTCTGATCATACTTTCTTTGATCTATGAAAATACACGTAGATTAATTAATTCATCGCCATCACTCTACAATATTATTTCACTGAGTGAATGTTCAATATTTTTTCATTACTTTTAAAGATACTAAAGATGCTCCGGTGAATGCTACAGGTGATAGAAGGGTAGGAGGTACACCAGCTAACGGGCCACTGGTGGGAATAATTGATTTACAATTCATCAAGAAATTAAATAAAGCTTGAGCTTCGACTCCTTCTACAAAAACCAAAGATTCTGGCAAGCTATCTGTGACTTTATCTTTACCAAGGATAATATCGAACTGCCGAACAAAGATCACAATCAAAATCACATATACGAATTTTGTATACCTCCCAAGTCATCAGACGAGTAATTACTTGTTTATCATTCATCTTTTTGATTTGGGATTCTTCTATACCCATGGTTTGTAACCATTCGTCGGTATCGTCATCGTCATTGGTATTCTTGTCGTATGCTTCTTCGGCCATGTCGAGACTTTCGTAACCGGTATCTTGACTATCGCCATTCAGCGGACTTTTGGTTTTTTCGCTCGATTTTAAAGGCATCGTGAAGTCGATATCTGATTAAAATTAATACACTTTTAGTACACACTTCTGATACCATCGAAAGGATACATTATCGAGTGAAATACCTTCGTCTTTGAGCAACTGACGGAATCCTCGACTAGTAGGAGTAATACAAGCATTAATTTCTGTATATCCGTTGATCCCAGCGGCTCGAAAAAGACACACGAATGTATTGGCCATCAAATAAAAATATGGACACTGTTTCGCTCGAACCAACTGCAATTTCCAATATCATAAAACCCAATTCGAAACATTTCATCGCATCAATTCCATATTTACGAATACGTACTTGAAATAGACTACGAAAACTATCAACCCAAGCATTGTACAAGGTATCTTTTACAGGCAGTAATGATAAATCCGAAGAACTAGTTGATTTCCGATTCGTTCTAGGGTATAAATCTATCCAAGGCACGTGAGGATGTTGCCAAACTAAACAGCACTGATGAAATCTCGCATTTGGACTAGTATCTAAATTAATCTCGTCATTATGAACATCCGTATCTAAGCATCTGACAAATCTGTAAAAATGATACCATTTATAATCTCAATATTCCCACTGGAGTTTACTCGATGTATATTTTATACCAACCCGGTTATACCGGACGCTTCTTCGCAAGTTTTCAATTTCCTGTTCCAAGGAAACGATTGAGGAGACATTAATCGAACCCTCCAGCGTAATGTCCAATCGACAAATACGTCTTCACTTTTCAAAGGATCGCTTACTTCAGCATCCTAACACAACAATCGAATCGAATCGTTACTCCACATTCATGAAACACCAATAATTTCAAACACTCGTTATTTTATTCCCTACTCGACTCACTTTCTGGGACGACGATTGATTATTCAACGCAGCGAAAGCATTAGCGAACGAATTATTGGCAGAATCGTCGACCGAATTACTCGAATTCTGTTGCGAGAAATTCAACAGTCTGAATAATGTACCATCGGTGGTAGTATCGTCGTTGAGATCAGCTCTGAATTTTGGACCAGGTTCTGTTTTTGCACGTCTAAAATGAAATTAACAGCATCGAATGAATGGGGATGATAACGAATCACAAGATTATCGAGGGTATAAAAATGACATACTTGAACGGATTTCGACTAGCGAATTTCTTATCATTTTCCGTTGTTTCTGGAGCTTGATTAGATTTACTTTCTTGATCGGTAGTTTGAAACTTTAGAGATCGTTTTCTCATACGTTGCTTGAATTGTTTCATTACATCTTCGGGCCGTTTCCAGTAATCTGGAGTCGTTTTACTATCCATTTTTATTCGAAGATTTAAAATATCATCGGACGGAAGATGATCAATAACACGGCTGGGTTTTCCGGTCAAATCGAACAACACAAACACGACACAAATTGTGTGACAAATAGCACACTTTTATCACCACCGAACCGTTTAACGATTAATTCATAATTTAGTTCACTGATTACACAGAAATATCGTGAAAACTACAATTATTCAATTACCTAAATAGATTCTTCGAAATCATTTGTTCTTTTATCAGAAAACGTTAGACTTTGACATTGTTTTGAACATGTTTTGAAAATTTGAAATCAGGTAAGTAACCGCGTTTTTAACGACGGGCCTGGTGAATAGATTTCTGACTTGTTCAGTAATAGTTTGGAAAATCGACAAGTGGAGCGCTAAAATCGATTTTGATTTTTGATTTTAATTATTTTTATTTTTGAATTTTGACATTTTTGACAGAGTTTGACTATCTCTTTTTCTTTCTTTCAACTTCAGTCTTCAAGTTCATTTTGATATTTCGATTTCCGATTTCGTTCGACTGATTAAAGTACCTAATAAACTAATCATAATAAATTAATTATTTTTATGAAAATAAAAATTCATTAAAAATTTGAAAATCAATTTGGAAATTTTGGTTACAAAAAATTTTTAATTAAATGAGAATTTCTTTTCGTCTTTGTTGTTGTTTTACTTGAGGAGCTCATTGCAAAAGTAGCCCTTGTCACATGAACTTTTAGACACGTTTTACTCGATTGCACCTATTGCCAACTGCGGAGATCATGTTGTAATGATGAAATGACCGTCAAGTTAGTCTACCCTGAGTAGCCCTGAGAGGAATTGCTTTATAGAGTTTACATTCATGATACTGGGTACGCTCAAGGAAGAGCTTTGGAGATTGCATAGGTTCATGTGACAAGGGCTACTTTTGCAATGAGCTCCTCACTTGTTTTTGAAAAAAATAAAAATTATAACGAAAAAAACCGAAATCCATTTCGTTTAACGAAAAATAGGCCTACCGTTATAATTAATAAATTAATAATAATATATTTAAAGTTTTCGTTTAACGTTATGTTCTGTTTTGATTAGGTTTTGAGTTTTGATAGATCAAAAAAATATCGTTTGGTTTCGTCTTTTGTTTTCGATAAAATAATGTTTTCGCAACACGCTCATTTTACTCAATATTTTTACTTCAAGCACGTTTTGAAAATTTTGGTTTCGATTTGTGCTAAGTAGGTATTTCCAAACTTACTCACTTCGATTTTCGCTAATTTTGCAAAATTTCGAACCGTCATCAATTTTTTTCACAATTTTCAATTTTCAAATATCAAGTTTACAGGTCAAAACTTTCCTTTTTTCTCAACTTGGAATTTTCTTCATTATTGTGACGCTGTAAATGTGAGTCTATTCAGTGCAGATTACAAAAATTAAGTTACTTTTTTTCATGGTGAGAGGATTTTCATATTTCAATGATTTTAAAAGTCGAAATTTTCATTTTTTTCGACTTGGAATTTTTTTCATTATTGTGACACAGTGTCACCATAATGAAGAAAGTTCTGCAGACTGCAACATGTGAGCAAGTTACAATAGAAAATTTCTCAATAACGTAAAAAAAACAATATAAAAACGCTGATTTAAATTTTTTGTAAAATGACGCTGAGGCTGATTCGCCAAAATTCACAGTAACAATTTTTTTCTCGAGATGAAAAAATTATGAAAATTGAAAAAAAAAAATGAAAAACAATCAAACTTGAGTATGGTAAATGTTTATCAATTTTTAATTTTTTTTAAAGTTCGACCCAAACACATGATTTTTTTCAAAAGAGAAAATTTTTTCAATTCTTTTTTACAAGTTTGAAGTGAACCCAACAAAAGCTTTTTTCAGCGGAGAAAATTTTTCTCATTTTTTGTAGCCGAATTAATTAATTTCTTTCGTTTCTAGTCTCTAAATTTAACTGAATTTTCAAATTAAGATTCACAGTAAGTATGCAGTTATGCATTTTTCAATTCCATCATGTTTGCATAACATCAAAAAAACTTGTTTTGGTCTTGAGATCCCTTTCTTATTATATTCAATTCAGGTAATTTTTTTTCAAGGGTGTTTGCTGTTGAACTTGGAAATTTTGAGTACAGCTAGGCGCTGAAGTGAAAAGTAATAGAGCATTGTCATATCAGCGCTGTGCGGGATAGTTTACCCTCTGCCTGAACCGCGAGAGGACAACTTCGCCGACGCCACTATAGATGCCTACGACTTTTCATGTAAAAAATGCCATTTTTTTCGATTGTACTCGAGTTTGGGTGAATTTTTATGTAGTCTCAAATTAAAGACAATAAAATTCTGTATCGATTGATGTTAAATTTTCATAATTTCGCGTAAAAATAACGATTTTACGAATACTTCTATTTTACTGATTTTTGAATACTATGTACGTCATCTTTAAACTAAAAATACTCGAAATTTTCAATGAGCACATATGTGTTTTGAATGATTAAAATATTCAGAATTTCATCCTCTTTAAAATGAGTTTTTCCCGAAAGCTTTAGCTTTTACCGTTCAAAAGTTTTCGAAGCTTCAAGTTGCAAAAACCAGCTGCGGGCAGTAATTATTGAACTTTGAACCGAAATTAATCGAAATTTTCAGTGAACACATAGGTATTTTAATACAGCGAAATGTTTGTAATTTCGTCTTGTTTATAAAATGGGGGTTTCCCGAAAGCTCTGCCTTTTACTGCTCAAAAGTTCTTGAAGATCAAAGTTGCAAAAGTTATTACTGATCAATATCAACGCAAACTGATATTGATGATACAATTTGACCACTTTCGGCAACTTTGATCTTCAAGAGCTTTTGAATGGTAAAAGATAGAGCTTTGGGTACAAATCTATTTTAAAAAGGATAAAATTACAAACATTTTGCTGTATTAAAATACCTATGTGTTTGCTGAAAATTTCGATTAATTTCAGTTCAAAGTTCAATACCTTACTTCTCATAGCTGGTTTTCGCCTTGTTTTTGCAACTTCAAGCTTCGAGAACTTATGAACGGTAAAAGGCAGAGCTTTCGGGAAACCCCCATTTTAAAGAAGATGAAATTACGAACATTTCGCTGTATTAAAATACCTGTGTGTTCACTGAAAATTTCGATTAATTTCAGTTCAAAGTTCAATAATTACTGCCCGCAGCTGGTTTTTGCAACTTGAAGCTTCGAAAACTTTTGAACGGTAAAAGCTAGAGCTTTCGGGAAAAACTCATTTTAAAGAGGATGAAATTCTGAATATTTTAATCATTCAAAACACATATGTGCTCATTGAAAATTTCGAGTATTTTTAGTTTAAAGATGACGTACATAGTATTCAAAAATCAGTAAAATAGAAGTATTCATAAAATCGTTATTTTTACGCGAAATGATGAAAATTTAACATCAATCAATACAGAATTTTATTGTCTTTAATTTGAGACTACATAAAAATTCACCCGAACTCGAGTACAATCGAAAAAATTGCGTTTCTTATATGAAAAGTCGTAGGCATCTATAGTAGCGTCGGCGAAGTTGTCCTCTCACGGTTCAGGCGCTAGGGTATGCAGCAATTTTGTAAATGCTCTATAGCATCAGCATCGTGAGATGAGAACCTTGAAACTGACGAGGATGAGCAAAAATAAATCTTCATAAAATAAAAAGAAATTATAATTTCAAACAGTTTTGGCCCATATGAAATGAAAAAATATTTTTAAAAAGCACAAGCATGGGATGTTAAAGTAGATTTAAGATCTGAAACAAGAAATGAATATACCTAACATATGTATTATTTGTAATTGAAGATGGAAATTTCATCGACATATTGGAAATTTTTTGAAGTTTTGAACTTTTATTTAATCGAATTTAATGCTCCACTTGTCGACTTTTCAAACTATTACTGAACAAATTACTCCTCAGGCCACCAGGCTCGTCGTTGAAAACGCGGTTAGGTACTTGCCTGATTTCAAATTTGAAAGTTTTCAAAACAAAGTCCGTTGATAAGCTGATTTCTTGTGATTATAAATGCAATTTGGATGTAATTTTACCACCCGAGTTCCAAGTTATATTTCGGAGTGTTCGAGTGTATAGAATTTTTGACCAATGGCAGAAGTAACAGAAGTAAGTGATAAAAATTACGTTCAACTTGTAAGAAAAGATCATGTAACACGTGGTGTGTTTGAAAAGGGTATATACATATTACTACCTATTTATTTTGCTTTTTTCAAAAAATCGACACAAACTCGTACTTCACACAAAATTACAATACAATTCAACTTTTTACCCAATAAGTACTTCCAAGCATTGTCACGTTTTCTGAAAATTGTCTCGAGTGAAAAATCCTCGTGTTTTCTAAAATTGACTCAACTTTTTGTTAATCATTTCTCAACAAAATGGGTTATTTTTTTTTTCAATTCCAAAAAATTTCACTTTTAACCAAAAAGTCCTATTTTTTGCTTCAGAAATCGAATTTGACTTGTTTTATTGAAATGGAGACCACTGATTTTGATTTAGAAGACAAATACACGTATTTTCCTCCATTTCCAAAACTAGAAGACCTTTTGGATTTGTGGAATTATTATTATTATTCTCACCTTCAAAAGGTGTGTAGGCAGTATAGTAGGCTTGTTCAAATCTTGCTTCTTGTCTAGAATTTTCAATGTTTCGCTAGAAATTGACAAAAAGTATCTTATTTTTTGCCAAAAATTTTCAAAAAATCTCACGATTTCCAAAATTGACATTTACATTATTCCTATAAACATGCCTTAAGTGAAGTGGTGATTATTGATATTTATACCTCAATTGTTTGTATGTAATAAAATAATTCACTGTTTTCGTTTTTTGAATGATTTTCAACCTACTGTCCTACTCCTTCACAACCAATCATGTGCTATCAATTATTATAATTCAATGTGACCAATTGAGCAATTGAAGCATTTGGTAAAAAACGTCAACGAGTAGGTATCTAGTCTTTTTTGGGCGTACTCGATATTTCGGCACACCCTGTAGGTGCGCAATTTTGGTAACGAACCAACTGGTTTGTTCATCATTTTGCCTCAATTGCCAAGGCATAGCGGAACTTTTGAAAGCTCAAAGTGAACAATAATTTTAATTTTTAATCGATATTTTTTTTGGTTAATTTTTCCTTTTAATTATGTGTGCTGTTTTTGTGACTAGATTTTACCTATTCGTTTTGATTCAGCAACAAGATCCTGTATTTAAGATTACACAGATATAAATATGAATGTATCTAGACAGTGTTTCAAGATCATCATCTTGGTGGCATGTATTGCTCTGGGTTTTATTATATTCTCAGCGTCGAAAAACAAAGTAGGTAAAATGATACCCATATTCAATTAGAATACATTTGAATAGGCATTTCAGGAAATATTCCATTTCAAATTGAAATAAGTATCCAAATATTTCACTGAATATTTTATGTACTTTTCAAAATTTGTCCAATTAATTGACTACATTAAAATTATGAAATATCTAATGATGCTAATTTTCAAGTTGATGAAAAGTGGTCTAGCAACAAATCAAAATCCAATCTTAAGCAGCGTGTTTTCAGCCATTGGATCATCAGCAGTTGAAAACGATACAATTACATGCATAAAAGAATGCCCAGCATCCATGCTGTATCGCACTCTTTGTCCCTGTCGTAAGTAACATCTCACATTAATCAATTACCTATATCATTATTGTATTGTATTAATGTATTATTCTCCCTTTTAGTTAACAAAAAACTGAATAGATTGATGAAAACTTTGGGTTCAATTCAATATGATGTAGCAGCTGACAGACGTTCTCTCCGCGAGGTGAGCACAAATTTTACATAGACAGTTAAGACTCATAAACTGAGAAAAAAATTATTTGTTTTTCCACTTGTTTTTCACTTTTACAGTACATAGATCATTCTTTATTGTTGGAAGAAGAGGCTTTAACTGCTGAAAATATTGCTGATATCGAGCATGCGAGCTTGTTTGCTGAAAAGCTAAAGTAAAGTTTTTCAACCAGATTACCTTACCTACCTAATATTTTTCAAATGTTATGCATCATTTACCTAAGAGCTTGTTTTTAAAATTTTATTACAGGTTGCATCAATTCAATGTGGAAACACTGTTGACAATACATAGGATTGCTCTTGCTCAAGACAGCAAAATCGCTGGAAAAATTAGATCTCATCCTATGTTTGTGCCAAAAGGACCCGGGGATATATTCCTGAGAATGCCAGAACCAGAGGAGCTGGATATCTCACTAGAAAATTACTTTAGATGGTTCCATTCCGAGTTGGAACAAAAATCAACCCATCCGATAGTATTTGCAGCAATGGCAAAATTACTTTTCATTAGAATCCATCCGTTTTCTGATGGTAACGGACGGGTCTCAAGAATTCTACTGAATGTAATATTACGCAAAACATTACTGCCGTTTTGGACTTTCATACCCAGCAACGAAATTACCAAGTAAGTGTAAAGGAAATGTGTGTTTATTATTATATTCCCTACCTCTTTACCCAAACAATCATTTTTTTCAGATATTATAATGTGATAGGTGATGTTGAAGAAAGATTAAATTTGGTGCCATATTTAAGCTATGTTATAACGTGTATAGAACGTTCGTTGACGTTGTATTTGGAAGACCAAAAAAATCAAAGGATTGAACTATAACCACTGATGAAACATAATTATAAAGAAAAATTTATTTTATAATCGTTTTTTGTAGTGATACCATTAGTGTAATGTTCAAAACAAACACAATATGAAAACATCCCTCTCAATTGTTTGTTTTATTCCATGGATCAACTTTGTCTGTGTAGTTCATATTAATAATGTTTCCTATTTCTGTGTTAATTTTTTCCATGTGCTTTTTGCAAATTTGTATTGTAAATTAAATTTTTTGATGATATTGGCTGGGGTCATTTTCATTTTTGTCTGGTTTTTTTAAATCTGCCAATAGCGATTATAATATGAAGTTTTATTCAAATTCTGTATTTGAGATACATGCGGCAGCATTACTGTCATCGTATCACATTAAGCAGTACATAGAATTCAAATTTCAGCTTTAAAATATAGGATAAAAGACATGATTAAAACATAAAAGATAAGGATTTAAAACTACAGGTATATAATATCTACTCCAGGTTATTTCAAAAATTTGAACTCTTATTGATCTGGGGAGCTGAGATATTCTTCCAGGGTATAATAATCCCCAGTCATCAGCCATTCTTTGAGAGCATTTTTGAATTTTTTGCAGTTGGCTGGTTTTTTACACTCCCTGGAATCCAATTATCCAGTTATCAGCCATTCTTTGAGGGCATTTTTGAAATTTTTTTGCAGTTGACTGGTCTTTTACACTCCCTGGAATCTGATTATATACTTTTTTATCGCTCAATCTGTGTTCATTTTTTACATTGTTTAAAATACTGGTGAGTTTTTTTTTTCATGGTAAGAACCAGTGTTGCAAGAGTGGAGTAGAAGTTGGAGTGAGGAGTGCAAGGAGTGGGCCTTTTTTGAAGAATATAGTGAAGCCACACTCCTATGATCGAGTATTCCCATCATAATTCACAAATATCGTACACCTAGAATTAAATGTAGCCGATCTATATACTCTTGCTAAAGTAATATAAAATATAACTCTTGCTCTAATTTCAAGTACCTATGAATTATAGACACTGGACCTGCGTATAAGACAACCAACTGGCAGCCATCTTGGCAAAAAAACCTGAGTACATAACGCCAATTTATCCCGCTGGGTGATCTTGGCAGCGCTGTACTTCAATTTTGCAGGCAACAGGGAAGAGGGAGGGTTGTGTAGTCCGGAAGGAACTCCTGGCTGCGCGCGCAGTCAGGAGTACCTCGCGAACTACACAACCCTCCCTCTTCCCTGTTGCCTGCAAAATTGAAGTACAGCGCTGCCAAGATCACCCAGCGGGATAAATTAGCGTTACTCAAGATTTCCTTACCGTTTCCGTTCCCCTCGGCCTGCACTTGGTTGTCTTATACGCAGGTCCAGTGTCTATACTATAAATACATATGTACCATGTCAAAATTACCTAATTTACATTGTGTTCTTTTACCTACTGTGAATAGATGGTTGAAGCCAAAATTGATACAGGACTTCAGACTTGTTTTAAAATATAGATAATAAATTGAATTGAATTGAATTGAAAAAGAAGTTAGAGACGTTAGAGTGTTGCCAAATCAAAACTCCCAACCAGAGCTCTGGGACCGAAGCAATCCCAAAATGGGAACCAATTAAATCCAGATTCAAATCCAATCCCAAAATTGTTATTTCTCTTGATCCTGAAACTGATATAATTTTTAACCCAAAACAATCCCTAAACTGAAGCAAGATTATTTTGGTTCCGGAATTTCAATTTTTTTGCCTTTTTCCCGTGATTTTATTTTGATAAATTGTCATTTTACCAGGCTTGTAGGACCGCTCAGGTTTTGCAGTTGCTCCAAAATCAAGGTCTTTGTTTGGAGCTTTCAAACTGTCCATTCATTGTGTTCTACATTTTTTGTCTTTGTAGGTCGGTCTGGTCGGGTCATGACCAGAAATTTTTATCCTAGTCATGGGTCAGCCCAGGTCTAAAAAACCGTCTTCATTTTTCAGAAAGAAAAAACTTCCTAACACATTATAGATGAGTTGAAAAATGGGATTTTTGCTTTCAGAACATTGAAACATCAAAAGACATTGAATTACAGTGGAAATTGCTTATAATGAGATCAGTTAGTACAAGATTTTGGATACAATGAGCAAAATGCTCGGTCCCAAGCACAACGCCATTTAAACATGTACAATATGGTACCTGTTAGAACGAGCTCATTTATAACGAGGAATCCGGATAGATAGTACGAGCTGAAATTCTTGAAATTTGGTTTGTTTTATTGTTTTTTCTTCCGCTTATAACGAGTGTTCATGCAGAAAACATTCATTAAATCCCAAATTTCAGCTTCATAGGTTAATTTGGTAAAATTTTGAAATTCTGGCAGATTTTGTGGCATTTTTTGAACAACAGAACTTTCTAAAAAGCTGTTGGAGGCTCTAGAACTACTCAAAATGATTTGAAATCGTTTCCAATTGATTTGACAAGTCAAAAATAGTAGTAAAATTGCCAATTTTTTTTTGCTACATGTGTTACGAGTATCATTTATAACAAGAAGCTCTTTATATCAGGTTATTACAAGATACTAAATGCAAAACCTTTTAGTATGAGAGACGGGATACAACGAGCAAAAAGTCCGTCCCTTGAATCTCATTGTAAGCAATTTCCACTGTATAATGGAAATTTATTCAAAATAAAAAGTAAAAAAATGCGCACAATTTTATCAAAAATTCAACTTTCAACTCACATTTGTGAAGAAAATGGAGGATTTCTATGTTTGTTTTCTCATTGAGAAATGAAGTGAAAATAAATGCAGTATATTTTCATTTGTTCATTATTTTTCACGAATTTTAAATTCTAATTTAAAGAGCCAAGAGCCAGAGCTGGAGCTGGAGTGGGAGCCGAGAATTTGGAAGAGGGAGCCAAGAGTCAAAAAACGGGAGTCAGAAAGAATTGAGGAGTGAGCAAGGAGCCAAAGAGCACATGTAAAGAAAAAGAGCCAAAAGCAGGAGCCCTGAACTCAAGGCTCTTCCATCCCTGAAGGCATCTAAAATGGCATTATAAATTTGAAAAATTGGTCGTAACTGACTGAGGTTCAAACTGTGGTCATTGGTCCAATTTCTTAGAAAGGTCTTTTGTCTTGATCTGTCCCTGGTATTTTTTCTGAAGAGGGTCATCCGTTCAGTTGATATTTACATAAATTTGTTTTAGAGGGCTGGAGCCTGGCCCAGTCCACTCCATCTTGTGAGCAGTCGTGGTCATCACTCTGGTTATTTGGTCCAGTCCGACAAGCCTGTATTTTACATCATTAATCATCGTTCATTCTAAAAATTACTTGATGAATTAAGCAAAATATGCATTTAAAACGTTAAACTAAATTACACCATCAGATTCCCCATACCAAAATGTCCTATTTTTAGATTGGTCAATTTAGACTTAAAATTGATTGAAATGGAAATCCTGAAACTGGAACTGATTCATCCCAGAACCAAAACAATTTTTTCAATCCCAAAACTGAAATGAAAATTTAGAAGAACGAATCCCAAAACAAATCCAATCCCGAAATTAATAAATTTTGATCCCAAAACCGAAATCCAATCCCAAAATCGTTTCGGTCTCACAGCTCTGCTCTCAACTCCTCTTTTTTTAAAAAATTTTCTGACTACATCATAATGTTGCTGTTACTCATGTATTTTTAATTTTTTTAAAATTTGTATGCTTCCTTGCCCCCTTGGATTTTGTTTTTCAATTTTCAAAATAATTTTTACTATAGAGACGTAGCTTTGAAATTTTGACACAAGCTTTTAAAAATTGAACTCCAAACGAATTTAAACTTTTGACATTTCTGAAAGATACAATTGAAATCTTTAAAACGCTGCATCAGATTTTCTCCCAGTTGCAGCAGTATGACCTCAAACTGACCTTTTTAAATTCGGATAAAAACATCTCGAAAACTGGACTCATGAGAAAAAAATAATAATTGGACTACTAACCGTATTATCCATTTTGACAGATTTTTAGCTTGAATAAATAGCAATCGTTTAGTGGAAAGTGAACATTTTTACAACACTTGAGATGATTCTTACATGATCTTATTATATTTTATTATTTTTATTGATATTCATTGAATCTTTCAATTTTTGAAAAATTTTCATTCACATTTTTAGCAATTAGCCAACAGTCAACTTTACTCAATTTTACCTTTTTTCCCTCATTTTTGACAATTATCGGCACATTTATCATTATTCTCAAAAAATTTTTAAATATTGATCAAATTATCAATTAAGAACTAGAATCTCTTTTTGATTTTCTGCGCTACTCTAATATGTAAATTCATCAGCTCCCAGGCTATTTTACACTCAATTTACTACAATCCCAATATGATAATTGATAACCATATCAAATATCCACTCGAAGTTGAAAAAAATCTCTTCATCTACATCATTTATTTTTAGAACCAATCCCAAGAACGCAAATACCCACAGATAAACATCTCACTCAATCTATAAATATCCTCGCACGATCTTTCATCGCATTCATAAAGTATCAATTTTCAAATTCCCAGCAATTAACACTTGCTTTGCCGCGCGTTAAACATCTCATTCTTAACAATTCACCAAGTGAAACGACGCGCTCGCGCCGCGCGATGAAACTGAAACTAGTTTCGTTTCAATTCGATTACTTTTATATTGTAAAATAATTACGATCTTGATATGCCTTTAATTAATCACATATGATGAACGGAAGCTAGCCTCTTTATTGTAGAGCCAAGTACGATATTTCGTCGGTAATATGGAATTAATCGTCGAGATCAAGATTGTTAAAGTTCGATACAAATGAAAGTTGTTCCGAAACAAAGACGAGTGGAAGGAAATGTGCATCTGTGCAGTCAACAGCTCAACACCACTAGAGCTAGAGAACTACGGATATCCTCTTTATTTCCGATGTATACGGAAGACGAGCAGCTTCGTCAAAATTACCAGCAATTGAAAATCATTGTTTAGTGCCCCGGGTACCGACGTGGTTGCGATCGTGTACAGTCTCTATACTGTGTAATTTCGAGATCGAGATTGAGATTTGCGCGTCGAGTTCTCAAGTCGTGTGTTGGTGACCAAAATGAAGTTTTGTATAAATCAACAGGTAAATATCTATTAGATGTTTTTTGGGGCTGATTTTTTCAAATTTTATCATAAAAATTTATTCACGTTTTATTGAAATCGAGACGATTTTTTTTGAGTGAGAAGGGCTCAAAATTTTAAATTGGAAATAAAATACTAAAATTTGATTCAAATATTGTATAAAGTTAAAAAACTCTCTGGTAAAATCTTAAATATTTCCCCTAATTTTCGTGTAACGATTTTCAGTTTTTGCTATTGATCCCATTAATATGTCTGATAAGGATATCATCGGCTCAACATGGACAACAGCATGACACAGAGCATCACGTAAGTACCTAAGCACCTCACTTACATAAATTTATTTTTAACAAGCTTTTTTTTCTTTTGTCGCGAATGGCACACGTTTATCAACTAAATATTTCAAAAATAACGCGACAAGGACGTATTCTGAAGGCAAACATTTTTAATCAGTGCATTTAAATCGTTCACAAACGATTTGTATTCAAAATCAAACCACATATCGATAAAAAAATTCCAACAAAAAGCGTTCATGAACCACCATCTATGATTTTTCTTCACCTATATGATTAATTTCGTTCAACGGATATCGGTTCATAGAATAAAAAAGCTCCCCCTCCAATCCTCCATGTTTGTCATTATTTTCGAGCCAATTTCTGGAGCCTCCAGCAAAAGTGGGCTTGAATTTGAAAAAATTTCAGTTTCAGATCAGCTCAAAAATTGTGAAAATCGATTAGGTAGGTCGACTTTTGAGGTAGACATTTGAAATAATTTGGGGCAAAAATTGACAATTTTGGATTTTTTTTTCAATTTGAGGCTTTTAACTCTTGAAAAATACCTTTTTAACCCATCACCTTTCGGATTTGCGGCCCACACCTGCTCTAATCGATTTGGCATATCAAACTCATGACACGATTAAATTTTCAGCTGTCGATATTGATTACAGCAACACCTCCTAGAACGATTAGAAATGCTGTAGAAAAGTCAACTTTTGCTAAAGGCTCCAGATCGGGACAAAAATTGTGATATTACTTACTTTCTTCCAAAAAAATTAGGCCATTTCCGCCATTTTCAAAAATTTGCCAAAAAATCGAAAAATGAAGCTCAAAATTTGATTCTGAGGTCTGGCTAATGTATACTCTTTCAGTAAGTCAAATTTCAGTTCAATCGGAGTTGATGAGTGGTGAAGGTTCCCTTGTTCATGGAGAGACTAACACCCTGCACTTATTTATCTGATACTAGCCTAGTTTAAAAAGCAATTTCAGGGGAGGGGAGGGTGAAGAAGGGTACTTAAATTTCCAAAATCCAAAATTCTGGCCATTGTTTCTCATACAGCTTTCAACGCAAACAGAAAAGATTCTTTCGCAAAATTGTCTATCTCATAAAATTGAACCCACGAGATACTTGTGCAAATAAAATTTCAAAGACCCCTCTCCCAGCACCTTTAATTTTAAAGATAGATAATTTCACAAAATAACCTGTTTTGCTCGTCTTGAAAAAATTCAGCGGAATTCACCTTTAAAACGAATTCAATTTCAGCTTTCAATACCTAATTTTGAAAGGGAAAATTATTTTTTTTCAATTTGAAAACGAATTATTTCACAAAAAAAATATTTTTTATTCGTTTGCAAAAAATTCTCTAAAAAATCTTGGTCAAAAATCGGAAATTTTGCAAATTTGAGCACTCGTCTCTTCAATTTCCAGACTGAGGACCTTTTGGCAATGAAATCGGGGGAGGGGATACAAAATATTATCATGATTTTCTGTTTTAGTGCAAAAACTTGACCCATTTTGATGGGGCGCATAGGTGGGGGGAGGGGGGAGAAGAGGGTGGTGAATCTGATGAAATTTTTTGCCAAGAATACACGAACTACAACTCCCAAATACCCATTGTTTTTATGTACAAAGTTGGCCTATTTTTCAACTTATATTCAAGTTTGGAGACCAAATTCCATTGGGAGGGGGAGAGGAGGGGGTCGACATGGAAATTTAGCACAATTTTCGAGTTCAGTGTGAAATTTTAACCCATTTTGATAGGTCACATGGATATTTTCAAATTATTATTTCTCTAGTTACTCACGGGGGGGGGGGGGGTCTGCGGAAAAAATGTTCAAACAGAAAAATTCCTAACTAAATAATACATGAACCATTCGGGTGATATGGAGGACACCATTCCTGAATATTCATGTTTAGAATTTCAACGAAAGGGGCTGAAGTAAAGAATTGCCACAATTTTCGAATTCAGCGTGAATTTTTAGTCCATTTTGATAGGTCACACCAGCATTTCAGAATAAATACTTCGGGATCGTAATTCAAGGAGGTGGGGGGGGGTCACATTTTGATAAAATTCATTTTTCATAATTTCACGTTATACAGATGACAAAATTCAAAGTCAAATTCAAGCCATCAGAGCTATTTTACCGCCAAAAACCCACAAAAATTGCATTCAAAATGCAACAAACAAAAGCAGTTATTCTCACAATCGGTATCATGGACAAAAATTACACATTTTATTCGGAGAGAAGTCCCTCATAGCGAATCTGTTGAGTTCTCGAGGCTTCCAACAAATGATCAAAATAATTTTTTCGAGGCTTCCCCTCTTCCCCACCTCCTCCGCATTGCAATTCGAAAGCACAACATTTTGGGGGTACAAAAAAACAACAAATTTTGGACATCAGAGAACAGCTCTTCCTTGAATGGTTTTTACACCATTGAATCAATCATTCGTGAACGAATAATCATCATTCATAAGTAAAAATCGCTCTTAATAATTTATGTTCTTACAAATTGTTCCCCAAAACTCACAAATCTCGACTCAAATTGTTTTCGAACAATCTGTGCAACAAAACCCAAGCAGTGATCATTTCGATTCAAAAAATTCAATCTCGACTGAGAGTATCGTCGTAATTTGTACCCTGTGTTTTACAGACGTACCCGAAATACTTCTTCCAATACGACGTAAAAGACTACAAAACTGGCGACGTTAAAAACCAATGGGAGCAACGCGAGGGAGACACCGTCAAAGGTCAATACAGCTTGGTCGAACCAGACGGCTCGATCCGCACAGTAGACTACACATCAGACGAGAAAAATGGTTTCAACGCGGTGGTGAAAAAAACAGGATTCCAAAAGGCTGCCCCATCCATACACCCCAGCATTAGCCCAGGAGCGCAATCATACTACAAACGCCCATCACCTCCGACTATACAATCCTACATCCTCGAAACTAGTTCGACCACAGTCAAACCCCAACCGAATCTCGAAAGCTTCAGTAATTTTTCACCCGCTGAACTAAATCACATCTTTGGGTCGCAAGATTTCGCCAATTATTTCCCTCAGTACCCCGAAAAGCAACAACTCTACTCGAGCTTCTCGACCGAATCTCCGAATGAATTCTCTTACTCGAGGGTTCGTTATAGGAGGCTGCCAAATGGTAAAGCTCCTGGACGTAACCATGGACCTTTGCAGTTCCCAATTAACGAAGAGGATATGACCACGACGGTGACTAGTTCGCCAAAAAAAGTCAGACAGAATAAAGTCATTAATACCGAAGCCGGTGCCAGATTTAATCAAAAACGATCTCAGCAATCGTCGCAAAGTGCTTGGAGAGGTATTTAAAATTCAATCCGGTCGAGATATCAGGTTCCTGCTTTTAAATCAGATCACATAGGCAATGAAATAATAGCGTGTAGATAACTTCTTTGCCTACTGTATTCAACTACCTATTCATGGTCTTCTACGACGCCGACGACGTGAAAAACCATAACAACGTGTCGTCTATTAAATTCTGATTTCCTAGGTAATTATGCATTCTTTCAATTTTATACATCTTCACACGTGATAAACACTGGATATACGCAGGTGAGTATTCCCTCATACTTTTATTATTATCTGTGTCGTCTTTCTAAACGATTATATAACGCGCGTTTTCACACCCAGACGTTCGCAGCTACTAGTTTACGGTTACACGACTTTTCTTGGTTGGTGAATCATGCTCAAAATAATAATTATTTTATACGTTTATTTGCCTTCGTTTATTTTTTTCATTATTCGAATCAAACATTATAAGTCTGTTTTTGTATAAATTATCGAGTTTTTTTTTCTTTCATTAGTAAGTAGATATGTATGTTTTAAATTTGTTTCATTAACTTTCATCGTAGGTAATTTTTTGTATATTTTGTTATTTTTCATTGTACAAGTTAATTATTATATTTTTTGAATTTCTTTTGAATATAGTTTTTCATGTTATAATTCCTCGATCTAAATTATTTCATTTTTAAAATGAAGTTTCTATCGACAAGGAACTTCCTGAAGGTAAAAAATTGAGAATTTTTTTTCCTAACAGTAAATGGTATACTTACATTAAAAGACCACATTTTCACTTTTCATAATGTCAAGTAAGTTTCCAGGAAACTGGACTACTTTTCTTCGAAAAAATAACATTGCTAACGGCTTCATTCATTTAAAAAAAAAAACCAGTCAGTTGTGCACCCATTTTTAACAAAAATTATCGACAATTCTCATTCATTCACATGAACTCAAGTCTGAACAATTTTGACAGGGAAATTGAAGATGAGGCAACTCCACTGGCTCCCCTTAATTTTCTCGATTGGTTGAGTTATTTTACAAATTAGTCAGTTGTGCACCCATTTTCAATGGAAATTCTGATAAGTGATAATTCTCTTCTATACACATAAACTCAAATCTGAATAATTCTAACAGAATAATTGAAGAATAAAACAAGTCTCTAGAGAGTCTATCCACTTTTTTTTTACATTGATTTAATCAATTTGCAAATCAGTCAGTTGTGCGCCCATTTTTAACGGAAATTCCAAAAGCTCATACTTATCTGGATTCATTCAAACCCAAATTTGAATACTTAGAGCAAAAAATTAGGAATAAGCAGTTAAGCACGTCTTAAGGAAATCACGACTTTTCAATTTTCTTCAAATTAATTTATGTACTTGTTCCACAAATCAATAAGTTGTGCATCATTTTTCAACTGAAAGTGTCAATATCTCACACATTTTCATATAAGTAAAGTCAAATCTGAACAATTCTGAACTTCGTCACTTGTGCACCCATTTTCAATGGAGATGCTCAACAAATACTTTTTAGATTCACCTACAAATCCAAATCTTGAACACTTTGAACAAGGAATGAGAAATAAGGCACGTCTCAAGGAAGTGGCAGTGCTTTAATTTTCTTCAAGTAGACATTACTCTTGATTTATACAATCTCCAACCAGTCAGTTGTGCGCCCATTTTAAACAGAAATTCTCAACGATTCCCATCCATTCACATAAGCCAAATTTGAACGATTTTGACTGAAAAATTTATAAAAGTGGGATTTTACTTTCTAGGAAGTTATACCACTTTAATTTCCTTCAAATTCATTCAATCACTTCACAAATCAGTCAGTTGTGCACCCATTTTACACAGAAATCCTCTTAAACTCTCACCCATTGACAACAAAACCCAAATCTGAATAATTATGGCAGAGAATTGAGGATTAAGTGAGTCTTCAGGATGTGCTTACTTAATCAATTCATAAATCAGTCAATTGAGCACCCATTTTCAACAGAAATGCTCAACAAATCCTATCTAGATTCGCCTGAATCCAAAACTGTGTGTTTTGAGCAAGTTGTGAGCCCATTTACAACAAAAATGCTGAAAAAATTTCATCGGAACTGGTCAAAAACCAAATCTGATAAACCCTTACTTCTCTTCAAAGTTTAAACTGATCCACTTATTTTACAAATTAGGCAGTTATGCACCCAATTTTAAAAGAAATTCTCAACAACTCTAAACTCAAGTCGTACAAATCAATTGCGGGAAAACTGCATTCTCTATGAAGCAAAATCTCTTCATTTTTTTTGTTTTTGTTTTTTTTTTGTTGCAAATAAAATTGATGTATCTACTTTGACAGTTGTGCACCCATTTTTACCCAAAATGTTCGAAAACTTTCATCCTTTCAGACAAACCCACATTCGAGGATAAAGCGAGTCTCTTGGAAATTGAACTTCTCATTTTCTTCAAAGTTAATTCACCCATTTCAAAAATCAATCAGTTGTGCACCCTATCACCCATTTCTGATGGAAATTCTCATTTCCAATTTTCATTACATCCATGTCAGAGTTAGGCCCACTGACCTATCTGCTGTAGCTTGGAACTTGCAGAGGATGAGTCTGAGCCCTGAGGTATTCATGAAGTTTTTCTGAGGCCCTCTTCTGCTCATCCTATGTACCTGCAAAATTACATTGAAGCACCTGCTTCTGAGATCTCATTTCCTTTATTCATCCTGGGATCTTGATTACTGGTCGTGGGTTTCAATTCTCTTTCTTATATCGAATGGTACGTCTTTTGACCCAATCCTTTCTTCCACAGCCACTATCGCCTTATTCATGAATTCCTAGCACGTCTTCAGGAAGTCGAAACATTCATTTTGCTTCAAGTTGATTTACCTACTCATTTCACAAATCTGTCAGTTAAGCACTCACTTTCAGCTAAAATTCTCAACAACTCTGATCTTAATTCACACCAACCCACATCTGAAGGCTTTGAGAAAAAAATTTGGAACCAAACCACTTTCCAAGAAGCCTAACACCTTTATTTTTCTTCAAAATTTGATTTACTCGTTCCACAAATCTGTAAGTTGTGCACCCACTTTCAACGTAAATTCTCAACAGCTCGTATCAATTCCCATAAACCTAAATCATCACAATTTCAGCGAAAAATTGAGACCAATAGGGAGTCTTCGAAAAGATAAATCACTTCTCTGAGCACACCAACGATATCCAGGTACTTCAGAGATCAGTCATTGGGGGAATTTCTGAGCATTTCACATCGCAATCTACACCCACCCGTATCTTAGCACAATGCTAACCTCAATGGTGCAAATAAAGCACGTTTTTCATAAAAACAACTCAATTTCCACATTTCAAGAATCAGTCAGTTGTGCACCCACCTCCCACGATAATTCCAACAACTGACACCATCAATCCATCCAATACATTCTACCACGTTGAAAAAAATAGCGTTTTACGCTTAAACTCGACACCTGATCATAAGGTTAAGGACATGGACGATTTCTCTGTCCGACCAATATTAGAGTAATTAAACAAGTACAGCATGTAGACGTAAACGTACCTATACTACCAGCAACAAGAAAACCAATTCGAACGATTATGCTTCGTCACTAATTACACAGCTTTTTAGCCTTGTACCTTGCCCATCTCAGCACACACAACGTACTATACGTATTCGACGTAGGTACTATAAATGATAAATAATTTGTAATTATGAAAGTATACAAACAATGAATTAGGAACTGCGAGTACCTACGAACCGTTTGAAATTCTACTTTCTTTCGAGACATTTGTTGCTGATCTGGTTTTCTGCAATAAAACAGTCTCGCGGAGAAAATGTTAACGCATCGGACATATTAAGACGTGAACATCTCAACCAGTTCAATAATCATCGACAAGTTATAGAACTTCATAGAAATTCGTACCGTGCGAGTAGTATATTTTATCCACGACATTCTCGGATTAAGTATACTGTCTATTAACATACCAGTAGAATATTTTTATTTTCGTTAATCTTCTTTTTCAAATGACGCATAAACCTATTAATGCTTAAGGGTTGTTAGGTACCTATATTATAATTTCACTTTTTTTATTTTTATTTTTATCGATCAAAAAACAATGATATTAAACAGGTAACAACCTTGATATTAAATTTTATTATCCGCATGTGACCGAACTGTCATCGAAGCGTAATATAAAAACAAGGAAGAATGCGTGTAAAACAATAAAATACCATGTAATACGCCGAATAGAAAAAAATGGTCAACTTTCTAACGTAATAATATACGTATTTACATTTTTAACTTCTATTTCTGTTTTTCTATCTCACTCTAACCTCTTTCTTTTAAACTGATTCTATAGTCTCTTAATCTTCCTATTTTAAGACGATATTATGGTGTAATTAAACACGCAGAAACGCATCTCTTTTAACACTCTTAGTCTCGCAGCTCTCGTATTCGCCGTTTTTTCTACCAACTTCTTTCATACATATGAGATGGCTGGATAGAGAGAGGTAAGCCTATAGACTGGGAAATTTACTAATTGTAGCGTGATATGTAAGGTTAGACGTGCATGTAATTACGTAATACGAGTACAGCGAAGTGATACAAGGTGTGACGGACTATTATGCAGGTATATCGCGTGCTCTTTTTTATATACACATTGAGATTAGCTTATATACCAGAGTAATGGGTGAAAAAATCGCATCGATGCTCTCTTAATTGGAACCTGATTCGGTTACATATCAAGGATAGGGAAGTGGATTTGTTAACTCAGCACTGAGCACTGCACGCGATACGAAAAAGACCAAGTAATACATCTTGTAGGTATGAAGAGTACATGCGAGGAAATGACTTTTTACAGATTTGAGATAGTTGGAAGAAACGATGCATTTTTCCCAAAATTAAAATGTTTATGAAAATTAGAATTGAATTAGAGGATAATAGGTACAAGATAGGTCTTCAAGGGAAAACTCTGGATTCATTTAGACCGGATTTCCAAACGCAGGACGATGGACACATTCGAGAAAAGGTAAGTAAGGTAGGTACATACATAAATTATTAAAATAAAACATAAATGAAAAACTTACCTTCGACTTCAGGTCTAAGATCAACTGGCTCAAAGAAATCGAATCACCATTTATTTTTTCTGAAAAAAGAAATCACATTTTAAAATTAAAGTTGGTTACTGAAAAATAAAAATATTATTAGACTATCCCAATAATAAAAAAAAACGAAGTGGGGAGTGTGATAATCGAATCGCCCATTTTTGGAGGCCCTGAACACGATTAAGATATCCTAGTTTTTTCATTGGGCCCAAAAAATATCTACTTTTTCAGGATAAAAAATAGTACCTACTTTTAGATCACTTTCATCGCAGCTTATTTCTTAAAGGGGACATCCTGAAGAATAGTTCACAGCAAACTTACCAAAAAAATTGGCCTTACCAACAAAATGGTGGCCATCTTGATTGACAGGTCAACCGAAATTGCAAATTTTGCTTTACAATAATAGTATTCATACGAAAATTTTTGAACTGGATAGAGTTAGATCGAATAAAGGGATTATAAATCATCACCAGCTAAAATTTCAAACGCTGAAGTGCATTTTTCGATTTTTGGTGAATTTTTAAAAATCAAATTTGGGTCAAAAACGAGAAAAAATTCAAAGTTTTACCAAATTCACCTAGAAAGCTGAAATTCAAGATACACCCTATTTTCGACCTGCCAAGTCGATTGGAAACAGATTCAAATCGTTTTGAGCAGTTCTAAATCCTCCGCAGATTTTTGAAACTTGAAATATTCACAAAATTTCATTCTCAAAAACAAGTTTTTCTCAACATTGATTGTACTCGTAGGTAAATTGTACATAAATATACCTAACTGAAAACCGTGGTAAACAAAATAATGAAACTTCAAATCACAGACTCAACATTTTTTCTGTTCCATGGTCTTTTAAACTCTCTATAATTTTTTTCAACATATTTTCCATGGTATTTCCACCTACGTTCAACCGCTTCTCAAATCCAAATTTCCAAATATCCAAAAAGAAACAAGTCTGGATGAATCAACCTAAAATGGACGATGATGGGTCTGGGGCACAGAAAGGCCAAATTTAAAAAATTAAATTAATAGATATTCAAAATACCATGAGCATTGTCAGAATTTTGGATTTTTCTCAAAATTGCAGCAAGATATGCTAGAGGGGAGGGGGGAATATGTACAGAAAAATAAGTTGACGTTTGAACTCAGCACACTCAAAAATCTAACAAACGACAGCAAGGTGTCAACAGGAATTTGTTGACCAAAAACCACTACCATATAAAATATTTTCACCCCCCCCCCCCTCCAAGAAACATCGATTTTTTTCATTTTTTTTTAGTTTGAGGTTGAAATCGATTCAATGATTATAAAACCATTGCTACATTTTATTCAAGTTGTTACAATTTCTCATGTGAGTATACGCATTAAAAATACAAAATGAACGAACTCGAAAAATGGAACAAATTAAAAATAAAGCAATTCAAAAATACAATGACAAATTGGCAAAAAAAAAAGGAAGATCTTCCTGACGATTTTGACCAAAAAAGAGAAGCTTGAGGGCAATTTTGGCAAAAAAAAACAGGATTTTTAAAAGTAATTTTGACCAAAAAAAAACAGGATTTTTTTATTAGTAGGTAATTTTGGTAAAAAAAGCAGAACGTTCAGAAATTTTGACCTATAAAATAGAATTTATTTGCATATTTTGACAAAAAAGTAGACGTTTTTGGCAATTTTTTTTCAAAAAAGGTCGTCGATTTTTTGAGAATTTTTTTACTATTCATCAATTATCATTCGGAAAAATGACAATTCGAGATTTTTTTCATCCGGGAAAATGCATTTGGAGAAATTTTCACGAAAAAGAGGCGACTAGAAATGGTTTCAAGCCGTTTTGAAGCCTCCAGAATTTTTTTAGGAAATTCCGCCATTCCACAAAATTTTATTAAGAAGTGTTCAAATGAACTTATCAACTGGATTTTCCACTTTCTTCATTTTTCACTACCTTTTGAGCAAAATTGTTGAAAATCACTACATTTTCACTACTCTCACTACCTGTAGACATCCTGGACACCAGTTATGTTCTTTTCAATTTTCTGATATTTTGACCACAGCGAGGGGGCCCGATCGAGTCGAAAAAATAAGCTGATATTCGAACTCAAGGCTTTCAAATTACACAATAACAATAAAAGCCACTTCATTTTAAAATTTAAAAAAAAATTTGATCAATTTTGGCGACTCTTGTGCCCTTTTAAAAGTGTTGAAATTTTATTAAAAGTTACCTCCGTCGTCGCAAAGAAGATGAAAATTTATGTTTTCACATGCATGAAGAAATTTCACCAGTTTTCAGAATTCTCACAAGAGAGGCATCCCAATTGCAGAGAATTTCCTGAACTGGGAAAAGCTAAATCGACAGAACATGCGAAAATACTTTACCAGACAAAATTTCAAACGTTGAAGTGCATTTTTCGATTTTCGATGATTTTGTGAAAGAAAAATTGGGTCAAAAGCAGAGGCAAAACATCAAATTTCATCGAATTGATCAATAAAGCTGAAATTTGATATGTAATCTATTTTTACCCCTTCCCCTTCCCTCTCCTTCTCTCTCGAATCGATTGAAACTGATTCGACTCGTTTGGAGCAGTTCTGGAGCCTTCATTCAGTGAAGTTTTAAAAGTAGAAATTTTCACAAAATTTTACTCAATCAGGTTGGAAAACTGAAATTTATTTTACATCCTAATTTTAACACGCTGAGTCAACTGGACGTGATTTCAAGCCGTTCTGAAGCCTTCAGCCATATTTTGGAAATTCCAGGAGTTTCCAAAATCGGCGACTACCAGTTTGAAACTGTGTATTATTTCTCCAGCAATTTCATAATTGAAAATTTAAAAAAAAAAAAAATCACTGAGCCGAAGCCACCTGACGAAAAAATCTGATATTCAGTTTATGCCCTGTTTTCAATACTCCTACTAAGTTGGTTGCAAGCCGTTTTTTGAAGCCTCTTTCAACTATTTGGATGCTACAGTTTTTAAAAAACCGCCCCAAAATTCGTCCAATAATAAACAAATTTGTTGACTGTCAATGACCTACTTGGCCAAATGAGTCAAATTTTGAGGAAATTTCAGATTTAAAAAATCTACTAAAGGCTCCAGAACTACTCAAAACCATTCAACACCGTTTCCAAAGGATTCAGATAGAGTCAAAATTATGGTACAGATCAAATTTAAACTTTCTGGGTTAATTTTGTAGCCAAATTTAGACTTTTCCCTCGTTTTTGGCTCAAATTTGATATTTTTTATAAATTCGTCAAAAATCGTAAAATACACTTCAGCTTTTTTTTTGGACTGTTGATGTATTTTTATAAGCTCATTCCTGAAATCCAAGTAAGTATACTCGATCAAAATTGTTATACATAAGTGGAAATATTTTTTCAGGGCCCACCCCCCCTTCTTAAAAATATCTTCCTTTAAAAAAAGAAAAATGGCGCATGTTTTCGTAAATTTTCAAATTTGAAAGAGAGCTTTTTACTACAAAATTCTACTTTCGATTCTTGAATAACACAACTTTCTCGAAGGTTTCTTCATATTTCCTACTTTTTCTTCAATTTTTACCAGTTTTGAAAGGAGATTTTTCAAAATTGGGTATTGTGACAAGAAATCTCTAAATCAAAATATTCATCATTTTTTTCAAATTTCTTCAGCAGGGAGGGGAGTGAATAAGGAAGATTTTATGGTAATTTAGATTTTAAAAAAGTAAAAGAAAATCCAAAGACCGGACGTAACCATTTCTAAAACTCTAAAACACCCTACCAACAATCAGAAAAAAATAGCACAAACGCATTCGTCACAAAACCAACACAAATATCTACTCGAATTCCTCACCCTATCATTCTATCTCTACATAATCGAGAGCACATTATTCTACCATCAACATCCCACGAATCGACACCTAATATCGTAACACGATACAAGGCACGAGGCAAAAAAAAAAGAATAGAAAAGAAAATAATGTCAGAAAAATCACAACATAATAACTCACGTCACCTCCTCCGCACAACCAGAAACACAAAACATAGCGCGCCTCGCTCATAAACATCTCATCTATGCGCAAAAGTGCCAAGAAAAAATACGAAAAGTCAATAATCAGGCACACGTAGGTACTAGGTACTCGTATTTTTAACGCAATTCCGCAGAGAAACCCAATCCACACTCCATATAAGATATAAATACTCACGCATTAAATGAATTTTTAAGTAATAATAAGTAATCATAAACGAGCAACCGATTCGTATTATGCATAATCATTGTGTGAAACTAAATCAACTCTAAAACGAACGCGTTCAGTATATACGATATGGTGTCATGAGAACCAGTTCCATACGTTAAAACTGGAACGTCGTCGTCGTCGTATTACATTAATTAATACGAAACATAAATCTCAAGTATTCCTCGTTTCAATTCAACCACATACTACTACGCAAGATCGTTGCTTCTTCATTAAGCATTACGATTTTATATGCAAAAAAAATTCTTCAACCAACCGAGATGTTAATAAAATTGCATACTCCGCGGTATTTACGGCGTTATTACTCCTTCTATGGTTCATAATACCGCCGAGATAACGTCACAGTGGGTAAATTTGCATACCTTTATATTTTAGAGGAGTTCGCAGAGCATTATGTAATAGGATCATCGATCATTTCGATGGAGTAATTATTTAAACGCGAGCAGCCCGGATTACATCATTTTGAGAACCTTAGGTATTTTATTTATGTGGGTATAGATCTCCTTCGAACATGAATCCGGTAAAGAACACCAGAGCACGATTAACAGAAAGAACAGTTTGAAGGGGAAAAAAACACTACAAATTATAACACACGATTGCACGGTCGCGACATGTGGAGGAGGAAGAGGGGCGGGGAGGCAGCAATTTCATTTATCGAATAATTTTATTTCTTCCATTTTCGTTTTAGGTTTTCATTTAGTATACCGGCGGAATACGTTACAAGTACGAATATAGACACGGAGGTCAGTCTTTTGACCACAATATGTGATATTAATATTACAAAAACAATACACGGCGAGTCTGTCTGTGTGCGGTGCGGTTGCAATAATCTTACATATTTGGAACGAAAATAATTACTGTAATGAACAGACGACGTAATACATCGCCATCGTAATTAAATCGATTCGTTTATTACCCGAACAATACCATAACTTTGGATACAAATTCCAACGATGGAGTTGACGATGTTCGAATTTAATTTTAAAATTATATAAGTAATAAGGGATGAATTCGAAAGACACCCCGATTTTTATGTACAAGGAACCTTGAACCGAAAACGAATTAAGGTTTGAAATAACGAAATACGAGTAGGTACGTACCTACTTTGCTGATATTAGATTTGTATATATGTATGTATATTAACAATGTAAATGATGTAAGATGAATAATGTGCGATTCATTGGTCATGATTGTGTTTGCACATGAACCTACATTGTTCGATGGGATTCTCTCTCAATGTTCCACCCTCTTCCTCCTTCTCATCATCGTCTTCGTCATCGTATGTCTGGCACGTCGAATTTTGTTAATCTTTTAATTACTACACATATTATTACACACGAGTACATGTACAACTTTCGTAATTTCATTATTTTAACATGCTAATTACGTAGGTACCTACATGGTACGATTCTCTGCGCTCCTTTTCGCGCGATGCAAAATATTGTTGCAAAAAATTTGAAGAGATTTTTGTTACGAGGGAACCTAATTTGAACACGTTGACTGCTGGTTACTCGTTGTCAGTCGTAAAATTTGTAACTTTCGCAATATTTTGAAATTACTGTAAGATGAAGAGGAGTAAAAATCGAAGCATCCTATTCAAAAATTTTAAAAAAATATTTAAATCACACCTTTATTTTTTTCTGTTCAAAAATATCAATTTTTCTGATGAAAAAATTGAGAAAATAAATCCTTTGCGAATAATCGATTCCAACTTAGGCTCAAAATGTCTCAAAAACAAAAGAATCGTAATAAACTCGACGTTTTTTGTTCAAGTGGAGAATTTCAAACTCAACAATTCTGTTTCCCTTTATTTTTATGCCACAGCTACCTACTTGTTTTTTCAAAAAATTTATTTTTATTAGGAAATTTTTTTAAAAACGAATTTTCATTACAAACAATCGATTCCAGTTGAACATATCTCAATCCCCCTCCCACCCTCCCTCCCCGAAAAATAATTACACTCTGAAAATAGGAGATTTCGAACCCACAAGTTTCATAAAAATTGATTGAATGAGGCGAAATTTTTTTTAAAAACTCGTTTTTTTCGTCACAGAAAATCTTTTTTGGAAAAAAAAAATCATGAGGGTGGAAATCAAAATTCGATCAAATCAATCGGAAAGCTTGAAATTTAGTTTATACCATATTTTTAACCCTTCCAGTCGATTGGTCGTAGTTTTTTGCAGTTCTGGAGCCTCCAGCGGTTTTTCAGTTTCTCCAGTTTTTGAAAAAATACCATAAATTGAGTGAAAATGAAATTTAGCCCCTATAAACCTTGATTTATCGACTTAGAATTTTTTTAACACTGATTTTGGTACCTATGTATTTTCAAAATCTAAGCAAACTGCGTAAAATTCAAAATTTTCTCCAGCGATTATTTTTGAAGAAAATGAGGAATTTACAGTTCCAGAATGAGTTGATGAAAAAAGCTGAAATTTGGTTCATATCTTATTTTGGTCCTCTCGAGTCAATCAGTGATGATTTAGAGTCGTTTTGGAGCCTCCAGCAGGTTTTCAGATTTCCCAGTTTTTGAAAAAATGGTATAAAGAGGATCAAATTGAAATTTTGTGACCCTTCTGATGGATTTTGGCACAAATTTTCAAAATCTGTTGTTGCCACTTCGAATTCAAAATTGTCTTCAGGGACAGCGGTTATTTTTTGAGAGGGGGAAGGAGGAAGAAGGATGAAAAATCAAACGAAAAAAACTGAAAGTTATCCCTATTTTTGACATCCCGTGACAATAATTCATCATGATTTTGAGAAACTCTGGAGTCTCCAGCAGATTTTCAGTCAGTCCAGTTTTGAAAAAAAAATGCAAAATTCATATAAATCGATTCAAAATGAAAATCAACTACCTTAAACTCAAATATTTGGTTCATGTTCTATTTTTAACCTCCCAAGTAGATTGGTTATGGTTTCGACCCATTCTGGAGCCTCCGACTGATTTTCAGTTTCTCCAGTATTAAAAAAATGTCATAAATTGGGGGGGGGGGGAAAGAAGGAAGGATGGAAAATCAAACGAAAAGAAAAAATGAAATTTGGTTGAACTTACACCCTATTTTTGACATCCCGTGACAATTGATAATGATTTTGAGAAACTCTGGAGTCTCCAGCAGATTTTCAATATCTCCAGTTTTGAAAAAAAAAATGCAAAGTTCGTATAAATCAGGTTAAAATGAAAATCGATTCCCTTATAAACTCAAAAACTTGGTCCATGTCCTCTTTTCGACAGCTCCCAGGTCAATTGGTTATGATTTCGACTCATTCTGGAGCCTCCAAAAGATTTTCAGTTTCTCCAGTTTTCAAAAAAATGTCTTAAATTGGGTCAAAATGAAACTTAGCAGCTATAAGCTCAGATGTAAGGTCTTCGAGGCTCTTTTGATCGATTTTGGTGAATTTGTTCAAAATCCGTTCAAGCTGGTTCAAATTCAAAAAATTTTCCAGCAATTAGGTACCTATTTTTGAAAAAAAAAATTCACAGCTCACAAACGAGCGAACGACGAACGAAAAAAGTTTAAATTTGGTTGTACCGTATTCACCTATTGACTTTCCGAGTCGATTAGAGATGGTGATTGCATTTTTGAAAATTTTTTGAGTCCAAAAAATACACCAACACTTCATTTTTTGAAATTTTGGCCTCACCAGACCCTCCTCTTGGTACAAAAGTAGTCTATCACAAAAATTCAGCATTTCTCCAAACCGTTTTAAATATGTACTCAAAAATTTCAATCTTCTAAAAATTCGCCAACGATACCTATTACAAAATTATTTAAGCAGCTGAAATTTTAGTTGTGAATTTTGCAAAATTCAAAATTCAACAACAAAATAAACATTTTATGAAATTGTGGTCGTTTTGCGTTTTCAGATACTGTTACCTTATTTCAACGATGTTTTAAACAATTTTTCAAAGTTTTGAGCAATTTTATTGAAATTTCATCAATAATTTTTATAGTGACTTTTAAGCAATTTTGATGCTACTTTTATACTTTTTATGGTACTTATTATGATTTTTTCACCTGACAGTTTCTGGCAAAAAAGCAAGGCAAGTAATTTTCTAGAAAAAACGACTATTTTAGAAACTTTGTTGAAAAAACGAGCATTTTTTCACAATTTTAGGCAAAAATCAGGATTTTGACAATTTTAACAAAAAGAACTTTGCGAGATAGTGTGAGAATTATTGGAAAAAAGAGATACATTGGCAATTTCAGGCATATGCCTAAGCCGAGCTTTTAAATAATTTTGAAGAAAAAAAATTTTAAAGAAAAAATTTGGTAATTAAGGATGTAGTAAAAATTGGAAATTTTTGAGGATAAAAAATTAAGTATGCACATTTTTTGCAATTTTTTCGAAAAGTGAGACGTTGGCAATTTTACGTAAAAAAACGAGACTTTTTCAACTGCGAAAAAGCTGGAATTTTCAGCAACAGGGAAAACCTTTGGACAATTTTTGGGAAAAAATAAAATGTTTTAGAATTTTCTGCAAAAACCCGAGAATTTAGACAATTTTTAGCAAAAAGAAAGATTGGCTATTTTTGGGGAAAAGCACGAATTTTTGAAAATTATTGGCCAAAAAATGACACTGTTTCGCAATCTTCGTTGAAAATGATAGAAATTTTATTTGGAAAACGTTATCAGTGTTCTCGATGTACCTAATTTTTTGGAAAAAGTTATCAGCGGATGTCATAGATGAAGTGATTGCTCTTGAAAACATTTCATTGAGGCTTGTAAATGATCTCATAATTATTAGGACATGAATAGGGTCATATTTTTTGTACGAATTGGTGAGATGGAAAAGATCAACGCACCTATGTATTAACAAATGAGAGGTTAAACGTACCTTATGAGATCAGTGCTCTTTGATCCGTTAACGCAGTCGCGAGTTCTACGGTGTGTATGTGCGAACTTGGCGTAAACCATTGGGGCTTAAATGGTCGACATTACGGGCACATTACGGTACCCAGGACGACGATTCGCAGTGCAGTAAGCGCGGGCGATATTTTAAAGTCTCAATTATGGCATCGCAGCATTATACTCGTCGAGTATTTTGTGGTTTTACGAAATCATCGAAGCTATTATTGGTAATAATACTTATTAATGTTTGAACGATTCTGTATCGATAGACATATAAAAAAAAACGAAAGACAGAGAGGGAAAAAAACGCGTGTATTAACGCGACCGACAATTTTTATGGTGATCCCTGTAGGTATATATTTTTATACGTATGTACTCGGTACACCAGGTATCTAAGTACGCGAACACTTTTAGAAATTGGAGCAAATACATGACTTTGCCTATATAAATTACGCAATAGTCGTGAAAGCGTGCGCCACGCGACTCTACCTATGGTTGATTTTATTTTATTTTTTTTTCGTTTATTTATCCATTCGCATGCGGAGAGCAGCATGTCGGGTAAAAATTGGACAAATATCGAGGCTTGGCTCGATTATCTGAATTGGTGCGTTGGAAAAAAGCACCATGCGTTCGCCAGGTACGAGATTAACTTGTCAACGAGATGTTGTAGGACGACGCTGCGGTGCGGCGATTATTTTTGACGATGGTGGCGCTGTCCTGTGTCCGTCAATTCTTCTTTAACACGGGTAATGGGTAAATTTCATATACTTCGAGACCGCGATTACGTAATCGATTGTCGTACCCGAGTGTATAAAATATCGTACGTACAACGTATTAAAAAAAAACGCGATTACTCGATACGACTTAGCGCCGCCGTCGTCAACATGTCGGAAATTTTACGACAACCAGTTGGCCAAGTTAAATCCTAATTACTCTTATTTTTATCGAAGGAATTTACCTGTCAGGTTGGGCTTTTGAAGCCGACACTGCACAGTCGTCGTCTTATATTGGTTTGTAATCTGTCACGGAGCGTCTTTTTGCTCTGTGGTTCGCATACCTTACCTTACACACCGGACGACCTCCTGGGTCCCTGATTCTTTATGTAAATCGAATACTCGTACGTTACGCTCATGTGAATGTGGATTTTTTACGTTTTTGTTCTACATAAATACATATCGCATATTAATTAATTCACAGCTCGATCGAATAAAGAAAAATTATCGAACCTGTGCCCCTTATACATTGAAGCGCATTTTTTTCATCTACATACGATGTAATTCGCCTATAATAATCAGTTCTCTTAGCTACAAATTACCTGCTGCTTAAGTCTACCTTTAGTATAAGTTTAAGTATGCTATCTACGTGTTGGTCAATTTGACAGCTGTTGGCTTATTAACACACGTAATCAAGTTCAAGCCTCAATGCGTATAATTTTTAATTGCCGTGCGGTGTGCGATGTTAACAAGAGTACTTGGTGGTAATCTCACCAGTTGACGTAAGGTTTTGTGCAGTTCGCTCATTCGATTGTCACGCACCTTTTTCTCTTCGAATACTTTTTAATAAAGGTGCGATCATTCAGGCGGTAATAAAAAAAAATGTTGTAATGTATGCCAAGGGATTGCTGCTTTGAACTCGCATCGTGAGGGTGTGTTTTGTTGAGAGGTTTAGGAACGTGCAGGAATGAGCGATGGGTATGATGGTTTCTGACAAGAACGGTCGATGCCCTTTGATGAGGCTTGAGCGAGGATCGGTTGCATCAAAAGGGTATTCCTAGATAAAATAGGCGAAATGGTCCTGTTCCCAGATTTGGAAAATTATGATAGATTATTGTTCGGTACTTCCAAAAAAAATTTCCGAGCGGAATTTCTGCCCCTCGACCCACCTCCTTTGGACTAGCCAAAAAACGTGTTTTGCGGGAAAAAATCGATATCCATAAGTAGCGGGGAGGAAATTCTGGTACCAAGCGGAATGTGTATGGGACGCATGGACCTTTCAACATGATTTTTTTCAAAATTTTCTATCATAATGGTTGGGGTAAAATTGACAAAAGAAAACTTTGAACCGCCACAGCTCCGGATTGAAGGGTTGGGCACAGAAACTGTTTTTGCCAAAATGTGTCTTTTCACAAGTACTTTCTTTCTACCAATCCGTAAAATTAAAATTTTGTCTGCAAAAGGCTCGTTTTCGCAGTTTTCTTTTTGAAAAATTATGCGAAATATGCGAAAAATGTACAGAACAAAAAATGTTGAGCGTCAAATTTTACCCTAGAAAACGTGTTCAAAAGGTTGTCAAAACGTTCATCTACTGAAGTTAGCAAAGATTGTAATCATGAGCTCTGTGAATAGAAAAATACCAAAAAAATTCAAATTGAGGTCAGAGCAATTCAGGTACAATTTATTATTTTAGTAATTATTCTTTTCAATTTAACCACGTTTCCACAATACCTACTTGAAGAAAAAAATACTTCAAAATGAAAATATCGGAAGTCAAACTTACAAAAAGTTACCACGAATGGGCACATTTTTTTCGGGTCACAATTTTTCTATTTTTAAAGAGAATAGGTACTAGAAATAATAAATAGAAAAGGAAATCAAAAGGAAAAATATGAAATTACAAAAATTGATTTTAAAAATGGAAAAATCAGCACTTTTTCAGACAAATTCTGGCAAACGTTACAACTTTTTGACAATTTTTGCAAATACTGTACTTTTAGACTATTTCGGCTAACAACAAGATTTTATTGACTACTTCGGCATAAAGGCAAAAATACTAGTCATATCAATAATTGAAGACGTCATAACAAAAAGGGGTATATATGACACACATGTCCTTTTTGAGACGAATCCATATTGTTATTCTTTAGACTTTCCTCTATCATATGAGACTACCCCCACTTCACAAAGTCGAAAAACCAGTGAGCTATCGCCATTTTAAAACTGTGAAGTCGATTAAAAATTCACTTTTTCATAGTTAATTGGTTACTCATGGTCGATTTTGTGTTGTCAAACATTATTTACCTGGTTTAAATCCAAAAATTGTTCAAAAAAGTTTTTAAATCAAGAAAAAAAATTGGCCAAAAAAACTTGTCTTGTTTGCGATTTTTTTACTTAACATATTGTAGCGATCTTTTTTCAGAGATAATGGGTTACTCATGGTTGATTTTGTGTTGTCAACCATTATTTACCTGGTTTAAATCCAAAAATTTGTTCAAAAACATTTTTGAATCAAAAAAAACATTGGCCAATTTTTCGGTTTAAAAAGGACATATAATACAAAATGTTTGAGCGTTTACCGCGGCTAACACACAGTTTCCTCCAGACTGATGGTTCATAGCATTTTGTATGGTTGGATAGTGGGAAAATAAGATAAAATTGTCATCATGTTCAAATATGCACATTTCTAAACTTCACAAGCACTCAAACTTTCAAACAGGTTTTTCTCAAAATACAACTTTCACACATATGTCCTTTTTGCTATGACGTCTTCAATTTCAAAACGTTCTACTCTCATCTCATCTTCAACACAAATATGTCACATACAAACCATTTGGATACAGAACAAAAGAGCTTATAGTTTCATTAGGACTTGATCCACTCAACATATTTCAGATTGAAAGCTATTATAAACAGTAATACTTCCTACAGAGCAAATAGAAGAGAAGAAAGAAATGATTCTAGCCACAATTCGAATCTGACATATGGCATTGACACATAGATCACTTTTTACAGAAAAATCCCTCAAAAAATGTGACACATGCAATGTGAATGTGACAATCCAACACGTTATAGAATCATGTAAAGCAAGTATATGAAAAAATCAAAAACGAAACACTTTCGGTAAATTTTAAACACATGCAAGTTAGTCCGGCATATGACAATAGGAGTAATTGCATCCCCCCCCGCCGATCCTCCGGGACAACTTTTTTCTTAAAGGGGACATCCTAAGGAACATTTTAAAGCAAACTTGCCTAAAAAAAAGTTGGCCTTACTTACAAAATGGCGGCCATTTTGATTGACAGGTCAGCTGAAATCGCAGATTTTGCGTTTTAACATAGGACTTGCACGAACTTTTTCAAACTTTACAAAGGTAGATCGAAAGATCATGCAAAAATTTATCACCTGTCAAAATTTCAAGTGCTAAAGTGGGTTTTTCAATTTTTGGTGAATTTTTGAAAATCGAATTTAGGCCAAAAATGAGGGGAAAAAAATCAAAATTTTACCAAATTGACCAAGAAAGCTGAAATTTGGAATATACCCTATTTTCGACATGCCAAATCGATTGGAAACGGTTTCGACCCGTTTTGAGCAGTACTGGAGCCTCCAGCAGATTTTTGAAACTCGAAATTCCCACAAAATTTTATCAAATTGGAGTTGTAAAGCTAAAATTTATTCTAAAAACTAATTTCAATACGCTACGAAGTACTGCAGGTGAATTTCAAGTCGTTTTGGATCCTCGAGCGACTTTTTGAAAATTCCTGAAGCCTCCAGCAGATTTTTGAAACTTTAAATTTTCACAAAATTTCATCAAATGGAGATGGAAAGCTGAAATTTACTCTACACTCCAATTTTAACACCCTCTGAAGACGACTTCTGGTGAATTTCAAGTCATTTTAGAGCCTCCAACGACTTTTTTGAAAATTACTGGAGCCTCCAGTAGATTTTTGAAACTTGAAATTTCCCCAAAATTTCATCAAACTAAGATGGAGAGTCGAAATTCATTCTACAAACTAATTTCAATGCGCTACGAAGTTGACTGCTGATAAATTTCAAGCCCTTTTGGAGCCTCCAGCAACTTTTTGAAAGGTTGTACAACGTTTTTTTGTAAAATTGAAATAATTTCCTAAAATTAGCTGGACGCTTCAAAACCATTTGAAACCACCATGTAGTCTGCGAAGTAAATTTCAGCTTGCCAACTCTATTTGATAATTTTCAAAAATTCACCAAAAATCGAAAAACCCACTTTAGCACTTGAAATGTTGACAGGTGATAAATTTTTGCATGATCTTTCGATCTACCTTTGTAAAGTTTGAAAAAGTTCGTTTAAAACGCAAAATCTGCGATTTCGGCTGACCTGTCAATCAAAATGGCCGCCATTTTGTAAGTAAGGCCAACTTTTTTTTGGCAAGTTTGCTTTAAAATGTTCCTTAGGATGTCCCCTTTAAGAAAAAAGTTGTCCCGGAGGATCGGCGGGGGGGGGGTGCAATTACTCCTATTGTCATATGCCGGACTAAGTATATGAAGATGAAAAGGAAATGTGTGTAAAGTTGTTGTTCCTAATTCGTGCAGGGATTTATGATTCGTTATAACTTATCTGTTTCTTTTCCTTTGTTAAATTTTGTTAAGTATATTTTTGTTGAACATTTTGAAGAGTGGTATTCCAAAACTCGCTTTGTCCATTTTCACAACTTTTCAGGAGAGAGGAAAAACAGTTTCCCTTTAAACGGGTAAATTGGATTTTTAGGCGAGTTTAGCACTTTATTTGGGTGGATTTATGATGTAGGAGTGTAGGTATACACTTCATCCATTAAATACTGCTGAAAAAAATTTCAATAAAAATGGACAAAGCGCGTTTTGGAACATTATTATTTTTTAAATTTTTAGTGAATTGGCTATTTAGGTGACTTTAACACCTCATTTTGGTAGGTTGATGATGTAGGAATGTGAGTTAATACTTCATCTACCAGGTACCGCTGAAAACCCAACTTCGACAAAAATGGACAAAGCGAGTTTTGGAATATCACTCTTCATTTGTTATATTATTATGAATTTTGCTATACTTTTGTTGAGATTATTTTGTCGTTATATTTTTGTTATTTGTTAATTTAATTTTTGTTGTTGGATTGTTCACGTTAAAGGCCAAGATGCCGGACGTCATAAAATAAACTTATGATGATGATGACAAAATTTTTTGGTTAACTTATCAAAAAAAAGATCTTTGCCTACAATACTTCGTCAAAAAAGCAGAACTCGTGGAAATTTTTGGCTAAAAGCACAAGTTTTTTTTACAATAATAATTTATTTATTTTGGCAAAAAACAGGCTTTTTTGATAATTACGAAAAAAATAAATTTTGACAATGATTTGGCAAAAAATAGGACTTTTTAGGATAATTTTGGCAAAAGCCAGAATTTTTGCGAATTGACAACCCAGACGGGTGCATCCAACATTTTTCACCAAATGAAGTAAAAATAATGGCACGGTACTTCAAGTTTCGGCGGCGTCAACTTATAATTTACCTTCTGAAGTCTTCATCAATATGATCGGTCATCATCAAACTTCATCTTTTGAATAGCTATGCACAGTTGCACACAGAAAGAAAATCATCAAGGATACTCGTACCAATCTTCGATCTCTCTCGACTTCTCTCATTAAAAACTCCATCGCTGTGATATTTCAACAGACTACAGAGGAAAATTTTTGCACACAAATCGATAAAGCGTCGCGTCGTTGCACTGTTCTCGCGTGATTTATGAATCGTCTCTTAGAAGAAAAAAAAATACCTACTGACTTGGTTTTATATTCATACCTATGCGCCGGTGACAATTTTGTTACTTGACGTACTCGTATGTACAGGACATTTGCTATAAGTCAACATTCTTCTATAGGTATTTATAGTACGTTGTATACGCGAAGACAATACGTACAATAATTTTATCTAATAAAATAATCTTAATTAAGTATTTCGTTATTATGCGAGCAACGCGAACGTTAATCGTATTTATTCTCTCTTTCTCTCGCAGTACTTACCTATACACTTACATCAATGATTTACCAAGGTGTACCGCGAGCCAGTCGCAGAGAGTGAATTTACCCACACATACGTCGTCATAAGGTATCTACCTATAGATATGTTGAGCTGGAGCTGGAGACTGCAGAGAGCATTGGTCGTATGTGCAGTCCAATTTAGATAACGAGATTCGCCTCAACATTACTTTTCAATTAACGTTTTAACGTTGTTAACGAGCTCACGTAACTATTCACAGCTAACACTGATAAAAATCTTATTTTGGTGACAACTTGTTAAAAGTACATACAACTGTACAGACGATAGGATAGGGAAAATGTTTGCAGGTTGCGTCCAAGAAAGAAACAAAGCTTCGGTTACTCTACGAGTATGTAGATCGATGGGATTTGATTTAGTCGAGTATGTGAGATCATAAAAGATAACAGTGTTTGAGTATTTTGTTGTTGTAGTTCATTTCCTGGTTGGAAAAGAATGCTGATGATAGGATTGGGTCCATTTAGGTTGCATTTGTGAGGTGCATAATGCAGAGGCAAGTATACTCGATTGGTAGTAAAATTATGGGTTGATTTTTGTACAATTACTCAAAATTGTCATTGAGGTTTTGTCAAAGTTATTTTTCACATTTTTGAAGGCGATACCCGAAAAATAATCCGAATAAAAATCCTGCATTTCATCAAACACTTACTTAGGTCTGAATTATCTGAATTTATCACCTGTCTCTTTTAAATTATTCTTTACGTAATAAAATGTTTTAATTGCGTCGAACAATTTCATGAAGAATTCATCAAAAATTCCAACAATGTTTTGCATATTTCATTACTTTATAATCCTCGCTCCATTTACTTCGAGTAATCGTCTTTTTTTTAAAAATACCTACGAGGTTCATCGTCAGCCTATGTCAAGTTTTATTAATGTCAGTAACAAACTCGTATAAATTAATTCGCGAAATTCTCGTCTTTCACTCGCTGATTCTTTCTGTAGTACTTAATTTGGAACTAAATCTAAATCGTACCAATCATAGTTTGATCATATCCAAAATGATGTTGAGATTCGCAAAGAGACCCCGCTAAATCGAGATCTTTGTTCAATACGCTAGTCACTGATCGAGTGATTAACCTTCGATGGGGTAATATCGACTCATGAGACCTTGGACGACTATAATCACGGGCGCTGGACGCATTTTCATCTTACTTCGATGAACAATTCACGTAATAACGAGCTTACGTCAGCGTTGGAGAGAAAAATAGATTTTCACTGTCACTTTCGAATTGATATTTGGAAATTAAAGTCGTTCGCGTGTAGTATAATGAAGTCTTTATATCGGAATTACGATCATATTAACGATTCGTGTATCCGAATTAAGTACGTATTGTGTAGTTTTATTGAGGATACGAGGAGCCAGAAGGAGGGGAAACATTTGTTTACTCGCGATTTCATTGATTTGTGATGTAATTTGTAATAAAAATGTTGACAGGATGCCGTTTGTTTCTGTTTTTCAACACCTGACTGATGAGATAAAAATGTTGCAGTTTTTTGAATTTTATTTGAAAGTTTTCAAAATGAAAATTTTTCCCTTCAAGTCTGGGGTACAAAATTTTTGAAACACTTCTCTATGTCTCCGCTGCTCAAAAAGTACCAAACAACGTTATTTATTAGCTCAACTTCATGTTTGAGGCCCTTCTTTCAAGATCCACTCCACAAAACATTGCATCAAAATTCATTTCCAACCAATTTTGCAGAACATTCAATATTGATTTTTTTTGGAACCACTGTATATTTTTTCAGATTTAAATAAAAGAGCAAATATGGGTGAAAATACACCTTCTGTAACCCAGGAAATTTAAGTATCACATACAATTTTTAAGAAACGTGCGTAATTTGAGCTAGAACTAGCCCATTAATCGTTCCGTTTAATGTCAAGGGCTTTCCATTGTTTTCCCTTTCCGTGATAGTTAACGCGGATAATAAGCTTATATATTCGTAACCAGAGATGACTGGACCATTTTAAAACGACAATACGAGTATTATTTTGGTATAGAACCTACACGTTGCCGAATTGATGGTATTTATGGCATTGACTTTGCCTCGAGCTAATTGAAAAAAAACACATGTATACTCGTATGTACCTAACGATACATACTTACACCGCTTGTAGGCGGTTTTTTTATGGTAGTAGTTTTTCATTCAGGAAGAGATTAAATGATAAGAAAATACTGGATTGGATGACTCAAGTACCTACAGTAAGTACAAGTAGGTAAATTGAAAAGTATCGTGTTGTTTCTTTCCATACAAAATAGTTAAATATAGATGAGAAAGGAAAATGAATCAGGGTTAAAAATTTAGACAAAAAAAGCCATTGTTTTTGACAAATTCTGCCATGAAATAAGTCACAACCTCTAAATTCTTTGAAAGGGCATCTAAAAATACACCACCAAGCCAAAGGGTATTCCCAGGTAAAATAGGCGAAATGGCATTCTTTTCGATTTAAACACGTTTCCACAATGCTTGATGAAAACAATCCTTTAAATTGAAAATATAGCAAGAATGGGCAAATTACCCAAACAATTTTCATAAGTTCTCAACTCAAAATCAATAATTGCAGAAAATACAAATTTCGATTGTAATTTCAATTTTCAAAAATTTTAACAAAATCTTTTTCAAATCCAAAAAGTACCATTCGCACATGTTCAACAAATCTTACCAAAATTCAAAAACTTTGAAAAAAATCCCAAAATTGTACTAAAAAGTCGTCTAAAATTTGTTCTACTAGATCATGAATTGGTTCAAAATCAGCTTATTGTGCCAAAATCAAGAGATGATTTACTTACGCGATTATAGAAAAATCAGGTCTGCGTCTCATGAAAGTGAATGAAAAAAAGTGATTCCAAAAATAGCTTAATGATAAATTATGCAATTTACATTTTTTCAATGGAAATTACAAACCATAAAAAAATTGACTAAATTAATCCAAATTTGGCTTGACAGTGAAAGGAAAAAATTTTTCGAATAAAATTGACCCAACAAGGGGGACAAATCGTTTGAAAAATCGATTTTTCAGCATTTTTGAAGGTCCTTTGCTCATACTAAATATTCTGAAAAAAGATATAAGTTGTGTATCTTATCTATTGATGTGATAAACAATTAAACATATAGGTATCATTTTATTTACAAGTATAATTGCACATTTTTTTCAGTTCAGAATTTTTCTATTTTCAAAGAGAACTAAAAAAAATTAATAGAAAAGGAAAGCGATAGGAAAAATATAAAATTATGAAGATTGATTTTAAAATTGGAAAAAGCAGCACTTTTTAGACAAATTCTGACAAAGGTTTGCAAAAACTGTACTTACTTTCAGACTATTTCTAGCTAACAACAAGATTTTATTGACCATCTCCTCTCGCCATAAAACAGCATGTTTGGATAATTGAACTTGTCAAAAAAAGGTCTTTGCCCACAATATTTCGTCAAAAAAGTAGAACTTGCTGACAACTTTGACAAAAAGCAGGAGTTTTGAACATTTTGGCTAAAAGCAGAATTTTTGGGTAATTCTCAAAAAAAGGTAAAAATCGTGTACATGGCAAATTTCTCAAAGGTTTTAGCATGAAATTTTTTATTTTTTTTTTGGTCCATTCAAGGATCATCCCCCACACATTTCACATATGGTATTGAGATTTTTAGCCCCTCCTTTCATTGGTGTACATTCGATTTTATACCCCAAATGTCCTTCGACTTGGTTGTTACACGCCATGTTTTTGAAAATGAATGTTATAAAGTGTCCTGAACTTCATTTTTTTGGGAAAAAATTGACACATTCTCATTATCATAGAACACAAAGGTCTATTATTCTGCAAATTGCAATTGGAATAAGTCCATAGGAAGCTCACATTTCACATTTGAAAACTGTCACACACTTTTTGCACAAATTTTAGAGCAATTTTCAATTATTTTTGGTAGCTTCCCAATCCAACATTTTTTTCTGGCGAGTGGCTGCACTGGTTCACTGTCCTCATAAAAATGTTACCTCGCAATGTTATTTTCAAAACCTACGCAATGGCTCGTTCTGATCGTACTTGTCTCTGAAAATATGATATTTCGCAAAATGGGTGTCCTTCGGCTTGCCTTTTTATTTACCCTGATGAACCCACCAAAAACGATAATTGAGAAAAGGAAGTTATTCTACATGATAAGTACACATTTATTACGTGTTAAAAATCGAATAATGTCCAGTAGGTAAGGCTAGAAACGAAAAAACGTTGAGATTGTCCTTCGGCTTGTCCAGCGCTCATTTGTCCTTCGACTTGGCCAAATTTCAGACAGCTGTACTTTTATCGCGCTAGTCGACATATTACACGATAATACAAGCAAAATTTGACATTTTCTCCCTCCCCACATCTCACCTCTACCACTACTAAAAGAATAAGGCCAGATTCGAACTCTGCGGCCTGAAAAACGTAAATCGACATATTACACGATAATATAAGCAAAATTTGACATTTTCCCCCTCCCCACGCCTCACCCTCCACCTCTACATAAAAAATAACTCCAGATTCGAATTCTACGACCTCGAAAACATATCAATCGACATATTACACATCGATGAGGGTCGAATCCTAATTATCGCTGTTTTAGGGGGGCCGGGGTCCACAGTGGGGGGATTGGATTGAGGCCAACACTAGAAAAGGGATATGGGACACCTATGCAAATGATTCCCACTTGAAATTTTCCAAAAAAATGATTTTTGTTTTTCAAAATTATGCACATCAAAATTGACCTTTTTTTTGAGAATTACCCTACGATAATTTATTTATTTTGGCGAAAAACAGTTTTTTTTATAACTACGAAAAAAATTGATTTTGACAATGATTTGGCAAAAAACAGGACTTTTTAGGATAATTTTGGCAAAAGCAAGAATTTTTGACAATTTTGGTAACTGGATTTTTTGAACATTTTGGCAAAAAACAGGAGTTATTTTTGTCAATTTTTACAAAAATTAGGAGTTTTTTAGGTTGTTTTTTTTTGCAAATAATATGAGCTTTACGCAGACAAAATTTTAATTTTATGGGTTGGTAGGAAAAAAGTAGGTACTTGTAAAAAGACACATTTTGGCGAAAACAATTTTTGGGCCCAATCCTTCAATCCGGAACCGAGGCGGTTCAAAGTTTTCTTTTGTCAATTTTACCCCCATTACTACATGATGAAAAAATTGTGTTGAAAGACCCAGACTTCCCCTACACATTCCGCGTAGTACCAGAATTTTCTCCCCACTACTCATGGATACGGATTTTTCCATGCAAAAAACACGTTTTTTGGCTACACTGTCCAGGGGAAGAGGGGTTGGGGGCGGAATTTCCGCTCGAAATTTTTTTTGGAGGTACCCAACAATAATCCATCATAATTTTCCAAATCTGGGAACAGGGCCATTTCGCCTATCTTACCTGGGAATGCCCTCAAGTTTTGGATTTCATTTTGAACTTTTTTGTGATGATTTTTCTAAAACTGGAAAATCCAAAAATGAAAATTAGCACAGACCAGGAAAAGGTGAAATTTTACAAAAGAAGAGTTTTGAAAGTAGAATATAGTCCAGTCAAATAATAGGGATTTCACCTGGAATAAATTGGGGGGAAATTTGTTTTCGCGCCAAAATGCTCAGGATGGTGGGGTTTCCTGAAAAATTCATAGAAGGGACTAAGTGCTCTGGAGAGAGCTAGATATGAGGGTATCAAAAAATCTGACATCATATTCGTGCTCAGTGGTATCGAATCATAAGAAAAGGACACCCTATTCATTAATACTATGGTTATTTTCCTTAAAATTCCCATTTTACCCCAACTCTCCCTATGACACATTTTTACACCATTTTGAGGAGTAAATATGAGGGGAGGGGGTTGACAATTTTTGTGAGGATACCTACTAAGAATATACATAACTTCCAGAAAAATTTTCAAAATCTGTTGAAATGGGGCTGAGAAAAGCGTTATTGAAATTTCAGAAAAGGAAGGATCCCCAAAAAGGGGAGGGGGTGTGAATCTGAAATTTTTCACGTGCAAGTTTCTCCATCGTACCCACCTTCCATGCTGATATCAACTCGAACGCTTTCGGGGACTATTTCACCCCCCTTAGGCGCCTATATCCTTTATGAATTTTTCAGTAAACCCCCCTTTTTTGAATGGTTGTAGTTCCACCCCCCTTGAACATACAAGGAAATTTGATACATCATTAGATCGGAAATTTGACGTAGATTCTTTTCTCTAACCACATATTTTTCGCTAAAATGCAATGCGGGGGAGAAAATGGAGAAAAACTGTGCTAGGGGGCACAAATGTGGGTCTGGGGGGAGAAGCACCACGCGGATTTAGGGTGGGTTTTAGTATGTCATTTAGGACACCATTCTGAGCATTTTGGCGCGAAAACAAATTTTCCCTCAATTTATTCCAGGTTGAGTTCTCAGATGAGCTAATTTGACTGGACTAATAATAGCAGTTCATTTAAGGACAGATTCAAATAAGTAATTTTCAACCCTAGCAAATGTTCAATCACAGGAGTTTTCAAACAATATGACAGAAAAGTACAGAGAGAAGGGGGGGGGGGGACATCATTTTCAGCTCTACAAAACCTCCAATCACAAACACCTCCTCGAATTCTTCATCAGCACACTCCACCACTCGAAAAAAATTCACCTACATTCCATTTCTTCATCGATTACCCACATAACTCGTCCGTCTCGGGCACACTTAGCACATCGGGTGCTATAATACATAATTCTAGGGTACTTGACATTTCCTTACGAGCTACGATATTATACAGTCTGCACCTCTATCTACCTCTATACACAACACACGATGGCATTTATAACTGTTATTTAAAGGTTCATAGATTCGCAATCGGCAGAATATTCAGACTATTTACATAAACCAAATATTATCTATACCGAGGTGTATTTCCTACTCGAACTAGATATCGAGTATATTTATTCAATATAAGGTCACGATGACCGCTGACCCTTATGAAATTTCTCCTCCACTTATTGTTAGTACATAGGTACCTAATTTGGTTCTTAAAATTATATCTACTTATACAGAAAAAAAATTACTTTCGTAAGTACCTCTTAGTTCCAACTTACCAAAATTAGTTCGCGCGGTATAAATTATCTTCCCGCGATGATCTATACCATTTCCAGTTGAGATCCAGACAAATCAAACACTGCAGGTGGAGGTGGACCAGCAACCTGTGAAAATAAATGGAAATTTATTAATGATACGACACGTAATGTAAATTAAACCATTTGGTTGATAATCCATCAAATTTACACGATCGCTGAGAGAGTATGATAAATTACACTTTAATATAAGTACTTCGTCGTTGTCGTCGTTTGCTCTCTCGATCAGCACAAAACAAATGAAACTAATTAAATAATGATTTGTCGAGATTAAAAATAAACATTACGTATGCCTCGGGTTCGATTAATCTTCGAAATACAATTAAATTTAGAGCATTTGTTTACCATACAGGTTACATTTGCGCGAAATATTAACGAACCAAACATCTTATCAGCAATTTTTTTTAATGAATAGGGTTTAAAGAATCGTACCTAGGAAAAACTTGCTTCGTCATAATATTATGGGTCTTCGCACAGGTACCTACAGAAGACGTGCCTGTTTTTTTTAGACGCAATTGGATCACAATAGATGTAAAATCTAACCCCTCGATCAGTTATTATTTCCTTTTTACGAGTTATTAGTTTCTCAAAGGCAAACAACCCAGAGTGTGGGTGTTTTATACATCGATCGATTCATTATTCAACTCTCGCTTTTAATTAGTTCTCGAGCTGGTTCGTTTTTTTTTCAGCAGATCGCGAGATCGCGTAGTAATTCATTAATAAACCGCTGGATGCGTCTCGTTCATTTCTGTGGACAAGTTGCAGAGAGCAATGAAAAGATGCATCTCAGTATTACGGTGACATTTTTAGGCTAATTATGGAGCTCGTCCAAGTCTCAGGTAGGTTTTACGAGTATACGAGATGCACGCGTAACAAAAATGTACCAATGTATTGGCAAAGCAATTCGAAAGATAAGGAAGATTAAAACACGTCGTAAAACGTGTACACCTCGAACACGTGTCACGTGAGATCGTTAATCGTTCGTAATCGACGAATTTTTTTTCATCATTTTGCCTATACAACATTTCCAGGAACCTGAACGAGTTTTTGAGAAACACGAGATTTTTTGACCAGCATGGCGATGACGACGGATGCGGTCATTCGTTCAGTTGCATGAACGTATTGTTGTAGGTGAATGATTCCATTTGAGATGTCATGTCAGTCAACTCGTCGAGATGTTTCGTAATATTCGCTCTTGCACTTGACGATGCATCAGCAGCTTGAAAAATACCCTATTCACGGTCACCTACACAACAACTATCTGCGTATCATTGCAGCCGACATATGAATACGCTATTATACTATGTAAATGAAAATTATTACTAAATACGTATTCATCTGGTCGACTGGATAGTACATAGAATTCATATCTGACATCTGCACCTCGAGTCTCTCAATACGAGCCTCAAATTAGGCGAAGATTACTCCAACACTTTCTTTCGGCTAAGCTCACACAGAGATACGACTCGGATTCCACAGATCAACCGAATGAGATTGTCTTTATACACACCTTTCATGGGCCTATCGAACGTCCTTTAAAGGTATATCGCTTCACCTACACCTACGCCCGATGAAAAAGTGAATATTGAATTGATTTTATTCGTACTCGTGTAAAGAAGAAACCTTGCCTTGGATAGATTCTGTTTCCCATTTTTGTATTGTTTTCCTAACTAAATAATAATTTTGACAACAATGCCTAATAATGCACAAGTACGAGTAAGTAAATACGAAGGTAAATATCAAAAAATTCGTTCAGCTAATTCCTTATACTATTTCTCGACGGTTTCAGGCAATAAAACTCTTCGACTCGATGAACCATTTTTACACAAACGCGATTGTTTCAGGCAGCGAAAGGAATACGATGAATAAAAACACGAAAAACACGATATTACCGTAAACAGTTTATCAGCGCAGTTCAATCTTATTTATATCTAGAATATACAATATACATGCAGATATCGTGTACTATAAATGATCAACGTGTAGGTAACAGGTATATAATGTGCAATTGTGCATATGGGACCAGGTTATCTCGATCATAGATCGCCCTGTCAAGCGCCACTAGATTGATAGAGACGGTTTTACGAATATTCTGATGACTTGATAGACCCTGCAGAGCTGGTCAGTTTATCTTGGTCAATTGACGTGCTGGTTGTGGCATAAGTCATGTTCAACGAGGATGTTTAGATGGCTGATAATTCGCCATATTTGATTAAAGCATTGCAATTGGATGCAGGTTCGAAAGACAGATCTGTCGAGTTGGGAGTATTGTGTGTCTGACTGAAATATTTGTCAACGAGTTATACTCGTAGTATACCAACAGCTAAGGCAAGAGGTAGAGGTACACAAATGTGGAACTGAGAGTCGTTTTTTTGCCATACATAAATGCAGTTTACAAAGTCCAAAATAGTTGTTGAATTTTATGAGAAAATAAATTCCCTACTTCTAGATTTTTTACAAACGAGGAGACAAATTTTTGAAGTGGACGAAGCTAAATCGAAAAATCTTACAAAATGTTTACCAAAATTTCAAGAGCTTTAGCGCACTTTTCGATTTTTGGTAAATTTTTGAGAATCAAAAGCCTAAAAATAGGAGGAAAAAGCTTTCCTCAAATTGACCTAGAAAGCTAATGTGGTATGTACCCTTTTACTGACCCCTTCCTCTTACAAGAATCCACTGAAAACGGTTTTGACTTTTGAGCAGTTCTGAAATCTCCAGAAATTTTCTTGAAAGTTGAAATTTTAACAAAATTTTACCCAATGAAGTTATTCGGATATTCCATATTTTCAAAAAGTGCATAAAAACTGTATAAATGAACTTTGTGACGTATAGACGAGATTGGCTCATGTTAGTGACCCACTTCATCAATTACAAACCAATTTTTCAAAATCCATTTCTGCCCGTTCAAAACCGTAAATTTTTTAATCATGAAATTGCTAGAGAAATTTAAGTTTCCGAAATGGCAGATACCGATTTTGAAAAAATGATGTGCAATTGGTTTGACAGATTTTAAGGTTTTTTTTTTTGTTTTTTTTTAGAAACCAGAATTTTCAAAAAATTTCTCGAGGCTCCAGGACGGATTGAAACCACCTCCAATCGACTCAGCATGTTGAGATTAAGTACGAGGTAAACTTAAGCTTTCAAACTTCGTTACTTTATGGAAATTTCAACTTTTAAAAATGTTGCTGGAGGCTTCAGAACTGTTCAAAACAGTTCTAAACCGTTTCCAGTCGATTGGAGGGGTCGGAAATAAGGCATGAACCAAATTTCAGCTTACAAAGTTAATTTGGTGAAATTTTGATTTTTCCCATTTTTGGCCCTTTGATTTTTCGAAAATTTCTCATAAATCGACAAATGAACTTTAACACCTAAAATTTTGGTTGTTGGCGTACTTTTGAATCCTGTTTCAGTTTAGTCTTGTCCCATTCAAAAACTACTCTATTATTTGATATTGGAATACCTCCCTCATTGGATTCAAAAAAAGTTGTGCACCCCCCCCCCTTTAGAGAGCTCGCACTCAATTCTTCCCTTCCAAAAAAAAGTAACTTGAGTAACCAAAAAGTAACCAAAAAACTTACAGAACGTGAGTAAAACATTTTAATGCAGAAAAAATTCAGAAGAAAACAAAACTCTTCAACAAAATTTAACAAAGGTCTAAAAAAATTACGAAAAAAAAACATTCTTATTGAAATTTTATAAAGAATCTCGATCGAAGTTTTGGTTTTTTTTTAGCAAAGAGCAGGACTTTCAGACAATTTCTTGTAAAAAAATGATATTTAGGCATTTTTATAATTTGTTTTTCAAAAAAGTGAGCCATTTCGCAACTCTTGGCAAAAAACCGAGACTTTTGTGACAATTTCTGCTGACAAAGTGAGAATTTTTGACGATTTTAGACAGAAAAACGGGACTTCTGGGCAACTTTTGGGTAAAAAGTCAAACATTTTGGAATTTTTTGCAAAAAAACGAAGATTTATGGAAATTTTTGCTATTTTTGGTTGAATGCAAGACTAGGTAAGCCAATTTTAGCTAACGACGAGCCTTTTTAGCAATTTTCAGCAAACAGTAAAAGTTTAGCAATTTTTTCTTAAAAAACAACTTCCAGATTTTTAGCAATTCTGGCAAAAAGCGAATTTTTTCGAATTTTCGGCCAAAAGTAGGACTTTGAGAGATTATTGCCAAAAAAGACACTTTTTTCCAATATTTGCCAAAAAAGCAAGACTTTTTTGGAACTGTTCGCGAAACGGCAGTCAGGCATGATAAAAAAGTGAAAATTCTTGGTATTTTTTAGCCAAAAAAACTACAGTTTTTAAATGTTTCAAAATCAGAAAACCTCGGAGCTCGGAGTTGAACTTTCACCGTGAAAGCTCAATTTTTCACAATAAATATAAAAGATGAAGGATACCTTTAGAAAATTGAAAAAAATTACATTTCTGACACATTTTTCATCCTTTTATCAAAAAAACAATTTCCTAAATGTTATCTCAACACCTCTGGGAGTTCGGAGGAGGGGTTGGATTTTCAATTGAAATCCAAAAAAATTCAAAAGTGAAGTCGCATATCGACTATTACTCATGCGAACGTGCTAAATTAGGTTTTCGACAATCTTTTATGATTAAATATCCACTTATTTTTCGAATTTATGACCCTTCATTAATCCTCTGCCCAACCACAATTTTGGAGGAAAAAAAAACGGAAATTTAGTGTGAGGTGCCGATTTCTATAAATTTAAAGATGTTGATTTCGAATCATTCATACATTTTTTTCGATCCTACCCTCCCCCCTCCCTCTCGGTAATATCCACCTTTTCGAGCACCAAACAAAGTTAAAACTTGAAAAACAATTAATCCGACGTGATGACCTCTTGGCTCTAAGTGATCCTCCATCTCCTCCATTCTTCCCCCAAATTTCGAAAAAAATACAAAAATTATGAAAATGTACCTAGCGAGATTTGTCGACAGCTCTCAAATTTTGGACATGAAACTCGCGAAAAATTTCAAAAATGGGATATCGTATTCTATCAAGAATGGAGCAATGGAGATAATTTGAGACCTGAGGAGTAGGTGTGTTCATCGATTTTGGAACTTGACACCTCGAAATCCCCCCTTCTCCGTACTTCTGTCGCGAATAAAACTCTCACCTCTTTCCCATCCTTGCAAAATCTGCTGCCACCGTAACTGATCAACACTTCGTATTATTCTTTTTGAAATGAACTTCGTCGTTGCATTCCTACCGCATTACATTTCATCTTCTGTCACAGCCAAAAAATATGACATCTTTGTATTTCATTTCTACCACTACAAAAAAAATCAAAAAAAAAATCACGAACAATTAATTCTTAAAAAGATTTGCTATTTCATCGAGTCCACATATAACAAGGCACCAGGTACCCAACAAGAATACCGGAATGGCCGTAACGAAATCGAAGAACACGTCATATAATAATTACACATGGCTCTTCAGAACTCGAGCGTTAACCTTGCACTGTGTGGTTCATTTTTCACGTATGAAATGTACTCGTAGGTACTCGTACAGATGCCTACATCGAAGACAGCGATACGTATCAATTAAGTTATTGTTAGATGGTAAAAAATTCACGCTATAAGTGCCCAAAAAATCAAAACGTACGATTGCGCCAGTCTCTGTACGACTGACACAATGGAGAATGAACATGTATAAGACTGATTTTGGATACTTTGTCGGTCTCTGTACACGTACTCTTGAGTCGAGTCGAGTCGAGTCGGATTGCGGTACAGATTGAGCTTCAACCTCATACAATAGCTTCGATCCTCATCTCTGAAACGTGAAGATGTTCAAAAAGAGAACCAATACCTAACCCACGCGTCATTTTTCAAGCATATTACTGACCAGTGACCACCACAGATTGTCAGTCAGTGGCCAACTGTGTACCTATACCTATCGATTTATCAATCGGATGTAGACGTAGAGACCGCATCATTACACAATTCGGAATCTTTTTAATAATTTTTTTTCTTTTTTCATTATTATAATACACGAGGCACACGATAATTGAATGTTTTACCTTTTAAAATGAAAAAAAAAAGGAGAGAATTTATCACGATTTATTGTGAAATAGTTTATTGTAAAAAGTAGGAGATTTTACGTTTACGTGACCTTAATGGTTTGTTCATGATGTCCAGATTACAACTATTATTATAAAAGCATTATTATTCCGCTGTCTCGGGTATTTTATTTTTTTTTTACCCTAATCTTCGATTCAATTAAATAACAGATTACTCGCCAGCTACGGATGTCATATACTTAACCCGAACACACCTTATAAGCGAATAAAGTTTCATCGAATTTTATCATTATTGTATTTATTTTGAAGGTTTCCGCCGCAGGCTTCTATTCAATTTTAGTACAGTTTTTCCTATCTTTCTACGTACGCACTGTATGAGTATCTGCCCATCGATTATTATTTTATACTATACGTTCAATGATATCGTGATCGTAGATCGCAGCGTAGCGTCGGTGGTGTTTCCATTAATCAATGAAATAACGAATCTATCATGACGAAATACTAGGCTTCCGTCAGCCTCTCCATAAGCCATGAATGGACCAATTATAGCGTTTCATTAAGACAAAGTCTAAGAATGGAGGCGATTTTGACCGGCAGTAATGCGTGTTTCCTTGTCGTAGACTTTTACCATAAACCATATCATTCGTAAAGTTTTACACGAATATGTAAATTCGCTCAGAGTGGCCCACAGACTGCGCTTAGGCGTATGAAAATGTACTTAAATAGCGATGAGAATTACACATACGAGTTCAAACAGCCATTTTAGACGCTTTAGGTTTTCGTGCATTTGGATAGCTATACAGTCGATGTAAATGGATAGGTAGTTCCCAAGGTCGACGTAATAGTCGTATACACAGACCATAGACCTGTAAGGAAAAGTCATCGTTGTTGTGAATTTCCGTTCGCATACATCGCAGACAGCAGAAATTTGATGTGAAGATACTAGTTTCGCGTACAACTTATTGACGAATTTCCAGACTATATTGTATAAGAGAACAATTAAAAAGTACAGGAAACTTGAAAAAATTTGCGAACGTGCTGTGATGATGTAAAAATGTGGGCGAAATAATGTAACGTACGTTGATCGAGTATAGCGGTGAAGCTGTGGTATGATGCCTGATTGCAGAGTAAATTTAGGTGAAGGGAAGTTGGACTTGTGGCTGAGATTCTATACGTAGGTACCGGTACCAACGTTAATTTGCTTCATTTTCTCGCCAATTTTTAGGTCAGATGAGATTATTTCAAAATTTCGGTTTAACGAGAGGTGTTTGCAGTTTCCTGGATTCCCAAAACTGGAAATTTTTCGCGAAAAATTACAATTCATTCTGGACGCTGGACACCATTGATTTCCTGTTGAAGAAGGTACTTTTTTGTCAATCAAGCAACAGTTCCATTTAGAGACATTTCCTTCAATTATTTATGTACTTTAGGCACAGCTAAGCAGTCAAATTTTCAATTTTCGGATGTAGAATACTTGTAGTTAAAGTTGAGACTCATTTTTTGATTTTGGGTGAATTCTTAAAAATCAAATTTGGACTAAAAATGTGAAAAAATTAAAATTTTACCACAAGAAAATCTAGTGGAGGCATCAGAACTATTCATGACTATTACCAATTATAGTGGACTAGGGAGATTGAAAATATAGTACAAATCTAATTTCAGATTTTTTCATTCGCGGGTTTGCAAAAGATGAATATTTTATTTATTTATTTATTTTTTTTTTAAAACGATCACTGGAAAAAATTTGGAATTTGAACCGACACAAAAAGATTTTGAAAATATATGTCAATGTCTAAATCAACCCAAAGTGTCACTAAGTGATAATTCCAAACTTGGAATACAACAGGGTAAAATAACTCCAGGTTTCACGATTTCGAAAAAAAAAATCATTTCGGAATATTAGGATTAACATTTTCTCACAGAAAAAAGGTTTCATTTTGTTATAAGACTGGATTTGTGTGGAAAATTTTAATTGTTTTCATTTTTGGGATTTGTTTTTTTTTCAATTAAAATTTTTTTTTTCAAATTGAAATGAGTTATTTACATTTTATGTATTTTTTCATTCCACTTCCAAAATGAAATTGCAATTAATTTTCCCAAATTTTAACGCTCTTACTTTCTATACAAAATTCCGTTTTATTCAAGATGAAAATTTTTTCGAATTCAAAAATACCTACAAACTCAACATTTTTCAAAAATTCCAAGTTTTTACCAATTTTGTTTTGAAATTTAAATTACAACTAGAGTTTTTTTCGAAATTAAAAACCTTGCCTTATTTCGCACTATTTTATTCCAAGGTTGTCCTTATGTGAAAATTCTTCCTTGTTAGATGTAGAATCTGTTGAAAAATGGGAATGAAATTTTCTTATTCAAGTCATTCAATTTTTTCTTTGGCATCATTGTGAAAAATTGAGGAAAAAATGAAATTTTTTTCAACTCAAATGATAAATGATAATGATAAAATTTTATAGCTAATTTCGATCAACTTAGCTTTTCGTTGAAGATAAATTTAGCTGTGGTTGAAATGTATTTTCCTATGGAGGGAAGAAGTTGTCGCAATTCAATACAAAATTTTCGCGAAATATCATGATTTAGTCATTTGAAAAAAATTGTCGCTAGGTCACCTTTTTATGTCGTTCCGTACTTTTGGTCATTCCTAATTTGTCGTCATGAAAACACCAATTTTGTCTCTTTTTTTTTTGGTTGTCGTGCAATTCTCTTTTTTGGTGTGCAATTTAATATCTCCCTACATAAAAAAGTAACTTGACTTCAGAGAATATTTACCTACTCAAGTATCACGAGTACCCATTTTGAAAATGGCGGTTAAAATGTATAAAAGCAATAAAATTCTGCCGAATTGAAGAATTCTCTGATTATATTGAAGTGAGTACCTAATCTAATCTAAAAACAGAAGGCACATAAGAAACCAGCGATCATTTTGTGGAGGAGGGAAGAGGGGTTGAAATATCCAAAATTCATAAAACACTATTTTTCCTTCTAGTCCGGCATATGACAATATGAGTAATTGCACCCCCCCCCCCCCCGCCAATCCTCCGGGACAACTTTTTTCTTAAAGGGGACATCCTAAGGAACATTTTAAAACGAACTTGCCAAAAAAAAGTTGGCCTTACTTACAAAATGGCGGCCATTTTGATTAACAGGTCAGCCGAAATCGCAGAAACTTTACAAATGTAGATCGAAAGATCATGCAAAAATTCATCACCTGTCAAAATTTCAAGTGCTAAAGTGCGTTTTTCGATTTTTGGTGAATTTTTGAAAATCGAATTTAGGCCAAAAATGAGGGAAAAAATCAAAATTTTACCAAATTGACCGAGAAAGCTGAAATTTGAGATATACCCTATTTTCGACATGCCAAATCGATTTGAAACGGTTTCAACCCGTTTTGAGCAGTTCTGGAGCCTTCAGCAGATTTTTGAAACTCGAAATTCCCACAAAATTCCATCAAATTGGAGTTGTAAAGCTAAAATTTATTCTAAAAACTAATTTCAATATGCTACGAAATACTGCAGGTGAATTTCCAGTCGTTTTGGAGCCTCCAGCGACTTTTTGAAAATTCCTGAAACCTCTAGCAGATTTTTGAAACTTTAAATTTTCACAAAATTTCATCAAATGGAAATGGAAAGCTGAAATTTACTCTACACTCCCATCTTAACACCCTCTGAAGACGACTTCGGGTAGGTTCAAGTAATTTTAGGGCCTCCAGCGACTTTTTTTGGAAATTACTGGAGCCTTCAGTAGATTTTTGAAACTTGAAATTTCCCCAACATTAATTTATCAAATGGAGTTGGCAAGCTGAAATTTACTTCGCAGACTACATGGTGGTTTTAAATGGTTTTGAAGCTTCCAGCTACTTTTAGGAAATTTCAATTTTCCAAAAAACATCATACAACCTTTCAAAAAGTTGCTGGACGCTCCAAAACGACTTGAAATTCACCAGCAGTCAACTTCGTAGCGCATTGAAATTAGTTTGCAGAATGAATTTCGACTTTCCATCTTAGTTTGATGAAATTTTGGGGAAATTTCAAGTTTGAAAAATCTACTGGAGGTTCCAGTAATTTTCAAAAAAGTCGTTGGAGGCTCTAAAATGACTTGAAATTCACCAGAAGTCGTTTTCAGAGGGTGTTAAAATGGGAGTGTAGAGTAAATTTCAGATTTCCATCTCCATTTTATGAAATTTTATGAAAATTTAAAGTTTCAAAAATCTGCTAGAGGTTTCAGGAATTTTCAAAAAGTCGCTGGAGGCTCCAAAACGACTGGAAATTCACCTGCAGTACTTCGTAGCGTATTGAAATTAGTTTTTAGAATAAATTTTAGCTTTACAACTCCAATTTGATGGAATTTTGTGGGAATTCCGAGTTTCAAAAATCTGCTGAAGGCTCCAGAACTGCTCAAAACGGGTTGAAACCGTTTCAAATCGATTTGGCATGTCGAAAATAGGGTATATCTCAAATTTCAGCTTTCTCGGTCAATTTGGTAAAATTTTGATTTTTTCCCTCAATTTTGGCCTAAATTCGATTTTCAAAAATTCACCAAAAATCGAAAAACGCACTTTAGCACTTGAAATTTTGACAGGTGATAAATTTTTGCATGATCTTTCGATCTACCTTTGTAAAGTTTGAAAAAGTTCGTGCAAGTCCTATGTTAAAACGCAAAATCTGCGATTTCGGCTGACCTGTCAATCAAAATGGCCGCCATTTTGTAAGTAAGGCCAACTTTTTTTTTGGCAAGTTCGTTTTAAAATGTTCCTTAGGATGTCCCCTTTAAGAAAAAAGTTGTCCCGGAGGATCGGCGGGGGGGGGGGGTGCAATTACTCCTATTGTCATATGCCGGACTATTCATTTATGAACATTTTACTAGCGCGTTTATTGTTTTAGCTCTAAAATTTTTGCATCGTGAAGAAACGTGTGACCAACGATTGATTTAGGTGGTAGAAAACAAGGATATCTTATACAAAATAGGTACACACATCAAATTTCAGATTTCTACGTCAATTTCGTAATATGTATTTCTATTTTTTTATATTTTCAGCTCCACTTTGATTAGACCACATTTTTCCCCCCAAAAAATTACCAAAAATCTACAATTGCACTTCAGCTTTTGAAATTTTCGGCTGTAATGTACACTTTATTACATGCTCTATCGATTTGGCTTAGAACAGTTCGAAAATTTTTCTGACTTTTGGGAAACCTCCCTCGTGAATCTGAAAATTTTTATTGTGAGCTCAAGATGGCAAAAGCTGAAGCTTCAAATATGCATTTTTTTCGAAAGCTTTCAAAGTTTTCGGAAGTCATCTAAAACTTTGATTAAAGAGCACAGAAGTTACTCGGAGCTGGTGTGAAAAAACAAAGTAATCGATTAACCAATAACCATTGAATACACGAATGTTTCCCTCAAAATAGAATTGATTCTCGCTTCCATCTTCCTACAATTCTGTTCCAAAGTCGTCTTTATGGCTACCAATTTAATTCAACGATGGCAAAATCCAACTTATGAAATATCATCTTTATCGCAAATTCGCAATTCAAAATTCACTATGACTGGTCAAATTAGACACAAGGTAAAATACCCCATTAACGGATAAAATTCATAAAATAGCTTCTGCGAATTATCATCAACAAAAACACAATACTTCATTCTTAGGTACTTTTTCCTATCATACTCCGCGTAGGTCATCCAATCTCAGGGGTAAAAAAATTACAATTCATTCGTAATAAGGTACACGACAAATCTCGAACACAGTACTTCGCGATATCCTCGAAGAAAATTCTCCACCAATGTAGGGTATACCTTTAAGGAATACCTGATTTGTTCATTTCGCGGCAATTTTTATTCGCCTTTCATTACCCATAGTCATGATGAAATAATCGTGTTATTTTAGTATATAGACAAAAGCGCGTAATATTTATCGTATCTAGTTAAATGCATTCGTTATAAATCACTTTCACGAGTATTTTACAAAGAAAAGCAATTTAAACGTAATCTGCCAACTACACAAATCCACTAACAGTAAGTATGGCTATTGAAGGCAACAAAAAAAGCCATTGTACAGCCTCTGGTCTTTACTCAGAAATATTAATTAACCAATAAAACCCTCTTATAACTATGTAATCAAAATTATCGCCCCGATCGAACATACGACTTATCTATGACGTGAATTATGGACATAAATTACCTAATTTCGAGATACCGCATTCGTTCGGAGTCGGACGATGACGATTGAACGACCTTTAGAAATTTCTATCAAGGTTGGTGATTTACTATTTACAAAGCCATAGCGAGAATGATGGAAAAGTTGGAAGAATTCGAAATGTCGATTCGTTTGCATCAGAATCGCATTCAGATTGAGGCATTCTTCGCATGGTTTTTATTTCGATCAGTATTCGACGTATTACGTTGGTCTATAGAAATTGAAATACTTTAATAAATTGGAGTAATTTCGTTTGAAAATTTGCAATAATTTACAAAAAATAATATTTAAGGAAAGTACAATGATTTTACCTTACGTGAAATGATAAAAATATGACCATCGAGTTTGATAATGAACATTTTGGGTACCTTGTCATCATTTTTCAGAACATGCATCAAAATATCTCAATTTTTATGCAAAAAAATTCTTCATTTTTTCAATTTTAGGGCACCTAACTCCCCTCCACAAATACATCCCTGATGAACTAAAAATAATTTGCCATCCAAAACTGCCCAAGTTTGACCAATCAAAATCTCTACAGAAAATCACTTCCTCCTCATTGGTCAGACAGAGAAGACCCTTTCAGAAACCATCCTCGAATATAATTTTTTACTCTCATTTTACAACATAAAAATCATCAAAATCCAAAAACGTATCCGGCAAATACATCACTATTGATCATTGATCATCGATCAATCACACCGACAACGACGCGACAGCATTTTCACACGACACTTCGCACTATACATAGACAATCGACCAGTCAACTCATAACGTACTTGTTCCAAAAAAAAACCACCATCTGACCTAATTAAAAAGCACTTTTAAAAAATTGCCAATCTCGCACACTCGCTCACTCATACACGGGATGGATGGCGATCGACACCGAGTCCATCAACCAATTACCTGTTCGCATGAATACCAGAAATGATCAAAATTTTAAAAGCACTCCTCCATCTCGCCTCCAGTTATGAAGAAATAAGTGCAATAAATATTTATCGTAATCGTTTATGACCGGCCGCGGCGCTGCGGCGATTCCTCAGTCGACAAAAAAGAAAAACGTGCGCTTTAACGGCCTCCTCTTATCTCATTATTACAAGCACGAAAAACAGGAATGCGCGACCAAAGAGTTGAGATTCAGACTCAGACCGTACCATTCATATCGAATACCCAGCAGCTGCATTAAAAACGCGAGTACGAGTAAATTCTCGTTTATATCGCGCAGAAAAACGTATACCTACCTACCTATAGTAGTATAAGTAGAGAGATACGATACGAGTAAGTGTAAGTATACGAAGAACGAGTTACGAATACTTTATGAAATCGTGTGTAAAATTGTTCGCCTGCTCTCTATGTAAGTGAGTATATCTTTTGAGACATACACACAGCTTTGTCATAAGTGTTAATCTCGCAATACCCGGCTACCACACAGTATTACGCTCAATTGGAGATTTAATGAGTTGTAAATTACATACTATGTCTGTCTTATCGCCTCGTTCTGCATTTTAATAATGATAATTAATTCGAACACCATCGTCGTGGCTCGTGAGACACTGAAAAAAAAACCGAACAAACGGAGAAAAAAGATGTGCCTTATTCAGATTTCTCATCTAGATATTCAAAACAAAGAAATTTTGCCTAAGTGAAATATACGAGACTATTTTCACACCGTGTAATATGTACCATCCACAGAGTAGACTATGGGTTACGATATGAAACGAATTATTGATCGAATGAATATAGGAATTATACCTACAAACTGATACATTTTGAATTATCTGAGTATCCTCTGAGTTTCTCATTTTTTTCAAAACAAGGGTTTGAGGAGATACTGATGAGATCGTATTCCGAAACAATAAACAGATTTCATTCGAACTCAGCGACCAAAAATTCCCAATTTCTGATAGAAATTTTTCTGTCTGCACCCCCCCTCCCTCGACCCTCCTCTGCATTTCAATTGTTATTTTCTTAAACTTTGGATCAGAGGAGCGGTGGGGGTATTTTGCCCCTAACAAGGAGAACATCCCAATTGACACAAAAATTGTTAGATCGAACGAAGGGGGATCAAAGAAGCCTCAAGATACACCAGCGCAAATTTCAGTGGCTGAAATTCATTTTTCGATTTCTGGTAAATTTTTGAAAAATTCAAAATTTGGCCCATTTCTCATTTTAAAAAATCAAAATTTGATTAAATTGGCACGAAAGATTGAAATTTGGTTTATACCCTATTTTCGACCTCACCCTCACGTTCTGGAATCTCCATGCAAATTTTCAAATCCTCTGAATTTTCGAAAAAACGCTTTTAGTAGGGTGAAAATGAAATTCAGCAACTACCTTTTCAATCAATTTAGGAGCATCCGACAAACCATCTCGACTTTCAGTTTGAGGTCAAGTTTTGATCGAGTAGAAATCGGCAAATATTTTTGATCATTTTTTTGACGATTTTGAGAATCGACAAAAAATATAAAAATAATCGACTGATAGTTTTCAACAATTTAAAAAAAAATGTAAGATTGATGGAAACTTGACCCCAAATCATCCTTTATTGTAGTACTTGAATCGATCACAATTTCATGATGAAAATTCAAATCGATTTCAGGTCGATTTCTTGCTGAGGACCTGAACTTGACTGCAAATGTTTGTTTATTTTTTTTCTCTATAGGCATCAATTATGCAAACAAAAGTTGAAGTCAATAATTATAGGATGATTTTTACCAAGTCATAAAAATGATGTGAAAATTGATTAAAAACTGTTCTAAATTTGTGATATCATAATCAATGCCTTTTTTAAAATTTCAATGCTGGATCAATTTTTTACCAATTTTTTGCTGGAATGAAAATATGTAAAAAATCGATTCAAAATTGTTGCAAAATGGTAGTAAAATTGATTACTTTTTAAATCATAAGTTGGATCTATTTTTCATCAATTTTTTGTCAAAATGATGTGACTATGAAAACTTGATTTGAAATATCTATCGATTTTGCCTTGAAAATAGACATTAATTTGGCACATAAAAGTTGAAGTTGATTTTAAGCCGATTATCACTTAGAAATGAAAATTGCGTGAAAATTGATTAAAAATTAATGCATATTTGTGCTGTTGTAGTCAATTGTTTTTTCAAGCTTCAAAATTTTAATCAATTTTTCATTGATTTTTTGATGAATTGAAAATAGTCAAAACTTGTCACAAAATATTCATCAATTTTTTTCTTAAAAATATAAAATTTTTTCTGCACATTGAAGTTAGAGTTGATTTTGACTCATTTTTGCTGAAAAATGAAAATAGTATGAAAATCGCTTCAAAATTTTATGGTTGATTAACAGCACAGTAGTAGTAAAAGTAGGCCAAAAATTGATAAAAAATAGACATCAATTATTTATCGCTGACATCATTTTACTACTCGCAGATAGTGTGTAGTAAAAACTATAAGTAGTTTTTCAAAAAACTTCAATGTTGGAGAAGAGAAGTGTTATAACATTTCGCTTCATTTCTAAGGGGTCATCTAGATCCAATTTTTGAGTCAAGAAAGAGTCGAGGTGCAGGGATTTTTCCCATCAAATCATTTTAAATATCAATTCACAATATAATATTATGTATTTGCATTAATATGCACTAGAATATGAAGAGCAATTTTCTGAAGATTTAAGGTCGTTTTTCATAAGCTCGACACAAAATTGATCAGAAAAATGCGTCAATAGAATGTACTCAAAACCATTCGACACAGATATTGAGTCAATTTTGCATCAAATCACAAAAAAGTGTTGAAAAATCAACTGAAAAACTACACACACTCTTCAAATTATCGACACAAAATATGTAGCGATGCTCAATATGAAATATGCTTGATGGTAAATTTGGGTCAATTTTATACCGATAATGTTCGAGAATAGGTCGATTTTATGCCGAAAAAAATGATGAAAAGGAAATAAATTGGTTCAAATTTGAATTAAAATTTGAGTCAACTCGACCCTATTTTTTTTTCAAGATTGTGTCGAGGTGGTTTGTCGCGGATTGTTGGGTCATGTCATCGTAGTTTAAATATTTGTTAATGCTTGCCTTTCAAAAAGCCTAATTTTCCATCAGAAATGTTGCCTCAGAATGTATAATAAATTTTTTCACTTTTTCAAAATCTTTTGAAAAAATGAAAAATTTATCGTTCGCGAACGCTTAAAAAAAATTGAAAAATACCTAAAAATGAGCTAAACTTGCATATGTAGAAATAACTGAAAACAAAATCATATTTGAAAAATTTTTGCGAAAATTGCCACAAAAATCATTGAAAATCTGCATAGTACCTAATACCAAAGTTTATAACACCAACTGACCAGAAAATCTGTAAAAAAGCAAGAATTGTCGAAAATTGAGAAAAAGTTATTGAAGTATAATAATGCCAAGCTTTCCTAAAATTATACACAATTTTCATCAACTTTTATTTCACTCACGCCATTTTTTGTCCACTTTAAAAATATTTTCCCTTCATTTTGAGAAGTTTTTACGATATTTTATCAACTTTTGCAACTTAATAGGTACAATTTTTATATATTTTGCTGATTTTACACAGATTTCCAACAATTCTAATGTCAATTTCACCTATTGATTATTTTTATAATTTTACGCAGAGTTCATACTTATTTTGTGTACCTAATTGATCGTAATTTTTTTTGACATTTCACAAATCTACCAATTTTCTGAACGATTAAAAAAAAAAAATTCTCGATATTCAGGGCACTTTTCGTGATGTTTTCATAACGAACAGTGACACTTTAAAATTAATTATCAACACTTGAAGGTGATTCGTTCGCGAACGAGCGATGTTTTAATCAGGAGCGAAAAATCGATCGCAAACGAATGAATTCGATTGGGCATCAATGAAACTTGGAATTACAAATCTATCAACAAAAAATGGAGTCGATTCGTTCGTGAACGATTCCCTCAGAAATGATGAATCATTCAGAACGACTGATTCATTTGGAGATCAAATCACACACGACAAGATAAAACGAAACATTATTCAATCCATCAACAAAAATTGTGAATTATTTGTTCACGAACGATTCGCTCAGAGATGAAATCAATGAAAAAACCAAAACCTGGACTCGATTCGTTCGCGAACGATTTGCTGAGAATTGACAAATACCAAATCTAATCCGGTGAGAGTGAACACTGCGAAATTGGACTTTTTCAAAAACCGTAAAAAAAATAGGAGTTGATTAGTTCGTGAACGATTCGCTCACGCTCAGAAATGAGGAATCATTCGAGAACGACTGAATCACTTGGAAATCCAATCAAAAAATACACGACCAGACAAAACAAAACGTTATTCAGTCAAACGATAGAAATTGCGAATGATTCGTTCACGAACGATTTGCTCAGTTGAGAAAAATCGTTCGCGAACGAATGAATCACTAAAAAATTGAATTCGACAGGAATAGATGATGTAACAAAACAAAACTAGGCAGCTGTATTGCTGTAAATACTATCATCAATACCCAAACTCAATTCGTTCGCGAACGATTTGCTCAAAAATGACAAATCATTCGAGAACGACTGAATCTCTTGCAAATCAAATTAAAAAATGCAGACTAGAAGACGAGACAACAAAACAAAACATTATTTAATCAAACGATAGAAATTACGAATGATTCGTTCACGAACGATTCACTCAATGGAGAAAAATCGTTCGCGAACGAATGAATCACTATAAAAAAATGAATTCGACAGGAAAAGATGATGTAACAAAACAAAACTAGGCAGCTGTAAATACTATCATCAATACCCAAACTCAATTCGTTCGCGAACGATTTGCTCAAAAATGACGAATCATTCGAGAACGACTGAATAACTTGCAAATCAAATAATTAAAAAATGCAGACTAGAAGACCAGACAACAAAACAAAACATTATTTAATCAAACGATAGAAATAGCGAATGATTCGTTCGCGAACGATTTGCTCAATGGAGAAAAATCGTTCACGAACGAATGAATCACTATAAAAGAAATTAAATTAGGTAGGCATAGATGACAACAAAACTCGTCAGCTTTGACACTATTTTCAAAACCTGAACTCAATTCGTTCGCGAACGATTTGCTCAGAAATGACAAATCATTCGAGAACGACCGAATCACTTGAAAATTCCATTACTGCATATAATGCACGACCAGGCAAAACAAAACATTATTCAATCAAGCGATAGAAATTGACAATTGCGAATGATTCGTTCACGAACGATTTGCTCGGTGAAGAAAAATCGTTCGCGAACGAATGAATCACTAAAAAATTGAATTAGGCAGGCATAGATGATGTAAAAAAACTATGCAGCTTATACATATATTTGATTACTATCATAAATACCGAACTCAACTCGTTCGCGAACGATTTGCTCAGAAATGACGAATCATTCGAGAACGACTGAATCACTCGGAAATCAAATAAAAAAATACACGACCTGACGAAACAAAACATTATTCAATCAAACGATAGAAATTGCAAATGATTCGTTCACGAACGATTTGCTCAGTGGAGAAAAATTGTTCGCGAACAAATGAATCACTAAAAAATTGAATTAGGCAGACATAGATGACATGATATGACGTAACAAAACGAGTCAGCTTTAACATCATCTTCAAAACTGGAACTCAATTCGTTCGCGAACGATTTGTTCACGATGGATGAATCATTTGAGAACAACTGAATATCTGCTGAATCGAATCCGGCGAAAATATTAAAAAGAATCACAGATGATTTTCTCAAGAGTGATTCACTCAGAGGTGAGAAAATCGTTCGCGAATGAATGAATTGAATCATCAATCAATCAGACCAGATAAAAGATAAAAGATTACCTATACTTACCTTGAAACTTTGACATCAAATCCACGAACAAAAATTTAGAGTTGATTCGTTTGAGAACGATTCGCTCATAAGTGATGAATCATTCTAGAACGATTGATTCACATTAAAATCAAATCACAAGATACACGGCAAGACAGAACGAAACATTGAGTATTTTATCTGTCAATAAAAATTGAAAATTGTGAACGATTTGTTCGCGAACGATTCACTTGGAGAAGGTGAATCGTTCATGAACGAATAATTCACTGAAAAATCTAGTTAGGTAGGTATAGATCCCTCATAAAAGCCTTGTGGCACGTTGAAGAGGTAGGGGCGTGCCACAATGTTGTGCTCCCAATAAAGAAAAATAAAATTTAAAAAAAAGGTAGGTATATGTAGATGAATAACGAAACCTCCTAGTTTTCATTTTAACCTGCCATCAAAAAACTGAACTCAATTCGTTCGCAAACGATTTGATCAGAATAGACAAATCGTTCGAGATCGAGAATAACTGAATTGAATTTCTCCTGAATCAGATTCGTTGGAAAAAGACGTAAGAAAATTTGACCATTTCAAATCCATCAATAAGAATTGAAGATGATTTGTTCGTAAATGATTTACCAGAGCTGAGAGAAACGTTCGCGAATGAATGGATCTGGATCTCTAAAAATTCTTTTGCACCTCACATCTTTTAAAAATTGACTACACCAGCTTATTTTTACCAACGAAAAGCTCTCATGGGTGATTAGCCATAGAACACTCCTTTATGAGAAATTTTTACTCACTTTTTCCCCCTTTTACGAAATCTGATCTCAGATAATTATCTGTATCCAAACATTGAATAAACACTTGGAAATTTGAAACCTTCTAAAAATAGAGGCATGACTTCGTAACATAATATTTCACCACACGCCCTCACACATATTCAATAAGCAATATGTATTCAAATCACCTAATTTCCTAATTTTAAAAAACCATTATACAGTAATAGTAATAATAGGCCTAAAACTCCCTAAAGCAACGCTACCAAACAGTGTAAAAAGTTTACATACATTACAATAAATTCTATAGGTGCCCATTGGAAATATGTAAACCTAAACCTAAACCCATAGACATTCCGTGAACATGAAAATCGTACTCGTACACATATTTCCTAGATCAGAACAGATTAGTCGCCCAGAAAACACAACGGCGAGTATAATTTTCAACCGAAAGTAAAACTGAGACTCTTACAAAAGCGTGCGCGAACCATATAAATGATATAATCAATCAAGCCGTATAGTGCAAACAGGTTAGATAACATTGAAGAGATTTTTTGTTCCTCGTCATCATCACGGTGGCCAGTTGGCCACGGTGGAGGCGGCATCGTCAGCCATCGGGCGACATACGTCGACCTCTCATATTTGACAGCATATCTAACACATTTTACAACACCTGGTCTTGCATGTAGCATCATTTATCCTTGAATTTTTCGTCAACGTGATTGATTTTTTTTTTATATATTATTGAAATAGATCTACTTACGTAGGTACGGGTGTATTAATATCGTAAAATGAGAAAAATTTCACATTTGTACGAGTCTTTTTTCAAATATTTTTTACAAGTAGGTAGGCATAGACCGCGAATATACAAGATCGCATACGTGATCTATATAAACGAGGTAAACTCGATGCGAAACAGATGAAAAATATAAAGCAGAAACACCGCAAGGATGCCATAATAAAATATTTGAATGTCATAAGACACGTTCTTTGATACCTCTATCGCAATATTGGTAGCAGCTTCTCTCGGTGTGGATGTCGATGTCGGTACGATTATAACGATCAAAACGTACAATCGACAGATTCGAACCGACATCTTCAACTTATTAAGTATCTAGAATGAATCTATAATTAACACTGCGAGTCGGTTCATTTAAATTAGATCGAATTATCTTACGTATATTTTAAATACGACTTCGGCTACTGTAAAATGTAAAATACCTACTCGACTATCAACATTGACATCTAGAACAAGTATCGGGTATCTTGGTGTTGGTGAATTAGCAACAACTAGACGTACGAGTATATGCCACTATAGGTCATTAGCATATCGCACATGGGTAGACCTAGCAGGAGTTGAATTGCTGAGGTGATTTTCTAAATGGATTCAGCATAAGCATTTATGATCGTAAATTCGATCGAAGAAAAGGAACATGGAGAAAGGCATGAAATACTGCATAAAAATTGTTCACGGTATAGCCTAGCCCAATGCATATTAACACACTCTTACAATTTTATTAATTCCCACCCCCCCCCCTCCTCATGAGACGCTAATAAAGAAGGTTATGGTCAAATTGGCAGAAAAATATTTGGACTGGACAGAAATCGAAAGAGCATCCAAAAATACACCACCAGGCTAAAATCCAGGGGGTCAATTCAATTTTTCAATTTTCGATGAATTTTTAAAAATTCAAATTTACCCTATTTAAAAAAAAATAAAAAATCAAAACTTGATCAAATTGAAAGCGAAAACTGTAATTTAATAAGTAAACTCCGCTTTATCATAATTTTATGCCACATCGATAAAAATATTGGGATTAGAAATCGGTCCAGAACTTCTGATGGCTTCAGTTAATGTTTCAAGTAAAATAGGTATAGGTGCCCCAATTGAATTCTTAAGAATACCTCTAAGTACATTTCTCAAAAAAATTACAAAACAATGTAGGGGTAACGGCCCAGTTTTTTTTTACCCCCCAAGAATTTTCTGAAAAATAAGCCACCAAAGTCATGAATCGATTTGAAAACCATATCAACATGTTTTGTGGTTCTTTTGGAACACAATGCCCTTGAAAAACAGCACTTACCATTCAATCTTCATGGTTCAGGGGACTTCGAAAAATGTGGTGTGAATTTTAGTCGATTTTCTTAACAAAATTTTAAAAAAGTGTGCTTTGATTTTAAGGATTGGACGCAGTAATTTCCATCAAAATGAGTTCGTGAGTACATCGCTGAATTCTACACACTCTGGTCTATTAGATGAGCTAGTTATTTTTCATCGAAATTGTTTTCTAAAATTTTTTAGAGGGGGTAAAAAAAATAGGGAACGAATTAAGCCCAGTTTTCTATTTTTTTTACCGGGTAAAAAAATAGAAAATCCATATTAATTTTTGTTCTCCAATTTTTTTACCCCTTCTATTTTCAGAATTTTTGCTCGCTGACGACCGTTTGATGGTGTGGTATCAATTTTATTCATTTTTGGGGAAATATTTGAATGTGCAGCTCTGAACTTTTGTAAATAATATTGTCCAAAAAGCACTTCCTACAGTTGATTACATCAATGTAAACAATCGACCAAAAAAATTGAATAAATGATTGATACCCCTCTAATATAGGTTGTCTATGAAAGCAAACGAAACAAAAACGGGTACAACATTGAAGACCTTTAGTATAGCAGTAACATGGAAACAGAAAATTGGAGCAGGAATTTTCACAGCAATTTTTTACCATCTATATCCGCAAAAAATTTCCAAAAAATAGTTTCTTGTGAAAAAAATGCGTTCATCTGGTGGTCCAGGAATTTTTGAGTCCAAAAATAGGTGTATTAAATTTTTTGTTGAAAATTTGCACAAATAATCTTCATAAATTCTCAATTTTATTCTCAATTATGTTTTCAAGCAATAAAATACACTAATGATAAGGAAAAGGGCACTTTTTGGCATGATTAATTAATAATTTGTGAGGAAACGTTGAATCTATGTTGTTACTATTGAAAACACAGAAAAAATTGGGGGGTAAAAAAATAGCGAATGGGGGTAAAAAAAATTGCGAACTCGTTTTTTCGCAAAAAAATTTTTTTCTGGCGAACCTAATGAAATTAACGAATGTTTGCTGATTTCAATGCGCTTTTCAGTTTTTCTCTAGCTTCATTAGGTCAAAAAAAATGTCAAGATATGTCCTTAGGGGGGTAAAAAAAATAGGGCCGTTACCCCTATTGAGACGATAGTTCGAGATTTGAAACTAAGTATATTATTGGAGAACAACTTTTCGTTGAAGATTGAGGCGGAGGGAAGGGGGATTTTTCCATCTTTATTCTTTTAATTTAGTATGCTGATGACATGAAAAATTAAAATTTTTCCTCCACGTTGGAATGGCCTTTCAGCAAATTTCAACGTTTTCCTGATTTTTTGCTATTGAAAATAAATTATTACAAAGTGTAAATACATTGGCGAACGTTCAAAATTTTATTTCAGAGACAAAGCATCCTAAAAAATTATACAAACCACTTTATTCATCAGGGATAAAAAAAATTAATGCAGAGCTCGATCGTATCGTATTCGATTTTTTCCAACAAAAAAAAAGGAAGTAACTTTAGTAACCAAAAAAGTCTGCCAGAAAACCGTGACTTTTGGACAATTTCAGGAAAAAAGCAAAACATTCGTGGAATTTTTTGCAAAAAAAAAAAAAACGATAATTTTCAGAAATTTTTCTAAACAGCAAGGATTTTTGACTATTTTAGGCAAAAAGTAAGACTTTTGGATAATTTTCGAAAAAAAAGGGAAGTCTCTAGAAATTTTGCTAAAAAGCGACAATTTTAGTCAAAAAGTGAGACTTTTACAATTTTAGCAAACAGCAGAGCTTTTTTGAAAATTATTCCCAAAACGATATATTTTTTCGCAATTTTTTTCAAAAGAAGTAAGTAAACTTTTGTGCAACTTTTTGGTAAACAAAAAACAAAATTTTTGGTAATATCTGGGGAAAAAAGCAAGTTCTTTCGATTTTATTGAAAATTGCGAGAACTTGTGTTAATTTATGGCTAAAATCAAAAGTGCCAAGACTTTGACAATTTCAACAAAAAAAGTAGATACTCTTTAGCAATGATTGACAAAAAATGATGCTTTTTTAAATCTTTTGATAAAAAAGCGAGACTCCTTCAGCCGTTTTGATGAAGAACGGGAGAATTTTTGTCAAAAGGCAAAACTTTTATGCAGAATTTTTGCAACTTTTTCGGAAAATACCTACATAATTTTTTCTCAATTTTAGTCGACAAACCAAAACATTTTTGCAACTTCTGGGTGTCTAACAAAACTCCCAGGAAACAAAATCATGACCTTTTTTATGACCTATTTTTCACATTTATACCGCATAAGAATCCTCCCCCTCCCAATTGAATATCTTGAAACTGCGAGGGATTTTTTTAAATTTGTAGGCAAGTAGGTAGGTATTTTAATTATTCATTTTTCGACTTCTTGAACAAATTTTTCATTTTTAACATTTTTTTTTCATTTTATGGACTTTTTAAAAAAATTGCAAGTATGTTTCGAGCAAAATCCTTGACTTTTTCATGACTTTTCATGACTTTCATCATGACCATCTACAACTAGACAGCTAAGCAAAGCTTAGCTGCAAAGTGTGCGTAGCTAGCTGCCTTTTCTACAGCTATAACCGTTATTACATCTAGGTAGTGCATAAGTGAATCAATCATGTCACAGTGATGAGAATTTTTGAAACTCTCACTGCTTCAAAATAATAATTGTTTTTCAGTGTTTTCATATTTTCCAAATTCAATAGGTATTTCAGAATAATTTATAAGCTTGTATTGCTTCTAAATTAAGAAATTTCTAGTTGTTTTTCATAGTTTGCATTGTTTTAAAATTTACAAAATTTCAAATCGATTTCCCGAATTCCCCATCACTACAATTTCATAAAGTTTTCAATAAATTTTCAGAATTTTGCATTGCTGCTGAGTTAGGAAATTTGCAATCAATTTTTAGAATTCACATTGCCTCTAAATAGTCAAATTTTGAATAATTTTTCAGAATTCTTATTGTCTTTAAATTAAAAAATTTCAAATTCAATTTTCAAGTTCATATTGTCCACAAATTGTAAAACGTTTACTCAATTTTTGGAATTCACATTGCCTCCAATTTTTCAGAATTCTCATCTTCTTCATAAATATTACAATACTTATTTCATATAATTTTCAAGTTCACATTATCTGCAACTTACAGAACTTTTAATCAATTTTTGGAATTCTCAGCGTCTCTAAATACAAATTTTCATATTATTTTTTTTAGAATTTCCATTGTCTTCAAAGGGTACCCCCCGATAAGATAGGCAAAATGCCCTTAACCTCAGATTTCGATGAAACTCACAGGGTATGTTTAGTACCCCCAAAAAATAATTTTGGGCCCATAGCCCGCTCCCCACCCCACCCCCCTCAGCCAGGGGGGCCAAAAAACGCGTTTTTCAGGGGAAAAATTCTGTATCAGCGCGTAATTAAGATAAATTGATTCTGTAAACGAATATAGTTAGAGGATACATGGGCGTACCTCCCTGAATTTTTTCAGAATTTTTCATCACACGGGGAGAGAAGGGGGGACAAAAGAAAACTTTAAATCGACATTACTCCGGAACGAAAAAACATACCAAAACGATTTTTTCGTCAAATATGTATCTTTAGGTCTACTTTCTATAGAAGTCATCACCCGGCCATTTGGAGTGGTGGGTCAAGCTCAAAAGCTCAAAAAACTCTCAAAAAACCACGTTTTTTGCGTTTTTCTCCAAAAATATGGACAAATGGCGGAAATCTAAGAGAACCAAGTTGTTCAGCGTGAAATTTTACCTCAGAATTGTGTAATTGAAAATTCATTTACACCGCATGATCGTAAAACTACACGCGCAGAAGTATTTGTGCTTACATCAAGATAGCTGAAAGGGTGTTCCTGGGTAAAATAGGTGAAATGTCCCTGTCCTCGGATTTCTGAAATTTTGATGAAACATAGTTGGGTACCATTAAAAAAAATGTCGGAGGCAAAAAATCCCCCCCCCAACCTCCCCTTGCTCATAATAGCGAAAAAAGGGCCTTTTCGGGGAGAAAAAATCCATGCTTCAACGAGTTTTGACAAAAAAATCTGTATTCACTCAAAATATATGGAGGAGACAGTATAATAAAAGTACCTACATAGGTATTTGAGATTCTGCGCCAATCCATGCTATTGCCATCAAAATCCAAGGCCACTTTTGGGGTTCTACTGAGAAAATTGAAAAGTAAATCTTTTTTTTTTGGAGAGGGCGTATTAGTAGTTGGTGTTTTGAAAATATTTTCTTCGCAAAAGTTTCGCTATAATGACGAAAAAATATTGAAAGATAATATATTTCTGAAACTGAGGAAATATTTTGGAACGCAGTGATGACAATATTCTAGGTTTCAAAAAATTGATAAAGATTGGCAAAAATTCCTAAATTTTTTTTGATTTTTCAAAATTGACAAAAACAATTTAAAATAATAGCATAGAATGGACGCAGAATCTAAGATATATTCATTTAGGACTGGGTCGATCGTCATTTTTCTCAAAACAAATTGGGTACAGGGGCTACAGTGAAAAAACCGTGTTTTTTCGAAAATACTCCCACTTTAAGGGCACATGTTTTCCCTTTAGGGGCACTTCTGGAGCCAGAATTTTTCTGTACAACTTTCAACTCAAAATGACAGTTTTTGCTAAAATTGGTAAAAATCCAGTTTTTTTTCTTTTTTTGGTGATTTACCCAATCTACTACATAGTACGTAGGTAGGTAATACCTATGTTTTAAATGTACTTGGTAACTCACATAAAAATTTAATCATCGACACCAAAAAGAAACCTTTCTGATAGTTTTGAGTTAGATACCATGTACTTGAAAAGTAGGCTACTTGTAATTCAAGAAAATCTTGATTAAGAAGTTGCATGGCTTAAATAGCGCTATAATGAAGCATTTTTCACAAAAACTCTAATTTTTGGGCAACCCCTCTCCCCAATGTGGTCGTTGGGAGGGTCCAACTGCAAATCAAACTTCATATTCATGTTCAGCGAGTTCGGTTCATATGATAATGATACCCATATTGTCTGTCTACTTTCGCCCTAAAATTTGGAGAGGGGGTGCCTATGGCCAAAAAAATGGAGTTTAAGGGTATACTCTGCGGAGAGCATTCTAATTTGACAACCGGTCGAAATATGAAACCGATTTGTTCGTTATTTTCATCATTCGTTCGTAAGACTGCATGTAATCGATTGAACGAATTTAGTCGTGCTTATGTCCCGCGACCCGCTCCCATCTAAATTTTAGACGGGGATTTCTCCGTGAATTTTCAAAATTCTTCCAATTTTTTTTCACCAATACTAATTCATCTATGAAATCGAGGGTATGTAGCCATATTTTCTAATTTTGCTTTTACAACAGGGATGTGAGCGTCTAAAGTACCTCCATCCAATTCCCTATTATAGCCATCAAATGTCCTGAATCAAAAATATCTCGACATACCCTCGCTTTTGAAAGCAAACCCTAGAAAAATCCGTTCTATAGTTTTGGCACAATCCCCGCCCAAAGTTGACCATTTTTCATCAAAAAATTAGAATAGCCTTAAAGAAGTTAGTTGGTTTTCTTATTGTTTTTGGAGGCCAGCATCCAAAATTATGGATCGCTTTTTTTGGTGGTGCTGTGACAAAAAAACACAATTTTGAGTGTTTTTTGAGTTTTTGAAGATGGCCTACCTGGAGGGAAAATTTGAAAAAAAAATACCAATTATAGTGCTCATGCAGATACATTTTTGAAAAAAAAAATCATGTCCTTAAATTAGGTTCGGAGATACGGCGGTTTCAAATTTTCTTTTGTCAATATATCTCCCCTGGGGGGCCCACAATTTTTGAAGAAAATTCAAGTTGCCAGAATCATATCTCCTTCAAGTATTTTGAGTGAATACAGATTTTTTTGTCAAAACTCGTTGAAGCATGGATTTTTTCTCCCCGAAAAGGCCCTTTTTTCGCTATTATGAGCAAGGGGAGGTTGGGGGGGGATTTTTTGCCTCCGACATTTTTTTTAATGGTACCCAACTATGTTTCATCAAAATTTCAGAAATCCGAGGACAGGGACATTTCACCTATTTTACCCAGGAACACCCTTTCAGCTATCTTGATGTAAGCACAAATACTTCTGCGCGTGTAGTTTTACGATCATGCGGTGTAAATGAATTTTCAATTACACAATTCTGAGGTAAAATTTCACGCTGAACAACTTGGTTCTCTAAGATTTCCGCCATTTGTCCATATTTTTGGAGAAAAACGCAAAAAACGTGGTTTTTTGAGAGTTTTTTGAGCTTTTGAGCTTGACCCACCACTCCAAATGGCCGGGTGATGACTTCTATAGAAAGTAGACCTAAAGATACATATTTGACGAAAAAATCGTTTTGGTATGTTTTTTCGTTCCGGAGTAATGTCGATTTAAAGTTTTCTTTTGTCCCCCCTTCTCTCCCCGTGTGATGAAAAATTCTGAAAAAATTCAGGGAGGTACGCCCATGTATCCTCTAACTATATTCGTTTACAGAATCAATTTATCTTAATTACGCGCTGATACAGAATTTTTCCCCTGAAAAACGCGTTTTTTGGCCCCCCTGGCTGAGGGGGGTGGGGTGGGGAGCGGGCTATGGGCCCAAAATTATTTTTTGGGGGTACTAAACATACCCTGTGAGTTTCATCGAAATCTGAGGTTAAGGGCATTTTGCCTATCTTATCGGGGGGTACCCTTTATAAATTTTCAAACCAATTTTCAGAACTTGCTTTTTATTCTAAATTAAGAATTAAATCTTATAAAATACCTATGTTAAGAATTTGCATTGCCTATTACACGAAAAAAATATGGGTAATTTTTACAAAAAAATTTAACTAAATACTCACAATTAAGTACCTACCAGATCCCATTCAATAATTTTTACTGTAATCGTATAGTAAAACTTATCATTTTAATAAATTTTGCTATAGGTACCAATAGTAAAAATCATTTTGTTTTAATAATTTTTACTAAATCATGATAATAAAAATTACATGTTTCAATTGTACAAAAATTAGTTTAATTTCTCATTTTGAAGTAATTTTTAAATTATAAGTAAAAAGTTAAAAATTATTCATGTCAAGTAATTCTTACTTTATACTTATGGTTATAGGTAGACAAAAAATTAATGAAATGAATTTTTAGTTAGCAAATGATATCATAATTCATAACTCAGTTTCAGCATTATTTTTGCCCCATTACCATGTACTACATAGTAACTCCAAAGCATTTACCTATCCAATTTCCCTACGAAAAATCCGTCACCTACCTACTTACCTCACGGGGATTCGAACCTGGGTCCCTAAATTTCCTATTCCTACCTACATGCCCTAACCACTCAGCCACGAATTCACTACGAGGGTTAGGGCATTAAAATAATATATTTGTTTGGTAAACGCCCCACCAAACCACGCCCACTTGGAATTTACAGCTAACAGACTGGGGGTGTAACAGGGTACAATGAAACACAGCTGGTGATGGAATAGACTGGGGGTATAGCAGGGTACAATGAGCGGCAGGTGTTCTACAAGTCCCCTTTTCCCTTTTTTAGGATTTAATGCATTAAAATAATGAACTAAAATTGCAATTACTCAGCAATTACCCATCCGAATTGAATGAAAATTAATCTATTCCCTCCGCCTTAATGATTCTCAAATGGTGTCCAATAGGTACAAAAAACGGTTGGATAGCTTAAGAGAACATTCAGTTCCAATAAAATTTCATTTCTCAAAGCGAAACCAATAGTGTGCTACGCACACTAAAAATTCACGACTTTTTCATGACTTTCATGACTTTTATGACCGTAAGATACCTTGTAATTTTTGGTCAAAAGACAAGACTTTTGAGTAATTTATATGATTTTTTCAAGACCTATATTTTTCACATTTTTTCTGCATGAAAATCCTCCCATCCCTCAAATAAAAATCTTGAAACTGTGAGAAAATTTTTTCAATTTGTAGACAAGTAGGTATTTTAGTTTTTCATTTTTTTTTTTTGAACAAATTTTTTATTTATTTTTTTTATTTTATGGGTATTTTAAAAAATTTCCAAGCACGTTTCGAGCAAAAGTCATGACTTTTCATAACTTTCATGACCACCTACAAAAATTCATGACTTTTTCATGATTTTCATGATCGTTAGACACCCTGAACTTTTTGGTAAAAAATAACATTTTGAATAATTTTTTGCAAAAAAGCGAGGCTTTTGAGTAATTTTTGGAATAAAAGCGAGATTTTTTTACAGTTTTGCCAGAAAACAATATTTTTTGGCAGTCTTTGTAGAAAAAGCGAGGGTTTCTATCATTTTTTAGGTAAATTTTCTTTAATTTGTTTCTTTTCATTTTCCTTTTTTTTCATTATTATTAAAACCGACAGCTTCTTGAAAATTTAATTTCGGCAAATGGAGTATAATCGGCAAGTGGGTCACTAACGAACACCAATCGTGAGCATTAATTATGCTAAAGATTCTGCATGGCGTTTTTTGGAAAACCGGAATTTCCAAAATATGATTGGAGGCTCCAGAATGGCTTCAAACCATCTCTAATCGACTCAGCATGTTCAAATTAGAGTGGAAAATGATTAATTTTAGTTTTCCAACTTCATCGAATAAAATTTTGCGGAAATTTCAACCTTCAAAAATCTACTGGAGGCTTCAGAACTGCTCAAAACGTTTCGAATCCGTTTTCAATCCATTTTGGAGGTCGAAAATAAGACACACACCAAAGTTCAGCTTTCTAGGTCAATTTGGTGAAATTTTGATTTTCCCAATTTTGGGCTTTTCATTTTCAAAAATTTGCCAAAATTCTAAAAATGCACTTCAACAGTTGAAATTGTTGCTGGTGAGTGGTGATCTATTTTTAATGATGTTTTTGAGCTTTGGTACACATGGAATGTTTCATCAATTTCTCAAAATTCCAAACAGCAGGATCAGTTGTGTGCAGCGATGGTGCTCTTCTTAGATTGGGGGGGGGGGGGAGACACCGCATATCCAGCAAAAAATTAAAATTCTTCTCGAATACCAATCTAATGTAGTAATGTATCAGCAAATTTTCTTCTCGACGTCATTGTAACCGTAAACTGCAACCCCCTTCACATACCTTACCCACCAATCCTGTTATAAAACCCCAATTATCAATCAATAACCTCCAGCTCAGCGACCCCCATCACTCCTTCACCCCTCTCAATACGACCAACGACTTCATGCTACGATAGTCATTCTCATTATTACTATCGAGTTCGAGACCCTGGACGAGCAAAATTTCCATCATCGTTCAATCTCAAACACACAAACAAATAAACTTATCTATGTACTTCTGCCCAAATGGCAAATCCCAATACACCACGATTTTGATCATGACCCCTCCCCGCACCGCTCCTTATCTTCGCACAGCCTTACGAAAATCACTGATTAGTGATTGGAGGGGGGGGGGGATGGCGGAGGCAGACTTTGATTAAACCCGCACCGTTCGTTCTAATGACTCTCGGTTGTCCACCGCAAAATACCAATCTACTAAACCGAAAGAATACGCTCGCGAATTGCGACATGGTGGATGAAAAATAATTAGGTATTCGCTTCATAGTAAGTATCTAAGAGCAGTACGTACGTACGTATACCTGTGGTGAATGAAAAACGAGCAACGATCGAGCTCATTACATTCCAAAGTATTGTAATAACAGTAATAATAATAAAATACTGAGGTAACCTTGCTTTCCTACCATCTTTCGGTTACATTTCTTTCGTATGCTTACCTACCTTATGTACGTATACCATACGTACTTTAATTATCCGTTTCATAAAAACAAACATTAACTGCGAACGACCGACCGAGCGCGGGCGCGTAATCGCGGACCATTATTGATACTCGAGCTATTAATTAAAGAGAAGCTTTTGCGTTGGAAGGTGCGGTACCTACACTTATACTTACCTTTACATATTTATATGTATACTGATTTTCATTTCTAGTAATTCCAACTTTATCAACTGTTAACTCTCTTGCTCCATTGTCGAGATATATAGAGTAGATTGTACTTAAACATAACTGCATATAGTGCATAGTGCATGCATATGTTACACTTACGTACCCCTATTCTTTCAACTAACGTGTAAAATATGCGCGTATTGTACTTGCTATATGTAGAAAGCTCGTACAGGCGTATACCTATACACTACCGCGATTTATTACTATTGTGCGCCCGGGTACCATGTAATAGATACTCGAGTCGGTGTTGATAAATGAATACGGATACGATAATCGAACCCTACATCGTATAGGTACTCGTACAATCAACTTGAGAATATTACGAGTAAAAAAAAAGGCTCCGATCAACGGTAGCCAGAGCTACCGAGCCACCGATATACGCATTGAGCGCATTCCCGAGCGAAATGTCGCACAGGCTGTTAACTCGATCACGAAATTAACCGCATTCCTCGGCATCAAATCGATAAAATATTATCATATTCGTATTCAGCGACCTCGAAAACCATATAATCGATATGTATGACGATTTTTTAACAATTTTTCAAATCGCCCCCCTTCCCTGGAGCTTTCACCCCTTCATTACTCATAACTATGGCACGAGAATTGGGCATGCGTATTAAGTAGGTACCAAATTTTTATCGTGAACTGTGATTAAAGACATTGATTAAATTATTATGTTTCACATAAATCTCTGATTGCATTCTTTTTTTGAGGGGGAGGGAGAGTTCCCATTCCCAACACGAGGTTATGAGACAAATTGAGAATTTACTGCGAAAAAATATGTTTTTTTTTCAAGAGCAGTCCAATTTTGGGGACCTGAAGCTCCTCTTAGTCTTCTCTTACTTCTGACTTGACCCAATTAAGGGTCTCTAACTTGGTGAACTGCCTCTAGTCAAAATCCTTGGAGTCTTCTCCAACTTTGAGGGATCCCATATTGAGAGATCAACACTGCTTAAAGGACCAAAGGAGGATTTTTCTTGAAAACCAGGTTATGCGAAAGAATTCCGGCGAAAAATTGAAAATTCCCAGTACCTGTTGTCATTTTTTGTCCATTTTTGTCCGATTGCAAAAACATGGGGGAGGGAGGGGGCACTGAGAAATGAGCTACGATTGTAAAATGTTGAAAAATGCATTTCAAGGTCGAATCATAGGACACTGATTTCAATTTCATCAACGTTTTGCTCCATTTACCAAAAATCACCCAAATGGGAGGAGGGGAGGAGGTGAGGAACAAAATTCAAAAGTTTCGAAAGGCACCGCAGATTCAAATTTAGGGTCCGATGACCTTCAAAAACGAATTCTGTGCCATTGAAAATCCATATTTTGATACCCAAATTGTACTTATTTTTGGAAAATTTCCCATTCTACTCCTCCTTTTTAAGAACCATTTTGGGTTTTGGGGTTAAAAGATCTTCAAAAATTAATTATTGAAAATCTATTGTATTATTTTTGTACTTTTTTGAAAAATTGTCAACTTTGTACCTCCCCTTTGGAGTATATTTTGGAAAGGGGGGGGGGGTAGGATCAAATCGTTCTCAAAAATGAATTCTGTGTCCATAAATTCGAGATTTCAATACCCATGTTGTACTTTTATTAAAAAATTTCAGTTTTGAACCTGCAAAAATCAGGTCTTCTGACGATGTTTGTCAATAATTGAGACTATTTGCCACTTTTTGACAATTTTAGCAAAAAAGTGAGAACTTTAGTCATTTCTAGCAACTAGCTGAAAGCGAGACTTGACAACTTTTGGAAAAAAAGTGAGACGTTCTTTGATTTTTTTTGTTGCAAAAAACCCACAATTTTTAGCAATTTTTGGCAAGAAACGAGAACTTTTTGCAATTTTGACAAAAAAAAAAGACTTTGAGTAATTTTTGGCGGAAAGCAAGACTTCGACCATTTTAGCAAAAATCACAGTTTCTTGGAAATTTTTAGCAATAAAGCGAGACTTTTCAAGGCATTTTTTTTTTGTAAAAAAGCAAACATGAGAATATTGGTCAATTTTTGGAAAAAAGTTGTACTTTTTTGCTCTTTTTATCGACAAAAAAATACTCATTCGCTACTTTTTAGTAGAAAACCGACACTTCTTTATATTTTTTGGCCGAAAAATAATGAGACGTTTTGGAATTTTTTTACTAAAAAAGTGACAATTTTTAGCATGAGAAACGACACTTTTTAGAAATTTTGATAAAAAGCGAGATCTTTGACAATTTTGGCAAAAATCAAAACTTTTTTGAAAATTTCCAGCAAAGAAGTCAAAATTTTCCACAATTTTTAGCAAAAAACGTGATTTTTCGACAATTTATGGTGAAAAAGCGAAACTATTTTGTAATTCAATAAAGCGTGAAAATTTTGGTCAATTTTCGACAAATTTTTGTATTTTTCATTGAAAAACAAAAGACTCTTTCGCTTTTAACAATTTTCGACAAAAAAGTTAACATTTTTGGCATTTTTTGGCAATAAAGCGAGATTTTTGAGTAACTTTTAGAAAAAAAAAATAGACTTTTTGGAATTTTTTGCAAAAGAAGAGACATTAATTTTAGCAATTTTTATACTTTTTGGCAATTTTGACAAAAAGGGATTTTTGCTGTTTATGGCAGAAAACAAAACTTTGATAATTTAAGCAAAAAACGCAGCTTTTAGAGATTTTTGGCGAAACTAATTGTAAGTATTAAATAATTTCAGCAAAAAGGGAGAAATTTGAAATAGGAATTTAGCAAAAAGGTGATTTTTCTCTCACTTTATATAAAAAAAGTAAGATTCTTGCGCAACGTTTTAGTAAAAAAGCGAGACTTTGGCAATTTCTGACGACGATGTGAAGTAAGACTTTTGAGTAACTTTTTCAAAAAAGTGATGATTTTAATTTTTTGCCAAAAAAGTGAGAATTTTTTTACAGTTTTTAGCAATGAAGCGAGACTTTTGAGTAACTTTAAAAAAAAGTGTGACTTTTTGGAATTTTTAGATACACTTTTTGGCAATTTTGACAAAAAAGAAAATTTTTTGCTGCTTTTGAAAGAAGACGTTATTATCTTCTTTGCAACAAACTAAATCTCGAAAAAATATCTGTACACCCCTCACCCTCAGGGACACAAAAACTATTTAAAAAATGTTCAATCCTAGCCTCTACCCCCCACCCTCATCCCCCCAACCTTATACTCGTAGTGCCTTCGACCTTTGACATGGTCAGTGATGTGCTGTTCATCAGCTATGCTCAAATTTTCATCTTTTTAATGCTCCCAATGCCCTTCATTCCTTTCATTTTGAAAAAAAAATTGAAAAATTAAGAAAATGAGGCGTGATATTTTGATTTTTACTAATTCAAGGTCACTGAATCCGAATATTACCCCCTCAGTACCCCCTCTCTCGAGACACTTTTTTCCTATAAGAAGACTTGGGTCGAACCAGCCATTTTAAAAATATGAATATTCATCTTTAATCATTTCTATTTTCGCCCAAATATTTTTCCAATTTCTTTCATTGCATTAGGCACACATTTGATAATTTTTTCATCCTCTCCTGTACCAATCAAATTTCAAAAAACCGACAATAAACGTCGAACGTAATAATAACCGTTATTTTTACTCTGAAAATACTAAAATAGGTGTTGAAAAATGTGCTCTTTTGTCATTTCATTCCCTGTCATTATCCATTACACCTCAAATTTATCTCGTACTTTCTCTTAACATTTCTTGGTTTTTGTTTTAGGATTCAACCCCCCTCCCCCCTCCCGCCTTCTCAAAAAATCGATTTTCCATTTTTTTTTTATTAAAAAAAAAAAAAAACCTGAGGAGAAAACATAAAATTTTAGGAAAGGTTGAAAAATGATAAGAGAGTCATTCGGGAAGTAAGTTTCAAAAACTATTTTTAAAAATCCAAAAAGTATACTTATGTACGTAAATTTTGAATCATTTCTGAAAAATTTTCTACTCAATAATCTCGAAAATTTCCGCCTTAAACTAATCATCTCTCAACAAAACATACTCCCATAAAGTCATCCATTACTATTAAACTACACACTTCAAACGACCATAAATCTTCCACCCACAACCGTGGCTACGTTTGTAGTTACGCTACCGGGACAATTATTATGCGGTTATTATGTAGTATTTATAATTAATCAGATTCCGAAACGGGGAATAACATACAGGTAATTTTCATTATATCGAAATTATCTATTTATCGATGAATCGGAACGATACATACAGATTAATTCGGCACACACAATGCACTTTTCAGCGATTAATTTTTTAATCGACCTACATTATACAATACTTAGTAGGTAAAGGTAAAGAATGCGCCAGTTATCGAATTATACATCTCTCTATAGCAAATTTTTAGCAATCGTAATCGTGCATATAAAGTACAGATTTTATTATCGAAAAACGATCTTCAAAGATGAGGTTTTTGGCCGGGAAACGGTTGCTTTATGATACGACCTAGATAATCGCGATAATCTACAAAGCGTGAATAAATAGGTACTTGGAATTCGAGGGAAAAAGTACACCTACAACGTAGGTACTCGTAGTATAGGATTTTAGTAGAGTATTATTTTCAATTAGGTTAAAATTTGAATAAAAATCTCATCGAGGTGGATGGATGGGTCGGATCAAATTCGCCGTCTAATTGACACCCGATTCCAAGAGGCTTAATTATTACGATCAAATGATCGACGTTTCTCACACGCTCGTCGAACCAATATCAATAGCATAAATATACGTAAGTATCCAATTCAACTGATACGTACTTATGTACATGTGAAAATACTCACAAAAAAAATATACGAGTATGTACCTTGACCTAATCTTGTACCTAATCGAAATCCCAACAATCAAAATACGTCTTTTATGCACCAAAAAGGGAAACTCGTACGAGCTTCTTGTCAAAAAAAAAATCGATCGATCGATCGTGATCATCAGCGGGATACCATCTCTGATCTCGCGAAACAAAAATCAAAATGAATATTTTTCTAAAAAGAAAAATGAATCGAATCAACCAACCCTTTCGTAGGTGTTCTGACATAATATACAATATCACGATAATACATAATATAACTACGTCAATTATCGAATAAGAAAAAAAAATTACGTTAACAGAGGTTAACATTGGCGAGCATGTGTATCAGACATGTTACGCTTTAGCGATTAAATAGATCGGGTCAGCGTAAAGCGGACGATTTGGGAAGCAGACATGAGGATTGTGGAACGTTGCAACGTATTAAACGTAAGGTGTTCATGACACTGGAAACGTTCTCTGGAACCAATCTGATGCAAGGGATAGCGTAAATCATTTAAGGCGGGAGGAGCTGTGTAATTCGCTTTGGGAGGTTTTCCGTACTATTGTCATTGCGCGTAGCTCGTACCTCTCCCCTCTAAATGATAATAATGCCCTATATATACAATACGTGCGCATACTCTTCGCATCAGTCCATCTCAGTGTATTTGTGATTATTCGTTTAATCGTGTAATTAAGTTCGTTTTTACTTTACACTTTTATTTTTTAAATTTATTCGATCGTTTTTACGTACTACTTACTTTTTCTTATTCTGTTTCGTTTTTATTTTAACGAAAAAATATTATTAAAATGGCCGCTTTATTCCAGGTATGTTGGTGATTTTTTTTTAGCATTTTTTTATATTTATTTTTTATGTTTTAAGTGTGAAGGATCGAGAGATTTTTTCAACGGTTCTTTTTGTACCCATGTTTGGTTTACAGTTTTAGGATCTAAAAATTAGTTACTGTAGAATTTTCCTGATGTTCAGTTTAGATGTGGGAGATTTCCATTTTCCAGAAATAATTTTATAATCATTTTATAATTTGATCAAAAATTGAAAAAAAAAATTCAATTTGTTCAAATTTTTCATAGCTGCATCAACTACCAATCAAGTAGAAAAAGGCTCAAAATGACGTATAAATATCCCAAAAAAAAATAAATTTCCCTTTTTCTTAATGATTTTCAGGGAAAAACAAAAAATCAAAATTTTAGACTTTGTAGGTGATGTTTTATCATAAGCAAGTTTCACGTCAGAAAATCAATTTCCATTTCATTTATAGCATTTTGTAGAACCTTGTGTGCAATTTTTTTGAAAAAATGTTCCCATTCTGTTTCATAAATAGATCAATTTCGAGCCCTCAAAGCTCAACGTGAATTATTTGAAATAAAATTTGCCAATTCTTCAAATTTTTTGACTAATTATGAACCATCAATCAACCTAATCTCGATCGATCGAATGATTAATTGATGAAAAAAATATTTTTTAGGCTGTAATTTAGATAGTTAGTGTTTTACAACTAATCATGATGCTTCGATTCAGCAATGCAACTGTCCATCGGCATGCATAAGTAAGGGTTCTTCATTAAAGATTCAAAACAAAAAAAAACATCAAATGCACCATTTTTTATTTTGAAAAATAAGTTGAGGGATTGATAACACAGTTTTTTTTTAGTGAAATTGCAATCAATCAAACTATATTATTTCAAATATGGAAAATTCGTGCTCTTCCCAAAATTAGCCCACAAAAATCCCCTAATTTGATTCCAATTTTCTTCAAATGAGAATTTGAATGTAAATGGTAAAGGATGAAAAACAATCGTGATCTTTGTGGACAGTTTGATAAAATGTTAAGCAATAAAATTATAGTAGAAAATAATCCAAAAGTAGCACAAATTGCAAAATTTGATCGAATTATAAGAAAACCAAATGAATGAACGCAGGTGAGGCAATTTTGACTGAAAAATTTCTCACTTGAAAGATTAAGATACCAATAAGTATCTCAGCACGAATTTAATCTCTTCAAAATTTGCACCTAGGTCTTCTAAAGTCAATTTTTATATCGGATGAAAATTTGGAACAAATTTTTTCAACTCGCATCATCTTTTTAAAATTTTAATATTTCATTTTTTTACTCCATTTTTTTCATTTTTTTTTTGTGAATTCTTGAAAAATGAAGGCTAGGTATTTTATTTTTCAAATAAAAAATAAAAAAATTCTCACTTTTAATTTTTTAGTTCGAAATTTTAATTTTGATTCATGAAATATTTGAACACTAATTTCATTTCAATAAAGAAAATTATTATATCAACAACATCAATATTAATTTTCGAATTAATACCTCGATTTTTTGCAATTTTGCAGTGCTGCCCTTTTTCATTCAATTTCCAAAACAATTGAGTCCAATTTGAGATAAATTTCCTCAAAATTTCCAGCCATTTTATTCGTGTTACATTTTTTGAAGTCGAAAACGAATAATAACCATGGGAATATGCAAATTAGATTCATTAATCACCTATTTCATAGTTCATTTGAATAAATAAGCACTCTATGTATCCAGTTGAAAAAAAAAATAATTGGATCATTTACCTGCAGAAATTATTGTTTGGTTAATTTCATTTAGGCTTACTTCATAATTTAAAGTGTGTTTCACAACTAAATTCCTCCTTCTCCGTTACTTCGATTACGTAACTCAAGTGTCACTTAAGTTAGATGAAGCAGTTTTTCAAAATGATACCATAGATTATCAAATATCGGTCAAGTGTTGAATTCGAGCTGAATTATTTGCATTATTGAAGGGGTTTCATTCCAATAGGTAATCCAAGAGCTATTTGAATAGATACAAGGAGTACAAAGACCACGAATTCGACTCTTAAAATTAACATAGGCTTATTCTATATTTTTCAGAAGACAGGAGCTTTCAATTTCTGAATTTTTTCAATAAATGAAATTTTTAAGAATTTTCACTCGGGCCTGATTATTTCAGCAGATGGTTCAATGTAATTCAGAAATCAGAATGACAGAAAGGAAAACGTATTCTTCTCAAATTTTTACCAAAAAAAATACTTTTAAAATACCTATTTGAGATTTTTAAAAAAAAAACTGAAAAATGTTCGTTATTAAAAATTTACAAAAAGTAACATTAAGTTTATATGCAAGCTTTTCAAATACGTTTGATGAGATTTGATTGAGTATCAGAACTTTTTTTGGGAGGAGGAGAAGATTTTTTAAAGTTTCATATTCGTGAACCGAAATCTGCACATTGCTCAGTTGAGTGAGACAAAATGAAAAAAAATGTACCCATTACAAATAAAAATGAGAGTTTTTTTTGCCATTTGAATCAATTTTTTCCTTGCTTTGCTCGAATAGTAATTTTACTTCCATTTTCACGAAATAATCGTCTAATATAATATGATGGATTTTTAAAAAATTATTTCAAATTTCGACTTTTTCATATCTACCTATAAAAAAAAAAACATTTTTGCACCCTTCTCCCTCCACTACTTTGGAAAGCTCCATAATAAGGCCACCAAACGAAATCGAGAAAAAATTCAAGTACTTATAAAATCACAGAATAGCAAAAAAAAAAATGAGAAAATTGTGGCCATAATTTTGATTTTTTCATTCAAAATGCAATTTTACTACATATTTTTCAAAATTAAATATTTTTTTCTATCATTTAATTCAATGAAAAAATCATTTTAGGCTCATTCATTATGTTCAAAAACAGGATAAATTTCAATTTCAATATATTTTGCTACTCAAATATCACTTATGAGAGACCTCAACTTTCGATTTCGAATTTATTTTTACTCATCTCCTAATTCTACAGCAGCTTTAATTCCATATTATAATCGAGTCATCAAAAAAAAATTTTTTCAATAAAAAAAATGGAAAGATGTAGGTAGCCATCGAACTTTTATCAAATACCTACTTTTCAAGGACTTGAAACACAAAAAACTTCAATTTTCTCATAAAAAACTTAAATTTTAGTGTGTTCCTTTTCGAAAATTTAAAAAAAAAACAAACTCAAAATTTATGAACTTTTAAAGCCATCTAAATCATACTTAATTGGGCTAATTTTTTCAAATTTTTTCAAGCCCCACGTCTCTCACAGTATTGGAGAAGAATTGAAACAAAAAATTACTAAATGGCAGAAAAAATTAAAACTGCAACAGTGAATTCAACTCTTTCAATTTAAAATTTATAATCTCCCCTATTTTTCAATCAATTTTTTTTAAAATTTCCAACAAAGCTTTTCTTTTATTTTCATAAATGCAATTTTCTTTTTTTTTTTTTTTGTAAATTCGTCGCCCAAACTTATCTTTATTTTTGAAAAATCTCCAATTTTAGAATTCAATCTATTCATCGTAAAAATAAATTATCACGTTTCTTTTTTCAAAAAGCAAAGTACATATTTCACTTTTTTTTCAAATTCAATACTTTTCCCTTTTTTTTATCTTCTAACAAAATTTTCGAAACTTCTCCCTCCCTTCAAGAATATCAAATTTATTGCAAAAAAATTTCCAATTGAAAAAAAATCTTTTCAAAAAATTTTTGTAAAGTAATTTCTTCAAAAATATTACATGTTTTCGATTTTTTTTTCATTACTTTTTCATCAAATTTTCACTGAATTCGCTCCCTAATCATTTGCTTCTATTATCATTTTTGAAATCACTACATATATTTTAATTACCTTCAACTTACTCCCTGTTAGACACCCCAAGAAAAACATAGCTGACCCCTCACCCTTTCTGCATTTTGTTCAGTCATGAGGTTAAGTGCCACATTTAAAATTTTCTTTTTCTAAAATTCACAAATCGTTTCTCATGGCCTCAACATTGCAAAAATTTCTTCACCAGATTCAACCATTTTCTTCTTCTTTTTTTTTTTTTACAAATAATTCCACAAAAATCCACATCCCAATCGAAAAAAAAAACACAATCTTCTTAAACAACCATTAAGTACATCTGAACGTCAGTCATAAATAACCATCCGCATCGGTACCATTTCGATAAATTCCCACGGGTAAAATACCTTAAACCGGATTAACACATCGCTCGCTAATATAGGTGTTAATAAAATTGCATAAGCAATCCGCCTGAAAAACGACGAAAAAATCTCTCGCATTGCTGTCAATTCAATTCATTCCCCGCACACCTTCACACCACCATCATCATCTGCAACACAACGAACTATACGACACGAATCCTACGTTTTATGTACCTATTTCCTTAGATGATTTTATTTTTTTCTCTCTTCTACAGAGTTTAACCATTGTCGCCAGTCTTTTGGCCATGTACGAATGCGGTTACTTGGGAAGCTACCAAGGATATCCTAGTCCAGTATTATCTTATGGTGGTTACGCATCGCCGAATTTAATCGCAGCTCCGATATACACACCATCTTACAGTCATGGATACGTAAAAGCTGCCCCGATCGACTACTACGTAAGTATTCGTATTTCGTCGTATATACTCGTATTACGAAATCTATACGATGATATTGTAGGTACTTTCTCGCGGGGTTTCGACTTTCGTTCGATAACTTAGCACAATATTCAACTTCCGAGAGATTCCTTTCTTTTGGGGTTACATTACCTAGTTTGAAATCTAATTCGAGATATGGTATACCCTACTCGCGAGTCGACCAAAGCACTTTCTTCCTGGTTTGTATTTCCACGCAGATCTATCGACAATATCGAATATCTTCATCTCATTGTACCTACAGTACATTCGTACTCTCTATACCTATACGTAGGCACACACATAAGCTATACATATGGCAATCTGAATCTTAATTAAGCACCTTATTGTTATCGCGTTCAACTTTCTTTGAGAAAAATTTTGTCACGCGATTGCGATTCGAATCAAAAAATCAGAACCCACTTCTCGTATGTAGTATAGGACATTCGTCAATTACCTCGATTCACTAGCATGTGAATCGTTTTCACGCTCGATTAGTAATTAGCTTTTGGTAAAAAGCCACCCGATAACCCTGAATTGAAAACCTTCTACGATCGACCTGAATTTTCATCCATCAATTGGTCAATTACGAAATTACACATACATCGGATTGAAATCAATGAAACCACAACCAAAGAGACGAATTCAGTGTTCAATATTCTGCATCGTGTAACAGTAGCGGTTTCTCAGATTACACACTCGAGCTTGGTCAGCAGCGCCGGAAATGTAGGTAATCACGACTGATAAGAGACCGACAATCGAAATCCTCCTTTATAGAAATTGTAATTATCGGTCATCCACGATTCCACACACACAGTACACACGACATACAGAGCCAGATCAAAGGAAGCCTTCTTTACCCCTCAGCATACAATATTCTTCTAGTTATAATAAAGAAACAGATGAGTGGTTTTTCTTCATTATACTACGTGAGCTGGTTAAATCATCATCATATGACATAGACAGCTTTGTACACCGGTATTTTGGTTCGGTTTCGCTCGTCGCTCGTCCCAGTCCCAGCCGAACACACAGTGGACAGGCAATGGCCGATGATAATGCAACAATTATATCACAATGTAATTCTTTCCATTACGTAATATTTAATTAAGTACTTGTTAAAAGGGAAGATCTCGTATAATATTAATTACCTCGTTTGCATAATCATCGTATGTACATTATTCCACATATGTAAAAAAAAAATTATTGGAGCAAAATATCGGTCACGAGGGTACACATATATAAAGAGTCGTTTGAAAGTACCTATATACGACATTTACCGCAAACAGTGCTACGAGAATCCATACGATGATTTCGTGTTAATTCGTGACAGATGAAATGTGAGCCGACGCAAGGTTTCAAGGCTGCCATAATACTATAATTCCACATACGTGCAAATTTTTTAATTTTCAGCCTCCTCGCATCTGGATACGAGTATCTGCAGTATCGGTAATCAGGTGAAATAACATGTACCGTGTACCTTATGCCATATGCATACACTCGGCATGTGCCAACAAATTAAAGGCACGAGTTCCACAGATTAAAATCTTGCCTATGGTATGTTTTACAACACACTACGAGTGAATACGCGATATACCTAGGTACTCTTGGAAATGAAGAAGAAAGAAAGAAAACATCGAGTCGTGTGATCCACTGCTGGCTGCTGCCTCTCTGCTACATAAGTCGTTTACCGAATCATCGCCATCGCCGCAGCATTCATGAGCTCACTGATATACAATCGTGCTTTGGTTGTTGTTGTTGTTGTTGTTGATCTAGGTACTTCTTAAAGTGTACTTTTAGTACTGTTGCGTGATTCCTTATTACGCGTGTTCGATTCATTGAAGATATTCCTCGTCTCGTACTCGTAGTGTGTTTTACAACACAACACACGGCTATGTTTGTACTGTACTCGTATAGAGCTGACTGAACCAACGCGACTCGTGTATTTAGAGATGATAGGAGGAGCAGTATAGAATTGAAATTTGTTGTCGTTGAACTTTGGCCCGAGCGCAAAGCGTGTACCGATGTCGAGGACGAGTTGTTAGCGCTCCGGCGTCGTCGGCTTGATCTGTAGAGTTGATATTTTGAATGGATTGGATGCTGAGGTAGACTATGGACTACCTAGTGCTTTGAAAGAGACTGTGTTAAGTATAATTTGTGTCTGTGCGTATTCGTAAATGGACTTTTGTTGAATGAGATGATGAAAATAGGTCGATGAAAGATCGTTGGTCAGACACGAAACTAAAGGTTCTGTTTGGAGTCGGAGGAGAGGCGGGGGGGGGGTGGACCGAAAACTTGTCAAATTGATATGAGAAAAAAATGCCAATTAGGAGTTTGATTTTTTTGATTTCAAAATTTTAAAATTTGAATGATGATTTTTTTGAAAATTTCAACTTCGAAAAAGAAAAGCAAACAGGCCATAACGAACTGAGGGGAAAAGCATTCGAAAATTCGTATTTAGATAGGTGAAAAACTAATGTTTTTTTATGTGAGGAGTTTGATTTTTTTGTTTTGAAAATTTTATAATTTCAATGACAGTTTTTTAGAAATCCCAATTTCGAAAAAGAAAAGCAAAACAGGTCCGAACGAATTGAGGACAAAAGCTTTGAAAAATTCGTATTTTTGATTTTTCGGTTACAAAATTTTAGAATTTGAACGATAGTTTTTTTTTAAAAAATTCAACTTTGAAAACGAAAAGTAAACAGGTCCGAATGAAGTGAGAGCAAAAGCGTTGGAAAATTTGAGTTTAGAAAAGTGAAAAAAACGTTTATTTTTTATGTGAGGAGTTTATTTTTCGATTTAAACATTTTTTGAGTGTCTGAATAATTTTGAAAAAGACACAGGCCGAAGTTTTCAAAAATATATAGGCTAATTCAAGAAGTAAACTATTGGGTATTTTTTTATGAGAAGTCAATTTCTCCACATTTAACATTTTTGAAAGTCACGTACCTAAAACAGACATTCCCCGTGTGCAGAAATCCAGAAAGAGAAAAACTACATTCGTATTTAGCTCGAACCAAGCGAGGACAAAAGCTTTCAAAAATGTATAATTCAAGTTCCAAAGAAGTCGACAAAATAGATTCTTTATCAAGTCCAAAAATTTATAATATTTGTCAACTTTGTCAAAAAATGTTCACCATTTTAAAATTTCACAAATTTGGCGGGGAGGTGCATGCCCTTCCCTCTGTTTCATCCCTGGAGAAGTATGGGAGAGAGGTTAGCAAAAAAGAGAGCTAAAATTTGAAATTTCCACAATTTTGATTTATTTTTTGACCCCTCTGCTCACATTCAACTTAGCAGCATATCGAGACATTTTCTTTATCTCTTTGAAAAACCATCAAAAACAGTTAACTAATCACAATCGTGGAATTTTCCCCTCTCTTCTACCCATATGGACGTCATCAAATCAAATGACTACAACTGAAAGCCATGTCAGGTCCATCAACCCTCAAAGTTCTCGATCTGGCTTAGCTTTTTCAATTCCAAATGGCCGACAAGCAAAAAAATTAACACCGATTGGTCGATGCTATTTCAAGGGAGAAATGAACAAGAAGACTCCGTTCGTTTCGAGACATTTGGTGATTTTCGACTTGATCAATTTGTAAACATATATCTTCAAAAATTACACCAAGATCAAAATTTACTGATTTCATTATTCAAAATTTAAATTCATAAAATTCGAAAGTTGAAGTTTATTACAGCAAGCTCAAGTTCAGGTACTGAAATTAGGCTCAAAATTAGATTATGTACTTTCAAATCCTCTAAAAAATATTGAAAAAGTTCGATTTTAATTTTTTTTACAAAATTCTTCATACTTACGTATAATTTTCAAAAATGACACTGAAATGGATTCTTTCAAAAAAAATTCCTCTATTAACATTAGGGGCAGTAATAATTGTACCCCCCCCCCCCCCCCACACACGCATCCCAAAAAAGTAGAGAAAAAATGAATACAAAATATTTGTCAAGACTTTTTCGAAATAAGCATCTTTTAAAAACTTGAACTTGGCATTTTCCCCAAACGTGGCCTGGTTCTCGTTTTACTATAGAAATTCTGATCAAGCTCCATAAAATTTTGAAGAAAAAAGATTGAAAATCTATACTGGTCCTAAAAATTTGCTGCCTACCAAATTTTAAACAGTGATATTCTCGATTTTCTGTGGAATTTTTACCGAGCAGGTTGAATTGCTATTGACTAAGACATTTCGTTTTATCTCCCTATGTATAGTTTCATTTTATGAACACTTTTCACCAAGCTTCGATCAATTTTGAAAAAAAAAATAAAAATTGAATTAAAGAATTAAGATTTTCATTGTGTTTTTCTTAGAGGGGGGGGGGGGTATTCTAAGTACGAATTTTTTTATCAAACTCCATAAAATTGTAAAGAAAACACTGAAAATCGATCCTCCCCAAAAATTTGATTTCACCGAATTTCAAAAAATGATCTCCAATTTTCTGCGGAATTTTCAATGATGAGATTAAACAAGCTACCTAGTTAGCTATAGCTATCGTATAAAAAATTTGAATTTTCTTTTTTTTTCAGTTTATTTTACCAAAATTTTGGCCAATTTCAATCAAATGAAAAAAAAAACTGAAATTTGAACACCTAAAATAATTTGCTTTCCTCAAATTTCAAAAAGCTATATTCTCGATTTTCTCTCGATCAAGGCTCTCGAAGCCTAGAATAGGCCCCGGAGCAGACGTAATTTTGGTCTCATTCCATTGTTTATATATATTTTTTTTAAATTGAAAATCAAAATTTTTCGATGAATTTCGTGTGATCAACTGTTCAACACCTCTACAATTGATAAATCATCATTATTCTCAAACTTTTCATTTTTCAAGCCCTTCAGGAGATCAAGGCCCGAGAAAAATTGCCCTTTTTGCCCTTCTCCAACTTGACTATCCTCCTATTGATCATTTCCTGACTTCATTTTTTTCGGAAACCAAACACATAAATTTTTGCAGAAATGAGTTCCACTTTTCAAAAAACATTCAGAAAATTCATGAAAAGAAAATCGAACACCTTAGTAGGTAAAAATACGTATCAATTTTGCTATTCAAGAGAATCTAATTTTCCTCCAAAATTTCCAAAAATTGACAAATACAAGAAATAAAAAAATGCAGGCATTTACATAATACAGATTAATTAAAATTGGGATCACCTCCATATTACAATACAATTTCTTCACCAATCCCCACTCCTTCTCTCCTAAAAAAACGCCAAAAATCGATGCCCTAAAGTACATCAAATTTTCGTCATTTTTCAATTATTCCTCACCTCTCCTCTCGTGAAAAATCGATCTCTCAAACCCTTGAAAACAAATTCTCAACAAAATTCATTCATCAATGATCCACATTGAATCAAAATCACCACCTTACACGTACGAAAAAATTCATTCAGTTTAATTAAACTCATTTACGAGTTCATTCGCGTCGATTTATCAACTTCACGCTCGATCAAACGGTTCATACGAGAGAACCCGTACCTCAATCCACGTATCATCTTACAAACCACATTCACGACCACCAGAATAAGTACATGGTAGCGAGCGAGAAAGAAAGACAGAAAATTACATAAACATATACACTGTACCGTAGTGAAAAAAAAAATCCTCAAAAGGTTAAAAACAAAGTTACAACGTGCATTCCAATGCGACTTGAAATCGTCATCATTATATTCTACATACGATGTAAAAAAAAGAAGAAAAAAAATCGCACACGTTGGAATAAAAATAACTCTAGAGAAAATGCTCATCTCGATCTCGTAGGAAATCATCACCATCTATATCCATACTTAGAAACAACTTTCATACTGATAATGACCGCCCCATACAACGTCAAGTTCACATTACGTAATAAAAACTAGAAGCAAAAAAATGCCACCTGGTTGAAAAAATTTCTACACCTGTTCTAGTGTACATAATACCTACGATACCTATCGCCACGAAGACCGAATAGAATATCGAACACTGAACGAAGAAAGAAAATTGTCGGTAATAAATTTTTATAGAAAAATATTGGCGCAATTTTTCGTCGTAGGACGTAATTTCCTGGCTAAAAGCATATAAAGTTACGCAATGTTGAAAAAAGCCAACGTTTCGAACAATTAGAGTCTAAAGAGAACCTACCGATTCGTATTCTTAAACAATAATTACAGTATTCGAAAAGCTGAGATAATGTTAATAATAGTGTAGGGCAACCCATTACGATTGTTTAAAGTAGTCGTAAATTGTATCAGTGTGAAAAATCTCATACCAACCGGTTGGTCGTTCTAAAAATCAACAATGAAGTTACGAAATTCACTTTTTGTGCATATTTAATTTCCCAGCATTAATCATGCGTAATACGCCGACAGTTAATCAGCCTGGGTAAAAGTTCAAGTGCGTTTTTTTCTCCGTTTTACATTCTTCTTCGTTCATTGTTGACGTGAAATATTGAAACTGGATTACAAAATAACGGATTCGATTTCGTTTGAAATTCACTCGGTTCGATGCTCGTTGATGGTCTGCCTGATATGAAAGAGATAGGCAATTCAAGGACATTGTGATGAATAAGTTGCCTAGCTTGGAAATTTTTTGAGCAGAACCTTAGCAGAAAGTGGGAGCACAGTTAGGCAACTTATTTGCCAATTGTCAAGTGGATTTTCTCGTTGAGGTTTTTTGGTTTGTTTGAATCTTTCATTCCTCAGGCCTCCAAGACCAAAATCATTGGAAATTTTTTCAATTCTTCTGATGAGTGAAATGCGTGGTTTTGACATTTCTGTTTGAATCTTTCATTCCTCAGGTCGAGGCCTCCAAGACCCAAATCATCAGAAAATGTTTCAATCCTCTAGATGAGTAGGTAGAAAATATAGAATACGTGATTTCAATACTTCGCATCTAATCTGAATCATGCTATACCATTTCACAAAAAAAGGTTTCAAATTCAAGCAATTTTTATACTTACCTCATTTGACTAGCGGGTTATTGAACTTTGTTTTAAATCAATCATTTTATGACTCCAATGATAAGTTTTTCAAGTACCAATCCAAGATACCAATCATTATACCCACAAACAACTTCAAATAGGCATGACTTATCCTCCCTAGCACAGAATTTTTATATCTTGTACCTATTCTTCTTAATCATTAATCAATAAACTTACCATTATCAGGAAAAACTCGAGTTTAATTTCAGCGTAATCTAATTCAAATCCACATCCACATCTGAAACATAAAAATTAACCAAAAATTATTATCTATATTACAGGCCCCACCAAAATACTCTTTCAACTACGGAGTAAAAGACTACCACACTGGTGATGTAAAAGACCAATGGGAACAACGTGAAGGAGATGTAGTCAAAGGCGAATACAGCTTAGTCGAACCCGATGGTACCACCAGAAAAGTAACTTACACCGCTGATGACCACAATGGTTTCAACGCAGTCGTACACAAAAGTGGACACGCCATCCACCCTGAAACCGCCCCTGTCTACCAACACGGATACTCTTCTTACTACAGATAATTCCATTGCAATAGATCATATGCCAACTTTCATCCTAACTCATGCTGTACAATGGTTACCAAATTATACCTAACACATTTTCCGACTGAAATAATGGCCATGTGCGAATATGCGAACGGTACTAATTAGGAATAAGGAAATACATTTTTGATTTGTACTCACAAAATGATCTCTGGATTTTATTATTGTAAATTGGTCATGAAGTTTGTTTCAAAATCATATTCTGTTACATTATACATAAATCTACAGTTACATCCACATAGTTTTCATCAATTTGATTTTATTGTTTTGGAAAAAAATAAATGAATGAATGTATTTTCAAATGTCTTGCGCTATGCTCATTATATAACTTTGTAATTTTGTATTTTTTTTTCTTCTTTTCTTTATGTAAGAATCCATTAATTTTGTATTTTACTTTTTTTATATATTTTTATAAATACAAAATAAAGCAAGTTTTTAAAATGACTTCTTTGAATAACTTATATCATTTTTTGAATAGAACTGGGTAATTATTAATTAATCATTATCTCATCAGAAGAAAGATGTTTTTCACATTTTTATGGAATTTTGAGTTCATTGCTCATGAACTGTCTTGGTGATTTATTACACCTGTATTGAAATCACAAAAGTGAATACCACAATTTCAATTCAACACAACATTACGGGAGTCTTTTAAAGAAGCATCTGTTTCCATTCAACTTGAACTTTAAATGTTTGTTCACATAACATCCATATCAGGTTGAATTATTTGATTTAAAAATAAGTACAAACAGCATGAGAACTACCTAGGTAATCAAAAAATACATAACATCTCAATAATAATTGAAAAGAAAACTCAAAACTCAAATCTTATACAACTTTAGATTAGATTTTGATAAATATATGAACCATGAATGAACACACATCATTATACAAGTGAAAAGATACCTGTTTTCTTTAAACCTATCAACCTATTTACATCTCAAACCTACATAATTTTCATTTAGCGAAATGATTTATCTTCAAATGAAAATTATATCAGCCCGATAACAACTCATTTAATATTCTGAAAATCAAAAATCAAGCCTAATAAGGACGTATTACGAGCAATATGTACCTAATTAATTGATGCTTATCAATACACAACTTTCATGAAATCCTTTCGATGAAAAAACATCTCAAATAGTCTCCATCATCGTTTAGAGAAGTACAAAATCAAAATGGTGTCGTTTTGCGGAATACTGTTCTTGGCATTTTCTACCTTTTTACTTTTTAATTTTTATCATAACCTTTTTGGAGAATCGTACTTGGGCAGGGTGCGCAGCTGCACTAAATATAATGTTTTAATTTGTATACTCCACCCGGACAATGATCCTGAAAATGTGACCGCCTCGGTTAATATTTCCAAAGTGACTGAAGAGCCTTCCATATCCACTGATGCAACAGAAACGAGTACTACTGTATTTACAACAGAAGTATTTACGACAGAGATTACAACGATAACGGAAGACACTGAGTAAGATTTTATTTTATTCGTTATGATATTGAACCCAAAAAGAGGTATCGAACTGCATCATTGTGATTACGTCATTGAGATCGATTCTAAAACCATATTATAAAGATCGTTATACGTAGCTTTGAAATTCAACGACTTCTCACTTCCTTGATGGGAAAAGTTAATCCAGAAGAGGAAAAAACGATACTTTCTTAAAAAATTCATTTCATTTATTTTTGGAAAAATCTAGTCTAAATTGTTTAAATGCAAGTATTTTTGTAAAATAAACAAATTTCAACATATTTGATTACCTTGCCAATTGTTTCGAGGGACCTCGAAAGTCAATATTAGATGATGATCAAAACTTGACACCCCTGATCAAGGTTTGACACTTCACCTTCAAAATTCAATTCTATTTCGACTTTTTCAAAGTCCCCTTAATCAATCTGATTGATCTTGACCTTTGCACATCATACTCTTCCTGTGTTAAATGCATCATTCATATTATACCTATCTATGTACGTCAAATTCGCTTTTATAGCAACAATGCTTATTTTCCAGGCCACCCACTGATTTACCCGAATTAGAAGACATTTCAAATAGAAACGAAACCTTATTGAAGAAATTATTACAAAAAATTCTTCCTGGATTTGGAAAAAGTCGCACGACACAAACACAAACAACCAACCCATATGACGACGTTACATTAACTTTTAACGCACGATAAGGAATTTTTAAAATTATTGAATTAACATACCTACCATGTGACTTATTATTATACATTTGATTTTTAATTACTTATAAGGATATCGTGTTATTTTAATTATTGATAGGTATAAATACATAATACAATTTAAAGTATGTATGTACTAGCATTTGGTTAGTTTGTAATACTTTTTTTGAATATAGATTTTTTTCATACTTTGCTGTTGAATTTAATGGGAAATTGGTAAGATTCTGATTTAAGAATTCCTTCAAAAAACAAGTCTGCAACTGCAATAACATAATGATTTGACCATGCTAGTTCCAATTTACTGTGAAAGATGGCGTTCTTATGACTGATACAAACAGGTTGGAATTTTGTTGAAAATCTCAATAATCAGAAAATGTTTAGAATTTAAACATTGGAAACCCAATTAAAATTTAAAGTTACATATTTTTGGGTTTTATCAACTGCTTCCTCCTCCTCCTCCTCCCCCCGCATTCAAAAAAAGGAGACCAAATAGTTCAAAATAGGGTGAGGTTGAATTTCAGTTTTTTTTTTAAATTTTGGAGAGAGGTAGGTGCGAAAATTTCAAAAACTTGCTTTTTGGAGTATTTCAAGAATTCATTTTGCAATTCACTTTTTATTTTTTTTTCCAAACTGGGAAAATTTTCAAAATTTTTCCAGCAAAAAATAATCATCGACCAAAATTGTAGACGCTTGAGTGTACATATTTTTTGATTTTTAGTGAGTTTTTGCAAATCGAATTTGGATTAAAAATGGGTAAAAACAAACAATTTACCAAACTGATGTAGAAAGTTCAAATTTGCTAAATATCTTATTTTCGACTCCCCGAATTGTTAGAAACGGGTTCGAACCATTTTGAGCAGTTCTGGGGTCTATTGCCTCAGAAAATGCCAGAAAAATTTACGGTTTCGAAACAGGCCAAATTTGCCTGGAGGCTCCAGAACGGCTTGAAACCATCTTCAATCGACTCAGCGAGTTGAGAGATTTGGGTGAATAATAAATTTTAATTTTCCACCTTGATTGGGTAAAATTTTGCGGAAATTTCAACTTTCAAAAAATTTTTGAAGGCAGCAGAACTGCTCAAAATAGTTTGAAGTCGTTAGCGTTCGATTCAGGGAGATTGAAAATAAGGTTCGTACCAAATTTTGGCTTTCTGGGTCAATTTGTAGAGGCTCGTGCTCAATTTTCCCTGAAAAAAGTTCGGAAATGTTCGAAAAAGCAAACAAAAAAGTCGGAAAACGCGAGCAAAACATTTTCAAGCAAAAAAATTTTAAAAATACCAAAAAAAATTCAATTAAATTTACTGTGAAAAAAATACGAAACAAAATATTTCAAGTAAGTACATAAAATCAAATAATTAATGTCGATCGAGGCTTCAACAATTTTGGCAAAAAATCTGCTGGGCTTTTTGACAATTTCTGGCCAAAAAGAAAATTTCAATTCCAAAATAAAATTCAACATTCAAACTTGAAATTGAAAAAAATGATGTTATCAAAAAGGCGACAATTATTAGCAATATTTGACGGAAAACGAGATTTTTTTTTGGTACGAGTAATTTTGACAAAACGCAACATTTTTTGCTATTTTTGACAGAAACAGAGACTTTGAAAATTTTAGCAAAATACAAAGCTTTTTAACAATAGCAATTGGTAAAACAACATTTTCCGCTAATTTTTAGCAAAAATCACGACTTTTTGGCAACTGTTGACCAAAAAGTGAAATTTCTTTCTAAATTTCTCGCCAAAGTAGCGAAACTATTTTTTGGCAACTTCTAGCAAAAAGAGAGACCGGCAATTTCAGTTAAAAACTGGGATCTTTGGCAATTTCTGGACAAATTCCAAAGCTTTTGGCCAATTTTTGAAAAAAGTGAGAATTTTGAAATTTGTTTTGAAAAAAAGCGACAATTTCTATAAATATTTTGGCCATTCCGACAAAAAACAAGACAACTTGCTAATTATGTCAAAATACGAGTCTTCCGAAATTTTGAAAAAGTAACCAAAAGTTACTCTTAATAATTTTAGAAACTTGATTACACAAAAAGTAACCCATTACGAGCCCTGATTCTGCAAAATTTTAATTTTCTTCCTATTTTTGGTCCATTTTAGTTTTCAAAAATGCACCAAAAATCAAAAAATGCACTTTAGTATATGAAATTTTGGCTGGAAATCACTCTCACTTTGTTTTCGATCCCTTTATGAGAGAGTTAGTGGGGGGGGGGGTGTTTTTGCAATACTCGACTTCAGGAGTAAATAATTTTTCACCTATGATACAGTTCAAAACTTATTTCACAGTTCGAGAACGTGTTAAATTCTGATTCAAATACATCCATTGAAACTTTTGAAAGTTAGTTGAACTTTCAATTGAAAGCTCACATTCAAAATGGTGCTGTCAGTGAGAGATATAATTGAAAATAACGTAGGTAAAAATTATCATTGAGGTAACTTTTCATTAACGCTGATTTGAGATGAACGATTTTCAAAACGGAGACTCTCAAATTGCATTCTTTTTTTAGGTCGTGTTGATGTGGAACCCCACATCTAACAACTCTAATCAATAAACTGCAACATAACACTCGAATTTTGCAAATCTTACATCATAAAGTCAGTAAAAATCTCAAAACTTCGAACATTTCAGATCACCTAGCTAGCAGGCTATAATTTGAGTTTAATAGCTTCGCTACCATTTCGCCATAAACTTTACCCACTTACATATAATCACTTGATCTGCACAAAATACCTAGACTGGCCACCAGCACAACCCATAAACCTCTCAACACACACGAAAATAAAAACCAATTCAGAACATCATAAATCATCGACGATCATAAAAATAGACCACCAATCCACCCACTGTTTGGGTACCTATCTTCGACAAATATCTACATGATCGAAGAACAGAACATGCAATACTCATATAACCACGCCTGGAAAAGCAACGGTTCTCTCAGGTATGATCAGCATTTACAATATACTACGTGCTTCTACACGGTTTTCGAGTTGACTTTCATTATTACCCATTTAAGGTAAAAGTATTGTGTCTCATTTTGTGAGAACTTTTAAACAAGTATTAAAATGAAAAAAAAAAGAAGGCATAAAATTTAGTCTAGGGACATAGTTAACTGATATCAATGTATATAAGACGACGATGCGGTTAAAAAAAAAACGTATCCCCACAGGTTACTATTTATGGATTTATTGTAGGTACATTCAATCTCATGCGACAGCGAAATGGCTCGCAGGTAAATACGATAGGTGTAACTTGATGGACACCACAGTTGAGATTTTTTTTCGTTTGTTCGCGATCGTACTCGTACGTAAACAGAAACACTTTAATCAGTCTAGTATGTCTATACGCAATGCATTCTTATTATATATGCGATGGTTAGTAGATAATTACATTTCGAGACTGACCACCTAATTAATTAACTTTCCACTGTTCAATTGTTGCTCAGGGGTGATTGCTAATTTCGAACGTGCCAAAATGAAAAAATAAAATCATGTGTTGTGTTATATTTGACATAAATTACTAGGTACCGTGTATACTGTATAGCCTAGTAAATAACTAAATGAGAATTGATCAAGATTATAACCCCATTGGGCCATAGTTTATATTAAAAGCATGGATCATTTGAATGCTTAACGATGATGATATCGTTTATTTATTACGAGAAATTTATTCATTCAAGTACAAGTAATCGATTCAAAATATTCAGTTCGTAGAATGTTTTGCGTCAATACCTAGGACCTGTAGTTGTAAGAAGAAAAGATTATTTCAATTTTCATCGAATCGAAATATTGCAAAACCTGAGGCTGTCCGAGTAAATATCTCAAAACTCAAATTCGTGATTATTTATGTTTCTGTTCACTCCTCTCATGCCCAAAACTTAAAGAATCCAAAGTCTTGAAGTAAATCAATCGTCTATGAGGATTTAAGATCAACAGGTTAAATGGAAACAATGTTTTTGGCCGGATACAAAATTAAGAATGCAGATTTCAAGAGCCCTAATCACCAAAGATTAGGTAATATGTGTGGGCGCATACGGAAAGGGACCTACCGACCAAAACGTAAATTTTACAGGAGAGCCGTTTAAAGTTTTGCGCGCGGTTATTTCTCTTGTTGTTACTGTAAGATTACGTAGGGGTATTCCAACTTCGAAGGTCCTACACTTTACCACACACTCACACACGCCCTCCAATGACCTCTACCGGTCAGATTATGCACTGCATTCAAGTTTTTTCGATTATGAATCCTGTCATGGTTCACTTAGAAGCGAAAAATTTCGATGAAATAGGAGTTATTGGCGGGTTTGGGAGGTTCCATTCGATTCTCTAAGAGTTCCTACAACAATTTCAGGAAAAAAAAAATTTTTCATTTTTTGGTCGGTAGGTCCCTTTCCGTACGCGCCCTCACATATATTGGTACTCGTAATTTTTCTGATTTCAACATCTTTTTATGACATTTCGATAATCTCAATGAAATATTTGTCATTCTATTTTCAATCCCCTTTCTCTCCCCCTCCCGATCGACTGGTAGCGATTATGATTTGTACTGAGGACTTCAGCAAAATTTTGGATCTTCTAATTCTCAAAAAAATTTCAAATGATCAATTTTTGGTTCAAACCTCACTCCGAATTCGTCAAAATCAGTTTCAAGAGGATTTTATGGTTTTCTCATAATTTTTCATGATTTTGAGACCATTTTTCTGGAATTATCATTATCTTCATTCCTCATGACAGAAGCTCGTAATCAATTTATTCCAAAAAAAAAAAAGGTAACTTAAATAAACAAAAAAATTACCAGACGTGAGAAAAACATGTCTACGTACGAGTAGAAAAAAAAACTACAAAAATCCAGAATTCCAGAACATTAAATTTCATTTAAAAATGTGCAGAAAAAAGTACTTTATGAGAATCACGCAAAAAAATGATGCCTTTTCAGCCTTTTTTAACAGAAAAATGAGTCTTTTTCAAAATTTTCGGCAAGAAGTAAAGCAACACATTTTAGCAACTTTTTACAGAAAAATAAGCATTTTAGACTTTTGGAAATTCCTGGTAAAAAGTGAGATTTTTACAATTTTAGCAGAAAGCAGAGCTTTTTTGGCAATTTTTAGAGAAAAATTGGGATATTTTGGACAATTTTCAGCAATTTTGAGCAAAACAGTAAAAATATGTTTGCAAAAAACTAACAATTTTTTGAAATTTATGGCAAAAAGTCGAAATTTTTTAGCAAATCTCAGAAATGACCTTTTTGAATTTTTAGGTAAAAAAGCGAAATTTTTCAACAATTTGACAATAAACAAGAATTTTTGTTGATTTATCTTCAAAAAGTGTCAATTTTTTTCAAGCAATTTTTGTCAAAAAGTAAGTTGACAAACAGCGAGACGTCGACAGTTTTGGCAAAGAATCGAGTCTTTTTGGCAATCTTTGGTAAAGATTGCAGCTGAACATAACATGATTTTTTTTCAAATTCAAGTTTTGAGCTCTAAAAATTTGAAATTTTTTCAACACTTTGTACGTATTCATGGATTTTTTGATAGACTGCATCAACATTTTAAAAAATAGAGAAACGAATTACCATACCTAATAGAGACTTATGAGGCTTTCAAAAATTTAGAAGCCAATTTTGGCATAATAAGGTATTTTTTATTTGGGGGGGGGGGTGTGGGAAGAAGCAGTTTATACAAAAAAACGTCTCAAACCACTGAAATGTGGGATTGAGCAGCCACAACTCTGAGAATGTTCTTCTCAAGTCATATTTTCACCAGCATCGTAATTCGAGTGTATTTCACAATATTTTGCATCAAATTCACCGAGACCGAGAAGTGACCATTTGTGATCGATTTTGAACTTGATGACTCTTGGTGAATCTTGGTGATTTTTGGTGAATCTGTCACCAAGAACTAAGAAGTCACTAATACATAGAAAATTCATACTTGACTATCTGGTGACTCCTTGGTGACAGATTCACTAAGTAGTGACCATTTGTGATCGACTTTGTACTTGGTGACTTTTGGTGTATCTCGATGACTTATGGTGAATCTGTCACCAAAACATAGGAAATTCATATTCGACTGTTTGGTGACTTCTTCGGTGACAAGACTCGCCAGCAGTGGCCATTTTTGATCGATTTTGTACTTAGTAACTTTTGGCGAATTAGTCACCAAAAAGTCACCAAAGCATATAGTCCGGCATATGACAATAGGAGTAATTGCACCCCCCCCCCCCGATCCTCCGTGACAACTTTTTTCTTAAAGGCGACATCCTAAGGAACATTTTAAAGCAAACTTGCCAAAAAAAAGTTGGCCTTACAAAATGGCGGCCATTTTGATTGACAGGTCAGCCGAAATCGCAGATTTTGCGTTTTAACATAGGACTTGCACGAACTTTTTCAAACTTTACAAAGGTAGATCGAGAGATCATGCAACAATTTATCACCTGTCAAAATTTCAAGTGCTTAAGTGCGTTTTTCGATTTTTGGTGAATTTTTGAAAATCGAATTTAGGCCAAAAATGAGGGAAAAAATCAAAATTTTACCAAATTGACCAAGAAAGCTGAAATTTGAGATATACCCTATTTTCGACATGCCAAATCGATTGGAAACGGTTTCAACCACTTTTGAGCAGTTCTGGAGCCTCCAGCAGATTTTTGAAACTCGAAATTCCCACAAAATTCCATCAAATTGGAGTTGTAAAGCTGAAACTTATCCTAAAAACTAATTTCAATTACGCTACGAAGTACTGCAGGTGAATTTCAAGTCGTTTTGGATCCTCCCGCGACTTTTTGAAAATTCCTGAAGCCTCCAGCAGATTTTTGAAACTTTAAATTTTCACAAAATTTCATCAAATGGAGATGGAAAGCTGAAATTTACTCTACAATCCAATTTTAACACCCTCTGAAGACGACTTCAGGTGGGTTCAAGTCATTTTAGGGCCTCCAGCGACTTTTTTGAAAATTACTGGAGCCTCCAGTAGTTGATAAATTTTATTAATGTTGGGGAAATTTTAAGTTTCAAAAATCTACTGGAGGCTCCAGTAATTTTCAAAAAAGTCGCTGGAGGCCCTAAGATGACTTGAACCCACCTGAAGTCGTCTTCAGAGGGTGTTAAAATTGGATTGTAGAGTAAATTTCAGCTTTCCATCTCCATTTGATGAAATTTTGTGAAAATTTAAAGTTTCAAAAATCTGCTGGAGGCTTCAGGAATTTTCAAAAAGTCGCGGGAGGATCCAAAACGACTTGAGATTCACCTGCAGTACTTCGTAGCGTATTGAAATTAGTTTTTAGGATAAGTTTTAGCTTTACAACTCCTATTTGATGGAATTTTGTGGGAATTTCGAGTTTCAAAAATCTGCTGGAGGCTCCAGAACTGCTCAAAAGTGGTTGAAACCGTTTCCAATCGATTTGGCATGTCGAAAATAGGGTATATCTCAAATTTCAGCTTTCTTGGTCAATTTGGTAACATTTTGATTTTTTCCCTCATTTTTGGCCTAAATTCGATTTTCAAAAATTCACCAAAAATCGAAAAACGCACTTAAGCACTTGAAATTTTGACAGGTGATAAATTGTTGCATGATCTCTCGATCTACCTTTGTAAAGTTTGAAAAAGTTCGTGCAAGTCCTATGTTAAAACGCAAAATCTGCGATTTCGGCTGACCTGTCAATCAAAATGGCCGCCATTTTGTAAGTAAGGCCAACTTTTTTTTGGCAAGTTTGCTTTAAAATGTTCCTTAGGATGTCCCCTTTAAGAAAAAAGTAGTCCCAGAGGATCGGCGGGGGGGGGTGCAATTACTCCTATTGTCATATGCTGGACTAATAGGAAATTCCTATTCGACTGTCTGGTGACTTTTTTGTGACAGATTCACCATGCAGAGACCATTTGTGCTTGATTTTGAACTTGGTGACATTTGGTGAATTTTGGTGACTATTGATGAATCTATCACCAAGAAGTCACCAAAACATAAAAAATTCATATTTGCCTATCCGGTGGCTTCCTGAAAAATGTGGGGCCTCCGAACCCCAAGAAATGCCACTTCCCCTACCTAATGTCAAGATTAACCCTATAAACGTGATTGGAATTCATCGATGATTCGATTAGGTATTTGGAGGATTTCGGGAAATTTAAACACTCGTAGGCTCTCAATTTCTCATCTGAGCTCCTGAATTTTTTCGCAAATCAATTTCATTTTTTCTTTCAAAAAAAAAATGAAGAAACTGGCGCCAGGAATTTAATTGTCACACAAATACACCATCTCTGTAACTTAAATAATAATTTAGAAGTACTTCATCATCCTTGAACCAAGACAACTGTATTCAATTTACCAACTCCAGTTCCGGCCATGTAACAGCTACCTAATCCACTTGATCCGGAGCTCTTTTAACCTCACCAATCCATCGTCAAATTACCCTCTATACAATATACCAGCTCAGGCACACTGAAGCAGACAGCAATAGACTACGAATTCCAGCAGCTTAACAATACTCTTCTGGTAGTTGAACAGTGCTACCTATAACCGTGAACTACTGCTTAATTACCAATCCAAGAACTCAAGAAAAAAAAATCGGCTCTCACATTTCACTCTCAACCTTGCCTATTACTCAGCACTTTCGTGATTCGAGCCATACGATCGATGATCGATTCGGCGCGTGTGGGTGTCTATGCGACGACTACTACGATCGCCACATGCGACAAAAATCCGCGACTTCGATGGCGACCAATGCTTCGGGTGAAGTTTAAGGTTCAAGAAGAGCTGAACGGTGAAGGTAAATTAACCTCGACATAATATCCCATTCCACCTACAATGACTGCATTCGTACCTAGATATGTATGTGTATCATAGAGTTGAAAAATAATTACTCGGCCACGGAGTAGGTACTATTTGCAAGTGGACGTAAAGAACTCATATACGAGTATGTGTGTCTCTGACGAAAAAACATCTTACACCATCGCCGCCATCGCACCGGCTCCAAAACAATCGAAAAACGTACTCGCGTGAGTTCGATTTTTCACGCAGTTATCGTCGATATTTTAACCATAAATTAGCGACTAGGGTTTTTTTTCCTCTGCTCTTCGGAAAGAGAGAAAAAAAAATCCGAAGGTAATAATGACAGGTCAACGCGTATACACAAACGGTACAATTATTATTATTTTAATAATTAAGGTTAAATTACACAATAATGAGGGAAGAGAAACGAAACTGAGCGAAGAAAGTAGGAGTGATTCATGTTTACAGGCGTGGGTGTCGAAAAGATTTAGATATATTTCAACGACCGAACGGTTAGAGTAATAAAAGAATTATCTGCGAGCAAACCTTAAGGTTATCTACTTCATTAATTTCAATCATGGTTAAGTATAAATTTGTGTTACACTTTAAACGGCGAAAAATATCGATCATAAAATATTTCCGTTCAAGGTTCAAATAGGTAGTAGAAGCGAAAAAAAAAACGCTCCACTTCAGCTTATACCTACCTATGCATTTATTAATAAAGATCCGAGTACTCAAAAATTTTTTACACGACCTTATAAACTTCAACTGGGCACTAGGCGCCGCGCCGTGTAAATCAAGGATACAAAATCGTGAAAAAATCCTAAGCTATGACAAACGAATGGCTTGCCCATAGTCATTGTTTCAAGTTCGCGGTAGTTGGCGTCGGTATTTGATAGAAATAATTTCTTAATTTGGTTCTTACTCCATTTCTAGCCTCATTATAATCTACCGAACAGATAAAATAAATAACAAAAACTCGGCCAGCGCAGCGCGATTATGCCAATATTTCGTAGAAATCCCTAAGCGTTCTTTGGTCTCTCACGAAATACGTTCAACTAATCGGCAACAGGGTGATAATTACACGGTATATATCTAATTGCCAACACTTAATAAGACTTGTGAAACCATCTCTCTAAACATCTTTATTCGAAGAAATTACGTTGTTTTGACGTCTTACCGATGGGTATCGATCGATGAGTTAAAAGTTTCCATTTTTCTAGCCCATTTCGCGATACATACGTACAGGCATACGAGTAATGGAGTGGAGAATTCGTCTCTGGAGTTGGATGAATTTGATTGTGTTGAAATGTTATATAAATCTGGCATAACCGGGTTAATTGGCAATATATCTGCGCTATTACAGACTGGCTCGAAGCTAGAATATATCGGAAGGATGTTACGACTCGTGATATCGACCATGATTCGACATAAATTGTTAACGCAGATTGATTGATGTACCTAGGCATAGAGGATGGATTATAAACGCGACAAAAAGAATGCATTAGAGTACCTCATCATCCTCCTTTCAGCTTGAAAGATCATCTTCAAACGCTCGAGAGTATCTTTTAGATTTAATCAAAAATTGAAACTTGCAGATGAAATACAAATTTTAGGCTATCAAGTCAATGCAACATTAGCATTCATGCAAATTGTATAAGGTGAGCAAAAAAAGTTCTTTCATAAAAAAGACTAATTTTCTAGGGTGCATTAATCAGAAAATTCAATTGCAAAGGGCACTTGTCCCTTCAATTAACAGATTGGGAGTATTTCAGAAAAATAGAATATATTAGTCCATGTTACAGAGATTCATAAGATATACTCCATCAGAGAAAAGTTTCGTTCGGATCAACAGAGGCAGAGGTAGAGGCAGAATGTTTGACAGTTCCCTGCATTTGTCTTGCTTTTTTGTCTGAATTGCTAGAAAGTTTCGCTGTTTTTCCGAAATCGCCAGAAAGTCTGGCTATCAGTCAAAATCCCAAAAACTCGTTTTTCTGCTAAAATTTCCCACAAGTGTACCATTTTTGACATGATTGCAAAAAATACCATTTTCCCCCCACAAATTAGAAAAAAGTCTTGCTTTTGGCCAAAATTAACAAAATCCTAATTTAGATCAAAATAGTTATTGCAATTAAAAATGCCAAAAAAACAATTTTTCCGCTCAAATTTCCGAAACAGTTTTACGTTTTTGCCAAAATTTCAAAAAGAGTCTCACTTTTTTTTACATTAATCTTCAAAAATCCCACTTTTTGTCAAAATTGCAAAAATGCTGCTTTTTTGCTAAAATTGTAAAAAAGTTTAGCATTTTGAGCAAAATTGCCAAAAAATCCTACGTTTTTACAAAAATTTCAAGAAGAGCTCCGGTATCCAAAACTGCAAACAATTTGCTTACCAAGTTTGTCCAAAAATCCTGAATTCAAAATTGCCAAAACGTGTTGCATTTCTGCCATAATTGCCAAAAATTCTGCTTTTTGTCAAAGTTTCAAAAAAAAATATCCACCGGTATTTTTCTTCTAAAAAAGACGAAAATCTACTCACCAATTGCCCTTTTTTCGACAAAATTGCAAAAAGGACCTTGTTAACCGAGTTCACCAAAAAATATCGCTTTTTTTGGAAAGAATAACAAAAAAGACAAATTTTTGCCAAAATTGTCAAACATTTTATTCGTTGTCAAAAAATTATGCTTTCTCGCCCAAATTGCAAAAATAAAGACGTTGTTTACCAAATTTTTTGCACAAAACCCTTATTTTTTTGGAAGAATTTTTGTCGAAAAAGTCTTGCTAAAATTGCAATAAAATTTTGCGTTTTAGCTGAAAATAACATAAAATCGTGCTCTTTGTAAAAATTTAAAAAAAGTGTACCCATTTTTCTTCCAAAAAAGACGAAAAGTAATTACGTATATTATTTTTACCAAAATTTCGAACAAAGTGCTGCTTTTTTATGCCAAAATTTCAAAAAAAAAAAAAACTTTGTCTATCAAGTTTGTCCAAAAAATTTGGATTTTTGGACGAGAGTAGCAAAAAAGGCATTCTTTTCAAAAAAATTGTCAAAAAATCTATTTCTAGTAAAAAAAATATTTTTTTTGCCAAAATTGCAAAAAAGTTTCGCATTTTAGCAAAATTGCCAAGAAGTCATAGCTGCTTTTTGCCACAAAAAAGACTCACCTTTCTACTAAAATTACCAAAAGTCCTACGTTTTCGCCCAAATTTCAAAAAGAGTCCTATTTTTTTCTAAAAAAATTACAAAAAATACCTTATTTACCTAATAGGTACCTACCTACCCAGTTTACCAAAAATCTTAATTTTATTGCGAGACTTGCAAAAAAGATATGCTTTTGGCCAATTATCCAACGTTTCAATTCTACGAGTAAGTAGTTAAAAAATTCTACTTTCGTTGCTCAAGTTGCAAAAATTTTTGCATTTTTTCCAAAATTCAAAAAAAGATAGACTCTTTGCTGTTTTTTGAATCAATAGTTTGAAGTTTTATTTCTCCATTTATTCTCTTCTTCTTTCTGAATTTTTTCAATATTCATGGTTCTCTTCAAAACTAAAAAATGTTTACCTCATCACCAAAATATTGAATCGTTTGGAAAAATTGCCACATAAGTATCCTGCTATTGGACAAATTTTACGAAAAGCATACTGTTTTTTCATATTGTAAGATTTTGAAGCTTTTTTCCCTAGGTTTCTTAAGAGGAGGGGGAGTGTGGAGGAATGTGAAAATTCTGACTTGAAAAGGGATTGTCGTGAATGAATGTTACGATGCTACATTTTTTAGTATTTTGAGCTCACCTTACTTTTTTGGCAGTATTCTAGAATTCCACATGGAAAATCTCACGACGCGATATCAAATTGGCTTCCCCTCTCCCCATTCTTCTGTTTTCCCAAGAAAATAGCGTGAAAACTGTCGCCAAAAGTGTTCAGAATATGACAGATTTGTTTAAAAACATGAAAAACTAGACAGCTAAGCAAAGCTTAGCTGCAAAGTGTGCGTAGCTAGCTGCCTTTTCTACAGCTATAACCGTTATTGCATCTAGGTAGTGCATAAGTGAATCAACCATGTCACAGTGATGAGAATTTTTGAAACTCTCACTGCTTCAAAATAATAATTGTTTTTCAGTGTTTTCATATTTTCCAAATTACAATAGGTATTTCAGAATAATTTATAAGCTTGTATTGCTTCTAAATTAAGAAATTTCTAGTTGTTTTTCATAGTTTGCATTGTTTTAAAATTTACAAAATCTCAAATCGATTTCCCGAATTCCCCATCGCTACAATTTCATAAAGTTTTCAATAAATTTTCAGAATTTTGCATTGCTGCTGAGTTAGGAAATTTGCAATCAATTTTTAGAATTCACATTGCCTCTAAATAGTCAAATTTTGAATAATTTTTCAGAATTCTTATTGTCTTTAAATTAAAAAATTTCAAATTCAATTTTCAAGTTCATATTTTCCACAAATTGTAAAACGTTTACTCAATTTTTGGAATTCACATTGCCTCCAATTTTTCAGAATTCTCATCTTCTTCATAAATATTACAATACTTATTTCATATAATTTTCAAGTTCACATTATCTGCATCTGCAACTTACAGAACTTTTAATCAATTTTTGGAATTCTTAGCGTCTCTAAATACAAATTTTCATATTATTTTTTTTAGAATTTCCATTGTCTTCAAATTTATAAATTTTCAAACCAATTTTCACATTTTCAGAACTTGCTTTTCATTCTAAATTAAGAATTAAATCTTATAAAATACCTATGTTAAGAATTTGCATTGCCTATTACACGAAAAAAATATGGGTAATTTTTACAAAAAAATTTAACTAAATACTCATAATTAAGTACCAGATCCCATTCAATAATTTTTACTGTAATCGTATAGTAAAACTTATCGTTATCATTTTAATAAATTTTGCTATAGGTACCAATAGTAAAAATCGTTTTGTTTTAATAATTTTTACTAAATCATGATAATAAAAATTACATGTTTCAATTGTACAAAAATTAGTTTAATTACTCATTTTGAAGTAATTTTTAAATTATAAGTAAAAAGTTGAAAATTATTCATGTCAAGGTAATTCTTACTATACTTATGGCTATAGGTAGACAAAAAATTAATGAAATGAATTTTTAGTTAGCAAATATATCATAATTCATAACTCAATTTCAGCATTATTTTTACCCCATTATCATGTACCTACTACATAGGTAACTCCGAAGCATTTACCTATCCAATTTTCCTACGAAAAATCTGTCACCTACCTACTTACCTCACGGGGATTCGAACCTGGGTCCCTAAATTTCCTATTCCTACCTACATGCCCTAACCACTCAGCCACCACTTCGCTACGAGGGTTAGGGCATTAAAATAATATATTTGTTTGGTAAACGCCCCACCAAACCACTCCCACTTGGAATTTACAGCTAACAGACTGGGGGTGTAACAGGGTACAATGAAACACAGCTGGTGATGGAATAGACTGGGGGTATAGCAGGGTACAATGAGCGGCAGGTGTTCTACAAGTCCCCTTTTCCCTTTTTTAGGATTTAATGCATTAAAATAATGAACTAAAATTGCAATTACTCAGCAACTACCCATCCGAATTGAATGAAAATTAATCTATTCCCTCCGTCTTAATGATTCTCAAATGGTGTCCAATAGGTACAAAAAACGGTTGGATAGCTTAAGAGAACATTCAGTTCCAATAAAATTTCATTTCTCAAAGCGAAACCAATAGTGTGCTACGCACACTAAAAATCGCACAAATTGCCACAAAAAGTTTGAAATTTTTGCATTAATTTTAATCAACTATCAAAGAAAATTTTCATTCCATTTTCTTTCTTTTCAAGCAATTTACAATATTTTAACATTGAAATTATCAATTTTTAAACCTGATTTTACTGTAAATTTAAACTTTTTTATATTATAGTGATTTTTACATGATTTTGAACAATTTTTACGTCATTATAAGGATTTTTACATACGATTCTTTAATCATAAACTTTACTTTAGACAAGACACCGAGTTCTCTCAAAAAATTGAAGATTTTGAAACACGAAAATTCAAAGATGTACTGAAAATGAGATAAAAAAGTTTCAATTCTATAGCACATTTCAATCATTTTCATCACAAAAATGTCAAAATTTCTTACATCGAATGCACGAAAATGATTAATTGGGTAGATCAAAACTAGTTTATGTTTGCAAAATTCGAACTACATAACAGTATGAGCGACGAAGGCTGCAAAAAAATATCTACAGTTGACTGGGGAGGGGAAAAGAGGGGATGGGGGATTTAAAATTACTTACATAACGAGAACGGCCAACCGAGACTTTTTGAGAAAAAAATACGAGCAATTCACTACACTTGTATTGGCAAATTGATCTACAAAAAAAACACCATCATTCATACCAGTTCAACTTTTCTGCGAATTACCCAACATAAAATCAATTCCCATCGAAATGATGGAATATCAATTACGAAAAAAACTACATATACAGCCACTTGGACTCTTACAGCTGTAAATTTTCGATTCATAATTCGATACATCTTCATAATAATAATCATGCCTATACCTATCGACCATCGTAGCGAGTCAACTCGATCACTACGAACGCGAATTAAACGATCAACGTGCTTCTCAGTTTATACCTTCTGGAGGCAGCTAGTTCAACCTATAATTAGCCGGTGCTACAAATCGCAACCATATAATAAAGCCGGCGATCCTGTAACATTGCTGCATTTACACACGGTTGAAAATTTAGCTTATGGGAGAACAATCGATGCTGTTTTGAAATATGTACATAATCGCGAAAACACATACGCCATTTATAATAATAATAAGCATACGTATGTAAAGATACAACACACACTCGACTTATATATTAGACGATTTCTCCGAATATATTAAGTGAATCACGGTGCAGACACTGGCTACTGCTTGTTTTATTTAATAACTTTATTTTCAAGCATTTACATACGCCGGCCGCCTATATCCATCTAGCTATACCTTCGTCAAGGTAAATTTATTGCAAAACAAAATAGGCCAAGGTGTGCTCTACATAATATGAAAAAAAAAATCTATACCGGAAAAACAAAACGCACCTGTGTTTTCTCAGACCTATACTGGACGGCGGTCGACTTTATGGACGAAAAAATGTGACATTTGTCGCGTATATGCACCCAGATGGTAATTCCACTTCAAGCCTGATATACTCGTACATTTGCATCCGATATGCAGCTTATGAATGGTTAAAGTTCCACCGACCGAAGCAGTCATGCTTTTCGTAGGGCGAGATACACAAATAGACCGTGTCTCTGATATTGTGTGAGATATCCCTGGGCGATTTTATGTACTATTATTAAAAATCTGATAACTGATTTCTAGCCTTCGTTAACTAAAAAATTATAACTGTTGGGCTCGCTTGATCTATACACCTTTTAACACATTTGCAGGGCTATTATAAAATATTATTGTCCATAAGCCATTCTACACGATTCTGTGGAGGACTCGTATGTATTTGAGCTCTAACACTTGATAGAAGGCTGACAGTGAGAATCATTCGTCAGAAGAAGAAAACTTGATCAGTATTTTCTTAAAATAAAACACATCAAACATTCTTCAGTGAGTTCGAAAAGAGCGAACGAAATAATCAATGCCATGGATTGAAAAGGACATGATTTTGAAAATCAAACGCATTTGATTTCGCTGAAAAATGGGGTAAAACCTGTTTTTTACTCAATTATACTGAAACCTGGTACCAGGGCCATCGAGAGCCAATGAGGGCTCGGGGCAAATATAATTTGGCCCCATTTCTAGGAACGAAACTATACGGAGGTTTTTTTGAGAGGGGGGTGGCTCGACTGAAAATTTGCTGACTGATAGGGGAAATAATACCAATTTTGCAGATTGATATCATGTTCATATGATTTATAAAAAATTTCATTATCTGTTTTGGATTTTTGGGGGCTCAAAATGGGAATTTTTCAATTTTAAAACAAGAAACAAACTGGTCCGAACGAATCAAGGGCGAAAATTTTTGAAAATTTGACAAAATGCCCATTATTTTTGGCAAGTTATTTTCCCTGACTTTTCCAGGTTTTCGAAACCATTTTTTCAAGTTTTGCTGTACCCTCCCAAATATTTTAATTAAAGAAGAAGTTTCGAGGGAGAGGAGTAATTTTTTTCATAAGTTCTTGAAAAAAAATACCTAAAAAATTCAAATGCAAGCAGTGGCGTCGCCCTCCGAATTTTCTGTGGAGGGGGGGGGATGAAATGGGTACAAAAATGCCTTGACTGACAGAACTGAGAATAAGTACAATACCTACGCTTTTATTTATTCCAGTATGAAAATGACAAAAAAAATAGCAGAGCCGATGCGAGGCCGGAGCAGATGTCATGTTGGGCCCCATTTCCAAAGTAGAAACTATTTTAGCTTTTTGAGAGGGCGTGGTGTCGACTGAAAATTTGTGGATTGATGTGGTAGAAAAACATCAGTTTTGCCAATTGATAGTACATGTATTTTTTCTTTTTTTGATTTTTGGAGGCCTTAAATGTGAATTTGTTTATAGTTTGAAAAGAGAAACAAATCAACCCGAGCGAAGCGAGGGCGAAAGCTTCTGAAAATTTGTAAGTACTTCGAGAGGCATACAAACGAGTTTTTTTTTGAGCGAGAACGAGTAGTTTATTTTTTGTGGCTTTTAAAATTTTAGAATTTGAATACTTACTTAATGTTTTTTTCGAAGGAAGTTGATTTTGAAAAAAAAAGAAAAAATAATATAGAACAGGCCCATGCGAGGAAGAAAGCTCTTGTAAATTTGTATTTCGAGAGGGATAAAAACGATGTTTTTTTTTGTGCGGAGTTCATTTTTTGACTTCAAAATTTGATTTTTATTATCTAGAAATTTTTATCTTGCTCTCAAAAAAGAACAGAACTTTCGAAAATTTGTGCTTCGAGAAGTAAAAAATAATATTTTTCTTTCATTACACGTCCTTATCCGAGATTTGCAATTGATCATTTTTAAAACGAAATTCCCTTACTTTTCCAAGTTTTCCAGAAGAGTGGACACACTGTTTGATTTTTAGAGGCCTAAGAACGATTTTTTTTTTAGGATGTTGATTTTGAAAAAAAAGTGAACAGACCCGATCAAAGCGAAAGTGAAAACTTTTGAAAATTTGCATTTTAAGAGAACTAAAATCAATGTTTTTTCATGCAAGAGGTTTTTTTTTGACTTCTAAAATTTTAGAAATTGAAAGATTTTTTTACATAGGGTGTTAATTTTGAAAAAGAAAAGAGAACAGGCCCAAATGGGGGCGAAAGCTCTTGAAAATTTGTTTTATTTTTTTCACTTTAAAACATTAAAAGTAATTGATTATTTTTTTTTAGAAAATTCAATTTTGAAAAAGAAAAAAAACACACCCGAGCAGAGCGAGGACAAAAGCTTTCAAAAATTTGTGTTTTGAGAAGTAAAAAAACAACTGTTTCTTTCATCACAGGGCTTTCTCTTGCCGGCCCCTCCAAGCCTCCTGTACTCTCACCCTCTCGACAGCTCTGCCTGGTACTCATTATGTGCCAATTTTTTTGTGGGAGGGGGGTGTTGAAAATCCCCATGTTAACATTGGAATTTGACGGCTACAAATTCCAGCTGGTGGAAATCAGTTTCCAAATTCCAGCAACTCAATTTCAACTTCGGAAAACCGGTTCTTTTTTCGGAAAATTCATTCGAATTTTTAAAAAATTGATAGATAGGAAAGTATTTTTTGAGTTCCTAAATACGAATATGACAACCAAAGATCCGAAGTGAAACCAGTTTCATCAACAATGGAAATTCGGACCGCACATATCTAGATCGAAAAATTGTGCAGAAATCATCCGCCAGCTCCTCCTCCCGCCAAAATTTTACTTTCACATTCTGACTCTGAGGTTCATTTTTTGAGCTTTGTGAATTTTTATAAATCAAACTTCGAGCAAAAAGAATGAGAGAAATTGAAATTTTATACTTAATATTACCTAATAATTGAACAAGGAAGTATAAATTTTAAGGGTGGCCCATTTTTGAATCCAAGAATTGATTGAAAACGATTTCAAACCGTTTTGAGTAATTTAGGGACTTTCAGCAGCATTTTAGAAATTACACCCCAATTAGGAAGCGTTGGTCCAAATTATCACGTTTTGGCCAACTTTTTGAACAAAATCGATCAATTTTGAATTTTTTATAGGTACTTGAGCATTTTTTCCCCCATTTTCAAACTTGTATTCACACTGAGTTTAATTTTTTCACAATATTTTGAAACAGAAATAAAGCTCATTTTTCAGCTTATAAGCAAAAAAAAAAAACACAAATGTTCATAATAATTCTCAAAGGTAGTCATTTTTTCAAGTTTGAAAATGTCAAAATTTTTAAAAATATGAAAATTTGGGGGATGGGGGGTAGAAGAATCATAACTGGGACGAAATTTTCCTTCGTTTTTACCAAAATGGAAAAATGTTCAAAATGAAACTCGATAGCCTCCAGGAAGGGCAGGAAGATAAGGTGAAGGAGTCAAAAATTTGTGGAATTTTTTTTCTAAATTACCTGATACTCATTAGAACAAATTCCAAACTAGGGCTCGATCTCGCCCACTTATTCGAGTAGACCTGTAGACCCTCACTTCAAATCTCAATTGAAATTCGCTACCTCGATTTCCGAAATCTTACACAACAACTCAATATATTACACCAATATCTCACTCAATCATAATCCCCCTTCTCATCTCCATCTTCTTCGCCAATAAAAAAATATTTCCGAACAGAACATACGTACCTTACCTACGAATGTACTTGAGTCAACAATATACTTCTCAAGAACTTATTATTGGCACATAAGAGCCGAGGCCTACCTACTTTTCTCAATAATATAATTGATTACCTCAGCGCACTCGTAGGTATAAAAAGAGAATAAAAAACACCTTAAATATCCCAACTCAGCATACTTAAGGGGATCAATTATCGAAAAATTTTCGACTGCTGCGCCTACAAGATAGTACCTAACTCGAACAGCAGTGGCAATTGACATAGGTAAGGTACATATAAGTATAAATAAAAACCTCTCGAAAAACCATACAACATTTATACAAATAATCCCCGGAGCTAAACTCGGTAGAACACGTTTTAAAATATATCAACATTCCGATACACCTTGGAATGAATCAGCTAGATATATAAAACGAATCGATAATATTTTCAAAACTGCACGACCACATCAGCGCACTGTATGTGATCCAATAATACACATACAAGTATAGGTATCTATCATTTTATGAGTAAAAACTTTCAGTTTCATGGTTAAAATAGCTTAGTACACTACAATATAAAACATCGTCGTTGATATTCCTCATTAATACGAGGATCAAATGAGAGCGAGAGTATTTCGGAATTTCTAAGTACCTACATTCCGAGATACGAGTACGTATTGAATAAGTATTTAATAAACTGTCTCATTCTATCTCTTCCTCTCTTTCTCTGATCTATCTGAGAGTTCAATATTTATCTCGACGACGATGTACTCAAACGTACGGTACACTGTACCTCTATACCTAATACTGATGTAACTTGGGTACTTTAAAAAAAAAACAATCTCGCAATCAAAATTAGATCACGATGGTAATGAGTAAAAAACCGGTTGGTAATTAGCTCATTGCAATTAATAGCCGAGTAAATTACAATTTCAAATATATCATTTAATATACACCGGGTTAATTTATTAGGGAGCAATTTTTTAACATAAATTTAGGCATTGGGCAGTATGATCTCCGCATGTAGTTCCCCCTTCGACTTACAGCTAAGTATAATTACATCGTAGGTAGACGTACCTACAGACAACGGCGATCAACAAATTTCACCCGAAACGCCAAAGGAGATAAAACTGTTCCATCAAAACTCCCATCTCCCATTCCATAGTCGCCAAGCAAAACGATCCAAACACCAGACGAAAGATCTACATTTATAAACGTAGGTATACCAAGAGTCACGTTACCTCCACTTATATTACGAAATCATTCGCACGCATACGTCATCGTCTGCGAAAAAAAAATAATAATCCTCGGAGTACTTTAAACTCTCGTTACTGTAATGACAAGTTCGAAGAAGTTTTTTCACTTTGTATTTCGAGATGATCGATTCATGTTCGTACGACTTGAGTCTGATTCGGTAGCAGCTGAGTACTTAGAAGTTGGAAGCTGGACGCGTGCGGCTATTTTGCGGTTTGATAAATCAAGTTTTCCTCGCTCTAATTAATTTAAAGAATTTGTTCGGTGGTACAAGTAGCAGGAGGTGAAATATTTTTGTAACTTTGTTTTTCAACTGGACATCGCCGCACTGTGCACCATTATAGGTACTCCACCCTTCCCACTCTGGTTATTAATTGATGATGAATAATTGATTGAAATAATAACGCGATCGCCATCTAGATCTGGCTGCTGGCCATTTTAGATACTTACATATTACCTAAATTTGTCTATGTCGGAGTGTTAAACGCCTCCTTGATTCTTTATTTTTTTGGCCATCTTTTATATAAGGTCGTCTCCGAGGGTGGTTCTGAATGGAGATCAGTATTATGTATGTGGAGAATTTAGGACGAAATTTCACCCTTTAATTGGGTCAAATTTAGAGGAAGTGTTTGGTTGAGAAATTTTATAACAAACAGACGTACCTTCCAGCGGAATATTCCATTAAAAAATTCAAAATAAAATTTAACAAGAAGCCTAAAGTTATTGCAAAAAAATTCTCAGAAGTGGAAGGATGGAAATAAGGAGAAGGAAAATTGTAGAAATGGTGATGCAACGAGAAATTCTAGACACCTTACACATAGGGAAAGAACTTCGGCATGTGACAATAGGAATAATTGCACCCCCCCTCCCTCTGACGATCCCCTGGGACAACTTTTTTCTTAAAGGGGATATCCTCAGGAACATTTTAATGTAAACTTGCCAAAAAAAAAAAAGTTTACCTTACTAACACAATGGATGCCATTTTGATTGACAGACCAGTTGAAATTGCAGATTTTGTTTTCCAACATACGATAAGACTCGCACGAAATTTTTTGAAGTAGACAAAGATAGATCGAAAGAGCATGTAAAAATTCTTCACTAGCAAAAATTTCAAGTGCTGAAGTATATTTTTCAATTTTTGGTGAATTTTTGAAAATCAAATTCAGGCCAAAAATGAAGGGGAAAATCAAAATTTCACCAAATTGACCTAGAAAGCAGGAATTATTTGGGATATACCCTTACCCTATCCTATTTTTGACCAGCCAAATGGATTGGAAACGGTTTCAAACCGTTTTTAGTAGTTCTGGAGCCTCCAGCAGATTTTTAAAATTTGAAATTTCCATAAAATTTCATTAAATCGAGTTATAAAGCCAAAATTTACTCTGCAAACTAATTGCAATTTCCATACGCAATGAAGTCGACTGCAGGTGGATTTCAAGTCGTTTTGAAGCTTCCGGCGACTTTTTGGAAAATGGAAACTACATAGTGGACCTTCCAGTAGATTTTTTGAAACTCGAAATTTCTACAAAAGTTGAAAAGACGAAATTTACTCTACACAGTAAGTGCTAAAATTAATTCGGACACATTTTTATGTCATTTTTTGAAAAATATAAGTTTCTAAACAGCCGGTGGAGGCTCCAAAACGAATTGAAACTGCCATTTCTACAGAACTTTGAACACAGCTCACTCTTTATTCTTTCCTCCTTTCCAAAAAATGCACTCTCAAAATTTGGGAGTGTTTTTCAGACTTATCTTTTCCCTCAAATTTTTCCTCCCTCATTTTTTCAAGGAGTTTTTCAAGATCAAAGTGGCAATATTTTTTAAATCGATGACTGGTTGACAGAATTGAGATTTATTTCAGCTCAAATTCGATTTTTTCCACCACAAAATTAGAGACTAAATTGATTTTTGATGAATTTTCAAAGAAATTTACAGCACATTTAAGCCAAATTCGACCTTATTCTTTCAGATACTGGGAAGATTAGTTTTTGCATTTGTTTTTCAAAATTGAAAAAGGTAGGAGTGTCAATAGTGGTCTAAAGGGGATCAAATTAACCCAGAAAATTTAAAAATTCTACGTAATTCTTCTGATCTGTGGCTTCGGAATTTTTTTTAAAAAAAACGGTCGATTTTGAAACTTTTTCAATGTTTTTTCATTTTTAAAAGCATACTCGTATTTTGACTTATGGATGAATAAAAATCATTTTACAGCTTTCTGGAAAGTAAGAATAAGAATCGAAAAAAACTACATTCAGTGAGTCCAATAATGAGAAAATGATTTAGGTACCTACCTACCTAAATATAGCTCGAGAAATTCAGTTTTATGCAGTTTTTCGATCCTTTTTGTTTTCCTAAGGGCTGGAGAGTTGTTTGTAAATATAATCCGTGTGTTCGTTTGAGCCTATTTGGCCATGCACCATCGAGAGCCTTATTACTATTTTTAATTTTCGAACGATTCTTTGGGTTCGAAAAGGAGGGGAGGGAGGGTAAAAGAACGGAATCCCCCCAAAATCAAAACTTATTAAATCGTTTAAAAAAAATTAATTTTTAATGTCATAAGTTGATTTTTTCAGGATTTAGCATTTTTCAAATTTGAGCAACGGATTTTTATAAAATTTCAATCAAAACAAAAGCATCAAAAAAGAATTCAAGAGGTAAAGATCAAAGAATAGTATTTTTAGTGGGAAAAGTCAATTTTTCTACACTTGATATTTTGAAAAGTCTGAGTCACTCAAAGAAGAGAACAATTCACACAGAATTTTAAAAAACTGGTGCAAACTTGCGAAACACTGAACTGGTTTTTAATTTTTTTTTCAAAAAAATGGTTTGAAAAAATCACTAGAATAGGGAACTTTTTGAACTGGCACCCTTCACGTTAAACGTGATTAAAGATCAAAAAAGTATACCCTGACCAACCCCCCTGACATTTCAGCCGCAAAAGTTCATTTTTGAATCTTTGGGTGAATTTTTGAAATTTTTAAAAATCCAAAAAAGTATTTTTCATGACGAGTTTTCGATTTTTTCATAAACAACATTGTCAAATAAAATGAACCATGTGTGAATAATTACATACGTATATACTTCATCATCAAAAACCCCTTCTAATCTTCTTCCCCTTTCCGAAAACAACAATCTTTAGACCATTCTGGAGCCTCCAGCGAGTTTTCTATTTTCTTTTGAAATTACAAAAATTGATCGAAAATTCATTTTTGAACTGGCACTCCTAGAATTTTAGGATAATCACTTATAAAATGGTCGACAAGGAGATCCAATGTTAAGCCATTCTGGAGTCTCTTTTTCATTTTTCCCTGAAATTAATTCCTTGGTGAAAAAATGTGTAAATTTTGAATAGGTTGACATGAAAAATATGGAAAATTGTCTAAAATTTTATGTATTAAAGGAGACCATCGAGGACGGTTACTCTGATTTTTGTAGGTGCTGAGCCCATTTCGTGAGGCTTTTATTTTCGAAAAATCTAATTTCTGGGGTCATTATCTAATGGTTGTTTTTTTTTTCATCAAAACTTTCTACACCCACTTCCAAGAACTCAGACATGATCCAAAGCCGGCGGGTATTTTTATATAGTGCGTCAAGTCCACCATGATAAGATGCTCTAATCGTATAGGAATTTCGCTACACATAATTCGGGTCCTTGAATATATCACTTTAAATAGTAGGTTCAATTACGTACCTACATAAACCGCAAATTGCCTCCGTTTATTTAATAATTACGTCGAGTGTCGAGTCAATGAAGACCACCTCGATTGCAAATGCTAATTAAATAAAACGTCGACTACCAAATAGATTATGGTAATGCAAATGAGCCAAACTTACAGAGCATCGTTGTCGATGCTTTAGTATATACCAAAAGATGTACTTATGCATTCGCGTATGTACATTAACTCTGTAGGAATTTTTAATTGCTCTAGAAAGTACACGTTGCGCCACCGAGTGAGTGACTCCAGTGGGTGGCTCGAAGTCGTTCGGAATTATAGTAATTGTGTTGCCAAGTTAGATTTGCGCTGGAGTGATTATCGCCTTCTGTACACCTTATAATCTATGTAATCACATTACACGTACCTATACTTTTGGAGCGCGAATGTGATTTTGAAAATATGGAGAAAAAAGTTTTTCTCATCGGGTGTCGTATTTCAAAGACTTAACTGCAAACCGGTTAACCAATGATGTGGTGAAAATTTACGCGCATGTAATAATGGGCGGGACTATTTGTGCGGATATACATACATAATTTGTCTTGTACATACGGAGAGCAGCAGACGACCAGCGAGTAACAAAAGAACATCACGATGTGGTTTTGCATTGCTTAAATCTTGACGGCGGTCTGGGAAGTTGTAACGTGTGCCAGGAATCCAATAGGTATGTAGATGCGAGATAATACCCGAGTCGATAGTTTGTTAACAATCTGTCGTGTGTTTCGAAACGTTTCCAAAGATGAAAGAGTGGAGGCAAGGAAGGGGGCGTGTGAAGTTGTTGGAGCTAAAGGGTGTGCTCTTTTGGTTGAAATTTTCCATTTTGAGCTTTGTTTGAGAATCAAAATTGATTATAATTGAGCGAGTTTGAATTTCTTTCAACTAATGAGATAAAAATCGACATTTTTTTTCTTTTGTAGGGGTATCTATAGTTCGGTGAAAAACAATTTATTTCAAATTTTAAGTATTTTTAGTATATGAATGAAGGAGAATTTGAGAAATTGGAAATTGGATCGAAGTAAATCAAATCTATCTTACGTTCGTTAGAGAACTAATGGAAAAATATAAAAATTACTTGAGAAATAACAAAGTAAAAATTGCTCAAAACATGAAACATCCAGAAAATTATTTCAAATATTGAAGAATAATAATAAAAAATGATAAAAATAGCTTCAAAATGATGCAAATCTACCTAAAAGTTATTAGAAATGCTTAAAATTTTGGAGAAAATGTTGCTAAATGGCATAAAAATGATCTTCTTTGTCTTTGATAAAATTTTGAAAATTTATGAATAAAATCAAAATCCTGCTGGGAGCCCCAGATTTACTGAAAAGAGTAAGTACATGTTTCTATAAGTAACCATTGTCTATAATTTTCACTTTGGGATTCTGCAATCCTGAGGATAACGCATCCCACCTCCCCCCAAATTTGGGCAAAACTGAAAAAAATGAATCGTTTGGGCAACATATCGTTTGTTATGTTTTCGGCGACGCAACGTTCGAATACCAACTTATTTGGATACGACTTTTAAACCCTCCCCCCTTAATTTAAATAAAAATCAGAAAAATGCAAACAATCGAGTGACAGGGTGTCCACTCATTTCTGGAAATGATTTTCCCCAACTTTTCCGGGTTTCCAGACCAATTTCTCCAATTTTCCAGATTCTTGAAAAATGAATTACGCATAATTATTATGATCAGGTGGTGGGGGGGGGGGGGCAAATTTTTTCGAACATCATAAGCTTCAAATATCGTTAACAGATCTACAGGTGTGCTTTTTTTTTTCAAGCATGAGTGTGTGCTCAGTAGGGTGGCCCTTATTTAAACTTGGTTTGAAACTATTGGTATTTTTTCACATGGGTGTATTTCCGTCTTTCCATCTATCTGTCTTTTTGTCTTTTCGTTGTGAAATAGCCCAAGTGAAGCGAGGGCAAAAGGTATGGAAAATTTACAATTCCAAAAAAAGGACGACTTCATAAAGAAATATATGTAAATTTTTTAATATCAACATTACTCAAATTTAATCAAAGGTTTTTTGAAATTCCAGAGCTTGTACATTTTTTTCCGAAAAAAGTGACTTCAGTAACCTAAAACGCTGAAAAATTGTCAAAAAAAAACAGAACTTTTCGTTTTTAATTAAAATCTAAAAATAAAACTCGATAGAAACTTGTTTAATTTCAGCAAAAAGCAGAACATTTTGGCAATAATTCCTTTTTCCAATTTTCGCCGAAAAAGTTGAACTGAAAAATATTTGGCAACTTTTTGATTGAATAAAAAGCAATTTTTTTTGGTAATTTTAGACCAAAACTTGAGAATTTTTGCGATTTCTGGCAATGAATACGAGACTTTTGACAATTTCAGCAAAAGAGAAGGGTTTTTTTTTTAGCAATTACTGGCGAAAAAACGGCACATTAGAACTATTATTGGAAAAGAGTGGGAGTTTTCAGATGCAAAAAACAACACAATTCTTAGCAACTTTTTCGCAAAAAAAAAAAGAAGGAAATTCATGACAATTTAGACTAAAAGCGATACTTTTTGCGATTTTTGACAGAAAATGAGACTTCCACAATAATTTCAGTAAAAGGCAAGGCTTCTTGATCATTTTTATCAAAAAAGCGAAACATTTTAGCGCTGAAGAGCGAGATTTATTAATGATACTCATAACTCATAAGTTGATGAAATGCAAGACTTCAACAATTTTTGCAAAAAACAAGACTGTCTGGGAATTTAGCAATTTATGACAAATCCGACCAGCGAAAAAATTGTCTGAGGAAAGCGAAGGTGAATTTTTTCAACAAGAAAAAATGGAAAAATCTGTTTGTTTGAAGTAACCTTTCACAAAATTCCCTGACTTCTGAGTAAAAAATCCTGCAAATTTCCAAAATTCCCTGACTTTTCTCTGACTTTTCCAGACCGGCCAAATTCCCTGACTTTTCCAGGTTTTCCAGACGAGGACACCCTGAGTCTAAATTTTGATAGGTATCAAAAAAAATCCCCAAAAAAGTGTGTTACGTTGGTTACCTGTGTTTTTAATGGAGCAAAGCTCAAATTACACTCAATTTTATGCTACACGACGCTCCACCCCCCCCACTTTCCTAGCGACTTTGAAAAAAAACATCTAAAATAAATATTAAAATTTTGGAGACATTTTGGAAAACTTTTTTTTTTTAAATCGCTGATGTGGAGTGCGAAACAAATCATTTTTTCTGGTTCTTTGATTAACGCCAAAGTCCTCCATTTTGCTGCACCAATCATCAAAAAAATCTCATGCAGAAAATTTACCAAAACTTTTTTTTGAAAGTGTGAAAGCTGGCAGAATCACAAACAAGGAACGCATTAAAACCAACAGAAAAATTCCTATTTCACACAAAATAACCGAAAAATATCCAATAATTGAAAAAATAATAAGTTTAGTAACCAAAAAGGGTTGAAAAATTTGTGCTAATTCAGAAAAAAAATCACAAAAATAGAGAATATTTCAATAAAATTTAATTTAAAAAAATATTTCAGAAAAACATAGAAATGGAATCTTATTGAAACTATGTCAATTTTGGCCAAAAGCAGGAACAGGAGTTTCAGCAATTCGTAAGATACTGTTAGATAGGTACGAAATTTTTGTCAAAAAAGTAAGACCATTTCTCAACTTTTTGGTAAATAAACGAGATTTTCCAGTAACTTCTGGCAATTCCTGGCAAAAAAATGAAAATTTTGAGCAATTTAAAATAAGAGGATTTTTTGAAATTCTTTGCAAAATGAGAGAAATTTTGGCAATTTTTGGAAATTTTTGCCAAAAAACAAAGCTTGAGCAATTAGATGAAAAAATAAGAATTTTAGAAATCTATTGCAAAAAAGTGACTAGGTATATTTAAAAATGTTCGGCAACAAAAAAATTGTTCGGCAATTTTTACAAAAAGTGAAACTTTTTGATATTTTTTTTGGCAAAAAGTGAGACTAACAATTTCAGTACAAGGCAGGAATTTTTATAAGTTGCGCATAAAAGCGAAATTTTTAAATAATTTTTAGCAAAAGTGAAGAACGATATCGAGACTTTCTGGCAATATTATAGATTTTAGCAATGTTGGTAAAATGTGAGAGTTTTAGTCAATTTTTCGACCAAAAACAAGACTTTGACGATTTTAGCAAAAGGCAGTGCTTTTTGGCAATTTCTGACAAAAAAGCAATTGTTTCGAGCAGTTTTTTGAAAAAACGTGAATAAAGAACATTTTTTCCAATTTCACGTAAAAAAAATAACAATTTTCAGAAATGTTTGAAAAAAAAATGAAACTTGAAGGCAATTGTGATCGAAAGTGGGACTGAGATTAGAAGCAATTTGCACGTAATTATAAGTATTTGAGAAGTTCTGCAGATTTCAGAATTTTTTTGAAACATGAGAGTATTTAAAATCGTAGCTTCAAGAAGTTCACTGAATCAAAATTCAAGTAAGTATATAAGACATTTTAATAAATTCAAATGTAACAAAAATCTAACGAGAATAAATTCTAATCCCACATTTTTAAAAGAATCAATATTCTTAAATGAATTTCTTTTTTCATCAACTCGATAAACTTCTCTTTCTTGAGAAATCTTTTCGTCCTCTAATCAAAATTTTTCAAAAAAAAAAAACCATTCTCAAAACATCTCAACACATCAAACTCTCTGCACAAACCCCTCACTCAATCCACCTCATCAAACCAACCAAAACTAAACCCTATCAAAAATACCCTCAAGACACGTATGTATTTCTTTCACCACACTCCAATTCTGGAAAAAATTGCAATCAACTTGGCGCCAGCAATCATCAAATTCCTCACCCCAATCGTCTGCCATTTCAGCTTTCTTTATCACCCGCATCTTTCGGCTAGCTTTGGGCCACCTTCGTGCACCAACTCGTATATAACAACAATTACCAAACTACCTCTTACTTAATGGTAGCCCTAAAAATGCATACAAACAGGCGGCAATTAATCACCATGCAACGAATACCTACCATGTAAATCTGCATTATGCAAAAAAAAACCTTTTGTAAAGGTCCACGGTCGTATTTACATATCGCTTCAGGATTTCCTGATAATCGCGATCGTTGTACATACGTGAAAAAAAAGCTCGATTAAACCTTATCGGTATTTGGTTCAGTGTTATATTCAGGTCAGTGTTCGTCTATTAGAAATATTCGTACCAATTATGAATTGGTTTGGGCCACACCCAAAGTACTGGACGTCAATGGAGTGGGGTCTGGTGCACGATAGTATGAGTAAGAAAACCAAAAACCCCTCCGAGAGGTCAGACGAGGATAGATAATGATACAAGAGGATGGTGCTAGACAAAGATACCTATATGGCTTATGGACATAAACCAGTATACTGGACAAGACGAAGTGTATGCTAAGTATTGATGTAATAGCACTTGCATATGTCAACCTGGAGAAATGATCTTCAAGGGGAGGGTTTTTTTTCCAATACGCCAAAGGCCATTAATATAAAATCAAGAAATGTCCAGGGTAATGATTTAATAATGTTGCGCAGTGTAAAAGTGTAGTGCAGTGTAGGTTTAAAATTTATTTGCGTGAGTTATTATGCCGTTGCACTTATGCTTGTGCGTGAATAAATTATCCACATGTTGTAGTGATCTCACTTATTAAACTGTGCTGCTCTTTTTATATTTTTTATTTAATAAAATTAAATATTTCCAAGAGCTGGTGATCTTTTTTTAAATATTATTTTTTTATTTGTTTTTTTGTTCGTTGGTTACCAACTTTATAGTCATGTTGCCCTATAATGTGAGTACATTATATTTTCAATTCGTATTATATTTTTAATCAAATTTTTACACATACTCGTGAACTAACAATTTTTCGAAAAATTCATCAATCGATAGGTATTGTAGATCTTATTTTACGCGAAGATGAATTTGCATTACGATGAGAAAACCAGTAGCGAGAAATTAACATTTTCTTATAATGTGTACCTATAGACATTGAAAAAAAAATCAAGTTCATTAATAAACGCATCGACTAAGGTTGATCAATGCATCCATTTATTCAATTCGTCGTCAAAGAACATGGCACAAAACACGTTTTCGTGTAATTTAATTTATTCAATTATCATCCTAACATCTTCATAAAGAGTTAATGTGGTGTGAATGGTCATTTGCCCATTGAGATGAGCTACAGGTCCATTATGATTCATCGTATGCGACGATTAAATTAGCATAATAAGTTTTTTCCTCTTCCAAGTGACTGAATTAATTCGCGTATAAAATAAACTAGGTATCTCGTAGCGCCATCATAATGTGTAAATTAACGGTTATAAAGGTGCTTTCAAAGAAATACATTGTTGTAGGACGTACAAAATCGTATGAAAGGTTTTTTTCCATTATTAGAATCTTTTCGATGAATTTTCTTCGTGAGTTTGATATTTTTTCACAGTGTTATGAAATAATTTCATTTTTTATTCATTTCGAAAATGACAGTTTCACTTTTAAAAAATGATACAGAAAAAAAGATTCCAAAAAAAAAGGTTGAAAGATATGAAAAATTAACAAGTCTTTTCAAAATCGTGCCTTTTTCTTCGAATTGTACCGAAAATGCAAAAAAAATTTCCTCGAAATTGTCATTTTCAAAATGGAACTAAATCCACTAAAATTCAATTCAACTCGCCCACCAATTTTGCAAAACAATTGTATGATTCAATTCGATCAGAAATTTTGTATTAAAAAATTCAAAAAATTGTAACATGAGATCGAGAAGAGAGTGGGGGGGGGGATCAAAAATATTCCAGAAAAGAATTAAGTCTGAAAATGATTTAAATCTCTAAAAGCACTTTCGTTTGTGAACTCACCCTTTGGAAAAAAGGAGTTCGAAGAAGAAAAATCTTCACAAGTAAGAAATACTAAAAACAGACAAAGGAATGGCCAAAAGTGATCACCGCCGATCAGAAAAAAAATCTTTTGAAGTGGAGGGTACCTAAGTACGTTATCAAAACAATGACACTTAATTTGACGAAATCTAGGGGAAAATCAAGGCCAAATGACCCCAAGAAGACTTAGAAAAAGTTTCAAATTTTTAGCTCAATTTTCAACCCCTTTAGTGAGAGCTCAAAATTTGAAGAATTTGAACATTTTACATTGTCAGTTGAGAAATTTAAATTAGTTATTTTATCCCAAAAGCCATATTTTGAGAACTCCTGAGCATAACCAAAATTTTATTAATTTGGCTTAAATATCACAAAATAGCATTCAAAAAATGGAAAAATGTCAGCTAAAAACTTCAAAGTCTCCCCTCTTTACGTCTTATTAAGGGAACGTCCAAAAACATCTTTTCCTTCGTATTGTAGGTACTCGGAGAGATAACCTGCACCTAACATTCGACTTTCCTGAAACGTGTCTATTCTGGAAATTGAAGGAGCACGTATAAGTATAAATTTTCAAAATTCGAAATTCCTGACCATAGTTTCTGATGATTTTTTGAGACGAATAAAAAAGGTAGAAAAAAGTGAATTTTTTTTACAAGTCTTTCAGAATTTTTGAACGTTGAAATTTTGTCAACTTTTGAAGATGAGTTTTACCTATGGGTAACTTCTTGAGACAAGTAAAAAATGTTATTTTGTGATACCGCAAATCTGTAAAATTTAAAGAGCTGGAGGTAATAAATTGAGGGGCTGCATGGAAAAGGGGCCTTGGTCAATTTTTTTTCACTGATTTTTACAAGTTCAAATAGACTTAAAAAATATTTTTACAAGCAAACATTTTCCAATTTTTTTTTTTTTCATGGAAGAACACTTCAATATCACTGAATATGGTGGAATTGTTGAAAAAAAATTGACTAAGGCCCCTTTTCCATGGAACCTCTCAATTGGTGAAATTTTGATTTTGAACCACATAGCAGAATTCAATTGTTCATAATGCTCTCAATTTTAGAGATTTTTGTCCTCCTTTACGACATTGAACCAAGAACCGAGGTCAAAAATTTTGGTTATAGGACTTATGTCCTTGAAGGTCATTTGGTCATAACTTTTTACTAAGATTCAATCCAAAAAATTGGAAAAAAGTATTATAATTATGAATGATTTGCCCTTTAATCTTCTTGCTTTTTTTTAAAAATTTTGGAATCGTTTTTCAAGACCAATAAAAAAGGCTCTCAATCAAACTGTTCTAGGTAATTGTCTTCAAAAATTGAAATTATTGTAAACTTAATTTATTTTATTTTGGTTTTGATCATGAATCTCGATGTAGCTTTTCAACACGAACAAAAAACTTTTGATAAAAGATGATCCATTTTCAAAATTGAACAAACTGCAGGTAAATGACTGAAAATGATGCCTCACTTGAAAATTAGGGCGAATAAAGCAGCTTCAAGTTCTTTGTCTGCCTTAAAAAGTACATATAATTGGAATCCAAATTGAAACCCTTCACTTCTTGAAAATTATTGAACCTTTGCCCTTGAATTCTGTAATATCCAAATATGGAGTAAAAGTCAAAAGTTTTTTTTTTTTTGCAATCGAGACCATTGGTCAAGGAGAAGAAACCTCTGGCTCGCTCTTGACGTCACAAAAATCACCTAAAAGTAGAAAAATTGGATTCTAGAATGAAAATGACTGAAATTAATAACTTTTTTTTCAAGGGAATTCGTAATAATGATGTGAAAAATTGTAAACATTTCATTTTGAGTGGGAAAAATCGTACTTTTAGGGACTTCTACTAAACACCTGTCTTTCGATTCATCCAAAAACTGAATCCTCGAAATTCACAGATCATTCAAATCACACGAATAACTTAAAAACAGGTCCATACATATCTAGCTAGGATATTTTAAATTCAAGATAAATGGAATCTATTCGTAACAAAGGCAAAAACAAAAGTGCACATTCTGAAAATAGAAAAGGGATACAAATTCAACCCAATTTAACAAAAAGAAATTTAAAACGTCGTTTTCAAAATTATTGCATTTTGTAAAATAATTCTTTTACCTACTCTTTCTTTTACATTTTTTTATTCGTGCAAAAAATTCATCTTATTTTTCAAAATTTTGAGTACCAAATAGTGCAAGAAGCTTTGCAGTTTCCAAATTACGTAAATAGTAACTTCCTCTCAAAATAGAATCACTACAACAATCTAATTTGATTCAACTTTTGAAAAAAAATGTTGTGCAATTTCAAAATTTACTAAAAAAAAATTATTTTGCCATCAAATGTCACAATTTTTTTAAGCGTTTAAATGAGCTTTTCGCCCCATCATGGATTATAAATCTAGTTCTAAAAATTTAGGTATCATTAAAAAGGGAGGTTGGAGAGGCTGATGAAAAAAAATATGAAAACTGGAGATAATTTTCCTTTTGAAAAACTTACTGAATAAGATGAATCGGCCAGCAATCGACAAAATTTAAACTCTCATCTAAAATACTGAAAATTTACGACTATTTATTTTTAATAAGGATTCATTCTTTGTAATTCATTAGTTTTATGATAAGAAGAGGGGCTCTCGACTTACGAGAATAATTTGAGTAATTTTTTTTGTTGACTTCAACGATTGAAAATGCTTTAGAACTCAAAGGATGCCCAAATTTTAGCCATTAGTGGGTAAGCCTTACTTTGAGTGTCACGGCTGGCAAAAAGGTTTGTCCTGGTTGAATGAAATTGAAATTTTTTCTCAATTTTTAGCTATAAAATAATCAAAAATATTTTGAACATAAAAAAAATTTAATAAAATTCATAACGAGCTACCAATAAAAGTTCAAATACCTACTGGATTAGCTTGGAAATTGACCATATCATAGAAGAAAAATACAGAATCTCATCTTTTATTTCATTTCTAGAATCACAAAACTATTGGAGTAAGAGCATATCTAATAAAATTCAAGTTGGGGATGGAAGTGCAAAATTATAAAATATCCACTGTAAAAATATTTTAAGCTTTCCAACCGCAGAATTCATTATCCTTGAACTCATTAAAGTTTTCAAAACAAGAATTTTTAAGCTAATTTTTATAAAAATGAATGAAAAATTTGATTGGGCAAATGGAATTCTGCAGTACCTAGTATTTTTTTTTTGTTTTTTTAGCCATAATTTTCATTTTTTAAAGGTTTACCCAAGTTACAATTTGAATTTTCCAAGTTAAAAAAACCTTTGCAAAGGCCTGCGAACAAATTATAAAAGTTTTGTCATTTATTTTATAAATGGAAACCGTTTGAAAATGATTATATAAAAGAGATCACAGTAAATTAGAATAAAAATTACTTAAAAATTCGAATTAAAAAAAAATATATGTAAAATTGAATATAAAATACACAAATTTATAGCCAGCTTCTTACTTGTGTAATTCTGGTGGTCAAAAAGGACAAAAAAAGCGATTCCTTCGATTTATTTAATTGCTTTCCTTAAATTTATCCAATATTTTTTCATTTTTTTCATTTTTTTTTTCAAAATTCAATGTAATTTTGCTAATATTTGATCACAGAACAACCTTTACTCACTACTTGATTCGAATTCATATTATTTTATTTTATGTTGACACTTGAAAAGTGTACGTACTCGACGTGTCACATTTTCCATCTTAGACAAAAAAGTGACTCCATATGGAAACATTTAGTGCCAAGTACTACAACAATTTTTCTGGCAGTTAAAAGCTTCCAAAAATAGTTCAATTTTACCCAAATCTATAGAAAAACTTGAACAAGCAGAATCCATTTTCGATACTAAAATAACCCCCCCCCCCCACTTGGAGCAGTCTATCCTACAGCTCAACCAGGTCAGGCGTAAAATATCATTTTGACCCTTTTTTCTTAACAAATTAACTCATGCAAAAATTAGATAAGATACAAGTCTGAGCTGAAAATAACATTTTTGATAAGAAGGTAGGTACGAGTTGAAAAACAAAGCTTTCTCAATTTTTCGTGGATTCTTTCAATGGACTAAAACCGAACCAAACATTTAAACTATAATATTAGATAGATTTGACATGAATTTCAGGCTCTTCATTTCTTGGATCCTCCAGGAAATCAAGGTCCAGAGCAAATTTTCCCTTTCACCGTCGTCTGCCTCGTTCACAAAAGGTTCATGAAAGGGGAATAATGGAATATAATCGAGAAACAAGCCTTAATTCTCTATAATTAGTAGCCGAGTATGCTCTACCTCAACTCAAACCTCCCTTCGACAACCTTGTAACTGAAAATTGCTCAGGTGGCACTTTCAATATCCAATAAATCAATTGCCAGACACCCATTCTAAACATCGGCTACCAGCGTTATTCGCTTCAAAAAGAAAAAAAAATTAAGGCTACACTAGCTCTTACGTTATTTTCAACCCACTAACTCTCGCTTTCAGTTTCGTTCTCCATTGTGCAGGTAGGTATAATTTCAATATTCAAATACACCTCTGAAATAGCCACAAGAGGTAACAAATTAGTTTTTCTTGTATGTACTCGGTTACAATGACTCGCGTAGGTCTCGATGCAATCAGCCAAATTAGCCGACGTGAATGGGAAAACGCAACAGTTTTGGGATTTTTCAGCACACCTGACCTTGACCTAGATGATAATATAATTTGTCAAACACGACACACGACTCGTACACATCTAGTGTCTTGTCGCTTCGACCCGCTATCATTAATCACTTCTTAATGGTTCATTTTTTTGTGTTGTCTGTTACAGATATTGTTATTTGTAACTTTAAACTTATTCATAGCGGTACATGGTCATCACGGAGGATACCCCGTTGAACCATCACCTACGCCCGAAGGCTGCATCCATCCTATTTACGTTCCAGTTCCATCGCCGGACTACTACAAATACGCCGACAAATCCGAAGAATACGCTCATAATGCCGCTTACAAAGTAGCCAGTCCGAGCCCTGTTCCCTACTCGGGTGCTCCTTTGGTCAACGTTTATGTAGCTTCGTCTACTCCGAAAGCTTACGCGTCCGCTGAACACGAAGCTTACTCGGCTGAATTAGCCGATGTTAAATACGGTGGCCAAAAGTTGGCTTACGCAGCTCCAGCTTACAGCGCACCAGTCAAACAATCTTATATCTTGTCTTCGACCGCTAAACCCGCCTATGCTTACTCGACTTCGGAGAAATATGCCGAAGAATACAGTTCTAAGCAATACAAACAACACTACGCTAGCTCTAGCTCATCTGGTTACTCTTCAGCTTCCGGATACTCCGATGAAGAGAAATCCTATGGTTACTCCAAGACTCCAATCCAATACCAATTCTCGTCTCCGGCTCTCGGATACCATTACAATAAACCAACTGCAGCTCCAATAACTTCGTACGCTTTGAGCGGAGCTAGCACTTATGACAAGACTGCTTATGGCGACCATGCTGCTTATGAAAAAGAAAACGCTTACAAAACCACCGGATACGATTACGGTAAAGCCGGATATGCTAAACAATCCGCGTACAAAGTCAACAGCTACGATCATGGCAATGCTGCTGCTGCTTACGGATCTTACGACGCTGCTTACAAAACCCCAGCTTACGATTACGGTAAATTGATCGCCTCCTACGGTAGCCAAGATGCTTACAAAACTGGTTACACTGCCGGATCCCAATACTCTGCCGAAGATGCTTACAACACACACGGTTACAAGGCTGGTTCCTCTTACAGCGAACACGGAGCTTACGGTAAACAATCTTACGAACAACCCAAGACTTACTACTCGTCGACCCCAGCACCTTACTATTCGACTTCTGCTCCTCATTACTCTACTCCTGCGGTCCATTACTCGACTCCAGCTCCTGCTATCCACTACTCGACTCCAGCTCCTCATTACTCCACTCCAGCTGTCCACTACTCGACTCCGGCTCCTTATTACTCGAGCCCAGCTCCTTACTACTCGACTCCAGCTCCATACCACGCTGAAGCCAAACCAGCTCAATACTCTTCCTCTTACTCTTCGTCTTCTGCCTACGATAAAGCTTCAGCTTACGCCAAAGAATCCTACCAACACTCCGACTACAGCAGTGGTTCTCACGCTGCCTCATACGCCAAACCATATGCTCCAGTAGCACCATCCTACGTCAAACCTCTTTCCCAAGCTTACCCAAGCTCTTACGGTTACGCTGGCGAATCCCAATACGGACAAAAATCGGCTAGTCAATACAACAGCGCTTACTCCGGCAAAGAACACAGCAGCGGATACTCGAGCAGCTCCATCAACCTCGGTGGTCACTCGAAATACGCCGAATCTCCTAAATACTACTCGGCTGCTGGTAAATACCCAACTCCAGCTGCTTACCCCACCTACGCTCCGGCTCCAGCTGCTTACCCAACTTATGCCCCAGCTCCAGCTTACCCAACCTATGCTCCGGCTTCAGGTGCTTACCAATCGTACACTCCAGCTTCATACTCGGCTCATGGTTCTGAATACTCTGCCCATGGTGCTTCAGGATACGCTGCCGGACATTCGTCCCTCGCTTCGGGATACACCGCTGGACACTCTTCCCTCGCCTCAGGATACTCTGCTGGACACTCTTCCCTCGCCTCAGGTTATGCTGCAGGACAATCCGCCCATGCTGCCGGTTACGCTGCTGGCGCTTTGAGCTCCAAATACGATGCTTCCAAAGCTCAATACTCTACCGGATACAAAGTACATGAAAGTCGTCCATACGCCGCTCAAGATGCTTACGTAGCTGGTCCCCATGCTGCTGCTTACCCATCTCCATCGCCAGCTTACTACAAACCTACTGCCCCAGCTAAATCTTACCCACAAACTGGATACAGTCCAGCTATCTATACCTCGCCCGCTGCCTCGCCAGCTTATTTCGCCTCTTACCCATCTGCCGCTGCTGCCCCAGTCCACCAATACGCTTCGGCCGCTGTACCAGTATACCCAACTGCCGGAGTAGCTCAATACTCGTCTCAATACCCATCGTCGGGATACAAATCGTCTGAGAAATCCCATCACCAATACAACTCCGAGAAGTCAGTCCACAGCAATTATCAAGAATACTATGTAAGTATGCCACAATAATCATATTTAAAGTTCTGGGTTTGGAAGATTCCTGGGGGTTTGAGTGTTGGAATTTTTGAATTTGGGGCTTATGAATCTTGGTTGAATTTCAGCTTCCTGGGCCAATTTGAGAAGGCACCAGAGATGATAAAAAATCAGAAATCATTTTTAAAAAAGGCACAAAAATAAACTTATTGCAGCTGTAAATGGATGGGTGTGGGAGGGGGGGGGGTTGAAAAGTCAAAACCCTACAAATGGAACATCTAGGTCACCCTTTAATTGTAGATACCTACATGCCAAATTTCAACTTCCATAGATCAATTAGAGAAGGCTCCAGCAAAGACACAAAATCAAAACCCGTATTAAAGGATGGGCTATAGGTACTGAATTTAAACGTAACCTTAAACTTAACCCTAGAAGTTAAACAAAGGCAACTTTTATGTTGACATACATTAAATTCAGTATAAACCAGTCTTATTCTTAAGTTAAGGGAATAAGTTTACAGTCAAGTTCAGTATATAGCCCCTCCTTAAAAAAATTGCCCAAAAATTCCCTTTTTGCAGCTGTAAAGGGGTAGGTTGGGGTTAAATAGTCCAAACGCTCAAAAAACACATTTAGGTCACCCTCAATATGAACATGCCGAATTTCAGCCTCCTAAGCCGAATCAGGGTGGACCCATAGAAAATTGTTCCAAAATCCACTTTTTGCAGCTGTAAATTGGCGGGGAGGGGTCAAAAAGTCAAAACCTCCAAAAGACACATCAAGTCATCCTTCAAATGCACAAGCCAAATTTCAGCCTCCTAAGTCAATTATATGGAGGATTCACTGATTCAGCAATGATACAAAATCAAAACCCATACAAAAATGAGTGAAAATCCATTCTTTTGCAGCTGCTAAGGAATGGAGAGGGGTTGAAAAGTCAAAACCTCCAAAAAGCACATTTAGGTCACCCTCAATATATGCCAGATTTCAGCCTATCAGGCCAATTCAAGGTAGCTCCAGCAAGGACACAAAATCAAAACCCATAAAAAAATGAGCGAAAATCCACTCTTTTGCAGCTGCAAAGGAATGGGGAGGGTTTGAAAAGTCAAAATCTCCAAAAGGCACATTTAGGTCACCCCCAATATGAACATTCCAGATTTCAGCCTCCTATGCCAATTTAAGGTGGCTCCAGCAATGACACAATATCAAAACCTGTGAAAAAATTGCCCCAAAATGCAATTTTTGCAGCTGTAAAATGGCGGCGAGGAATCAAAAAGTGAAAATCTCCAAAAAAAAAAAAAACACACATCTAGGTCACCCTCCAAATGCACATGCCAAATTTCAGCCTCCTAGGTCAATTTTACGATGATACACTGATACAGTAATGACACAAAAATCAAAATCAAAACTTGTAAAGAGAAGGAGTGAGAACCACTCTTTTCCAGCTGCAAAGGGGTGAAGAGGGGTTGAAAAGTCGAAAATCCCAAAAAGCACATCCAAGGCGTCCACCAGAAGTACATGCCAAATGTCAGCCTCCAAGGTCAATTGGGGGGGGGGGGGTGGGGGCAGAAAAACAAAAAAAGTTTTCTCCCCTCCAAATCGCTCTAGGAGATTCATTTTTGGATAATGCTATATAACTTTGGATTTTCTATCGACTGGTTCTCAGTTCAACTTTTTTAACCTCTTTCACTCCTCTCCACCCCTTCCAAAAATTTGGACATCTACCAATTTTGAGTCTATGTCATCCCAACTCAAAACTCTACAATCAAACGGATCTTGTGAATAGTTCCACCCACAATCTCAGTTCTGGAGCTTTGTATGTAGAAGGCTGAAATTCCAAGTTGTGGGTTCCGGGTTTAGGGCTCAGACCTTTCAGAAAATTAATCAGGACATTCCTGGTTCACAGCCCCTGTTCCCAAGTCCATTCCTACCCCTGCCTTTTTCTGAAAAACACCAGCGTTATAATTTCGTTTTTGTTTTTGTCAATTTTACAGGATGAACACCCACGTTACGCTTATGCCTACAGCGTAGACGATGACTACACCGGAGACCACCACAGACAACAAGAAGAACGCGATGGTGATGTCGTTAAAGGTCAATACAGTCTAGTTGAACCCGATGGCTCAGTCAGAGTAGTCGAATACGTCGCTGACTGGGATACTGGATTCCACGCCACCGTCACCAAAGACGGAAAAGTCTTACATAAAAATTAAATTCTCTTCGCCCTTCATTCTCTTGAAAAACCTCCTTCCCCATTAACCTCAGTCAAACTATTTCATTTTTCATTACCAACATATGACGATTGTATTTTCGTCTAGACTGATGTTTGTTATATATTTTTTTTTTTGAAAACCCCAAAATGAAATTTCAGGTCAAAGTAAGACCATGACCAACTAACATGACACTCAAAAACACTGCCATACTTGTGTAAAAAAAAAAATCGTGCTCATAGGTTCCAAAAGTTACCTGGTTATTAGTTCCATAACTGTATACTAAAATAGTTACCTGTGAAGTTACGTGTAATGTGCTGCCCTTTTTATTATTTTTTATTTATTTGTATTTATTTATACATTTTTTTCTAGTTACAAGAATTATGTAACTGCATTTCATTTAAGTTGTAATGTTTTTTTTTCTCTCTCTCTCTCTTTTAATCAGTACGAAAAAGTCAATACATCGAGTAATTTTTATTTATTTATATCTTGTTTTTATTTTTTCTCGTGAAACCTTGTAACTCTACCCATTCACCTCACATCATCAGAAAATTTTATTCGAGTAAGATTGGTGTTTAGATTCAAAAATGGAAGGGTGTAAATCAAAAGAGTGGTTAAAAATATCACATTCTTCTTGCAAATGGGTCAAATTGTCTCAAAAGGAAGTTGTGGTTTCTCATACCAATTCAACACTACCCGAAGGAGAAGAAAGGAGTCTCAAAGGACAACAATTTTGGTAAAAAAATCAAAAATTCGAAAAAAATTGAAATGTCATACCGACAATTATAAAAACTAAGGGAGAAGCATCTGAAAAATTTAATCGATTTTGGAACTCGAAGCCTCAAAATTGCAAAGAATGAACATATCGTATTACATTTTTGCTATTTTTCACATTTTTTTTTCGAAATTAGGGAGATGGGGGCATCGAAAAGTCACAGCTAAGAAAATTTTCATATTTTGTTTTCGAAATTTAGGATATTATGAGAGCATTGAGGGCCACAGCTAGAAAAGAAAAAACAGCCATTCAGATTTAGTAAGTAGGTACCTTCATTAAACTGATGAAAATCAACATGTCACACCACATTTTTGTGATTTTCTATTTTTTTTTTCAAATTTGTAGGGGCGGGAGGGGGATACTTATGTAGGTACTCATTTCGAGCAAAATATTGTAGACTTTGGCACTTCTTCAAGATGTTCATTTCAGATCCCATTTGTCTATATTGTTGACTTCAACTCAAAATTAAAAGTATAAAATGGTTTTGGATGATTTTTGGACACACCACTTGAAAAAAGAGGGGGGGTCCCTAAACATTCCTTTGGATACATCACCCCTAATGGAAAACACAACGGATAGCCATTTTTTCCGAATGATCACTTTCTCGAATGCACAAAAAAGAGCATAAGTTCAGTTTTTAACCAAAATTCCAGGTAAGATCAGTTTTGTTTTTGATCAAACTTTCTAAGAAATCTAACTTTTTTATGGTCAAAATTTCCAAAGTCTTGCTTTTTTTATCGCAAAAAATTTGCTTTTTTCGTCAAAATTTTTAAAAAAATCAATGTTACTTTTTTTTGAAAAATTTGTAAAAAACTAATTTTTTATAAAAATTGCCCAAAAAAGCTTGTTTTTTCAAAATTGTTCGAAAGTTGAGTTTTTTTTCGTCTCACAGTTCAAATCAGAGGGGGATTTCTTGAGGAATACCTCCTTTACTTAGATCGTCAGATGACCAACTGACCACCGACTCATAAAATTCCATCAACATAAAATCGTTGATCGAAATAGCAAAGAACGATATGATCAGCTATGTTCTTCAAAAAAAGAGCGAGAATTTGCAAATTTTAAAAACAACAGATCCACTTGTCAAGATTTTGAATTACAAGAGGAAAAAGAAATAAATGAAGGTTAATTTTTCAAGAACCTAATTTAAAGAATTACTTTTATAACTTGTAAGAAGTGAAATGAAAAGGTCTTCGAGTTAAATTAGCTTTTCCCAGACGTCTGTCTTGTTTGGCTGTTTTAGTAGTTGGAATCTTCGACCATGTACTTATAATTAGACGCCATGAATTACACTCTTAATAAAATACTATTGAAGAGAAGACATCTTATCTGTGATATCATTGCTCATATCTGCGAAAAATGAACTATTCATAACAAAAGTAAAATACTCTTCACTTGCAAAAAAGTACATGAGAATTACAAAAACAAAAATTACTCAAGCACAAAAAATTACAAAAAATTTGCATATTTAAAAAAAATCAAGAAATTGAACCAATAATTACACCCAAAATAAAAACAGACATCTCATCAATGCTAAATTAACTCGATTTTCAGACGAATCGCCGATTCAGCATTTTTTAATAAGAAATGAAAGTTGAAATATCCACAGGGTTACAAAAAAAACAACAAACAACATTTAATTCCATAAAAAAAATTAGGTACATCTTAACAATATCATGGTTAACTAGACGGCAATGAAAAAAAAAGGTGCAAACCCAGCCCATTTCATTAAGAAACTCCCATAGGAAAAACCCCAGCAAAATCTTTCTTAATCCTCAACACCTTGAAAACGCACACTGACCGCAACGAGATAAATTGCAATTAGAGTAAAATACTCGTACATCGATGACCGAAGGTATGCAGTCGTATTCTTTTTCTAGACGTATCAACTCCTAATTGAGCCATTTCCATAAACAAATTAACAATGGAGAATTAATATTCTAATCACATTGGCAAGTACACTCGGTCATTAAACACTCGATAGCGTAACAAGTTCATCACGGTACACAATATACTTTGTGTAGTTGAACTTGTCTATCACACCTTTAGCTGCTATACAAATTACGTCACCGAATAAGAAATAATTGCCAGTTGATGAACGCACTGTAATGCAACTTGACCCGAAGCGTGATTAAACGCCACCCAATGATTTAATTTTTAGCACTTTAGGAGTTAATGGGATTTGCATCGGTGATTGATAGCTCGCAGGTAATCTTTGGGTGTGCCAAGGGCTTCGGCTCAATTGGAAATTGGGTGCCTGGTGGTACGTAATCGATGCTAATCTTGGACCGTGGATGAAATCCGTTCCTAATATATTCCGGCGAGAGTAAAATTCATACCTAGGTTTTAATAAAATGTAAATCTTACTTTGAGCTATATTAGATTGACGTCAATGGAGCCTTCCTAGATAAACAAACACATCGGACATTGTACATAAACATATCATTGAATTGCATTCGATAGAAATAAAATGAATAAACTCACTAAGACGATAATTTCACAAACGATGTATCTTGCTGAAAATATCCACAAGATGGGCATTCGAAGTTCGTATCGACTAATTTATTCGCCTATAATTTTCGTAAAAAATTACCATTCAAAAAAGATCACATAAGCGCAACTAAAATACGAGAATAAAATCCTCACCTTAATGCAATAATAACACGCCACATGAGTACAGCCCAAATAATGAGGTAAAATAGGACTCTTATTACAAATCGAACACTTGGTTCTCACAGTGTAGCGTAAGTTCGGCTTTTGATCGCTAAATTGCTTCGATGCTTTGTGAAATAAACGATTAAACTTTCGGCGTATGTATTGATAATTTACTACAGATAACGTAAACGTCAACAGCTCCTGAAAATGGTAACATTTCAATGAAAAAAGAACACTAAAATGGACAAACTGAGTATAAATCAACTCACAATGAAACCATGCCATAGCAGTTCCCTGGTCATGTAATTATAACCGATGGATCTTGGTTTATTCACGATACAAACTGGTCGTAATCCAAGCACACGATCAATCAACGTTGGATATTTGCCTTCGCCAAAGAACCAAAATAAATTAACCAAGCTGCATAGACGAATAATGATATCGGCTTTTTCCACAACTTCGTTAGCCTGTTTACGAACATCGTACGTTAGTAATCATTTTACCGGAATACTACAGAATAAAAAATAATTCACCTTCTGCGAAGGAAACACGAAGAAGTTGTTCGACTGCAAGTAAGTAATTATCTGCGACACCAAAATCGCGTATTTTTTGCTCTCAGATAGATCGTTATCTCTAAACTTCATGTTGAGTAACTGTTGACCGAAAGTACCTCGGAATTTGGTGACTGACAGCTGAAACACGATTGATAAATGACATTAGATGGATAAATTGATGAAATAATAAATCGATTCCTTAATTTCTCACCTTCCAAATGACGAACTTTAATATTAGATCAACTTTTAACTCGTGTTTCGAAATTATCCAGGGCTAGAAATGAAATGTGTAATGTAGAGCGGTGACGTTAATTATCAATATAATCTAGATTGAGGCGAACCATAATGACATCTTACCGGTACTATTCTAAAGATGGTTTGTAACTGAGATTTCATTATGTTGAAAACCTCTTGATCTAACGCAGTTGCATCGAGCTGAAAGCAACAGATGAAATATCAAAAGTCGAAAAAGCTATGTGACCGAAAGTAAAATATTGAATTGCATTACCATTGTGACTCGAGCAGGAAATAAAACTGTTCTCGATTGTTGTTTCATCTCCATTCTTCGTAAAATAACTGCATTACAGTCGACAAAAAAATAATAATAAAATAAATACTTATTTCAACTTACAACTTTCAAATTATCAAGTGCTCAAAAAAATTATCAAAACATCAACAATTTTGGCGCAAGAAAGTTCACGCATGCGCAATACGTTTTTCGCGGTTTTGATTTGAAAGTTTTCATTAGTACAAACAATTTCCGCGTGGAGCGCTAACTAAATCTAGCAAAAATATCAATCCAGTGTTACCAAAAATGCGCATTTTTCTATGTTTTGCAAAATTTTTGTTTTTTTAGCTTCACATCATTGCTGCAATTCGCTTCCAAGCTTGAAAGTTTCAAAAGCGCAATGCGTAGAATTTCAATTTTGTAAAATTTGATCCACCATCTTATTTCGGCGTTTAACATTCATTTATTGGACTGTTTTTGTTGTTAAGTATATGTTTGTTGTCGTTGTTAACGATCAAGTTTGACTGTATCAAGGGGTAACGTTTACAGTTTAATTACAAGACAAATTTAGTGTCCGGATGGAGGTAAATATACTCTAAACTATATTGGTAAATTGTGTTGAAAGTTGTGTATTTAATTATCATTGCGCATAGCACGTTATTACGTATTATTGTTGACTCGACAATCGTTATTGGCAATAAATTTCTGTAAAAATGAGCGATCAAGAAAGCTCGGACCGTAGCGGTTCAGCATCTCGTAGTAGCGAAAACGGCGAAGGAAGCGATTCGCGTTCCAGGAGCGGAAGTCGATCACCCAGACGTTCCGGCAGCCGTAGCCGATCCAGATCTCGTAGAGGATCCTACCGTAACAGTAAATACCGCTCAAGATCCAGATCACGATCACGTCGTTCGTACAAAAGATCGTCACGATACTCTAGATCCAGATCACGATCTTACTCTCGTAATCGAAGCCACTCTCGTAGTCCTGCGTACGGTCGCCGGAGAAATATCGGAAACGGTGATCCTAAGCCTAATCGTTGCCTAGGTGTATTTGGCCTCAGCATATACACGACAGAGCGTCAAATTCGCGATATATTCTCTAAATATGGAACGTTGGAAAGCGTTCAGGTTATTTTTGACGCGAAAACTGGCCGTTCCAGAGGTTTCTGTTTTGTTTATTATGAACAAGAAGAAGATGCTAAAATGGCCAAAGAACAATGCACCGGAATGGAAATAGATGGACGTCGTATTCGCGTTGATTTCTCTATAACTCAACGAGCTCATACACCAACTCCTGGTATTTATATGGGTAATCCTACATATACCAGAGATGATCGTAAATGGCGTAGAAGGAATTACTACGATGACGATTACAGTTACCGTGGTGGTCACAGACGTTCTCCATCACCTTATCGAAGTCGTTATCGGTCCAGCAGATATCACGATCGATCTCGTTCACGATCTTATTCACCTCGCCGATATTAATCTCTACATTTTGTCGGATATTTTTTTTTCTTGACTGTGCCAGGAGTCACTATTTTTAAAATCGCGTTTTTTCTCTCCTCTTTTTCTAAGTTTTCATTCTTTTTTTCAGTTGCTTAGACCTATATATTTGCGTATATATTTATTAAATTTTAGTTTTATCTGATTAATTTTTCTCTTTTTATTTTATTTTCATTTTGTTTTTGGATATTTCTCACGTATTACTAGTTATATACTGTGTATAAATAAGTAGTTATGGATGCGTTTGGAATGTTGATTTTTAATATGAAAATCTGTAATGTTTAGGAAATCAAGATAGTTAAACTGAAAGGTGAGATTTCTTCCGTAGAAATTTCTCCAGATTTGTTTAAAGCACTCGGAACATTATCTTTTTGATATGAGAACATATAAAGAAAATTTTATCAAGATGCAAAATCAAAGAGAGCAGTAACAATGCAAGTTGAGAAGAATTTTTGGTGGTATGGCACCATTATTTAATTTCTTTTAATTCTTACTCTTCTAAAATTTTTAATTGCATGCTAACCAGAGTAATTAATATAATACTAAACCGGTTTAAATGTATAAATTTTCATTACAGTTCTCAGATTTACATAGACGAAAGAGTTTAAATTAATCAGTTCACGTTCTATTTTCTTTGATTAATTTGATTATTGACGTTGCTACGCAATTGTCTATCTTGTTTTTCTAGCAACAGGAATGCATGTAGTTGTAGTGTGTGAGACGTTTTTAATAAAAATCTTCCCCATTTTTCTCTCATTGGAAAAGAAAAAACTACCAATTTTCTAATTTGTGTGTCGTAGTTGCTGCAAATGAAAAGTTTAAATACTTTTATTTTTTTTATGCGTTCTAGTATGTGATAAAATGTTGCATTATTTACGGTGGACAGAAAATTTCGCAATTTGAAATTTTGTTACTTTTTTAAAAACTGCACACGTGGATTGATTAGAGTTAATATTTATATAGTGTGAACTGTAATTTTTTTGAATTTTAAACTACACGTAATAAATATTTATATTTTCATCTATATTTTTCCGATCATTAATATTAGGTTTTCTGTTTTATTTTAAGCTACCTAACGCGAAGCTACAGATAGAAAAGTTTTATAAAGAAGTAGTCGAAGCCTTAAAAATAACGAAGCTCGCACAAGATTGAATTTTTTACTCCAAGAATGTATTAAAATCCCAACTTGAGAATTAGCCAGTGAAAAATGCAGATTATTCTTCGAAGAATTGAGAATTTTTTATTAAGAATACCTTCAAAACAGTTGACAAGATTTCACAAGGTTTGAATTCGGTGTTCGATATTGCAAGAATTTCAAAAAACCAAAAAGTAAAGTTGAGTAATACGTCAATTCGATATGGTTACTTTTCTTTTCTCATCATTCTCCTTTCATTAGATTTACAAAATATACTTAGTAATGGGATGAACCCTAAAGAATATACAAGTCATCTGGTACAAATGTGTAAGTCAAGTTGAAAACTTCTTGAAAAATATCAATTTTCCACCCAAGGTAAGATTTGACGAAATTTAAGAGATCAAATGATGTACAGGATTAATGTATTTTAAAACGAATATTTAAACAGGTTGATGTTTTAGGGTATTCAAGATCAAAAGTTGAAAATGAAAACAAATAATTCACATCAAAAAACGAAGAAGTATCTGCGTGCATTTCACACTCGAATTAATGTATTTCAAGTATCGAATTCAAACTTCAAAACATATCGAACATTTTCCCAAGTCAAAAGCAAAACGAAGATGTAGATTACGCGCAGCCGTTTATACGATGAATTTTTCCAAATAATAGAAAATATTTTCAATCAGAAATCGAATTCATTTGTACAATTTTTTTTTGGTAGAGGCAACTTGAACGTATTTTTATCCAGCTACAAGCAAAAATAATAGTAGTAACACAGAAAGATCAATACTACGCTCAGATTATCCACGATGTACATTTTCGCTATAAAACACAAGAAATACACAGATTACAAAGAAAACAATATATTATAATAAATCTAACAAAAAACAATTAGAAATTCCTTTCTTCAAGCCATACTTTGATATCGTTAACGAAATCTCCCATAAATCGGATTTCGCCCATGATTTCACTAACTTTCATACCGAGCTTTTTGTGCGGTACTTTGGCTTGTAAATAAGGATACAGTTCATCAGCCAACGCATGAATATCTCCATTAATCTTGCGAAGTACAGTACGCCTTTTCATTCCTCTATGGCCGATTCTCAAGTGAACTGGCAACCAATGATTCTTAGTTCGTTCGATGTAATACGGATACTCTCCAGGTTTAACTGAAAAATCAACCAAGAATAAGATTTGTCGATCAATACCGTAACGAGAATAATTTGTATCGAGTAGTACCTGTTTGAGGTTTCCAACCGCTGGCATATTTCTTGATTTCGGTCGGTGGGGCAGGGATTTCAGTCTGTGGTAGAAGCCTTTTCACGTAATCCCATTCTTTGGGGTCTTTCGATACTTCGTACGATGGTAAGCTGTCCAGATCGGGTTTACTGATTTTAGGATCAAAGTGAGCGCATCTTCTAATGAGATTCTAAACGTGAAAGTTTTATCAGATGAAATGAGTGTTCATGGAGACGACTATTGAGAGAAAATAATGGCTTACCGTTGTATTTATTCTTTGCAGACCAAGAAGACCTCTGTAGACGTTCAACATGATGAAACTGGTACAAATTTCATTAATTTCTCCGGCGAATTTTCTATTTTCCGGTGGAAATTGGAAAAATTATCAATTTTCGTGTTTTTATTAGTTTTTATTTTGATAAAATTTTCTTTTTTGGCTTTTTCAACTAGATGTTTTCAACAGCATCAATTTAGAAAATCACAGATTTCAGTAAGAAAAAAGTAACCGTTCTGAATTTTTTGATCTGTGACTTTGATACGCAAGCTTTTTTAAAAACACACACAGACACAATACGATAATGAATGAAAAGTCGAGCAGACGTTGAAGTTCGAAGCTCAGTTATCGTTCTGAAAGTTCGTCAGTTCGTACTTTTTCAACTTGTCGGAATGATCGAATGAATTTCGGATTGTTTTATTTATTATTATTTGTTCGCGTGATTATTATCGAGTGAGACCATCGTGAGACGAACATTTCGATGCACTAATTTAATAATGTTTATCGAAATGCTGTGATTTCTTCGTGATTTTCTACAATCATCTTTCTTCTGGGATGCAGAATTGCAATTTTTAAATCTTCGCCGGCGTAAAATATTTCATAAATGCAACATCAGTACGTATTTATTTTACTATTTCCATTTCCCATTCTTGTTATGAAAGCAAACACCGACACCGAGGTGAGTCATTTGATAAGGCTTAGTTCGATGATCTTTTTCACGTTAATAACCTCATCAATAAAACCCATGTGCGTTTATGTCTGCCTGAAAGTGTTTTGATCTCGTATCAGATGACTGGATGCATTTACTGATAACCATTGAATCGAATTTATATTAATAATATTGGTTGATTTCTGTGCAGGTTTACCATTGTGATGAGCGGACATGACATGGTGTAATGATATGCCCATTAGTAGAAGATTCGTTTGTTTTGTGATCGTTTGTGTGCTGTTCGTTTGGCTATTCTGCGCTCGCAATAGAGGTATAAAAAAAGCATAACCTACGATATTGTATTCAATTCAGTATTTAACGTCAATAAAACAACAACTGTTTCAAATCCAAACGTACTATTACGTCCTTCGTTCACGAATCCGGTTTGGATTTTGTCTTTTGTTAATTCTACGATGAATTTTATTGAGAAAACGAATCGTTGAAACGTGACATACCCGCCGATAAAATTTTTCTTCCCAGCGTGTAAAATTTTATCGGTTTATCGATATAGCCTTACCTTTAATAATCGTACCTACTTTCATTATTGCATTTTCTTCGCTGGCTGTGTAATTCTCACGCTAGCCAATTACTTATCAAAAATCAACCTCGTAGTATTTTAAATCGATTACCACTGAAAATATCCTATTTTAATACAGAATTTCGTATTTTACAGATATCAGCCAATATGAATCGATGAAGCAAGTTTTAGAACAAACTAACATCCAAGTAAGTGGAAATTTAATTACGAGACCCTGCAATTGGAATTGGTTCATTTTAATGGTTATTTTTAATACTACACGGTTCGGAACACGGTGGTTAATTATTTTGATCTTTACAATTTCTTTGTTATCTGACAAAGCAATTACCCTTTTGCTACTTTGATTAATATCTTTGCCAACGTTAACGTTGCAACGGTACGCGGTATTCTTGTACTCAGATTGTCAAAATTATCGCGTGAAAGTTTGCCAAAAAATAGAAAAAGGTCTCGAGAGGCGTGGTTTAATTAGAAATTAACTCGTACGTTGTAGAATAGATTCGATTTCAAAGTGCGAAAATTACCTACCTGGACACGGTTGTGTTTCGTGGTTTAGGAATCATTGATCCGAATCAGCGACCAGCGTAATCTTATAACGATGCCTGTGCTCTGTGGTCGATTACGTAGCTAATTTAGAAAATTGATCTGGAAAGGAGAAAGGAGGGATTTTCCTCCCTTCTCATCGTCGTCTCAAGTAGTCAGTCTCTTTTTGAAATTTCTAAAAAGAGCTCGAAATTCGTCAGACAGACACCCTTTCTAATTACTTTCAAGGGGAATGGGGGCAGGGGGTTCTGTTTTGATGCCTCTAGAACTCGAATAAAATGCAAAAGTGTTCTTGTCCAGGATGTGCTAAATTTTGATTGGGGAAGTTTTTTACTCGAGTACTTTGTGAAAACAATATGTTTCCTTTATTGCTTCACAGCCCCTTTAATTTCACGTGGAAATAAACCTTACGAGCGTTCTTCTGAGCCTTTTACACAGTTGACTGACTCGTGTTGAGCACCATTATCGTGTGCTTCTTCCCCTTCGTCATTGAAAACCTCGCCATCATTTGAACGAGTAATACGCGGAGATGAGTACCTATTTTACCGGATGTGGATGTGGTGCTCTTTATTCTGTTTTGTGTTGGTTTTTGTTGAACCGAGTACCAGCGATCTCTTTACCAATTATCGCGGTTTTTATTGCTCGATAAATACGCTAATTTTTAATGGAATATATCTGGCTATAATGTTCGAATGTCTCCGCTGCGAGTGTTTTTTTTTTAACGATGTACGTTTTAAAATAACGATAGGTAATGTAGGAGAATTTTATTGCTTCTTTAATCTGAAATGGTTCACATGCTACGCTAATCTACAAATAGGTGTTTGATTTCGAGTGTAATTCGCCGATGATAATTTTTAAATACAGCCAAAGGTCAATTTTTATCACAAAAGCGTGGCGGCGGAACGCCGAATATTCTACCTAATTAGTCAGCTGTGTAAAATTTGCCATTTGATAAGAAAAAAGTGTGAGAAAAATTGCGTGTTAATTTTACATAGAATATTTTCCTTTCGATGATAAAATTAGAAAGAATAAATAAATATTCGAACACGTTGCATCATTTGCTGCTGGGAGAGAAGAGGCACCCTTTGTATTTATTTTTTCTAGCATCGATGCCGATGCCGAATTCAATTCGTATAGTTCAAGGTGTCAAGGTCGACGAATTTCGAATATACGAATCGATCATACCAGAAATAACAGTCGTACGCTAGGTGATTCTTGAATAGCTTCACGAGATCATCAAAAGGTTCAAGGAAATTGCCTGCTTTTTATAGGCGTATAGTGTGTGAGGAATAAAAGCTGTCGAATTTTTTTTTATTCATTTCAAGTATATTATACGTTTGTACAGGATAATTGGTGCCTTGGTCTCATTCAGATTGGAAGTTGAGGAGGAGAAAATTGGGTGATCTTTTTTGGTTCTACATATTTGATTGAATTTTGGAGGTATAAATTTTTGTTCAATTTGTGAGCTGGATTCTTAGACTCGATTACGAATTGAAAAATTCGCTAGAAAAATACTTACTTGTGTAAAGATGATTGAAAAAAAAAATTAATCATCGAAGTGAAATGATTGCATACGTGATACTATGCGAATTGTTATGCAAAGAATTCGTGTAATATCGAGGTGAGGGTTGTTAATGATTGCATGCGAAATGCGAATGCGAATCAATTAAGTATGCATAATTTTGTAATCACCCTTCTGTTGACAAACCTATTTTTTATGCTGAGGTATACCAGTGACAAGCATAAACAATGGGTGTTCTGTAAATATAACTACTTCGCGTGTATGCTTGAAAAGTTGGAGGAAAAAATAACGAACTGTCTTAGCCAAACTTTACCTCTTTTCCTGCTGGCCTGCATCATTCCATACCTATGTAGATTGTAGATGAATCATTTGAGGGCTAATTATTGGGCTAAGGAGGCTGGAATCAAAAGAGTTGATTGAAATTCGAAAGCAGCACCTTTAAAATCCCATCAAATCATTCAATCATGGTTCACACGAATTTTTCAATAGTTTTTTCAACTTTGGGGGCTGATCATGAGACCCAGAGGGTTCGAATCAAAAAAGCAATGTAAAATTCGAAATCAGAACATCTGAAGCACCAACAAACCTTTTTTTTCCGAAAGAGGAGGCTGATTATTGGATTTTAAGGTGCTCAAATTAAAAAATTACCATGAAACTCAAAAACAGAGCCTTTGAAAAGTCAACAAACCATAGGTCACTATTTTTTTTTTAAATTGAGAGGCCAATTGTAATATCCAGGGGGCTCGTATCCGGAAAAAATCAACTTGTAGTTCAGAATCAGCGTCTCTAAGAAACCACTAAACTTCGACTCTCTCGAATTCTTCAAGTTTTCTGAAATTTGGGTTCAATTGTGGGTTCTCAGAGGCCTGTTTTTTCAAAATTTGACTAAAGTGGGGAGGAAACGGTTTGTATCTTTAAGGATTTTGAGTTCCCAGAAAAAAACATGTTCAGATCTATTCAATGTGAGAAGATGTGCCTTACAAATTTTCGCTCAATTTTTTGAATGGAAGCTTCCAAAATTCGATCGATGTGAAATTTGAAAAATGGAACTTTCACTGAAATGTTTAATTTTGAACTTTTGACATTTTTCAAAGAATAATTTCGAATACATTTACTCTAATTCTTGCTGATTTCATTTTGTAAGACTTTTTAGGTTGGAATGACCCTCCTACCTTGAAATTTCCTGCTCTTTTTTCAATCTGACTTTAAACACTAAAGTTTCAATCAACCAAATTTTCTTTTCTGCAAGTTTTTGGAAATTTTTGCACATTTTCATGTGCTTTTTTAAAATATTTCATAATTTTTTCTTCATTTTTAGATTCAAGCCAATTGAGTTCGCAGGATTTGATTGATATTTTGTGTAATATTTCAACAAACCTCGCTTAATTTTATTAATTTTCGTTTTTTAAAACTTTTTTTACATGAATTCCACTATCTTTTGTTATTTGAGGAAATTTTAATTTGTTCCATTGATTTTGATGCTATTCTCAGCCATTTTGATTCATTTCTTGTTCTTTTTTTTTGGTAAATGAACAATTTTTGTTTTTGACAAAATAAAAATTAAAACCTGAAAAAAGTGAAGACTAATCACAAAATTGAAAACCGAAAATTCTAAACACAAAAATTGAAAAATTGAAAAATAAAATATAAATAATTGAAAAAGGAACCGAAAATTTTGAAAATGAAATTGAAATCTGAAAATGAAACTAAAAGTTTTGTAAATAAGTAATGAAATCAAAATCGAAAAATGGAGTGAAAAATTCCGAAATTAAAAAATTCTGAAAATAGAATAAAAAATTGGGAGCAAAATCAAAAACTCAAAAAATTGTGTGAAAACTAAAAAAAGAACTGAAAACTCCGATAGTAAAATTGATAAATTTTCAATCAGAAACTGAAAATAATTTTCATTTTTGAATTGAAAATGGAATTGGAAACTCTGAAAATTAAATGAAAAATTGATAATAACAAGATTGAAAACTTTGAAAATTGAATGAAAAACTGATAATAAGATTGAAAATTTTGAAAATAATTGTGTAATAACTAATAAAACTAGGGCAGAATCAAAAACTTCGAAAAAGGTGAAAATAAAAAATCAAAATCTGTGAAACATAAATCACAAAATGAAAATAAAATCAAAAACTCGAATCGAAATTTTTAAAATTTAATTGATATTGAAAATAAAATTGAATATTTCCGAAAATTGAATGAATAAATGATAACAAAATTGAAAACTTTGAGAACAGAGTGGAAAAAAGGAGTGAAAATGAAGTCAAAATCTGTGAATTCTGAATTACATACTCGTACTCGTAGTAGGTAAATGAAGGTAAAATCAAAAATGCTGAAATTGAGATTGAAAACTTTGAAAATTGAATGATAAAATAATATCTAACAAAATTGAAAAATCTTGAAATTGAGTGAAAAACTGATAAAAGTGATAAGTGATAACTTAAAACTAAAAACTTTAAAAATTGATTGAAAAACTGAGGACAGAATCAAAAAACTAAAAAAAGTAAACATAAAGTCAAAAACTGAAAATGTAATAAAAAACTTTGATTATTAATCAAAAAGTGAAAATAGAACTTTCTCATTGAGAGCTGAAAATGAAATTGGAAATTTTGAAAATTCAATGATAGAATGAAAAAAAAATTGAAAAATTTGAAAATTGAGTGAAAAACTGAGAACAGATTGATCAAAATCTTTAAAAATTGATTTAGGAAGTAGAAATTGAGTCAAAATCTGCAAATCTTCAACTGTAGTGAATGAAAATAAAATCAAAAACTGAAAATTAAATTAAAAGCTCATCAGGTGATCACAAAATTAAAAACTCTGTAAAGTAAAAAAAAATTCAAACACTGAAAATATATTTAGATTGAAAATAAAGTTGAAAAATTTCAAAATTGAGTAAAAAACTAAAAACAGATTAAGGAATCAAAATCTTTGAAAATTGAATTAAGAAGTGGAAATTTGATCAAAATCTGCGAAACTTGAACTAAAGTGAATGAAAAATGAATAAAATCAAAGACTAAAAATTAAATTAAAACCTGATCACCAAATTGAAAATTCTGAAAAGTAAAAATAAATTCAAAAACTGAAAGTATACCTATTTAGAGTGAAAACAAGGTTGAAAGATTTGAAAATTGAGTGAAAAACTGAGAACAGATTAATCAAAGTTTTTAAAAATTGAGTTATGAAGTGGGAATTAGATCAAAATCTGCGAAACTTCTTGAACTCTGATCACAAAATTGAAAACTCTGAAAAGTAAAAATAAATTTTAAAACTGAAAATATATTTTTTTAAAAACTAGAAATGAAAAATAATGAGAATTCTGCAAATAAAGTCAAATATTCTGATCAGTACATAAATCAATGAACAGAATTAAAATCAAATTTGAAAGTACTTACTTACATGAAAACTCATAAAATCCTATAAACTAAAATTGAATCCGAAAACTCAGGAAAATGAAATCAAAAGCTGAAAATGAAATTGAAAATTTTAAAATTAAAATCGATTATTTTGAATTTTATTTAGGTGCATATAATTGCAGTTCCTTGCTTCGATTTATCTAATTTTCCCTGAGATTTATGAATTGTTCATTTCTAAATTTGTTGGAATGTAAAAGAGCTCCATCATTGATTGATTGAATATCCGGTATGACGATGCAAAAATCCCATATGCATGTACCTGACTCGATGACTAAAGTTAACATTATAGAAGTGAGAAATATTCCTCTATTTAATTTGTGTATCTTAGATACTTATTCATTTCTTCCTCGTTTGCGGTGTAGAAAAATTTCATCAGCTCGACTCCAGCGTAAGTCATATCAAGGTAATCTCTATGCAACCGAGGAATGCTTCCAAAAAAATAATCCCGGTATTTGAAACAGTCATCTATTCCTGGCCCATTGCCCTCTCATACACCGCGTTAATGCACCAGGTATTTGATCTATCTAAGCTCTCATCTGTCCGATTCTATGAACTGGTTAGCGTTAGCAATCGGAATTCCGCACTAGCTGAAAACCCCCCGCGTACCTAACTCATAGAAGAGTATAATTTGTAATACACTGCTACGAGTATATAGAAATTGTCGACGCTATACATAAGTATATTATAGAAAGATATGTCGAACTGGAAATGGCAGCAGGCAACAGTGCTGCGCGAGAACATCTCTTCTCTTCGTATTACTCGTATAAAAATGTAGGTACATACAGGTAATTGATCCTTCTGTGTGTATGATGACGATGATGACGACGACGACGACGATTCCCTAAGCCATTCTGGAAATAAAAACTCGACCTACCAGTTTTATCCATCCACGTTCTCTCCTTGGCATCAGGTGAATGCATATAACTGTTAATTACGTCGAATTTGATTTCGTAATTTTTTTTTTTTCTGTATTTTTATACCGTTGTTGCGAGAGTTTGGTTGTTTTATGGACACGCAACAGTAACAGCAACTTGGGTACCCAACCAGCTACCAAGTCGAGTAATTTGTAATTATGCTAGAATCTCCCCCTGTTGTTGCTGACTGTAGAGGAATTTCCCCTCTTGGTCTTTTTGTAGTAGCTGGTGTGTTAAGAGGCGTCAGTTTTAGAAATTCATTTCAGATTGAGATTGCATTCGTGTATCTTGTTCATGACGATGGTCGTCAAATTAACGAACTGGAGAAGTACAGAATAGCATTTTTATACCTTTAGGGATTTCCTTAGTTGGAATTGCTCCATTTTTTTTTTTTTTTTTTAAACTAGGTTTTCTGAAGGTGGATTTAACATGAGCGATTATCACGTTGATAGATCAATTTCAGTCGAGTAGGGTGAAAATTATGATATGTGTGGGTATATTTTTTCTTCTGTTAACTTCTCCCCTCCTCTCTTACTATTGTTTTTTTTATGTACATTCCGAACAGCGCAGACTTTAATTTTTTTCATCAGAAAAATAGAACTTTTTTCATTGAATCTTCTCAGTACTTCTTTGAATTTTGCCAACAAATTTAACGAAAAAAGGTCTCCATTTTTTTTCCAAAATTCAACAAAGTTCATAAAAGTACTTACTGATTTCTATAAAACTTTCAAAATATCCTGATTTTTTTTTACATAAATTGAAAAGAAGTCCTGCTAATGCAGAACTTCTTTGAAACTTTTATGAAAAGTAGCACTTTTTTTTAGCAATTTTGACAGAAAAAAGCATAACTTTTTGGGTAGATTTATCAGAAAAACAAGACAATTTTTAAAATTCAGGTAAAAAACTGAGCATTTTCAAAACTTTTATAGAAATAAGTAACGTAGGTACGGTTTTCGAACTTTGACAAAAACGTGAGGAGATTGGAAACTTTTCTTCGAATTTGTTAATCTTATCAATAAAATAAAGAACACAAGAATACATTATTTTTTTAAATTTTAGATAAGAACATTAATACGTATTCCAAGAACGTCACCAACAAAACTGCAAAAACACATTAGTGTACACATTTTTTCGTGTTCATCAATATTTTAGAATTTTTCTTTTGCAGTGTCACCTTTTTTCGTGTATCTCATGAAAAGTTTTACTGTTTCCAGTTGAATTTTTAAAAAAAAGTTTGCAATCACATTCGAAAAGTTCGTGATGCTTGCATCGGAATTTATTTGAATGGTTTTGCTGCGTCATATCCTGTGTAGGAAAAATTTATCAATACGATCCAATTGTTTCATATTACGCATTTCCCAGAGATAAGTATTTTAACGTTGTATGAAGATGATTATGATGAATCAGTTTTATTTGATGTTCGTTATGTTGTTTCGAGAAAAAAATTATAATCTGCACTCAACAGACAGATTATTTTATGGTAAATTTTTTTTATAAGAAAATTCGTTTTGAATAAAAGAAACGTGCATAAAGGAAAGAATGGGAAGAATTTGTTTTGCAAATATTTGAGTCTAAAAAAACAACGATTGGAAGCTGGGGTGAGCAGGGCCGTTGAGAGGGGGGCAAAGGGGGTAGATTACCCCATGCCCACGCTTATTGAAGGGGCTGGCAAAAGAAGAGTCTGTGATGAGAGAAAATCATGTGTTTTTTTAGTTCTCAAAACACAAATTTTCGATATCTTGTGCTCTCGATTCGCTTGAGCATGATTTTCTTTTCTTTTTCAGAATTGGAATTTCTAAAAAAAAATCTTTCTACTTTTAGTCGAAATGCATTTTTTCAAGAGCTTTTGCCCTCACTTCTTCTTTTAAAATTAAAAAAATATATTTATTTCTTGCCCCCCCCCCCCCAAAAAATCTAAAACGTAAAATGAAAATTTTTATAAGTCATAATTATGAATGTGATATCAATTGGAAAAATTGATATTTTTTCCCCAATCAGTCAGCAAATTTTCAGTCCCCCTTCCCCGACTGAAATTGGTTCTCGACAGCCTTCTGGGTGTGGTGGGAGGGAAGGGCGCGCCTGATCACGTAAATAATTAAAAAAATAGGTGCTGCATTTTTTTTTGTTGGAAATGGCATCACTTGAACGTTGTTTGAGGAGCAGTTGAAGACATTTTGCCAGTTATGGCAACATTTTTCGGAAATAACTGATGTATTTTGAAACACGATTCTTGAGTAAATTTTAAGGTCGAATAAATATTATGTGCATATTTTTTCCAACTTTTTGTTTTGTTAAAATATGCAAGATACATAATCATAGCCTAAATTGAACTTGTCAAGTATTAAATTAATGTCTGCCCATAAATAACCAAACTACAATGTCCAAAATTGTGACATTTTACTGTTTTAGTTTTCAAGTACGCATCATAAAAATAATGGTGAAATATGTATGTAGGTGAATTTTAATGAACTAAAAATTATGTTAAATTATCTCAATTTCTAGAAAATTCCTTAAAAATATACTTACTTGAATTAATGAATTGAAATTTAAACAAAATTGTGTAAAATATTTAGAGAGCTATTAGGCATGCAATCATTATTTTTGTCTACTGGCGTTTTTTTTTTTAATTTGAAAGAAACGATTTTTCAATTTTTATCGTCTGAAGAGGGATTTGATGTATGGATGGCAGCATCAGATTTGGATATAAATTGATTCGAGAATTATCTTGAAATATCCGCCTCCAATTTAAACTGGATCTTATTTTTTTTAAAGGTCTAGAACTCTCATGAAAAATTAAAAAATTTCAGCTGTCCTAATTTTTTTTTGATTTTAGGCGATTTTTTTGAATCTCTCATCCAAAGTCCTGCTTTTTCATTTTGAAATTTTCTTGGACACCCTGTACTGATTTTTTGTACTTTGAGTGTGAAAAGAACTAACACAAATAAAACATTGATCTATCTATCTCAAGTTTTGGGAGATTTAAGACCAATCCCCCCCCCCCCCTCAATAACCAAGTCGTCGAAATCAGGAGAATTGCCCTTCAAGTACTTAGCTGTGCCTAAATTCGCTCCTGGATCTACATTATGTCTTGATTTGGGCTGCTGAATTGCAAATCCAATGTGACCAGGTGATGCATTGCCAAGTTGCAAAGTGTCACTTTTTCACAAAATGAAAATAATTATGATTTTTTCACTAAATTTCAAAACTGACCATTTTTGCAAAAAATAACAGAAATTGTTCTCAGTCTTCCAAAAAGAGTGAACGCCCTTAATAAACTTCCACCACTTTTGAGGAAATTTATAGCCTTCCGCGAAACTTTGACTTTTCAACATTTGATACGATAGATATAAAATGTTCAACTTTCATTTTATGCCCTTCTCTCCACATCTGTTTAATCCAACTCTACTATTTTTTTCTAAATTGTGTCGCAGTCAAAGTAACACGCTAATCACTTTATTTCAAACGAAAAAACATGACTACCGTTGAATAAAATTGACTGCTACAATGACGCTAACGTGTTTCTTGATTTGTTTATAGTTCTCTTTAATTTTTGAAATTGTTGAAATTAAATTACAAGAGTTCGTAGTCTTCTGTACGAGTATGTAATACTCGTACATTCTTTTTTTCTTTCCTCATCTGCCTCTCTCTCTATCTCTATGCAATGTTCAATTTAAGAGATCGCTGTCGACAAACGTGTAACATAGTGATGGTTTTTTTTTCCTATTCTAAGTCAATTAATCGTCGTCATTTGGACGTACGCGATGCGCCGAAGCAATTTACTCGTATGTAAGTATGTGACTTACACGCATATACGTTTAAGAAAAGCATGTGAGAATTTCACGTTTGCTGCAGATTGAAAATAAAATTTTAAAGTCGTGAGGTCGCGGTTTGCTATCTATCTACATACGAGTATACATATGTTGGTCCCCTGGGGTTTTAGCCGCTCAGCTGCTGTCGCTAAAGATAATATTAGCTTTGTAGGAGACGCCGCAATGTGTAGTGTACCATTTAGGTGGAAAGATGATGAGTTAAATTTAACTTGGCTACAGTTATCTTAAGTTGGTTTAAATTAGGCTGGTTATGAATGAATGACGATATGCAGAATGCAATTTTTTGCTGGGAAAATGTTGCACATTTTTATACGGAGGGTGTGGGTGTTGAGAAACGGTGAATGATACGTGTTATGTTAAAAATCGCTGATTTATTGGAATTTCTGAAATCGTTTGTCATTTTCAAGCATGTTATGAATTTTTTTCTGCTATTCACGAACAACTTTTTGTCACTGTCAGTAGTGGCGACATCGAAAAAATGATTTAGATTTGTGACTGTTTGAAGAGCTTTATGAATGGCTGTGACCTTGAACTATAGAATTCACGCATGTTTAAATCTTGGTAGGGGGGGGGGGGGTCGAAATGACAAAACGTGTCAAAACAAAAATCGATCAGGTACCCATCATATCCAAAAAGAATTGATGTTTCAAAGCAGTGCCTACTTATAGAATTTTTCACGCTGAATCCAAATATATCGGTGTGCTGGCCCATAGATGCTGCCAAGGGGGTGCTAGACGGCCCTACTTTGAGGGAAAACAGAAAAAATTCACCATTTTTCACATTTTGGAGAATGACCCACTGTATGTTGGACATTGGGGCTTCTTAGGTCAATTTTAAGAGTGAGGTGGGGTCAAAAGTAGGGTCAAAATCAGGGGTTTTCCACCTTAAATGGGGTGGGTATGACCTAGGAAGCTGAAATTTGGATATATTGTTCACAATGGCGGTAGGTACTCACCGATGGTATGAATTTGGACCCTTTTCATCAATTTGGGGCCAAATTATGCTTCTCCAAAAAGATGATCTTTCTGTAATTTTCAACTTTGACCCTCCCATCTTGATCCAAAACGTTTAAAAATGAGTTTTTAAAATGTATTTTCGAGTGAGTATTGTTTTTATAATTCTAATTCGATCCGATTTTCTCATATAAGGAGGTAAGGGGTAAGAGGAGGAGATGAAAAAATTCGTCCAGAGCCAACGCGGGCCCCGAGGGAAATATACTCGTAATTGGGGACCATTTCTAGGGACGAGAGTATATGGAGGTTTTTTTTGAGAGGGGACGGGGGAGGAGATTCGACTGAAAATTTGTCGACTCGGGGAGGGAGGGGGGCAAATGTGAATTTTTTCATTTTAAAACAAGAAACGAATTGACCGCGAGCGAAGCAAGGACGAAAATTTTTGAAAATTTAATTTCGAGGGGCCTGAAAACGATGTTTTTTCCCCCAGGAAGTTGATTTTGAAAAAATCAGGGGATAAGCCAGAGCCAAGCGAGAGCGAAAACTTTAGATAATTTGTATGTTGAGAGAACTAAAAATATTGTTTTTTCATACAAGGAGTTCATTTTTGGCTTTTAAAATTTTAGAATTTGAAAGTCTTTTTTTGGGATGTTAATTTTGAAAAAGAAAAGAAAACAAACCCGAGTGAAGCGAAGACAAAAACTTTTCTATAAAATTTGTGTTTTTAGAAGTAAAAAAAAGCCGGGGCAATTTGAAGGAGCTACAGGGTGTTCTAAAAGTTGAAAAAAAAATTTGAAAATAGCTGAAAAATCCACTTTTCTCACCCTGGAGAGGGGTCAAATGGGTTTGGAAGGTTTAAACCTGCAAAAAGAACTGCGGGTATATCCTCCCAATGTACTGTGAAAATTTGGACCCTCTAGGTCAATTTGGGGAGGCTGCAAACGTAAAATATCCAAAAAAATACACTTTTTTGACCCCGGAAAAAGGTCAAGTGGGGTTAGAAGGTTGAAACCTGCAAAATACACTCAAGTAGCGCCATCCCATTGTATGCTGGACATTGGAGCACCTTAGGCCAATTTTAAGAGTGGAGTGGGGTGAAAAATAGGGTCAAAATTAGGTTTTTCCACCTTAAATGAGGTGGGGATGACGTAGGAAGCTGAAATTTGGATATGTTGTTCACAATGGCGGTACTCACCAATGGTATGAATTTGGACCCTTTTCATCAATTTGAGGCCAAATTATGCGTCTCCAAAAAAATGACCTTTCTGTAATTTTCAACTTTGACCCTCCTAACTGCAGGGGTCGATTCTAGCTCCTAAGAGAACCCCATTCCCCAAGTTTGACTTTATTTGATCAATTAGAACAGGCTCCAGTTCAATGTAAAAATCACCATCGTGCTGAAACTTTATCGCAAATAGCCCCATTTTTTATAAAAATTTCGCTAAAAATGACCAAAATCAATCCCAAAACTAACGTCAACTCCTGTGAACCAAATTTCACCATTTTTTGGCCATTTTCGATTTCTCCATAATTTTAAAATTTCTCCAGTAAGCGTGGAAATCATTCAAGACTGTTGAAAAACGAACTGTGACTTGTGGCATTTTCCCAAAAACTGGTTGAATGGATCAACATTTACAAAAAAAAAAAAATGAAAAAAAATCAAAATTTTTCAGGTCGAAAAAAATTAGAACGAAATCAGGATTTACGGTAAGACTTTTCTTGAAAATATTTCGATATTTTTTTAGGAAGATTTAGGAAGAACGAAAGAAAAGAAGGAGGGAGGAGGAAATAGGAAAATAAGAAAGGAATTAACTATCTTAGTCCAATAAAAAAGGTAAGGCAACGGGAAATGCTAATTAAGCAAAATGTATTCATAAATGTAGTTAATGAGAAGCTCAGCTGATCATTCCGTCGTCCAAGGTTTGAAAAATTATATCACAACTGCAAGTACATGAATATTATACCTCGTGTCGTACGACGACTGTCTACGACACTGCGTACAATATTGTGTTCGGCTGAGCGAGTTTTCATGCAATAATTACTCGTAAATGAACAAAATCGTATCTAGCACACGTGGATATTTTTATATTCGTATTACGCGGGCGAACTCGTACTGCAAAATGAAAGACAAAACAAGCTGCTAGTTTCGCGTCGCTGAATTTTAGGGTTAAATGTGTATCATCTTAATACATTGCCGGTGACGACGACGCGACGTTGTTATTTTGTAATACCGGCAGCAAAAGTTAACAAAGTATACGAATTTTTTATCATACAGTACCCCCCCCCCCCCTCCCAGCCTGTAGGTAGGTTGAGGTTCTTTCGACTGCACTCGCCAACTCACCATTAATATGTAGATACACCAACCACGTACTAAACATTACACAAGGTGCCCACGATTTCCCAAACCAGAAGCCAATATACGAGATAACCGCATAATGAAAACCTATTCGCAGTTGGTATATTTGATTGGAAATTATACAATATTGCTGGGTCTGCTATAGGTAGGTAGGAGGTACTCGTTGATTGAAATAAGAAAGAAGAAAAAAAATCATCGAGGAATGCGCATAATTTCATCAGCTATGCCATGGCAGAGTGTATAATGGAATCTAATAATACGAGTAAGACTGTACCGAGGTCGTTACATTTTTACTCATTTATATTTATATATCGTTAAATACGAGTACGAGAACGTAACCGTACATCGTGATCTATTATTTCCGCCTAGAGCGATAAGATTCACCGCACGATACGTCCATCGCTCACCAGAGTTCATAATCCGGTTGCCCAGACGCGACTTGCAGCTTGCAGTCGGTCCCTAGGCCAAGGATATCAACAATAGAAAAATTTCGTTTGGAAAAAATTTCAAGTTTAACCGAGAACGCGAACGCGAACGATTCGTGAGTCATTTTTTTCGGGTGTATGATAATTAGGTAAACATTGAAGCGATCTACCTTCCATACATCGTATACAAATTCGTAAGTTCATAACGAAAAATTCGAGAGATGGGAGGAATTTTTCTGGCAATTGGAAAATTTCATTGAAAAAAAATGAATCTCTTCCTTTCATCGTCCCTTTCTCTTTTCTTTCGTTCATCCCCAAAATTTTGATTTTCCCACTGTCTCTCTTTCAGCTTTCTCTTCCTCCATTCCTCCCGAAAAATATTACAATATTTGCAAACAAAGTCCTGTCGATAGTCCTTCTTTCGTCCTGTTTTTAAATCTGAAAAATTTTGATCCCTTTCCTTTTCCTTTTCTCTTTTCCTCCATTCCTCTAGAAAAATATCGAAATACGTGCAAAAAAAGTCCTGACAAAAATCCTGCTTTTGTACCAGATTTTTTTTTCACTTAAAAAATTGGACTTTCCTGCACTCTCTTTCTACCTTCTCTTCCTCCGTTCGTTCCGAAAAACACTGTAATATTTGAATCGGTGAGTATGGAAAGGTAACAAGTCACATTTTTGAAAAAATGTTTTTTTGCGGAAATGGGGGTTTCAAAGTACGGCGGATGGACTGGTGATGTCAGATTTCCGCAAAACTGCCGGGAAAGTGGTATTTGGGCGCAGAAAAAGGGCGGATCCGCATTTATGACTTTTTTGTAAAATGTTTTAAATTCCTTGAAAAATAACTAACATTTTTGAGAAGACCATTTTTTGAAATTTAAGTTAATCTCTGAACTAAAAAATGATGAAAAAATTAACAACTTTGGCAAAAAGTCTAAGAACTCAAGGGGTTTTTGGTCAATTTAAACGAGATAGCAGTCTAAATGATGTACTTAGATGTAGAATCAAGCCCCATTCGTGCCCGAGAAATTTCCAAAGAAATTTTGTCGATTGGGTGCAGAAAGGGTCCAAGTCCCATTTGTTTAGGCAGCAACAGCACCGGCGCGGCGCACGTGAATATTTTTTTTTGGAAACTGCGCTAAAAGTTGTGTCTTGGGGACCTCTTTCAATGACCTTAAGCATGTTTACTAAAATTTTTTGATTTTTGAATGAATCAGTTTTTTGTTATTCCTGAAAAACGCAAAAATGGACTTATCCCCTTTCCGTACTCACCGATTCATTTGCTAGAAATGCTCTGTCAGAAGTCTTAGTTTTTTGACCTGACAAATTTTGACCTCCCTTCCATCATTTACCCCCTCCCCTCTTTCCCCTTTCTTTTTTTTCCTCGCCTGCTGACCCTCCACTCTACCCAAAAAATATTAAAATTTGAAATATTTGCAAAAAATTTACCTACTGCCCAAAGTTCTGCTTGGGTACCTACCTGAATTTTCCTGGTTGAACTTTGGAATTGGAAATTGGTAACACTGATTTCTCATATCAGCTGAGGAATCAGTGTTGCCCATTTCAACCAATTTTATTTACTTTTCTGCAGGAATTTTCAAAAATCTTTGGTGTCAATTTTACTATTTGTGAGTTTGTTTTTTTTTTTATATTATTATTATTTCTCACGATTTTAATTTTTTTATGACATTTTACAAGTTTTTATGGGTAATGTTCTCCATTTTTTTTTTTTTTTGACATTTCCTAATTCTTAACACATTTTTTACACAATTTCGTCGATATTTTCCATAATTTTAATGATAATTCGGAATTCAAAATTCAACTTTCAAGGGCATCTCGAGTTTTGATGTTGTAAACTGTTCCTTCCAATTTTTTCCAATGCTTGGAACAATTTTCTTGGAAATATTTTAACCACAGTGCACAGTTTTGCAATTTTACCAAAAATTATAATGACATTTTATCCAGTTGTAAGTGATTTTGAAAGATTTCTTGGTCAATTCAACTGTTTTTTTTTTTTTGCATTTAAGACAATTTTTTCATGTTTTGAGCTATTCAGAGCTCATAGTAAGTAACCAAGTCATTTTTTCAAAAAAAAAAAATCAAAATTTTATTTTTTTCAAACAACTTGAAGAACATGAAATGCTAATAATATCAATGAATGAACAATTTGCGAAAGCATACGTACACAGTCTGCCTTTTGCTAAAATTATCAAAGTCTACCTTTCTGCCAAAAATAACGAAAAATCTCACCTTTTGTCAAAGTTTTCAAATAGTCTCATTGCTTGCTAAAAATTGGCATTTTTGAACAAAAAATTCCACAAAGTATTAATTTATTCCCCTAAAAATTACGCAAGTCCCACTTTCTCACTTTTTAATCCAAAAATTGAGCAAAAAAATTCCCTTTTTCAACATAGGTTACAAAAAAGTACAGTTTTTTTTACCAACAATTGTCAAAAATTTGTACCTTTTGCTAAAATTTTCAGCCTTTCTTTTTACCAAAAATTGTCGAAAATTTTTGTTGTTTTTTTTGCAAAAAATTCATTTTTTTTCAAAGCTTATTGCTAAAAATTCTAGCTTTTTAGCAATTAAAAAGTCTCGCTTTTTTACTTAAAATTGCCAAAACTTCACAAAGAAAACAAATCTTTTTCGAAAAAAAATTGCGAAAAAGTGTAATTTCTTTGCTAATATTATTTTCATTCCCAAAAATTGATAATTCTTGCTAAAATTGTTAAATTTTTGCATTTTGACTTTTTTTTTTACAAACAAGTTATTCAAAAGCCTCGTTTAAGTATTTGCAAGAAATTGCCGAAAAGTATCACTTTTTTCCAATAATTCCCAAAAAGTCCTGCTTTGTGCTAAAAGATTGCTTTTTACTAAAAATTGTAAAAAATTCTCGCTTTTGAACTTTTCTAAAAATAGGTTGTTTTTTTTGCAAAAATTCCCAAATCTTAATTTTTTTAGAAATTGTTCTAAAAGTCTCGATTTTTCGTCGGAAATTGTCAGAAAACCATTCCAATCGTTAAAATTTCCAGTCTCGTTTCAAGTGGCAAAAAATTGAATTTTTTGCCAGATATCACAAAAATCGTTACTTTGTTGCCAAAAATTGTCAAAAAAAGTCTCAATTTTTCAAAATGGTTTCAAAATAGTTCCAACTTTTTAAAATTGAAAATCAAAATATTTCAATTCGTTATGTTCTTTTTTTTCTTTATTAAATTGTTTTGCTCGCATTTTGTCACTTTTTTGATTACCTATTGTTTTTTTGATCTTTTTTGGTTACCAAAGTTACTTTTTTTCTTGTGCAATAATTTTTCAAATAGGTACCTGATAAATTCGAGTTGCCAAAATTTGAGAATTCCTCTCTCAAATCGATGCGTCACTATTAGAAAAGCTTTGTTTACTTACTTTTTGGTTACAGGTTGTTCAATAACCTTTTTCTTCTGTACAAATTCAACACATACATACCTATTGTTGTTAACGGGTTGCGAATCATTAAACCGGTTTCAAATTGCACGTGTCATGTCATATTATTTACTTTAATTTGTTGTATGTACTTGTACATCAACTAAAAATACTGTTTTTTGACGTATAACGTTCTGTAATTTTTTTTGGTCATCTCGTCGACGAGCTATTAATACGTATTTTAATCGAATTTGAAATCGCGAATGACTCGTAAAAAAAATTCCATCTGCTGAAAGCATTTCGCCATCTTCGTCCAGTTGAAAATTACGTACGTACCAAGCGGTTAAAGAACTCGAGAAACAACTCTACATTAGTCAATCATAATTGTCCGCAAAGGGAGTCGATCAAATCGTGAGGTCATCGTAATAAAAAATCTTATCGTAGTCGGTCCCTTTTATGGAGATATAGTTCGTAATCGTCAAAACGAACGTTGTTTATGGAAACCGCGAAACAATACGGTACCTATATAAAATAATACATATGATGCATGTATAGGTAGGTTTATTGGAGAGAATCGTATCTACTCGTGTGAAAATATGTAAAATGTATTTTTATCGAATATCAAAGCTCTGATACCGTCCACATGACGCCTTATACTGTATAAATGCTGTGGGAACAGAAGAGGGGAGAGGGGGAGAATTTATTCGCGACCGCCACGCCAGATCGAATGTCAAAAAATTGAGAGGTTTTTTATTAATAAGGGTTGACCTTGATGCTCGAGATGCAACTTCATCATATTATTATGTACAGGGTGTTCCAGAATAACCTTTCACATTTTGGTAACCACTGATCTGTGTTCAAGTGGAGCTAGGGGAATGGTAAAGGCGGTTCTAGGTAGCCAAAGCATGCCGAATTATGTTTCAATAGTTATTTTTTGCCCTGGAGAAGTAGATGGCTGTACAGTGTGCTTTTACTGTGAAGGCCTTTTTTAAAAATAAAGGTTCCTGTAACTCTTTACTCCTTATTCATCAGTAACGAAGCTCATTTTTATCTAAATGGTGAAGTGAATAATTGGAATGTGCGCTTCTAGTGTACAAAGAATCAGTTGATAATACTTGAGAAACATCTAAACCTCCGCCAAGTTGACTGTTTGGTTGGGCGTGGCTAAATTCGGTATAGTGGGACCATGTGTGTTTAATGAAACAGTAACAGTGAGGGGTAAGGCAAAATGTTAAACGAGTTTCTTGTTCCGAACTAAAAGACAGACGCGACGTAATAGAGTTACTTACTTCCTTCCAACATGTTGGAACTACCAGGGATGTACACATATGTTTAGCGCGTGAGCACTTCAGTCATCAAATAATTTTGTTATGGTCGACGTGTTGAACCAGAAATTTAATGGCCACCTTGATCCCCTGACTTTTCAGCCTGCGATTTTTTTTATGGAGTTATTCCAAGTCAAAAGTGTATCGAGATAAATCTAGGACTCTGAAACAGCTTCTAGGTTCATGAGTCGCAACTGATTGGAAGAGAAGTGTTCAATAATTTGAAAAAATGTTCGGTTGAATGTGTCAAAAATGAAGGAAAATATCTCGATGGAAAAATTTTTAAAACTTCATTTTTAATGAAAACTCAAATATACGGTCTAAAAACGGCATATTTCTACTTCATTTTGGTTGTAAAAGAATTTTTGTAAACATTTTTCTCTCAGAGTAATAAAAAAAACAAATGTGAAAGGTTATTCTGGAACACCCTGTACTTCACATATCGTGAATCTAATCTTATGACGTAAAATGTTCTTGAGATTTACGAGCGAGAGTTTTGATTTCATGTATGGTACATATTTTTGACTGCCGCTGTATTCTCGTCTTATACCTAATATTCTCTCTCTAACTCTTTGGTGTGTTTTTTTTTACGTGTTTCAGTTTTTAGAAACGAAAAGCGAACTAGAATCTTTGATTGATAACTTGAGAGAGAAATGTTCCGTATGGGATCCAGATCTTCCAGTTGTTTACGGTGTCACGCCGACTTACGCACGACCTGTTCAAAAGGCTGAACTTACCAGGCATGTAAACGTCTTGTAATACCTATTTTATGTCATAAGTATTTTAATGACTTTGTTTTCTAAGAATACCTACAACAGCGAAAGTATTCGAACACTTATCGTATAGCGTACGCTGTATTCTTCTTCCGTACAGTAATTATGATAGAATTGCATCGAATACGTTCGAATTTTCACGGATTTTTGATATTTTTATCATTTTAGGGATCGTGTACAAGGTTAATGTGTGTTGAGAAAATGCCTTATCGCTGTTATATGGTGTTTGCAATTGTGCAATGTTCGTCTCGGTTTGCTTCTTAAGTATACGTTTTCGATTCGTGGAATGTGTAGAAGGAAATTGGTACAGTGAGAGAGTCGAGAGTGTAACTAGCAACGAGTATTTAGAATAGGTACAGTACATTTATAAATCGATGATTTATTATGTACTTGTACATATGGTTGCAGCTGGTGCTGGTGCAAAGCTGCTAGGTGAGATACGAGGAATGGGATTAGTTTAAGAAAAAGGTATGTCTCGTCTACCATCTACCATCTATGATCGTGCTCACTACACAAAAGGTGTAAATTTTGGCGAGTCTCTCTCCCCCTCCCCCCCCCCAAAAGCGGTTGATGATAAGGTAATTTTCGTATTGAGTAATACGCGTATATCAAGGTGGTATGTTAATGGGACGTATCGTCAGCTAATCACTCAAATCGACTTTTATATACATACGTGATTTAAATCTACTGCGAGATGAAAATAATTATTGACTTATTAGCGGAATTATGTATGGAATGATGATAGCGAGGGTCAAAATTAACCAAAGCGATGAAAGATGACCTTCTATAATGTTTGAGCATTTAATAGATCAATTTATGCACTTATTAACCGAGATTAATTTTTGTAATTCGTATAATTATTGTACAGGTGCCTTTATGCGCTGAAAGTTTGATAATATTTTGCATGCCAATGCGAAAACAGTTCTTTACAAGGGAAGTATCCCAACTGGTGCAAAAAATGGAATCAAAAGAGGACCCCCCCCCTTCTAAATATACAATTTGCAAAAATTTCAGGTTCTGAAATCGATTTTTCAATTTTTGGCGAATCAAAATTTGATCAAAATATTGACATGAATGGGTGTTTGGTGTGTACCCAATTTTCGATCTCTCCAATCGATTGGTAATGATTTCGAGGTTTCGAACTGTTGTGGAGCTTCCAACGCGGATTTTTGGATTCTCCAGTTTTTGAAAAAACCTAAATCAATCAAAAAGATGACGCAGATGGTAAATCAGAGTTCATTGGTGCCAAATTGATCAAATTTTGGTTTGTTTTCATGAGAGATGAGTCCAATTTAAATTTTTTTTAATTCACCAAAAACCAGTATTTAAGTTTTTTTTTTTTTTGGTAAATTTTTGAAAATCAAATTCGGGTCCAAAATGAGAAAAAATCAGAATTCAATAATTTTCTGTGCTTGTTGTCGGTTTTTTCTACGTTCCGATTACTAAAGTTACTTTTTTTGTACCAATTTTCGAAAATTCAATTTTCTCATAGTCTTAAAGGAAAAAATGCTAATAATATCAATAAATTAATGTTTTGCGAAAATATTTTTTTTTAATTTTTTTTTTCTAATTGGTTACATGTTACATGTCCAAAGTCTCGTCCAGTGTTGCCAATTTGGCATATTTTGTGCTAGATTTGGCACAAGAAAAACATTCTTAGCACCTTCAAAATGAATCCAACATTTGACATTCTTGTTGGCATAAAAATTTTTATTTTTGGAAGATATTTTGAAATGAAACTTTTCCTGAGGAAATTTGTCTCTTTAATTAATTTTGTGTACGATTTTTTTCTCTTTTATTCAACATGAAACTCAAAATTGTAGTACCTAAAACTAAGCATTTTATAGGGTAAAGTGTTTAAAAAAGGACTTGTATAGCTCAAAATTTCTTGTTTAAAAACCGCTAGCATTTCTTTTGGCATAACTTATTTCCAAGTTTGGCACATTTAGTAATTATATAGCATTTGAATTGTCCACAAAATCGCTGAAATGAAATCATTTTTCGTCAAATTACTGACATTCGAACTAAGACTGGCAAAGATCGCTTCAAAATTGATAAAAATTGAATTTACCTAGCTTATTTTTATCCTCGTTTTGACATTATTTAACACACTTTTTAGCTCCCTTTGGCACAGAAAAAATTCAACTTGGCAATACTGGTCTCGTCTTTTGCCAAAAATAGCAATAAATCTAACGTTTCATCAAAATTGCCAAATAGGTTTGTGTCTTTTGCTAAAACTTGTCGCTTCTTAGCAAAAAATTGCCAACCTGTGTTCATTTTTTCCCCCAAAAAATTGCTAAAAAATGACGCTTTTTTGCCAAAAAATGCTGAAAAGTTTCGCTCTTGACTGAAAAATTGAAGAAAAAAAAGTCTTCTACTTTCAACAAGAATTGCGAAAAAGTATCATTATTTGTTTGCCAATGATTACCAAAAATTCGCTATTACTAAAATTATAAGTCTTACTTTCTGCCAAAAATTGTCAAGAATTCAAAAATCTCGTTTTTTTGCGCAAAAATGTTCAAAATCGTTCATTTTTTCCAAAAATGCCTGCCTGTTTTTACCTAAAATTCCCATAAATTACAAGAAAGTGTCTTTATAAAACCTAAGCGATGCAAAATTAGTCTCACTTTTTGAAAAAAATGTTAAAAAATGAAATTTTTTCGCTAATAATTCCCAAAAACTGTTGATTTTTGCTAAAATTGTCAAAATTCTGGCGATATCTAAAAAAATTTCGCTTTTTAAAAAAATTGCCAAAAAATGTCGTTTTTTTGTCAAAATATTCCGAAATTTCTTTTTTTTATAAAATTGTGCTGAAGTCTCACTTTTTTTCCAGGAATTGCTAAAAAGCACTTATTTAGGTATGTTGAAATTTTCAATTTTGCTTTATACTGCCAAAAATTGTCAAAAATTCAACAATTGTCAATTTTTTGCGCCAAAAAATCCGAAAAGTTTTACTTTTTGCCAAAAAGTGTTCAAAGTTGTTGCTTTTTGCCGAAAATTGTCTAAAATTCTCGTTTTTTGGTGGAAAAATAATTCAAAAAGTTCTGTTTTTTTCCAAAAAATGTCCAAAGTATTTGCTTTTTTCCAAAAATTTTAGCCTTTTAACAATTTGTTTTTACCTAAAATTCCCAAAAATTACAAAAAAGTGTCGTTATAAAACCTAAATGACACAAAATAAGTCACTTTTTGAAAAAAAAATCGAAAAAATGCAATTTCTTCTCCCGATAATTCCCTAAACTGCTGATTTTTTGTCAAAATTGTTAAGTTTTGCTTTTAGAAAAAATTCTTGCGATTTTTAAAAAAATTTCGCTTTTTAAAAAAAATGCCAAAAGTTGTCGTTTTTATTGAGCAGAAGTCTCGCTTTTTTTCAGGAATTGCTAAAAAGCACTTCTTTCTGTTAAAATATTGTTAATTCTGCTTTATATTGCCAAAAATTGTCAAAAAGTCTCGCTTTTTTATCAAAAAGTTCCAAAGTACATAGTTCAACTTTTTAATCGTGAAATTGATGGAAAGGTATTCGATTCAGAGTTGACTGAAATCGATTTTGAAAAAATGATGTGTAATTGATCAAGTGGGTCATTAAAAAGCACCAATCGCGGAAATACGTGCTGAAGTTACTCTCGAAGGTTTATTATGGCACTTTTTGAAAATCTGACATTTCCAAAATATGGCCAAAGGCTTCAGAACTGCTTGAAACCGTCTCCATACTACTCAGCATGTTGAAATTGGAGTGTAAGGTGAATTTTAGCTTTCTACGACTTCATTGGGTACAATTTTGTGGAAATTTCAACTTACACAAATCTGCTGGAGGCTCCAGAACTGCTCGAAATGGTTCGAATGCGTTCTCAATCGATTAAGGAGGTCAAAAATACTCGGAATATACCAAACTTCAGTGTTGTTTACGTCAATTCTTAACGATTTGATTTTCAGAAATTCGCCAAAAAACCAAAAAATGTACTTTAGCTGTTGAAATTTCGGTTGGTGATGTACGTATTTTTACATGCTCTTTCAAGTTTTTCATCCTCGTAAAACGAGTGTTTGCACACTTGAAACGACCTTATAGTCGTATAAGCAGAGATGATTCAGCAGACATTTCTCTCTAGAATGAGAAAAAAGAGAAGGGAATTTAACATCCAATGACTCATTCAGACTCGAAGTCGCGACGATATATAAGGGTTGAAAATTATACGTATAAAATGCACGCTGATTAAATTGCTCCTACGATATATTTTTCTTATACCATTCAGCCCATTTGATGACGTCAGCTAGTTCGAAGTTTCTTTCCAAGTTTTCATTTCATGGCCGATATAATGAAAAATGTTGAAATTTTTTTTTTCCTGGGTTAAAATTTCGAAATACTTCACCATGTGTATATTATCGAATATCGACGTCGAGTTTTTCAAGTTGGTAATTTTCTTTAATTATGTATCATTTTCATTTTTTTTTTTTTTTTACTTCGTTATTCTGATCTGGGAAATTGTTACGAGTTAAGTTGTTGTGCTAGATAGATATCTACGCTGGATACGACGTGAAATATGTAATTCAGTTTTTTTTTTTTTTTAATCGTATTTTAAAATGTGTTCAAACTTTTAAAAATTTTTCCAACTTTGAATTTTGGTTATTGTTGATTTTTAAGTATTCGATATTTCAATTTATGCCTTGACTCCTTGAGCTGCCTTACATAAATGTCACGACTACAATACCTTCTGTTTTCTTTATCGCTGCTAAATCGACTGCATCGTCAATTTTACGACATGTGTGCCAGGTCGTGGTTGCTCTTTGGTATTGAAAAATAACGCTGCATTCATAAAAGTCCATCGGTTTACCTTAACAGTAATCGATGTACGTAATTAGTGTTTCAAGGATTGGAAATACCAATTTGTAAAAACAGACTGTTCGTCGCCAAATTACAAAAGCATCTATCCGCAGTCTGCAGACTTGAACTTAGAGCCTAAAGTCATCCTGGCTCCTGGGTCTATTTACTCTCTAATGATCCTGTCTCCATCGTCACCATTTACCTACTTAGATATTTCATACATTGTTATATATTTTACCTCACTAACCTACAACTGCAGTAGCATCGCGGCGCCTCCAACGATGACGACGACGCCGACGCAAACAGCTGTAAAAACCTTGATGTAGACGTAGAGCAATAAAATTTTAGTACGCGCTATTACGATTAGTACTACTACATACTACGTTGCCGAAAGAGGAACATTATAAAAATGCAGAAAAAGGACAGATGTACTATCGAGGCACACGAGAATCATTAGGTCGAGACCTTGACTTTTTACAAAGGGTTGTGCTATGTGTGTAATGTAGAACCAACGGAGGCCTGCAGATGACACGTCAACGTCGTAAAAAAAACGTCGAAAATATATTTAGCACCCCCTCCTTCCCTCCTTTCACCACGATCGTCTTTGAAATAGCGAATATTTGTAGCTAATTAACGAACGTATTGTCTATCTACATAAAATAAACTACCGAAGAGTAAAAAGACTGATTGGATGGTTGTGTATGAAAGATGACTGATTATTAATACTCTCGTAAGATGGAGAGAAGACCAGTTGAAAGAAATTCTTCGAGGTCGACGAACTTATTAATTTGCATCGAGGTGTGAAATAAGCATCCATGGTATCGACTCGATTCAATTATTGTTATATTATTATGGTCATTTGCTTGTGTTTTTGCAACATTGTGTGTAGGATTTTTTTCTCCTCGGAGAGAGGGCAGAATGATTCGTCTGATGGTAAATGTTAGAATATTGTGTCCTTCAAAGAACGAGTCTTCAGTCTCTCTGTCTCTCGCTCTCTTTTCTACAATTTGCAGTACTCACGATGGCTTATTGGATGGGATTGTTGGATGGGATTGGGTAAGAAGCGAATTTCATAAATGGCTTACTCGTCGTGATGCGGGTCTACGAGTAAATTCGAGTCGTATAGTCATCGTGAAGTTGTTATCACTATCAACTCGTGACTTTATAGAATGACACGAAAGTATCGACTGAGGACTGACTCGTTTTGTTAAACTTAAACCGTTAAAGCACCCATCGCCAGTATCGAAAACAAAGCCGATCAAAAATCAGCTGTTGTAAATTGTGAGTACATAATGTAAACAAGATGCGAGTATAGTGGATACAAATGGAATATTCCGATGTAAATTTTTACACGATAACATAACGAATAGAATAAGTTTTTTTGGTGGAAAAATTGACGTTAATTTTTTTGTTTTGTTTGTTTGCAGATTATCTCATACTTTAAGATTAGTACAAAATTTCCATTGGATTGTGGTCGAAGATGCGAACGAACCGTCCATTCTAGTCGCTAATTTATTGAGAACTTCCGGCTTAAATTATACGCATCTCGTGGCGCCGACGCCGCCATCGTGGAAACGTAAATTAATGGTAAGATTGTTAGATTAATAGTAAAGCTATCGCTGATTTCGAGTATGAGAAGCATACAGTGGAATAAGTGTGAAAGAAAACGATAATTTTTGTTCGAATGGAAAAGAAACTTGAAAATTTTCGGTGTATAGCATTATTTGTGTAGGTCAGAATCTTCCCATTGCCCACTCTCTTTTACTAAAGAATATTTTAAATCAAACTTGTCTAAAAAAAAAAGTTGCCCCTATTAACAAAATGGCGGTCATTTTGATTGGCAGGTCAGCCGAAATCGCAAATTTTGCTTTCCCACATTGGAATTACACAAAATTTTTTGAACTGGTCAAAGCTACATCGAAAGAGCATGCAAAAATTCATCACCAGTCGAAATTTCAAATGCTAAAGTGCATTTTCGATTTTTGGCGAATTTTTGAAAATCAAATTTAGCCCAAAAATGAGAAAAAAATCAAAATTTTACCAAATTGACCTAGAATGCTGAAATTTGAGTTAAACCCTATTTTCTACCTGCCAAATCGATTGGAAACGGTTTCAACCCGTTTTGAGCAGTTCTGGAGCCTCCAGCAGATTTTTGAAACTTGAAATTTCCACAAAATTTTATCAAATGACGTTGGAAATCCGAAATTCACGTAGAATTTCAACTTAATCCACGCTATTAAGTGAACTACTGATCATTTGGGAGACTCCAGCGACTTTTTGAAAATTCTTGGAGCCTCCAGCAGATTTTTGAAACTTGAAATTTCCACAAAATTTATAAAATCGGTAGGGGGGGGGGGGTGCAAAATTATTCCTATTGTAATTATGCCGGACTAATAAGAGAGATGAAAAAAATGAAAAAATCACCAAGTCGTAGTAGTATTTTAAAAATGACCAGGGGTTTTCAAAATTTTGGAGGCGAACCCGAAACCCTCACTTGAAGTTTCTCCTTGGGTCAAAATCAATTTTCGAGGTGTTTTGAGCTAAATTTGAAATATGTACTTGTTTGTTTTTTTCCAAGTAGGCGCATCTTTACCGTTACAAATAACTTTGAGAATTAACCCCCCCTCCTCCCTCCCTTCTACAGTCGCCTCCGAGGTCTAAATCATTTTTAAAGGTTTCTTCTTTCGTTTTTTGGGGTTTTTGAGTCAAAAAATATCAAATCAAAGTGTGCAGAAATTACTGAAATGCTGATTTTCATAGCCAAGGGAATTTAACCCCCTCCCTTTCCCTCCTTAAACCATCTCAACTCTCATTTCTTAAAGTATGACTACAGTTGTTACTTTAATTTTTTTTTAACCAAAAAAATCTTGTATCAAGCGAATTTTCACTGTTTTTACATATGAATTTTGAGGCTCGTAAATTTCTTCGAATCGACTACTATGAAATCAAATTATTTTCTGACATTCACTTCGTATTTTTTGGTTTCAAGGTCGATTTTTATCTAAAATTTCTAAACATTTTCGATTTTATTCTGCCAAAATTGCAAAATTAGAAGAGCCACACTTGCAAAAAAAATTATTTCTGCCAGAACTGCAAAAAAAAGTTTTGCTGAAATTTCGAAGAGATTTTGTTGTTTATTACCAAAATTGCTTTAAAATCCTATATGTTTTCTTCAGAAGATTGCTAAAAAGTTGAGTTTTTCTGACGAAGTTGTAAAAAATTGTTTTTTTTTGCCATAATTGCCAAAAAAAAAATTTCAGGGTGTTTAACAGTCCTTTGGATCCAGAAGGTCGGAAAAAGTTTGTCTTTTTGTCTACGGGTTCTTTTTTTCAAAAAAGTCAGGAAAAAGTCCTTTTTTCAGAATTTTCAAACAATTTTGTCATTTAATCAAAATCAAACGAAAAATGAAAGCTCAATTTTTCAGAATTTTTCATTTTTTTAAACGCCAAAATAATTAAATATTATAGCAAAAAATTAAAAATAAATTACAGCCTTTTTTATTGACAAACTTGCATTAAATCCCTGTTTTATTTATGACAGCTTAATTAAAAAAGTCTTATTTATTACCAAACTTCCAATAAAGTGCTGTTTTTTTGTTGCCAAAATTGCTAGTTTTGCTTTTTTTATTTTTTGTTTAAAATCAAGTCTTGGTTTTTGTAAAAAAATTTCAAAAAATCTTTTTTTAAACTTGCCAAACTTGAAAAAAAACGATTTATTACAAAATTTTTCAGTAAAGATCTGTTTTTTTTTGTATTCTTTAGTCTTCTTTTTGCTAAACTTTCAAGGAATTTCGCATTTCGGCCAAAATTGATTAAGTCCTGTTTCATGTTTGTCAAAATCATTCAAAAAGTCTTGCTCTTTTTGGCAAACTTGTAGAAAAGTAAAAAAGTTTCAATTTTCTTCCAAAGTTGCAAAAAAAAAAACGAAACTGTTTAGTCCTGTTTTATTGACAATAAACTTTCATTGAAGTTTCATTTTTACTGGCAGCATGTAAACATGAAGTCCTGTTTCAAGTCCCTGCTTTTTTTTGGCAAAAATTGCGAAAAATTGCTATTTTAATTTTTCTGTCAGTTATATTTCCAAATTTTTAATTTATGGTTATTTTTCTCAAAATAGTATTTTTTCTGGTTCTTTTTGAAAATATAAATTTTTGACTTCGATAAATTTTAATCTTGAACAGTTATTCATTTATTGCTTTTCTTTCAGAATTCCCTCATTTTTTTTCTAGTTCTTTATGAAATTGAAAACATTCAAGTTACAAGTCCGATAAATTATAACACCCCTCCTCCCTTGAGGGAAGTACGTTACATTTTTACAACTCACATTGAAGAAGAAAATTAAGGGTCCGAAAATCAGTTTCGATCAGGGTGTCTGATGGTCAAAAAAAGTAGGTACGAATTTACGAAAAAAGGCACGAAATCGGAAAATTACCTACAAAAGAACAAAAAACTTGAAAAATGTACGGAATTTTGAAATGATTTTTAAAATTAAAAAAAAAACTGTGTTTGAAAAATTTTTGCACGCCGATTTTTTTCTACTAAAGAAAAGTGAATATTATTGTCGTACGAAAAAAAATACGAAAAAGGTACGAAATTTTGACTTTCGGATTTTGCAGACACCCTGTCGATTAGTGAATGTACTGCTGTTTTCATTTTATTTGATTATTTTTCAATAATAATAATTATGTATTGGAAATAATCCAACCCCTTCGGCCCTTCTCCTTTCGTCTTGAATGGTAAAATTACAGGTACAAATTTAAATAACGGAAGTACGACTTTTTCCCTGTGGTTGATCCCTTTGCTCGCCTTTTCTTCCACACTAAGCTACGCAGGCATTTTTAAAACGCTAATGAAAACAAGGGATTGTTTACTCACGAGACGAATACTTACTACGAAGAATCCTTTCTACAAAAAGGAACGATAATGGAAAATTTCTGTTGACATTGTACAAGGCCTTGAACTATGACTACCAAATAAAAAACTAAAACTACGAGTGTTTTCTCGACGATTTGCGATTTTAAGTATTGGAAATTGAGAAGTTTTCCATTAATTGTTATTGTTATTGTTGCTAAAGGTACCTATAGCGAAAGAGATGACCTCGTGTCGTGCATTAGTATAGACATACTTTTTTATCAAGGCGGGTTACACGATTGCTGAGGTTTTTATCTTTTATTAAATGCCTCCTACTGGTTAGTCGAGTTGGCTTTATTAAGGCTGCCTTTCTTTATTAAAGGGGTATCGATCGTTTAATGGTACCAAAAATTAGACATTTTTATTGCCAAATTACCTACTCTCCTCGCGTGTACCTACTTTTTATTAGGTTTATATTTTTCAAATTAATCATGTTTGATGGAATTTGTGCGATTGGTGAAAATAAGGATAGGGGTGTAGAATTACGTTTTAATGAAATTTTTTAATTTACTGTAGAAGATTAATTTAGAGAATGATTGTTTTGTTTCTTTTTTCCACCCTGTAGGAACCTAAGTGGAAAAAACCACGAGGGGTATCGCAGCGAAACGCAGCCATCAAATGGCTTAGGGAGAATAAAAATAAGGATACGGATCGGGGAGTGGTGTATTTCGCCGATGATGACAATACCTATAGTTTAAAATTATTCCAAGAGGTATGTATCATTTTATTTATGGACTTTTTAAAATGACTTATTGCAGATGAATCAAATTATTCAATTTGTTGTTTTTTGCAGATGAGATTCATCAACAAAGTTGGTGTCTGGCCTGTTGGATTGGTCGGTGGACTTATGGTAGAAAAACCACTCATCGACCGGACCACTGGCCGAGTGACTGGATGGAATAGTCGCTGGAGGCCAGAACGTGATTTTCCTATTGATATGGCCGGATTCGCGGTCAATTTACAGCATTTATTAAGGCATCCAGAAGCTGAATTTTCATTCAATGTCGAAAGGGGCTTCCAAGAAAGCGCGTTACTATCGAAATTAGTTTCTATTCAGGATTTAGAGCCTAAAGCCGATAATTGTACTAAGGTGAGTTTTGAAAATCGATCTTGATTTTTTTCACCTAGGATTTGAGCCGATAAATTTTAAGAGATTGGGATTCGTCGAGGTATCTGTCAATTGTTAGATTATTCGAGAAGATCATCTGAAGAAATTTTCCTCCGGAGTGTTTCAAGCTCGAGTCTTTGAAAGTCTTTTAGTCGATAAAAATACGAATTTGAAATAGATAATTTTTTTTTTACATCCCTAATTTTGATAATTTCATTACTCCGTGAAAGTCGTTAAAGTATATTGAAGTGGTTATCGCGAATGTAACTAGAATGTCGTTAAAATCATTAGAGAAGCACTAAAAAAATAGGTACTTTGAAAGTATACACTTTTATGAGTGAGCTCGAAGCAGAAGCCAGTCGTTAATTTTTCTCTCCCAAGTACTATTAGCTGGGCACATTGACCGTGCACGCTGAAATGCAATTAGTAACAGTGATTTTGTGCCAAGTTTGGCAACGTTGCAAAAAATTGTTAATTTTGTTCTAGCTGCGTTTGAAATTTAGAAACTGAGTTTAAATTCTTTCATTCGGAAAGAAAAAAAATCAGGTGATAAAAATCAAGGATTAGAAGTACGAGTATATTTTGATTTAATCGTCGTAAAAATTACTCTCAAAAAAGTGGATTTATTTTGGTATGATGTTGATTCAAAAAAATTTTTATTTCTAATTTTTATTGAAATTAACATTTTATTGCTATTTGGAAGTAAGAATTGCAAAAGTAAAAAAAAAAAAAAAACTCGTGAAACAAATGAGAAAAAATATGTGTGTAATAATAAGGAACAAAATTCTAAATTCCGAAACGAAATCCAAGACTAGAAACTAAAAATCAAAATTCAAAGTACAGAATCCAAAAATAAAATTTCGAGTAACAAAATTTTATAGAATGAAACTTCAAAGTGAAACCCCAGAACCAAATTTCTGAGAACAGAATCCAATACCATGAACAAAAAAAAATGAAAAAAATCAAGGAACAGAATGTTCCAGAACGAAATCGAAAAACACAAACTCAGAAACAAATTTCAGGGAACAGAATTCAATAGGTACTAGGAATCAAAAAAAAAAAAAATTTCAAGAGACAAAATTCTGGAACGAAATTCAAAAATAAAAACCTAGAACACTAATATTTGAAGAACCGAATCCAATTCGAAAAACAAGAACCAAAAATCAAATTTCAATGAACAGAATCCAAAACCATGAACCAAGAACCAAATTTTAAAGAACAAAACATTCTACCTTAAAATTCAAGAACAGAAACTCTGAAACAAATTTCTAAGAACAGGATCTATATAACTTGGAACCAAAAAGCGAATTTTTAGGAACAAAATATTCTAGAACGAAATCCATGAACAGAAATTTAAACCAAATCTGAAAGAACAAAACCCAAAACCAGGAGCCAAGAACCAAATTTGAAGCTCTGACCCTGACTTGGATGAAAAATGAGCTATTATGCCGTGCACCACTAATTTTATTCCACTTTAAGTGCACTTTTTTGTCATTTTTTTTTTTCGTCAAATTACGTCATTAATTAACAATAAAATCGGAAGAGCGCAGAAAAGAACTCAAATTTGAGTAGATTGGTCCTCATTTTTGAAAATTGGTATCCGGAATGGAGTAAAGTTTCGTGCTGAAGCTGAACTCAAAAATGACAATAATAGTTTTCACTTTGTCCCCAAAAATGAAATGTTTTGCCCCAAGAATAAGAAATTTTTAGGTAAATTTTTGTTTTCTTCCTTAAACATCATTGCGACCAATTAAAATGAATAAAATTTCGTACTGAACTCAAAAATAAATTTATAATTTTCACTTTGGGTCCAAAGAAATGGGAATTTTTGATACATTTTTTTGATTTCAAATTCAACATACCAATTTGACCAATCAAAAGTGTATGAAATCTCATCCTGAACTCAAAAATAACGATGATTTTTCTTTTGAGTCCAAAAACTGAAATTTTCAGTTTCAATAAAGGCACGAAAACCCCAAAATTTTCAGTTTCAAAAATGGGACTTTTTTGTCAAATTTTCATAATCACAACAAAAATTGGTATTGCCTTGTGACCTATCAAAATCGAATAAAATTTTGTGCTGAACTTAAAAATGACGATAGCTTCAACTTTAGCCCCAAAACTGAAATTTTTAGCCCCTAAAATAAAAAATTTTTGAATGAATTTTTGCTTTTTTCCTCAAACATATCATTGCGACCTATTAAAATTGATTAAAATTTCGCACTGAACTCAAAAATGATTATGATTTTCACTTTGGGCCCAAAACTGAAATTTTAAGCTAAAATGGAATTTTTTGATACATTTTTTAAAATTTTAATCCAACACATCACTGTGACCTATCAAAAGTGGATGAAATTTCATCCTGAATTCAAAGATGATGATAATTCTTCCTTTGAGCCCTAAAATTGAAATTTTTAGTTTCAAAAAAAGAAATTTTTCTGTTAAATTTTCGATATCTTAATTCAATTTATCATTGCGACCTATCGAAATCAGATACAATTTCGTGCAGAAGTCGAGAATGACTATAATTTATACTTCGGTCCCAAAAACTGAAATTTTGAATTTTTTTTTTAAATTTGAATTTTTTGTAAAAATTCTGTAATTGCAAGAAAATTGGTCTTGCCTTGTGACCTATCAAAATGGGATGAAATTTCGCGCTGAACTCAAAAATGACGATTGTTTTGGTTCTGTAGCCAAATCTGATATTATTAGTCCCAAAAATGGTAAATTTTTTGATAAATTTTCTGATGATTTAATACTTGTGTGTAAAAACCATCTTTATAACCCAATGGTCAATTTTTTCTTATGATTTTTTAAAAAATAGATCCCTTCAAGCCGTCTTTACTATCATCATTTCTGTCACATCTCTATCAATGGGAGGGGGGGGGGCGTTCAAAATTGGTTGCTGAAATTTGAAAACGCTCAAAGTTGAATTTCCATATCCTATGATATCCCTTGGAGCTCAAGGAGCTTCAGTTTTTATCAAAATTCGAATTTTTTTTCAAAGTGGCATGTTCCATGGGCCCATGTACCCGTTCAATCTATCTGAGCACCCCTTCCCCCCTCCCACCAACCATCAATCCCCTTAAGGGACCAAAATATCAGGAAATAGGAAATTACGTGTGACATGTCGTGTGCTAGGTTTTTTAGGATGTCAAATTCGAATATTGGCTCATTTTTTTGATTCAATTTCTCCGAACCCGCCTCGCCCCCTCCCCCTTGGTGCCTTCAAAAGGTAAAAAAAATTGAAGTCGACGTGTTACGATTGGTTTGCAAGTTTTTCGAGGATGCTGAGTTCGAATGTTGGCTCATTTTTTCATTTCCATACCTCTGAACTCCCTTCCCTACTTCTCATCAGTACCTAAAATGAAGTCTAAGTGTAAAAAAATTGAAAATAATGTGTGACGTGTCGTTTGTTAGGTTTTTGATTGTGCTGAGTTCGAAATTCGACCCATTTTTTGAACTTCAGCTTAATTTTTTTTCTGTAGGAATGTTCGAAAAATTTTGAAAGTTTGGTCGATGTTCGCCGTTTGAAGTTTCTGAGTGTGCAAATCCATTCATTTTTTTGAATTTTTTCCCTCAGTGCCCCACAGTTCGTTTTTTTGCACAGGTTCTGAAAATTCTGCGAATAAGCTCTATAAAAAATTATAAAAAAACCGAAATCACTTCTGAAATATTTTTCTGAGGTTCTGACTTTGGGAGGAATTTATTTCCATCAAAAAAACATTATCCTGATGCTTCATCGTTGAAAGAACATTGAGATAGGCAACTTATTACACGTCGACGAATCGTTTATCGCATAACTATGTTAATTTTTAGACATTTTTTTTCATTATTTTCATTTTTAATTTTTCAGGTGTATGTATGGCACACCAGAACTGAAGAACCGTATTTACCGGACGAAAAAATCCTTCGTAGTTCGGGTCTACGTTCGGACGAGAATATCGAAGTTTGACGATATCAATCGAGTACGAATTAATAATACAATTATTGTTGGTAATTTTGTGATTAGATCTGTTTTTATATATATTTACCATTTTGATTTTTTGTAACATAATACGCTTTCTAGTCTTTTTCTTTTTTTTTTCAAATCATTGTAATTGTTTTTATATACCGCGAACGAAGTTCCTCTTAATCAATTCATATCACATGTTTCGAGAGTAATTTCGTTGTCGTCTACATACCTGTAGTATGTATTATTGAATTATGTACCTTAATTTATGATTATTAATCAATTCATCGATCATGGTCAACGACTAGATTATTCAGTTGGAATATTTATATCTCGATCGGTGATCATCACTTTTAATTTTTCATCATGTCAGTTATTTGAAGGTGTTTTGGGAGCGCTATTTTATTAAATTAACTTAAGATTTGATTATTTTTTGGCCAGATATTTAATAATTATTGTTACTTGTGAAATTGAATTTGAATCAAATCTTTCGGTCCTGAATTTGAATTACAATTAGAACAAAATGCTCCGAAAACACTGACTTATAAAATTTTTAACGTTATCATTTTACTTGATTGTTAAAATCAATTTTAGAATTTTATCATTTTTTTCAACATGAAGGCCTAGCCTTTTCACTTCGTATACCCGCAGTACTTTTGAAGTAATCGTATATTGACTGTACTTAATCACTAAACGTAGACTTTTTTACACACGATTAATAATTTTACCATTTTAGACTTGACTATTTGCTCAAAAAAAAAAACCGAACGATTTGTTTCCCTCGTAAGCTCAAATCGTTTGGAAAAATTTTCCGAGCTTAAGCATCGAGAACTCGATTTATGTATTCGAACGAATTCGAGATTCCATTTAAGAAAGCAATAGTTGAGCTCGATTTTATAATAATTTTAACGTGTACGCGTATGTAGTAGAAAACGTTGCAAGATATTCGTAAAAATAATAACTTTCAGTATTACGATGAATAATTTACTTATTTTAAAAAAGACGTGCCTGGACATTTTGTTATTTTTATGGTTACGAAGTTTTACGTATTTTTATAGGTGTTTTTTTTTTTTTTTTTTTTTTGAATCGTCGAATGGATTATTTTTATATACGTATCTGGATATTTTGTATTATAATTCGCGATACGTGTCCCATGTATACCTGTTGTGTTTATAATCGTTATTTTGGAAATGTTTTTATATTCTTCCTATCCTCGTTCTCTGTTTCTTCTTTGTGTCCCCATCGAAATGTTACGAACAAAACGTATTTTTGTGTAGTTTTTACTTTACTGCTGATGCGATGACAATTTGATCCCCTGGTTTTACCCCTTTCTCTATCTTTCTCTCTCTCTATTATTCATTATACCTATTTATTACGTTAATGCGTGTAATGATGATGTTGTGTATGTGTATTGTGTATATAAATGTGATTTTGTTGAGTATGTTGCGTAGGTAAATGTGTAAGTACAGTGCTCAAAATGACGCGAATAGTGCCATTTTTTTCTTCTGTTTTGGCTTCCTCACACCCAGGTAATGTGCATTTTTTTCCCCAGTTGATTTATTTAATTACGTTTGTATGTAATTCGCGTCTTTTGATAGTGATTTTCGTGTGTTAAATTAGGATATTATTATCGCGTAATGATTATTATTGTTAATAAATATTTTTTGTAAAATGTGTGTGTTTTTGAGTTTAGGTTTTTGCATCGAAATTGAGAAATTGACGTACCAAAATTAAATTTTAGCGTTTTCAGTTTATTTGGAGAATTTGGTGTAATTTCGAAAATTGCATTATTTTTTTTAATTCATTACGAAGGCCTGGAAATTGATTGATGCTGCTGAGAAAATGTGTTTCATAAGATAATCTGTTATACTTTGGCCTGTATTTTTATAAACTTTTGTCAACGTTTTGGAAATTAAATGAGCAAAAATGTCAAAAAAAATTCTTAAATGAAAAAACCTGTAAAAGTTGAAATTTTTGTTTTCAAATCAGTTTTTCCAGGATTTTTTTGAAAATTTGTATTTTGAATTTTTTCTCCGTCGTTTTTCTTTCAAATTTTTAATTTTTTGATAAGAATAAAAAATATTTGAAAAAAATTGAGAAATCTTGAAGAAGAGATGGAAAGAATTGGTAAACATAGTTAGTAGGCTACGTAGGAAAAAAAGGAAAACTTTTTAGCCAATTTTGGCCAAAAAAAAGGAGGTTGACAATTTTACCAAAGAAGTAAGATTTTATTTAATTTGATAAAAACAAAAGATTATTGGACATCAAGAGCTCTCCAATAATATAAAAATCTCAAAATAGAAAAAAAAACACATACTTCTATCCTTTTTGCTCTAAAGTATAGAATTTTGACCAAAAAAAAACAATTTTTTTGACATTTTTGGCATAAAATACGATTTACCATTATTTTTGTTGAAAAGAGTAGGAATTTTGGCGATCTTGGCCAAGAAATAGATTTTGATTTAAAAAAACAAGACCTTTTTCCGCCTCAATAATTTGTCAGCACGTGGCCTACAAAAAAAATTAGATAAATACTGAGCACTGAAAACTGAAGAAGTCGAGAGGAAGGTATATTGGAGGCAGAAAAATTAAATGGTCTTGTAGGCAAAATTTTAAAAGCTGAATTTTATTCTTTGATTTTCGGAAATTTAAAAAAAAAATTGAATTCAACCCTCCTCTCAGCTTCAGATGGGTATTTTCGTACCAATCGTACTGGCTGTCCAAGAATAAGTGGGTTTGATAAGCTCTGAATTCTGATAAGCCAAAATGGGAAACAAATTTCCCCAAGTAAAAATTGAAAAATTGAACAACAATTGAAATAATGCGTTTTGAATTATTGTTTCGATGCAAAATGAAATATTTTTTCGTGTTCACTGAAACACTCACTCAAACGCTCATTCTTAAAAATTAAAATGATTATTCAATTTTCTAATTTTCAAAAAGGGAATTTTCTCTCCTTTTTGATAGCATCAATATCCCTTATTCTTGGATAACCGGTATTCTACCAAACCACGTGTTTATTGTTATTGCAGTGTTACTGCAATTCGTTAGTTGCTCTTCATTTCATTTTCAAGCTTTTTTCAACAGTTTTATGTTATACTTACATTCTTTAAGAATGAGCCTATTTTTTGATAACATATAAGTTTTTTCGTACTTTACTTTTTTATCAGAGAGGAAATCGTCTCAGTTAATCCAGCCCTGTTCATAGTGTGGAAGCTCGGTTCTAATTCTAGGTGAGTTTTAAATAACGATGATTTTATTTTAATTTTACTCATAGAGGAATGGTCAAGTTCATTACAGTTTCTTACTTTACTATTCTTAAATTGTGGTAAAGTAACTTTACGTCAGAAGGTATGCTGGTCCGCCATTTTCTTGTAAGCAAATTTTTAATATGATAAGTCAAAAACTATGACATTTACAAACATTTTAGAAGAGTCCTTTTTTGTAGAATTTTATGCTGTAAGTAGAACCTGAGAAATCTAAAAAAAAAAAAAAAAGGAAAAGGAAAAGACAGTAAAAATCTCATCATTTTTTTCATTTTTTCCAAATCTCAGGTTCTACTCCTTGGAAGTTAGAAATTTTTGCAAAATTGCTCATATTTTTTCATTTTTTATAAAAAATGGCTTTAGTAAAATTTTTGTAAATGCCGTAGTTTTCGACTTATAGTATCTACATGAAAAAGAGTGTACTTATCAAAAAATTACTCAAAAGTCTATGTTTTTAGCGAAACAAAAAGGTTACAAAATCTACAATAATTGCGAAAAAATATCGGGTTTTCCCTTCAGTATCTATAGTTACTAAAAAGTCTTGCGTTTTGCTAAAATTGTCAATATCTTGTTTTTTGATGACAATTTTCAAAGACTCTTCCTTTTTCAAAAATCGACAACTATTTTCGCTTTTGTAAAAAAATGACCAATTTTTAAAAATTTCACAACTTTAAAAAGTTTAACTTTTTTCAAAAATTTCAAAAAAGTTTCACTCTGTTTTGCCAGAAATTGGGCCAAAAAGCCCTAATTTTCGCAATTTGCTAAAGTTTTTCTTTTTAAAAAATGAAAATTCCAAAAAGTCGCGCACATCTTCAGAAATTGCGGGAAAATGTTGTTTTTTTGGCACATGATTACTTTTTATGAAGTGAGCTGATTTTTGCGAAAGTTTTCAGTCTTGCTTTTTGACTTAAATTCTTGTGGTCGGGGAGCCCGCTTAAGGATCTATTGCACCATCACCCCCCCCCCCCACCGTCGATCCTCCGATACAACTTTTTTCTTAAAGGGGGAGTCTTGAGGAACATTTCTAGCCCTTATCCTCAAAAAAAAAAAAAAAAAAGGTGGCCTTACTTACAAAATGGCGGCCATTTTGATTGTCAGGTCAGCCGAAATCGCAGATTTTGCGTTTCAACATAGGACTTGCACGAAATTTTTCAAACCTCACAAAGGTTGATCGAAAGATCAGGCAAAAATTTATCACCTGTCAAAATTTTAAGTGCTAAAGTGCGTTTTTCCATTTTTGGTGAATTTTTGAAAAACCAATTTTATTTAGGCCAAAAATGAGGGAAAAATCGAAATTTTACCGAATTGACCTAGAAAGCTGAAATTTGAGATGTACCGTATTTTTGACATGCCAAATCGATTGGAAACTGTTTCAAACCGTTTTGAGCAGTTCTGGAGCCTCCAGCAGATTTTTGAAACTCGAAATTCCTCCAAAATATCCTCAAAATGGAGTTGGAAAGCTGAAATTTATTCTGTACACTAATTTCAATACGCTACGAAGTACTGCAGGTGAATTTCAAGTCGTTTTGGAGCCGCCAGCGACTTTTGGAAAATTTCTGAACCCTCCAGCAGATTTTTGAAACTTTAAATTTTCACAAAATTTCATCAAATGGAGATGGAAAGCTGAAATTTACTCTACACTCCAATTTTAACACCCTCTGAAGACGACTTCAGGTGTATTCAAGTCATTTTGGAGCCTCCAGTAGATTTTTGAAACTTGAAATTCCCGCGACATTAATTTATCAAATGGAGTTGGCAAGCTGAAATTTACTTCGCAAACTAATTTCAATACAATATGAAGTCGACTACATGGTGGTTTCAAATGATTTTGGAGCTTCCAGCTACTTTTTGGAGATTTCAATTCTCCAAAAAATGCCATACAACCTTTCAAAAAGGCGCTGGAGGCTCCAAAATGACTTGAAATCCACCATCAATCGACTTCGTAGCGTATTGAAATAAGTTTGCAGAATGAATTTCGACTCTGCATCTCACTCAGTTTGATGAGTTTCAAAAATCTACTAGAGGCTCCAGTAATTTTCAAAAAATTGCTGTAGGCTCCAAAACGACTTGAAATCCACCTGCAGTTGACTTCGTAACGTATTGAAAATAGTTTTCAGAATAAATTTCAGCTTTCCAACTCCATTTTGATGATATTTTATGGGAATTTCGAGTTTCAAAAATCTGCTGGGGGCTCCAGAACTGCTCAAAACGGTTTGAAACAGTTTCCAATCGATTTGGCATGTCAAAAATAGGGTACATCCCAAATTTTAGCTTTGTAGGTTAATTCGGTAAAATTTTGACTATCGTGAAGTATTTTACAAAATTGCCAATCATTCCCAAAAAATCACGTTTTTGTGTGTGCGTTAAAAAATTTTTTTTTATTACTTACTCATTATCAAAAATTTTTGCACTTTAAAAATTGACGACATTTTTTGAATTTTATTAAAATGGCTAAGCACAAGCATAGCCTATAAATTGCGATTTTTTCTTTAAAAAAACCAAATAATCTAATTTTTTCAAAAAATTGTCAAAAATTTCGCTTTTTTGTCAATTTTAAAAGGCTCTTCTTTTCACTGCAATTGTTAAAGTTTCGCTAATGGCCAAAAATTATTTTTTTTTCTTCTTCAGAAATTGTAAACATTCTGCCAAAAAGTCTTGCGGGGGCGGGGAATTTCCAACTGCCTAGGGGCGCGAATAAGTTGAATCCGGCCCTGCTTATAGACTGTATAATAAAATGAGAAAAAAGTACAAACTGCAAATGTTGACTAGAACCACCCCTACAGGCATTTGAAATTTTCATTTGGTAGCCACTGAATCCGGGTTGAATAAAAAAATCGTTGGAACCTCAGGTTTGCGCCATTTTTTACCATTTGATAACCTCTAATGACTTGCAGAAAACGAAAAAAAAAAATCGGCGACCCTTTTCGTACAAATTTTGGCTGATTTGTCATGGAATGACAATGACTCCTAAGTACAGAAATAATTATGTACAAGCCGATTCCTCATTTCATATTCAAATTTTTGAATAATGTTACAGTTTTTCAATACCTACCTGTCAGATCGTTTTGTGAAATACTAATATGTCGAAAAGAGAATGTATTCACATGTGGAGAATCGATTGCTATTCGACTGTCGCTCAATGTGGAACACAGACATCCTCGAAATTTTCAGCTACTGATGATGATCTCTATTGGCGTTTGGAACACACGGTCCACAAGTAAATACCTACATACACATACTTACATATTTAATTACTACTTACTACCTACGTACTTAACTTGCTATTATGCTATTTAGGTAGGCATTATACACATTTATTGCGAAAATCAAATGATACTCATTGCGTTCAATACTACCTATTCATTTCAGATTTGCAGACCATGTTTTTGTTTCATTGAATCTGCGTCCTGATTGCAACGACGATCTTAGAAAGTTTGAATCTGTATCTGGACATGTGGACATTATTCTCATGACTAGCACTGGCGGTCTTCAAGGTAAATACGGAGGTAAAAGATCTTCCTTCACGCTTTGCTTTGATGAACAAAAGTGTAACTACAATAAGGCTGAATTTAGCATGGATAATATTCGGGAATTTCTGAATGGAAATAGCTTAGTGATTCTTTGCAAACTGACCTATCATAAGATAAACGAAACTGTCCCGATTTCTCCTCCAAAAATATTGAACACCATCAAAACTTCAGAATCCAGACTTTCAAGTGACATGGGAAGATGTTTCGCCGAAGACCATTTCAAAGATGTGACAATTTCGGTGAAAGGTAAAGAGTACAGAGCTCATAAAACGATCTTAGCTACTCGTAGTACCGTGTTTGACAAAATGCTCAGAGTAGACATGTTAGAAAGCAAGAAAAATCACATCGAGATCACCGATGTCGACCATGAACCTTTCGAGGAAATGTTATACTACATGTATACAGGGAAGGTGAAGAATTTGAATAAATTAGCCTTCGAATTGCTACCATTGGCGGATAAATATGATCTTGAAGAACTAAAGAGCATGTGTGAAAACGCTTTGCTCTGGAAATTGACAACAGATAATGCAGCCAGGATGTTAATATTGGCCGATACGCATCGTGTTGGAGAATTAAAGAGGTATGCGCTTCGATTCATCCGAGAGAATTATGAGAGCTGCGAAGATTTTAAAGATACTGAATTTTGGAAAAATCTAGCTGCCAGTAATGCTGAATTATTGAAAGAGATGATGGCTGCGTTTTGTAAAAAGCAAAAACTTACTTGAGGTTTTTCGAAGATTGGCGATTTGTTAAATTGACTGGTAACCGGAGACGGAGCGAACCTGACGACTTTGGTGTATAGTTAAGAAATGGAAAATTCAAATTATTAATAAATTTTTTTTACAAACAAATTCTGACTTGAAAATTTCTTACAAAAATCAAATAATTAAATTAAATCAAACAGTACCATAATATGTGATACTAAAATACGTACATGTTCAAATAGGTACCTCGACTATCAATATACCTACCTACATAAGTACATGATAGGTACATTAAAGAAATTTGACCTGACCAGATCCAATCATTTCCATCTGAGCCAGTGAGAGCCTAAAAAAAAGTGAAACGTCAAAATAATGACCACCCTAGGGTGGCCCACATGGGAGCTTCCCAAAATCGGAGTAGACCTATGTATGTTCTGAAATTCAAAGTACAAAATTCTTGACGTTTTTAACAGCCCTCTCTCGCCCTCCCTAACTTCCTTATTCCCTACTCCATCTAAATCATAGGTCATGACAAGCAAAAGCAAAATTTTTGAAAAATAGGTATACATATTTTTCAAATTGAAGAGAGCATTTTTTACTTACTTATACATATTTTTTCGTGAGTTTTGAGTAAGGTTGATTTTCGTCTGACTTGGTTACCAGCCATGCCAGATATATCACGGTGATAGGGCTGCTATCTAGGCCTCCGCACTTGCCTGGTCCTCTTTTAGTCGCCTTTTACGACAGGCAGAGGGTACCATAAGGATATTCTTGACCCGTCCCTAGGCATTCAGAAAATTCATGAGCACAAAAAGCGAGGTTGATGGTGAAGAATATCGAAAACAGTCGGCAAAAGTCAAGAGAAAGTCCAGGAAATTACAGAGAGAGAGCTGGGAAAATTTCATCACATTCCTGGAGCATGACACATACAAGTTACGGCCAAAGGTGTACAAGATCATAAGAAGAATTGACACAAATTTTAACGAAAGAGTGGGTTTGCCAAAGATTAAAATCAATGATGCAAAGGAATATTTTGAAGAACTCTGGAGTGATGAAAATGCACAAGATACAAAGATAGAAGATGAAATTGGAGAAACAGAAGACAGAATTTCAATTAAAGAGCTTCAAGAAGCTTTGAGAACAGCAAAAAATGCAAAAGCTCCAGGAGAAGATGGCATACCAACAGAATTGTACAAATATGCAAGTGGCGAATTTAAAAGAAGACTTCTGGAATTCCTAAATAGGATGTACCAAGAAGAAAGGGTACCTGAAGATTTCAAAACAGCAATTGTAATACCACTGTTCAAGAAAGGCGATATGTCAAACCTGAAAAACTACCGAGGAATAAGTCTACTCAACACCTGCTACAAGATATATGCGAAAATACTGGCAAAACGACTGGCAGAGCATGCAGAAGAAAAGCTGTCAGAAAGTCAAAACGGATTTAGAAAAGGAAGATCATGCACTGATGCAAGTTATACAGTAAAACTACTGATGGAAAAACGGATCGAATACAACCTAGAAACACACATGTGCTTTATAGACCTGGAAAAAGCATATGATAGGGTTAATAGAAAAAAACTGTTTGAAGTCCTAAAAGATGAAGAGATAACATATAAAATGCGAAAGGTGATAAACAGCATATATAAGAACACTAGAATAAGAGTACGAATTGGAAATAAACTCTCAGAACAAGCAGAAATAAACAGAGGAGTTCGCCAGGGATGCCCACTGTCTTGTGTTTTATTCAACATGTACATGGACCACATGGTAAAAGAATGGCAGAAAATGAAGCCAAAAGGAATCAAGACAGACAGAAGGCAAGAAATATCAACAGTATTATTCGCAGATGATCAAGCAGTACTAGCCGAAACAGAAGATGACCTACAGAGATCAATGTATAATTTAACAAAGACATCAGAAAAGTATGATATGAGAATATCTTCAGAGAAAACAAAAACAATGGCCTTCAAAGGAAAGGAGCCAGTAAGAAGCAAGATTGTAATAAATGGAAAAATCATTGAACAGGTCAACAATTTCAAATACCTGGGAAACACGATATCATACCAGGGAGAAGTAGATGTTGGTGGAAAGATTGCAAAGTTCCTGAGAGTCACAGGACTGATAAATAGGACCCTGAGAAGCAGTAAGGTGCGAAAAGAAACAAGATTGAAGGTGTACAATACCCTAGCAATACCAATGATGACGTATGGAAGCGAGGTATGGGCACTGAAGAAATCTGATAAAAGAAGAATAACGGCAGCAGAGATGAAGTTCATGAGGAGAACGGCAGGGGTGACTCTCAGAGACAGAGTCCCATCCGAGAAAATAACAGCAGATCTCGGAGTGAAGCCAGTCATGAAGAAGATAAAACAGTATAGGAAAGATTGGAGAAATCATGTCAAAAGGATGGAGGAAACAAGATCACCAAAACAGGTCCTCCAATATACACCAACGGGGAAGAGAAGCAGAGGGAGACCAAGGAGGAAACTCACGGATACCTCAGGCTCATCCTCAACAGGTTCCACACCGCAGCAGACAGGCCAATAGGCCTACCGCTTATAAGGAAACGACGACGACAACATATTTTTTCGAAATGAGAAATTGGGCTATCAATTTTTGAAAATTTTATTGAGCGAAATTTCTGACTTTTCTTCGAATTTCTCAATTCTTATTTAACAGACATTTGTTCTCTTCAACAGAAATCATTATCAAAGCTGGAAATTCATTTTGGTGCCTGCTTTACTTTTTCATCACGAACTATCAGTTTGATTAACTTTTTAAAGTGGGTTTAAAATAAATATCAATAACAAAGTTTGGGTATATCGTAGAAAAAGACCAAACCAATTTAAATGCTCAGAAATAATTTTTAGCTCAATTAGGTTGTTTTGCTTTTCATATTTTTTTTCAAAATTCTTTGCTTTTTCAAAATTTGATTTTTTTTAAGATGCAACATTTTAAGAAAATCAATCACAGGGACTCGATTGGAAAGTAGAAGGAAGGGCTAAAACTTGAAACCTGTGAAAAAATAACAAGATAGAGTCTGATTCATTTTTCTACGAGGGTCATTCCACGTCAATTCGACCAAGAAGTGGTGGGGGGAATTCGGCGATTTTTTTGAAAAAACGGTAGAAAGACCTTCAGAGAGGATGACCAATGGCGCAAATCGCAGCCCTCTAACACTTTTTTAAAGGCTGCTAGGAGGTGTCAAAGTTCAGCTTATTGGTGATATCATAAAAATCAGTGTTGCCACTCTTTTGAACGAAAAAATAGCTCGAAAAGTTCAAAACGTAGTTTTCATATCGTTCCAACTCTCAAAAATTCTGAAAATTTTTTTAGTTTTTCCAGAATTTTTTCAAAAATTTGTAGGTTGAATTATTTTTTGAAATTTTTCTTTCAAATTTTTCATTTTTTGATAAGAATAAAAATATTTGAAAAAAATTGAGAAATTTTGAAGACTAGATGGGAAGAATCGATAAACATAGTTAGTAGGCTACGAAGGAAAAAGGAAAATTTTTTAATCGATTTTGCCCCCCCCCCCCCCCCCCCAAATTGGAGCTTCTTTCAAAATTTTACCAAAGAAGTACGCCTGAGAAAAAAGCTTGAAACAAAAATTGTAGGGAATGAAAAATACACAATTCTGTGTAATCACATTTTGAAACCGGTTCATTGGTTCGCATTTAGCAACCAGTTTTGACAATCGCCAATCACCTAAAAATTGGAGATATAGAAAAAAACTTGAAACAAAAGTTGTAGAGCGTGAAAAATTGAACCATTTTTGCTAATCGGATTTTGAAACCGGTTCATTAATTTGCAACCAGTTATCAAAATTTACCTGAAAAATGGAGATCGAGAAAAAAGCTTGAAACAAAAATTGAAGGGCATGAAAAATTACACAACTCTGCTTAATCACATTTTGAAACCGGTTCATTGGTTCGCATTTAGCAACCAGTTTTAACAATCGTCAATCACCTAAAAATTGGAGATAGAGAAAAAATCTTGAAACAAAAGTTGTAGGTAGTAGAGCGTGAAAAATTGAACCATTTTTGCTGGTCGAATTTTGAAACCGGTTCATTGGTTCGCATTTAGCAACCAGTTTTTGATAATCACCTAAAAATTGGAAATGAAGAAAAAAGTTTAAAACATAAATTGTAGAGTGTGAAAAATTAAACTATTTTCGCTAATCAGATTTTAAAACCAATTAATTATTCGCAACAAGCCAAATTATTCATTTTCAAAATCCGATCTGCAAAAATGGTTCAATTTTCCACGCTCTACAACTTTTGTTTCAAGTTTTTTTCTCTATCTTCAAGTTTAGGTGATTATCAAAAACTGGTTGCCAAATGCAAACCAATGAACCGATTTCAAAATGTGATTACACAGAATTGTGCAAATTTTCACGCCCTACAACTTTCGTTTCAAGCTTTTTTCTCGATCTCCAATTTTTATAGGTAATTTTTGATAACTGGTTGCAAATTACTGAACCGGTTTCGAAATGTGATTAGACGGAATTGTGTAATTTTTCACGCTCTACTACTTTTGTTTCAAGCTTTTTTCTCAATCTACAATTTTTGGGTAGTTTTTGTCAACTGGTTGCAAATTAATGAACCGGTTTCAAAAAATTCATATCACGTTTTTGTCGCCTTGGTGTGTAGAATACATTGCGCCAATAAAAACCAGTTTGAATTTTTTGACAAAAACGATTTTTCAATTTGTGGATACCCTGTGCATGGGCCTGAAATTTTCAATGTTGTTTTTGAAAGCCCTTTAAAAAATTTGACACTTTTTCCAATTTTCCAAATTGAAAAAAATCAATTTTTGGAGAAAAATGAAATGTTTTATTTAAAAAATAATAAAGAGAAGCAAAATTCCAAAGCATGAAATTTTCCACTCTCACTCCCTCTACTTTTTTAATTTTTTTTTTTATCGAAATCGATAGTAACCTAACATCGATAGTTAACTTACCAACATCACCAGAATCAACAACAGAGAACCAAATCCGCCAAAAATTTCAACGTCTCGTTAAACGACCAATGGTGAAGAGAGGAAGAACGCTTCAATGAATCCAAACAATGAAGACATTGGGTATTTATTATGCTAGCACATGGAATTCATACAATACGTGTATGTGTGTAATTCGCCTTCCTCTTTTGTTTCCGAGCAATATCGCAAAATGTGCGGGAGAAAAACAACCAATACAAGGTCAATTGGAAAAAATTTTACGAGCTGGGAGTACTGTATATTATAAGTGAGTAAGTAATGTAGGTATTTTATCCAAAAACTGCGTTAATTATACGATAATAATGAGAGACCACCACCATCGTATAGTAACCAGCAACATGCACAGCACGCGGACAATTGCGATCAGTTTAACTATGGCTGTGGTTGTTGACGTTGATGTTGGTCGAGGTTCTTTTTGAATGTTGCTTTCTCGATAATTTGTCGTAGTTTTGTGCGTTGTGGTTGTTTACACCGTAGATGCGGATCAATACAAGATAGGTGTCTGTGTCCAGATCTGATCTATCGATCTCGTGGTTCGGTGTCGCGGCTTCGGCATGCGCATATTTCACCTAAAACCTATAAAACGGTTGATTTTATTAATGCACTCGTCGAGAAAGTGAAATGATTAGAATAGATAATCGTTGTTATTTCGTCGGTATACTCGTATTCGTGTTCTATATTTCCGTTGCTGTTCACGAGATCATTATAACTTCAGCCAGACCTAGCGATTTTGGTGGTCAATTAGAGTTCCTCAATCGGAGCATTGTTGCTGGTGAGTACCTCTACCTACCTAGTCTCGATTTCTTTATAGTTTTTTCCGAATGAAACTGAAAGTTTGGCAATATAGTGTGTGTTCTTGTGTGGTTTGTGACCATAAGTAGGTATTGTTGTGGTCACCTTGTGTCCAAAGTACCCACTTACGAGATGTACAGTGTGTATGTCTTTGTTAATTTCTCGTGTAAACGACCAAGACATACTGATCGTGGGATGTGAGGTGACAAAAGGCCAATGCTACATTAAGCGAATACAAAGAAGAGCTAATATTTGAAAGATTTCATTTCGTACAGATCATTTTACTGCGTAGTTCTTTAGCTGAGCTTAAGCAGTAACTAAATTAAATACCACAGATTTATTGACCATAATAATGTAAATAATGCTGTATCATCTTCATCTCGTAATCGTGAATGAAATTCTTCATCCTTGAACTTCAATTTATGGCTACATAATCTAATTGTTTTCTTACCTGTGGAATTGAAATTTTTTACTGAAGAATAGGTGGTTTTTGAAGTGGATGTGGATATACTTTTTGAGCTGAGACGTCGGCAATAGATAAAGCAAATAAATCCAAAGTATTTCACATCCTCAAAATCATGAATTTTTCCGAAATTTTACATTGAAAGAATGAGATGCCGGTGAAGATGAAATCCAATAATGAAATCAAGTTCATATTCTTGTTAAGCGGCCTTAAAAACATGCTAATTGACGAGTCACTCTGTCATAGGGCCATTTATTCGAGTTTGGACTACGTTTAACGAAGGAGAGTAGGTGCTAAGTGCCTCCGAGTGAGTCCAATCAAAAACCTGAGCACATATTCGTGTTCAGCGCATCCAAAAACATAGAAATCGATATGTCACATGCCACAATTCATTTTCTGAAATTTTGGCCCTTCGAGGGGGCCCCAATTTGGGGTAAAATTTGAAAAAATGGCCAATGTAGTGTGACATATCGAATACTATGTTTTCGAAGGCGCTGAACACGAATATGGGCTTATTTTTTCGATCCGATGATTTCCACACCCCCAGTGCCCCTTCCATTGAAGTAAAAACGTGGGAATATGATGGCGTTGAGTGATATATCGAATACTATATTTTTGAAGACACCAAACACGATTATTCTTATTCTGAAATGTAATCCAAATTTTAGAATTGGAGCTCCTCCTAATTTGGGGCCAAAATTGTACAAAAATGCTCAAGTTGTGCGATATATCAAATTCTATGTTTTCGGAGGAGCTGAACACAAATATGAACTTATTTTTTCGATACGACCCTCTACAACTTCCCAGTTCTCATTGGCTACAATAATTGGGTTCTGTTGCTCAGAAAGAGCGAAAAAGATGAATTTTGGTACGATGATTTGGCCCAGTGTTGCAAGAGTGGTGGTTTCAGCACTACTCTCACTCCTTACTCACTCCAAAGGAAATGTCAACACTCTTACTCCACTCCTACTCCACTCCTTACTCCCATTGTTTTTCATTATTTTTCAGGAATTTTGACTCTACAGATATTGAGTGATTGATTATATCCATAAATTAAAGGTGTAAGATGGTAAAAGTATATCAATAATTGATAAAATAGTATCATTGATGATAACTAATGAGAAAAACAGTAAAATAAACAACTAAAAAAAATTGAAAATACTGAAAATACGTGAGTAACAGCAACATTTTGATGTAATTAGTCACAAAATTAGGGGAAAAAAGAGGAGTAAGGAGTTTTGATTTGACAACACTCCAACTCCACTCCTACTCCTTTCAAAAATTCTCACTCCTTGCACTCCTTACTCCTACTCTTACTCCACTCTTGCAACACTGATTTGGCCAGGTTTTAAGCCCCCCCCCCAAAAAAAAAGAACAAAATGTATTAAGCACCTCAGAATTTGTATAAAACAAGACAAATGGGTGCAGGAAGCATGAACGAGATTTGGTCGAAAAAGTGAGATCATTTTCGTTTTCTTCCTCCTGAATAAACGTACTTTTTTTCACATTTCAACCCTTAGGAAGCAAGGCTGGAAGGAAATATACAGTCCAATCATAAAAATAAGTTCATATTAAAGTTGAGACCCTTCTAAATACAATAAACGATGTGTATTCGTCGTACTGGGATCATTTGTTTGAATTTTTGACTCCATTTATGAGATACAAAGGGTGCTATGGCCTTCACGAGGAGTCCAAACGGAAAACTGACCTCATATTCGTTTTCAGCGTATCTGAAAACATGCTAATCCATATGTCGCATGCCTCAATTCATTTTCCAAAATTTGACCCAAATTTGGGTGGGGGGCTGCCCAATTTGGGGCAATTGACTCAAAAAAAAGTCCAAGTCATGCGACATATCGAATTCTATGTTTTCGAACCTGCTGAACACGAATATGACCTTACTTTTTCGATTTAGCCTCTTCCGTGCCTTCCCCGCCCCCTCCATCGTGGTTAAAATCTGAAAATATGAGTGAAGTTGAGTTACATATCGGATGGTATGTTTTCGAAGGTGCTGAACACGAATGTGACCTTATTTTGTCGATCTGATCCCTTCAAATGCCGCCAGCTCTCATTGCAGGGATATCAACAGAGGTTATTATTGAGAGCATTTGGAGTTGAATAAAATTAAAAAATTGAAATAATTTCTTTTTTGTTTTTTGAAGAAAAAAGGTTCACATTTTACAAGACATAATCAGAATATTAGTTGGTTGAATAAAAAGTGTAAAAATTCTTGGAAGGATGCTGGTTATCTTTTTTCGCACGTGAATCTAATTCTAAATTAACGCTTCAACGCTCTATAACAATTTCTCTAAGAATAAGAATTTTATTCTTTTAAATTCTGAATAAATCATTTGCAAGGCACCTTATGATGAAATATGAATTTCAAGCTCCAGTAAACAAATCACGCTCTTTAAATTTCGTTCAAGTTTCTACGTACGTACCTTCAAAACAAAGAATTCTTTTCATTTCATAATAGGTGACTAAAGACCCTCCCTTTCTTTAGATTATTTTGCAATTTTACCGACTAGATAAGTACACAAACTCATTCTGCGAATCAATCAAAATACCACCCACTACCACAGTGTTTTATTGTGTTGCATCGAGTACATAATTTCTTTTTTCTTTTTCATTATTTCAAAGCATGAAAATAGCCACAATTGTTGACATTTTTAATAGGCAGGTAACAAGTATAAGTTTTTATAGAACATAAACTCGAACCATTGTTTCTTGAAATTGGAATTCCAGGAATTTTAAATGAAACTATTATTGTTTCCAAGCCTGAAGGCTGGATTCGTAATCAGAAAAAAACCTCAAAATTTCACTACAAATTTTTATAAAAATTTTAAGACCACCCGGTAACCTATTTTTTTCAAACCAAATCTACGATGGTTTTTTTCTGCACCATCTAACGTTCGTTTATCGATTACCTGCGTTCGTTTTATTGATGTTTATTTTCACGGATGCCTCGATACTTATACACGAAATTAAACCATATCGAGGAAGTTTATTTTGATCTCGTCAAGTTATATCATCCAAGTTCAGTGAACATGAAATCATTCAAAGAAAACACGAAGATTTGTAATGGGATTTAATTCAATGTCTCATGTATATGGGCGATATAATGATGAGATGAGATGCTGTAATTATTCTTAATAGGTAGATACCAAGACCAACCTATTCCTTTAATAGAGATCACGATTGACCTATGAAAAGTACCCACTATTACTATTACCATGTGCAATGTGCATCGAGCATCGAGCATCGAATGCACAATTGCACATACACAAAGGTACGTAAAATTAAAGTCATGCCATCTTGGATTTTGGGTTTTTTCCTATACGATTTGCATGGGTACCTGATATAAATTTTCGTGCACACTTTCGTGTCATTTAAATACCTGAAAACCAAGCATATCGTACCAATAAATGAGAACCTACTCTGATGACCCCAAAAGTCCATAGATTTTATTCAAGCACCATAAAAACCAAGCATCAACCGAAATTCTCCCTTTTTATTATTATCTTTATTCTCATACACATGATAATTGAAAAGAATAATGAGTATAAGTGAATAGATAGTACTATTACTATTGTGTACAGTACATAATTAGTTTAGTGGCTACTGCTATACGTATACCATACGTCAATTACATAAGTACCTAGATATATAACGTGATCGTGATTATTTATGAGTTTTTTTCCATCGCGATACCAACAAGGAACAGAACTACTTATGAGAGGTTCACTTTCGGATTCACTTCGACAAACATTGTCGTCGTCGAGGGAAATCGTATCATACCGTACAGTACAGCACCTAATGTAGTCTGAAGTTCTCTCCCACGTGTAATTAAAATATACTTAGATGATTAATGCTGTGACATGTAGGTTTACTAGTTACCTACGTAGTAAGTACCTCATGCAACTCATTGTCGTGTGTTTGAAAGAGGTATAAACCGGTAGCCTTGAAATGCTTGATAAATAGCGCACAAAATAATATACCTAATGTGAATATATTGTATTTTGGCGAATAATGCATCCTACTGGAGCATTTATTTAGTCCGGCATATGACAATAGGAATAATTTCACCCCTCCCCCACTGATCCTCTGACATCAACAGGCAAAATTTTAAGTGCAAAAGTACGTTTTTCGATTTTTGGTGAATTTTTAAAAATCAAATTTACCTAAGCCAAAAATGAGAAAAAAATCAAAATTTTACCAAATTGACCTATAAAGCTGAAATTTGGGATATGTCGTATTTTCCACCTGCCAAATTGATTGGAAACGGTTTCAAATCGTTTTGAGCAAATCTGAAGCCTCCAGCAGATTTTTTAAACTTGAAATTTTCACAAAATTCCATCAAACAAAGTTGGAAATCTGAAATTCACGCTGCACTCCAAATTAAACACGCTATTAAGTCGACTGCTGACGAGTTCAAGTCATTTTGGAGCCTCCAGAAATTTTTTGAAAATTCATGGAGGCTCCAGTGGATTTTTAAAACTTGAAATTTACAGAAAATTTCATCAAAAGCAATTAGAAAGTCGAAATTCATTCTGTAAACTAATTTTAATACTCTTTGAAGTCGACTGCAGGTGGATTTCAAGTCGTTTTGGAGTCTTCAGCGACTTTCTGGAAATTACTGGAGCCTCCAGAAGATTTTCAATGCTCGAAATTTCCATGTAATTTTAAAAAACGAAGTTGGAAATCCGAAATTTACTCTGCACTCCAATTTCAACTCCCTATCAAGTCGGTTGCAGGTGGGTTCAGTCACTTTGGAGCCTCCAGCGACTTTTTGAAAATTCCGCTAGAGCCTCCAGCGGCTCCAGCAGATTTTTATTTCGAAATTTCCACAAAATTTCATCGAATGTGCTTGGAAAGCTGAAATCCATTGAAATTTTGTATAGATATTTCAAATTTCAAAAATCCACTGGAGCTCTCGGTTGACTTAAACCCTCCAGCAGTCAACTTGATAGCATGTTAAAGTTGGAGTGTAGCGTGAATTTCGAATTTAAAACTTCATTTGATGAAATTTCAAGTTCCAAAAATCTGCTGGAAGCTCCAGATTTCCTTAAAACTGTTTGAAACCGTTTCCAATCGAATTGTCAGGTTAAAAATAGGGCATATCTTGAATTTCAGCGTTGTAGGTCAATTTGATAAAATTTTGATATTTTTTTCTCATTTTCAGCCTGATTTTCAAAAATTTACCAAAAATCAAAAACTGCACTTTAGCACTTGAAATTTTGGCTGGTCATTTATTTTTTCATGCTCTTTCGTTCTAGCTTTGTCCAGTTGGAAAATCTGGGTTCAGTTAGATTTATAAATAGGAGATCCAGGGATAGTAAAAAAGATTCAAAATTTCCAACATCTTCCAATAAAATGAAACCCAAATTGATCTAAGCCAACTCAAAACACTTTTCAGAGAGAGTTTTCATTTTATGTAAAATGAGTACGTGAAACTCAAGTATCCAGTTGGAAGTACTTATGCATAATTTTTCTCACCATGTTCACGGTCTATGTCCTTCCTTCGTCAAATTAAATAAAAGGAAATAATTTTCTGTGACTTGAGCGCAACTTATCCGATTAAAATTGACGTTCTGTAGTGATTAAAAAAAAAATAAACGATGATGACCACGAATTAATAAACCTTGCCTATGCTCAATGTACAATGTACCTACTTGTATTGTTGTATCCTTGAAATCAACAACAATTATACTGCCTAGTTGAGAAAATGGATTCTGTCTTGGTTTAGTTTCGGTCTTTTGAATATTTCAATTATTATTGTAACAAAGAGAGTTCTATTCTCTGGTATGGGTCCAGAATTTATAATTCCTACCTTCTGAATTTCCTTCGAGATTTTTTTTTTCGATTGTGACCTAGCTCAGCCAATAGAATTTTTAATGGTTGAGAAATATGAAAATTTGAAACTGAACTCGATTTTCGTTGATATTTTTGAGTTCTATTTCAATCCTTCAGGTTACACTAGTTTTGATTTTTCGAGAAAAAATGATTCAAGACAGTCTCCACTCCACACTCCACAGCCCAAAAACATCAACTGACTCACCAAATGAGTTTTCAGATAACGTCATTAATTGTTTGACAAGCAAATATTGAAGTAGAGGCACTTCAATTTAACTAAGTATTCAATTTTTTTTCTTTTTAAACTCAATTCTTCTTAAATTAAAATGCATTTAAAAGAAAAAACACTTGACAGTAGACTATAAGCAAGTTCGAGTGTACAAAATATCTCATTTTTATCAATAATGAATTCAAATAAGCACCCAGCAATCAAATATCGCATGTCTATAATTAATTACCTACTCATACATACGTGTCATATTCCATTCCATTCTAAACACACCTTTCCCTTTCCTCGCCTTATCCGTGATAACGTTAATCTTAACGTTACAGCTGCGTAGGCAAAGAGTTTAGGAAATTACACCATAATTTATCAATGTGTTTCGTTTCTTGAATCTCACTCGAAAACGTTTATCATATTGAAATTAAAGCGTGAAAAAAAATGATGAAATACTTTAAAAACCATGTAATGGAGAAAATTGCGCAATAAGAAAACAACCACTAGTTCATCTCAATTTCACACTTACAGATTTCCTCGAATATTAAGATAACTGTACACTTACAGGAGAAAAAAATACCTGGGTGAATTATCTCAATAATTTGTCAGCACATAGTCTAGAAGAAAAATTAGATAATGATCACTGAAAACTCGAGAGGAAGGTATTCTAAGTGAATATTTTTTTCAAATTGGACGCAGAAAAATTAAATGGTCTTATATGCAAAATTTTTAAAGCTGAATTTAATTCATTGATTTTTGGGCATTTTTTTTTTGAAATTCAAATTGAACTTTCCCTTACAAATAAAATATTTAAAAATATTTGTAACATTCGATATGTTGCATGCCTTGAACATTTTTTTGAGTTTGGCCCAATTTTCCTCGTTTTTACTTCAATGAAAGAGGCACAGGGGGCGTGGAACTCATCGGATCGAAAAAATAATGCCATATTCGTATTCAGCACCTTCAAAAATGTAGTATTCGATATGTCACACTACTTTGACCATTTTTTCAAAATTTACCCCAACTTTGGGGCCCCCTTAAAGGGCCAAAATTTCAGAAAATGAATTGTGGCATGTGACATATCGATTTCTATGTTTTTGTATACGCTGAATACGAATATGTGCTCAGTTTTTTGATTGGACTCCCTCAGAGGCCTTTAGCACCCTCTCTCTTTCATTAAACGAAGTCCAAATCGCCATCTTATTCTTTCAGGGTGAAATTTCGGAAAAATTCGTATTTTTGAGGAGGTGAAAACCCAAAAAACTGAAATGAAATGCTCTCGTTTTGTCTACTGCATCCTTTTACCAAGTTTTCATCAAATTCTGAAGTACTTAGCACTTCTGATCTTTGTTTATGTCCATAAAAATGGGTCTCTGTGCCTAAATTCATCTTTCTCGTTCTTTCTGTATCCTTGAACGTTACAGTTATTAGACTATTGAATATTTTACCATGTTTTTTGATTCATTATAATCAGCGAATCGATTCGATTGGTTTGACTGACACAATATCCCAGCTCCGTTGTCTCCTTATATTTGCAGCTCTACGCGAATTTTTAATCAATATCAAACACGTTTGGTCACGTTACATTAAGCACACCTCTGGTTGCAGAAATCGGTACCTATCTGTCGCTGACGCTGGATAGTCACAAGTATTCGTTTATTTTTCACGAACAAGCTGATTATATTCATATTCTGACTAATTAATAAGTAGGTAGGTAGAAGTGTAAATGATTCGGTGAGCAGCACAGGCGATAAATACTAAATATATGCACAACATATAACGTTGTCTATGGCTATGGGCATCGTAGCTCGATTACGATGACGTAACCTACTTAAAAATCAACTCGAATCGCCGCGACCTTGCCGATGAGAAAATAACCCTAAGGAATTTTTATTGTTTATAATAATTATTCGGTAAGTAGGTACAGTGTACCTGCCCATAGTGCATATGTATAAGTCGCCACGCACGTTGGCAAAAATCAAAATACAAATTCGAATCAACTCACAAGAGGCCAACGCGAAGGCTGATTCATGACGAAGTCGAAAGCTGACGACATTATCGATAATTTACTAATTTGTAATCGCCGTAAAAGTGTAAAAAAGTATATTAAAAAGAGAAAGATTAATAAAGCTGGGTCATAAAAGAGAAAAAAACTCGTCTTTGCTAATCATTTTCCGAATAATCTGGCACATAAGGTGGTTCTCCTTCTGTCATATCGGGTCCCTCGTACGAATCCTCTAGCTGGTAGGAATTCTCCGTCGTCGACGTTGTCGGTATATCGATAAACTCATCGATTCTATACAAACGTCTGAATTTCGCGAAACAAGGCCCCGAATAAGATCGATTCACGATTAATTGCTCCGTCCTCATATCGACAGTCAAATTGACCAAAGTTGAATCCACATCGTACATGGTGCATTTCAAAGACTTCACTTCGTATTCGCAAGTATCGTATTCTACCCTAACGGTCCATCTATCGCTGCCAGTTCTGCTGGCTTGGTAATCGAAATCCAGCTTACGAGAGGTCTGGTGAGGAGGCACTGAGATATTGAAGTGAGGTGTATCGAAAGTCTCGCTAGTACGGCCCTCTTTTTCATCGAATGTGGAAATTGTATGGATTATTTCAGGGATAAATATCGATCTGGGATTCGCGTTGTGAACGTAGTAAAATCCACGTTTGAATTTAAAATCTCGTCGCAGTAAAGGGTCAGCTAATAGGAGAGGATCTTCGGTGGTACCTTCTTCTTCTTCGGCCGAAGTGACAATTTCTTCTAGAGTTGTTTTGGTGATGGTGACTCGACGAGTAACCCTTTTAGTGATTGTGGATGTGTTCTTGATGCTTCTACTTGGTCCAATAAGGTGTACTGGATAGAAAACTAAGTGTAAAATTAGATAAGTGGAGAACGGTGTGAAATTAATCATAGTTTAGTCTCAATTTTCTGATTTTACAGCGAGAATTGATCGGTGCTTGATGATTGATTAATGTGAGGAATCATTTTGGTTCTTTTTTTTTCAACTTTCTATACCATGTAGAGATATCAATACTGTAACCTGCGTCAAAAAATGAGGCTATTAGAATACGTGCATGAGAGGTACTTACAATATCATCGAAAATAACCTCATTAGAGAAATAAAGTACGCAGAAAAATTAATAAAGTCAACAAAATAGTGTCGATTACTCGAGTTGTATCAATGTTTTAAAAAAACTATCGCAGTTTGAACGGAAATTATGCAAACGCGTGTACAGTTAACTGCTAGGAAATGGCATGTTATCAACTATAAGTACCAAGATATGCTTATGAAAAGTTTCAAAGATAATTTCTTATCTTTTTAATACAATAAAATTATATATCATCAGTTGGTGAATAATTAACGATGAATTGAAACATGCACCTACATCCATATTATAAGAAATTTATAAAAATAGGAACTTATTATAAATAATATTTTCAAAGATTGATGATCATCAAGGTTTCTTGTCACAGCTCAAAGTTTTCCCCCTCCTAAAAACACACATTGATTTTCTTTGATATTTCTTTGGGTCAAGGTCATCGAGAGTGGAGGGGTCAAAGGGAACAGTTAGCCTCGGGCCCGAGCTTTCTGGAGGGCCTAGCAAAAGAAGGGCTTGTGATGAAAGAAAAATCTGTTTTTTTTTTTGAAACTTGTCAAAGCACTTGAAGACTCCACAATGCCCTGAAATTGATAGTTTTTGAACTGAGGAGAGAGGAGAGGGAAATTATTACTTTTTCAAATCGGTTAAAGAGATAAAGTCGACAAAATGAGAGCATTTAATTTTCGTTTTTCGGGTTTTCACCTCCCCAAAAATACGATTTTTCCGAAATTTCACCCTGAAAGAATGAGATGGTGGCGAAGATGAACTCTAATCATGAAACCAAGTTCATATTCTTGTTCAGCGGCCTTGAAAACATGCTAATCGATGAGTCGCTTTATCATAGGACCATTTATTCGAATTTGGACTACGTTTAACGAAGGAGAGGGGGTGCTAAAGGCATCTGAGGGAGTCCAATCGAAAAACTGAGCACATATTCGTATTCAGTGCATCCAAAAACATAGTAATCGATATGTCACATGCTACAATTCATTTTCTGAAATTTTGACCCTTTGAGGGGGGCCCCAATTTGGGGTAAATTTTGAAAAAATGGTCAAAGTAGTGTGACATATCGAATACTATGTTTTCGAAGGTGCTGAACACGAATATGGGCTTATTTTTTCGATCCGATGAGTTCCACGCCCCCAGTGCCCCTTCTATTGAAGTAAAAACGAGGAAAATTGGGGCAAAAGCGTTTTAAGATTTTTAAATCTTTCGAAAATTCGCCAAGAATTCGAAAATGAATTTTAGAATCTGAAAATTTCATTGTTACGAAAGGTTTTAGGACATATTTTTTTGATTCAGTTTAGTTTTGTTCAAATCGGAGGATGCCAGTTCAAAAATTTCCCTCGTGAGATCGAACCAAATTTTAAATTATCTTGATTTTTCTCAGTTTTTGACAAATTTTCAAATTAATATTTTTTATTTAAAAATGGCAATTTTTCAGTGTAAATTTGATCTTTTTGAAACAGACTACTATTTTTCTAGAAAAATTTGTTAGTATTTGTAAGTACCTAAACCTACTCAGAACTTCTATAAGATTTACCTACTGACAATCTGGAGTCTTTGGGTGGGTTTGGGGGGGGGGGGGGTGGTGTTTGACTTTTTTTTAGATTAAAAAATAATAATAATAATTTGAAGATTTGTGGTGTTCAGTGGTGGGAAAATTGATTAGAACTGCTAAAAATTTAGTTTCAATTACATTTAAGATATTTATCTCATATTCAATCTTTTGTTTCAATTCATAATCTCAACTTTTGGCATAAAAAATATAAAATAAACACCCTTAAAATTCTTGGCCGATGTTTTGGGTAAGCCCTAAGACCTCGGCGAGCACCTTGAAAGATTGCATATTTCCAAACCGTCAATTTGGTAATTACGATTATTCATTACAACTGAAAACTCATTTATTTTGTGTCAAAACATATCATAAAAATACGTACATTATATGCTACAATAAATTTTACAAAAATTCATAAATTATTACCTACACCTGCATATTTTGTATTTTAGTACAGAAATTACGAGATTATTGATATTTTATCACGTACGTCTGGGTTGATTAATACCTAATTATTAATTAGGTGACCTTAACTTAATCAATTTGAAAAAAAAAAAAAACGAGCATTGAATAACTACCTACATACAGCACCTAGCTGAACTTGGTTAAAATTTCTGAAGTTTTTCTGTTTCGTGCTGACTTTTGTTTGCTCACATAATTATAAAAAGTTTGAAAGCTTTTTTTTTCTTCATTCAAAATAAATGAGCTTAATTTTCAAATGAATCATTTTTTTCAAAAAAAAAAAAAAGTAACAACAAACAAACAAAAATCGTAAAAAATCAATATAAAAAGGGGTAATGTTGAAAAAAAAAATTCAAATTGAATAAAGAGTCAAGAAGAATTTAGAAAAATTGTTCACTTAATGGCATAATTTTACAAGGGACAGGTAGTCATGTTTTTTCAATTTTTCATTTCAATTTTTTTTGTTGAAAGGAAATCTTTAAAAAAAAGTAGGTAGGTACCTACTTAAAATATCTCTTGAAAGAGTTCAAATTGAGATTGACTCTCATATCGATCTTTTTACCTCGAAATAAAAATAGAAAAAACATTGAAATTTTTAAAAATTATTTTTTTTACGACGATAATAACATTGAATGTCAACACAGGCACTTAACTGCCAAGGAAATGGTTTAAAGTTGCGTAAATTTCACCAAGACGTTTGTAAATTCAGTCGCAAAATTAACTTCGAGTGGTTTGAGTGTGCTCGTGCTCGTTCTTTGTATTTGCGAATGCTCAAGTCTATAGCAGAAAAATTACATACTTTACAAATGTCGTACAAAGAATAATAAAAATACATTCGAATAGTTTCGCGATACTTTAGAGTTTAGTTGAAAATGAATTGCAAAATTTTCTTTACCCTTCTAATCGCGAACTTGATTTATTTCTGTGCAGCCGAACTAAACGCCAAACAATACTGCAGAGCTCCCAGAGTAGCCATATTAATCTCGTCGGATGTCGAACAATTCATACAACTGTATTGGGATGTGGAATACGTGAATCCAGGAGACTGGGTCGGATTATTCAAACAGGATCCTCAAGGAGGTAGCGAAATCTTCCCCATATATACGGTCAAAGTTCAAAATGCAACCGGTTTCAGCCCAACGAATATCACCCTGAGTAGAAGATCTATGGTGCAATTTGCCTCGCAATGTTTGGGATTTTGGATCGCTTACTTTACTGATGATGGAACAGGTATACCTATACGTTGTACATAGAGATACGATTTATTTACATTTTCTTCTCGTTCTACGTCAATGTACTTCTACTTCTATATGGTACGATCTCGAAGAAGAGAATACAATTTTATGAATGACTTTTGAAAAGATTAATTTGCCCAGATTTCCGTAGGTATATAAGTTCGTATTGTGTTGTATAATTGTAGCCACACGAGTTCCTCATTTATAATAAAAGTACCTATATCTAACCGTTTCTGGGGTAATTTATTTGATGAGGATGTTGTACGTCGTGTTGTATCTCCGCATATTTTGAACCGAGAGGTTAATATCCTCAATTGATATCTTCATTCTTGATACTTTGATTTTTCTAGCCGCTGCTGTGTCCTGTTTGAAAACTAATCCGACCTGGATGGAAGATATACGTCAGCATTTGCAGAATGTACCCATTAAGCAATTATTCGTACCTGGAACTCACGATTCTGGAGCTTACATTACACTTGAAATGTTGTCAACGATGAATGTGGTCGATCGTTATGTTTATACGCAGGTCAGGTGAGAAAAATTATAGTAAATGGAAAATTAAAGGATATTTTCTTGAAAAAACTTGGAGATCTTTTAGTTTCCTTTCTGCGAACTTGAAATATCCTGTGTATAATTAGACCCACACACTCTTCTCTTCCTGAAGAAAGCAACGAAAAATCAGCTCATTTTTTGGAGTAATTTTTGTTTTAAAAAAAATGAGGATTTCCTTCGCATTTTTTTTTTGGCAAAAATTTAAATTGATATTTCCAGCAAAGAAAAGAAGCATATTTGCAATTTTTGGCGAGAAGATAAGCATTTTCAAAAAAAAAAATAAATTGTAGCACAAGAAATGAGCATTAGGCCCTTGATTATAAAAAATAAAATATGCATTTAGCATTTTTAAAAGGAAGCTTTTATGGCAAAAAAATAGTATTTTTAGGAATTCAAAATTTTTGAAACAAAATAGGTAATGGCATTGCACTTAAATCACGAAACAAACGAGTGCTTGACATAAAAAATAGGCTTTATTTTTGGCAACAAAAAAAAATTTGTCTCCGGAAAATTATTCGTAGTTTTTTTTAAAATCTAGAAACTGAGTAAGTAGGTGTAGTAGGTAGGTACATACCTATTTCAAGTTCAAGAAATGAGCTTTTGTGGAACCAAAAACTGTAGGTATACTTTTTTTGCATTTGAAAATTGGTAATTATTGAGTCAAAAAATGCGCAATCTTGAAACAAAAAAAAAATATTTTTAAATTTTTGTATCCCTCTGTAGAAAAAAATTCACACCCTTGAATCAGAGATTAAACATTTCGGGCATCAAAATTGAAAATGAGAGTTCTTGATACCAAAATTGATTATTTCTGGCACAAAGATTGAGCATTTTGACATCAAATCCTGCGCATTTTTGATACAAAAATTGGGTCTTTTGATACCAAAAACTGAGCATTTTGACATAAAAAATTAAGCACTTTGTCGCCTGACAAAAAGAATTGAGCATTTTGACACAAAAATTGGAGCCTCTTGACATCAAAAATTAAGGTTTTAGCATAGAAAATTGAAAATTTTTGACACCGAAATTTGAGCATCTTGACATCAATGCTTCAGAATTTTTGACACCAAAAATCTAGTTTTTTGATACCGAAAATTGAGCATTTTTGACACCAAAATTTGAGCATTTTTGACACCAAAATTTGAGCATTTTTGACACCAAAATTTGAGCATTTTGACTGCAAGAATGTGCATTTTGAAATCAAAAATTTAGCATTTTCAACAACTACAATTGAGTTTTTTTTTGGCAGGCATCAAAAATTGAGCAATCTGACAACAAAACTTGAATATTTTCGGCATCAAAACTTGAGCGTTTTGGTAAACATTGAACATTTTTGACATCAAAATCGAACATTTTTGACATCAAAAATCAAACATTTTTGACATCAAAAATCGAACATTTTTGGACATTGAAATTTGAACATGTTTGTGAGCGTTTTGACGCCAAAAATTGAGTATTTTAAACACAAAAACTGGTCATTTTGACACCAAACCCAAAAGTGATGATCTTTTTTGACACCAAAAATGATGATTTTTTGACACCAAAAATGATGATTTTTTTGACACCAAAAATGATGATTTTTTTGACACCAAAAATGATGATTTTTTGACACCAAAAATGATGATTTTGTGACACCAAAAATGATGACTTTTTGACATCAAAATGATGAATCTTGACACTAAAAATTATGATTCTTTGACACCAAAAACTTAAGATTTTTCTGACACCAAAATGACACCAAAAATAGTGATTTTTTGATACCAAAAATGATGACTTTTTGACATCAAAATGATGATTCTTGACACCAAAAATGATGATTTTTTTTGACACCCAAATGACACTAGAAATGGTTTTTTGACACCAAAAATAATGATTTTTTTGACAACAAAAAATTATGATTTTTTTGACATTAAAAATGCAGCTTTTTTGACACCCAAAATGAAGTTTTTTTGACATCAAAAATTGAACTTTTCTGACACCAAGTATTCTGCATTTTTGGCATCAAAAATTGATGTTTTTTCACACAAAAATTATTATTTCTAACTTGGAAATTGAAAATTTATGACACCAAAAATTCCAAAATCATCATTTCTGATCTACTAGAAAATATGCAAAAAATGAGTATTTCTGCAAAAAGAAATTAGCGAATGAGCATTAGATTTTTGTGGCTCGAGCATGAATTTCTAGCAACAAAAAAAAGGCAATCTTTCCAGAAATAATGGCTATTTTCAGTACAAATTAACAAAATTGTATCTAGTAGATAGGTACCTATTTTTTCTACAAACATGAAACATTAATGAATATTTTTGGCTCTTGCAATATCTAATGACTGAGCATTCAACATTTTTTTTGGGTGTGATTTAATACCACGACAAAAAAGGGCGTCAGAACGACAAGCATAGGCACTTTCACGCCAGAAAAATCATTACCACCACTAAATGGGAAATTCCCGACAATAAAGAGCTTACCCCGACATAAAAGGTACTCCAACGACAAAATAATGTATCAAACGACCAATTAAAAAATTCACGACATTTTATTACTTTCAACTCCTATATAAGGCAATGCACGACAAAATTTTTCCATCAAAAACAGACATTTCACCGACAGAAATAAACGTTTAAAAAATATTAAAATGATACCAAAAAAACGAAGTAGGTACGTAAAAAATTGCTGTTTATAGAAGTAATGTTTTGTGGACTTTGATGGGCAACCCCCTCTTCCTCTTTTGACCTCAGGGACGGACCGAAAGGGGGCCTAGGGGAGACAGTTTACCCCCCTTCGGTTCCGCGAAAGCAGGAAAAACTTGGGAAATTGTGAGAAATTCAAGAAAGTTGAAAAAATACAAAAATTCCAACAATATTTTAGTTTCTGTTTTCAAAAATTCAAATTTTTTACAGTCATGTATTTAATTATTGTTCATTTACCGACAAAATCGCCGATCTATACTCAAAATTCTCATTTTTTCCCTAAGCTTTAGCCCTCGCTTCGCTTTGGCCAATTTGGTTCTCTTCTACTGAGTTACAATTTCACTCAAATTTTTTTGAAAGAAACCCTCAGTTGATCATTTGTCAAAATTTGTACAAAGTATAATTGTAATTGAACTGATAATGTTCTGTCGTGTATGAAATTATTTTGCCGTGAATACTGCTTATCTCGTTATTAAATCGTAGTCGTTCATAAATACATTTATTGTCGGGCGTCATCTGGCGTGGAACTTCATCATTTTTCGTCGTTCATTTATCTTTTATGAACGAAAAAATGCTCGTCGTGATGACGCCCTTTTTCGTCGTGCAAAAAATATTTCCCCATTTTTTTTTACAAAAATCATTTTTATTAGAATAAATTGATAGCATTTTTGATGAAAAATAAATCATTTGTGAATCGAAACCATTTTTTAAAAAAATTTCTGTCGAGATTTGTTCCCCTTTTGCGAAGTAATTGCAGTTTTGCCTCTTCTAGATCTCAATAGATTTGATTTTGATATACTTATGCACTTGATTGGTTAAGAGATTAAAAATTGGTTATTAAATGTGATGCAAATTTTACAGGACGAAGATATAATTCATCAACTACTCTATGGCATTCGTTACCTTGATCTCAGGATATCTTCAAATACTCACTTGGAGGAACGTTGGTGGTTAAACCACGGAGTCGTTAGGATACAACCACTTCGCGTTATATTTGACGATATAAAATTATTCCTTCGAAATACTAAAGAAATCGTTATCGTGGACTTTCACGGATTCCCCGTTGGTAATTAAAAAATACCCGAAATATCTACTTTAATGCTTCATTATCATCTAAAAAAAATCTAATAATTCTGGATTTAATTTTAGGTTTCAAAGAAAACCCGCAAGTTCATCGAGACTTCGTCGACTACGTCAAATCCGAACTCTCCGAATGGATGGCTCCTCCAAATTGGGCTGCAACTTGTGGACAACTATGGGATATGAATAAAACCCTGGTGGTATCCTACAATCACGACGAAACCGTTAAAGAATACCCTACTGTATTATGGAGTCCGGTTGTTCAAAAATGGGGCAACGTTCAAGATCTCAATCAATTAAAAGATTTTTTGACCAAAGTTATCGAAAGGTATACACTCGTAATTCATGTACAATACTTTTTCTTGAATTTATAGATCTTTTCTTCATCCTCACTTTTATTTGTTTGGTGCATACAGCCGTCCGAACTATAGTTGGGCTGCAATGGCTCAATTTACTCCTACACTATGGACTATTCTTACCTACCAAACGATAGGTCTGAGGGAAATGGCCTCCAATGTCAACATCAATGTTACCAATTGGTTTAGAGGTGTTTGGGGCAAATCGTGTAATATTGTTGCAGTGGATTTCTTCAGAGGTACTGATATCGTCGAAGCTGCCATCGAATGGAATGTTAGAAAAAGTACAAAGCATATCTGTGATATTCGTTAAGACTTTATTTTTTCTAATTACCTATACTCGTGTCGTCGTATACTTTCAATTTTCTTACTCTTGTTGTTATTGTTCTTGTTTTTGTTGTTACCAATATCCAATATAATACATTTTTTGGTCCAATTTCAATTTTCACCATCGATGAGTTTCTTTTACATTCAAAATGTTTTCGGTGACTGAATTTCTTACGAATGATTCACAGATTGATTCAAATACTGGAATTTTTACGTTTTAAGAAAAATTATCCACACATTATAAAACATATTTTATTCTGGTATAAAATATGAAAGTACATCGTACATCAAAATGAAAAAAATGGGTATTGGAGACCTGATTAATTTTACGAACTGCTTTTACTCAATTGACTTTCGATTGAACTCAGTTTACTTTCCAGATTACTCACATCGTCCACTAAAGCTTCATTTAGCTGATCCAAAGCATCGGTATGAGCATTCTGAAAAACAAATTTCATCATTGAGGACACATTAATACGTAAATCGTCGTATGAACACCGTTTGCTAGAATTTTGACTCCGTTTGGGGAGAGGGAAGGGCGCTAGGAGCCTCTGCGGGAGTTCAATCAAAAAACTGAGCACATGTTCGTATTCAGCGCATCCAAAAACATAATAATCGATATGTCACAAGCCACAATTCATTTTCTAAAATTTTGACCCTTTGAGGGGGGCCCAATTTGGGGTAAAATTTGAAAAAATTGTCAAAGTAGTGTGACATATCGAATACTATGTTTTCGATGGTGCTGAACACGAATCTGATCTTATTTTTTCGATTCGGCCCCTCTACTCCTCCTAGCGTCCCTCAAATCGATCAATGAGATCGAATTTACAAGAAATGACCCATTATTCATACCAACCTTGATTTTAGCTAGAAGACTTCTCAATATCAATTTAACGGAATTCAGTTGCTGGAGTGCTTGAGCTTCTGGAGCAACGGAATGAAATGCTGCTTGAACTAAAAATGAAAAATTCCTCTCATGAAGCGCTCATCGTCGAAAAAAAAAAATCAGCATTAGATCAAATGACAATGTTACTAACCTTCAACTAATTCTGCACACCAACTCATCACTTTTGTGCATTCTTCTATTGTACTTTCCCATCCTGGATCTTGGGTGGCAACTCTGTAAGCTTTTTGTAAATTATTGATCATTTTCAAGTAATCGTCCGAAGTCTTCGATTCTTTCGTGGCCACCAAATCAGCGTATAGTTTCCATATTTCAGCGTTATTCAAAACCTATTCGGAGAAATCAATCGTAATTATGGTTGAAATTATTTTTAAAAAATTGATAAAATCGTTGGGTGAGGTTGTACCAGAGATGTAAGTCGGCCGAAGAGTTTCAAGGCTTGTTCTCTCAAAGAAACTACATCATTGCAGACTTGAACTAGGCCGATACCTTTGACTAAAATACGTAAAACTTCTACGTCGACGTGTTTCCCTCTCAAATCTAATAATCTATGGTAACATCGGATCACCTGTAGCGAATCAGATCATGGAACAAATTAATCAACACTGATCGAGTCCAGGATTGCTCAAAATAAAATTTAGTAATACAGAATTTGTCGAAGAAAGACCAAAAATACGACGAATACGCTTCTATTGTCGCATATCCCCGCTATTCTTCGATAATTTAATGTACCATATTTACATTTAACGAGATCTGTCGAAACTCTAAACAGATACGTAGCGTTTTATGGATTTTCAAATCAATTTATTCTGCCATTTTTCAACTCACTTCTTCAAAATCAGCGCAATCTGTACTGACAGCCATTAAATTATCCCACACCATCCAATTATCGTAATTACATTTGACAGCTTCTTGGAGAGCTCTCCAGGCTCGATCTTTTTGACCCAGTTTCACGTAAGCTTTGGCCAAATTATTCCATGCTTCGAAGCACTAAAAATAATCATCGTTAGAAATTGTCTCAACGAGTTTGAGATCATTAAAACAATGCGAAATGCTCACATCAGCTTCTAAGGAACAATATCTGCGATAAGCTGAGGCACACACTTCCCAGTTTTCTTGATCCATAGCGGCGTATCCTAAATTAAACCATAGTGGTATTTGTAAACTGTTGATTTCTAAGGATTTTTGAAAATGTGGTATGCTTTCTTGATACTGAAAAGTAGAAATGAAAAATCAAAGTTGAGATGATGAAAAAATGAAGGTATTTTTTTGGAAATGTTCTCTCTTACTCGTTTTTTCTGGAAGTAATACAAAGCCCAATGTTTCTGGGCTCGACTGCTTTTACATTTTGATAATTCCCAAGCTTTTTGGTAACATGTTTCGTCGTCGGTTGCATCCCCAAGTAAACACCATAATTTTACTGATTCTTGTTTCGTCATTTCTTGTCTGATTACTTCAGCTGCCTGTTAAATAATTTTAAAATGTTTTATTACAAAAAGAATTTCATCAGAATTGGACTAAAATGGGAAGAAATTACCTTATGTTGTAATTTGAGGTAATTGTAACAAGCCACTATTTCCTCCCACATCTGCAGATGGAGATAGATATCGAGAGCTGATTGGATGGCACCTACTTCTACTAGTAATTTAGCCAATTCCGTTTCTAGTTTCCATTTAGGAACCATATAAGAACAGAATATGAAAGGTATGCGTTCTATTATGGCAGGTTCCCCAGATTCCAAATCGGTGATCAGAGACTAAAATAATGGAATGATTAAAAAAAAAATTAATAAGCAAATTACGAGGATATTGATCCATTCGGAAAATAAAATCACGCAATACCTGAATCTGAGTAATTGATCGTTCAATTGTACGACTACATTCAGCTTCGAGACGAGACCTGAACAGGAGAGCTGCCATTTGTAAGCACCAGACTTTCGGCTGCGATAATAAACACTAGAAAAAAAAAATCCATAATGAATTAGGAATGAAAACTCATCGTTATAATTCAATTCGAAAGAACTCACGTTCAAATAAGGAGAAAGTTCTTCCAACTGAAGTTTATCCTTCGGTTTACTTTTCTTCATCAGAACACTACAGAAAAAACAATAACATCAATTCCCAAACTCTATCCCTGGTTCAAAAATTAATCTAATTATAATTAAATCTTCTTACAAAGATGCCATAATAGCGCTCTGCTGAATCCCATTCAAAGAAGGAAACTTGGTAACATCTTCATCAGTGAATCGAATCTCAGGTAAACGAACCTCATCATCTAAACGTAAATCTTTCGGTAAACTTGTTGCATTCACGTCACCTCCATCCAAAAAACCGCTCAAAACTGAGTCCACTTTTAAAGTGAGCTGGGCAATATCACGTTCCTGGAATCGAGTTCTCTTTCCCAAAGCACCTGAAAATATTTCAAAATTAACGAAATGTTTACATCAAACAAGTACTGAGTTGATGCTGGTTCATGAAACGTACCCACAAGAGAGGCTTGCAGATGCAAACTTCTGTGGACTTGATCTAGCCACGGTTGAACTTTGGAGATCTCCGAATACAGTTGTAAACTTATTTGAACCGATTCCAAGTGGAGAAATATTTTCAAATGAGAATCATCCGAACGGAACTGATCCTCTAAGGAAGACACTAGAGATGTTAACTCTTGATGGAGTGCTGGCGAAGGATCCGATAATAATGATTGTCGAATGTAAAGGCTTCTCATCAGCCACCATTTTTTACTCTACGAACATATTCAAAATATCACCACAATATAAATGAATGTGAATCTTAGAAAGAAATATAAAATACGTAGATGTGAATTACCGATAATTTTATACTCGAACGAAAAATTAATTCTGCCAAAAGTAGCAAAAAAGGTTCGCGAGTTGTGGGAGAAATTGTATCGTCGTCTGTGTTCAAATATTCCAGAATGTGTTTCTTGATTTCATTGACATTTCGACTCTCAGAATCTGAACCTTTCGTCAAGAACTTCAAAAATTTATCATCTCTATACAAAAAAAAAGTGATCAATGGAATACTTATTCTATTCGCAAACATTTCCAGTACAATTACTTACTCCTTAGGGTCTACTGGGCCTGTCCAATTATACTGTACAAAATGATACAAGCTAGCAATGCCCACAATTAAAATATCAGTTTCATTGTAACTGTAAAAAAATACCAATCAATTACTCCTCAATAGCTCATCTTTATAAATCAATACTATCAATTAGTTTACTTTTGTTCGCCAGTTTTAGATATAAAATTCTCAATCGCTGATTTCAGATACTGAAATGGATCAGCTACGTTAAATATATTAGCACAGCTGGTGGCATCTTGATGGAAAACATCAGTCAAGAAAGACTCGATTATCTCCGAATATTTACCATCTACTAAACCGGAATTGAATTTTCCTCCATCTAGAAACATTAGGACATTATTCAACGCTCATGGCAGTCATGGCATGCTTAAAATTTGTAATATTGAGTGAAGAATCTTACTCGTATCGGAGATATTCAGGGGGTATGTCAGAAGACTGGTTTCAACCGCAGTAAGTTCCATTTAATATCATAAGGTGTTAGCTTCGAATTGAATAGAAGAAATTCTATAATTATAAGGAGAATTTGGTACAATTTTAGACAATTTTATGACTTACGAAGGCTCAAACACCGGAAAATCAATGAGCATGTTGAAAAAAATTTCAAAATTGTTATCAATTTTCAAACACATGTTGATAATAATTTCAAAACAAATCGTTTTGACGATTCATTAAGCCAAAAAAATCTGTTCCCTCTGCTCCCCCTTCCTCTTTTTCCGGTGACCTTCCCCTCCTGCGCTCTTTTCACACCCCCTTCCCAAATCCTCAAGGCCCAAATATCCCTCCCCGCCCCTTTTATGGCTTGCCTCCTATCCTATCCTATACCTGTGAATCATTTTCATTGTTTTCTGATAATTTTAATTAATTTCAGATTCATTTTAAAATTAATTATACTGCAGCGAATTTTCCATCATTTTCATCGACTTGCATCGAAGAACCGATATTCGGCGTTGAAATACTCAACAGATCAGGTTCGTAATCTCGTCATAAAACTCATTAATTTATGCATTTCACTTTCTACGTTTCTACTCTCAGCTTTCATTCTCCTATAATTTTGAATTACTTGCAGACAGTTTTATCGAAAAGAAACCGAAAATGGATTCGGATGGAGAAGATGATGTTAATGTACCTTTCGCCATCAGAGCTGCTGCATATATGAATACGATTTCCCAAATGGTGAGTTATCTGTCATTTCAATGTACCATTTATGACGATCAATAATATCCAACGAGTGGAATTTTACAGGTACGCGAGATTTCTGAAAAATATGCTCAGTTACAACTGGACGCCAAATTCAAAGAACAATTGGATATGAAACTCGAATTAATGCATCGCGAAATACAAACGATCAATAAGCTGTTAGTTCCTTATTTACCTGAAGAATGAAGTATTTTTGGTTTCGGTGGTGTGTCTAATGTGAATTTTCCTCATTTAGAATTTAGTCAAGTATATTTGTAAGCAATTAGTTTTTATTTTTCAAATTATCATAAGTTTTTTTCATCGCAAATTTATAATAAAAAGTACCTATCGAGTAATGTAATCTGTGTTATTGATTTTTTAAACCCGAAAGCGAAGTGATGAGTCTGGCTTGGATTGGAAATTCATCCAGTATGAAACTTCTCTACACAAATAACTAATTTCTAAAATGAAAACTTCACAGATGGATGTTTATTTACTATACATACTGTATTTTACAAAAGAATCTACATCTGTTGTTTATTATAAATATACATTATAAAACAAACTTTCACTGAAATATCAGTCAAAATCGAGTAATATCAAAATTAATAATAATAAAATACTGTATCAAAATGGCACATATTCATCTAGACTATTTCAAGGCCACGATTAACTATTTACACTCCAGCAAAATACAACTTCGCTGCGATATTTTTTAAATCACGAAACCAGCTCTAGCTAAGCTATCGAGCTACGAATTCAAATTTATCGGCGATAAGCTACGTTTACACGTCGCATCGCTTAAATCTAAAGTCACATCGTGTAATTTAGTATCGAGTTTGAATTCTTCCATAGCTTTTTGAACGGTAGCTTGCAGCGCCAGAATAGCATTTTTATAGCTAGAAGGTACTTTTCGAGATCTCCTTTCGTTATCTTGAGCATTGGATTGGATCCCACTGTCGTCATCTTCAGTTCGTTTCAATCTATCTTGTTTCACCTGATAATCGATACTGCGAGCTGGAGATGAAGAGGCGGGTCGAATCAGAGCGTCAAAATTCTCATGACATGAAGGAACCGTAGCTACGGTGTCATCTAAATCTAATGTAATCGAATGGTGATCGAGCTCTGGGTTAACTTCGAAATCTATTTTTCTCGTAATGGTTTCTCGTATTCGGCTGAAATTGGATAAATTTATTATTAAACAAATATTCGAGATGGCAAAGATGAAAAAAAAATGAATTAATTACCCAACACGATTTTTTAAATTCGTTATTTCTTCGTGTGATCTTTTACATTCGTTTTCTAAAAGATGCACTCGTTCTTTAAGGTATCTATTTTCGGTTATTGCCGATGACAGTTTCGATTCCAGAGCTATCCTATTGTCTTTTTGTTCATTTAATGCCTGAAATTGAAAATTATCTTAGTGATCGTGTTTCAATAACTTATTCAACATTTACTCCAGAGTATAAAATTATTACTTTGTTTTCTTTGTACAATTTTTCAATCAGTTCAGATAAATGTTTCAACGATTCTTGATGAGTTTCGGTTTTCTCATTCACAGATTGCATGTTTTCCAGCAATTTTGCCAAAGCTTTCAATTTAATATCATCTTTCTGTTTAACTGGCTTCTCTACACTGAAAAAAAAAAGTAAAAATTGCTAAAACACACTCGAAGAATAATTTTCGAAACATGAAAGAAATAATATGTTCTTACGGTTTCTCCATTTCTAATAATTTTCTACGTAAAATATATCGTTGATCTTGCACATTTGAATTATATTTCGAATTTTCATAGCTCTGGGAACTAGAAACTTTATTTTGTTGAGCATTCGACGAATACATCACGTTGTTTATTTCATTTACAATATTCACCAGTTCGTGATCATCTAAACAAAACAATACCATATGAGAATACTACCACGCTTTTATCGCATGATGAAAGAATTCCTGAAACACAATCTTACTCGTTTGCTGTATTTTCTTATACAAAATATCCATCAATAACCCAAACTGCTTGATTTTACCATTTTTCGCATCATCGTCACTCTTAGGTGCCACCAAATGGGAAAATATCGACGAATATTTACAAGAAGAATCACACCCGTTGACTTCAACCTTCTCTTTGGGTTTTCTCGGACTATCAGCGAGCACTTCGAACCAAGTTTTGTTCTTACTGGGTGTTTGGGGTGCTGGTTTCGAAGCTGGTTTCGATTTCATCGGCGTCGTTCGATTTCCACGATTGGATTGGGTGGTTTTATTACAAGGTTTGGTATTTTGACAACTGCAGGAACGAGTATTCGACTCTAATTGTCTCATATCTTTGCGAAATTGTTTCAGGGCTACGTTACAAGTGCATTCGTGAACGAAATCCTCTTGAGTGGAAGTCACTTTACATTGTTGTTTCGGTGCTGCTCGGCGGCTGGTCATGTTCGATACGATCTTTATCACATAATAAAACGAAAAATAATATTTTTATAAAGATTTTTTGCCAATTTTTCTCCAAAAAAACACCAAAATTACCAAAAAAGCGGTTGATTTTGCAACTTGTTTACAAAAATTTGAAAAAAAAATAAAAACACTGATTTTTTTGGTTGTTTTGATCAGGATTTTTGGCAGCTGTGGGGATGAAATTCCAAAAATCGTAAATACCGGTAAATTACCCGCTGACGTAATTTACGTTTATGGCGTTTTTGCCTTTGTCGGTGGAATTCCGGTGGTATTTTTGCTGATTTTTCGCGAATTTACGTGAGTTTTTCTAGATTAATTAATTATTTAGGTTTAATTTATGATTATTAATTGATTTTGATGAATTAGGATTCGTTAATTATCTCATTGTACGCTTTTTCAGGTTCAGCTACTTCCAGTATCGTCGAAGTCGAACATGAGTTTTCTTTTTCTGCAATATTTTTCTTCCCTCGACTAAAGTTCAAAGTTCTCGAGAGAAATCTAAAGAGAATGTGCATATTCTGATGTGTAATCGTATAAATATTTCCATGTAAGTATTATTCAATGTAGAACGGTCATGAAATAATCTACTAATTTTCCTAATTTGGCCGAGTAGGTGATAAAAGAACATGGAAACTGAACAATTATCACGTTTAATCGTGAAATAATTACATTCCGTTTTAATTAAATTTCCTTATTTACATCGGTTGCTTCTTATCTTTGTTTATAGATACACGGCTGCACTTTTGCACTTTTGGTATTTGAATGGGTTTCTTTCAAATCAGGAATACACTTCGATAATGATGATAAAGCTCCTACCGAGCAATGCTACCTACAACGACTTGACTTTTCTCCGGTAGATTTCAATTCAAGTAGGTACGTCGTGAATGTATCAGACTATCAAAAGTTCATCGCAACTTTAGCAACAGTGCTTAATTTGAATTTGAACTTCGATGTTTCTATTTTGATTCGACAGACAATACCCCGAACCCGACGAAAACGTGAATCAGCATACGCCGGTATTTATCACGATAGAGTAGCGCATAGCCGCAAATTATTGATTCGGGAAATGCTTCGAAAGTAGAGTCAACTAACCCTGCGCGTACTTTTGAGTCATGTTTTTGAAAAAAAAAGTAATGAACTCGTCGTTTAACCGGAATTACGTCGTAAAATGATTTTCGTGTCGGATTTTTATTCTACGCTTTAATGATCCTACAGTGCTACAATCTTTATTCAGATCAACTGCCGAAGCCGAATTGAAATGTAAGTAAAATTTATTTAGCTCAATGAATTACCATTACGTATCACTGATGTTATTTTTAATGCTAAATTCGAATTCGATTTCCACCAACAGCTGGTGTGTTTACTTTTGTTGATATGTACGAGTATAACTTATGCTGTTATGTACACTATTAGTTCATGGGTTAGTTTTCGCCTTCCTTCCACCATCATTTGCATATATAGGGTGATATACGCGGGAAAGATTTATATCTCGGTTCGTATTGTTGTGTCGTTGTAGTCGATAGACGAACACCGGAGAAAAAGTCCAGCTGAGCTTTGCTTTGTCGTACAACTTGTAAGAAGGAAAAGGAAATGACTAGTACTTATTTTTTCAAGTACCAGTACCTATATATGTTCGCGTGTGAAAGTATGCAGTGTACCTAGACCTACACCTACTGAATTCGGTAGGTTTTCTTTCGGTTTTCATTTTGAAGATAATATGCTTCATGCAATCTTCTCCAAGTGTGAAAATTTCTACCAAAATATCAATATTCTTCCCTACACTGTTGTAATGTGCGTTGCGCACCAATAATTCATCACACTTTGTAGCACGCCTCGTGCTCGTCATACATCTCTCAATAATTAATGAGCGGTTGAAAAGCACGTCTGGGAATATTCGATTATTATTTATTTCGTCTGATACTCGATGGCTCGGCTCATCGGCTGAAATAATTTCACCGTCGTCGTCTAAAAATAGTACCGACGATAAAGCTCGTCGTATATCGATGATTCTGCGTTTAATCTGTTAATTCAAGCGAAATACCATCTGATTCAATTCCGGTTAGCGACCTGATAGCTCGTATCATGATGAGATAAGCTTCATTATACCATAATTTAATTGCTTTAATTTCATCTCGTGAGTGTAGTCCTCGTCAATACGATAAATAAATGATGCGTTTTACGTATTACGTAGCCTATTACGTTAGATCTTGCTGCCGATTTATTTATCTTATTCAGTATGTTTAATGTTTATATTATGGAGCTTGACCTGGTCTATTCTGTTTACTATTATTCATGCATTTGTTTTATTTTCAAACTGCGGCGTGATCATTTTTGTTATCGAATCATTTCTAAAAATATTGTCTACGGATGGAGTTTTACAAGTGCGTCGTTCTTTTATTCGATATATTTCTGTATTGGTTACGATTTAGTCCCATTTATTCCTCCCCTTCCCCCTTTCGTCCACTATTCAGAAGTGACTAACATAGTAGAATAAAGCAATACGTTTTTGTAGCGTTTTCAGGTCTTTGATGGTTGATTGGTTGAACTTGATGCACCTCCACTTTAATCATGGACTGAATAATTTTCAAAAAAAAAAAAAAAAAATGTGTCATTTAAAAAAACTTTTAACAGTTTTCTTGAGTGCTGAAGTGGTCTAAAATTCAAGTATTGTGAATTTCAGCTCGGTATAACCTCACATTAAGATGAAAGTGAATTCAAAGAACGTTTGTACAATGTACATATGTACGAGTACCAATTCTAAAATGCAACATTGATTGATAAGGATAAGGATTTATTTTGAGATAACAATCATTATTCAGTTTTGGCCTTAGGGTGTGTAAAACGCTCAACAAGCAGAAGGGCTTTTAAAGGCTTCCCAAAATGGTCATCGATTATTCAAAATTTTCTGAATTTCAGTTCGATGGGCGAATGCGTGAAGATGTCATTAATTTAATATCAGCGAAAAAAATGTAATTTTCCTGCATATCCGGCCATTTTTGAGAAAAAAACGTCTCCACTCCATTTCCCTCTCTTTCCCTCAATAACCTTTGCGGGTTTGGGAACCAATTTTCGTTATTCTTTATGAATCATTCATGTTTCATGTTGAATGAAGTTGAGTTGAGAAGGTTGAGTTGAACCTCCAGGATTTTGCCATTGATCTGTTTTCAAGCGAAGTGAATTGAATCGAATCATTCAGGAACGATTGGTGAATGGTGATTGAACAAAAGAACAAATTGATTGATTTTTGGATGAATCATTTGCGAGCGGAATAATCAATGTTTGGTGAATCATTCACGAACGAATTGAATAATTTTTGGCGAATCATTCGCAAACGAATTGATTCGTATAAGTGACTCGTTCGCGAACGAATCTATTCATTTAATTAATTTTTGTGAATCATTCACGAAGAAATGAAATGAATTTATTAATTAATAATTTATTCGCGAACGAATCGAATAATTTTTAGTGAATCATTCGGGAACGAATTGAATAACTTTTGGTGAATCATTCGCGAACGGCGAACGAATTGAATAATTTTTCTTATTTTCAATATTTTCTCATTTTTTTATACAAAACTTCAAAAAGTAAATAATTTTTGGTGAATCATTCGCCAACGAATTGATTCGTATAAGTGACTCGTTCGCGAACGAATCGATTCATTAAATTAATTTTTAATGAATCATTTACGAACGAATTGAATAATTTTCTGATGAATCATTCGCGAACGAATCGATTCATTTAATTGATTTTCAGTGAATCATTCACGAACGAATTGAATAATTTTTTAGTGAACCATTCGCAAACGAATTGAATGATTTTTAATGAATCATTCGCGAACGAATCGATTCATTCAATTAACTTTCAGTGAATCATTCACGAAAGAATTGAATAATTTTTTGGTGAATCATTCGCGAACGAATTGATTCGTATAAGTGACTCGTTCGCGAACGAATTGATTCATCCATTCAATTTTTGATGAATCATTCGTGAACGAATTAAGTAGTTTTTGGTAAATCCTCCGCGAACGAATTGAATAATTTTTGGTGTATCATTCACGAACGAATCGATTCATTTAATTGATTTTTGGTGAATCATCCACGAACAAATTGAATCGTTTATTCGCGACTGAATTGAATAATTTTTAGTGAATCATTCGCGAACGAATCGATTCATCAATTTTCATTTTTAGGTGAATCATTTGCGAACGAATTGAATAATTTGTTGGTGAATCATTCACGAACGAATTGAATAATTTTTTGTAATCATTCGCGAACGAATTGATTCGTATAAGTGACTCGTTCGTGAACGAATCGATTCATTTGATTAATGTTTGGAGAATCATTCACGAACGAATTGATTCGTATAAGTGACTCGTTCGCGAACGAATCGATTCATTTAATCAATTTTTGGTGAATCATTCACGAACGAATTGATTATTGCCAGAATCAAGAATGTTCTGCTTTTTACTAAAATTGTGTGTAGGTATGTACAATTTTCCATCGAGTTTCATTTTTAGATTTTAATTAAAAACGAAAAGTTCTGATTTTTTTCGTCAATGTTTTGTCATTTTTTTTAAGTTACTTCTTGGTTACTGTTTTCGAGCTTTTTCAATTAGGTACCAATAAAGTTACTTTTTTTCCAAAAAAAGGAGTTCAAGCCCTAATTTTTAAAAAATTTCAATTTTCAAAAATCTGATTGAGGCTTTGTTATTTTCAAGTGAAATGATTTTTCATCAACTTTTGCCAAAGTTAAACGAAATTTCATCAGTTTTTGGTGTTGATGATTTTCGTCTTTATTCATTTTTATCTTTTTTTACGAATTAGTACTTTATGTAATTTTTGTTAAATTTCATTTTATCGTTATTTGCCCAATTTTTTGTGATTTCAACAATTTTTTTTTTGAAATTTCTGACATGATAGTACCATAGTATTTTTTTTTTTACTGATTTTTTGCTAATTTTTGTAAAATTTCAAAGCCATTTATGGTCATTTTTAGTAGCTTATTTGTCAGTTTTGCATGTTATGCAATCTTTAAGACATTTTTCTAAATTTTTCGATGATGTTTTGATCAGTTTTTCATAATTTACAATTTTCTGGACAATTTTGCAAGATTTTGCCTGAATTTTGACATTTTTTTAGCCTTTTGAAATTTTTAAATGCCATATTAACAATTTTTAAAGATTTTTTTGCTCAGTTTTTAATCAATTTTTGTTCAATTTTATTTAAATTTTATCAATTTTTGACTATTTTAGTGATTTGTATGTTGGATTTTATCAAGATTATGCACTTTTGTGTAGTAATTTTTACAAAATTTAAATCGATTCTGATAACTGATAATATTTTATAATTTTTCGCAACAATTTTTTTTTGATATTTTGGTATTTTTGTGAGAATTTTTCAAAATTTTGTTATACGACATCATTTTTTAGTCATTTCTTTCATTGAGAAAAAAAAACAATTCAAGGATCTTCTTACTAATTTCACTCTCTCTCTCTCAAATTTTCCACAGTTTTCTTCCATTCATGCCTAAAAATTGACACAAAGAAATACCTCCTATATTCTTTTAAGGTCATTTTTATACCACATCTCCTTGGTCACTTTCGTTTTCCTTCAATACACTTTAAAATGGATACATCTTCACCATCACCACCTTCGTTGCCAACCGGAAAAGTACAAATTTCGCCTACTCGTTCAATTCCAGCATCATTTCATCATAAAAATTCATGTTACGCGATCCCGATCATCAACAATTTCACACTTTAATGAAGTAAACAACGCGAGATGCGGCAGAGTATGAAACAAAGACCAAGACGATGAGGGAAAGATATACCTACTTGCTAGAAAAACACTCGGAAAATGTCGTTTTATCAGCAGAAAAACGCCGAAAATCTGAAGCTAATGTACCGAATCACAATTTTTAATTCTTCGTCGTCGCCGCGGTCGATACAAAGCTGGAAATGGAGATTAAACCTCTGTAAGAGGCGGTTTGTCCACCGAAGCAGAACCGGAAGAAATTAATGATGGTATGGTTGCGCTGCACTGGGTGCTTCGTACACCCAAACTTACTCTGCGTATGTAGTAATGCACATCACCGTATAGCATGTCGTATAAAAAACCGATCAAGTCGAGGAGGAAAAAAAGACCCACCCGAAACTTGTGATTTTACGTTGAATGAGTAAACTGCACCCATGTACGATGTGGTATCAGAAGAATGTGTGATGCGATCTGGGATAGGGTACCCAAAGTCGGAAAATTTTTTTTCGTTTTTATTGTGTCATTTGAAAGCTTAAAATGACAGCTTTTTTTTAAAAAAAAGATATTAAGTCTAGCCCTTTTTGCGGCTGAGCAATGAACAGTTGAAGTTTCTGCTTAAAAAAAGAAAATTTTGAGAAAATCAAAGTTTAAAGTTTTTCCTTCAAAATTTTGAAAAAAATTATTTTCTCGACTTCTACTGCACTAAATTGGCTGAAATTTTGATATGATACTTCAAAATTATAGATAATCAAATTTTAAAAATTGTGTCAACATTTGTTGACTATTTGTTGAATCATGTTGAGGGAAACACATTTTTTGTACAGAAAATTTGAAAAAAAAACATTAAAATGCGTAAAAAATGAAAATTTTACAGAAACTCACGACTTTAAAAAAAAATAAGTGAAAAAAATTATAAAAAAATTTTTGCCCTGAGAAGGATTTGAACCCACAACCCCTGGCGTGATGTTCCGCTCTCCAGGCAGCTAGCCACCAAGAAAGATATGTAACAGGCGTTTTCTAATGGTATACAACTAATTTTATTGTGAATTTGACATAACTAACAGGAAAGAACAGAAGAACATCGATTGGGTAGTAGCAAGCGGAATGGTAGTGGAAGCGCAAGCGGGGGGAAACAACACGCCGACTTTGGGTACCTTTTCTTTTTTAACTTCGTTGGGGTATTTATTAGGGAAAAATATTTCTTTCAGAGGTGATTTTTATGCTAGATGATAGCCAACAGTGTCTAGAACAAGTTTTCAGTGTAACCTGAAAATTGACATTTCTCAATATCTCAACTGTTTTTTGCTGTAGCACAAAATTTACTTTTCCGACTTTGGGTACCCTATCCCAGATCGCATCACATGTGTTTTGAAATGAAAATAAGTTGGTAAATCATACGATTTGATTCAATTTACCTACCAGAAAAATTGACGCCATCGTTGAAAACTGAGCTCCATTTGACGAGGGCAATTTTTGAACTGGGCCTTTCTGATTTTGAACAAAACCAAGCTAGATCGAAAGAGCGTGTCCTGAAACCCCCCTAACCAAAATTTCAGCACTCCAAGTCCATTTTTGGATTTTTGGCGAATTTTTGAAAATTACAAAAATTTAGAAAAGCTGTTTTAAGGGCGATTTTTCAATTTTCCTGTAGAATGTAAATTTTTTTTGGAGTGAATTGAACTGATGTGAATAATTTTTTCAATTCAACTCCTGCGCATCGACCATGTATGTGCTAGTTTTGGGCCATTCTGGAGCCTCCAGCTATTTCTCAATTTTCTTCAGAAACTTGTTTTCAGTCAAGGGGGCCTTTTTCACCCAAAAAATATGCCTTCTGACCAGATAACCGATTTTTTCTGGTATCTGCGTTTTGTCTTGTCCCAGTAAGCTCGTTTAATCGAAAGTCTATACAAGCACCAAAATTCAAATTTTCAAAAAAGGGTGCAAAACTGTTTCAGAAAATGTTCTTTTGTTCGATCTAGCTTGGTTTTGTCCAAGTCTAAAAATGCCAGTTCAACAAATTCTCTTATAAGACCACTTTAGACCTTTGCCAATGACTTTTTTTTACGTCCAAGAGTTCATCGATAGATTCCCAGATAAGAAAAAACTGACCAGGTTGGAAGCAATCAATCCGGTATTAGCCTTTTTAATAGAATATCTGATTTGATGGCGCTAGACGTGCGCGTAAAAAAACGTGCTGGAGCTGGAACGTGGAACATGGAACACGTGAATATGGTGTATTTGTGAGGTGCATAAAGAGACTGTTATGACTGCACATGCCACTTCCTTGGGTTATAATACTTGTCGTTGAACTCGTTCCGTATTACAAGGTACACGTTTCAAGATGAGATATTAGGTTTATTAAAGGTGTGTATTAACGTGGGTGTTATAGGTATAGGCTCAGGTCTCGTACTGCGTTAACTCGTGAGTTCATATTTGTACGCTTAATGTACCTTACCCGTAGTATTTTGATTAAAAGACGATGAGAAGTAAAAGATACACTGGTAATACGAATACAAATCTACCTCAGAGAGTCAGACGCCTACATTTTAATAATCCTCGTTGCGCATTTTCATCTTCGGCCACATGCTCCTCTATCAAGCTGGATAATTAACAAAGCGTAGGTTCTCCTTTACAAGTAATTGTTCTCTTATAGTCCAAGATGAATTCACACAAGCCAGAGAAAGTGATTTCTTTTCTTCGTCTCTCATCGAATAATATAATAATTTGCTGTGACATATGTGAAAAAATCTTAAAAAACTTGAGGCATAGGTAGAGGTACATTGAGGACCTTGGAAACAAATTGGAACACCCAAAAGTTTTGATCTTGAGAATTCGAGAAAATTCTTCAATACTTTTATGAACGCTTTCACTGATTTATTTATTAGGATGTTTGTGCGGTTCATCTTTTGTAAGTGTCCGATTTGTATAAATGAATGTTACGTAATAATATAACTACATTTCGTCAATTATTTTCTTCCAAAGTCAAGGGCAAAGAGCAAAAGTAATTCGTCTGCGATTATTTACGCATCATTTGAAACGGACGACCAAGAGCACGTACAAATACAACTAATAGGTATACGTATCCTATATTAGGAATAAGTACCATGGAGTGGAGTCATGGTATAGCCCACTTCGCAGTATCGACGTTCAAGTTCTCAGAAATTGTGTAGTTTGTGACTTTCAAGTGTAATATGGGCAGAGATTGGCTTTGGTAATTTGTATGTAGTTAAATTACCGATCGAAGAATCGACTGTTTTCACCTCACTGAGTACAGAGATTTCCCTCGAGAGATGCCGATTTTATTTTTATTATGGCGAATGGGGAGTTTGAAGAGGAAAGTTTTTTCATTTTCATAAGACGTTGTTTTGAGATGAAGTTACGAAGCTGGTGAACTGGTGACCTGATAGATATGGCTTTTGCAATTTAAGAAATTTTGAAAGGTTTTAGAATATGATTTAAGACATGTTTTGTTGATCTTTGTAGGGGTTCTGACTCATGAAACGGGATTTTCATCAATTTTACTGGAAAGCATCATAAATTTTATCTTGAGGACTCGACGGATCAACTTTTCTACTGACATGTGAATTGAAAAAAAAATTCAAAATCGATTAAATGATATTAAAAATTATCTCAGAGGAAGGAAAATTGTTAAAAACACAGTAAAATGACAAAAGTTGGTAATAATTGCTTAAAATGTGAGCAAATTTCTCGAAAAAGACAGAGAAAATAAGTCACGTAAATCGCAAAAAAATTAACTCGAGAACGGCGAAAAAAAATTGATTGAAATAAAGAAAAATTGTTAAAAAGGAAAGAATTTGGTATACTGATTTTAAAATGGTGTGAAAATGAAAATAATGTAAAACTTGATGACGTATCCTAATAAAAAGTTCCTTAAAATTTAACAAAATTATCGAGACATCAAAAAAGTGCAATATTTTATCGGAAATAGTTTTAAAATATTGAAAAAATTGACTTGCTTAAAATGCAAGGAAAATTTTGAGAAAAAGATAGAAAAAATTCAAACTCTACAGAAAATCAACTTGAAAAAGACAAAAAAAAAATGATTGGAATAAAAGAAAAAATTATAGAAGAAGTAGAAATTACCGTATTGACTCAAAAATTACTTGAAAATGATCTAAAAATTGATGAAACATTGTAAAAATTGCTTCATGTGTAAGAAAAATTGTTGAAAAAGACAGAAAAAATTCATATTTTACCCGAAAATACTTTAAAAATACCAATTGTTGGGAATGTTGGAAAAATTTTATTTTTCGTATTGACTCAGAAATGAATTGAAAATGATGTGAAAATTTATAAAATGTTGCTGAAATTTTTTTAAGTGTTGCAGGGGCATAAAAATCAAAAAATGACGTAAAATTTAAGAAAAATTCATTTTTTTGTTTTTTTTTTCTTAAAGTTTTAAGCAGTTTCAATGCAATCTCAACAACTTTTTACAATTTATTATGAGTTCAAATTGAATTTTCAATGTTTTTACAATTTTGTCTCTTTCAAAGTAGTATTTTTAAAAGATTTTGGGCAATTTAAATAATTTTCACATTTTTAATTCTCGTTTCAATTCATTTTTATCAAATGATATAACATTTAATCAATTTTACAGCATATCGCTGATTATTTTACAAGTAGCTAATTTTGAGAAATTTTGATGATATTTCTGCAACTTTTGAAGCCTTTCGAATGGATTCCATGATAACAGTACCTAATCTCCTCTCGTTGTAATGGGTAAACAAAATACTTCAAGTAAATAAAGAAATTTTTCTGCTATTCTAGTAAAAAACTACAATTTTTCCAATTTTTGGCGCAAAAGAAGGATTTTTTTGCAATTTTTGTCAAAAAAGCGAGACTTTTTCGCAACTTTTTATAAACAAACGAGATTTTTTGGCATCAAAAGTGACAATTTTTTGGAATTTTTTTTACCAAGAAGACGAAATTTTGTAGCAATTTTTGACAAGAAACAATACTTTTTGACAAATTTGACTAAAATCGAAACTTTTGGCGATTTTTAGCAGAAAACAAGTCTTGGAAAATTATTTTTTGATTTTTGACCATTTTTGTAACTTAAGTAACAAAGTCCTGCTCACCTCAATTTTCTGAAAAATTATGAAACATAGTTTATCAAAGTTTTAAAAGTTCCAATTGAAAAAATCGTGTCACATAATGTGATTTATTAAAGTTTTGTCAGCGTTGAATACGAATATTAACTTATTTTTTCGATTTGACCGCTACAATAACCTAATTGGCCACTAGAATTTCTTGAAAATTGAAAAAAATCATGTGACATATAGTTAATTAGATTTTTGAATTTTGAGAGCATTTTCCGGAAGTTAGAGGCCATTGGGGACGTTGGAGGGGCAGAATAAAAAAAAACCATCTGATATTTGTATTCAGCGCTTTCAAAAACCTATAAGTATGCCACAAGTTGTTTTTCTCCAACTTTCCGGAAATTTGGAGGTCACTAGACGGGGGGGGGGGGGGGCGTTGAAGGGCCAGAATCAAAAAAATAACTTGATGTTTGTATTCAACGTTCCCAAAAACCTAATAAACAGGTGTTGAAAGGAATCACATCAAAAAAACAAGGCGATATTCGAATTCAGCATTCTCAAAACCTAGTGGTGTTGAACTGTTGATATATCAAAATTCATTTTGACATATCGATATTTTCAAGGTGAAAAATTGAGAAAATGTTGGTGGAAACCCCCTTATAGTTCAGTCAAATAGCAGAAAAAAATAGGTGAACCCAAACATTATTGCGATCAAAGGTTTTTTTTTGGTGAATAATGTCTAGGGTGGTATGCTGAACAACATACTAAAAGTCCCCGCCCCTACCCCACGAGCTACCCCCCCCCACAGTGGATCAAAGCTCCCCAAAATCAGTTTTTCGTCGTTATATGTTAAGAACTCCCGAAATATTGAATTTTGAGTAAAATGAGCTCATGATCATCTCCTCTCCAATACCTATCAAATGAGCTATCGACCAACTCCCTAGCCTCAAGGGGGGTGGCGCTACGACCCCTCAAAGTGACGTGATTTTAATAATTTTACATTTTATGACTTGGGACTTGTAAGCTGTTCTAATTGATAAAATGAAGTCAAACTTGGGGAATGGGATTCTTTTGCGAGCTAGAGTTGATCTCTGGAGTGGGGAGGGTCAAAGTTGAAAATTACCGAAAGGCCATTTTTTGGAGGGGGGCGTAACATGATCCCAAATGGGTGAAAAGGGTCCAGAATCATACCACCAGACAGTATTTCCATTGTGATCAACACATCCAAATTTCAGCTTCCTATAGGTCATCCCCACTCCTTTTTAGATAGAAAAAACCAAAAATAGGGGCAAAATAAGGGGATTTTCACCTTAATTCCGCTTTAAATGGGGTGGGGATGACCTAGGAAGCTGAAATTTGGATATGTTGCTCACAGATGGTAATTAATCAAATAATTTGGCTCCTTCTTCCTTCAAAGACGACAACAATTTTATTCATAAACAAAAATTTCGTATTTCTTCCCAAAAAAAATTTTCTGGTTTTGTAATTTTCTGGAAAATATTGATATCATATCGTTCAATACCACTACTCAAAAACATATAAAACGATATGTCACTCGATATTTCTCATTTTTTTCACATCCCCAATGCAACTGAAACTCAAAACAGTTTTTTGCAGTCTCAGTCCCACTTCTGTCGTATTCAATCAATGATTACCCATTTGAATTTATCTCTAGATCTAGGGTCATTATTGATCCTGCCTGTGCCAAAATCTTCATGAGGGTCATTCCACGTCAATTGGACCAAGAAGTGGTAGGTGGGTTCGGCGATTTTTTTGAAATTTTTCCTGTGGAAAGACCTTCCGAAGGGATGACCGATGGCGCAAATCTCAGACCTCTAGCCCATTTTTAACGGCAGCCAGGGGGTGTCAAAGTTTTCAGTGAACCCAAAATATCATTCATTTCAGCAGTGGATTGCTCGATAACCGCGGTACCTATCAAAATGGAACTTTCCCCATAGTTAGAGGTTTTGAAAGGCTTTTTGGTGATATCATAAAAATCAGTGTTGCCACTTTTTTTTCGTACAAAAAATTAGTTCAAAAAGTTTCAAAACGTAGTTTTCATATTGTTCCGACTCTCAAAAATTCGGAAAAAAATATATTATGGCCAACTTTTCATGCTGAACAACATATTAAAAAATTGGGATGGTAACTTGTAACAAAGTCGATTAAAAAAAATTTAAACTTTGCGAGAAAATACGATTTTTTGATTTAAAACATGAAAAAAAGTTTTGATTGGTAAAGTTGACCCATTTGACCCCTATTTTTACGTATCTGTTGAAAAAGTTGAAAAACCCCCTTCACTCGGTGAAATTAACTCATCACAACAAAATCAAAATTCAAAAAAAAGCAAATTTCATTTTTTTTGCTGTGAGTGAGATTTTTATCAACTTCTTTATGAAATACGTCAGAAAGTGGTCAAAATAAGACAACTGAATAAATTTAAACTTTTTTTGATGTTTGAAATTGAAAATTGAATTTTTTCGAATTTTGATTTTTTTTGTGATGAGTTTATTTTATTGAGTGAAGGGGGTTTCTCAACTTTTTCAACAGATACGTAAAAATAGGGGTCAAATGGGTCAACTTTACCAATCAAAACTTTTTTTCATGTTTTAAATCAAAAAATCGCATTTTCTCGCAAAGTTTAAATTTTTTTTAATCGACTTTGTTACAAGTTACCATCCCAATTTTTTAATATGTTGTTCAGCATAAAAAGTTGGCCATAATATATTTTTTTCAGAATTTTTGAGAGTCAGAGCGATATGAAACCTACGTTTTGAATCTTTTTGAGCTAATTTTTTGTACGAAAGAAAGTGGCAACACTGATTTTTATGATATCACCAAAAAGCCTTTCAAAACTTCTAACTATGGGAAAAAGTTCCATTTTGATAGGTATCGCGGTTATCGAGCAATCCACTGCTGAAATGGATGATATTTTAGGTTCACTGAAAACTTTGACACCCCCTGGCTGCCGTTAAAAATGGGCTAGAGTGCTGCGATTTGCGCCATTGGTCATCCCTTCGGAAGGTCTTTCCACAGGAAAAATTTCAAAATAATCGCCGAACCCACCTACCACTTTTTGGTCCAATTGACGTGGAATGACCCATGAAAAAATTCTTGAGTGTGAGGTTTGCTCCGGTTAGTCCTGAAATAGGTAGTATGAAATTATGGATTTGCTTTGAATTATGATGGGATCATTCTTACTTTAGAAGAATAAGTACCTACATATTTTTGCTCACTTCAAAAATCTCATTGAATCCAATTTTTTACTTCGAAATTATTTTTTATTAGTCGTAGGTATTCTCGTCGAATTTACACTTTTTTCATAAAAGTTGGAAAGACATCCCCAATTTTAAATCCAGAGTTTTCACTTTTTAGCTAATTTATTTACACCCTTCTATGAATTCCTTAATTATCGAATTAGTTTTGCAAAAGGAAACCAAAATACACCCGCGACATATTCGAAAATCAAATATTATTCAATTAGCCCTCTGGCATCGTTCATTTCATTACATTCGTATATAGTATATACTATACCCCTTATTTAGATTTGAATTATCATCTCTCACACCTCACACCTAATTTTCAAATCCGACGATAATTGGAAAATAATTCCATCACCCCTCTTCGCACCCTTCACCCTGTTCCGAACTAAAATTTTAACCTCACACATAGCTCGAATCCAGCTCCAGCATCAACATCGTACTCTCATTCAACCCTATCCTATCCTATCTCTCAACACAGCACGAATCGGTGGCGCTAATTACAGTCGCGACAACGTGCCCAAAAACTGCGACTCGTACATTGGTGGTTGTTGCAGCTCTCTGGTCTCTGCGCTCAGAAACACGAAAATCATCCACAGAGAGGTATAGAGGTAGGCGAGAAAAGAGATTAGATGGTAATAATGAATGCATTGTATTAGGGTTGCATCCCCTAACCGTTACAGCCTTCACCCCTCACCTCAACCCTCTACGTTCTCCCTTGGACTCTCATATACCTACTCGTAGATGGTCTAAGAAACACTACTACGCGGATTCAATGTCAGACCTGGCGCGTGCGCTGAGCCCAGCTCGCGTACTCCACGGTACCGCACCCAGCTGCATCCCTCAAATTACCATCTGTCTCTCTTGCGAACTGAACTGCGTGCCGTATCATTTAACCGTATACACGGGCAGAGGTTCACACAGTTTTAAACGTGTACACGGCCCATAGAAACGTTGATCCTCGATCGTGCCCGAGCCTCGTATATTTCATTTTTCTCATTCTCTATGATTGCCTGTGCGCGAGTATCGTCGTCTTCGTTTATTATTGGTACTTTTTCCTTACTTACTGTGTACGACGACGACGACGGTGATTTCCTTCAATGTCATCGTCCTTCCGGCATCGTCTAAGATCGCGTCACGGTTCGTTAGCCCGGTTCGAAACTGTTGCTGGTAATTTTCTATACCTGTAAGCCTACCTAATGCGGTGTAAATTATTCAATCAGGATCAAAATGCCACTGTGAGCTGTGCTGCCGAAGAAATGGGCTCCTTTTTGGCAGATCATTCCGATGAAGAGGTGAGTCTCGATCGAAATCACTTCTATTCCTTTTCTCGTATAAGGAGATTTTCCAAGGATTACCTCGCACGTGGGGTTTGTTTACTATGAAAAATAATACAACGAGCATATTGGTCATGGTTCAGAAAGAAAGTGCATTGTTTTGGTTTTTTGTCCTCCGGCTCATTGTCTGCCTGTTGTACGAGTCTTTGTATTAGAAAAAAAAGAGCTCAAGATGTGAATTAAAAAACCACGTCAAAACGTCAAATACTCACATTTCTATTTCCATCCTGTGCAAAATAAGGGTTAAACATTTTCAACACATGCGAAAAGGGTCTTTTAAATGAAACAGCACCCCTTAAACGAAATGTTTCAAAGATTTCGCAATAAATGACAGCGACGAAAAAAGCACAGAAAGATAGAAAATAGGGGAAAATCTGGCACTCGCAGCGTGAATGTTGTGAATGCAATTTCAAGTGCACATTCCTGCCTTTGACTTTTCCCAAAAGCCTCCAGTCGCCTGCGGACTGGAGATGACATTGATAAATGTCCAACTTTGCTTACCGAACCAAAGATTTGATAATCCAAAAAAAGAACTCTTTAAAAATGAAAAGCAAACCTTCGTTCGAGTTCACTGTTGTGTGATTACGAATCAATACTGATTTTAATCCTCGTAGAGAAATCACCATCACGAAAAGGCATAGACTCGAGTTTTTTTTTTCTTTTTTTTCTAACTAGAACACCCACGCAGTTGTTAACAATTATCTCGAGTTCTTTTTCCCAGTGTTTTGCGGTTAGAATGGAAATTACATCATAGGATCGAATGGTTTTACTCCGAATAGCGCACGCGAACGAGACCTAAGTCGATTTACATGTCTGGAAATGGAATAGGGTTTATACTCCTCGTACTTATTCGTATTTGTGTAAAACGCACGTGTCACGATGATTGATAAACAGCGAAGAAAATAAAACTCTCGAAGTCCCATTTGAAATATCACTTTGGGTTTTTAGAACGCGAATTTCTATGAAAATCATTACCACAGCTTAGGAACGTGCTTAGAGCTTCGCATGTGACAATCTTTCATCTGTCTGTGAGTTTTTTTTATTGCCTTATCGACTTATCGACGAGATATCGAGGCTTGCAAATGAACACGAATGCTTACCATACAGTCCCCCTATACGTATATCTTGGAAGAATCCTTATAGTATATTGCCACATTGCCACTTAGTAATTCGATAAACTTGAAATAGTACACAAGCTATTTTAAACGCCTTCGCACTCGCGATCGCGCTAACCAAAATAACTCCTCGCAAAGCACGAAGCTCGAACCTCGAACCCCCCTGCGAACAAGTCGAGTATTTTACAGAAGTCGTTCAACTGTTCGAGATAAGTAAATAAACCTCGCTGTTATCAGTTTTAATTGCTCGGAACGACCGTGAATTGTTTTTTTTTTCGTGTAAACCATCAAGTTTGTGTTTATGGCGTCTTTCATCTCGTCGTCAATAATTTCCAGACACCTTGGGCGATGCTTTTGCCATGCCGGGTTGGCTTGGCTAGAAATACCTAAACAGAAATTTAGTTGCTTTGAAAATGAATCGAAACGATTTGCGAAGCGAATAAATCAATGTGATGGGTGTATAGTTTTTATGTGTTTGTGGGGTATTTGTGTCGATGCTGCGGATAGTTCGAGTACGATCAAAGAGAAGTTAAAACCGGAAAGAAATGTATTGAAATGGGTATAGGAAATGGATCGTGAATTGACTTCGCAGTTAGAATTTTCTAAAATAGAAGAAAGATGGTTTGAAAATATACTCATGTACATAATTCTAAATTTACCTATTGAATTATGGACCAAATTGTTGAAAAATCTCTTCTTCGAGCAAAATTGCCAAAAATTGCAATTTTTTTTTGGCATAAATTGCTAATAAATTCAGCCTTTTGTTATAAATTTTCTCTGCCAAAAATGGCAAAAAATCTCACTTTTTTGTCAAAATTGCTATTGCCAAAAAAATTGCTAAAAATTGTAACTTTCTAGCTAGTCTTGCCTTTTACCACATAAGAATTGTCAAAAAGTTTCGTTTATTTTTTGCTAGTAATTGTCGAAGAAGTTTCGCTTTTCGCTTTGTTTTTTTCCCGATTCCAAAAAGTTTCACATTTTTAAAGAGAATTTCCCAAAAGATCGGTATTATTTTGCCATAAATTATTGCTTAAATTTTCAAGTCTTATATTTTACCAAAAATTGCAAAATAGTCTCTCTCATTTACCAAAAAAATCCCTAAAATTTTCACTTTTTTGTCAAAATTTGCAAAAAAATTTCTTTCTTGCCAAAAAACGCTATAAATTGTCGTTTTTTTACGAAAAATTCCAGAAAGTTCTACTTCTTGCTCTGAAGTTGTTTAAAATGTACATTTTTTTCGTAAAATTTCATGACCTGAAAATTGTAAATCTTTTTCAAAAATTTTCAATTACTTACTCAGATTTTTTGAAAATTGTTTTTTTTTTCAAAAAATTCCAAAGTCTCGGTTTTTTTAAAATTGCTCAAAAGTACCATTTTTCACCAAAAATTGCCCAAAAGTCTCAATCTTGCCAAAATTTTGTATTTTTGCAAAAAATTCCAAAAATGTAAAAATGTTATTTTTTTAAAAAAAGTTCCAAACGTTGAAAATTGTAAATGTTTTTCTAAAAGTGCTTCAAACAGAAAGTTTCTTCTTCGAATAGTTCTAAAAGGTCTCAGCTTTTTTAAAAACGTCTCAGCTTTTTTAAAAACGTCTCAATTTTCACCATAATTGTTCAAAATGTACTTATTTTTTTTAAACAAAAACTTTCATGGACTAAAAATTGTAAAATCTTTTTCAAAAATTTTCAATAACTCAGTTTTTTTGAGAATTGTGAATTTTTATCAAAAAATTCCAAAGTCTCAGTGTTCTTTTAAATTGCCCAAAAGTCTCATTTTTTACCAAAAATTGCCAAAAAGTCTACATCTTGCTAAAATTGCAAAAAAAGTTTTGTTTCCCCAAAAAAATTGCTATAAAATTTCGCTCGTTTGCCAAAAATTCTAAATGTGTTCAAAATTGTAATTTTTTCAAAAAGTTCCAATAATTGAAAATTGTAAATTTTTTTTCAAAAAGTGCTTCAAACTGAAAGTTTTTTTCAAAAAAACTCAACTTTTTTAAAAAAAATTGCCCAAAAGTCTCATTTTTTTACCAAAAATTGCTAAAAACTCTTGCTTTATTGCCAAAAATGATCAAGTCTCGTTTTCTCGCCAGAAATTTCTCAAAATTTTTATTTTTGCGGTAAAATTGCCCGAAAATAGACCTTTTTTGTAACTATCTTTCGCCAAAATTTCACTGTTTTGCTTTATTCCAAAAAATTTTAATTGTTTTTTTTTTTTCAAAATTGTAAAATTTTTGTTTTCTACCAAAATGTGTGAAAAATAAAACTTGCAAAAAGTCTCACTTTTTTGGAAAAAATTGTCAAGATTGACAGAAATTTTCGATTTTCTCCAAAATTTCTGAGTCTCTCTCTTTTGCCAACAATAAAATTTATGTCAGATTTTTTAAAATAGAGAAGTGCCAAAAAGTCTTTATTTTTTGCTAAAAATTGAGAAGAAGTTTCGTTTTTTTGTGCCAAAATCCATTTCAAAAAAAGTGCTGCCTTTTGCTGTAAAAAATTATCTAAAAATGTGCGTAGGATTTTTGACAGATATTGCCAAAAAGCCCTGCTTTTCGCTAAAATTTCCAAGTCTAGCTAATTTTTTGCCAAAAAATACAAAAAAATTCACGCTATAAATTTTTTAAAAAGTTCACTTTTTTACCCAAAGTGTTAAAGTCGTGTTTTTTGCCCGAAATTGCCAAAAAATTTCACTTTTCCTCCCAAAATTTGCCCAGAATTTTAGTTTTTTGCTAATATTAAGTTATGATTGAGCTTCATTATTAGATTTTAATTGAAATGTTCTGTTTTTTCGTGATTTTTTTTTGTAGGATTATGTAAGTCTAGTGAAAATATGAAAAAAATTGGTAAAATTGACTTATAAATTGGTCAAAATTGTGAAGATGAAATCAAAAAATTTATCTATGATATAAAAAATTCAGTAAAATTCACGAAAAATGGGCTAAAACGAAGTCACATTTGAAAAAATGCTGCGAAATTGCAGAAGATCTCCCAAAAACTGGTACACTGACATTGTTGCATAAAATGCATAACTTTCGCCGTGAAATTTGAATCACTTCAAACTGGACCCAACACTGGCAAGTATGCAGGTATGGCAAATGAATTGCATAACTTACGCCGTGAAAATGGCATCAAATTAGCACGACTGTTATTTTTAACAATTATGCAAATAAGTCGAATGAATTGCATAAATTTTGCCTTTAAATCTACGATGAGAGATGGGATGGGATGTTATTATGTATTGATGTCTTGTGTGGTGTACTTTTTCACCTTTGTATCGTGATTCATTCTAAAATCTGTTCTACAGCTAGTTCAAAAGTTCTACTAAAATCTTATTCTTACGTTCTGTTATTTTACCCCAAGACGTTGCTCTTTCTTTAAAATATTAATCGCACGTTCAAAAATCAGTGTACACTTTTTTGAACGTAATTGTCACCATGATTGACACAGCCTCGTTTTCCCCCTTGCATTTTTAATGCTCGTCGAGTGGCTGAAAAACTTTGTTCTTTTTTTGTCGTACCTATACTTACTCGTATTCCTATACTTTTATTCAATTCACTTGACAATACGTCACAATGAAAATTCACTTTTATATAAAACTTTTTTCTACCTGAAGCACGGAGCTGGAGCTGGAGCTTTTAAATTCAACTTTTACGAACGGTATTATATGCAGCGGATATGCATTAAAACAATAGAACCATCAATTATGTATTTACTCGTGCAGCTATATGAACTGTTTTTTAAAAAGGAAAACGAATAATGTGATTAAGTGACGGATTTCTCTCGTTCTGGTGTACACTGTACACGTTTCATGGATTAATGTGACAAACGATGCAATTGTACGAGTAAAAATGAAGTCTGTTTTTCATCGTAGAGATTTTATGACCTCGTATGGCTCGCTCGCTTGATTTAAAAGTGTCTGGTACATTTCTAAACTATGATATTGAGTTATATTATCATTTTTTTTCCTTCGAGAATGGTTCGGTTTTAAAATATTGTTAGACGAGTGTCTGTAGTATTCATTTTGTGGTGTGGATTTTACATGAATGAAATGAGAATTTGAATTTGGTATGGCAGGAAAAATGAGTGGAGGGGAGGGGGTAAATTTTTTTATATTATTTTTTGTTTTATAAGATTATTATCGTGCTCCTTTGTAGCTGATTTTTTGGAAGTTATTAGTCATTTCATGTTAGAAAATTTAATCAGTTTTATCATCATTTTCGAAGGTTTTTATTTTTTCAACTTTTTTCATCATGGTCGTGTTAGTTTTTCTTTTCTATGATTTTTTGTAAATTTTTGGAAGTTTTTCAGTTATTTTACTTAGTTTTGATGCTTTGAAAAAATAATGTTCAGAATTTCAGATATTTTTTTAACGATTTTTTTATGATTTTTTTTTCTCGTCATTTTTATCAATTTTCATGTGCGTTTGGTGTGTTTTCTTTTCCTTCTTCTTTCTTTTTTTTTCATTTTATAGCTTTTTGTCAGAAGAGATTTTCAGCAATGTTGGAAAAATCGAATTTCTGCCAATGTTTATCAAAAAGCAAGACTTTGATAATTTTTGCAAAAAATTGATACTTTCTCGCAATTTGATTTTATGTACCTTACGCAAGGTTTTTTGGAAAAATTTGGACTTTTTGAAAGTTTTTGTAAAAAGCGACATTTTTTATGCATTTCTTAGCAAGAAACAGAACGTTTACAATTTTCATCAAAAAATGAGGCTCCAAAATTTTAGCAAAAAGTAGGGCTTTTGGCAATTTTTAACAAAAATGTAAGACTTTTGGAAATTTTTTAGATAGGACAAAGTGGTATTTTTCGGAATTTTTTCAATAAAGGTTTCAACCAGTTTCACTTTATTAATTTCTGGCAAAAGAACAAAACTTTTTGGCAATTTTTGGTATGCAGCAAAACTGTGAAATTCTGACATCACAAAACTGTGACATTTTTAGAAAATTGTTGAGAAAACAGGGATGTTTGTTTGTATGTAGGTTTAAAAAAAAAAACAACTGAAAGTTCTCAAGATTTCTGACAATAAAGCAAATTTTTTTTTTGGCAATTTTCGGTATAAAACGAGTCTTTCAAACAATTTTTAGCCGAGACTTTGTAAATTAAAAAAAAAAAAAAAACTTTTAACCTAATTTTTTGAAAAAAAAATCACAATTTTAAACACTTTGGCAATTTTATTGCAAAAAAGCGACATTTTATAGCAATTCTTGGCAAGATTGAGAGGTTTGAGAATTTTTTGGCAATTACTACTTTTTAAAAACATTGTTTTCAATATTCTGCTGTCAATGTCAAACAATTTTGTTGAAATTTTAAAGCAACTTGTTCAATATTTTGCAAAATTTTGCCATTATTTTTTCATTTTCGTAATTTTAAAAAATTTTTGAGGTCAATTCAGCTGTTTTTTCATGAAATTAGAGACGAAGACGAGTCATCTGATTCCACTCAATTATGTACTTGTAAAATTACTAGCATAATTCCCCCAAAACTTTGGTTGTGAGCGGGGGAGAGGGGCTTGTAATTTTTACACAATCAAGATTCAAGATGTTTCTTTCAGCGAACTAATTTTCAGTTTGGGATCTTATTTCCCCCCCCCCCCTCCTCAAGAGGCACAAAGGCCCACAATTTTGATCAAAATTAAAAATTGTCTATTACTAATATATTTTTTTGGAGGGGGGGGGGTTTGTAATTGCATGATTGCGCAATGTCGAATATTTGCTCATTTTTTTGGATGAGATCCCTCAACACCCTTCCCCTTCTCCTATCAGTATTCTTTGTCTGTAAATGTTCTCTAAAAATTTTGAATTTGAATGTGACACGTCGTTTCTTGGGCTTTCGTGAAGGAGCTAGATTCGAATATTTGTTTATTTTTTTAACTGGACCTCTCAGTGCCTATCCCTTTCACCCCAATTTTTAAAAAAATGATCGAAAAATTATGGAAATGTGTGACGTTTCGATTCCTGTAGTCATTGAGGAAGGTCTACAAAAATGATGAAAACAAGCTTCTGAGTTCTGAGACCATGACACAAATTTTGTCAACGATTCCACCAGCAGTCCACTGAAACTCATGTGGGTTGATCGAGCCTAACGTAGCTTGGCTTTTCAAAAGAAACTCTCATCTCAAATATTGAACGCAGAAAGAATGAAACCCATCCTAAGGACACGTGACTGCCGGCTACACCCAAGTACTCGCCAGCGCCGACAAACCTCATCGAGGAAGTCCGCGAATAAATGAATTTACGCAAATTGAAATGAAATAAATGAGAGAAAGGATGAAAGTACAACGCAGAGGCGGGTATCGCCTTCGCATTCGTATTCGCGTTCGCGTACATAATCGAAAAAAAATAAATAACCGGCTGCAAAATGTAATCTTACGTTAATGATAATGACCTAGCGACATATAAATAGCATTAATGCATAATTACGTTCGCTATAGTACTCGAGATTCCACTTCCGTTCGGGTAAAAAGCATCTACACGTTTTCTCTATGTTTCTCCATCAAACACGAGTACGCGTAATGCGAAAATTCAATATAAATAAATTCGTCGTCGTCGTATACACAATTTTTTTACATAAATACAGATACCTAACTCTACCTGTAGGTTGAAAATAAAGTGATATAAGTATACGTAAGTCTGGGGGTACAATACACGCCACAACATAGCACACGTTTTCAACGTCATTGTCGATCGTCGTCGTCGTCTTAACGGTTTATTAACTTTCATCATTCTCTTGTAAACAACAACGCGATGCCAGCAGTATAGCCATACCACAGCATACCAGAAAATAGCAGACGAATAGTCTCTGGCAATAAAATTAATGGAAATAATGACCGCCGCAGCACACACAATCTGCCAACTTACCACAGTCTAGGAGTACATATGTATTTTTCTAATACGCTATACACGACACTATGGCGACCAAAAGGGGCAAAAGTATCGAATACTTGAAAGATCGAAGCTTCCCTCGCCAGCCCAAGCTTTCGTCGTGTACACGTAACTCGAACCCAAGCTCGCGTGTTTCGAGTATGCAATTTTCCAAGTTTCCTACTTTTTTTTTTTTACTTTTTTCAGCCTGCGTATAGGCCACGACGAATATGCATTTAGTTCGGCTTTATAATCGTGTATAGTATACGTAAGTGCCGAAGGGGAAAGTGCTCCGTGAACACGTGAGGTTTCATTGTTTCAGCTTTGAAAGCAGCTTTAGTGTGTAGAGATAGGCGATGAACGGGGGGGGGGGGTGTATGGTGTGTTGAAATGCTATAGGATCATTTGACTTTCATTAAAGTATGAATAAAAAACACCCTAGTTGCAGACGAGACGGCACAATCCAATATCCGCATTTGCCTTCGAGAGGGTTTTAAATATTCCGTTTTAAAATGACGTGTTGTTATCTTGGAAAAGAGCAACAAAGATGGGTTAAAAATGTTCACTGTAGAAATGTGCTAATGCCAAATTAATTTTACGTGTTTTAGTTTTTGGAGAAAGTGAGTGAGAGACACCGTATCACATTTGAAATCCAATGTTATGGAGAAATTGACGAAAAAGGTCCCGTTTTTCTTCGTTAAATTTGTCAAAAATCCTAATTTTTTGCAAAATTGTCAAAAATCCCAATTTTGCCAAAATTATCACAAATCCCAATTTTGCCAAAATTATCAAAAATCCTAATTTTGCAAAAATTGTCAAAAATTCTAGTTTTGCCAAAATTGTCTAAAATTTTTATTTTGTCAAATTTTCAAAAATTCTAATTTTGTCCAAAATCGTCAAAAATTGTTATTCTGCCAAAATGTTCAAAAATCCTAATTTTGCCAAAATTGTCAAAAATTCTTATTTCTGCCCAAATTGCCGATAAAGTAGTATTTTTTGACAAAATTGTGAAAAAGTTGTAATTTTTTCTAAAAGTTTAAAAAGTCCTGTATTTTTGCATAAAATTGTCAGCAATCATTTTTTTGATAAAATTGCAAAATGAAAAATTCATTTTTTTTTTTTACCAAAACTCGAAAAAGCGTTGATTTTTGGCGTAGCTTTATAGAAAGTCCTCAAAATTGCTTGAAATTTATGATTTTTGTTAAAATTACCGACAAAGCTCTTGTTTTTTATGTAAAAATTGTGAGATGAAAAAGTTTTATTTTTTTGGCCAAAAGTTGAAAACAATTCAGGGTATTGACTTTCCCTTCATGTTCTGTTTTGTCCAAAATTGCCTAGTAAAAGTTTGATACGTTGATAACAGCAAATCCTTAATCAGGAAGGCATCCTAGCTGAGGGTCATTTTTTCGAAAAAGACAATAAGAACTCGAAAAAGCATCCAAAAATGAATCAGCACGCAACATTTCTGGGAGTTTAATTTTTGAAAAATTGTAAATAAATATACCTATCGAAAATTAATTAAATTGTGATAAAAGCCTGAAATTTGTTCATACTCCGCGTTCCTCGATCTCGAAATCGAATTATGATGGTTTCGACTCGTTCTGGAGACTCCAGCAGTTTTTTAGACTTCCTAGACTCCGAAAAAATTTCATCAAAATTTGAATTAATTTGGATTGACAGAAAAGGATTTCAAATTGGGTATAAATTAATCAATAGAGGTAACAAGTTTGCGGATGCTGAACTTCATTTTGAGCAATTTCTTATGGAATTTTTTTTTGAAAATTGGCGATTTAAAAAATCCAATAGAGACTCCAGAACGGCTGAAAACCACCTCCAATCAATTTAAAAACTCCGAAATGCAGTTGCTTGCTTCAACTTGATAAAATTTAATTCCTGTTTGCTGTTTTTTTTTGTTTTTTTAATAATGAAAAACGCCTTGTTGAATTCTTAGAAATTTTCCACGAATTCTATGACCCAAAAAACATTTATTTGAAAGCATCGCAGGTTTCTTTGAAATTTATAAAAATAATTCACCTGGAGGAGGAGAAAAAAAATGTGGATTAAAAAACCAGGTTCTCCAAATGTGCCCATTGTGCCATTTGGAGTTTTCGAAATTAAAAAAAGAAAATTTTGACCACTTTGTCACCTCTTCCTTCTTCTACTGCACCTCGTCAACCTCTGCTCTGTCGTGGTGGAAACTTAACAGCTAAGAGCGTCACGACAAAAGATGAGTATCTTGCTCTCATCTCTATTGAGATATTCCGCGAGTGAAAGAAACCAAAAAGGTATACTGTCTGCATGTCTCTTTACTTTTCCCATTTCTATACGTGGGTACTTCGAAGTGCTGAAGTGTCGAGACGTATGTACATGAAGAGCTGAGCTGTCATTATCATTTTTTCCCATAAGTAAATATCGCATTGTGTAGCGTGTACATTAGGGTGGATCGCCAAAAAAAAAAAGTCGTCGGATTTTGACCAAATTCAGCAAAGACCTTTATTTTAAGTTGAAAGTTACTTGAAATTTTTTCACCTCAGTAGGTGTCCCTAAATTTTTTCTTGGTTCATATTTCCCACTAATTGTGCCAAAATATTGAAAGATATCATTTCTGAATCTCAGGAAGTATTTTCTAAAAATCGAATAAAAAATAGCCAAAAACTTATGAAATTTTTTTTGATTTTTTGAAATTGGTAAAAATGATTCAAAAATTGGCTCAACACGTTCCAAAATATCCAGACTCCACATTTTCCAAAACAGGCTGTGTAGCGACAGGAGCGAAAAAACAGGATTTTTCGAAAAAATTTTCTCTTCGAGGGTCCAAATCTCCCCTCCAGGGGCATCTACGAAGCTAAAAAAAATTGCGAGTAACTTTCAACTCAAAATCAAGGTTTCAGCTGAATTTGGTCAAAATCCGCTTACTTTTGTTTGGGCGATACGTCCTAGTAACGCTACCGTGTTTATTTACATATTACTGCATTGTTTACTTTCGCATTCGCATATCCGATAGCACTACAAATACGTCTGTGTACATACTTACTTAGTACTCTATCGTTGGCTATACAGACGCAGAGGTACCTAAATCTATTTGTTATCTTTCATCTGTTCTGCAACTTGTGACTGAGTCGCCGGTATACAAAACATTCGCTACCGTCATTCATTGTATAGACCATTCATTGTGTTAATAATTTGGTCGTGCCATCATTTATTCTATACTTAATACGAGTACGCATAAATGTACCCACGTTTTTGTTTTGGTTCGTTTTTTTCTGCTGTGCGTGTGCAAGATGATTTTTTTTGTGGGTGCGAGATTGGAGGAGGCAGGTACTTTTGTTCAAGTTTGTGAAGCCGAGCACCGGAACCTTTTACTCAACCGAGTGTGATGAGATGAAATTTCCGCGAACGCGAAGGTGTTGATTTTTTTTCTCTGCTGGAAAAATGAGAATAAAGGCGTTGATTTTTTTTTTGTTTTTTGCAGTCTTTTGGAGTTTTGACGTTTGAGAATTCTAAAGTGCGATGTTTCTGATGAAATGTGGAAGAAGCTCCCTCCCCTTCTACTGGTACTACAGAAATTCGTTCATTTGTACATTTCTCTGATAATTTCCTTGACCTCTGGTGAAATTTTTATGAATTTTAATTTACAAAAATAGTGGCGACTTTCGTAATTTTTGAATAATTCCCTCGTAATTTTCTATGAATCGTGAATTTTTATCGATAGACGATGTCTTTATTTTTATTTTTCAATTCTTCTTTAATCAACTTGAAATAATTTTTTCCAGCTTGGTTGTAAATAAATAAAAATAAAAATGGCGAGAAACGCTAGAAGGAAAAGCTACAGCGAGGTAAATACGTACCTAATGATTCGTAAAAATTATTTGAAATAGAAACTAACCCCCTAAATTAACTCAGTGTTACTTTTTGATGTGTGTTGTGTTTTACGTAATCAACTCTTGAAATATTGTGTTCGTGCGTTTATTTTTTTGACTCGTAACTTTTTCATTTGAATTTTTTCAATTTTTGTTTTTCTTAATAATATTCTCATATTTTTGAGCATTGTCTTTTTTTGCTCATAAATTTAAAAAAATCACGAGAGAAGTAAAAAAAAAAAGTAAATTCTCATCAACTTTTATCATTCTTGAGAAATCATCATCCTCGAAATGTATTACCTAATGGTAACCGAAAGTGCTCGAGAAAACAGCTCTCATATTTTAAATTACCCTTCAACACTCGTATTGAAAAAAATCCAACATTGATTTTCTTCATTCTACGACAAACTCACCAAATAAAAATATAGGTCAAAATCGAAGACAGAAATTACGCCTGGCTTTGATAACGATTTAGCTAATTGTAAATTAATTGGGAAATCGATAAGGCGTCATTTATAGCACTCATTCATATACATCGTCTGCTATAAAGCCGAGAAAGTTGTCAAACGATGTAAAATCAACGACGTCGCGATGAGTCAGTTTGGATCGCAATTCATTAATTTTTGTCGAAAGATGAAAAACAAATGATTTTTCGCCTTGTTGCGCTGCTGTTCACAGTTGTAACATGTGTCAGAAGAGAAAATACGTCGTATATCATTCAAATTTTGACCATTTTCACCTTCGAGAATCTATACTGAAGTCTGAAGTACTTTTTCTGTAAAAAAAAGAGAGATCTCTCGACCAGGTTTCGAGAAAAAGGAGGGGAGAAGGGGAAGAGGGGAAGAGGGGGGTCAATATTTTGATTCCTCGAAGTAGCCTCGATTTTCCAGTAATTCTAAGAATTTTTCAATTCTCAAAATTTGATTAAAATTTCTTTGAAAAAAATAATTTTTCAACTTGAAAAATTTCTCCAGCGAAAAAAAATTTAAAAAATTACAAATAATGCATTTTTCTTTTAATGAATGAAATCAAATGTGAATACTGAATAACTTCCTGCAAACCAAGACCCATATTAATGAATGAAATGAAAAAGGTAGGGAAACAATGCAAAACAGGCTGCACGACGACAACATGTGGCTGAATACGAATACGATTCCTCCTACATCGATTGAATTAACGACCCAGCTTGGTGATTATTTTCCCAGCATCGCATCGATTACGATAAAGGCGATGAGATGTGAGAAGCCTCTCGTATAGTAGAGTCAAATGTAGTACCACATGGATCAGAGATGGATAGATTTTGGTACAGGGAAAACCGGTTTCCTCGAATTTTGCCACCATTTATAGTACAATACACCTTGAAAACAGATAGAACGGATTTCCTCCAGATTAATTATAATTAGTAAATAAATTGTAGATACCTGTACAGATAATCTCATCTACAACGTATAGTGTCGTCGATTAATTAAATCTCGAAGAGAGAGAGAGGGAGGGTACAATTTCTGGTACACAGTGTGGTTTTTCACGTACATATGGGTATGAAAATGTACGTATGTAAATTCGTGTAATGTGTATTTTTAATTGAAACGTCGTTCGTGGGCTGGCTCGACTCTGATCAATGTGTGGTTTGACTTGATGAGCCGAGTTTCTCTGTTACGCGCGCGTATAGTAATATAATTAATCGTAGCCCAAGTCTCTGGAAACAAGATGACAACATGCACGTGATACGATGATGAGCACAATATACGAGTATGGGTACCTTACTTACGTGTGTTCTATGAACTGAACACACACACAGATGCGATGGGATCTGATCTTGGCGTACATATCTCGAGAGATTTGCGTAAATACCTCGTACGTACACACAAGAATATCTCCTCGTAGAATGACCGTTTTACTGCCTAGAAACTACTCACGATGGCATGTTGTCCAGCCGAATAAGCTAACGTCTGCGAGTGATTCATCTTACATGGTCGTGGCGATGGTGATGCTGCGAAGAGGCGCTTTCTCAGATCGAATAAAATGTGCGAGCTTGGCACGAGTCGAGTAGTGAGCTTTCTCTCGATGTGTGTGTGTGCTTGGATCATTTGGTAAACGACTCCTCGAGTCCTGAAATGATGAACTTTGAGATGCAAAATTGACTACCTATAATTAAAATTAATTAATTATCGGATTCGGAATTCGGATGATAAACTGTTTCAGAAGTTATAAAAAAAAAAATCGATGTTTAAGCTATATCATATGTGCTTCCCTTCCCTTCCCTTCCCTTCCCCTCGTAAATTAGCCGATTCGTCGACCTTTTTTTAAAGGGTGGAGGGGGGATGAGAGAAAAATTTTGATCCTCTCCTCCCCGTTGAACCATTCGAAGAAATACTACTTTACAGAAAAAATATGGTGGAAGACCAATTTTGATTTTAAAGGTGCCCCAAATTTGTGCGAAAGAATCCTAAAATCAACTTGAATAATTTTTGGAAAACAATTTTTTCTTTAAACTGAATTTTATACTCAAATCTAGAATTTTATGCGAATTGGTTCCATGGAGGTCGAGCCCCCCCCCCTCCAACTTCTTTCTTTCACCCCTGAAATTTTTGGAGGGATGGGTTTATTGCCCCCAATGGCAGCTCAAAATGAAATCAATTGCGACCAAAAAAATTCAGTTGGCTTTTTGTCGATACTTTTTGGTCTATATAAATCAAAAAGGAGTGGACGTTTTTCGCATTTGCACAAGCGAGAGGTGGGAGCCTGAAAACTCTCAATTTTCAAAATGGACTGAGCCCAAAAAATTTTTTACGTGTTAGTACGACTCTTAAGTGTGAATTTTGGGCAAAACCACAAACTTTCGTAGTTACGCATTCGAGTAAAAATGAACTCTAGTAGAATCATTCAAAAGTAACCTTGCGACCTATCAAAATGGGTTAAAATTTCGCGAGAAATTCAAATACATATTTAAACGAAAATGTTTTTGAGCACTTTTGAATAGCTTTGAACTCAAAATTGGGTCATGATTTTTGGAATTTTTGGAAAAAGTGTCATGCAACCTATCAAAATAAGTTAAAATTTCGGCAGAAGAACAAAAATTTCTATCAAAATTTATTGAGTGTTTTTTAAAGAATTTTCAGCTCAGACTTGAGTTATTATTCTTGAGATTTTTGAAAAAGTGTCATGAGAGTAATATTCAAGCCTGGGTTAAAACTTTGCGAGGAATCCAAAATTTCAACAAAATGTATTTTTTGAGCATTTTTGAAAAATTTTGAGTCCGAAATCAGGTCATGATTTTTTCCTAAATAATGGATTAAAAGTTCGAGAAAAAAAACTTAAATTCCTATCAAACTTTTTTTTAGTTTTTTTGAAGAATTTGGAATCAAAAATTTCAACAAAAATGTTTTTCGAGCATTTTTGAAAAATTTGTAGCCTGAAATTGTGTTACGATTTTCGCGATTTTTCAAATGATGGATTGAAATTTCAAAAGAAAATCAAAAATTTCTAATAAAACTTCGGAAAAATACTTTTAACGAAATTTGAGCTTGAACATTGGGTCATTTATGTACTTTGAAAAAGTATCATGTAATCGGTAAACGTGGGTTAAAATTTCGTGAGGAATTTCAATGTATTTCGACTGAAATGTTTTTTGAATATTTTTGAAAAATTTTCAGTGGGTTTTTGAAATGGATGTAATGCAACCTGTTAAAAAAATTGAAATTTCGCAAGAAATCCAAGTATTCTAACAATATTGTTTTTTGAGCATTTTTGAAAATTTTCATATTGTTTATGGTTTTTTGGAATTTGTAATGAACTCGATCACTTTTCATGTAACTTGTAAGTTACAATATTACAAATGTTACTAAAACTGACTTTTGGTTACTTTTTCAATGTATTGGTTCGATTCTAAAGTTCTTTTTTTCTGTTTCACTTTTTAAAATTATCGGTCTCGCTTTCTGCCAAAAATGGCAAAAAATTTTGCTTTTTGCTAAAAATTACAAAAAATTCCGCTCTCGTTTCTTCGCGGAAAGTTTCTAGTCCTGATTAATTATCAAAAGAACTAGTTTTTTTTTTTTTACAAGAATTTTAGTTTTTTTGAGTCAACAAAAAATGTTATTTTTTGCTAAAATTGTAAAATTCTTACTTTTTACATAAATTTTCGCTTTTTAGCAAATTGTTCAAAAGTTTTCATTTTTTCCAAGGAATTGCCAAATTTCTAAAATTGTTAAAGTCTTGCCTTTTACCAAAAATTGTCCGAAATTCTCGTTTTTTCAAAAATTTGTAGAGGGAGAAAAAACAGCTTTTTCTGCTACCTAACTGGGAGAAAAAACATTTACTATATTGCCCAACCTGACGCGAATATTCAGCTCGCGGATACCATCATTACATGGGTATTTCCGCGATCTTATGACATAATATTCAGCCAATCATAGCCTAGAAACGCGCGCATCCGCTGCCTCTGCTGCTTGGTCCAGACTCATTTTTACCCTAAGCTCATAGTTGCTAGTTTCACTGTACAGTCAGTATCCAATGTACTGCCGAACTGCCTGGTCAGCTCTCCTAGACTCTCCGAGGCTTAGGGGGCTACCAGTGTGGATTCGGGGGTCAGAATATTCATTCTACTAATTCTATTCGTTCTATAACGCCAGTGGATGAAACTAGCCAAGTACGTGGAGCTCAGGGGTCACTATTTACGGAAGTGCCTCTTATTTACGTGTCCAATTTAATTGGATAGGGAATCTTTTCACACTGACTTGTGATACTCCCTATAATTATTAATTCTATAAAGTCAGGTGTATTGGAACTTCCGGAAGTGTATCACCATACAACAAGCAATTTTTAATTAATTCCTAGTATGGTTGGAATTAATTATATTGTCTTCCCAACTCAACACAATCCCAGGTATTTATCTTTTCTTTACCAATTTTTTATCCAAAAATACCAATCCGAGAATAGGCTACGAATTTGTAGTAATTCTCAACCTCCCTTTCCTTCTCCAATAATTACTCTCAAGAGATATCAACTTCATGTTGTTCTTTTCTCGTAATTTGAGATAATTAGATGTACTTGAAGAAGATCTGTGTTCTTATTTACGTAATTAATATTCGTTTCCCAACACTCAAATTCGTCCTATGATGATATTGGTGGCTTGGTCACTCACCCAGAGGAAATAACAAGGAGTAAATTCCCAATTTACGAGTTTTATTTATTCTGGCTCAAACCCCAACCGATATCTAGGGTTGGGCCCCCGTGAGGTTCTCGGACTGAACCAATGGTACTCAGAGGGTCCTGTTCATGTAGAGAGATTCGTTACTTTCGTGAATCCTTTCCTAGAAGCTAAGGATCGAAGTAACTAGCACCCCAGATCTGCATAATCTCCCCCTACATTTTGGCATCCCTGGTGGGGAACGAAGATATTTACTTAAATATTAATTCAAGATAAATTCCTATGGGTGTACCAGCCCATAGGTGTGGAAATAATCAGCATTATTGATTCTACTAGTTCTATTAATTCTATTAGTTCTCATTAATTCAAATTATTTCCTCATAGCAAGATATTTCTGTTAGGAAAATCTTAGCTCCAGTATGATGCAGTATTTTACCAAAAAACTGATTACTTCTCCTATTATTTGGGTATTTGATTTGGCTGCGCAGACGAATCAGAACTACAGAGAAAGTTGCAGAAAGAAGCAGAATTTTTCGTAATTATTACATCCATGTATTTTTGTTAACCCCGCCAATGGAAAAAATTCCATAAGTCAGCGATTGATTCGAAAATTCATGCCAAACAACATCAAGATTTGCGAAAATATCTATTCATTCTATCACGAAGATTGAAAGTGAAAATTCATTAATTCTATTTAATTCTATTGATTCTATTAATTCCATAAAAGTACTCACGGATGGAATATTAATTCACTTTCAACGAACGTTTATGGTGGTGAAATTTTCACGAGCTCGGATATACTACCCATCACCATAAGTTTACCAACTCGAAAATATCTATTAATTCGCAAATCTTCGCATAACAGACGTAATCACGCTTGTACTGCAGAAAAAATGAGTATTTGTTCGTATTTCAGCCCCCTGTGGACCTTTTACACCCCCTGGGGCAACTTACCCACAAATTACCTCGAAGTATATGAAAAAAAAAAAAACGCATCCGAACGTGTTTTTTTTTTCGTCATGTAGCAGTTAAAAGTACATTTTTCACTCGATTACGTATTATTTCTATTTAAATTAAAATTCATTATATTCGTTCATTTATTGATTCTACTCTACATGGTATGAGAGTATGCTTATGGCATTTATGAGCGAAAATAATTTGCAAAATTACGACCAAAATTCGTAATTTAATACCAGCGAATCTCATTGGATGATTATTCTAACTGTTCATCCAATCACAACACTGGAAAGTACCAGAAATCGCGTATTTATTCGTTCGTTTATGGAAGAAATTATGACGGCAAAATGACAATTATTTGTTCTATTTATTTCCATGGAATGAAATTTGCCACTTTTTACACTCGTTATGGGATTTTCCACGAACCCAATCCGACCTTGAACAAGAATTCGACAGGTTTGAAAGTGTGACAATAGTAGCACTGGGTTTTTTCCCATTTTCATATTTTTTCTATTTATAAACACGTCCGATTAAAATACACGCGAACCTGACCAAAGCTGGCGCTTAAACAAGATAACGGAAGTATTTTTAACGTAATACAATAGCCGCGGGTATTTACACGATCCTTATCTCGTACACTCGACACTTCAACATCAATCGTTATCTCAATTGATTATTTCGTTGCTGAAAAATTACACAATAATCGGCAGCTGGGAAAATCCACAAATACCGATATCAAGATAAAAATACTAGTCCATTGTCTACCCTTCGCGATTACGCGAGCACCGTTAGATATTTGTTCTATATTTAGGTAGTTTTGCAGCTTCCTTATCAGCATCATTCAAATATTTTGCGAGCCCTATCGTTTACGGATGGATAGCAAGTACTTGATGCTGGTTAGCGCCGCTGATAGCATTGTTATCTTCTTTCGCGAAGTTTCTTACAAATTTATTCAGTACAGAAAGATCCAGAATTTATCAACGAGATAACATCGGCACGGTCGAGTATTTAAACGCCATCAACGAAATATTTGAACGCCAGCGGCGATATATTGTGCAATAATCGCGATTAACCATCCCTACTCCTGGAAATACGACGACATACCCCCCTCGCGGTATGATTAGTAGGTCGATACCCAAGCAGTAAGAGAACAGAAGCTTCATTATTCTATTGATTCTTGACCTGTTCACATCAAGCTGTCTACTGCTCTCTATTTGTTCTATTCTTTCGAATATTGTTTCAATTTCAAGACTTTGAATTTTTTCAATATTTTAGAACCAGTCAAACGGAACTCAAATATACCATAGTTCTTGAATATTAATTCGACTGCTGTTATTTGCGTAATTATTAATAATTAATTCACGTTATTAATTCAATTAATTCTATTACTGCAAACTTGGGGAAAATATTCTTTCGGATATTATTGTTTTTCCAGAATTGGGATATTATTTCGATACCTGTTTTAATTATTAGTTACTAAATACGACGCGGCGAGTATTATTGAGTTATTAGTTCTACGTTACCAATCAGCGCCTTCGAAACTGGAAAATAAATAAAATATTAATTCTATTTATTCTATTGATGTGGATACTTCTCTGGACACATTTGCGCTTACCTTGCCAAATTGTATTTTTTCTACTTGCTGTAATATTAGGAGTACTGTATTTATCTGAACTCTTCGAGAAATTAATCAGCTCGCTTTTCAGCTACGTAAGTATTCCTGAAACACTACACGACAACATCTATTTAATTCTATTTATTCTAATAAAGATTCAATTAATTCTATATTTTATCGTACGTAATAACAGGAATTACTTCGACGATTAATTTATTCAATAAATTACACTACTCCGGCAATTTACGCAAGTACTAATTCGAAAAGATGAGCAACGGCGATCCAGAGCGTAATTCTAATGGAAAATCAAGAAAAACCTCGACTCGTCCAAAACCTCAAGCGCAGCCAACGCGTCAGCCATGGACTCGCGCTACTGCTCGAAGAAATGCAGAACTCGGACATCCTACTCAAAGTTCTGAGCGAGGAGCAACGTCGAGATTTATTACCGAAACCCAGAGATTTTACGCTTCAAAAAAGAAGGCTACTCCTGAGCAGCAATCAGTGATTGCTAGTCCAATTATTTCTACTGAAGGCGGAAAGAAGAAAGTTCGATACACTCTTCCAGACGGAACTATACTCGAGCCCTCGACTTCCACTCCAAGAAGAACAGTGGAAACCCAGCCCACACGTGTTAATTTGTCAACTGTTGTCGAAGACAACAACGATCCCGACGCTACCCAAAATGAATTCGAAGAACTTCAAGAAACTTATCATTGGATTGACATGTTTGGAGACGTTCCAGAAATAAATTTACAGGTCCCCCCTCCAGCAGTTATTCGAAGAATCCCTCAAGCTGATCCTAACGCTGAGGAAGAAATTGACAACGGTGAAGGAAGACCTAGAACTCGTAATGTCGCGGTGAATACTGATGCTGAGGCTGGGGCAAATGAAAATGAAAATAATGACGTCGATCAAGATGCTGGCCGAGTATATTGTTTTGATGATTTTAATCCTGAGGCACCTTATCCTGCTGTTGAGGTAGCTGAGTATGTACTACCGGAAAATGATCAAGCTGTATCTTTGGCTCACGCTCAAGGAATTATAGACTGGATCAAGAGAGAAAATACCGGATGGGCTGCCCGAACATCTGCAGTTAAGGATCGCATCAAAGGTCTTGAAGTTGGAATTTCGACCACGAGAGGAGATCTCAAAGATGTGTATTTTACTTTTCAAGAACAACGCTCATCAGATCATAAAAATCTGGAGAAATATTTGACTGAAGAATTGGGAAAAGCCTCGCGTAAATTTGGAATGTACGACAAGATGTTTGAATCTTTAAAGAAAGATACCGTAAGAATTGACAGAAAAACCGATATGATTCAAGATACAACCACTGAACTTACTTATTCTGTCGATGATTTATTCTATTACAATGTGCACGGTAAGTACCCGTCCAGAGATCCTGATATTTTACCAATCGGTAACGAAGTATCCACTACTACTCGAAATAACGATCGCGGTTCAGATCCTGGAGGTTCCAGCGGTGGACATGATTCCAGTTCGCGAAGAAACAATGATGACAGCAGCGACGATGACGACGACGATGGCGGTGGAAATATTAATCCATTCAATGAATCCGGTGTATTTGCTCGAAGAAATAAATCTAAAACAAAAGACACTGGAGTTAAACCTCGTCAACGTACATTGCGGTATGATTTAGAATTCCTCGAAGGAAAAATGAATCTTAAAGCTAAACATCTACGCGAAGCTGATATTTATTACGACAATACCAACAAATATGAAGTAATGAGCTTCATTGAGAAATTCGAACATTTTATGCGAGAACAGCGCGCTAGTGAATTTCAGTATCGTAATTTATTTGCGCAAATTATTCAAAGCGACGAAGCCAAGGCGTATAAGGAGCACGTTAATCCAAAATTACCATATCTCAAATATCGTGATGGATTTGTACAGAAAGTTTGGGATGGTGTTGAACAAAATAATGCCAGAAGTCACTTTCTCAAGATGCAGTTTAATCAGAAATCATCGAAGAAAATAGCTGGAATTTTACTCAAGTGGTTCAATGTATTGGCTGACTCCGATATTACTGATGCAATGCTGCTGGACACTGTCTATCTAAAAGTACCGAAGGATTTGAGATTTGAATTCACCGAATGCAAAGAAGACCGCATCAGATTCAAGAAAAAACTGCAAGTTATGCGTCGACATGAAGAATACGTTAATGCCAACGCTGAAGTTAACGATCAAACCATTCCTCCTTATACTAAATTTTGGGTACCGCCATATATGTCCACTCCGAACCGAAATACTGATCGACGTGCGATTAAAAATTTGTTCAATAAACTTGGAAATAAGGGAAAAAGCGCCCCGAAAGCTAACGACGCTATACCAAGTACCAGTGGTACCAACGCCGGCGCTGGGGCATCCAAAGACCCTAAACAACCACCGAAGAAACCTTCATTCCGTTTTCCAACCAAATATTTGAATTCCTTAGGTATCACTGCCGAAGATTTGGAAAAGTGCACCTATATTTATCAGTCATTAATGGACAATCAGGAAGAAGAAGAAGAAAATCATCAGGAGCTAGATACTGACTCAAGCTCTGACGGCGAAGACTCTGAAGTTGAAGTTGTCAAGCCAAAAAACTTGAGGAGGTCCCCTGTGAGCCAAGCGGGGGACGAGGAGTTGTAATTAATTCTATTAATTCTATTACTTTCGATCGAATTCCATCAGCACTCGATGACTACGAAATTATTGGTGATGGTCTGGCTTATTATATCAAATATGGAATGCCAGAACTAGACTTCGATAAAAAACCTTATTTAAAAGAGGTTATTTTATTGAAAGAATTAGCTCATGAAATTGAAAACGCTTCATTCACCAAACAACATGTATTAATTTCAATGGGCGATTTTGAGCTGAATAATTCATCGATAGATATGAAATACGTTCAGAATTATTTCGATAGAATAATTCGACTACTAGTAAATAAACAATTTAAAGACATACTCGTAATATTTCCTCCAGTTCGCCCGAAAGCTGGAGATGAACCAACAACTTCATTCAAGAGACGGCTCGATTTTCGTCATATCCTTCTAGATGTCTGTTCAACTCGCAACGTACGCTATTCACTGTATCCAGCAATATTCTTCGCTGAAGTAGTGGAAAATATACTCGTTGGAACCAAGTATACCGTAGCCTGCGATGAAAATGACAACGTGATTCCTGATAAAAATTGTTTCTATTTAAACGACAAAGGTGATTATTACAACCTTGGAATTACCGGACGAGAAAGAATTCTTGAGTTTCTTGAAACTTTCTGTGATCCAACCAAGCGCTTCATGGATTCACGTGATCCTGTAACCATTACTGATTTGACTACCGAAGATGACCCGAATGCTCGGTTTGTTGCTCGACCAGATGGCTCACTACAACATATGACAGCGAATTCATTAAAATTAATTCAAGAAATACTAGACTGTCCTAATAAAGAAGCTGCAGCTGAAATGATGCATACCTTAAATCAATCTGCCAGCGATACATCAGACACTCTCACCGAGACAACAGATAACTCGCATGACATTTCCGGTATGCCCGACGCAAATGCTCCCGAAACAAATGTCCAGCACGATTCAGCGCAGGAAGATGAGCAGGCTGAAGACGAAGGATCCCAGTCTTCTTCTCCCGAGTATCGTTATTTTCCAGCATATTCAGTCAATATGGTTAATCGCATATCTGTCAATCAAGAAGAACAAAACGCCTTGAAATCATCATCTTTTACGAAAGTACCGATAAAAGTCTCCGAAATGAACGATAATTTAAAATCGCAATTATTACACGAAAGAAATGACACCATTACCTGCGTAATTCCACTACGACTTGGAAATTCCTGTTATCCAGCCCAGCTTGACTCTGGGGCAGTGCCAAATATAATGTCAGAGGAAACAGCTTTACACCTGATTCGACACCATTCTGATGAATTGGATTTTATCGAGCTAGAGAATCCAGCTGTTTGTATTTTAGCTGATTCGAAAGAAGCTGAAACAGCAAGATACATTATTGTACCGACATTATACTTTGGAAAACACGCACTGAAAATACCTTTTTATGTGCTGAAAGGCTGTAATCATGTATTTTTAATTGGAACCCAGTCGATGGAGTATCTTGGAATTGAACCGAGAATCAAGCGTCGAAAAGCACTCTGCCGGCCATCTACAAAAGTACATACTGAAGTGGTAGACTTTTTGACGCCTGAGCAATACGAAGGTAAGCTGAATATTTTCGGCGGGAAACTGAAAGATGAATACAGATTAGAAATGAACAACATTTTACGACGAACAGATATGTTTAACAATTATCACCGATTACCTGATGGAGTTATAGACGACGGTCCAGATATATTTATCGAACGACTGGAAGCTGACCTTCAAGATGCTGTTACTGCTGGAAGAATCACTGTTCCGCAAGCTGAACGAGCTTTCGATGTTTTGAGTGAATTTCGTGACGTATTTTCGAAATTTCCTGGAAAATATACCGGAAAAAGGGTTCGATTAAAATTCAACATTCCAACTAAAGATATTCGATACCGAGGAGCCAAGTATAATCCATCAAAGAAATTAATGAACGACTTACGTAAGGAACTTCAAGTAATGATGGCAACAAACGTCATTGAACCTTCAGATTCGACTTACATAAACCCCATTGTAGTTAACGTAAAGAAAAGCGGGGAAATCCGCGTTTGCCTGAATCCTGTGGATTTAAATCCAATATTAGCAGAGAATTACAATGAAGCTGGTTTACTTGACAGGATTATTACTCAAGATGCTGAAGCAAAGCTGTTTTGTACGCTCGATTTCGTATCAGGATTTTGGCAGCTCGTAATGGATGAATTTTCACGCAAGTATTGCGCATTTCAAGTCGATGGACGCGTTTATCAATTTATTCGCTTGCCGTATGGCTTGAAGGTTTCATCAGCGCTGTTTGTAAACATGGTCAACGATATCATCCCGGATACAACTGGAATCACCAAATACGTCGACGATATTCTTCTTCGCTCTGCAACATTCGAATATATGCTGGAATTATTGGTGGAAGTTCTTACTATTCTACGAATCAACAATCTACGTTTAAATGCGAAGAAGACTACATTTTTCAAAGGAAAAACTGAGCATTTAGGATTCGATCTTAGCCCTGGCAGAATTTCAAAGCAGTCATGTAAAATTGACAAATTCAACGATTACATCGCGAAGCACACTAAGCGTGGAAAATTTGTTCTCAAGAATAAAATCGAGATTCTCGAGCTGATTGGCTTGACCGGATTATATCGAAGATTTATTCCTCAATATCAACAAATTATTGCACCTTTGTATGAGTTAACCTGCGATAACGTACCCTTCGAATGGGGGCCTAGGCAAGATGCAGCTATCGAGAAATTGAAGCAAGAATATACAAAAGACTTCGAATTAGTTCCAGCAAGAGACAAGATCGACCTGTACCTAGATACTTACACATCTAATGATGCCATGAATGCTGTTTTGTATCAAAATTACGAAGGACAAGCCGAAATTATTCTATTTACCAGCCATAGTTTTAAGCCGCACCAAAAGAAGTATACTTTAATTGAACGAGAAATGTATACCTTGGCCAAAAGCATCAAAAAACTACAACTATGGCTCCATGGCAGAACAATTCATGTTCGTAGCGATTTACTTTCAATTGTACATAAATTCGAGACCATCGCAGAGGTTCACAGAAAAGCCGCTGGATGGATTACGTTATTTAACTGCTACAATTTGATTTACGACCTACGAAGAAGACACAAGAAATGGTTCGGAATGCAGGCTCCCGAACTAACTATTAACAGTGCGAATTGTTCCAATTTCATTACCGAAGAAAATGACCTCTCACTGCGTATTCGTTCTCATTTATTGGATTATCTCAATCGTCTCAGTTTATTTCAGAAACGTGATCCAAAATGCGCAGATATTTTTCGTCGATTAAAAACACCAGATGAATTTTTAGATGCGAGAGGAGTACAAATCAAAAATAACCTAGCTAAACGTTATTCAATTGAAGTGATTGACAACAAAGAAACATTAATTTTCAATTACCCAGATGAGAGCCGTGTTCCAGTGCTGCCCGACGAAATCTTCAAAGACATGATTCTATTTCTTCATGAGACTTACGGCCACGTTGGAGCTAACAAGCTTGAAGCTATTTTCCGTCGTATGTACTACTCATCCAATGCGAAGCATTTTATTCGTTTTATCACCAGCGAGTGTTTGCACTGTAAAGCAAATAAAACTTATTCAGAAAAGAAACCACTCGAATTTGGATATACTAATTCATACGGACTTGCTGATGTGATCTCTGTAGACATTCTTGGACCGATTTCAAATTATTCCAATCAGCCGAAATATCTCTTGGTATCGAAGGATGTTTTCTCTGGAAAAGTTTGGTTATCACCACTTCAAGATATTCTCCAGCAAACTGTTGCCAACGCTATGGAAGCTGTAATTAAAGAAATTCATTCTAAAAAGTATAAAATTCGTAAAATAATTACAGATAACGCTACTCAATTTACCAACAAGATTTGGCGTAAATTATTGAAGAAATATAAGATAGCGATTGGACATTCAACAGCGCACAATCCTCAATCAAACTTGGTTGAGAGAACTATGCGCATTATTGGAGACCGTTTACGGATGAAAATGAATGTCAATGCAGATGGTGCGTATTCACACCATGGATGGAGTACTTACGTCAAGGAAATTGAAGAAGAAATTAATAATACGCCGAATGATGTTAACGTTCCTCCAGACGAAGTATGGCAAATTGCAGAATTTGAAACCGACCTTCCTACTGGAAGAGTAACATTCAATGCCAAATATCATTTACGCAAATTACTGGAGAAGAAAGAACGTCAAGATTTACCATCTATCATTAGCGGAGATTTAATGAATTCGAAACTTGACCTACTCAACAATGTTTACACTTCTGTTGATAACGTTGTTTGGGTATCGATCGATGGCGCTTGCGCTAACAACGGTTCAGATGACGCTACCGCTGGAATTGGCATCTGCTGGCATCCTGAGGGTAAACAAAATGTTTCCGAAAGAATCAAGCACGAAAATTATACACCTACGAATAACCTAGCTGAGGCTATCGCTCTACTTACCGCAATGAAAATTGCTATTAAGCAAGGAATTACTCGATTACACGTAATTTCTGATTCCCAATACCTGACATCAGCTGTAAATGATACTTTTTCTAAATGGACTGATAACGACTGGAAAAACTCTGCAAAGAAGCCAGTTCATCATCAAGAGATATTTAAAGAAATCATCCAGCTGAAATCTCAATTTGATTTATTCGAACTTACTCATGTTTATGCACGAGAGACTGATTTTGGCAACTTCACCGCTGATAGACTCGCTCGTAAAGCTGTATATACTACCGAATTTGACATCGCAGCAGCTGATAAACTTATGAATCATCAAGCTCTTATCAGATATATCAAGGAGCAGCGTGAGCTAGATTTTCAATCCCGGGAGCAGAAACATAATAAGTGTTTTGGTGACCCGCGAATATTTAAACCAGGTGAACTTGTTATGATAACCAATCACAGGCTATCATCCGCAGACAAGGGAGCTTCAGCTAAACTTTTTCCAAAAAGGTTTGGGCCATATGTAGTGGTGGCTCACGCGGGGAAAAATTGTTACGAAGTTCAAAAAATTGCTGACAAGACTGATAAGAGGCTTATCAACGTACGTCAAATTACGACCTACCTCAACCTACATCATCTTAAGCAGCTACGCGAAGAACCAAAATTGCGCTCCAAATACGATGATCGCTCCTTACAGAAAAGAATGAAGCAATTTGCTGAGCATCGAGATTTGCTGGAAAACTTTATTAAAGAGCTTGAAGCTCCACCAAAGAAGAAAACTCGTAAATTCAGCGAAATGAACGATGAGGAAAAATTAGATCAATTTACTCAGATTCGTAAGCGGCTTCGGAAGAAAAATAATGATTATGATTCCAAGCGGTTTGATGCTGTTTTATCTCAGGTAGTTCCAGATGAAAAATCTCGCGAAAATATTCAACATCAAGCTAATTTGCGATATAATATGCGCAAGCGCGAAAATATCAATTACGACGAAGGTACTGACGCACCTGAAGACGGGCCACGGACAGGTAGAAGGCGTTTTAAACACGTTAATTCTTTGATTCTGAACCTGCTCGATCATGAGCAGCGAATGAAATTCGTTGAGTTGTTATCCGAGCTTCCTGATTGGTCGCAAATGCCCTCCGACCCTCCGGTCCTAACATGTTGATTATTTTTCTACCTACCTCGCAAGTTTCATTTCAAAAGCTGTTCATTATATTTTTCAACCGACTTCAGCTAACATCTCTTGTTCACAAATGTCCCAATACAAATAAATATTGATTCAACCACTATTTATTCTATTCATTCTATTGATTCGTACGAAATTACTCATTGCTGCAGAACTGTGTAAATATCATTTCATCTAAGAAGAAAAATTTTAATTTATTCTATTATTTCTATTTTTTCTATTATTTCTATTTCTGGAAAAATGTACCCATTGGACAACTGTTATCCGCTTCGCTACGTAAATAAAGCCGAAAATATCATCAGAATTCGTCGCTTTGATGGCAGCTACCAGGATGTTTTTCTCCCAATTACATGGGATAATTTAGAAGACAAATTGGTCAGCGAAAATTGCGATTACGGTCCAATCATGCCGCCAGATTATCAAGACCATTACACTTACGCTCAGCAGCATTTCTACATAAGCCGCTACATTTCATTAAGCAGGTACGACGGTATGCACATTATGCATTGTTTCATTAACGGCTGGTGGCTGATTGGCGACGGCATCGCGCATGCAATTGCAAGATATGCTGTCAAAGAAGAAAAAAGAGTTATAAAGATGTGGGATAATTCAAAGGTGTCCGGTACGAATATTTCAGCGAAGCGTTTGATGCATAATATCAAGCATCATAAAATCCTAGTTCCAAAAAGAATCATCCTATCTATCGGCTGCCATGATATACTGAAAGAAACGTTCAATAAATGTTGCTATAACACAAAGGAGCTGATTGCTTTCCTATTGGATCAAGGCGTCGAAGACATTTTAATTTTACCAAATATTAATTCAAATATGCTGCCAGATCATTCGCTACGTGGGAAATTTCGGAAGTGGCTTCGTACCGATTTAATCGAAATGGACCCACAGATTTTAAAATATGCAACCAGCCTTGAAGAAATTTCAGATAGAGCGGATCCTTTCTACAAAGATGGAGCTGGAAATTATTATTCAAATCCGCTGATCTACGCTGAAATGGCGTACCGTATCGTAAAATTCACTCAATCTTTAGAAGAAGCTAACCAACTATGAATTCGACCGATATTTGCGTAATTTCCGGTTGATTGATATTTGTTCAATTTATTCATGATGTACATAACGTGTATTTTTTCCAGACAGAGAAATGTCATTTCATTTCATTTTATTAATCGTGTATTATTTCTATTTTAATCTATCAAATAAAATCAACAAAAATACGACCTTGTAAATATTTCTTCTATTTTTATCCACGAACCGAGCTACGCCTAACCATCATCGACAAGCAAATCTTTGCTTAGTATATGAAAATAGACAGTCGCAGACCGATATTATACGTACAGAGGGAAGGGGGTTGCGATAAGAACCAAGCTTCGATTAACAATGATCCTTATCGGTTCCTAGAAAAACCCAGCAATAGCAGCGACAGCCTAAGCCTACACATTAAACCTACCATTTCATCATTCGACTTTTGCTTCTCTTTGTGTTTAGTGTGTACATCTCTAACGTGGTGAAATTTTTTCTATTCTTTCAAAGTTTAATTTCGTTCTTATTATTTCTATAATCGGTAAGATTTACGCAGCGCTGTATTTTCTTGGTTCGTTTACTCTATTTTTTCATATTTGTTGGATCGTTTAAACCATTTTGAAAATTCCAGCTATTTATTCGCCATCTCGTGTGTTCAACGCGAAAAATACGTCGCAATACCTGGAGAATAATTTATTCTATTGAATTGTAAGTACTAGTGTAATTTTACTCACTTATAATTTGCATGGTCTTATACAATTTACCGATTTTTCTGTAAAACACACGTACCATCGTACCTACCATCAACCACGTGCTTTAGGCTACAAACACAGCCATCATATCGATAATTAATTTACTTTGAAAATAATTACAACAATACCACGTGTTATTAATTCTATTGATTCTATTAAAACTCGTTTCAAATTTGGAAAAAAGGTGAACCAAAATTCATCATCTAATTCGATTCTGTACGTGTGTTTTAAATAGCTAGCCTAAGTACATTGCTGTTTTAATCGTCAGTTTATTAATTCAATTATTTCATCCCAGATTTTCGTTGATTGGTAAACTGAATTATTTCAAGTGTTTCGTCGAAGATTTCTGTCAGTTGAAGAACTGTATTGTTTCAAGATATGATCCAGCTTCGCTTTGCTACTGGTATGCTATATTGATTCTATTTTTTCGAAGATTCAAAACAACTATTGATTCTATTTGTTCTATTCTGTTACACCAGCTATATTGCGACGATTTGTACGTTTAGTTTAAAGAAGATATTGATTCGTTTGACGATTATTGAACCGGAATTTGCAAAAAGGTAAATTGACCAGCAACTTATTCATATTGTTTCTATTTTCGCTCGTGAAACTTGTACTTACGCATTACTATTTCTCCAGCTTATTCGTTCTGCTGTGTCGCTAATTATTTGGCTGAAGTTTGTTCGTTTGTTCGCTACGATTTGCGTAAGAAAGGTATTGATTATTTTAACTTATTCTATTAATTCTATTATTTCTATTTCGACATGAATATCCATAAATTTATCACATGGAATGGCAATCAATACTCATTCAAGAAGCCAGAAACTTCATCTTTCTTAAGACAGCGCGAATTTGATCGAGCCAGATTTAAAGAAGGACTATGGGAAAATACTTTTGATTCGCTGTGTAATACTTTCTATATGGATGATATACGTGTATACGAACCTAACTTTTCTCGATTAGATTTTCCAACGGATTTTATCCAATCTATAAGCATCAAAGATTCCAGCGATAACTCATCTGACACTGATTCTTTTCTGTCCTCTAGGCCAATGGAAAGGTATCGTGTTCCGGTATGCCAGTACTGCGGGGAGGAGTTCGTGGCAGGACAAGAAACTGTACGGAATGAAACCTGTCCACATACTTACCATCGCGAGTGCGTTAAAAACTTAACTGAGCAACGTACGCCCGCCGGCAATTACCGCTATCTCCCCGCAAAATGTCAACATCGAAGTTGCGGTGCGGTTTTGATTCGACAACACTATCACAGTGTTATTTTCCGCTATGAGACGCCTGACAATATTTGCACCAACTCTGGACACCGGCATAGAATCGCAAATCTCAGCGACACGATTGATTTCCAGCGAGAGCGTATAAATGCGCTGAACGATTCTTTACGTGACGCCGTAGCGCAAAATGAAATTATGACCGGAAGAATCGCAGATCTCGAACGCGAAATCTCCAGACTTAGGCGACCAGCGCAAGATTACCAAGGTAATTATATTGATTATAGCCCGCATCGATATATTCCAAGATGGAGTAATTTTATAACCGATACGCGCTTTATAATCCCAGATTTCGAAGACGATCTCAACCGTCGAGATAACGATGACGACGACGATATCGCCAATGCACAGCAGCAAATGGTAAATCACGGCAATCAAGTTGCTGGAAATGAAAATATTCATGCCGCCGAAAATCAAGAAGATCGAGCTCCAGATAATTACGCAAATAACGATAACGAAGCCAACGATCATCAAGACGTCGATGAGCGCAACGACCTTAATGAACCAATTGATCGAGCGTTTGCAGAAGGATTTGTTCAAACGAACGGTAATTCTATTAATTCTATTGCAAATTTACGCATCTCAAACTCTAAAATTATTTTACCTGAACGTGATTTTGATCAATTATTTCTAATTAATTCTATTTATTCTCCAGAAGAACGTGAGATGCAACGCCGTATGGACCAAGAGCGAGATGCTCAAGATGGTGTGATTCCAGAGCCGGTTCCATCTTCGGTCAATGCTCCAGCTCCATCCGCTCCTAATCTTGACAATGTAAACCTCGAGGAGCCTCACCCATCGAATTCTGGACCAGTTTTAGTAGCGCCAGAGCTGGGAGAAGTAGGAAACGTTGCCGGACCGTCGCGATTTCGCGAGCCTTTCCGGCCTAGTACACGTAATGTTTTCTCTTCATTTTACAACTCCAGTAACGTCTTAGTAAACCACGTCATGCGGAATGCGACCGAACAACGCAACGACCATCAGCCGCGTAACCAGCCGCTGCTTGATGATGAGGATGCTCCGTATGAAGACTTCAGAACAAGACGTGAAATACGAGTCTACGATGGTGGCGTCCAGAGCGCTGTATTTCCACATCGACGTGGAAATATTATGGCTATTTTGAACCAGTCTGGCTATACTTTCAACCCGCAGATTCAGCGCGAGCTTCGTCACGAGTATACTCTGCATAGTCAGCAGATGTATTCTTCAGTTTATACGAGCTGGTCACCGGACGACCGCCGTCCAACCACCCATATTTTCCTGAACGGATGGTGGGTGATTGGCGACGGTCTCGCCCACGGTGTTGCGAGAGAACCGCTGAGACGAGATCCAACGTTGAAAAGTCGCTGGGACCGTAGCCGCTTCGCAGGAAGTTTTCTTTCGGCCAAACGCCTTCGCCACAACATCCAACAGCACGCTCGTAACGTACCTTGATTCTGCGTAGTAGCCATGGGAGGACACGACCTAACGCTTGAGTCCGAGCACACGGCCAGAATAAACACGTCAGCGTTGATTCAATTTTTGTTAGACCAACGCGTGGAGCGAATTCTTATCCTCCCGATAATCATCGCTGATCGACGACCAGACGCGGAGACTCGTCGATCTTATCGCGAATGGCAGCGAGGAATTTTGCCTCAATTAGACAGATCCCGCGTTACCTATCTGCAATTTTTGGAAGAAACAGTAGATCGCGTCCAGCCTTACCATGCTGACCTCGCCGGCATCATATATGCGCATCCGTTCGTACATTTCGATATCATTTACCGTTTGGCTCATATGTTGCGTTATTTCGATTAATTCTATACCCGGCATTTGCGTAAATCTTTTGTTTTCTGTTTTTTCGTTGTTTGAATTTGTGAATTTTGTTATTTTTTCTATTATTTCTAAGTTTACGACGAAGACATGGCGATTTGGCTGAGTATTCGATGTTACCTCCTTGTCAAAGCCTGTTATTTTCGATATCATCTTTATTCTTTTTACATGTCTTCGTGTATTATTTCTATTAATTTGGATTTTTAGTCGCATTTTTCTTTCTTACAGGTATTTACGAAATTACCAGTTTATATTAGTTCTATTAATTCTAAGTTCGTTGATTTTTGAGTTTTGAATTACCTATTCAAATATTATTTCTACTTGTTCTATGTTATATTGATTCTGTTATTATTGCAATTTGAATAGCTGTGAGTTATGTTCCTTTTGTTGTGCCGAAGATAAAAATAAAAAAAAAAAAATGGCATGAACATTATTGTTTCATTTGTTCAATTACAGATTCAATTAATTCAATTACTTACAATGCGAAATCAACATATCTAGAAATGCATATCTCTAAGAGTAATTCCTTATATCATATCATTTCGAAAGAGAAGATTCTACTTGAGTTCTTAACCTGTAAATAATTATCATTTAATATGTTCAAGAGAATGGTGATATTACGATACGTCGTTTGAATAATAATACTGGGGATGATTGCCATTTGTTCTATTTAGCCATTTTGTACACATAGTTCCCTGATTTCATATCTTCAAAGAAGTTTCAGTTATTATTTATTATTATTTCATCGTGAACACGTAAATATTATATTTCGACTTTATTTTAACATCATACAACGTTGATATCATTAATTACCAACTCGGAGATTGTTCATTTTGCTTTGAGAATGTCCACGAGTACATTTTACCTATCCTGACAGAGTTTAACTTGTTCTATTTGGTGAGAAGGTGGAATTTGCTGAAAATGATTCGTCAAAAAGAAAATTTACTAATACACGATATTGATTCTATTGATTCTATTTATTCAAGGATGAAAATAGCATACAGACAGAAATTATCAACAAATATATCTTCTAAAATGCAATTATTCTAACAATGCTGTCTACAATAGATAAGGGATTAAATATAGAATTTGCCAGACATCTAGCGATAATCTACAGCTATCGCAGATAGCTTTCTACTCCCTTTACCCAACATTTAACAAGATATTTGCGAGATAATCCCTTCCACCGTCAGCCTTTTAGGCCATTTTTTGCACCAGGAATTTACGCAAGTACTGATTCTGTCTTCATAAGTAATTTGTTCTTTGTAAGGATTGTATGTCTTCGTTCAGTTCGTTCGTTACTCAAGCCGTTTATTTATTCGAGTTTCCAGTTATTCATTCTATAATTATAATTATTAATTCTAATTAATTTGCCAGTGCTATGGCCAACGCGGAAATTGATCATACTTGTGAGCTCTCGATAGCTGTCTGCCCTTTCTGTGACGGTTCGCTCGCTGTTCCTCCGTCCGGTGCCACTGGACCTGCGGTATTAATCACTGGTAAGGAGTGTAACCATTTGGTGCACTTGAAGTGCTTTATGATTAAGACAAAAACTCTTAAAGAGCGAAAAATACCTTGTCCGTTCAAAAAGTGCGTCGCGAATATTGATATCAAAGCGCTACGTGAGATCGTCGTTCAAAAATCACCAATCGCCGAAAGCATTCGTCTCATCATCAATAACGCTACCAGAGCTCAACTCACTGAGATGAATATCGCGATGAATAATCAGCACGAACGTAATTCCCAGCTCGCTTCCGAACTTCGACAGCTTCTACGACACAATGCAGCATTAACCGAAGAAATTCAAGAGAAAGATAAGCTGATCAAAACGTTACAAACCTCCGCTCCAGCGTCGATGCCAGCGATCGCCATTCCTGAGATAAATCTGTCCGAATCGAGCTCCGATGATGAAAAAGCTGCTGTTCCAGCCAAAATCGATTCGCCGCTGCCATCTGATTCCGGTACGTCTGCTAAACCTACGATTACAGTTGAAAAATTACGTGCAGCATTAGAAAGCTTTGTCGCCGAAAATTCCGACCCTCAGCCCTCAACATCTGGATATGTACCTCCACGTCAATGCGATCAATACTCGATTTCTTCGGCTTCATCGACCACATCAGATATCAATTTCGAAGAAGTTTTTCATCCAGTACTCCAGCCATCAGCTCCAGCTCACGTATACGAAGCAGCGCCTGTTCCAGCTCCAATTATACCTGTAAACAGAGAGAATGCACGATTAAAAATCAATAGAATTGATATAAGACCGAACCAGCCTATTACATATTATCATAAACCAACATATGGTGTATTTTCGAAGCTACGCATTCCTCAAAATGGTATCGTGACAACAGCCACATTTCACTCTTTAGTAGCGGAACTGCCTTTCTATTTAGATAGACAAATTCCGCGCGATATGGCAAATTACTGTCATGAGCCACAATTTTACTTCTATTTAGTGGCTGGAAAACTCAAGCGTTCAGATCGACGACCCGAACCTGTTTATTTTCTACAAAGTCATTGGTTAATTGGCGATGGAATTATTAATGGCATAGTCGACGATGCTGTAGCAGGAAACATTGACCTTATCAATCAGCTGCCTAACAATTTATTCATCAATCGTTCAATCTCAATTACAGATTTACAATCGAACTTGCGCAAATTTGTCGTTGTGCTACCGAAGTATATCATACTATCAATTGGACATCGCGACATTGCCGACAAACGTAAGCTGGATGATATTATTGAGGATGCAAAGCAGCTGATATGTTTTATTAAGAATACACACGTATCAAAAATCATACTTTTACCACCTATACTTACTAAGGAAAATGATCAGCTTTGCAAAGATTTTCGCGCTTGGCTCCGATACAAGGCTGTATTATTCAGTAATACACGACGAATCATCTACCTTCATGAAATTGAGACAATAATTGATAGACAGGGTCCAACCGAGAACGATCTTCCAGTACTACCGCAGAGTTTCCATCTCGAAATCTTGCTGGGATTGATTCCATATCTAGCTGATAAGCGACTACGAAAACCATACCTCAAGCGACCGAACTCTCCGAGCTTTAGAAGAGCTGAAAAACGACGTTAATGATTTGTATTAATTACCATGTATTATTGATTCTATCGATATTTTCGCAATTATCATTTTTTATAAAATAAATAAATACAGTTCGGTGATTGATAACGCTGGTTACGTCATAAAAACAAAAAAATAGCTCAATTTTCAAGCCAATCAAAAGCTAGTACTATTTTTTCACTTTTTTCTTTTTATTTTTTTTTTCCCGGCGACAAGATTTATTTTTTATTTATTATTCCAAAGAATATGTATATTATTTCTATTTTCTAGTCATTTGTTCATTTACAACGAGTACAACCTTTTAGTTCAAACCTGATTTATTATTTCTATTTATTCTATTATTTCTATTAATTTTGAAGAAATGGCTGATTTACAAGAAAATACTTATTCATATTTATTCTATGCCGCAAATGAGCAAATCAACATTTGGTACCAAAATTCTATTTTAGCCCTGTGGAATGCCAGCATTATTCATTCTAGCTGCGAAAACTCAGAAAAATTAACTCTACCTAAATTTGACTTGGGAATTTACGATATCAATTCTAATAAATTTACTCAAACACCTCGACATAGTAATTACAAATACGCCTGTGATGGAATTAATTTAATCAAATTTTCAGATATTAATTCTACTTCGTTCGAAATTAATTCTAACAAGTTGGTAGTTACGCAAGATACACGAATTCTCAGCGATTATGATTTGTTCTTTGCGTGCAAAAATATCAATCTTCAACATTTATTAATTCCTCGCTTCAAATTAGTTCAAGGCGTGCCAGGCTGCGGTAAAACTACCTACATCTTAGATAATACCCGAAGCATTGGTGATTTGGTTTTATTCCCAACGAAAGACAGTGCAGAGAATTTTCGCAGGCGCTATAATGAGAAAAATGGATTTTCAATCGATGAAAATATTTTACGACGCAATTACCGAACTATTGATTCTTATTTGATGAGCCAAAATACATCTCACTACTCCCGAATATTTATTGATGAAGCTTTCTTAATTCACTTTGGCCAAATTATATTTGCAGTAGAGAAAGCTCGAGCTTCAGAAGTAATTTTAGTAGGAGACAGACATCAAATACAGTATATTAATCGTTCGCCATTACCATCAATCCATTTTTCCTGCATTCCTGAGTATTTAATTGCGGAAATAGAATTTTTGAACATTTCATTTCGATGCACTCTTACCACCACAGCATTATTATCAGAATTTTATCAACATGGAATGCTGTCTACTTCACAAGTATACGACGAAATGAACCTGCATACCTTGAAAAATGTCAACCATTTGCCTCATTTTATTGATTCTCATTACCTAGTATTTATGCAAAACGAGAAGCAAATACTAGCCAGCAAAGGATTTCATGTAAACACCATACACGAGTACCAGGGAAAACAAGCCGAAAATATTATATTAGTTCGATTAATTCATCATCAGAATTCAATTTATGATAGCATACCACATATCATAGTGGCTTTCAGTCGGCATACCAAGAAGCTAGATTATTACACAGTAAACAATTTAGACCTACCTTCTTCACTGATTCTGCATTCACGTAAGTTGACTCTGCACGATTTCAATGCGGTATGTATTCTTCCCATTGGTACTCCTAAATAAAAAAAAAAAAATGTTACAATTAATAATGAGTTTTTACAATTTTATTCTCATACATGTAAATGAATTTTTTACATACGTTTGAATATTTCCAGTTCATTGTATTTTCAAGTTTCAACTTTTATTTACGAAAATACCTGATATTTTTTTTTTTATCTTTTCATACTGTAAATATTGTTGTTATTTTTTATTCTCTACTTTAACTACTTATGCATTTTTCACTTACTGTATTTTGTAACTTTTTATGCATTTTTCTACTTTGTATTTTTTACTCTTGAGTTTAATTTTCCATGTAACTTTCTTCTATCTTTATCCCTGGAATATCTTGATTGAGTTGTAGGGATTTCTTATTAATTCTATTACTTCCGGTACACACTTCACAAGCACGTAAATATACTACATAATTCGGGGCAGTGGGCGCGGATGATCATCATTGATTCTATTAATTCTATTGATTAGCTGATAGGTTGGGCATGCAGATTACTGATGCTGAATATGAAGATTATTGATTCTATTGATTCTGTTCTCCCGCTTCTTATTGATTTACGTACCATATTTCTCCCTTGTTCATCTGTCACCTAAATCGGGGCATTTGTAGAGGGAGAAAAAACAGCTTTTTCTGCTACCTAACTGGGAGAAAAAACATTTACTATATTGCCCAACCTGACGCGAATATTCAGCTCGCGGATACCATCATTACATGGGTATTTCCGCGATCTTATGACATAATATTCAGCCAATCATAGCCTAGAAACGCGCGCATCCGCTGCCTCTGCTGCTTGGTCCAGACTCATTTTTACCCTAAGCTCATAGTTGCTAGTTTCACTGTACAGTCAGTATCCAATGTACTGCCGAACTGCCTGGTCAGCTCTCCTAGACTCTCCGAGGCTTAGGGGGCTACCAGTGTGGATTCGGGGGTCAGAATATTCATTCTACTAATTCTATTCGTTCTATAACGCCAGTGGATGAAACTAGCCAAGTACGTGGAGCTCAGGGGTCACTATTTACGGAAGTGCCTCTTATTTACGTGTCCAATTTAATTGGATAGGGAATCTTTTCACACTGACTTGTGATACTCCCTATAATTATTAATTCTATAAAGTCAGGTGTATTGGAACTTCCGGAAGTGTATCACCATACAACAAGCAATTTTTAATTAATTCCTAGTATGGTTGGAATTAATTATATTGTCTTCCCAACTCAACACAATCCCAGGTATTTATCTTTTCTTTACCAATTTTTTATCCAAAAATACCAATCCGAGAATAGGCTACGAATTTGTAGTAATTCTCAACCTCCCTTTCCTTCTCCAATAATTACTCTCAAGAGATATCAACTTCATGTTGTTCTTTTCTCGTAATTTGAGATAATTAGATGTACTTGAAGAAGATCTGTGTTCTTATTTACGTAATTAATATTCGTTTCCCAACACTCAAATTCGTCCTATGATGATATTGGTGGCTTGGTCACTCACCCAGAGGAAATAACAAGGAGTAAATTCCCAATTTACGAGTTTTATTTATTCTGGCTCAAACCCCAACCGATATCTAGGGTTGGGCCCCCGTGAGGTTCTCGGACTGAACCAATGGTACTCAGAGGGTCCTGTTCATGTAGAGAGATTCGTTACTTTCGTGAATCCTTTCCTAGAAGCTAAGGATCGAAGTAACTAGCACCCCAGATCTGCATAATCTCCCCCTACAAATTGCTAAAATAAAAACCCATTTTTTTGCAAAAAAATCTAAAAGGTCTCATTTTTCTCCAAAAATTACCCACAAGTTTCGCTTTTTTGCAAGAAATAGTCAAAAAATTGCTTTCTTTTACTAAAATTATCAAAATCTCGCTCTACCTTGAAAACTTTCACTTGGTTGCCAAAAATTCAATTTTTGTAATTTTCTAAGATTTTTTGGTATTTTTTTATGCATTGTATAATAATGTTTTTCTGTCATTTTATCACTTTATGGCCACTAGGCAACTTTTTCGAGTTTTTTTGGTTCCTAAAATAATTTTTTTCTTGAAAAAATTTAAAACGAACATATTGATTAAAATGAGTTATATTTCGGCAGAAAATCAAAAATTTCCATACAAAACTTTTTGGCTACTTTTGAAGAATTTTGAGACCAATCTTGGGTTATTATTTTTGAGATTTTTGAAAAAATTCCTTGTAAGCAATCATGTTAGGTTACCAACTCTTTTAGGAAAAAATCAAAAATTTCAATCAAAACGTTATTCGCGAATTTTTAAAAAATTGCAGCTTTAAATTTGGTTGTTCCTTTTTGAAAAATTATCGAAGAAGAAACACTTATGTAGTTTATCAAAGTAAGTTGAAATCATATGAGAAAATCAATCATTCGACTTTGAAGAAAATTTATGTAATTTTGCGCTCAAAATTCTTCAAAAGTGTTCACAAAAGTTGTACCGGTAGGGGATGCGCCCGCAGCTTCCACCTAGAGGGAAGTTGTGTTCCTGTCGGAGTGGCAGCACTGCTTACGAGTAGTGCACTCTATCGAACTAGTTCGAGATGCGCCACTCCGAGCTTCGAGCTTTGAAAGCTCGTTAGGTATATTTTCACTGGTGCTAGCGTAAGGTAGCAAGTTCAGAGCTTCCGCTTGTAGTCGATACTACAAGTGTATTTTATTTAATAATGTGTAGTGTATTTTATTATAAATCTTCGCGTGTGTTATACCAGAGAAGTGAATAAAATATTACGAACATTTAGCAGTCTTATGATCATTTATGAGGTGTCTCAACATCGCTGCAATTTGATATCTTTCGCAAGGATATTGGGCAAGTTTAGGTTCCCTGGGCTTATTATATGCACGCTGGTCTTGGCGAAGTCTCCCTCAAAGCAAAGACGTCCCAAACCACCACATATTTGGCGCCCAAGCGTGGTTCTCTAACCCAGGGCTTTTCAAAATTGCATTTATTGCAATATTTAGGCGCAAGCAGAGACGTTTTAGTCGAAAACGAGGCACACCGCGTGTTCTCAGGCCTAGCCTACAATTGCGCTCGTAAGACGCAAATTGCAATTTATTGCATCGGAAACTTGTTTTCCATTTGAGGTTTCACCTCACAGAGACGATTCGAAGAAATCGCGAATTTTTTTTATCGTTTATTCGGAAAAATTTCGGTCCAATTTGGTCAACCAGGCGACCAATCAGTCAACCAGGCGACTGCAACAATCAACCAACGGTCAACTTGGCGACCGCAACGTTCATCAGAACAGGTACGTGAGATTTTATTCTCGAAAAAATCGCGAAAAAGTGTCGAAAATCGCGTTAGAAATAGAGCTTTCATACCAAGTTCGACAAGCTTTGGTTTGGAAAAACCGAGCACAGTTGAACAAGCTCGACACGAAAGCTCAAGGTCAAGCGCCGAACGTTGTAAAAGCTTGTACCACGTACCTGAAACAGAGAAGTTACAAGTTCGATAATGGCTACGAACAATTTGGAATATTTATCGGATGAATTTCTTGAATTATTACCTGAACGGATGCGACGACTATATGAGATGACGGCTGAAAATAATTCTCCAAATCCTGGAATTGACAATTCGCAACGATCCAGTTTTCCATCGATTAACTTGGATACACGTGTGACACAATTGCGACCTGAAATCAGAGAATATGACAGTGACGGCGTAAATCAGAGATGTTTAAATGTAAATCAGAGATGTTTAAATGAAAATCAGAATGACGGTAAAAAGCAGCTGAGACGTTCGACCAGAAATGCTGCGAAAGATGCTGATTTTCGACGCCGTGAACAACTAGGAATTCAAAAAACACCTAAATCAAAGCCACCTAAAATTAGAGATCGAAAATTATTGCGCAGCTTGCACGAGAACATTTTGGATCAGAGAAGGGAATGGCGGAGTGCTGAAATTCGGATCGATTCCCAGGAATATCAGGTGGCACTCGAGGATGGTGATTTGGATTTTCTAAAAACTGACTTAGACGAAATAGATGCGAATGGTGCCGACGAAGCTATAGCTGGAAGCAGTGCACTACTGACAGGATTCGAAAATCCTGATGCATCGATAAACCAAAATGAACTGGAATATGAACTCGAAGATGAAATAAACCGATCAGAGAGATGTTTAAAAAATATTGCTGAATCCAAAATGGCCCAAATTTGCAGTTTCGATCCTGTGAATTTTGAGAAGAAAATTGATTTGAAAATTGAGAAAAAGCCTGATGAGCAATATCCAGCACCATTGTCTCAGGACGAGTTAATTTTTCGAAAATGGGCCTATGCTGCATCTGATAATCATGATAAAAATGAAGACACCATTAGTAGTCGAGTAGTTGACTCTGAAAAGGCGATTTCAAGAACCAGAGAGGATGTAGGCCACCTATATCTCGAGCTACGCGCTCAAATGGCCAGAATGAAATTAGATCTCAGAAAAGATCACGAGAAAAAGATCAATGACCTAGGATCAGAGATGAGAACAACCTTCAGAGCCTACAGGGAAACTACTGATCGGGTACTCACCTCTCACGTGCTCATCATAAATAAAATGAAAGAGAGAAATATGTACATGAGTAACCTAATGCATCAGATCCAAATGCAGTACTTGGAAGATCAAGAAAATATGCAGATCGAAAGAGCAGAATATTTATCATGGAAAGACCATGTTGACGGTTTCGTAACAGAGCTTCATGATCCAGAAGAACCACCCTACCAGCCCCCTGTTGTGCCTACAGTTGTGCACAACATAAACAGTATCAATGCCGATAACACTGCCAGTCGCAGCAGTGTAAATCCAGGCAAAGGCGCAGATCTTTTCCGAGGAAGGAGAGGATCTAGAGATCGATCAAGGTCCCCCGCCCCCTACAGGGGCAACACTGATAATGACAGCCGCAGTAACGAGAGATGTGGCAATAACGGTAGCAGCAACAACGGCTATCGTACAAATGATAACAGACATAATCGCGATAGATCATCTTCAAGAGAATCACGATCAAACAGAGATGATAGAAACAACGATCGAGATTATCGAAATGATCGAGATAGCAGAGATTACCGAAACAACGATCGAGATAACAGAGATAATAGAAACAGCGATCGAGGCAGCCGTGATCGACGAGACAGCAGAAATGATCGAGATAACAGAGATGATCGAAATAGCGACCGAAGCAGTGATTATAACAACAACAATCGTAACAGCTTCGACGGCAGCAGTAATAGCAGTAACTATAATCGCGATAACAGAGATGATCGACGAAATGATCGACGCGATGATCGAGCGAATGATCGACACGGAAACGACGATGATCAAGAAGTGCAGATTGATCCTAGATGGATTCAGGCTGAAAATGAGCAACAAAACAAACCCCCAGAACGCAGATTAAATTATAGAATCAAGTTTGGAAATTCAAATTTCAACATAAGACCAGACAGATTACGTGAATTTGGGGTAAGATATTCGGAAGATAATAAGTACCAAGTTTACAACTTTTTGCACCGATTTGAAAGACGTATGCAGCCATACCAAGTATCCCAAAGTCAGTACTGCGATGCCCTAATGGTCCTAATTGATGATAAGCTGATTCATATGGCACCTTGGAAAGATTTGCAAGAAAATAATACTGATTATTACCAATTGAGAAAAGATTTCATCGATTGTGCTTGGGGTCCTCAGAGACAAAATGAGGCTAGAAATCACTTCAGAAATATGCCAGTGTGCAAAACATCTTCGACCACACAATGCTCAGAATTGATGATATGGCTGAAAGTGCTCAAAACAACGAATTCACCATTCGAGGATATCATTATGATGATATACTACAAAATGACACCCAGTCTCAGACCACGTTTCACTGAGATTGAATTGCAAGATATCAACATTTTCGAGAAAAGACTGAATGGAATGACTCGTGTTGAAGAGTTTGCTCAGAGACCACCTGAACCAGAAAGGCCTGCTACTCAGACTCGAAATGTGCAACAAAGGTCAGAGAATCGCCGATCCAGCTTTGGTGGCATTGATAGGCGCTCCAGTTCCTATACAGCTCGGAACAATACCAATGAAAACAAAAATGAGCGCACAACTGACAAATATAAAAAGCCAACATACGATAAAAATAAAAGTCAGCCCAAATCAGAGACTACCAAGAGCTACCAAAAAGACAGAAAGGATGAGTCTAAGTATAAAAAACCGAAGGAAAAGACACATGGTGTTAATCAAATAAACAAGGAAGAAACACCATCAGAGAATGAAAGCTCAGAGGAGCAACAATCCCCCCCTACCTCACCTGAGGGATCGATTGATTCAGCAGGATTGCCGTCGGGAAACGAGTAGCTGACGCGTGCAAATTAGCACAAGTGGAGCAATTCCATGAGCTACCACAAGAAGAGTTTGAACTCATTGGAGATTCACTCGCTGTATTTTTAGCAAATATAATACCACGACGAAGGCCTGAAATCACTCAGCCTTATCTCAAAGAACAGATCAACATCAGCGATCTGAAAACAGCCATCAGAGCAGCCACCTTTACGAAGAAAAAAGCCATTCTATCACTGGCTCAATATGAACTGAACTACTCAGACATGGCTTCGAGTGTTGTGAAAAATTATGCAAAGCAAATTGTGGAGAATTTAAAGCAGAAAGGATTTGAGAAAATTGTTTTGCTGTTTCCACTGGTAAAGCCAAAAACTTCTGCAAGTAATCCAGTATCAATGGACAAGTACTTTGCATACAGAAGAGCGCTAGAGTCACTGGAAGATGATGTTGTGTCATTTTGGTGGTCTCCTGCTGCCTTATTTTTGGACTTGAAAAGAGACTCACAAGATCAGTCTAAATGTCAATTTCGAGTTGATAAAGATTACAACATGATGCCAGTGATGCATAAATTCCATTTAAGCAGAAAAAATGGTAGATATTATCCCAGATTTGCACGCAAAACAGAGTTGTTCCAAGAGATGGATAAAATGTACAATTACGATTGGCATCAGAAGAAACCTCCTGAGAATGGCACTGAGCAACATGGCACTCAGACTGAAGAGAGTAGAGAAGTTATAACTGAGGAAGATGGCTTGCAATATGAAGTAATAAAGAAGAGAATTCTGATCGAAAAGAAGAACTCAGACATTCCTAAAAACATCGAAAAGGAAGTCACTGATGCTGTAAAGAAAATAGAGAAGTTAAAAAAGTTCATGAAACCTCAAGCGCTCCAAAAGCTACTCAACAAGATAGGAATCCCCTCCCCCCATGAGGAGGAACGAAACTTATCAGAGACGTTGCAAACACCTGTTAAATCCGCTGGGGCATCAGAGAAGTTAAAAATAACAGTCAATCACGTGACTGGGGCAACCCCTAAGCCCCCCAACACAACACGTATATCTCAAAATTCAACACATGTGCCTCAAAACACAACTCAGAGTGCACAACCGACAGCAGGAACATCGATGAATCTAATCCAGCTACCAATTACACCTAAACCACCGCTGCGCAGAGAGGAAATTGAGGCTCGAGTCAGAGAGCAAATCCTCAGAGAAAAAGACAAATTTGACACGTGTGTAGTGCCACTTACGATGGATGGCACCACCTACCCAGCGCAGCTCGATACCGGGGCAACCCCTAATGTAATATCAGAAGAAACTGCGAACATCCTGCTCAGAGATCACTATGATAGCGTTCAGTATATCATGCTGAAAAAACCTATTGTGTGCTGTTTGGCTGACGATTCAAAGGTAGAGACATACAGATATGTGATTGTGCCAAAACTCAAATTTGGAGAATGCGAGCTCAAAATTCCATTTTACATTATGAAAGGGTGTAACCAGACTTTTATAATTGGTACCAAAACCATGAAGGTACTTGGAATTAAGACTGATGTGGAAAACAAAAGAGCCACATGCTGCCCTCCAGGCCAAGAGAAGATTGAAACACTCAACTTTATGACCGAGGAAGAGTACAAGAAGAAGATTACACTCAGACGAATCAGAGTAAAGAAAAAGAGCGTTGAGCAAATTGATCACATATCCAAAAGAGCAAACACAGCTGATAAGTACCAGGAAATGGAGCCTGAAGATGTGGACGATGGTCCAGAAGTATTTTTGGAAACACTGAGATCGGATTTGGAGCAAGCTGTAAATGAAGAAACCGTTACGAAGAAACAGGCTAAAAAAGCATTTGACATACTCAAAGAATTTGCCTGTGTGTTCAGCAAGTATCCTGGAAAATGGACAGGACCGCCGATGAAATTGAGATTCAAGGATCCCAAGAATATCAAAAGATTCCATGGTCCGAAGTATACTCCATCTAACAAACAGATGCCACTCGTGAGAGAAGCTCTCAGAGTGATGATAGCCAAAAAGATCGTTGAACCTTCGACCTCACCTTACATCAATGCGCTGGTAGCAAATATCAAGAAAAATGGCGAGGTGAGATTATGCTTGAATCCTATGGAATTGAACCCTATACTCGAAAATGACTACAATGAAGCTCCATTGCTTGATAGAATTATAACAACAGACGGACGTGCCAAAATGTACTGTTGCCTCGATTTTGTGGCAGGATTTTGGCAGATGGTACTACATGAAGCATATAGGAAGTATTGTGCTTTCATAGTAGATGGAGAAGTCCACCAGTTTATAAGGGTGCCATATGGATTGAAAGTATCATCTGCATTATTTGTGAAAATGATAAATACTATCATGAAAGCAAAAAAAGGCAGAACGAAGTATGTAGACGATGTGCTACTCAAGGCAATGACTTTCGAAGAGATGATGGAATTACTAGTTGATACACTGAAAATAATCAGAGATAATGGACTCAGGCTCAATCCAAGAAAATCAAAGTTTTTCAAAAAGAGTATCAACCATCTTGGTTTTCAACTCCAGCCTGGGGCAATTTTGAAGCAAAATAAAAAGCTCCAAAAGCTCGATGAATTCAAAAAGAAGCACACCAACAAGAAAGGCGAATTCAAACTCAAAAATGAAAAAGAAGTTATGGCATTTTTGGGAATTGTTGGATTCTACAAGCGCTTCATCGCAGATTATCAGCAGCTAGCAGTGCCACTTTATGAAGTGACTCGAAAAGAAAACTTTAAGTGGGGTGAAGAGCAGCAAAATGCATTAGAGATGTTGGAAATTGAGTATCGTAAAGAATTCAAATTAGCCACCCCAATTGATGGTGCAGATTTCTACTTAGAAACGAGTTTCACCCAAGATGCCATGAATGCGGTGGCATACCAGAAAGACGAAGATGGCGTAGATCACGTTGTGCTATTTGTGAGCAACACATTTAAAGAGCACCAAAAGAAGTACACAATAATAGAGAAAGAGATGTACTCGCTCGCGAATGCATTAAAAAAACTCGAAATGTGGCTTCATGGATATACTGTGCACGTCAGAAAGGACATAATGTCAGTTGTGCACCGATTTAACACCTTGGCTCAAATACATCGCAAAGCAGCGGCGTGGATAACGCATTTTAACTGCCACAATCTTGTCTATGACCTGCCAAAAAGAGTTGGAAAATGGTGGGATAGACAGGCACCTGAACTGACACTATACAACACGAATTGGACTCATATGGTGCCACTTGGCGTTGTTTACAAAGATTTGGTTAAAGAACAGTTGATTGATTGTCTTAAGAGGCTGGACTTGTACCAAAACAGAGATGAAAATTGGTCAAAAGTCATTCGAAGACTTCAAGCAGACGAGATTGACATGACTTCTAAGCAGAGAAAAGCGAAGAAACAGCTCGAGAAAAAATATGTCATTTTGGAAGAAGAAGAAGGTGTCAAAATACTGCATCGAATCAGAGAAGATGGATCAAAAGTGCCATGCATGCCTGACGAGTTGTATAAAGATACCATAATGTACCTACATGAAGAATATGGTCATGTGGGAGCTGCCAAAATTGACTCGATATTTCGACGCATGTATTATTCGCCAAATGTGCCAAAATCTGCCAAATTAGCTACAAGCGAATGCCTCGATTGCAAACACAATAAGAACTTTGGGCAGAAAAAGAAGCTAGAGTATGCTCAAATTGAGTCTTATGGCATAGCAGATGTCTTGTCAGCTGACTTAATTGGCCAAATCGCTAACAGAGCCAAGGACCCAAAATACATGCTAGTTGTGAAGTGTGTCTTCACTGCCAAAGTGTGGCTCAAAACCCTGATTGTGGCTACTAAAGAAGAGGTCTCAAAAGTGATGAAAGAGATACTCGAAGAGATAAAGAAACTGGGGCACAAGGTGCGCAAAGTGATCACTGATAATGGTACTCAATTTGTAAGTGATACTTGGAACGATTTACTCAAGTCCTACGGTGTGAAAATCGGCCACACTACCAAGTACAATCCACAATCAAGCTTAGTGGAGAGAACAATGAGAATAATTGGCGACAGGCTGAGAGTAAAAATCAACCAATCAGCTGAGGACTTCGATTACACTCATCATGGCTGGCACAAATATGCCAAACAGGTGGAAAATGAAATAAATAATACACCTACAGAATTCGGAGTGAAGCCAAATGAAGTTTGGGGAATTCCTGATAACTTGGCTCAAGATTTGCCAGTACCTAACATTGGAATAAATGCCAAATTCGAATTGAGTAAATTACGAGAAGAGCAACGTGCCAATAATGTTCCATCTATAACGACAGAAGAAGCTCTAAAACTCAAAATGGATCCAAAAAAGCTTATTGTTGATAAAAAAGGATTTGTCTGGGTAGCTGTGGATGGAGCTTGTTCTCAAAATGGCACAGATGAAGCAATAGCGGGTATCGGAATCAGTTGGACACCTAGTGGAGACTTCAATGTTTCGGAAAGAGTTGTGCACCCAGAATACAAAAATTCGAATAATTTGGCAGAAATCATTGCGCTGATAAAAGCGATGGAAATTGCCCTAAAAAACCAGATAGAGAAGCTCAAAGTATTTTCGGATTCTAACTACTTGGTCACTGCAGTAAATCACAATTCAAAGAGATGGGTAGAAAATAACTGGAAAAACACCAACAAAAAACCAGTTCATCACAAAGCAGCATTCCAGCAGGTCATTGAACTCTCTAAAAAATTCAAGGAGTTCGAGTTGAGACATGTAAGGGCGAGAAAATACGATCATAATAATTTCGTAGCTGACAAATTGGCCAGAAAGGCTGTATATACCCAAGAAGTGGTTGATGAGAACATTGAAAATATGACCCAGCAGCAGGCTTTAGTGAATTTCATTCGCGAAAAAAGAATGCAGCAGAGAATAAATAATGAGGTCGCTTTCAATAAATTACATGGGCCCCCTACCATTTTCGAAAATGGTGAATTGGTCATGTTAACTTCTCATCGTTTGTCATCATATGAAAAAGGACTTTCAAAAAAGCTATTTCAAAAACGCTATGGTCCATATACAGTCGAACAGCATGTAGGTAGCAATTGTTACATGGTCAAAAATGTAGCTGACCCTACCGACGAGCAGATTGTTAACACTCGCCAAATGACGTCATACCTCAATAAAAACCAGTTGGAAGAGCTCAAAAATGACCTAAAGCAGAGATCAAAATTCGACAACAGAGATTTGGTGGAAAAAATCAGAGATTTTTCGAAGAAAAAAACCACAAGTCAAAATGCTGAAATGGAAGAAGAAAATACTGATGAGGAGGAGGTCGATGACCCCAGAGATCAGGAATATTTACCAAGAGGTTCGCGAAAGCAGCCTGAAAAACCCCTGGAAAAAATTCGCCAAAATTGCGAAGCAGAGAGACCTAAAAGAGATGTTACAAAACACGATGCAGAGTTCCGCCAGATAAAAAAGAGATTACGAAAAAAGCTCCCCCCCCTCCTAGAGAAAAAGCTCGAAGATTGTCTCAAACAAACGTTTCCGGACGAAGAGGAGTACAAAGAGAAGAGGGAAGCGGCGCGGGAGAGATATGAAACGCGTTCGAGAACGAAGCAGGTACCTACCAACGTTGAAAGCTCGAATTTGCGAGATAAAAATGCACCGGATGGCCTTGATAATCCTCGTAACAAAAAGAAGCGAAAAAAGACCGTGAATTTTATTCACTTAGAGATGTTGGAAAGTTTTGAACGTGCATATTTTGTGAAAGCTTTCACGAAATATCAATCCAAGGCCAAACTAAGTGAGAAATGAGCTTTTGTTACGTTCATGGCCAACTACTTTTAGCATACATGTAGCGTTAATATACTTTCATCTCCGAGTGCAACATTTTTGATGAGATTAAAAGTAAGATAATTTTAGCTATGTGAAAGTTTATCTTTAAAATCGCCATTTTGAAAAACTCATCTATTGTTATGGAATTTCCGATACACAACTGTAGCATTAGAGCTTTCATTCGTTGATTTGATGTGCTCAGATTAAGTAGTACTGTGTATTTTTCGCGATAGTTTGGGAATTAGTGCTAATTTAAGCGTTGTTATTCATTTTGTTATTAGAATTTTTTTTTCTTTTTTCAAAGTTGCACTTCGGATAAAATTTAGTCTTGTTTAATTTATGACTAGTTTTATTTTAATTTATTTTGACTAATCGTAACTATTAGTTCACATAGGTTTAGAATTTTTTGTAAATAATTGTAAATTTTTTTCTTTCCAAGAGAAGTTGAAAAATCGCGTGAGCATGTGTTGGGGAATTTTGAACGAGTAATTTTTCACAAAAAATAGAGATGTTCAAAATCCAGGTTCGATCACAGGTCGAGAAAGGCGCAAGAAGGTTTTCAATTGCGAAAAAATGAGAGAAAATCGCAATTTTTGAACTTGGAAAAATCGCAACTGGCCAGCTGTCAGTGAATAGAGCGCGATGTTCCTAGCTGTCCGTGGGAATAGCCTAATATTCCCAGCTGTGTGTGGACATAGCAACGAGCGACTAGCTGTCTGTGACGATAACGCGGCACTGAATCAACACAACACGAGAGAAAACAAACGCGACGCGATCTAAAGCTAACAAGATCACTTTGTACGCGTAAATAGAGATGTGTAAATAGGGTACTTACTGCAGCAGAGATGATAAAAAAGGATTCCGGTTCCAGCTCCGAAAACTTCCAATTTGGAAAAATGTCAGCTTGCTGATAACAGAGAGGTTGAAAAATATCGCCAACATGTTAGAGAAAATAAAATGAATCGTAACCAAGATTCAACGTACCTGTAATTTCTCTGATGCTTTCCTGGTTATCGGAGTATTTTTCCGGCATCTCTGATCAATTGGAATTACCAATGAACTTTGGATCGTTTGCCCTTGGTGAAAACAGTCATCCCCGTTTGGCTCCAGTGAGCTTATTTCGATGCTGATTGAATCCGGGAAAGTTGCTGTAGAAAGAGAAGAAAGTCCCTGTTTAGCTTAACATCAAGAAATACGATTCGGAACGCGTAATTAATTAAAAAAGTACCTGTTAATTGCTCCAGCAGAAGAGTTCATCGATCTCGTGTTGGCAAAGCTTTTGGCGCAGTTTTGGCCTTACTTCGAACCAGTTGATACGCAGCTCAGCGCGTGTTTTTTGCACAATTGTAGATTTTGATTCATTTTTTTTATTTATTTTGAATTTGTACATTTCTCTGCTTTTTATGTAAATATTTTGTGTTTGTGAATTTTGTAGCACTTTAGCAACTAAGATGTAACCTGTTTTAATATTTATATGACAAATTGTTTGCATCTAAGGTAATTTTAAGTCGCTAGTGCCGTGAAAAAACAGCAGAGATGTTTAAAAAAAAAAAAAAAAAAAAAAAAAAAAATTGGAAATTCGACTTATTGGAAGTCATGGATGGATGCCGAAGAACCTAGCTATTCAACATCTTGGAAGCTGCGGGTTCATAGAAGCGGGGCAGAGGGGCCCTACCGTCCGTTGTCCGATTGGCCAAGTTGGCTTCAATGATCCAGCATCTCCGATGTCCACGCTGTTTCAATGGAAGCGGGGCATATGTACCGGTAGGGGATGCGCCCGCAGCTTCCACCTAGAGGGAAGTTGTGTTCCTGTCGGAGTGGCAGCACTGCTTATGAGTAGTGCACTCTATCGAACTAGTTCGAGATGCGCCACTCCGAGCTTCGAGCTTTGAAAGCTCGTTAGGTATATTTTCACTGGTGCTAGCGTAAGGTAGCAAGTTCAGAGCTTCCGCTTGTAGTCGATACTACAAGTGTATTTTATTTAATAATGTGTAGTGTATTTTATTATAAATCTTCGCGTGTGTTATACCAGAGAAGTGAATAAAATATTACGAACATTTAGCAGTCTTATGATCATTTATGAGGTGTCTCAACATCGCTGCAATTTGATATCTTTCGCAAGGATATCGGGCAAGTTTAGGTTCCCTGGGCTTATTATATGCACGCTGGTCTTGGCGAAGTCTCCCTCAAAGCAAAGACGTCCCAAACCACCACAAAGTCTGATAGAAAATTTTGATCTTTTTTGAAATTTAAACCCATTTTGATACGTTGCATGGTACCTATATTTAGGTTCAGAAATTTCGTAAATCATGACCCAATTTTAGGCTCAAAATTCTTCAAAAATGCTTGAAAACCTTTTCGTTGAAATATTTGAATTTTTCGAAAAGTTTTAACCTATTTCGATAGGTCATATGACACATTTTCAAAAATTCCAATAATCAAGACCAAATTTTGGACTCAAGATTTTTCAGAAATGCTCAAAATAACATTTTCCAGAGTACAAGTCGTGAAAAAATCACGAATTTTGGTAAGTGGTCATGAAAGTCAAGGTCCATGAAGTGGGGGGGGGGCTTAAATCTGAATTGTGAAAGTCATGAAAGTCATAAAAGAGTCTTGAATTCAAAATCATTGAAAAAAAAATTTCCGCAGAAATTCCAGACAAATTCAATTTCTATTGCACTTTTTGCAATAATTTTAGTCTGAAGACATGCAACTGGGAAACCTCCGCCAGCTCCAAGTACTCCATTTTAGGATCTTTTGAGCCAATATTTTGACTTTGAAATGAGCCAAAATGTGAAAGTACCCGACTGTCTGTAAAAATGCGTGTGGCATACGGTCAATTCCGATGTCTGGGTTTTGGATTACTACTCTGCCTACGCAGCTTCCTTTTAAGGAACCGGTTCCTCGATTTAGACTCGCGTTATTATTTCTCTCAAATTCGACTCCCATCTTATTGTACGTATATCTATGTTTACAACGTATAATGTACATTTTTATATTGTTCGAATTAAATGGACTTTGGAAATGAATGAAGTGAAAAAAAAAACGTGCGTAGTTGAGGTGGTAATAAGGTATGGTACCTGTTCTCAGAGTCAGTCAAACCGTAGAAAGTGGTCAGTGTTACGTTGCGTTACCGCGTCGCGGCGCTTCTTGTGCTCGGATCGCTCGGTTGCCTGTACCTCTGCCTGTGCCTGTGGCAATCTACAAAAACCACGTTTACTTACCGCTCTACCCATACCCATGCAACCTTTCCACAAACAGCTAATTCATTTTTCAACAGGTTCGCCGCATCAGTATCGTATCGATATTTTACAAGTGCACAAGTCTCGCGTGTAATACGCTCGCTGAAAGTTGAAATGACGCGGCGCGAATAAACATGTTGCTTAAATTTACCCTCCTCGTATACATCGAATATTGATTAATCGTGATCGTGCTTCGATTGGCTCGATTTAATGAATTTTTTAACGCTATTTTAATGAATTTTATTATCGCCGATGTTAATACAATTTTGAATTTCACACTATTCGAACGGTGGTCGTGTTTTAATGAATTTATCACGCGATTGGTGTCTTGGTCATCGCTGTCGTCGTCGTTGTTGTTGTTTTTGTTGTTATTGGTTTTGTAAAGTGTAAATTTCGTTATCGCCACACAAAATGGGAAAGATACAAATGGTGAGTTCTGGTGTTATTTTTTTCGTTTTCAAAGTTTGACAATTGGGTGTCTGTACTTTTTTGTATTATTTATTTTTTCGTGTTGTCAAAATTTATGGGTTATGGTTTTGACCATGGTCTTTTTTTGTGTACTTGGTGTGCTAGAAACAGGTGCTTTGATATAATGCTAAAAGTGTTATTACTCGTATATCGTCGTAAATATTAAGTATTATTTCAAGTGCTTTTTATCGCCTCGTGTGCTGATTAAAAGTGTAGTTGTAAAATGCCCCGACTACTGATAACAGTTTCAATTGTACGTATCGAGCGTGAAATACGAGTGTACAGTACGTTATGTTATGAAATTCCATTACGAGTGTTTGGGTCACTCAATCGACCATGTAATTTTATCGCAATGAGAGAAGGTGCAGCGAAGAGGGAGGTTTTTGCAAGAATGCAGTTCGTTTTATGTTGGATGAATTTTTGGTGATTTGGTTTGTGACGGTTTCATACCTACTCTTCGAGGCGATTGAATATTGTAGAATATTATTGATAACCTGCTGAAAGGACCTGGGCATTGGGTGGGGGCGGGGGGGCTTAAATCTGAGTTATGAAAGTCATGAAAAAGTCATGAATTTTGGTAGGTGGTCGTGAAAGTCATAAAATTTATGAATTCCGTTCGAAACACATTTGAAATTTTTTTTTAAAAACCCATAAAATGAAAAAAAAATAATTTTTTCAAAAAATTAGAAAAATAAAAAAACTAAAATACCTATCTCCTTTCCTACGAATTGAAAAAAAATCCCCGCATTTTCAAATTACTTATTTGGGGGGAGAGGTATTTTCATACGGTAAAAATGTGAAAAATAGGTCATGAAAAATTCATGATTTTTTTGTCTGGGAGTTTTGTCACACAGACTGATGAAGTTTGAACTATTTTTACTGGATTCATTTCGTATCTCTACCCTTCAGATCAATAGGCAACCAGATTTTCATGAAGAACTAGACTAACCCCTCGAAACTGGACGTAAAAATCCTGGCAATTACAATACTCCCAGTATAAAAAAATGTAAAAAAATTTTAAACTAAATTTTTGGAGGGTATTACTCGAATGGCCAAGTTGAAAGTAAGGTGATCCGAGTTGAAAAAGTTTCAAGATCATATTTTTCGACCTTACAACAATTTTTAAGCTCTTGCTAAATTTGGTCAAATTTCGTAAAAAATTTTGAAAAGGCCCCTAAAGGAGAAGATGATTAGTCACCAGGGTTATCGAGAGGGGGCAAAGCGGGCAGTTTGCCTAGGACCTGCCAAGATAAGGGATTGCGATAAAAGAAACACAATATTTTTTTGAATCCTCGAAACCCAAATTTTTGAAAGCTTTTGTTCTTTTAGATCAAGATGGAATTTTTTTAAAAAATCAAGTCTTAAAGCCAAAAAATAAACTCCTTACAGAAAAACATCGTTTTTATGCCCCTCGAAGCACAAATTTTCAAGAGATTTCGACCTTGCTTGGGCCTGTTCCGTCTTCTTTTTCAAATTCAACTTTCTCAAACAAAAAATCATTCAAATTCTAAAATTCCAAACCGAAAAAAAACTCGTTTTTATGGGCATTTTCATTCTAGAATAAACGATAAATTTCTCATTCAAGGTCTCCAAAAATCTAAAAAAAAAATTAAAATTTTCTGAAGTCAAAGCAAATGGCAAAATTGATATTTTTCTCTTACGTCAGTCGACACCACCCCCTTCCAAAAACGTTATTATAGCTCCTGCTTTACAAAAGGGGCCCAACATGATGTTTGCTCACGATTTTATAGTGCAATCAGTGTGAGTTTCAAGTTACGTAAATCTTTATAATAAATTGCGTAAAAAACTTCACAAATAGCATCGATAAAATTTTCTGTAAAAATCAAAATGAAGTTTTATCATCAATTACAAAAGAATTACCATAATTTTAGGAATAAATTCATGATTATCAGTTCACTAATCGATGTTTGTTTTGTTTTTTGTTTCAGGTGAGTACAAATTTTCCAAATTCTCGTTATCAAAGTAAGACAACTTTTAGTAAGTAAGTCAATCGTTGATACCTTATTTATAGCAGAATGTACGTATTACCTGGACTTGAATTTGTATAAGCCATGGGAAGAGAAATTTCAACCATTTCTGTTTTTAAAAATATTCTTCCAATATTTCAAATTAATGAAAAACTAGATATAATTGAAAAAAACTGTGAAAATATAAATCTCATTTCATTACTTTTTATGTTTCGAGAATTTGTGGCATTTTTTGAAAGAATTGGACTCTATTACCTTCTCTTACTCGTCTGAAAATTGGGTCTCTAAATGTGACCAGAGATGTGTTTTTGGGATAATAACCTTCTATTTTGATTTTTTCATCAATTTATGCACTTTTTGGATTATATTTTTGAAAATTTAAAATCTCATAATTATGATCTGGTAAAATAATGAATCACCCAAATCAATGATTGAGTGACTGAGAGGTTCCCTTATCAATACTATACCAATCTTTTTTTTATCACACACCAGGACATCCTTCGGGTGTATTTTTTCCCTCACAGGATACGTTACATCGAGCTCTAAATATACTCGTAACTAGAGTGACTCTCTGACTTCTAACAACGTGCAATCAGATGAACCACTTCTCTCTTTCTTTCTGTTTTGCGCCCTTTGAACTTCAAAGACGAGTTTAAAAGCTTCTCTACTATACTTATATTTTTTTTCTCAAAGTATTCAAAATTTACAAATCAAGTATCACTTCAATTCGCAGAATAAGTAATTGGAATCTATTCAGTATTCACATTCTTGTTGTTAAAGTTCAAAAAATCAAATCTGCGCTAGTTCAAAATGTAATATCGCAAAATCCTAGCTGTATTATCATGGCAGATTTTTAATTAAAAAAAAAAAAACAAAAAAAAACTGTAAAATTTTCCCTTTATCCTCTTTCACTTTCTCGTCATTTTTTTTGTAAAAAATAATTTTCTAACAAGGGGAGTGGGGGGTCCTCATAAAGAAGTGAATTAATACTGCAAATGGATAAAATTTCCAAATATTCGAAAAAACATCAATTTTTATTACTTTACTGTTTGAAAAGTTTCAAAAACGTTTTTCTGTAATGTTTGTTTCAACCCCACCCCCCCCCCTCAACTACTTATGAAAGAGACTTTTTTTACTCATTTTTCATTTTCCACGTTGCCAAAAGTGCATCACTTTCTAGTTTTCCGCGAGTTGATTGTGATGAGAGTTTTTGTTAAAAAGTTGTAAAAAGAAATTCAATATTCAAAAAAATTTTCAATTTTGAATGATTTTTTTTGGAGAGAGAAAGAACCTAAGACTACGTGAAATCACTTTTGAAAACTCTCAAAAACCCTAAAAGAAAGTTTCCAAAAATGTTGGACATTTCCCCGAATACCCAATCCCCCGAATTCACAAAATTTGATAACAATTTTTATAATTTTTTTTTCAACAATATTCCAGGGAAAAATAATTGAATGTGATGTTGAAACTCTGATCGAAATTTTTCTCTCATACAGCTCTGAAAATGAAAGAATAAACACGACTCAGGGCATATTTTTTTTATCAATTTCAATTTTTCGGTCAAGTGTGATGCATTATTTTTTGGTTCCGAAAAAATATTTTCAATTTTGAAATGGTTAAATAAAATTATGAGGCAAAAATCAAGCCATGGCTCCTAGCCTTTTTTTGGAAAATTTTTGATATTCTCAACACCTCGAAAATATCTAAAAGCAATGGAAACAATAATTTTATGCATTCATCCACGAAGTAGAGGTTGTTAACCCACTCATAATTCGGAAAATTTTTCAAGTTTTTGGATCAAGTACATACCTGGAATTTTTCAAAATTAAAGAAGTTTCTTATTTTGAAGGGAAAAGCTATAGGTAGGTTGGTGTTGGTACATTAAATACACGAAGTGCTTGGCAATATTGATACGAATTGAGAAAAAAACCATTCGGCCGGGAGAAGGGGGGTCGGATTCGGTGAAGTGGAATTTGAGGAATCGGATTCGGGGAGATGGGGTTCGAGAAATCGGATTCGGAGAACGAGATTCGGGGAAATGTCCGATCAGGGTAATGGATTAGGGAAATGTACAACCTACCAGAATCGATCAAATGAATTCATAAATGATCGTATAGGTATAGATAAACTTCCTCTCATTTCCTCCCTCTCAATCTATCCTATTTGATAAGAACTATTTTTGCATTAAGATCAATATTTTTGAAGTTGGATATCCAAAAAAAAAAAAAAAAAATTGGGAGGCTTGAGTTCCGCAAAAGAAAGGCAACGTACACCGGATTCACCCAAACAACTCAAATCTGTGTTCAAGTAATCGAAGAAAACACTTCATACCAGAATTCAGTTCTCTCCTCTATTTTACTGAAATGTAACTTTTTAACCAAAAAGTGAAGTGAGCTGCTCCCTCTTCATCAATTTTTTACGTCTGGTGATTTTTGAGTAATTAGCCCTCCTCCACTTCCCCTTTCAACCTTGTTGATAGAATTCGAGAAATTGCTATAATAAAATTTCATTTTTTCAAAAAAAAAAAATATTATGCATTATGATTTTGAGAAATTTCTGCTGAAACAAAAAAAAATCCTCACTCTCTCCTCATGTCCATCCTCGAGATTCGAGCAGTGTGGAAGGTGTCGAATTCATTTTTAATGACACTATTTCAATATGGAAATTACAAGTCCCCTCTTTCTTCTCCCAATCTACCAATCCATCCTGCTCTGTAATTTTCCATCATTGTATGCTTCTGTTTAAAAATGTGACTTGGCCTTTGAAGTAAAAAAAGGCTTCATATTGATCGTTCTGTTCTAACATCCTTCATTAATTAGTCCATCTTGATGAAGCTAAAGCTGTATGCTTGAAAGATGAAACAGTAATCTGCATTCGACTTTCGATAGAAAAAAGTTACCTACGAGTACATTAAAGTAGTGGAAAATAACTCGAAAAAATGTACGAGCCAGTGTAGAAAAATTCTCACAAGTGACTTTCGCGATGATGAGACAAAATAATATAGCTAACTTGGCAATAAACATATAAAATTATTACGTAGATATAATTGGCAAAATATACAGAAAAATGAAATGAAAATTACGAATAATAAAGATGGGAATCGAATTTCAAATTATTGCCATTCGTGTGTAGGTACATCTACATACATATATACTCGTCTCATCGTGATACTTGGCGCAATTGTATTCTTAATTAATGAGCTGGGTTTGCTTTCTCGAAGTCGAGTGCATACTTGATAGAATTTTATACACGAGTGTCTTCGATTCTCGATGCTAGTTAGATTCACTCTGCAGTCTGCAATCAACGTCTACATTAAAGATTGTAAGGTCGTCGCTCAATGAACCGTATAGGTACCTGTGCTCTTAAAAATATCCTAGTGCTTTGTATCCTCGGTGCAATTGTACGTATGTATACCTTCGAATCAAGCTACAGTAAATATTTACTGCATTGACACACGTCAGCGAATGCACTTGTTTAAGTGTATCAGTTTGGTCTTTGACCTTTTGATACAAAAAACACTATATCGAGTTGTACGATTTTATTTCAACAATGTTGGCGAATTTCTCGCTGCATTGGCAAATATCCATACTTCATAGTAGGTGTAGGTATATGAAAATATATCTAGGTTTGAGGTACCTTATGCTTTTACACGTTCTGCAGATTATAATAAAGCAGAATTAACGAAAATAGTCTCATTGTACGTACGAATCTACGTTCGCTTTTCGCTTCAATAACGTTCCAGACGATTTCAGTTGCAGATATTGTTCGACCATTGATGTAGTAATAAGCTGTACAGATATCTCTATACCCAAGCCGACGATTATAGATGTTTTCGCTTTCGACGAACTCGCAGTTGTTCGTATTGTTTCTACTATAAAATTAGATCACGCTGAGGCAAAAATCGCATCGATTTGGGAATTTACTCGTATTTATAAAATACATTTGTACCTACTGCAGGAGGACGTTGAGCCGTGTATGTTTATCTGTTATTATAAAACACTCGGACTGCGAACAGAAGACCACCATTCGGATGTTTGTTTGGCTCGTCTGATCGTCTGCTGTGTGCTTTGTGTCAATTATCCGTGGAATTTCTCTAAATATGTATATAGCTTTGTTTTTCAATCTATAATGACCGCGCGATGCCGATGCGAATACGATACACTCGCACAATTGGACGGACGGGCATTTTTACGATATGACGTGAATGGCCGACTGTTTATTGAGCAGACCAGCAGTTGTTCGGACTCGGAGCAGACCACTATTACGGCTATCATTTAAATCGACTAGGTGGAAAATTTATAATATTATTGGAATACTTTACTTACCGCTGCGTTAACCTAAGTTGCTTCGGTCCTAGTGCTGTGCTCGTGTTGTGACAGTTGAATGAGAGATGATAATAATGATGGAGAAAATCGTATATTGTCGAATTATCGGAAGGAAAAGTGTACTCGTACCTGAGGTGAGACGTGTGTGTGTGTTTTTTCTCGACGTTCTATTGAGTTTGTTCATGTATTTGTGTTGAATGTTGAGGAAGTGAATAGAGAAGTGAAGTGATGTGGTGTTATTGTTTGTATGAAGAGCAAACATGGTGAGAGGGATTTCTGACACGTGTTCTCTGTGTAATCGTAATTAAAGTTGTAGATTATTTCAAGACTTATCAAAAATGGGATAACATTTTTCACTGTATTTGAAAATGGTCTTGATTATTGTTTTTAGCCTCAAAAGTCGAATCTGTTGCCCCCTAAATGGTTATTTTTTGGGAAATTTTTGTGATTTAAAAAATGATACGGAATAAAATTTGTTTGCTTGACTTGAGTATCGACAATTTTCACTTTGGCCTCAAAACTGACTTTTGTGACTCGAGAAATGAAATTTTGAGCTTTAAAAAATATAAATTTCTTAATTTTTGACGATCTTATTATAATAATTACTATAGTAGATATTCTCTAATTTCTCAAAATTGCTTCATATTTTTGCACAGAACTCAAAAATAATGATGACTGAAATTTTCGCCTCCAAAAGTGGACTTTTTTCCGGTTTCAAGTTGAAATTATCATTATTTTTGAGGACAAAACAGGAAGATTTCTCTCATAATACGATTTTTAAAAGAACAGAAACAGAATTCTGTGATTGAAAATCATGGGTTGCAGTTATTTCTTCACTTCAGGTGAGAAAGAGAGAGGGGTTTGATTTTCAATTTTTTTTAAAATTTGAGCAGTCTTAAACAAAAACCGGTTGTAAAACGATCTAGAAAAAAATCGACGTCACAAGGTGAACATTGGACGAAAAATTTCATGTTGATTCCTTCCACTGAAATGAGAACATGAGGTTATTTTTAGACTGAGGTGGGTGTTTGAAAAATTCAATCGATTTTGGAACTTGACGCCCTGAAATCGGTTGAAATCAACAAGAAATATCTCATTGAACCCGAATATAGCCTTAGTTTTTCAAATTGACCTCACCCATGGCCCTCAGAACCTCCCCCCACGGGTAAAAGTTCAAAAATTTTTTTTCATTTGTTCCAATCAAAAATCTGACGTCATATTCGTGTTTAACGTCGCCAAAAACATACTGTTTCATTTGTCGCACGAACAAAAACACTTTTTTGAACTTTTATCCCATGGGGGGGGGGTGCTGGGGGCCGTGGATGCGGTCCAATCAAAAATCTGAGGTCATATTCGTGTTCAGCGTCCCCAAAAACATACAATTCAATATATCACATGCCCCAGATTTTTTTTTGAAAGTTTTGCCCAAATTTTTTTTGGGGGAGGGGGTGCTCCCCTTCAGTTGACAGATCCCATCTCGAAAATTGAATATTTTGAAAAAACATCAAAAGGTACATCTATGGACATTTTTCCGAATTTTAAATGGTATCTCCCACTTACAGCGCCATTTTGAAATTTGAACTTTCAATTTCAAAGTTCAACTTTCATTTTTTGAAAATATTAAAATGCTTGAAAAGTTCAAAATGGAATGCCCTTTCGAACTGTGAAATCAGTTTTGATCAAAGTATCATAGCTTTGGAGGAATGCGCTGCTAAAGTTGAGTACCTCGAGACAATATGAAAATAATTGAAGCCCCCCCCTACACGCCCCCATACGGTCCTAAAAGGGCAGAGACCAATTTTGAAAATAGGAGAAACTGATTGTGAAAAAATTGTGAGTAATTGCCTCGTTCAAGTCGATCACTTACCAGCACCAACCGCGTTAATTAGAACTAAAGTTCAATTGGACAGATTTAAAAATTTTTTTTCGAATACCAAAATTTCTAAAATGTTGCTGAAAGCTCCAAAACGGATTAAAACCGCCTTCAATCGACTCAGCATGTTGACATCGGGGTACAGAGTAGGTAAATTTTAACTTTCTCACTTCATTGGGTAAGATTTTATGGAAATTTCAACTTTCAAAAAATATACTGGAAGCTCCAGAAGTTCTCGAAACCGTTCGAAACCATTTCCAAATGATTCGGAGGGTTGAAAATAGGGTATACTGTGAATATAGATCAAATTTAAGTTTTCTAGGTTGATTTATTGAATCTCCTTTTTTGGTCCTTCGATTTTCGAAAATTTGCCAAAAATCGAAAAATGCACTTCAGAACCTGAAAAGGCTGGTGATGTGTTTTTGCATCCTCTTTCGACTTCAATTTATCCGATTCAAAAAAATTTCCCTCAGTTGAAATCTTTCCTTTATCAGAAGTCGTAGATTGCTTATGTGTGAAAAATTTATTAAAAATTCACTTTTTTCAATTCATGGTTCAAAATCGAAAAATTAGGATATGATGCTCAGAAAGTATTGAAAAAGCTCAATTAGGAAAACCATGACACGATTCGAGAAGGATTGTTGTTTTGGTTTCAAGAAATTGTCTGAAAGATACGTATACTTTGGAAAGAAAGGAATGTAAAAAATGCTCTCTAAAATTGGAAGTGATTTTTTTGCGAGGGGGGGAGTAGAATCGGAGCAAAGCTCAAGGCTGAGCAGAAATTTTGAGGAAAAGAAACTAGGAGGAATTTGTTAAATGCCTTGATGAAGTGCAATAATTTTTTCATTTCCTACAAAATGTTTTATTGGGTTAAAAGTATCATCTTCAAATGCTCTAAATTCAAAAAAAAATCTAAAATTGAATAAAATTGCCTTAAAAACCAATAAAAGCCCTAAAAGTGCTGAGACAGATTCTACAACATTCTGAAAATTATTCAATCATGATTAAAATTACCAAACTAAGATTGAAATTGGCTCAACTAAAGGAAAAACTTTAAAAATAATTCAAAAATAATGAATTTTTTTTTTTTAAACGCTCAAGTACCTATATGGAGGTTTTTTGAGAGGGGGAGGGGGTGATGGTTCGACTGAAAATTGACCGGCTGATTGATATAGGGAAAAAATACCAATTTTTGCGATTGATATCATCTATAGTATAAAGCTACAAGCAAAAAAAGTTCAGCAGGCTCTCATTCAGCCCCAATTATACCTAGGAAGCTAATTTTTTTTTTAAAAGAAAGCTCTCAACGAGTACTTGATGCGAAAAATATAGCGAAGGCCCAATTTTGATTTTTAGGGCCTCAAAATTGGGGAAAAGGGGGCTAAAATCAACATAAAAAAATTTTGGAAATATGTTTTCTTTCAAATTGCATTTTGAACCGAATTCCAAAATTTGAACCGATTTGGTCCCATACAAATGGAGATATGGCTAAAAGTGATAATTTCCTACATACGGGAGATATGGCCCAAAACCCAATTTTTAGGCCCCCTCCTCTAAATTTATGAAAACTGGACCGATTTTGCTCATTTTTGTTTTAAAATGTTCCTTATGACGTGTAGATATGTTATAAAACATTTTGAATTCAAAATTTTTTAGTTTAAGCATGAAAAATTAAAAATCAAAAAAGTAATATTTTGAATAATTTTAATTTTGAACTTCAAATTTCTCGGCCGAATATTTCCAATTTGCTAAGCATTTTTTTAAATCATCAAAATAGTAAACAAAACAGCCAACTTATAATTCTCAGCCGAGTATTTCTCTTTTTAATTATTCATTTTGCTTAGTAAGTTGTAAGGAAACGGACTTGGGGTCAACCTTGAAAAAACGAGTTCTGAAAGAGAAAAGGGAGAGGGAAGGGGGGTTTGGGGGCGCAGCCCCCAAGAGTGAGTTCCGAGGGCGAAGCCCGAGGAACGAGTATGGGGGTGAGGCCGCGAAGCGGCCAGGGGGCGGAGCCCCCTAGTATTCATAATATACTTGAAAAATTTTCATTTTCAGTTTTGGATTTTTGGGGACCCAAATGTGAATTTTGAAATTTTAAAACAAAAAAAATTGAACTGAGCGAAGCAAGGGCGAATATTTGATTTCAAATGATGTCTTTTTTAGGAAGTTTTCGATTGGATTTTTTTGCCCTTTGTGCATTTTCACCCCAAGACCATTCTGTAGATCTCCGCAGCTTTTTCTCACGCCGCCATTAAACCAAGGTAATCACGATCGGTAGCTAGGTACTTTGAGAGAATATCGCAATACGTAGCTAGGTAAATTCTATAACGGATTCTGTACTTTGAAATTAACCAAACCAAAGCTGTAGCAGCCTGGCGGGCTTGTGAGAAACGTGCATGATTCGTCCATCGTTCAGCGAGCCCATCAACCTGTTGAAAATTTATCAATCGATAATGTGCCGCTAGTTATTCTTTAAACCGACCTATATTTTAGCCGCGCAATTATTGCCGAAGCACGTGCAACTATAAACGTTGACCGTATATACTCGGTGCTCCTTTGCCTCGCCTCTGTTCGGGCTATCTTCCCGTAATAAATCAAAGAAAGTCTGTTAGCTTATACCTGTGTGTGTGTGTACTATAGAAGTGTAGACACAGGTATACATTAATCGCACCTTATGCCATTCGCCAAAATGGGCAATCGTCGGTACGATTTTTTTTTATTTCGGTTCGAATCATTTCGCACCACTTTGGCTATGGAATGGAACGAAGTTGTAAATGTACTATATGTACTCGTATTTGGCATATTTTTCAATCAAGATGGTAGTATATGGGATCGTATCGTTGGCAATATAGCGTGTAAATTGGCCGATGCATTTACTCGGACTGAATTATCGCTCTTGGTGCAAGTGATCGGACCATTACACGCAAAGGAGCAGAAGAGAAGTACAGCCACTGCCACGCAGTGTCCTACATTTTATGCAAAATCGTCTCTCTCGGATCTTGCAGTGCATCAGAAGCACACATAAGCGTGGTTAAAAGCAACATCGTCCTCTGCCAAACAGATACTCGAACATGATACCCGTACAACACCATATACTCGTACTCGTACAATGCCATTGAAAACACTCGAAGAAGACGACGACGACGACGATACTACTCATCCAATACGTTATCCAAGAGATTTAAATCGTCTTAACGAGGTAATTGGCTTGATAACGAAAAAAACAGTGATGATTTTGATGAATCGGAATCTCGAGTCGAATTTTCTCTCTTTTTTTTCGTCGCTGATGGAATCGTAATATTTTTTAGGTAGGTTGGTAGCAGGTACTGTATCGTATCGAGTCCTCGAACCAGTAACGAGGTTATACGCCGATCTTGGCTCGAGAATGATGATCGTTTTTCATCCTCCTACTCTTCTTCATCTTCGTACGTCGCAATGATAGCTTTGTATAGTTTTGATGATAAATGACGTAAAATATGGTCGATATATGAGCACTATATAGGCGTAATAACGACTATTATTATATTTTTTTTCTGTATCATCGCAAGTACTTCTACCTACATACGAGATGTGTGTTCGTGTTCGACATTGTTGTGTCATTATTACATCTGCTTCTGCGAAAAAATTTATCAGTGTACTGAAGCAGGAGAGAAGATTAGGGGAAGACAGAGATGATATAGATGCGAATTATGATCTGTGGACTTTTATGGTGCTTCGTTCGGTATCACCCTGGATAATTATTTAATAAGTATTATTCTCAATGGAAAAATATCCGGTGATGCGTGATGATGATTGATTACTAAACTGGACAGCAAGTTTTTCAGCACAAATGAATTAAAAATTTTTCGACGATTCATTTTCAGGCTCGTCACCCTTTCCCTTTTTCTCCAAAGCACCGAAATAACTTAAATTTTTCAAGGGGGGGAGGGGTTTGTAATTTAAGTGTTGAAGACGACCTCTGCTTTGCTGACCTCATTTTTTTTCAAAAATTTGGAAGACTGAAGAGTATAGAAGGAGAGACAGGTCAATTTTCAATTTTTTTCAATTCGAAACAGTCAAGTATAAAATTAGAAAAGTGATCTCAAAAAGGTGCTGCGAAGAGTTGTAAAGCATCAAGCCAATATTTCAACCCCTTCCCTTTCCCCCCTCACTTCTCAAGCTCAAAAATTGAAAATTTTCAAATAAAATTTTTTTCTTTTCTATTGCAACCCATTATTTTCAATCACAGAATTTTGTTTATGTTCCATTGAAAATCATCGTATTATGAGAGAAATCTTGCTCATTTTGTCCTCAAAAATAATGATAATTTCAACTTAAATCCGGAAAAAATCCCACTTTTGGAGGCAAAATTTCAGTCATCATCATTTTTGAGTTCAGTGCAAGAATATGTGGCAATTTTAAAAAACGAGAGAATTTTATGATTATGATAAGATGGTCAAAAACCAAGAAATATTGATTTTTTAAAGCTAAAAATTTCATTTTTTTGAGTCAGAAAAGTCAGTTTTGAGGCCAAAGTAAAAATTGTCGATACTTAAGTCAGCAAAAAATGTTATTTTAATTTTATTGAAATCGCAAAAATTTTCCAAAAATTAATCATTTAGGGGCTAAAGATTCGACTTTTGGGACCAAAAAAAAAGTCATAGTCTTTTTCAAGCACAGCTGCACAGTTAAAAATGTTATCACTTTTTGATAAGTCGTAAGTTCGTTTTATATGAAATAATTGACAGAGATGTTTTTTGAATAGTAGTGGATTTGAGCAATTTCGAAATTCTAGCGGACTCAATTGTTCAAATCAATTTCTGTAAAGTTTTTTTTTTTCAAGAAAATCTTTGGCTTGAGTATACAGTGGTCATGAAAGTCCTGAAAAGTCACGAAAAAGTCATGAAGTTCGCTCAAAACACACTGGAAATTTTTTTTTAAAAGCCCATGAAATAAAAAAATCTGTTGAAAAAATCAGAAAAATGAAATAACTAAAATACCTACTTGCCTACAAATTTAAAAAATCCCCTGCAGGTTCAAGTTGTTTAATTTTTGAGGAGGGGGGGGGGGTATTTTATGCGGTAAAAATGTGAAAAATAGTTTATGAAAAAGTCATGAGTTTTTGTTTGGCTGTTTTTTTAGACACCCTGTTATAAGTGACCCACTTGATCAAGGCAATTACTCGCCATTTTTCCAAAATCAGTTTCTGCTGTTCCGCAAATTAGTTTCTGTCGGTTAAGGACCGCATATTTTTCACTGGAAAAAACTAATTTTGGGGAAAGGGCGTGTAATATCTGTCAAATTGATCATAAACAAGCATCAATGGCGCTGTAAGTATGTGCAAAAGTTGAATTGGACAGATTTTAAGACGTTTTTTTCAAAAACTCAAATTTCAAAAGTATTATTGATGCCCTCAGAACGGATTGAAACACCTCCAATAACTTAAAATATTGAAATTTTAGAGTGTAAAGTAAATTTTATCTTTCCAACTTCATTTGGCAAAATTTCGTAGAAATTTCAACTTTCAAAAATCTGCTGGAGGCTCCAGAAGTGCTCAGAACAGTACGAAACCGTTTCCAACAGATTCGGGATATGAAAAATGAGCTGTGTACCAAATATCAGCTTTCTAGTTTAATTTGGTAAAATTTTGATTTTATCCATTTTTGTCCAAAATTGGATTTCCAAAAATTCTCCAAAATTCGAAAAATATTTTTTATTGCCCGAAATTTTGACATAGTGATGTATTTTTGTATACTCTTTCGATTCGATTTGTGTGGTTCAAAAAATTTTTCTGCCAGCTCGAATTCCTCGTTAATGAGCCATTTTTTGAACAGATTTTTACTGCATAAAATACTTGTATTTTTTATTTCCTAATTTTGAAAAATGTCACCGTTCGTCATGAGTAAAAAAAAAATCAGAAATTTTTAATGCTTGTCATGTTAGTGTTTCTATTCTAGGAAGATATTGATTCCAAGTTGTTGTTTTTTTTGGGGAGGGGGATGAAAGAAGCAGACTGGCCAGTTCTTCCATTAATAATGAAAAAAAAAAATAAGTCAAGTATGACCTTTTAAAAACCAAGTCCAAATTTGAGAATCTGTGGCGAACTGGTGAAGTTTTGTCAGGGATGGGGGGGGGGGTGTATCACAATCCATCCAAATATGTACGTACGAGTATTATCCAAAGGCCAGCCTGAAACTATTTCACTCATTCGCCAAGGTATGTGTTTTTTTTGCACCTCACCTCGAATCTCTCGCAAGCAGCGGCGGGTGTAAAGTAAATCGTATCACGTGCCATGTGCCCCGAATAATTGTGTAATTTCATTAAGTGGCGTTGTTCGAACACACGCAGCACGCACAGTTCGAGAGGTTAATTTGCATTCTGTTATATCCGCATTATATTATATTGTCCTATGGAAGATCAGCCGACCATCAACATATCGGTCAGTCGCATTCGCAGGTCCCACATGCAGAGCTGCACACTTGGAACACCTCATCGCCTGTCCAGTGTCCACGTCCATGTCGATGTCGCGTCGCTAATACGTGTTTGGCTTTTTTATAAGCGAAAATTTTCTTATTCCTGGAGCAGCGACCATCGTACGCTGAATTTTATATTACGCCCTATTTTTGTTTCTTTTTTAAACTAGCCCTAGCCCTGTATGACGGACTGATGATGATGGTTTCAATTGTTATGTGCCATTATTGTACTCATATATCGTATGTACCTGATAGTATCCTTTGCACTTTGCATGTACGTGTGCGTATTTGTGTCTTTTAACGAAGGCGTTTGTTTAGTTGTAAAGTCGTATTATACACGGATCAAGTGGGGCAGACGATGAACAGGGCACGGGAGCTTCGTGATTACGCATTTCATTATCATCTTTACCGCATAGTTACTCGCTGCTAGTTGCTACTTTCACGACAAATCATATGTGACTTTTTTGAATACCTTGCCTGTACCTATACGAAGACTTCAGATTGTTCGTGTAGATTATTACTAGTATACGTCGACGAATTCTTCTCATTTGTCATATTAACCTGTCACGAAAAACCATAAAAAATTATTACAGATAATGTCGCTGGTCGAACCACAGAAATATTTTATTATTTGGGGGTTTGGGATCGTGAGTTTTTACAAGTTCTTATATTGCAAGATGTTAGATGTTACTCGCGAGTACATAAAACTTGCACCCTTACTCGCTCTTTAGCTCGAACAGATCTTAATTGTGAAGGTTTGCTGGCGCTTTTATGCGTTTCTTTTGAAAATTCGAAAGACCGAGTAGGTATTTGTATCGAGTCCAGAGGTAATTATCATTTGGGACTGTTTCCATAATATTGTAATATGCTGGAATCCAAACTGAACGGCCTTGTTATAAATAGAGTGATGATTGAGACGATTATTCCGAGATAATTAAGCGTTTGTTTAATTGCGCTGCGTGCTGTGAAGAAATGTCAAGCGGGGAAGGGCGAGGAGGGTGGTTTTAGGGGTGGGTTGGGTGAAGCCGGAGTGTTGAGGAGATTCGATTGTGCGAATGGCTTCGTTGAATATTTCTTGGAATGTGTATTTTTTTTCAAAGGGTGGGGGGGGGAGATTGGTTCGTACAGTTGCGATCTATGCGAAAAAAATGTATTATTTTTTCCTGTGATTAATTTGTTCGTCTATTCATAAATCAAGTTTTTAAGCCACTCATCTAATCGTGAACGATTTTTTCACCTCTCAGTGAACCATTCACGAACGAATCATGTTCAATTAGTATATTGACGAATGATGATTATGAAAAAGTCAAATTAGACCACATTCTTTCTCACTGGATTTGATTTAGAAGTGATTCAGTCGTTTTTTGAATGATTTGTTCGTTCTGAGCAACAATTTGAGTTCAGTTTTAAACAACAGGACTAAAAATGTGAAGTTCAAAGCAAGTTTCTCAGTTCAATCTTTTTTTTGTGATATACTTCGTTGGCGAACGACTTCTCTTCAGAGCAAATCATTCGCGAACGAATCACCTTCAATTTGTATTGATGAATGTACCCATGAAAAAAAAACAAATTCTTCCTTGTCCTTTTATGCTAGATTTTAGTTGGAACTTCGAAACGATTCATTCGTTCTCGAGTGAATAGTTGAGTTCACCGAATGGTTTGCTAACGAATAATTCAGTTTTTATGGCTGGATTTGAACGTTTCGTTCTGTCTTGCAGTGTACTATTTGATTTGATTTTCAAGTGATTCAATCGTTCTCGAACGATTCACCATTTCTGAACGAATCGTACGCGAACGAATCAGTTCAAATTTTTGTTCCCAGGTTTGTTATGTCAAGTTTTACAGTTCAATTTTTTTACCTGGTCTGATTTATTGGCGCGATTCATTCATTCGTGAACGATTTTTTTGCCTCTCAGTAAATCATTCGCGAACTGATAATCTTCAATTCGTGTTGTTCACATACAGTCAACTTTTGCCGCGTCCTTTTTCATTGAATTTGATTCAGAAGTGATTCAGTCATTCTCGAATGATTAATTGTTAATTCTGAGAAAATCGTTCGAAAAAAGTTGATTCGTCAAGTTTAATGGAAGTTTTGTCATATGTTTCCAGTGATCATTCGCGAACGATGTTTTCGCCTTTCAGTGAATCATTCATAAACGAATCATCATCTTCAATTTCGTAATGAACTTATAATGAGTGTAAAAGAGTCATATTTTGCTGCATCTTTTTTATTGGCTCTTGTTTGAACGCGATTTAGTCGTTCTCGAATCACTCAAGCAAATCGTTCGCGAACGATTCAAGTCGAATTTTAGCGAAGAGATTGAAATTGTCAAGTTTTATCGTAAAATTATCATTTTTACTCGATTTGATTTTTCAGTGATTCATTCGTTCGCGAACGATTTTTTTCTCTCATGAGCAAATCAGTCGTTCGCCAACGAATCATTCCTAATTTTTATGGATGTATTAAAGAACCTCTTATTTTGTCTTGTATTGTATTACATATTATGATTTGCATTTTGATTTAGAAGTGATTCAGTCGTTCTCGAATGATTTGTTGATTCTGAGCGAATCGTTCGAGAACGAAATGAGTTCAGTTTTTGACAGCTGGGCAGGAATGATGTAAAGTTTGTTTGTCATGTCTTCTTCATCCAATTTGATTTTTTCTGCGAATGATTCGTTCGCGAACGATTTGCTCATTGAGAAATGAATCGTTCGCGAACGATTATTTCACAGTTCTTTCAATTGATTGATTAAATAAAGTCTAGTTTTGTAAATCTGATCTGATTTAAAAGTGATTCAGTCGATTTCGAATGATTTTTTGATTCTGAGCGAATCATTCGCGAACGAATTGAGTTCAGTTTTTGAGGATGGGACTTCAACTGTCAAGTTTGAGTAAAGTTTTGTCATGTCTTCTTCATTCAATTTAATTTTTTCTGCGAATGGTTCGTTCGCGAACGATTTGCTCAAAAGAAATGAAATCGTTCACGAACGAATCATTCACAGTTTTTGTTGATGAATTAAAGAACGTCTAGGTTTGCCTTGTATTGTATCACATGATCTCATTTAAAAGTGATTCAGTCGTTTGCGAACGATTTCTTTCTTTCTGAGCAAATCGTTCGCGAACGAATCATTCGCAGTTTTCATTGATGGATTAAAAAACGTCTAGTTTTGTTCTAAATTGTATTATCTGATCTGATTCAAAAGTGATTCTGTCGTTGTCGAATAATTTTTTGATTCTGAGCGAATCGTTCGCGAACGAATTGAATTCAGTTTTTGACGACAGGACTAAAACTGTCAAATTCAAGTGAAGTTTCGTCATGTCATCTTTACCCAAGTTGCTTTTTTCAGTGATTTATTCGTTCGCAAACGATTTCTTTTTTTCTGAGCAAGTCGTTCGCGAACGAATTGAGTTCAGTTTTTGACGACAGGACTAAAACTGTCAATTTCAAGTGAATTTTCGTCATGCCATCTTTACCCTAGTTGCTTTTTTCAGTGATTTATTCGTTCACGAACGATTTCTTTTTTCTGAGCAAATCGTTCGCGAACGAATCATTCGCAGTTTTTATTGATGAATTAAAAAACCTCTAGTTTTGTCTTGTTTCTGTATTATCTGATCTGATTTGAAAGGTGTTCAGTCGTTCTCGAATCATCTTTTGATTCTGAGCAAATCGTTCGCGAACGAATTGAGTTTAGTTTTTGACGACAGAACTGAAACTGTCAAGTTTAAGTGAAGTTTCGTCACGCCATCTTTACCCACGTTGCTTTTTGTTGTGATTTTGTTGATGGACGTAAGAAGTAAGCCATATAGTTTAATTTTTTTATCTGGTTTGATTTATTACTTCTTTATTCATTCACGATAAATTACTGAGAATTATATTAAAATCAACAAAATATTTTTAAAATGGCTGAGAATTTCATAAATTTTTCAAAAAACTTATCATAATCGATTCAATCAATTCCATAGAATTTCCCTATAAACCTTGACATTTCACTAAGGAATTCTCAAACCAAACCCACAACACGATCCTAACCCTCCAAACACACGAATAAAACGAAAGCCGAAGTAAAACTTGATCATTTCACCGGCGTTAGGTCTAATTGAGAAAATGAAAATAGATACTTCGGGTTCTTCGAGCTGTTCTCCTCGTACATACTATACGAGATTAATCGTACAGTATTATACTCGATTCATTTAGACCTTTTATCAACGCCAGTGGGTGTTAGCTTGGCCTATCAGTCTGTCGATGTCGGTTCACCAAACTATACATGGATCCACTTGATGTGTTACTGACACATATCGATCGTTGCTGCCATATCTCATTCGAAGAAATTCATTTAGGTACCAGAAAGAAAATCGAACTTAGTTAGTTTCACCTTTTGAAAAATCAAGCTCTATCAGCTTCACGGTCATAGGTACGAGATACTCAAACGCTTATTATAAATCAAGAGGATTTTTTCGACCTTCTCGAAAAAATTCTCCGAATAGCGAGAATCTCGCCGGCGGGTGTATTTTTAAAGGGAAAGTACTATACTCTATAACTAAACGAGCACATTTGTAACAGTCATACATTTTAGAAGATTCGTCGTATACGTTGTTCATTAATCAAGGAAATCTCTGCCTCAGCGTGGTACTAAGAATGAGATAACTTCGAGCAGAGGGAGAGAGGGAAAGATTATACTTTTAAGCGTAATAGATACGTATATTTCAATTTATTGCAATATTAGGTCATAATGGTCGAAAAAAGAAGAAGAAGCAGAGAGGAAAAGATAATCACCATGTTCGATGCATTATCGCATTTCAACTTGAACTGATAATTCACACAGTTCGAACTCGCACTTGTTACAAACACGTGCTCTTTTGAGCTATTCGTATCTGCTGCGGCGGAAATATGCTCGGATTTGACTCCCAAGCTCGGTATAGTTCGCGTCTCGTCTCGTGCCTTTGGAAATTCTCGTTCAGTTGAAAAAAATTCGTGCGGTTTTGAGTGAACTCGAGAGAATCGAAAATAAGGCTTCGAATTAAATTACCAACTCACGCAGGTCGTAGCCGCAAATGTGAAATAAGTAAATCATTAAATTAAAAAAAAAAAAAGTCAGCGAGCAACGCACTCGTATTACATCATTTTTTATACACCGTTGGTCATCAATTGAACCGGTTCGGAATTCTTTTTGGTTAATTACTCGGCACTCAGCACACATTGTCTTTGATGTAGTACACCAGGACGGCGGTTACGGTGCTTTATGCCGGTAAGTATCGGCTTCCTTGTCGAGCTGAATTCTCTTATACATTGTAATCTCATCAAAGGTACATTATTGGTCTCCGTGTCGGCGTGTTTTTTTTCTCACATCGCGCCAAAGTCTCTCACTCCCGAAGCTCGAACGTGTTAGAAAATACGTGTTAAGATCTTATCTGGGTATTTAGGCGCGTGTACGAGATCCCATCGCATCGGTCAGAGCGGTCAACTCGATTATCAAGTATATTGGTATTTTAATTCGAATATATCGCCGAATACTGCTCTTACTAAATACTCACTCACTTATTACTCCTCCTGGTTTGTTTGACTTTCACAATATTCCAATGAAACCCACCAACACCAACTGCATTTGTACTCGTATTTAAACGATTGTGCGACTATTTAAATGATAGTGTTTCCAATGCCTATCTTACAGTGTTAATGAAGTTCCTCTCTCTTTCTTTACACGTAACTTTAAATAGACTGATCCGTGTTAATTGTGGTAATGGTTCATTTCATCCATATGCTAGTGTAATGCCACCTATTTGAATTCTATTCTATGTGTAGGTACATATATAGGTAACTTATTTGTAGTCGGTATTACAGAACAAATTGAAGATATTCTATGGTACATAGTACTACAAATAGTGTGTCGTAAGAGGAAGACAGGCTCGGGACTCGGGAGAAGTGTTACGTAAACTGTAGCGTATGAGTGGTCATCAAGTATATAGTGCGAAGAGCTGATGGATTACCATTTTCAGATATACGAAGTGCATGAGTTCAACTAGTACTTAGTTGACTTATTTACCTACCTACTGGAAATGTTATATGATCGGAGATTACGAGTGATTGATGGAAGTGATTGTTTTAGTGGATGACTCGATGATTCTTGGATTTGATCTTCGACATTTTTCTTTTTCGAACAACTGGTAATATTTGGCGCGACAGGATGAAAGAACATCGCAAAATTTGGCTTTGCCCTGCTCACTTCTGAGTCTAAAGATGTCGTGAAAAGCAATTTTTTCTCATTATTTTTATTCGACAGGAAAGGGAAGGGAAGGGGAGGGAAGGAAAAGGGTTATAATATGTTATGAAAATCGTTCAAGATATCTTACAACAGTTCTGCTTAATCTTGTCTTGAAATTGTGTGATTTTTTTGCAAAAATAGTTATAAAATAATGCTGTTTTTTTGGTCAAAATTGCAAAAAACTTTGTCTTTTTTCAAAAGTCCGAAGCTGCCAAAAATTCTATCCTTTTTTTGAAAATTTTTTTTTTGTTTGCCTAAAATCCAGAATTTTTGACCATAGCAAAATTTTTGCTTTCTTGCAAAAAAAGAAACTTATTTTTTGGTCAGTAATCAGAAATTCTGCTTTTTCTCCAAAACTTCTGAATTTTTGTGTAAGAAATCCCATTTTTGTTGAAAGTTCTGTTTTTTTTCCCCCTAAAGATACTTACTGCTTTTTTCAAGAATTTCTGATTTTTTTTACCCCTAAGTATATACGATTATATTTGAAGCATATGTTTCCAAACTGCTCAAACATCAACCTCACAAACCAAATCTAACCCCCCCCCCCCTTACGGGTGTAATAATCTTGTAATTATAAACACAAAAAAAAAAAGTCCAAAAAAATATTGATACGAAATTCATGGTACTTAGTACAGTTTGGAAACGTAGAAATGATCCAAATTGGCTGATTTTTTGATATGTTGTAGCCAAGACCCTTGGACACAATATATCAAAAAATCAGCCATTTTGGGCTGCGACTTCATACTAGATGGCGTTGCAACCTCCGAAACCTTGAAAATGGACTTAGTGCAGTTTGGAAACATATTATGCTTCATTTCTTTTCAAAAAACCGCTGTTTTGCCGGCAATACCCCTTCCCCGGAAATCCGAATTTTTGGCCAAAAGGCGATCTTATCTTTTTCACAATGATTTTGTTTTTTTTTTGCTTGATATGTATCTTGTTTGTTTCGAGAAATTCTGATTTTGCAGGGTGTCTAACGGTCATGAAAGTCATGTAAGTCATGAAAAAGTCATGAATTTTGGTAGGTGGTCTCAAAAGGCATGAAAAGTCAAGAATTTTAGCTCTAAACACACTTGAAAAGTACCTATTTAAAAAGCCCATATAATGAAAAAAAAAACAAAAAATTAAAAATTTGTTCAAAAAATCAGAAAAATTGAAAAATTGAAATACCTAATTTTTGATCTTGAAAAAAAAATGGCAACCCTGTTGCATTTCCTCGCAGTTGCAAGTTGATTAATTATTTTTTTGGGGAGGGGGGTATTTTTATGCGGTAAAAATGTGGAAAATAGGTCATGAAAAAAGCATGATTTTTTTGTCTGGGAGCTTTGTTGGACACCCTGTTTTGTTTTGCTAAAAGCTATTTTGTTTTCATCAAAAGTTCTCCTGTTTTGTCAAAAAATCCTACTTTATTCAAGAAATTTTGATTTTGTTGCCAAAAATATTGGTTTTTTGCCAAAACTTTTTACTTTGTTGCCAAAAGCTGTGCTTTGTTTGCATTTGTGCAAAAAATTCTGTTTCTTTGCCAGAAGGTGTAAACTTTTGACCAAGAAGTCTGCTTTTTTGCCAAAATTTTCATTTTTTTTGTTCAAAGTTCTACTTTTTTGTTAAAAGGTCTGTTTTTGAGAAACATTCTCATTTGTTTGTCGAGAAGTCCTGGTTTTGTTTTTTGCCAGAATTTTTGGATTTGTTGCCAAAAGTTGTGTTTTTGTTGTGCAGAAAATTCAGCTTTTTTGCCAAAGTTCTAAATTTTCAGCTTTATTAACGTCCTGTTTTTTTTTGCCAAAAATCCTGATTTTTATTTGTCCAGAGTTGTTGAAAAATCTGATTTTTTTTGTTGCAAAAAGTTCCGATTTTTATTGGGAGGGGGAGAGGGATAATTGCACGATTATTACATCTGTCGTGTGAGGGTTTTTGTCAAGTTGGTTAAATCGTGTTTTTTAATTAGGTAGGTCAATAATTTTTTTCAGTTTCAGAAGGGTTGTTTGTGTTTGTCCAAAAGTCTTATTTTGTTTGGCCAAAAACTCTGCTTTTTTGTCAAAGGTTCTCCTTTTTCGTTGAAAATCCTGCTTTTTTCATTTTTATCAAAAGTACTACTTTTTTCAAAACTTTTGAATTTTTGTTCATAAAGCCTCATAATTTTCCAACAATTTCAATTGTTTGTCTAAAACTTCTGCTTTTTTGATTCTGATTTTTTCCGCCAAAAAAATTTGTTTTTTTTTGCCAAAATTTTATTTTTGTTTGTAAAATATTCTTCTTTTTTGTTTAAAAATTCAGCTGTTTTTTTTGTTGCAAAAAATGCCACTTTTTTTGTTTAAAATCCATTTTTTGGCCAATGTCTTGTTTTTTTTGGCAAAAATTACGTTTTTTTTTTTTGCAAAAATCTTGTTTTTCTTTTTAAAATATTTTGCTGTTTTCCCAAGAAATCCTACTTTTTATCGAAAATATTGTCAAGTTGCACAATTAAGTATTTTATTAATTTTCACTAATTTTCTCGTAAGTTTAGCCAATGCTTCATAAATTTGATGCAGTTTTAACACAATTTTGAAGATACATAGTATGGTTTCAAAATCTTGGCATCACATGACGATTTTTTTCATTTCGAACAATTTTTACGTTTTTTTCCTACTGAGGGGCTCCCTCTCTGGCATGCACTAGATGACTTTGATTCATGACCTAGTGCCAATGAGTATTACGTAGCCAAAGTATTGTACAATGCAATGAGCAGACATTTCTAATATCTCTCCAACTCGATAAACGGTACAACTTACAGAAAAAACTGAACTAGATCAATTCGCAAACTAATCGCTCATCGTGACTGTACTCGATCAATCATACGATCGATCAACTCATCACTATACTTACAACACGAAGCTGTCAAGTGTCAATTGAACACTTATCTTTGACACTTTACAGTTTACACATAGACAAAGTGATTCGACCTACCGTCAATCGACTCCTCGTACAAATACGAGTACGACTTGCACTGGACCGCAAAACACGAAGGTATTAATTACTGGCACGTTGTCCATGCGATGAACTTGGTCCAGCTTTATTAGACACTCGGGCCAATTTACGAGCAAACAGGGCGACCGACCAGCGACCATGTTAACGTTGTTGTGGTCGCTGGTCGATGTTGATTAATGTAACCTCTCTTTTAACTACCTGTAATAATAATCGACTACTCGCAACACTGACCACCAATTATCGATTCGGACGACTGACCGGTTAATTGATGATCGATGGCGCCGATTTAGGAAAGCTTAAAATATGATCGAATTGATGCGATGATGATGTGAGGCAAATTTTTATTTTTTATGCACTACGAAAATTTAGGCCATTGTTCGATTTTTCGTACTTCATCGATCGTGTAAAAATAATATTATACATATTTTAGTTTTCAAATACGTATTTGTGCTTAGGGTACATGCAGAACTGCAGAAGTATAAATACGAGTATATAAAGATAGAGAACACGCACATGGTACTGTATGGTCTCGGTGAACTTGCTTTGCAGAATGAGTATTTAGAGCGTTGAAAAAAATAAACAATCTGTGAATTAACGATTGCGTAACACGTGTACGATATTTTAACGCGTGTTTCTCTTTCTTACGCCGTCGATTAAATTTCGTACTCGTATCGCATCATCAGTCACGATGTGTATTAGACGCGAGTGGAAATCGGCCGGGTTTCAGTTTCGCACTATCGTATTGATATTCGATATTTCATACACAGATTAGAGAGAAGATATTGAGGGAGCTTGGTTGATAAAACTGTAAAGTTTGTTGAATTTTCGCCGTTTCGATTAATTTTTGGGGGTGCATAAATCTCACTTTCCTGCTACTCAAAAGGTGTCATGGTGAGATCAAAATTACTCTCGGAGGTTTTTGGTTTTTTGAGTGGAAAAAATTACTAAAAAATGTCAAATTCTTCGAAAATTACTGAAATACTAATTTTGGAAATTTTCAAGGTAGTTAACTCTCCCCCTCCTCTTCTCTGTCGATCCAGCTTCAGAAACACTGTACAAAAGTTTGTGAATTGATTAATAAAATATGACCACCCTTTCCTTCCCGCCCCTTATTGCTATTTTTTGTTAAGATGGAATTTAAAAGATCTGTAAAATCGTTCTGGAAAGCTGAGAACAGACTCGACTTCACTTTTGGTTCAAATTGATGTGAAATAAATCTAAATAATTTTAGAGTCTAAAATTGTAAAAATTTTGTTGTACCTACATGTATTTGAAACTGTGCAAAATATTAAACTAATTTCGTTTATTATTTTTTTTTTACAAATTAATAGGAAGTTGCGAGCCAGAAAGCAAGTCACCAAATTAATGATAAACTATTTCAAAAAATAGTCAAAAATTCGAAAAAAAAACTGCTGAAATTTAGTGAAAACTCATCAGAACCGACAAAAGAATTGGGAATGATGAAAAAGTTGTCAGAAAATCCTGCTATTTGACAAAATTTCCAGAAATTCCTAACTTTTTGTCAAAATTGCTAAATTTTTTACAAACATCAAACATTTTTATTTTTTAGCAAGCGATAATTTCAAACATTTTTTTTTTTTTGTCAAAGTTGAAATTGCGGTAAACTTTAATTTTTTGCAACAATTGCCAAGAAACGTTGGTCTTTTGCAAAAACTGTCTAAATCGATCATGATTTTTTGCAGATTCTTGAAAAATTTTTCATTTTTTGTCACAACTGTCAAAAAATGAGTTTTTCTTGCCAAAACCTTCAAAAAATCCTGCTTTTTTGTAAAAATTCTACAAAAAATAAGATTTTTTGCAAGAAGTGTCAAAATCTGATCTTTTGACATAACTTTCAGAAATCATGGGTTTTCATTTTTGTCACAACTGCCGAAAATCTTCGTGTCAAAATGTCTGCTTTTTTGCAAAATGTGCCAAAGAGTCTCCTTTTTTGCTAAAATTGTCAATTTTTTCAGAAATTACCAGAAAGTTTTGCTTGTTTGCCAACATCTTTAGAAGTTTTTCTTCATTGACAAAACCTGTAAAGAACCCTGATTTTTTGTCAAAGTGGCCAAAACATTTTCAAAACATGTCGAAAAATAGGGTTTTTACCAAATTTTCCAAAATTTCCTTTCTTTTATGTCAACACAGTCAAAAAATCCTGCTTTTTGCAAAAAGTTTCAAAAACTTTGTTCATTTACAGAATTTTTTAACATTTCGTGCTTTTTTGCAAACATCGTCTTTTTGATAAGATTTTCACTCACTATTCCTTCTTGCCAAAATCGCAAAAACAAATTAAGTTTTTTTCAAAAATTAGTGTTTTTGACAAAATTATTAGGCGTTAAGTTTTATTCTATTTTGTCATAAACCTCCAAAAAGTTCTTGCTTTTTTCTAAAAATTAAAAATTCCTTATTTTTGTTGTCTTTCCTAAATACAAATCCTGTTTTTTTTTGGCAAAACCTGCAAAAATAGCCAAATAATCCATTTTTTTGCCAAAATTTTCAAAATTTTTGCGTTTTTGCAAGATGTACCAAAAAATGTTTTTTTATAAAATGTGCCAAAAACTGATTTTTTAAAAAATGTGCCAAAAACTGATTTTTTAAAAAATGTGCCAAAAACCTTTTTTTTTCAAAAGTTTCCAAATATGTAATCCATTATGTTTTTTTTTTGCAAAATGTGCAAATGAACAATGTGCAAGAAACTGTTTTTTTTTGCAATAAACGCCAAATACTTAATCCAGTTTTTATGTGCCAAAAACTGCATTTTTTGCAAAATGTGCCAAAAAACTGTTATTTTTCAAAAATTGTCAAATAGTCCAGTTTTTTGCCAAAATTTTTAAGATGGCTAATTTTTGCAAAGTGTGCCAGAAATTGTTTTGTTTGCAAAATCTGGCAAAAACTGCTTTTTTGCAAAATGTGGCAAAAAACTGTTTTTTTCAGCAATTTTCAAATAATTCAGTTTTTTGGCAAAATTTTCAATTTTTTTGTTTTTTTGAAAAATGTGCCAAAAACGCCAAATAATTCAGTTTTTATGTGCCAAAAACTGCCTTTTTGCAATATATGTCAAAAACTGTTTTTTTTTCAAAAACTGCCAAAAATCCATTTTTGCCAAAAGTTTTAAAATTTTTGATTTTTTGCAAAATGTGCCAAAATTTTTTAATTTTTTGCAAAATGTGCTAAGAATTGTTGTTTTTTTGCAAAAGTTGCCAAATCATCCAGTTTGTTGCCAAAATTTCCAAAATTTCTGCTTTTTAGCAAAATCTGCCAAAAAACTGTTTTTTTTTTTCAAAAATTGCCAAAACCTTTTTAAATTTTCTGCATTTTTGCCAAATGTACCAAAAAACTCTGCTTGTTTACAAAAACTGCCAAATAATTCAGTTTTTCCCAATTTTTCAAAAATTTCTGATTTTTGCTAAAATTACCGAAAAGATATAAAATATTGTTAAAATGACTCAAAATGCTTATCAGTTCCTCCCCCCACTCCTTTCCTTTTGAAAATTTGAAGTTTTTATTCACCAACCAGATACTTTTGTGGTGTCTTGCCCGATAAAACTATGTTTCAAGATAGTTTTATCGAATTACAAATAAATCGTTCCAAAAAAAGCGATCATTTCTCTTTGATAGTGTTCATATGTATTTTTCAAAGCGAATGGACGACTGCATCATTTTCCATATTTTCATTTTTTTCAAAATTAAGATCTGATTTTTGACGGATTTGGTCAAAATTTAGTGCCTACTCAACGTTGGATTACTTTTCGTCCCAAAAAATCCCAAAAGTATCCATCAGGTTTTCATAATCTCTGCCTGATGTATTCATCTAGTCGAAATCCATCACCTTAAATGAAAGTAAAATTGAATTTAGACCCGTTCCCGATATCGAATCGTGTTCTTTTATTAGGTTCGTTGCAATAACGAGCATCGTCAACTTGGAAATATTGTAGTATCAAGCATATTAAACGATACGTATACGAGGTAATTACAGAGTAATAATAATAGCGAATAAACGTTTCGATACACCTTTCGCTTGTACATATTTACTCGATTGCGTTCATATAACTGCATTATAAGATAAACAGAATAAGAAAAAGAAAAAAAAAACGTCGTCGAGCAATTACACTCGAATTACCTCGAATTAACCTCTCGCCCTGAGATATGAAAGTTCATCGGTATTGGTATAATTTTCCAAACTGCAAATGTTTTTTAAACGCTGCCCCGGTGCCTGGTCGTATTAGTATACTATGTAATAAACCTCACATCAGACCAGATATACCAAATGAGAAGGAGGTGGGGGCAATTATATGTACCCATGTACTTATATACGCGAAATACGAGTACCTACTTTCAAAATATACGAACTAATAGTAAGTACGTATGTATTTATACGCTTTGTCGAAGTATCGCCGACATTTATCATCATTGGTAAGTGCAGTAGCCCGGCTAAGTATACCCATTATACCCAAATAGCCTATTAAAGCTCATTCTGTAATACGATGGACCATCTAGCTAAGTGCCCATTGCCACCGTCGTCGTCGACGTAGCCAGTGCCATATGTGTGTAGAAATTATCCCTTAGGGGCCCAGTATAATATGGTATTCGAAGAATAGCCCATACGAAGCAGCTTTCTCGAATCGAAGTGTAAGATTTTGTCATCATCGACACTCGTCGTTGTTCTTGTAGCTGTTTTATTTTTTTTTGAACTGGTTAATCTCGAGTATATTGTTTTTGCTATGGGCAATATTTAGTATAGATTTTTTATTCTATAAGTATAAATAATTGTTTCCAATATCGACAGCAGGAGACTGCTGTGTGAGATGTACCTTGTAGTATGTATTATATAGATGGGTGTTAATAAAACGATGATTTTTATCGCGTGTTACAGGCTTCGGTAACCAGTGCTCTTCCGGTTTGGCCATCCAGTTTCTCGCAAAGAATATCGTCGCTGTTTTCAACAATGCCGACGCAGTCGTTTGCCAGAAACGGAAGGAAAGGATGGTGCGGTTGTTTCAAGGTATGTAGACTACCTTTTTATATACAATATAAAGCATACCTTACTTATACTCCGTCTGCACCTACTTATATACTGCACTTGGCTGTTTGGCGAATTAATTAATGGACCTGGTATAAATCGAGTCCTCCCCCTACGGGCACCTTTTTTTCTTACACGCACCTAACGGGATTCCAACAGATTTATTTTTTTTCTCGCTCAGAGGACTTTATTGGAATGTCATCGTCATCGACGTCGTTGTCGTCGTCGTCTAAGGTGTAGAGTAGGTATTTATTTAAGCCTAACAGGGCACGTGATAAAGCTACCTGGTGCGTCGACGAGCTCGAGACGTCTCGTTTATGGTTTATGGTACCTTATTGGTATTGGTAGGTACTTTTGTACGCGTATTTGACTCGCTATGGGTATTGGGTATACTATGAGATGCGACGAAAGCAAAATTAAACGCGAAATTATACCATTAAGCGATACCAAAGACCATATATACCGCAGAGTCAGAGAGTGCAGATTGCCAGCTCTGTCTACTACAAGTATAGTAATGCTATGAGATACGCCGACCGACCGAGAGAAATCGTTTAATTGTCGAGCATAATTAAGCGTTCCATCTTCGTTTTTTTTTTACCAATCGACCGAAAAATACCGAGTATTCGAGATCTCCGCGTTGATGTACACTTTCTTCCGAATCTGAAATCGTATATACGGTGATGGTGGTCGCGAACTCGCGAATCGACATTATCAGCTGGGTATTTGCTGGTAGGAAGAGTTCAGAGGTGTGCAGATTGCAGATTGTCGTGGAAGTGATATTTGCACAGGGAAACACTCGTGAAGGATTCTTTGAAAAAACAACTATTTCTAAGGTGCTGAAATTTGGCTCATTGAATAACAATTTTGAGCCACCAAAGTTAATTTTTGAATTTTTGTCGAATTTTTGATACTTAAAGCTTCAGTAACAAGGAAATATTATTTTTGAATCGACACTCTACCATTTTAAGTTGAATCAAATCAAGCTAGATCGAAAGAACACGACATAAGATTCCAACAATAAAAATGTTCATTTTTGGATTTTTGGCAGATTTTTAAAAACTGAAAATTTTTAGGTTTTTTCATGACAATTTTTTGATTTTTTTTTTCATGAAATGTAAGTATAGTCGGGGAGCCAGCATACGGATCTATTTGCACCCCCCCCCCCGTCGATCCTCCGAGAGAACTTTTTTCTTAAAGGGGGAAGGAGTCCTAGGGAACATTTCTAACGCTTGTACTAAAAAAAAAAGTGGCCCTACTTACAAAGTAACGACCAATTTGATTGACTGGTCAGCCGAAATCGCAGATTTTGCGTTCCAACATGGGACTTGCACGACGACATTTTTTCAACCTTACAAAGGTAGATCGAAAGATCAGGCAAAAATTTATCACCTGTCAAAATTTCAAGTGCTAAAGTGCCTTTTTCGATTTTTGGTGAATTTTGAAAAATCATTGAGCCAAAAATGAGGAAAAAATCAAAATTTTACCAAATTGTTCAAGAAAGCTGAAATTTGAGATATACCCTATTTTCGACATGCCAAATCGATTGGAAACTGTTTCAAACCGTTTTTGAGCAGTTCTGGAGCCTCCAGCAGATTTTTGAAACTCGAAATTCCCACAAAATTTCATCAAATGGAGTTGGAAAGCCAAAATCCACCCTGCGAACTAATTTAAATACACCACGAAGTTGACTACAGGTGAATTTCAAGTCGTTTTGGAGCCTCCAGCGACTTTTTGAAAATTACTGGAGCCTCCAGTAGATTTTTGAAACTTGAAATTTCCTCAAAATTTCATCAAACGGAGATGGAAAGCCGAAATTTACTCTGCACTTCAATTTTAACACTCTCTGAACACGAATTCTGGTGGGTTCAAGTTATTTTGGAGCCTCCAGCGACTTTTTGAAAATTACTGGAGTCTCCACCAGATTTTTTAAACTTGAAATTTTCACAACATTTTATCAAATAGAGATAGCAAGCTGAAATTTACTTCGCAAACTAATTTCAATACAATATGAAGTCGACTGCATCATGGTTTCAAATGATTTTGAAGCTTCCGGCTACTTTTTGGAAATTTCAATTTTCCAAAAAACGCCAAACATCCTTTCAAATAGTCGCTGGAGGCTCCAAAACGACTTGAAATCCACCAGCAGTCGACTTCATAGCAAATTGAAATTAGTTTGTAGAATGAATTTCGGCTTTCTACCAAGGGCAATTTTTGAAAAAAAGATGAGATTTTTCAGCACTTTGCAATTTTTTGTCAAAAAGCAAACTTTTACATAATTTAAGCAAAAAAAAAAAGAACATACAAAAATTATTGGTAAAAAATGATACGCTTTTCTACAAATTGGTCACAAAAGTGAGACTTCTGGAAGTTTCTAGCAAAAAATGACACCTCTTAACCATTTTGCTGAAAAGCAGAAGCTTTTTGTCAATTTTTTGAATAAATGAGAATTTTTGATATTTTTTGACAAAAAGTCAACGATTTTTTACAGTTCTAGACAAAACAGCACTTTTTTATCGTTCAGGAAAATTTTTGAAAAAAAAGTGTAATTTTTTTGCACTTTTGCTAAAAATGATGATTTTTTGTCATAAAGCAAGCATTTTTGGGATAATTGTGATTATTAATTCAATTTTAGTCGAAAAGGCAAGAACTTTGAAATTTTTTGTTTTGATGAAAAAATGAAACTTTTGGGTAGTTTGATAAAAGTGAAATTTTTTCTGAAATTTTGCTAAATAGAGAATTTTTCTGTGAATTTTTAGAAAAACGCAAGACTTGGACAATTTTAGCAGAAAGCATGAATTTTTGGCTGTGAGGAAAATGCAAGACTTTTTTCCAACTTTCTGATTGAAAGGCAACATTTTTTGGTTAATTTTTGGCAAAAAAGAGATACTCCTGAGTAGTTTTAGAAATAATATTGAGATTTTTTGAAGTATGTTTTTTTTTTTTTTTTTTTGCAAAAAAGCGAAAATTTTAAACATTTTTTAGCAGAAAACGAGACTGTGGGGCAATTTTGACAAAATACTAAATATTTTGCTGTTTGACTCCGTTTATAGGTACGAAAATTTTTTTCAATTTATTTTACGATTTTATGACCATTTTTTGGGAAACTAGAATTTCCAAAAAATTGCTGAATGCTCCAAAATGGCTCAACACCGCCTCCAGTCGTCTGGAAATGTCAGAAATGGAGCACAAAATAAATTTCACTTATTTTTGGTCACACTACACGAGTACAGTAATTTCTCAAATTTCCCACTTGTGAAATCGCTGGAACTGGAGGCTCCAGAATGCCTTGAAACCATCTTCAATCAACTCATGCGCGTTGAAATTAGGATACGAAGTAAATTCTATAGTTTTGTAGCTTTTTTGGGTAAAATTTTATGGAAATTTGGCTTACAGAAATTCGCTGGAGGCTCCAGAACTGTTCAAAATTACTCGAAAATATTTTAAATCGATTCGAACGGTAAAAAATAGGGTACATTTCGAGTCAATTTAGTAAAATTTCCCTATTTTCCCACTTTTAGTTCAAATTATATCTTCAAAAATTCACCAAAAATCAAAAAATGCGTTTTTGCATCTAAAAATATTATGGCTGATGCTCTTTCATTTAGCTTTACTCGGTTCAAAAAATTTCCTAGTCATTAACATAAAATTTATTTGATCTCTGCCTCTGTAAATCCGCAAACAGCCCAACAACCTTTGCCCATAACAATCCAACATGTTCTTGTTTCCGTTTCTATTCACGAGTCACACTAAATTTTCAAGTTCTCCAGGTCACTCACCGACCGACCGGACACCCTGAGCACACACATGCCATATTTCACCGCGCATGATCCAGTTTTCTGTAATCTTTTTGCCAAACCTTGTTCGAATCGTCCTACATTTAATCAACGACGACGATGATCACGACACGTAGGTAGGTAGGCATACTACTACGTAGTACATGGTGTAATTAGAGGTACACCTGTGACTCTTCCAGCAACAACAGAGGCGACAGACGGAAAAGATTACCGGTTGGTAATGATTAGTGGTGTAGTTCCATTAAAATAATAAAAAAAAGAAGAAGAAATGTATTCTTTTTCTTTTTTATTTATATTTTTTTTTATACAAATCATCGCCATCGCCTCGCCTCGCATTGCATAACGGTGATTTAATTTCCACATGTTATTTGCATTTGTTCGCTTTATTAAAAAGAAGAGCTTATACATCGATTGTATATGTCTTACCTATAGTGTAATGTAAGCAAAGGTATCTCAACGACAACGACGACGACGACGACGTAACAGCATCGTAATTATATTTTCATTACCGTCCCCCCTTCCCCCTCGTTTCATTTCCTCTCACCATGCCTGACGACCGACGACGACGACAAGATAGGTCGCAACTTTTCGTGCCATCGTCTTGCCCCGCATGACCGCTGGTTAGCTCGATGGAACGTGCATATCAATTATTTTAATTACGCTTGTCACGCGTCCCGAAAGAATTATTGCAGAAAAAGTAAAACCAGAAAAGAAATTCGTGTGGCTGTGGCGAATGTGGAGACTTTGTATAGGTACTCGTATGGTATACCCTTTACCTAGGCGCGCATATATCAACATATTAGCTCGAAATGTGTACAAATTATGAATAAATAATAACGCTCGCCGCAATATAGTCATACGTGCATAGGTTAGATAGGCACATAGTACGTATATGGTCGTTGCACGAAATAGGATACTGTATATTTTGATAAAATCTTTTCCAATGCGAAAGAGAAAAACACAGGATGATTATTTTATAGATCTAGCTCACGATTGTTGGGCTTTCGCCGGCTCCGATGGTCAAACTGAAGGATAGTGCAATAACGTTTTTGTGGATCATATTTTTTACGAGTTTACGTGGTATTGTTCGTGATGAATTTATACCGAAGCTGACGAAGAAATTGATAAAGAGCTGAGTTCTTCCAGGAAAAAAAGAAATGAATCAGGAAATTCGCAATTTTACTCGACTACTCATCGAAGCTACTTCTTTTAAAAATTATTTTCCCCAAGAAGGAAGGAAGTAGGTATTAGATACCTATCCCAACTGCCAGAAAAATTCTTGAACTAGGACCGGACAAAGCTTAATTGAAAGATCAAGTATTGCATTTTAATTTTTGGTAAATTTTCAAAAATCTTTAGGCTAAAAATAAGGACCAAAATTTTACCTGATTGACCCACAAAGCTGAAATGTAGTACATATCTTATTTTTGACCCTCCCGAATTATTATTTTTTCGCTATAAAAATATTCGAAATGACTTGAAAATGCCCCCCACCCAAAAAAACGAAAAAGCACGTCAAGATTTTAAATAATTGAAAATGACTGAAAATCAATGAATTTTTAGTACATATAATTTGGAAACATTTCGTAATCATTGCATTAAACATGACTTGAAATCTATTAAAAGAGTGAAAAAACACGAAAACTGCATCAAATTCATCAAAAACCACCAAAAATTGATGAAAATGTATCAATAAAATCTAAGAAGTAGGTACATGCGTATTAAAATAATGATTCAAGTGAACGAATTGTAAAATTTTTAGCGAATCATTCGCGAACAAATTGATTCGTATAAGTGACTCGTTCGCGAATGAATCGATTCATTTGATAACTACTTTTTAGCAGATCATTCACGAAATCACGAACGAATTGTATAATTCTTGGTGAATCATTCGTGAACGAATTGATTCGTATAAGTGACTCGTTCGCGAACAAATTGATTCGTATAAGTGACTCGTTCGCGAATGAATCGATTCATTTGATAACTACTTTTTAGCAGATCATTCACGAAATCACGAACGAATTGTATAATTCTTGGTGAATCATTCGTGAACGAAATGATTCGTATAAGTGACTCGTTAGCGAACTCGTATAAGTGACTCGTTCGCGAAAGAATCGATTCATTTGATAGCTACTTTTTAGCGGAATCACGAACGAATTGTATAGTTCTTGGTGAATCATTTGCGAACGAATTGATTCGTATAAGTGACTCGTTTGCGAACGAATCGATTCATTTGATTACTTTTTGGCGGATCATTCACGAAATCACGAACGAATTGTATAATTCTTGGTGAATCATTCGCGAACGAATTGATTCGTATAAGTTACTCGTTCGCGAACGAATCGATTCATTTACTTAATTTTTGGTGGATCATTCACGAAATCGCGAACAAATTGTATAATTTTTAGCGAATCATTCGCGAACGAATTGATTCGTATAAGTGACTCGTTCGCGAACGAATCGATTCATTTACTTAATTTTTGGTGGATCATTCACGAAATCGCGAACAAATTGTATAATTTTTAGCGAATCATTCGCGAACGAATTGATTCGTATAAGTGACTCGTTTGCGAACGAATCGATTCATTTGATTACTTTTTGGCGGATCATTCACGAAATCACGAACGAATTGTATAATTCTTGGTGAATCATTCGCGAACGAATTGATTCGTATAAGTTACTCGTTCGCGAACGAATCGATTCATTTACTTAATTTTTGGTGGATCATTCACGAAATCGCGAACAAATTGTATAATTTTTAGCGAATCATTCGCGAACGAATTGATTCGTATAAGTGACTCGTTCGCGAACGAATCGATTCATTTACTTAATTTTTGGTGGATCATTCACGAAATCGCGAACAAATTGTATAATTTTTAGCGAATCATTCGCGAACGAATTGATTCGTATAAGTGACTCGTTTGCGAACGAATCGATTCATTTGATTACTTTTTGGCGGATCATTCACGAAATCACGAACGAATTGTATAATTCTTGGTGAATCATTCGCGAACGAATTGATTCGTATAAGTTACTCGTTCGCGAACGAATCGATTCATTTACTTAATTTTTGGTGGATCATTCACGAAATCGCGAACAAATTGTATAATTTTTAGCGAATCATTCGCGAACGAATTGATTCGTATAAGTGACTCGTTCGCGAACGAATTGATTCGTATAAGTGACTCGTTCGCGAACGAATCGATTCATTTACTTAATTTTTGGTGGATCATTCACGAAATCGCGAACAAATTGTATAATTTTTAGCGAATCATTCGCGAACGAATTGATTCGTATAAGTGACTCGTTCGCGAACGAATCGATTCATTTACTTAATTTTTGGTGGATCATTCACGAAATCGCGAACGAATTGTATAATTTTTAGCGAATCATTCGCGAACGAATTGATTCGTATAAGTGACTCGTTCGCGAACGAATCGATTCATTTGATTACTTTTTGGCGGATCATTCACGAAATCACGAACAAATTGTATAATTCTTGGTGAATCATTTGCGAACGAATTGATTCGTATAAGTGACTCGTTCGCGAACAAATCGATTCATTTACTTAATTTTTGGTGGATCATTCACGAAATCGCGAACGAATTGTATAATTTTTAGCGAATCATTCGCGAACGAATTGATTCGTATAAGTGACTCGTTCGCGAACGAATCGATTCATTTGATTACTTTTTGGCGGATCATTCACGAAATCACGAACGAATTGTATAATTCTCGGTGAATCATTCGCGAACGAATTGATTCGTATAAGTGACTCGTTCCCGAACGAATCGATTCATTTAATTAATTTTTGGTGGATTATTCACGAAATCGCAAACGAATTGTATAATTTTTACCGAATCATTCGCGAACGAACTGATTCGTATAAATATAACTGACTCGTTCGCGAACGAATCGATTCATAATAATTATTGTCAGTCTCGTTTTTTGCCAAAAATAACCAAAAAGTCTTACTGTTTTACCAATAACTTACAAAATAGTGTAAATTTTCAAAATTGAAAACCAGAACAATTCAATTGAAATGTTCTGTTTTTTTTCCAAGTCATTACTCTCGCATTTTGTCATTTTTTTGGTTACTCAAGCTACTTTTTTTTGGAAAAAATTGAGTACGAACTCTGTAGAGTATGCTTACTAAATTTTAGCTTTCTAGGACAATTTGGTAAAATTTTGATTTTTTCCATTTTTGCTCAAATTTAACTATCAAAAATTCACCAAACATAGAAAAATTCATTTTAGCACCTAAAATTATTTTGACTGATGATGTGTTTTTTTTCGAATGTTTTCTCCATTTAGCTTTATCAGGTTCTAAAAGTTTTTTGTCAGTGGAAATGCTTCCTTAGGAATACTACAAACTTTTATGCATGGGTATCTGAGCAACCTTTTGTTCGAAATCCTGCCGAAATTTTTTAATTTTTTCAAGTTTTTTAAGTTAAAAAATCTGATTAAAAACTTCTATTAGATAAAAAAAATGCAGTTTTTCAAATCTTACGATTCAGAAAATGTTTACTCTGTAGATTACCTCGTGGGCTCCTCAACTTTCAAAAAAAAAAAAAAAAAAGGCTCGAATCTAAATACATAATGAGCTGTGAGCCCACAGTCATTACGTTCGTTCCTTCAAAATGTGTAAATTTTTGCACCACGAATTTTAATTCTGTAATCTTTCGAAAAAATGCACATATTTTAGCGATTATAAAATCACGACAGCGGGTGTGTGAAGGCGAAATTTATAACCAGCTGTGTAGGGGTATGACAAATGAACTCTTCGATCTACATACGTAGTATTTTGCCAATTTACCGCGCATGCAGGGGCCGATTCTGTAATAAATGAATCAGGAATTCAATAAGTATTTGGCTCGGTACCAATTTATTAAATTTCATGAAAAAAAAAATCACCTCCAAATGTTTTTTTCCAAGTACCTACAGATATTTTTACGAAAGAATCACCTTCCCTCTCCTCAACATTTTTTCCACAGGGTGTTGCTGTGAGCCCTCGTCTCATTTCACGAAACATTTTATGCCACGCGTCTTTAATTCGATTACACTTCCTTGTCTGTTGAATTTCTGTACCAAACAACACATCATTTTAATTTTCATCTCGCTGTCTATCCTAATCATACATATACGAGGTTTCATTTCCGCTTAAAATTTTCGCTAAGATGATTCGATGACAAGACCGTGTGCCTACTCGCGATATCCATACGATGGCGTCTTTCGATTTCCATCTAGACAGCTGATAGATCGTTAATCAACTATCCATCCTATATGATCACCTACAAAGACGTACAAATAGCCTCCAGGTTTCGCTATACTCGTACTTATATGCTAAACTGTACAATTTGATGGTCTACAAGTGTCTAATCAAATGCTATAAAAATTTACACGAATTCAGATTCATAATACAGCATACTAAATCCTAAATCGAATTCGAAATGCTACACGTAGGTATCTCTACGTACATCAACACACAGTATGGCACACGTGAAAGTGAAAATTTCCAATAATCTTCGAATGCGATCAAGTACCCGTATCGGTATCACGTATAACCTTGGGAAATATGTCGGCTTAATTTTAAATATATAAGTAACAAATCGGCTTATCTTTATCGATCGCAGACAATAGTATCGCGACGCGACGTACTTTACATATAGCTTAAGGCGATTAACAGAGGTGTTACAGATGCGATCTACATATACCTACAGTGGATGAAGGTAAAAGAAAAAAAGAGAGAAAAAAAGCCTGCAAATTGTATACAACATAACGAGATGATCTGCACTGAACACCGTGTAAGGCTTCCGCGCTATTTATGCGAAATGAAATCGATCGCAACCAGCACGTTAATTAAAAAAAATATCTAATTTAAAATTCCAATCGGTATATCGTACGATTATTTTTGAAATATGGGTACAACAGCGTTGCGCGCCACCACGCATCCGCCATTGGCACAGAAAAAAAACGATACATGCCTTATTTGAAATTTAAATAAGTTGAAAAACTATGTATGTAAGTTTAGCTGCATTTGGATACGTCGTGGTGTTTGAGAAATGACCTAATAAAAAAGTCAGAATTTCGATGCATGTGAGAAAAAAATAGCGGGTTTGGGAGTGTTTTTGTCGAAAGGAGGAGTGAGAGGGGTTGATGGAGGTGTTTGGTTTGATTTTAGAAGGCACAGATGTAAAATTGAATATTTTTAATATTTTGATTTGCACGTCCAAAGTTGTTACCTTAACTGAGAAAATAATTCCATATTTTTTATTTTTCTCCTGACTGCAAAAAAGTGGTGCAGGTAGCCCGCCCCCTCCAAGTTGAAAAAAAATTAAAAAAAAGTTCAATTTATTAAAATGTTTTGTTTCTACGTCAGAATTTTTCTAAATACATAATCTCCTTTTCGAGAAAACATTTTCTCTGACCCTTCAAATCATATTAACCCTCTAGTAAAGGAGACCTCAATGTTGCAAAAATCAAAAAAAAAAAAAAAATGGAATAAATCGAAATCAGGGAAAATTTTTTAAAAATATGTATCTCATTTCTACATTAGAATTGTTCTGCACGATCCCCTTTTCAAGTAAAAACCTTCGTCAGATCCTCAAATGATGTCTGCTCTCTTAAATGGAGGCCTCCAAATTTGAGAAAAATAGAAAAAATACTGCCTGTAGTTTGTTGAAATATTTTCATTTATGGGCAGAATCTGTCTAATTAAGCACATTTTCAAGAAAAAACTCCTCGGGTCTCCCCCCCCTCGTCACCCAAATGATGTTGGTTCCCTCATTTATAAAGCCCTTCAACGTAAGAAAAAAATCGACAAAAGAAATGAAAAATTTTAATCTGCACAAATTTTTTGAAAATAATGGTTAATTTCTGGGCAGAGAGTACTTTTAAATACCTAACCATCTCGTTTCACCAGCTGACCTTTTTTTTAAAAATAAAAATTTAGGTATTGGAAGCAGCTTTTTAGGGAGCTTTTGCCCTATGCTCTGGTAAAAAAAGTAAGCAAAATTGATGGCAGAGTGAGGGAGAAATTTTCTTGTCAAGTTTTATATCAAATTTTTCATCACAAACAATCTAATTGTAAGTCAAGTTGAACTTGACAATTATGACTCGAAATATTTCAAAAACAAAGCTCCTTTGAATTGAACATATTTCATTGCACTGGTGGAAAATTTTATGATTTACAATTTCGTTATGTATCATTTCTTTCGTTGGATCTTTTGTTGTTGTTTTTTTATTGCAATTAAATTTATTTTTGGGAATGAACGTTTTAAACTTTTTGTAAATTTTTTTCTCTTCAAAGAAAAATTTTCTCGAAAAAATTCCGCTGATACAATAGAATTGATGAATAACGAAATTGTAGACCATAAAATTCAACACACTAGTGTGATTCAGTCGTGTTTTAAAGATATTTTGAGCACCTCGATGGAACGATTATTTTCATTCGCAGTTTTTTTTGAACTAATTTTTCTGTTTTGAGGAGTGAACCCTCCTACCCCTCACCGTACATCAATTGCGTAAATCGACAGTTTGTTCCAGGGAATTGTTGTTGTTTTTTTTTCTGATGGGAACGTGTTTTTGCATTCTGCCTGATTGGATGTTTTTGACCCATTCTTAGTTTTTTTGCAAAAAGCTTCTAAACCGGCGTTTTTTCCGACAAAAAAATTGAAAAATATTCAAAGTTGAAAAAATTTTAAATTTTTACGTAATACATTTGAAATTGTCATTAAAGAACAAAAATTGTATTTGGTCCAAATTTTTTCAAAAAAAAAAATATATATATATAGGTACCCTAAAATCACGAAATGTAAGTTTATCTAGACAGCCACAATTCTAGCAATCCTCTTTCCTTAGATCGTACTTACCTCGGGTATTTTCAGCTATCTACTCAATTCAAGGATATTTTTCGACACGAGTGAAAAAAAGTGAATTTTGGTGCTCAAATTTCTCATCAAAAATGCCCCTAAATCTCGAAATGTGCGATTTGGGCAGCTATAATTTCTAAAAAATCTTCCACCCAGATCATATTTCAGCCACCAACGCTCTTTTCAGGCTACTTTCGTCCTAAGTGAGAAAAAGTGCGTTTGAGACCTACTTTTTTTCAAAAAAATACCCCAAAATTAGGAAATGTGCGATTGGGTGGTGGCTGAAAACTTTGATAATCTTCCATCTAGATCATATCCCAGCTACCAAAAAATTTTCAGTGCCAATTTCGATCTAAATGAGGAAAAGTGCATTTTGGGGCCCAATTTTTTTTTCACAAAACGCCCCAAAATCTCGAAATGTGTGATTGGGCAACTGTGAACTCTGAGAATCTTTCATGTAGATCATATTCTAGTTACTAACGCGTTTTGAGGACCACTTTCGACTCAAGTGAGAAAAAATGTATTTTCAGGTGCAATTTTTTTTTTTGAAAAATGCCCCATAAAATCTCAAAATATGTGATTGGGCAGCTTCGTCTATAACTCCGAGAATCTTCCTTCTGAATCATATTCCAGCTAAGAACACTTTTTCAGAGCTACTTTCGATCTAAATGAGAGAAAGTGCATTTTGAGGTCCAAATTTTTTTTTCAATAAAGTCCTCAAAATCTGTAAACGTGCAATTTTGGGCGGTTGTAAGCTTGAGAATCTTTCATCTGGACCATATTCCAACTACCAACGCGTTTTCAAGATCGCTTTCGACCTAAGTGAGCAAAAAGTACATTTTATAGGGCCCAAATTTTTTCCAGAAAATATACTAAAATTTGGAAATATGTATTCAATTATAGGTTGCTGCAATTCTGGAAATCTTCTTTCTTCAGCTACAATTTTGAGGGGGTTCTTTCTACTCCTGAGAAAAATTATACATATTTTTGGGTCCCAATTGTTTCATAAAAATGACCTAAAATCAAGAAATGTGCAACTAAGCAGGTACAAATCCTGGAAATCTTTTTCTTGGTTATATTTTAATCCAATTACCTTCGTAATTAATTTTAGGGTCACTTTTAACATAAATGAGATGAAAAGTAAAAAGTACACATCTTTGAGTCCAAAATTTTTAAAAAATCTCAAAATTTTGAATATTGCAATTGGGCATTTCCAACTCTTGGAATTTTTCATCGAGACCATACTCGTACAAGCACCTTAACATAAACAAGAAAAAAAATCTATATTTTTTCGAAATTTTGAACATTTTTGGCCCTTGAAAACACTATTTGGTATTTTGTCTCTATTTAAGTAAAAATTCAGCCTTTAAATGGTACTATAATTCAAATGTGACTAAAAACAATGTTCTTTCAGGTAAAAATTTACGATTCAAGTTTTCTGACAATTTATGCAATTTTGGACCTTTTTGGAAAATTTGAAACCCCCTTGGCCTGTTGAATTTTCTTTCTAGGAAGCCTGAAATTTTTCTTTGAAGCTATACCCTAATATGAGCCTTCGTGCTTCTATATTTGAAAACACGAGTCAAATCGACCTCTGAGTGATCAAAACGCGAGATTTCCTTGTGAGGAAGACCCCCACAGTGAACAGATGAAAAAAGTATATGTCTCAATAATGAAAAATCGTCCTGATTTCACTTCAGATTATAAAATAACAGTTTTAAAATTTCAGCTAGAGCGTTTTCAAATACGCAGATTTTGTTTCTGATCTTCATCTCGCTCTCAAACCTTTAAAAGGGGGAGGGGGGAATGTGAAACCAACAATTTTGAAACATTTTTATCTATGTAAGTGTGGCAGTGTTGGTTTTGAAAGACGCTGATTTCAATTTTTCTCCTGATCTGAGATGGATATTTTAGGGTAAATAGAGGGGAGGGGGGGTGGGCGAAACTTCAAATTTGTTCTTCTTTTTTTCTTCTCATGCTGTATCAATCATTCAATTTCACACGAATATTCACAGTAAGTAATTTCCTAATTACGTCTGCAAAAAAAAAAACATGCACATGCATTCTGGAATTTTCGACTCTGCTGTCTAAAGTCGATCTGACATGACCCTGAAGAGAAACACATGTTCCCAGTGCTCTTGCATACTCAAACAAACAAACAAACCATCGTTCGCGTAATACGAAAACATTGAAATCGCGTAACAACGATCATCGTCAGTCAAATCGCACATACTCGCGAAAAATTTCACCATGATCATTTACGTGTGCGCGACTGAATTGCGATTTCTATCGATAAACGTCGAGTATTTAGTAGGTACTGTATTTTGTACAGTAGAAAGTCCACTGACCGCCGCATAGAAAACATTCGCGCGTAGGTTGCTGCAGGAGAGATGTGGCAAAAATTGCATTGCATTTTTTTTTTTAATTCGTAATTTTTTTAATCCTTCGATAGATAGGTAGGTAGGTAGGTACTGTACGAGTATATTCGCGAGAAACGTGATGAGCGTGTATGAGATAGTAATTATACCTGCGACGAAGGCGAGAATCGAGATTTTCAAACGAGTAAAATAGTAAAGTCGTGATTAATACGAATTTTCGTTCATGGAAAGGCGAGTAACTGGTAATATGTATTTTTCTGATGTTGATGTTTGTTTGCAGGAAGATGAGCCGCCGGAGATAACGTATTGTGTGGTGGATAACGCGGGCACGTTAACTTTGCAAACCATGACACCTACGCAGCCAATGCCGCCCGAAGAAGAGTTGAATACGGTGTTCGCTGAATTTCTGGTACGTTAGCTTAGCTTACCCACGATCTATAAGTATAAGTAAGTTTCGATATACATATGTAAGTCGTAGCTCGTATGTATACGTTCGAACTAACTCTCTCATTAATATTCGACCCGCGAATAATACCACACCGATACAAGATGCGATAGGTTCGATATACAGCAGAGAGTCTTTATTTTTTACCGGTATATCTGCAAGTACGAGAATACTCGTAATATAGAGAAGATTTAACTGCAGATATTCGAGAGATAGAGATGCTGCAGCTGCAGTAGGTTCCGCGGCCGCGCCTTGCCTTAGCCGGCGGACGATTGTCGCGCGGTAGCTGTGATAAGTATCTGTCACGTTTTGAAAGTACGAGTACGTACCGGTATCTTTGGCTATCCGCAGCAAGCTCTTTGCTTGGGCAACGTTACGCCGGCGTCGCTCGTCGTGATGTAAACTAGACAATTCAATCTAGAAAGTGCCACCTTCTTTTAATGTTTCCTCTTTACTTCTTTGATCTTCGCGTATTCTGGACTTGGAATGGGTCTTCTCTATTTGATCGAAACTATTTTAACGAAGTGATTTTCTCGTATAAGAAGTAGTCGTATGTTTCTGGTTATGGAGGGTTTTCTTGTTTGGTTTTTTTTCTCTCGATCGGATTGAAAATAAAGTCGAGTCCATAAAATTTTGCAGATAAGTCACAGAACCCAAATGATCTCCATCCATCCTGAATCTCTCAGGTTGGGAAAGAAGCCTCCTGATTTCAAATTCAGGTTTTCTAAAGATGAAGTTGAATGCTACAAAATTCTGAAAATCAGTGTTTTCCTTTATTTTGAAACACTGATTTATCATCATCGTGTTGACTTTTTTAGCTCCAAAACTAGTGTCTGCAATTTTTGCCCAAAAGTGGCTGTTTTAAAAGTGCAAAAATCCGAAAATGGCTACTTGAAAGAAGAACGACAAAATTTCACTAAATTGACCTGTAAAGCCGGAAGATGGTATACTATACCCCATTTTCGACACACTGAATCAATTAGAAACGGTTTTGAACAGCTTTGAGAGTTCTGGAGCCTCCAGAAAATTTTAAGATTTTAGCTTACATTCATCAACGAAAATGCCTCTATACTAGAACAATTTCGAAGAATTTTAGCTGAAAATTAGGTAGGTACGTATATGATTTTCCAAAATTTTGAAAAAGTGTCATGCGATCTATTAAAATAAACTGAAATTTCCGGCCAAAAATCCAAAATTTCTATCTCAATTTTTTTTTAGCACTTGAGTTCTGAAGAGTTTTAACGCCAAAATTTGGTGATGATTTTCTGGACTCAGAGAAATTAAAAATGTCATGCAACCGATCAAAATGAGTTGAGATTTTACGAAAAGATCAAATATATTGACAAATATATTTTTTGAGTAATTTTGAGCTCAATTTTGATCACAAAATTGAATTTGATAATGATTTTCTGAATTTATAAAAAAAAAGTGTCATGTGACTCATTGAAAAAAGTTGAAATGTTCTGCGAAAAATTAATATTTTCCGGGGTGTCCATTGAAAAATCTGGAAAATCGGGAAAAGTCTGGAAATTTTGCAAATCTAGAAAAGTCGGTGAACTTCGTAATTTTTACGCTAAATCCCCTGGAATTTTTGAAAAATCAAACAATATTGCAAATTGCGAATATAAGGGCTTGTTATGAAAGAAAAACATCATTTCTTATTTCTCGAAAGACAAATTTTCGAAAGCTTTTGCCCTCGCAAAGTTTTATAGCCAAAAAATGAACTCCTCGCAAAAAAAAACATCATTTTTATACCCCTCGAAATGCAGATTTTCGTGAGCTTTTGCTCTCGCTTAGGCCTGTTCTGTATTCTTTTTCAAAATCAACTTCTTTCAAAAAAACATCATTCAAATTCTAAAATTTTAAAAGCCAAAAAATAAGCTCCATCCTTACATTAAAAAAGTAGTAGTTTTTATGCCTCTCGAAATACAAATTGGCAAAAGCTTTCGCCCTTGCTTTGCTCGGACCTATTCTCTTTTTTTTTCAAAATTACTTCCTGAAAAAAACATAACTTCAAATTTTAAAATTTTTAAAACCAAAAATTAAACTTCCGATATTAAAAAAAAACCTCGCTTTTAGGCATCTCGAAATGAAAATTTTCAAAAGCTCTCGTCTCATTTCAAAATGATCAAATTTTACAATCGGGGCCTTCAAAAATCCAAAAAAGAAAAGAAAAATTTTCATAAGTCATATGAATATTGTTGTACCCAATTCACCCCCCCCCCTCGAAAATTTAAAAATTATTAATCAAAGTTTAGCTGTTTTGTATATTTGAAGAAGTATCAGTTTGAAGAGAATCGTATGAAAAAATTACCCCTCCCCTTCTTCAGTTGAAGTATGGGGTAAGCGTAGAAAATTGAAAAAAATGGTCTGGAAAATTGGCCTGGAAAACCTGGAAAAGTCAGAAAAAATGACTCACCTATCAAGAATGATGGACATCCTGCTTTCTATTTCAACTTCTTTTAGGGCCGAATTCATAGACGTTACTTAAGGGACACTTGGCTAAGTGGTGAATTTTGATTCAATTTTTCTCACGAACGAATAAAAATTTTATATTTTTAAAATGATAAATCAACACTTCGGAGTCCAATCTCTCAATTTATTCAAAAACAAAATTTCAAAAATTCAATCACGCCTGGAAAAATTGCTTCAAAATTCACCACTTAGCCAAGTGATCCCTAAGTAACGTCTATGAATATGGCCCTGAAGCACTTCTGAAGAATTTTGAAGTCCAAATTAGGTCATAATTTTCTGTTTGTTTTTTGTTTTTTTTTCAAAAAAAAGGATCGACAGAAACATTTTTTGATCAATTTTGAAAAATTTTGAGCTCAAATTTTGGGCATGATTTTCAGAATTTTGAAAAAGCTGTCATCCGACCTATTGAAGTTGGCTAAAATTACAGACACAAAATCAAAACTTCCTTCAGCCTCCAAATAATATCAGTCTCGTTGAATTAAGCTACCTAAAGTTGCAAAAAACCAAAAAAACTAATCAAAGCCAAATTTCTACTTCTAAATTTTTTTAAAATTTTCAAACTTCTATTTTTGATTTTTTTATCCCAATTTTGGGAGAATTTATACAAGCAGATCAAAATAGCTGGGGACTCCGGGGGGAGTTTTTTTTTTAGGTGAAAAAAGAATCACGTGAAAAAGTAGATAATTTTGACGAAAAAATATAAAATTCTCAGGTAACTAAATTGAATTTCCTATATTTTTTTTTGATTTTGCGCTGATTCCAATGATGAAATCTATTTGACCTCAAAACCAAAATAATGCCTCCTGTAGCGGGATTGAGGCCAAAAATATCAAAAAAATGCAAGATGAGTAAATGTCGAAAAATTTTTAATACGCCGATTCTGATCTGTTTGACCTTAAAATCAAAATCGAGCTTTCCAAAAAAGCAGATTGAACTCGAAATTTTGTAAAACGTGATCAGATTTGATCTTGAGGCCATCAAACGAATTTTGGAATCGGAATCAACACTTTCGAAAACTTTGTATTTGAATCTGAAACACTACTCCGAAGTTTCGGAGGGTTCAATTTTTAAGGCTGTAAAGTCACTGATTTCAAAATCAAAATTTACTCTTTTAAAAATCTCATATTCTAACACCCATATAACTCTTATTGATAATCGTTCGACTTGAAAATCCAAAAAGTACCTCATGGGAAGAGTAGGTATAAAATTCAAAATTATCAAAAAATGTAATTGGATTTTAAATAAAAATAAAGGGAGTTCATTCACGTTCTGATGATCGTTCAACTTGAAAATTTAAAATGTGTCAGGAAGGGGGAAGAGGGGGGGGGGGGGTCAAAATCAAGTTATTTTGAAAAAAGTCAAGTTGGTACCGAAAATCGTTTGATGGTCATTTGATTCGACCCAAAAATCTAATATTTATGTGGTCTGAGAGGCAATACAAGCGTTGAAGTTTAAGTTTTTTCAGTTAGGTCTCAATTTTTCATTTTTTTTATGACCATTTGATCCAGAGACTCAAAATGTGGCCCTGGGAGTGGAACAAATCTCAATAATTCGAGAAAAAAAAACAATATTGGTATCGAAACGTAGAGTTTTGAACGCACGAATTTGATTTTTTGGTACTCATTTAACCTCAAAACTCGAAATGTATAATAAACACTTCTGATAGGCTGAAAAAATTGGAAAAAGAATTAGCCTTTTTCTGGTCTGGGGGTAAAATAAAGTCGATTTTCGATCAAAAATGAAGGTGTAAATCATCATCTTTACGTGTCCTTTTCCCTCCAAAAATTTTTTCAGTCGCATAATCGATTGTAAAGAAGAGTGAAAAAAATGCTATTGAATTTCAAATGTGTACTCAGATAAAATTGATGAACATAATTTTTCAAAAATCACGAGATTCTTCAAACTAGCAAAATTGAGGCACCCCGCTTCTGACACCCCCCCTTTTCCCTTCGACGAATATACAAGAACCATTTCAAAGTACAAAAATATTTCTTTTCAAAGGTTCTCATTTTTGGTAGAAATATTTTTCAAAATTCATTCAAAATTTTTGGGAAATTGCATAAAAAATTCACGTAAAAAGAAAATAAATATCATCCAACAGAATTACTCCTTCCTTCTACAAAACTGAAATTTCAACCAGAGGTCTTGATTTCATTTCTTCGTCCTTGAAAATCCATGTTTTTGCTGCTGAAATTCGACCTCTCGTGAATAAAGTGCAGAACGTATGTGCTCTTATTTTGAAAAAGAAAACAAGCCCTTTTTGAAAATTTGTGTTTTTAGAAGTAAAAAAATAGGATTTACTTTCATCACAAGCCCTTTTTTGCCGGACCCGGGACAAACTGCACCCTTGCCCCCCTCCCTCGATGGCCTTATTTTCGATACTAGGATGAATAATATTGAAACAAGTTGAAAGTTTAGTATATTCTGAAACTTGAACGGTCTTCACGTGGGATTTACGAGTATTTTCATCGTTTTCCCTCATCTAATTAACCACGTATGGGTGCATAGATTTGATATAAGCATAATTTTCGAGTAATCAACGAATTCGAATAATTTTCATCCGGTACATTTCGGAATAAACCCGCAACACTTTGGTAAAAATCCGAGCTCTGTGGCAGAAACACCCAATTTGATAGAATCCAACTAACAAGTGTGAACTGTGAAGTAATAAGGTACCTAATGAACAACTCCTAAAACTCAATTAGCCCGGCACGAATTGCCACTCCGATGCTTTGGGCTGAAATTAGATTATTCTTACTTCTACCTCTACCTCACTACCTAGTACCTACCTACCTACCTACCTACACACCCAGATTCATTCACGTTGTAAATGCATGTCTGATTACAGGAAGAACTGGACCTTACGGCGCCTAATAAAGCTGCTATGATGGATTTACCGGCGGAGAAAAAATGGCAGATTTATTGCAGCCGTAAAAAAGTAAGAGATGGGTTTATAATTAGTCGTTGAAGTACATACTTAAAACATACCTAGGGTTTTTAAAGTGCTTTTTCTCTTATCTCTTTGTAATGATGCGTACCTGTACTCGTATACTTATATTCTTGGTGTGTTTTTTTGTTTCGTGTGTAGGATGTTGAAAATGCTACAGATTTGTCTCAGAACCCCGAACAGTATGTGGAAAAAGTCAAAGCTATGGTGAGTTTTTAAATTAGATTTCATAAGAGACAAGTTCTACCCTCATTTCACATCTGAAAAAAAAAATACTAAAAATAAATCAGATAATGTCTCTTTGAAAATTTCACCCTTCCTTATCTTTTCAAAAAGTAGCAAAAAATATTGAAAATTTTGAAATGGGTCAATTGAATGGAGAAAGAGCCCATGGCCCAATTTTGGTATATTCTTCTTGCCAATGGAGATTTTTTTATTCCAAAATGGCGAACCTCCCAAAGAACTGATCAAGGAAGAATAAGGTTATTGATACTTTTTTTTCACTCTTCCAGGTAACAAATTTGAAACAAAAAGATCACAACGGTACAAACGACAACGAACTGCTCAGCTACGCCAGATTATTGGATTCATTGAAGACAGCTTTACGAACGCAGCCGAACAGTTACGTTTTAAGATTCATGGAAATGGACGGCTTGATTTATTTATTAGACGCTCTTTCCGAAATGGATTACGACACAGCTCAAAGTTCCGTTCATACGTCCTTAATTGGCTGCGTGAAAGCTCTGATGAATAATTCAGTAAGTCTGCGATAAAATGTCACCCTACTTGTTGATTGCAATTTGTCTTTTCGATACGGTTTATGTAATATTTTTTTTCACCTCTTTTTAGACCGGCAGAGCTCACGTATTAGCTCATCCTACCGCTATCAACACCATAGCACAAAGTCTTCAGACTGAGAATATCAAAACCAAAGTTGCCGTTTTGGAAATACTCGGCGCCTCTTGTCTAGTCCCCGGTGGCCATAAGAAAGTTTTAGAAGCGATGACTCATTATCAGAGTTTCTCCTGCGAACGGACTCGGTTTCAGGTATATGAAATTCTATACCTTATACTTTATCCTTTTGATACGTACATTTTGGAAAAACCACGTACTTATTTTCGTCAATAATTCCAAATTCGCAGGGAATCGTCAACGATCTAGACCGCAGTACTGGACTGTATAAAGACGACGTCAGTTTGAAAACGGCCATCATGTCGTTTGTGAACGCTGTTCTGAGTTATGGACCAGGTCAGGAAAATCTCGAGTTCAGATTGCATCTCAGATACGAATTCATCATGTTGGGAATTCAACCAGTCATCAATAAATTACGCAAACACGAAAATCAGACTTTAGATAGGTAAGTTGAATGGAAATTGGTGTTGAGATTACTTGGGACGCTGTTATTAGCGATCAAAATGTGGGTGAAGGGGGAGGAATGAGTAAAATTTTCGATTATAGATGAAATTTTGAACAGAAAGTATGTTACTCGAGATCAAAATTCTGAATCAGAAATTATCAGGAAAAAAAAGTGTGATTTTGAAAACTAAGTAAGATGTCATAGTCAGACTGGAATTGTGATTTTAGTTTCGAGCTTGAAAAATCACATTTCCTGCAGCGTCACAGGTTCTAAATTTACATTTTGAACCGAGACTTCTGGTTTCAAGTCAGAAAAAAATCAAGGTTCAAAAGTTACGATCTTGAACCAAGAGAGGGGAGATGAGTGGGGAAGGAGAAATGGTCTGAGCTTCAAAAGTTACGATTTCGAAAAAGTCCTATTTTTTTGCCAAAATATCCAAAAAAGGCTGACTTTTGTTTCATTTGCATAATATTTTTTTTTGGTCAAACTTTTCAAGTAAGTAATTCGGGTTTTTTGGACTAAAATTCCAACAAAAAAATTCAATGTTTTGCCAAAAAGACTTTTTTTTTTTGCAAAAACTGTGATAAATGATGTATTCATTTTTGGAGGTTAAAATTGTCAGAAAATCTTGTTCTTGATGAAATTCTAAAACCCCTCCAAAAAATTTTTAAAAAGCTCTGATTTTTGTTAAAGTTGCCTAATAAAGTTCAATTTTTTCAACAATTGTCTCAAGAATGAATGGATGATTTTTTTTAAAATCAAAATAGTCAGAACTTGTCAAAATTGCTACACAAAATTTCTGTTTTTTTTTGGCAAAATATGTGTAGGTACAAAATGTTCTGATTTTTGTTTCATAATAATTTATTTTTTTGTCATTGCTAAAAAAGTTTTGTTTTTCGAGAGAAATCCCAATTTTCTTTTGTTTGCGCAAAGTGCCAAAAAAATCCCTGTTTTTTGCAATAATTGTTAGAAAGGTCCTGTTTTTTTTTTAAATAAAAATGATTAGAAATCCTATTTTGGTCAAAATTGCCAAGAATCCTCTTTTTTGTCAAAAAAGTCCAAATTTTTCAAAAATTTACTAAGTACCTTATCAACTGAGGAATTTTGGGTTTGAAATAATCTGGTTTTTTTCCGAAATTGGCGTGTAAAACAAAAAATACCAAAAAACAAAAAAACGCCCCTGCTCGGGAAAAAATTTCAAAAAATTAGAATGTTTTTTGCCAAAATTTGCAAAAAAAAGTTCATTTTTTCGTTTTGATTTTTTTTTTGATAAAAATTGTTTAAAAATTTCATTTTTATTAAAATTATTAAAAAATTGCTGTTTGTGACAAATTTTTGTCAAAATTGTCAAAAATTTTAGTAGACGGTACCGTTTTTGCCTAAATTGCCAAAAAAGACCCTTCCTTTGTTAAAATCAGCAAGAAACCCCATCTATCTCCAAAATTGTCAGGAAATCTCACTTTATGCCATTTCCAAGTTTTGATTTTTTTTTTTAAACTGTCTAAAAATCCTGTTTTTTCCAAAATTGTCAAAAAGGTCCTATGGTTTTGTAAAGTCTCGTGTTTTACTAAATTTGTCAAAAGCTCATGTTTTTTGTCTGAAGCGCCATAGAAAGTCATGTTTTTTGCCAAATTTCCATAAAGGACCCTATTTCTTTGCCAAAATTGTTAGAAAACCTCATTTTCCCCTAAATTGTCAAAAAATTAAATTCTTTCCAAACTTGTCAAAAAATCTTATTTTTTTTTTTCAAAATTGTCAAAAAATCCCTGTTTTTTTCAAAATTGTCAAAAAAAGTCCTATGGTTTTGTAAAGTCTCGTGTTTTACTAAATTTGTCAAAAGCTCATGTTTTTTGTCTGAAGCGCCATAGAAAGTCATGTTTTTTGCCAAATTTCCATAAAGGGCCCTATTTCTTTGCCAAAATTGTTAGAAAATCTCATTTTCCCCAAAATTGTCAAAAAATTTCATTTTTTCCAAAATTGTCAAAAAAATTGAATTCTTTCCAAAATTGTCAAAAAATCTTATTTTTTTTTCAAAATTGTCAAAAAATCTTATTTTTTTTCAAAATTTCCCTTTTTTTCCCAAAATTGTCAAAAAATCCCATTTTTTTCCAAAGTCGTAAAAAAACTCCCATTTTTTCCAGAGTTGTCAAAAAATTGGATATTTTCCAAAATTGTCAAAAATCCAATTTTTTCCAAAATTTTTAAAAAATCCCATTTTTTCCAAAATTGTCGGAAAATCTCACTTTTTTTCATTTCCAAGTTTTGTCAAAACATCCAAAACAAGTTTTGATTTTTTTTCTTAAAAATTTGTAAAAAATCCAGTTTTTTCCAAATTACTAAAAAGGTCCTGTAGTTATAAAATATTCAAAAAGTCTCGTGCTTTGGTGTTTTGCCAAATTTGTCAGAAACTCCTGTTTTCTGTCTGAACAGCCTTAAAAGTCATGTTTTTTTGGCAAAATTGCAAAAAAAGTCTCACTTTGTCAATATTGCTAAAAACGTTTTGCTTTTTTCATTTCTCTAATGAAACAATAATGTTCCATTCTCATTCTCTTCTTGCAGAATAATTTTCATTTCTCTGAAAAATTATTCTAGTTATTTTAGGGAAACATTTCGACACCAAAAATTATCATCTTCTGCCCCAAATTGAAACGTGTGGAAGTCCTGCTTTTTTCCTTCTTTTGTACGCACGTTGTTTTATTTGTTAGATACTTTTATTAAGGCAGAGGAAAGATGAGAGCAGGGAAAGAAGAAGAAACTAAGAAAAGGGACAATCATGACAAAGTTCTGATTTCAAATCAAGTCAAGAAAAATAAGTCCATCAAAAATCATGATTTTCAAGAAAAAAATTAATACCTCTGTTTAAAGAGCAGAAAAAAATCGGATTTATAAACTAAAATTTATAAAGTGGGCGTTGGAGAAAAAGGAGAATAGAAAGAGCAAAGGGGTATAAAAATAGTCATAAAAATTAGTGTCCAATGAAATTTTTTTTAAAAACTCAGAATTCTGATTCTGTTTTTTTAAAAACTGCCTCAAATAATAAAACTTGATTTTTTAATGATTTTTTTCAAATTTTGGCTGACAAAACTTCATAAGTCACTATCCCTTCAATTTTTTTTGGATCAAAACTCAGTCTTGAATACTAAATTATTTTATTGTTTGTTTTCAGGCATTTAGATTTCTTCGACATGGTCCGAAACGAAGACGAAAAAGAACTAGCTAGAAAATACAACGTGGTAAGTCCAAAAAACTATACAGAACTGCTCTTTTTCCTCTTTGAGTCCTGATTTTCAAAATTTTTAATTCTAACATTTTTTCATTTACAGGATCAAGTCGATATAAACAGTTCGACAGCGATGTTCGAATTATTGCGAAATAAACTAAGTCATACACAAGCGTATCCTCATCTACTCTCGTTACTTCATCATTGCCTTTTACTACCGTGTAAGTATATTAATATTCAATCCTTTTACTACTTCCTTCATTTACACCTTATATACATTTATAAATTTAAATATGTAAGAAAAAAAGGAAAAGAATGCTTTTCTCTTCCTCCTTTAATTATCATAACATAATGAATTTTTTTTGTCGAGTCGCGAAACACACTGCACCGTATACCTACGTGTATTATTTTAATAACATTTATTTTATAATTATTTCCTAGATGAGTGCATCGTCGTTTACGATGCAGAATATCTACGTAAACGTAGGTATTAAAGATGTAAGTTAATAATTGTGAAATGTAGGTAATGGAATGTATAATGAAATCTAACTAAGCTTAGGTGTTGTAAATTGTTTTGTACATATGTACGCATTTGACTACGTGTACCTACTGGAATCTGTATGTGTGTGGTTTACGATTGTTTCAGTGGATTACGGTAATCACTCGCAGCATTGGTTGTTATTCGACAGAATCGTACAGCAGATTGTTCTACAGACGGAAAATGGCACCGATAACGACGTCACACCGATTAGCATTAACGTTAAAGAAATTATCCACCTGTAAGTTCTCAAGTTCAAAAAACCCCTTCCCTGTTTTAATGCCTTTCGAGAAGTTGGTATTATTGTCTGGGTTGTTTTGTTTCATGTAGACTCGCCAAAGAAGAAGAACTCGCCGAAGCTCGAGCTAAAGCCGAGTTACTGGAGAAAGAGAATCTGGATATAGTTACTAAGTTGGCGATGAAAGAGCAAGAACTCGATCACAAGACGCAAGAAAAAGTAAGTGTGGGAGATATCTTGGTGGTTTTGAAAGTAATTTTTTCGGTCCGGACGTTGGAGCAGGCTACCCCCCCCCCCCCAAATAAACAAGATCCCCTAATATTACATATGTTGAAGGATAGAGGATCGATAGAGCTGTTCACTGCATTTCATTTTCTCCCCTCACTCCATTTTTAAAAAAAACTTTGAGTAGGGCTGGTGAAATGGACCAGACAAGCAGACAGACGACCTTGGGAAGCCAGACAGGCACACAAACACCATTGAAAGTTGAGAGGCTGCTCAGTAAAATTAGGTCAATAAGCATAAGAGGTCTGAAGCCAGGCAGACGAGGCGACTTCGAGAAGCCTGGCCACACGGATGGGTCAACGACCTTTAGAAGTCAGACAGGAAGAAAGACGACCTTGAGAGGCCTGAGAGACGGTTCAATGACCTTGGAAAGCTAGATAGGCACACTGATGACCTCGAAAGGCTAGACAAGGAGACTGTTAACCTTGAGAAGCTTAACAGAATAACTGTCAATGACCTTAAGCGGCAGGACAGACGGGTCAATTATCTTGAGAAGCCAGACAAGCCTATAGATGACATTGGGAAGCTATATTGACAAATTGAAACTGACAGACTGATGACCTTGGGATGCTAGCCAGATAGAAGAGTGACCTTGAAAATACATACAGCTAGGTCAATGACCTCAGTGTGTCAGACAAATGGATCAATGACCTTTAGAGGTCAGACAAGTAGGCAGACAACCTTAGGTGACTTGACTGATAGATCAGAGACCTTGAGAGTCCAGATCGATGAGTCAATGACCTTTAGATGGCAGACTGATGGAAGTGACGGATCATTGGCCTTGAGATGCCAGACATGTAGATGACCTTGGGTAGCTAGATAGATCAATCAGTGACTGTGAGAGTCCACATGGATGGGGCAATGACCTTTAGATGTTGGATTACTGGTCATTGACCTTAAGATTCCAGCCAGCCAGGTCAATGACCTACAGATGTTTGATAGGAAGTGAGGAAGACATACAACCGTGAGAAGCTATGAAAACAGGTCAATGACCTCAGAAGGTGAGACAGATAGGTCAGTGACCTGAACTAGTCAGACTGCTAGGTCAATGATCCTAAGGGCCAGACTGGCCAGATAGACAGAATGACAACCTTGGATGGTTAGACATGTGAATCAGTAACCTTTTGAGTGCAGATGGGCGGGTCAATGATCTTTAGAGGCCAAACAGGAAGACAGAGAACCTTGAGAAGCCGGACAGACAGGTCAATGACTTTAAGAGGCGCTAGATAGTTCAGTGACTGTGAGAGGCCAGATGGGTGGGTCAATGATCTTTAGATGGTAGGTTGCCGGGTCATTGACCTTCATTCCAGCCAGACAGGTCAATGACCTATAGATGCCCGATAGGAAGTGACAACGACAGACAACCTTGAGAAGCTATGCAAACAGGTCAATGACCTCATAAGGTGATACAGATAGGTCAGTGACCTGAAACGGTCAGACTGCTGGTCAATGACTCAGAAGGCTAGACAGACAGACAGACAGACAGACAGACAGACAAGCAATCTTGGATGATCAGTAACCCTTTGATTGCAGATGGACGGGCCAGTGACCTTTAGAGGCCCCACAGGAAGACAGACAACCTTGAGAAGCCCGACAAACAGGTCAATAAGTTTGAGAGGCGCGACAGTCGGGTCAATGATCTTGAAAGGCTAGACAGGCGACTTTGAGAGAGTAAACATATAGGTCAGTGACCTTTGGAGTCTAGACACGCGGGTCAGTGAGCTCAAGAGGACTTTTGAGAAGCCAAAGAGACGGGTCAATGACTTTGAGGAGTTGAACACCCAGACAGACGACCTTGGGTTGCTGGATTAGCACACAGACAACCAGTTCTACGATGCTCTATCCCTTCAAGAGGGTCCCCTCTCCCCTTCTGAAACTGTTAGGGCCGGCGAAATGTATCCATTATTTCTGGGGTCCCCTGTCTCAATACATGTTTTATGAATTTCAGCTTCATGTAGAATAATATTTAAGTGCCTCCTCAAATTTGAGAGGTAACATGACATTGATGAGAATGGTATCGCGTTTGGTATCAATTTAGATGCATTTTTTACCCTGAATTCAAATATGAGAATATTTTCCTAATCTCATCTTTTGAACAAAATTACTATTCGAAAAATTCGATACATTGCTCTTCATATTCTGTGTTTGTTTGATTTCCACCAGGAAGACATCGAAGCCAGTTTACAGCGTGTCAAAGAACGTCTGGAAAAAGAAACCGCCGCTCATTTGGAAGCTCGTCAAAAGATCTCAGAACTGGAAGACCGAACTAGCGAACTGGAACATCGAGCTACATACGAACAAGACGAAAGGAAACGTCTCGAAACCTTACTCAATTCTGGTAGTTTACCCGATGATGCCAAGGTAAACTCATTTTTCCCTTCAATCAAGAAACCAGTTTCTTTTTTTTTTCAACTTCGAGTTGAGTATTTTTTTCACCAATTCGTCCTTTTTTGATTATGTAGGTTGTTGGCTTGAGAAGCACAGATTCTGGATTAGAGAAGACCCAATGTAACGGCGTAGCGCCGCCTCCGCCTCCTATCTCGGCGCCTAAACAACCTCCTCCTCCACCTCCTCCGGCGCCAGGTATACCAGCACCTCCTTGCGCTCCGATGCCTCCTCCATCGTTACCACAAGTCCGGACGGAAATCAAGAACGTGCCGAAACCGTCGAATCCGCTGAAATCATTCAACTGGTCCAAGTTACCCGATGCGAAAGTCAACGGCACCGTTTGGACTGAGCTCGACGATACCAAATTGTACAAAGTCATGGAGCTGGAGAATATCGATAAGTTATTCTGCGCGTACCAAAAAGCCGGAGCTAATGTGAGTATCTCAACGAGTCGATTGAAATGATTTTTTTTGGGGTCGTTGTTTAATACGATTTTTTTAAAATTATTTTTTGCAGAACGAAGGCTCCGTAGAGGATCTCAGACTAGTTGGTAAAAATAGAACTAAAATATTATCTGTGATAGACGGCAGACGTGCTCAAAATTGCACAATTTTGTTATCCAAATTGAAAATGTCCGACGAAGAAATTTCCAAGTAAGCTCTCCTCCTCCTCCATCTTCCAGTCCTGTTTCTTATTCAGGTTTCTGGATACTAATCGAATGATTTAATGTTTTCACAGAGTCATCCTGAGTATGGACTGCAGAGATCAGTTACCTTTAGACATGGTCGAACAACTCCTCAAATTTACCCCTACCCCTGAGGAATCTGCTCTATTAGAAGAACACAGCGAAGAAATCGATAGCTTAGCCAGAGCAGACAGATTCTTATACGAAATTTCCAAGTATGTTCAACTCTATTTTTCATCCTGTACTCTCTCCACACCCAATTGGAAGGTATTAATTGTATTTTGGGGTTTTTCAGGATCCCTCATTACGAACAGAGACTACGAAGTTTACATTACAAGAAAAGATTCAACGCCTGGGTATCTGAAATCGAACCTAGAGTCAAAGCTGTCATGGAAGCGTCCAGGGAGGTGGCCAGGTCGCGTAAATTGAAAAAATTACTAGAAATTGTATTGGCCTTGGGTAACTATATGAATCGAGGCGCCAGAGGAAATGCTCTCGGCTTCAGGTTGGCATCATTGAATAAATTAGCAGATACGAAATCCAGTTCGTTTAAAGGCACCACGTTGCTGCATTATCTCGTCGAAGTTGCCGATAAGAAGGTAAATTATTGAGTATAAATATCGGATTATTTTAATATATTGTATTTGTGCGGAGTGTCTGATCGAAGAATTCCATGTTTCAGTTCAAAGACGTTCTTAATCTTGAAGAAGATATCAGACATGTGAGAAATGCATCCAAAGTCAGGTGAGTCTCGCCGAAAGATTTTAATTTTATAAAATCTGCACAATATTTTCGTCAGTTTTATATTTGTTTCGTAATTTTTTAGTATCGCTGAACTTGAAAAAGACATGCTACAGTTACGTAACAATCTCAAAGAAGTAGAACGTGAAATAGAGTTCCACAGAGTACAACCTTTGATTCACGGTGACAGATTTTTACCAGTCATGAAAGAGTTTTTGACCACTGCCACGTGTCGATTCTCAGAACTCGAAGATTTGTTCCAAGATATGAAAACCAGGGTAAATATATTATACCTTTTTTAACGTCGATATTTATCTATTTATTTCTGTTGATTTAATCTTTTGATTGTTATGTCGATTAGTTTGATCGAGCTGTTCGTTTATTCGGCGAAGATAACTCGACCATTCAACCAGACGACTTCTTCGGTATTTTCGATCTTTTCTTGACATCTTTCAATGAAGCCAAACACGATTTGGAAAATATCAGGAAACGTAGAGATGAAGAAGAGAAGCGAGCTAAACAAGAAGTTGAGGTATGTGTATTGAAACAAGGGTCTCTAAAATCTGTGCTTGTTTTGTCCATTGTTTAAGCTATCAAAAGGGTCCATATTTAAGGAAACCGCCCATTTTAAAGCGTAGAATGGAGCTTGAAAATTGTTTTTTTTTTTCTACGACATTTTCTAGCAAATTCGAGGTCGCGGGACATGAAAATGACGTTCAAATTAAACATCGATTCATATCTTTCGAGTAGATTGATATTTTCATGAAAAAGTCGCAAGTTTTCAATGAAAAAGCTGATTTTTTAGCTCGAAAAATTCATCTTATGTGTCAAATTTCCACCACAGCGCTTCCTTCTGATGGAAATTGCTCACTTTTTACTCCAAAATTTAGTTGAACACTTTTTGTAATTTTTTTTTTTTGTTTTTTTGAATACATAATTTGAGGTCGTTGAGCACAAAAATGACGTCAAAATTGTGCCCCTTTCTGTCGTTTTTGAGAAAAATGGTCGTAACGTAATAAAATGATGTAAAAAATACGAAAAAAAAAAAAAAAAACAAAAAAAACGTTAAACTAAATGAACACTACCAAAAAAGTAACGAAATTTTAGTAAAATATGAAAAAAAAACTGCCCAAAAACGTTTTAAAAACGTGTAAAATAATTCAAAAACACGGTAAATACTATTAAAGTCAATAAAACTTACTAAAAACTGATTTTTTTTTGCAAAATTAGACTAAACTTGAAAAAAATTGAATAAAATTTCGTTAGAATGACGAAAACACGACTAAAACGTTAGAATCTGCGCAAATCAATAAAAAATGATTAAATTTCAGGAAAAATTGACAGATTTTGGCAGAATTTTCTTATTCTTGAACATTTTTCAAAACACACAAAACCGAAGAAATTTATGTGAAATTTGTCGAAAATTGCTTCAAATTGTTCAAAAAATTCTAAAATGATAAAAGAACCTATTATCACATACATATATTAAAAATAAAAAAAACATTAAAATTACAATTTTGATCAAATATTAATATTTTATTGATTATGATTTTTTTGTAACACTTTTTCATGCAATTTTTTGCCAAATTTTCAAAAAATCTCATCACTTTTTTGTTATTTCTATTTTGTTGGTTTTTGTATATTTATATCTTTCTGACATGTTATTGAAACTTTTTCCTGTAATTTTTTTCCAAATTTTTCAAAAATCTCATCACTTTTTGGTCATTTTCAATTTTTTTTTTTTGGTATTTTATATATTTTCAACATGTTATTAACACTTTTTCATGCAATTTTTTGCCAAATTTCCCAAAAATCTTATCACTTTTTATCTTTTTGACATGTTATTAAAACTTTTTCATGTAACTTTTTGCCAAATTTTTCAAAAATCTCATCTTTTTTTGGTCATTTTGAATTTTTTTTGTTTTTTGATATTTTTATATCTTTTCAACATGTTATTTATACTTTTTCATGCAATTTTTTGCCAAATTTTTCAAAAATTTCATCTTTTTTTGTTATTTCTAATGTTTTTTTTTTTTTGGTATTTGTACGTATATTTTTTTAACATGTTATTAACACTTTTCATGCAATTTTCTTGCATATTTGATTTTTTCTTGAAATTGATGTTTTTTTTGCATACTTTGATTTCAATTGGAATTTTATTTGACGAGTTCCATCGTAATATTTTTCGTGGGTACGATTAATGTTTTTTGGAGAAAAAACATGGTTGCTATAATTGAGTCGAAATGGGTAATGGGAGTTTTTCCGAGCTGTGAAATTATTTTTTGGCACTGAACTCAAAAATAATCTAAATTGAGCCTCAATTTGACAATTTTTGGAAAAAGAATCAAATTTTCATGAAAAAATAGTCAGTTTTTTGATGAAGTAGTCACAAAATGCTCTAAATAGACCTCGGATTCAGACTCGGTGACCTCAAATTAGTCAAAAACGACATTTTACTCGATTTTTTTGGAAATCAAAAAAATCCAAAAAATGCTAATGGTTTAGTTCATGCATTTTTTTGGGCAAAATAACTTTTGGTCGCCAATCGAATTGAAAATTTGGCTAGGGGGGTTTTTTGGGACGGCGAATTGATTTTCAGCATCAGAATTTCACCAAAGCCCACTGTTCTCTCAGGAATGGCAACATTTTCAGGCTAAAAAATGAGCTGGAAAAAAGTTGTCAAATGTTGCATTTTTAATGACGATTTCTGACTAATTTGAGGTCGCTGAATCCAAAAATGACGTTCGTTTTGCAATCGGACTCGTCTTCTGCGAAATAGTCGCCATTTCTCACTGAAGCAGCGTTCTACGACACAAATGGACACCAGATTCGGACTCGTCGACCTCGAATTAGTCGTAAATGATATTTTACTCGATTTTTTTGAATGTCAAAAAAATACAAAAAATACAAAGAGGTTTGTTCATGCATTTTTTTGGGCAAAAAAACTTTTGGTCGCTAATCGAGCTTGAAATTTGTCTAGGTTTTTTTTTGGGACGATAAATTCATTCCCAGTGTCAGATTCTCGCCATCGAATTCCTTTCCACCGGAAATCGTCAATTTTCAGCCTCAAAATTAGTCCAAAAAACAATTATCAAAATTTTGGAGTTTTCTGAACAATTCCTGACTAATTCGAGGTCGCTGAGCATGAACATGAGGTCTAAATTGAGCTCCGCTTTGTGGTTTTCGAAGAAGTGTAATTTTTCTGGAGGGGAGGAAACTTTTGTTCTCGAATCGAGTCAGCATTTTGCAGGAGTGAACCCCTCTCCCCATGTAGTCATAAAAATCTATCGCCAAACAACCCTTCTAAGCACTCGACCTCTAATCTATCAATTTTTTATTTTTCAGATGAAGAAACGCACCGTAGACCGTAAACACAGCAAAGACCTGAACGGCACTTTACTCCATTCCGGGCAAAACCTACGCAACGGTGTCTCCAACGGTAAACTAGCAGCCGACAAGGGCGAATTCGACGACCTAATTTCAGCTCTTCGAACGGGCGATGTTTTCGGCGAAGACAGCATGGCCAAGATCAAACGTAGCCGCAAATCACGTCACTCTCCACCAAAAATAAATCGAGACGATAGTCGCGAAAGGATACTAAACAATCGACCGTAAATTTACAAACTTACCTATACCTATCCTTAAAAAAAAAGCTTTTATTATTTTGTTATTTTTTTTTCTGTTTTTCTGTTTCCCCTCCCTATCTTTCCTATTATATCCCTGTTATGTATTAATATCCCTTTCTTCTTCCCCCCTTTCTTTTAATTCTGATTTTGTGTAAATGTGTGTGTATTTTGTTGTACGTGTGCTTGATGCGTTTGTGTAGACTTTTGGCTCTCTCTCTCAGGTGTTTGTTGCGGTGCAGAAGCTGCAAAACGCAGCTTATTGGTATTGCTGAAAAGACGAATGTTTATTCAAACACGAATCGCGTTTTTGTGATAAAAATGTATATATTTTCATGTTTAAAGTATTACTTACGATACTATGTATATTATTACGATTATGTATTATTAATTTGTAAATTACGAATACAAAAGCATTTAAAGCATTTAATGAAAAAAAGATGAACTGAGTCTTATGTAGTGTACTTCCTCGAGGAAGCGTGTAAAATCAAAACAAAAAGACGAAATCGAATTTTAGATAAATTGGTTATTTTTTCTTTAGCCAAGTCGCTATTAAAATTGTTGAATTTTTTAATTTTATATTCGTTTAGAGTATTTTTTTACCTTTATATTATTTTTACTCGTGTATTTTTTCCACCTGAGGTAATTGTATTTTGGCCGGTTTTTTTTTCTTACAAGAGTAGTAAGATAATCGCTCAGTGCTTGGCCGTGTGTTTGATTTTAATGCTTACGAAGCTCTTAGCTCTTTATAGTGTATGCCTTCAGTGACCGTGGAAGTAATGAAAGATGTATTACATATCACAATAAGTTGACCAGAGCTTAGAGTTAGAATGAAAGCTTTAGATTATTTCATTTATTTCACGCGTATTAGAGCTATACATATTTACAAATTTGATGATAAAAAAAACGCCAAGTTAACGATTTAATAATGATTGTACTACTTTATAATAATAATGGAACTGATTTGTAACTTTCATAATTTTTGTATGATTTTTTCGAGTATTTAAATGATTAAGCATATTATTATTGCGTTGAGATTGAAGTTTTTTTTTTTTCATTGTAGATTTTAGAGTTGTTTTATGTTTTGATTTTTATTTATTTTTTCTAAGTAATCGTGTAGTTACAAATTACCAATAATTTTCGAGAGAAAATTCAAATAAAAGTTTACTCATTATGGCGCTGTTGTAGTTTTTTTCAGCAGTGGTTTGCTTTATATGTATTGGGATCTGCGCTGAAATAATATCGAATTCGTGCTCTGGAGGCCCGAAAATATATATTTTGATACCTCACACGATATTTGATTTTTTTTTAAATTTTGGACCCTCGCCTCCTCAGGCGCCCCTTAGGGTCTTGGGCCTAAATAATATCAAATTCGTTCGTAGGAAATTCAAAAACTTGTATTTTGATACCTCACATGACTTAAGAGAACATTTTCAAAATTTGGACCCTCCCTTTCTAGAGACCCTTAGGGTCGAGGGGCGAAATTATGATCAAATTCGTACTCAGGGGGATCAAAAACATCTATTTTGATACCTCACACAATATTTAATTTCATTTTAGAATTTTGGACCCTCACCCCCTCAGGCGCCCCTTAGGGTCTTGGGCCTGAATAATATCAAATTCGTTCGTAGGAAATTCAAAAACCTTGTATTTTGATACCTCACACGACTTCGAAGAACATTTTCAAAATTTGGACCCTCCCTTTCTAGAGACCCTTAGGGTCGAGGGGCGAAATTATGATCAAATTCGTACTCAGGAGGATCGAAAACATTTAATTTGATGACTCATGTGATATTGAAGTTGATTTAAAAATTTGGACCCCTCCCCCTCAATTGCTTCTTGGGGTCTTGGATCAAAATTATATCAAATTGGTGCTCAGGGAGCCCGAAAACTTCTATTTCGATATCTCACACAACTTTTTTGTACGTTTCCAAAAGTAGGACCCTACATCTTCTGAACTTCCGAAGACCTTCAGGGTTTGGGACTAAAATAATATCAAATTCGTATTCAGGAGGTCCAATAACATCTATTTCAATACCTCACACAACTTAAAAGTGCATTTCAAAAATTTGGACCCTTCCTTTTCAAGAGACCCTTTGGGTCTGGAACTGAGAAAATATCAAATTCGTATTATCAGGAGGCGCAATTACATAAACTTGGATACCACTCATAACATCAACGTTCAATTCAAAATTTGGACCCCTCCCCTAAAGAGACCCTCGTCCCTTAGGGTCAGGAACTGAAAAAATGTCAAATTCGTATTCAGGAGGCTCAAAAACATTCATATCGATACCTCACACGATATTGAAAGTTCATTTCAAATTTTGGACCCTCCCCTCAAGCGTATCTCAGAGTTTGGGGCCAAAATGATATCAAATTCGTACTCAGGAAGTTCAAAAACCTATATTTCAATACCTCACATGACCCTTATGTCAATTCTAAGATTTGGGCCCTCCCCATAGAAGGACCCTTTGGGTTTGGGGCCGTAATAATATCAAATTCGTTCTCAGGGGGTTCAAAAACATACATTTAGACCCCTCACACGGCAAAAAAGCTCAAAGTTTTCTTCATGAGATGAAGATTTTTAGAAAAAAGTTGAGCTTTCAGGTGTTAAAGTGCAATATCGAATATTACGAATGAGCTTTTCGTAATCAGCGACCCTTAATTAGTAATAATCGACCCCTCGTACGCCCTATTTGATTTTCATCGAGGCAAAAAGCTCAATAATTTCAAAATATAACAGTGGTGCCATCTGTAATATAAAAAGTGAACCAACTGCTTAAAAAGAGAACAAGTTTTGAAAAAAATGACGCAGCGCTTCAGGCGGCAGAAAATGGAACTTCTTTTATAATCCTCATTTACGTATGGAAAAAGAAGTAAGAACTTACCTTTTACTAGGATTACAAAAGAACTTCTCGTTTTCACCGCCTGAAGCACTGCATCATAAATTTTGAACTTTTGAATTTATTTTACGAGCTTCATGGAGCTTTTTACGATGTACGAAATGTCAATCGAGGGGTTTTTCAACACGGAGAATCCATTTCTGAAGTTGGTTTTGCTTAAAAGCTCAAAGTTTCTGAGATATTGAAGCTTTTTTTGAAAAAGTTGAACTTTCAGCTATAAAAGTACAACGTAGCATAAAATAAATGAGCTTGACGTGATCAGCGACCCTTAATTAGTAATAATCGACCCTTCGTACACCCTATTTGCTTTTAATTAAGCTAAAAAGCTCAATTTTCAAAAGTTTATAATTGCCCCTTAAAATTCAGGGTATGCAACCCAATCGACGCGTCGAATGTACCTATTTGGCCGATTTTTGATGCAAAATAGCACCTTTTTCATTAGGAGAATATAGGATATTAGGTGGTTCTCTACTCCTAATATTTGAACTTTTGAATTTATTTTGTGAGCTTTAAGGAGCTTTTTAGATTATACGAATTGTCGTGTAAGGGGTTTTTCAATACGGAGAATTCATTTTCGGCGTTAGTTTTACCAAAAAGCTCGAAGTTTCTGAGATATTGGAGCTATTTACAAAAAAGTTGAGCTTTCAGCTGTAAAAGTACAACGTAGCGTAAAATAAATGAACTTGACGTGATCAGCGACCCTTAATTAGTAATAATCGACCCTTCGTACACCCTATTGGGTTTTAATTAAGCTAAAAAACTCAATTTTCAAAAGTTCATAATTGCCCCTTAAAATTCAGGGTATGCAACCCAATCGACTCGTCGAATGTACCTATTTGGACGATTTTTGATGCAAAATCGTACCTTTTTCATTAGGAGAATATAGGATATTAGGTGGTTCTATACTCCTAATATTTGAACTTTTGAATTTATTTTGTGAGCTTTAGAGAGCTTTTTAGATTGTACGAACTTTTGTTTAACAGGTTTTCGAACACGGAGAATCCATTTCCGGCGTTAGTTCTGCCAAAAAGTTCAAAGTTTGTGAGATATTGTAGCTTTTTACAAAAAACTTGAACTTTCAGCTGTAAAAGTGCAACATAGCATAAAATAAATTACATTGACGTGATCAGCGACCCTTAATTAGTAAAAATCGACCCTTCGTACATTCTATTAGCTTTTAATTAAGCTAAAAAGCTCAATTTTCAAAAGTTTATAATTACCTCTTAAATTTAGGATCGTAGTACCTAATATATCCGATAGGTGGCGCTACATATTTCGAATTCAAATTTTCGAGCAGTTAATTCATTAGAGAAATTAATTATTTAGCTTAATTGAAGTCATTTTGAAGTGTACGAGGAGTCGTGGTGGGGGTTTTTCGACCCCAGGAATTCAATGGTGCAATTATTTTCGACGTAGGATTAATAATTATCGAGGTATTACCATTTTTACCAGCCAAATTCGTATTTTTCGAAAATTTTAAATTCTATTTTATTTTTTTTTAAGTCAAACGAACCGTACGAAGAGTCCAAATTGGGGTTTTCAGACTCGAAGAATTTGATGGTGTGATTATCTTCATCGTGGAGTCAGTATTTACGGAGTAATTACCGTTTTTAATCAACACATGTTTTCCAATCATAATATTTTTTTATCAGCATTTCAGTAACGAAATTAAAAAATTAATATTGCACACGGATTTTAATATCGATTTTTTATTTTTATATCGAACTAAACTAAAAAGATGCACAATAATTACAATATATCAGCTGAGAAACAAAAATATACAAACACTAAAATAATTATTGCACAATGCATCATTCTTAAACAAACCAAAAAAAAATACTAACATATAAAACCATTTTGAAAATAACAAAAGAAAAAAAATATTACAATACGTATCATTTTGAATAATATAATAAAAATAAACCAAAAAAAAGAAAAGGAAAAACATTACAAATACAAAGCTTGCTATTATTTACACATTAATTTATATATTTTGGAACAAAATTATCATTTCGTAATAATAATTTTTTTTAAAAAAAGAAACAACACAAAAAAAACAATACGTGGACTTGTGAGGTACGTAATATTTCCACGCGACATCGACACAACATACAACCAATTTTATTCATCATTTTACATTATAGGTACATAAATACGTGTTTTTTTTTTCATTCTTTACTTTAAATACGTATTCAAAATAGCGCCTTCATTTTGCATTATTATAATAAAAATTATATATCATGACTAGATTATTTTTTCATTATTGGCTATACGTAAACGTAAATAATATTCACACTTTACAAATTCGACGAGATTATTGCTTTATGTAATATGACCGATATAAAAAAAAAAAGAAAAGAAAAAAAACATAGGGTAAAAAGACGCAGTCGTGTGTTCGTCACAGAACAATCGATTTGTTCAGGACTTTTCGCATCATATTTTAAAATTCTGATTAAAAAATATGTAATAATTATTATGGTACATTATTTTGAATTTAAATACAAAGGGTACGAATATTTTTTCCTCAGAACGCGAACGTATCAAAATTTACTAAAAAAAAGAAATTGAGTAATAAATCTCTGCAGAGAAGGACTTATGAGGGCGGAGAGGGGAGGCCGAGGGGGTGTCGAAGATTTCAGAAAACCAAAAACTAAAAAATGCGTAAAGGGGAATGAAACTAAAAAAGGAAGGTGTATAAATACTTATTTCTTTAGGGGCAATTTTTGAAATACTCGAGCGGTTTTTTAAAAGTAATTTCGTCAAAAAAATTATACTCTTTCTTCCAAATTAATCTTCAATGACCAGATGAAATTCATCCCCACACGTTGAAATTCCTCTCAGATACTTCAAAAGTAGATCTACTCAAATTATATAATAAAATTTGGACCTCTGATTCATTTCCAAAAATGTGGAAAACTGCCACTATTACTTATCCCAATATTAAAACCTGGAAAAAGTACTCATCTTTTGGAACGAAAGAAAATTCAATTTTTTTCGTCCAAAACGCCATCTAGCACCATTATTTCCAAAGAAGTCTTATTGTATTTTCTCAGAATTTTTACCACTTTTTTCAGAAATTTTGGACTTCCAAAATTTTACGACTTTGTCAAGTTTTTTTTTTTTACATAAAATTGATAAATTAAAAATGTTAAAAAACAAGATAAACAAGAAAAATTCCATCATTTCTTCATTTTTAAATTTTATTTCTCGGATAATGGGAGAAGATTGGATTATTCCTCAATCTTTGGTGTTTGTGATGATTTTTCTGACGAACTTTCAGAGTTTTTTCACTATTATTTCCGCAAATAATTTTTGTTTAAAAATAGTTTGGAGAAATCAAAAATTGGGTAATCAAATTATTCCAATAACAAGAGCAAAATACATACCTAATTCTCAATCAATAATTTTTCTGATAAAATTTTCATGATTCATTATTTTTTAAAGTCATTTTGCGACAAACAAGTTTCACCCCCTCTCTCCCAGTCACAACCCTTCAACTCTGAAAGTATAAAAGTATGAGAAATTGAACGAAAAGTAACAGCAATAAAATTGGTGTAATTTTTCTTTCCCTTCTTCAAGTATGTAGTTGGTGGAAGGGCCACACAGAAGCAGGGGGGGGGGAATTTAATTTCCACTCACTGATTTTCAATCTAGCAATTTTTTGACAACTTTACTAATAAAATGCAATTTTTTTTCAACCAGCAATTCATTTTAAATTTCTTCCAATTTTTTTTGGAGGGGGACGAGGGGGGAACTTTTTTTGTTTCATTCATTTTCAATCATTTTTTTTTCAGTTTACACAACCTGAATTTTTGGGAAGAGGAGTGAAGGGGAGGGGAGGGGAGAGTGAGGGGCAATTGATATTATTTTTCAACTTAATTTGAATACAACGATTTCGCAAGAATTTTTCTAACAAAAAGCATACCTAATTTTTTCACTAGAATAATTTTTTGAAATTTTATAATTGTATTCTTTGAGAGGAGGAGAGAGGGAGGAAGGAGGGTAAGAGGTGTTGCTTTTTTGCTTATTCTGAACCTAATGATTTTACAGAAATATTGTCAGTAAAATATAAAGTATTGTTGTTGTTTTTTTATTTCTTTTTAATTTTCTTCAATCAAATTTTTCGGAGAGGAGGGGCATGAAAAAGAGTAATTTTGAATCTAAAAACCTATTTTTCCCAATTTTCGTGACCTTTTTTTGGTGGGGGGGGGGGGGGAGATTACATGGAGGGAGTTGATATTTTACTCATTTTCATTCTAATGATGTTTAGTCTCAGAAATCGAGCAACTTTTTTTCAATTTTTATACTTTTTTCTGGAAGGGGGATGGAGGGGGATGGAAATAGTTTCTTTTATACTCAATATCAATCTATTTATTTTAAATTTATTTTGAACTTGGACCAGAAAAATTTTTTCTTGAACGATCGAGACATTTTTTCAATTTTTATAATTTTTCTCCAAGGGAAGGAAGGAAGGAGTTGTTTCGATTTAAGTAACTTATTTTTAATTAATATTTTTTTTATCATTCTCAACAATCGATCAAGTTTTTATCAATTTTTCAATGTTTTTCCCTTGAAGTTGAAGGAGATCATACAAATAAAGGAGGGGGAAGGGGAGGAGAATTGCTTCTATTCTTCTCATTTTAAATTGAAATATTGTACAATTATTTTCTCAGCAATCGAGCATTTTTTGGTGATGGCGAGGAGATTGGGGGGGGGGTCTTCTTTTTTTTGTAATTTTTTCACTTCAACTTTCCATGAATTGAAATTTTTTCCAAGGTTTCAAAATATTTGATTTAGGGGGGGGGCTGAGGAGGGAAAGAGGAGGAGCAGAAGAAGAGACAGAAAGAAAAAATAATTTATAAAGGATTAAAATTAATTTTAGTGAGGAACCTTTTTTTGCCAAAAAATAATAAATTTGCTCTCGTGTGGGGGGGGGGGTTTGAGAGGGCAGGAAAATTGTAAAATGGGCCGATGAAGTCGAGAATCTAAATTAATAATATTCGAAATAAAAAAAAAAATTAAAAATAAAAAACAAAAAAAATGATTTTAAGATCTTGAAAATTTTGAAATTTTAATTTTAATTTTTCAATAGGTACCTACTTATTATTTTAAAATCGGAATTCGGAAAATTAAATTTTTAAAACTAGATTACCAAAATTTTGAAAAAATATCCGATGGGTAAAAAATCAAAATTTGTTTCATGGCTCTTTTTTGAATACTTTTTCTAAATTTCACCGTCTTGTAGACAACATCATCATCACTCATCAACCCCTAAAAAACAAAATATCCGTACCCTTCGTCGAAACGAAACAAAATAAGGAAAATGGGCTACGTAAAATAGGGAGGACGGGGATAAAAAAAAGGCAACAAAAAAAACAATAGAAAAAAAAATCATCGATACACGATTTTAAAAAAAAGTTACATACAAATAACAACGATAAAATTCATTAAAAAATTAAAAGAGACCCATAAAAATCAAATCGCACCTTCGACTCGAGAGAGACATCGATAGAGAAAGAGAGAGAGAGGAAAGAAAACACTGGACAAAAATAGTACATCGTTACACAATAATAATAAAAAAAAAACACAACTCTTGGATCATTAGGACAACAATTCGTAGAGTACAAAATCATCCACGTTCCGGGCACCGGTCCGGTCAGATCAGGTCAGCTGAGATCAGGTGACCTTAATACATATTATGAGGAGTAGGAGGAAACACAGGTAAACAGGTATAGGTATATTTGTATATTAAAAAATAGGCGACGAATCGGACGACGTAATAATATCACTATTGGTGATCTCCGGCGGAGGCTGATGGTTATTCGGGTAATAATTATGTATATTGGGTAAATTATTAGCATTGGCGTCGTAATGCGAGGGCATGTTGTTGGTCAACGACGACCGATGCTGTAGGAATGCGGCCGCAGCTGCTGCGTTGCTGTTGACCAACATCAGCGCATCGGCGGACAGACTGAACAACTTGGCGTTATGTTCTTGAGCTTTGGCTCTCAGACAAGCGATACTATTATTCCTAAATTCTTCCGGATCCGTCCTAGATCCGGCCGTTAGCTGCATGATGGCCGCATGCTGTTGTTCCATATGCGATTGGATTTCTTGTCGTATTCTCATATGAGCTTCTTCGGGCGTCTCGGTGGCGTACGCCGAAGCCGGTTTAGGAGATCCGTTTTGGTAATGCTCGCTGACCACTTTGTTATTACTACTGCCGGTATCTTTGTCGTCGGCTGAATTGGCATTGGCTGCGGCTGCTGCTGCTGCTGCTGCTGAACCCGATTTATCCTCCTTGTTCGAGGCCGGATCGATATCTCGGTTTGGTTTCTTCGACGACATCGGATGGTCGTTTTTCATACTTTGGCCAGTGGTGCTGTCGTCGTCGGCGTCGTTATCGTCATCGGACGAATTACCTATGTCGTCGTCGGCGTCGTCGTCGTCATCGGCGTCTTTGTCGCTTTGGTTGCTCGTCGTCGTGTTGTCGTCTTTCAGCTGCTCGGCGGCTTCCAGCGATTTTCTATGCATACCTGTAACAAAAATATCCCGTTCTGTGGTTCGTTTTAGTTTTTACTTTTGTAACCAACGTATCTACTACGAGTACGGTACACAATAGATACACTTTTTTTTTTTTTTTTGCATGTACAGAGTGGTTCGTTGGTTGCGACGAGAATTTCGGCCATAGAGGCCATACAGGGAGTCTCGAAAATAAAATCTATCAAATTTTTGAATCAATCGAACAGAATGCAATCAAAAAACAACTGCAGAAGAAGGAGCAACGATGAGATTCGACCAAAAAACTAACCCCATATTCGTGTTCAGTGTCCTCGAAAACATAGCAATAGATGTGTCACACTACTGCGATCATTTCCTCGAATTTTGATTGCATAAAGGGGAGGGGAGGGGAGTAGAGGGTGCCAGAATTTGTGAAACAACCCCCTATTCAAAAACTAACACCACAATCGTGTTCAGCATCCCCAAAAACATATCAATCGATATATCACACGCCCCATTTTTGTATCAAAATTTCAACTCAATTTTTTTGGGAGGGGGGAGGAGGGGAATGAGGTTAAGGGCATTGCAGTGATCCTAATCAAAAAACGAAGCTCACATTTGCATTCAGCACCACAAAAAACATGTCAATCAATACGTCACATGCCCTAAGTTTCTCTCAAAAATTTTGAGTTTTGAGTCAGCAGAAGGTGGGTGGTTAAAGACCATACAGCCCTCTAAATCCAAAAAATTATCTTAAATTAGTATTTTGCACCCTAAAAAACATGCCAATCGAGACCCTTTCCTCTTCCACTTTGAAGAAGATGGCGTGGCGCATTATTTGAGAGCCACAAAAACCTATTCAAATTAATCAGTTCATTGACCTTTATGGGAAAAAAAGTGAATTGGATTTTAAAATTTTGATGATTTGAAAAGAAACAGGTAAATTTTTGAATAAATCAATCAATACTGAAAGCTTTATTTAGGAAATTAAATTAGGTGGGTTTTTCAAAAAATGCACCCAAGAATTTAGCTCAGGAAAATACATTTTATTGGAGCATAAAAAAACAATCCAAAGACTTTCTTAGGAGATTATTCATCGAGTTTTCAACAAGAGAACAGAACTTATTATTATAAACTCGTAAAACATCCAATTGGTTAGTTTTCAGGCAAATCAAACAATCAATTTCATATTCATACCTACTAATTGCTCAATTATTAGAATCATTATTCATTAATTATACCTAATTGACCAACTTTCAAGCTGATCACACAAACAATTTCTAGCTGACCTATCAACAGGTAAACAAATCAATCAATCAATCAATCATCCAACCATTCAACGAAGTGATCGATCAACTGATTTATTAATCGGTTCAGAAACACTACCTAACTGAGCAATTTTTAAGCAAGTCACGCCAACAATGTCAACCTGACTTATTAATGAACCATTCAACCAACCATTTAACATGATCAATCAATCAATCAATCAATCAATCAAACATTCAATGAATCAGTCAATTAATTGATCGATCAATCAGATCAGAAACATAACCTCACCCAATTGATTGATTTTCTGGCAAGTCATGTTAAACCAAAAACATCGAGCTTATATCAATAAATCAATCAAATAGATCAATTATTCAATCAATCAATAAATCAACCAATTAATCAATCATTCAATCTACCAATCAGCGGCCAATCAATGAGTTCAGAACCTCTACTTACTCAATTAGTTAATTAATTGATCCTTCAACAACCTCAAGCTAATATTTCAATTAACTAATCAATCAATCGATCAATCAAACTACAAAGCAATCGAACCACCAACCAACTAATCAAATTGAAGAATCGATCAATCGGTTGATTGATCAATCAATCAATCAATCAAAAACATGACTACCAAATAATTGATCTTACACCAAATAGATATGACCATTTTAGGTAGATCAATCAATCAAATCAATCATTCAATGAATTCATCATCAACTAATTTAGCAATCAATCAATTTGATTCAATCCTAATGAACAATTAATCAATCAATCATTCAATTAACCAACCAACCAATCGAGCATTCAATCAATCAATTGAGCATGCAATCAATCAATCAATCAATCAATCAATCAATCAATCAATCAATCAATCAATCAATCAATCAATCAATCAATCAAACAAACAAACAATCAAACAAACAACTAGTCAATCAAACAATCAATCAGTTCAGAACCTTCACTTACTCAGTTAGGTAATTAATTGATCCTTAAACAACCCCAAGCTAATATTTCATTCAACTAATCAATCAATCGATCAATCAAACTGCAAAGCAATCGAACCACCAACCAACCAACCAATTTAATCAAATTAAAGAATTGATCAATCAGTTGGTTGATCAATCAATCAATCAATCAATCAATATGTTCAGAATGAGTACCACATAATTGATTTTACAGCACATTGATTTAGCTTTTTAAGGTAGATCAATCGATCCAATCAATCAATCAATCAATCAATCAATCAATCAACTTAATATCCATCATCAACTCATTCATCAATCAATCAACCAATCAGTTTGATCCAATCCTAATGATCAAACAAACAAACAAACAAACAAACAAACAATGTACTTAATCAAACAATCAATCAATTCAGAACCATAGCACGAAATGATTGAATAATTATGCTTGATTTTCTAGTAAGTCAACCCAAGTTTTTCTAGCTGATAAATCAATAACTAACCAAATTCAAACAAACAAACAAAAAATTGATCAATTAATCATTCAATTAATCAGCTCAGAATCATTTTTCGGGAAATTGATTGATTTTCCAGCAAATAAGTTCAACACGACCCAACGATCAATCAATTAGATCAATCAGTTTAAAATAGTAATCAATAAATTTCCCAGCAAGTAAATTCAACAGTTTTAAGCAGATTGATCAATCGATCGATCGATCAATCAACCAGGCAATTAATCAATTGGTCGAACAATCAACACAGAATTATTATTGCCTAATTGACTGATTTCCCTATACCTAATTCAATTTGCCAATTTTCAACTGATAAATCATCTAACCAACCAAGCAACAAACCAACTAATCGATTGATCAATAAATCAATCAATAAATTCAGAATCATCAACTGATTGATCTTGTGATGGTAGAATTCAGACTCAAGAATGACCATTTCAAAAACATGATTCTCTGATTGATTTTCTTGCATCATTTTTGAATCTCTCAAAAAAATATGAACCTAATTTTGATCGGTTCTTCAGAAAATTAAACGATCAATTTTCTTCATAAAATAACCAAGAAATTTTTGCTATTATGTAGGTACATAATTGCGAAATCAATTCTGAATCTTGAAATAAACAACTCATTTTCTCATTTCTAGTTATTTTTAGTGAAAAAAACTTACAAGTTTCCCCAAGGTTTGATTTTTAGTTGATTTTTTAAAAAATTAATGAAGTACGCAATAACCTGATTCCTTTGGAAAACAAATGATCATTCATTTTAAAATTCGGCTGATCGACTTACCATACAAAATTGGATATGGATTAGATTCAAAGATCTAACTCATTGTTCTACGGTTTTCGATTTTTGATGAATTTTTTAAAAAATAAAATGATTTATTGCTTGATTCTTTAAAAAAAATTAAAATATGATAAATTCAGTTCAAAATTTGGCAGATGGACTTTCGATTTGGAGTAGGTATCTAAGTGTCTTATTGTTTGATTTTTTCTGTGTTTCAGTTTTCTTTTGTTTTTTTTTTATAGTCTGTCTTTTAAAAAATGAATTATTGATCAATCTATTTTAAAGACCAATAATCAAGTAAGTAAATATTTTTTCTATTGAAAATGGGATCAGTGAGTTTTGAAAATTTTCTTATTGTTTGATTTCTCATGCCAAAACTACGAGGTCAATTCGATCCATTTTTTTTTCAATTTGATATTTAGATTTATTTCTTGAAAATCTGAAAGTAATATCTAACTGGTCACCTAACTCAATAATAATCAAAAAGATTGGTTGGTTGGTTGGTTGGTTGGTTGCTTGGTTGGTTGCTTGGTTGATTGATTGATTAAAGGGTTGAATATTTTTCAAGTCAACGAAATTGTACCAAAAACTGCATGAGACCTTTGTCAGCAAAACTCCGACACAAAAAAAATCTCAAACGTCACATTTCAATCCTCGAATTTCACGATAAGACAAATCGTACACCCACAAACCGCGTATACAAATCATTCAGATTACTACAAGGGAGAAGGGAGGGGTATTCGTCGCAGTACCGGACCATTCTGTACATGTAGAGAAAGACAATGTAGCAATAGTATAAAGAAAAACAAGGAAAAACGAGGAAAAACCAACGTAGGTATACAAAAAACGTGGGATGCTGGAGGATGGTACAGATGTAATTAGAACTCCGTCGCAATGCGCTGCGTTCGTGAGTACATAGTACATAATAAAGTCACTCTACGAGGGGTGCTCGGGGATTGAAACAGATAAGCCAAGAGCAGGAAGAGGAAGAAGCGCCCCTTTCATTGGCGCCGTAACGCCATCACCGGATTAGGCGGTCGCCATATTAGCAGATCTGCGCGTCCCGCAGCTCTCGCTTTGCCCTTCAAGTATATACGAGGGGATGAATTGGAACAGGAGTTGCAACGTTTTATGGAATCGTACATCGTCGTGTAAGAGGGGAACAGATGAGGTCAACCAGAGAGGGTTAAACGCGTCCAAGTTGCGTAACTATCTCTCTCCACATGTGTATTTATAAGAGGGGCATACTTACGAGGATAATGCAGTTTTTTTTCAACTTGGTTGTCATTTGTCGTCATAGATGTTATTGTATGCAGTTAACGTACGAAATACATGAACGACGACGACGACGAAAAGAAGGAAATTCACGACGAAGATGAAGATAAACCATAATTTTGGATTTGCATAGAGTGAGATTTAGCATATTAGCGGAATATGAGAAGTAGGCTACGTGACGTTGGAGAAGGAAAAGAAAAGAAAAGGTATAGGAAGGTACAGGTACTTGTAGAATGTAGAGATACGAATGAAGAAGTGATCGAGAGCTCACCTAGAAGCCAAGGAGCAACGCATTCGTTTTCTTTAGCGCTTTTTAATATGGTGTCTGGTAACGGTAACGAATGTCTGACCATAGCACCGTAAAGTCCGTATTCGGCCATGATTGTACTTCTGCCCCAGCATTTTTCCGTTTTTCGCCATTTAGCTCGTCGATTTTGAAACCACACCTGAAAAATACACGAATACATATTAAAATTAATGAAGAAAATTGCTCAATTCGTAATGGCAAAAATGTCATTTTTATTTGTTTAATGATCAACATTCCATGAAATACAATTCGAGTTCTCTTGATACAGTAAAAAACAGACACATCGAGGATAAAAAAATCAACTTTTGATTTTTTTGAAACGATTCAGGAATGATCAGAACTCTCGCAACTTTGAATCAATGAAGTTCAGTGACAATATTGTAAAACAGAAACAATCACTAAAGTTATGTATGTAGCTAAAAATCTAAAAAAAAAATCCAATAATTTCCATCAATTTTTAGTGATTTTTTTGTTGATTTTTTCAAAAACCAATCTTCAATTTTTTTCACTAATTTTAACCAATTTTTAACAATTTTTACAGAATTTTCTCCTGTTTATCTTTAAAGATCCTTCGATAATTTTCAATGATACCTATTTACTGATTCTATTTCATTAAATTCATCGCCAGTTTTTTTTTATGATTTTTCAACTATTTTTTTCAGCCCTTTTCCATCACATTTGTTCATTTATTCAATTTTATCATCTTAACCACTCTTCAGAAATTTTTCAAAACTTTCTTCAATTTTTAGTGATTTTTTTTTTCATAATGTTTAGTAACGTTCATTGATTTTTCTTTCAAATTTTCAGAGATTGGATAACAATTTTTACCAAGTTTTCACTTTGTTAACTTTTTATGACCTTCGCAAATTTTTCAAAAGATTTCAAAAACTATAATAATTTTCAATTTTTTTTACACACTTTTTCAAAACAAATCTTAATTGATTTTTTGCTAACTTGAAATAATTATCACTAATTATTCATAATTTTTAACAATTCTCCTTAATTTTTAGTGATTTTTACAAACCTTTCATTCGCTTAATTTCATTGATTTTTCACTACTTTTTTTAGTGTCATTCATTGAATAGATTCAACGCCAAATTTCAACAATAATTTTTACTAATTTTTTTATAATAGAATTTCAATAATTTCCCCCCCCCTCCATTTTTAGAGACCATCTTTGCAGATTTTCAGTGATTTTCACAATAATGTTCTTCATTTGTGATTTTATTCAAATTTTTCCATTAATTTTTTAGTGTTTTCTTATTAATAAATTTTTAATAATTTTTTTCATTCGGTAGTCTTGATAATTTCCTTTTTCAATTTTTAGCAATTTTTAAAATTAAACCTGATATTTTGTCAATTTTTTAATGTAGGTACTTCATCACAAATTTTCAGTGATTTTAGAAGCAATTTTTACCAATATTCAAGCAATGATTTTCCTTAATGTTTCGACATTTTTTTTGGTGATTTTTAATCGAATGATTTTTTTCAATCTTTAGGAGCTTCAACATTATTTTACTTCACAGAATTTCCCTCAATAATCTCTCCAGTGATTTATGCACTATTTTTCACCAATTTTTAATGACTTGACAAAATTTTAATCAATTTTTTGGGGTCTTTTCCAGATTTTTTTCCATTAATTTATGTATCCTAAAAGATTTCATCAATTTTTATAGTGATCATATTATCGTAACTTTTTTCTTCCATTTTTTTCAATTCATGATGATTTACGAGTAAGTATATAGATTTTTTAGTGATTTTTTTTTGTTTCAAACTGATCATGAGCGACAATTTCCATTTTTCTCACCAATTTTCCAAAGATTGAAAATTAAGTTTTGCCAATTTAAGTACATCAATTTCCACTAATTTTTCACCTATTCAGTGATTGAAAAAAAATTATAAACCTTCATTTATACAAATTTTCTGCAACTTTTTTTTTTTAAAGTGAATTTTACTATTTTTTTCGCCAATCTGAGTGATTTATTTTAGACTGATTTTCGATGATATTTTATTTGCCAATTTTTAGTGATAATGTATCTTTTTTAAACCAAGTTGTAGTGATTTTTGTATATTTTTATTTTTATTTTTTTTTAACGATTTCTGTTCATCAATTTTTAGTGTTATTTGCTGATTTTTCTGACAAACTTTTCAGTGATTTGTGATTTGTGACTTTTCACGCCAATTTTCACCAATATTCTCTACTTTGTGACTTTTCATCAACTTTCGATAATCGTGATCTACCAAATTTTTGAAATTTTTATAAATTTTCTACCATTCTAAGCAATTTTATGCATTTTTTCGAGCTAATCTTTAGTGATTTTTGACACCAATTTTTTTAGAGATATTCACTGAGTTTTTCTGTCAACTTTGTGTAATATCCAATGACCTTTTTTCATAAATTTTGCAAGATTCGCATCAACTTTTAGTAATTTCACGGAACTTTCCCCGCCAATTTTCCCAGAAACTTTAATACAAATTTTCATAAAAATTTACCTAGTACTTTTCACTGATTTTTCATCAATCTTTAGCAATCTTTATCAATTTCAAAAAATTTTCACTTTTCTGCAATTTTTAGAGATTGGCACCATTTTTAACAATCGTATTTTTCATTACATTTTCAGTGATTCTTCACTTAATATTCACAATTTCCGCTAGTAATTTTGAGTAATTTTCACCAATTTTCTTAATTTTCTAGCGATCTCTTCAGATTTAACAAAAAAAAAAATCTTCAGCAGTAATTTTTTTACTATTCTGAAGAACACTTTTTCACCAAGAAATTCAGCCTGGATCTATACAAAATTTCAGAATAGATTTCAAAGAGGCCATTAAAACGTGAACATGAAAATCAGAAATTAAGATGGCATTTTGTATGTGCTGAGAACCTTACATTCGAAATTTCGTTGTTGTGTCCTTTGATCAATAATTATTTAAAATTGTGAAAATTCCAACTCTCGAAGTCATATCCAAAGGAACCCATCGTCCAATCCCCAGCTCACATCAAAATTCATCACATCTCCAATTTCTGTAAATTTTCTCAATTTAAAAACTTCGTTCTCTAGCATCATCATCAAAATAGGCATAATTAAAGCCATCAGCCAAATATGCCTCAACATCTCTCCTTCTCACTCTCGATTGACATTTTCATTTACAGAGTATATCTAATACCCTAGTAATAATACCTCATCTCGTCTTTGAAAACATTCTTTCGACTTTCGAGTATAAATCCTTTCTCATCAATCGGTCGGCCAATCGGTGCAGCGGCGTCATCGAAGACTCGACGTACGAACGACCAACACCTTGGGGCGATATCGTGGCATGTTGCTTCGCATTTCGCAGTTTGCACACTGAAAAAGGGCTGTCGTTGTAAGAGTAGGTACAGTACAATCGTCGTTCACTAATTGCGTTCCTAATTGACGTTGAGTTTTAGGGGATGACAAATTGGATAAAGTTGAAACATTTCACCAAATTGACACTTAGCAAGTTTGCATTTTAAACCCCTCCCCCCTTCTACACTTTTCTCCTCCGCCTATTCGGATGATTCTTCGTCTTCAGTGAGCTTGTTCATCATTCGTTTAAATCATCCTTACTTTCGATTTTTTTTTCAACATTATTACGTACAAAAGAAACAGCAGAAATTTAAATCGAAACAATCGCATCCTATTTTTTCTGCATTTTTGACAAATTTTTGAACTTATAAAATTCACTACTTTCTTTTAGCAATTTTGAAAAAAAAAACAGGGCCTTTTTCACAAAGTTCCCCCGTTGGTAAACAATTGATTAAAATTCAATGTTTGTAAATTTTCCAAAAATCACTCCAAAATGTTGCCCAATAGGTAGTACAGGTACTATTTTTGGAATCCCTTTCGATTTCAGTTCTAACAAAAAAAAATTTCCACCGATTGGGAAACCTTTTGGTCAATCCACTCTAACGACCAGTTCTATATAGATGTAACTGCTACCTTACCTCATACGTTGGTCAAAAAAAAATAAATAAATAATCGTACCAGCCTTTGATCAAGATACCTACCTATCCAACCACCTAAAATACGTATAAGCTTTTGAAAATTGATACTTTTTATTCACACATTCTACTCATAGGTAAGTCTTAATATCATGATGTAGCATGGTCTAGCATTTATATATACAAGAGGTTTGATCCATCGTTAATGAGAGAACGTGCTATACTGCCACAGATTTGTTTACGTACACGTTAGGTAGGTAGTATATGTATATGCGAAAAATATTACCAACGCCTCCATATCGTATACACGACTAAAATGCGAACGTGAACGCGAGACAACGACAAAGGATTACTTTGAATCTTTTTAATGAGCGGCTTTAACGGTGTTACGGTTCTTTTGTGATGGTTGAACGCGTGTAACCTCATATGTTTGTCCTGAAGGCAGCAACCGACACCGATACACAGCTTCTGTTACGTAATTTCTTTCACAAACACGTACATATGTAAACATATAGTATTCATCGCAGTGAACCAATATACCCAGCCGCTCATATTCGTCTCACACACACTCACATCACACATGTGATTAGGAATGATGCTGAGATGATAATGATCATCCTCAAATATACATGTAAGACACCAGAGGTAATGAATTTTCATCCATTTCGTGGCAAACAACGCTCATTATATTGTAGTTTATTAAACAAACGAGAAATGACATCGGTCACGTGTGAACTGATAGGTTTTTTTGCTACAGCCTATACCGGAGGATGAAACCAAAAAGGGAAACTAGGGGCTATTTCGCATCGGCAATGTTACCAGCGACGTCGTCCGTTATTGTATATTTAACGATCACCCGCTGAGGAAACGCACGTTACTAGTATATTTGCAATCGCAATTTCGAATTTTTACTCGTACACTGCAACGGGCGATGAGACGAGCACGAACGACAGTTACAAGTGACTCGGGCTCCAGATCTCGGTGCAAGCGTATACTCATTAACGAGCTCCCCACACCGTTCGTTGAGCTGCGGGCAAGGGGCGGGGTAAAAAAGAAACGTGTTAATAAAATTGCCTAACTGGGACGCCGTGTTAAGCAATTCGTTTTGTGTGGTTCGGTGTCGAAAAAATGCCTTACCATTTTAACAAAATTTTCCATGCATTTCAAACAACCTCTATTTAATTTTTTTTCAATTTCAATATCATTTCTCCAAAATCTAACAAAGGAGGTTACTCAACTGGTAGACAATTTTTTGAAGTGGACAGAGCTAGATCGAAAGAGCATTCAAAAATATACTAGGTACTAACCAAAATTTCAAACGCTAAAGTGCATTTTTCGAACTTGAGCGAATTTTAGAAAATCAAATTTGAACCAAAAATGGAAAAAATCAAAATTTCACCAAATTAACCTATAAAGCTGAAATTTGGTGTATACTCTATTCAAGACCCGCCAAATCGATTGGAAATGGGTTTCAGTCGTTTCAAGGACTTCTGGAGCCTCCAGCATATTTTTCGGAATTCGAAAATTTCACAAAAAATTTCACAAAACGAAGATGGAAAACTAAAAATTCTCACTGTACCCTATATTACGAAGTGCTGAATCGACTGGCAGTGGTTTCGAACCGTTTTGGAGGCTCCAGCAGCATTTTTGAAATTCCAGGTTTCCAAAAAAACGCCCCAGAATTGGTACAAGTTAACTTTAGAACAAATACTCGCAGTTGATGCTTATTATGTGACCCACTTGATAAACGAGTTCTGCGCCAGGAAGAGTTTTGATAATAGTAATTGATTTCTGCTCTTTTCAGATCTAGTCTGCCTGGAACTAATTTATACCTCGGCGTTTGAAAGCAATAAAATTTATTTATTTTTTTCAATTTTTCAAAGAAAGAGTTCTGCGCCAGGAGCATTCTTACAAAATTAAGGTTCCATCTTATGATTGTTTATTCTTACGTTATTCAACCATGTTTCACAGTTTCGTCTTTGAAATTGAAAAAAAAATTCTTTTTCTCCTTGGTGAGGGCATTTTTTGACCAAACTGTCATTAAGTCTTTACTGAAACATAAAATTTTGTTTAAAAGTTCACTTCAATCTTCAAAGTATCGAAACTCGGGCAAGCGAGGACTGGGTCGGTTGGAGGCTTCTCGCGGATGCATCGAATGAAACCCTCAAACCCCCCTCCCTCGCCCACAACCTCTCTCCTACCGTTTTTTCTCAGATTCGGATACTTGAATACAAGTTGTACAATCGTTTTTTAAATTCTTTCATTCACTTTTGCGAAAATAAGTCGATCAGATAAGAAAAAACTGGTTTGGGGAGGAGTGGAGTAGTGAAGGAGGTATTGACTGAAAATTTGTTGACTGACATGAGAAAAAAAATACCAATTTTGCCAAATAAAATGACAAGTTTTCAAGATGAAAATACAAATAAAAGATGATGTGATAAGTCTGCTAATTGATATAATAATCACATCAAGTTGGGTTCATTAAAAATTGTTATTTTCATTTTTGAATATTTTATGGAAGTTTCAAACTGGGATTTATTTTTAGTTTAGAGATTGGCCCTAGCGAAGCGAGGACAAACGCTTTCAAAAATTCGGGTTTAAAGAGGTAAAAACAATGTTTGAAAAAAATTTGTTTACGTATTTCTTTTGATTCAAAATTTTAGAATTCGAATGATGAGTTTTTAAAAATTCTATCTATCTATCTAATTTTGAAAACGAAAAGTAAACAGACCCTACTGAAACAAGGGCTGGGCTCGTACTCAATTTATCCCTCAAAAAAGTACTTTTGTAACAGAAAAAGCTCGAAAAAGTAACCAAAAAGTAATTTGACAAAATGCGAGCAAAACATTCTGAACAGAAAAAAATCACAAAAAAATCTCAGAATAATAGTTTTACGAATTGAAATGTATTTAATTTTGAAAAGTTGAACGATTTCAAAAATTTTCGATGAAAAATCGAGACTTGACAATTTTTTGGCAGCAAAGTAAGGATTTTGGCAATTTTTGACGAAAAAGACCATTCTTGAAAAAATAAAACAGGACTGACAATTTTAACAAAACGAATGGTTTTGTGACAGTTTCTGGAAAAAAAAGCGAGACATTGACAATTTTTTTCAAAAAAGTAACAATTTAAAATTTTCTGAAAAACGACTAAGTATATTTAGAAATTTTGTTAAAAAGCGAGGATTTTTTTTACAATTTTTGGAAAACAGCAAAGTTTTGACAATTTTAGCAAAAAGAGGGTGAGCTTTTTCCCTTTCGCAACTTGAGGCAATTCTACGTAAAAAATCGAAACTCAACTGTAAAAAATCTAGAATTTTCAGCAATAGGGATAACTTTTGGCAAGAAACCGAGAACTTTGACAATTTTAAACAAAAAGCAAGACTGCCTGTTTTTGGGGAGAAAGCGCAAATTTTTGGCAATTATTGCCCAAGCAAATAATAATTTTTCGTAATCTTCGTCAAAATGGAAGACATTTTTTGGTCATTGATATTTTTTAGGCAAAAAAGCGGAATTTTTAGGTAAGTAATTTTTAGGAAGGAAAATGGATATTTCTTGAATTTTTTTGGAAAAAAGGTGACGATTTTTGGCATGAAATGAGACTCTTCGGAAATTTTGACAAACGGTGAGATTTTCAGCTATTTTTGGCAGAGAAGTAGACTTTGACTAGTTTGCATTGTAGCCAGTTGAAAAGCAATACAAAAGTGCATAAGTAGGTCGAAACTTTCGCAACTGCTTTCAAACGAATTGTTTAGGTACCTACGTATAAATTGAATCATTTCTCAGTGAATTGTTTGTGAGGGTATTCAGTCATTTAACGGAATCATTCATGAACGAATTGATTAATTTTTTGAAAAAACCATTCGCGAACGAATATATTCATTTTTAGCGAATCAATTCGATCACGAATGATTCATCAAAAATTGAGTAAGTAAAAATAAATCGATTCGTTCACGAACGAGTCACTCATACGAATCAATTTGTTCGCAAATGTTTATCAAAAATTATTCAATTCGTTCGTGAATTACTCACTAAAAATTGAATATCTCGTTCGCGAATGATTCATCAAAAATTAAGTAAGTGAATCGATTCGTTCGCGAACGAGTCACTTATACGAATCAATTCGTTCGCGAATGATCCACTAAAAAATTATTCGATTCGTTAGCGAATTATTCACAAAAAAATTATTCAATTCGTTCGCGAATGATTCACCAACAATTAATCAACTCGTCCGTGAATGATCACCAAAAATTGATTATTTCATTCGTGAATGATTCATCTAGAAATCAATCAGTTTATTCAATCATCAATTATTTGTGAATGATTCGATTCGATTCACTTCGCTTGAAAACAGATCAATTCCTAACTTCCTAAGTATATTATAGTCTCACACAAACTGAATCAATCGTAAATTAATTGATCCTTTTGCCAATGATTCACCAAGAAATCAATTAATTTATGCAGTCACCAATCGTTCGTAAATGATTCGATTCGATTGTAAACAGATCGATTGCTAAACAAAAATAATATTTCAAAAAAGTGAATCAATTTGTTCGTAAAAAATTTTCGTTTGAAGAAAAATCGGTCTTATGCGTGAGTTTTTTTTCAACTCTACAATTTTAAAATTTTGAATACCTTCGAATCCAGCTTACCATGCATTTACTTATACATTACAGCCACTTAAAGAAAAGGGAACTCATTCACATAATATTTTATAGTAAAACGCATACTACACTGTATGTATGTGTCGTGTACGTCACCGTAGAAAAATTCGATCATCCGAACCATGACCCGGAATTTCGCAGCTGCAAATACGTAAAATATTTACGCTCAAATAAAAGGGTTAAACGAAGAGAGCTCACGCTCACGTATAGCGTCGCGTCGCGCTACACCAAAGCCAAAACTAAAGCTAAAGCCAAACCGAACCGAACCGAGCAGAGCCATCGAGCAAGATACGTAGTACGAGAGAGAAGAGCGAATTATACTGCTGCGGGTGTTGTGAAAGGTATTTCAAAGCTACGACTATGGCAAAAGGGAAGAAGTTAATTGACTTTCCTAAGTACCCGATAATAAATTTAAGCCGGCTGACGTGCAAGAATGCGGTAATTTGGTTCACATATACATTTTGGCCGAGGGTTTCATTATAACCATTGCCTATACGAGAGTACACTATACACTATACACTATACACAGCAGTATACATAAGCACGTTTAGCTGCTGCTGCTGCCGCAAAGACCCCGTCCGCGTCCGTCCGACCGCGTTGGCGCTTTTAATACGCGCGTACCAAGCTTCTTATATGGGTCTGGTAATCCGTTTAGAAGCGCTTACTAATTCATTAACTATTTCAGACCAGCCGGACACAAACGATGATCCCTTTTTTTGAAAATTAATGAGCTTTGTAAAAAGGGTCGGTCGGGTCGGGTCGTCGCTCGACGTATACTCGTATCTTTCCATCCCTTCTCCTCCCTCACCCCTCTCCCCTCCCACTTCTACTTTGTCCAGCTACAAAATCGACGCTAGATACGTTTTATTAAGATAAATAAATCGACGATGAGCGCGATTTTTTCCACTGTACCGGGCACTACGTTCCGGAATTTGGAAATCGCGCGCGTGTACGTTTGCGTACGTGTGGTCATTCGATGACATCAACATCTGCTGTTGCCCTTGCTGCTGCTGATGCTGCTCCTCCTGGCGCAGTTTTCGCCTAAACGGATAATTTACCACATGCTGGACACCGAATGACCCGAAACGTCGTTAAATGGTTGAAAATTTTCGACCAACGTATACTTTCCTGGTACGTTAAACTTACTATGAGAGTATGAAAGAGAATTCGACTCGATTCGTTGCGCAATCAAAATGTTTAAACAGGCGTTCGGCCAAAGTAATAGGCATCAAATTACTTGAGCGATACGTCTTTATATCAGCTACATAATCGAAAAATGTATACTTTTTTTCGAATTTTTCCAGCCATCTATAATGAATTACGATAAGCCTAATAGTTATTTGACCATTTAAATTAGCCAAAATGCTCGTCAGTTCGCTGGAATATCTTTGAGTCATCAGGACACAGGACCGTCGAGAGCCAATACGGGCTCAAGGCAAATCTAATTTGAACCCATCTGTAGGGTCGACTCTATATAGAGGTTTCTTGAGATTTCTTGAGAGAAGAGGGGGGGGGGGATTTGACTGAAAATTTGCCGGCTGATGTAGAGAAAAAAATTCCAATTTCTCAGATTGATACTTATATTCATATGACTTATAAAAATTATTTTCATATTCTGTTTTGGATTTTTGGAGACCAAATGTGAATTTTTTTTATTTTAAAACTAGACACATTGGACCAAGCGAAGCAAAGGTGAAAGTTTTTGACTTGAAAAGTTAAAAAAACAGGATTTTCTTTCATCACAGGCCCTTCTTTTTTCAGGCTCTCCAGAAAGCGTGGGTTCGAGGCAAACTGCCCCCTTTGCCCCTCTCTCTCGATGACCCTGTCAGGACATCTACCTCCAAATCAAAATATAGGTACCAAAGTAGAACTTTATTCAGAGGGTTTCCAAAAATACTGCAGGATTTTGAGTAAAACCTCTCTGATTTTATCCCCCTCCTCCTTAGAAAACCACTCCTAAAGTTTGCAATTCTATCATATTGATGCCCTCTCTCCACTTTCAATGCCAGTTCAGTTTTTGCCAGTGTTCTATCTTCAGATCAGTGTTGCCATTTTGAAATAAAATATGCCTTTAATCCTATTTTTATTTCGTTTTTTATGGAAAAAAAAAATAAATCAGAAGAAAAAATTCATTTTCAATGAATTTTTCATTAAAATAATGCAAAACTCTGGAGCCAAAATACAAAAAGGTTTCAAAACTTTCTCAATTTTCAGCAATTTTCTTACTTTTTCACCGTTTTTTAGACCAATTTTTACGATTCTCCAGATCGTTCAAAAACCCATCAAAATTGGGTAAGTACAATCAAAATAGCAGAAGGGGTGAGGGGAGGGGGGATACAATTTTTCAAAACTATCGATGGAAAATTATTGTATTTGTTGATCTACAAACTTTCGGCAGGAGTCCATGCAACTTGAAAATAGGACCGCCGCCGGATTGCGGAAGAAGGGGAGGGTTCCAATAGTTGAATCGTTCAATTTCGAAAATTATTTTGTCTGGAAAATTCAATAATTACTTCATTTTGAGTATCAGGATCTTGAAACGAATTGCTCTGAAACCCTAATTTTTTGCCTTTACCAAGAAATCCTTCAACAAGCCAGTAAAATATTTGGAAAACATTTTTTAAAAAAGAAAAAAATGTGTTGAATTTGAAATATCATTGAAAATTATGCAAAATTTACGTAAAACTGGTCTTGAGTGCAAAAAAAAAGTCGTTAAAGTCTGTGAATAATTCAAAAAATTGTCATAAAAATTGAAAAAGTGCAATAAAATTTATTTGGTTGAAGAATTATCCAAAAAAGTGTCATCTCTTATATTTTTGTAAACTCTGAACCAAAAAAATGTTGCCTTTAATGATCTCCCTCAGCATCAAATTGTTTGAAAAATTTCCCATGCAACGTTTCGCTCTTTCATGAAAATATCTCAGAAAATCCTATTTTTGGCCAAAATCGTCGCCAAGTCCAGTTTTTTTTTCCAAAATCGTCGCCAAGTCCAGTTTTTTTTTTTTTGTAAAATAGCAAAAATTTTTAGTTTTTGTCGCCAAAATTACAAAGAAGTCGTGTTTAAAATTTTTTTCTTCATTACTTTGTTCACCTATTCTTTTCGTGTTTCAAAACACTGTGTATGTTTTCAGAATTTTGAGTTTTTTATTGTTTCTAGTTCTCTTTGAAAAAAAAAATGATGACTGAAATCAATTTTTCCCCCACCTTACCCCACAAAATTACTTAATGTGACAAAATTTTTTAGTACATGCTAAAATTGAAAAAAGATCTGTTGTATTTCCTTCTGTCCAATAAAACTTTAAAATTTTCCCTTACTTCGAATTTTATTTTCAAAATTTTGATTTTTCCTCATTTTTCCAGATTTTTTTAAAATGAAAAAATTTTAAGTCAAAAAAATTTTACATGTTGACCCAATATCTTCTCTATCAAAATTGAAACATTCGAAAAACTTTCTGTAGGCAAAAGCCCTTAAAAAAGTATCAAAAATCGTCAACTTTTTGAAATTTTAAAGCCTTTGAATTAATTTTATGACCATTGAGACTCATATTTTTTCAAAAAAATGACTCAGTTTGATTTGCCTTCTTCCTTCATATTTCTAAATTTTGTCACGAATCAGCGTTGGTAATTCTTTAATTATCTAAATATAAATATTAATTGTATTTCGTTTGTATTCTATAAAATTCACCTTTCCTACCCTCGAAAAAAATTGCAAAAACACCAAAATAATTAATTTCAAACCATATCCACACACATCTCCCTACACTGGCGCGAAAACGTATCAATATAAGAGACTCATCGTATCGAGTTTTCTTTCTCCATGGTGTTTTTTTCTCTTTTTTTTTTTTCATCTCCACACATATACACACACAGCGAAGTAGAGAAAATTGTACGTTCCGCTGTGTACGAATTAGAGGTACAAAGCGCGCGATAGTATAGAGAAATCTCGAGAGAATATACAAAGGGTACTTTGAACTATTTACGGCACCATTGAAAACGCGCTCAGCGTGCCGGTTTTTCTGCGAAAGTTGAAACTTGTGTCGGTGTGAGTGCGCGTTTGCTGGTGTATTTTCGTCTAAAGATTTAATTTAGTTCCGCCTTTCGACGAGTTAATTTATAATTGAATTTGTTAATTTGAATGGACGGGCTGGGTGCGGTGGCGCGGGCAACAGAGAGGGATGAAAAACACCATCGATGCGGAGAGAGAGAAGGCGAGGAGCGAGGCGCGCTGTGAAAAAAGATTTAACTTCGATTGAAAAGACGACACTTTAACTCGAGGGGGTTAAAATTAATAGATTTTAAATCTGATTTTGAAAGGTACAATCAACATTTTGAAAATCTCTTCTTCTCATATTTAATTTTACGTAGTTTGGATTACACGTGTAATTGTCGCGAGGTACCTATTTTCGTATATATACGCCCACCCCCTCCCTTTCATCTGCGTGTTTTGCGAAGATGAGATGTGTTTTTAATGCCGATGTGGTTGGTTGTGAGAAAGATGAAGACGATAAGTATAGAGCTTTTGCGAAAATACGGATTAGGTATACTTCGACGTACCTATGCTGCGAAGACAGCGACGACGACGACGACGATCAAGGAGACGGAAAAGGTGTAAGACGATAATGAGGGTTTATTTAATGTCGTTAAAGAAAAGGAAATATTTAGATTGGTGGAATTTTTCAACGAGGTAATCATATTTTTTCCTAATTCAATGAGTACCATAGTCGAGCACTGAGAGATGAACGCTCGATTCCGGGTATTTTATTCGATTCGTTATTCGAGATAATTTGTGAAATAAGTAAGGGGTGATGAGCTTTCTTTCTGTTTTGTTATTAGGTGAGTTTTTGTTTCCTTTATTCGTGATTTTTCTTCATTACAATAGTTTATATTTTATAGTCTTGAAAAATATCGAAAATGTTTGCATGATTGTGAGACAAAGAAGGGAAAAGGGAGCGGCGAGGAAGACATACATTAACTTTTAAGAGTCGAAAGAAAGTTGCACTGCGAAAACTTTTCATCATCGTAAATTTTACCTTGTTTTTCAAATTTTTCGTTGAAAATGTAAGATGTCTAACAAAATTTCAAAATGGAAAAACACTCACGAAAATGCCTGAGATGACCGATAGTTTTTGTGAAACTACTGTACAGGAATTGATCTGCTTTCGAGCGAAGTGAATCGAATCGAATCGAATCGAATCATTTACAAACGATTGGTGTTTGAACAAATTAATTAATTTCTAGGTGAATCATTCGCGAACAAAATATTCAAATTTTTAGTGAATCATTTACGAACGAATTGATTATTTGAGAGTGAATCACTCGCGAACGAATTGATTCGTATAAGGTATAAGTGATTCGTCCGCGAACGAATCGATTCATCTACCTAATTTTTGGTGAATCATTCACGAACGAATTGATTCATATTAGTGAATCATTCGCGAACGAATCGATTCGTATAAGTGACTCGTTCGCGAACGAATCGATTCGTATAAGTGACTCGTTCGCGAACGAATCGATTCGTATAAGTGACTTGTTCGCGAACGAATCGATTCATTTACCTAATTTTTGATGAATCATTCACGAATGAATTGATCAACTTTTGGTGAATCATTCGCGTACGAATCGATTCGTATAAGTGACTCGTCCACAAACGAATCGATTCATCCACCTAATTTTTGATGAATCATTCATGAACGAATTAATCAGTTTTTGGTGAATCATTCGCGAACGAATCAATTCATCTACCTAATTTTTGGTGAATCATTCACGAACGAATTGATTTATTTTTGGCGAATCATTCGCGAACGAATCGATTCGTATAAGTGACTCGTTCGCGAACGAATCGATTCATTTACCTAATTTTTGATGAATCATTCACGAACAAATTGATTATTTGTTGATGAATCATTCGCGAACGAATTGAATAATTTTTGGTAAATCATTCGTGAACGAATCAATTCGTATAAGTGACTCGTTCGCGAACGAATCGATTCATCCACCTAATTTTTGGTGAATCATTCACGAACGAATTGAATAATTTTTGGTGAATCATTCGCGAACGAATCTATTCGTATACGAGTAAGTGACTCGTTCACGAACGAATCGATTCGTATCAATTCGTTAGCGAATCATTCGCTAAAAATGAACCTACGTATTCGTTCGCGAAAGGTTCTTTCAAAGAATTGATCAATTCGTTCATGAATGATTCCTTCAAATGAATTAATACTCTCATGAAAAGAAAGTCTAGATAATTTCTACCATCTGAATTTTTCAACTTGCTTTGAGCGTTTTTCAAGAAATTATTATAATAGGCACTTTTTCGACGTAATTTCTCTGAAAATATGCAACTCAATAAATCAAAAATTAAGCTAACCTTGAAAAATCGAAGCGATGAGGCATAAGCCTTTTCCGCGAAATTCTCTTCAGCACTCCCCCCGTAATTTTTTCAATGAAAAAATCGGATTTTCTGATGAAGTTTACTTACACTTTTTAATGTTTTTTTTTTGTGGGGGGGGGGGGGATTTTTGAATGACCAACTCTCAAAGGTTCCCATCTGACATGAAGTGTATATGAATGAAGTATTCTCAAGAAATATGAAACTTCAGTAGTTTCGTTTTCTTTGTGTTTCTTTTTCGTGCTTTTTTCAGAATGTCTGCCGTTTTCAAAAATTCCAAATTTGTGACTTTTTCGCGATTTTTCCAACTTTTTCTGGCCATTATCAAAAAAAGTATCTACTCTTTCTGTGACTCAAAATTTTTTTTCGACATCAGGGTAGGGTGTTCGATCGCTAAAAGTTCAAAAATTCGTACTTTTTTTGTACTATTTTGTTACATTTTCAAATTTTGCATCATACCCATAGTCTCTTCCCCTTCCCCCTAAAAATCAGATCTTCAGGATGTCAACGCATTTTTAAAATTGTTCCAAGTATGCGAATTTTTTGAAGATATTTTTCTCCAAGTAGGTACATGAAATTATACCACTCCCCTTTTCCCTTCCATTCCGTTCCTAAAGTAGAATCACTGTTTTTTGAAAGCTTTTACATTTTTTCGAAGAAAAAAAAAACACAGATTGAAATTTTGCAGATTTTAATACTTAATACATATATTTTATATTAAGTAGGTATAGTTTTGTAGAAAATTCAAATTTGAAAAACCAAAGCGAAATGGCACGAGCGAAACGAGGGGGAAAACTTTCGAAAATTTCTAATTCAAGATAATATTATACAGAACAAAAGAAATGCATTTTTTCCAAGAATTTGATAATTCCAAAACATTTGGAAATAAAAGCAGGACAACTACAAGACTTGCAGGACTGTTAGACACACTGAAATGAGAAAACATTTTTTTTTGAGTTTTTGGAAAACGGTTTTTTGAATTTGAAGCACAAAGGTTGCTCCGAATAAAATTTTGATAATAATCAGAGTTATATAAAAGAAATGTTAAGGAGCAATCTGTACGATTCATGGATGAGAAGATTTGCATGTTTTAGCATTGGGATGATGAATCCCCCGAAAAAGGGAAAAGAAGGGAATGGCTATGCAGGCTAAATTTATTCTTACCAGTGTGGAGAAGAATGATCTGTCATAGAAATTGCTTTTTTACAAAACAATCGAGCGAATTCGCTATCAAGACTCGAGACCCTATACTATCTCTGAATTTTTTTTTCATTCAATTTCCTCCGTTTATTCATTGGTCGAAAATTTCGACCATATTGGTTATTCGACCGAGATGAGCGAATAGTACAGCAGAGACAGGAAAAAAAACCTATCCGAAATGAGAAAATGCGAAATCGTATTTGGTAAAATCGAGTCATAAATATACCCCGTTCGCTCGTTAGCGTCGCGTTTTCACCGCCACTTTGTCGAAGAATTGTTTTTCTAGAGAGACCGATGCGATGAGACCACAGCACACCACACACACATTCGCCGAGAATACAATCTATTTTCATAGAGTTTGCGAAGTTCTGGTAGCAAACAAACGGTGCACGAAACGAAGGCAAACCGAGCTCATTCGGTTGACAAATTATTGATATTTATGGCGCTTCGATGCGACCGCCTATTCGGACCGTAATTATGATTTATGTACCATAATTGACTTTGCCCCGGGTTAGATTCCATATAAACGATACGTCGTCGAGAGTCGCAGCTTCGTCGACCGTTTTTATACGCTATAAATTTGCGGACGGGACGCGACGCATGCCGCATGGGGCAAGGGGCTCGGGCCTGGAGGTGAGGGGCGAGGGGGTGGCACAAACCGCGTAGCGCCGCATCCGAACCGAAACCGAAAATCTATCTATATCGAACGATAATCGAATTAAAATGAATCTCGAATTGGAGTGTTGGTGTTGCCCGACCCTGCCCGGCCCGGCCAGGCGTTGCGATGCTGCGCTGACGCGCTCCGGAATCGTTTTAATTTAATGTTATTTGTACACCGCGACGATGCCGACGCCCTCACCCCCTCACCCCCTGCTCCCCGGCAGCAAACGAATCGTATCTACACATTCGGTGATTGAATTTCAACGCGAACGGCGACGTTTAATTTCTTTTATGCGTCGTCGTCGTCTCCACCTCTCCCACATTCGATATTTTCTCTCGCGGGAATTGTAAAAACCACTTAATACCCTTTACCCGAAAAAACCCAACGACGATGTGGATGAGAGAAAAAAATAGGCCCAAGTTGCCTCGCGATTATCGTATCTCGATCGTGCATGTACATAAATACTAATTTTTAGACGATTTTACTGCTTCGATTAATGAAATTTGGCCAGAGTTGAGGTGAAAGAGGAGGGGTTCGGGTTTGGTGAATATTTATCGCTTTGACCAAATTGTATCGTTCAGTTCTGGCAAAAAATTTCGTTTGATTCTTCCTCTCCTAGTTTTACTCTCAAAGTACATAGATAGAAATCGTCGTAGGGTTTTCTACTGAGAAACGAAAAGGTATTTTTTTTTTGTAGATTGGCATGATGTGATCCTGTTTTGATTATAATTTTCAATTTTTTGCTCATTTAAAAATTTTTGGCCCTGTTTCCGATGTTGACCATGTTTTTGGTAAGTATAGAAGTTGCCTATAAGTATTTTACGAGCAAAAAAATTGAAACTTTGGTAAAAATTTAATTAGTCATATTTCAGCACTATTTTCGTAATTGATTTTTTCACTTGCATATTCCTAGGTCGTTTTTCTCGTTGACTTCTTCCGATCTCTTTATCCCTACCTATATCCCATTTGTAAGATATTAAACCAAAAAATATCAAATTTCAGCTCTAAAGGAGGCCAAATTAATCATTGTAAGGGGATGGGATCTTTCTCCCATCGATGCTCCAAATTCAAGCACCTAAAAACAACCTATTTTTCATTCAGGCGAGATATGTATTTCAGAAATTTTGGAAACCTGATCTTGACCCTTTCTATGCTGTTGCATTTTTGTATCATACAAATACAACTATTTTTTTGTTACAAAACATTTAGAAAAGTCATTCTTTTCAGAAGGATAAAAATTTCTAAATTTTCAAGAATTCGCCAAAAATTGAAAAATAGCTGATTCGAGTTGCCGGAATTTTGGTTCAAGCTATTTCAAAAATTGGCCATTCATTAGTAAGTAACTAGAATAAATTTTGAACCTACTCGTCCAGTCCCTAAATTACATCTGAAAAAAAAATTCCTCCTAAATTCCAAAAAAGCAAAAAAGTTCTGCCTTTTTCTTTTTTTCTAATCGGTTAATATTTTTCAATATTGTATGAATTTTTTTAGAAGTTTGATTTCTACCTCGTTGTTGAAAATAGAGAAGGTTAACTGCGGTATAAATATTTTTTAACCACTAACCCCCCTCTTCCTCCTCATCCTCTTCTGTTTATTTGAAATTCCAAACATTAACTTAACTTGAGCAAAAACATATCCATGATGAATATTCATTTTTTTAAAATGTCTAGTTTTCATTGAAACTGAACAAATTTTTGACTAGAATAAATTTTAAACTGATTGCCCTACCTTCAATTATTACAACATCTGAAAAAAATTGAATAAGGTTCTACTTTTTCCCATTTCCATTTTTTTTTCAATCAAACTTGATAATTTTTCATTTACCTATTTTGTTTTTTTCAGAACTTTCATTTTTTTTTCTCTCGTTGAAAATGAAATTGTGGACTAACCCCTTCCTCGTCCTCCGTTTCAGTTAAATGCAGGAATTGCAGAAAAACAGCCCCATTTTCTTAGATTTTTTGAAAATAAAACTTGTTTTTTTTCCAGAATTTTATGTTTTCATTTCTTAAAATCTCCTATTTGAAAATTAAAAAAAAAGTGCCATGAAAAATTTGTAGTTTGAGTAAATTTTGCCCCTCCTCTCATTCCCATCAGAGCTTTTGAGAGGGGGGCCAAGGGGGCAGTTTGCCTCAGGCCCGACATTTCGGAAGCTTTTTTTTTCTTTCTTTTTCGAAATCGATATTTCTAAAAAAAATATCATTCAACTCCTTAAGTTTTAAAGTGAAAAAATGAATTTCTTGCATTAAAAGTATCATCTTTGCGCCTCTCGAAATACAAATTTTCAAGAGCTTTCGCCCTCACTTCAACTGCTCTATTTTATTTTTCAAAATTAACATCCAAAGAAAAATCTTTCAAATTCCAAAATTTTAAAAGCCAAAAAGTAAACTCCTTGCATAAAAAAACATCAATATTTTAGTTCTCTCAAAATACAAATTTTTAAAAGTTTTTGTCCTAGTATTTTTTTTTCGAAATCAACTTCCTTTTGAAAAAAACATCGTTTTTAGGACCTCTCGAAGTCAAATTTTCAAAAAGTTTCGCCTTTGTTTCGCTCGGACCAATTTTTTTTCTTGTTTTAAAATTTAAAAAATCATATTCGGGCTCCAAAAATCCAAAACAGAAAATGAAAACATATTTGCATGTCCTGGGCCCCCATTGGCTCTCGACGGCCCAGCGCATAGGGAAGAAGGAAAACACGAATTTTAACCAAAGAATAAAATTACTCAACTCTGAATACACTCGAAAATGGAGTTTCCTACTCAGAATTAGATCAACTGCACCGCAAAATACGCTCCAAGGGGTGCTTCAAACAGAAAAAAATCAACTTTACCCCTTATGATTCTCAAAATTTGAAATTTAAAAATCCAAAGCACTAAACATCCATGTAAAATATTAGTCACTAGAAGGGGATGGCAAATTATATTATGTAATTTTTGAAGTGAAAATTCTTTTTTCAAACGAATTTCTTCAATTGAATCTTCGCAGCGGGGGAGGGGAGGAGAAATAGTCACCATGAAGTATTGAAATCTAGGTATAAATTCACTGCAAAGTGCAAACTGCTTTAAAAAAGAAACTAAATGATACTCCCCCTCCTTCTCAAGAATTTGTCTAACTTCATCAAAAAATTAATACACAAATTCATTACATTTTGTGTACCTACGAATTTTGTAAATTCAAGTTCTAAAATTCTAAAATCCAGCCAATACTCTTGCATCACAAATCAAAATAAAAATGAATCCTCCAAAAAAAAAAAGAAGAAAAAATGCATAAAAGAAAGGACACGAGGAACCAAGACGCAGACGGAGGACCAGTGGATTATCTGTGCAAATAGTCGAACACAACTACAATTTAAATCTACCACAACGAGACCGAAATCGTTTTAGCAATCTCAACTTATACGTACATATATTTTATCTACCTCCTCCTCTCCCCCTTCTCCCATTCCCCTTCACCTGCATCAACTAAACCACCCTCTAAAAAAACACACAAAACTCGAGAAGAAAAAAGTCTCAAAATAAAACATCGAGCCAAATGCCAAAAGATTCACTAAACCATAAGTCAACTGACAACGATTGCTTCGTGGTCGCTAAGCTTTCTTTTCGATATCTCCATCTATGTACTACGTACCTAACGTAAATATTACATCCCCATTTGCAAATCCGAGTATTTTTCTTGACTCTTTTCCGGTCATTAAATATAGCCGGGAAAATATACTTACACAATTACTAAGTACATATGTACGTCCCCTTGCATGGACACTGGTCTCGGCGAAGAGACTGCTGTTAGTTGTGCTGTGGCGATCGCGCGGGCACCCGAAGGGAAAAAAATTCTCATATTCAATGGCCCGAAGTGAAATTTCAAATGACGCAATTTAAAGTCTATAAGAATGATAACGAACGTGTATGTATACGTCTGTTCATGGATGTAGACAACACACTGTATGTTTAATGCGCCATGAAAATACATTTTATCGCACAAAAGTGCACATTTCACTCATGAACGATCTTTGAATAAATCGTTAAAAGTAGACGAAGAGAAGAGAGCGTATACAGAGAAGAAAAAAAAACCAAACCTCGACGACGATAGAAAACTTTTCTACATGATGCTGCTGCTTCTGCTGCAGCTGCAGATGTGCGATTGCGAAAACGTAAGTATATTAAGTATATATAAACTTTATATCGCGTGTATTTTTTTTCTAACGTGGGTTTTTTTGCCACTTTATTTTGCATCGAGCACATACAAGCAGCGTAAAAAGCTTTTAAGATCGTTTCAATTATACCGAAAAGATGATTTTTGCGGTGTTTTCCAGACCCCTCTCTCTTCTCAAGTCGCAAAGTCTCGGTAAAATTGAAAATAATAATATTCCAAAACGAGAAGAAAACATGAAAATTTTCAATTTCGGTGCCAAAAAAATCGAGAAGTCCATTCTGGGAGAAAATACTGATTTCGAATTCTTCTTCGGGTGAAAAAAATCAGAGAATGGAGGAATCGATTTTCCCAGACTCAATTTCTTATCAATATTACATGATTTAAAAAAATCACTTACGAATAGTTCACGATTAGGATCGTTCAAATTAAGGTACGTATACTGAGAATTCAACTCACCTGGAACAAAAAAAAAAAAAATCGTCGTTAATACAACATGAAATTTCAAAATAAAACATACACGGTTATTACACGCACGAGATTCTAAATTCCTCCCTCCCTCATCATCTGAAATTGGCTACCACACAAGAATAATATATTTCAAAACTAGATTCGTAGATGATTTCTTCATTTTTTTTTTTTTTTTGAGGAAATGGATTTTGAGACAAAAGGTGAATTTGATCACCTCAAAAAAAAACTAGCACTTACACTCCTAATTTAAAACTCTTCAAAAATGACATTCTAATCATTCAGATCCAGAATCTTATTTTAATTCATTTGCGTTCCATAAAGAGGACAAAATACGATATTTCGTGGCTCAAATTACCCATCAATCGAATGCAACTCATTGTGAGAAACGATTCGAATGAGAAATTTTTGCAAGTTTCGTAAAATATGCAAACATCAAAATTTTTGGTTTCAAAATTGAGTAATTCTAATCCTTGTAAGAATTCTCAAACTAAAAAACTGCACAAAAAGCATTTTCAATTTACCTAATGTCAATTTTTTTGTAAGCTGGAAAAAATAGAAACAGGCTAACGAATGATTTGGAATGTTCTTGGTTTGCCTTTCTCCTCCCACATTTTTCCTACACGAACTGAACATTCTGAAATGTTTAAAAATTGTCTGAGACTGGATTGAGTGGAGAGGGGAGGGAGGGTACAACAAAATACTTGAAATTTAAAAAACGCTGTCTCCAAATTTGATTTTAGAAGCTTCAACCAATTTTTAACCAAAAATCATTATTTTCAATCAGTCTGGAAGCACTAACTGAAAACTCCTATTTCTTCGCTAATTTTCGAGATCTTTTCAAAATCTTCGGAATTAATTTGCAAAGCTGTAAATGTAGTTCTAGATCAATTTTTGGAGTGAACCATTTTCCACCCCCCCCCCCCATCATCCAAATTTTAAATCGCAATTTTTAGTCTAAATAGAGCGTTGAAAAATTTCAATTTTTAGCATGATACTGGTATGTTTTTGGGAGGGTACGGGTGGAGAGGGTAGTATTTGCTCATTTTTCATTTTGATAATGTCATTTCTGAAGGTGCTTGTAAAATCCTTCTGTTTGATTTTGAGATTTTGTTTTAAGCACCCTATCCTCGAATAGCGTAACATTTGATCAAAAAAATAATGCCAAATTCGTATTCAGGACCTTCAAAAACCATACAATCGATATGTAACACGATTTTTAATCAATTTTTGTCATCAACCCTTTCCTACCCCCACTTTTTTTACCCCCTCACTAGAAACTTGATCATGATTTATTCCGTCATCTCGCAAAGTCGTTCAACATCCTTCAGTATCACAGTTGAAATTAATTATATTATAAAATTCATCACAATGTAGCTTTGTACGATTTCTTAAACACATTGGGTAATTTTAAGGGTAGTTTTTGGGGGTGAAAATGAAAAATTGATAAAATATCGTGTTGTATATCGTTTTATATGTTTTCGATGACGCTGAAGTCAAATTTGATAATGTTTTGAGTGTTAAATCGACGCTTGTGCAGGCAAACGGGTGTTTTTCCTTATCAAAATGTGCTTAAAATGAGTTGGCACTCGAGTAAGGTTTCGTTTGATGAAAAAAAAGTCCAAATTCGTTTTCAGGACCATCAAACAGCATACAATCGATATATAACTTGATTTTAATCAATTTTTGGTCATCAACCTTCCCCCTTTCCCACTTTTTCCCTTCCGCCTTTAAATTTTATTGGTTTTATTTGGGTATATCTTGCAGAGATGTTTCCTTCAAGTCAAAAGTTGTCTCAGAGGATCAGTGGGGGGGGGGGGGTGCAAGTTATTCATATTGTCATTTGCCGGATTATTTGCTTCTTCCATTTTTTTTTTTGTAGAGTTCTCAGTTTTTTGTTTTCTTTAGAAATTGATTTTTAATAATATTGTTCGAATCTTATTACATCTTTTTGGCATAGGTATATCTTGTACAAAAGCTTTTTTTTTTGAAAAAAATTGATAGTTTTACAAAAAAGAAAAAAATGGAAGAGTAAAAAAATTGGAAAGAACATACGAGTACATATAACATTTTTCACCAAAAGAGTCTGTCTTATAGATTCTTCAGAAGGCTCTGTTTTTTAGTGATATTTTGAACGAAAATTGGAAAGCTCAACTTCATTGAAAACAATTTTATGGTCCATTTCTGGTCGCTCAGGCTTCCTCTGGTGAAGTTATTACACAAACACGGTCGTTGAAAAACAACACTCGATACAAACTATCTCACATTTTCCTCCACTTCGAGCCCATAATTCGAATATACCTAAATAATTCACCCGATGAACTATTTATTAAACTTGTATATTAAAAACACGTGTCTTCTTTACAAGCACACGCGAGTAAAACAAAATCTCACATCTCGAACGTCAACAATAACATGCATTTTCAACCACTTGAAATACAAATAAAAAAATCACATAACGAAAATGTATCCTAATCGAATTAAAGTACCGTTTGCTTCGCAGCCTCCCACAGCCTGCTGCCGTACTAAGTTTTCTGGCCCTTTGCACTGCGATTCATATGCATAATTGTACGTTTATAGTATACGTACGTAAGTATACATCGTTACATTATGACGGATCTGTTTAATGTACTGATAATAAGCTGGTTATAGATATGATTGATGATGTCGTTTTAGCAAACCGGAGATACATGAACGACCACCGTCGTTCTCTCGCGAAACCATTTTCTCTTAATGAAATTACGCCAACTTGTATAGTATAGTATGCAGCAATTTGTTCGTCGCGTGTACATTTCCGTTCGGTGGCGTTGGCTTTTCCTTTTTCTCCCTCCCCAACCCTTCTTAAACGTCAGCATCGGGCAGACAAAGGTGGAGGGTGGAATCGTATACAGTCTTAAGAAACAAATACACATATGGATATGTTATAGCATCAACACAAACACACATACACACACACCAGCAACAATACCAAACCGACGTCATCATCATCACCAGCATCAGCGTCGTCATCATCACGTGAAAATACACGTCTACAGTACACAAACCTACCCTGGTACGTATTTAGGGTATTAACCCTTTTTAAAGCCCTTTATCACTCGTTGGTATTCGGTGTAATGGGTTATGTCACAGAGAGGCAATATATGACCAAATAAATGTTATTATGTGTTCGTTCCCCGAACCGTAACTAATGAGGCTATATGGTGTGTATAAAGTGTGAACTTTTTACACGTTCGCAACATATCCCTCTTCAACCCCCTCGACCATCGTCATCGTCGACTACTTTTGCCCCCCTCACGCGAGACTGTTTGTTTTAATAAACGCGCCTCGTACACGCACATTAATTATTTAACTACCTTTTTAATACGTATGCACTACTCGTCGTACGTGTGTTTATATTTCTTTCTCTCATCCCTTCACACCACTGCCTAGTCCAGCGTATACGTATAATTAAAAATTTCGCCAATTTTAACGCAGCCTCGTGTAAATATATATCATATAGACTGGCTCACAAAACAACACGTCAGACTGGGCAGTGTGTTTGCAGCCCTTCGGCCTTCATCCCCTCATCGCATCGTCGTCTTCATACTCGTACGAGTGAGTATAGTATAGGATCGAATATCCACAACTCGCGGTATTTAGTGGTAAGTAATTCAATATTTCGGGAAACTCGTACACATGCTCTGTGAACTGGCAACCGTATACAGAGAGAAAGAGAAGAGGTAAATGGGTTTATACGACTGTTCGCGGCAAAGGGTGCTGTGAGAGAGAATATCGCGCGTTAAATTGTTTAATTGTTGTTAACAATTTGCCACAGCACATGTAACCTGCCGGAGAAAGCCCCATTTTCGCAGTACCGATCGAGTTTCGCTATTGCTAATGCAGAAATACAACAGCAGGGATCTCTCGGTGAAAGGGTGTGGGGTGGGGAAAGCGAACGAACGCGTGTGAAGCATGTGTATTAGGCGTGTTTGTAGCCTTTGGGGTATTTTCGCTTTTATCGTCGTCGTTGGTGATTGTATACGACGATGAATGAAATGATGGAATGAGACAGAGACTGCAGTGTAAATGTGTGAAAATATAAAATGCTCGAATATTATGTCGAGTAATTAAAAAACTGAAAATATTCCAATTTAATAACTCGATTCGTTTTTCGAGTAGGAGTTTTCAAATCTTTCGATTTTTTATCACTAACGAGTATTGAAATCGATTGAATGCAAATTAAATGTTGCGAATAACGAGTCTTCAAACAGCATAGATTGCTTTGAATATTGATAAGCTGATAAGAATCAACGTAGAATTATCTTATCTCGAAAAGCATCGACTCAACGTTCAAAATAACATCAGATTCGAATTCAGCATCGTCAAAAACCAAGAATTCGATATACGACATGATTTTTTATCACTGTTTTCAGATTCACCCCCCCCCCTTAAAACCTACCCTTATAGAGTTTTTCAAATGTATTCTGAACGAATTTCAACTCCACGAACATTTCAAGTACCTAATTTAGAGGAATGAATGTTTCGTTGAGTTACCAAGTATGTAGGTAAGTATTTTTGAATTGCGAAAGGATTGTTTGGAGGAGAGGGACAGAAATGAGAGAATGGGTAAAACGATGGGACGGAATTAAAAAAAAAAAAAACAAACCGTCAAGTACATCGATTGTATGGTTTTTGATAATTCTCAACACGAAATTGGAATTTTTTTGTTGATCAAAAGAAACATTATTCAAGTAGGTAACTGTTCTTAAGCAAATTTGATGAAGAAGAACACCCATTTGCCAGCACAAGCGTCGATTTAACACTCAAAACATCATCAAATTTGAATTCAGCGTCATCGAAAACATATAAAACGATATACAACACGATATTTTATCAATTTTTCATTTTCACCCCCAAAAACTACCCTTAAATTACCTTCTGTGCATAAGAAAGCATGCAGAGCTACTTTGTGATGAATTTTATGATATAATCAATTTCAACTGTGCTACTGAAGGATGCTGAACGACTCTGCGAGATAACAGAATAAAACATAATCAACTTTCAAGGGAGGGGGCGAAAAAAAAGTGAGGGTGAAAAGGGGTTGATGACAAAAATTGATTAAAAATCGTGTTACATATCGTTTGTAAGGTTTTTGATGGTCCTAAATGTGAATTTGACATTATTTTTTTGATCAAAAATGACATTATTCGAGAACAGGGTGCCTCAAGCAGAATCACAAAACTAAAAAGAAGAATCTTACAAGCACCTTCAGAAATGACATTTTCAAAATGAAAAATGAGCAAATACATACTACCCTCTCTCCATCCAAAAAAAAAAAAAAAAAACATTATCACATTGGAAAAATTGAGACTTTTCAACGCCCACTTTCGACTAGAAATTGCAATTTGAAATTTGTCAGATTTGGGGAGGGGTGGAAAAGGGTTCATTTCAAAAATTGATTAAAAATCATGTTGCATATCAAATGTATGATTTTCGATGGTCCGAAATACGAATTTGGAATTATTTTTTTGATCGAAATGGGCATTATTCGAGAACAGGGTGCCTAAAACAAAATTACAGAACCAAAAAGAAGAATATTACACATAGCTTTGGAAATAAATGAGCGAATAATACCCTCTCTACCCTCCTCCCCTCCAAAAATATATCGTATTAAAAATTACTATTTTTCATAGATTATGTTTGATTAAAAATAACATTTCAAAAATTTGAAAAAAAAGGAACTTTTGACAAAAAAAAATGTCCTGACCTTTCTGACAAAGATGGGTCATTTGGCACAAAGAGGCACTTTTTCAACACATCGTTTTTGATCTTAGAGCCAACGAAAACATACAAATCTACACACAAGATTTTTTTTCAATGTGCCATTTCCACCCCCTTAATTAACCATTAAAACTACTCTTAAATGACCCCCTAAGAAGGAAAAAAAAAGGTAGAGACAATTTATGATGAATTTGATGATATAAATAATTCAAACTGTGACACAGGACAATTTTGAAGAAGTTCGCAAGACCGCCACATAAAACCAATCAATTTTTAAGGGTAGGTAGTTAGAAAATTGGGAGGGAAAAGGGTTAATTATAAAAAAACGAGTTAGATATTGATTGTATGGTTTTTGTTGATCCTGAATACGATTGTTTTCATCATTTTTTTGATCAAAAGTGGCATAATTCAAGCACATTTGGTTTAGCGTCAATTCAACGACCAAAACGTCATCAAATTTGAATTCAGCGTCATCGAAAACATATAAATCGATATACAACACGATATTTCATCAATTTTCCATTTCTACCCCTAAAAACCACCCTTAAATTTCCCTCTGTGTTTGAAAAAGTATGCAGACATACTTTATGACGAATTTGACTAGATAATTAATTTCAACTGTGATAATAAAGAATATTGAACGATTCTATAAGATCACCAAATAAAACCATCAAACTTGTAAGGGTTGGTGGGGGAAAATGGGGTGGAAAAGGGGTTGATGTCAAAAATTGATAAAAAAATCGTGTTATATATCGATTGTATGGTTTTCGATGGCCCTGAATACGAATTTGGCATCATTTTTTTGATCAAAGGCGAATTTCTAACTGTATCTAATACAACCCTCTAAATTATAAGCTCATTTATTCAAAGAAATAAATTTCTCTACGACATTAGCAAATCAAATCCTCAAAAATCGCTTACTTCTAACTCTAACCTCACATGATCATTAAACCGAGACTTTATTCCACAATACGTTTTCCACAGAGCAAAGAAGAAATCCAAAATCTGCACTTGAAACTATGACGATAAAAGCGAATAAAAAATAAGTATATAGAGACAAAGAGCAACACAAACGAGATTACATCGACTTGGCAATCAGCAAGATGAGGATAAAGTTAACTACACGAAGAATATCGTCGAAGAAGGAAAAAAAAAACCTCGAGAAAAACAAAGAAGGAGAATAAAATTGTAAATAAAAGTATAATTTACATAAATTGCGCGAAATATAAAGACAATGAAGGAGAAAAAAATAGTAATACTGAAAAACGAGATGGCTTCTTTTGATTTGATCAAATAAAATAAAGATATTAGTATACGACTTGGTAATAAAAAAAAAAGAAGCAAAAGAATAAGAAAAGTTCCGCTGAAGAAAAAAAAAGCTCCTCAAACGAGGGTCGATCTTATTTGGCCCATTACATCTTCTTTTAGAGAATTTTTTTAAACAACCCTACTATGTATAAGAAAAGAAGAAAGAACTAGAAAGAGTGAGGCTCGTTGAAAGAAAAAAAAAACATTAAAAAAAGTCTCAGTTACCGATTTTAATACGCTACACAGCTTTCTCCGTCGCTCGCGTATGAATTCTCAAAACGGTGCGGCGTTGGCGTCGGCGTGCCGAGTTTTATCTTGAGGATTTCACCAGAGAGAGAGGCGAGAAGAGGACGAGTATACGACGAATCGATTTTAGCATTTCTTTGGGCCGCCAACAACAACGATTAATTAATTCGCTAGTTTGGATTTCAAAGCTATATCCACCATAGGAAAAGCGCAGAAAAGGAAAAAAAGGCGGCGGCGAGAAGGAAACCCCTCCTTCGAGCAGCCGAAAGCAGGAAAAAAAACTTTGACGTACATTCCCTTTAATTAACGAGTTTCGGTTCTCGAGATTTAGTAATCACTGGTGGCGAAGTGGAAGCGAAGGAAAAAAAATGCGAGCGAAGGAGAAAGATGCTCGTAAAATGGGTAAGGAGAAAAAAAAGCGAGCAGAAGAAGAAATAAAAAAATAAAATAACTAGCGAAAGAGAAGTAGTGACGTGGAAAGGGAATACGCGACGAGGAGCGAGAGAGAACCGAGAGCTCGCAGAAGAAAAGAAATGCGTAAATTCTTTCTGAAACCAGTACAAATAATCCAATTATTATTCAAATAAGAACTTTCAAAGAAGCCATTAGAGAAGGAAGTTTTTAAGAAAGAAAAAAAAATGGGTCGACGGGGTGGTTTTTTCAGCGCTTTAAAAACCTCTCACGTCGCCGCGCCGCGCCGCCTTTCACCGTTCGCTTATTCGTTTGCTCGCCATGATACAGCTTTCTCCCCGGTTTTTCAGTATAAATAAGGAGTAGATGATTTTACTTTCGCCCAGCGAACACGAACACGAGCACCAGCGCAGTACAAAGTACCAAAAAAAAAAAAAGGAAAAGAAAAGGGGGAATTTTGTTTTATAGTATACCATAAGGATCGAGGACCCTTTGCGCTCTGTGCGCCGCGTCGCGCCGCGTTTTTCAAGAAATATAACTAAATTAAGTCGTAAATGGTAATGTGTTTCTTTTTATTTCATTTATTTCGTTAGACTAAGTCTTTAGTTACGTCGTTTTTCGACCGTTTATCGGGGAATTATTAATTATTCGCCGTCACTTTTAACGTTCTAACGAGTTAAATAAATTCAAACGTGAAAAATGGCTGATTACGAATACCGAATTGGAAAATGGCTGTCGCGCGTGTGTTGTGTGTGTAGTGTGTACCTACTCTGTACTGTACTGTTAGCTTTTTTAATTGCTTTTTTTAATTTTTTCTCGCCCGTTTATTCACCTCGTCCCCGTTCTTTACGTTTTTTTTTCTATTTCAAAACGGTTGTTTAGTTACGAGTTCCGAATGAATGATTCGTTCGTTATGGAGGTGTGTTTTTTTGCCTTCATCCTTCTGACACCTTTTCTGCAGGGCGAGTGTGAGAGGAGCTTTTGTGTATTAGGTTTTATATTTCATTAACAGTTTCGTCGATGCGATAGGCTAAATTAGTAAAAAAAAAGACGAATGCCGAAGGGAATTGTTTAACTGTATCAAACAAATAGGTAGATTCTGGAGTCCATTTATGTAGGTGTTCAGAGGTTTTCCAATTAAATAGTCTCAAGTCAAAATAGAATTATTAAAACTTGGCAATCTCAACTAATGAACTATTTAATTTATCGTATCGTATCATTCGTGGACTCGATTAATGAAAAAATGAATAAAAAATTCATCCTCGAGCGTGATTTTTTTCTTACAAAATGTCAAAGTTTTTGGGTTCAAATTGAAGAATTTTTCTACATTGATTACGAGTATAAGGTGCATTTTTATTATTATTCTAGTCAATCAGATCGGTTCTGGGACAATCCCCCAAATTCATTATCCTTAATTGCCATCACTACGAAGAAGCATTTCCCCAAAAGTTTTTTAAAATAAAAAAGGATTTTCTACAGATTCGGCAAACAAAAATAAAAACTGATACTTCAACAAATTATGAAAAAAAAACAAGTATTTTTGGGACTTTGACAACAAAACTAAATTTTCTAGAAATGTTGAAAAAACTTTTACCATTTAAGTAATGAAATTTTTTACAAGAGTGGATCTTTTACAGTATTTAATAAAAAGTAAGACTTATCGCTTTAATCACTGACCTTTTTTGGCCACAAAAAAACAAGATTTTCTGGAAATTTTGGCAAAAAATAAGACCTTTTGACCATGTTTAATAAACACGGATCTTCTTTACAAATTTTACAAGCGACAAAAAAGTCGTATTTTTTACAATTTTAGCAACAAAAATTTGGGTAAAATATTTTAGCAAAATTGTTGAATACCTGATTTGGCAAAAAAAACCTGATTTTTGGGGAGAAAAAAAACAAGATTTTTTGAACATTATGAAAAAAACAAAACAAAACAAGTACCTATTTTAAACATTTTGGCAACAAAACAAAATTTTGAAAAAAACTTTTTTTTAGAAATTTTGACAAAAAATGGATTTTTGAACTGTTTTTCTCAATTTTGGCAAAAAAGCAAGATTTTTCGGTAATTTTTTTCCTTGATTTTTGGCCAGAAAAAAGCAACATTTACAGGAAATTTTAGGGGGAAAATGCTGATTTTTTGCGAATTTGGCAAAAAGTTGATCATTTTGACCAAAAAATGTTGGTTTGAAAAAAAAACAAGAATTCTTGACAATTACATATTTTTACCATTTTAAAAAAAGTAGAATTTTCCAAAATTTTACGGGAAAAAATTTGGGAAAAAGGTTTGGCAATTTCGTTGATTTGCTGATTTTTTTGCAATTTTGGCAAAAAGGCAGATTTTTGATGGCAAAAAAGCAAGTTTTTTTCATCATTTTGACCAAAAAAATGTTGGCTCAGGAAAAAAAACAAGAATTTTTGACAATTTTTAGATAACACGAATCATATTTTTATCATTTTTACAAAGGAGTACAATTTTCCACAATTTTAGGAGAAAAAAATTTGGGCGAAATGTTTGGCCATTTTGTTGAATTGCTGATTTTTTTGCTACTTTGCCAAAAAGGCAGATTTTTGACGACAAAAAAGCAAAATTTTTTTATCATTTTGACCAAAAAAATTTTGGTTTAGAATAAAAACAAGAATTCTTGACAATTACATATTTTTACCATTTTAAGAAAAGTAGAATTTTCCAAAATTTTAGGGGAAAAAATTTAGGAAAAAAGGTTTGGCAATTTCGTTGCTTTGATGATTTTTTTGCAATTTTGGCAAAAAAAAACAGATTTTTGGCAACAAAAAAATGAAATTTTTTGATCATTCTAACCAAAAAAAAAATTTCAATAATTTTGACAAAAAATATGATTTTTTAGCACTTTGAATCCAGTCGTTTTGATAATTTTGACAACAAACAGTTTCTTGGCAATTTCGATTTTAAAAAGTACATTTATGATTTTTTTTGGAATATGTTGGCGAAAAACAAGACCTCTTGAGAAGTTTGATCAGAAAAATAAGCAGACCTTCTCTGCTTTGTAAAATTCGGGGTAATGGGGATCGAAAAAAGTGGCATTTTGCCAGACTTTAGATAACTGTGGAAAAATCACGAAGGACTGAGTTTGAAGTACAAAACATATCCATGATTAAAAACTTCCCTAGCGACTCTTCACCTCCAGTTTTTGTTCAGAATGCATACTCTCAATTTTTTGACCAAAGTGCCATTACAAACACCCCCCCCCCCCCAAAAAAAAACTAGCAAATTATTGAAAAAATTACTTATTTAACCACAACTCTGGCCAACATATCGAAAACATAATATCAAATTCGTATTTATGTAAGAGCATCAAAAACCATACTATCGATAAGTATACGAGATGGAGAATTTTTTTCATCAATTTTTCTCATCTCTATATTTTTTACTCTCTCTTCTCCCCTTTACAACAATAAGATTTTTCCAAACTTCAAGCTATTTTCAAGAATAATTCAACCGTTTTCACAAAGAGTTCAAATGCACCTCGAAATAGTTTTGATCAACGCGATTCAAGGTTTTTGATGACGCTGAATTCGAATCTGATGGTATTTTGTACTTCTAAGTTGATGATTTTTTTAAAATAAATTCTGTTTTGCGAAAAAATGAATGTTTCCATTACAATATAATTTAATGAATTTTTTGTAGCGATTCAAAGTTAATTTTTGATGAATAAACATCTTGGTGTTGCTTTCAAATGAGTTTTTGATGTTGAATTTGGTGACTTTTCTTTTGTGACAAATAATTCAAACATCCTAATTTGGAATTTTCAAGATTTCAATTATGCTTTTTCGTATAGTGATTTCTGATGGATTTTTTTTTAGTTACGTTGAAAAATTTCCAATGGCGATTTTGAAATTGAGTACCTACAAAATTTGTTTCGCAAATTCAAATGAATTTTTTTGAGTTTTTTTTTTTTGGTTGCTAATTTTAGATTGTTTTTTTTTTTACGATTTCAATTTCAAATTGAGCTACTTACATTGCTACACATGCACCCAGGGCTCTGCTGCGTAGTTTAATTTTCTCCAGCAATTTCAAACTGCTCTTGGAAGGCCCAAAAAATCAACATTAGCACCCATTCCGGTTCAAAACAAACACAAATACTGGCAATTTGATGACAAGTATTTTAATACCTATGTATCTCAAAACTGGTCAAGTTATTTCTCAGAACATGTGGTAATCGAGTCTAATTAATAATTACGCGAATTTCCCATAAACTGGCACTCTATTCGAGTAAACGTACATAATCCGACACACTCGAGGTTTTCGATTCTATTCAAATCGATCCACTCGTTGCAAGGTTATCCTCGACAAATAGGTTCTCTGACTGCGTGAGTGTCTCTTAGTGCCATTTCGCGATGATATTTTAAACGCTATTCGTAATAATTGTATTGTGTATTTGCTTCGTGTTTTCCAATATGTAATGGAAATCAGTCGTGTAATTACTGGAAAATTTTCAACTGTGAAGTCCGCGAAACGTGCGTTCGAGCGGCACTAACGTAATAGATATTGAAAGCGCCATTACAAAGAGTACCTGTACCTGCTATAAAGACGAGTAAAGAAAAATTTCCCCCTCAGACCACGACCTCATCATCGAGACCACAGTCCACACGAGAGTGTAAGGTACGGTATAAGTATAAAAAAAAAGCCAAGTGGAATTGATTAAATAACCCTGCTCGCGTCTGTACACTATACCCCGCCCATACCTTGGTATAGTATGGTGGTACTCCTACCAATACGCACAATTTCTCAAGTATACAAAATAGAATAACGACCTCTTAATCAAAAATATTCTGACACTAATTACAATGTAGCCTTGTGAACGCAGGTAGTAGAAGCGATGCCTCGATGATGAGGCAATATTTCGAGTATCTCTTCAGACTACAGAGTACGCGTTTTTTTTTTTCAATCTATCTATCTTCTTCTCTCTTATACTCGAACACCTTATACTACATAGCAGAGCATATACACAATGAACGCCGGCTAAGCGCAGTAGTCTGGCACTTGTTATCATTTGTACTTATAATCGTCGCGTCTTAAACGCAATGTACTACTCGTACCTACTATAAGTATAAGAATTATTATTATACGAATACGAACTACTAAGGAGAATTTCCTCGCGTCTTCTTCTCGTACTAGTTCGCCGTCATCATCATCATCGTCGTCGTACCGTTCTTCTTATTCATCTTCATTATCGTTATTGTTATTATTATTTTACCGTTAATAGACAAATTAAAAAGGCTTTTATCATACAGTAGATCCAATTGTAGCTATAACGTGGCCGAATACGCGAGGTATTAAATACACTCGAAATGCCACACAAGTTGAACAAGCTGCCGTGTTAAGTATCTACACAAGAAACGTTTTGTAAAACTGATTAGCGCTTTTTTCTCTCTTTTCGTTCTTTATTTCTCAGACGCCGCGTCTTCTCCTCATGTGCTCTGCTCCTGCTCTCTTATAATCGATAAGTACGTCGTCGTGATTTTGTGTACTACGTTTGGAAATTTTCAACACATTGGCGTGGGAATCTGACATGGTGCCAGGCAGACCTCCTCATCTGCGGTATAATTAATAAGGCTACGAGTTGAAATCAGATCAATTAACCTCTCGAAATAAAGAAATCGTAGGTGTGGTGGAAAAATATGGCGAAACTGGTACGATAGATGGGACTGGATGCTGATTTTTTCCAAGTACTTTTATGATGGAAGAGAGCTTAGAGTTTTGTAATAACTAGCTTGGTTTTTGAAATCAAGGATGGAATAGTTCTCAGGATTTTTCGAATATGAATTGTATTCAAAATTTTGGAGAATTTGGTGAAAAATTGAAATCTGAAGGATATCTGAGCCAAACTATATGAACGCTGATGTAGGGAAAATACATGTTAAAAATGGTCAAAAATACGAGAACTTTCCAGGAAACATTCCTGAACTCGCGTTGTCTGAATTGAACGAAATTAAGCTAGATCGAAAGAGCAAGTTTGATTTCAGGTTGCTCGTGTCCGATAAGTACTGATTAAACTTACAGATGCTGAAGTTCATTTTTGACCCTTCCACAGCAATTTGAAATTTTTGGAGAAAATATGTAGAAGACTCACTGGAAGCTTCAAAATGATCTAAAACTAAAATTGATAGTCTTGATGAGAAGGTGACGGGGGAGAGGGGTTGAAATATAGTAATTATTTAAGCTAGCAGGACTTGTAATCAGTTTTTTTTTTTTTTTTTTTTTTTTAAACAGTAACTTTAGTAGCCAAAAAAGTTTGAAAAAGTAGCCATAAAGGAACCAAAAAAAAATAACAAAGAACTTTAAAGTGGGTGCAAAACATTCTAATTCAGCAAAAAATCACCAAAAAAACAAAAAAAAATATTCAATTAAATTTGACTCCTTGAAAAATATTGGTGAAAAAGTTTTTTAATCTAATTTTGTGGAGTATAGAAATATGCTCAGGTAGGAGATACGCGTGTAAAGACAGTAACTGGTATGTATGGAACAGAAGGAATGAATACAAATGGGAAAAGACTGATAGATTTTTGCACTTTCAATGGATTAAGAATCATGAACACATTCTACCAACACAAGAAAGATCACAAGATGACATGGAGCAATACAAGAGGACAAAGCTCAATGATCGACCATTTCATAGCCAATGAAAATGCCGCAAAGAAATTCTTGGATGTAAGAACATACAGAGGCCTAGAAATAGGCACTGACCATCATTTTGTTCAAGGAGTAATGAGAATGGAAACAACAAGAATACCAGCAAGGAAAAATGAAAAGAAGATCAACACAAGAGCCCTAGATGACCCAACCAACCAATGGCTGTACCAAAGACGGATGAACATCATTAGTCAAGAGATACCAGCAAGCCAGGACATAGAAGAAGAATGGAAAAATATCAAATCCATTGTGACAAAAGCGGCAAAAGAAAGCTTAGGAATGGTTCCTTGCAGAATTGGGGCAAAGCGAATAAAGAATTGGGACAACGAAATCCAAGAACTCATACAAAAGAAAAGACAGGCATTCAGAAAATTCATGAGCACAAAAAGCGAGGTTGATGGTGAAGAATATCGAAAACAGTCGGCAAAAGTCAAGAGAAAGTCCAGGAAATTACAGAGAGAGAGCTGGGAAAATTTCATCACATTCCTGGAGCATGACACATACAAGTTACGGCCAAAGGTGTACAAGATCATAAGAAGAATTGACACAAATTTTAACGAAAGAGTGGGTTTGCCAAAGATTAAAATCAATGATGCAAAGGAATATTTTGAAGAACTCTGGAGTGATGAAAATGCACAAGATACAAAGATAGAAGATGAAATTGGAGAAACAGAAGACAGAATTTCAATTAAAGAGCTTCAAGAAGCTTTGAGAACAGCAAAAAATGCAAAAGCTCCAGGAGAAGATGGCATACCAACAGAATTGTACAAATATGCAAGTGGTGAATTTAAAAGAAGACTTCTGGAATTCCTAAATAGGATGTACCAAGAAGAAAGGGTACCTGAAGATTTCAAAACAGCAATTGTAATACCACTGTTCAAGAAAGGCGATATGTCAAACCTGAAAAACTACCGAGGAATAAGTCTACTCAACACCTGCTACAAGATATATGCGAAAATACTGGCAAAACGACTGGCAGAGCATGCAGAAGAAAAGCTGTCAGAAAGTCAAAATGGATTTAGAAAAGGAAGATCATGCACTGATGCAAGTTATACAGTAAAACTACTGATGGAAAAACGGATCGAATACAACCTAGAAACACACATGTGCTTTATAGACCTGGAAAAAGCATATGATAGGGTTAATAGAAAAAAACTGTTTGAAGTCCTAAAAGATGAAGAGATAACATATAAAATGCAAAAGGTGATAAACAGCATATATAAGAACACTAGAATAAGAGTACGAATTGGAAATAAACTCTCAGAACAAGCAGAAATAAACAGAGGAGTTCGCCAGGGATGCCCACTGTCTTGTGTTTTATTCAACATGTACATGGATCACATGGTAAAAGAATGGCAGAAAATGAAGCCAAAAGGAATCAAGACAGACAGAAGGCAAGAAATATCAACAGTATTATTCGCAGATGATCAAGCAGTACTAGCCGAAACAGAAGATGACCTACAGAGATCAATGTATAATTTAACAAAGACATCAGAAAAGTATGATATGAGAATATCTTCAGAGAAAACAAAAACAATGGCCTTCAAAGGAAAGGAGCCAGTAAGAAGCAAGATTGTAATAAATGGAAAAATCATTGAACAGGTCAACAATTTCAAATACCTGGGAAATACGATATCATACCAGGGAGAAGTAGATGTTGGTGGAAAGATTGCAAAGTTCCTGAGAGTCACAGGGCTGATAAATAGGACCCTGAGAAGCAGTAAGGTGCGAAAAGAAACAAGATTGAAGGTGTACAATACCCTAGCAATACCAATGATGATGTATGGAAGCGAGGTATGGGCACTGAAGAAATCTGATAAAAGAAGAATAACGGCAGCAGAGATGAAGTTCATGAGGAGAACGGCAGGGGTGACTCTCAGAGACAGAGTCCCATCCGAGAAAATAACAGCAGATCTCGGAGTGAAGCCAGTCATGAAGAAGATAAAACAGTATAGGAAAGATTGGAGAAATCATGTCAAAAGGATGGAGGAAACAAGATCACCAAAACAGGTCCTCCAATATACACCAACGGGGAAGAGAAGCAGAGGGAGACCAAGGAGGAAACTCACGGATACCTCAGGCTCATCCTCAACAGGTTCCACACCGCAGCAGACAGGCCAATAGGCCTACCGCTTATAAGGAAACGACGACGACGATAGAAATTTGATGACATAGTAAGACTAATTCAAACTTTTTGGCAAAAAAGCGAGATTTTCTGGAAATTTATGACGAGAATTCAAACTTTTTGGAATTTCTTGCAGAAAACAGGAAATTTTCAGTAAAAAACGATGAGATTTTGAGGCAATTGTGATAAACAACGAGAATTTTTGTTATTTTTGGCTGAACGTGAGACTATAACAATTTCAGCAAAAGGCAAGGCTTTTGACTTTGAACAAATCTTATCAAAAAAAGTAAGACATTTGCAATTTACCGAAGTTAATGAAACATTTTCGCAAAATTTTAAGTAAAAAACGAGACTTCTTAGAGATCTATGGCAAAAATCTGCAAAAACTCAATTTGTTTGCCAAAATAGTAGAGCAGGTCTGGTTTTTTTTGTTCCCAAAAAGTCTTGTTTTTTTGCCAAAATTGCAAAAAATCGTACTTTTTTAAAACGGAATTGCAAAGAAAAATCAGTTTGTTGTTAAAATTATCAAAACGACTGTTTTTTTTTTGGTCAAAATTTCTGAAAACAGAAATGTTTTTGGTCAAAATGTTTGAAAAATTTTGCTTTTTTGTCACCAAAATCTACACTTTTTGCCAAAATTGCAAAAAATCAGCTATTTAACAAAATTTCCAAAACATTTCATCAACATTATTTTGCTAAAATAGCAAAAAAAATCCTACTGTTTGGTAAAAATAGTAAGAAAGATCTGTGTTTTTTCAAAATGATCAGAAAGTTTCGTTTTTTACTAAAATTGCAGACAGGACTTTTTCTGGGTCAAAGTTTCCAGAAAATCTTGTTTTTTGTGGTTAAAAAAACATCTAGTGATCAAAATTACTAAAAAATCTTCCTTTTTTGCCCAAATTGCGAACAATCTCACTTTTAATTAAGAACTGTAACAGATCCACTTTTTGTTAAAATTTCTAAAAAAAAGTTTTTTTTATAAAATTTTGTTTTGTTGTCGAAATTCCTAAAATAGGTACTTACCCGTTTTTTTTTGTCATAATGTTCAAAAAATCTTGCTTTTTTGGCCAAAATTGCAACAAAAAAAAATCAGCAAAAGTTGATTCAGAAAATTGCTGAAACATTGAAACATTTTTTTACCCAATTTTTTTCTGCTAAAATTGCGAAAAATCCTACTTTCTTTGTTAAAATTGTAAAGAAGATCCGCGGTTTTTAAAAATTGTCAAAAAGTTTTAAGATTAACAGAGTATTTTCAAAACGAAAAATTTGCTCTCCAAAATTTTTTGAAATAGGTAATCCTATAAATGATGCCTTCAAATTCATTTCAGGGAACATTCGATAAATGGAGGGGGTGTGGGAGATTCGAAAACACTGATAAAATATCATGTCGTAAATCGATTTCTGGGTTTTCGACGACGCTGAATACGATTTTGATAATATTTTGAACATCAAGTTGATGGTTTTTGAGACGGATTAATCCTTTTTGATTTAAAATTTCAACGTTTTGCATCTTGTGAGAAAGGGAGGTTTTATTTTCGCTCTTGAATAAAACAAGACTGAATTCATCACACAGTCTACCAATTCTTCGAATTATTTAAATTCTAATCATCGAATAAAAAGAATGAAGGTGGTTTGAATGAGCTCCTCCTTTCCACCCGTTCTTTTGGAATGTTGAAATGGAAATTGTTATTATAATGTTTTATTCCAAGCCATTAAGAGGAACTCGAAAGGGGAACATGTGTGCAAAAGACAAAATCAGAGGGCTAGATTTCATTTTTGGTTCAAATTAGTGTAAAATAGACACTTAGGTGTAGTCAAAAAAAAGCTGAAAGCTCTAATTTTTGGTTGAAAAGTCGATAAAACATTGAGAATTTCGTTTACAAATTGCCTAATTGTGACAAGTTCCTTTAATTTAAAAAAAAAAACAAAACTGAAAATCATGTTTCTTGAAAACTTTGCTCGAAAGTCCAAGAAAGTGGAAAATTTTGTGGAAAGCTCGTCTGATCAAAATGCCATTGAACTGTATAGCAAAAGCATAGAGTATTTCTGCCTTTAAAGCCTGCATCCGAGTGGTTTTCGTTTTGGAAAAAATCATATTAGGTCTAAACGCTATTAGGTTTCTAAATAGCACTTAGTCGATGGAAATCCCCCCAAAACAGAGGAAATATCTGGGAAAGGGAGAAAGACTGAAACGAGACTGAGCATGATGAACTTTTGCGCTGCTTAATAGGCTCGTAAACAAAGTACTACATCAGTCTCATTAAATCTGTCTCAAATTTACATGATTTGCTGTCTCTAAAAATTAAAGTCTTTTGAAGAATGAGATATGCTTCTGTTTCCTTTTTAGCGTTAATTAGAACGTGTATAGCGGATGAGTTGCCTAACTAGACGCGGAATTTGTTGCTTGAAATTTCATCCGAGTTCAAATTTATCCGCGCTAATCAGCTTATTCTCTAATGCTTTGATGACTAATAAAGGTCTATTGCGTGTATCAGAATATGCGTTGTGCGTGTATGTTTGCTTTGTCGTATACTAAAATATCTTACGATAAATTTTGCATAGCGAATGACCTCGCTACACCTGTATACGTTGAAAGATTTTTTTAATGCTGTGTAAATGACAGGTAATTTGAACAGGGTGTTTCTGCTTCCGGAACGACATTGACATAAGTGATTCGAATCGAAATAAGTTATGTGTTATCGTATTTTTAGGATATAAAAGTCGATCTACAAATGCACGTGGAAAAGTTGATCGGCTGATGACAAGAAGAGAAAATGATTATCTCGTACCTAGACCTACTCCTCGCTCTTCGCGGTGTGAATGACGCGAACTGAAGCAGTTGTCATCATCGTCGTCGTCGTCGTCGTCTTGCGAAAGTTGTTGAAAGAAATAAGCGTGCCAAAGATGTAACTTTAATAATAAATCGTCGTCGAGCGTTTAATTAAAACCTTTTAACGAAATAATAACGTAACGAAACTAATTTTATAAACGCGATGAAATGTTTTGCATGCGAGTTCGGCATTGTATATGTATGTATATCCGAAATACGAGTACTTACTGAAATTTAATTAAATCGTATCTTTTGATAAGTTGGCAGAAAATTTTCTCGGCTAAGAAATTCGCTATGTGTGAATGGTGGATTGGATGGGATGCGAAGGCGGTGCGAGCAATACGCTCATTAGTACGATGCGCTTATTCAGTTTTTCCTTTCGCATACCTCGACATCGTCGTCGTCGTGGGTATAGCATTGTTTTAAAATGAGATTGTGATTTCTGCTAGGTACGATTATGTATGAGCAGAAGTGCAGGCGAGGCGGAGTCGTTAGACGATGATTTACCTGGTTTGCGATGTTAATACTACGTGCTCGTCTCGTAGAATGTTGTGATGATTTTGTTCGTAGAGGTTTTGGGAATAGATGATATTTGTTCGATGATGTTGTGGTTGTTTATTCAAAACCTGAGGAGGGGTGAGGGGGGTTATATTGGATGAAGATAAAGCTGATGAATTCGAAAATCTTGGCCTGTGTGGTACAAATAGGTGGTGACTGAATTGGTGCAATTTAGGATCAAAGTTTGTAAATAAATTTGAAAATGCTTAAGGGGAATTTTTCAGCTGCAGGTACTCTCTGATTTAAGCTGGATTGGAGGACTATGCCCTAACGCCTCCCTTTCCCCTCTGATCAAAGTTTTAGGTGCTTAAGTTCAGTTTTGGATTTTTGGCGAATTTTTGAATATTTGAAAAATTGAAAAAAACTGTTTTTTATACAGGGAGGATGTCTAACAATCCTGCTTATATCTTGCAAATCGTGCTTTTTTCCATCAGAGTTTAAATTTTAAATCATTTTTTTGTGGAATTTCGAGAAAAAAATTGCAGTTTTTCCCTGCATCTGACTGATGAAAACAATTTTGTGTCGAAATAGTCTTTGGTAGATTGAAAAATACAGAACTTTTTTAGAAAAATTTCCGCCCTTGCTTCGCTTGAGCCGAAAAACATTCGTTGCCTTGTTTTCCTTTAAGACATGGTATCGTATGCAATTTTTTAAAAAAACCATACAACTAGTGAAGATCCTTTCTATCTTTTTGAAAATTCGTGCGAAGATAAAAATTCCAAAAAAATGCTACGTATATACGTTGAGTAAATTCGATAATGGGAAGGTTTAAAATATTGGCTTAATTTTTCGATGCGATCCTACTGATGTAAAAAATCCCCCCTCCTCAAAATTGCTTTCCCTAAGGTCTAAAACCTAGATTCGACACGTTGTTAGCGGCTATGGATTTCTTCTAGGTATCCATATTTTTCCATTTGGAAAAACCTTGGCTTCGAACAGCTTCTGTGTAAGAATTTGGTGAAGCTTTAATTCAGCTGAGAAAATCGTGATTTCAATGCAATTAGCGAGATCGTTGGAAATTGGAGATTTCGATCAATTTTGGTTGTGTAATAATCGCCATTTAGTCAAGTCTGTATCGTGCGCAGAATCGTCTTGACTATCATTGATGGAATTCTTGTTAGCATCATCGAACTTGTCATTCCCAAACAAGGATTTTCAACACAAGGAAGTTGTGAAAAAAGTCTGTCAGGTGAACTTCGAATGAAACAAGTTTGTGAACAGAACTTTGAATGACAGCTTTGTTCACAAACTCAAGGTGAGAGGGAGAGAACAGGGTGCAATTTTGAATTTTTAAAACTCAAAAAAATAACACTGGACCCTGAGAAGCAGTAAGGTGCGAAAAGAAACAAGACTGAAGGTGTACAATACCCTAGCAATACCAATGATGACTTATGGAAGCGAGGTTTGGGCATTGAAGAAATCTGATAAAAGAAGAATAACGGCAGCTGAGATGAAGTTCATGAGGAGAACGGCAGGGGTGACTCTCAGAGACAGAGTCCCATCTGAGAAAATAACAGCAGATCTCGGAGTGATGCCAGTCATGAAAAAGATAAAAAAGTATAGGAAAGATTGGAGAAATCATGTCAAAAGGATGGAGGAAACAAGATCACCAAAACAGGTCCTCCAATATACACCAACGGGGAAAAGAAGCAGAGGGAGACCAAGGAGGAAACTCACTGATACCTCAGGCTCATCCTCAACAGGTTCCACACCACAGCAGACAGGCTAATAGGCCTACTGCTTATGAGGAAACGACGACGAAAGAACTAAATTCAAATCAAACAAATTTTTATTCTCTCTATCAATCGTTTGAACAAAACTACATAGGTAGTGTACCGGGAGGGGTTGCGCCCGCAGCTTCCACCTAAAGGGAAGATGTGTTCCCTCGGAGTGGCAGCACTGACTAAGTAGTGCACTCTGTCGGATTAGTTCGAGTATAGCCACTCCGCCATTAGAGACGTTACAAAACGTTGAGTATATTTTCACTGGTGTTCCTATTCGGATGCATTTCAGAGCTTCCACTTGCAATCGTTATTGCAAGTGCTTTTTTAATAATGTTTGTGCGTTTTATTTGTAATTATTCTATTCGGTTTTATATCAGAGATGTTTACAATAAAACTTGTCACATCATTTGCGGTCTATGATCTATTTGCGGTGTCTCGTCACCTTGTGCACATTGATATCTTTCGTAAGGATATCGGGCAAGTTTAGGTTCCCTGGGCTTACTATATTGTGGTCATAAGTACTGGGCTTTCCCTCTGAATACCAAGGACCGTCCCAGTCACCACAGTAGGTATAGGTACCTCGGAAAAAGATGAGAATAAGGCACAGAAAAATGTTCTAACAGTTTTGACATCAGAACTCAGGGGGAAGGAAGGGGGGGGGGTTGTTCGATCTATTTCTATACTTAGACAGAGACCTGAAGATGAGTTGATTCAAGTCACAGAAAAATAGGGACAGTAAAAAATTCCAAAATGGCAGTTTCTGGGCAAGTTATCAATTAAAATTGAGCTTCAGACTGACTAATTAAGACATTTTTTTTCATGTCGATATGTCCATTTCTAAGTGCATTTAGCTTGAACCAGGGCCCAGGTAGGAGCCCTTATGTTGAGACATACGTTCGTACTTTGAACTCAGCACAAATAGGCACTTTCATATGCAACAATACCATATGTATATGCCTCTGTCTATCTATCAGTACCTACACGTAAGTTATTACACAAACAAGACACGGTAATAATGGGTAAAAATAAGATGTAGACTTTACAGGATTGGAAGAGAGAAATCGCAAAGGGTAGTTTCCTTTGTGGCGAGATTTTTAAGAGGGTGGCATCGACCGTAGATGGTTATTTCTTATTTGTGTTGTGTGCCTCATCGTCGACAGCACGAAATAACATTTTTCTTGCTGCCAAGGGTAGGTAGGTATGGTAGGTAGGTGTATAAGCGACGTCGACGCGGTCTCTGTGCGATTTTTTTTTCCACTTTCTTTCGCTCGCTCTTTCTTCTCGCAGTTACTTAATGGAATTGTCACATGGTGGAGACATTCGAAATTGACTACAGCTACAAGACGATATAATTTTATATATTTTATGGCGCTCCTCCATCTCCTCCACAGCCATGTCGACGACTAGAACGCTTCGAGATGTAACTTTTTTCATTTTCTTTCGATATTTCAAATATTTTCGCGACGACGACGACTACTATACGTATATATACGAATCGTACGACGAGCAAAACCATTTAATTCGGTGTTAATCCGCTAAACGCGCTCGTACATTTCGAATAGGGTGCCAAGTTTTTCAAAATGAATCAACGAGCTGAGCTGAACGGTACCATCGATAGGTTCGTAGAGCTGGTTGGACTGTGCAGGGAGCCGGGAGGAGGTACGGGTGCAAAAAAGTTGAGATTTTTGTGATACAAATGTATTATGTATTCGTAGCATAAGGAAGGGTTTGCTGGGGGTTTAAAAAATGGGTGTGTTGGATGATTTAGTGCATTGTGGACTCGAATTAGAATGGTCGAAAGTGGAACAGGGGGTGATGATGGGGCCAGCCGCCTTTTTTCACGTATTTAAGCAAGTTTTCGAATGATTTCATGCTGGTATGGCTGCAGTTGGTCCCTTTTCTGATTGTTTTTTTCATTTTGCCTCCTCCTCTCCGCCATGACGTTTGATGCAAAATTTCGATAATAAAAAATGTTTCTTCGAATTTTCGGAGAAAGTTTTAATATTATAGATTAATATGCGTGAAAAATCAGTATTCTGATGTCAAAAATGCTGAAACATTTTTTGTGCCTTTTTCTCAGCTTTTTTTGAGGTACTTAGTTTTGTTCAAACGATCAAAAATATAAAAATAAAATTATTTGATTCGAAATTCGAAACTAAAAAGCTCTGTAGCCAAATTGTTCATCATCCCAAGCAACATCTCATCACACATCTCCCCATCTCCCTCAACGCCTCTCATTCAATCCCCCAGGGAATTTTTCCCATCCACCTACAACAACAACCAGATCACTCGAGAACGAAAAAAAAACCTCGACCAAATGTTCTTCAATATCTAAATCTATCCAATGTACTCGCGAACAAAAGGTTACAAGAAGCTTAATTTCTATCTCTGTATATAGCAAATTGAACTAGTGTCAAAGAGCGGGGTCAGACGGAAGTAAACGAATCAATACAAAGTACAAGGGGTCACTCGCAGCTATACTATAGCTCGTCGTTATTGTGCTAACAAGCCTCTGTGTATAACAAAGTAACAAGCTGGCTGCAGAGCTCACACTGCTGTGTATACGATACTGACTGTGAGGACTGTGAGAGGCGAGAAGAAAGAGAAAGGGGCACCGTCACAAGTTTATCCGGTAAACGTGTAAAAGAGGAAAAAAAAGGTGGTCCGGGTCTTCGGCCGGGTATACCGGGTACCTATTTTCGTCAATTTAATTGGGCGCCTTAGCGAGCCGGTCAACTACACATTAAGCGCTTCTCGCCTCGTCTAATCAGATAAAATAATGAAACGTTAACGCCCACTCTTTAAATTCACCTCGCTATACACGAGCTTATATTATTATTATTATTATTATACTCGATGCTCATTGTACTATTACACAAATACGAGTGTAGGTACAGAACGTACATTCGAGTTATTTTTACACCTTTTAAATTAGTCTCGCTATAGCGAACATCGTCGTCCGACACCTTTCCTATTCTTATATGGAGGTATAGCAGCAGTTTTATGATGAGTGAAGAGGGAAAGTGAGGGGGGAGGAGGGTTCCAAGGATAAACGTGTATTAAAATGTATATTGTATGTAGTATAAGCTCGATGAGTTCTCATTCTGACAATATATAGGTACTTGCCAGCATATAATCAATAGGTACACCATTGACCATATTATCATTTAACTGCCATTGTCCATCAAAGACCATTATTTTACATAGGTATAAAGTTATAAACTATAGAAAATTGACAAGGTACTCATACAACAGGTAAGCTAAAATTTTTCAAATCCATCAAATAATGCGAAATTGAGCAAAGAATGTGCCAATTTTTGACAAAAGGACGCCCCTCTCTTCAGGTCATCAATCCCATAGTAAATTCTCTCCATCCAAGTCAAATGAATGGAAATTAAAGTAAGATTAGGTAACAATAATTTACCTGAATTCTATCTTCTGGTAAATCTGTCTTCAACGATAACATTTCTCTAGCATATACATCCGGATAATGAGCTTCTTTAAATGCCTTTTCTAATTCTTCTAATTGGTAACTTGTGAATATAGTCCTGTAATACATGAAAAAAACAGCCTTCGTTAGTGCCTCATAATCATTATTCACTTGGAAAAAATCTTTAGTTTTCGTCTTCAGAATTACAGTCCAAATACTCGTACTTTTTTTCCAACATGATTTATACTAAAAATTTCAACTTTCAATCTAAAATTATTCAAGCTACAAAAGAAAAATGACGATAATTCTCTCGCTTCGCTCGCGGGATTTTTTTTACACATCACTGAGAGAATTCATTTGAATTAGGCTACTACAACCTGATCAATAATTAAACCTGTTTAGGGTGGATCGTGCAAAAAAAAAAAAAAAAAAAAAAAAATGTTGAAGAAATTCAACCAAATTCGACGGAGACTTTATTTCAAGTTGGGTTACTGAGCGAGTAAAAATTTACAAATTGCTTATATTTTGGCAAATTCTTGTTTTGAAAATTAGTTTCTTTTCAAATATTCCACAACTCCACATCCATATTAATCAAACCAAAACATTGAATGATATCATTATTGACAATGGGAAAGTATTCTAAAACGCAGCAGTGACCAGGAACGTGGCGACAAAGTGCTATTTGGGGGTGGGCGAGGGGGGGGGGTAGACAGAAATCACAAAATTTCCAACTGAATCATCTGGAAATTCCCTTATTGAAACGTTGTAACCAAAAGGTAAAAGAAAAGATAATTTTCCTTGCCTGGAATTTATTCTTTTGGATTTAATACTTTTCTGATTTGAATTTAAAAACTTTCTACGAAAAGTAAAGCAAATTAGCCCGAGCAAAGCGAGAGCAAAAGTTTTGGAAATGGTCTTACCTATAAAAGGGTTGAAAAAAAACATCATTCTGGTGTATGAAATTGTTTTTTTTCTGGATCTATGTATGTAGTAGTTTTTATAGATTGGAAGAATTGGAATAAAAACTCTTCAGAAATTTCACTTTTAGATAAAGATTGCAAATTGGCCGGAGCTCGAGCAAAGCGAGGGCAAAAGCTTTTGAAAATTTGTAAATTAATAAAGAAGTAAAATGACATAATTTTTGAAGTAGGTGAGCCCATTTTCATCACTCAAAGTTTTTTAAATAGCTGTTTAAAAAAGACAAAATAAAACAAAACAAGTTTGCTAGAGTGAAACAAGAGAGAAAATTTTTGAAAATTTCTGATTCGAGAAATAAATGGAAATCGTTTCTTACCTGACCAGGAATTCCAATTATTCAACACCCTAAAGTTGGAAAATTTAAGGAAACTGACGATCTGAGTTGAAAAAAATCCGTTTCTTTATTTTCCAACTTTCCCCAACTTTTCATTTATTCTCTAAAATTTTCCAACTTTCTCAGGGTGCGGAGGAAGGGCGTAGCTTGGCCCCTGGCCCTCCTTTGATTTGTCCCAGGTGGTGCCAATTTTTTGTTATTTTCGTCCACGTTTTTAAACTACATATGTTTCTTGATTTTTTTTTTTGAAATTAGCAATAACAACCAAAAAATTGGCACCACTGCGCTTCAAAATATTTCCCTTTGTTCAGAAATTATAATAATATTATCAGCTTTAAAATAATTATATTTTAAAGCTTTGGCTCAACATGTTATCTAACGAAATTTTTTTTGAAAAAAATCACTACTTCTTCACTACTTTTTTCACTCCTTTTTTTCAACCAAAGTTTCAGAAAGCTCTCCACTCGACCCCCTTCACAAACACACACAAAAAAAATTAACAAAGTCAATTTTTTCACTAGAAAAATAATTGGAAGAAAAATTGTACTATTACACTGTTGCCAATTTTCATCGAAAATAAGCTTTTTTTTCAATCATTTGAAGGTTTTTGTTGCACTTTTGAAGTTTTTCATTTTTTTACTACCTTTTTAACTAAATTCACTACTTTTTCACTAATTTCACTACCTATCTATTACATACCCTGTTCAATTAACGCAAAATATTCAATTTTTAAAACACGAATTTACCCGAAAATAAGCAATTTGCAATTTTTCAACCGCTCAGTAGGACCGTAAAAGTGGTCTTAAATTTTGACGGAAATGACCTAGGTGGATTCAAAATCTCAAATAAGTAACAAGACCATCTCCCTCAAAATACATAAGTGAGGGGAGGAAAGGGGAGGTTAAAACGAAAAAACCACAATTTTTTCGAGAATTTCTCTTCCTTGCGGACTCACACGTCCCCTCTCAAAGCACAACCGGATCTAAAATTTTTCCTGAAAAACTTTCAACTCAAAATAAAGGTTTTTATTATACATTTGAAATCCTTCAACATTTTTCCATCGTGATACACTCTATTGAACTTTTCAGTTGATTCCAATTACAAAATTTCATTATTTTTGAGGCAGAGGAGGAAAGAAGCAAAAATTCTCGACTTTTCAAGATTTCTTAAGTTTGAATATGCCCGAAAATCAACAATTAAAATCAACCATAAAAAATCGCGGTGTTGGAAAAAATTAATTTTTGCAAAAGTAAGATTGTTGATGACAAAATTGAATTGAATTACTTAAAAATTTGAAGAAAAGGTATTGAATATTTACTCTAAAAAACCAAAAAGCAAGACCACTTCATAAATTTTTCGTTTCAGATGCACCAATTTAATTATGATGACCCAATTTCTTTGCCTTTGATCACTCAAGCAAGATTAAATTTCTCGACTTTTCTTCAGTCATTTTCCTTACTAATTTACAAATCGTCTCCCTTCCAAAAAAAAAAAACATCATTACCTTTTCTGTAAGTGAAAAAACATTCTGATAAAATCATTCAAGAAAAAGCCAAATTTTCTATATATTTTTTTTTTTGTTTTTTTTTTTTCATCCTAATGTTGGATCACTTTTGATGACTTTTGAACACGGTTGGGAATTCAAACCACAATTCGGGTAAAAAATGCAGTGATTTGATTCGAATTTCGAATAATTTTTCTACACGTGATTTATAATCACCAATTCGAATATTTTTATAGTAATATGTTGATGATCCATAACAATTTATGAAACCTGAATCACATTCACGAATCACTTTCTGGATTCTGGTTTCTCTTCATAAGACGACCATTAGGTGCTTTATATTTTTTTGAATTTTCACTCGTATATTTCGAGATACGTTATTGACTTCAATATTGTTGTTTTAAGCAATTGTTGCCAAGTTCATCACTAAAATTTCTAAAAATTTCATCAACTTTGAGGATATTTTCAGTCATTTTTATGACCATTTTACAGTCTACCTAATTTGTACCATACAGACATCAATTTTTCATCTTTTTCTATAATTTTCAACTTTGGAGGTTTATAAACAAGGAGACCAACATCATTTGGAGGACCAAGGGAAGGTTTTTCTTGATAATGTGATTATATTTAAAAGTACCTACTCTGCCTAGAAACGAAACATTTTCAAAAAATGTGTACAGATCTCAATTTTTCATTTTTTTTGTTGATTTTGTTTTTCAATTCTGAGGATCTTAATATTAGGAAACCAACATCATTTGGGAGACCGGGAAAACGTTTTTCTAGAAAATCTGCTTATTCAGAAGATTCTGCCCATAAATGAAAAATTTTCAAAAAATTCTCACAGACACATTCATTTTTCATTTTTTTATATTCCCCAAATTGGAAGAGGGGGGAGGGGAAGGGCTCCATACAAGAGTGCCAACATCATTGGGGGGGGGGGTCCAAGGAATCTTTTTTCATGAGAAAGGGGTCATATAGGACAATTCTAATGTGGTACTTAATGAGATATTGCCAAAAAATTTCCCTGTTGATTTTTGCTCATTTTTTCTGACTTTTTCAACTGGGGGGGGGGGGGTTCTTTCTCAAGGGCTACTATGGTTTGAAGGACCGCAGAAAGGGGTTTCTTAAAAATTCTGACACAAAAACAAAGAATTTTGACCAATTGATTTTTAAAAAAATTTTTTCAACCAGGGGACTACCAACACCGCTTTTTTGCACGTAGGCGAAAAATAAAAAATATGTTGGTGGTGTGGGGGGTGGCAAATTCTAACTTTGCAAAATAAAGTACATACACCTCAAAGTGAATATTTTTTAATTTTCGAAAATGAAAATTCTTGTCTGAGGCTTAGGCATTACTTATATGGTGACTTCTGAGAAAATTTTTTGACTCCTCGGTATTTTTCAGGCTACTCAGAAAGTCACGATTTTCTCGCCGACACATTTTGTTGAAAAAATTCTCCTGTATTTTACATTGAAATTTCCCTTTCAAATGTATAGGCGAATTTCACCACAATCGACCTCACCTAAACTGAACGAAAACAGGCACAACTATAGATAAATGGTTATTTGTCCTTCACGCCAGCAGAACCATAATCACATAACCACACCATGTATCATTTTCTCACAAAAAAGAGAAACAGAACCAGAGGTTACGGTGACGATGAACACAGCAGGAAAAAATTCGATTCAATTACTTTCACAACATTTCTCTCGCATTTCCATCGTTGCGGTTCGAAAAATTTTCAAAAAAATTTCAAAACACGTACCAATAACAACAGACACTTACCCAGTAAATTAAATCGGTATTAGGGAATAGGGACCTAATACACACACAAGAGAACTAATTCACTTAGGAGCTCGATCATTAATTCATTAGATAAGGTATGGTAAACTCTCGATTAATCCGACTACTTGTAAACTAGATCAATTCTCTATAATCTAAATTTACATAGACTATATAACATTTCTCATCACGTAATCGCGTAATTATATCACTTAATCTATTCCCAAAACATGTCTCTGGTAATAACTCACGCCGCGTCGGCTTCATTCTACCTTAATTATAATTTCCATACAAAAAAACTCATTTACGTCTAAACCAAACAGCACATAAAAAGCTTATACCTGCCATATTATCTCGCACACACGTTGGCGAATTTATTTGAGAAAAACACACACCACCAGCGCAACGACTCGTTTAGTTCATCAGCTTTCAACACTAATTGAAAAAATTATTTCGCATTGTTTAACGCCAACTGTTAATTTAGTCTAATGGCTTAACCACGTAGCTCAAGTTTGGGTTCGAGTTCTGTGCGTCTACCTCTCTATCTACTCGTATCGTGCATGTCGTCGCTTTATTGATAATTAAGCCTTAAAATTACACGTTCGGTCGCCATTTTCAAAAGCATGCGTATACCAATAACTAAACAAACTCACCTGTGACGTCTTTTTTTCTTCTTTTTACCAGAACTGAATGAAGCTAAATGATCCGAATTATAATCTTTATTAGATTCTTGATTCAGGTGGGCGAGATCTGTAACCATAACGAAAAAAAAACACACACACGTATGTTAATTTATACGCCTAATAATTGCTTTTCCATAACATACTAATTGTTAAATTACGCGTTCGAAAACTCTCTCGTATTTGTATTTTTCCCCATTACCCTTGAAAAGACAGCGTTGAAAAATACGTTTCGATGTACAGGAAAAAAAAGAAGAAGAAGAAGAAGGAAAAATGTTGAAGTCAACACTTGCTCGTAATAAACTTGCGGCGCGGCAATCTTCCAAATTATTTTTCTACAATATTATAGAAGGGTTCCCAATACCATCCCTTTTTTCATATAACGGAGATGATTGCTAATATAACGAATTGGTTTTCTATAAACGAACAACGTTTTCATCTCACCAGTCTCCACTCTCCGGCACTCTGTGCACCGACCATCACGCAGGGGAAACTGGCGATGAAGGCATAGTTTACCCCTCAGCCATATCCAAATACCACCTAATAGAATAAAAGGCAATCAGAAAATACTTTAAATAGCTCGCTGCCGATCCAAAATGGCCGACTCAACCGCCTCAGCTAAAATTAAATTCACTCAGGTACGTTTTTAATTATAACTCCGGCATACCGACGATTCGAATCGAATACGCGGCCTGGTGTGCTTTTTCCATCTCGTTAGAGCCTTTTTTCGACCTTTTTTTCTTCTTTCACACTGAGAAATTTTTGTATTCGTTCTTTTGGTATCTTTCTTCGAACATGATGGCAAAGAGAGAGGCTTATAAAATTTCGTTCGATCGAAAATTATTACCTATACTATTTTGGACTGCGATTTTTTTCGACTCTGGTTTTTTTTTTCTTTATCGAATCTCGACGTCGAAAGCGGTGTGATTTTTATTGAAAGTTTAGATCGTGTCCTTAAATTTGCATATAATCGAGTATGGTATAAAAATTCTATTTTTATAATCGTAACGAATTTATTCGATCAATTTCAAGGAGTCGCGACAATTTATCGCTTGTTGTGTTTTTTTTTCAACGGTAATTTAAATTCCTGTAATGTTCACGTACTTCTACAATTTTTGATTACACAGCTGTAACGTTTTTGATAACGTTTCTCGAAGTTTCAAATTTGTTTGTTTTTGTTTATTATAGCTGGCGTTGAAAAAAACAAAACATATTGCGATCTTCTAATGATGTCTACTTCAATGGCATTCATTATTTCAAATTTCAAAAACGTTGAAATTTCTGATGATAAGAATCGAGCTCAAGCGAAGTAAATATTCCAAGTGGCAAGAAATTTTCTGAACTGGATACAGCTGAATCGAAAAAACGTGTAAAAATAATCCAGCAGCCAAAATCTTCGACGCCAAAGTGCATTTTTTATTCTTTGATGAATTTTTAAAAATCAAATCATCACACTGAAAGAAATAAACAGTAATAGTTACATCAAAACGATGCACTCAGTGCATTAAAACGCGGTAATTTTGGTATAGGAATGAAACGCATTAATCAGTACATATTTAGAGAAGTAACTATTACACAGAAAAGCGGTAACCATTACATCGCTTTTATTCAACAATATTTAAAAAGTGGGGGGGGGGGGTTAGGTACTATCAATTTCAAGTTTCTCCGCACATCTATATAATCCTCACTGTAACGAATTTTTCAAGACCTTATTTTTCTACGAAAATTTTCCGACCTAACGGGGATTCGAACCTGGGACCTTTCGTTCCTAACTACCTGCACTTAACGACATGGCCGCGAGTAGAATATTTGATTCCGGCCATTGAAGTATTTATAGGTTTGTCACTGTTTGAGAATGCTTACCAGTTATTGATGCACTGATTTACAAAAACGATGCACTGAGTACTGCGCTAACAGTACTCACTACATTCTCATACAGAGAAACTTGTGATGCAATAAATCCACCCTGGCGATGTACTCATTCCATTGTTTGATGCATTCTGTGATTTAAACTATGTAATCATTACATCAAAATGAGGTAATTTGAAAATTACTGTACTGTGCAGTAACCATTACATCAATTTCGGGACTGAATAAAGCGTTTTGAAAATCATTTCTTTCAGTGCAGGCAAAAATAGAGAAAAAAATCAAAATTTCACCAAATTAATCTAAAAATCTGGAATTTGGTTTGTATCCTTTTTTTTGAACTCCTGCAAATCGATCAAAAACGATTTCAACCCTTTTAGAGAAGTTCTAGCACATCCAGCAGATTTTTAAAGATTAAAATTTCCCCAAAATTAACCCAATAAAGTTGGAAAGCTCATATCTGAGTAGAATATGTCTGGATAATTCTTTTTTCAAGAAAAACTTTCCTCCAGTCTCCCCAAAAATGTTGGCCATTTACATAGAGACCTCCAAAGTAGAACAAAACAAACATTTTTGGAGAAACAAGTCCAATTTTTCAAACTTGTTAGTCAAGTAAAAAACTCAAAAACCAATTTTTAAAAAAAGTGAAAATATTTACGAACTTTGCTATAATACAGGGTGTCCATTAACAAAACTCCCAGACAAAAATCGTGACTTTTTCATGACCCATTTTTCACATTTTTACCCAATAAATAGGTAGGTATAATCGACTATTTACTTATCGAACAAGGTTAACATTTTTCACAGGATCAAAAATTAGGTATATCAATTTTTTCATTTTTCTGATTTTTTGAACAAATTTTTGATTTTTTTTCATTTTATAGGCTTTTTAAAAAATTTTCAAGCGTGTTTCGAGCCAAATTCATGGCTTTTCGTGACTTTTTCATGACCACCTACCAAAATTCATGACTTTTTCATGACTTTCATGACTTTCATGATCGTTTGACACTCTGTAATAATTCTCACAATAATTGCTAAAAATTGTAAATGTGAAAATTTTTTTTAAACGACCAGACAAATTTAACAATTATTTTTTGAAAAACAAAAATGTTCATTTTTTGCATGGTTTTTCAAAAATTCTCTAGAAGTTTTAGAAATTGTAGAAGATTGGGCAAAAAAGAGTGAACTCTGCAAACAACAACAACAACAACAATTGTTAAATTTTATGAATTTTAACTGGAATTTTCCAAAAATCTGTCATAAGCTATTGTAAAATTATTTTATGAAAATTGAATCTGAAAATTTGAAGAAAAAAAACGGTTTTTGGTTCAATAGGCAAAAAAACTCTTGAAAAACTTTTGAGCAAAACATGGATGTGAACTTTATAAACTTCAACTTGTTGAGCAGGAAAACAATATTTTCATCGATGATAATTTTCAAAAATTATTCAATAAACATACAAATTCAATTTGTAGAAAGATGATCAATTTTTGAAAAAAAGAAGTTCAATTTTTTAATACTGAACCTTGATAAAATCTTCGAAACATTTTTCTTCCTCCTTTGAAATTAATAAAACTCAATCCGAGAAATTGAACTGAAAATTATGTTTTCAATTTTCGTGTTTGAAAAAAATAAGAATTCAAATCATGTCTCACACTCACTTTAAACATTCAACTCAATATCTTCCAAACGATTATGAAGTTGCAGATCGAAACAAAAGGCCAAAGATTTCATCCCCTGAAAATTTTCCAATATCCTCCTCAATTTTTTAGGATGAGTAAATCACCCGAAGAAACAAATTTAAACACCACTTTTTATTCCCTTTTTTTTTTGACAACTTCGATAGTTCTCAGCCAAATTGGAATGAAATAGGCTAAGATGTCACAGAGCTTATCTATTTCACACAAAAAAAAATTTTTAATTTTAGAAGCTTGAGATTTTATGAAAAAATTTACATTTTGATTTGAATTTGAAAGAAAAATGAGCATTTCAATGTTGAAATCGAGAAATTACCAAATTTTCAGAATTAAATTCCATTAAAATCCTTGTATTTAGACATGAGATGGTTTTTTTTTTTGGTTTTATCAAGTTCTTCCCTCCAAACCCAATAGTGACAAAATTTCATTTTTTCCCTAAATTTTGGGCGAAGGAATGAGAAAGTTGAAAACCATTTCAAATTTGGTTTCTGAAAAATACCCCCCCCCTCCAGAGACCCATACGGTTCAAATTTGGGATTTAAGATCGGTTAAAAAACATTTTCCAAAATATTTTGAATTAATTTTGAGGCATTGCAAAATCAAAATTTGTCTTTTGCTCGTAAATATTCGATAAGAGCTTTCAATTAGGTATTGAAAAATTAAAAAAAAACAGCTTTTTAGCTTTAATAAAAGGCCAAGTGAAAATTCGTTTTCAGGTTTTTCGCATTTGCCTTTAAGCGACCAAAAATTTCATGAAGCAACTCCACTCCCCAGTAAAGTGTTTCAAATTGAAAACTTCTGTTTCTTGAGAAATTTTGATGCCTCATATAAATTCTCACAATAGATCAAAATTCCAAAAATTCCATAATTAAATTTTTTTATACGCAGTTTCATTCCACTTTAATCATGATGTGAAAATTTCTCTTGTGAGTTGTGAGCTGTCGAAGTTGTCAAAAAAAGAAATGAAATGCTGTTTCTGAGCATTCGATTTTTCCTTACCTACTTAGTGTATGTAAAAAAATTAAGGAAACGAGAATCTAAAACGTTTTCAATGTTGATGCTTTAACTTTTGTTGATTGGATTTTTGGTTCCCATCTGCAATTCTGCATCCTTCAAATTTGGTTTTGAACTCCATTTTTTTCAAATCTCTCTATTTTGTAATAATCTAGTAATTATAAACACCCCCTCCCCCCAAAAAAAATTCAGTCCGATTTCTCGTTCGAAAATTTTCAAAATTTATCTATCGAATTTCTTCCGAACAATCAAGGGTTAATTTACTCCGATTACACAAAAAAACCGCTACAAACAAAATTTTAAACATCATTCCCTCTTCACCTTCTTTCTCCACATCGACCAAGTCGCAACTGTCGAATTAATATGGTGAAAACACTTAAAGATAATCTTCGATTAAAACCCATCTTATTAAATAGCAAACAGATCGAACATCATCCATTTACCACCACTCGAATGCGTGTGCTCTCTACAATAAGGGGATCGCATCACCGAGCAAAGCAAAAGAGAAAGGCCACGCAGACGATGCAAGAATGGTGATTTATATGGAGTAAATTTCATAAGGGAATTGATTTGTTCTCTGGGGGCCAAACAAATAGTCCATTACACTACGATGGTAATAAAAGTCTAACAGAAGTGTTGTATAGTTACACGCTCGATTAACACCCTAAAAGTGGTCAGTATAGAATTAATTTACTCGCGAATGCCTTACACTGCGTATAGTGCGTACGAGTGTAGTGTAGATAGTACCGGGGATTACATTGTTGACAATTCCCATATGATTTTGCGATTCATCGTATCTATATACTACGTACATGTAGTACAGTAAATACACAAATCCCTTTTTTAAAGCTTTACGTATAGTTACAAATAGTATAATATATACCTACAACACCCACAACACAACAAACACTTATCTAAATACCCGTCCAATGGTATCTAAATTCTTTTTTTTCTAACCCTTTCGCCAGTACAAAATTGGGTAAAAAAAAATTGCGAAGGAAATTTTACCAACCACTGAAATAGTATATCTGTATAAATGTATAGAGAATACCAATACCGAGCCTCATCGTCGTCGGTTATTACGGTCGTAGAAAATTGCTGTGCTCGGTAAAGGCGATATTGTGCAGTATATAAAGGAGGGTGCATGAAGCACCATCACTTTTAATCGAAACTCAATTACACGCTTATTATATCCGTTAAAAGAGACAAATTTTCACAATTTCACCCGAAATAACTGGCGCGCGCTACGATCCGTACCTAAGGTAAATTATTAATTTCCTTTATTATACTACGTCAACGAGAATAATTTAATCCGGCTAAATTAGACGTTTCACTTTTCCCAACGCTTAAACAATCCAGCACCCCTGGCTTCGTCTCTTATTCTAGTCCCACACACCTTCGGATAGGTTTCAGGTAGGTAGGTATAGCTTCGTATTTCGTACAATTTTCTCTCTTTCTCTCTCTCACTGCCTGTTTACCTTTCAATGTACTATCCATTCCAATGAACCTTTGAAATTATGGAAGTAGGTGCATTTTACACGAGCATTACGAAAATTAGCCCATATATAATATTTTTTTGCGAGCCTTTGACTGCCTTTTTTCTTTTCTCATTGGGTCATTTTTGATTTTTGTAATCTATAAGAGTAAGTTGATGAGAATAAAATCGCCATTTTTAATTCCTTGTCTGGGTAACTACGATCAACATTACGACGTCGACATGGGCTTACTTGTTCTCCCAAGAACCGGTTGGGTACGTTTTAATGATGCAAATGGTGTCTTGTCTGGTTGGTTGAGGCGAATTGTGCACGAATAATGCAGTCGTTGCTGATGAAGGGTCGAGAAAAGGAAGTGTAGTTGGACTTGGAGAAATGGAAATTTCAACTGGTTGCCTATGACATCCTTCTTTCTTCTATTAGTCTGGCAAATTACAATAGGAATAAATGCACCCCCCCCCCACCGATCCTCTACGACTACATTTTTCTTAAAGGGGACATCCTATAAGGAACATTTTAAAGCAAACTTTCCAAAAAAAAAGTCGGCCTTACCAATACTTACAGTGGTGGCCATTTTGATTGACAGATCAGCCGAAATCGCAGATTTAGTCTTCCAAAACATAGGACTCGAACGAAATTTTTTGAACTAGACAAAGCTAGATCGAAAGAACATGCAAAAACCAAAAATTCATCACCAGCCAAAATTTCAAGTGCTAGAGTGCATTTTTCGATTTTTGGTGAATTTTTGAAAATCGAATTTAGGCCAAAAATGAGAAAAAAATCAAAATTTTTCCAAATTGATCTATAAGCTGAAATGTGGTAATTATCCTATTTTCAACCAGCCAAATCGATTGAAAACGGTTTCAATCCGTTTTGAGTTGTTCTGGAGCCTTCAGCGAATTTTTAAAATTTCAAATTTCCATAAAATTTTGTCAAATGAAGTTGGAAATCCAAAATTTACGCTGCATTCTAACTTAAACACGCTATCAAGTCAACTCTTGGTGTGTTTAAATAATTTAGGAGCCTCCAGCGTCCTTTTGAAAATTTTCGGAGCCTCCAGTAAGTTTTTGAAACTTGAAATTTCCACAAAATTTCATCAAATGACCGACCCTTTCCCTTCCTTTTCCCATTAGTTCTCAGATTTCATCTTTTGTACCAAATCATTTTTTTTTCGATTTTCTAGAACTAATCAAAAAAACATGCAAAACTAGTACATCATTTGCCAAAATTTCAGATGCTAAAATAGATAAGTACATTTTTGGATTTTTGGAGGATTTGTGAAAATCAAAATTTTACCAAATTATTGACCTAGAAAGCTGAAATTTGGTATATGTGTCCTATTTTCGACTCCTCAAATCGATTGCTGATGGTTTCGAACTGTTCTGAGTAGTTCTAAAGCCTCCAGCAATTATTCGATAATTTTCAATGACTATAAAATCTAATACAATAGGTACTTATACCAAATGAAGTTGGAAAGCAAAAATTCAAATCATACCCTAACTTTAACATGCGGAGTCGATTAGAGGTGGTTTCATTTTGTTCTGGAGACTCAAGTCAACGATTATTAACCATTTGAAAATTTGGAAAAATTCACTGTAGGAGTGTAGGCCATACGTAGGTATTTGGGCAGTTTGACAAATAAATCTGAAATTGAATTATTGCTCATTTTTTGACACACCGAGTCAATCAAAGATGGTTTTAGACTATTCTAAAGCCTTTCGGTAGTTTTTTGGAAATTTCAGATTGAAAAAGCAAAAGTCCCCTTCTTCAAAAAATGAAAATTTTTACCTACGAGTACTTCAAAAAAACATTTTAATCCTTGGATTCGGTCCATCTGCATCAGAAAAGCACTATTTACTTTTTCGATTTGCCCCCCCCCCCAATCATCACGATGAAAAATGGAATTTAGACCCTCATTGACTATCTAAAAGTGATTTGATTTTTGAAAAACAGATAATTTCATAGTTATAAGTTACCCTGATTTTTCAAATTTTATTGTAAGTAAACTACTAAGTATATGAGTTGAACTAGCAAAGATCACTGCTGGGGGGGGGGGGGTCCAAGTGATTGATTTCAGTTATCTATTGATCATTTTCGGCGTTAATTGCCAAAAACCTAATACAGTAAAAACGAAACATCAAACAAATGAAGAGGTTATTTCTTGAAGAGAATGCAGGCAGTTAGAAAAACTCGCAATCATGCGAAAAGAAATGAAATTTAAAAAAAAATACTAATTGTTCAATCTTTTTGATTTTTTTCAACTTCAGAAGTCTCTATGTAGGAATGTAAATGGCCAACATTGTTGGGAGGAACTGAGGGAAGGTTTCTTTTGAAAAAAAAAAAAACTATCTAGAAGTATTCTGCTCAGAAATGAAAAAATTTCAAATAAATTATACTCACATGGCATTCATTTTTTATTTTTTCTTCGATATTTTCGAACTTTGGGGGCTTTCTACAAGGGGCCCAACATCATTTGAAGGACCAAGGGAGGAGTTTTCTTGAAAATGTGGTTCTTTAAAAATACTCTGGCTAAAAATGAAACATTTCAAAAAAATTGTACAGAAATCAATTTTTCATATTTTTATGGATTATTTTTTTCGACGTTGAGGGGCTTCGACTTTATACAAGGGAACCAACATCATTGGAGAGATGGGTGGAAGATGCTTCTTGAAATTGTGGTGCTTATTCAGAAAGATTCTGCCCATGAATGAAAAATTGTCAAAAAGTTTCTACATACAGTAATTTTTCATCTTTAATAATTTTCCTCACATTGGGGGGGGGGGGCTCCATACAAGAAATCTAACATAATTTGGGGCCAAACCAAAGTTTTTCCTCAAAAAGTAAGTCAAGTAGAACAATTCTATGTGGAAATGAGATATTTTAAAAAAATTCCCTGGGTTTGATTTATTTGCATGTTTTCTGATTTTTCAAATTTTTTCTTGAAAAAGGGATTATTTTTTAAAATTTCAACCCAGCAACAAAATTTTTTAATAAATTTAATTTTTTTTATTTTTTCGATTTTTTTAATTGGGGGGAGAGGGTGGGGCTACTGGCACCACTTTTTTTGCATACAGGATAACAAAAAATAGGGAATTATTTGGACACCCGAGGTAACAACTTTGAGGGGATGGGAGATGGAAAATTCCAACTTGCCAAAATAAAGTACACCCTACTCCACACTAAAACTTACCTCTGTATCAAACATTCTTCTTCCACGCGAGATATCCAACGAAGAACACATATTATCAAACACACGTATCAAACATCAACCCAAACGTATCTAAATATTGTGACACTTAATCATTTCACAACAGCAACACGCAAACTGAACCTGAATCCAGTATACACTTCTCCAACTCTCCATCACCTCGTATCATCTCTCTATGTATATCTTTCTCTTAGCAGCCTTGCAGAAACACACACACACACATCCATCTCAAAGACGATATTAAATTTCAACATTTTTATACAATGAATGAAAGAATGACATTATACCTCTCTGTAGCCATACGCATAGGTAAAGGGTTCGCGAAACTGGGAAAAAATGAAACATACCAAGTGCTTCCTGCCCAATTACAAAAGCACCCAAGCAAAACACTCCGCCCATTTGTAACCCTTTCGGGTACCGGTGCTCGTATAACACTATACAATACCCCACGTACTGTACGTGTACACAGCTACCTACCTACCTACCTACCTTATATTATGTATTTTCGCTTATGTAAAAAATTAATAAAGGATTAAAAGGTCTCTCTCCTTTTTTTAAAAAAAAACACACACACTCTGAAAAGATGCAATTTTTATATTATTCTCTACATACGAGTATAGTATATGCTGCAGAGCTCCTCCTACACGAAATTGTCGAATGACGCAGTTGGGTCTGATACATAAACAAAAAAAAAAAAGGAAAAAGGAAAAAATAAAAAAAAGGTTGTCATTGTCGTTGTCGCGTCCTCTCGTCTAACGCTCCAATGTAAAATTTATTCCAGTCTTTTGTATACCATGGTGCAGCTCTAATACATATATAGAAGAGATGCATACACACTCATACACTCTTAAGCAGCATCGTAAACGATTTTCGCCACAGAATACTAGTACCTATACCATGGTAAGCCAGCAACCCAAGCCGAATCGCAATCGCCCCAGACATATAGCAATTATCCGTACGTCTCTATATTGGTATATTATACAATGGGGTTAATCTCTTAAGTCATGTCCAGCGCAACTTTCAAAGCCATCGTATAGTCTACGAGAAACTCATTTAGCATTACACAACTGCACAGCATTATCCATCGTATGTGCGATACCTCTTCTACCCTCCAGCTCATCCACATATCTCCAGACTTATTCGCCATCATCGACCTCAGAGTGCACCATAAACGAACGTGGACGGCGACGACGACTTTACCTCATCTTCTCTGTCTCTCACGAGCACATAGAGAAAGTACATACGTATAGATATCTCTCTGGTTGCAGGAAAGAAAACGACAACGGCAAATGGCGAAATTACCAATACAACGAGTATTATTGTATATATAGATACTTCAGAAATGATTTATTTCTACGTTAAGTACCTTATTCCGATTCAGTTAACGCCGATTTAATCCTCTTATTAAATTGAAAAATAAGCTCGATAATATATCCCCCCCTCCTCCCCCTCCTTCCGCGTCCACCCACATACACGTAATTCCCTGCTGCTTTCCTCGTCATCTCTCTTTTCTCTGTAGTCGGTGTATTGCTCGTACATTCCCTCCATCACTCCTCTTCTTCCATATAGTCGTACAGACGCCTATGTACGTATATCAAATCGTAACAACAATGATGCCGCAGATTTCGCAGCAAGTTTTCCTCCAGCTTTCTTATGGACTATACTCTGATATTTTTACAGCCTGGGTTATTTTTTTTATACTCGATAAAAAGCTATTTATTTTATAAGTACGAGTATATCTACCTATGGTATTAGTATCTATCTGTACGGAAGATTTTCTTGCTCGTTTATCGTATAAAAGAGTAGGTATATCAATGCTATCAAATAAGCATGGGATAGCGAGTTGAAAAGAAACTTTTTTGTGTTCTTTAACCCGTAGAAATTTATTTTAGGATGAATGGGACGAAAAAAATATAAGTTGTGAGGTCGAAATAATCATCTTTATAGCTTTTAAAGTATATCAAGAGGGCTAACTTTCGTACTCAGCAAACCTCTGATTTAGACTTCTCATGTTTCCTCTCCTTTGGATTTGAATTTCATTAACCCAGGAGTTCCATTCGGCATAGAATTAAGTCAGCTTCCTTGGGGTATGTTTATACGTAAGAATTGACTCTAATTGTAGATTAAATCTGAAGAGGAAAGAAATGAGAATGAGATGAGCAATGAGCAGACTCAGTGACGTGAAAACGATCTGGTGAAAAATGACTCATCCAAGAAAACATATTCAGACAATTTTTACCCCCCCCCCCAATTTTTTTAACTTCTTTGTCTCGAGTAAAATCATTTTTTTCAACACCTGATATTTTTCAAATTGGAACAACAATTTTTCGGAAATTTAAATTCTGGAATAGAAACGAAAATTGACCGGAAGAAAACTAGGCAGAAGCTTTGGAAAATATGGGATTCGAGTGAAGTAAAACGACGTTATTTTCATGAGAAAAATCAGTTTTTTGGTTGTCTTTGATATTACTGAAAGTCGAGTCAAAAACCTTATTTTTAAAGTACCTATACTTACAGTAATCTATGAGAAGGAAAAAAGATGCCTGAAAAAAGCGAGAGTGAAATCTTTTGAAAATCCTTCAACTCTCCCTCCCCTCCCTTCTTATCACACCATGATGAAAGATTGATATTTGAACCTCAAAATTGAAACAGTTCGAAGATAAAAATATTTAGAAGTTGAATCCAAGATTCCAAGTGAACTATCCCAAATTCAGGCAAAAATATTGAATAACCAAAAAAATGAAGCTAAAATGGAGATAATAATTTCAGAACAATATCACATGTAATGATATCTTCAGCAGAAGCAAGATCATTCAAGGGCTTGATTTTAACAAAATGAGACTGAACAATAATTCCAAAATCCAAATAATCTGTAAATTGGAGAGTGCCTCAAAAATCCTGATAAATTCCATCTTCAATAATTACGATGAATTCAAGTCGAATCAAAAATCCAAAAGTCAGATTTTTAGAATCAGAATAAAACTGATTTTTTTTAATGCAGTGAAGTTTCAAGTCAATGATGAGTAGAAGTTTATCTAAAATTAGAACCTTGAAAAACGTACGATAAGTAAAAATCCGAAAGAAATAATTCCTCGATAATCCCCCCCCCCCCCAATTAAAAAAATTTATCAGATGATATTGTGCCAAGAAAACTTATAGCATGCGAAAGGATCATGGATCTTGTACAAAAAAATCAAATTGAAGTCATGAAATTAAAAACTTGATTAAAGACTACATCATTCACAATTTTCCGAACAATTCACTTCCCGTCCCTTCCCTTCCCTTCCCTTTTCACCAAATTGATTATCAATCTGGAAAATTTACTTTTGGTTAAAAATTTTCAAACAATTGATACCCAACTTCTTTCAGTGTTTACATCGATAAGAGAAAAATTCCACAGTGAAATAAATTGGAAAAATAAGTTTTTTTTTCAAGTTCGAAAAATTCAGATTCCAAGTTGAGAATTCACATTTTCAGATATACCTATTCCATGAGAAAAAAACAACAAACAAACAATTAGGTAGGTATTCCACAACTTTTGTTTCAATTTTTAGACTATTGATACCTACTGATTCCTTTCACCTATAGTTTCTGAAGTTGAATGAAAATACCTGATCAACTTCAGTGATTTTTTTTTCTTCGAAATTTGAAATAATTTTTCTAAGAAATAATCAAATTAAACATGAAATAAGTTGATGTCAGGTTTCTATAAACATAATTCAAATCTTAAAAACTTTCCAAGCGTTTTATTTCATTTTTTCAGACATTATTACTTTCATTAGTTTCGTGAAATGTTAAACATTCAAGGCCAATCGAGGTATCTATCATTTGGTTTCAGAACTTTGGAGATCCCTTATCACCAATTCTATTACATATTTCAATTTTTTTTTTTAGAAATTAAGCTTAGCATGCAAATGAATCATTTTGGCTGAAATTTTCAAAATTGTGGCTCAATTTGAAGGGTTTCAACATTATTTTTTGATAAGACCTCAATTTTTTTCTTCATAAAATTGTTCCAAAAAATGTCAACCCATCCTGAAATTTCCAAATAACTTGATTCAAGCAGTAGCCTTCCCACCCCCCTTCCCAAAGTAGGTAGTTATTTTACGGATTTCTCGAGTAAAAATCTTTCATTCATTTTCATCTCTACACTTCAAATGAATAAAAGGTGAAATCAAAATCAGGCAGCTTGAACTGTGTATGCAGATTTGGAAAGATTAGTTGAAAAAATCCAAAGTTTGAAATTTTTGGGACCCAATCTCACACAATAGTTCTCACGAGAAATGAAAAAACAAAACAAAACAATTGGGAATGAAATTCCCGGAAAAAAATATGTTTTAGCTTCCAATGCACAACAGAAACTGATTTCCAAATTTTGTCACCAGAAGCTTCTCAAACAGTTCAATTTCGATTGTTGAAAGGCTACTTCAAAATATCTAATTTAAAATCTTTCAATTGCAAGCTGTGAATGTTCATGAAAAAATTCAGGAAGCATTTTTCAGACTTAAAATAATTCAAAGTACAAATAATGGAGTCATACATTTTGTTCACAGAGAATCGATTAAACTTCAAAAGGCAATACCCTCAAACTTTTTGGTTGATTCGACCAATTTTTAACCCCCCCCCCCTCCTCCTCATCCTCGAAAAAGCATTGTGTAGAGTTGCGATAAAACAAAATTCGAACATCAAATTTTCTTTTTTGGGCGTTCCAATGTTCTTCATTTTATACTAGATCACATCAACTCATGTGGGACATTTTTTGAAAAAATGCAAGTAGGTAACATTTTGAGGATTGGTTCACTGCTTTTCCCTAGATTCTTCAAAATGAAAAATCCGTAATTTAAATGATTTTAGACAAAAATCCTTCACCATTTTTACAGCTGTTTTGACTATATGTAGTTGGACATTTTGAATCACCGCAACAATCTTCTGAATACCAATATATTGGCATTAAACACAACTAGGAAAATTTTCAAGCAATACTCCAAAATTCTATCAAAACAAGGGGTTAAAGCTCAAAAAAATCTCAACACGAATCATCCAATCTAGACTCACGTAAACTCAACACTCCCTCATCCCCACTCTAAAAAAATCCCTACACACGAAAACTCCATGAAAATCTCCTCGCAGAACCCATTTTGTAAAAAAAACCACTTAGCTTTAAACACACGTACACATACAATACTCGTTATATAAACGACATCGTAATGAAAATTTCATTACGTATCCCTTCATCGTCATCGTCGTGTCGTGCACTCGAGACCATGAAAAATAAAGAAAAAAAATAGGTAGGAGAAGGGCACTAAACCATACACAACGAATACATACACAAAGTAGGCGGGCAAATAGGCTAGAATGTTTCTAAATAGCAATTACTCGATGAAGAGAAAAAGAAGTAGAAAAAAAATATAAAGAGAAGAGAGCAAGGAAATAAAAAAAGAGAGGAAGCTTAATGCAGCTCGCCGAGACGCGAGGTGATGTCGGTGTGTGCGTGTTTGCATTGGCAAAATTGTAATGGCCTCCAATTACCCGGCAACGTTCAACTGTCAATCAAAAAAGTTAACTCTTGTAAAACCTGCCTTTCACGGTTGGGAGTATTAAAATAATCCCGCCTCGTTAATCACCTGCTAAATGTGTATGTGCCGCGCTCATGCGCACGTTCGAGAGATGGTTGTTTTTTTTCTTCTCTCTTCTCTCTTTCTCAACATCTCTCACTTCATCTCACATATACACGTACACGCACACATAGGTATAGTGTACTAACTTCCCCATCTTTTGTAAATACATCTGTAATGTGTACCTTTATGAATCGTCGTTCAAGTCGCGTACCTACGATTTGCAAGAAGAAAGAAGTGGAGATGGAGATGATTTTTATATACCTCAACAGGTTCCAACTAATGATGTTTCTCTGTAGAGAAGGAAAATTTCCAAAACATTTGTGCCCCTGTGAGCATCTACCTCTTTCTCTGTCTTTCTCACTTGTTGATTCACTACTCTCATACTCGCACCTTTACTCATATCTACGAACCTTCTTATTTGCCTGTATAGTAGGTACCTCTACCTACTCCTATAATGTATTTGTATTTCTATTAATACATACTCGTACGTATCTACGTGAATTGTAATCGGCGCGTGTATTCAATTGCTCATCATCACCTTTTTTCCCCAATGATTTTATAATACACCTGTAGACCTATACCTAAATATAGGAGTAATATACCTCTACCTACGTCAAAATAAAAATAAAAACGTTCCTTCATTCACGAGACATTCGTATAATGAATAGAGATTTCGCACCATCTTGATTGTGTCATTCATTATGTGTCAGAATCCGCGACACCGATCCTTATCTAATAAACAAAGTCCTGTTCCTGGGATATTTTTCAAAACACACCTCAATAAGACGTTGGTCCTATGTTGGTCCAAGTGTCTTGAACAGAGTCTTCATTCATAACCAGGGATGGTCAAACTGTAGCCTAAAAAGCGTTATTTCACTCAAAACGTCGTCTCTCTTTTTGAAATAGAAAATTTTCATTACTAAGGGAAAAAAATACATTTTCAGATAAACTAAAGTTTAATGCTTTCAAAAACTCATTTTCCATTCTATTTTCAAATGGAACCAGGGCCATCGAGAGCCTATTTATGTGGACCCAGGGCGAATTTATAATCTGGCTCCATTTCTAGGGACGAAACTACATAGAGGTTTTTTGAGTGGGGGGAAGGGAGAGGAAGCTCGACTGAAAATTTTCAAACTGATATAGGAAAAAACACCAATTTTGCCCGATTGATATCTTATTCATATGACTAATAAAAAGTTTCATTTTCTGCTTTGGTTTTTTGGGGGCCCAAAAGTGAATTTCTCATTTCAAAATAAGAAACAAATTGGCCCGAGCAAAGCAAGGGCAAAAGTGTTTTTTTTTAGGAAGTTGATTTTGAAATAAAGAAAGACGACAGGCCCAAAAACTTTTGATTTGTATTTTGAGAGAACTAAAAACGATGAATTTTTTTAATGCAGGGAGTTTATTTCTTGGCTTTTAAAATTTCAGAATTTAAAAGATTTTTTTGGGATAATAATTTTTTGAAAAAAGAAAAGAGAACAGACCCAAGTGAGGGCGAAAGCTCTTGAAAATTTGTATTTCAAGAGGCTTAAGAACAATTTATTCACTTTAAAATTTTAAAAGTTGAATGATATTTTGTTTAGGAAAATTCAATTTTGAAAAAAAAAGAGAAAACATACTTACTCGAGCAAAGCGAGGGCAAACGCTTTCGAAAATTTGTGTTTTGAGAAGTGGAAAAACATGGTTGGACATTTTTTTAAAACTTGCGATTTTTTAAGAGGAGAGAAAATGATGGGCGTGCAAAATTTTAAGTACTATATTCTTTCTCACTTTTCTAATGTCTTCAAACATCTCAAGATTTTTTTCAAGCAAGCGGAAGCCCAAAATATATGTAAGTAATTTTATCATTATTTTCAATTTTTGATTTCATTTTCATCTTCAAGGTTCTTGCTAATGTAATGAAATTGGGTGAATAAGAATAAAAACTTTTTTAAACATAACAAATTTTTAAAAAAATATGAGATAGGAAAAAAAACACGACTTTTTGACGAAAAGTGATGAAAATCAGGATAACTGCAGGACTTGCAGGACTTTTGCAGAACTTGCAACAGACACCTTGCAGTCCTTCTTTTGCCAAGCCCTCCAAAAAACGTGGACTCTGGGCAAACAGCCCCCTTTGCCCTCTCCTCCCCCCAATGGCCCTGAATGGAACTGTTAAAGCCACACTCATTTTACTCTATCGAATGAGAAATTTTAATTTACCAAAAAAAGAGCTGATCAAAAATAAACTAAAGGAACAAAAATCCCAGGCTTCATCGGGTTTGAATCCAAATGAGGTTGGCGTATTGTTCAATTCATCCTCTATTTCGGTGATTACATCTTGCCATCCAAGATGTGAGCGTAACGGATTGTGATTTTTGTTGATCTTGACTCGTAATTTATCTCCAATCCAGCGCATCGTCCTTTCCACAGATGAAGATTGTGGATTATATGCACTGGTATGAGCAGCTTGGATTTGATGTTCATCGAGTAAATTATACTAGAAGTCTGAGATAAATTGAGAGCCGTTATCAGTGATTATTTTCTTGATTCGTACTTTGTTGCTTTCAATATTGAAAATCACCATAGCCATTTGTTGACATACTGACTTCTTTTTGATATTGAAAAGTGTTCGCAGCCATGTGCAATTAGTAAAAATATCTTTTACAACCAGGAGATATTTTGGGTCATTTTTCATAGCTGGTAAAGGTCCTAGCAAATAACCAACAAAACATCTCCAAGTGAATACGCTTCGATTTGTGCGTACTCGATTGTTTTGTGATTTGCATAGTTTTTATAACTCAACCTAATAATTTGTACGTTGCTACATCATCATCATTGAGGAAGGATGAGAAAGTTGTTAGTCCTGTGAATGAAAGTACTCATCTGGTGAGAGAAAGAAAAATGCCTAAAAAGTTGGTATTGCAAAATAAATCTCATGATGATAATATGTACATACAGCAACAATGCACCTATACCAAGCAAAAAAAATTTAGAGAAATTCAATTTTGAGATTGATCAGATCATTTGTAGAAAAATTGACTTTTTGCAGGGTATCTAACAAAATGTCTCCAAAGAAATGCAGTACGTTTATAGTACCTTTTGCATTACTTTATTTTTTTTAATCCAGCTTACACCGACCCCCCCCCCCCCCCGCCCCAAAGAAAAAAAATATTTTTGAACTGGTTGGAATTTGTCGATAAAATTTTTACAAGTAATAATTTAACAAGTGTTGCCATCTTTTGAGGTACAAAATGAACATTTTTTTTTTAAATTTTCACCAATTAATTCATTTTGAGGTTTTTAAAAAATTTTAAATCAATGATTCTGAAAAAAAATACAGTACTTTTCAGGCAAAATGCAGTACTTTGCAGTACTTGCAGTACCGAGGATTTCAATGCAGTACTTTTACAGTACTTGCAGTACCTGCAGTACCTGTTAGACACCCTGTTTTGACAGTGTAATGACGAATATTTTAGGCTAAAATCACATATTTTCGTATATTGGCAAAGGCGAGGAAAAAGGTCATATTTTTCAAGCTCTGAAATTAATTTAGTCTCGTCAAAAATACTCTAGGAAGATTTCAAAACTCCGAGCCGAAGACCGATTCATCTATATTTTCATCAGAAATCCTATTCAATGGACCTTGAACCCATCTCAAAATCACTCACTTTCAAAAACCCAGAAAAGGCAACGTTGCCTCAAACGAAAAAAAAATGAGGAAGTAATTTGATAGATGAGACATTCAAATTTCGAAAATTTCACAAATTTTAGAACATTTTGTTATACGCGTACACCGTACTCGGCTAAATTTTACGATTAGAGAAGTGTATTCGGGTAGGTAATATTTTTTAAAATGACAACATTTTCGCCAAAACAGCAGTTGGTTGCGGTTATTCGTATAGTAGGTACGAAGGTAACAGTAACACACTACAAACACATCGAGCGAAAAAAAAAAATTATTTAGTAATTTGCGAATTTTCCTTGTGCAAATTTTCATTATAACCGATTATTTTCGAAAAAAAAATTCACTCGAATCTCATTCATCAAACACAGAATAATACCCCCGTATTGCAAAAATAATTATTTTATGATAAATAACCTATTACATAAGTCCAATTCATCACCCATCAGTTCAAAAACATCCAAGCACCAAAAAAAAAAAATTCTCAAACATAACATTCAAACAACAGTTGCAATTCTGTATATACTATACTCCATCGCCAACTCTTTCCGAGAAAAAAAATCAAACTCAACTTTGAATAACATAACAACCTCCCCTCGCCCCTCGCCCATCTCTCTTTCCTCGTACAATAATCAAATTACCAACTAATATCGTCTCCAACTGCTTATTTGCCTAAAGAGACGACACCTAAGCCAGAAAAGAATTGCACAAGGGCCAAAATAAACATCTTCGAGTACTCCATTTAGCTGGATGGAAAGCTTCACTCAATAACTGAGACTCGAAATGTTAAGCTTTCTAGCCAATACAAACGTTACACGAGCCACGAGCCCGCAGATATGTCTCGTGTATTGAAAGTGAGTAGTAATTAAGGCAAAAATAGACAACCTGCCAACGTTTTTTTCCATCCCTCGCCGTCCCTTGTCACCGGTGTCAACATTTACCCTGCAAAACCTATCGGTTTGGGTAAAGTCAGCATAATTTACACGACATAATTATGGATATAGACGTGTACATTCGAGTACGTATTGCGCGTCGAAAACAACCATACGAAAACGAATAGGTATACACACGTACATTTACGTATACATTTAAATACCTACCAATTTTAATTACGCCTATGGCCTTTCTGAAATCGTAAGTACCTCCAAGGTAATATTTATTAGTCTGTATATGGCATATTTTGCAGAATGCCAACCTACATCGACCTTTGGGAAAATTTACTATATCGAAAAACGTTCTCTTTTCTGACAAAGGAAGTGAGTGCTTGAGGGGCAGCTACTCTGTAACTACAGGTTTTATCTATGTACTATACCTGGCTAAATTTAATACGAATAATTATATCGATCTAATCTAACAACCAGTCGATATTATTAATTAATTACGACGCCACGGTATTCTAATGGCATAATTCTTTCTCAATCCAGCTCCGATTATTACCCATTTGACGGCTCATATTCGTCGGTTATTGTACCTTTGTATTATAATATTTTCGTCCGTCTATACTCAGCGTTAAAAAACAAACACTTTTAAAGCTCCATCCCATCCTAGTTAATTGGCAGTTACGAGCTTAATAATGTTATTTTAAAGTGTCATGTTATGTACGTATTACGTTCGTTTAATGAAATAAGTATATGTATAGCACAAGAGCAACTTTATAAGCATAGGTAAGGCGTATGTAAAGTACAAGACAACTATATAGGTATAGGTAATAGGTATGCGTTATGGCTGGCTTGCTCGAACTGTATGTAATGTATTACTAATGAACATCCCAATACAAACATAACCATCTACGAGCAATTCCAATTTAATTAACGAATTGTTAAAACCGTATGCGAGTTTTTTTCCTTCTAAACACCTCGTACGTCTCCTTCGCTCTGTCTCATTCTCTTATTCAGGGTACCTATAATTTTTGAAACTTCTCACATCGCTCATTTCTTTTTCTAATAGAGGATGACGTGTCTGTAATGTAAGAATATGTGTAGCCTATTTTGTAGCCAAGGTATATGATTAAGTTGTATAGCCAATAGAGTAACACTCATTGTATGTGCAGTTTTTTTTTTCTCATAAGTACGTGATGTCCGATTGTCCATTTTCAAATTAGATACACGACGAACTAACTGTTTTTTCTTTTGATGAGTCAATTATGTATTTTTTGAGAGGTGTAACAAAAAAAAACAGCAGAATTTCAAATTATAATGTTTCTGATGCAATTCTGAACAATAGTTCTGGATTCCCATAAATTATACCGAGCTTCTACATACATTGAAATCAACTTGATCTTATGAAGGGAACAGCCAGACCTATAAAAGAGTTGTTTTCGAATTTTGAAAAAATCGAGATCTCGATGGTGGCCAAAAGAACTCGAATGAGAACGTGGAAAATTTCAAACCTCCAGTTTTTGCAGAATCTCGCATCCGTTGGTTGAAAATTTTAAGAAACTTCCTATTTTTGATACTTTACCACCTTTATTTTATTTCAGTTTTTAAAATCATACCTACGAGTATGTGGATCAACAATGAATAAAAACTATACCCTCCAGCCCTCAATAAGCTAAAAAGAATCGAAAATTTCCAAAAAATTTCACACATCGAAAATCCAACTTTACTTGAATAACTCATTCATGCTCTTTTAAAACAATTTAATTCAGTTTTTTAGATTTTTATGCCATTTTGAGGCTGTAAAACGGTTTTTAATCATGTATAACTCAAAATAGATTAATATGTAATGAATGAAAAAAAAAAAAAAAAAAAATGACTTCATTTTTAAAACTTTGAACTGAACATCCAAGCTCTTGAAAGGATTAGATGGAATTTTCTGCACGTTAATTTGAACACGTCTGCCAATTTTTTTCGTTTTTTTTTTTTTCAATTTTAGTTATAATCCTTTTTTAATTTGATTTTTGGATGACGAGGAGGAGGTGGGGCGTTCACACCCCTGTTTACAAGTGACTGTAGCATTGGCAATTATTGACAATTTCATATGCCTCAATCAGTTTTAATCATAAACGTTCCAAATATCAACTTGGAAATTCATAAAAATTAAAGAAAAGTCATTTCATAGATAGAAAAAAAAAACAACAGAAAATGAGATGACGTTGCATAAAAACAAAATTTCAAAAAACCAGAAACTGAAAAATTAAAAAACCTAAAAACGAAAACTATAAAAACTAATAAAAACCGAAAATCAAATCTGGAAACTAAAAAATGAAGTTGAAAACTTGAAATGATATATTGCAAAACCCTAAAAACCAAATCGAAAACTGAAAACGAAGAAACTGTAAAACCCCAAAAACCAAACCCAACATGAGAATGGAATAACAGAAAACCAAGAACATCGTAAACAAAAAATAATTTAGGGTACCTATTCATTTTCACATTCTACATACTCGTAGGTGTGAGGAAGCCAATTACATTGAGTGAAATATTCAGGATTTTTGGTTCAAAAAAGGAAACAAAACCTTCAAAAAAGTCACGGAATTTATTTATTTTATTTTATTTTATTTTATGGGTGCCATATACAGCTACTAAGGCTAGGGACACCACAACATTGGCGAGGTTTGATTTGTACATTTATGATCGAATGTTTTTGACACAATGAGCACGAATCTGGAATTATTTTTTTCAAAATCGAATTTATAACAGTTAAAAAGTGCAAATAAACTATGAAAATTATGGTTTTTTTTAACTATCTGAGTACATATACAAGGTGTCTAACAACATTTCAAAATGAAAAAGCAAAACATTAGCAGGACTTTTGGCAGGACATTTTTCAAACATTTCATGACTTTTTCATGAGAGAGGCAGGAGGGAGGTTCAACATTTTACACGTCGATTTTTTGCTTCTTTATAATGTTTTTGAGCATTCAAAGATTTTATCGGGATGAAAGTGTTTCAAAAATATCTTCACTGTTTTAATTTCTATGGGCAGAACATTCTGTGAACACTACAACATTTTTACACCTAAATTTTTCACTTTTCCAGTGTTTTTCCAATATTTTTCGAAACAGACGGTATTGATGTTTTTTATTAGGGAGATGAATTTTTGAATTTCTGAGGGTTCATCAGGGATAGTAGGTGGGTTTTCTTTTATCTGTAGTGTAAGTCTGTTTTGTTTTAGTTGGGGACAGTTGCAAAGTATGTGTTGAATGAATGTGGGTTCGTTTCTGCAAAATTGGCATGAGGGTTTTGGTTCTTTTTGGTATAAGTGGTTATGAGTAATTTTTGTGTGGCCTATTCTTAGTCTAGTAATCAGGATTTCTTCTTTTCTGTTCAGGTGGCCTAGATTTTTCCAGGGGAGGGTAGTTTTTTTATGTTGGAAGAGTTTGTTTGAAGTTTGTTGTGACCAAAAGTTCTGCCAGTTAGTAAATGTGTTGTAAGTGATTAGAGATTTAATGTCATCAGGAGTGAGAGAGGTAAGAGGGGAGGGGGCAGCGGCTGTTTTTGCTAATCTATCAACAGTTTCGTTTCCAGTAATACCTATGTGGCTGGGAACATACATGAAGCTAATTGAGTAATTGTAATATTGGAGGTTAAAAAGGGACTTATGTATGTCTTGGACTATGGGATGGTCAGAAAAAATGTTTGAATGGATAGCAGTGAACTTAGTGAGTCGCTTTGGATTAAGAATTTTTTATTTTCTGATTGAATGGAAATTATATCTATTAGGCAATGTTTTATGGCAGTGAGTTCAGCAGTAAAAATTGAGGCACAGTTGTGAATTTTGAAACTGAGAACTTTGTCATTAATTGAGTAAGCATAACCAGTATGAATGTTAGAAATTTTTGAACCATCTGTGAAGCATAAGTTATATTCAGTATAGTTTGATAACAGTTCTAAGTAATGACTCTTGATTAATAATGGGGAGTGATCATGCTTTGGGTAGTTTCTTAAGTAAAATTCCATCTGTATAGGTTTGAGAAACCAAGGGGGATAAGATATTGGTTTATGTATTAGGTTTTTTAGGTCAATTTGTAGGTTGTTCATATTTTTGATAAATTCTGGGATTGGACCTGAAGTATGGAGAAAATGCTGAGAGCTGTAGACATTGAGTGACCTTTGAAGAGGGTGAGATGGATTATTTGCAACAGTTGTCAAGAATTTGTTTGTCATGAGAATTTTATTTTTCATTTTTCGAATTTCTCAACTTGTTTTGAACATTTTCAATGAAATTACTTTTTTAACTTGATTGTTTTTTTTAAAAAATGTCACTCAATTCATCGGAAATTTCTTTAAAAAAGCGAAACAATGCATGGAATTTTTAAGAAAAATTTTCAGCTTAAAATCTCAAAAGAAGCGCTTTCATCATATCCACTTTATAAATGGCTTTTCAAAAAAAAATCGCGTTTTTTTTCTTAAAAAAAGATTTGCGACAAAAAATCTTATGAAAGTTATACTTAATACAAATTTTTCACCCCTGTTTAGGACTGTTTCTACTGAAAAATTTTCAATCAGTCAGATTGAAAGAACAACAAAAAAAATCCACAAAAAAATAAATGATTGAAAAATTGTGATGCGATCTGGGATAGGGTAGGTACCCAAAGTCGGAAATTTTTTTTTCGTTTTTATTGTGTCATTTGAAAGCTTAAAATGTCAGCTTTTTTTTAAAAAAAAGATATTAAGTCTAGCCCTTTTTGCGGCTGAGCAATGAACAGTTGAAGTTTCTGCTTAAAAAAAGAAAATTTTGAGAAAATCAAAATTTAAAGTTTTTCCTTCAAAATTTCGAAAAAAAAATTATTTTCTCGTCTTCTACTGCACTAAATTGGCTGAAATTTTGATATGATACTTCAAAATTATAGACAATCAAATTTTAAAAATTGTGTCAACATTTGTTGACTATTTGTTGAATCATGTTGAGGGAAACACATTTTTTGTACAGAAAATTTGAAAAAAAAAAAACATTAAAATGTGTAAAAAATGAAAATTTTACAGAAACTCACGACTTTAAAAAGAAATAAGTGAAAAAAATTATAATAAAATTTTTGCTCAGAGAAGGACTTGAACCCACGACCTCCGGCATGATGGTCCGCTCTCCAGGCATCTAGCCACCAAGGAAGATATGTAACAAGTGTTTTCTAAATTTCTAATGGTATACAACTAATTTTATTGTGAATTTGACATAACTAACAGGAAAGAACAGAAGAACATCGATTGGGTAGTAGCAAGCGGAATGGTAGTGGAAGCGCAAGCGGGGGGAAACAACACAACGACTTTGGGTACCTTTTCTTTTTTTAACTTCGTTCGGGTATTTAATAGGGAAAAATATTTCTTTCAGAGGTAATTTTTATGCTAGATATCTCAAGTCTCAACTGTTTTTTGCTGTAGCACGAAATATCCTTTTCCGACTTTGGGTACCCTATCCCAGATCGCATCACAAATTTTAAGTCTGATTGCAAAAAAAAAAGGAGGATATTTTGATAAATTTGATAAAAAGCAGAACAACTGCAGAACTTGCACGACATTTTGGCAAAAAGCAGGACAAAATCAGGATTAGCAGGATAATCAGGACTGTTAGACGCCCTGGATAAAATCTTTAAAAATAAAAGGCGACCATTTTGAAAAATTATCCTCAAAACGTGTTTTTTTTTTTATACATTATAGGTATGGATTTCGAACACGCGAGAGCCGATAATTGCAAAAATCCAATCAATATATTCAATTTTTATAGTTTGGTTAAACCTTTTGAAGATTAGAGGCGGTACGATTTTAAAAAAAATAAATTCCAGATTCATGCTCAGCGTGTCAAAATACCCCTCCCCCCACCTCCCTCCGCACATTATCACACTTATAACGAATTTTGGTCGAAATCTTCGAATTCACATTTTTTTTAAATTGGAATTGAATAGTCCTCACTCCTCAACATTCAATCACGTCCATCTCCGGAACAATTCATCTTGCACGAAAACTGAATGATGAGAACTTTTTTGTCACTAATTTTATATAAAACAATTTTTGTAATGACTGTTTTTCTCGCAGGTGCCTTATTTTCAGAGAATAATGTGAAAAACCTATTTGAGGAAGGTCTCGCTCCCCTCTGAGGGGATGCTCACGACTCAAGGGTAGGTACTTTTTGTATGTTGTTCAGGGTGGTATTCCCTACATTCTCAACAAAAAGTGCTCGCTGTTAGGATTTTTTTGGGTCAGCCATGAAAAATTGTTTAGATTGATTAAATAATTAGGCTACACTTCCCTCTTTGGCGACGTCCAGCACCTTGGGTAAAACGTGAAAAAATTGTCCAAAATGACTGGATTTCATTAAAATGGATCAAAATCGATATCTTCAAAAAATTAATTCGGTCACATTTTCATCAGCAATTGATCCAAAGATGAACTTTTGCTCTCTCCTCATCCCCCTCCCCACCCTCAACACTCAAAAATCAAACAAACTCGCCGCATTAAAAAAAAAATGAACAATTCAATTTCGCATCTCAACCTATTTCTCGACTAGAAATTAATTCATATTACAAGTTCCTCTCACCGCTCCTTATCCTCATCACCATTACCATCATCTTATTCATACACTGCATCAATCTCGTCCAGTATATTTACGTAGCAATCGTCGTCGAATAAATACGCGGCGGAATATTGCACCTCTTACACGATAATTCGAATCAGTAGCAATGAGAGAGCCTTCATTATACATTTATACGCGAGAGAGTATACCGCGCGATAAATGATATCGCGTTTTTTTCCTCACCACACTCGCCGCATCGTCCACCAAAAAAAAAAAAAAGAAAAAAAATCTATATAAAATCAAACGTTACTCAATACACGCTTTTTTACATCCTTTGAAGTGAAGAGATTGCCGCAACACCAAGTGCCTTCGTCTAGGCACAAGATGACGAGGAGACAGAAGGGCAAAATGTATACATACATAAAGTAAGCCGCAACTTATAAACTCGTTATGTGAACAGTGTAGACTGTGCCTCTGCCTATAATATCGTACACTACTGCATCCCTTTGTATATGTGTACTGTACGTGCATCTCGATCCTCGAAGGAAAGTTCCTACACTACATACATTCAGCGAAGCAAGAAAAACCCAGCGACAGAGAGAGAATTGTACAACAACAAACGGAAACATTTAAAAATGTTCGCACCTTGAATAGCTTATTTTAACATCGTGCCACATCTCGACGTATTGGCGGTTGCATAACACAAACGCCTGCCTTTACTGTATACGTCAGATTAACCTTTCTTTACCCACGGTTCACGGTTTCTTCTTCTTCTTCACCGATAGACAAACGAGTGAGAGGGTGTGCGAGGTGAAAAAAAAAGAAACGTTTAAACTATCGGATTTCCGTAGAGGTAGAAAGAGCCAAGAGCCCAAATAACGCAGAGTGAGGGGGGACAAAGGGGACAAGGAGAGTACCACGTACAGTAGTAATTGATGCATATAAAAAAGGCGCTACACGTATTGGTTTCTTTATCCATACAAGTTTTAGACTCGGTATAGTTATGTCAACATCTGTCAAGTGACTCGAGCCTGGCGCCTCTTATGTACACATAGAAAAATTCAAAACCCAAATTGGGTACTTTAGGGGATGACGATGACGGGAACGTCCAGGGATGGGTAAAAATGTCATCGTACGTATTACGCATGTATTTTTCTCACTATATTATGAATGTGAAACGAGACAGAGGACACCTTGTATTAGGGTCAGTATTGTTACATTAGATTGTATCCGGAAACGTCTAAACTTTTCGACATTTGGTATATGTCTATCTATCCTATATGTAGATTGTAGATGCTCCGACGAGACTAATACGTAGACTGCTTGTGTGTGTGTATTTTTTTATTTCAACAATTGTTTAGAGATGGTGCTTGCTCGTTTTTAATAATTATTTAATTTCGAATCTACAAGTACGCGTATAATACAAGTAAGACTACTGTATAGGTGTGAATTTTTGTCACAGATGTGACATGAGAAATTGGGTGTACCTACTCGAGAGACGAAAGCGAACAATTGATACGCTGTGAATGCTCTCCTCGAACAAGTGCCATATGGATTGTGGGTGAGAGAATTTTATCGCGTCGAGATGATGTTTTAATTAGACCGAAGACCGGGCTCGTATGGTCACAGATGATTGTGCCTGAGATTTATCTAATTCCTGTTAATACATAGTTTGGTGAAAAAAAATTAAAATAAAGAGTACAGACAATATGGATGGATGGATAACCAAAGGACCACTTTGATCGCTCCCCCCACCAAAAAAAATTATTGAGCCCACAACTGTTTCATGAGAGAACGTTTTCTTCAACTGGCATGACAGGACTAATTTTTTCAACTTTATGAAAGACATCACAACTTCTGATTACCTTTTTTCAAAATTATATCACCCCAATTAGCTTTCAAAGGAGAGACGTGTAATTTTGTACTAAAAATGAATAGACGAATGATTTTGAATGAGCCCTCAATTTTATGACGGCGTTTTAAATTTGAGCAGACAAATACCTACCTACATCATTTTTAAAACCAATATTAAGAATTTTCTCAATTTCACATGAATTTCTGCGCAATTATTTGAAGAATTTTCAACTTGAAACGGAGTTATTTACAGTTATGGTAGGAATTTTTGACGAACTTTTGAACATTATGAAAAATTTTTCTATTCTGGAAAGATCTTTGTACGACTTTTTGAGAATTATTTCCACTTTGATAGAATTTTATATTCTAAGTGGAGGTTTTCTTTCAGGATTTTGAAGCTTTTTTGATCAATTTTCGAAACATTTTTGGGAAGGTCGTCGAGAGGGAAGCACAGAGGTCAGTTTGCTTCGGGCCCCAGCCTTCTGGAGGGTCGAGAAAAAGAAGAGCCTGTGATAGAAAAAACTTTCTTTTTTTTACTTTACTTCTCAAAACACAAATTTTGGAAAGCTTTTGCCTTCGCTTCACTCAAATTTATTTTCTTTTATTTTCAAAATTGAAATTTCTGAAAAAAATATCATTCAACTTTTAAAAGTTCAAAGTGAAAAAATAAACTTCTCGCATAAAATGTACCTATTGTTTTTATGCTTCTTGAAATACAAGCCTTTTCTCTATTCTTTTTCAAAAATATGAACATCCTTAAAAAATCTTTCAAATTCTAACATTTTAGAAGCCAAAAAAAACATCCTTTTTAGGCCTCTCGAAATTAAATTTTCAAAAACTTTCGCCCTTGCTTCGCTCGGGCCAATTTGTTTCTCGTTTTGAAATGAAAAAAAATCACATTTGGACCCTTAAAAATCCCAAAAATCCAAAAAACAGAAAATGAAAGTTTTTATAAATCATGTGGATATGATATTTATCGGCAGAAGTGGTATTTTTTCCCTATATCGATCGGCGAATTTTCAGTGGAACTCCCTCCCCTCCCCTCCCACTCTCAAAAAACCTCTACATAGTTTCGTCTCTAGGAATAGGTCCAAATTATATTTGCCCCGGACCCGCATTGGTCCTCGATAACCTTGATTTTAATAAATTTTTATTTAGAAAAATTGCTACTTTTTCACCACTTTTAGCACCCTGATCAGAGTCAGACTGACTTTTGAAAATTTGGAAAAAAATTAGCTGACATCCTCATCGTATCAAATACATATCAGAATTTTAAAATCAGAAATAAAAACGATCAGTTTTCAAAATTAACATTTTGTAATCAATTTTCAAGTAAAAAATGTATCCATGATTTGAAACTTTCCTTTTAGAAGAGACTTCACTCTCACTTTATACACAACCTTTTACAAAATTTTCAAAAATGTCTAACTCGATCCCCACCCCTCTCCCTCCATTAGCTGAAATCGAATTTATGGCAACTGAAAGTTCAAATTTACTATTCTGGTTTTTTCTCAAAACTTGACAATTTTTGTAATTTTTTCAAAAATCAACAATTTTTGTAATCTTTTTAATTTTTTTAAAAATCTATCTCTGATTTTTGTTTTTTAAAATTTTTTTACCAGGTCTTATTTTTTTCTAATTTGCACTCATTTTATACACGTTGAAAACTAAGAAGCACTACAAGATCAATAAAAGTAAGAATTTAAATTTTTTTTGGAAAACTCGTCCTTTCTTTTCCCAGCTCTTCTGTCCTATAGTTCGAACTATTGTGCACTTTACTAACTTTCGTTCGTTCTTCGCATCATGCAGATATTTTTGAAACATCCAAACTTACCTATGCCCCATCTTCTTAAAGTAAATCTGGATACCTGAATGTTTCAACTCACTATTTCAAAAGGAGGAACCCCCCCCCCTGAATCCAGTGAATATGAATTCATTAGTAACAAAATTTAGGTACAATGCATATTTGCGGAGATATGAATGAAAATTGAGATAGACATTTATGATGTTTGAAATTTTGTAAGACTTTAAAAGGAGTCATTTTCTCCTTACTTTTAAATCAGCGAATTAATTTATTTTTCTTTTTTGAAAATAACGTTCAAGTTCCTGGATCAAAAAAAGTTGGGAACATTTTTGAACATGACTAATTTTTTGGTAAAATGTAACCCTGCGGAAATATGTTCGAAAGTCCCGTTTTGGGGAAGATCTCACCCCCTCTCAAGGAAAATAATTTCATTCATTCATTCAACTCTTCAAACAAAAAACGGTCAGTTATCATTTTTTTGGATAAATTAAGTCAAAATCTAAGCTTGTTTGACAGGACTAAATGAGAGTTTTTGGGGGAGATTCTCTTGACAATACGTTTGAATCTTTCTAAAAAAATAATTTTTCGAGTAAAAAAGATTGAAAAAAATTCAAATTTTGCACGATAAAAAATCGATTTGAGAACCGGACTTATAACTTTTGCTCAAAGTGTCTCAAAAATAAAGACCCCTAGAAAAAAAGAAATGTCTGTTCCATGCACAGGAGGAAAATTCAAATGCTCTGTAATTTCATTTCCTTTCATTTTCTTCACAAAACTTCTAGTTTTTCTCAGAAAATAGGAAAGTCAAATTTTTTTAGAATTTTTTCATCAACCTTCAAAAATGATTTTCAAGTAAATTCAAGTGTTCCACGGAAAAAAATGAAGGGAACTAAAAATAACCTAATTTAAAATCAGGTGTACTATAGGCATAAACTTTCGAAACATGTGCAAGAAACCAGAAATTTCAAACAAGTGTTCTTGAATCTCTTGAAGTCATAAATTTTCTTAAAATTTTAGACCAAGAAAGCTACAATGCCTAAAATTTTTGGTCTCATGCTTAGAATTTTGAAACATGAAAACTGAAATCCCCAAACTTTTCATTTTCGATACACAAGTCTTGAAAATTTTCAAAATTTAAGAGTCTTCTGGTCAGATTCCACACCAAAGTTCAATCACAAAATCTCTCACATATTTTTTACCCTCTCTACTTATTCGAATTTTGAATACACGAAACTTATGTAAACCTAACACTTGCTAAACTAATACGTCAAGAAAATTATTTTAAAAAATTCCTGTTTCATGCCAGAATTTATGGATTCTTTACAAGACAGAAAACATGATTTTAAAATTTATTGCATGCCTTCATTTGGAAATTGAAAATTTATTGTCTTATTAAAGACGTCGTTTTGGTTCCATTTTGAACACTTCGAATTTGCATTTTCGAATTTGTAAATCGTTTAAATTCGAGATTGGTTTCACCTTGATTCAATATGTACTATGTATTTCTTTTTTAACTCTTGTTTTAACTTGGAACAAATTCTTGATCATTCTGAGCAGACTAATCTCAATTATGATAGATTTATTTTCTCAGAAGAACATTCGACGATCCCTCCTCCTTTCCTCCCTCCATCACACTTTTCAGAATAGGAGATTTGTATTCGTCATCTTGATAATGATGATCATTGATTGACGATTCCCCACTCTGATGATGACGATTACAGTAATTCTGATGATGATGATGACTTGGACGATATTGGGTACGATTATGATGAAAATGGGAATGAGGACAATTATGATGATGACCTAGACAGTGATTAAGACGATTAAGACTGAGAATTTTTTTTTTGACAAGAGCATCCAATATCAATGTTTTCCTTTCGTGATGATTCATTCATTTATTCAATTTTTCCAAAATCAAAAACCAGCTCACCAGCACCAATCCTTTCACAACCCAACTTGAATCTCTCTATTCTACAGGACTCATTTCATGTACCAAAGTCAAACCCCGAACACGGTGTTTTTTTCAAAATACCTAACCTAACCACGTTAACGAGATAAATATACACCAAAATGTGTATTAATGATTTATGTATCAAAGTCGGCTCGGCTTTTACGTTTATGGCTTGGCTGGGTAAATACGCTACGCCATTTGCAGATGTAAACGATATTTTAACGAGTGAATTATTCGGTTATACTATTTAACATTTGCGACAATCGCAGTTGCCGTTGGGTTAATTTTAGAACACTTACGTACGTGGAATCGTCGAAAAAATCCCATATTCGCGAATACATCATTATTTATTTGTTAACTGGTAACATTTTTCGCAATCTACTGTAATTTATACCCACATATGCAACACTTGGCTGGCTGTGCACGTGAAAAATTACCACCTCGGGACGAGGGGATGTCAAAGGCAAAGTCACCGTGGCAAATTTTGCCACATAACTATAGAAAATCCGCTCGAGTGGGGGTAAAAAAGCATATACAGGTACACGAGTTCGAAACCTGCTTACGTGGATATTTTAACGAATAGAAAAAAATTACGAACAAATGTTCTAGAAAAATTTAGACACCATCGACCAAATACGGGTTTCGGTTGGAAAAAAAACATTTTTTTCGAAAATTCGCGTACGTCAAATTACGTGTAAAAATTGCTCTCGGGTGCGAAAATTACACCTTTGAACGGACGTGAAAAACAATTTACGCCAATAACGAAACAGTTGTTCATTATATCATCAGCACATTTAGAATAACGGCGTATATACGTATTTGAAAAAAATCAAATTATATACCTCGTTGTGAAATTTAGAAGTATACGATCGTTTTTCAAAATTGCAGCGACGTGCGTGTGTAATTTAATCCGCCGCAGCTTTAGTCATACTACATACGAGTCGTATGCGAATGCCAGTTGAAAAATTACTCCGAATTTATTACCGCTTTTAGAATTATTACACCTATAGCTCGGTTTCACGTTGTTTTTTACCGTTTTCTTTTTTATAATTTTACAATTACACGTTGAAATATTAGCCGAATCCGAGTGATTTTTCATCGCTAAATACCAACGTAACAGCGGTTGGGTTTTCGCATGAATATTATGGCGAATGAAAGCGTAAAACAACATTTTGTGGTCAGATAGTGCCTATTTTTTCCCAATAACGATAGAAAAATAACAAGTTGCGCATGTTTGGGTACCCCTGAAAAATTCAGGAGTTGCAAGCAACGGGGCAAAGCGATTTTCGGAAATGAGTTTTGAACTTTTGAAAATTGAAGTGGAAATCTTCACAAAGAATAATTCAAAGCAGAAATTGATTGCAAAAAAAACTGGCATAAAATCAAAGCAGAAAAAATGTCATACGAAAAAAATTAATTTCACGTTATTTTTCTTCTGAAAACGAATCATTCAAGTAATTGGGGAGGGGGAGGGAGAGGACGGATTTGAAACCATGGGTTTGGAAATTTTCAGAGATTTAAAAAAATAATCATTAGATCTCTCAAGTCAGAATACCTAAAAAAAAAATCAAATTTTTGCCTATCATGAAAATTGAAGGAGTTGAAAAATTTAAAAATTTTCAAACACATAATGACTCTTCCAGAATTTGTTTTTCAAGCTTTATTTACTTATTAAAATATTTTAAAATGATTTGGAATAGCTTTTCATTTTAGTTACCTACACATTGTAAAAGAGGATTTTCATTTCTGAAAAAAAATTGATTTACTATACTGAAAGCATTTCTAGCTCCCTCACTTTTCATGGTAGGCAAAATGTTGTTACCACATTTTTTGCTTTTTTGACTTGAGAAATCTAATGATGCAATTTCTTTTTGAAAAGTGAAGATTTTTACTCTTTTCACCATCAAAGTTTCCAAATCATAGCAGGCCTCAAACTCAACTCTCAAGACTGGTAGCTCAAGTTTCTGTGATGTGTAGTAAGATCTAAAGACTCACATTCACAATATAGATCATTGTTCATGAAAATTCCTAGAAAACAGTTCATGAGATCTCCTAAATATCTATTTTCCTCTCCCCCCTCCCCAAGATAGAAAAGAATTTCCGAGAGATTTTCATCATTTCACAACCGGAAAAAAAAACAAAATTCATTAATATGTACAAAAATGATTTTTGACACGCAGGAAAACAGCTCTAAATTAAAATGAAAACGTTCATAAGACCATAACCATAAAGTCGATTTTCAACTTTGATGAAGACGAGCAGAAAATTGATGTAAAAGTACCAAGGAAAAAAAAATACCTAATTGAAAATTGACATTTTCTACTCAATCTAAACCTTTTAATAAAAGCTCAAGGGATCAATTTTTCAAAACCCTACAAAAAGATTGTTTTGGAAAAATTATTTACAAATCGATTAAATATCTACAGCCATAATCAAGGTGTTTCAACAGAGTTTTTCAAATTTCGTTACGTTTGAATTTTCACAGAGGAGGAAGAGGGGGGAGAGGAAGGCAGACGGAAACACCAGTCGTATGTTTTTTTAAGTTCTAGACATATAGCAGTAAAAAACATCTATGTTCCTGCTTCAAAAAATTTCAATCATTGCAATTAAAATAAAGTTATTTTTAAGAAAAATTATTCCGCCTGAAAAAATTTTCTATTCATAATATTAATATGTATTTTAGGATTTCTTGGGAAAATTTAAGGGAATGAAAGAGGAACCGAAGATCTACCAAAAGTGGGATCTCAAGGCAAACAAATTGAGAAGAAATCAAAACGTTCAAAAAATGTATTTTCAAAGGTATTTTTATTAAACACTTTTTTTCATAATGTGGAAGAAATAGGAAAAACTTGGGTAGCCTCAGCAGTATTAAAGCGGATTAGAAATAAAAAGAGATTTTTTAAAAAAAATTCATCACTTTTTGCATTTTTATCTTTTCCACTACTTTTTACAAAATTTTCAAAAGTTACTTATTCTCTAAACCGCGTAGAAATGATTCAAAAGCAATTTCAAAAATTCCTGGACCCCTTCCTCCTTCTTCTATCCCCTCTCCCCTTAAAAAAATAACAAAAAACAAACTCCAAAAGAAATTGAATAAAAAAATTTGAAAATTAAAACAGAGAGTGCAACAAGCAGGACAATACAAGAAAGCATCACTTTCAAAAAGATGACATTTTTTCAAGTATTTAAATTTTTCAGAAACCGGGACACGGGGACAGGAGATAACAATTTCTTCAGATGAGGCTGAGACAACATTTTTCACTTCTTAAAAAAAAGAAAACAAAATACAAAAGGTTTCAAATTTTGATAAAAGAAAGATAAAAGGCACGATTTTTTAACGAATTTAATAAAATATTTCAACTTTCTACAATGGAGTAAGGGAGGAGGGAGGGGGTCAAAGTCATTTCAGATCAAAAAAATGTTCAAGCCAAAATTTTCAATTACTAAAAAAAATATAAAAATAGGTAAATGAAAACTTTTGATAAGAAAAATGGTAAGAAAAAAACAACTTTTCGACAATGTTGACAGAAAAAAGAAGAGCAATAGCAGGGTAACGGGGCACATAGGTAAGCAAAAAAATGAAAATTTTAAATTTTTCATCGAGACACTGCTCAATGTAGTCAATTTGAAAAATTTTCCTGTTATTTCAAAAATGATCAAAAATCATTTTTTAAATTATATTTGTAATTTTTCTTCGCTTTTGATTGAAATTTTGACTAAATTTACAATTTTATGGCACAATTTTCGAAAATCGTCATTTTTACCGCACGTTTTAGAACTAATTTCACAACTATAGATTCAGGTACTTACTCAAATTTCAAAAATAAAAATAAAACTGAAAATAATATTTTTCACAAATCATTTCCACTTTTTCCTAACACCTCCTCTGCCTTACAACATAAACACGTAAATTGAAGTTTTCAAATGATTCATTTCTATACCTCACAGCTTCATGTTTTATTGTTTTTCAGACAATTTTTAGAATTTCCCATCAATAATGTTGAATTCGCACACATTATAATGATACTTACATACATGTACTAGTACGTTATCGAGCAAATAAAATTTCAAATGGTATTCGATTAAAAAAGCAGATTTACGTCAAACAAAAAGTAATTTTTTATATTTTTTTTTTCAAAATACACTATGAATAGGGCTATTTGGAAAAAATTTTCGTGCTCGTTTTTCTATCGAATTGATATTTTTTTAAAATGTAACAAAACACCTACAAGGGAATATCATTCATTATAAAGCAAACGAAGAAAAAAAAACTGATTATGTTAGATGGAACGCTGAGCGTGTATCTGTTTCGAAACTACTTGAAATGGTCTTCAGTATGGGCACAATAGGATTTCATGATTAGTTACCTTAAAACGTTCATACAATTACAACGTTCTATCAGCATTTTGAAAAAAAAAACATGAATTTTCTGTAAGGAGCCTTCGAATCTCCAAATCGTCTCATAGCCTCGTACATATTCCAAATGATTTCTTGCGTTCCCCCTCCCTCCACCCTTTCATTATGATTACCTTTTGGTATATTGAATAATTCTCCGTCATCGTCATTCACACCTCTTGGGTTAGCAGGTTCAGGAAGTCAAATCCTCAGTTCACCCTACCAGAGAAGCCTTTGAACCTTCGATACAAATCACAACACAGTTCGGAAGCTCATAATCTAAATGCTCATAGCTTCATGCGCATAATACATTTCTACTCATTCCATCCACCCCCCCTCCCTCCTCCTCCTCCTCACCATTCAATCATTCTCCACACATACCTACCCTAATATTCGCCCACACCTTGGACCACACATCACACCCAAGTCAACACATTCCCATCATCATCATCATTGAAATCACCTTATCATCGCCATCCGCAGCACCCTGTACAAACGTACATATTTCAACCCTTCTACAAAAATGCATTGCTCTCTCGCCAGTCGCCAACGCACAGTAAAAGAATAAGAGAAACTTCGACCCCAACACCGTTCAAAATATCCATTACCTTAGATCAAAGTGAAGCCAAACATAAAGGCCTGCAAATGCTGAAATTCGCCAAAAAGCTCCTTATAAAACATTGACATTTATACACGTGATAGAAAAATGAAGAAGAAGTTGACGAAAAAAAAAAAAAAGGAAAGAAAGAAAGACAGAAAAAAAAGAACGAGAAAAAAAAAACCAAAAGACGACGCCGAACGCCCGCGTCTTCGACTCCGACTGTATAGCTTTTTAAATGGGTAAAAGCCGAACGACAATTTTAAACAAAAACATGTGCAACGAAGGAAGCCATGATGGAATAACACCCTTCCATGTTTGATTTCATTATACGCTGTACTACGTATATGTACAAGGCGCACCACCGATTCTCTACATACATTCGTATGTATAGGTATACTATACGAGTATTCATACACACACGTTAAGACAAAAGGGATGTGCGACGTGTACTTTTGTATTTACTATTGCTTTTCACACGTTCGTCTGGTTAGCTTGATATTTTAACCCTAATTGTTAAGTCACGCCTTTTTTTTATACGCATACACTAGTGTATGTGTATGTATACGATGTATAGTGGCACATTAGCGAACACTAGTGCCAGAATACCTATCTCGTGTTTTTTTATATCATCTATGAACCCGTCGTCGTCGTCACAACGTAATGAAGATGTATTAAAATTTTTTCTCTTGTTCTTTTCTCACTCTGCAGTCTACGATAATGTATTTCCCCCTTAGTTTTTTCAACACTTTTGTACATGGTACATGCAAACATATCCAATCCATAGACACAAGTGCGAAATTTTCATACATAGATAGGTAGGTAGGTAGCCTACCTTAAAAATATACTTAATACAATATACTGTGTGTTGTTCGGTTCTAAAGTGTTTTTTTTGCCTTCGTTTCAAGTGATAGTGTGATATTTTTTATGTTAGATATACGATTTTCTACCTATCGGGTACTTAAAAGTGTATACGATATACGAGTTCGAGAGTTTATGTTGCGGTTCAAAGATTGATGTTCTTTTTTTTTTTTTTGTTGCAGGTTTTCAGTTAGGTTTTTAAATGCAGACTTTCTTTACATTCGCTCGATCCGCTCGCGCCTACACTTATGGAATCATTTTATATGAGCTGTATATTTCTTTTAGATGCAATCAATTCCTTGGAAATGGGGTACCAACAGAATGATCACTTCACTCGCAGACCAGAAACCTTTGGAATCAGCAACTTGGATCTGCTATTCGTTTTTTGCTGCCATCAACTTTAATATTCTTTCATCATCAATCATCACAACCCAATTAACTGTGAGAAAAGGAGTTCAGGAGCTTGAAAAGTCAACGACAAAATCTCTTCTGACTTGGTCCATTTGTTAATTATTTTGAAACTCTTCCAATTAAAGGGACATCGGCGCAGAAATTCTCAAAAGCCTGTTGAAAAAGGATATCTCAAATAGATCATACTCGTTATCATCGGAACTGCTGAGGTATTGAAAAATTTTCAGTCTGGTCTTCTTTCTCACCATGTTGATAGTAGTACGTACCTGAGCCTTAATATTATGGTTCTGAGGAACTCGCTACCTTTGCTTTCAACAACTACTTCTCCTCAACCTCTTATTGGATAATTGTCTTCAAAAGTTGTTATTTTGGCTTTCTCTGGTACTTTAATTTCATAGGCGTCTGATGTATGTATTTGTTAGCATCGGTATAGGTGGATCTTTAGAGGTCATCAACTTTGAACGAATTCAGTTACGGTTATTGTTGGGACTTTTGATAAACTATTGAATGTTTGGAAAGATTTTTGTACAAATTTCTGAAGATTATTTCCATTTTGATGGATTTTTCCACTCCAAGTGAGGTTTTTCAGGATTTTGGAAGCGTTTTTGATCCATTTCTGAAACATTTCTGGAAAGACCGTCAAGACAAAAGAGGAGGGGCAAAGGGGGCAGTTTACTCCCAGCCCACGCTTTCAGAAATACATACCTGACAGAAGAAGAGCCTGTAATGAAAGACACCCGGCTTTTTACTTCTCAAAACACACATTTTCAAAAGCTTTTACCTCACTTCGCACGCGTATGTTTTTTTTTCTTTTTCAAAATTGAAATTTATAAAAGAATGTCATCCAAATTCTAATATATTTTAAAATCCAAAAAATAAACTCCTTTGATTTAAAAAAAACATCATTTTTGGTTCTCTCAAAATACAAATTTTCAAAAGTTTCCAGCCTCGCTTCACTCAGACCTGTCCTCTTTTTTTTTGAAAATCAACTTCCTAAAAAAAAAACTCGTTTTTAGGACTCTCGAAATCAAATTTTTAAAAACGTTTGCCTTTGCTTCACACGGGTCATTTTATTTATTGTTTTAAAAATGTTTAAAAAACACACATTTGAGCCCCCAAAAATTCAAAACAGAAAATGAAAATTTTTATAAATAATGTGAATACCTACCTATGATATCAATCTGCAAAATTGGTATTTTTTCCTTATCAGTCGGAAACTTTTCAGTCAAATCACTCCCTCTTCTCACTCAAAGAACCCCATATGTAGTTTCGTCTCTAGAACTGGGGCCAAATTATATTTTCCTCGGGCCCGTATTTGCTTTCGACGGTCCCGGATTCCTCAAAATTGTAGAACTATCCATACAAAGTGTTACTCAAAACATTGATTAATCATTAAAAATGAAGAAAATCAAGGATATGGGAAAAAATGAATGAAAATGCCTTCAAAAATGTGAAATTATTATCCTAGATACCTAATTTTTTGCCAAGAAAGAATCAGTTGGACTTGAGTAGGTATAACAAGAATTTTCAAGAATAAACAATTTTTTTCCATAGGTAATAGGTAAGATTGACTAACTTCTGATTTTCTCGGAGTCTCTCCTCTAAAATACCATACCGGTACTTTATCAGTTCTAAATCTCAACTTTTTCATGATCGCTTTCAAGTGAAACATTTTTTTTTTTTTTTTGCCTAAAACAACAATAAACTTCTCTTTAAATAATATTTCCAAAATGAAGCTTTGAAAACTGTGAAACTTTTAAAATCCAAGTTTCCTACGCCTTTCTCATTTTGATCGAAAATTAAACGTTCAATAAACAAGATATTCGCAAGTTTGCTATCTCAATTTCTTAAAGATTCCCAGACCTCAATTTTCCCCCCTCACATCCCGAATAATTTGAAATTTGAATATTCAAGGCTCCGCAAAATATTGAATAAAAATTTGATGTCTGATTCTCTTCTTGAAATGCCACAAAAAAAGCTTCCAAAATTCTTTATATGTAGTTCTTTCTGCGAATGATTTTGTACAATTCTAAAACTTATTTTCCTCCATAAATTGAAAAGAAAATGTCGTAAATAGTACATAAATGTGACTGAAAACTAATTAATCACTTCTCTCACTAATTTCAATCTCTCTCCGTTCTCTTTCATAGAATTTTTTTTAGAGGGAGATCAGAATCCATATCACAGGTCAACATTTTTTACCTTTTGAAAAAGCTTTGTTTTTTGACTAAAAATAAAATATGATGACACTGTTCACTATCTACATATATCGTGCAAAAGCAAAATACACTGTAAAACTAATTTTTTGCTGGAAAATTATTTCCCATATTTTTCAACGCTCAAGACATCAAAAACACATTTTCAGAGCCAACCAAACATCGTATGAAAAAAATAATGCTAATAAAGTATTGTAAAGCGTAGAATTTCCCACAAAGAAGTTTCAGTTACTACATTCTTCTCTAAAGAGGTTGTTTTCGAGATACCTATTTTTTTCGAGCTGAGAATTTCAACCCTTATCATGTTCTGTCCCAAATATTTAGGCAGGGCTATCGAGAGGGGGAAAGGGGACAGTTCGTCTCGGGTCCACGCTTTCTGTACATTCTGGCAAAAGATGAAATAAAGTCCTATTTTTTTTACTTCCCAAAACACAAATTTTCGAAAGCTTTTGCCCCAGCTTCGTTCGAGCTGGTTTCCTTTTTTTTTCAAAATTGAAATTTCCTAAAAAAAATATTATGCAACATTTAAAATTTCAAATTAAAAAAATAAACTTACATAAATTTCGAAATAAAAATTTTCAAGGTCTTTCACTCTTACTTGTCCCTGTTCTCTTTTATTTTTCAAAATTAACATCCTAAAAAAAAAGCTTTCAAATTCTAAAATTTTAAAATCCAAAAAATAAACTTCCTGCATTCAAAAAATCATCATTGTTAGTTCTCTCAAAATACAAATTTTCAAACGTTTTCTTTCTCGCTTTGCTCAGGCCTGCGTCCTCTTTTTTTTAAAATCAACTTTCCCCAAAAAAAACATCATTTTTAGCCCTCTGGAAATCAAATTTTCAAAAACTTTCGACCTTGCTTCGCTCGTTTTGAAATTAAAAAATTCACATTTGGGTCCCCAAAAATCAAAAACAGAAAATGAAAATTTCAAAAAATCTTAAGAAGGAATATGACATTAATCGGCAAACTTGGTATTTTTTCCCTTTATCAGTCGTCAAAAGGTGGGTATAGGTTTCATTTCACAACATACGTAGACATACCTCATACCTGTGAATTAAATACTATACAGGTACCTAAATATAATTAATAAATGGGGTATCTCATTCCATATCAACGAAGCAACATTTCCCCCTAATATATAAGCTGCGTAATCTTTACCCTCCTAACCTCTCCAGTCTCCATCACAGAGAAAAACACCCCAAAATGTATTTTCAGCTGTTACCTTAACTCCAATAGTCCCAAACTTATTAAATTCATCTCAGGGACCATGCATGAGAGGGGGCGTAGCGGCATACCTTTTCAAAATATGCACCTAGCTGAAAGGGGCAAGCTGAAATACGCCAGAAAGAAAAACATTCCTGACATTTCATCAAACTAATCAAACACAAACTTCATCGGTGTGCCGATAATTTGAAGTAAAAAAAAAAAGAAGAAAAAAACCTAGTCATCGTGACTCGTACGATCGATATGCGACGTCGTCGTCACATGTGATATAAAAAGTATCACCACCGCGGTAGCGTGAATTCTTTGCATATAATATTCTATAAAGTACTACATACATAGACATACGTACGTTTACGTACTATAAAGCTCACGACTAATAGAATATTAAAAATAACCATGCTTGTACTCACTAGGTATACAACTACTGGCAGTAAACCCGGCTGTTTTTGATAAATGCGGAAAGCCTGAAATTATAATGTCGTCATTAGTACACCATATTATTACCTACGTATACTTTACTTACATTTAAAACGTATAGCTTATAGGTACTACTACGTGCACATACAATGTACATTGTACGTACATCTATAAGAGTATAATAACTCCATTATTATATCTTTTTACCTACTATGTACCTGGCTGGCTACCATCACCACACTTATAATTAACCCTTTATTTATAGTGGTTATGTTCGCCAGCAGAGCTCACTAGTGTGATGATATCGACCACTTTAATTACCTTAATCGCTCGCATTAGGTATACAAGTATAAGGAATACCATATACCCACATAATAAATATCTATGGTATGTAGTTCTACGTAAATATTTTGTACATATTATTATGGTATTTCTGAAAGTAATGAAAATTTATCATCATTTAATAAAATATAATTTATCGTACATATAATTTCCCCAGTTTGAAAAAAATATTACCATTGTTTATCTCACTCGGCTCCTCTCTATTTTTTTGGTAATTGCTTTTTCCACACATTTTCCTCTTCGTGGCTGACATTCGTCATAAATAAATTACCCCTCACTTCGAGGAATTATCACACGCGTTACATAGGTATCAATTTTCGCGGAAAATTCATTCGTTAATTAATTTACTCCTCAACGTGCCCCACTCTGATACAGGTGTTTACAAATTATACGTATACAAACATCTAAACAAAACAAAAGCGATATGTCACGGTGAAATTTACCTTCTTTCGTTAACTAAGTATTTAATCGATAAATTGCACATGACAGGACGTGGCGAAATGTTTCATAAAACGTGGCAAACAAAAACCATCGCGTAATTATCTCGGTAAATTGCGCAAAAAATTTATAAGGTGGTATAGGACGATATGACGATTTTTTTCTTTGCTTCGATCATGGGTCCTTGCATACATGAAATGTTTTCACATTTTTTCTTCAAGGTAATTTTTTTTTGAAAATGGCTGATGAGGTGAGAAGTTGCATTGAATATTATAGATATGTGATTATAGGAAGCGTTCAAAAAATCAGTGCACAACTTTCTGAACATTTTTCCGAGTAATCAAACGAATCTTTAATGAGTGTTAATTTATCGATGGTTTAAAAAAAATTCAAATAGTTGTGATGGAAAAATGGAAAAATTTGGGAAATTTTTTAAATATTTTTCCTCATAGAAAATTAAAAATACAAGACTTGATCACAATTCAATTTAAATACTCAAATAAGTATTCAAACTAATTGAAAAAAAAACTGATGATAAAAAAATAAAAATACAAAAATACATAAAACAAATGAAGAGTGATATTCCAAAACTCGCGTTGTCCATTTTTATCAAAGTTGGGTTTTCAGTGGTACCTGGTAGATGAAGTATTAACTCACATTCCTACATCATCAACTTACCAAAATGAGGTGTTAAACTCACCTAAATAGCCAATTCACTAAAAATTTAAAAGAAAATAATGTTCCAAAACGCGTTTTGTCCATTTTTATTGAAATTTTTTTCAGCAGTATTTAGTGGATGAAATGTATACCAGCTACACTCCTACATCATAAATCCACCCAAATAAAGTGCTAAACTCGCCTAAAAAGCCAATTTACCCGTTTAAAGGGAAACTGTTTTTCCTCTCTCCTGAAAAGTTGTGAAAATGGACAAAGCGAGTTTTGGAATATCACTCTTCAAATCATTTTTTATAACAAGAGAATTATTCAAAGAACGGGTAAATTTTTCACCAAAGCTAAAAAAACGAACAAAGAAATTAAAATCCAACAAGCATAAAATTGAAACAAATTTTTTACTAAGGTTTTTTTTTTAATCAAAAAATTTTACTATCCTTTTGATTTCTTCATGAAAACACAAAAATGAATTATCTTAATCAAATCTCCATTTTATTCAAAAAGTTTCTAGAGTGAACTTAAATTTATTTTTCAAGTTTCAGAGGAAAGAACGGGGTGCTCAAAAAGTTATCAACGATGGTAAAAAAAATAAAATCCTAGATTTTCGAATTGATCTCAAACCTCCCTTCCCCTCATTTGTTATTTTGAGCTTTTCAACATTCGAAGACATATTATAATTAAATGCAATTATGAATATTTTTACTCCGAAAAATGAACTCAAGGCATTTAATTAATCATCTTCAACATTTTTTTAATGAGCAGAGGGTACATAAAAATAGTACTTTTTCAAACATTTACTCATTTTTAAACGATGAACCATTTTTTTAATAGTAAAAAATCCAATTAATTGCAGCAGCACAAATATTTTAAGCAATGTATCCCACAGAAGACAAATTTTCATTCAAGAACTTTGCAAAGGGGAATAATCATTCAAAAAATGATTTAAAACTGAATTTAAAAAAAAAATCGAATCAAGCTATGTATTATTTGTAAAAGATGTAAGTAACCCCCTATCTCTCAATAAAACAGCCACTAAATACAGAATGGCTTTGAATTGGTGATTTTCTTTGAAAAAAAAATTATGAACAGGGGAAACTTGGAAAAATTGCTTTTTTTTGCCCATAGATAAGTATGACAAAATTTTGTGGCTATTTAGCAACTGTTTCTATGTACATAATTGACTATAATCATGAAATCGTGTAAGGAGATCCTAAAAAATCATTTTTCATTATTCCTCAAACACTTTCAAGTGAAATAATTGTAAAATTTTGTAAAACAAATGTAGTTTAAAAAAAAATAAAACCATTTTAGAATTCAAGTTTGTAAGCGTTTTTCATCACTTTCAATTCTTTTGGTAGAAGACGAAAAAAACAGAACAAATGAAAAAAAAACACGAAAATTTCGATCATTGATCTATCAAAGAAATGAAATCTGGAAACTTTAAGGCATTTTGGAGGCTGAACAAAGGGTCCTACCACAAATGAGACAAAAGCCACATTAATCATCTGGTTCGTATCAAGTATGTAATTTCCTCTGGGAGGCTTCCATTTCTAGATAAATATTTGCAAAAAAAAAATCAAATTCAAAGATTTCAAAGGGCAATAATGGTATGCTCGAAACTTCGAACGGTTTCAGAATCTGAACAAAGAATTTTTAGAAAAAAAATTATAGGAACCAAAATTGTACAGAATTTAATTTACAGTCGTTTTACTCTCATTATTTTTTTACTAGAAGGAGCAAAAAGAAAAAGAAATCCCCTAGAAGGACATTTTCAGACTGAAAAATGGGCCAATCATAGGTATCCCCTTTCCCGTCCCCCTACCTCCCTCCCAAACACGTTTAAAAAATCACCAGAAGAAGTATTTTCAGAAAATATCAAAAAACCAAAGAAAACACATCAAGATAATAAAATAACACCTTTAATTAAGCCATTAGGTACCATTAATAATACAACGGAACGTTCAAAAAATTTCTCAAGTATTTTAGTATCTAGGTATAGATAGGCCCTAGATTAATTTTTTTTATTTTCAATTTTTTCAAAGTATGAAAAACTGAGTTTTTTTCAACACACGCAGTTTTGATTAAACGGTTTTGAAAATTCATAAAAAGGAAGGACTTTCGGATAATAAGAAACTAGAAATGATTCTGTCAAATTCCGCCTCATTGAATAGGTACCTAATCGCTTCCTTTTTTTTTTCGTTGAAAAAATATGCTAAAAAAAGGGCTTTGGTGAATAACTTTGTTTTTTTTTTTTGGAGGGAAACTAGCTCAAAAAGTTGAGCAATCGAGCTAAAAAAATATAAAATCGTGACTAAGATATACAGAAGTACGTACATATATCTATTCTAGAAATTGAAAAATGTTTGGTTCAGTGGAGAGTAATTTTAGAGGCGCGGGGAGGGGCGGCAGTGAAAAAATTCCCGAACAGCCCTGTAGTATGGAACCTCAGACTTTAATTCAGATGCAAATGTCTATACACTTCATTATTTTCTAGCTACAGTTTCCCTCCAAAAAAAAAAAAAAAAATCAAAGTTGTTCACCAAAGCCCTTTTTTTAGCATATTTTTTTCAACGAAAAAAAAAAGGAAGCGATTAGGTACCTATTCAATGAGGCGGAATTTGACAGAATCATTTCTAGAATTTATAAACCTTCACACATTGTCATTTTTGTTACTTTTTCATCAACTTTCATCAATTTCGTTTCAATTTTCAAATTTTCCAACTACCCACTTTCTCAAAAATTTTAATTGCATCAATTGAAAAAAAAAACATTTTCCTCCTCCATTCACTATTCAAAAATCCCTCATCAGTAAATAGGGCTACCATTCCATACCTACCTAAGAAACCCCTCCACTCTACTCACAAAATACCTCCATCACAGTCCACCAAAAACTCTCTTCTAAAACAACAACAAAAACGCAGACAAAATCTCCCCTTGAAAATACCCACCACCACATCAACCAACACGCCATCGCCACATCCACCTATACCTACACCACGATACATATTAAAAAATTCCTCAACCGCACATCTTGTCGGCTTGGCAGTTTTCACTGCGACGAAACGAAAGCTCATCGTACGGTTGAAAAAATTACAATTAAAATTCTAAACGATTTTTTTTTCATCCTCAAAAACAAACAAGCATTGTGTGACATTTAAGGGGAGGAGACGCTTGAAGGCCGGTGTATGCGCGCAATGCTTAGCTTCATCCTTACACTTTAGGTATACCTTGTTGTACGAGTACGAGTACGTCGACGTCGTAAATTTGCAAATGCACATTGGCTGCGCTCCCGCGTCTCGAATGAATGCTGATGCAAAAATAGCTATGCAATTTCCTATGCATAACGGCATTAAATATTTCACCGAGTTGAGTAAATATTCATAATGTTTTCATGAAAGTCTTTTTTTGTACGCTGTTAACCTTTTCTTCGTCTTAATTCAAAGAAATTTTGCGTAAGAGAAACTTGATTAATATAAAAATACTATACTATGAACTATACCTACGTATGTGTGTGCTTGTTTTTTTATGTACAAAATGTATTTTGTACGTACCTAATGTTTTTTTTCGCATTTTTCTTTTTCATTCTTCATATTTTTAATGGTTAAAAAAGCAGTCACAAGTAGGTACCTATAGCTCCCCGTGTCTCTAGTGCTTTACTACATTCAGCATGGAGTACAAGGCTTACGCAGACGCATCTCCACGTCCCTTAGCGAAAATGATATTTTCAGCGGAGAAAATGCCAACTTTTACTGATAGGGTGTTACAATTTTCAATGAGAAATTACAATTTTTAGCTAAAAAAAGACGATTTTTGTAAAAAAAAAGGAACCATTAATTTTTAGTGAAACCCTGCCAACTATTGAAGAACAAAATGTGACCATTTCAGTGAGAGAAAAAATGTATAATTTTTAGGGTTCCCCCACCACGGGGAACCCTATTAAAATCGCTATGGAGAATTCAGCGCCCCGCGTTATTTAGAAAGGTGTCTGATGTGATGCGTATTACGCTACCCATAAGACACCTTTTTACGTGCTTAGTGTTTTTCAGTTTCTTCAACAACACTCGTTGCTACGCATTTTCAACTTCGTTTTTATCAGCCAACAATTTTTACTTATGCAATCAATTTTTCTATTAGCCGCACATTCCAATTCTACTTTTTTAAATTTTTTTATTTCAAATTAAACTGAAAGATGAAAGTGTTTAAAATGGAGGAAAATTTCAAAAATTAGTAAATAAATGGAAATTTATGAGTTGTAGTTGATGAATGAAATTTTCAAACTGACAGCGTTTCAAAATTAGTAAGGTCCGATGTTGTTACCAAAAATTTGTGATTTCTCTATTGTGGACTGTGGAGACACCATTACTTCTCATATTCAGCAAAACTGAAAATAATTTTCAGTTTTGCTGAAAATTGAGAGCGCTCAAATGAACCTAATTACAATGTCCAAGTGTAATACTGGTCTAATAAGTATAAAAAAGAATAACCAAATCGTCATTAATATATGAATTAGAACAAACATAATCCAATTTACAAGCTTACAGGATAACAGGAATGTAATTCCCAAATACATATTTACTTTGGTTTGATTGAGTACTCGCAAGTACATATATGAAAATTAAGGGCCATATTTATAGACAGTACTTAGAATTGATATATGAATACTTCAGGATCCAATCTCTCAATTTAATGATAGATCCACTTTTAGAAATTCAATCATGACTGGAAAATTAACTTTGAAAATCATTACTTAGCCAAGCAATTGCTAAGTATCGTCTATAAATATGGCCCTAAAAAAGAAAAATTCTTTATCCAAGAATGGGGAACCCTGTTGCCAGGTCCTGTGGACCTCGCTTGTTGGTTATGAAAATGACAACTTTTGATTTAAAAAACGACCCATCAATATTGTTGATGAAAAAGTGTTGATTTCTTTGATATCTTCTCTCTTCGTCTATCACCCCTCTCCCAACCAAAAAAAAAAAAAACAGACGCAGGGTCTTCTCAAAGTTTTTCTCTAAAATTTTTGAATTTTTGCTCGTAAATTTTGGAAGCTTTCAAAATTTTAAAAGTAAAAATTCAACATTTTTGAAAAAAAATCCAAAACCTTGATGAAATAATTTATGCTAGGTAGGTCTCTTCATATGATCACATCACTGACTCATGTGATATGAATATCATAAATGGCCACCTGAGAACACGTTAAAATGCCAAGCAGCGAAGTTTCTGATCCATCTCAAATCAGATCGATACTGAAAGGAATATAGATTTCCTTTATCAAAAAAATAATCCAGAAAACCAAGCACATCAGATGAAGTAACTATCAAACTTGAAAGAAGATTCTGTGAAATATTTCACTCCCTCCTCTCTCTTTACAAACGGATTCTCAAACCAAAAAAAAAATGTAAATTAGGCCTATTTTGACGTCATTAATGAAACTTTCAAATTTTGAAATTTTCAAGAACCAATAGGTATGTTTCAAAATTCAACAAACGGAAAAATAGCATCAACTTTACATAAGATTTTCAAATATTAGGAAAGGACTTTACAGGGAAAAAAACTATTTTTTTAATAAAAATGCAGGACTTTTGAGGCAAATGTGATATTTTTCCAATTTGTTTTTTTTTAAATTTTCATTCTAATTCTTCGTCAAATGCACTACTAATTGAACAACCCATCATCTAATAACCCTCAACAATTCAAAACGTGGTCAGTTTAAAAAAAAACAACAATTCATTCTCTTAAATTTTCAAAAAAAAAAACACACATTTAATTTCGCAATTTGAACTTTTAACGTTTAATTAAATACGATCATTCATTATTCGACCTCCTTCAGTACATCAGTTCAGACCAAATCAGGAACGAATTGGAAGCAGAAGTTCATCGGAAAAAAGCAATAATTCAAGAATTCTTCAGCTTTTTTTCGATCACCCTTTCAAAAATTAGTAGCAGAACAAGATCCCAATTTTACAACCAAGGCTGATTTTTTACTCAATATAAGTTACCTACCAAAAGACCTGTCAAAAAAAATCTTAAAACAATTAGGAGAATTCAGCCTTCAGCATACCCCTCCCCTGTCTCACACACATAATAACCCATTCTAAATCACCATAAAAAATGCACTTGAGATCATCGTAAAAAATTTACTTGTCATCATTAATAAATTTTTGAAATCACCTTCACCACCAAAAGGTTTTAAACTGAATTTGAAAAAATGACTACTTATGGGCAAAAATGTGTTCCAAAAATCATCCAAATAATTTAATAAAAATTACTTTTAAAAAATTCCTTTAGGTAAAATAATCTCGAAAAAATTCCAAACTAAATCATCATCGAGCAATTTAATCCAAATCACCACAAAAAGTTCACTTGAGATTATCATGAAAAAATTCAAAATTCGCTAGAACTTGACCCTAAAAAACAATTTGAAATCACCATGAAAAGTTCTAAGCTGAATTTTAGAACATGAAATTCTAAATCATTACAATCTAAAATTTATTTTAAAAATTATCAAAAAAATTTATTGAAAAATACATAGGTAGGTACTATAATGAAAAAAAATGATTTTAAATATATCACGAAAAAATTCCAAACTAAATCATCGTCGAATAATTCATTTTAAATCGCCACGAAAAATGTCCTTGAGATTATGAGAAAATTGATCTGTCATCACTCTAAAAAAAAAAATTCATTAGAATTCAACACTAAAAAATGTTTAAAAATGAAATTCTAAATTTTTTAAAAAATAAACACTCAATTCCAAAACAACTTCTCAAGGGCACGGCAAAATCTCAAATGACTCATGAGAGCTGGAACCCTTTGAAGTAATACCATTGAACCCTCACCATACAACCCCCTCCAAACCGATTTTTCCTATTGAATACCTATCCAATTGAATACAATAGGATGTAAAAACATGCCTCCTGAAATTCAAACGTCTTATTTAAAGTTACCCTTTCATTTATTCAATTTTGAAAAAGAGACAAAGGGTAAAAGTTGATCTTTCAAAATTGAAAAACACGACTAAGGTGTTGTTCAATTTCAAAAATTTAAAATTTATTTTCCAAAGGTTATAAATCAGTAGAACTGATGTAGGATTTGCTTTTGATATGGCCCTTTCCCCCTTTTTTATTCTTTTTTGATAAACATTTTCGTACATTAATATTATTGTAATTACTCAAGAAGCTGCTTATATTAGGTCTCACTTATGTATGAAAATTTCAAAAAAAAATTGTCCCATTCCTTCAAGAGGACATTCGAGCCAAAGAATTTTTCAACTTTCAGCCCGAAAGTGTGCTACTCACACCAATAACGGATCGTCGAGGCGAAAATTGTCATCATTTTTTCACACACGAACCCACATCGTATAAGTATAAATTCGCATCTCGAAAACGCAGTAATCAGAGCAAAACGCCCATCACAAATATGTACCTACACTGTATGATTACCACCGATGAACATGCGCGAATAAAAATTACTCCTCGTCTATGGTTTCTGGTCATTGGCTTTATTTACTCCCAAGCAAATAAGTATACCTATGCAACGTATGCGATGGCATCATCATCATCATCATCACAATCACCGAACAAATAACCACATTAAATTGACGGTATTGGGTGAAAAGAGGTGAAAAAAAAGTATAAATAAAAAAAAGACAACCCAGAACGCTCATCCAATCCATCCTCAGCTCGCTCGAGTTTCCGGTCCCTATTGTTATATAAATTTAGGTTGTTTTAATAATAAAGGTATGCGTTTTATTTGTACCACAATATATATTCTAGTGCTAACTGTTCTCTCTCGCTCATTATTAGTTACAATGATGTTGCACAAAGACCTTAGCACATTTTGTTGTGTACGTACGTATTTGTGCTCGAACGCCTTTCCATAATTGATAGACACCTTTCCACCATCACCACCATCTACACCGCCATCATCATAGTCAGCAGCAGGTCTCTTCTAATAGGTAACTTGCACGCTCTCTCCGTATAGTTATACTTATTATATGATTACGTATCTATCCTATGTGTATAACTCTAAAATTTTCTACCCTCCTCCTTGTTCTGTAATGTCGAGCTAGGTATATGTATAGATTATTATAGGCAGGTACCATCTCATTAATTATATCACAAAACAGAGTTTCCGAATCGAAAACTTTTCAGCTACCTCCCCCTCAGTCCCCCCTCTTGCCCTTGCCAATTCCAAAATTCAACGCTCTTCTATAATATGTCGTCGACTCGACTCGACGCTTATAATTAATTTACAAAACATAAGGGTTATGCCGTCGTCGACGCCAGCAAATTGCCAACGACTGGGTCTAAATGGTCTACCTCTACCCCTCTCTCTCTCTTTCTACACACGTATGCCAGTTGTAAACCATTATTAATGGTTTCGAATACCTCTACATCGATGGTATGTATTTTCTTAAACGTTTAATTAATTTGTTTTCTACGCTAATCAATTTGATCTGTAGGTACTTGTTTAGGTGTTTTTAAACGATTTGTACGTATTAGAGACGAACGAATATTGCCATCCATTCCCGATCTCCTGATTCCAAATGGCGTATCAGCAATCAGCATCATTTTCCAAACCACTACCCAGAAATTTCTCTCTCACCAGCTCAAAAACATTTCCACACCTGTAACCTTATCCAAATTTTTCCACATTCTTCGCACAGATGTACAAGCAGTTTAACTAAGTTGTTTTCCTTCGTCGTAATTATTACGACAACGAAGAATTCGACAACTTACACCTTGAGCTTTGTCTTATACTCATCGTCGTCGTCGTCGCCGTCGTCGCTGCTGCTGCTGCAGTCGAATTTACCAATTTGTTAATTACAACACTCTCGCGAGCGCTGTACGATGTTTAACCATCATTATTACTCGTTTGCTAGCTACATACCTATACGTATGTACTCGTAATGTTTCAACAAACTCCAAAATTTAATTACTAAATAGGCTAATGACTAATTAAAAATTCGTTGCATGTTATCATCACACTTGTCAATTGATTATCGTATTATGTATATTAAACATACACACATATACGTTTAATATCAACTTAATATGGTTCGTTGTATGATAAAAGCCATTTGGCTCGAATCTCTGACTGAGAGGTGAACGAGCAAGGTGAATTAGAAATCGAACTTTTAATTGGTTTAGTCATGCGAATTTACGTATAGATACATAGGCTCAGAAAGCTGTAAATTTGATCGCGAAAAATACGAGATGAGGATTCGATTGAAAGGAAAAATGCCTTAGAATTTGATATTTGGCAACGCTGGTTTGAGTATGATGATGGTGAGGGGACGAAAAAAATAGAAAAAATCAACCTGAATGGAAGATTGGATAAATTAGTCATTTCATTGGTCATTGTAGAGAGAGGGGGAGGGGTGAGATCGAAAATCAATCCACTGTCCGGCTAAATAAAAATCACAAACTGACAAAAACCAAAACAAAAAACTTGGAAAGACCCAAATTGGCGATGAAAAGACCCATTTTTCGCATATCTCCAATCTTGAGGGGTTTCAAGTGGTCTACCAAGCAGAACAACATGAAAAAGTAGGACTTTTAGGGTGACATTTTCCCTAAAATTTCAAAAACTGCTGACCAAAAATTTCCATTTTCAGAAAGAACAGAAAAAGTTTTCAAAAAAAATCAACAAAAATCTGAAAGATGAAAAAACCAAGTGGAAAATTTTTAGTGTTGATGAAAAAATAGAGAAAAGCAAGATTTTTTTGGAATCTTTGCAAGAAAGCAACACAGAAGCAGGAACAGCAAGACTCTCAGACATTCTGGATTTGGAAAATCAAAATTCATGCTTAAAAATTTGATCAAAAGGACCCCTTCCCCCTTCTCTATGTCAACTCATTATGTAAGAAATGTTTTCAATATTTAAGTGAACCAATATCATGAATTCATGCAATTTTTCAGAAAAAAATCTAAATCGCTCATTTTTGATTTTTGTGACCCCCCCCCCCCACACCTGCACCAAAAATCTATCTGCTTGGAAAAAATTCAAAAGATTTGTTATCAACTGGAATAAGTTATTCAAAAAAAAAAACAGCTCACCCGAAACTCAAAAAAATTTCGAAAATTGTTCAAGTAAGGATCTTTGTCCATTTTTCATCACTTTTATTTTGAAAAATATCCTGATGGACTGATAACATTTCATCAAATTTTACGAGCTGGGAAATATTAAAAACCGCAGGCATAATACCTCTTTCACTAGATAACACTACCTAATTAATTTCAACTAAAAACTTTCAAAAATAAGTATCTATGTAATTGACCAGCAAAAAATCAGTCTATAGCTAAAATCAATTAACTTACTGAATTCCGCTGAATTCACAACATTTTGGATAAAGTGAAACAATGTTGACAATTCTAAGAAATGGGAAATATTTCATTTCGCGACGATTCAAACAATTTTTCACTCAATTTATAGCTTAAAATTGTTTTGCACTTAATTAGTATCACTTCACTTGAATTTGAAATAAACCGAAGGAATTCGTTCAATTCACAAAGAGCAGCGTTGCCAATTCTAGAAAATAAACAGATATATTTCATCTAGCAATGATTCAAACAATTTTTTCACTCAATTTATACCTTAAAATTGTCTTGCACTTTTATTGATGATTTAAAAAATGACAAAATTAACATCAATCACTTCACTTGAATTTGAAATAAATCCAAAGAATTCGTTCAATTCACAAAGAGCAGCGTTGCCAATTCTAGAAAATGAATAGATATTTCATCTTGTGATAAATTAAGCAAATTCTTTTATTCAATTTATATTCCCTCAAAGTCCTATTGATTGATGATGCCCAGAATGATCAATAAATCAGTATCACTTTAAATAAAGAGAAACAAAACACGTTTAATTTTAAAATAGCGACGTTGCCAATTCTAAGAAATAGTTACCCACAACCAGTCATTTCATTTCGTAAAAAACCAAACTCTCAAGTTTTTCTTGATGCACAAAATTATAACCAATTTGCCTCATTTCGCAATAAGCACTTGAAATACACATAAGTCGAAGAAATTCATTTGAATTTGCAATTTAGCGATGTTGCCAATTCTAAAAAATCTTCAGATAGGTATTTTAACTTTTTTACAAACCAAAGATGCATTAAATTATCACAGAAACAACATTAATTTGTTGAAACATCTTCATTCACCAAAAACTCATCACATTTATTTATGGAGAGCAACGTTGCCAGTTCTAAGAAGTAAACGGATACTTCGACATCTCGCAATAAATTCATAATTTTTAGCTCAATAATGGCCTCAAAATGTCCTAGGATTCTTATAGATGCCCGAAATGATGAATAAATCAGCGTTATCAATTTTAAAAAATGGTGAATCATATATTTCTCTTGCTATGAATCAAACATATTTCACTTAAATCACTCTTCAGAATACTCTCGTTCTTTCTTATGTATGAAATGATGATTAATCACAAATCAGCATCATTTAATTCATAAGACACTTGGAATAAATTGGGCAAATCGATTCAATTAATTTTCTAAAAGCGACGTTGCCAATTCTAAATTTATACCTAGATATTTTGCACTTGCGACTCGCTGGGTAATTTTTCACGCGGTTTAAATCTACTGATCTTTCATTTTTGATTGAACGAAAAAATTATCAAATTTACAGACAGCAACGTTGCCAATTATAAAAATGCATAGACATTTTAGTCATACAATGAATCGAGCACCTTTTTCAAACATTTTCGCTTCAATTTCTTTCAGATCCACATCGATGCATGAAAATTAATGCATCGACATTCCCTTAAAACCTCAAATTCGCCATTAAAAACCCATTTAACTACAATCTGCGACGTTGCCAATTCTAAAAAACACAAAACTCTCATCAGTACCCTTCTCACCAGGTAATATCTCCTCCACAATCAACAAATCATGCACCCCTAATCAACCCCCTTTCCTCATTTCGAACCATCAATCACCCACAACATCATCTGTCGATGAAACCTCCACCGCACACGAACTTTCGACATCAAATTTCACTTCACCACCGCAATCGAACACCTCGACATCTTCGTATTCATCAAGTTACCTCCCAATTGACGAGACAACACTTTCGAACAATTTATTCCGAATCGTCGACATTTCTCGTGTAGTTACACTTCAGCTACAATACAACATAGATAGACAAACTGGCGGCTTAAAGCTGCTGTAAGCTTCGAAGGGGGGTTAAAGGGGTACACGGTACATACAGCGCGAAAGAAAAAGAGAAAAATCGAATTTCTGAAAGCAAAACACGAGCTACTTTAACAAGCCCAAGTTTTCGCTACACACGACTCCACAACTCGGGCGAAACGAAAGGAACACGTAAAGTGGCGTGAAATAACTCGTTAAAATATTCATCACAGAAAAGGAAGGAAAACTAGAATTGCGGAGGAAGTTAGAGGGTGTCGCAGCACATAGCATAGCGTACGAAAGGACGAAGCTTGCTGCGGATAACGTCAGCGTAGTGTACCTACTGTACGTACCAATGGGGTGGTGTAGGAATACGTAGTCGTCGCGGGTGTAGATTTAGTCGTTGACATTGTGATGATAATTGGAAATAGCTGGTTGCGATCGCATCTTTTCAAGCCCCAATTTAATTCTACCGCTGGCGGTGGATGGCGCAGCGGACTCGACGACAGCGACAGTTGAATTTAATAGATAATTGAACTGTGACAAACACAGTGCTATTACTGTGTAACACTATATAGTCTGCCTCCTTCTCTACCCCATACCCCCTGGTATGTACAATTCAATACCTACCCTGCTTTTACAAGGTTCACTCTTTCGCTCGTTTTTATATATACTATATAGAGATATTTAACACCCCCGAAAATTACTACAACGTTTCCTTTTCTTCTTTTTTTCTCTCTTTCTTTTTTCATCATCGCATCGAGGTGTTTTTTTCTCCTTATTTTAATCCAATGTCTTAATCTCATCGCCTGTTTGGGCTTCCGACGAAGTGTTGTTCTAAAGTGTGCCTATTTTATGGTTGCAATTTACCAACTACTTTCTTTCTTTGCTTCTTTGTTTATAGATGGTATGCCATTAAGGTTCGCAGTAGGAGGAAAAAAAAGTTTCGAGTAGGTTGACTTTTTAGTACACGTGTAAGTGGCTTGTACAGAAGTCTGTTTATAAATTTGTTTTTTTTTTTCTGTTTCTTCTTCACAAAACTAAAGACACCAACTCGAAGCCCCTAGGTCAATCCCTAATAGGCCATTACCGAATTACACGAGTTGATGTTTACAAGAGGGTTATCATCATTCGATATCCTAGACAAACAACTACCAACTTTCCATTAGCCTACGACGTGATGTGCATTTCATCGCCTGATCGACTCGATATTTTCACAGTATTCTGATGTTTGCTCAGTTCGCTACTGGGTGATGCTGCACCTGTTGCCCTCCATTTACCTTGGCTTATTTAGTCAATTATATTGTGTCGTTGCTCGTTTACGAGAAGGCACCGAACCTATCCAAATATTGGCCAGATAAATAACAAACATTGTTGCAAACTGAATAGAGTAGTTTATTCAAAATATCACAAAAAAACGTTCAAAGAAGTTCAGATTTCTATTTTTTTTACTCAAAAAATTTCAAAAGCCAAGTCTCTCCCCCCCCCCACGAAAAAATGATCACACTATAACAATTGAGAATTTCAAGCTCTAGATACAATTTTTTTTCTCTTCAATTTTTATTGTTTTTTACAAAATAACTTTTTGAACTGGCAAGTGGAAACCTCCAAATTGAACGAGCATGCCCTAAAACCCATCTTATCAAAATTTCAGGCACTCGAGTTCATTTTTGAACTTTTGGTAAATTTTTGAAAAAAACAAAAATTCAAAAAAAGCTGTTTTACGATGATTTTTTAACGAGAGAGAGAGTGCTTGAAGAGCTTGGAAATTTCGGGAGAAAATAATAAACTTACATCAGTTGAAGGTTCCAGAATTGCTGGAAACTGGTAGTTTTGGAGGTGGAGAGGAATTATTCACACTGGTTCGTTTTGCTTGAGAAAAAATACTTCATGAAGAAGTTGAAAAATCGCCACCAAAAGGCCTTCAATTTTTTCCAAAAATGCAGAATTTTTTGCAATGAAAAAATATTGCAGACTTTCAAACTTTTCATCACCAAATTAAGTTATTTTTTTGGAAAAACTGAGTTTTCTACAAAAAAAAAAAAAATTGTAGCCAACAGCATGAAATGAGACACCCTGTGTACGAATTTTTCCGGACAAAAATTCATGATTTCTTCAAGTCCTCGGGTAGATAAATTCATTCACATCCCCCCCCCCATTACCCGAAAAAAATTCTACAGCCTTCACAAAAATGTGAGTAAAACATGAATTCATAAGGAGAAAATGTCAAATCCACTACGAGAAATTATTACACAGGGTGCCCAAAAACTATAAAATTTTAGATGATCATTATTTGAATGGTCTTTTTTAAAACAAAAAAAAATATTTCCATAAAAATTCATAATTTTACATCATTTAAATGGTCTTAAGTGTCCCACTGCTAAAAATTTTGATTCTTTTTCTGTGCTTCTCAAGAAAACATTATGAGAAAAAACTTTTAGATTATTCGCTGAAGAAATTTTTTGATCCCACATGAATGACCTGAAATCTAAAATAATGTTTTTTGGGTGACTTTGATGATTTGAATGACCTATCAAATGTGCTAATTAATTATTTTAGGTAGGTAAGTTTGTAGGATCAGTTGCCCAATTACATCAATTTATGAAGTGACATGAGATGAGTAGCGAGAGAGGGGAGGGGAAAATCCAAGCCACCTTTACAGAATTTGGTGAGATTTTTCTGCACTGATTTCCTCCTTTCCACTCAATGAAAAGTTTTCCAAATCCTCTCAATAATGCTTCATTTTCGAAAATGAAGCTTCAGAAATACCTACATAAATTTACAATTTTATAAAAAATTGAGGATAAAAAGTTGAAAAAAGGTGTCACTGTCTAAAAACTCTTTAAAAAATTGCAAAAACTGTCACTGTTCAGAATAGCATTAAAATCAGTCAAAACAGCGAAAACATTTTTTAAAATGTGATAAAATTGTTTAAAAAATGGGCACAGGCTGGTTTTAAGAATAACCAAAATTCTTTTTTAATTTTTCAGAACTTTGAAAAATTTTGAAAAGGTAGGGACATTTTTCTATTCTATTTGAATGACTTTTGCAATATGACGAAAATGTTTATTAAAAAGTTTCACAATATTGTGCCCTATTTTGGCAATTTTTTTTTTCTTGGCAGGGATTTTAATCACAATTTATGCATATTTTTCTATTCTATTTTCATGGTTTTTTTAGAGTTTCGAATAATTTTAGGTTTGTTTTTATAACATCATATTTTACATTTATCATTTTAAAACACATTTTGAAAAGATGAAGCAAATACAATATATTTTATGCAGTTTTCACTCAATTTTAATGATTTGACTGGTATAGTTAAAATAATTTTAGTCGGATTTTCCATATTTTTCTACCTTTTCATCGTTTCAAAACACATTTTGAAACCCCTGGTAGCTTTTAAGCACAATTTTTGTCATTTTTATCACTTTTGAATAATTTTATTATTATTTCATCTTACTTTCGGTCAATTTTATCATTTTAAAATGAACTTTGGACGAATTTAATCGTATTTTAAGCCATTTTAATTCGATTTCAATGATTTTTGTAGTCTTTTAAGCGATTTTAATGGCAATTGTACAATTTTTTATCATATTTCAAATAAACTTTATGACATTTGAATTGTTGCATTCACGTTTCCAGCATTTCTTGCATTGTTTACACCCAATTTTAAAGATATTTTGACCATTTTAAAGATAATTTCACAGTTTTCAATCAATTTTTCAACACTTGAAAATATTTTTTTCAAAATCTTACAAAGGAGGGACCCAAACTGAAAATTTTTTTCGAACTGGATAGAGCTAAATCTTAAGCAACGAGCTAGAAATGGGAAAAACAATCAAAATTTCACCAAATTGGCCTAGAAAGCTAAAATTAGTTGGATGGCCTATTTTTGAACCCCTCCCCTTCCCCCCGAATCTATTGGAAACGGTTTCAAACTGCCTTGAAAATCAAAATCGAGCCAAAATGCCAAAAATGGGGAAAAAGTCAAAATCAAAATGCCACCAAATTGGCCCAAAATTCTCTACGTAGCTTTTTTCGACCCCCCCCCCTCCACTAATCAATTAAAAATGGTTTCGAGCTATCTTGTGAGTAGTTCTAGATTCTCCAGCAGATTTTTGAAAATCAAATTTCTACAAAATTTGACCCAGTCGAGTTGAAAAGCTAAAATTTACTTCATATCCTAATTTTAATATGCCGAGTCGATTGAAGGTGGTTTTAACTTGAGCTGTTCTAGAGTCTCTAGCCGTATTTTGAATATTCAAGATTTTCAAATAGTGCCATAAAAACAGTCCAAATTAACACTCCATCAAAATCAGCGTACCTAAAAGTCCAACTTTCACGACCCCTACACCAAAACATAAAAATCTCAAACAAAACTTCCTCTTGCAACTTGACATCTTCACCTCTACACTCCAAGCAAACATCACAAATAACTCCGGCACAATTCTACGAACCCCTTCGACCAAAACAGAGAAAGAAAAGAAAAGAAAAACCCCTCAAGAAAGGAGAAAAAATCGGAAAATAATTAATTCCGCCAGTATTCTATAACCATCGGAGAAGTCACGAGAGAAGCATGGAAACGCGATTTAAAAAACGTTGTTATTCTCTTATGATATTTAAATTTCCAAGGGAAGGTGTTAATTCATTAATATTCGTCAGAGTTTTTGAAAGGCGCGAGTGTCGCTTTCGAGTCGTCGATTACAATTTCAACAATTTATACGCGAGAGAAGAAGGAACACGATGGCGATGGCGATGGCAGCGGGGCGGTTACCCACTCTATACCCAGCCTTCTACACCTACACACGTCTAAATACCCATATTGTGTCTAAGTGTTGAGCAAAGTTTACGTAATAACGAAAAACAAGAGGAAGAAGAAGGCTGAAGGCGCGCGCCAAACCAGCAGCAAAGAGCGTACCGCTTTAAATTTCTCGCTATGCAATAATTAGGAAAAGTCTGAATGGTAGCGGTATTGTTTAGCGGTAATCGATAATTTGCGGGCGTCATACTCTCTTACACGCATTTCTATTCTACACCCTTTGAGTGTGTGGGTCGGGGCCGGGGCCGGGGCAGCAGGGCAAACGCAGTGGTCGCTAAAATCTTGGCGAATTTTTTATTAGCCGCGGCGTCGTCGGGTGCGGGCATCGCACAGCCCTCGACATCCAGTCTCTCTTTTTAATTCATTAACCATCCTCGGTGTGTATGTAAAAAAAAAGAGAGAGAAAAACTCGTCTAAAGAGTCGTCGTGTTTTTTCTTCTTTTTTCGGTACCGTTACTCTTCCTCTCTCTCTCAGCCTGCGGAAGATTCCAAGCCAGCCGAGCTTATCGCGACGCGTTAATTTTTCAAGCGATCTAGTTTCGTGAAAAAAAAAACTGGAGAGATGCAATTTTCTCCTGAGTCTCGCGGATGCTGTGCTCTACACTACTAAGCAGCTCGAGTATGGCTCGAGGGTTGTTCTAGATTAGCGAATTATCCTTCGTGTATATGTTTTGTGCGTCGTCGGTTTGCAAAATACCGTTGCTGTTGTTGTTGTTGTTGTGTTTTCTTTTTTTCCTCTTCCTTAAAGAGGCTTTCTTTTTTTTTGTTTTTTTTTCTGCTTATGGAGTTTTATCGTAAATTTTTTCTACCAGAGGCGAAAGGGTTTTTAATTGGCTGTTAATAATTTTCACGTTTAGATTATTTTCCAAAATATCGACACCCGAAGGATTCGAGTTGATCATCTCGCATGATGGAAAATTTCATCGAGTTGTAAAAATATTGAAAAATTGACAAATCAATGACATCGTGCTAATCTACACATTGTTTCCTTTATCGCCTTCATCATCCATATATTATATTTCAAGAGGAATGTGCCAGAAAAACTGCATTCAAGCAGATCATAAAATTTTGATAATATATCATAACTCATAGGACCCCCCCCCTTTCTCAAATCCAATCCTCATCCTCTCTCTCTCTAAAAAAAAAAACACCAAAAATTTTCGTTCGAGCATCTGAAATTTTTCAACTTATTTCAATAAGTCAACCTTTCTCACCTTCATCAGCCTCGTTTTCTAAGATGAATGTGTCAGAAAAACTGCCTCCAATCAAATCATAAGATTTCAACCGTAATTTCAATGCATACGACCGATCCTCCTCACCCCTCTTCACAATCTCACCCTCGTGCCATCAAAAAAAAAAAAAGAATCTGGCTAGTTTATTTTAAGGGTACAAGCAGATGATGCTGCAATGCGTCCTTCAAAAATATAGGGGGTGGTGGGAGGAGGTGGAGAAAGATCAAAATGAGTTTGAAATAGTTAACTCGTGTTCTTTTTCGAAAGTACCTAATTATTTTGAAAAATATTATTTCATCAACAAGAATTTCAAAACATTTCATTTCCACAATTTACAGGAATAAGTAAGTACAGAGGAAAGGAGAAGGTTGAGTTGAGAAAAATATCATTACCTCGTCCCTTCATTATGTTCTTCAACTTAAAAAGTGATGAAAATGCTCAATATAAACCTACATAAATAATCACAAATTTTAAAATTTTGAAAAACCCTTCTTCTACTTATTCGTACAAATCACTTTTTTTCAAATTTCAGCTCCAATGACCAAATTGAGTGATGAAGGCAAATATTTATTAGAAAAAATTATTTTGACATTTTTTCACACAATTTTTTATTTATTCGAAAACATGATTTTAAAGGAAACATTTTTGAGAAATGCTGTAGGTATCTATTGATCGGCCTCTCTAACTAATTTTGAGCCAAAAAATCAAAAGAGCCCGTTGCAGGGCAAAGGGATTAGCCACAAAACTTCGTGTGAAAGTCATTCAACCAGAAAATGCCAAAAAAAAGTCCTTAGTTCAATCAGGAAGATATCAAACTATTTCCAATTACTCGAGTTCGTTTTGAAAAAATTGAAAACAAATTATAAAGCATCGATACAGATGATCTCTGAAATATCATAAAATCAGTTTTTTTTTTGGAAAATTCTGAATTCCACTATCTTTTACGCACCCCTGCGCTTTTACCAGATTTATTAGTTTTCGACATAAAAATAAAAATAATTTTGATATTCCGACTCGGTTTTGAAAATTTTAAAATGAGCTCCACCCCCAAAAGGCTTTTTTCGGATTTGTTTTGAAACCAGAACTATTTTGAAATTCACGAAAAAAAAGTCAAAAAACACATTTTGAAGCTTATCTTGATTGTGCAGTTGGAAAAAATTTGAATTTGAGATCTATTTCTTATCTCGAGATAGTTCTTCTTCAGGGCATCAAATTTTACAAGAATTTTTCAAATTTTCTACAGAATTTTAGACGATGATTCTCAGGTTTTATCCCCTCTCCCCTCGAAAAATTCCAGGGTTTCAATAGGAATTTTCGAAGCAAAAATCACTCCTTTTTCACAAACATTTCAACAAAATTTCCTCAGCGATTTTCAACTTCTACCCTCAACCTCGTCCTTTTTTTCACTTTTTTTTTTGGCTCATTCAGAGTCTGTCATTTTTGGACACTGCAAAAATTGTAATGACCATTCAATAATTTCTTCTCAGATACTTTATGAATTTTTGAAATTATTTTAATTTAAAGAATCACTTGTTTTTTACCACCTTCAAATCCAAAATCACCTATTTCAAGAAATTTTGGGAAATCTTAGGACTTTTTGAAAGATTTGACAAAATACGAGACTTTTCTGATAATTTAGGGGAAAAACAGTATTTTTTGTTTTTTTTTTTTTTAGAGAAAGGAAAAACAGCACCTTTTGGAAATTTTGGAAAAAATGGCGTTTTTTCGACAATTTTGACAAATTTTTTGACAATTTTCACAAAAAATGAGACTTTTTAAAAATTTTGTCAAAATAGGGCACTTTTTGATAATTTTTATACAGTTGGCGATTTTGTAATTTTTATCATCTAGTAAACAACTAGACATCAAGTATAAATACCCTGAATTCTGTCTCACAATTTGGTAGAACCATTTCAGATTTCAATCCCCCATCTACCCCTCTCCCCAAATTCGTTTTCAACCTCTCAAATGTTGACAAAGCTGATAAGCTTTAAAAATTTGACTAAATATTTCCTACGAATATGGCCAGGTGGATGGGGACTGATGAAGGTAAAATGAAGATTTTTGATCTCAAAATTGAAAAAAAAATTAATTCATAATCAACGCTCTTGCAAACGCTTTTTGAGGAGAGAGGGAGGGAGGGAGAGGGTTTAAATCGTAAAAAATCACTTCGAAATTATCAAAACAATTTTCTAGATTAGAATCGAAAATGAATTAAGGTAAACAAGAAAAAAAATGGTCAGTTTCATATCAAATTTTCACTTTTGATGCTTGAATCTAATTTTTCAGGTTGGAAAATTGAGAAAAATAACATAACGTGCAATTTAAATCCAAAAAAAAAATCTTGAAAGAAAAGTAGAGTTCGAGGAAAGAAATTTCAATAAATGAAGCGTTTCTTGAAATTAGTTCCATGCTATGTACTTGAAACAAAAAATAGAAACCTTTCGGATAATTTTTTTGTTTTGAAAATCAATACTCCAGGTTCTATTTTTATTTCTCAGTCAAACTTTTTGATGTTTTGGTTAGTTTCCAGTGAGAAAGTAACCAAAAGTAACTATTGCTTATAGCGAATAGTAAGGAAGCGTAGATAATACGGGGTGAAAAAATAAAAATTTTGGTTTTTGAACAAATTGCAACTGGTTGTTGGTTGACAAGACTGAACTTTTGTACAGCTATTTTGGCAATAAATTCAATTTTTCATTGCAAAAATAAATTAGGAAGGCAGTGATGTGAGAGGAGGGGGAGGAGGGGGGTAAAGAAAATCGAAAAAATTGACCTTATTTTAGAGCATTGTATTTGCACTTTCTTAATGTTTTTTTACACAGAAAAAATTGAAAGGTTCCTGCATTGGAAGGCTCCTTTTGTGGGGTTAAATCAATTCGTTTCAAAAGCTGTCTTACCATTTGATGAAGAATGCAAGTGGTATTATAATATTTTTGCCTACTCCATACTCCATAATTATGTTATATTCCATGGAAAAAGGGCCTTGGAGTTCAAGGTCCTCTATTGAGAGCCGAAGAACTCATCGATTCTAGCTCAAGCCACTGCGAATTTTATCAATTTTGATTCAGAAATTTCAACTATTTTGTAATAAGGCTGATATGTGTGGTTTTTTAAAATACAAGTAGGTACCTATTGAGCAGTGAACACAAATGGTGGGGGGGGGGGTGGGAATCACAAGCAGAACTTCACATCTAACCAAGTTCTAAGCTTCTCTTCAAATTTAAAATATCCTTTCTTCTCTCTCAAAATCACATTTTCCCAATTTGAGAACACAGAGAGAAAAAATTCCACCCAGTAAGGGTACACGGGTAGAATTTTAACAACCCCTATCAAATATCATTTAGCTCGTACTACATTCACTACATACTGGCAGAATACGAATACGACGAAAAACATACATATACAAACGAATACGACACATAAACGAGAAAAAGATCCTACATGCTATTCGACAAACCACGTTCTCGCTGCCATTTGCTGGCTGGCTGGCGAAAGCTACACTACTAAATCGTAAATACACACTATAAACGGCGTCTCTTTTCATGCAGCTTTCACACCAAACCAACCTAACATACACACATAAACGCCTTTTCTTCGGGCTTTTACATACGTCAAAAACGGTTTCGACGACATTGAACGTGTTCTCTCGTTGGCATTTTCTGCGGCTAGGACGTCGACGGGCGATAGAGCGAGAGAGCGGGAGGGAGGAGGGAGGACACGGAGCGAGAAGAAGCTGAAAACCGGGCCGAGCTTTTCAGCTGCTTAACATTTCGCCGCCTTGGGTTAATTAAAGCTCGCCCCAACCGAGCTCCAAAAAAAGAGATTAACTCCCTCCGCAAGGTCTCTCTGCGCACAGCCAAACATTAATTTCCCTTCTTTTGCCGACTTTATAGCTTATATTCGAAATTCCTTTTACGCCTTTGCTTCTTCTTCGCGGTGTTCGCCATCTGGGTCGTGTGGCCCCCTTTACCTCTCGCTGGCCCCTTCGTGGTGGCGCTCGCGCCGCGCGCTCTTGTATACTAAGAGAGTACAGTATAGTAAAAAGTAAAGTAATGCTAGCGTTCACAACTCTAGTATAACGTCGGCATTCATCGTCGAATTTAACGTCTTCTTTTGTTGTAAACTATTCCTTTAAGCCGAATTTAATTAAGATTTTTGTTATTACATCCCTCTCATTCTATATCGGATTCTCGTGCTACGGCACCTTAAAGGCGAACCAAGAATGCAAAATGCCATAAATTTTACAAGCCTCGCGTTAATTGAAAATATTTTATCAAAGAAACCCTCGGCTCTCCGTTCGCGTACGATATAGCCAAGCAAATACGTCCTCGTCGGTCGTGCCCACCGCACTAAAGTGGGTTTAATTAAAATTTACTTATGGGCTCGTAATGGCTGCTTGTCTCACCTCCATCTTCATCCTCCCTCGTCTCCTCTCATTACCTAACACCCTATCGCCTATCGCGAGCACGACTCGAATATTTTAAAAATCCTAAACACTTTTCCACAACCGTACCCCAATCATTTCCCTTCCCCTCCCCCTTCATTCCTCACCTTCGCAAACTATCTTAAGAGCGAATTAAATCCTATCATATGCGTGCCCCCTTCTCCCTTATGGGTTATTTTTCTTCGTATAAAATATACACACGAAATACCCCGATGAGGTATTCCGGAGAGAAAAAAATTAGATTTTTCGAGGGAAAAAAACAGGCATCGTATTTCCGAAGGCTCTTCGAAGGCGTTTACACGGAAAATAAACCAATTCGGTATTCCTTCGTTATTGTGTCTGGTCTATAAGTTGCTCGTAGACGGAGATAAACGTGGCCGGCAGCGTTTACCGGCTGAAATTTCATATTTTTTCCTTCTGAATTTCGCATCGACAAACATAATAGGTACGACGACGTAGTACAGTCATTTTCGACACGAGTTTCTCGTTTCGTCTTCTTCTTCGTAACCTAGAACGATATTTTCTTGACGAATATGCCTTCGAAAGGGTACCAAATGGAAGATGAGCCAGCCAAGATCGAAATTCGCGATTTTTAATGAACGATCCCAGTTTCCAATAGACTAAGGGATCACTTGGAAAGGAAATCTTCAAAAAAGAAAAAAAATTGGCACTAAATTGCTCAACATTCGCATCAGATCGAATCGCAGAACACTCGTGATTCGTTTGAAATTGAAAATCAATGACTACTTGATTCAATAATTTCATTCCATTCGCTGTGATTTAAAAAAAAAAATGAGCAAAGCTGCGCAAATTTTCACCGAACGATCGTTTTTCAGAAAAACGTGATTTTTTGACGTTATTCGACCATAATTCTCGTCTAAAAACCATAAAATTTCGAATGAAACGTGGTTTTCTAAAAAAAAAACTACAGTATTAATGCCTCATTACGTTCGTTTGTTTGATCAACTGGCTTCATAAACTGTAACCAACATGACAATAAAAAAGTAAAAATCGTCATTAGATAAATTCATTTAAAAAGAAAATATGAAAAATACATGAAAAAATAGACATTTATAAATTTCGCGAATTTGCGTACATAAAAAATTATAAGAAAAAATTAAAGAACATTGAGGTACAATGAATTGAAAAGGAATGGAAAAAAAAAAGACAAAATTTTAGCGAGTACATAAACAAAAATCAAAAAACCGAGCACGGCCAAATATTATTGAGAAAATTCTCGAATGCCTCGAAAAATTGGAAAATTTATCGGATAAGTTTGGAATCATAATTTTGGCCGTTGCATATGCCCCCTGGCTAATTCAAATTTCTCAAAGCAAGCTTAGAGAAAATTGAATTGGCCATAGATGAAAATAGCAAAATTGTGAAATAACAATAACAATAAAAAATTAATTAATCATTAAATCACATTTGAATTACACAAATTATGAATACAGAAAAAATATAAAACAATATTATGAAAACAAAAACGGGATAAACATTTGACAAAACTGCGTAATAGATAAGATAAAGTAAAGAGAAAAAACAACAGAAACAAAGACATTACAAGGAAAATTGGAAAAAGGAAAGGGAAAAGAGAGTGACACCAACGTGAGACTCGCGTAGATGGAAAACAACGAGCCTACACCATGGTCTGCCACCTTCTCTGGAATGTAAGGCTTGGACAAAAGTCCCTCACCCCATTCCAGAGAGTAGGAAAGGAAAACAAAGGAAAAACAAAAAGATTAATAGGAAAACTAGGAAGAAAAATAGGAAAGTTGGAAAATTGGATCAGAAAGATGTGCATAGAAATGCCACTAAATCAGAAAAAATTAATCATTTTCATTTCGAGAATAAAAATTAATTGATCAGAAAAATCAATAACTTTGAGCAGTTTGAGCGAATAAATTTACAGAGGAAAGCGAACCATAAAGACCTAAAAAACATTTTTTCCTTTTGCGTTTCAGATAAATCAAAATAAATTTCAAAATCGATTGATCATTGAACATTTTATTATATCCACAAAAATTATCATCCTGCAAAGGTTTTACAAAAGATACAGACTTGCCCCCTGCATGAGAAAATGCAGTAAAATAAGAGAGATCAGTTTTATCAAAAATCATTTTTAAATAACGTTTTGTTATACTGATGATTATAAATTTTGTATCAAAATTATTGACAAGTTTGAAAAAAGGATTTATAAGTTTGATTTCAACTTCAAGATCTTCAGACACGTTGGATTTGTGAGAGTTCTCACTTATAGTTACATCTAAAACTAGTTTATCATGAACTTTTGGAATTTGCGATCCTAAATTTATCAAGTTTGAAGTTTGTGGTCTAGTAACACCATTTGAAGACGACTCAAACATGATTGGCTCAAAAAATATTTCATTTTCTAGTTTTAACAAATCAAACTCAGAAAAACTTGGACTGAAAACATAGTTTTCCAAATCACAACAAACTTGAGATAAAATTGAGGGTTCAGATACCTCAACTATATTAATATTTTCAATCTCCGAAAAATTCTCAACTGAATGAGCCTTTTCAGATATTTTGATCTCACGAGTTTCAAACTTTGGTGAAAAATCAGGACAAAAATTATTTGAGTTTTCTGCTTTGGGAAAATCATCAATGATTTTAAATTCAGTTTTCAAAGAATTATGAGTGAAATCACATGCGTGATTTTTGTCTGAGTTCAAAATTTCAAGTTGGAAATTATTTGTATTTTCATTCACAAGTTCCAAAGATTTGCTCGAAACTTTTGCCTCACAAAAATCATCCATAAAAGACATATCGATAATTACGTGATCTGGTTTTTTGTGAAAATTAGAAAATCCCAAATTTTCATCAAAAATTCTATTTTTGTTAGATTCAGCAACTCTTGGACCTAAATCGCTTAAATCAAGATAATTTCCATAAGTTTGTTCATAAACTTGAGAAAAAGATACAAATTTAGGCTCAATAAAATTATTAAATTCCCTATTTTCAGAAGGACACTGTTTTGTATCGCTAAAATGGAGATAATTTCCGTAACTCTGTTCATAAATTTGAGTTGAGTTCGTAGAAACGTAATTATCGGTTGCATTATTTGAAGACAAATAATAATTACCTCTAAATGTTTCGATAAAATTTGATACTGGTATTTGAGGTAAACATTGAGAGAAAGGCTCACCATAACTTTTTTCATTATTTTGAGATAATAAATTAGACGAAAAAGAGGTCTTTTTACCTTCTAATAAATCTAGGTGATTATGGAGTCTAACCAAAGTTTTAGTTAATGTAAGGAGACAATTGAACAATTTTGGATTATTTGAGAATTCCTCCATGTCTTTCTTTGATCAATCAATTTTCAAAAAAAAATAGCATAAGGTAGGTAGGTAATTACTTAATTACGTAATATCGTTGGTTATAAGTATGCGAAAATGAATTGACAATTTATCAAATAAAACATCGTGAATAAATAAAAATTACAAAACCGTATTTTTTTCGAAACATAAATACCATGTATACTTGAATACCAAACGAAAACAATGATGTGATGACGTGAGAGGTGATGAGCTGAACGAAATAAACGAAAACAGCAAAATATTATTACCAATCAATTGACACAAGTGCTGGTGGTTCAGGCTGAGAAAAACGACATCGATAATTGCAGAAAATTGAACGAATTTGGCGAATTATGCAGACTCATTTGACAGAAATCGAAGGTAGTGACGTAGTATCAAAGGTTGATGCATTCGGCATACTCAAACTCCGCGGAGAAAATGTAGTCGTAGATATGTACAGATGTTTGGATCTTGGTTCAAAATTTCAACCAAATGATTTTTTTGATCGAACATTTCTTTTAAAAAGTTGAAAAACAAAATATGTAAAAAACGAAATAACAAACCGTTTTGTTTCCATCCCGGATGGGCCCCCATTTATGTAACAGACATGACGATAAAAAATCAACAAATCGTTTTGTTTCCATCCCGGACGGGCCCCCATTTATGTAACCAACATGACAATAAAAAAGTAAAAATCGTCATTAGATAAATTCATTTAAAAAGAAAATATGAAAAATACATGAAAAAATAGACATTTATAAATTTCGCGAATTTGCGTACATAAAAAATTATAAGAAAAAATTAAAGAACATTGAGGTACAATGAATTGAAAAGGAATGGAAAAAAAAAGACAAAATTTTAGCGAGTACATAAACAAAAATCAAAAAACCGAGCACGGCCAAATATTATTGAGAAAATTCTCGAATGCCTCGAAAAATTGGAAAATTTATCGGATAAGTTTGGAATCATAATTTTGGCCGTTGCAAAACATCGAAAAATTCGCGAGGGAAGACCGTTAACAACACAAAAAAATAATAAATGGGGAAATGTTGGCCAGTTTTTATGATTTCCATACATTTCAAACGTCAGATTTTTCAGGTGTTTCGAAACACGTAGTTTGAAAAAAATCGTCGTTTGGTTGATTTCGAAAAATGATGTCACAGTGTTCTGACTCTCGTGATAGAAAAAACAGGAGACAGGGCAGTAAAACCCCACTCGAATAAAATCCATCTACGTGATTTCAAAGCCACCAACTAACTAAACCTCGAAATCTTCATTTTTAAGATGAAAAAAAGACTGAAAGAAAGTAAAAAAATAGGAAAAAATTAGAAGCGAAAAAAAAACAGTCAATTTTCCACAATTATAACCCTTAAAATGTAACACAAAAGCTTTGATAACCTCCAAATCCATAGAATTATTAATAAAAGAAGAAGAGCCCAATTATCAATTAACCACAAAAAGACACAAAATATAAAATCAAACTCAAGAAGCACACACGTTATAATCCCATAGCCCCTCCCTTTCGTAATTTTTTACCCCTACATTCTCCTCTTAAAACGAGATTCTGGAAACAAAAAAGGAAAACGTACCGCGATCTTGAATAAAGTCAATTTCTCCGTAGGTGTTTTTTCCACCGGTACCAAAATTTTTATCCATTTTCTGGTTATAAAGGGCTTCGGCCACGGCACTTGATAGCTCATCGGCGAATGAAAAGTCGCAGTATCCAGCTGTTGAAAAAATTGTATTAAAAAGTGTTGTACTTTCATCTTAATCATTGTAGGTAGTATTTTTCGAGCTTAAATTCCAAATTAAGTAATTCGACCCAGTAATATCTTATAGACGAAAGAAGTGATTAAAAATTAAAATAATTAAAAGTACATCTCCCCATTTTGCCAATTCGAGTAATAAATACATTATGAATAAAAACAGCCCAAAAAAAAATTTGCAGCATCAGAGTATATTTTTTATGAACCATTGTTTCTTTCCTAATTTGTTAGAAAATATCAATTTTCAATTTCAAGGCGAATTTCAACGCTTCTTCTCTTCCCTCTTAGTCCTCCTCAAATAGCCAGTGATAATGTATTTTCCGATTTAACGAATTCCTCCAACATTTATTTTTGCTAAATCTCATCTCACTGTTTTTGTAGCAAAAACCGTCACTTTCTCAACTCACAATGTTGTCAACTTTTTTTCAATAATGAACCAAACATGGTGATTTCATTATATTTTCACAGCTTTCAGGTCTGAATTTGATGATCTCTTTCAAAAAATTACTACACCTTCACAGCATTTCAAGACTCTCTGGCTGTTATTTAATGGCTCCAACAATTTTCATTTTAATTGATATTTCTGATGCCTTCATGGCTTATCAGCTCCCTCTTCACCTGCTCATTCGTTCATCGTCATGTCTCATCACGAAAAAAAACTTCGACAGCCTTAGGAGAAAAATTTTGAGGTTAAAAAAATCCAGAAATTTGTTATAGAGACAAAAAATTTTGCAACCTATAAAAAATCCAAAATCTCGAGATTTCAAGACATGAAAATCTCGAAATATTATCTTGAAAATCTTGTGACGAAAAAAATCTAAAGACAAAAAATTTCAAAACCTCAATCAGACTGTAATCTCAGAATCAAAAAATCTTGAGATCACAAAATCCCTGAAATATAATATAAAGAAAAATCCCATACCTCGAAAGATAAAAATCTCTTAATGAGAATACCTTGAGAAAAACCTCGAGATAATCATGATCTCTCAAGACTTTGAAAATCTCGAAAATTATATTGACACAGAAAAACATCGAATGAAAAGTTCCCTGGGTGAAAAAATCTGGACAGAAATTCTTGAAATATTTACGAGGCTGAAATATCCTGAAACTTTTAAAGACAGAAAAATCTCAAGCCATGATCTAAAAATCAAAAAAACTTGAGTTTTGTAGTCTCGAAATTTGAGATTTTCTGTCTCAAGATTTCAAAATTTTCTGTCTCTGAATTTTTTAATCTCGGAATTTTTTGTCCCAAGTTTTTTATCCCAAGATTTTGGAGATTTTAAACTCGAAATTTGAGGTTGTGTTTTGAGATCTTTCTGTCCAAAAGTTCAAGATACCTATTTCAGTCTTATTGAGATTTTGCAATTTTCTCTGTTTCAAGATTTTCAAGATTTTTGGTCTGAAGATTTCACAATTTTTTCTGTCTCAAGATTTTTTTCTCTCAAGATCTCGTCATTTATCTAGATAATTTTGTGTCTCAAGATTTTGAGATTTTTCGTCTCGAGATTTCAAGATTTTTTTTGATCTCGAAAATTGCAATTTTAGAGGCCTCATAGCCCCCTCCCTTCACGCAGGCTCTCTTCAAGTTCCCAAAGCATCGTAAGGAATACACATTTTATACTTTAAGAGGCAGAGGGGATAACATATAATTTTTCAAAATTGAAATTGACGGCTAGAAGACCTCCACGATGAAGATGATGATTCGCATCCTCAAGTCTCAAACCAATCACTTGCCAAAAATCCTGACTGGAGGTAGAGAGTAATTTTTCTTATTGAAATGTGCTATATTCAGATACTATCAACATCTTCATTTATAGAAATCAATATCGCGAAAAAATAATTAAAACAAACATAATTTCAGCTAAACGACTTCTGAAGCTAAAACGATCGTTTCGAGCGCTAAAATCGGAAATACGCACACAGAATAATGTAGACATAGGATTCAAAATTTTTAGCAACTGTTCAAATATGTATTTTCAGATTTCAAGGTCTGAATCATTGAATGTAACTACATAATAAAAAAACATGGCCAAAATAGCATTATCATTGCTGCCAATTTTTATGCTGGATCTCTCATGAAAACAGGGGAAGGAGGGGAGAAGGAGTTAAATGATACGAGGTTTCCTTATCATCAGTTGAGGTGGCAATTCTCATCGTGTAAGAAAAAAAACTCCAATAAAATTTTTCACCACGTTCAGGGCTCGAACGTACTCAATTGAGCAAAACGTATTGGCAACCGGTTGCAAAACCAGTAGACCAGTTTTGAAAAATCTAACTCGTAAAAAAGAAGATGGGCGATTTTAATGGTTCACATTCGCAATATTGACGAATTTTATTTTTCTACGCGCCCCTTCTTCGATGAGACATGACATTGACCATAGCTTTGGAACCATTGAACCGGTTCAGAAATCTCTGCTCTATGAAAATTGCTCTAACTTGAACAGTTTACATACCACTTTGAAGTAAGTACCTAAATGTCTTCTTTCTATGAATTTCGTGAGAAAAAACCTACCTCTGATTATTTTTTGGGACACCCTGTATACAATGTTGAAAATTTTCGCACCTACGTTGAAAGCTCTGCATCGTTCGAATCATTTCACCGACATTGTAGCGAAATATAATTGGCGTTAGTCGGAATTTTCGTGCCACACTGTATATTTGTATTTACCACAAATATCATTATTATTGACGCGAGCGAAGAGAGGAGCAGTCCGGGGGGATCTCTAAAGCTATACCCAAGATTACCACAGCCGATCCGCGCGAGACGAGACGAAGGAAGACAGGAGGATACGAGAGGAACCCGGACGACGATTATCGAAATATTTCGAGTACCGAATGAAGGAGCAAGAAGAAGATATCTTCGACACGGCTCAAATGTCAGCGATTTAATAGAATTAGGTTGTTCGTTTGCCTATTGTTAACGCGAATTAAATAGATTGCGGTGCTGAGGCCTCTCTCGATCTTCTCTCTAAACCAATCTTTTGAAGCGTATTAAAATAAAACGTTGTACGGTAGTACCTTCGGACAATGGGGATTGGCGCTCGATGACCACACGGCAACCTTTTCCTTTTCATCGTCCTCTTTGACAAGTCAATTGAGTACTACCCCGAATACGAACCCGGATGGTGTTATACCTACCTCTACCTTATAGTAGCGTTTTTAAGCAGCCCTATTATATTACCGACTGCGATAATTGCTGCGTTATACTATAGTCCCAAGGCAACTGGTTTCTCGTACCTATACACATTGGCATACTATGAAATTTTATACTTCCAAGATACCTATAACGGATTCCCCAAAAAGGGATACTACAGGTGTATTAGGTGCATTTTGTTATGACTGTAGAAAATTTTCATACCGTATAAATCCACCAACGTCTTTCTCACAACTCGATCGATGTTAGAAGAGCTAGAGGTAAGGTACACATCGTATACTTTCTCTCGTTTGTGTGTGTGTGCGAGTATTGAAGTATAATAAAGATTCGCTTGCCCTTACACGAGCATATAATTGAAATTTTAATTATTCATCGGATACACGACGTGAAGTAGGCTACCTATGCTAATTTCATCATATAATGTTTCTTTAACTACTTTTACCTCTCGAGCAGTTTTTTCGGGATGTTTGAAAGATAAATTGCTGCGACTTTGTACAGCTCAAGTATTGCGAACGTTTGAACTACGTACAAGATACCGCCATACGTCGCCTCCGGCGTACTCTTTTTTTTCCTCATTATAGCAAGACCCCCATGGTAAGGTAATTCGTACGTATACGTGTATTTACCTCGATACGATTAAACGATATTACTAAGGATCAGGGTCGTGTACCTACTTCAATTAGGATACACAGTGGTGTAGGCGAAGAAAAAGGGGGGAAACGATGGAATTTCAAGTGTAGGATTCTCTCGTCCGCGGGTTTATATTTTGTAGGTGAAGACAGAAGAGTGTGCCTGACTGCGTGGATTAGTCGACGATGTTGCGGTGGATGGGAATTTCAGCAGCGATGAGAAAGGGTGATGAGCTTTATCGAGAGATGAATGACTGGACATTTATAATGTCCTAGTCCGAGACGGGGTAAGTTTAATTTTTGTGGAAAGGTTGCGGTTATGCTGAGTGAGGATGAGGGCAGGGAAGGGATAGGAGTCTGATTGTGAAGGAAATTGATGTTAAGGTTTATCTTGGCTGTTTTTCAAAAGCTGTTGAATGATAATTTGAAGAAAAATTGTATAATTGAAAGGTTCCAGATGGTTTAGATGTTGAGAAATGAGAGAAAGAGGAAGGCTTTTTTATGGATAATTAATCTGTCTAATCATACTGTTGATTCTCCTCAAATGAAATCCTTCTTTTTCGTGCCTCACTCTCTTTTTTTTCAAAATTGATTCTTATAAAAGTAGGAATGTTTTTGATGGAGGGGGGGGGGGGTATTTATACTTTTTTTGTGGTCGAAAAAATTGGCAAGTGTTTATTTTTTTTTCATCCTGAACAAAATTTAAAATAAACTTTTCTTTTGTTTTTATTATTATTACTATTGTTGTTGTTGTTGTTATTTTTACTAATTGACTTCGAGGGAAGCCTACTGACAAGTAAAACCCCTCCCCCTTCACCTGAAAATGATGGATACCCAAAACAGGGTGTCCACTCATTTATGGAAATGATTTTCCCTGACTTTTCCAGGTTTTCCAGACCATTTTTTTTTCTATGCTTGCCCCAAACTTTAATTAAAGAGGATTGGGAGGGGGGGGGGGTGATTTTATTTCATAAGCTTTTCTTCGAACTGGATACATCTTTGGATATAAATAACAGCTCAACTTCGATTATCAACTTTTTAAATTAAAAATAAATAAATTTCAAATAAAACATGCATCAATTTTGGCCAATTGATAAGTACATATAATGTTCATATGACTTATGAAAAATTTTCTTCTGTTTTTTTGGATTTTTGGGGGCCTGAAAATGTGAAATTTTTTTTTCAAAATGAGAAACAAATTGGCCCGAGCGAAGCCTGGGCTAGAACTTTTGAAAACTTTTATTTCAAGATGCCTATAAACGAGGTTTTTTAATGCAAAGAGTTCATTTTTTGGTTTCTTAAATTTTAATACCTATTGGAATGATGTTTTTTTGAAAGAAGTTACTTTTGAAAAAGAAAAAAGAACCGGCTCGAGCGAAAGCTTCTGAAAATTTGCATTTCGAGAGGCAAAGACAAGTAGTTTTTTTGTGCTTTTAAAATTTTAGAATTTGAATGATATTTTTTTCGAGGAAGTTGATTTTAACAAAGAAAACAGAACAGACCCAAGCGAGAATGAAAGCTCTTGTAAATTTGTATTTTGAGATGCATAAAAACGATGTTTTTTTGTGAGGAGTTCATTTTTTGGTTTTAAAACTTGATTTTTATTATCTAGAAATGTTCATTTTGCTGTCGAAGCGAAGGCAAAAGCTTTTGAAAATTTGTCTTTCGAGAAGTAAAAAATAATGTTTTTCTTTCATCACAGGTCCTTATCCAAAATTTGCAATTGATCATTTCTTCAAAATTCCAGGGATTTTGCGTGAAAATTACGAAATTCCCAGACTTTTCCCTGACTTTTCCAGGTTTTCCAGGCTTGTGGACACCCTGCAAAAGCAATTCTTCATAGAATTTTGTCGTCTAGAAATTTATACTCGTCTCGAGATTTGAAGCTTTTTTGCATCTAGATTTCAAGATTGTTTGTCTCAAGACTTCAAGTTTTTTTGATCCCAAGATTTTTAGACTCTCAAGATTTTAACATTTTTCGCCTCTAGATTTTTTCATCTCGAAACTTTTCATTCCAAGTTTCTCAGTCTCAAGATTTTCAAGATTTTTAAGTCTCGAAATTTCACGATTTGTAGTCTCCAAATTTGAGATTTTTTGTCTCAAGATTTCAAGATGTCTTAGTGTTGATGAGATTTCAAGATTTTTTGTCTCTGAATTTTTCTATCTCAAAATTTTTTCGTCTCAAATTTTTTCATCACAAGATTTTTGAGATTTTAGTCCTAAAATTTAAGTCGATATCTTGAGATTTTTTTGACTCAAGGTTTTAAGATATTTCAATCTCATTGAGATTAAAAAATTTTAGTCTCGAAATTTGAGATTTTCTGTCTCAAGATTTCGAGATGTTTTAGTGTCGATGAGATTTCAAAGTTTTCTATCTCTGAATTTTTTCATTTCGAAATTTTTTTGTCACAAATTTTCATAATTTTAAACAATAGGTATTAATGCAGCCCTTTCAAAAAGGATCTTTTCAAAAAAATTTCGTCATTTTTTGAACACCCTGTACGTGAAACCGAAAATTTTTCTAACCACATCAAAAAAAAAAACTTTACACGAAGATTCAAAAATCATTCAAAACATACATTTCCCCTCCATTTTCTCGATACAAAATTGAAAGCACCTGTCAAGATTTTCTGGTCACACTGTACATACCTATGTAAAAATCAGCTCAGATATCTTTAAAATATCAACGAGCCTTTGGCGGAAATAAAAAGGTCGACGTTTCAACTATAAGTGTGGTAAAATCGTTAACATACCAACAAGTTGGGCTTTTGTAATACTCGATAAAAATGTAATTAACTCAATAATAATCCACACGTAACTACTTCACGTGTACATATTTCCAAGGTGACCATAGCAAACCCTATAATAATTTTTTCCAGAAAGCCAGCAAAAAAAGAAATAAGAATGGGTAAAAAAGATACACTCACACATACAAAAAAAAAGAAAGGGGTGTTCAATAAAGGTACACGTATAAGTAACAATACCTCTCACCTTCACCGCACTTCCTTCCTACCCTATCGTATTCATACAGGGTGGGTAATCGATACTTGAAAATAATTCTAATTTTAATCATCGTTACGATACATGTACTTTATTGTAGAGAGGCGTTTATGGCTCGCGTTAAATATTAAGCCACGACGATGGATTTCAGTATGGGAAAAAAAGCCTCAACCAAGCATCAAGCTTTAATACAGAGGCACACCTATAGCTACTTCTTGAACATAGTACTACGTACATACATATGTACATTACATACACACTGTATAACATCGTAGTGTACAGTACACATATTGTAATAGCCTATTCTGTGCTCTCTTTTGCCTCGGCCTTTCTTCCAAGTTTACCTTTTCACAAGCTGTCAAAACCGAACACGGCAATTGTGCAACCACGCCCATTCCTATTAATCTGTCTTCTCCTTGCCGTGTGTGTGTGCGTATGCTTCGGAAATTACGCACCACACCACCGCCGCTGCGCCGCAGCAGTCTATTATCATATTAAATCTATTGAAAATACTAACTATGTACGTATCTTTTACTCGCGTATTGTTGCCATCGCGTTCCTTGGCGAGCTTTTTTCGCCCCCGCTAACTTCTCCGGCCTTTTCATTCTTCCATTCTTAGTCCTTTCCTCTTTTTTCTTTTTTTTTATCGTCTTTTAAATACCCTCTTCACTTCCTCACGATGAGGTGATACCACCTATGTATAATACAAGGTAGGCACCTTTATAGCTACTATACGACCTCACGACGACCACATTCGCACAATCGACTACTAATTTCTACAAAAAGTAAATCAACATCCTACGCAGCACCCAGGCCCATGCACATCATCGTCATTCATCAACTCTGCACGTTTATTAGGTACGATTACCTACCACTGGCCCTTCTCATTCAACAATAACGACCGCGTGAATTGGCGAATTATTCGCTCTGGTCATCGACTGCATAGGTATACTAAAAAGGTAGCCCTACTATGGGCATCTCTAAGTACTACGAATGATGCTTGCGAGCATCGATTTGATCCTTTCAACAGTAGCCAGGCGATTACCTTGTTCATCTTGTTCACAAAGCCCACCGCGAAAGCAAAACGGACAGGGCTATGACTACTGGCAGGGTCAATTGGGTGACAACTATTGACAAATGAGACGCTCTTAATGGGATTAGGATTAGGTGAGAGCATTGTCACCTTTTTCAAAGTGACTCGAAAACATATGAAATCGAGCTAAAGAAAACTACAACTGGCTTTAAAAAGGATTATCCTCGAGAAGGGTTCTAGGTAAGGGTTAAATGGAGAAAGGATTAAGTATGAGGAAGAGATAGTGGTCTGAACTGATCACTTTTTTAGATGGCAAAAGTTTGAGTAAATTAGTTATAGATATTGGCAGATAATGGTCGTAGCAGTTAGGCTGAATATGATTGATACAGATTAGGGAGACTCAACAAGAAAAGACGAACTTTTTCAATGAAGGGAATGAGGGAGAAAGAGATGCACATCCATATAAATATTCATATCAATATTCAATACAAAGAACAGATTACAGTAGGTAATTCAAGTAGCTCTGATAAAATAACTAAAGTCACTAAGAACTTCGAAATACAAAAAAACAGGCGATGAAAAAAAATCCGAAAAAGTAACCAAAAATTTTATGAATCACGAAACAAAACATTTATATGCAGAAAAACATCACAAAAAACTTTTAAAAAAATTAATTAAATTCAATGTAAAAAAAATCACGAAACAAAACATTCCAAATTGAAATCTGATGATGAAACTCAATCAGGATTTTGGCAATTTTAGCAAAAAACAAAAATATCTGATACGTAAATATTTGCGAAAGAATGGTTCATTTCACAATTTTTGTAAAAAAGGTGACACCATTTTGTAAGTTTTTGGCAAAAAAGCGAAATTTTTTGGAAATTTTTGGATGAAAAGTCAAACTTTTTGGAATTGTTTGCAGAAAAGTAAAAAACGAGGCTTTTTGGCGATCAACGCGACAAGAACAACAATTTTAGCAAAAGCAGTGTTGCCAATTTGGCATATTTTATTCTAGATTTGGCACAAAAAAAAATTTTAGCATCAGGAAAATAAATCCAGCATTTGGCATTATTGTTGGCATAGAAAATGTTCACTTTTGCAAGAGATTTTAACATTTTTAGCATAGTTTTCAAAAAAATTTAAAATCATTTTCTTACATAAACCGAGCAAAAAGTAGCAAAAATAACTGGGAAACTGGCTTTCCAGAATCGTAATCTGGCAAACGGTCAACATTTTCACGTAACTTCTCCTGAGGAAACGTGAGTTCTCTTTATTCAACATGAAACTCTAATTTGTAGTAAAACTAAGCATTTGGGAGGTAAAATGTATAAAAAAAATTAAAATCGCTGGCATTTCTTTTGGCATAACCTTTTTTCTTTGGCACTGAAATCAGGTCATTTTTCATCAAATAACTGACATTCATAAACAAAGACTGGCAATGATCGCTTCAAATGCGAAAAAATTGAATTCAGCACATTTTTCAGGTCCATCAGGCACAAAAAATTTTTCAACTTGGTAACATTGATTAAAATACAGGGTTTTCCAGCAAGTTTTGGCAAAGTAGGGAAACTTTTTAGCAAAAAAAATGAGACATTGGCAATTTATGGAAGAACTGAAAATTTCTCGCAACTCTAGCGAAATTTTTCAGCAATTGTGGTAAAACACAAGAATGTTTCCAATTTTTAACAAAAAGTTGGACTTTTTGGTAGGTAATTAAAGTGTTGAAAAATAAGTGATACGTTTTCGCAGTTTTCGTCAAACGAGATTTTTAGGTAGTATTTGGCAAAAAAGTGAAGATGTCTTGAAATTTTTCTCAAAAAAGATGATTTTTAGCAATTTTTTTTGGCAAACTTGACGAAGACGAGACTTTTTGTATTTTTTGACAAAAAGTGAGTCTTCAACAATTCAAATTATAGAACATTTTTTCAAAAAAAAAAAAAAGTAACTGAGTACGAACCGTGCACGTTGAAAAGCACAAGCCCGATTCTACCCAGGGATGATGGTTCGAACCCGATCTTGAATCCCTGAACCCCTCCCCCCCCCCCAAAAGATCCCAATTATTTTCAATGAACCTGAACCGAAACAGAACCCAATCCCTTAAACCCTGACCCTGAACCAGATCTTTTAAACCTGAACCTCGAAACTCTGATCCTAATCCCTGATCTTTCGAGTTCAAGGCCAGAACTGCTGGAAACGAATTACCTAGTTGATGAAAACAACTTTCAGTAAATTTTTTGAACAGGTTGGGTCATTTTTACTTTTTTTCGAAAATAGTTTGAAACAAAAAACAAGAAAACTGGGTTTAAAAATAATTTCAGGACTTCAGGAGTTCACAAAAGATTGATATCTATAGGCATTATTGGAACCACTGAATGTATTTCTTCGAATAGTAATTTCCTCGAGTTCTGCATCTTACATAAGATTTGAAAAATTGAGAAAAAATTGAAAGTATCGGAAAGCTGTGAAGTAGATCTCAGATCTCTAAGAGTTGAACGTTTGAAATTTTTGGATTGTTTATTCGATTTCGAGCCCATTTGGTCACATTGATCAACTTGGATTTTTTCAATTAAAAAAAAAACATGGCGAAGTACGATCTTTTCTGTACACCACAAGAATAAATTTCAGAAGTGACTGCTCTAAGGGTGAAATTTGGTATTTTTCAGACTAATCTGTTCGCAATTTCGCGACCCTCAAAGGCACAGAAACTTTTCATGAAAAATTATCTAAGTAATTCTGCATCTATTCTGTCTGTCTCGATTTCTGTATCCAGCAAAATTTATGCCAAAATCATCACAAAGAGGCACAGAAAAAAATTGAACCTGATCCCGAACTCTGATTCTGATCCTCCACCTTTTCCAAAACCATTCCCTTCATCATCCATCTCACCTCAACTTCCAAAACACCCATGATCCCAAGTCAGTCACACTTTCCATCTCTACACCCATCTTCAATTTCTTTCTAGCTAATATTACACTCGTAACCACAACGACTTAATGTGGAAAAGTAACACCATTCAATTACAATTCACTTCACACTGCACCCTCCCCCACCCCACCTCACTCAACCATCCCACAACTACGAGTACCTTTAATCGTTACCTATAAGGTGTTGATTTTCTTTAACGCTCATTTCCTCTCGGCTCTGTCTCGAATTATCCGCAACACCACCGACCGTTTCTTATCCAAGTGTGAAAATCCAAGACTATGTACATATGAGCAAGGTAACGCCCTAAATATGTCACTGAGTTTTAAATTAGTTCGTAGTATGTACTGCAGATCAACACGAGACAGAATGGCAGGGTAAAGAGGTAAGGCACTTTGAGTATACTCATATATACCTATGTAGTATATAGTATAGTATACCATATAGTCGTACATATACGAGTACCTATAATCCTTGTACAAACGAAACCAGATCTAACGCTTTATTATGTGCGAACTTGACAAAAGACTATAGAAAAAAAAGGGGTGAAAAAAGGGTGACTCTCTAAATAATATAATACATATCTCATATATCGCCACAGCAGCAGTAGTACCTCTCTCTAATATACCTATAAATGAACTTATTGTAAAAAAAAAAAAAAAGGTTGACTTAGATGATATTTACTCGTATTAGGTACCAATATTTTTACCTAATAGGCTATTAGTTATTGCTATCAAGACCATTCCTTATAATAGTCATAAGATCAATCTTCTTGTGCAATAATTATTATTGATTTGATTTTACCAAAGACTCTAAATTATGAAGGACATTCTGTCACTAATTATTACCAATTTAAATAACATATCCAGCACTATATGCAAATATATACCAAAGTACTCGATAAATCCAACCACACAGGCTACCTGATCTACTATATGTATTTTTCATCTCACATAACGATGATGAATCACGAACATCATCACACTCATCATCTTCATCATCTCATCATCATCACAATCATCACATTACGAAATGTCATCCACATCTACGTCATTGGCTTTATATTCTTTCACCAAGATTTTGTTCCCTTTCCAACGATGGTCTTGGGTAAATCACGATCCAGTGTAATCTAATCTACCATCAGCTAACAGCTCGTACAATGATCGAGTCTTTTGTTGGGAAAAAATATAGTCCGGAGGAAAAAAATTATCACAGAAGGACGACCTAGCTCGAGAGTTCGAAAAAAGAACTCTAATTACGAAATTAGCTCGCTATTTATCGTCTCATCCATCGTGTTGGTGAATAGGTAACTGAGGTATAAAAAAAAACTGGTTTACTTGTCATTTGATTGTAATGTCTTTGTACGCCCTCTCACTTGGTACTTTTTTGTTTTACCACTTCTTCGTGCATCAGTACTTGAATCTTATTCCATTACGACATACGTGTCCCTAACTATATATACGCTTATTTATCACACCTGTGCGAACCGAATACAATACATTGCACACACTCGCAGCACAGCTTATATAATAAGACATAAGAAAAAGAAATGACGAAAAAAAAACGAAAAAAAAAAACGTTTACGTATATTTCAAAAGACCGTAATAAAAGGCTATCTCTCTCTTTCTCGTGCGCACTTTTCGCTTTGTCCTCGTGTATTTATTTATTAAAATTGTCATGACAACTGTTTGGCTTCGTTAACACTTCAAACCAGAGCAAGCATATAGAAATTCTAGCACTCTACCTTATATACCTGCAGATACACAATCCTAATCCTATCGTTCGCGAGTCTTTTTCGCTCCAAAAAATAACGCAATTTCTTCACCTCTGACCCCTGGCTCATAAAAGAGTAATTATCGCCACAGTAGGTTTCCCCACAACCGAATACTACATTCATTTATTAGGACATCTCTATACCACACATATTTTTTTATTCGTATCGAGTAACTGATATCTCTTCTTTTTCCATCTCGAATACCGGAAGCTCTTGGGAACCTGTTGGACTTTCATTAGGTCAACGAAATACACGCTAAATCGCTCAATGACAGTGACATCTTCGTCATTAACAACATCACTCACTCATTCACCTCGTACGTAAATAGATATAGAGCACACATTCTGCTGCAGAATCCTTCTCTCACCCTTTTCACTTTTCTGTCGCCTTATATTCGAGCGCATGCTCCTCCAGCTTCTCGTCGTCGTTTTTCTCCCTAAACGCGCAAATACTGTTGTGCGAGAGTACGAGTATTTACCCTATAAACATTTCTCACGTGAATGCCCCTTTACAATAAATTAATTTAGAAAAAAAATTTCCCCGTTGCCTCGCCACCACCATCGGTGGCGGAAAAGTGTTAATTTACATTCGTAAGTAAATTATTCCTCCTCCAATGCGACGTCGCTTCGTCGGTTTGTTTTTTCTCATTCGCCACATTCGTCTCTTTTCTACATTACCTACCTACCTATGGAACTTTTCCCCTGAATGTTTTCCTATATGTGTAAGTTTTCCGCGTGTTTTTCACTTTCCCTGTTCTATATGTATAGGTAGGTATACCACATACCGAAGCTTTATTGTTTCCATAATATGGCCTTATATCGTTACCACGAGTTACACGATTCACTTCGAACTTCATTTTACCAAGGGTTTTTTCCATTTTATTTCACATTTTTCCGCTGTATGTACGTATTAAGTAGGTAATCTAACCTTACCCTCGACCTGCTCCTTCATTTAAGTATTTTGAATAAGTATAAGTAGGTATAGAAACCATTAGAACGATCGAATAAATCTTTATAATTTATTATTTACACAAAAATATATACCTTCAGGAAGGTAGGCCTTTACGAAAGGCTGATTTTTATCACGACAGCTCATCCAGCCATTTGATTATATTGAAAAATTTCTTCAACGAGGTCTTTCCCGATATTTATTTGATTTTTTATTCGACTTTTCAAGATGGTTAAATGCGATACGATACGATACGATAAGATGCGACCACAAGGGCTGCAAGCGAGCATTTAGCCTAATTGAATTACCACGCAGTTGGATTGGATTATAAAGAACGTGCCCGTAGTTATAGGCGCGATACTCCGACGCGATTACTTTACCAGATAAAGAGTCAAATTTATCGAATTATAAACGAAAATAGTTCCTGATTTTATTTTCAATTCCCAGAGTGCAGATTTAAATATACCTAAGTAAGCAAAACATAACCACCTTGACAACCGAAAGCAGTTTTTCCAATTTTAATTGCAGATACCACATGATATTTAATTCTTTAAAGGAGCCAAAAAGGGGGCAATGACCTTATTTTGAATCTTCAGCAGCTCACCCGGTGGATTTTTTCAGAATTTTGGAAAAATCTCCAGTATAAGGGAACGAAAGGAGAAGATAATGATTTTTCGATGCGAATACCCCGAGAAATTCGCATATTTATGCAAATGACAATGACAAAGTCAAAGAAGAGGAGGAGGAGGAGGTGAAGAGAGCGATTAATCTAGGCACACATTTCAACTGCTTACCATCTCCCCTCTATCCAAAAAGAGTTTTATGCTAAAGACAATGATTTTTCCCCTCAAATACTTGGAGAAAAAGACATAAAATGACATTACTTCAAATTCAAGTTTGATCACATGATCAGGTTTGAGATTTTAAAATTGAAAAAATTGTTTTGGTAGCGAAATTTTGCCCGAAAAACATTATCAGTGGAGATTTTCTACACCAGTCTTTCTGACTAAGGGCCCATAAAAAAATCACACTTTTAATTTTTTTACAGCAATTTACAAAAAAAAAATAAACAAAAAAACTAAAAAACCATCATGGTGATTTTTTGATCAACTTTTTTAATGAAGACGATTTTCATAAAAACTGTTTCTCAACAAAAACAATTTCCAAGTATGTTGCACGATTTTTTCAATTTTTAAGAAATCCGATACTTATTTGTATTCAGCACCCTTAAAAACCTATAATAATAAACCATGCATACGATTTTTTCAATTTTCAGAGCGTTTTGAGACACAAAGGGGGTCGTTAGAGGGTGCAGAATCAAAAAATAAGTTGATATTCGTATTCAGCGCTCTCGGAAACGTATATACGAAACGATGTGTCGCATGATATCAGGGCCGCCGAGAGGGGGAGGGACAAAGGGGGTAGTTTGCCTCGAGCCCGCGGTTTCCGGAGGGCTTGGCAAAAGAAGGGCTTGTGATGAAAGAAACCTCGGTTTTTTCACTTCTCAAAACACTAATTTTTGAAAGCTTTTACCCCAGCATTGTTCGGACTTGTTTTCTTTTCTTCTTCAAAATTGAAATTTCTATCACAAATATTGTAATTAAATTTTCGAAATTTCAAAGAGAAAAAATTAACTTCTCGCATATAAGTATCGTTGTTTTTATGTCTTTCGAAATACAAATTTTCAAGAGCTTTCTCCCTCACTTGGGCCTGTTTTCTTTTCTTTTTCAAAATCAACATCTTAAAAAAAATCTTTCAAATTCAAAAAATTTCAAACGCCAAAAAATAAACGCCTTACATTAAAAAAACATCATTTTTAGTTCTCTGAAAATACAAATTTTCAGAAGTTTTCGCCCTCGCTTCGTTCGGGCCTGTCCTCGTTTTTTTTCTTCAAAATCCACTTCATAAGAAACATTGTTTTTAAGACCTCGCGAAAACAATTTCCCAAAACTTTTGCCCTTACTTCGTTTGGACCAATCTCGTCCTTTACTTATTTCAAATGAAAAAATTCACATTTGATCCCCAAACTTCCAAAACAGGAAATGAAATTTTTTTAAGTGATCATTTGGCAAAATTAGTATTTTTTCCTATATCAGTCGACAAATTTTCAGGTGAACACCCTCCCCCTCCCCCTCTCAAAAAATCGCTGTATAATTTCATCCCTAGAAATGAGGCCAAATTATATTTATCTCGGACCCATATTGGCTATCGATGGCCTTGCATGATATTTGTCATTTTTTTACATTTTGACCAAAATTTTGGATCCCAGCAATTCCCCCCTCCCTCCTACTAATGGTTTCGCAAATCCACCACGAAAAATCCATAGCTATAAATATCATAAATGTAAGTACGCTTTCTCAAATTTTTCCAAATTTTTAAATTCATTATAGCTCAAAAATTTGGCAAGGTTTTCAAAACTGAGCTTCCAAAAAAGCTCAATTAGTCTGATTAAGAAATTAAATTCCAAAATAGGGTAGAGGTATCATGCCAAGAAACGTCAACTGCACAAAACAAAATCCACCCTATACATATATCTGCCCAATGGAAGGGAGGGTGGAAATAGCCATTTTCCTTCTCTCCTATTGAGAGAAACCATCAAATAAATTTTGACCAGAATTGGAGGATCCGAATTTAAGGTAACATGGAATGACCCATTTATGTGTACCTACTAAGTACAAGGTGTCCATTTTACTAATTTTTCGTATCTTTCAAAAGTTTTGGGCCGGTCAGCAGTCAATTTGAGAAGGGGGGATCATGTAGAAAAGTCAAGCTCGCTATACCTGTCTATTTCTATAGGTAGTCAAAAAAACAATTCGTGTAATTTATCGACTTCTTTAGACACCCTGTATGAGGGTAGCTATTCCGTTAGGAAAAGTTAAGAAAAAAACCAGGCAAGAGAATGACAATTCGAAAATTTTTCAAAGTCTTTAAACATAAGTAAATAGAGCATAATTTCATCCAGTCAATCAAATCATCACGGAGAAGATGGGACATAAGGAAGAGGAAGAGGAGGGGAAATTCGCACTCAAACACACACAATTTCACCTTTGATGATGACGAGTCAAAAACTTGACCAAATTTTTCAACCACCCCCATCGGAATTAAAACTTGAATTAAATAGGTAGCTGGTGAAAATAAAATGGAAAAAAAAAATTAAAGAACGAGTAAAACTAAAAACTCAGAAAACATGACTGAAAAGTGGAAACGAAATCAGGAACCGAACATGAAATTGAAAATTTATCAAAAAGTGAAAATGAAATCGAAAAACAGAATCAAAAATTGAAAATCAAACTGGAAATTCTGAAAATTGAATTAATAAAAATGAAAACAAAATCTAAAAATCAAAGTAGGAGTAATTGAAATGAAATCAAAAAATAAAATTAAAACTGCCAAAACTCTGAAAATAGAATTAAAACCCAACTCTCTCCCTCCCATTTAAACAAAATACACATCACCTTCATCTTCATCTTCATCTTCATCTTCAACTAGAGATCATTGAAAATCAAATCTGGAAAAATATCATTTCTCTCGTTTGCTCAAAAGGTCTTCTCCCCCTCAATCTCCGCTCTCTCCATCACATTTGTATCATCATCATTTACACAGCATCCAACACTCTCCGCGAAATTCTCCGACCAGAACACGTGATTAAATCGAACACCATTAATTTCCTCCCTCTCAGCCCCAGTCAACGAGCAAACATCTCGCCAAAAAAACCCATCATCGTTGAAAAATACACAATAAAACACAATAAGCCCGGTAACGAAAAAACCCCTACACTACATATAACCGATCATCTCGTAATTAAATTATCCGCGCTTCGACGATCCGATTGCGAACATTTACCATTCACTCTCCATCGATTCGGAAACGAATATTAAATGTATTAATTTATCAGCCGAAGCCGGGTCATTTATATAACCAAAAGCAGGCCTTTAACAAATCTATTTTACACCAGTATACCTACCTAGTACCTACCTACTCGTAGTATAACGTTTCACAGCTCTGTGTCTGTATACCAAGAATGTAAACATTTAACCCATAAACTGACCCATATATAGTACCTATCCATAGATACAATAAACATTTCTCTTCTGTCGTGTGTGAGACTTTATGAAAATTCTGACATCTCGTATGCCCCCATGTACCTCTGTACCTTAAAACCCACCCTCAGAGTTCCCTCATCCCCGATAACAACTTATTAAACTCCAATTTCCAAACATGCGAGTAAAAAATATCACCTCAGCACTCTACGAACCACTACTCGATCGCATTCTACGAAACACTCGCCCATAAGAGAGTGACAAATACCGCACTCCACGTAAATTCCACCTATTCAAGTTCCCCTTCTTTGAAAAACATCCCCTCGCGCCATGCTTATAGCTTATAGCACGAAGCGAGAAACAGACAGAGACGGATAGAGTAAGTAGAGAGTAAATTCCTTGTTTAAAGCGACCCTATACATACTATATAGTCCTCTTAGCAGAGTGTGTACAAAACTTCCACCGTTATTTTTATTCGAGTTTAATACTCTTCGCGTTATCGTCGTTTTCTTAAATATTGGAAAATAAAATTCACCGAAAAAAAAAGAAGAAAAATTACCCACAAGTGTCGCGTTGTCTCGGGGTACTGTTTCGTTCGCGCATTTTAAGTACCCTACTCGTGTGTGTTAGTCATAGTATTTTCTCATATGTATTATAGTGTGTGGAAAAACAAAGTACGACGAGTGCATATGTTTTCTAATCGATGTGTCCGTTTTTTTTCGCCGACGTTATTGATCCGTAGGTACCACATAATTCCAGTCAGCATTGCGAGAATACCTAATATTAAACCAACGTGCCGCCGAGAGCAAAGGCCGTCGCAACGCCTCAGAAAAAATACTCAAATTTTTTCATCCAGTTTGGGTACATCTACTTCAACCTTACACTATCGCCATCATCCGCATCGAAATTGTTAAAAAGCTACAATAACAATGAAACCGAGTAAAGTGTATCTAAATGCCTTTTAAAAAATATAACGAAAAATTTCCAGACTGCTGTTTACCGCGTGTTGAAAAAAAAAAGAAAACTCCTCAGACATTGTTTTTCTACTAATATCAAGTACCATATCCGCACTACAAACTCAGATGCTGCGGATTTTGGTGTTTTTTTCCTCGAGTTGCGAGATTTTTCTTCTTTTTTTTTTAGCTTTTTTTTTGGTCGTTTTGTTTTTTAAAGTCGCGTTATGTCGTAGTGACCTAATTAGAGAGGTTTTTATATAGGCTAGACCACTTTTGTATTTAATTGGTTAATAGCGCTTGAAATTGTAGGTAAATAAAATCGTGTAAGAAAATGTTTTTTTTTTTACGTAATGAAGGGTTTTGTGTTGGTTTTTATGCATGTTTGGATGGATTGATGCGATTAAAATATTATTCAATTACGATGAAGATAATCTAATTGGTGAATTATTTTTTCGATTCTACGATGCTTGTTTTGATAATAATGATTACCTATCGTAATGAACTAATGATGTTGAGTAAGTACTAAGTAGTACTCAAATTTCATTATTTCTCAATTTTTTTAAAAAAAGGTGCGATGACGACGTTGAAATTATTTGATGATTCGTCATATAATAATAAAGAATTAATGTCTTAGTTTGGTAAATGTGTTATTCATAGGCTATTAAAAAGTGCATTTTATACTTGAGACAAAAATGCTCAAAAATTGATAATATAACCATTGGCGAAGTAAACCAAATATGACTGGAAGAGTGGAGGGGGGGGGGGGGGGATATTTGAAAATGCCGACTACAAAATCGCAAATTTTTTAATAACTTAGCCAGTTACTAATTTTATGAGATAAACCCTGAATTTTTTCATAACTTCCCAACATGATACTTTAAAGGCGTGAAAAAGTTGTATTAGGTATATAATTTGTATGCACCTTACAATTGCGTCGAATGTACTTGTAACTCATTTTTTTTATTAAGAAGCTGTAAAAATTGAAAGATAGGTAAGAGATGAAAAATTATAAAATATGACGTGATTTTGATTTTGAAGGGATTTTTGAACAATTTTAAACACAATTCACAAGTTTCAGAGTTATCAGTTTATCATCCTGAACATTCAAAATTGTCAATTTTCGCCAACTATCAGAATGTCCAGCGAAGGGGGGAGCGGGGGGTTCGCTTAACTCCAGAATATAACAACTAAGACTTTATTGATCACCTTGTACAAATTTACATAATATAATAAAATTTTGAGCTGATAAGAGCCAAAAGTCAATTCTCTTTTCAAACCATCATTTAGTATGCGCAGAGATTTTTTGCGGAGGCACTTTCAGGGCACTGGATGCCTCCGCGTGCCCCCCCCCCCATGACAAAAATATTGAAAAACTGCCATTTGGCGGGAAAAATAAAATATGACAAAAAAATATGGTTTCAAGTAATTTTGTAGCTTGTAAAAAACATGACCTCTGTTTGACAAACTTTGAAACAAGAAGACTTTTCAGGCAGGCAATGCAAAAATTAACACTTTTTGAACGTTTTAACAGAAAGATTACAAATTTCCTTGCAATTTTGACACAATTATCACCACTCGACTATTTTATCAGAAAACTATGATGCTTGAACATTTTAATGAAAAAACATTACAACTTTTGGGGCGATTTCGGCGAGAAGTTGCCTTTTTTGAGAATTTTACCAAAAGTTGGTATTTTTTGACTAGAGCAAAAGCACAAAAAAAATAGAACCTTGACAGCAAGTTTGGCAAAAAAATCTTGCAACTTTAGGGAATTAGAACGTGCACCTAAAAACAAAGTGATTATACTGCAATGGATTTTTAATTAGTAAAATCGCTTTAAAAAAATCAAGATTTTATTTGTGTTACTAATTTACATAAATTATCAAAGAATAAAAATGAGATTTTGAAAATTGACTGTTGATTAATCAATTCATCAATAAATATCATTCATTATAATATCACTAATTCCAAACAATCGAAGATCACTGATCACGATTTTGATTAGGGATTAATGATTAATCAGTTAATGAATATCACCAAGAAAATCTCCCCCACCCCCAAAAATTGTATCACTAATTAATTAAAAATATCACCAAACAATCAAATATTGCTGAATTATAACCTAATTTTTTTTTCTATGATCATTGATCACTAATTAATGAAAATGATTAAACAATCAAATATTACTAATTCAGGGTTTCTACCAGAGCCATTTTAGCAAAAGTTATCACTTTTGTAGGACCAAGTTTGCATTTTTGTAAGTCCTATTTTTAAATACATACGAGTCACTGTTGAGGAAAAAGATACATTTTCAGGCTGAAAAAAATTCAAACATAATTACCTACTTCTTTTTATTAACTTACATATAAAAAAACAAAATTTTTAAAAATCGTCTTCAACATTCAATTCAAACATAAAAACATTTTCAGGCTAAAAAATTTCAAATTGAATTATTTTCAAGTATTAAAAAAAAAAAATTGAAATTCTCATCATTAATATTCAACCTAAACATGAAATTGAAATTGAAATTTTTTTCAAGTGATTTTTGGCCAAAAGTATAATTTTTATATGACTTGCATGACTACAAATCTCAAAGCATGACTTTTGTATGACTTGATATGAATGATTTTGAGCATTTCAACGTTGATACTCAATCAATTCACGAATATAACCAAGAGAATTTTTCATACTTTTTTTTGAACCACTGATGAGTGAAAGTTGCTAAATAATCATTATTATTGTTAATTATGGTTTTGATTATTGACTATATTGACTTATTAATTCATCAATATTACCAAGAGAATTTTTCAATTTCTTATAGAATCATTAATAATTAATAAAAATTACCAAACAATCAAAGGTTTTAAATTATGATTTTGAGTATAGTTAGACTACTTATTTTATTAATCAATTACCTAATCAATACCACTAAGTAAGAAAATTTTTCAGTTTTTTTCTTAGATCACTGATCAACAATAATTAATCAAACAAATCGAAGATCACTAATTATGATATTGATTGTTGACTGTTTATTAATCAATTCATCAATATGTATCACCGAAGCAGTTTTTCAGTCAATTTTTTTCATCATTAATCAATATAGACATCATTTATTCGACAATTGAAAATAAATTGTCAATTTATACCTAATTAATAAATTCGTCAACATCATTTTTTAAAAAATCGATTGATTTTTTTCAAAACCTACCTATCTACCTATACTGTTACGTCGTAAATCAATACCTATCAATTATTAGTAGGTGTTCATAAAAAATTGTCAATTATGACACAACCAATTTGACTATCGACAGGTGATTACTCAATCAATTTCGTCAATACCGCCAGCAATATTTTTCAATCAATTTTTTTCAACATTATTATTATGTACTAAAAATCAATTACTAAACAATCAAGAATTCTCAATCCCACACCAATAATTTGACAGCGGATCTTGGTCAATCAACTCATCAATACCTTTCATTACAAGATTGTTACCTAAGTTATTAATTCGAAATGGGAAAATTTCATAATTGAAACTAAATAAATAATCCTCCAATCTTCAAGCATCATTGGAGATAATTTAACTATACGTTAATGATTGATACAATTCCTCAAAATCAAACATATCATAAATCTCGACTAATGCAGACTTATTTTTTACAGCTTTGGCTGCAGTTACAATAAAAAATACCAAGTCTGAAAAATCGAGTACACAGAAACAATTTTCGACCACCTTTTGAGGCACACATTTGAAGCCAGCCACCTTACGAGTCATACTGATCAAGATTATAGTTATCTTCAATAATTTTATACCTATAAATTTGATATGCAACTGAATGTATTCAAATTGAAAATAAAAATTTTTCAGTTCACTGTGATTCATATTTTATTGATGGTTTCTAATACCAGATTTTTTTTCAGCGGAAAACATATTATTTATTTTGTTAAATCATCCGTGCCTATAACTTTTTCTATCCTCCGCCGAAAGCTTGTTAAAAGCTCGATAAACGTCATCGTACATACAATTTCACAAAACAAGATATCCACTTTACAACATCTCATCATCATCATCATCATCACACACTGTAACGACCATTTAAATGAATTAATATCATACGTATAGTATTTAGTATTAATTTCCTTTTAAAATTCGTCGTTATTACGACCAATAATCGATCCCTCTATGTAATTACGAAAGTATAATGTACATAAATCTGCGAATTTCAGCGTCATCGACAGCTCAGCACATGTATCTACTACAATGAGAGAGCAGACCATACAAAAAACAAGCAAGACATCACTCTATACACATAATCTACCTATAACAGGAGGTACATATACCGTATAGGTAAATGTTACATACGATCTAGTTATTACACCATTAAACTAATCAACAAACCGACGCAGATATCAAATCAATTTATTCGCACACCACTCTCTGTATGCTGTATCCCATCACTTCATACACACACACAGATGTATCATGTATCTCTGGCCGTATAATCATCGAGTTTTCACGCAATCTGTACTATTTGCATTGTAAATTTACAAACAGCCATACTATCAATATATGTAAACAACGATAACTAAAATTTCATACGCTGTAATGGCACTCGTACGGTTATAATTGGAAATTAATGAGATTTTAAAAACAAAAAAGGTTATTGATGGTATGTGATTTTACACGGTATTCGACGACTTTTGATTTTTTTTCATTGGGTTTCTACGCGTATTGCCGTCGGTTTTAATGGTTTAATTACGTAATAGATCGGTATGTATTGCGAATTTGCGATTTACCAACTCGCGCGGTAATTTTTTTTCCTCATCGTCGATGATCATTTATGAGGGGGAAAATCGATTATACCAGATACGTGGACCAGAAGACAAATACGCAGCGTGGTAACATTTTTCACAATTTTGCGGATTTTTCACAATTTTTCTACCATGGTGTAGGAAAAATATGAGCTAATATTCGAAAAACCAGTATTTAACAAAATTTTATAGCATAATGTCGATTTTCGACAGTCGATTTCATTATTGCTTGCATCTGGGATCACACAGATCCATATCAACCATTGTACGACTGAATTTTAAACCTTGATTTCGATTGTGAACGTCATAGGTTCATTATCGAGTGAATTTACCCATCGATATTTTTTTTCTCGAGGGCAGTAAGTTGGACTTCTCTATCGAGACATTGCTGCGGAGTTCCAGATATGATTAAATATATTCTTGAGAGAAACGATGCTTTTGAAGAGGTCATAAGCAGAAATGTGAGTCATACCGTCATACCAAAGGTAATTATAACCTTCGATTGGGGCTCACAGAGCATAATGAATACTTAATACAGATACAATTTGAAAAAATTTTGAATACCAAAACAACAAAAAAAAGTAAGTGCTTGCTTCATTCAGAAGCAAAATATAATATCTATACAAATGAATGAAGAATTTGAACATGAAATTCCTGCATAAAATGACTGAATAAATAACTTTTGGAAATCTAGTTCATAAATTTCAACCAATTGGAAAATATGATACGAGGATCATCTTTTTTTTTTTAAGGAAAATGTTCAGATAGTAACGAAATGTATCCAAAAATTTCATCTAATAATAGAAATTCAACGAAAAATTGAAAGATCTGCTCACGACATCGACAGAAGAGGCTCACGAATGAAATTTTTTCTCTCACACCAAATTCATTTAAACAACAACAACCAAAAAAAAATATATTTTTCACCGACGATGACGAATTAGCCAAATACGATTATAATTTGAACCATAATTTCAAAACAATCACCTAAGCGTCTGTTGAATTTTATTTTTCAAAAATCATAACTTTTTCACGATGTTCGATAAAAATATCAGAAAAAAAAAACATCTGTAGTCTCAATGATGGCTTGAACTTGATTATGAAAAATTTTCAGGAGGAGATGCCTTCAATTTATAACTTTAGATTTTGAATTATTTATCTAGTCTCTTGTTTTGAAAAACTGACTTGATGTTAAAATTTACAAATTCGCACAAATTCAACATTTTTGATGAAATTTGATGAGCCATCTCCTCTTTTCAATACTTTCAGATCAAAATCAAAACAACATATTACTTGATCAAGCCAGAGCCCTGATTTAATATTGTTCTCAAATATTTTTGAAATAAATTTTCACCAGGTAGGTACATTTGAAAATGATTGAAAAAAAAAACTCCAGTAAGTCGAGCCAACAAAATCATCTGAGACTGATTTTATGATTCATTTGTTTCATCTTGCCATCTGGGCAGCAGTTGATTTAAAATTAATTTATGGTAAATTGAAATAAATAAAAAAAAAAACTTGGTAATTTCAAGAACAATTTAGTATAGTAGAGCCAGAGGTGAGTTGACTTCTTGTAAAGGCTCATCGCAGAATAAGATATCTCTCGAAATGGGATAATTTTCATTTTTTCACAGAATTTAATGAAGAAATCTTAATCGAGCCCTTCAAAAGAATAATTTTTCCTAATTTTTGATCACTTCGAGCATTACCTTACCTAGTCCCCTTAGAATTTTCTTTTGATCGAGGTAAAAAATTTAAGATCCAAATTTGAAAAAAGTTCTTCACGAATTTGAGTCATTTCTATATGAATTTTGATGCAGCTTCATCACCTCCCACCCCCCCCCCAACCATCGCTCCTCAAGTAACCAAAACATGCCCTATAGTTGGAATTTTTTAATCTAGGTTATTGCTGAAAAAAAAACTAGATAATTTCTGTGATTAGATCTGCTGACTGGAGGAATAATTTTAATAATACAGGCAAAGGCTTTTCATTTTTGGAGCCATTATTTTCTACCAAAGCTCATCAGCAAAGAAAACCACCTTCAGAAGAATTCATTTTTACACAACGTAAAGAGGAAAATACAGATTACTTCGAAACAATAATAATTCCTAAATTTTGAGATTTCTCGCCAAGTTTGCTCATTTATGAAAGACGATAAAAATGATCTGATCATAAGATGATGATATGATGAATCATGAATGATTTCATGCACTTTATGACAAGATGTCTATCAGGTCGAAAAAATGAATTTGAATGACTTTATGAATGAGTTGAGTTTTACTTTGGACGACCTTTTTCAAAAGTTGGTTGGAAATTCAACTTTGATTGGAGATTTTTACAGAATTTTTTGTGCTGATCACCGAAAAATAATGAAAAAATTCCAGCACGTTAGGATTTTTCACAATTTCAGAGTTGATGACATCATTATCACCAAAACTCTATCAATTCAATTTTTGATAACTTTCGACTGATTTCTATAACAATTTTATAAGTATTTTTTCACGATTTCATCTCATTTCGATCTTGATCAATTTTTCGTAATTTTCTACAATTTTTTTTTCAATAACTGAGCATTTTCCTTCAATTTTGCTCAATGTTTACAACGTTTTATCAATTTTTAGTCAATTTAAACAATTTTTATGGTAGTTTTACAAATTTTCAAGCACTTTTTGCAATATTTTGATTATGCTAATTTTTTCACCAAATTTATGTGAAGTTTAGGAGCTGGGAAGTTGATAATTTCCATGCATTTTTGACAAATCATCATTCAATTTTGAGAATATTTTATTAATGGAGATTGCGTTCAATTTTTGTCCAAAAATATGATTTTTTTCATGACTTTGATGACCTACAGTCCAAAAGGATGACCTTTTGATGACTTTGATGACCTTGTAGACACCTTAAATAGGGCCAAATTTCTGAGTACTTTTTCAAATCGTATTCAAAATGTAACAAGACTCAAAGTAAGACAAATCCTAGGCTCAGGATTGGCAACCAGATCAAATGCAACATAAAAACTGAGTTATTTTCGTGATAAGAGGAACACAACGAATATAATAACATTGATATCGAATGTGTAAGTTAAAAAAATCAATAATTTATCCAAAAATTGATAGAAAGTTGCATGAAAACCTATAATTTTGACATTTTTCCATTTTTGCCTCAAATTTTCGTTTTTTATTAGAGACTTTAGGGCAAAAAATACCAACTTTCTCAAATTGCAATAAAACATCTCAAAATATCAAATCTGTGAATCTAAATTTCTCTATGAAAATCAACATAACCCAATATCACTGTAATCGCTTAAAAACCTAAAATTGAAATTTTTTCCAATTTACGTTCCAGTCTTTTAATTCTAAAATACCATTTTCATAGCAAAAATACTCATATACTAATCCGATTTTGAGATAAAATATCTCAAAACAGGAGATAATAATCCGGAAAAAAATTACTGATAATGATAAATTGATCCAATCTACGTCAATTTTTCTCCTCCTTTTCAAAAACCTATCAATAATCGTTGATCCTAGATCAATTTGAATCAATATTCACGCATCTTTTAGCACTCATCTTACACTTTGACTCATTTCGAATCAATTTTTCGGAAATTTCTTCAATACCTACGAGTTCCCAAGACGATATCTTGGCTCAAACCACCACGAATATCTCACTCACCCCTTTACTCGTCCATTATACCCCTCATAGCTCCCTTCTCCCCTTACTTACACATCTAGGCCTACATGTACATCTACACTACAGTTCTAAAACTACATCTAAATCTACAAAAACAATCAAAAAAACAAATCACACATACCGGAAGCGGCATTCTCTCTATGATTAGTCAAACCTAACATAGCCGAAGGTGTACCGGGGGTGCTCCCTGCCAACGGATTCATATTATGGGGTAAGAAGGCAGCCGCAACCGCAGCCTGAGCATTAAAGTAAGCCATCCGGCTAGCATTCACTGCTGCTATGGACATTTGATGATGATGCTGGCCAAAGCACGAGGTCGGTATAGGTCTTTGGGCAGCATTATACGAAGGCGTTATGGCCGATATGGCAGCGGTCGGACTTCGATGCTGGTTCACATTCCCAGAATCCGACAATCCCAGCAATTCCTGGATGGCGAAAGGCGACCTTTGAGGCATCGTGTTGGTCGAGGTTTTACGCGCAACAAAACGTGCAGATTGCGACGAAGTCTTCAAATCGAGCGGATATTCCGGAGTAATATCCTCGTTTGATAATTTTTTACATTCTTCATCGTTCATAGTGTTTTCAAAGTGAGCGGAAAAATCAACTTTGCTTCTTTATCGTCGCGAACCGGTTCCAATAATATAGGTAACGAAGAATTAATCATTCACACCGTAAGTAAAAAAAAAAAATTAATAAAAAACCGCATCGATATTTCTATTATCAGCAGTATTTCGGTATCAAAACGAGCAAAACCGGCTTCCGAATGAAATTTTTATCCATACTGCGAAAATCGTTCCATAAATATACAAACGAAAGAGAAAAAAAATAGTGAAAAAAAATATAGAGGAAAACCAAAACAACCAAATAAAAAAAAAGAACTAAAAAACCAAACTAAAAAAAAATCAAACTTTCGTCGACGAATATATGCGTAGGTACGAGAGAAAAAGCGACGATCTATAAGTGTATACTAAAATTATGTGTATACTCGGGCGAAACGCGCCAAAAAACCGTCGTAATCGTTAATTAGCCGAATACAAAGATACTGGGTACAGTGGCGTCTGTTTTGTACATGGTCGAATCGTACTGTGTTCAAAACACAGCAGGTCGTCAAGCCAGACTCGACGGAGGCGTGCATTCCGGCTAACTTCTGCCACTTCGATTGGCCTAAATGAGTAAAAAGACCCAGCCCTAAATGATATCCCTACTATACGTTTTAAAATACTCGCCATAATTTGAGAAAGAGACGGAAAGAATGCGGTTTTCTTTCCGTTTTTCTCGCACCCTTTCATTTCACCCCCTCCACAATTCGAGGCTCCACCTTCGAGCCCTTTTCAGGGGCTGCGATTGGCTCTAGCCAGCACAGGCAAAAATCACTCGTACAAGGAGAAATATACAACTATAGTGCATATTGTATGTACTATAGTATAGCTTTTTCGTCGAACGACGACGCGACGTATCTACATACAGTTTACCATGTACTACTCTAGAAGTAGTGTAGTTCTATCTGGCCACCCTTCGCGTAAGGGTGGTAAAAATACGTGGTAGCAGCGAAGGCAGCACCACACGTAGTAGGTACTCTCTATCTCCTTAATCAGGCTGACTCTGATTACAGTTCAACACAATAGCCGCTATCTTCTCTCTCTTCTATGCGCGCCAACTCATCGCAACAACCAACTATTTAATTCCGTATCTTCGGTCGCATTGTTTAATCATTAAAGCAACTATTTAATCTAATTTCTCTCTCTCGCCAGCGCTAGGCTAGGCGCTGCTCTGCGCTCGACTCGACTCGACTCCTCCATCTCTGTGTGTATCTCTCTCTGCAGAGCCAAAAGCTGTGTGCTGGCTCGCTGCACAAGCCAACTTGACGACAGATTTTTCCATAATGAGAATAAATTCTTCTTATTGCCGCTGTTCCTACCTATATCCGAAGCGAAGCAAAAAAATATAACCTATTTGGAAAGATTTCGTGCCTATCCAAGTCCAAAATATCCATGCTCGGGGATTTTTTTCACGACGAAATTTGAAATGAATTGCTACACATTAGATGCGAGAAACGAAAGATATGTACCAGGTGTATCAAGACTATACCTACGTGATACCTACAAACGTCAGTATAGTTTTGTTCCCTGCGAGAAATGATCCTATAACGTGAATTTATGTATTTAACGTTGAATCATCGCAGCAAATTTGCATATTTCGTCAGCTACTGAAGATGCTATAGACCCTTGTACGTGTATTTGAAAGCACGCAGCGTTGAAAACTTCTTTCATGATGGCATAAGCTTGAACATTGAACTGATTTTTTTGCTGAAAGGATGCAAGTGTCAACGTCAAGCTTTAAAATTCGAGTAATAGGATTTTTGATTAGTGCGTAATAATTTACAACCTTGAAAACGATTAAAATTTGTAAACGAATTTCATTTGGGCCCACATTTTAGGCCAAGTCTTGCCAATTCGGGCAGGAACAAATAGGTATAATTGGGCCCCATTTCTGGGCACGAAACTACCTATATCGAGGGGGGGGGGTCGACTGATATAGGGAGAAAATACAAATTTTGCAGATTGATAGTATCGTGTTTATATGCAGCTCAAGAATAAAAATTTTCATTTTCTGTTTTGGATTGGGGGGGGGGGGGGTGCCACAAGCCCACATATTAATTTTTTAATCTTAAAACAATAGAAACAAATAATTGACCCGAGCGAAACAAGGGCGAAAGTTTTGAAAAAATTGATTTTGAGAGGCCTAAAAACGATGTTTTTCTTATTAAGAAGTAGATATTGAAAAAAAAGAGAACAGGCTTGAGCGAAGCGATGGTGAAAACTTTTGAAAATTTAGGTAGGTACCTATATTTTGAGAAAACTAAAAACCATGTTTTTTTATGCAATGAGTTTATTTTTGACTTTCAAAACTTTAGAATTTAAAATATTTTTTTTTAAAGATGGTAATTTTGAAAAAGAAAAGACAACAGGCCCAAGTGAGGGCGAAACCTCTTGAAAAAAATTTCAAAAGTTGAACGATATGTTTTTTGTTTTTGTTTTTTTTTTTAGAAATTTCAATTTTGAAAAAGAAAAGAAATCAAGCCTGACAAGGCGTCCCAACGATATTTTTCGACAAAAAAAATTAACTCTATAGTATAATCTACCTATTTTCACCAGAAAAGTAACCAAAAGTATAACCAAAAATTTTCAGTTTTGTACCTAAATAATTATGTAGCCTAAGTATTTTCATCAATAATTCATGCACGAAAATTGAAAGTAAAAAATTACCAAGGGAGAGGGGGGCGGGTAGAAACTTTTTATAACATGAGAAAAGGTCAATAAAACGATCAAAAAATTAAACCTGGAGGTGTGCCGAACTGAAGGGGTAACCACTCTCCCTCTCTCCCAACAGAACAGTTTACGTGAAAAGTTGCGAATTTTCGGGGAAAATTGGGTGAGTTGAAAAAGTTGAGAAGAAATTGTGCGAGCAGGGAAAATCAGAGAATCACCAAGAATAATTATGGATTTTCACTTCTTGAATTATACAATAATAATTTTTCAAAAGTTTATGAGCTCGCTTCGCTCGAGTCAGATCATTATCCTCTTCCTTTCTCCGACCAAAGTTGGAGAGTAGAAAATTTCTCACATCAAAAATAATGTTGCTTAGTTGAAATTTTCCAAAAAAAACCTCTTTGACGTTGAAACCTCACATACTGAAAATGATTTTTTATGTACCAATCTACCTACCTCAACCTCACAAATTGTAAATTTTCTGCACCTTTCGCACTTGCAACGCTGGTGCAAAATTGACGATATTTCATTCTCTTTTTGAATTTGATTTTCAAAGGCCAAAAGGCTAAAAAAAAACACGAAAAAAATTCAGAACTTTTTATAGAACAATTCAAATTATTTGTCAAGTAATAAAATCATAGTTTTTGAACATTTAAAATTATTCAATATTTTTGTTTCCAATTCACCCTTCCAAACTGATGGGAGGGGGGAGCTTTTCCCTCGACAAAATTAAGAATGCACGAAAAGTTGGGAAAATACGTTTGAAAATTAATTCAGAATTTCAGACAGTTGAAAATTTCCATCATTTTACAAATGAAATTCGAGCTTTCGAATTATGCATTCAATTTTTCCTCGTCTTTTTTTTCACCATCCAAGTTTGTAATCTGAACAAATGAAACGTTGAAAATATTTCAACCAAAGATACGGACTCCAGTAGACGAACAACAAGATTGTGATTATATTAGCCTGGCTTGCAAACCGAAGAAGTTACCTATAAGATTCGCAAAACTAGAAATTCGCAAATTTCAAGAAATTTTCCAAAAATTAAAATCTTTAAAAGGGTGTTTTCAATTTGAAAATTTCAAAGTTTCAAGTTATAAAAGTAGGCAATTGGTCAAATCGACATTTTTGTTGTTTTTCGATTCCAGTATCATTCAAAGGCGTGCTGACCGGGAAAGCGACTTTCTCAACCCCCCCCCCCCAACAGACCCACACTCAGACAAAAACATTCTGGCAAAAAGTTGGGAGCATTGGAAAAAGTTGGAAAATTTGGGAAAACATTAAAAGAAATATTGTGCAAGCTGGGAAAATCAAAAAATTACCAAAAACCATAGGTTTTTACTTCTTGAAGTAGCTTTCGCTTGGGCCAGGTCATTTCCCTTTTCCATTCTTTGACCAAAGTTGTTGACTTCTCAGTTCTCACATCAAAAATAAAAATAATGTTTTTTTAATTAAAATTTTTCCCCAAAAAAATCCCTTCATTTCTGTAAAAACTGCCAGAAAGACTTAACTTTTACTGAAATTCAGCAACAATTTTCAATTTTGCCAAAACTGATTCTTTCTGAAAATATAAAAATATTTGTCCTGAAAGATTTTGCCCTCGCTTCTCTCGAGCCTTATTTACATTTTTTTTTAATATTATAGTTTGCTAAAAACTAAAAATGTTGAAGCCATGAAAATCAACTCATACATTCTACAAATAACACAATTTTTCAAACATTTTCAAGATTAAAAAAATTAACTTGAAAAAGTTCCAGAAACATACCCAAATTAATAAAAAAAATTCAATTTTTTGTATAAAATGATAGTTTTTGAAAATTTTAAATTATTAAACATTTTCGTTTCCAAATCCCCTTTTCAAAATTTGTTCGAACCCCCTATGGCCAATCAGGAGCGAGCAATCTCGCGTAAAAAGTTAGGAAAATCTGGAAAAAAAATTGGGAAACAATCGTTATTGCCTATCTTAGAACTGGCACTTCTCAAATCATTCATCGGTTCATCACATCATCTAAAACTCAAAACTGGAAACGCAAACCGAGTACAAAAATCTCAACTTCTCCTTATTTTGCACACTCCTTATATTCAAGCTTTTCATTATCTAGTAAATTTTCCGTGACAGGGAGAAAAATTAAAAAATTATATTACACTGAGAATTTTACCATATTCGGGATTTTCGTAGTCGGATAAAAACCTATTCGTGGGAATCGGTTCGGGGAAATGTACTGTAATCGAATTTTCCATGCCTATTTTAGTACATTAATTTTCCTTTTCATCTCTTTTGAGTAGAGCAGCATACTGATTCAAATTAAATATCTTTAGCTTACTCACTCGATTCAAAAAAGTTGACAGAGCACAAAAATTCAAATTATTACCTTTTCGGGATGAAAACATGCAAAGGTTACTTTGAATAATGCAGTCAGCACTCAATACCATGGACAGCAATTTGTACTCACCTGAAACAAAAAAATCAAACAAATTGCCATTAGCAGATATAGACAATCACCTCACAGCACACATTCATAATTTAAAAGAAGTTGAATGGAATCGAATTCAGGATTCATTCGATCGTCATTGAGCTGAATTTTCACCACAATCTTAATAAGTAAGTAGGTATTCAATTTTTTAAATCAAGTAAAATCTTGAACGTAAAATTTCAAGAAGTTTCAAAGAAACGAAAAGTGATGAGCAAGTCCGAATTCAAATCGACCATTCATAGTGGAATGTACCTTACAGACGTTGAGAAGGAATAATACCTACTCAATCTAATGAAGATAAATCGTAAACTGATTTAATCAAAATACATATTATGAAGATCTTTCAATTAAAATAGGCCTAAATGTTTCAAAAAAGATGCAGAATTGCAGAGGATAAGATAGAGGCTGAAATTTAAAAATTCGCATTTCTGAAATTTCTTCTCTTGAAAGAATATGCCAAAAGAGGTACACACAAAAAAAATGAAGAACTCATCCATGGGGCTAATACCCTCAATTAGCCTCTCCCAAACATTAAGACAGCATAAAAAAATAAAACATCCACAAGCAAAAGACATGCAAAAAAACAACAAAAATGCACCATTGAATTTGAAGAATTTCTAAAACAATATCTATAGATACTCAATGGAAAATTATAACACCTCTCTCTTTTCCTAATGCACGAATAGTTACTTTTGAGGTAGTATTTTAATTTTCAAAACAATAGACACGAAATCAATACAAGTTTAGAATCACAGCGAAACTATCCCAGAAAACTCTTTCTAAAAAAAAATCAATCATTAAAAAATACGTAATAAAGACACCATAGGCTTATAATAAGTATAGAAAACCTTATCATTAAAGCTTTACCCAATCGCACGTTTTTTCCATTTTTTCCTCACATCAAAGTATTTTTTCTCACAATTTTTCTATAGGTATAGGTATGCGTTTCAAAGCCTATGGCAATTGACGTATTTCAAGTCTGAAATTATCCTTACATATACTCTTATACCTAAGCAACTGAAATACAACGTATACTAGGCGGTCGTATTCCATATTTGTACACATTATATGTATAGGCAACTCTTATAACGCCTTATATCTCGAAAACATTTCTCAAAAAATAAAAAATTCCGTCCTAATAATTTCTTTGAGCAGTTAAATCATTAAAATATAAAAAATATTATTAGTATATAAAACGTTCGCTCGAACCGAATCACCCTTCATCGTGCCTGGAATAAACGAGTTAGAGTATTTTATTAACGTTACGCAACCAAACGTGTTATTTACGGCTTTTGATTATGCAATATAATTAACATTGTTATAAGAAACGCGTCGTTTTGCGAAAATTTTCAATCGACGAATACTCAGGTATGTATTTTCAACGAAAATTATTATTTTCAATTTAAAAATATTATGCTGAACGGTCCAATAAATTTATTCAACACTATTATTATTATACTATTATTTGCTTAATGAATAGCTTTTATTCAAATTTCATCATTTTTTCCCCCAAAGCTGCTTTATATCGAAAGGTTGTTGACTCGAATCGTGAATTTTTCATGAAAAAAAAATACACGAACTGCGCAAACGATAGACGAGGCATTGACCGAAAATTTTCGATCAAGAAAAACAGCCTGAGAAATTCTTCGAAAAAAAAATTGACAAAAAAACCTACCTACTTAATATTTAGGCATAAATATTTTTAAAAAAAGTAACTAACGAGTTTGATTAATTTTCAACTTTGCGCCATCGAAATTATCCCACGACTAATCAAATGTCACAATGTAGGTACCTATGAAAAAAATTTCACCATTTTTTATTATTCAATCGTATATGTATAATTATTTTTTTTGTTCTAATTCGACTGTAAAAACCTACCTATTTGTTCATTTTGGCGAAGAAATAGTATAATAGGTTTATAGTATATTCGTTCTGGTTCGCAGAAGATGATAATTTAACGGGGGTTTTCAACATGTAACGGTTGTTCTGTTTCGCCTCGTACGTTTAAATTACTAATTTCCGGCTGTCTTTTGACGCCAAGATATTGTTTTGGCAATTTTTTTATCAAAATATATACGCTATCTACATATGATGGTACCTGGTTATTTTTTGATATGTCAGCACAATTGTAGAGTGTTTGAGGTTATTCTTAAGGTGAAATGAGATCGAATGTTAGATAAGTAGTAATTTCTGTCACATAATAACTGTAGTCAGGTCATCGGTGATTCCCAAAAAACATCAATAAAAAATTATTTCACAATATTCTTTCATTTCAACAAAAAGAACGATCACTTTTTTCGTCAATCACACCCATCAAATAAATTATCAATCTTCAATTCACCCTCTCCCCCTCCTTCTCCTCCTCCTCAATAAATTAAACACCAATTTCAATTTTCAACTTCCCCCCAAAAACAAGACACACTCGAGGTAAACCAAACCACTTTCCAAACCGTCACAAACATACCAAAGTGAAAAATTCAATCACATTAAAAAAACTGCAATCTCGACCCAAATTTAATTAAAAAATTGCACCTACACAGAAATTTTCCTTCGTGAAATTATACTCGATACAAAATACCAACACGAGTAAGTATATTGCGAGCCTCTCGAGCTTTTCATATATTTTTAAAAAGCACATTGTGTACAAACTTTAGGTTTGAAGGCACACTTCACTTATAATAAAACACAATCTTTATCATTTTTTTTGTTTTGCCTCGAAAAAACAAAATAATAACATCAAAGGGAATTTTTAAATTGTCACGAGGCCATTTTCAAGTCAGTTACAGCGAGAGATAAAAACGTCAAAATACGCCAGCTTTATTTATGATTATACGAAAGAAGTACATAGAAAGAGAGAGAGAGAGAAAAAACAAGAATAGCTCTTATTAAAAGTTTTACTATGTTTTCCGAACAATGATTCTTTGCAGAAATTTCTAAATGGAAAATGTGTAAGTACAGCAGGAGCAATTTTCCGATGATGTTTCATATAAACAGGGGTACGAGAGTGAAAAATAAGATAACATGTCAAATGATAAAATAGGCCCCTACCTAATATTAATGTGATGAGAAATGTTTGTAATAAGATGGATTAGGTAGGGTAGATCATTGACCAAATTCAGCAGAAACCTTCATTTTGAGTCGAAAATTAGCCACTAAAAAATTTAGCTCCGGATGTGTCCCTGGAGAGAAGATTTGTGGCCTCAAAGAGGGGACAATTTCGAAAAAATCGTGGTTTTTTCGCTCCTGTCACTACACAACGTGTTTTGAGAAAAATGGACCACCCTCAAATTAAAGTATTGGAGATTCTGCGTTGATCTCTGCTAATGACGTCAAAATTCAAGACCTATTTTAGGGTTCTACTGATTCAGAAAAAAAAAATCTTTTTTGTCAATTTCAAAAAATCTAAAAAATTTCAAACGTTTTCGACTATTTCTTTTTTTAAATTTTGAAATTGACAAAAATGATCGAAAAATTGGCACCACTGCGTTTCAAAATATTTTCCCAGTTTCAGGAATGAAATCTTTCAATATTTTGGCATAATTAGTGCAAAAAAAAATTAATACGAATTTATTCAAAATGAATCTTAAATCTTTTGGAAATGGGCCATTCTCCCCAGAATATGTTGATTAGGGGATGAAGGGAAAAAACATGATTTTTTTCGAAAATTCTCCCTCTCTAGGGACTCATATCTCCCCTCAAATGGCACTTCCGGAACGAAATTTTTTTGGAGTGACTTTTAACTCAAAATGAAGATCTTCGCTGAATTTGTTCAAAATCCTCCGACTTTTTTTTCTCTCAATCCATCCTAAGAACGCAGAATTTCAAATACTTTCATTTGAGACCATACCATTTTTTAAGCAATTTTCACTAGGTGGCCAAGAGACAATGCCATAGCCAGGGGGAGGGGCAGAAGGGGTCATTGCCCCCACTCGCGAGTAAAAATCTGAAATAAAGCATGCAAAAGTGGCCTTTTTTTCGTTGATGGGACCCATTTTTTCAAAAAATTTTCGCTCTCGCTCAATTCGAGCAGTAATTTTACCATTGTTTTTATAAAATCATTACACATCACGAAAAGTTTTCAGAAAATTACCTCTAATTTCGATTTTTAATGCCTAAAAACCCGGTTTTGCCCCCTCCTTGAGATGTATAATTTGAAAAGTAGAACAACATCAATTTTAATGAAAGAATTCGGTTTGTCTAATCTCAACATTTTTCAAATTCAATCATAGGTTTTTTAAAATTCTAATTTTGTAGAAGAGAACAAAATTGGCCGGAGCGAAGCGAGGTTAAAAGCTACGGAAAATTTGTAGTTCGATAAGACAGTATATAGAACAACATCAATTTTGAAGTAAGAATTCGATTTTTCTGATTTCAATTTTTTCTAAATTTCATTAATGGTTTTTTGGCCCGAGCGAAGCGAAGCGTTTCAAAATTTATAGTTTCAAAAAATAAAACAGCAATAATTTTAAAGTAAAAAGTCAGTTTTTCCACCACAGACATTTTTAAAAGTTTGAACAAAAATAAAATACTTTCCAAGCACAGTTATGAATAATTTGATAAACAGAAAATGCGAGGGCGAAAGCTTTTGAAAAAAATAAGAATTTTGGAGATAAATTGGTGATTTTGAGTTCAAATCAAAAATTTTCTTGGGCAAATCGAATTTACATTGGTTTTGAAAAGAAAAAATTTTCGTGGCCAAATCGAATTTACTGGGTGGCCATTTGGCCAAGCTCTTATATCTTAAAAAATGCCCTGTTTGAGACTGAGCCATTTTTCTCAAAACAGGTTGTATAGCAACAGGAGCAAAAAACACAATTTTTTTCGAAAATTTACCCCTCATTGAGATTATAAGTCTCCCCTCCAGGGACACTTCGGGAGCTAAAATTTTTTGTGGGTAATTTTCAACTCAAAATGAAGATCTTTGTTGAATTTGGTCAAAATCCGGCGACGTTTTTCTCAATCCACTCTAATATTTCCAGGTTAAAATGCTCAGAAAGAGGAGAGGATGGGGGTATAGTCTTTCGTAAATCATGATCCCTTGAAGAGAAAAATTTTAGATGAAGTGAAACGACAATATTTAGACCGGTTCCAATATTGAAGAATCGAATAAATTACAATTTTCAATATCTCCAAGAGAAAACATGGAACGGGGGAAGGGTTGAAAATTAGTTTTAGAACCAGCTGTCACATTTTTTTCTACATAAGTATTCAAGGCATAAATCACCAAAAATAATTAATTTCAAATTACCTCTCAAAAATTTGCTAAAAATCGAATAATCAATTTAGGCAGCTGAAATTTTTGGTCATCAGGGTCTGAGACCATGAACGTTTTCCAAAATCGCGATTCCGTTCAAGACCCCCCCCTCCTCTCCCCTCCACCTTATTCTCCATTAATCAACAGCACTGCTGTGGTTGAATAAAAAAGAACCTGAGTCATTTTTATAAAAACTATTCCAGAATGAAATTCATAGTTTCAAAATTTGAATCAATTTTTATGATTCTCAACTTGTCATCCCAATCAATTTTCTCTCGAATTCAAGAATTAATTTTTTCCAATTTTTAAGAAAAAAATATCATTTTTAAAAAAATCTTAGCAATCTTCTCCAGCTGACTCCAAATTGTAAAAATTCTCAGCTTTTGCTCGTTTTTCTGCTTTTTTCCCTGAAAATCTTCATCTTCCTCCCTCTTCTAAAAATTCTGTGATTGTGCAATTCGAAAAATATCTAAAATTTCTTCATAAATTTCAAACATATAATTTTTTGCTCCATTTTGATAATTTTTTATCCAAAACTCAGCCAGCGAAAATAAAATATAAAAAATGCAACAAATTTTTCACCACAGGAGCCAACATTCTCTCCAAATTCAATCAATCTCATTCCTTCAACAACCCACCCAATTCCATGAACTTTTCCAAAATGGCTTCTCTATTTCGTCAGCGAACCGCCATCAAGGCCTATGCATTTCGATATAGGCACCTACCCTCAAATATGCATGTTATAATTAACCAGCTCGAAATGCATGCACATATGCACACCAAAAAGCATCGCACCAGCGTCCAAAAAAAGCGTCATATGCAACCCTATCCATGTTGCCTCCTTACACGTAGATTCGCTTTGATGTAGATGATTTTTCACATTACTTTTAATATAAAACTGCATACAGCATTGTGGTTTTCCATTTTGCATCGCATTGTTTTTAAAATCCGCCAGCTTAAGGGGGTTCTCGATACGCGGCCGCGACGCGTACTTCATTTCGATAATGAGTGCGGCATTTTAAGGAATATAAGCAGAGAAAAAAAATTAGAATTACAAATTGCAGTAGGTACCTCGCTCGCCTCACTTCGTTTCACGTCTCCCAGCACCCACCAACATCCATATCCGGCTACATGGTCAAAAAAAGTCTTCGGATCGCCCTCGCTCGTCTGGCTGCGTATACCGTTATATAAATCGTCCGGGCGTCTTGTTTATAGAGAAAACATGTAATTCGAGATTTTTTCGCGATACTTTTGCCATACCTAAATCTTTAATGAACGGAGATTGAAACGCATATATCTTGTATATACGTATACACAACAAACACATAATATGCGTATACGTGGTACAATAAAAAGCGTATAACGTTTCATCAGATCGCCGGAAATACAATTGACAGCGTTTTAGATTCGATTATTTTCAATGCTTACCGCAATTTGTATACCTATAGTAAACGTATAGTATATTTCCATCGGGTATAGGATAATATAATTAAAATAATCGCTAAATTTTGAACGTAATATATCGAACATCGTGCGTCTGAAGAAAAGGGAATCTGGTGAGCTACACGAGAATAAGGTTAGGTTCGATGGTGTTCCTTCGTCTATACCCACATCGTGAGCTTCTTCCAGGAGAAATTATACCGAGGCTAAAATATACGTATTTGCACTTAAAGAAATGGTTTGATAAAAGAGAAAATTGACCTTTTTGAGGCAGCATAAATAAGGATTGAGGCTGTAAACTTATGAGTGCTAGCTTGAGCGGTCCTTCTGAACATATTTACGAAGAAATGATAGATCTGTCAATTTCTTATACGCCCTTTTTTGACGTTATTTTACAGGTTTATGAAAAAAAATAGATCCTGAGTCAACATCAAATATTTTGGAAGAATCTGAAATCCGAGTATTCAAATAAAAAATTCGATATGGTCTTTTTTCGTTCTGAAACTCAACGGAAATCTTATTATTTTGGTTTTCTTCTCGAAATTGACCTGAGATCATCTGAGATGTGTGAAAAAATTAGGTAAATTTTTGATAAATTTTCAAATTGCATCAATAAAAAAAAAATCATATGTACATTAGATAAATTTAAACAAAATCGAATATTGTTTCATATGAACGCGTAAGCTGATTGTTTTGTTATAAAACATCTCGTTTATTATCAAGTATTAGGTTTTCCTTTTAAATGGACGTCAAAATTGACAGAACAGGATGAAATTATGCGAGCATAATATGATCGGATTCATCTGACTAGGTATTGTATGCACGTGACAAGAGAACCTTTCGACTTCGACATCTCAGATTTGAACAAAGCATGCACAAATGCCCTCAATATCGAATCTCCAGCTGCCGAAGTTGATTAACCCTTTTTTGCTCTGGAAAAATATTCAAAAATTCTTGATAGGTCCGATTGAAATCGGTAAGGTATAAGTACACGAGTTCATCTTTCAAATAAGAATAGGAATCTCAAATAGGAGAGGTCAGCTAAAAATTAATCATTTTCAATCTCCTAAATCCTAAATAAAATTTTCAGCGCAGATAAATGATTTTCCTCGACTTTCCCTGATTTTCCAAAGCCAATGTTACCAATCTTTCATACAAAAAAGGCAAAAACCCTTTTTCAAACGTCATTTATCAATTTTTTTTCCAGATAATTCATGAAACTAGAGCGGTTGTTATTTCCAAAATTTGAATTTTATCACTCTTGACAGCTAAATCGATTCCATTTTTTACAAAAATTGATATTTCAGTGATTTTTGCATATTTTTTGGTATCGCAGTGAACACTTCAACGACCAAAAAAATACATGAGCAAGCAAACCTCAGAGAAATTTTTATATGCCTAAAGAAGTCCATTTGAGAGGATTTTTACACAAATGAATTTTATTTTTCTTAAATCGTAAAAAATTAAAATTTTTTGAAAAGTTTTGAGGAGAAACATTCAAAATTTGGATGTTTCTAAATTTAGAAAAATTTCTGCATTGAATAAAATAAAATTTTGTGCAGGGAGAAAAAATGCAAAGATTTTGAAAATTAGTTGAAAGTTGAAATTTTTTGAAATTTGAAGGAGGAAATTCAGATGTAAAATTTCTCATTTCAGTGTTGGAATTGAAAAGTCACTAAATTTGAAAAAAAAAATGTAAATTAGGTTGAAAAATCAAATTGAAATTTTTCCATATAAGTCCAGGAGTTTTCGAAAATGAAGATTTTTTTCTGATGAATAAAATCCTTATGCTGCAGTGAAACAGCAGGGCCGTAGAGAGGGGGGGCAAATGGGGCAATTTGCCCCGAGCTCGCGTTTTCCAGAGGGCCCGCATTTTTTTGAGAAAGCTTAATAAGTTGGCAATTGGCAATTTCAAATGTTCAATGATGAACTGACAACTCTGAAATTTGTAAATTGGGTCTAAAATCGTTGAAAACTACTATTTTTCAAACGTAATTCCCCAAAAAGATTTTCGCCCTCGCTCCGCTCGGGCAATATTTTCAACTTCTCTTCATGTTTTTAAATTTCGAAACACTCTTTAAAATTTGTCATCATTTTATACAGAATATAAAAACATTTTTAAACCTGCTGGATTGGTGGGACGGTGGGAGGGGGGGAATCAAAATGTTTCAATGGGCCCTCAATATTTTTGCCCCAGGCCCTTGCTGGCTCTCTACGGCCCTGTGAAACAGCATCACCTTTTATAATTCAACCAAACCTAAAATTCCAAGAAGGAATTAGGTAAGTAGATCAAAATTGAAAACTTCGACGTTATTTGATCCTGATCCTGTTCTGTTTCAATTTTGCCAAGATGTAAAAATTTTTCCTAGCGAGTTGTCGAAAAAAATTGGAATTTCGCATTTTAAAGCATTAAATTTTTCATTTGCGGGTCTTGTGAAAAAACTGAGATTAAAAAAACAAAAAAAATTTCTAGCTGATGAACTTAGCTTTTTGTTTCCGTCTACATCTGTAAATTTGGGTTTGGAAATCAACACAGGTAATGAGAAAATTGTAAAAAATTCTCATCTTTTAAATTGAGTGATGACTCGAATTCAATTTTTGTTTTTGTTTTCAAATGTAACAATCTGATTGTTCTATAGTCCAACTTCTATACCTTACCATCAAACATTCTATAGGAACCCCCCCCCCTGGCCTTAAAGGGTTAATTTTCAAACATTTTCCCATCACATTGATGACTTTTTCTACTCTAAAAGGAGTATAAGCGGGCTCCCAAAAATTTTGGAATAATTTGGCAGCATTTTTTAACCTTATATGAGGCCACTAGAATCAAATGTCTACTTCTCCACTTTTTTTCAAAAATGAGTTAAGCATGGTTTGGTATACTACAACATGTGCCGCATCCGATGAAAATTTCAAAATTTGAATTTTGCGTAAGGAAGTATGGTTAAACAGTGCGTAAAGTTGGGGGTTAGAATCAAAAGTGTACTTTTTTAATGGAGAAATCAAGTTTAGAAACGAACCTGGTGGAAATTGAATGAAGGACTAGTGTTATGCCTTGAAATTAGGCTTGAAATTGAATAAATTCATCAAGTGAGGACCCTTCCCCCAAAAAACACCTTTCATTTTTATTAACAAAAATTAATTTTTTTTACTTTGAAAAAAAAGGAAAATAATTTCAATTTCCAAATGAATGGTCAAAAATGCAATATTATTTTAATTTCTCAAACTTTCCAAGCTTTCTTCAACTTTTAGCACCATATTACTAGAAAAATGTTTGATTAAGTGCCCTAAAACGATGTAAAAAGTGTACGGTTGGAGACAAAACTTAACTTCTCCTAACTTCAAACTGCCCAGGAACTCTTACGGCAACGCGTAGGGTAAAACAAACATGTGGGTCACTATCGTCTTGTTGGTACAAAAATATTAGACATATTACCTCGGTATTTTATGTTACGATAAATGCTAGGGAGGTTTTTTGCGTTTTTCTCAAAAAGTTTGAAAATGGAGAAGTAGAGATTTGATTCTAGTGGCCTCAATATTTCCTAGCCCATTATAGATCTCTCATGCCTGGAATCGATGATGACTCAAGTCTCTCAAATTAGGCTCTAACTTCCAGTTTTGCACTTCAAACAATCAACACGTCAATAAAATGTTCGAAAATGGAGGAAATACTAATTAAAATTTTTTTGGAGCGTCCTTACCCCAAATACAACTCACGTATTTGAGCTATTTCAATTTTTTATTAAAAAAATTCTCCAATTAGAAGGGAATGTTCGCTGATTTCAAAAATTTCGAAGCACATAGCCAACGTTTCTCTTCAAAAATGGGTCTCTCTGAAGCCAAAATTATTCTGTTATGTTCATCTCACACAAACTTCCAAGTTGTAAGATCAAAAAATAAATAAATCAATTCAGCAATTAAAAGCAATAAAATTTTGAAAAAATATTTCATGAAGGTCCAGTTTTTGGTATTTTTTTAATTTGAGAACGTTGGACTTGAACAGGAACATTTTTAAATCCTTCATTTTTAGTCTGGGGAGGGGGAGGGGTGTAAATCAACACTTTACACGTTAATTTTTCGCTTTTTCAAATATCTTTGGATACCTGGTTCAAGACTTTTTCAGGAGCAGGGAAGATCAATTCAATTTTTCAACTTTCTTCAGGTCGGTATTTTTCACAGTTTTTGTCTTTGAAACACCCTGACTCCAATGCCTTTTCTCTAACGTGGTCAATTTTGATTTCGGGGACAATGTTTCAAAAAATCGCGAAATATGGCGCAAAACGTAGTATAAGAAAAGACTAATTTCACGTCTTTAAAACTTTCCTACGTCCAATACCTTAAACCCAAATGTTTTCACAACAACTCCATACCCACACACTCTTCTACAGCCCTGCCGAGGGAGAAAAAAACAAGAGGCTAAAAACTGAAGAAAAAAAATATCGCACCATTTACAATTCTCACCGACGCATGAATTTTTAACGAGATGATAAAACCCATTAAATATCGTATCGTTTTCCGCCTGCGCCTATCCTATAACTCCTTCTAGTACAATTACAAAGCTCGTAAAAATCATATTACGAGAAGAAAAAAAAATCTACAACCGTAACACGAAAACTCCCTTCTTCGGCAAGTGTTTTAAAGTAAATAAAATATTACATTAATTCGAATCAAGAGGTTTTTCTAAAGTAAACGCAGCTGTAATTTTCTATTGCGTCGTTAATACGCATACACGACGCGACGTAATCTCATTTACACGTATTAAGATATACCTATACGTATACAATAATGTTAAAGGTACCCATATCGTGTAACATGGTAGAAAAAAATCTCTATACAATGCATACTACATAATACCTTAGACGAAACAACCAATCAACGAGTAGATACAGTGAGCGAAGGTGTCGGTAGGTGGACTGAAAATCGAGCGGTACAAGGTACTAGGTATAATGTCTTTAGATTAATGGTTGCAAAGTTGTGTACATGAGCTAGGTAATGCGCGAGTTACCTAGTTCCAAGACGTATAAAATAGGTAATATTTATATCGTTTTTACACACGTTTAATGCTTCGCAAAACGTTTGGCAAATTGTAAATAAATCAAGTACCTACTCGGTTGTCGAATTACGTAAGTCGTCGAATCGAATTGAAAATTTTAATTGTCGGAAAAAAATCGACATATGCAATATAGGTACGAATGATTCACAATTAATGTGATACCCTACCTAATCGAAGGAAAAAAATTAATAGAATGTTTCCACGCAGGTTTCACTACTTCGACGATAAAATTTTGAAATTTTTAGATACCTACCTATCGAAAAATACGAGTATAGCAAATTAGTTAGCTACAACTTGGTAACTCGTGCATGGTAGCAGCTTTCAAGATCAAAAATATTTCGATATTTTTTTTCAATTTTATTTTGCCAATTTTAACAAAAATAAATGAAAGAACTGGATCCAAAATTTCAAAAACTGAAATTCTTGAGCTTGAATTTGAACTCGTATCATCACTGAGAAAGCTCAACTTTTTAAACAATGATTGCAGAATCTGAAGGAGCGCAGGCTGTAATTTAAAAACTTGAAATATTACAACGTAACGTAACACTTTTTTTTATGCTTTTCTCACCAAATCGAGTTTAAAAATGACGTTTCAACCTCTTTGAGGGATGAGAACATTGGATCTAAAATTTTGATACAAATTATAAAGACCTTCAAAGTGAAGTGACATATCGAGTGTTATTAATTCGAAATGCTGAGTTCAAATTTTGCTTATTTTTTTGATTCGATCACTTCGGACCTTCCCTCCCCCCACCAGTACCCCAAATTTGATAAAAATTGAAAAACAAATTAAAATGATACGCGATTCATCTTTTAACGATCAAGTTTTCGAGAGTATTAGAATTCGAATATTCGCTTACTTTTCAAGGGAGACCTCTCAGTGCCCTTTGCCTCTACCTTATTTTGAAAAAACTCGAAAAAATGGGTCGATGTCTGGAATAAAAATTTTAACATGAGATTGAGAACGATGTTTCTAAAAATTTAATCAATTTTGGAACTTTTGATGCCCAGAAATTATAGAACAAATCAACATAATTATTATCACACCACACTTTTGAAACTTTTTGTATCTTTTTTCAAAATTTTACTATAGCTATACGTAGAAAAGCAACAATAAGTGAAGGAGCTAACTTTATTTCTGGTTCGAGTGGCAGGAATGTAATGAGCCTATCGAGATCAAGGGCAATTCATTAGGAGAAAATCACCAATAATATTCAATTTAAAAAAATTCTAGGATATACGAACAGAAAGGTCCTTTCCCCAGCATCGTTGGAAATTTCGACAATCAGTTGGTAAAACAAAAAAGTTGGGCATGAAAAAAAAAACAAATTTTATTTAGGCACCTAAATACGAGTAAATATTGAAAAAAATAATTAAACATTTTGATGATTAAGGTTATCTACTTTATAAGTCAGCTAACCAGGAAAACATTCCCACTTTCCACCTCGGACTTGAAAAATTCTTGGATATTTGGAATAGAATCAGCATCTCAAAAAAATGACAAATCCAAAATTTCTGCTGGCCATGTTCATTTTTCGATTTTTGGTGAATTTCAAAAAATTCCTAAATGTCAAAAAAAAAGCTCACTTGTCAGGAAAAAATTTGAAATTACAGGCTAATCAGTTGAAAAACAGGAAATCTGTCCCTCAGGGGCAATCAGAGCCTTTTCCAGGGCTCGTATACTCAATCTCCCCCCCAAATAGCTTTAGTCCCTAAACAAAAACGCTGGAAAACGTAACCAAAAAAGTGACAAAACGCGAGCGAAACGTTTTAATGTAGAAAAAAAAACTGTAAAAAAAACAGAACATTATAAACTGAAATATTCTAGTTTTTAATTTTAAATGGTTGAATTATTTTGAAATTTGTGGATGAAAAAGCGATATTTGACAATTTTTGGCAATAAAGTGACCATTTTTGCAATTATTTCCAATTTTAAAAAAGTCAATTTTTGACAAAATAACGCGAGACTAGAAATTTTAACAAAAGGAAAGGTTTTTGGCGATTTCAGGCAAAAAAACGGAACTATGGGACAATTTTTTTTAAAAAGTAGGTGAAACTTTTTGGATTTTTTTTTTACATAAAACGACAACATTTTTAGCAATTTGGTAAGAAAGCGAGCATTTTTTTGATATGCAACAAGACTAACAATTTCAGCAAAAAAAAACCTCTTTGAGAATTGTTGGCAAAAAAGTGATACTTTACGGCAATTTCTGACTTTTTGGAAAAAATGATTTTTTTGAAGAACAAAAATTTGACAGTTTTAGCAAAAAGTAGAAGTTTTTAGGCATTAAGTACTAATTTAAAAAATCACATTTTTTCACAATTTTTTTTCGAAAAGTGTGAATTTTTTTGATTTTTTTTACGTGAAAGAACCACACTTTGTATAATCTTTGTCAATTTCAGGTAAAAAAGCGAGACTTTTTAATCGCTACGAATCTAACATTTTTGCCAATAAGCAAGACTTTCGGACAAATTTTGGAAAAAAGTAGGTACATAATTATGTATAACTTTTTTGACATTTTTTTGCAAAAAGCAAGACTGAAAATTTCAACAAAAAGCAGTTAAGGACTTTTATTTGGCAATTATTGACAAAAGAATGGGTACTTTTTCGGATCAACTTTATGATATTAATTGGAAAGTGAAAGTTTGTCTTTTAAATAAAAACTTCATTTTACTAAAATCAATGGAACTTTGTTTTCCAAAGCATTACAAAGTTGATCTGAAAAACACACTTTAACCGCCTGGAATTAGCTGAGATTGTGGATTTTTCGACTGATTAGTTTATGAGATTAAATCCAACTCTTTTGGTGATAATTTGGAATTCCTGAAGGGAACATATTTTGAGATTTCGAGCTAGAGACTCCAGAACATTTGCGGAATTTGTGAAAAAAGGATTCAGAAAGTTCAAATAACTTGGTAACCAAAATTCCAGATTTTCAACACACTTAATTAATGTAACAATGTCGAAAATTTCATTTTTTTTGTCAATTTTTGAGATATGTACTGACATTTTTTTTCAAGAATTTGTCAAAAAATTGAGAAATGAACTTCGCCAGCTAAAATTTTGGATTCAAGTATTTTTCTACACTGCAGATATACTTACCTACTCTTTTCAAATATGCAAGAAATTTTCAAAGAGACAAAAAATTTGAAGAGGAGAGGAGAGGTTGAGAATTTTTCAAGCTTTTTTTTACAATCTTCCTCATGTAAGAAAAAATGAAAAAATTTAAAATTCTGAAAAAAGACGAAAATAAAATAATGGAAAACTTTCATTTTTAATTTAAAAAAAAGAAAACAATTTTTTTTTTGGAAAATTCTGATACAAAAAGAGAACAAAAACAGAAAGATATAGCAGGATGAAGAGGAATATTACGCACTCTGTGAAGATATGTATACTTGAAACAATAATGCAAAATTTCATCACATTTTTCCGACCTTTAAAATGGTCTTACCTACGTTAGAAGTAACTTTCAAGGTTCAAAATCGCTGTACAGGCCGCCTTTTTGTAACCCATATGTTATGAAAATTTACTAAATGTTATCTAGACTATTTCACGCTTTATTTCTCTTTTTTTGGATTTGAGGTTAGTTTAAGGTCATCTACAGTAGCCCTTAAATTGTCACAACAGCAGGGAAATCATACTTAAACTGGCACACCCCCATTCGAACAAGAACAAGCTGGATCAAAACAGCATGTCCTAACATCCTCATAACTGAAACTTAAGGACCCGAAAATTCATAAATCTGTGAAATTTTTTTAAAAACTGCAGCCATTGTAGAAAATAGTATTTCATAAAGATCTTCGCCCATTTCGTATTTGTTCTTTTCTCTCAAATAAAATAGAACAGCAGCACCTCAACTGAAAAACGACTACAACTTTTGGGTCTGTTTGGAGCCTCCGGCCAGTTTTATTTCAATTTTATGGAATTTAAAATTGCTCTGAAACAGCTTCCCCTCCCCCCACACACACAAAAAAATTACTGCATTTGCGACAAAGACCTTCACGACCATTTCAAATTAACCTCCTTCCTAATACACACTCGAAATTTTTCCTTCGAAACCTTCTTTTAACAGGCAACCTTCAACATCTTCCCAGAAAATGAATTTCTTATCCACATCGCATCTGATCAGTTCAAAAAATGGCGAGCATCTTCGATATAGATTTTTTTCTGCAAAATAAACCCCAAGTTCAACAACTCGTACAGCACTTTTCATCGATTAAACCCCAAAATTTATCACCTCAACGGTTCAACAACTTAAACTTCATGCATTTAACCTAATTCTCGTACACTTACTCTTCTCTCTCCCCCTCTGCTCAATTCTTGGCACCGGATAATTTTCCAATCACATTATCTACACGCGATTTCCAATCATGTCGTTTCGTTTTACTTTTTTCCCTCGTTATTTACCTTTCTAAAGATTTCGTTCAGTACAGCAAATAAAAACATATAAGTGGGACATGGAACGAAAATTAATAAATTAAATTGTTTCGTCGTCGTAGTCGACAATATGACACAGAAACTGATCCACACATATACAACCACATATCGACAGCCAATACTCGTACATACACATATTAAGCGCAAGAAGAAAAAAAAAACATTAAAAATAGGTTTTAGCTACGTCTCGAGCGTTATCTGTAAATACAGTAACAGCCCGGTAAATATGACGTTTAAATAAAATATGACAGGCGATTGGCAAATGAGGCATTTCAAAAAAAAAGGGGGATGATGGAATTACACTCGTCGGAAGACCGACGACGACGACACGAACGACACGTTAACGAACTAGTACAGAGATTTACACATGTTACTGCCTTACTATAGTACTCGTATATGTAATAAATTAAATGTTAATAAATCGATAAATCATGTAAATACATTTCGTTGTTTTTTTTCCCTCTCTGTACTCTTCTTTTTTTTGTTTACACAATCGACGTGTACGCGTGCATTTTGACGTACCCAGACCCAGACCTATCTACACGACTAACTATACCTAATACCTATCTATCGAGCCAAAGAGGAGCTACACACGAGTAAATTTTACGGAATTTTCATGTTTGTACAATTCGCCATCGATATAGCATACCCCACACACTCTATACGTAAATTCGAACTGAACCTGGCACACCTCGTACTACCTCATCAGCAGCGTGGTAAAAATGGAAATTTCTCATCGAGTTCATCGCGCGCTGTCAACACATATCAAAACATCGTGTAAGCTTATGGTCGACACCTCGTATAAAAAGCAATCATATCAACTACATTTGACATAAATACGTTGCGAAATTTAAACACGCTAATTTACACGTATAAAAAGGTACACTGTGCCTACGACGATGTGTGCGAAAATGGCACACACGATTTAAAAACCTGCTGCTGGTACACCCCCCTTCCTTCATCACCTCTGCAGGTATCTTAGACCATTTTACACATCTATCAAAATAGTACTAACAACTTTTTGATTTTTCAACACCTTCTGCCTTTCTTCTCATCGCCGTACAATTTGTTTAGACCTTTTTTCTCTCTCTTTCTCTCTTTCATTTTCAGCTTGTACACTTATGTAGATATCATAATAATATGCTGCTGGATGATAAACGTTTTAGACATCTTTATTGTACGTGTATTGGAATCGTTTAACAGGGCTTTTGTCACCGAATCTCAAAACTTTGCGTACGAGAGGACCTTTTTAGTATTCATTTGAAGAGTATAATGTGTACTGAATAGGTAGGTACTGTATAGGTAGGTAGCACTCTTGAGGTCTAGTATATTGAAATGCGTGGGTATACTCGTGGTTCAGTCAGAGCTCCAGAAGTGTGAATGAAATGGTGCTGCCAACTTGATCGAATTGATAAGCATCGTTTCTCGCCTTTTTTTCTAGAGTCTATTATAAATTCGATAATGATGATGATACCTATAATACAATGTGTTATTCTTATTGTTATTTTTCATATAGCAGTCGATGAAGTTTGAAAGCCTTCGTGAAGTTTTTTTTTCATGTACCTAGGCAGTAGCTTACGTACGTTTAACGTCATTTACAAGTAACATATTTGATGAACAAGGGCTTATTGGTCAGAAAATTATACCTAATTATCGACAACATTCCAAGAAAGTTCTTTAAAATGTTTAAATGTAGGTAATAATGAAACGAAAAAAGGTTTGGCACTAAAAATAACGCTAGTTACGAGTTGGAAATAGAAAAAAATTCCAATTTTTGACCTTTCACTATTACAATTCAGAGGGGGGGATTGATTTGTAACAAAATTATTAATTAAGTTTACCATGCTTTGACTATCTACCTATTCCCTCCATTAAAAAGGATAGGCAACACCTTCATCTCAATTTTACTTTTTACTGGGGAATCTTTTTCAGTGGTTATCTACTGTTTCTCTAATTTGAACCTAATCCATATTAAGACATGTAGTTCATTGAAAAAATTTCAGAAGCCCAATCGAAAATTTGAATATTATTCCTTCCATCCACTTTCCAGAGAAATTCAACTCTCTAAATTTAAAGCAGTCAATTTCACTGCTTAGCAGTCACGACATTTTGCCTTTTTAAAGCAGTAGTTTTTTTTACTGCAAAACAGTGAAAAATTACTGAATCGGTCAGTCAAAATGATTTTTTACTGACCAACTCAGTAATTTTTCACTGTTTTGCAGTAAAAAAAAACTACTGCTTTAAAAAGGCAAAATGTCGTGACTGCTAAGCAGTGAAATTGACTGTTTCAAATTTAGAGAGAACATAAATTACAAATTTCACTATCAGATGGTGGACTGAAAAATTAGATAGTGATATTTGAAAAAAAAAAATGGAAATTAAGAATTTTCTCAATTTCCTCAAAACGACAGGGCTATCGAGAAAGGGAAGACAAAGGGCCAATTTTCCCCGGCCCCACGCTTTCTGGAGAGCCCGTCATGAAAGAAACCCTTGTTTTTTTACTCTTACAAGACACAAATTATCGAAATCTTTAGCCCTCGCTTTGCACCGGTTCGCTTTTTTTTTCAAAAATTTTCGCCCTCCCTTAGCCCTGACCTGTTCTCTTAAAAAAAAAATCAACTTCCCTAAAAAAAACATCGTCTAGGCGTCTCGAAATCAAATTTTTAAAAACTTTCGCGCTTGCTTCACTCGGGTCAATTTGTTTCTTTTTTTTAAATGAAAAAAATTCAAATTTAAGCTTCCAAATGCATTTCATAACAAAAATTGAAAAATATAGCAAATTCCCTAAATCAGATTTCAAAAATGAATCACTAACACGTTGAAAACTTTAAATTTACAAAAATTATATTTTCCATATAAGTATAAGTCGTGTACCTACTATTCCGAAATTAAGATTTTTCTGTAAAGAAAAAAAATGAACACTGCAAATTTTTAAAAATCGAAAAAAATATAGCCAAACATTTATTACATTTTTTTTTTTTTTTTTTTTTTTTGAAATTTGCGTTGATTTTAGCTTGAATTACGTCAATCGAGTACGTGGTAAAAATAATCACGATAATATTAGCTGATGGTACCTATCAATACTTCAAAAAGTTAATTTCATTTTGAGAATAATTTCAACTTGAACTTGTTTTTACGAGAAAATAATGTTTTTAATTACCGTTATCTTTTTATAACCTACGATAGTTTATCGAGGAACACCAATTTACAGGTAGTCACTATAGTTATTCGTTTTACAGGAAATACGAATTCATGTAACTTAAGATAAGCAGGTGCATATATTTTTCTCATCAATTATACGAAAATACTATCATCGTATGTATCAGTCAAAGTTTGGCTTTCCCTATTTTTCTTAGCATAATTCATTATGAGAAATACAGACGCGTATGTACGTACTGTACCTCGCTAATTATATTTGTGTGTATGTGTAAATGTAAATGTGTCGTGAGTCAGAAGTTGGAAATTATTTTTTAAAAAAATTTTAACGTCTATATACTTAGGTACCTGGATTTCGTGTGTTTTATCGACAGTTTCTCTGAAAAGCATGATCAACAACACATATACAATACGATAAGTAGATTTGTTATAAAGAACTGTACGATCGCCTGTATTCTCATTGTCAAAAGTTCTCTCCACTTATTAGGCAGTTTAGTCGTTCACATTTTTATACTTTTTGATTCGTAATGGCCACGTTCGTACCATTGTTGAGTTTGGGCCAACTAATTTTTTTATTAACCGTTTGTTGTACACTGACAGAGGTTTATGGTCAAAATGGCAACACACGAGGAATACCTCCGCGTCGACCACCTACCGGACCGTCGTGTCATTGTGACTGTCAACCACAGCAATGTCCACCATGTCCAACAGTTTGTGACAGTAAGTACTGAAAAAATTATCCGTATGTAATGCACAAGTATAGGATATCAATAAGATTAATAATTCGTTAGTTTTTTTGATCTGAAAATTTTCTATAAGTACTATACGACCTCTGTCAAGTTTTAATTTCAAATCAAAGAAATTTCTATAAGTACATGTGAAGATATCCTGACCGTAAAAAAATGTTGAGTAGATAAAGACAAACATAAAGAAATGAAAAATAGATGTCCGAAAATACTTTATAAGACATTATATGATAAAACAGCTGAAACTTCAACTATAGTAACAAAAAAAAAGGTCGGATTCGTGTAATTGCCATCTCACAATATATTAATTTTTTTTAATTCTAATGCAAATATATGTATTCTTCTAGATTCTAAAATTGAAAATAAATGTTCGGAGAATCTTAAACATTTATTGGATACGACGTTCATGCACGCAGAGAAGTGGGGTAAGGTTTCGGAAACGTTGAAAAGGTTTACATATGTACCTATCTTAGGATGGATCAAGAAAAAAAATGTCGGAGGATTTTGATCAAATTCAAAGGAGACTTAGGAGACTTCCATTTTGAGTTTAAACTTGAAAGTCATTCCAAAAAAATTTCGCTCTAGATGGAGGTACCTTCTGAGAGGAGATATGAATCCTCAAAGTGGGGACATTTTCGTGATCTACCCTAATGTACATACCTATGTACAAGTACCTCGACCGAGCAGCACAATCGTCAGATTACTGAAATTAAATTCGATCAACTGTAAGAGAAGTTCCTCCCTAAATCGAATACTTCTTGATCGAAGTATATTGGCAATCTATCACCAAAGATATTGTATCAATAAAATGTCGAGATATCGTTCGATAAATTTTAGATTTAGGGAGGAACTTTCTCTACAGATTTATCGAATTCGACTTTTTGTCGAAAGCTATCGATCGAGAAATTGAAGAAAGAACTTTTTTTGCAGTTAATCGAATTCGATTTTTTTGGGGAAAACTGATCGATTTAATCTCACCTCAAAGTGTCGATCTTCAGCTGTTCAGTATTTTAGTTAGGTACCCATTAATTAAAATTATGAATTTTTGAAAATTCCCTTAGGTAATGAATCCAAAACCGCAGTCAAGAATTATAACAACCAGATGCAACAACAGATTCGTTCGAATGCCGAATATTCAACTAAATCAGGTAATCCTCTATTCCACCGAGCTTTTTTGCACTTGGGGTTGGCGATTTTAAAAATATTTTTCATTTAGTTGGACTTCGATGAGAGATGACGAATGGCGCAAACCGCAGTTCACAAAGTGCATTTGCAAGGGAGATCAGGGTGCTCAAAATTTTGAGGAAAATAATTTTAGTGGGTTCAACTAGAAAATTACAAATGATATACTTACTTTTGGAACTTTTACTACCTACTCTGTGGGGCATATAGAGGAGATTTTTCGAGATGTGGTGAAAATCAGTGTTGCCACTTTCTTGAGCTCCGAAAATCAGCTAAATGATACCTATGTATTTTCCCATAGCGTACACGCGCTCATAAATTCTGAAAAAATTACCACAAGCACAACTTTTTATGCTGATAAACGTATACTATCAAAAAATTGTGGTGGCTTTTTTTCGTATTCTCCATTTAAAAAATTCCGGAGATTACCATGACAATACAATTTCTCTGCACAAAGGTTGAAATTGCACAAATTGACATGTTTTCAATCTTGGAAAATTTTCAAATCTATAGGTGATACGAAAAAGCACTACTCTAATTTTTTGATATGTTGACCAGCATAGAAATGTTTTCAGAATTTTTGAGCGTGGGCTTCATAGAAAAGTAACATTTTGTTTAAAAAAGTGACAATATCTACTGATTTTTACCACATCTTTGAAAAGCTATTTTATGGACTGACAAACTGGTAGGTAAACGCTCCAAAAATGTATCGTTTGTTATTTTCAAGTTGACCCCAATCAGACTGTATAATACACTCATTTCGCTCAAAACTTTGAGTACCCCTATCTCCCTTGCGAATGCACTTTGAAAATTGCGGTTTGCGCCATTGTTCCATCTCTTATATCGAGATCTAACTACATAAAAAAATATTGAAAAAATCGTGAACCCCAAATGCAAAAAGTGATATGGAATCACCCATAAGGCAAGACTCATTATTTTACAGTTTCTTATGCATAGCCGCGGATGGGGGGGGGGGGAAGAAGGCTCATTTTATGACTAAATGAAAAGAAAATTTAAAATATGATTGTTTCAGCCACTCTAATTGAAGCTACAAAAATCAACTTGCAAAAATTGAGAGAATACCAGAATAAGTTCGAACAAACCGTACCACTAAAGGGTAAATCATTACAACTTACGTACTAAACTAATACGTGCTCTGAAAAACGCTTCTAAACATTGAAAGCAATACACTTATATGTACTTACAAAGTCAAAATTTATAAAATATCGCAATATTCATGATGTAGGTAATTTAATTATCTATTATTATTATTATTATTTCCGATCACAAAACAGAAAACGTCCCTTTTGCGTTCGACCATCGCGCGTTGAAAGAATATAGGAATGTAATACTCCAAATTGTCGCAACGGAAGCAATTCTGAAGAAGATTCAACCAAGCGAAACAGGTAAATAAATATTCTAGGCCTATAGGGCCAGGTTTTTGAAAATCAAAAGTAAATACACTAGATATTATATTGCTATAGCCCATAATTGCTACCACATGGTATTAAATTTCAAATTGAATCGAAACTTCCAAAAATAAACTCAAAGATATAGGTACATGATCAGATAATTTACTAAAAACATGACTGCACAGTCACGTCGCTAGCGGAGGAGCGAAATATCAAAGTAACCCGTCCATGCCGAAAATTCGAACAACGTAATTCCCCCCCCCCCCCCCCCCAAGCGATGCTTTAGAACAATTTTTGGAAAAAATTGAGATTCTTCGGAAATTTTTGTAAAAGAACGAACATTTTTAGCCATTTTTTTGAAAAAAAAAACAAAAAACTTTGGCAAAAAAGTGATAAGTAGTTACTTTTAGCAATTTCTGGAAAAAAGTTTTGAACTTTCGGGTAATTTTTGAAAAAGTTGAATTTTTTAAGAATTTTGCTGGAAAGCGAGAATTTTTGTCAAAAAACAAGCCTGAAAATTTTTAGCAAAAAGTAGGACTTTTGGAAGTATTGATAATGAAATTATATTTTTTTGCAATTTTCGAGGAAAAAGCGAAATTTTTTGCAACATTTTTGTTTTGCAAAAAAAAAAAACGAGACTTTTAGGTAGAACAGCAATTTTTCTATTTAAAAAAAGGGGGAAGTTTTGGTCATTTTTTGGCAAAAAACAAAACTGACAATTTAAATCAATTACCTAATTGGCAAGAAAATTATACTTTTTCGCAATATTTGTCAAAAAAGCGACACTTTTTTCCAGCTCTGTAGTGAAAAGAGGAGACCCTTAGTTTTTCAACCATTTCTGGCAAAAAAGCGCGCGACACTTTGGGGTAATTTTAAGGGGAAAAATTGAAACATTTTTAACATTTTTGCAGAAAAGCAATATAATTTATAACAATATTTAGCAAAAAACGAACTTTTTTGGCAATTTTGATGAAGGGCGAGATGTTTTGCTGTTTTGACCATCGAAACTTGTTCAATAAACCTCGATAATTGAGTTCACATCGTATCTTAATTATTACTAATTATACCTACTCCATTCTTACACAGAGAATAGTAATTCAATATTACATTTTTTTTTCTCGATGTTACAGCAGAACAGAAGGAAAAACATTAGGCCCCATTCTACTCGTGGTCGACTGAGTGGAGAAATTCATTGAAAATAAGAAAAAATGGACAAAAACAATTGTATTCTGATTGTTAATTATTCTATCCATACCTTACCTATACGTTTAGATGTTGTACATCAAATCAGTTTATAATTTGGTTACTATTAAATACTTATCATATGATTTTTTACACACCATCATTTCGCTCGATAACTGTGATTTTGATTGTAATTTGTAACCGAAAGGATGAAAAATCAAAAAACACAGAAAGTTGGAAAAGTTGGAAAATTCGTCTTTTTTCGTGGAAGTTGGCAAAGTTGACATTCTTACCAACTTCTGGATAGCAAACAAAAACCAATTAGATAAATTAACATAATAGTTGATGAGAATTTCAAACTATTTAGAACTGCTTGAAAATGCCAACTGACGATCTGAGTGAAATTTTTCAAAAATGTTTGAAAAATTGACTACAAAAAACATCAAATTTTTTAAATTTTACACTTTGAGAGTGAATTGCTCAAAAAAATTGAAAAATTGACTAAAAATTGGCAAATTTTATAATGTTGACAAAATTATGAAAAATTGTATTAAAATGTTATGGAAAAAGTTTAGAAATTGACTGAGTTCAAAAAATTCCAAGGGTGGAAAAATTGACTTCTTATTTCTAAAAATACGCAATCTTGTTCCAAATTGAAACTTCTAAAAAACTGCTATTCAAATTCAAAAAATATTCGAGGCAAAATAAACTTGAGTATAGAAAATATTGTTTTTTTTTTTACTTCTCGAATTACGAATTTCCAAAAGCTTTTGCCCTCACTTCGCTCGGGCCTGTTTGATTTTCAGTTTCAAAATTACAATTTCAAAAAAAGTATAACCTCAACTTCTCACATAAAAATATAGTTTTTTTTTACTTTTCGAAATTGGAATTTTCAAGTTTTTGCCTTCGCTTTGCTTGAGCCAATTCGTTTGTCTTTTCCAAAATTAAAAACTAAAAATCAAAAAAATTTTACCTTGTCTTTGAGCTCATGAAGCAAAACAAACATCTGTAAAATTTTAGCGGATGAAGTTGGAAATTTTGGTAAGTAACAAACATTACCATTTTTAACGACCCCCCCCCCCCCCTGAGAAACCACTTCTATTCGTCCTTGTCACAATAATAAATATAAATCACTACCAAAACATTCTGGCAGGATAAGAAGGGCCTACCCAATACCCATGGACTATCACATCATGCTGTACCCGTATGAAAAATATATGAAAAAAAACAACATGGCTGGCACCTACCTTATTAGTTGTTGTCCAAAATCCTTCCATCTGAGTCAAAGATTCATCTCCGCTTTTCCACAGTTCTCTAACCATATCCTGAAACAAGCCAAAAAATACACACGATAAAAATCACCATCATTAATATAGGAGGCATACTTACTACAGAAGCATGCATATTGTACAAACCATCAAATCAATCTTTAAAAACTCATACCTACTTCAGATTCCATGTTTGCATGAGTTCGCATTACATTAGTTTACATTACAAAACACATACCCACATATTCCATCTCCCTTCTCCCATCTCCAACAAATCAACTATACAATCACAAAAGTAACTCACATACGTCCCACCTTGAGCTCATATTATAGACTTGCATACAAACAAATAAACAATGTCATTCGCAAATGCAATGCAATGCAGGTATAATGCATCAGAGGGGACATAATCCTTAATTCGTTATCCTCGTCGTGGGGAAAAATCTACTTCGGTTACCTGAATTGGTCGAAAATTCGCATATTCGATAATACGAGAGTAAAAGTACACCAGGACCAAGGATGAGGGTTTTTTCGATGCAAAAAAAAAAAAAGTAAAGTAAAGTGAAGTGAAATATAAAATAAAATGGCGATGGTGAAAAAGAGTATGGTACAGATGTTAACACCGGTTTTTATAGGAGGGCATTGCGATATATTAGTTGACAAAATACTTATATAACAAAAACACTCCATAGGGAGCCATCGTAGTATTTATTTTTCTATACATCTTTCGGTGGTACCTACATACACAATTCGACGAAGAGATTTTCTTTTCCATTGTGCTCGGGACATATACCAATGCAAACATACGTGAGAAACATTCGTCGTTGTCATTTTTGTCAAAATACCCATCTCTTCTGCTGCTAACACACATAACCACTTCCAGATATAGGTACATAAAGTACCTAACGTTTTATATAAACGCGAATTAAAAATAGAAAAACACCAACGACATCGACAAATTACCACCTTGCAAGTTTTTCCTCGTAATCGTACCTCGAGCTCTATCTATAGTGCAACTTACAAACTGATTAGTACATCACGTCGTAAGTCGTCTCTTCTTCGAAATTGTAACCGCGTGAATACAAATTATGGTAACATTTCACTCTTTATGTAATGTAGTATTGTTCGAAGCTCAAATGAAAGCAATTTGGCATTCGCGATTCCAGCCCGAATTGGCCTTACTATCGAATATTTTAACACCCTTCTTTTTATTCGCTTTCGCGAAAGACGAACGATATAAAAATTTAATACGTTTTCTCACGTTACATTTTTACAAGAAACGTGATCAAATGCAGCTTTTTTTCCAGCCACGTATACTTTTTTTTTCAACTCACCATCTCCCATAAACCCGATCAAATTATAAGCTTCATCGTGTGGCAAATTCGTAAGTATTCCAAATCCTCGTAGAAAAAAAAATCACCGCACGAGCCTAAAAATCTACGAAACCATTTTATAATGAAGTAACGTGGCCATTATAAATCCGAACCGGGGTAAAAAAAAAGAAAAAAAGAAAGAAGAATCTCGGTAGCTCCTTATTTCCTCCATAAATTCGCAACCCAGATAGAAAGAAATTGGATCAAGTCAAAGCAAAAGTATAAATTGGATTAAAATTATCCTTCGAAAGAACTTATCAATACAATCCTCGGGCTGATTTTTCGCTTTTTATAAGACATTTTAAGCCACATCCCTTCGCCGTATCCACTTTTCCCAGCGTATCTTTCAGATCGTCTTTTTTTTCTTTCTTCAACGTCATCTTTTTTTTCATGCTTTTCCGGACTTTTGCCGTCATTTTCCTCTTTGATTCGTATATACTATACTATATAACTTACTTTTCGACTTAAAATGGTTGATGATACCGTAAAGAAGTTTTTTTTCTTTTACAATGTGTGCGAGCTTTTTTCGTCCTTTTTTTTTTACTTCCCAAGTTGAAACGTCGTTATTTTTTAATTTTTTTATTCCAATCGTTTTTTCCATTAAAAGGTTCGTTTTTTTTATTTTCTTAATAACGAAAGCTCGGGCTTCTTTCTTCTTTTTTCTTTTCGTAATTCGACGTAGGCTTTGTGTTTCGTCATCTTTTTTCGATATATTTTCCGCGATTCGAATTCAAAAGATGGGAATGTTTCAACGTATAATGTCCTCCAATCCACCGATTCCATTACCAAATCTTAGGTTAAACCGATATAGAAAACTTGTACATCCAATCAAACATCATACATGAAATTCCCCTTCCTCTTGCTCTTTCGTATATTCCACGCCGTTGAATACAGCCAAATACACTAAACGACCTTCAACACAATCAAACGGATTGAAAATACTGAAATAAAAATAAGAAGTTGCCTCATAAATGTGCCTGGAAACAACGGTTTATGCAATCAGAAAACTTTACTGTCAAAATGGTTGCCTAACTTGCAAACTGGTAGGAAAAATACATATGCAGAACATTAGCCACTTAAATGGAGAGGATTTTTAATTTTAGGCAGGAACACAATCGAGAGCTGCATCATGGAGGGATTACCCCCCTCCCCCACCCCATAAATCTTATTATACACAACCGAAATCTTCAACAAAAAAAAAATCAAAAAATTTCCAACTTGATTTTCAACAGAGCTTCATCTAAAAATAATAATAATTACATCTTTTTGAGGGGGGGGAGGGGATTTACATTTTTAAAACTTCCTATAATTTTGTTTATGCAACAGGAATTTTTCAGCACAAAAATCAAGCTTTTGGCTTCAATTTGGAAAAAGTTCAGCTGGCAATTTATGAACAATGTACATGCAGCTGAATTAAAAAACTTTCAACTTCATACAAAATGTGCTACATGGAATAATGTTTGGATGTGTCCAAAAAACCGATGTTCACTTTTTTTTTAGATTCTCTTTCAAAAAAATACCAAAAATTCAAAAATTATTCCCCCTTCCTCCCCACGAATTGAAAAAATCTTGGCCAACATTCAACGGCTGTGACTTTTTTCATTTTTTTTTATTTTCATTTGTTCAAGAGAGAATAGTGATTTTTGAACTTTTCAAGCACTATTATTCGATGACACAAAAACATTTTTTTCATGCAACATTTTTTTTCTTAATTTAGAAGCAAAATAGATTATTTTTGAATTGGAGCAGAAAGCTGGTTTTTTAAAGTATATAGTTGCCTGCATTTTGAAAATGCTAGACTAATGAAAAAAATTAGGTCAACGACCTTTATTTAATGGGAGAAGAATTTTCAAGAACTGTCAAGGGACCAACTCATGATGCCAGAAAGAAATGAGGGGAAGGAGGGGGGCATCGATATCAAAATTACAATTGAATTCAATTGAACACTCGTACCTACATCTTGCGAGGGAACCACTGCGATTTTTGGAAAGAGCGTGATCTGAAATCTCCATGACTAAAATTTCATCTGCTCAAGTTGATTTTTAGATTTTTGGTGAATTTTTGAAAATTCAAAATTGGCAATTTTTGACATCATAATCTACTGCGATTTTTGGAAAGAGCGTGATCTGAAATCTCCATGACTAAAATTTCATCTGCCCAACTTGATTTTTAGATTTTTGGTGAATTTTCAAAAATTCAAAATTGGCTATTTTTGACACCATCATCTACTGCGATTTTTGGAAAGAGCATGTTCTAAAATCCCCATAAGTAAAATTTCATCTGCTCAAGTTGATTTTTAGATTTTTGGCGAATTTTTGAAAATTCAAAATTGACCATTTTTGGTAATTTATGAGTTTTTAAATTATGTAAACACAAATATAATGGAAATTGGTCCTGGAACTAATATCAATTCCCCAGTACTGAATTTCAACATCTCTGGTCATTCTGGGGCCTCCTGCGTGATTTTCGATTTCTCCAGAAGACGTGAAAATAAATTTAGACAGCTAAACATCGAGTTGTGGCTTCTCTTCGATCTCTTAAAGGGTTCATTCACATCTGAGTCGATTTCCAGGCGGACAACTTGAATGGGTCTTTTTGACCAGCATTCTCAACTCGAAAAATTTGTTCGCAAACATGATTTTTTCTTCAAAATTTTCGTATTTTTACCGAAATTTAAAATTGTAACAATTTTTCAGTCTCATGAGAAAGGAGATATGGAAAAAAAGTTGTTTTTTTTTCAATTTTTTGAATTAAAAAATTGGTTTTTTTAAAAAGAAAAAAAAATGGAACACAGCTTCTAATCGTAAGCTACAGAAATTTTACAATTACATCCTGAGAATTTTTAGCTACTTATGTACCTACCTACACAACCTCAGGATTCAGGTTCGACAGGAAAAGCAAGGTGTATTTTCTTTTTGAAAAAATGATTTTCCCAGACGTTTTTCGGTTTTCCAGACCAGTTTTCCAGACCAGTTTTCCAATTTTTCAGACTACATATACCAACTGCACTCAAATAGCCAGCGGATCCATTTGGTGGAGAGAAGGCTTTAAGAATTTTTTGGGGTAAAAATGTTTCCATTTTCAAAAAGAAGGAGCTAGAAAATGTTTTTAAAAAAATGAATCAATTGACAATCACAAAGGTTGATTATGGGGAAATGAAAAAAAAAATGAAACGGATAATTTTGCCAAAACAGAATTTTTTGACAATAAACAGAAAACAGGATTTTTTATTGCAGTTTATGGTAAAAAAATACAGGACTTGTACCCATTTTTTTTTTAAAGGTAACTTTGATGACCAAAAAAGTTACTTTTAAGACGTGGGCAAAACATTTTAATACCTATGTGAAACAATCACAAAAAAAGCCAGAACATTTCAATAAAAAATACAACAAAATTGAAAAGTGAGACTATTTTGCACATTTTTGGTAATAAAACAACACCTTTTGCCAATTTTTGACATAAAAAAAATGAAAATTTTTTACAATTTCTGGCCAAAAAAAGCAAGAATACGACAATTTTATCAAAAGGTAGAGCTTTTTTGAAAATTTTTGAAGAGAAAAAAACGAGACTTTAGGCAATTTTTGGAATTTTTTGCAGAAAAAAACACGATAATTTCAGTAATTTTTAACGAAAAAATTAAATCTTTCCGCAATTTTTAACAAAAAAAAAAAAAAAAAAAAAATATGAATCTTTCTGACAAAAGCAAAACTATTGAGAAATTACTTTGAAATTGTTGTCGCAAAGTTGGGAATTTTTTGCAACTTTTCAGCAAAAATGGATGTTTTGAAAAATGACAAAAATCGAAACTTCGACGCTCTCAGCAAAAAAGCAAAACTTTTGGGGCTTTTGGGGGAAATTTTCAACATTTTTTCCACACTAGAAAAAGAGGTCTATGATTTGGAAAAGTTGAATTATTAGAAATTTTTTCAAAAAATCAACTTTGGTAAACAAAATTTTAGAGAAGTAACTAAAAGTTACTTCGAGTACCTTTCTAAGCAAGGTAAGTAGTAAGTACTTGAAAAGTAACCGAATTCTACCCCTAAATTAATAGTTTTCAACACTTGGCAAAAAACGAAATTGTTGGTCAATTTTAGCAAAAACAAAAACTTTCCGTTAGTTTTGAAGCTAAACAGGATTTTTTTGACAGAAATGAAGCCTTTTAACAATTTTGACAACTTTTTATGGCATTGATTTTGGACAAAAAATGGGGACTTCTCGACAATTTTGGGGAAAATGGAACTGTTTGAAAATTCTAGCAAAAAACAGGACCTTTTTACCAATAAAAAAAAATCTCTTGTAAGTTGTAAGGTAATGTTGGAAATGAATAGATTGTGAAAACTTTGACAAAACATAGGACTCTTTGACAATTTCAACGAAAAATGGGCCTTTCTAAAAGACTAAGTGTTGAAAAGCTAAATCCGAGACCACAAAAAAGCAAGAATTCAGAGCGATTTCAATAAAAATCAAGACCTTAACTTTTCGAAAATTTTAGCAAAAAATAAAACTTTTTCAGCTATTGAGACAAAAATCAGCATGGTGTTATTTTATCAATCTACAGATTTTTCCCGGGTAGGTACTTATGAAGGTACAAATTGAGGAGAGAGAGGAAGGAGTCAGCTGTCTCCTTATGTGACGAAAATGATAACAAAAATTCCTCAGTAAGGCGAGGGAATTTTTTTACAAAAAAAAGGGTAAAATCCAAAATTTTATTGACATTTTCATGAATTTTCTAAAAGCAGAAAATTCTCTGATTTTTTCCGACTTTCCAGTTTTTCCACAGAATGGGGACCCTGCAGGGCTATTCCCGAAATATTTTTGCCTCCGCAATCGACGTAATCGAACGCAATGAACGTAAAAGATTGCGTCGTTTGCGTCGCCAGAAAGCAACCGTGTTGAGCGTAATGTGCGTTATTTTAAATATTTGAGTAACAATTATGTTTATAAAAGCCCAATTAACAATTAAAATATTTTGTTTTTCAAGATAACGCCAATAATTTGCAATGCTCATTACGTTGATTGCGGCGATTGCGGAGGCAAAAATATTTCGAGAATAGCCGCTCAGAAAAGGCAACCCACAATAGACGAATACTAACTATTGAAAATCAAAAACTTTTACAGGAATGATCAACAAAAATAAAAAGAATCTGGCAGCTGGCGTATGTCAATTTTGAGCCAATTAAGTATAGGAAGATGGCACTTCAAAGTTCAAATTCCACCAAAATACGATTTACGAAACCCCAAAAGTTTGATCTTCCTCTAAATCAATAGATTTTACTAATAGTACGACTCGCATGAATCACATTGCAATTTACAAAATGTATTTACCTGATTTTGCAAAGAGAAGTTTTCATCTATGTAACTCAGGTTTTCGAACCCTTTCATCGCGTGGCCATTCAGGGTACTTCTTCCGAAAAGGATTCAAATCACACAACCCTGAAACAAAAAAACAAAACAGTCGCATAAATTAAATGTTATAATATCTCGAGTACAGCCAATTAATATCTATACCTAAAAAAAACTCCACAAGTATCCATATCAGGGTACAACAATAAACCCCTGCACTCGTCCATTACATCCAATCCATTATACTTAAGTTAGTTCTATCGCCATCAATTCCAGCACCAACTCATCGAACAAATAGCTCGTGAAAACCCGCATTTAATCATCCATCATCATTCTCTCAAATACAAATACAAATACATCATTCTCAAAAGCATCGCACCGATTCGCTCAAGTTATTCTCATTCTGTACTCGTGACCACCAATTACCAAAGCACTGGAGGTGGTTCCACAGGCGGCGGCGGTGGCGGCGTTCATGGTACTCTGACTACTAGTGATTCTGCAAGCCAACTCTCGTACATTGGTTTTTAAAAGCGCAATATTTGTGGCTTTTAAAAGAGTAAAAATGTTAAAAGCTTTCTGTATATCCATTTACCCATACACGTCATGAACATACTCGCTCATATGATTCTTTTTCTCTCTTTTTTTTCCTCTTCGCTCAAAGAAAAATATATTACTTCCTTTACATTGTTATATTGGAGAGAGACGAGCTGTCATCCGCAATTACTATCCTCCATTCGCGTTCCAAATACAAAGGGGAGACGTATAGTAGTCGTAAATTGCGAAATTTCTCTCCTTTCTTTTTTTTTCCACGATTATTCTTTCTCGCTTTCGCTCTCTCCTCACTTACTCACTCACTCACTTACTCATAAAACCGCCACCAGTCTCAAAGAATGTTATTTTTACACAAATGAAGGATATTTTACACAACTTTATGCTGGCGGCGGTGTTACTTTGTTTTCCCAATATTTTTAAAATCCTTATTTACCGTAACGTGAAATTTTTTAGCTGGTTTTTTATAATTAAAAATGGCGACCGAGGTTTATTGTTCTAGATAGTTCTACTGTGTTAAGCATTCGTCGTGAGTTGTAATGCTGCACCGATCTTTCGTCTTCTGCAGCCTATGTAAGTATTCGGTTGGTTGCAACTCCGCAGGCAAGCTGCATTGTTGTTTACATTTTAATAATTGCGCGAATGCTTGCACATTGGAGAAGTGTTGAGATCTCGACAGATACATGTACAATGAAGCACTCGATATTTCGAGTAGGTACGATAGGTATACATAAAACAGTGAAGATCTTGACATTTTTACGAGTATTATAATTTTATATTGCAATCTTCTTAATTAAAATATGAGTGGACGGTTAAGGTCAATCAGAGAACCAGCGTCAAATTTAATCATGCACAGCAAAATTAATCATGTCGAGGGAATTTTTGAAAACGACACGAAATAATGAAAAGTCAAATTTTTGAATGTTTAAATTGTTCATCGAATCTAAATAAAACTCGCAGTAGTACTTTTGGGAGGAAACTTTTTCAAATTTATCAATCTGGGGGTGGGATTTTTAAAAGAAAAATTGAAAAAAAAATTCAAAGGAGGTGAATAGAGGGAAAATTGATAAATTATTGAATATTGAAAAATGGAAAAATGTAGAACTTTTTTGTGCATCATAATTATGGAAAAAAGTAAGACTTTCAGCTAGCAAATTAGAACCGTTCAAAATTTATTCAAGCCAATACATTAATATTTCAATGAGAGCTAGGAAAATGGGAGAAAATCAAAATTAAGGAAGAAAAAGCAAATAAATAGAAAACATTTAAATTTGATTGAAAACAATAGAAGTTTTCGCCATTTTGAAAAACAAAGCGAGACTTTTTTTGCAATTTCGGAAAAAATCATTTTTTTTTTTTACAAAGAAAATTAGGATTTAGTGACATTTTTGACAAAAAAAAGTAGGGCTTCCATTTTGAAATTTTGGCAAAAAATCAAACATTTCCGGCAACTTTACGAAAATATGAGCACCTTTCTTACATGAAGAATTTCTGGCAACATCAGCAAAAAATCAAGACTTTATTATGCAATTTTGAATAAAAAAATAAAAATTTTGTTGCATTTTTTGCAAAAAAGCAGAACTTTTTTCTGCAATGATGGCGAAAAATCAAAACTTTCTTTTACAATATTTTTGGTAAAAGATTCACGACTTTTTTGCACTTTTGACAAAAAATCAAGACCTCTGGGCCATTTTGGAAAAAAGTTAGAGATTTCTGGTAATTTCGTTTTAAAATATCAGGACCTTGTTCACAATTCTGATTTTTCAAAATCGGGAGCTTCTTGCACTTCTAACAAAAAAAAAAAAAACAGAACTTTTTTTACAACTTCGATTTAAAAAATCAAGACTTTGTGCCTTTTTGGAAAAAATTAGCACATTTTAGCAATTTTGGCAAAATAAATACTTAGGAACTCCGGGCCAATTGGGATGCAAAATTGCGACTTTATTTACAATTGTGATGAGAAAAAATATGAAAGCACTTTCTTCTGTTATTCTCTAGCAAAAAATCACAGGACTTGTTTTACAAATTTCGGTAAAATCAAATCATGAGTTTACGTCATTTTTGCAGTCCAAAAAAAAATAGTACTTTCTGCTACTACAACTTCTGAAAAAAAATCACGAAATTTTGCACAATTTTTTTGATGGAAAAAAATCAGAAGTTTTGTGCATTTTTTATAAAATTTAGGATCTTTTGGCAATTTTGGGGGAGAAATCAGAAATTCTTGGTAACTTTAGCGAAAAGTCAGGACTTCATTTTACAATATTGTGATGAAAAAAATCAGGACTTACGTGCATTTTTTAGTAAAAATGAAAACCTTCTAGCAACTTTGGCGAAAAAAAAGTCATCAAGGATTTCTCGTAACTTTGGCTAAAAATTAGGATTCGAATAACAATTTTGATACAAAAATATCTGGACTCTTGTGAATTTTTGACCAAAAATGTAGGACATTTTGCAACAGTGCGATCCCTTTACCAAGTTTTGCAAAAAAAACAGTACTTTTTCTCACAATTGTGGTAAGAAATCAACACTTTCTGGCTTCTTGGGAAAAAAGAAAGGCTTTTTTTTTGCAATTTTGGCTAAAAATCAGCGTTTTCCCAACAAATTTACAAAAAATTCGGGATTATCCAGCATTTTGACAGAAAAGAGGGACCTTTTTTTTTTACAAGATTAGCAGAAAGCAATTTGGAGAAAAAGCACACGAGTCTTTTACAAGTTCAAAGTTTGGTAAAAAAATTGGAATTTCTGAGAATTTTCACAAAAAAAAACAGCGCAATCAAACATCCTCCTGTCCTTGTTTTTTCTTTGAGAATTTTCAATAACCGGATAACTTTTTTTTTGCTAAATTAGGATTCGATTACCAAGTTTTGATATGAAAAAAAACAGACTTTTGTGCAATTTTGACGAAAAAATAGGACTTTCTTCAGAAATTTTGCAAAAACTTCCAACCTTTTGCCAAGTTTTGCAGAAAATCACTACTTTTTCTCACAATTTTGATAAGAAATCATCACATTAATGGAAAAAAACGCTTCCCCTGCAATTTTAACAAAAAAAATCAAGATTCTTCGGCATTTTGACAGATAATAAGAACTTTTTTCACAAGTTTAGCATAAAATAAATTTATTTTTGGCAATTCGAATTTTAATGGAAAAAATTTGCAATTTGGAGAAAAAACAGGAGTCTTTAACAAGTTTAAAGTTTGGTTTTTAAAAAGTCAGAATTTCTGAGAATTTTTAACAAAAACACCGAATGTGGGATTATCCAGCATTTTGGCAAAAGGAGGACCTTTTTTTTTTTTACAAGATTAGCAGAAAGCAATTTGGAGAAAAAGCAGGAGTCATTTACAAGTTTGAAGTTTGGTAAAAAAATTGGAATTTCTGAGAATTTTCACAAAAAAAAACAGCGCAATCAAAACACCCTGTCCTCGTTTTTTCCTCGAGAATGACAACAGGTCATTTTTATTTTTACCTATAGAGTAACATGGGGTAAAAGCCCGGTAGGGGTAAAAGTCCAGAGGACATGGTTAACATTTTTTATTTGTATATTTTTTCATGGGGGGAGGGGGAGAGTGACAGCTTTTCTCCTCCGCTATTTCGCTTACCAAACATTTGAATCGAAATTCAGGTACTTTTCTTCCTTGTCATTGGCGACCAGAAAAAAATTGATCTCATCAGCAACCTTGAAATCCACAACTTTGAAGAGAAGTTTTTCAAGAGAACTATCGAAACTTCAGTACAGTGCTTTCCAATTCTCGAGTAGAATAAAATACACTCTCTGAGCTTCTCAGTGTCAGAAAAAAATGAAGAACAAAATTTTTCATTTTGATCTCAAATTTGAAATCAATCAGACCTTATCCACGAAAGTACATACATACATCATAGACATATCTATTTACTAACTTCAAATCTACATCAAAATCACCGGATACCTTTTCAAATCACAAAACTGAAATTAAAAACTTGCTCGAGGGAAGCCAGAACTTCACAAGTCATCTCACCATGACATTCCCCAATTCCTAAATGCCAACAAGAAATCACCCTTTGATTCGTTCATAAGGGAAATTATCTTCGTAAGCTGCACCCTTCAACTATATAAGGCGATCAGCTCGAAATCCAGTCTACTTTTCAAGTTACCTCGAAATAACGCGAATTAATACACCCATCTTCCCCTCACACTCCTCGCAGCATCTCACCACCTCCATAATTTCATCTTCCCGGTATATACTCGTATTTTCATCTTGTGTCACCATCTAAATAGAATTTCTCGGGTTATAGTATAAGGTGAGAGCAAGAGTATCTGTCACCCTCATACACATCGTTATGTACGAGTTGACGTTGAAAATTTTTTTCTCAAAGGTTTCTTTGGTAGCTTTGAAAAATCAAAGTGTATTCCCATATCAAAGACCCGTGTGTACCTACTCGAAAGTCGTCGACGTCGACTCACAAAAGGGTATCTCGACTTGAAATTACTTTTTAAATCGCCATTAATATTCTGCAACGTAACGAAAAAAAAAACCTGCTCGCATAAATTTACGTAAATTATCCTTCGCACAAAAAAAAGGTAAAAAAAAAACTAACTTCGCCATACGTGAGTCTCTGAATCCGTTTTAAATTTCCTCGTTCTTTGCGGAATTTCCATCAATAAGTCGTTATTTTTCTGGTCTCATTTCCCTTTGAGATTTACCACAGAGTGACGTTGATTTTATACTTAACTTACGCCGAACGACGCACAATACACAACTTGATGAAGCTGTCTGTATACAAAAAATTATGCAAAATTCGCATCCCCCTCCCTCTCTGATCCCTCCTCACCACGCTGTGAAATGTTTCCTTCGATATTACAAATTTATAATATCCGGCCAGTAGCGTTACACGAGTATTTCAGTGCGAGGTTTTCTTCGACTTCAGCCAATACGGAGCGAATTTGCAGCAGGTACAATACGTCGTCGTGTAACCGAGTCGTCTTAATTACCGCACAAACATTGGGTGGAGTTTGTACGCTGGTTAAAAAACAAGAAAGAGAGAACATAAAAACCCTATGAAAAAGGCAAAAAACGACGCCATTACGATTTTCGCAAATTGCAAGTGAAACGTACGGGTGGATGGAGCTTAAAAATTGACGACGATTGTATGAAAGAGAACAGAGAGACCATAGAAGATGAAAAAAAAAGAGAACCTTTTGTACGACTTTGCATATGCATAATATCGCGCGCAACGAGGGCTGGTGGTGAGCGAGACGGGTGCAGGGGTAGCGAATGTAGTCGAGAGGCACTTCATTTACACTTTTTTTTTTTACTTCTCCCAATGCCTCGCGTCCTCGCCTCGCCGACGATTTTAGCTGGTAATGATCGAGCACGCTGCGTATTATGCATATTATTATGATGAAAACGCCCCTACTTTTGTTATTTTCGTCGAAAAGTACCGGATTTCACAGATGAAGGCCGAATTCATTTAAATGCATTAATGGCGAATATTACAAAAGTGCTCGCTTTTTCGACTTTTTCTTGCTTTTTTTTTCTCGCGCCACTCTCTCAGCATTGATTATGGAAGAAGTATAATAATAAATATGGAGAAAGATACGCAGGCGAAGAGCGCGGAGTCGAGTAAAAGAGAGCTTTCCGCGTATAATTTCGCGTCCGCTTTCGGGTTAAACTCCGGCGGATGAGAACAAGTTCATTGTATCGAAGTCAAACCATCATCACCGCAGAGAGCATGTATAATAGGAATCGGTTCGACGAAATTATTTTTTTTTAACGAGATTGCATTTAATTTTTACCTAAACGAGCGAGCTTTAATTTATCGCAGTACTACGCGGTTTTAGGCACCTCCACCTCCACCTAAACATGAGCCTTGGTGGTGTTTCTTCCACTTCTTCATCCTTGTGGTTTTTTTTTTCATCACCTATACGAGTATTTCTTCTTCATCATTGGTCGTATTTAGTGGAAAAATGATTATTTTTGCAGACAAATATTAACGAATACAAATCTACACCGCTGGCTGCCTTCCTTCCTCTCGAGTGTTTTGATTTCTCGCCTCTCCTCCCTCGATCTCGTAGAACTATACAGAAGGTGCTTTTCAATGGATTTTTATTTAATGACGAGTGAAATCGGTTTACATATTATATAGTTGAGAATGTATAGTAATAGCGAAGGAGGAAGACTCTCGGGGAGTAAAGTATTACTGATATTAATTTATGTACTCGTTAGTGTGGTTTTTAGTACTATAACATCTCGTCTTCGTCGGCGGTACGAATAAATAAGTTAAATTAAAAAAGTACACAGTGATTATAACTAAGATTCAAAGCGATGAGATTTACTCGACGAGTAACTCGCCTTAGTATTTATGTGCGGTATAAATTTCTTCATCACTTTTATCTATGCAGATACACAGATAGACTGACCGAAAAGAAATGAGTATTTTTTTCATATTTTAATTGTGCTTAATGTTCAACAGTAATGATGAGTTGATGATGAGATTTTATCATTTTACTCGTAAATGTACCAGATGGATAATGGATCAAAAGATGAGAATGAATTTCAACTAGAATTTACATTCAAACTAAGGAGATTTTAAAATTTACAATTTAAAAAAAAACATACCACTCGAGTCTTCTTCAACAGTTTACATTTCATTTTAAATTGACACAGAAATTGCCAAGAACTTTAATCTATAAGGAAATCTGCAAGGATTGATGAAATCTCACCAGGAATACTGGAGGAGTTATGAAAAAAAGTATTGTGATGCAGACATTTATACACATTCAATTAATGCTTTCAGCTACATAGAACATATTGTGCCTCAGTGTTTCAAAATTAAAAAAATCATTATGCTGAAAAAACCAGACAAACCTGAAAAAAGTGGATAATAGGCTAATTTCTACATTGCCCACAATATGAAAATTAATATCGCAAGCCACCACCCAAAATACTAGATCATCAGTTTGGATTTTGTAATCAACACTCAACAATAGAGTAGGTCCACTGTATCACAGCTACTATTGAAAAAGCGTTTGAGGAAAAGAAATTCAGTTCTGCAGTATTTATATCGATGTACCTAGTGCAGGTATTTGTATATATGACTGACGTGAGTATGGCACAAAGCAAAGGTATCCAATCAAAAATTGCAGGAATCCTACCAAGAAATCATGTTCATTTGTTGAAATCATATTGTATTACAGAAAGAGTATTCAGGGTGTTCCACATGCAAAATCCACCCATCGCCTAATTAGTGTAGGAGTGTGCCATAGGGTAGTGTTCTGGGATCAATTCTATGCATATGTAATGCAGAGTTGTTGCGATTTGAACCTCATAAAGAATCGCTAATAACTAGGGCTGAGAAAAATATTGTTTTACATTTCATAAAATTTTGAGTTGATTGAGCCTCATATGTTAGGGAATATTTTGGTATATTTTAGGTATAAATGCTATTTTGAAATTTTTTAGGGAATATTTGGCTATATTCAGCAATTTTCACTGTTTTTGGAGAATATTTTTTTTTTAACTCACAAAAGTGGTGAAATTTTAAAACTAAAAAAAATTTTTTCAATGAAAAAATTGAAATTTGAAAATGTTGGCAAAATTGGTCTTGTAACCGTAACGTATCGAAAAGTGTTCGGTAATTTTAGTTTTTATTTTTAATAAAAATTAATTTCGTTTCGCGAATCTAAATATCGCTGGTTACGTATTAAATGGAATTTTATCCTTTTCGTAAAATCGCGTAAACTGTTGGCTGTTAAATTATCGTTGTATATTCGTTGTTTTCGTTAGTTAATAAGTTCGTTCGCGTTAATATTGATTTTATCGTCGAGTTAGAAAGTTGTAGAGCGTTTGCTCAATTTCTGTTATTGTTTTGGTTCGTTGATCAAGGTCAATGACCGAGTAAATAAATATTCTTATTTATTTTTAAAGTCATTATGTTTTGTATGTCGAATTGTTCGATTAATTTCAATATTCTTGAGTCAGATTTATCGATTTAGATCGATTCATCGTACAGAAAAATGCAATTTAAAAAAAAAATCAAAAATTATGCTTATATTGATGGAAAGGAAAGAATTTTTCATTTATTGTGATACCCGTATTGTCAGGGAATCTCATATATCAGTTGGTTTCTAGCATATTTGATGGTTTCTGTCAGGGTTTTGCAGGGAGAGTTAGCTGACAAGTTTGTTGTCATCAGCTCTGACTGTCTTCTCCCTCTTGCTGGTTTTCCTTGAATTTTGCCCTCCCTGCACCACTAGCATGAAAATACTATTTTCTCTCATTTTTTGTGCAATATACTTCATTTTCCTATACTTGATATCCTCTAGGACTTCTGTGTTGGTGATGAAGTCCTTCCATGAGATCCTCAGTAGTCTTTGGTAGTGCCACATCTCAAAATCGGATATTTTCTTTCCACATTCCACCCTTATGGTATGGTCCATGTTTCACAGGAGTACTTCAGCACAGTCCATATGTAGCATTGCATAATTCTCTTCCTCAGACTTAGATTCATTGTTTGATTTCCAAGTACTTTGACAAGATTATTGAATGAGGTTTTTGCTATTCCAATTACTAGTGATTGTGTAAGAGAGGGATGAGGAGAGAATGCTATTGGTAATGATTACAATGATTAGTCTGAGGGGTGGTTAAGGTCAGAATATATTCACAAAGAATAGACCTACCATTCCCTATGGTTTTCCTGGATAGCTAACAGGATTCTCTCTAATCCAACTTCACATTAATGTAGTCTCACCTATTCAAACTACCCAGTATAGGATTGACAATATTCACAACTGATATAATAGTTAGTGTCTATTCAATTGTAGGCGCTTGCAATGAAATAAGAACTCAGAACTACTATATCTACACTTGTATATTTATGGTATATCTACAAATATACTACTTATAACTACAAATAGATTAGTAAGATGTAATTTAACTAACTGTACCTTGATTAAGAAAATACTATACACATACCACACAATTCTACCCCCTTCCCCTCACTTAATCACATCAGAGAAAATTATTTTAAAAAATTACAACCAAAAAACTAAAAAGATTTAAAAAATATATGCAAAATAAAAAATGAATGTGAAATAGGTACATAGTAAAATAAAAATAGATAAAAATTATATGCAAAGTAAAAAATAAATGAAAAATATACACACAAAAAATTTAAACATCATGGAGATACTGGCCAGACTAGCTTCCTGCACTGAGAGCATGCCAGACTCACATCAAGCCAGTAAATCATGCAGTTTCTGCATTTGAGGTGTTCACAATTTGTTTCCCAAACTTCCTGTTTTTCCTCTAAACAAGTTTGGCATTAATCTACCTTTATTTCAGGGAACACTGCCACTTTAGGCCACACTCCTCTGTGATAAAGGTGGCCTTCACATCCCACTCGTCTGAGAGCATCACCATTTGGATTTGGCTGAGAGCGACGGAGCTCATTCATTATAGCTTCAACCTCCTATTCATCAGTAAAAATGGGGTAATTTTTGTTAAAATATGAGTTGATCATTGTGTTAGAAATTCAATTCTGTACAACAATTCTGTACAAAAAAGGCTTTCAACTCATTTTTGATATTTTCAATTCATTTTTATATTTCAAATTGATGTATCTCATGTAATTTTGATTATAGTAAAAATGTGCAGAGAACCTTTTTTGTAGAAAATTGAATTTCCTACTCAACAATAATCTCATTTTAAAAAATATCTTCAAAATTGAAATAATGTATTAGCAAATGTTTCCAACAATAGTCAAATTCACTACATGTATCTCACATAATTTTAATGTTATCAAAATATGCAAGGGATCTATTTTGTAGAGCATTAAATTTCCAACACAATGATATCCTCATTTTTGAGGATATCTTCAAAATTGAGCAAATATTTGAAATAATTAAAAATTGAAATTAATTTTTTCTTTTCAAGTACACAGATCTCTGATCAATTTTGAATTTATTATAAAATAAATATTTGAGAATGTTTGCAAATATTCACTTTGTGCATATTCACATCAGAAATGAAAATTCATAGCACTGTACAATATTATAAGCAAAAATGAATCTCATTAGCAGCTCAAATCTCAAAAATGTGATTATCTGATCAATATTAAAGCAGCTAAAAATCTCAACAAACATCCATAGCAAACTCGAGGAACTAAATGAAAGATTTCACAGTTTACTTGAAAAACTGACCACCAGAGATCTATATGTGTATCCCTCACACCTCTCCATTAGGCAAGAAGAAATGCTCCCGAATCATCCCTAGCAGTAAAAGAAAGTCTAGACATGAAAGTCTAGACAAGTGTTCCTTTCAGTACCAGGTATGTATGGCACAATAGAGCAAAAGATGTACAATTGACTGTGAAAAAACCAATCAACTTACCAAAGTCTAGCCAAGGTAACAATTTCTCAAGTTTTAATTTCTTCACACTAAAGTCTAGTTAGTGTAATAATTTATAAAGTTTGATTTTTTCACAGTAATAGGTACTATGGGAAAATAAACAATGCACCACAGTCTAGTCATGAGTGAAAATGCAAACTACTAATTTATAATGATTTCTAAATGTAAGTATAAAAATGTTGGTGCAGAGGATAATAATTTATCAAGTTGAAATTATTTTCCCACAGTAATGTAGTGAACAAAATCAAGGATGATGATGTGTATGTCATGCTGAAGTCTAGTCCTGTGAGCTCATTTTCTACACTCTCCTGTCCGAATTGCAGTTTGCAACAATTTGTAGCTATGATGTTGAATTGAGGAGTTCCTGACCAACACCCATTGTGGGCAGATGGAAGCACACAGCGGGCTAAAATTTTTACCACACAGATATTGAACCTTAACGAAGACATGGTGGAAATTTCAGCTCAATCCACCAAGCTAGGCGTTTTTTATGCATATTATTTCCAAGACCCTGATCATCCACCCAATCAGTTTTTGTTTTCACCAAATTTGTCATTATTTTTGCGCAAAAAAAGAATTGTAGCAGAAGAATGGTTTGATAAGGAGGGTTGAAATTTTTATGGTGGGGATAACATGAAAATTAGAAGTTTGGTGAATGAATGCTAGTCCACTCTAGTCCAGAGTAGACTGGTGCAGTCTTATGGACTATCTGACTATAGTCTGAAGCTGTAGTCCAGACTAGCATTCGCTGAAATCATTATTTTCATGGAAAAATTGTATTTTTTGGGGAAATTCCACTGAAAAATACATATTTTTACACAAATTTTACACATGGACTACATAGTCCATTGGGTATGGACTAAGTGGACTACTAGTCCTGTCGCAGAATTTATATTTTCCCACTACTGCCCACGAGTCATTCTATGCATTCTATTACTCTAGGGCCCAAGAGAATGAGTGTGGTCCAAAGTGCAAAAGAGTTGATGGGCTCTTGATAAAATTTCTCACTTTTTTCCCTCTCCCATTTTTCAAAACAGTGCAAATTAGACCTTCCAATAACCTATTTTTGAAATAAAATTTCGATTTTTAAATAAAAGTTTGCTGAAATTGGGGCTCTAGTAATCAAGAGCTCCATACAAGTACACTTTTTGCCCCCTTTCTCATAAGTCATGCCTCAGTATGCTTTAGCAAAGTTTATGTTGGTTGGTAATGGTATGTTACCTGACAGGAGCGGAAAGTTAATGGTGTTACTGTCCAATCCTGTCGCGTATACTATTTGAATTTCATATGAGAGGAAAATAAATGCTGAAATTTTTAAAAATTGTCAATTTTGAATTTGTAAACATGTGCGGAAAACTGTTACTTTCCCTTCTTTCCGCGCTTGTTTAGATACATGCATTAAAGACGTATTTTCCAACCACAAAACTGTCTAGGAAACTACTCATTTTCTGATCATATGAAATTACGTAAAATTTAAAGTTTCTTTCTACCATTTGATGTAAGATGCGAGGCAATGAAGGCGACTAAATCGCCACTTGACGGGTTAGTGTAGCTTTTGGAAAAAGGCCTGCATTTCGCACGCTGATTATAAAATGACGAGTAAGTAAAGAGGAAAAGGATAGATAAAGAAGAAATGACGGGGATGAGAGAGAGCGAGAGAGACTCGTTCACGCGTACGTGTCTGAACAAAGTCGTGCTACTAAATTGGTCCTCGTGACGTATCTTTTATCAAATTGAATTTATTAGTAATCACGTCGTTACTCTTCTCTAACAAGATGAAATAATTTATTTTCAAAATGGTTGTCAACTCGACTGTTAGTGTTGTTAACAACCCTAACTTTCGGTTTATTCCCCTTATATTTAATACCCTTTTTGTATTCGTGGAGCAAAACTCGACACGATATCGAAGGCTTCGTCGACGGGTGTCCGAATCATTCCAACTGCAACCTTGAAACTTGGTCGAAAATTTTCACAGCTTTTCTTATGACTGAGATTTTTTGTCTTGCATACGATTAGACCTATTTGTACTTACCTAATAGGAGTAGGTCTAGGTAAGTGTTTATACGATAGATTTTCATTCAAAGCTGTATAATTTCTCTTTCATTCTGTACGTGTGTGAAACTATTTGACGAATGCATACCTCTTCTTACCCTCCCACAAGAGTGTGTCTAGGATTTGGACGTTCGTTGCCACCAAGATACAGGCATAGGTGCCTTATTCAATGATGTAAAGATTGACGTAGGTTCGTCGTGAGAAATGGTGTAATTTAAGATGAGGTTTGTTTTTCACAAAAACAATAAATTAGCTTCGGTTTAGGTTCGCGTAGGAGGATATGTTTTCGGTGTATTTGGACAATGGAAAAAACTAACATCATTTCGGTGGTGATTTTGATTTAAACGGGTCGATAATGCGACGAGTAAAACCGGTGAGTCTAATATAGTATAACGCAACATTCTATCTCTCTCAAGTATTATAACAAATACAAATGGGGAAAAATGTGAAGGGTACTGATTGTTATTTAACTAAGAAACATTTGGACGTCTAGTGCCGTGTTTAGCTTGTCATTCATTGTGACACCTTTTATATTCCGTATAATTTATTCGGTTGGCCTTTCTTGTCTTTTGACATATTGTTACCATATATTTTTTTTTTCATTATTTCTTCTTTCTTTATCGCAGATACAAGCATAATCGGAGTATTTTCAAACTATATAAATAAAAATCGGCCAAAAATTGTATAATAGGGGCGAACTATACGAGACCTACGTCATTACTTATTCGTGCCTCTTGAAATTGGAACATTGATTGGTTTCAAGGTATTTTTTCAATCGCCTACAACTTCACCGGGACAGGTGTTTACAACGTAATCGTTTAATAAACACTTTTCGTCTGATATAATTTTTATAACGTCTGATGGCTCGGGCTCGGTTTCGTTTTTATTGTAATTTTTATTTTCAATGTAATCCAAGCTCGAATACTTGGAATACCTACTCGTAGTTTTTCGACGACGACGAGTCAATAATTAGAGAGAAGGGATTCGAAAATGGGAGCGAACCTCTGAATATTCGGTACATACTTTCCACTTGGCGATAGAAGGGGGAGGAAGACGTTCTACTTTTCGTGAAAAACTCAAAGTTTGATCAAATGAGGGTAAAAAGCTAAAATTCATATATTTCCTCACAAACGGTTTTCTTTTGATTTTTTGGATTTTTTAATTTTGAAAAAAGCTGGTCAAAAACCCACTCTTGAGGTGTCACTCCTAAAATCGGCTCAAATATAGATAAACTCGTTAAACAGGTCGAGTATAATATACAACTCGATTTTTAGCTGCCCAACTGTATATTAACGCTTTCTGGAGCAAATTCAAAATTCTGGAGAAATTTGAAAAATCGCGCTGGAGGCTCCAGAATGGCTGGAAATAGTGAAATTTGGATTTGGGGGATTAGTTTTGGACAAAATACATCGATTCGCGTAAATTTTAAAAATTTCCACACAAACGGGAAACTTTTGATTTTTTGGATTTTTTAATTTTGAAAAAAGTTGATCAAAAAGCCACTATCGAGGTGTCACTCCCAAAATCGACTCAAATATAGATAAACTCGTTAAACAGGTCGAGTATAATATACAACTCGATTTTTAGCTGCCCAACTGCATATTAACGCTTTCTGGAGCAAATTCAAAATTCTGGAGAAATTTGAAAAATCGCGCTGGAGGCTCCAGAATGGCTGGAAATAGTGAAATTTGGATTTGGGGGATTAGTTTTGGACAAAATACATCGATTCGCGTAAATTTTAAAAATTTCCACACAAACGGGAAACTTTTGATTTTTTGGATTTTTTAATTTTGAAAAAAGCTGGTCAAAAAGCCACTTTTGAGGTGTCACTCCCAAAATCGACTCAAATGTAGATAAACTCGTTAAACAGGTCGAATGTAATATACAACTCGATTTTTAGCTGTCCAACTTCATATTCACGCTTTCTGGAGCAAATTCAAAATTCTGGAGAAATTGAAAAATCGCGCTGGAGGCTCCAGAATGGCTGGAAATTGTGAAATTTCGATTTGGGTAATTAATCTTAGTTTTGGGACTTATTTTGACCATTTTTACTGATCAAGTAGGTACGTACTTTTAAAAAAAAAGGCATAAATCGCCAAAAACAGTCAATTTTGAATTTTCAAAAATTCGCCAAAAATCGAAAAATGAACTTGGGCAGCTGAAAATTTGGTTTTGGGAGTTTTAGACTATGCTCTTTCCAAAAATCGCAGTCCCGTTCAAATCGGAGTGTGACACCTCAAGATGTTCGCTTGTGAGAAAAGTTGGCATAAAAGACCAAAACGGAATTCAGCGTCTATCAACAGCTCTATTTATCGTCTTTAGGACCCTTTTAGTTCGATTCAAGCACAAATTTTCAAAAAAAGTTTATAATGAAAAAAAAAATGAAAAACTTATTTTTCTACCAGAAGAATCAACTTATTATTTCTGATCATATTGAAGCTAGGTGTGTAAATGGCCCTGAAATTTGCTCTCCTAAACGTTATTTTGTTCTGATATTCAAAAATTTGATTTTTTTGCTTTTTCTTTAAAATATTGCAGATTTGGTGTGAGGAAAAAAAGGGATAAGTAAGTTGAAATTCATCGTAAAAAAAGTGGAAATGGGGTAATTTGATGTATTGGATGAAAAAAGTTATCGATCTAAAAGAGTGTCGTTTTGAATATGAAAATGAAAAAATATACGTCTGCTTTGAAACCCGGTGTTTCGATCGCTCAGGACTGGAAAAGTTCTGAAAAACTGGCGTAAAGGCGAAAAATCTGTTAAGAAATATTTTGTGGATCGATTTGAAAGGAAAATGATTGTTTTTATTTTGAAAGCGAACGTTTTGAACTGACACGTACTCATATTCGAATTAAACCACGCTACATCAAAAAATGATGTCCTGAACCCCCTCAACTATAATTTAAAACACTCCAATTTATTTTTAATATTTTGGACTATCATTTTAACAAATTCAAAAAATTTAAAAAAGCTGCTAAGTAACAATTTTTAAATTTTTTTTTCAAATTGGAATCCACCAGTTTCAGACCATTTTGGAACCTCTACCAAGGTCTCAGTTTTTTGTAGAAATTTCAAACTGTTCTGGAAGAGCTGAAAATGAACTTTTGCTCCCATAATGCGGTTTTCGATTCGGGTTTTCACAATTTTTTCTGGATATTTCAGTTGGTAAACAATTTTTTCTGAAGTTGTGTTTTTTTTTTTTTTTTTTTTTGGTCTTTTCAGAATAATACGGAACTTTTGGAGAGAATTGAACTCTCGCTGGAGAAGTGGAGACTCCAGAATCATCCAAAACGTGCAATTTTCAAGTTTGAGGGTTGAAATAATATAATTATTCGCGCAGGTCAATTTTTTTTTCAAGAAAATGAATGAAAATTTCTCTGCAATTCAACTCATGGTTTCTCTTTTCGATAATGCACTTCTACAGTGAAAATAATACCTACATAGGTATACAAATGAGGAGTCGGCCTGCAAAGTGACCTAACTGCAAAAATTGAACTTTTGAGATAGCGACGCTATTTGGTAGTCTAGGGCATGCATTACAAAAGGAATATAATCACCTTCATCCAGTTTCACTCGTGACACCTCTTCCCCACACCTTGAAAATGATGAAATTAAATCTGTGTCCTGCAAAGTGACCGTATTTTTACGATTTTCCGAAAACGTGTTTCATACGGTACTGTTTGTTGAAATCAAAATTAATTTTAACCCCTTCTGAAGAAATTCGGAGGCTCCAGAGTGATTCGAAATGATAAAATCGTAAGTTGAGAATAAGCCACAACTCCAGTTTTAGCTACCCAGCTTCCTGTACGTAAAAAATCTGGAATGAATGAATAAATCTTTGCTTTCATAAAAAATAACATACGCAATGAAAAACCGGAGAAAATTGCGTAAATATCACTAAAAAAAAAAAAAAAAAACGTATGTGCAGCCTGCAAAGGTGACCTAACTGCAGCATTTTTCATTTTTGTTGCACCCTGTAGCGAACCAGTGTTCAGATTTTTCAGAAACGAAAAGGTGATTAGGTGAGTGAAGGTTGACCCTTTCCATTCTCGAAAACAGATTTCGAAAATGTGACTTCATTTTCCTAGGACACGTTTTTCTCATTAATCTTGAAATCAATTTTTTGCAGTTAGGTCACTTTGCAGGCCGACTCCTCAAATCAATTCATAATGTCGTGTAATATAATATCGAGTTCTCCAAAAAGAAATTTCACCATTTACAGCAATTATAACGCCTCAGCGTGATTTTCGATTTCTCCTGAACTTTTTTGCTTTCCCTGAAAATTGCAAATTTTGACAGCTAAAAATCGAGTTCTGGCTATAATTTTTGACTTCGCTCAACAATTTATTTCCTCGCCATGTTGTGGCGTTTTTTATGCGGAAATTTCCAGTGTGTTTTATTGACTACATTCACTGGATGAAAAATCCGAATTGATACGTAAAATTTGTAGGTCTGAGAAACACATCAGCCGAGTGTCTGCCTCGAAATCGTCCTAATTACGAATAAAATTTTGAGCAAGTTGAAAATTGGCCTGAATTCGATTTTCAGCTGACCAAGTTAATTTTAGTGTTTCTAGTAAAATTTAAAAGTTATGGAAAAATCTAGAATCCGGATGAAGGTTTTAAAATGACCAGTATAATGATGAAATACTAACGGGTTGGGAGTGGGGGGGGGGGGTACGATAATTTGGGCAATATTTTAAAATTCTTCGAACTGGAAATTTTCGATTTCTTTCTTAATCTTTACGTTACAATAATAACTATGATTATCAAAAATAAAAAAAAAACACTTCAGGTGTGAGTCTCAAAATCGCTCTAATTGGGAATACAATACGATGAACAGGTCGAGAATAAGCCACAAACTCGATTTTTAGCTGTCCGAATGAATTTTCGCGTCTTCTGAAGAAGTTTACAAGATCAAGAAAAATCGAAAATCTCGCTGAAGGCTCCACAAGGGTTAGAAATGTTGAAGTACGATCTGTGGATGAGTCGATATTGGCTTGATTTTGAGAGAACCTAAAACGATATTTTTCCATGCAAGGAGTTTATTTTTTAATTTTTTCAATTTTAAAATTTGAAAGATTTTTTGAAATATGAAAGAGAACAAGCCAAAGTGAGGTCGAAAGATCTTGAAAATTGGTATTTCAAGAGCCATAAAAAATATGATAGGCCTACTTTACGCGAAAATTTTATTTTTTTACTTTAAAACTTTCGAACAGATCCTTGCAATTATCCTCTAAGTACGTGCATCTGCATACCTTATCCATGCACTATCTGAACTTCAATTTTCAAAAATCAAACTTCAATCCTCCAAAAATACAATTCTCAAACGTACCCCAGTCACCGCCCAATTTACAATAAATCTGATTCGTTGGCACATCGCATAAAGACTCTATACTTCGCAAACCCACTCATCGAGCCAATTTCCAACGTCAAGCCTCCATTAAAATATGAAAGCACACACTCGATCACACATACAGAAGCGCTAATTAGAAACAATAGAGGATCGCGTGGGAGCCATCGTATAGTCTTATAGACAATAAGACCAGAGACCGGATTGGATATCACAGGAGGATGCGAGTACAATACCTACTCATTCATGGTGTTTGGTAATTTATGACACGTTTAGTGTAGGTACATTAGCTCATTGTACATGTACACTTTTTATACTCATAGATGAATACCGGATTAAAGACTATTCCAGACGTGGTTGGTATGGTATCGTTTCATAGCCCCTTCTTTCTAGTTGGTTCAAGGATGAAGACTTGGTTTCTGAGATGAGAATTGCAAATGTGGGATGGATTTGTACTGTAGTGATTGCATTGTAGTACATAATGTACTCGAATTTGCTGCAGTCTTAGTGGATAAGATTTGATTTCAAGATATTGTTCCATCGTTATCATCATCCTATAGGTGAATACGTATCTTAATGATTGAAATTTTTTCCTCATTGTTAGAGCAGATCTTATGGAAGACGAGTAATCCTCGATTAATCGAACGTCTATATTATTTTAATCTACGATCCTTGGAAACAAGACTTGTCGCTCTCGTAATACCTGAGTTTGGCCAAATTTCACCCTTTCGACTAAGTACATCGTCGCTCGTCGCAGCTTCCTAAACCATATTCTATACCACATCTTGAGTCGAGAATCAGACGCGAGAATGTATAATTAACGCGGCAGCGATATTCGCGTTTTTAGCGACAACTCAGCAGCTCGACGACCCACCAAGCACCACCCAATTTTTACATACACATCCCTCGTTCACGATGAAGCACCCTATTAACGCGAATCTATTCTCCCCCTGGGTTTTTTTCACGTCTTCATTTAGTACATACGTATAAAGAGGCATATACTGTATCGAATAATACACCATGTCGCATGTAAAACCAGCAGCGGCCATATTTGGTACATAAAAAAAAGGGGGATTATCTGGCTCTCTGTCTGCCTACATCTATACAATATCTATGTATCTCTACACATGAAATGCTACGGGTGTCGACGTTGTTGGTGCAAACACGTTTCCATCTATTTATGCTGGTCGTCGATTTGCCGCAGGCTATAACTCGATTAAACTTTTATAAAATCGCTTAATTCGCCATTTTTTTATTGTTAATTTCATTTTTAACCCTTTTCATTTTCATATTAGGATGTCGATGAAGGCGCGGGTGTCCTCGACGCCGCCGCTGCTGCCCCCCTACACGTTCACTTTTTTGACGATGTCTTTGTACTGTCTGTCGTCGTAATATGACGTACCTACTGCTGCTAAATCGAACATCAGCCCGGTGGCAAATGCTAATGTTACTGTCATTTAAAAATCGCCCCGAAACAGAGCCCCCTGTCCCTTTTTTTGTATATGGTGCACCCCTTTGTACTATACACGTCTAAACGTACGTACGTGGTATGTATATTACGACAATACACATTCTACAATAATTAACGAAGGGTTAAATGATTAGTTTTCGCTTGGATAAAGCTTCGAATTTTACGCAATTACCTAATGACGTATTAGGTAAATGGTTAACATGAGTCAGACAATTGATGAGTTGCAAATTGAAGCGTCAAATACGGATTAGCGATGGTTTTTTTTTCTCTCCTTTTTTCATTAATCGACTCCCGCGTATACGTGAAGTCGTGTGTTTTTTATCTCCTTTTTTTTTTTTTGGATAGATTAATTAAAAAATCGCTATTTGGGAACGCGGTAAGAGAGGAATGGAGTTTATTGGATGGGGCGATGTTATATTGAAAGTGATGCGAGGGAAATTGAATTGCGTTGAAATTTTGCTAAACGTTTGCATGGTCATGGTAAATTTTTAGGTTTTTATGGTACCGAAGTGTAGAGCTTCTCGTCAAAAGATTAAAATCTAAAAAATAAACAAAAACAAACTGAAAATGATGACATTATTTTGAAAAGAGGAGTGGGATAATCAGGTTATGGGACTTCTTTTTTGAAACAAAAGCTCATTGGAAGAAAAAAGTAAAAAGTAGTCTGAAAATTGTCAATTCTGTTGCCTGTACGTAAAAATAGGGATGCACTCGAAGTGATTTTCTTGAAGTAAGATAATTTTTCATTAGCTCAAAAACTGAGGAGAATAATAATTATAAATTCGAAGATTCGCCATTTTTGAGCACTTGAAGAACCTTTCAAGATCAATTGTTCTGATCTAGGAAGCTTAAAAGCTTATATTTTGCAATTTTTGTAGGAAATTTGTTCATCAGTATTTCAGAATAGGTTTTTTGAATTCCAATGAGAAGGTACAAATAAATCATGTGAAAAATCAGAAATCACGGATTGGATCATTTGATCATAAAATTTTACTGGTGTTTACATAAAATTTTGCCTTGAAATTTAAATTGCACATGGAACTTACTCGACCTTTTTAACGAGTTTATCCACATTTGAGCCGATTTCTAGAGTGACACCTCAAGAATGGTTTTTTGACCAGCTTTTTGCATAATAAAAATATCCAAAAAATCAATAGTTTCCCTTTTGCGAGGAAACTTTGGAAATTGGCACGAATGTGGATAAACTCGTTCAAAAGATCGATTATAACACACAACTCGATTTTTAGCTGCCCAACTTCATATTCACGCCTTCTGAAGCAAATTCAAAATTTTGAAGAAATTGAAAATCGCGCTGGAGGCTCCAGAATGGCTGGAAATGGCAAAATTCACCCTCGGGGGGTTAGTTCTTCTTGAAATACAACGACTAACGCAAATTTCGAAAATTTCCTCACAAACCAGAAATTTTTGTTTTTTGACCATTTTCTTCATGTAAAAAGGTCAAGAAACCACTCTTGAGGTGTCACTCCCAAAATCGACTCAAATGTGGATAAACTCGTTAAACAGATCGAGTATAACACACAACTCGATTTTTAGCTGCCCAACTTCATATTCAAGTCTTCTGGATAAAATTCAAAATTCTGGAGAAATTGAAAATCGCGCTGGAGGCTCCAGAATGAGTGGAAATGGCGAAATTTAGATTTGGGTAATTAACATCAATATCAGAGTTTATTTTGATCATTTTTACCGGTCAGGTACGTACTTTTTTTTAAAAGGCATAAATCTCACAAAAACGGTCAATTTTGAATTTTCAAACGTTCGCCAAAAATCGAAAAATGAAGTTGGGCAGCTGAAAATCTGGTTCTGGAGGTTTTAGACTATGCTCTTTCCAAAAATCGTGGTCCCGTGACGACACCTCATGAAGTTCCCTTGTTAGAATATTAAAATTTTGAGTTGAAAATTTTGTGGAAATCTGTAGTTATTTTGTTTTTTTTTTTGGATAAAATGTCAACATCTTTTATTTTCGTTCTATTTTTTTTTCCCCAACAAAATAAATTCAATTCACTTTTTGCAGGTTTTTGAAAACAGGTTTCAAAATAGTGATCCCGATTTCAGAGATTCGATTCTCAGCTAATAAAATTTCATTCCCGACCAATGTGATAATATATATGTTACCGTTAAAGTATTTACTCCAGGTAATGTATGAAATAACTAGTTATTTCATACATTTCTTTTTTTTAAAAATCAATTTTTGAAACACAAACAGAAATTTTTGCAATTATTTGCAAAAATTAAAATTTTGACAATTTTAGCAAAAAGCAGGCTTTTGTGACAAATTGTTAATTTATGGCAAAAAAGTGAAATTTTTGAAATTTTATTAAACAGCGAGAATTTAAGTCAGTTTTTGGCAGAAAATAAGCAAGAGTGCACTTTGATAATTTTAGCAAAAAGCAAGACTTTCTGGTTTTATCGGTAAAACAATTATATACTTACATACCTACTTATTTTTGAAATTTTGGGAAAAAAGCGAGACTTTTTTGCAACTTTTTGGCTAAAAAATACTTTTTTGGTAATTTGCAAAAAAAAAAAACGAGGATTTTGAGTGATTTTTGGAAAGAAAGTGAGATTTTTTAAAAACAATTTTCAGCAAAAACCTGGATATTGGGTATTTTTTAAACGAAAAAGCGACAACAACTTTTTTTAGGAATGTATTCATTTGGTAATTTTGACAAAAGTTGAAATTTTTTGTAATTTTTGGCAAAAAGCGAGACTAACCGAGAATGAGAGACCTGCACATGCACAAATTGTATCAAAAAAGTGAAATCGGTATAAAAATCCGAAGTCATCGAACATTGATACGAGTAAATGATAAAATTTTACCAAGATTCAGGAGAACTTGAAAAAAAATTGCTTCACAATAAAACTGACTACAAAAGATGGCCGAAGATTCAAAATTTGAGCAAAATAGTCCAAAATGGTAGCTATGTATGTACCAAGATTCAAAAAATGAATGAATTTTAGTTGTGCGTGTAAGTAATTTTTTATCAACTTTTTCATGAAATACGTCAGAATGAGGTCAAAATAAGACAACTGAATAAATTTAAACTTTTTTTGATGTTTGAAATTGAAAATTGAATTTTTTCGAATTTTGATTTTTTTGTGAGGAGTTCATTTCATTGAGTGAAAAGGTGTTTAAAATCTTTTTCAACAGATACGAAAAAATAAGGGGTCAAATGGGCCAACTTCACCTATCAGAACTTTTTTTCATGTTTTAAATCAAAAAATCGCATTTTTTCGCAAACTTTAAATTTTTTTAAAATCAACTTTGCAACATGTTACCATCTCAATTTTTTGATATGTTGTTCAACATGAAAAGTTGTCCATAATATATTTTTTCAGAATTGTTGAGAGTCGGAACGATATGAAAACTACGTTTTGAAACTTTTTGAGCTAATTTTTTGTACGAAAAAAAGTGGCAACACTGATTTTTATGATATCACCAAAAAGCCTTTCAAAACTCCTAACTATGGGAAAAAGTTTCATTTTGGTAGGTATCGCGGTAATCGAGTAATCCACTGCTGAAATGGATGATATTTTAGGTTCACTGAAAACTTTGACATCCCCTGGCTGCCTTTAAAAATGGCTAGAGGGCTGCGATTTTCGCCATTGGTCATCTCTTCGGAAGGTCTTTCCACAGGAAAAATTTCAAAAAAATCGCCGAACCCCCTACCACTGCTTGGTCCAATTGACGTGGAATGGCCCACCAGTAGATTTTTGGAAAATATGCTGGAGATACTTAAAGAACTCGAAACCACAACTAATTTATTCGAGAGACAAAAAATTAATAGATACTTACATATAAATAAACCACTTCCAGCTAATCGTCCCAATTTTATCAAATTTTGATCTTTCCTCGGAAATTGAGTCTGAACTTTTAAAAATTCAAGTTCATAAAAACTTTAAAAATGAAATTAGAATTTGAAATTTGGAAGGGGAAGGGCTAAAAAAAGGAAATCTGCCTAGAAATCCTTTATTATAAATTTTCACATCTCTCCACCTTCATTGGGATAGAAAGTGATTTTCAATTTTACACATACATGTTCATAAATTTATGCAATCAATTTGAAAATAAATCAAAAACGCAATTTTCGGGAAAACCTTGAAGGAAAATTCTCTCGAGTGCTTCAAGGGGTCTAAAATTGAAGAATTAGAGACCCAATGAGTGGAAATTACAGAAAAATCGGAAAAATTTCATTTGTTTGGGAAATCTCAATTGACTAAAATCCTGCATCTTTGCATAATTGGTTTCAAAAATAAAAATATTTTCAATTTGACAAAAATTTTTACATGGAGTAGGTACTTTGATTCGAGATCTACTAACACTTCATTTAAAAATTACCGCAATAAATGTTTTAAGCCCCATAATTCACGAAAAAATGTAAAAGACAAAAACTCCTCATCATAAAAAATACCCAGCACAATAAAAACACCTTCCAGCTTCACTTCGTCAAAAGAAAACTCAACCCAAAAAACCTGCTGAAATTCCCATTATCTCACTTCTCACTTGATCATTCAAATAACCACTTCTCCAAAGACGAATTTCCTCTCGCCTGCAAATCCATCCCAATCTCTTGATATTCCACCACAACCACATCCACACATCGGAAATGGATGTTCGAATAGAAAAAGAAAAAAAAGAAAAAAAAATTCTACGATAGGCTGGCATTTGTAATTTTATAAATCCAAACGCTTCGTAACCATTCAACTCTTGACACGACGCATTTACTTGTGCTTTGGCATAGTATACAGTGGGTACCTACCTATAAAATACACTTCGGACGAGATTTTTACATCGAAGGGATAGAATTTATAATGGCGATGGAAAGTTTTTTAATGGCTCGACGATGGTCTCTTTTGTATAATTTTTCGATTGCCACCACGACACGACACGACGACGAGGCGTAGGCAGCGCGATGATGGCTATATTAGGGAAAATAGAGTGAATATGGTAAAATGAAGTGTAAACGTAAAGGGTTCCCTATGCCGATCGTTTCTTACCCCCATTAAATGTGATTTCCTTTTCCAAAAATCTAAAGTAATTTTACCAAACGACTTCGGGGGGTCGAATGATTAGTATAAAATGATACCTCCATTAAAAGCCGGATTTCAGTTTGTAAAATAGAGACTAGCGATGAACGAGGTTGAGCAGACCGGAGAAGAAAAACGCAATACACCCCCATTATTCTGCGAGGTGTTGGAGACAGAAATTTTTTTTCAAAACACGACTTTTCATACACTATGTACCACCTGGCATCATTTAACGCTTTCAAAAAATACGTGCATCGATGTACAGAGACAGAGAAAAAAAACAGCACCAGATATCCCGCCGGTTTGATTTTGTTTTTTCTCGATATTTTACTATACTCCACTATGTCCTTTTTCTGTACCAGGAAACGAGATAATGAACCGAGTGATATGTTGTGTCAGGTGTCATTGTATTTGTAAACCCATTCAACGCCTTTTTCGATATTGAATTTCGACTAATTACGTTATGTAATGGCGCTCTGAGACCATGAGCGATGAGTTCACGTGTCTCTAAGAAAGCCTATACGTAATCTTCATTCATGAAAAAAGTGCAGCGATTCTGTTTTTTAAAACGTCTCATTCGCATGAAATAAAATATAGGAAACGTACAACGATTATATTTTTCTGTAAAAAAATTATTATTATACACATTTTACAATATTTCTTATAAATTAATAGCACCAATAAGACGTCAACAATTACGTCGATTTATTCGCAGCTTTATCTTCGCCCTCTTTTTTATCGTTATTTTCTCGACTATTGCGCCATTTCATTCGTCTATTTTGAAACCATACTTTGACCTGGAAATGAAAAATACCCGCTTAGATACCTATTTTAGAGAAACTTGAATAGGGGAATTACTTACGTTTATTTTTTACTTTTTTATTTTTTTTTACGTCTTACTTGAGCATCTGTAAGTCCTAAAGTCGCTGCTAATTGTTTTCGATCCGGTTTCATAATGTATTTTTGGATCTGAAATCGTTTTTCTAATCCTTTACGTTGTAATTTGGAGAATACCGCTCGAGACCAAATTCGTTTTCGTTTGCTGGTGGCCCCATCGGAGCTGGCATGGTCTTCGATAACAACTGTAAATAAATAAGTAACTAAGCAAGGAGGCATAGCTCAAGTGGCTGAAAATGTTCTGAACTGGACAGAGAAAACTCTGAAGAGCAATGAAAGACACACCATACGACAAAATATCAGATGCTGAATTCAATTTTACAAATTTTGACTGATTTTTCTGATATTTGGTATCTCAGCTGCAGGCACCATGCTCAAAATTAAAATCTATTTTTTGTTCGATTTTCATTTCTCAGAGAAGAAAAATAAAAAATAAATTGTTTAATAATATTGAAATCAAATTCATTTTTGAAAGAACCTAATCTCACATTATTTTAAAGGGTGAAAGGGGGAGGCAAATTGATTTCAACACAGCCATAAATTTTGAAATTTTGATAATTTTCCAACTTTTTCATTTCTCTAAGTGATCGAACTGAAGTGCTGAGTTCGTACTCGTAATTCGCAGTTTCAAACTGTTCTGTAAGGAACCTAAAGTGAATTTTTGAAATATTCAATACCGAAAAAATAAGACACAAAATAAATATGGAAATCGGAAAAGTGAGCTAAAATTGATCGAGGGCAAAAAGACCCCCGAAAACTTTGAAATCGACTCAAAACCCCCACCAATCAATCGGGAATGTGGAAAATAGAATATTTTTATTTTCTCACGAGCACGACTAATTTTCAAAAATTCATCAAACATTTTTTTAAAAGTATAATTCTGTATTAAAATTTTCTGGGTGGTTCATTTTTGGTCATCCCTTTAATTTTTTTGTTCAGAGGTAGCCTGCAAACATTTTCTAACCAAATGGGATTCGCAAACAATACAACGAAACCGAGATTGAAGGCGTAGTCTACAAATTCTCAATTTTTTTCAGTATCAGATACAATTACAATCAATACAAAACTCAACAAATTGAAGTCTGTGCTACAGAAAAACTAAACTTGAACTGAAATTCAAATCAGACGTTTGTTTCTATTCGTGGAATGGAATTTCTGAAATGTAAATTTTTTACTTTTGATAATTTTTTTTTTTGGCTTTTGAACAAAAAAACTGCTTCGAATATACCTACTCCCTTTAGAAAAAAAAAACACGGGCCTACTTCAATACATTTTTAAAATTCAAATTACCAAAATATAGTGTTCGCTTTTAATCTGGAAAGGGTCGCAATTTTTGGAGCCTCCGGCGCGACTTTCAGTTTCTTCGGAATTGTTGAGTTGTTTTATGACCATAATTTATTAGATGAAAAATACGAATAATCAAAAATAGCTGTGCAAAAGAACACACTCGAAGCAGTTGCCAGTAGGAAACCCGCACCGACTGCGAATGGAACTTGTTTACACACATTTACTAAAAATAAGCCAAAACTCGATTTTGAACTGCCTAAATAAATTTCCGAAACCTTCAGAGAGATTCAAAGATACTCGAAAAACCAAAAATCATGCTAGAGGGTTTAGAGCTAATGGAAATGGCGAAATTCTGTTCGAGGGAGTTGAAATCAATTTCAAAACTGATTTGTACAATTTTTCTACTAAATAAGAAAGAACATTTTTTTAAAAAACATGAAAATCACCGATTGGACTATCAAAATTTTTCCAAAAATTAAAAAATGAATCTGGGCAACTGAAATTTTGGTTATGAGGGTTTCGGAGACCATGTTCCTTCCACCCTTAAACCATTCCTTTGAAGGTTATAAAATTTAAGAAAAATTTACATTTAAAAATTACGGAATTTTTTATTATTAAAAATAGATATTAAAAAAAAATAGAATCTGACATTATTTTTTAATGATCATATTCGGCCTCCAGAAAGCAGAAGTAAAATTTCAGGAAAAACGCGATTTAAAAAAGAAAACATTAGAAAACTTGGAAATACGCGAAAGTGAAACATAATAATAAGCCTATAGCAAGCAAAAATTATAACAAAAAAACCGCTGACCAACCAGCTTCAGTCAAGGCAGAGTAAAGCTCCTAAAAAATTGCGATTTATAAAATTTTACACGTAATATTGAATTTTTAGAAAATTCTGCTATTTTTGAACAAAAAAACCTAACAAATAAAGTTTTAGTTTGGTTTTTGGGGATATTAATAAACCTAGAGGCCAAAAAGGAAGGGAAAAGAGCAAAATTCTTTTAAAAAATTGAGAACTTAGAAAATAATTTTAAAATTTTTGAAATTAAATTGAAAGAAAAATGTAGAAAAACTCAAAGTAGGCATTCAATGAACTGGATAGGATCAATAGGCTCCCAATTACGCCAATCATATTTTAGTCATTTAAAAAAAAAAAAATGAAAAATATACTTATTTCTAAGTGAAAAATCAGATAGGCTCAAATAGTGAATCACTAAAAAAAATTAGCTGGTGACGTTGAATTAGAAAAAAAGTATCACGATAAGCAAATATTTAGTAGCAATTACACGAACGAAATTTTAAAAAAAGCCAAAATATTCCCAATACTTAATTACCCCAATTTTCCTTTTTTTTTTCTTTGGAAGAAAGGCTTAAAAACTTTAGCAACACATCATAAAAAAGGCAGATTTCAAAAAAGAGAACCACAGATTTTTTCGACTAAATATGTCAAACTTTAATTATTTATAAAACAAGCACTCGTTTTTTGTTCAAAATTTAAAAACGCGATTTTAAGAGAGAGAAATTGTTTATTCTCTTCAATCAGAAACTGAATGAAAATTTTGTACACCCTCCAAAAAGAAGAGTCTCACAAGCAGGAAAAGTACATAAATACATGACAAAGTAGGACAAAAACAGACCGTTTTTTCAAATACACATTTCGATTTTCCTTAAGGAGCAGGGTTTTCGAGAGGGGGGCAAAGGGGGCAGTTTGCCCCAGGCCTGCACTTTCTGGAAGGCCTAGCAAAAGAGAGGACTGTGATGAAAGAAAATCTCCGTTTTTTTACTTCTCAAAACACATTTTTTTGAAAACTTTTGCCTCGCTTCGCTCAAGCTTGTTTTATTTCCTTTTTCAAAAATTAAATTTCCAAAAAAATATTGCTCAACTTTCAAAGCTTTAAAGTAAAAAAATAAATTTCTCGCATACTTATAAAGTATTGTTTTTGTGCCTCTCGACATGCAAATTTTCGAGAGATTTCACCCTAATTTGGGCCTGTTCTCTTTTCTTTCTAGAAATTAATAATCTAAAAAAAAATCTTTCAAAAGCCAAAAAATGAACTCATGGCATTAAAAAAAATCGTCTGCAGTTCTCTAAAGATAAAAATTTTCAAAAGTTTCCCTCGGGTATGATTACTTTATTTTAGCATTAACTTTCTAAAAAAAAATCAAATTTTCAAATTCTTTCGCCCTTGCTTCACTTGTGTCAATTTCTTTCTCATTTTGAAATTTAGAGAAAAATTACATTTGGGCCCCAAAAAGCCGAAACAGAAGATGAAAATTCCTATAAGTCATACGAATACAATATCAGTCGACAAAATCGGTATTTTTTACCTATTACGTATCAGAAATGGGGCCAAATTATATTTTCCCCGAGCCCGCATTGTCTCTCGACAGCTCTAAAGGGGGTAGATAGGAGAATCAAAGTCATCTCAGGTAAACAATTTTAGGGTCAAGATTTAAAATTTTCAATGAGAACTGAAAAAAAAATCAAAAATATTTTTAAATTTCTGAAAGAAGGAGAAAATAACTAAAAAATCCTCGAGTTGAGTTTAAAAATAAAAAATTATGAAAAAATCTAGACAACGTAAAAAGAAAAGCAGAATAGATAAGCAGGACTGGTGGATTTGCGAAACGTGTTTCGAAATGTTGAAGAATATCATTTTGTGCTTTTCAGATGCCATTTTTCAAAAAGTATCAAGTATTCAACCGTGTTTTGGAAAATTTTTAAAAAAGATTGAAACTTATTTTTTGTTAAAAATTTTGCTCTCACATTTTTCAACTGCTTGAAGGAAATCCTGGCCTATCTCGTAGTTGAGACGAACGTTTTCTTCAATTTAGGGCCAAACGCAATTAGAAAACGAAGAATAACTTAATTTTATCTTTTCATGCTCCAGTCCAGTTTCTCAATCCACATCAACCTTTGAAAAAAATCAAAATAAAATGCTTACAATTGGCATATTTTCTAACCACAGGTAAAACACCATTCGCCGATATGTACAAAGGTGGATAAAACTGCGAATATGAAAAATGGTTCATCTGACAACAATGCAACGTGCCGTGAAAATATCTCGTATTCGATTCAACCGCATCTGAAATCAAAATTTCAAACACCCAATTATACATTTAAAAACAAATTTTCCAAATAACCCTCTTCTCACCCCAACCACTAAAAAAATCAACCCACTTACTCGTATGCTTCTTCCTATCGGTATCTTCTTTCGACAAAATCATATCAATACCAAATTTCAATCGTTTCGCGACACCACCACTACCATCGCCACCACCGGAAATACTTCGATCTCGATCATCGTTCGCGTATTTTACACCGTAATTACCGATCAAATCACCTCTACACGAATTATTACCAAGTGGATCATAACCGTAATCGTTCATTTCTCGTCGCGATCGCGATTTCGCACAAAATCATCGACTTAGGTATCGATTCTTCGATCACCTCAACGTCGAGTGCTTCGATGATAAAACTAGTTGCTCGACTCGACACACGGGGCTAATCATCATTCCACAGGAGGCTAGGATTGTATACTAATTTTTCATTTCAATATTATTACCCATATGGTTAATATCTAAACACCGAGTCACATATACTACACGTACATACAAGGCGGAGTCATCCAAGTGGATACAGCCACTAAAGTACACAACAAGAAGTGGAAGATGCGCACCTTGCGCCGTTTTATTAGGGCTATTATATGGCTCATCTAGTCTTTCTTTTGCTGTACTGTAGTACATCGTGTACACATTATGTTCCCTTCGCCACCGCCTTTCTGCATCCCATCGACTGAGACGAAAGAATTGGTTTTTCTTTCTTTCTTTCTCGCTGCTTTTTCGATATGTAGATACGTTTTATTAGGTAGATGATTAACTAGGTTTATTTTCATTTCGGTTAATTCCGACAGTAAAAATAAAGCTCTGCGTTAGCCTATGGTATATGGGGCGCGTAAAACAGAAGCACGCGTGTGTAACTTTTCAAATGACTAAAAACAGATTGTTATTTTGATCGGTAATTTACCCATTTCTCTCTATCACCGTCTCACTTCTATTTTTTATGTGTACGGAAATTACTTATTATCTCTCTCGTATTTTATGTAGTGATGTATCAATAAAAAAACGATGGTCTTATTTTATAGACAATTTATATGAATCGAAAGATACTGAGAGAAGAGAAGAGGTGGAGGGGGAGGGGGAAGAGGGTATTACACTATACATATAGACAGTATTTCCGAAACGCGTTAATTGATTCGAAATTATTACATAACTGTCGAGATACTCGTATACCGCCGCGTATCGCGGTTCAATATCTTTATAGCGACGAGTGTACATAAAACTACCAATTCTTGGAATATACTTATACATGAATGTACATTTAGTTTGAAATAATCATGATCGCTTACCAAATACCAACTGCAATACAGATGCCATCGTGTGGTTTTCCGAAACTAGTAAACAATCATTTTTGTAGGCAATAGACGAATTCCAATCTGAAACGCGAAAAATTAACAGGATTATTATTCGCATTAGATTAAATTAAGGTAATATAATTTGGCTAATAAGTGATAGTCTTTAATAAAATATGTAAATTCATTTGAATCCGTAGAGTATTTCTTCGCAAAAGTGGCCAGCAAAGCGAACATTGATGAATAAAAATCATGCTAGGAGGTTACCCATCAAAAAAGATGCGACAAAGAGGTTTGAATGGAATGTGATCCTCCAAATGTGCATTTATACACAAAAGAACGTTGAACACAACGAATAGGCCACATTAGTTAATAATAAGAATAGGCCTAGTCAGCTCAAAGTTCGAAGTTTCAAAAAAAAAAAACGCTGAACCTTGCTTTGTTATTTTTGAAAAAAATCAATTTTTAGAAAAAAAATTGTCAGTTTTTGCTGAAGGAGGGGCCGAGGTCCAAAATGGACACCGAATTCCGACTCGATGACCTCAAATTAATCGGAAAACGCTTTTTACTTCATTTTTTTTTTTTTGAGATAGAAAAAATCTAACACATGTAGGTAGAGGGGCGAATTCATTCATTTTTATGGGTAAAAAACTTTTGATTGCAAACCAAGTCAAAATTTGGGCAAAGGTGATTTTTCGGAATGTCAAATTCATATTTTCCGGTGTCAGATTCATAGCCACAGCGCTTCCCTCCACTTGAAATGACTTATTTTTGGTCTCGAAAATGAGAGAAAAAAGTTGTAAAATGTTGCATTCATAATACATAATACATTTTTTTGATTACTTTGAGGTCGCTTAGCGGAAAAATGACGTTCATTTTGCAATTCGACTCGTGATATGTGAATAAGTCGAGATTTCGTACTGAAGTAGCGACCCATGCTCCGAATGGACAACAGAACCGGACTTCCCTCATAGAAAATCACTACTAGCGACTTCAAAAAATTACTAGCGTTTTTGAAAAAGGTACTAGTGATACCGAAAACGTTACTAGCGCTTGTACTGACGCTACTAGCGACCAACTTGACACTACTAGCGACCAACTCAACACTACTAACGACCAACTCGACACTACTAGTGACCAGCTCAACACTACTAGCGACCAGCTCGACACTACTAGTGATCAAGCTTGACGCTACTAGCGACTAACTCGGCGCTACTAGCGATCAGCTTGGCACTACTAGCGACTGTCTCAACATTACTAGTGAATGATTTAACGCTACTAATGACCAAGCCAACACTAGTAACGATTAAACTGACGCTACTAACAGCTATGGCAGGTACCTACAATTAGTGAGAAATTAAAATAAAAGATGAGTTCCCAAAAACCATGTTTTTTTTTGAAATTATGAATTATTGAAAAGTTTCCACTTGGGACAGATCATTTTCTTTTTTCTTTCTCCGACCAAAATTAGATAGTAGCAAAATTGACTTCTCACATCACAAATAATGCGATTTTTTTACTTGATTTTTTTTTTAAAAAAGGGTCCTCTGCTGCATTTCAGTCAAACTACCAGAAATCCTCAATCTAAAACTCCCTTTTTTTCACCAAATATCTGGAAACAATCATTTAACATTTCAATTTTTTGCATAATAGAAATTACTAGGGGGCTACGCCCCCTGGCCGCTTCGCGGCCCAACCCCCATACTCGTTCCTCGGGCTTCGCCCTCGGAACTCGCTCTTGGGGGCTGCGCCCCCAAACCCCCCTTCGCTCACTCTCAGAAGAAGTTTGCTCCCAAGTATTTTTCCTTAAAAACTACATATATCTGCACTTCATTCATTTTCATACCACTTTCAACGACTTTCAGCACTTTGAACAATTTTTTTCAACCTCCAATACTTTTGATGAATTTTCAAGCAACCATTTTTGAAATTTTAGGTACTTAAAATTTTTACAATATTTCATTCATTTTTAAGTCATTTTGTTATTTTAGCTCGTTTTTTTTTAAATTAATGAACGTCTTTTATGGCATTTTAAGCAATTTTGGATTTTGCAATGTTTAAGGGTAGGTATGTCAATAATACATAATTTGGTACATAAGTACATACATAAATACTGATATGCTTCAATTAAAACTTTGATTAAAATGATAGATGATAAATGCAAAAGCAAAGCACCGAAGATAGACGGATTAACATTTTATAACATTAGCAATAATATCTGTTTCTGTTGACAATTTCACGCTCGATCGATTTGCAAATCATAATCCTCGCATTGTAAGAATTCCATTGTTGGAGGAGTGGGAGGTTTGTATGCGCGCGCATGTCGCGTGATCCTGTCTGGAATAACAACGACATGGCATTGATGATGCGTTGTACGTTGGTGGTTGTGTGTATGCTTGTGTGGGTGTATAAGTACACGCATCATCTTAACGGTTTTTTGTTTCAAGATTCCATAAAAAACGATCAAAATCGCGCGATCTGAGCAACTTTTTTCTAATCTGTTTTCACCATTTTACAGAGCATGAAATTTTGAACATTTCCCTCATTGACAGTACCCATCTAGCGGTTTTAGTTTTCGAGATAATTTAATTCAAAATTGTGTAACTGAAATTCGAAATTTGAATTCAAAATAGCTCAAAAACTAAAAGCCCCAGAGGGGTAATGTAATCGAGGGAAATGTTCAGGATTTAATGCTCTTTAAAATGAGATATTATCCACCCTTCTAGCCTTTTTCGTTCTTGATATATTTGAGAATAATCGAAAAAACAGCAAAAACAACCCATTTAAACTCAAAATTTGGGCCCTTTAATTACAAAATTTTTGCCCCCGCGTATTTTTCCTATATTCTAGAGACGTTAAGCTGTCGATTTAAAAAAAAATTAGCTCTCTAGGTGCCATAGATCAGGCTGGGAATTTTTTTCCGATTTTTCGAGTATTTTTCGGGTATTTATTTTTCTTGCAGCTGTATAGTATAGATATCCTGAAAAAAATGAAGAATTGTCAATTGTCAAGAGCTTTTGTCATGGCTTGCTCAGTTGCTCGGGCCCCATTTATATTTTTAAAATTCAAAGAGGGAGGAGAGGGGAGAGGAACGGAAAAAAGTCCACGATTTTTGCAAATAAAGCATAAATTCCAGTCGAAAAATGAAAAAAAATTCGAGGTACCAGCCCCCTCGGAGGGGGAAAGGAGGGGAGAGGAACGGAAAAAGTCCATTTTTGCGAATAAAGCCTAAATTCCAGTCGAAAAATGAAAAAAAAATTCGAGGTACCAGCCCCCTGGGAGGGGGGAACGAGGGTAAGGGGACGAGGAAGGGTCCATTTTCGCAAAGAAATATTGAATACGAGTCCATGATATCCATTTAATTTTTATCTAGAAATATTAACACACCAAAAACTCCGTTTTAATTTTGTAAAAAATCATCAAACTTGAAATTTTTTAAAGTCCAGAGTGCTAAAAAGTGCATATAAATGTTTCAAACACCACATCTTCCAACTTCCTCAGTGGCCTAGTTGGTTAGGCAGGTGACTAGAGAGTGAGGGATTGCAGGTTCGAACCCCACCCCAGGCATGAAATTTTTTTTGATTTTCAAAATTTTTTTGGGGAGAATTCGTTGTTCTAGGAGGGTCTACGAGTAAATAGCTGCCATTAACATGTTTTTGCCATGATTTTCAGTGCAAAATGCGCAAATTTGCGCGTGTCACTACTATTGACAAACGTTACTAGTCATTAGTAACGGCTGTCAGTAGTAGTGACGCTACTTGCCGAAAAAGTTACTAGTGTTTTTTTTTAGTAATGACGCTAGTAGTGATTTTCTATGAGGGTTGGTAACTTCAAAGTAGTCAAAAACTACCTACATTTTACTTGATTTTTTGGACATAGAAAAATCCAACAAACGCAAAGGAGTGGCTGGGCAGGTAGGTCGTCAGTAGCCTAAGAAGGCCACCCAGACGAGACAATGGCCTTAAGAAGCCAGACAGGAAGCCAGAAGGCCTTGAAAAGCCAAACAGAAGGTTCAATGGCCTTATGAGACCGGACAGGAAGCTAGACACACGGGTCAATGAACCTTGATAGGCCAGACAGGAATCCAAACGACTTTGAGAAACAAGACAGATGGGTCAATGACCTCGATAAGCCAGAAAGACAACTAAACGGCCAAAAGAAACTAGGCAGATGGGTCAATGACCTTACAAGGCCAGACAGGAACCCAGACTATCTAGAGAATCCAGACAGACAGTTCAGTGACCTCAAGAGACCAGACAAGAACCCAGATGGCTTTGAGAAGCTAGGCAGACAGCCTTGAAAAAGCCAGACAGATGGGTCAATGAACCTTGATAGGCCAGACAAGAATCCAGACGACTTTGAGAAACAAAACAGACGGGTCAATGACCTCGGTAGCCCAGCCAGACAATTAGACGGCCAAGACAGACCGGTCAATAACCTCAAGAGACCAGACAGGAAGTCAGACGACTTTGAGAATCCAGACGGACAGTTCAGTGACCTCAAGAGGGCAAACAGGACGAACCCAGATGGCCTTGAGAAGCGAGACAGACGGGTCAATGACCTCAAGAGACCAGACAGGAAGCTAGACGGATAATTCAATGACCTTTGGATGAAGCCAGACAGGAAGCCACATGGCATTGAGAAGCCAGACAGATGGTTCAATGACCTTGAAAGGTCAGACAGCAAGCCTGATGGCCTTGTGGATTGAGCTGAACTGAAATTTAATTGATTGTTTGGAGATTTTTATGAGTTTATTGACATCATTGTATGACTTTGTCTATCATTTTTGGACAATTCTGCGAAAATTTCATTAATTTTCGACCATGTACTGTGATTTGGATGCTTTTCAGTGCATTTTAACATTCTTTAAGCTTTTTTGGTCAATTTTACTAAAATTTCCAGAATTTTTGGTAATTTTTAGAAATTCTAATGTTTTTTTGATTTTTGTCACCTCATTTTAATAATTTTTCACTACTTTTCTACCATGCATTTTCAGCTATTTTTACTGAAATTTCATCAATTTCTGGACATTTTTAGTAATTTTTACTCCTGTTTGAGTAACTTCACGAGCATTTTTCAGGAGTTTTTGTCTAATCTTGAATACATCATTTCAACAACTTTCCAACACTTTGTCATGCATTTTCGGCCAATTCAACTAAAACTTTATCACATTTTTGATCATTTTCCGTGGTTTTAAATTATTAGTTATTTCAACTTATTATTTAGTGTTTTTACACCATTGTCCATTTCAACAATGTTTCATGCATTTTCATTAATTTTTTGGTAATGTTCAGTTACCTATTTTAATGCTTTTAATGCATTTTCTGCAATCAAATTAATTACACTAAAATTTCATTAATTTTTTTCAATTTTTCATTGAAAATAGAGGATTTTTTCAAGTGTTTTCACATCATTTCAACACGGAGAATGCAGGGCGTCCACTCATTTCTGGAAATGATTTTCCCTGACTTTTCCAGGTTTTCCAGACCAATTTTTCCATTTTTCCAGACCATTTTTTAAAATTTTCTATGCTTACCCCACACTTAAATTAAAGCGGATTAGGGGGGAGGGGTGTGGGTGTGTGATTTTATTTCATAAGCTTCTCTTCGAATTGGATACGTCTTTGGATACAAAAAACAGCTAAACTTCGATTATTACCTTTTTAAATTTTAAAATAAATATTGATACAATATTCATATGACTTATGAAAATTTTTCTTCTGTTTTTTGGATTTTTGAAGACCTGAAAATGTGAAATTTATTTTTCTTAAAATGAGAAACAAATTGGCCCGAGCGAAGCGAGGGTTAGAACTTTTAAACGTTTCAATTTCGAGATACCTAAAAACGAGGTTTTTTTAACGCAAAGAGTTTATTTTTTGGTTTCTTAAATTTTAATACTGGAATGATGTTTTTTTGAAAGAAAGTTACTTTTGAAAAAGAAAAGAGAACAGGCTCGAGCGAAAGCTTCTGAAAATTTGAATTTCGAGAGGCATAAAAACGAGGAGTTTTCATGTGAGGACAAGTAGTTTTTTTTTGGCTTTTAAAATTTTAGAATTTGAATGATATTTTTTCAAAGGAAGATTTTGACAAAGAAAAAGAACAGGCTCAAACGAGGACGAAAGCTCTTGTAAATTTGTATTTCGAGATACATAAAAACGATGTTTTTTTGTGAGGAGTTCATTTTTTGGTTTTACAACTTGATTTTTACTATCAAGAAAATAATGTTCATCTTGCTGTGAAAGAGAAAAGAAAACAAGCCCGAGCGAAGCGAGGGCAAAAGCTTTTGAAAATTTGTCTCTCGAGAAGTAAAAAATACTGTTTTTCTTTCATCACAAGTTCTTATCCAAAATTTGCAATTGATCGTTTTTTCAAAATTCCAGGGATTTTGCATGAAAATTATGAAATTCTCTGACATTTCCCTGACTTTTCCAGACCGACCAAATTCCCTGACTTTTCCAGGTTTTCCAGGTTTTCCAGGCTTGTGGACACCCTGGAATGGAATAATCGAATAAGTATAGTAAAGTGATAAAATTCGCCGCAAAACATTTACTGAAAAAGAAAGGCTAAAACAATTTTTTGACTAGGATATTTTTTGCACCAAGGCTCTGTCCAAAATTCTCAAGACGCTGATCTGTGTCGCGCTAACTTCTGAAAACTCGAGGGAAAAAATTCTTCAATTCTTCATGCCTGACTTTTAAAAACGTACAAACGGATTGATCAATTTTCCATTAGCATATCAGAATTCTAAAAACTTATGAAAAATTTGAACAGGTATTCAATATTTAGAGCAATGTTTTTTTTTCAACTTTCAAAGCAAAAAACATACCTATCATATAAAATTTTACTTGCAGAGGAGACTTTAATCCTCTTTTATTCCAGGTCCAGAATCAAACTTGTGAGTACAATATGTACGTATTTCGAAGGAAGGAAATTTTGTAACCAAAATTCGAATACTTAATCAAAAATAAAGAAAGATGTGTGTCCAAAATAATTTCGACCAATTTTTATCTGTTTACAATAATGTATCACATTTTTTACAGAAAAAAAATCAACTTATAAAGCAAATAAATTCTGCCATCTCTCTATCCTCCTCCGCCATGAAAAACAGATACGCATTTCATGAAAAAATTCAATAAAATTCTCAAAATTATTTTCCAGCAATTTTTGATTTTCAAAAAACAATCAAATATTCAGAATGAAAGACATAACGAACGACAGATTATTAGGCCTCGGTTTTTAAACACGCGAATAAGATTCGGCAGGAACGAATACCACCAAAAAAATCGTAAATTAAAAAAAAATTGTACGTTGGAAAACCTATATTTAATGGAAAAAAACTGGAAATTGGAAATTAGCAGGAATGTTTGAAAATAGCATGCTAGATATTCTAACAGACCAATTTTCTTTTTTCATTTTGCAGAACTTCAAAAAACAAAAATTAGAAATCTATTATTTGACCAGTTATTCAGCTGCCTATTTGTACAAGTACATATTTTCCGCTCGAAAATTCATTTCTATTCTCAAACCAAAACCTCTGCATCATTCCCCAACTGCATCTCCAAGCACCAGCTGAACCACGTTTCTTATAAGCTTCACCTGGCCTAACTACTATGTATCTCATTCAATCCTATCGTTTCACCACAGCTCAAACCCATCTCCTTTATCACCTTTCTATCCAAACTCTGACATCCTAAAAATGGAAAAAAAAATTCCAGAATAAATTTCCCATCCCATTTATGTACTTACATCTCGAATGTAATATTTTTTCGGCGAACTCCTACCGTGGTTCTCCATCTCGTTTTCGAATCGAATCATCTTACCGGGACAAAAACTTCCACAACGACGATCGTATTTTCAAACGGAATGCGGAGGCATTAAGAACAACGGAGAGAATGGTACGAGTACGAGTTAGAAATTTCGAAAACCAAAATAAGAAAAAAACACCACGCATCGAATAAATATCAAAAATTATCGTAAAAATTCATTAGACATAATGGCTAATTACAGAGCCGCTTACGAACGCCATAATTTCAGAATTACGACCATCTTTATCTATTAGCATCTATCATCGAAAAAGCTTAACATTTAGAATCTGATAAAATTCACATTCGTATACGAGTCCAGCTCGTCTAGATACCGATTAATATAATACGAATATCTATATAGAGATACTTCTATATTCCGGTTATTAGTATCACATACGCATAGAATTATTAGTACACATACGTTTATAAGAAAACAGTCCAAGACGTCGTTCCTTTTGAAAATCTCGCCCAGATTTATTCGAACATTAAAAAATATTACGCTTATAACGTACACAATCTGAGCCCAGCGTGACGTCAACGATAAAAGTAATAATAGTTAAAATAATTATTTTTTATTGACCATTGATGCCTGCGAGAGTCAATAGATGAAGAGAGGACCAGCAGGGACAACATCTCTACACAGCATTCAAGAGTTAAAGATATCGCGAGAAAACTCACACGTTGCTCATCCCATATCGAAGTAGATAAGACATTTACATATTTACCTCAACTATCGCGATGCGAGATGCTCCTCGTCAGAATCAGAACGCCTTTTAACAATTTCATTTTAGTCCAACGATATATAGGTAGGAATCATCCAGGTCGATTAATTTAATCATATTATACCACTTAATTAACCAAATAATCGATATTAAAGTTACTGCCACGAGAACTGTGTGAGGACAGCTCGTCAACAAAACGTCTCGTTAGTTATAATTCCACGTTTAAGGTATAAGAATGTTGCACGGTTCGATGAGTTTTTCCATTCTCTAGGGCTAGGATATACGACTTTTATTCTACGTATTATTTACCATAATTGGATACCGTAGCCTAGGTCATGGTTTGATTATTTTCGTCAATAAGGCAATTAAGATTTTTATTAGGTGATCGAGTTGTAGGTATTATTTCTAACACACGTTGGCCCGTATAGTGTTCGATTAAATTTGATATCTTTTTTTTTCAATTCACATAGATATACCTCAGAGTCCTAAACGTATACGTGTAATCAAATAAATTAGAGCTCGTGTAGGAATTTTAACTGATGCTAGGTGTGAAATTGACCAAGTTCGAAATTTTGTATAGTGTGAAACCAATTAATTTAAATTTCAGATTGATACCTAAATGAGTGAAAAATTGAGACGAATCAAATTGGTGTATCATTAGTAGCCCATGGTTGTGTAAAATGGGCAGTGAATTTGGTCACTACCGATACTTTTTTTTTACTTACAGGGTGGGAGAACGGAGAAAGGAGATAAAAAATGTGCTTAGTTATACATATACAACTACGAATGAATTAAAAGAAAAATTAGAACAATGAAAATGATCATACTTTCGATAAATAAAATATTTGAATGACACGAGTTGAACTTCTTTTCTCCAAAAAAAAAATCATTAAACAACACGGTTAGAAAAGCTAGCAACAAAATTTCGAAAAAATAACAAAAAATAGGCAAATATAGAACAGACCATTTAATAGAGATCGAAGTATCCGCAAAGCCATAATAGAAAGGTGATACTCAATCATCCAACTTCAAAAATAAAAAAAAATCAAGTTTTAAAACCAAAAAATAAACTTTTCACAAAAAACATCGTTGTTAAGCCTCTCGAAACACAAATTTTCACGAGCTTTCGTCCCCACTTGGGTCTGTTCAGTTTTATTTTTCAAATCAACTTTCTTCAGAAAAAAAAATTATAAAATTTTAAAATTATAAAAATATACCACTTTTACTTTCTCTAAACATAAACTTTCGCAAGCTTCAGCCCGAGCGAATTTTTCCAGATTGAGATCAAACTTTTATAAAAATCTAATTGAGTAAGAGTACCTATTCAAATTTTGAGAAATCTTTTAACCGAAAAAATACACTTTTCACCTAAAAAAAACATTGTTTTTTTACTTCTAGAAACAAGCTTTTGCGGCCTGTTTACTTTTCATTTTCAAAATTGAAATTTTTAATAACCCAACTCTCCAGCCCCCCCCCACTCTACGGGTGTAATCATCTTGTAATTATAAACACCAAAAAAAAAATCATTCAAATTCTAAAATTTTTAGCTATGAAAAGCGAACAAATTTTTTTAAAGAGCCATTTTTTACTACATATTATGTAATTCTCGAAATACGAATTTTTAAACGCGCTAGCACTCGCGAGTCGTACAGGGTGTCCAACAAAACTCCTAGACAAAAAAATCATAACTTGTTCATCATTTTTTTTTCAACTTTTTCATGGTCTATTTTTCACATTTTTACCGCATCAAAACACCCCCCTCCACACTCCAAAAAAATTAAATGACTTGAAACTGCGAGGAATTTTTTTAAATTTATAGGTAAATAAATAGGTACGTATTTCAATTATTTCCTTTTTCTAATTTTTTGAACTTTTTCTTTTTAAAAAATTTGAAGTGTGTTTCGAGTAAAATTCATGACTTTCATGACCGTTAGACACCCTGGGTAATTTCTATCTCTTTTTTAGACCAAAAAATCCATTTTTGAAACCTCCACATAATTCAAAAGAAAAAATAACAATTTTTTACAAGCCTTAATGCAAATATTAGTTGGCAAAATTGTAATTTCATCGTTTTTGAAAACTCTTCATTTTATTCGGCAAAATTTGTATTTTTTTCTCATTGCAAATTCCCCCCTCCCTCACCCTCTACTTTTGTTCCTGTCAGCTTCGCTAATATTTTCGACATTGGATGAAAAGACAAAAGAACAATAAACTATTAAATTGAAGTATGTAGCAAGTCATGTAGGAATCGAAGGAAATCAGGCAGTAGATGAGTCAGCTAAAACAGCTGTTACCCCCCAAAAAATTTTCTCTGTGACTCATGATGATGTTATTAACATTCTAAAAATAATCCAAAACTCCAACTGGCAAAACCTGTGGAACACAAAACCCGATCACAAACTATTTACCCACAAAAAATCAATCCTTCCTTGGAAACACCTTCGTCTCCTAAATCAATCAGAAGAAATTATAATCACACGCCTCAGAATTGGTCACACAAAAGTAACCCACAACCATTTGTACATTAAAGCACCTCCTGTCAATTCTGTAACTCTGAAACAATCTCAAGCCAACACCTTCTATTTTATTGTTCCTCCCTCAAAACAAAACGTCAATCCTTAAACATTTCAGACCTTCACCCTACAATTCCTGACAACATCAAACAGATGGAAAACATTTTTCAAATTCATCAAAGAAATCAATCTTTCGAACCAAATCTAGACTAACCCCTCGAAAACAACTTGCATTTGAGTACATATTTGAATCTGAGAAAAAAACAAAACAAGAAAAATTCTCAAGGGAGTGGGGATAACATTTTGAGAGCCCTATTCGGTGCACCACCGTGGGCCCCTAATCGACCCAGTCCGCACCTGCCTATTTTCTTTTTCAAAATTAACTTCCTAAAAAAAAAACATCATTAAAATTCTAAAACTTTAAAAACCAAAAAATAAAATCCTCGCATTAAAAGAAACTTGTTTTTGGACATTTTTAATAAAAATTTTCAATTTTAAAATAAACAAATTTCAAATTTGAGGCCCCCAAAAAATCCAAAAAGAAAATAAAAATGTTCGTAATTCAAATGAAAATTACATCAATCGGAAAAATTTATATTTTTCTCCCAAATCAACCGACACCTCAATATGGCTTCTGCTTTAAAAATGAGGCTTTTCCTCTAAGTTTTCAAAAGCCAGCGAAAATACCAGAAAGTTATTTTTGTAAGTTTGATGTAATTATAAAACCTTCATTGATTTTTTTTCAGCTTTTAAACTTCATTCTCAGCACATAAGTCCAGTAGCCTTTCATGTTGGAAATTTTTTCGGTGACAAGGAAAGTTTTGTGTCGCAGTTCTTTGAAAAAATTCTGAACTTTTAGGTATTCAACATTCTAGTTCAACTTTCAGATAACCGAATTTTTTTTTTTTTGGATTTCTGTTGAAATAAATAAATTAATTAGTCTAATGCAATCCAGCCTTTTGCAATTTTCAACCTCAACTTCAAAAATAATTTGTTTCAATATTGGAAACTTCCGCGACATCTTACCTTATTACTTTGTTCCAATTTTCTCATGAAGTGAAAATTTTTTCTTCCAAGTTGTCGGAGTTTTTAAATTAAGGGAATGAAAAAAAATGCCGTTTTGGGGCAATAAATTAAAAAATTGAGGGAGAAGGAATAGGTAATTGAAACAATTGTTTTCCGAATTTCATTTCTCAATCCAACCTAACAATAAAAATTTTTGAAATTTAAAGTGATTTTTTATAAGTCCAAAAGTTGAAATCTACCATTCAGAATTTTTTTCTCTTTTATTTTTGCAAACATATTTTATCCATCGCCTCACTTCATCTATCGAAAAAAAAAAAATCATAAAAATATACCGGATACTTTCTGCTTTTAGCTAAAATCTAAACCGTTTCAATTCTATGTATACAGATTTACACGCCGAATAATTATCTCATCACGTTTTCCTTCAAACAAACATAGCGCAACCCGCATACTTCTGCGGCAAAATAAATGCCTAGCTCGAAGTCGAAAGGCACCGACACATCTCACGATAGGGACTGGTATTACCACAAATAACAACACAGATGTACCTAAATACCTATCAACCTATCTCACCTAGGACTACGAAACACTTTACTAATTTCGTTCGGTTTAAATTTCCAAATTAGAAGAAGAATATTGTTTATCAGTCGATTCCATCAGTCTGATTGTGAGGAAACCATAAAGGTATGAAAATGATCACCGTACAGTGGTATACGGGCCACTTACGTTAGTTTTAGGTTAACGGTGGTCGACGGGATGTAATTATTTTGTCACGTAAGTGACGTCCTTATACTTGATACACAAGCAAATACGACACGAGCAAAATACAATATTCGAGTTGATGTTCGGTACGGAATCGGATGTGCATAAATTTGCAGCAAATTAAACTGTGACGAACGTTTAATAACATCTGAATTCGCGACTCGCGTTCAAGTTATCATGTTCGAGTTCCCTAACGTATAGTGAATAGGGATAGGTACCTACTGCCAAGTGACCAGATGGAACCGCGAAATGACGTAATTTATAATACTAACAACAAACCATATTTATATTACTATAATTCCAACGTACCGGCTTACTCGAAAACTCAACCAGCCATCAGGTTACCGGAAAAATCATATCATACAACACAACGACCTAGACCAACAGCAACAAACAAACAAGTTAGAAAAAGTGAGTACTCGTTTCAAATAGTTACTATCATTATTGTAGAATGTAGATCTAAATCGTACTTCGAAAACTCACTTCTAATCCAGAGTTCAATTCGCATAGATCCACGAATCAAAACCGCAAACCGAAAATCAACCCAAATCCGTAGACAATTCTTTCGACCAGGAGCTGGAATCTTTCAAAGGCCACAACAACAGCAACAGCAACAACAACCAGTGGCTCGAAATGCACTACAAATGTCACTTCTGTTACTATCCATATTGGCTTTCGGTACATTTGCAACCACTTCCATAATGATGGGTAGAAATAATCGACGAAACAATCGCCGGGAACAATCTACATATAGAATAGTTCTCAATAAAGCACCTAGAATGGAGGATAAACAAACCAATAATACAACTAGCCCATCTTCAACACACTGGGAGTGGGCTTCTATGTTTACCGAACGCATTTTCGAATTTATTGCAGATTTTGTCCAAGATTGGTGATCGAGAACCGATGCAAAATGGAAAGTATTCGTATGTTTCATCGAGACGAGGATGATTCGAGTATTCGTGTAAATATCCAAACTGTGTACAGTTAATCTGGCTGGAATCCGGCGATACTAGATTCTATGGATTGGTCACGATTCCGGTGTCATTCTTCCATAACGTGTGACGTCTTCTTCTTCGAAACTAACAATTAACAAAACAAGCATATCTAATTCAGTTACTCGTGGTATAATTAACACTGAACTTATTGGTGTACATATTCGAGATTAAAGTATAAATGGCCAATACACCATCTCCATCATGATCAACAGAAGATACAGTAATAATAACGTCAGGTGTTCGACGTATAGGTATCTACGTTAGCTTTGTATCGAATCTAAACTCTAATTAAAACAACAAACTCGTACGATAATTTGTTATTTTGTTTAGATTGGATAATAATATAATTTCATTAGCTGTTTTATGTTCTTTTCTTCGTACTTTTTACTACCTACTTCGATCAGTTTGAATACAAAGCTTCACCGGATCGACCAGCTTTCCAGCCAAGATCCAAAGTAAACTAAATGATTCGTTGACTGCTTGTTGTTTGACCGAATCAATATAATCATTATTGGAATATTAACTATAGAACTACCTCAATTACTGTTTCAAATCAAAGAAAAATAAACCAAAATCGAAATTATGAAAAATAAACACAAAACACAAGCTGAAAGTTACCGGTGGAAGTTCATCTTTTACTTACTGTAAACATCGTGAAATTACATTCGATGAAAGTGAAACTGATCTCTTGAACGAATATTACGTCCATTGAAGCAAATAACTTATTAAAAATGTACTTTTTTACACAATTATATTTAAAAAATAGAAAAATTACCGAAGAAATGGCAGTGATTAAGAATTTTCTGTTTTGAAATTGAAACGAGTTCAAAACGGTTCGGCTACATTCGGTTGTATTCGTCTCCAAATCCGAACACGTCCGATTACTCATGAACGTAATATTGCAGCGTTTTACAGTTTAGGAACGTGTAACTTTTTCATTTTAATTTATTAATTTATTTTTTTAATAGAGCTAGGTAATTATGATGTGAATTTGAAATTGAAAGTGAATAATTAGGTAATTAATTCAACTATATAGGTAATTATTCGTAAATATAAACGAAGAGTAACCGAAGGATGCATCAACGAAACAGTATCACGCTGACAATTTGAAGTAAATATCGACATCGAACGTCATATTTTGCATATTTTAGGCATTTTCACGATCATTAACGTTAACCATACGTTTTATTGATTGAATACAAATAATTATAATATCGAAATAATTAAAACAACATACCTACTTAATTATGAAAATATGAAGATATTTTTACTCCAATATGAATGGTAAGAAGAGATCAAGACTCAAGAGCATGGTATTGGTATCTAATGAAGTTCTCCCTTTCGTTCTGAGGTAATCGACGATGGTTTTCTTTAGTAAGATGGGTTTTTAAGATTTAAAATATTAAAAAACACGGTAAAATCACTAAAATAATTAATCCAGTCCAGGGACAAACCAAACTTCACCCAATTCAATTTTACAGGCGTTTTTTTTTCGCTTCATGAGCTTAAAGACAAAGTAAAATATTTATAATTTTTAGTTTTTTAATTTTGGAAAAGAAAAAAAAACAAAGCTCTTTCACCCATCATAATAACGAATTTTTGAAAACCTTATCAAATATCCAAACCAGATTCCATTTATTTAAATTTTTCACTCCACATTTCTCTCAATTCTCTCTATGTAATTTGCATATACAAAGTACCTTACTAACTACCTATTCTTTGAACTCTGTGAACATTTCCACCTTCCACGTAATGAATACCTAAGCTTTTTATATGAAAATGTCGATGTCCTCTCATCTCCGTTAATATTGAAACAAAACAAACACATTCCATCTATTTATATCCTGCTAAAGAAGAAACTCTGACCAACTAACCTTGTGAGAAATTTGCAAACCCAAGGTAGGTATATAAATCGTGGAAATTTTTCTATTTTTAATGGTTAACAATTTCATTGTCAGCAGACACAATACAGTGATTGCTGGTGTCCAGTCCTTGTCCAGTTCATCTAACGTATAATCGATTAAATAAGTTCGTACGTAGGCACATCTTCATTAAAGTGCGATTTTTATTTAGCACATGGGATGAGTAAGTTCACCTATCATCACTGCGATGAAGAGCACCAACGTTATAATTATATCATAACATCAACATAGGTACGGGTACAAAGAATAATATTATAAGTACCTAAGTATAGCAAATATACGTGAATAAGTAACTAAATTTTCCATTTAAAATATAACCCACTTATTCATACATTGTTTATATTTCTCTGTATTCGAAGAGCTAATTTAATTACATCTTGTGTTAATTGTTTTCGAACACATATTGCGTGTGCTCGTGTAGGTATATCTGTTATGCCCTAAAAACTGCAATATACACCTGTGCAGACTTGAGACTGTGCATAGCTGTAGATTTACTATCGTACGAGTACGTTTACGTACGAGTACATATATCGATGCTTAATGGTCAAACACTTGTTTTCGGTTTCTTCTTTCTTTGACGATATTATATGCATTGTAGAAGCGGTCACTTTTATCTTACTCTTATCTCGAATTTCTATTATTTTCATCGTTCGATGGCCAGCGTATCGAAATTAACGGTTGTTTTATTTCATATTTTACGTTTTTAAGTAAGAGTTATGGCGTTTAAATATGAGATATTTTCTGTAATAATTAATAATATGCGAAAAAGCTTTCGGAAACAATGTTGGGAATTTCCACTTGGTTTTACCGAGAGATGAGTGCAGATGAAACTGTGCCAGAAAAATGGTGGTATTTTTCTTCGAAGTAGAACCTGCAAGATCTGTTGGAGAAATAGGCATCTGCAGGAAGAAGAATGAAGAGGGGAGTTCTTTAATCTTCATTGTGAAAAATATGCCTCGAATTGAAACACGTTTCGCGAAAAGTTGTCGAATTTACTGGTAAATTTAAAGATAATCTTCAAGTTTTCAAAAATTGATTGCTGAATTTACAAGTTGAAAGTTCAACTATCGAAACAAAATTCGAAGAAATCGATTTATAATAATCAATATTTATAAAAATTTAAAATAAAAAAAAATTGAAATTTCAAAGAGAATTTTCCAAATTTAACAGCTTATTTTTTCACTTTATGTCCTTAATTTCTGGAACCCTCTCAGTAAATCGGATCCAAAGCTCATCACCTCCCTCTTCCGTCCCTTTCTCTCCGACATAAACGTCCGAATCGAAAATTTTTTGTATTTATTTCATTTTATTTGGTATTTTCAATGCCATACTTTACAAAGGTGAGTAGAAGTACCTAAAACATTCCATTTTGGCGAACTTTTTTGAACCCAAACCGTAAAATCAGTTTTGATCCGAGAAATTTACTTCGCAGGAAATATTAAGCACAAACCACAAAATAAATATGTATCACAAAATGAATGAATACCCCTCCCCCCCTCCCATTCAACAAGAGAGAAAGTTCGCAAAAAACAGTTTTCGAAAATTCAGATAAATTTGGAGAATCCTCTGAGGATCTGAAACCTACAAAAACTATAAAGTTACACCACTTATTCTGCAATTTTTTGGTGAAAAAAGTGATACTTTTTGGCAACAAAGAGAGAATTTTGACAATTTTTAGCAAAAAATTCAATTTTTGGAAAATAGTGAAACTTTGGCTATTTCAACAAAAAGAAAAGGTTTTTCGATAATCTTTGGCAAAAAAACGAGACTTTTGAACAAGTTCTGGAAAAAAATTAAATTTTTGGTGAAAAAACGAAAATGTTTGGACAAAGCTTCTACAAATTTAAGCATAAAACAGGAATTTTTCTGAAGTATTTACAGACAAAAAAGTGACATTTTTTGGTAATTTCTCGTAAAAAAGCAAACTTTTAGACAGTTTTTGGCAACAAAGTAAAATTGTTTGCAATTTCTGCAAAAAATCCAATTTTTGGAAAAAAGCGAAACTTTTACAATTTTAGCAAAAGGAACGACTTTTTGGCACTTCCTGGCAAAGAAAACGAGATTTTTGGTAGAAAATTTGTGGAAAATGAGTAAAACTTTTTGAAATTCTTTGTAAAAAAGAAAACAAACAAAAATAAAGTTTTCAACTTTTCTGCTGAAAATAAAGAATTTGTAATTTTTGAGCAAGCGAGGATTTTCAACGATTTTTGAAAAAAAGCGAGACTTTGACAATACGTAATTTCAAGGACTGGCTCGTGAGTAATACTTTTTAGTTTTTGGAAATTTTTGGCCAAAAAGTCTTCAATTATTCAAAAAACGTGACACTTTGGATTTTTCTTGTGTAAAAAATGATACTTTTTATTAAGCCATTTTGTTGAAAAGCAAAAATTTTTGACAATCGAAGGCAAAAAGCAACACTTTTCAACACATTTAGCAAAAGGGAAAAGCTTTTTGGAAATTTCCGAAAAAAAGCTATACTTTTAAATAATTTTTGAAAAAGTAAAAATTTATGGAAATTTTTTGAGCAAATAAAGAGAAACTTAATTTAAGCAATTTTGCTAGAAAACGAAAGTTTTTGCCAACTTTTTGCAAAAAAGAGAACGATTTGGCAAAAAATGATACTTTTTGCAATTTTTGTCAAAAAATCAAGATTTTTGGACAATTTTGAGCAAAATGTGGGACTTTGAGGAAATTTCTTTAAAAAAACTACAATTTTGGCTAATTTTTGAGCAAACGAATTTTTTTTTCAACTTTTGCTTGAAAATGACAATTTTTAGTCATTTTGCTAGAATAAAACAAAATTTTTTTGTCATTCTTGAACAACCAAGAATTTTTGACAGTTTATGGAAAAAAGCAACACTGCTACAATTCAACAATACGGAAGGACTTTTCAACAATTTCCTGGGAAAAAGCTGGACTTTTAGATATTTTTTAGAAAAAATAGAAACTTTTTGGCAATTCTGCCATATGCAAAATTGTTGGCAATTTATTTCTCAATTTTTGGTCAAAAAAACGAAACTTTTGGACAATTTTGAGAAAAATGTGGGATTTCGAGGAATTTTTTTCAAAAAAAAGACAACTTTGGCCATTTTTCTAACAAACAAAAAATGTTGTCAATTTTTGTAAAAAATGACACATTTCAGTCATTTAGCTAGAAAATAAAAAATGTTTGTCATTCTAAGAAAAACCAAGAATCCGTGACAATTTTTGGAAAAAAGCAACATTTTGTAACAAATTTAACGAAAGAGAAGCACTTTTCAACCATTTCCTGGAAAAAAGCTAGCCCTTGGATAATTTTTGGAAAAAAATTGAAACTTTTTGGCAATTTTGCTAGAGATTAGGAGCTTTTGTCAATTTGTTGCAAAAAGCAGAAATTTTTTGACTATTTTTTTGTAGAAAAAAATATTTATTTCGCAATTTTTAGTCAAAAAAGCAAGACTTTCAGACGTTTTTTAAAAAAACGTAAGACTTTGGGGAATTTTCTTCAAAAAATTGAAAATTTTTGACCATTTTTCTTAAAACGAAAATGTATGTCAATTTTTAGCAAAACGAAAGACTTTGACAGTTTTGACGAGAAGCAGAATTTTTTCAGAATAGGTAGGTATGTAATTGTCAAAAAGTGACACTTTTTGGAGCGAGACTTTTGTGTTATTCTTGGAAAAAAATTAGATTTTTTTATAGCAAATTTTGCTTCAAAAAAAGATGGATTCTTGGCAAAATAAAGCAAGACTTTGAGAGGGGCACTTTGAAAATTTAATAATCGATAGATAAGTTTTGATGTTGATGAACGGCATTCAATTCTCCACACAAAACAAGTCCCAACTAAAACTATGCACTCTTCGATTCTTCATACATTCTATTGCAGCATACTACATAGGCGCTAGGCGCCCACCCTGATATTTTGAGACTGATTGACGATGGCAATACGCGACTGGCGACTGCAGAATGTTGTGAAATGGTGTCTCGGCGAGGTAAACTTTTAACCTATTTCCGGAGCGAGATTTTTTTTCAACTCGACTAATAAATTTTACATATATTTCCGCATTAAGAATATACGCCATTCGAATCTGACCGAACGTCACAGCATCCTGCGATCTGCGAAAAGAAAAAAAATTCTCTGGGCACAAACAGCACGACTACGACACGACAGACTGCGATGAAAAAAAATATCGCTTTTGTTCGACACGTAACTGGTTGTGAAATCAATGTTCGATAAGAGAAGTGCGCCAGTAAGTATATGGAATGGACTGTACGTAGGTCTAACTACGAGTATAATGTCTTAAGAGTATTTTATACGTAGGTACTTATACACACTACCTATATATGCTACTTATTATACCTGACTACCATCATCATCAGCGACGAAACGGATAATCGAGTTCTACTTATTTTAACCTCAACGTATAGTACCTATACCTATAGTATAATGCCATTCGAATATGATTTCTGTCGTCCTTTCATTCGCCATTAGGACAATAGGTCGGTACACGTTCTTGTAGTTGGTCACGTTCATAAAAAAATTGCCGATTAATAGTACCCTGCAGTAGCTACCTAGATCCCAATCTCGATTCCCGACCTAGTAGAATTTTTTTCTCACCGAAAAATCATCTCAATCTCGTCAACGAGTTCATGTGTAACATACAAGATGTCAAAGTATTGTGGTCAAAAAGTCCTACCTATGTAATCTAGAGCCCATAACAAGAGTAACCCGAGTTAAAAATGATGTTTTGGCAGCTGTCGACTGTCGTATCGTGTTTAAAATAGGGTCGCAGAGCTATGCTACGAATAGGTATACATGGTGACTCGTTTACCACGTCGATTGTGTGTAGATACATTTTTTTTTTTTTTTTTTTTTTTTTTTTACATTGTAGGTACGTATTTCTCCAGCAACTCTCTTACGTAGATGTAGTTTTTCCTTTCTAGTAACGAAGCAGAATAATACATCTTATATGTACTGTAAAATAATATAGTATAAATATAGGTAAACAGGGACACTCGTGTCTTGTCACATCATCGTCGTAGAGCTGGATTGTTGTAGTCATCGTGGTTTTCGTTGATCTCGTCACTTCGAGGTCAACGTTACAGTGACTGAAAAAATGACCGTCGAAGTACGAGGCAATGTAATCCCACGATTTTAATTATTTTCCCGGAATTGGACGTTCATAAATGGGCTGAATGATGATGATAAAGGTGTCCATTCTCGAAGATCCAGGTATTGGGATGTAGCTGCCTGCTGCACTGCCACGAGCCACGTGATGAACGACAGTTTCAGGAGCAGGGTGCTGGGAAAGGGGAGATAAGTATGTGCCAATATCTCAACTACCATATTAGCTTCTAAAAATGAATTTATCGCTTATAATTATTACATACAAAATATGTATTACAAATTATTTAAAGGGTCGTCATCACTCATCATATCATTTCCCAATCACTGATCTGACTTCTTCTTGTCCTCCCTCCTTCAATATTTCCATACAAAAAAATGCCTTCCACTCCCTTGGAAAATCAACACTCTTTGAAAGTTCAATCTAAGGGACCAATTTCAAAGTCCAGATCACTTAGAATTTGAAATTTATCACTTTCAGCGATCTCAGTTCGCGCTGCCCTCTGCCATTCGAAACATGAACAAGAAATTATCACAGCAGATGTTGAGGAAGGAAATCATCATAATACTTCTAAAAATAGACAAAATTTAACGAAAATCAGCTTCATTAAAAAACCATTATTAAACCAAACTTCAAAAAAATTTTTGTAAATTCTACTTCAAAATGAAAAAAAATTAAAATATCTCATTCCAGCAAATTGTTCAAAGTTGAAACTGTGTGCGTAGCTCTAGCTTCTGACAGTTTTAACCACTCCTACATGGTGCATAAGTGACTCAAGGGTCATTCCACGTCAATTAGACCAAGAAGTGGTAGGGGGGTTCGGCGATTTTTTTGAAATTTTTCATGTGGAAAGACCTACTGAAGGGAAGACCAATGGCGCAAATCGCAGCCCTCTAGCCCATTTTTAAAGGCAGCCAGGGGGTGTCAAAGTTTTCAGTGAACTAAAAATATCATCCATTTCAGCAGTGGATTACTCGATAACCGCGATACCTACCAAAATGGAACATTTTCCCATAGTTAGGGGTTTTGAAAGGCTTTTTGGTGATATCATAAAAATCAGTGTTGCCACTTGTTTTCGTACAAAAAATTAGCTCATAAAGTTTCAATACGTAGTTTTCACATCGTTCCGACTCTCAAAAATTCTGAAAAAAATATGTTATGGACAACTTTTTATGCTGAACAACATATTAAAAAATTGGGATGGTAACATGTTGCAAAGTTCATTTAAAAGAATTTAAAGTTTGCGAAAAAATGCGATTTTTTGAATTAAAACATGAAAAAAAGTTTTGATAGGTGAAGTTGACCCATTTTACCAATATTTTTACGTATCTGTTGAAAAAGTTGAAAATACCCTTTCACTCGATGAAATGAACTCCTCAAAAAAAATTAAAATTCAAAAAAATTCCAAAAATGAACGAATTTTCATTTTTTTGTTGTTAAGTATTGTAATTTTTATCAACTTTTTCATGAAATACGTCAGAAAGAGGTCAAAATAAGACAATAATTGAATAAATTTAAACTTTTTTTGATGTTTGAAATTGAAAACTGAATTTTTTTGAATTTTGATTTTTTTGTGAGGAGTTCATTTTCATCGAGTGAAAGAGTTTTTTCAACTTTTTCAACAGATACGTAAAAATAGGGGTCAAATGGGTCAACTTTACCAATCAAAACTCTTTTCATGTTTTAAATCAAAAAATCGCATTTTTTCGCAAACTTTGAATTTTTTTAAATCGACTTTGCGACAAGTTACCATCCCAATTTTTTAATATGTTGTTCAACATAAAAAGTTGTCCATAATATATTTTTTTCAGAATTTTTGAGAGTCGGAACGATATGAAAACTACGTTTTGAAACTTTTTGAGCTAATTTTTTGTACAAAAAAAAGTGGCAACACTGATTTTTATGATATCACCAAAAAGCCTTTCAAAACCCCTAACTATGGGAAAATGTTCCATTTTGGTAGGTATCGCGGTTATCGAGTAATCCATCGCTGAAATGGATGATATTTCTGGTTCACTGAAAACTTTGACACCCCCTGGCTGCCTTCAAAAATGGGCTAAAAGGTTGCGATTTCCGCCATTGGTCATCTCTTCGGAAGGTCTTTGCACAGGAAAAATTTCAAAAAAATCGCCGAACCCCCCTACCACTTCTTGGTCCAATTGACATGGAATGACCCTCAATCATAGTCACAGTTCCCAAATCAACTTATAAGATTTTAAAGCTTTCCGCTTCTTTTTTAATTTTTACTTTTCTGTTGAAAATACATAAATCAATTTCTTTGGATACTTTTTGTTTCAATTTTATTGAAAAATAATTCCAACTTCAAAATATGTACATATGAGTTGTCTCAATTTTCTTGATGTTTCAACGGCTTCGAATCTATTGATTTTTGAAACCCGTTTTTTTCTCCTATAAACCTTTCACGATTGGTTTCCAGAAAATTACCCCTTACTTATCATATCCCCTGACCACGACCCCACTTTTTGGGGTGTGCCATATTTTACATGATAGACATTTTTTTATCATGTTTTCCCTCTCCCACCCCCTAAAGTTGTTACTTCGGGTGAGAAAATCACACCATGAAATTTTCAGCCTCCTCGGTGAAAAATAAGTGGCGTCTCAGTGAGCTTCCTCAATTTTACAAAATATGAAAAAAATCGATGTAGGTATCAGACAACATTTTTAAAATTGTCCAACGCCACAGTTAAGCCCAAACTCAGGTAAAATCAACTCATATGTACGCATACCAATTCCTCCCCCCCCCCAATCTCAACCCATGACTAACGTGTGGGTTAAAGGGGAGAGCTTCCTATACCTATACTTAAACTCATGAAAAAAATATTTGTTGACGCTCCAAAGTTGTCGGGTTTTATTAGAAACATTTTCCCAACCATGTTAGTAAAAATAAATCGTACCAAGCTTCACTCCCTTCCCCCCTCCCCCCATATTCTTAGAATAGAAAGGAAATCCGAAAAATTTCAATTTTTCATATTTTTTACCCCTAATCCTTATAGATTATGTCCATTTTCACTGAAAAAAAAAAATATCTTTACATTTTTTTCCCAAATTGTTCTTTCTTTGTGAAAAATATTACAGCGAAATGATAATGACACACCTACCTTTTTTGGCCCCATTTTTTAATTGAATTTGAATCTTTAATACTTCAATTTGGTCTATTTTCATCAGAAAAGCACTATTTAATGTTTTCGATTTGCCCTCCTCCTCCATCCCCTCCACCCCTCAACTTCACAATGAAAAAGTGGAACTTGGTCCCTCTCTATGTTTCTAAAAATAATTTGAATAATTTCATAGTAATAAGTTAGTTTGATTTTTGGATGAGTTGAACTAGCCAAGATTATTGCTTGGAGGACCAATCGATTGACTTTGGTAAATTATCATGAAAATGAAACATCAAACAAGAAGATTTTTTTCCTTGAAGAGAAGTCATTTAAAAGAACTCTGAGAGGGCCCAACGTTGATGGGAGCCCAAGGGAAGGTTTTTTTTCGAAAAAAGAAATTCTGCTCGACAGACATCAATTTTTCATTTTTGATATTTTGAACGTTTAAGGGGGAGTTTTTCTTGAAGACTTGGTTATTTAAAAGTACTCTGCCTAGAAATTAACAATTTTCAAAAAATTTGTACAGACATCAATTTTTCATTTTTTTTTTTTTTTTTTGGTTGTCTATTTTCGATTTTGAGGGGCTTCGTATAAGGGAGCCAACATCATTCATGAAGAATTTCCAACAAATTTCTACAGACGTCAATTTTTTATATTTTTTCCAATTAGGGGGGGGGGAGGGGCTTCATACAAGACAGCCAACATTATTTGAGAATCCGACGAACGTTTTCACTTGAAAAGGAGATTATGTAGAACAAATTCTAGTGAGGAAATGAAATGTTTTCAAAAAATTTTCCCCGATTTTGATTTATCGTCAATTTTTTTCAACTTTGAGGGCTCCTTACTATAGAGGAGCAATAATGATTTGAAAATCCGAGAAAATTTTTCCATTAAAAAAAGGTCATTTATAGAAATTTTGACGCAGAAATATACTAACTTTGATGGATTGAAATTTAAACCAAAAAAAAAATTGATTTTTTTCAACTTGGTGGAAAGGCTATTGACACCACTTTTTTTTTGCAAATCGGGGGAAAATATAAAATAGGGAATCATTTTCTCACCCGGGGTAACAACTTAAGGCAGGGTGGGTGGTGGGAAATTTCAAGCTTGTAAAATAAGATGCACCCTACCCCACTTCATACGAGATTAAAACCTCGATAATCGCACAAAACTCATCAAACGATATTAAGACAATATAATGCACTTTTTTTTCGTAACAAATACAAATACTTAACAAATTAGCAACAACCAGTTTCGACGTTCTTACCGTTAACTTCCTCCTGTTTTTTGTTGTGCTCCACGAACAAATTACGTAGGTACCGATGGTAAGAGAGAAAAAAAACAACAAAAAAACTGGAACAGGAAGTTATAGAAGATTTAACCCTACGAAACAAATATTATGGGTGCTCACTGCTCACTGTTCATGAGAGAGTACATTAAGAACAATGCCAATTGCTAAATCTACGAGTACCTCAATGTGTAGGTAGGTGTAGGTCTAGGTACGTAGATAGTGTAAGTATTATGTTTCATATAGACGTACTAGGTCTTATATTGCGGCGCTTAAGCATTAAGTACGCCCGTACCTAGTGAACCTATAATATTATGAAAAATACACAGGTCCATTCGATTAACATGGTTCTACTACAGCAAAAGAAATAAGGTACTACACACCACGATATAAAATTACGTACCTACCTTACCTACTACAACTCCAAGTGTGTATATCTATGTCTATATAAGATACCGCGATGTGGATGTCGGTTAAATTGTAGCAAAATCCAACTTCAACCGGTTCGTCGTCGAATATTACACATTAACGTAACGGTAATTTGTAATATTTTGATTTTACCTCGTCCCCTGCCCTCACCCGCACGTACACCGGTAGATTTAACCCTTGACCTTGAACACGTACCTATTATAACCAGGTATTCTATCGACCTGGAAAGTGCATCTTTTTACAGGTTATTTTCACGAGCATTTTTTCTCTTCTTTTTCTCATTCTTAAGTATATAGGCTTCTTTTGATGCAGCAAAATCCGTATTTGTGTAGAAAGTTTGCCGAGTAACCTTACAACCGCGACTTGGGATTCGAATCATATTGCAAGCTTAATCGATCAGAGGAAAAGGTACAATATTATAATCAATGAACCCGCATTTGGTACGATGAGGTGTGTTATCGATCGCGTTACATAAATGAGAAAGAAATACCATCATCGTATACCTCTACCTATAGGTACATATAAATGTATTTCAAAGATCATAATATGCGATGAAGAGGACGAGGATCGAAGAGGAACCAGTTACACAAACACAATATGTAGTATTTGTACCATCGAGTAACGGTAAATCATACACGCGTTAATTTGTTTGTCACCACGTATGAGATAGCACTCGATATACTCGTACATTACGTATACAGTGTGACAGAAAAGTTCTGACAGGTGTTTTTTTAAACACAGACACAGACGCGAGAAAAGAACCTGAAGGTGATTCGATCTGATTTCAATGAAAGTTGATTACGCGTTTTTGGAAACAAGTGTTCCAAAATCATGCCCATGTAACCCAAATTTCAGTCAAATAACGAATTCATCATTACATTTTTGACAAATTTTTGTATAAGGTAAGTATATTTCACGTTTAGGTGAATGAAAAAGACCTTCGGTGATTTCATTGATTTTTATTCATGATTCTCCCGATAGAGGGAAGTGACCTGGCCTGCTTTCCAGGTAGTCCGGCATATGACAATAGGAGTAATTGCACCCCCCCCCCCCCCCGCCGATCCTCCGGGACAACTTTTTTCTTAAAGGGGACATCCTAGGGAACATTTTAAAGCAAACTTGCCCAAAAAAAAGTTGGCCTTACTTACAAAATGGCGGCCATTTTGATTGACAGGTCAGCCGAAATCGCAGATTTTGCGTTTCAACGTAAGACTTGCACGAAATTTTTCAAACTTTACAAAGGTAGATCGAAAGATCATTCAAAAATTTATCACCTGTCAAAATTTCAAGTGCTAAAGTGCGTTTTTCGATTTTTGGTGAATTTTTGAAAATCGAATTTAGGCCAAAAATGAGGGAAAAAATCAAAATTTTACAAAATTGACCAATAAAGCTGAAATTTGAGATATACCCTATTTTCGACATGCCAAATCGATTGGAAACGGTTTCAACCCGTTTTGAGCAGTTCTGGAGCCTCCAGCAGATTTTTGAAACTCGAAATTCCCACAAAACTCCATCAAATTGGAGTTGTAAAGCTTAAATTTATTCTAAAAACTAATTTCAATACGCTACGAAGTACTGCAGGTGAATTTCAAGTCGTTTTGGAGCCTCCAGCGACGTTTTGAAAATTCCTGAAGCCTCCAGCAGATTTTTGAAACTTTAAATTTTCACAAAATTTCATCAATAATGGAGATGGAAAACTGAAATTTACTGTACACTCCAATTGTAACACCCTCTGAAGGCGACTTCAGGTGGATTCAAGTCATTTTAGGGCCTCCAGCGACTTTTTTAAAAATTACTGGAGCCTCCAGCAGATTTTTGAAATTTTGAATTTTCACAAAATTTTATCTAATGGAGATGGAAAGCTACTCTACACTTTAATTTTAACTCCCTCTGAATACAACTTCAGGTCGGTTCAAGTCATTTTAGAGCCCCCAGCGACTTTTTTGAAATTTACTGGAGCCTCCAGTAGATTTTTGAAACTTGAAATTTCCCAAAATTTCATCAAATTGAGATGGAGAGTCGAAATTCATCCTGCAAACTAATTTCAATACGCTACGAAGTTGACTGCTGGTGGATTTCAAGTCGTTTTTGAGTCTCCAGCGACTTTTTGAAAGGTTGTATTTCGTTTTTTTTGGAAAATTGAAATTTCCTAAAAGTAGCTGGAAACTTCAAAAGCATTTGAAACCAACATGTAGTCTGCGAAGTAAATTTCAGCTTGCCAACTCCATTTGATAAATTAATGTTGGGAAAATTTCAAGTTTCAAAAATCTACTGGAGGCTCCAGTAATTTTCAAAAAAGTCGCTGGAGGCCCTAAAATGACTTGAATCCACCTGAAGTCGCCTTCAGAGGGTGTTACAATTGGAGTGTACAGTAAATTTCAGTTTTCCATCTCCATTATTGATGAAATTTTGTGAAAATTTAAAGTTTCAAAAATCTGCTGGAGGCTTCAGGAATTTTCAAAACGTCGCTGGAGGCTCCAAAACGACTTGAAATTCACCTGCAGTACTTCGTAGCGTATTGAAATTAGTTTTTAGAATAAATTTAAGCTTTACAACTCCAATTTGATGGAGTTTTGTGGGAATTTCGAGTTTCAAAAATCTGCTGGAGGCTCCAGAACTGCTCAAAACGGGTTGAAACCGTTTCCAATCGATTTGGCATGTCGAAAATAGGGTATATCTCAAATTTCAGCTTTATTGGTCAATTTTGTAAAATTTTGATTTTTTCCCTCATTTTTGGCCTAAATTCGATTTTCAAAAATTCACCAAAAATCGAAAAACGCACTTTAGCACTTGAAATTTTGACAGGTGATAAATTTTTGAATGATCTTTCGATCTACCTTTGTAAAGTTTGAAAAATTTCGTGCAAGTCTTACGTTGAAACGCAAAATCTGCGATTTCGGCTGACCTGTCAATCAAAATGGCCGCCATTTTGTAAGTAAGGCCAACTTTTTTTTGGGCAAGTTTGCTTTAAAATGTTCCCTAGGATGTCCCCTTTAAGAAAAAAGTTGTCCCGGAGGATCGGCGGGGGGGGGGGGGGTGCAATTACTCCTATTGTCATATGCCGGACTAAGGGTCCTTCATCACATTCCACTTTTTCTGGGTATTTTAGAGAAACTGTCCGATAAATACTTTTTGATCACACTGTATACGACATCCAATTCATCATTCAATATTTCCAAACATTCGCAACCATTTTATAGGCTCGCCTTTTCATATTGTTCTCCAATTGTCAAAAAAAAATACCACGTAAAATTCTTCTAAGAAAGGTATAAATTACAAATCGATGACTACCTCTCCGCATCTTCTAAAGCCACACAACACTAGCACGAGCACAATAACATTGCATGATGAAATCACACAGGCACAGGCTCATAAAGTCGAATAAATTCCAACAGTCTCTCCTCCCCTTCACTTCGGATACCTATACGTTTTGCAAAATGAACAATGTTTATAATGTACCTATTTCCAGTACGTTTTAAAATGCTCATAGCATATTAAAAATAATATCATTAGGTAGCGTTAAAGATTGGAATAACATTATTGAATTGTGATGTGATAAGAAAAAAAAAAGGATGCCTGTGTAAGTGTGTACCGAAGAGGTACCTACTTCTACTCGTGTATGTGGCTCCATCATCGATAGTCGTCAACATCGGTCGGTCGCCGCGTAATGGAAAGTTAATGTTTTACTTTCCCCTACAGCATAAATATGTCCGAAGAACAATCTGGAATTTTATAATGATCCCTATGACTACCATACGCCAAGTTGTTGGCATTTTTACATTTTTCCTCCTTCCTCGAGATGGTGAAGTTTGGAGGGTGCGGGTGGAAAAATCTAGAATAGGGACGAACTCGGGTTGGGAGAAAATATGGGCGAAATTAATCCATTGCATAGGTAGCAGAAGAGAAAAATATGATCTAAATATTAACCAAATGTAGAAATTTATGAAACGTGTGGGAATTCCTTTGATTGATGAATCAGTCAAAACGAGTTTTATGATATTTCATTTCACGATGAAGGCAGTTCATTCATACATAGATACGAGTACTAGACAGCGTTGCCAATTATCTAAATTAAACCACTTGTACAATCATAAGGTAGAGTGGGGTAATTGCAAAGCACTATTTGATTAGTGACACTTTGAGAGGGTGCTGTGAGAAGACTATTGCACGGATGAAACTAAAATTTGTACCACTTATACTTCGGCAGGTTCTCTATCAATGGTAAAATTTTGGTACAATTCGGTCCACAAATCGTGGAGAAAATTGCAATTTGAAAATTTGAAAATCGACTTTTGCATTTATCCCATGTTGGGGTAAATGCAAAAGTGGGAGATATTTTATTTATTTTTTAATTTTTTTTTGCATTTTCAACACACTCACTGTATTCTACGTGTCATTTGGTAACTTTTGATGTATTCGTGGTCTTGATTCGGTAAAAAATTCGATAACTTTTCCACTTCCCAAGAAAAATTTTAGGGAAGTGAAAAAATGTTGAAAAATTATTTTTTTAAAACTCGCTAAAGTGAACAAAAAATCAACTATTGGTCATTTCTGATGTTTTTTATGTAAAAAACTCGTCATAGAAATACATTTGTCGTCAAATATATTAGTAAAACGTTAAAAAGGAGTAATAATAATTTTAAAATTCAGCAAAACTGTTAATCACTTCTCTAACGTGTAACTCATCATGTGACCGTGAAAATTCATTTTTTTTGTAATTTGAACCATTTTCACGTTATTTAGGGCAAAAAAATATTTGTGGTAAGTGCAAAAATGAAAAAAAAAAATAGTTTTTGCAATTACCTCAAGTCGATTTTTTCTGGGGTAGTTGCAAAAACGCAATTTACGGCCAAAACAAAAAAAAAAATCAAATTGCGATATCTTACCTTAAACTTCAATCCTTCATGACCCTAAATCGTGAAAATTCCAGATAAATCGACAGTTTTTTCTATTTCACATGCATTTTTTTAAAAAACACCTCTAACTTTACTTATGAGTGGTTTCAACATGCTTTGATAAAAGTGTTTGCTACGGAGCGACAAGTTGAACCCCATGAGTTGTGACCAGGTGAATATGTTGGTAAAGGATGTTGCTTCAACACCCCCTAGTTGGCACAACCAGAAAATTAATATTTTTTCTGCATGAGGTCACAATTTTGCAATTACCCCATTTTTGCAATTACCCCACTCGTATATGAGCTTTTAAAAAATTGGACATACATACTTTTTAAATAAAATTTGATCATTTTTTTTGTTTAAAGAAATGAAAATTATTTCTTCGATAAAATTTTAAAATATTGTTTAGGTACATTCGCATCATCATCATTGAACTTTGTCCGGGTGAGCTGTTCAGCCCGTCTGGGAAAATGTAGAAGAATTGCTCGCCAATGTATCATCAAGTCTTTTCTTCAGTCTTCCTCTACTCCTCCTGCCAGTTGGAGTGTACTCTTTGACTTTTCGAGGGGACCGTTCATCAGGCATTCTGTCAATGTGTTTTCGCCATTTCTTTCTGTAATCTTTCACTCGTCTAATGATTGGCTCTGCTCCCAGCTCCTTCAGGAGGCTGGAAGATGAGGATGAGGCTAAGACCAAACCTAACACCTTGGCGTGTGCCCAGCGTCAAAGCTGCAACCTGAATGGGCTATAACATCAAGCCGTCTCAGGAAGTAGGGGAAAGGAGTTAACAATTGGAAAATATCCCTGAAGCATCAACAGGAAGAGCAGCGAAGCTTGCAAACCCCGATACTCAAGAGTCATAAATACTGCTAGTGCTATACACAAATCCTGTACAAAAGCGAGAATTTGGCGCTATAACCAAACTTCGGGAAAGTCGGCTTGATGGCGCAGAGGGCAGCCCCCTCATCAAGCTATACTTTCTTGGGCTAGAAACCCATAGAAGCAAAAAAAAAAACAATTTCTTGAGAAAACAAAAATAAGAAGGTACATTCAAATTTCATTAAAACGATTGCAATTTACATATTTTTTAGATCAATTTTTTCGGTAGTTTTTTTTTCTAATGATAATTTCTAGATAATTTTTTATTTGATTTAGTACCATAAGTACGCAGAATAAAAAATTAGACAGTGCAATTCAATCAGCTGGGACTTTCATAACACTCGGTCGTGCAAGGCAAAATGTGCGCAGCGAAATGAAAGGTAAAGGAATAATGTACCCAATAAAATTTTCCGTTTCGTTAAAGAAAAAAAAGATGAACAATAATTCCGTCTGCGTTATACTTTGTAGTAAATTGTACCTACTAAAGCAACTGCCTATATTTTGTGCGTCTATCTAATTTGAAATTTCATTAAATCACCAAGCTAACTTAAGTAAGGTCGAACTTTGAAAAGTTGTCAGGTATCAATAGGTCTCATCCGTTCGCTAATTTTGTCGAAAACAATTTGATTATTGTTCTACACGTCAATACAAAGAAATTTAGCCCAGATGCCCATTTCCTCCCTATCCTTTTTTTTCGGTGGATCCAACCCCCACCCCCCCTCCCACCACACAGGAACTTGAAATTCCGTCCCTCTCTTCACCTATTGCCCGTACAAAAAAAAATGTTCCTTGAAACCTTCCTTACAACGTGGTCATCATCAATTTTCATTTGGAGAAACCATTGAGCTTAAAAGCTCAAAAAAAGCATTCTCAAAATCATCGAAATCAGTTTTTTTGGTTTTTTGCTGAAATTTACAGAGATACTTACATTAAAAAGTGTAATACTCGTAACAAAAAAAGATCAGAATTCAATTTCCTTTCGAAAACCTTGTACAACCAATTTCCTCACTTCCCTCTCGATTCTATAGGACCCCCCTCCCCCATTACAAGTTTCTAATACAGTAATGAAAAAAAAAAAAATTAAGAAAAGGTGGCCTAAACTACAGGCCCGACAAAAAAAATAAATTGAATGACAGTTAAATTATTCGCACCACAATTTCAAAAAAATAACTCCCGACAGAACGTCTTTTGCTTTTATTTGAGAAAAAATTCAATTTGAACTTCTTTTCGTACGAACAATAGATGAAGATATGGACAGATTTTCAAGTTAGGGGAGGGGGTGAATCCCCTTGAAATGGAGAGGCTAAATTTTTTTGTATTGACGTTAATTTTAAGGCACATGACCGAAAAAAAAATCATCAATTTATTCATCTTTAATCTTGTAGGCGCAATTTGTATTCTGAGAACTCAAAGAAATGAGGAAGAATTTTTATCTCGTTTTTTTTTTTCAAGTTAGCATATCTCCTTTAATTTTAAATATCCCGAAAATAAGCAAAGGATCTTTTTTGTAGGAAATTAAATCTCCTACAAAAAAATTCTTTGCATACTTCTGCAATCTTCAAAATCGAAAGAAGTACCTACATATGTATGTAATATGTATGCACTATAATTTGAGTCCATAACGTTGATTTGAAAAGTGAAATTTTGAGTGTAGTTATCTTCCTCCAATGAAAAGATAGAGAGAGGTTCACCTATACTCGATATGCCCTCGACTCGAGACCGTTCGAGGTATAGGCCTACAAGTGGATACTACCCTCTTGTAAATCAGCAATTGAAACAGACGAACGAGCGGAACATAATCAATTCAAGTCGCATAAGGAAAGAATCTAAATCACATCTAAATTTATTCATTCGATAGGCCTATTAGGCCTATAATTAATGCTCTGCCTTCATACTGACACCATTACTCAGCTCTCTATCGATAAATTATTACATGATTTGCGTCTTTTTGAGTGTAAAGTGTCATTTCTTTGTTTACCGCGTTTTCATTTTTTATTTTTTATTTTTGGTTCGATACGATTTTTGTACTGATGCGACCAAAACATGGCAAAACTTCGATGTCTCGTGAAACTGATTTTTTCAACTTAGGTATCGGTAACCAACATTACGATTTCTTTACAAGACGATGAGACTTTTGCCATTCGGTTTAATTTTAGAATCTTCCACAGGTTTTCGAAAATTACAAAAAAGAAAATCCCAAAATATTCCCAAAAGTGGTGCTTATACTCTTATCCGGAGATGTAGGAGAAGATGGCTTAGAATTATTGGACAATGATCGAGATATGCTGATGAAAAAGCACGAGGTGAGTGGATCACAAAACTTGAGCAATCAAAAGTAAAAAACCTCGATAACTGCATTCAAAAAAATTATTTTTGGGGGATTTTCAGATTAAAAGAAATTGGCTAATTTCTAATTTCTGTGACTACATTACATTGGATATTTCCTCTAAAACGCATTAAAAGGTATTTATGTACAGTGGTTCGTGCCAGGTTAAATCGTTGAAAAAATGTTGTGGAATATTATACACGCTAATTTGAAATTAGCTTGTATGTATAATATTCCACAAACTTATTTCGACAACTACTGTACCTACCATCCAAATACCTACTAATCCGGATACCAAAGGTACATTCGTATGTACGGTAAAATGCATTTTTTGGCATTACTTACCAGTTACCAGCCTTTTTGCTCTTGGTCGGTCAAAAACAGATGTAAGTACAGATCAATTAACTGCAAATTGGCCTTTGATTTCGAATTGAACAAATTGAGCTATTTTTTCAGCATGATTCGTGCAACGATTTTTCACTGTGAACCAACTACTTCAACTGGAAGAACTCTTGAGCCCAACTGATGCGCAAATTTTACCTGTAAACATGAGAGAAATGGGAGACTTTCAAAATTATACAGATAGATAATTGCATGTTGAATTGTTGATAGTCAAATTACACTTGGCCAATGAAATTAATATGGATGGTCAAAATATAAGATAAAAAATATTACACGCAACGTAAGTCCTTCCAAAATTCAATTCATTCTCATAAAATGAAATTTTTTTCCAAATCAAAAACATCTGATCTCATTTCATTTAAATTCTGCCACGGTGTGAACATACTTATTGTTTTAATGAGTTGTTGAAATAATCAACAAAAAAAAAAACGAAATGCTGTGTTGACATTTTTCATTTTGTTGGTTCAAAAAAAATTGAGGAAAAGAGAATTTTGAAAATTTTTAGGTGATCACATTTTTATAGAGCAAGTTTCTAACTTCTTGGTCACATTTTGTAAAATTATGTACTAACTGTAAAATACGCAGGTTTCGTTTTATCTAACGCGATCTTCTACTGGAGGCTCCAGTAATTTTCAAAAAGTCGCTGGAAACTCCAAAACGACTTGAAATTCACCTGCAGTCGACTTCGTAGCGTATTGAGATTAGTTTGCAGAATGAATTTCGTCTTTCCAACTCCATATTGATGAAATTTTGTGGGATTCTTCAAGTTTAAAAAATCTGCTGGAGGCTTCAGAACTACTCTAAACGGTCTGAAATAGTTTCCAATCGATTTGGCAGGTCGAAAATAGGGTATATCCCAAATTTCAGCTTTCAAGGTCAATTTGGTAAGATTTTGATTTTTTCCCACACTTTTGGCCTAAATTTGATTTTCAAAAATTCACCAAAAATCGAAAAAGGCACTTTAGCACTTGAAATTTTGTCAGATGATTAATTTTTGCCTGCTCTTTCGATCTACTTTTGTAAAATTTAAAAAATTTCGTGCCAGTCCTATGTTGGAACGCAAAATCTGCGATTAAAGCTGCCCTGTCAATCAAAATGGCCGCCATTTTGTGAGTAGGACCACTTTTTTTTTGAGGACAAGGGCTAGAAATGTTCTTTAGGACTCCCCGCATATTTAATGACTTCTGTTTATTTTTTTCACAGATTGTACGCTGTAGACAAATTAATCGTCGTCGTGTTGAGATAATAAATTTTGTGCAAATTTCTTATGTTCATTTGTAATGCGATATGCAGCATATTCAATAAAACGAAAGATATTGCCAACAGATGTAAATCTACTTAGGCACTGATTGTACATAATTTTATTTTCAAAACGATACGAGTATATGTACCCTAATCTTAAGTTTTTCACAGCGAACGAGCCTCTAGCTTAAGTCGCTGTATATGGCTCATAAAATAAAATAAATTTTGTAAATAAACGAAAAGAGGTTCAAGTGTGAATAGCCTTGACTTGAAATTCGCGGATATCCAACTTTTTCAAGGCGATGAAGGGTCAAATAAATAAAGATAGGAATCAATTGGTAAAAAATTGAAAGTTCTATATTATCATATGCAGAAAATTCATCAGCCTCCTGGAGCAATGGAGGATCATATGCATTAAAGTAGCATAAGTAAATAATACCAAATTTGGAATTTCATCATATGATCAGAGCTATTTTCAGAAGATGAGAATATTAATTAAGGCAGATAATTAATTCAAGTCGCACACGGAACGAATTTATGTAGTTCAAGAACACTTGTAACCCACACCGAAATTGGCGAAATTTATTCATTCGATAGGGTTTTGCCAATTCATTCGTTTCATTCGCAATAATGCCACTATTACGTAATTAATACCAAAGGTAGATCAAATAATTTGCGTACTACTGATTGAAACACCATTGTCGTTGCGTTTACTAGCTTTAATTTTTTTTTGCGTTCGCGGTGTTTTTATTGCTTTAAAAAAAAAAAAATGTTCGAAGAATCTCAAATATCCACATTTTACGCATACAAAAAAGTCCTCATCACAGGAGCGACTGGATTCATGGGAAAAGTGTTAGTATGGAAATTATTACACAGCTGCCCTCAGTTGGATACAATTTTTGTGCTGATGCGACCAAAACATGGAAAGCCCTCTTTGACTCGTAAAACTGAATTTTTTAATTCGCCGGTAACCAACATTACGAGTGCTTTGCAAGACGATGTGATTTTTGCCCCTCCGATATAATCTTCCAATACTCCACAGGTTTTCGAAAATTTTAAAAAAGAAAATCCCAAAGTATTACAAAAAGTGGTACTTATAGGCGGAGATGTAGGAGAAGACCGCTTAGGATTATCGGACAAAGATCGAGATATGCTGATTGACCAAGTTTCTATTATATTCCATAGTGCAGCCATTTTAAAAATGAATGCAGATTTACGCACAGCAATTAATGTAAATACCATCGGCACCGTAAGAATGCTCGAATTGGCGCAACAGATGAAAAAACTTGAGGTAAGTAAGTGGATTACATTTCGTTATTAATCGGAGTAAAGGGTTTTATTTCGGTCGAAAACAGATTTTCATATTTTTATCTCAGGATTTACCTACTCGGCTATTTTTTTTCAATCAATAATCAAATAATTACGCTCACACTACCATTAAGCCATTTCCTATATATTAAAAAATTCATGAAAAAATCAACTTCGGTAGCTCCTGAAATTCAGTTTAGACGTATAATCTAGAAAAATCGACAAAAATTTTCAATTTTTTGGAAAAAATTCCATAAAATACCATTTTTTTTCAAAAACGTCTAAAAGTCTCGCTTTTTTGACCAAAAATTTTCGATATACTTAAACAATTTTTTCTGCGAAAAATTGACAAAAAAACTTTTGCTTTTTACCAAAAATTGACAGAACTCTCAATTTCCATCAGAATTGCCAAATTTTTTTCCGAAAATTATCCAAAAATCTAGCTTTTTCTCAGCAAGTTGTTGAAAAGTGCTTCCCTTTCGTTAAATTTGTTACAGTGTTCTTTTTTACCAACAATTTTTTAAAAATTCTTGGTTTATCAAGAATGACAAAAAATTTGTTTTTTAGCAAAAATGGACAAAATTTTTCGTTTGTTTATAAAATAGCCAAAGTTGTCGTTTTTTTAAAAAGAACATTCCTCCAAGTCCCAAAATTTTTTCAAAACAGTCAAAAAGTCTCGGTTTTTTGACAAAAATTGCGACAAGTGATTACAGGGTGTCCAACACTCCTTCCGATCCAGGTCAGAAAAAGTTTGTCATGGGCCTACTTTTCAAAAAAGTCAAGAGTAAGTCCTTTTTACCCAATTTTCAAATAATTCTGTCATTTTTTGTTTGTTTTTGAATACCTGGATAACTCGAACACAAAGGTCCTTCCAAGGTCCTTCTTTTTAGTTTTCAGATTTTGTTAGACACTAATTTTTTTCCAAAACTTGCCAAAACGTTCTCTTTTTTGAAAAAAATTGAAAGAAACTCTCGTTTTTTAGCAAATTTGCTTGAAAGTTTCTCTTTTTTTTCGGAAAATTTCAAAAGGGTTTACTTTTTACGAAAATTGTCAAAAACCTCTTCTCTTTTGCTAAATTTTTACTTTTCAACAAAATAGTTTAAATAATGTCATTTTTTACAAGAAAAAAATCTAAAAAATGTCACGTTTTTTAAAAAATTGTCCAAAAATATGTATTACTTTCTTACAAGAAGTGAATTTCTCACGCTGCGCCCTCTGGGGCAAATTCAAAATTCTAGAGAAATTTAAAATCGCACTGGAGGCTCCAGAATGGCTAGAAATGGCCAAATTTGCCCCCGGGGAGTTAGTTCTAGACAAAATACAGTGATTCGCGCAAGCTTCGAAAATTTCCTCGTAAATGGGAAACTTTTGATTTTTTGGATAAGTACTCGTATTTTTATTATGAAAAAAGTTTTAAAAAACTACTCTTGAGGTGTCACTCTCAAAACCAGCTCAAATGTGGATAAATTCGTTAAACAGGTCGAGTATAACACACAACTCGATGTTTAGCTACCCAATTTCATATTCACGCCTTCTGGAGCAAATTTAAAATTCTGGAGAAATTGAAAATCGCGCTGGAGGCTTCAGAATTGCTGGAAATAGCGAAATTTGGATTTGAGGAATTAATATCAGTTTAGGACTTATTTTGATCATTTTTACTGATCAAGTACGTACTTTTTTTAAAAAGCATAAATCGCCAAAAACAGTCAATTTCGAATTTTCAAACGTTCACCAAAAATCGAAAAATGAAATTGGGCAGCTGAAAATTTGGTTTTGGGAATTTTAGACTATGCTTTTTCCAAAAATCGCGATCCCGTTCAAATCGGAGGGTGACACCTCAAGAAGTTTCCTTGTAACCATCGTACAAAAAAAATGCACAGAACTTTGAATTTATGGGGAAATATTTTGCGACAGCAACATTGGATCAGATTTTCAAGTCATATTGCAATAGGTTAAGCAAAATTAGAAAACTTCGATAATCACATCTGATGAAAATGAGTAAGTAAAAATTTGTGACTTTTAATTTCACTGAAATTGTAATACTTACACCTAACAAAGGAGTATCAGTTCCATTGACAAGATAATCTCCGATTGAAATGAAACCAGCACCTGAAAAAAGCCCATCCCCAATTTTATGCTGCTCAAGTTGATAATACGCTCAAAAAACATTTTCGTTGAAATATTTTGAATTCCTCGTGAAATTTTAATCTATTTTATTTTCTATGCCAAAAAAAAGCCGACCAAACTCGATTTCCCGAGTTGCCGAGTAGTTTTTGCCAGTTGAAGAGTCAAATTTGAATTAAAACATTAATCATTTACAATACTTTTGTTTTTTTCTTTAAATTTATAGTCATTTGTATACATTTCCACTGCGTATTGTTGCTGTGAAAAGACAACAGTGGAAGAAAAAATGTATCCTTCAAATCAAAATCCGCAAACAATTATGAGTCTCGTCCAATGGATGGAACCAAAATTGTTGGCAAGCATTACACCCAGGTAAATTTCATTTAACTTACATTCATATTTAGTATAGTTACTAATAATTTCGAGTCATTCCATATCATCGCAAGCGGGTTTTCTGCATACTAATCCCCCAAGCAATTTTCGTGCAGTCTTAAAAATATAATCTTTTCTCGTTTCCCTAAAAAATTTTCTACTAAGCACAAACATTATGAAAACGATATTTTGCTTTGCAGTTTAATTCATCCTTTACCAAACACATACACGTATAGTAAACGAATTACCGAATCTCTACTGCATAATTACGAGTCCACAGTTCCGATTATTGTAGCCAGGCCAAGTATAGGTAAGCTCTGAACTATAGGTGAACAGGGAATAAATTCCAATTTCCACGATTAAAATGGGAAAAATGCATATATTTTTTTTTTAGTCGTGGCATGTCACAAAGAACCATTCCCAGGATGGACTGATACTCTAAACGGACCTGCTGGATTTTATATTGCCGGAGCAAAAGGACTATTACGAGTTACAACAATGAGGCTAGATAACAAAACCAACTTCATACCAGCTGATTTCGCCATCAATAGTATTATAATTTTACCATGGGCCAATTCTCGGAAGCAATTGTAAATTTTAAAAGTTCATGCCTCAACATAGTCCATTTTCATATTACATTCGTACAATTAATCCTTCTCGGGGGTTTTCAGATTAAAAGAAATCAGCGTTTACAACATTCCACAAACCCACTTCGACGATATGACCTGGCGCCAAGTACTGCATCTTTTCATGCATTCTTTGAGAAAATACCCAGTCAATGTAGCCCTATGGTATCCAAACACCAATCCGGATACCAAAAGTATGTTCGTATATACGATTAAATGCATATTTTTGCATTACTTACCCGCCTACGTGATTGATTTCATTTTGCTCTTGGTCGGTCAAAAACAGTTGTAAGTAGATCAATATTAACTGCAACCTGAATTTTGATTCTGGATTGTAGAAATTTTATCATTTGTTTCAGCATGGTTCGTTCTCACGATAAACTTGCGCAAGCTGAAGTTATACTTCGACATTTCACTGAGAACCAATGGCACTTCGAGCATGATAAACTACTTCAACTGGAAGATCTTTTGAATCCAACTGATAAGCAATTGTTCCCTGTAAACATGAGAAAAATGGGAGATATTCAAAGTTATATCGATGATTGCATGGTTTCAGCCAAATTTCACTTATTTAAGGAAAATATGGACCATCAAAGTAGCGCAAAAATATTGCACATATCGTAAGTATTGCTGAAATTCAATAGTATAGGTAACAATTTTCCAGGTTAAGTGTGTTTGAATAAGCATAGTAGCCTTCCCAGAGCTTAGAACCAAATTTTATAATTTTTGAAGAATTACTCAATTGCTCATACGTATTATCTATAAATTTTCTGTAAAAAAAAAAAAAAAACAAACAAACAAAAAAAATCGAAATACTTTTTTGTGATTTGAATTTTTGGAGAAATTTCAACACATTTTGATAGGTTACATGACACTTTTTCTCAAAAATCTTAAAAATTGTGACTCGATTTCAGGGCTTAAAATTCTTCAAAAAGTCTCATAGGTAGTAAAAATCAGCTCAAAATTCTTCAAAATATCTTATAATACATTTTTGTCGAAATATTTGAATTTCCTTCAAAATTTCAACACATACAACTTTCTCGAAAATTCTAAAAATCATGACCCAATTTTGGGGCTTAAAATAATTCTTTAAAGACACTAACGCATTTAGCGTGAGAAGACCGACTTTTCTTTAAATAAACATTTTTTACGAACGAATTGATTCACTTTTTTTAAAACATTTGTACCGCGATTGATCTGTCTACAATCGAATCGAATCATTTACGAACAATTGGCGATTAAGTAAATAAATTGATTGATCTCTTGGTTAATCATTCGATTGGTTTCTAGGTGAATCATTCGCGAACGAATTGATTCGTATAAGTGATTCGTTCGCGAACGAATCGATTCGTACAAGTGACTCATTCGCGAACGAATCGATTCATTTACTCAATTTGTGATGAATCATTCGCGAACGAATTGATTCGTATTAGTGATTCGTTCGCGAACGAATCGATTCATTTACTCAATTTGTGATGAATCATTCGCGAACGAATTGATTTGTGTTGGTCATTCATTCGCGAGCGGATCGATTCGTATCAGTGACTCATTTGCGAACGAATCGATTCATTTGTTCAATTTTTGGCGAATCATACACGAACGGATTGAATTATTTTTTTGTGAATCATTCGCGAACGAATTGATTTGTATAAGTGACTCGTTCGCGAACAAATCGATTCGTATAAGTGACTCGTTCGTGAACAAATCGATTCGTATAATTAACTCATTCGCGATCGCGAACGAATGGGGCTCAAAATAATTCTTTAAAAAGTCTCATAATACAATTTCGTCGAAATATTTGAATTTTCGGCAAAATTTCAACGCATTTCAATAGGTCGCATGACACTAACTTGTTCAAATATTCTAAAAATCATGACCCAATTTCGGAGCTTCAAATTGGTCAAAAATGCACAGAATACATTTTCTTCTAAATATTTGAATTTTTGGCGAAATTTCAACACATTTTGATACGTCTCATGATACATTTTTACAAATCCCAAAAATCATGACCCACACGTTCATAGGTCGCATGTCATTTTCTCAGAAATCTCAAATATCATGATAAATAATTTTTTTTATTCACAACCTTGGGAACCCCTAAAGCCCAAAAAATGGTCATTTTGGGTCAACTATGACCACGGATTCGAATTTGGCACATTTATTACAGCATTGAGTCAATAACTAGCAAGGGCCGAAAAATGGCCTCATCACAATTCCTCCTTTCAAAATTTCTGAATTTCAATCACGATTTAATGACTTCTACTGTTTATTGTTTTTCGCAGATTGTACGTTGTAGACAAAATCGTCGTCGTGTTGAGATATTACGTTTTATGGAAGTTTCTAATGTTCGTTTACAATACGATATGCAGCATATTCATTTGAACAAAAAAATACTGCCAGCAGGTGTAAATCATAAACAACTTACTACTCGCACAAATGTCGTCAAAAATCGGTGCTCCATCTTGAACTCAAAATTCGAGAAAAACATCAAAATGATTCGCTTTTAGTAGATAAGCATGAAGTTGAACTGTATCGATTAGATTTAATTTACAGAAAAAGTAAACCTTACATTCACTCCTCAAGATTTTGTTTCGATATTTTTAACCCCATTCCCTGATTTTCCTGATATCGAGAAAAAAATACGGCTTCATGTGATCAATAAGCATTTCGTAAATCTCAGCCGAAGGAATTTCAACGAAATTCACTCGGTGTTTAAAGTTTTGGTTTGGCAACGAATTGAACACGTTCTTGTGAGAATAACCTTGAATCAAAATTCGCGGATGCCTGACTTTAAGAAGGCGATGCAGAAAGGTGAAAAGAGTGAAAAAATAAAGACAGTAATCAATCGATAAAAAATTGAAAATTCAATATCATGGGCAGAAAATTCATCAGTCTCCTGGAACGATGGGGGATCGTATGCATTAAAATATTGATGACGTAAATAACACCAAATTTGGAATTTCATCATATGTACTTAGGTATGTATCATCAAAGTTATTTTTAAAAGATGAGAATAATTAGGTCTGCGATCAACGCGCAAAAGGGGATATAGGCCTAATTAATTCAAGTCGCATACGGAAAGAATTTATGTAGTTCAAGAACACTGCCTTGTTACCCAGACCGAAATTTATTCATTTGATGGGTTTTTAAAATTCATTCATTTCCTAACCAAAACGAACTGAGTGTTATCTAATAAATAAATCAAATAATAGGCCTATGCGTAGTACACAGGTATTAATTGTAACAGAATAATCGTCGCGTTGATTACTTCAATTAGTTTTTTTTTTGTATTCGAGTTGTTTTTATTACTTTCAAAAAAATGTCCGAAGAATCACAAATATCCAAATTTTACGCTTCCAAAAAAATCTTCATCACAGGAGCGACTGGATTCATGGGAAAAGTGTTAGTATGGAAGTTATTAAACAGCTGCTCTCAGTTGGATACGATTTTTGTGCTGATGCGACCAAAACATGGAAAACCCTCTTTGTCTCGTAAAACTGAATTTTTTAACTCGCCGGTAACCAACATGAGTTCTTTACAAGACGATGTGATTTTTGCCATTCGATATAATTTTTTAATACTCCACAGGTTTTTGAAAATTTTAAAAAAGAAAATCCCGAAATATTACAAAAAGTGGTACTTATAGCCGGAGATGTAGGAGAAGATCGCTTAGGATTATCGGACAAAGATCGAGATATGCTAATTGACGAAGTATCTGTTATATTCCATAGTGCAGCCATTTTAAAAATGAACGCGGATTTACGAACAGCAATTAATGTAAATACCACCGGGACCGTAAGAATGCTCGAATTGGCGCAACAGATGAAAAAACTTGAGGTAAGCGGATCACATAACGATTAATCGGTGTAAAGGTTTTATTTTGGTCGAAAATTGATTTCCAGGTTTTTATCTCAAGATTTAGCAACTGAAAAGAGCAGAATTTTCAATTTTTTATTTTGCATTTACCCTTGCCTAGAGTAATTGCAAAATTTAAGGTCACTTTTTTTAGAAAATTTCCTTTTTGAATTTTTTGCTCAATATTCGTATTTCTTGGAGCTTTAACAACATGAGAAAATAAAAAGAAAGAATCAAAATCCGATCAAAAACAAAAGTGGGTAACAAAATAATTGAATCAATAGGTATTATATCCCTTTGGAGGTTAAAAAAAATTTCGTTTTTATTTTAGTTCAATTTGTGAACTGCTTTTTTTTATTTTTTTTTATTTCATATTTTAAAATTACAACGGCCGCTATTAGCCACAATTAATTATTTTAACAAATTTACAATATTTTGCGCATGAGGGGCCCAGTGGTCCCTTATGCATGACTTTTCAACCTAGGATATGTTTGCGTTTCAGTCTCCTGACTGTGTCGTCATCCATGAGTTTGATTGCTTCGATATTTGAGTGCTCTTCTAATCTCTCCAGGTGTCTTGTTTTCAATTCGGCGACTACATCGTTTATATAAGGGATACCACAATGTGAGTGAATATCTTTGTTAGTTGTGTAACGAGGAGCGTTTGTTGCCACTCTTAGGATCTTGTTTTGGGCTCTTTGAATTATTTCAATGTTGCTTTTGGATGCTGTGCTCCATATTTGGGCACCATACATCCAAATTGGCTTGAGTATTACCTTGTATAGAAGTAATTTGTTATCTAGTGAGAGTCTGCTATTTCCTCTCATCATCCAATACATTTTTTTATATTGTAGGTCCAGTTCTTTTCTTTTTTTTGTAATATGGTCTTTCCATGTGAGTCTACCATCAAAGTGCATTCCTAAGTATTTGACAACGTTTTTTTGAGGTATCATTTTATTATCAAGTATGACTGGTGGGCAATTCGAATTCCTTAGTGTGAAATTGATTTGCAGTTTTTTCTGCATTAACTTTGATTTTCCAATTATGCATCCAAGTTTCTATCTTGTTGAGATGGTTTTGAAGTTTTTCTGTTGCTTTGACATGGTCTTTGTCCATTGCTAGAATGGCTGTGTCATCTGCAAACGTACAGAGCGTAGTATCATCGTTTGTTGGAATATCTGCTGCATATAATGAGTAAAGTATAGGTGCAAGTATGCTTCCTTGAGGTACCCCTGCCTTTATGGTACAGATTTCTGATAATTCCATCTCATATTTGACCATACCTAATCATTCTATCTTCTAAATATGATTTTATAATCTGGTAGTACTGATGTGGTAGCTGTTTTTTGATTTTATATAATAATCCATCATGCCATACTTTATCGAACGCTTGTTGTACATCAAGGAACGCTACATTACAGAATTTTTTTTTCTTCTAGAGAGGTAATGATAGTTTGAGCAACTCTGTGTATCTGTTGGACTGTTGAGTGTTTTTCTCTGAACCCAAATTGATGGTCTGGAATTATTTCTCTTTTTTTCAATATTGGTTTCAATCTAGTCAAGAGAATCTTCTCCCATATTTTAGCTAAGGCTGATTGGGCAGTATAACGTCACTAAATTGAGAGGTTTTCCTGGTTTTGGGATCATGATGACCTGCGCAACTTTCCACTGTTTGGGGAAATATTTGATTCGTAAAATTGAGAATCGTTATTACGATTTTTTCCCTTATCAATTCTTTAAAAATATTTTCTAAAAGTGCTTTTGGTTAGTGTTTTTCACTCGTGTTGTTGAATTATTTTTGAAAAAAATTTCCAATTTACATTTATTTGTTTTGTTGGAAATGAAGGATTTGAGCTTTTTCAGAAATTTCATTTTCAAACATGATTTTTCTTTCAAAGCTCAATTTTTTTTTGTTATTAGGTCAATTGGGCAGGGTACCCTATTACACCCATTAAAGCAATCTGTTTCCTTAACATGGGAACCTAGAGAACCTCCAAAGAGATATAATAGTTCTGTTGAGATGATCAACCCTTTTTAAGAACTTGACACGAGACGAGTTTGTTTTCTTTATTTTTTATTATCTTTTGGTGACACTTATTTGATTTTCTGGTTAAAATTACTTCAAAATTTAATTTGAGTGCCGAGGGAAGAGCAACGACTTAGGCTAGGGAAAAGAGATGCAGAATAGGACGGATTGCTCGAAAAAAAATCAGCAGATTTTTGCCAAATTCAGCAGAAACTTTTACATTGATTTGAAATTCGCTCAGAAAACATTTTAGCTCCAGAGGTGCCCTTGGAGGGGAGAAATAGGCTCTCAAAGAAGAAGTATTTTCGAAAAAATCGGTTTTTTTCACTTCAGTCGCTACCCAATTTAAAAATTGCGCTCGGGCATTTTGAAAGTTCGGCAGCTTTAGGCTCCACCTCCCTCATTTATTGTACGATTGGGAAAATCCAAAATACTTCTTTTCTCATATCATACATTAATATCTACTCACAAAAAGATGACTTGATTTTCCATACTACAAAAATGCTGGCCAAACACGATTTTTCGAGTAGTTTTTGCCATCATCATGACGGTTTAAAATTTCATGAAACGTGAATTATTAACTTTACTATTGTTACCTTCAAATGTGAATTCAAACACAAACCATTGACAATACATTTGTTTTGTTTTTTCAAATTTGTAGTCATTTGTGTACATTTCCACTGCGTATTGTTGCTGTGAAAAGACAACGGTGGAAGAGAAAATGTATCCTTCAAAACATAATCCGGAAATGATTATGGATCTCGTTCAATGGTTGGAACCGAAACTGTTAGCAAACATTACACCCGGGTAAATTTCATCTAACTTACATTTACGTGTACATATATGTCCTAAATAATTACTCCAAGCCATTCCATATCATTTCAACCTGTTTTTTTGCATCCTATTCCATCAAGTAATTTTCGCGCAGTCTTACAAACATAATTTTTTCTCGTTCCTCTGAAAAATGTTCAACTAAGCACAAACATTATGAAGACTAAATTTGCTTTTCAGTTTAATTCATCCTTTGCCAAACACATACACGTATAGTAAACGAATAACCGAATCTCTACTGCATAATTACGAGTCCACGGTTCCGATTATTGTAGCCAGACCAACTATAGGTAAGCTCTGGTTTAGATGAACGAAGAATAAATTCTATTTTCCAGGATTAAAATGGAAAAAATTCATATTTTTCTTCAGTGGTGGCATGTTTCAAAGAACCGTTCCCAGGATGGATTGATACTCTAAACGGACCTGCTGGATTTTATATTGCCGGAGCGAAAGGACTATTACGAGTTACAACGATGAGGCCAGATAGCAAAACCAACGCAATACCAGCCGATTTCGTCATCAATAGTATTCTAATTTTACCGTGGGCCAATTCTCGAGAGCAATTGTAAATTTTAAAAATTTCATATCCTAACATAGTCTATTTTGATTAAGACGCCATTATTAGGTACATTCATAAAAATTCTCTTTGTGGGTTTTCAGATTAAAAGAAATTAGCGTATTTAATATTCCACAGAATCATTACGAAGATTTCACCTGGCGCCACTTACTACACCATTTTATGTGTTCTTTGAAGAAATATCCAGTCAATGTAGCTCTATGGTATCCAAATACCAATCCGGATACCAAAAGTATGTTCGTATATACCATTAAATGCATATTTTTGCATTACTTACCCGCCTACGTGATTGATTTCATCTTGCTCATGGTCGGTCAAAAACAGTTGTAAGTAGATCAACTAACTGCAACTTGGCTTTTGATTCTGGACTGCACAATTTGAACTATTTGTTTCAGCATGGTTCGTGCTCACGATAAACTCCGAGAAGCTGAAAAAATGTTACGACATTTCACTGTGAACCAATGGCACTTCGAGCATGATAAACTACTTCGACTGGAGGAACTTTTGAATCCAACTGATCAGCAATTGTTTCCTGTAAACATGAAAGAAATGGGAGATCTTCAAAGTTATGTGGATAATTGCACGATTTCAGCCAAATTTCACTTGTTTAATGAAAATATGGACCATCAAACCAGCGCAAAAATATTGCACATATCGTAAGTTTATAAAATTCTTGGTAAGCATACATAGGTACTTAGTTACTAATCTGATGAAAAATGCGGTTTTGAAAAAAAGAAAAAAAACTGACATAATTACATCGAGTGAATAGTCGACTCATCCTATGTTGTTTCCTCATTTTTCAAATTTGAGACTTACAACTTACAAGTCATGGATCTCCAAAAACTCTGATCGAACTGAAATTTTGCTCCTTGAATATACCTAAACATAGTTTTCCAAAGCCTAGAACCAAATCCAATTTTTGAAGCATTGCTTAACAGCTCACATGCCTTAATTTTCTACAAAAAAAAAACACACACACACACACACACAAAATACGATTTCGAGTGGGCTAGGACCAAACTGATTGCAGATTTCTTACTTATTAGGTGGGTAGACATAAAACATTGAGCGAAATCGAAGGACATGATTTTCAAAATCGCATTTTTTTTGGTCGAATTGACATGGAATGACCCAGTCCGATTGTAACAATTCAAAGAGGAAAAGGGCTCTCATACTCTCAATCACGATTTAATGACTTCTGTTTACTTTTTTTTCGCAGATTGTACGTTTTAGACAAAATCGTCGTCGTGTTGAGATATTACATTTTGTGGAAGTTTCTCGTGTTCGTTTACAACACGATATGCAGCATATTAGTATAAACAGAAACTCCATATCTACAACGGGAACGTGTGAATCATAAAAAGCTTATAATTTGCACAAATGTCGTCAGCAATCAGTGCTCCATCTTGAACTCAACAACTATCGAGAAATGCTGCAAAATGATCCACCTTCAGTAAACATGAAGTTGAATTGTATTGATTATAGTTTCAATTTTCATAAAAAGTAAACTAATTAATAACTCCTCAATTTGACATAGTTTCTATATTTTTACTCTAATTTTCCTCAGAACAAACGAGAATAAGGCTCATACGAATCGTCATAATTTCCAGCATGGAACAATTCACAAGATGCATTTTGAGGGTTGAGTTTACGCATGTCTGATATTTTTTTCCCTTTTAACATCCTACATCACCTCAGCCGATGAAATTTCAATAAAATTCACCAAGATTTGATATTTTTAGGCGTGGTTTGGCATTGGGTTGGAGATGACTTTGACTTAGAATTTGTGGACTTCCTTGAGAGGAAAGTAACATTGCTTGGCGGCTGAAAAAGGAGATTTTTTTCATGAAAAGGTTTTTTTTAGAAGGTTCTGAGCAGAAATGAAAAATTTTCTAAAAATTTATGCTGCAGACTTTCAATTTTTTTTATACCAATTTAAAAGGACCTCATACAAGGGAACCATGAATTGGGGGGGGGGGGGTGTTACAAATTTTGGCATTGTGTGCGGTAATGCAATAAAATTACGAAAAGCGAGTAGGAATTCTTGAGTCGACATTGAATTGCAAGTGTTATTATACAAACAAAAATACTAACAAATACTTTTTTTCTGGACTGAGTTATCCCTAACGTAAAAGGACCAAATGTGTCGATAGGTTGATACCACAACAGGAAAATGGAGTGCTTTGATTTACACGGAATTCTGGTAAAGGAGGAATTAACGGATATTTATAAGGACCACCATCATAGTATTTGCAGTTAACACGTTTTTAACGTAGTACACAGTAGTGGTCTGCGCGGGTCGGGCAAGCCCGCGGGCTTACCTGACCTGGCCTGAGTACTCGGGCAAAAAGCCCGACCCAACCCAAAAGCCGAAACAAGCCCGACAGGCCCGAGCCTGACCCGACAATGCAACGTTGACGTGACGCGACGAGATGGTTTTCTGAACAATATGCATTGTTGTGACGTGAACATGGTGCTACACTTCTTTATTTACGAGTACTCACAGCGCATGCGTTGAGTACCAGTCACGTACTGAAACCTGAACCCGAGAAAGCCCAACAAGCCCAGCCCCACCTGACCCAACTTTTATTGGGCTCAGCCCTCAGGCTTTCGGACAGGCCTGTGCAGACCACTAAGTACACAGTCGATCTGCCTTTTAGGATCCAGACATTTTTTCTTAATTCAGATAGAATATGCAAAATGCCAACATGATAGTTATCAACATGAATTTTTTCAATTAATAAATGAGCGAAATATTCCTACTTAGGTAGAAGTATAGGAAACTTGGCATGATTGTCGAGACATGATTTAACAAAGTGTCCAGTACAAGTAGTACAACATTTATAATATTTTGAGAATCACGTTTTAAACCAAGCGCTAGAGCTGAAAACGGTTACGCTACCCACTTACCAGTATCTGGTTAAAATACCAGCTAAACCCGCTAGTAGTTGTATCGGGTTGATTCGGATATAGATAGTAGCATATAGCGAGTACAACCCAAATGTTTTGGCACTTGGTCTGAGCACGCACCCCAAAATTTGACAATGCGGTGGACGATCCGTCTCACTCCCCCCCCCCATTCCCCTTCCCGTCCCTCGTCTTAATCTTGGGGTGAAGGTATAGCTATATTCTAGAATAATTAATAGTAATTAATATTAGTAACCCTAAGATTAAGATTGTTTTTTCTTTTTAATTAAAATAAACCCTCGGCGCCTAGTGCGACCGAGGAGTTTAACAAAAAAAAAAAAAAAAGTGGGAGGAGTTACGCTTCGACACCTGTCGTTCGTATGTGTGATTGACGTTTGACATGATTGATGACAATGATGATGTCATGCCGGTACACCAGCTACCCATTCAATGCGCTACTAGTTATATCCTGAACAGGTGCGACATTTTTTCAATTCGCTACCCGCTACTACCACGTAGCGAGAATTTACAATACGGATACGATAGTTACCCGCTGTCAGCGAGTACCGTTTTCAGCTCTACCAAGCGCATTAGGTTGTGAAATATCAGGATAATTTTTTTTTGGATAATATATAATCCACTGGTTAAAAGCTTCTTCGGTTTTCTGGACAATGTCACTCGAGTTGACATTTTTCATAAAGCTCAACGTTGCATCAAGTAGGCAGTTGAGAGTTTTAAACTGAGTACAATCGGTTTTAAATGGAGGCTGAATTACAGCTGTAGCTAGCGAAATAAGTACTGGGTCAAATTCAGGTTCAGGTTTGGACTCAAACTGTAAATTCATTGGCTTTGGCGCTTTGGCCAAGCGACTTCCATCTCTTTCAACCATGTTCTGCTACCATAACAAAAAGCAGGTAATGAATAGGGCGATTAACATACATATTAATCGCTTCAAAAAAACCAACCTTTTTACAACTCAGGGCGGCTATTACCGAAATATTTTTGCCTCCGTAATCGACGTAATCGAACGCAAAGAAGGTAAAAGATTGCGTCGTTTGCGTCGCCAGAAAGCAACCGTGTTGAGCGTAATGGGCATTATTTTAATATTTGAGTAACAATAATGTTTATAAAAGCCCAATTAACAATTAAATTTTTTTTTCAAGATAACGCCAATAATTCGCAACGCTCATTTAGAAAAATTCTGAGCTCTGAAAGCAAAAATGCAAAATTTTCTAAAAAGTTCTTATCGACATTGATTTACTTGATTTCCCACGAGTTTGTCCAATTTTGGGGGGCTCCACACAAGAGGATCAAAATTTTAAACTGGTAGTTCAGGGGATTTAAATATATCAAAGAATTCTGACTGGAAAACTGGAAAACAATTTTTTTTTGGATCAATACGGGGGTTTATACATATTTCATTTTTATTACTTTTTTTTCAAATTAAAGATGCTCTCGACCTCGACAACATTGTGATATTTTTTTGGTTTTTTAATTTTTGGAAATAAACTTCGAGATCATCTTCATCAGAGTAATTTTTTTAAAAAATTACTATACATTTTTGGTTGGATTATCACTGGTTTGATTTTTGGAGATAACATTGAGTGACAATTCGCATGTTCCAACTTTTAGAGGGAGCTATGCGAAGGTTTAAAAATAGTAAAATCATTTCGAAACAAGAATCCATAAAAATGAAACTAAAATGCCCAAAATTGAGATTCTAGAGCAATAGGAGCGGAAAAATGTAGACTTTCCGAAATGTTCATTGGCTTTGGAATAAACGAATGAATTTTCAAATACAGATTTCCATCCATCCTCGAGTTCAATAACACATCCGATTTTAGGAATGAAAAGAAACAGGTAAGTAGATACCTACTCATTTGCATAATAATTTGAAGTGAATTATACGAAAACAACATTGTATGTGTGATTTCATCAAATCGAAAAGCGAAAAGGTTATGGGTGATTATACATACAGAAACTGATAACAAAAAAATCATTCGCATACACGCTTATTCAAATTTCGACCGTCATTTAGGGACATACCGATAAGGGGGAAGGAGGATCTTCCTTTCTGGCCGGATTTTTTTTCGCATTTGCAACTGTAGGAAAAAGTTGAACAAATCAAAATTTAATTCTTTTCAGTTGGAAATATCGAAATTGAAAAAATTTTTAATTAGAATTTTCAAGTTTACTCCCCCCCCCCTTCGATCCCCTCTGAGTAACCTCTTTGAGTACGGCTCTGCAGTTAGGTACCTATTTTAGGTTAACATTTCGAAAATATGCTATCGATCGGCTCAACTTATCCAGAAACAGTCAACTTTTCCTAATAAGACGTATCAGGATACTAATTACCATCGTTGCACAAATGTAGGATAATTAATTCAAATTGCACGAGGAACGAATATACTTAATGCAGTTCCAAGTACAAAGTACTTCTAACCTACACCGAAATTTATTAATTCGATGGGCTATCAGAGCTCTGCCTTCATACCGACACCATTACCTGGTGATCTGAAACTAAGGCAAGCCAAAATCCAAATACTAGACTACTTAACTTGAGTAATTTTGATGGAAAACTACGCTTATGAGCTTCATTTACCATCAAATTTATGCATACAATACGGTCGATAACTTTATCAACCTTTTTTCAAAATATCGTCGGATACTCATTAAATAAGCGAAATGCAGAAAACGAGTAGGTAATTAATTCATAATTTGTCTATTGGGATTTGAATTGCGTTTATTTGAAATTTATGCACTCGATAGCAAGTAATTCGCGTTAATGGTCGAGCAATATCAATCGCGATACATTGCCTCCGAAATCCGCAACAATTAAATCGACAAATTCGATCTTCGTGCTCGTTACTTTGTACTCGTGTTTGAAAAAATGTCCGAAAAATCGCAAATAGCCGAGTTTTACGCCTTCAAGAAAATTCTCATCACAGGAGCGACTGGATTTATGGGCAAAGTTTTAGTATGGAAGTTATTACACAGCTGCCCCAAATTGGATACGATTTTTGTGTTGATGCGATCAAAATATGGAAAATCTTCTTTGTCTCGTAGAGCAGAATTTTTCAACTCGCCGGTAACCAATATTACGAGTTCATTACAAGATGATGTGATTTTTGCCATACGAATCAATTTTGAAATATTCTTTAGGTTTTCGAAAATTTCAAAAAAGACAATCCGAAAATATTTCAAAAAGTGGTTCTTATATCCGGAGATGTAGGAGAAGATCGCTTAGGATTATCGGATAAAGATCGAGATATGCTGATTGACCAAGTATCTATTATATTCCATAGTGCAGCCATTTTGAAAATGAATGCAGATTTACGTACAGCAATTAATGTAAATACCGCCGGAACCATAAGAATGCTCGAATTGGCCCAACAAGTGAAAAAACTCGAGGTGAGTGGATCACACATAACATCATCAATCACAGTAAGGAGTTTATTCGTATGAAAAAAATGACTTTTCAGATTTTTATCTCAAGATTTATACACTCTTTTCGTAAAACATCGATAAACCTTCTACATTATTTTCAAAAACTTACCCAAAATCTAAAAATCAATATAAACAGTCTAAAATTTGGGTCTAAGGGGGCGGAGGCTTTTTGGAAACTTTGATGAAAAGTTATAGGTAAACGACGTGTAAGAAGTAATTTATAACATTATTCAGTTCGATAAGAAAAGTGAATTGTCCTTGATCGATTTTTTTTGAATAAAACATGAATCGTTACTTTTGTTTTTTTCAAATTTGCAGTCATTTGTTTACATATCCACTGCATATTGTTGCTGTGAGAATAATAGAGTGGAAGAAAAAATGTATCCTTCGAAATATAATCCGGAGAAAATATTGGACCTTGTACAATGGATGGAACCAAAGTTGTTGGAGAAAATTACACCCAAGTAAATTTTATGCAATGCAGCCTATACTTTTACAAAGTAATCGTCTATGCTGACATGAGAGGTATTTCAATATACAGACACATTTTTGAACCGGGCAAATCTGAATCGAAAGATGATGCATAATATACTTATCACAAGTCAAAATTTCACGTTCTGAAGTGTATTTTTCGAATTATGACGAATTTTTGAAAATCAATGAGCCAAAAAAATCAAAATTTCTGGTTTTGGCCGCCAGCAACTTCGTAATTGAAAATTTGAAATATTTATGTTGACGAAAAAAATCAACATTTTTGACATGCCGAGTTAACTGGAGGTGGGTTCAAGCCATTATGGAGCCTTCTGGAGTAATTTATTAGAAATTTTGGCTAAAAAGTCCATAATTTCCAAATAAATCGCTAGAAAAATATTCGGTGTTGAGACAACAGAGATCGATTTTGAAAAATTGCTGTGTAATTGACCCGAAGGCGTACCGAACGGGTGGGGGGGGGATTCTCACGCCTTCAAAAAAGTTGAGAATTTTTGAGAAAGTTGGATGAGTTGAGAAAAATTGGGGAAAAATTGAGATGTCGTGTAAGATTAAAAATTTTCCAAAAACCACTGAATTTTACTTCTTGAATTATGGAGGGTAGCAAAATATTTGACTTCTCCCATCAAAAATAATGTTGATTTATACTTCTGGAAGAATTGTGAATTTTTGAAAACTTTTCCTGAAAACTGAAAATGATATGTAATAAAAATTACTCGCACGTTTGAATGATCAATTTTTCATAGTTTTCGCATAGAACATTTTCCTTCAGTTTTTGCTGCCTAAAGTTGAGAGGGATGAAGAAAAATTGACTTCATTTGTCAAACATAATGTTGATTTACTTCTGAAAAAATGTGAATTTTCAAAATCGTTTGCCCTGATTTCGCTTAGACCTTTATTCCTAATATTTTTGACAATGATAAAATTTCCTCAAAAATGTGGTTAAAATTTGAGAATATTGAAGCTACATATTAAAATAAACTTCTTGTATCAAAAAATATAAAAAATGACGTCGTTCGTTTTACGATTCTAATTATCAATTTTTCAAAACTTTTGCCCTCGCTTCACTCAGCTAGATTTGGATTCTGCTACAAAAATTATCAAAAATTTCCAAGAATGAAAATATTATGGAACTTGCAAAAATTCCAGAAATACGCCTATAACCAAATCTATTAAAAAATTCAAATTTTTTGCATGAGTTTTTTAAAATTTTAAATTATTTAAAATTTATGTTTTCAACTCTCCTTTCCAAAATTTGTCCTGGTCACTACTGTGGGGGAAGAGGGGAATCTGGTGTAAAAAGTTGGTAAAATCTATCGATAAAAGTAGAACAAATTTCAGTCTCTTCCCCCCCCCACCGACGCATTGTTTCGTTATGCATCTAAATCGACCAAATGGCACAGGGTGTGTTTATGGGTGCTAAAGTTCATTTCGACTGTGTCATTTTTTGAAAATATGAAATTTTCAAAATATGGTTAGAGCAATCGACTTAGCGAGTTCAAATCAGGGTGAAAACTAAATTTCAGTTTTTCAACTTCATTGGCAGAGGCGGATTCAACGGGTGGGGAGGGGAGGTGTCACACCCCTCCAATATTTATAAAAATTAGGATTTGTCGGCAAAATCGTCGCCTGTCGGCGAAATTGGAAATTATTGCCGACAACATCACCAATATTGTATTTCCGTAGGTACCTATGTACCTACAATTATTATTTTTGGAAATTATCAACGAGAATGAAATCAACACATCCTCCATTCGTCGGCATCTGCAAAATGATCAATTTGCCGACAAAATCACTAATCTATTCACAATTTTTACTTCTCAAATCAATCATATTGTACTTGGAAAATAGCCTACTTATAAATTTGTTTAAACTTTTGAAAATGTCAAGGGTGGAAAAATTCACTTTTCACGCCAAAATTACTGCTGTTATGCGTTTTGAATTTGCAAGTTTCGAAAGTCTTTTGCCCGAGCGGAGCGAGGGCAAATCAAGATTTTCTATTTCAAAATTGAAATTTCTGAAACCATTGACTAATTTTAAGAAATACAAATATTGAGATCAGAAAAAGTGAATCCTTTCATTAAAATTGATGTTGTTCTACTTTTTGAATTACAAATTTTCCAAAGCTTTTGCCCTCGCTTCGCTCGGGCCATTCAAAATCATACCTTGGATAATTTTAAGAATTCAAAAATTGAATAGAAAATTCCAGAAATACTCGTTTTACCCAAACCATTTGAATACTGAATTTTTCATTTTTTCTGAACAGAACCACCTTATAGTTTTCAAAGTATTTGATACCACTGTGCTCCGATGAAAATGTGTAACAAAACATACAAAAATGGACGGTCGGTTTTTCGTTTTTTGAACTAATTTTCTCGAAAAATTGTTGCTCTCACGAATCATCATAAAGGCTTTTCGGAAAATTACTTGAAATTTCGATTTTTCATGCTCAAAAATCTGGTTTTGTTCCCCCCTCCACCATTCAAAATAAAAATGTAAACCCCCTCCATGATTTCATCAGCTCGTTAAAATTTTGATTTTCGTCGGAAAAATCACAATTTTTTGTCGGCAAAATGACATGATACACACCCCCAACTAACATGCATTCGATCCGCCTCTGTTCATTGGGTAAAATATTGTGAAATTTTCAACTTTCAAAAATCTTCTGAAGGCTCCAGAACTGCACAAACCCGGTCGAAATCGTTTTCAATCGATTCGAGCGGTCGAAAAATGGACACATACCAAATTTCAGCTTTCTACGTAAGTCAATTTAATAAAATTTCAATAATCTTGCATTTTTTTGGGCAAAATTTGGTTTTCAAAAATTCACCAAAAATCAAAAAATGGTCTTCAGAATCGGAAACTTTCTTCGCGATGTTTTTTTGAATTCTCTTTCGATCGAGGAGCCATGTCCATCCAGTTCCAAAATTTTACCATCTGAGATTCTCTATTACTTCAACCGGACTTCTGGAAGGTAACGTCAAATTTTGCTCAAAATTCTTTATGAAGTCATGAGACGCCGCCAGCTGACTTCATTTTCTCTCGAATTCGCTAAGGAAACACTGCGAGAAAGTTAATTTTTTTCATAAGGTGGATTTTTAGTCAAATTAACTTTGGAGTCCGTTGTTTCAAAATGGAACCATCTAGCGTGTAAATCGTTCACGTCATCAAATAATAAATTCAGAAGAGATGAAAAAGCTACTCAAGTATTGGAGGGGAGATATGGGTCCTCCAAAAGTGGACATTTTTCTATCTCGTTTTTTCGCTCTAGTCCTAACTCAACTTGATTTGGGGAAAATGGCCCAGTCCCAAGAGACAGTATTTGAGATTTTGAGTCGACCCAGACCATTTCCATCAAAATCCAAAACCACTTTAGAGTTTACTCAGCGGTCGAAAATTTAGAAATCGCTTATTTTCGAGTAAATTTGTGTTTTAAGGATATTTATCTATTTCGCTATTTCCTCCTCAAATACTTTGCAATGATTTTGACAATAAAGGCATTTTCTTCTCTCTCAGAAACACTCGCAATTTTGGGGGGAAATGCAAATGAATGACTTGTTATTCCATATCAATTCAAAAAAGCACAAACAATAACATAATATTATCATGAACACGATGTTTTTCAGTTTAATAAATCCTTTGCCAAACACATACACGTTTAGTAAACGATTAACGGAATCTCTACTCAATGAATACGGGTCTACTGTTCCGATTATTGTAGCTAGACCAAGCATAGGTAATCGAACTCGTTAATAATAAATAAATTCCATTCACAGGATTAATATGAAAAATCGACATTTTGTTACTTTTCAGTGGCGGCATGTTACAAAGAACCATTCCCAGGATGGAATGATACTCTAAATGGGCCCACTGGATTTTATGCTGCTGGAGCCAAAGGACTTCTACGAGTTACAACAATGAGGCTTGATAACAAAACCAACATGATACCATGCGATTTTGCCATCAACAGTATTTTAATTTTACCATGGGCCAATTCTCGAGAACAATTGTAAATTTGAAAAATAACAAACCCCAAAACAGTCTATTTTGACCTTGCATTGGTAAAAATTCCTCTCGATTTTTTCAGATTAAAAGAAATCAGCGTGTACAACATTCCACAAAATTCTTACGATGATTTAACCTGGCGCCAATTACTGCACCATTATATGAGCTCTTTGGAAAAATATCCAGTTAATGTAGCCCTTTGGTATCCAAATACCAATCCGGATACAAAAAGTATGTTCGTATATACGATAAAATGCATTTTCTTGCATTACTTACCAGCCTACATAATCGACTTCATTTTGCCCTTGGTCGGTCAGAAACAGTTGTAAGTAGATCGAGTAACTGGAACTTGGTCGTCGATTCCAAATTTTACAATCGGTCATTTGTTTCAGTATGGTTCGTTCTCACGATAAACTTGCTCAAGCTGAAACCATGTTACGATATTTCACGGAGAAGCAGTGGTCCTTCGAGCATGATAAAGTACTTCGATTGGAGGAGCTTTTGAATCCGACTGATAAGCAACTGTTCCCTGTAAACATGAAAGACATGGGAGAATTTCAAAATTACGCAGATGATTGTATGGCATCAGCCAAATTTCACATATTCCATGAAAGTATGGATCATCAAACAAGAGCTAGAATAATGATGAAAATGTAAGTACATATCTACACCTATAATTCAATCCATTCAATTATGTATTCGTTAATGAAACACTGCAGTGTAATGTTTCCTGATTTTCACATTTACGATTCGGTAAATTTTTTGAAAATTGTTCATAAATTGAATCACATTTGTTCGCTTGATTCACGTAATATCTATCGCAAAAATTTGACCCATCTGTTTGGTAATAAATTTTGAAAAAAGACGGTTTTGAAAATTCTATGCACTCAATCGAGAAATGTTTAGACCACCTTGAACGAGAAAAAACATGTTTCCAAATGATTTTATAGCCATGGAGCGGCGGCAACCACTTGACAAATACTGAAAAAACCACCAGCAATAGTGAATGCACCCTAGATTATTGTAAAATAATACTTTCATCGACTTTTTTCCAGTATTTAACTTCCCTCCACGTTGATTTGAAGTTTTTACAGTGGATTTAAGGTCGTTGTTCAGGTCAAAAAATTTGAAAAAATTTTAAGTAACTATCCTCAAGTACCACACCAAATTTCAAATTAATCGGTCCAAAACAGCCAAATACAGCGTAAAATCTGTGAATTTACTAATAAAAAAAATACCTCAAATACTAAAATTCTAGTCAAAGGCAGTTTCTCGTCCAACTTATTTTACAAAATAGTCTTTGGCTTCCAGCAAGAACATGCCACCCACACCTCAGAATTAAATTTTGAGTATTTTTTTAATTTTTGAAGAATTTTTGAAAACGCAAAAATTGCTTATACATAATAAGTATAGTTGGGTATGAGTTAATTTTTTGTAAAAAAAAATCAGATGAAACTTGAAAATCGACTAAGACCAATTTCCAACCAATCAGGAAATAAACAGAAATTCAAAAAAAAGAATACACTCCTCATGTCCTCATTTTCAATTATACTGATGATTTCTGTTTGTTTCTTTGCCAGAATGTACGTTGTGGATAAAATCGTCGTCGTGTTGAGATATTACATTTTGTGGAAGTTTCTCGTATTCATCTTTAACACGCTACGAGACATCCTCGTATTTAATTGAACAAAAGATACTTCCGGCACGTGTAAATCTACCAGTCGTACGCATAAACGTCATCCATCTTTTGCTGTATTGAACTTTCAAGAAAAACTGCAGAATAATCCGCCTTCGTACAAATATACGGTATCAGACGATATTATTTATTTTGTATTGATTAGTTTTAATTTTAATAAAAAGTAAAGTGAAAATCACGCATGAACTTTGTTAGCTTCGATTTTTTCATAAATAATTTTATTGCCCAATTGTTTGAACACATGAAAATTAAAAAACACCTCCCCCTCTCAAAGGCATTTCAAAATTTTCAAAATGGACACCATTTGAAAATTCGGCTGTAGCGAGGAGAACTTGTAAATTGAAATAAAAATCCATAAAATTCTCAAAAAATTCTTGTGAAACAGTCCTAGAACAACGTATCAAAGAACTGCGCAGATGATTTTCAACATTTTGAAATAAGAAATTTTCAATGATTGTAAAATAAGAAAAAGTTTTAAACAAGAATTTTCTCTCATACGAATCAATTCGTTCGCGAATGATTCACCAAAAATTATTGAAGTCGTTCGTGAATGATTCGCCAAAAATTAATTAAATGAATCAATTCGTTCGCGAACGAGTCACTTATACAAATCGATTCGTTCGGGAATGATTCACTGAAAAATCGTCGATTTGTTCGTGAATGATTCGCCAAAAAGTAATAATATGAATCGATTCGCTCGCGAACGAGTCACTTGAACGAATCAGTTCGTTCGCGAATAAATTATTTAATTCGTTCGTGAATAAATCACCAAAAATTAATCAAGTGAATCGGTTTGTTTGCGAACAATTCACTTATACAAATCAATTCGTTCGCGAATGATTCACTAAAAATTAATTATTCCATTCACGAATGATTCGCCAAGAAATCAATGAATTTGTTGAATCACCAATCATCGATTTTCCACGAGTAAAAATGCAGAAATAGAAAAATTATCATAGCTGAGATGTACTCCTCAACAAAAAAAAAAAAACGTTAAAATAACGTTTTCACGATTTCAACGAAATAAAATCTCAGAATTTGACCCAAAAAAGCTCAATTTTGAAAGTTACAGGTAAAATCAAATGAAAAATTATCGAGCACTTGCTAGCGTGTTTCAAATGTATGTTCTTCAATTTATTTGAAAAAATATGCATAAACGCCTTGTCTAGGGGTTCCTAAAGTGGGGGGGGGGCTCTAAAAGAAGGATTCCAAATTACGAATTTAGGGGGAGCTTAATTGATCTTTTTCATCTAGATAATCGAATATATACCTCAAAACATTACGTTTGGCGCAAATCGCAGGTTTCTAGCTTTCCAGGGATTCCCAAAATATCGAAATTACGAAAAATTAGAAAATTGAATTTTTGAGTACCAGCGCAAAATTTTATTGAGTTCAAAATTTGGTAGGATGGAGGTCTTTTAGATACTAATAAACTGTAAAAAGCTTTTTAGGGAGGTTCAAAGGGGTAAGTTCAAAATGGTGGTTCCAAAATTTTCCAAAAATTAACCCCCCCCCCCAATTTCTGCCCCCGAGTGTCGAAAATTGGGAAATAACCTCGCATAACGTTTATCGACTCAGTGGTTCCGAAAATTATTTTTTTATTCACAACTTTGGGAACCCCTGGAGCCCAAAAATGGTAATTTTGGGTTAACTAACCACGGATTCGTATTTGGGACATTTATTACAACATTTTAAGAGTGGTCGAGTCGATAACTGGCCCGGGGCCAAAAAGTGGCCTTATCGGGACTCCTCCTTCACTCATGATTATTTCAGTGAACTTTGGAAAACCAAAGCTAGAACAAACTAGACAGCTAAGCAAAGCTTAGCTGCAAAGTGTGCGTAGCTAGCTGCCTTGTCTACAGCTATAACCGCTATTACATATCTAAGTAGTGCATGCCTCTAATTTTTCAGAATTCTCATTATCTTCATATATAGGCCTATTACATACAATAATTATTCATATCATTTTCAAGTTCACATTATCTACAACTTATAGAACTTTTAATCAATTTTTGGAATTCTCAGTGTCTCTAAATGACAAATTTTCATATGTTTTTTTAGAATTTTCATTGTCTTCAAATTTATAAAATTTCAAACCAATTTTCAGAATTTGCCTTGATTCTAAAATTATTAAATCATATAAAATATGTTAAGAATTCGCATTGCCTCTAAATTACACGAAAAAAATATGGGTAATTTTTACAAAAAATGTTGACTACATTTTAGCACAATAACGAGATCCCATACAAAAATACATAATATAAGTATGATAAAATTTGTTTTGAAAATCAGCAATTTTTAACTGTTCAGTTACAATAATAATTTTTATTGTAATCTTATAGTAAAAATCATCATTTTAATAAATTTTGCTACAACATTAGTAAAAATCATTTTGTTTTAATAATTTTTACTAAAGCATGATAATAAAAATTACATTAACCAAGTTGTGTAAAAATTACTCATTTTAAAGTAATTTTTATATCAGTAAAAAGTATTTGAATAAATGAAATGAAAATTCATTTAGCAAAATGATATCATCATATTTCATAACTTTGTTTTTATAAATCAAAATGAGGGGGCTACAGAGTTCAAAATTCGTTTTATTTTGCACCAGCATCATGTACTCACTCCACAGCATTTACCTATCCAATATTTCCAACGAAAAATCAGTCACCTATACCTACCTACCTGATGGGGATTCGAACCTGGGACCCTACAATTCCTATTCCTACCTACATGCCCTAACCATTCGACTACGAGTTCACATGGTGGGTTAGGGCATTAAAAGAATATATTTGTTGGGTAAACGCCCCACCAAACCACTCCCACTTGGAATATACAGCTAACAGATGAGGGGTGTAACAGGGTACAATGAGACAGCTGATTTGAAAAGCGGAGATGGAATAGACTGGGGGTATAGCAGGGTACAATGAGCGGCAGGTGTTCTACAAGTCCCCTTTTCCCTTTTTTAGGATTTAATGCATTAAAATAATGAACTAAAATTGCAATTACTCAGCAATTACCCATCCGAATTGAATGAAAATTAATCTATTCCCTCCGCCTTAATGATTCTCAAATGGTGTCCAATAGGTACAAAAAACGGTTGGATAGTTTAAGAGAACATTCATGTATAATGAAATTTCATTTCTCAAAGCGAAACAAATAGTGTGCTACGCACACTAAAAACGTCAGAAAAACTGAAACCAAAACCCAAAGCATCAAAAAATAATGAAAAATTAAAAAAAAATTTTTAAAAAAATTTAAAAAAAAATTTAAAAAAAAATTGAAATGCAAAATTTTTATATTTTTGATTTTTTGAAATGTTTGTACTTACTTTTTCGTGTATTTTTAAGACAAAATGATAACTTCGGCCGCGATTTGCAGTGTTGCTCATTGAAAAAAAGCACTAAATTTCATATAAAAATAGTTGATAAAATCGAAAACGATTTTTCGCACATGAGCCCCTTTTGCGTAGACCAGGACACAAAAAAAAATTACCTTCGAAAATCTGAATGAGAAATTACTACTTAGGTACTTGTGATAGATCAAAAAATATTTTCAAAGTCGCAAAATATGAAAATGATTCCATTTGTTCAATTGGATCTCGAAGATGACCTTCCCCATCCCCTTCAATCACTTATAGAAAATTTGCAAAATGGTTTACTTTTCAATAAATTATACGAAAGCAACATTGTAACTATGCAAAAATGGACTTCTGCAGATTAATATGTACGTATATTACGTTTAAAAGAGGAACCTTTCCAATTGTTCCGCATTTCATCAAACCTCGCGAATAAATTATGCATTTTTCAAAATGACACTGGATCGGTGAATCAAAATTTTCATGTTGTTTTCATCGAACAAATGAATGAATTGCATACCGCTTGTGAGCCTCGAAAAATTCGTTTTTTTTCAAAAAAGATGCGTAGGCTGGTCACTTCCGCTATGCAAACCAAGAATAATTAATTCAAGCCGTGTGCGAAAAATATAGTTCAAGGCTCTCAAAATGGTAATCATATCAAACCTATATACTAAGTAAATATGCACCCATATAGCTACTTACATATAAAACATTAAGCATTTGACAAATTAAGGATCGAATAACGCTTATTGTGCTTAAACTCGACAGCTTTGTTTGCTTTTTTGTTCGCGGTGTTTTTTTTATCATTTTAAAATATGGCCGAAGAATCGCAAATTGCTCAGTTTTACGCCTTCAAAAAAATCCTTATCACTGGAGCGACTGGATTCATGGGAAAAGTATTAGTATGGAAATTATTAAACAGCTGCCCTCAGTTGGATACGATTTTTGTGCTGATGCGAACAAAATATGGAAAAACTTCTTTGTCTCGTAGAGCAGAATTCTTCAACTCACCGGTAACCAACGTTACGACTTCTTTACAAGACGATGTGATTTTTACCATTCGATATAATTTTGAAATATTCTGCAGGTTTTCGAAAATTTCAAAAAAAATAATCCTAAAATATTAGAAAAAGTTGTACTTATAGCCGGAGATGTGGGGGAAGACGGCTTAGGATTATCGGACAAAGATCGAGATATGCTGATTGACCAAGTATCGATTGTAATCCATAGTGCTGCCCTTTTAAAAATGAACGCAGATTTACGAACAGCAATTAATGTAAATACCGTCGGAACCGTAAGAATGCTCGAATTGGCGCAACAGATGAAGAAACTCGAGGTGAGTTGAGTGAATCTCATAATCAGGGGGTTTTTATTTTCAATGCATAAAACTGATTTTTAGATTTTTATCTGATGAAGCACTCAGCATGGTTAGTATATCTAGAGGATTTTTTTTTTTTTTTTTGAAAAAATCACTCAAAAATCAAAATTAAAAAAGCTTTTTTATTTATAAGTGTTACAAAATACAAAGGTGTGAAAATTACATTTGAAAAAAATCACTACTTTTTCACAACTTTTTTCAATTAAATTTTCACAAAGCTCTCTCTCTACTCGTCTCCTTCCCACACACAAAAATTAACAAAATCAAATTTTTCACAGGAAAATTTCCCCAAAAAAATTACAATTGGAAGAAAATTTGGATATACAATATACATACACAACATTTTTTAATTTCATCAAAAATAAATTTTTTTCAGTAATTTAAAGTTTTTTTTTTCTCCACTCACCACATGGCAGAAAATCGCGTTTTTAACTAAATTTTTAGAAAGCTCTCCACTCGGCCTCCTGCTCCCCTCCCCCACACACACAAATTAATAAAATCAAATTTTTCGCAGGAAAATTTCCAAAAAAAATTGAAATTGGGAGAGAATTTGTATACACAAAGTATTTTTAATTTCATCGAAAATAAACTTTTTTCACTACCTTTTTGACTAAATTCACTACCTTTTCACAACTCTCACCACCCATTTTTAAAATCACTACTTTTCTAGGTACCTGTTACATACCCTGCACTTTGAAAAAACCTGCTCTAAAGTTAATTTGGATGGTTTTCAGATCACTTTTTAGAAAATCTGAAACTTCCGAAATATACCCGAAGGTTCCAGAACAGTCTGACACGACCTTCAATCGACTCAGCATAATAAAAATGGGGTATTGAGTAAATTTCATTTCAACAACTCAATTGGGTAATTCAAAAATCGGCTAGGGTGCTCCAGAACTACCACTCAAAATGGTTCGAAACCGTTTCCAATCGATTTGGAGGGTCGAAAACAGAACATACACCAAATTTCTACTTTCTTGGTCTATTTGGTAAAATTTTGATTTTTTTCCATTTTTGACCCAAGTTTGATTTTTCAAAAATTCAATAAAAAAAATCAAAATCGTATGTAAACTCAAAAATTTGATCTACAGTTTCCGCAAATTCATATTCGGAAAATCAGATCACATCAATTCAAACCTGATGGACAATTACTCGTATTTCAGCTGATTTTCAAATTCCGATATTAATTTTTTTTTTTTGATTTGCCATTGAAAATAAAAGGTCACAGCTGTGTAGAAGTGACTTACGTACGTAACTTTTCTCGTAAGAATTATAAAATTACTTACATATTCTCATACGCGAGTTCATATTCTATCATTTTTGGAAGGAAATTTGTACTCACCTGAAACAAAGAAAAAATTAAGGTGGATTAGTTAGTTATAAAATTACTGATCAACCAACAGATATGTAAAATAGCCAACTGCCAAAGCAAAAATTCTGACAATCTCGACGTTTGATAAAGAACCTGAAATGAATATTCAGTTCACAAATACAGTATCATAAAAAATTGATTGTGAAAATCACTCAAAAATATCAAAAATTGATGGACCATCAGAAAACTACCAAAATTTGAGAAAATGTCTTGTTTGGGTTAAATTTTGCACAGACTGCTTAGATTATGTAATGAAAAATACTTATCGAGAATTAATAGGAAATTCTCAAAATTGAATTAATTTGGCAAAACTGCAGAAAGTGTCATTCTCCACTCGACCCCCCCCCCCCCCCCCCACACACACACAAAATGAATAACGTAAAATTTTTCCCAATGGAAAATTTTCAGAAAAATTGAAATTCGAATTCGTATAATAACATTTTTTTTAAATTTTAATCAAAATTTAAAAAAAAAACAATACAAATGATCGCATTAATGAATTTTCTAATTTTTTCACTAGGTACCCTATTGACTAAATTTACTACTTTTTCACCACTTTCACTACCTGTTAAATACTCTGCTATTCATCACCAGGTTGACAAAAAAATTTCAAATCTCTGTAGTGTGTAAACAGACCAAGATCAATCCATGGATTTTTTTTCAATTTTTTTGCACTGCTTACTTATAGAAAGTCAATTAATTTTTTGGAATCCAAACATGCCAGCAAAGTTCCAATTTCGGGGCACTTTTGCCAATTAATCTGTCAACTATAAATTTTAACATTTGAAGAGTGATATTCCAAAACTCGCTTTGTCCATTTTCACAACTTTTCAGGAAAGAGGAAAAACAGTTTCCCTTTAAACGGGTAAATTGGCTTTTTAGGCGATTTTAACACTTTATTTGGGTGGATTTATGAGGTAGGAGTGTGAGTATACATTTCATCCACTAGATACTGCTGAAAAAAATTTCAATAAAAATGGACAAAGCGCGTTTTGGAAGATTATTCTTTTAAAATTTTTTAGTGAATTGGCTATTTAGGTGAGTTTAACACCTCATTTTGGTAGGTTGATGATGTAGGAATGTGAGTTAATACTTCATCTACCAGATACCGCTGAAAAACGCACTTCGACAAAAATGGACAAAGCGAGTTTTGGAATATCACTCTTCATTTCGTTTTTTTCAAATTTGCAGTCATTTGTTTGCATATCCACTGCATATTGTTGTTGTGAGAATACAACAGTGAATGAAAAAATGTATTCTTCGAAATATAATCCGAAAATGATTATGAATCTCGTTCAATGGATGGAACCAAAGTTGTTGGATAGCATTACACCTAGGTAAATCAGATATTTCAAGTGAGCTTTTCTCAGATTCTCAATTTTTTTAATTACCTATTTTATATTTTACACATACATGTCATATACACAATTTCATTACATAATATGAGACATTCCGAATACTGCAACTGAGTTTCTGATCAACAGGCGACTTACCTATCAATGTAGGTTGAAATTTTGCCAAAAAAAATGACAATACAAGTGATTTCATTTTTCGACCACTTCCAAAAACATTGGCGCCTAAAATTTCATCTTTGAGATGTAGGTTGAAATTTTACGAGAAAAACGGAAATGCAAGTGAATTTCTTTTTTCGACCACTTGCAAAAAGCTTTGGCCTCAAAAGTACAAAGAAATGAGTAAATTAGCATGCGACCTACCAATGAAGGTTAACATTTCGCGTAGACAACAAAAATGCTCGTTATTTTCTAGTGAAGCATTCACGAAGTTGGTTAAGAAAGGAAAATCATTGCCGTTTTCGTGTTTTTTTTTATTGAGAAATTTCAATCTACACTGATGGGTCTATGCGTGTTGATTTCAATTTCTGTCAAATTTGAGCCTCAATTTTTTTGTAAATCATCGAGAAAGGAAAATTATTCGCATTTTCGTTTTTCTTGTGAAATTTCAACCAACATTATAATATTTTGTAGATCGCGTGTTAATTTTTCAATTTCTTCCAAATTTGTTAAAGTTTTGGGCCCCACTTTTTTTTGGTTTCGTAAATCGTCAAAAAAAGCCTGGTATTTTAGCGAACATCATAAATAAAAGCAATATTTTACAGTTTGATTCATCCTTTGCCAAACACATACACGTTTAGTAAACGATTAACCGAATCTCTACTGCGTAATTACGAATCCACAGTTCCGATTATTGTAGCCAGGCCAAGTATAGGTAAGCTCTGAACTAGATGCAACAGGGAATAAATTCTATTTTCCAGGATTAAAATGGAAAATTCAATTTTTTTCAGTCGCGCCATGTTATAAAGAACCATTCCCAGGATGGACTGATACTCTAAACGGACCTACTGGATTTTATACTGCTGGAGCAAAAGGACTTCTACGAGTTACAACAATGAGGCTAGATAACAAAACTAACTTCATACCATGTGATTTCTCCATCAATAGTATTATAATTTTACCGTGGGCAAATTCTAGAGAACAATTGTAAGTTTGACAAATAACGAATCCCAAGACAGTCCATTTTGACATTACATTGATAAAAATGACTCTCAATTTATTTTCAGACTGAAAGAGATCAGCGTGTACAACATTACGCAAAATTTTCACGATGATGTAACCTGGCGTCAAATATTGCACTATAATATGCGCGCATTGGAAAAGTATCCACTTAATGTAGCCTTATGGTATCCAAATACCAATCCAGATACCAAAAGTATGTTCGTATATACGATTAAATGCATTTTTTTGCATTACTTACCAGCCTACATAATCGACTTCATTTTGCTGTTGGTTGGCCAGAAGCAGTTGTAAGTAGATCAATTAACTGGAACTTGGATTTTGATTCTGGGTAAAATAAATCGGGCTATTTTTTCAGCATGGTTCGTGCTCACGATAAACTCAGAGGAGCTGAAACCATGTTACGACATTTCACCGAGAACCAATGGCATTTCGAGCACGATAAAATACTCCGATTGGAAGAACTTTTGAATCCAATTGATAAGCAACTGTTTCCTGTAAACATGAAAGAAATGGGAGGGTATCAAAGTTACGCAGATGATACCGTGGCGGTTGTCAAATCTCACATATTTCATGAAAATATGGATCATAAAATAATAGCTAGAACAATGATGAGAATGTAAGTATCTACATACAAGTAACATCCAAGTCATTCTTTTTATTCGTTCAATAATGAAACTACTGTGGAATACTATCTATGTATTTCCTAATTTTCAATTTTACGATTTGATCATTTTTTTTTTAAAGCTGTTCATAAATTAAATCGTATAAACTGGCTACTAAATACGAACCAATGAACCGGGTTCAAAAATTTGATTGGACAGATTGTGTAATTTCTCACGCCCGCGCGCCCTACAACTTTTGTTTCAAGCTTTTTTCTCTACCTCCAATTTTTAGATGATTTTCAATAACTGGTTGCAAATTAATGAACCGGTTTCAAAATCCGATCACTGAAAATAGTTCAATTTTTCGCGTTCTACAACTTTTGTTTCAAGCTTCTTTCTCTATCTTCAATTTTTAGGCGATTGTCAAACACTGGTAGCTAAATGCGAACCAATGAACCGGTTTCAAAATGTGATCAGACAGAATTGGGTGATTTTTCACGCCCTGCAACCTTTGTTTCAAGCTTTTTTCTGTTTCTGCAATTTTCGGATAATTTTTGATGACTGGTTTCAAAAAATGTATATCACGCAGTTTTGCCATCTCGGAAATTTTTATTATGCCAGATAGAGGTAAAAAATATGCTAGATGAGGTTCAAATTGAAAGAAAATTATGCCAGATTTCATTATGCCAGATTTTTGAAGCCATCTTTGCTAGTGTATGTTGGTTTTACAATTTTTCGGCCATTTTAACTGAAAAATGTGTACTTTTTTCTGCAATAAAATATGCCGAATTATGCTAAAAATTATTCTGATCAAATTATGCCAGTTTTTTTTCGTTTTTTTCGTGTAACCATTCATGAAATAGGCAAAAGAGACGAGTAATAGGGCAGATACTCTAAAAAATATATGAATTTTCCTCTTTAAATGGTTGAAAAGGACACTGAAAAGACCAAAGTAAATGTAAAATATCAAAATTTCTATTCTGAGCGCTCAATTCCGAGGTTGGAATTATGCCAGATTATGCCGAGTTGGAAATGAATTATGCTGAAAAATTATGCAAGATTTTTTTAATGCCAAACTTAAAATCACTATGCCAGATGAACTTCAAATTATGCCAGATCTGGCATAATTATGCCGCGATGGTAACACTGATCACGTTTTTGTCGCTTTAGTGTGTAAAATACATTGTGCCATTAAAAACCGGTTTGAATTTTCTGACCAAACCGGTTTTTCATTTCGCTACTCAACGCCGCTGCTTCAATCATCTCACAAGCTCTTTCCACTTGGAAATAATTGAGCTTTTTTGGGTCAAATTCTAAGATTTTACTCTTCGAAAAAACGTTAAAATCACGTTTTCACGATTTCAACAACGTAAAATCTCAATTATGAAACAGGAAAAATCAAATGAAAAATTATCGCGAGAACTTGCTGGTGTGTTTCAAATGTAAATTCTTCAATTTATTTGAAAAAAATATGCATAAACGCCTTTTTTATGAGTGCCTAAAGTGGGGGGGGGGTGGGCTCTAAAAAAAAAGGGTTTAAAATTACGAATGTACATACAGGGAGCTTGATTAAACTTTTTCATCTAGATAATTGAATATATACCTCAACCAGAGGTTCCCAATCGAAATTACGAGCTCAAAATTTGGTAGGGTGGAGGTCTTTCAGATAATAATAAACTGCAAAAAGCTTTTTAGCGAGTTTCAAAAGGATACAGGTTCAAAATGGTGTTTCCAAAATTTTCCAAAAATCAAACCTCCTCAATTTCTGCCCCCGAGGGTCGAAAATGAAAAAATCACCTCGCATAACGTTTATCGAGTTCAAACGGTTATTTTACGCTAAAAGAGTTTTTTTTTGAAAATAACACTCAGTGGTTCCTAAAAAACATTTTTATTCACAACTTTGGGAACCCCTGGAGCCCAAAAAACGGTCATTTCTGGGTTAACTAACTACGGATTCGTACTTGGAACATTTACCTATTACATACATTTCAAGAGTGGTTGAGTCTATATGTCTATAACTGTCTGGTGCCAAAAAATGGCCTTATTGCAACTCCTCCTTTGAAAAATGTTCATGAAGTCGGGTGACATATTAAAATTGGTTAAAATTTCGCATGCAATATGCAAATTTTGAGCAGCCCTTTAGCCTATTTTTGAAATATGCAAAATCATTGTACGATCTATCAATGTACAAAGGAAATATTTGAAATGACACCCCACGATTGAAACGAAACCGAGCTAGAACGAAACAGGATCCCTTAAACCCTCCACATAATAAAAATTTTACGTACTAATATAAGTAAGTAAAGTTCTTTCTTGGAAATTGAAAAAAAAATTCTATAAGTAGTCATTTTTGCAGCAATTTTAAATTTCTGGAGAAAATTGAAAACTCGCTGCCCCTGCAACGTTGCCTAATTTTTAAAAAAGCATCTTTACGAAAAATTTGAATAGCTGTTTTGAATTCTGTGAACAAAAATCCTAAAATGAATTTCAGCACCTAAGATTTTATGTGGGAAGGGGGGATGAAATCCTCTTTAGATTTAGTTTGACTTTACTTTAAATTAAAACCTTTTCAGCCCTTTCAGATCTGAATTAAACTTTTTTCTGTTTTTAAAGAAAGATTGAAAATGACGTTCGGAATATTATTTTTTCATTTTTACGTAGAATCACCGAGTTCCAATTTTGAGTCACTTTTCACGCTTGATCTGTCCCATCCTCTCAAACCTATGCCAGATTATATTTTGAATGAAAGCCAAAAATAACCTGTCGGGTTGTTTTTTTTTCAGAATGTATGGTGTGGATAAAATCGTTGTTGTTCTAAGGTATTATCTAGTATGGAAATTCCTAGCATTCATCTTCAACATGATTATGGCTAATTTCAACTGAAAAGTAGGCTGATTCAACCGTAAATATACCTACAATTCGAAGAACCGTCAACATCACAAACTCAGATTTCCAAAAAAAAAAAAAAAGAGGGGATTTATCTTTGAGCTGATACATATTTGTAGCGAATTATAATATGACGAGTGCATGATAGTAAAATATCAAAATTGAAAATCGATTTCATCTTTGTTTAAACCATTGGAACAAACGAGAATAAGTCACCCCCCTCCGCACCAAAAATTTATTTTCGTTCGTTGAGGTATTTTTCAGTTGCCAAATTAAAAATGACGTTTTTTTTGTTTTTGTTTTTTTTTTGTCTGGTTTTTATACAAAACGAACTACAGGAATTTTCCATAGCAATCACCTCTGCATGAGGCAGTTATGTTCAAATAAATGTCGATTGTGTTGTACATGTTCGATAATATTATACTAGTATAAACATTTTTACGTACAACTGTTTCATTCCTTTTTTCACAGCACTAATTTAATCAAACACGCGGAAAGTATACTAGATAAAAAATTCGGTAAATCTGTAGTCTGTCTGTCTCTGCAGTACTTATCAATCCAAATTCAAAAAATCATACATGACAATAACTCCAATTTTTTTTCTTCAAAATATCGTCAGCTATCCATAGGGATTCAAATTGCTTTCGTTGCAAATTATTCAGTCAATAACACGCCACGAGACATACTCGAATTTAATTGATTAAAAGATACTTGTACGTTTAGAACAACAAAATGATCCACTTTCGTACAAATATTATACGGAATGAGTCAGAACATTAATATTTTGTATTGATTAGTTTCACACATGAAAATTGAAAAATGCCCCCTCCCCCGCCGAAAAAGGACGTCAAAAATTATTCAATTTGTTCGTGAATGATTCACCAAAATTAATCAAATTAATCGAATCGTTTTCGAACGAGTCACTTATACGAAAAGATTCGTTTGCGAATGATTCGCCAAAAATTATTGAATTCGTTCGAAAATGATTCACTAAAAATTAGTCAAATTAATCGAATCGTTCGCGAACGAGTCACTTATACAAAACGATTCGTTCGCGAATGATTCGCCAAAAATTATTGAATTTGTTCGAAAATGATTCACTAAAAATTAATCAAATTGATCGAATCATTCGCGAACGAATCGTTTTGTATAAGCGACTCGTTCGCGAATGATTCACCTAAAATTGAATGATTCATCAAAAAGGCAAAAATTATTCAATTCGTTCGTGAATGATCCATCAAAAATTGATAGAATTAATCGAATCGTTCGCGACCGAGTCACTTATTGTTCGCGAATGATTCACCAAAAATTAAATGATTCATCAAAAAGGCAAAAATTATTCAATTCGTTCGTGAATGATCCACCAAAAATTGATTGAATTAATCGAATCGTTCGCGAACGAGTCACTTATACGAATCAATTCGTTCGCGAATGATTCACCAAAAATTATCCAATCTGTTCGCGAAATATTCACCAACAATTAATCAATTCGTTAGTGAATAATTCAGTGAAAATGAACTATTCTTCGCTAAAAATTAATTATTCTGTTCGCGAATGATTCACCTAGAAATCGATCAATTTGTTCAATCATCAATCGTTTGTGAATGATTCGATTCGATTATTTTCGCTTCGCTTGAAAGCAGATCAATTCCCATGCAAAAGTTTCACAAAAAGTGAATAAATTCGTTCGTAAAATTGCGTAAGTGTTATTTTAGCATGGGTCTTCCCAAAATTTGCGTGATGCTGACTTTCGAAATCTTCGAACCAAAATTCAGTCGACTTTCCGACATTATGTCAGACCTTTGAAAACGGAAGAAAATCCATCGGCTTTTGATTGTACCCGTATGCACAAATATCTCATTTTACAGTATGTTGTCTGACATTGGGAGCTTGCAACGAATTCGTAACATTTGCCAGACTTTTAAAAACTTTGAAAAATAAAAGGACCAATTTCCGACATTTCGAGGTTATGTCAAAGTTTCAAACACTAGAGCAGGTATCTATTTATATCTGATTTGACTTTTTGATATTTTATCAAACTTTGGAAAACATGGAGAGAATCATGTAGTATCTAACTGTCTACCGATGACATTCAAAAAAACATTTTCATGATTCAAAACTATTCTTGCAGAGAAGACTTCACCTTTATTTTTCAATATTATTAGTATATTGGCAGAAAGACAAATCAAATTTTTTTCTCGTCAAAATACGCACAAATTAGGAAAAATTTGTATTTTTTTGGACATGAATTTAAAAAAATTACACTCAAAAATATGGTTGGAAAATTAGTAGGCTACTTGGGATGGATCAAAAAATATTTTCCAAGACGTAAAATATTAAAATGATTTCACTTGTTCAATTGGATCTCGAAGATGACCTTCCTCCTCTCCTTCAAGCACCTATAGAAAATTTTCCACTTGCTTACTCTTCGGTAAATTATACGAAAGCAACATTATACCTATGCAAAAATGTAATTACGCATATTAATACGAGTGTAGATATATACGTTTAAAAGAGAAACCTTTCCAATCAGTCCGAATTTCATCAAACCTCACGAATAAATTATACATTTTTCAAAATGACACTCGCTCGATGAATCAAAATTTTCAATTATGCATTTTATTCATCGACTGAAAAATTTTCAATTTGTTGTCTTTGAACACATAGCTACATAAATGAACTGCATACAGCTCGTGTATCTCGAAAAAGTTGCATTTTTCAAAAAAGATGCGTATGGTGGTAATTACCGTTATGCAAACGAAGAATAATTAATTCAATCCGTGCGCGATAAGAATCTAGTTCAAGGCTCTCATAATGGTAATTATATTAGACCCTATTTCAAAGTACATGTAAAACATTAAGCATTTGACAAATTAGGGATCGAACACCGTTTATCAGTGCTTGTGATTTGTTAACTTTTTTGTCCGCGGTGTTTCTTATAGTTTTAAAATATGACAGAGGAATCGCAAATTGCTCGGTTTTACGCATTCAAAAAAATCCTGATCACTGGAGCAACGGGATTCATGGGAAAAGTGTTGGTATGGAAATTACTACACAGTTGCCCTCAGTTGGATACGATTTTTGTGCTGATGCGATCAAAATATGGAATAACATCGATGTCTCGTAGAGCAGAATTTTTCAACTCGCCGGTAACCAACATTACGAGTTCTTTACAAGATGATGTGATTTTCGTCATTCGATATAATCTTGAAATAATCTGCAGGTTTTCGAAAATTTCAAAAAAAATAATCCTAAAATATTCGAAAAAGTGGTACTTATAGCCGGAGATGTAGGAGAAGACGGCGTAGGATTATCGGACAAAGATCGAGATATGCTGATTGACGAAATATCGATTGTATTTCATAGTGCAGCCATTTTAAAAATGAACTCAGATTTACGAACAGCAATTAATGTCAATACCGTCGGAACAGTAAGAATGCTCGAATTGGCGCAACAGATGAAGAAACTCCAGGTGAGTTGAGTGGATCTCATAACATAATTAGGTAATCAGAGGGTTTTTAATGCCGAAAACTGATTTCTAGATTTTTACTCTGGCAAAGCACGTATCCCAACTCGGACAAAAATTTTCAAACTGGACAAATTTTTTGGATTATTGGCGATTTTTTTAAATCTTTGAGCTAAAAATGAGAAAAAACAAAATTTTACCAAATTAACTTAGAACTCTGTGATTTGGGATATTCCACATTTTCGACGAGCCAAATCCACTGGAGGGTCATTCCATGTCACTTTGACCAAAAAAATGCGATTTTGAAAATAATGTCTTTCGATTTTGCTCAATTTTTTTCACAATGTCTATCCATCCAATAAGTAAGAAACCCGTAATCAGTTTAGTCCCAGCCCCCTCAGGAAGCGAGTGGAAGGGGCCTCAATTATTTTCACAATGTCTCGAGGTACCTACTCAATTTCAGCAGTGCATGCCTCCTAAGCTATAATACTTTGATCAAAACTGATTTCACAGTTCAAAAGGGACTGCATTTTGAACTTTTCAAGTATTTTGAAATTTTCAAAAAATGAAAGTTTGAAAGTTCTAATTTCAAAATGGTGCTGAAGTGGGAGCTACCATTTGAAATTCTGAATAAATGTTCACAGATGTACCTTTCGATGATTTTTCGAAATATTTAATTTTCGAGATGGTATCTTTCAATAGAGGGGGCACCCCCTTCCTTGGGCAAAACTTTCAAAAAAAAATCTGGGATATGTGATACATCAAATTGTATGTTTTTGGTGACGCAGAACACGAATATGACGTCAGATTTTTGATTGGACCCCATATATGGAAATAATTACCTAATCATCAACCTCATAGTCGCAAGCGACTAGGGTGCCCCCAATAACGACTGCAACTACTCTCTGTCTTGAGCTAGTGTGGCCCCAGTCGCAACTGAGCCAACTATTTTCCGGACTATATCAGTCCACCTTGTTGGAGATCTTGTTCCAGGGACCTTGCCAAATAGAATCCCTTTTTCGATATTTTCCAGTTCTCTTCTGGCTATGTGTCCAAAATAACTCATTATTCTCGTTTCACATATTTTATTTAGCCTGGTTGGCTCTTGATGTTGTTCTCAATGCGCAGTGTATGGAATCTTCAACATCCTGCGCCATACCCACATTCAAAGGCATCAATTCTTTTTCGATCATCTTGCTTCAATGTCCAGGTCTCCGCTCCATATAAGAAAACTGGAAAAACTAACGTCCTGATTAGTCTCTTCCTCGTTTTTATGGAGATTTTCTGGTTGGTGGTGACTTTTCTCAACTGAGACATCGCTGCTTTTCAAAGAGCTATTCTTCTTCTAATTTCCTTGGCTGATCCTCCATCAGCATCCACAAGTGAACCCAAATAAATAAATTATGTAGTTCACTTCTTCAAATTCATTCAAGGCTTCAGATTCTGGAAGGTATCCAGTTCTATCAACAATCATGACCTTCGTTTTCCCCACATTTATGAGGAGTCCCATGTCCTCACTGACCATCCTGACCATGACCCACCTGATCAGTTCTGCCAGTTCCTCTTCATTTGCAGCTATTAAGGTGGTATCATCAGCGTAACGGAGATTGGAGATCCTTCTTCCTCTTATATTGATGCCGCCTTCCCAGTTCTCCAAGGCTTTTCGCATGATGTACTCGCCATAAATGTTGAACAGCAGCAGAGAGAGTATGCAGCCCTGCCTTACTTCCCGTTCTGCCCGAAATGGGTTCGACTCTTCTCCACCTACTCTCACCATCATCTCGTTCTTGTCATACAGCAATTTGATCAGCTCAATTAGGTGCTCTGGAACTTCCATCTCACGTAGTATCTCATATAGCTTTGTCCAATTAACACAGTCAAAGGCCTTTGCATAGTCAACAAAGCATAGTACCTCAGGTATGTTGAATTCGCAGAATTTTTCAATTATTTGTCTGGTGTTCAAAATCTGCTCTCTTATACCTCTTCCAGGCATAAAACCTACTTGTTCAGGTGGAATCTGCCTATACAAGTTTTCCTTGATCCTGTTGTTGATTGTTCAGAGCATCGCTTTACTAGCATGTGGAATCAGGGCTATTGTGCGATAGTTGGTGCAATTTTTCATATCACCTTTCTTGTGTAGCGGAATTAACACTGATTTGCACCAATCTTCTGGCCATTCTCTTTTGCGCCATATGTTGTTGCATATCTTCCAGATCACGGTCTCTGCTTTCTTACACATGGACTGTATTTGTTGGAATTTTACCTATTTGGAAAGGTTCTGGGGGCCATAGGCGAGGTCAATTTGAAAACCTAAGGCTATTGGAATTTAAAACAAAATGTAGAGCACACTGAAAATCACTACTGATAAGATGAAACAGTGATCATTCTTTCGTTTTACATGCGTTCTTACGGGAAATTCGTAATTTTTGAAAATCAATAATTAATTCTGTAACCAAGCTAGCAAGGTGATTTTTGTTTTAGATGAAAGATCAAATCAAATCAAATATTTATTATTGTAAGTTACCACAAGCGGCATTTACAAGGTCATTAACATAAATAGTGCCTACAGAGCCACTTTACAGTAATCAACATACACAATAAAATGAAATGAATTGAAATAATAAGTATAAAATAAAATACAGTAATAGATATAAATAATTAAACAGAGGGCTAGAGTTTTTCCAGGAACTCGTCTACACAATAAAATGCCTCCTTGAATAGCCATTTCTGAAGAACTTTTTTGAATAATTTAGTATTATGAACATCTCTGATCTGTGGAGGAACTCTATTAAAAATTTTGACTGCCATAGTATCTATTCCTTCCCTGTTGACTTTAGTCCTCATTTGATCAGCAAAGATTGAGTTTATCTATATATTAAAATTATGACCGGATTCTTGTGACAGCGAGATCTCAGGAACGGCTGAACCGATTTTGATCGACGAAGTCTCAAAAAAAAGCTTTTGACCCGTAGATGTGCAGGTTTTAATCAAAAGTTCAAAAAGTTGCGCCGTAAAGCTCAAAAAAGCTCAATAATTGATTTTTGTCCATACGTAGCGCATTCGATGTATACACAGTAGTACGTATATTATACCTTGAAAGAGCATCTAAAAAAGTCAAATGTTGAAGAAAAAAGTTCACAAAAAAGTTGTGCCTTAAAGCTCAAAAAAGCTCAATAATTGATTTTAGCCTATACGTAGTGCATTCGACATATATAGAGAAATATGTATATTATACCTTGAAAGAGCATCGAAAGAAGTCCAATGTCAAAAAAAAAGTTTACAAAAAAGTTGTGACATAAAGCTCAAAAAAGCTCAATAATTGATTTTAGCCTATATGTAGCATATGTCACGTATTCACAGTAGTACGTATATTATACCTTGAAAGAGCATCTAAAAAAGTCAAATGTTGAAGAAAAAAGTTCACAAAAAAGTTGTGCCTTAAAGCTCAAAAAAGCTCAATAATTGATTTTAGCCTATACGTAGTGCATTCGACATATATAGAGAAATATGTATATTATACCTTGAAAGAGCATCGAAAGAAGTCCAATGTCAAAAAAAAAGTTTACAAAAAAGTTGTGACATAAAGCTCAAAAAAGCTCAATAATTGATTTTAGCCTATATGTAGCATATGTCACGTATTCACAGTAGTACGTATATTATACCTTGAAAGAGCATCTAAAAAAGTCAAATGTTGAAGAAAAAAGTTCACAAAAAATTTGCGCTTTAAAACTCAAAAAAAACTCAATATCTATATATTAATAGCAAGGTGTTTTTTTTTGTGATTGTTCGTTTGGAAGAACCGCCGAACCGATTTTGTTCGACGATGTCTAAAAAAAAAAGCTTTTGACCCGTAGATGTGCAGGTTTTGTTCAAAAGTTCAAAAAGTTTTGAAAAAAGCTTTCAAAAGACTCAAAAAGCTCAAAAATTGATACAGTATAAACAAGCGTGACGATGTATACGCGAAAGTACGTATGGTCCACCTAGAAAGAGCTTGCCAAAAAATACTTTTTGACCATATTTGTTAAGTTTTATAAAAAGCTTAAAGCTCGAAAAAGTTGAAAAAGCTTTGTACATGACGTAAACAATTAGAATTCTTCAATACCCCATAAACATTTTAAATTACGTAAGAGGTCTACCCAGAAAGTGCTTGCCAAAAACTACTTTTTGGCCATATTCGTAAAGTTTTTGAAAAAAGCTTAAAGCTCAAAAAAGCTCAAATGTCATATTTTCCTTATATTATATTGTGTAATATGTCGATTGATATGTTTTCGAGGTCGTAGAGTTCGAATCTGGAGTCAGTTTTTTGGTGGGGTTGTGGTATCAAAACTTTGGAAAGTTCTGATTCAAGCTTTGAAAAGCTTCAAAAAGCTCAAAAAGTTCAAGGTAGTATAAATGACTGTGTCGATGTATACGCGCAAGTACGTATAGTGTACCTAGAAAGAGCTTGCCAAAAAATGTTTTTTGACCATATTTGTAGAATTTTGTAAAAAGTTCAAAGCTCAAAAAAGTTCAAAAAACGTTATACATGACAAACAATTAGAATTTTTCAGTACCCACCCAATAACTATTTTAATGTATGTATGGCCTACCTAGAATGTGCTTGCCAAAAATACTTTTTGACCATATTCGTAAAGTTTTGAAAAAAGCTTAAAGTTCAAAAAAAGCTCAAATGTCAAATGTTTCTTATATTATTGTGTGATATGTAGATTGATATGTTTTCGAGGTCGTACAGTTCGAATCTGGAGTTATTTTTTTGGTGAGGTTGTGGGGTGAGTCATGGAGGAGCTTAAAGCTTTAAAAAGTTCAAAAAGCGTCATACTTCATGAGAACAATTAAAATTCTCCAGTGTCCAATGAATATTTTAAGTATGTATAGTCTCCCTAAAAAGAGCTCCCCAAAAAAAAATGTTTGACCATATTCGCAAAATTCTGAAGGAAGCTTAAAGCTGAAAAAAGTTCAAAAACCTTCAGATATGATGTAAAAATTAGAATACTCCAGTGCCCAATGAATATTTTAAAGTAGGGTGGTTGCGGGTTAGATGCCCATAGTCGGGGGTTAGATGCCGGTGTGTCGCGGTTTTTCGAGCCTCACTGCCATAATTTTCATCGAAATGATTTCAAATTTGCGCGAATCGGTAGAGCAATTATTCCTCTATATTATACTAAAAGCGTAATTTTTTTTATCCAGTAGTTTTTTTGCAATTTGAAAAAAAAACAAGGTCACTTTTTGACCGGCATCTAACCCGCACCTACTGGCATCTATCCCCCCAGTGCGGGTTAGATGCCGATTTGGTGAGGGATAGATGCCACTACCCAAAACCCCCCCAAAAAAGGCTCCTGGAAGATTGAATTCGATGAAATTCTTATATTTCATGCACAATAAATAAAATGAACATCAAAAATTCACAATGGAAGTTTAATTAATAAAAAAATGAAAAAGGTGTTTTTGAGAATTGACAATATGTGTTAAAAATGAATGTAATTCCAAAAATTGACCACGCCAGTTGAAAATATTTAAAAAACCATCATTTTTGGACTTTTTGCCGCAGTATTGACAAAAAAAATTTTCACCTTCCTCACTCCCATTTAATTACTATGGGCATCTATCCCGCTCACAAAAACCGGCATCTATCCCGAAATGATGGGTCAGATTGCAAGGTCAATTTTCATACCAGAATTGAAACAAATTTTTGTAAATTTGCTTGAATATGTTAGTTCAAGGTATATACTTATGCGTGAGATACTTACATGCAGTTTTGAAACACTTTTTCTGGAGAAAAAATGCGTTTCAAAAATTAAGTGAAAAAAGTATCACTGGTTTTAGCTACATAAATTTTTTCATTCGCATATCAAACCAGGTTAACAATAACCGTCACAGATCAAAACTTTAACACAAACTATGTTCACCTTAAGGTATAATCTGTGCTAATCAGTTTTCAGAAAGAGTTGATAGGGAGCGATTGGTGACCACACCGGCATCTAACCCGCACCGGCATCTAACCCGCAACCACCCTATGTATAGTCTACCTATATCGAGCTTGCCAAAAAATACTTTTTGACCATATTCGTGAAATTTTGAAGAAAGCTTAAAGCTGAAAATTGTTTAGAAAGCTTCAGATATGACATAAAAAATTAGTATTCTCCAGTACCGAACCAATTTAGAGTACTCATAGTCTACTTAGAAAAAGCTTGCCATAAAATACATTTTGACACATTCGCAGTTTTGAAGAAAGCTTAAATGAAATCCTAAAGCTTAAAAAACATGAAAAAGCTTCATACAATCAGTATTCTCTACTTCTCAATAATATTTTAATTTGAAAATAGCTTTTAAACTTTAGTTGTGATGGTTTTTATCAAAAGTTGAAAAGTTTCTGAAGGAGCTTTAAAAAGTTTTTAAATAGCTCAAAACAGAAAAACAACGGAGTTGGTGTACACATGAAAAAGTGCTATTTTTAGCACATTGGGTATCAAAATTAATCCTGGAACCATGGTTTCATTTTTTTGAGTTCTGGAGTGGTTATATCTAGCATCTCACTTTTTCATCAACTTATGCAAGTTCCGTACTATTTGGGAAAATGTCTACTGTTATATGTAGGAGTTTAGATTTTTCAACTGAGGGGTTGAATTTTTTTTGTGAGTCCTTGACAAAATTAGAGTCACGTTTTAAGGAAATTCCTAATTGCATTTTTGACTCGGAAATCTTGGAATATTTCTAAAATTGTGTCAAGTAAGTACCTAGGTATTTTATTGAAGTACATATTCTCCAGTACCGAACCAATATTTAGAGTACTCATAGTCTGCTTAGAAAAAGCTTGCCATAAAATACATTTTGACACATTTGCAGTTTTGAAGAAAGCTCAAAAAATTTCCAGGTCAAAGTTAAGTGAAACTTTGAAATTTTCAGTTATGTGGTATTAGATCCAATCCGATGTGTTAGTTTCATTTCAACTGTAGGAAAAAAAAACAAGTATTTTTGGAATTTTTCAGCAACTTCTGCTAAAAAAGTGATAAGTAGGTAGCCTAATTCGCAATTTTGCCTAAAACTTGAAATTTTTGCCAACTTTAAATGAAACCATGACTTTTCAGGCAATTGTTATAAGAAAGCTGATACTTTTTTTCAATTTTTGTAGAAAAGTAGGACATTATTTTAATGAATGATAAAGCGATGACAGAGTGATGCTTTTCAGGATATTTTAGAGAACAATTTACGCTTTGGGTTATTTTTGATGAAAAAGTACCAATTATTGGAATTTTTGCTTTGAAACAATTTTTTTTCTGACAATTATTAAAACAGCCATGAACTTTCACAATTTCCGGCAAAAAGCAACATTAACAATGTTAGCAAAAAGCAAGACTTTTTGGGAATTATAGGCGAAAAAAGATACTTTCAAAATTTTCAAAATGAACAATTCACGTCTAGAAGAGGAGCGCAGTATGCGCGAAAAACGGGTTATCTAGTATGTTCTTATTTTTAGTGTAAGTGATTCCAATCATGTACAAAACATACTTTTTCCAAACGCTACTATTCTGCTTCCCACTTATGGGATATTTACATTGAAAAAGGCGACTTGAACGATGCGATGTTAAGGTATCTAAAAATGAGTTAATCCGAGAAGTAAGAAATCATTCCTAAAGTGGAAGAAACGCTCTTTCATTTAAAACAAAAAAATCATCACCAGATGATTTGGTGAATTTATAATCATTGTTCAAAGTTGGGAAATTTTCCAAAAGAACACAACATGTAAAACGTAACAATCATCACTGTTTCATTAGTTCCGCGTTTGGCCAACAGATATCAGCCACTTTAGTTTTAAATTCCAATATTCATCTTCAGCGATATCGAAAACATACTACATATTTCATGTGTCACATGAACAAAACACTTTTTTTTTACTTTTACCCTCTTGGGGAGGTTCTGGGGGCCGTGGATGAGGTCCAATAAAAAATCTGACGTCATAATCGTGTTTAGTGTCACCAAAAATATAGGTACAATTGAATATAACACATGCCCCAGATTTTATTTGAAAATCATGCCCAAATTTGTAGGAGGGGGGCTCCCCTCCATTAAAAGATACCATCTCAAAAATTAAATGTTTCAAAAAATCATCGAAAGGTTCATCTATGGTAATTTTTTCAGAATTTTAAATGGTAGCTCCCATTTACAGCGCCATTTTGAAATTTCAACTTTCGAATTGGAAGTTCAACTTTCATTTTTTGAAAGTTTCAAAATATGTACTTAGAAAGTTGAAAATGCAATGCCCTTTCGAACTGTGAAATCAGTTCTGATCAAATTATTATAGCTTTGGAGGTATGCGCTGCTGAAGTTGAGTACCTCGAGACATTGTGAAAATAATTGAAGCCCCCCTCCGCTCCCTGAGGCAGCTGGGACTAAACTGATTACAGGTTTCTAACTTATTGTGTGGGTAGACATTGTAAAAAGAATTGAGTGAAGTCAAAGGATATGACTCAAAAACGTTGGTCGAATTCGCGTTTTCACGCAAAAAATTCCTATTTATCGTCATGTTGACCAAAACTTTTGAAACCTCTGTAGGAATAGGAAAGACCAAGGCCAATCCATGGATTTTTTTAATTTTTTTGCACTGCTCAGTGCTCACTTACAAAGCCAATTTAATTTTGTGAACTCCAAATATGTCAATCTGATAACTAAGTATACTTACTTACATTAAGGGTAACAATTTCAACAACTCGTTTTTTTTTTCAAATTTGCAGTCGTTCGTTTGCATATCTACTGCATATTGTTGTTGTGAGAATACAACAGTGGAAGAAAAAATGTATCCTTCAAGATATAACCCGGAAATGATTATGAGTCTCGTTCAATGGATGGAACCAAAGTTGTTGGATAGCATTACACCTAGGTAAATCAGATATTTCAAGTGAGCTTTTCTTAAGGGGATATTCTCAATACACCAAATTTTCTCATAGCATAAATTCATTATATAATACGGAACATTCCGAATCACTTCAACTGCGTTTTTGATCACCCCGTGACCAATCAATGCAGCTTGAAATTTTGCCAGAAAAATGACAATGCAAGTGATTTTATTTTTTGACCACTTCCAAATAAATTGGGTACCAAAATCTCTGAAAAAAAATGAAAAATCAACACGGGACCCCTATCAACGTACAACTTACATAAGTTGAAATTTTACGAGGAAAACAAAAATGTGATTTTTTTGACCAGTTGCAAAATGTACAAAGAAATGAATAGGTACATTAGCATGCGATCTATCAGTGTAGGTTAACATTTCGCGTCGACCACAAAAATGCTCATTATTTTTTTGGTGAAAATTCATGAAGTTTGATAAAAAAGAAAAATGTTGGCAATATTTTACAGTTTAATTCATCCTTTGCCAAACACATATACGTTTAGTAAACGAATAACCGAATCTCTACTGCATAATTACGAGTCCAAAGTTCCGATAATTGTAGCCAGGCCGACTATAGGTAAGTTCTGAACGAGTTGAACGAGGAATAAATTTTGTTTTCCATGATTAATACGGAAAATTAATATTTTTTTTCTAGTCGTGTCATGTTACAAGGAACCACTCCCAGGATGGACTGATACTCTAAACGGGCCTACTGGATTTTACACTGCTGGAGGAAAAGGACTATTGCGAGTTACAACAATGAGGTTAGATAACAAAACTAACATAATACCATGTGATTTCGCCATCAACAGTATTATAATTTTACCGTGGGCAAATTCTCGAGAACAATTGTAAGTTTGAAAAATACTTAACACAACCCCAAGACTGTCTATTTTGACATTGAGGTACATTAAAAAAAAATTCCTCTCAATATCTTTTCAGACTGAAAAAAATCAGCGTGTACAACATTCCACAAAATTTTTTCAATGATTTAACCTGGCGCGATATATTGCATCATTATATGGGCGCTTTGGAAAAATATCCAGTTAATGTAGCACTGTGGTATCCAAATACTAATCCAGATACCAAAAGTATGTTCGTGTATACGATTAAATGTATTTTTTTGCATTACTTACCAGCCTACGTGATTGATTTCATTTTGCTCTTGCTCCGTCAAAAGCAGTTGTAAGTAGATCAATTATTACTCGTAACTGAAACTTGGCCTTTGATTCCAAATTGTACCAATTGGGGTATTTTTTTTTCAGCATGGTTCGTGCTCACGATAAACTCCGAGAAGCTGAAAAAATGTTACGACATTTCACCGAGAACCAATGGCGTTTCGAGCACAATAAAATACTTCGATTGGAGGAACTTTTGAATCCAACTGATAAGCAACTGTTTCCTGTAAACATGAAAGAGATGGGAGAGTTTCAAAATTACGCAGACGATTGCGTGGGGTCTGCCAAATTTCACCTATTCAAAGAAGACATGACCCATCAAACAAGGGCAAAAATAATGCTGAAAATGTAAGTATCTACCTAGACCTAAAATTCAATTAATTCTTTTTATTTCGGTAAATAATATTTTAAAAAATTGTTCATAATACATATAAATCGTATTTCTTTGCCTGATTCCTAAAAATTGGAGAAAAAAAGCCTGAAACAAAAATTGTAGGGCGTGAAAAATTGCACTATTCTATCTAATCACATTTTGAAACCGGTTCATTATTGTCAAAAACCGGTTGCTAAATGCGAACCAATGAACCGGTTTCAAAATGTGGTTAGACAGAAGTGTGTAATTTTTCACGCCCTACAACTTTTGTTTCAAGCTTTCTTCTCTATCTGCAATTTTTAGGTAATTTTCGATAACTGGTTGCAAATTAATGAACCGGTTTCCAAATCCGATTTGCAAAAGTGGTGCAATTTTTCGCGCTGTACAATTTTCGTTTCAAGCTTTTTTCTACATCTTCAATTTTTAGGTGATTAACAAAAACTGGTTGCTAAAAATGCAAACCACTGAACCGGTTTCAAAGTGTGATAAGACAGAATTGTGTAATTTTTCATGCCCTATACACTTTTGTTTTGAGCTTTTTTCGGTTTCTACAATTTTTGGGTATTTTTTTGATGACCGGTTGCAAATTAATGAACCGGTTTCAAAAAGTTCATATCACGTTTTTTTCGTCTAAGTGTGTGCGCCAAAAAAAACGGTTTGAATTTGTTGACCAAACCGGTTTTTTAATTTGTGAGCACCTAAAGCATGAGCCTGAAATTTTTAAGGTCGCTTTTAAAAGCCCTCATTTTTTACTACTCAACACCGCTTCATTCAACTCGCTAGCTCTGTTCACCTGGAAATTAAAGCCTCCGAGCACTACATACTTTCGTGTCATACTGTAGAATTCTACAAGATGACATCAGTACATTTATTTCCCAGAATGTTCGCTGTGGACAAAATGATCGTCGTGTTGAATTCAGTTACCCCTCCCCCTCCTACAAATATCAATTTGAAAGCACTCGTGGGCAAGTTCATCCGTCTTATTCATCTATGTCTTGTATAAAAAGCTGCACGCATAATAAATTTCCTCTTGTGAATTTTCGAAGTTAGGCAAAAATTAATTCACCCCGAAAATCGTTTTTGAAAAATGACTGGGTTGAAAACTCTCCTCAATTTCATTCGAGAATGGAAAAAGAACGATGTTCTCGAGAGAAAAAACTTGAACCGAATAAGTTGGTCATTTTTCTTAATTTCGAGGAAACAATTTCTCCAGTTTATAGTCTCCTCACCTTTCCTTCCGTTTTGGAAAAAGGTGTAAAAATTACGTTTAGAATATTATTTTTTTCATTTTTAGAATCACTGAGTTCGAATTTTGAGTCACTATTCACGCCTGATCTGTCTTATCCTCTCAAACCTACCAGATTATTTTGTATAAAAGTCAAAATAACGTGTTGGTCTATTTTTTTCCAGAATGTATGCTGTGGATAAAATCGTTGTTGTTCTAAGGTATTATCTAGTTTGGAAATTCCTTGCATTTATCTTCATCACGATTATGGCCAATTTCAACTGAAAAGGAGGCTGGTTCAAGAGTAAATATACGTTCAATTCAAAAAACCGTCAACATCACAAACTCCGATTCAAAAAAAATGGGGGGGGGGATTCATCTTAAAGCTGATATTTGAAGCGAATTATGACATGGCTAGTGTTGATCGATTTTCATTTTGATACCTAAAAAGTAAAATATGAATAAACCACACCACAATTTAATTCAAAATCAGTTTTTATCTTTGTTTAAACCATGGGAACAAACGAGAAGAAAAAAGTATTTTTGTTCGTTGAAGTATTTTTCAGTAGCCAAATAAGAAAACAAATAAGTATTCAAAATGACGTTTGTTGTTTATGTCTGGCTTTTACAAAACGAACTACAGAGATTTTCCATAGTATGTATTTATGTAGATCGCCTCTGCATGAGGCAATTTTTCAAAGAAATGTCGATTGTGTTGTACATGTTCGATAATATTATACTAGTAAACATTTTTACGTACAACTGCTTCATTCCTTTTAACATAGCACTAATTTAATCAAACACGCGGTGACTATACTCGATAACAAATTCGGTAACTCTGTTGTTTATCCGTCTCTGCAGTACTTATCAATCCAAATTCAAAAAATCATACGTGACAATAACTCTAATTTTTTAGTGTGCATAGCACACTATTGGTCTCGTTTGAGAAATGAAATTTCATTACACCCGAATGTTCTCTTAAACTATCCAACCGTTTTTTGTAGGCTACCTATCAGACAGAATATGAGAATCATTAGGATTATTTTTCATTCAATTCGGATGGGTAATTGCTGAGTAATTGCAATTTTAGTTTATTATTTTAATGCATAAATTCCTAAAAAAAAAAGAAAAGGGGACTTATAAACCATCTGCCATGCGTTGTACTCCGCTATACCCCCAGTCTTATTCCATCACCAATTTATAATCACCTGTGTTTCATTGTACCCTGCTACGCCCCTAGTCTACCAGCTGTGTATTTCAAGTGGGAGTAGTTTGGTGGGGCGTTTACCAAACATATATACCTACTCTTTTAATGCCCTAACCCTCGAGGTGTACTCATAGCAGAGTGGTTAGGGTATATGTAGGTAGGAATAGGAAATGTAGGGAGTAGGGACCCAGGTTCAAATCCCCATGAGGTAAGAACAGTAAAAGCTCGTTATAACGCTCTTCACGGCAACTCTTCAAGGGACCAGGAAAAAAGAGCGTTATAAGCCGAAACGTGTTATAAGCAAAAATCTCATTTTAACGCTGATGAGCATAATACCGCTAATTCTTATAGTCGGCTAAGTGCGAAAAGGTGCCTCGTGAAATTTGTTACTTGACACCTGTGCAAAACGGTCTTTCCACTCTGAGCACCATCTATCAGCCCAAATGTTCAAACCAAAAGTTATGTTACCTCAAGGCACCCTTCCCATCACCTAAGATGCCTTTAGATTTGTACTTGGACTGATAGATGGCGCTCAGTGTGGAAAGGCAGTTTTACACAGGTATCAAGTAACGAGTTGCACGAGGCACCCTTTCACACTTAGCCGACGTTATTTTAAAGCAAAAACTGCTTAATAAAAGAAGCAGAAATGTGAACTTCTTCTCAAGATTATGACAAAAAATCTAGAACTCTACTCTTTTGTAAAAACTTTAGATACTTACCTGCCTTTTTTGTAAGAATTGTAATCAACCTTCTATAAAAGTTTGATAGGGGTAAGTTTATCAAAAAATCTTACTTTTTTGACCAAACTTGAAAACTATTTTACTTGTTTGTATGAACTGAAACTGTTGAAAGTTAGAAAACAGATTTTTAGCAAAATTTTCCATAAAAGTTTTGTTTACTTAGTTTTTCAAAAATTGAAAGTGCAAAAATTTTCAAAAAAAAAAAACTGTTGTTACTGTGAAAATTTTCAGAAAGTGAGAATTTTTTACATGAAAATAAGCTTTTTTGTCGCAAAAATGGATTTTTTGTACCTACTTAAAACTATTTTAAAAATGTGATTTTTCCTGAATTTTAGAGCGTTAAAACTCGATTTATAATCACTCGTGAGCGCTATATTGCAATTAATTTTACATTGGTTTAAAATGGGGTTGTCTAGGGAGCGGAGGAAAACAGCGTTATAACTGAAAGCTTTATAGCAAGCTTTTACTGAAGGTAGGTAGGTGACAGATTTTTCATTGGAAATATTGGATAGGTAATGGTTTAAATGGGCTTATCTAGGGAGCGGAGAAAAACATTGTTATAACTGAAAGCTTTATAGCGAGCTTTTACTGAAGGTAGGTAGGTGACGGGGTTTTTGTTGGAAATATTGGATAGGTAAATGCCTCAGAGTGGGTACATGATGATGGTGCAAAAAAAAAAAAAATTTGAACCCTCTAACTTCCTCATTATAATTTTAAAAATTTGAGTTATGAAATATGATAATATCATTTGCTAAATGAATTTTCATTTCACTTATTCAAATACTTTTTACTATGTATACCTACAGCTGTAAGTATAGTATAAAAATTACCTTGATGTGAGTAATTTTTTTTTTACTTTTTATTATAGAATAAAAATTACTTCAAAATGAGTAATTTTTACACAATTGGTTTATGTAAATTTTATTATCATGCTTTAGTAAAAATTATTAAAACAAAATGATTTTTACTATTAGTATAGCAAAATTTATTAAAATGATAATTTTTACTGTAAGATTATAAGTAAAAATTATTATTGTAACAGCTGAATAGTTAGAAATACTGAGTTTCAAAACAAAGGCTATAGGTGGATAAGTATGGTGAATTTGCCCCCGAGAGCTTCAGGGTTGATATTTGCATGGAAGGTTGGTACCCTTGAGCACCTTCCGTCACGAAAGTTTCAGACCCCCAGACCCCCCCCGTTTTTGAGAAACCCCCCTTTTCTAAAATTACAATAAAAATTTTTTTCTCAGCCCCATGTGAACCGATTTTTTCAATTTTTTGGTATGTTGTAAACATCCATAAGAGGCATCCCCACAAAAAATTTCAACCCCCTCCCCCATATTTTCCCCTCAAAATGGCGTTTTTTAGTTTTGTTTGCCCGTTTTAGCGAATATCATTTTTAAATGTATTTTTAACTCCTACAAAACATATATTTTTTTCAAAAAAAAATTTTTGGTGGGCCGTGGTCAAAAATTGAAAAAACCAACAGAGGGAGTTAAAAATGGATTCTGATGTAAATCATTGTTTTTGGTAAACAAGGTGTCGTTTCCATATGAATCGAACCCCCCCAACACGAATATGACGCCCAATCTTATGCTACCCTCATCCACACCCCTCCAGCGCCTCTGCCCCCTTCTCAATTTTTACTATATCAAAAGTTGAGCTATTTTCGTAATATTGGTGTCGTTTCCAAATGAATCGAACCCCCTGAACACGAATATGACGTCCAATTTTATGCTACCCTCATCCACACCCCTCTAGCGCCTCTGCCCCCTTCTCAATTTTTACTGTACGAGTATTGAAAGTTGAGCTATTTTCGTAATGTTGGTATTGTTTCCATATGGATCGAACCCCCCGAACACGAATATGACGTCCAATTTTACGCTACCCTCATCCACACCCCTCCAGTGTCTTAGCCCCCACATCAATTCCTACTACATATATTAAATACTGAGCTATTTTCGTAATGTTGGTATTGTTTCCATATGGATCGAACCCCCCGAACACGAATATGACGTTGTAGGAGTTAAAAATACATTTAAAAATGATATTCGCATTTTTGTGCCAAATCATGATCATTGCTAAAACGGGCAAACAAAACTAAAAAACGCCATTTTGAGGGGAAAATATGGGGGAGGGGGTTGAAATTTTTTGTGGGGATGCCTCTTATGGATGTTTACAACATACCAAAAAATTGAAAAAATCGGTTCACATGGGGCTGAGAAAAAAATTTTTATTGTAATTTTAGAAAAGGGGGGGTTTCTCAAAAACGGGGGGGTCTGGGGGTCTGAAACTTTCGTGACGGAAGGTGCTCAAGGGTACCAACCTTCCATGCAAATATCAACCCTGAAGCTCTCGGGGGCAAATTCACCATACTTATCCACCTATAGCCTTTTATCATACCTACATAAATATGTATTTCTGAATGGGATCCGGTTATTGTGCTAAAATAGTTTAAATTTTTGTAAAAATTACCCATATTTTTTTGGGTAATTTAGAGGCAATGCGAATTCTGAACATATTTTATGATTTAATAATTCAGAATCAAAGGCAAATACTGAAAATTGATTTGAAATTTTGTAAATTTGAAGACAATGGAAATTCTAAAAAAATATATGAAATTTTGTCATTTAGAGACGCCAAGAATTCCAAAAATTGATTAAAAGTTCTGTAATTTGTAGATAATGTGAACTTGAAAACTGATACGAAATATTGTAATATGAAGATGATGAGAATTCTGAAAAATTAGAGGCAATGTGAATTCCAAAAATTTGCAATCTCTGGACAATATGAACTTGAAAATTGATTTGAAATTTTGTTATATGAAGACAATAAGAATTCAATTTGATCATTCAGAGGCAATGTGAATTCTAAAAATTGTTTGGAAATTTCATAACTCAGCAGCAATGCAAAATTCTGAAAAGTTATTTAAAATTTTGTTATTTAGAGACGACGATGTGAATTCTGAAAATTTATTGAAAACTTTATGAAATTGTAGCAATGCGGAATTCGGGAAATTGATTTGAAATTTTTTAAATTTTAAAACAATGCAAACTATGAAAAACAACTAGAAATTTCTTAATTCAGAGGCAATGCAAGCTTAGAAATTATTCTGGAATTTCGTAATTTGGAAGATATGAAAACACTGAAAAACAATTATTATTTTGAAGTAATGAGAGTTCCGAAAATATCAGGCCGGGCGGTAGCACGGCGAGGGGGTTGGGAAAAAGAACGTCGCCGCTACCGCAAACGCCTACTCTTCTGAGACCAACAAACGCGAAAATTAGTACCTTTCGATCTCAAAAACGATCGCACCAATTTCAAAGATTGATATGTCATTTCGAAGATCTTGACGAGCTTACCAACATATCAAAATTTGAAAGTTGCATGTTTAATACGAAAAGTGCAGGAGAAGTTCAAAAATGCCGTTTTTACATTGTTTTTTTTTCATCGTTTCCTTCAATACACATTTCAGAAAATCTGCTCGGCCAAATTCAACGAAATTTCGCATGATGGTGTATTTCTACACCCGCCAGGTCACTACGAAGGGATTTTTGAAAAAACGAATTCTAACCACTTTTTTCCGCGATTTTAAAATTTCAAACGCCCATTATTCAGAAAGTATTTTTGCAAGTGAGCTAAAACGTACAAAAGGCACTTCTCTATAGCTTTAGTAATCTATATGCCGAATTTCATTATAAATGATTGAGTTTAAAAGTCTGTAGCTTTGTTCAATTAACTCAAACCAACGTCAACTTATATGTATCAATCAGAATGGCCGTTATATTCGAAACATACGTAGCATTCGGCGTTGTATGAAGTTGAAATGCGCATTCTTCAACGTGGCTGCGTGACTTATGCTTCCGATTACTACGCAGGAGGTCCTCGGTTCAAATCCCGCCTGTACCTAGATGAAATTTTTTTTCAAGTAACTATTTTTTTTTAATGAAAAATTGTTATCACTGCGTTTTATATTCTTGAATCTCAACCTAGAAAATTGGTTCTGCTTTTTTTTTTAATCTAAAAGAAAATAATTTAAAAAAATGAAAAAAATCAAAATTTTACCATGTTATGTTAGAAAGTTGAAATTTCGTGTGTAAATTCATTTCAGACAATTCAAATCAATTGGAAATAGTTTCATACCATTTTGAGTAGTTCTGGAGCCTCCAACAGGTTTTTGAATGTTGGAATTTTGACAAATAACTAAATGAATAACATGCACTAGAAAAAAAATCTTCAGAAGAGAATTGAACCCCCGCCTCCACAAGTTTTTTAAGGAAACCATGTTTGAGTAAAAGTGAATGCAAATCTAACCCAATATTTTGTTCATAAAGACTTCAGAAAAAATTGGTGATATCCCCCAAAAAAGTACCTCACGGTAAAAAAAGGGGGTTTGAAAAAGAACGCGCGAGGAAGGTTCATCACCATTGAAAAAGAAAACTTAAAAAAAATCTCCATAATACAACTGAAAAATATCCAAAAAAAAATAACCCAAAACAAAAAATTACTGATATCTACATTGCAGGGAGTTGGAGAATGATTGGTGGTATGTACCTAATTACCTGCCTACGTAAGTATACCTACTTCAGAGTTCGCAAATAATGAACAAAAATTTCCCAACTTCCGCCCACTTCTTTAGACAATTAGGTAGCTTCCATTTCCAGTATCCATGATCAAATTTGATTTGATTAGACTTCGTTAGAAAGGGAGCGGAAGTTGGCAAATTTTTGTTCATTATTTGCGAACTCTGAAGTAGGTATACGTAGGCAGGTAATTAGGTACATACCACCAATCATTCTCCAACTCCCTGCAATGTAGATATCAGTAATTTTTTGTTTTGGGTTATTTTTTTTTGGATATTTTTCAGTTGTATTATGGAGATTTTTTTTAAGTTTTCTTTTTCAATGGCGATGAACCTTCCTCGCGCGTTCTTTTTCAACCCCCCTTTTTTTACCGTGAGGTACTTTTTTGGGGGATTATTATTTCTCATCACTGTGGCATGGTTGAGTCACTAATGCACTACCTATGTACATGTAATAAACTAATAATGGTTATATAGCAGTTGAAAGGCAGCTATAGTTACGAGGCACAGTTTTTTTAAAAATATCGTCAGCTCCTCATTAAATAGGTACATGAATGTACTGCAGACGACGAGTAGGTAATTAATTCATACTAGCAAACCCGTTAATCGCGCATACTGCGCGATTCTTCAAAACGTGAATGTATATTTTAAAAATTCACTAACTAATACTTAAAATGATCACGATTTTTTTCAAAATTAGTGCAAATTCTTTAAAACTACTGGAAAAAAATAAGTACATGGGTAGGTATTTAAAAATGTATTTGAATTTTGAGTTTTCGCTTGACTTTTCATGCAACTTTTGGATTTTTTGGAAGTATATTTTATGTATGAAGCTGTTTGTGCAGATAACACATGGGTTTTTCGCAATAAGGCAAATAAGTTGATTACTAAACACCTTTTCAGTGATTGATCTAATAGTGTCTTTCTTATAATTTGGGCTGTATAAATGGCAGGTTACCCATATTTTCTTTGCAGCTTGACGCTTAGGTCCAATTCTGCACCTTCCCAAACTTTTCAATCAACTTTTGAACGTTGTATGTATTAAAGTACAATATGTTCTCATAAAGCTTATAATCTCATGTGTACATTGAGTGCCTACATATTCATACCATTGAAGTGTATACATATAAAATTTTTTAACGCTTCCTCAACTTTGAAATCAGCTTTGGAACCTCTTGTAATCAAAGAATTATCTTCTCTCAAAATATAGCATAGGTATGTACTTGAAAAAATGAGCTTAACTTTTTCAAAAAGAATTGCACAAAGGTATTTTTTTGACAATTATTGTCAAAAAGCTTTTTTTTCAATTGTCCAAATTTTGCTTTTGGCAAAAATTGATAAAAAATCTTGCTTTTATTAAAATTTGTAAAAAATCTTCAGCTTACTTTTTTCCCCCAAAAAATTGTTCAAAAATGAACCTGTTTTGCCAGAAATTGTTGATTGATAATCACTAAAAAGTTTTACTTTTTTCTCAATACATAATTATTGAAAAGTCATGAAATGGTGTTTCTTTGCTTATATCCAATTCTCAAAAAACTCTCTTGGCTAACATTGTGATTCTTGCTTTTCACCAAAAATTGTGAAAGATAATGTGCCTTTTTCAAAAATTAAAAGAAAAAGTTTGTTTTATCGCAAAAAATGCCAATAGGTACTTAATTTCAACTTTTTTCACCAAAAATTACCCTGAAGCATCACTTTTTCTCCAAATACCTACGTATTCTAAAAACACTCAATCACTCTCATCAAAAATCAAAATAATGTCCCATTTTCCAATAAAAATTGCGAAAAAGTATTACCTTTCTTTCCAACAATTGGCAAGAAGTCCTGGTTTCATTTCTTAACTTTTACAAAAGTGTTCACTTTTTGGCAACATTGCAAACTCTTACCAAAAATACCAAAAAAAGACTCGTTTTTTACCCTATAGTTTTAATAAAAGTGACAAAAATAAGTACAAAAAAAGTACATAATTTTTTTTGTTGATAACTACCAAAATTTTGACAATCTTTCTTGTTTTTCACCAAATCAAAAAACAATCTCGTTTTTTTTTAATTAACAAAAATTGATTGTTTTTAGTAAAAAAAAATCATTTTTTTAAAATCAGAAATCACCAAAAATCCCAGTAATTCTTTTGCTGTTTGCTAAGATTGTTAAAGCCTCGACTAAAATGATTCAATCTGCTGCACATCTACATTCTACATAAATTGGTAAAAACTTTCAACCTTGTATAATAACTCAATCTGCGCACTCCCTGCCCCTACACAAATGACTCGTTCATGTGCTCAAATTGTGAAGATCTTTAACCGCAATCTATTTTATTTATTGAATAATCACTTACCAAGTATCCATGATTCATGGGTACTTTGTAAGTTTTAATTTTCAATGCCTCCATGATGCTTTTTTTGTGGATGATTACTTATGAAGTCTCCATGATTCATGGGAATTTTATAAGTCACCATTCGACCTATCACGAAATTTTGAGCTTTCGCTTAGCTTTTACAGTCAACTTTCAAAATTGTTTTTCTGTCAAAAATTGTTTTTGATCTTTCAAGGTACAATATAGGTACCTAAGTAATTTTATGTACACATTGAGGATGCATAAGATCAATTATTGAACTTTTTTCAGCTCACAATGCAACCATTTGTACTTTCAACATAAACCATCTGCACACCTACACTTTAAAGCTTTCTATTGATACATCGTTCATGAAAATCAGTTCAGCAGTTTACATATTTATTAAGCTTATATCCAGCTTTTTCAAGTTCTGTGTTAAACTTTTGCAAATTTTCTGTAAAGCCTGCCAAGATTTATCTTTTTGTAAAGCTCTTTCAAAGTACATACATAATATATAGTTACTTCTGTGTATTCATCAAATACGCAGAGTATAGGTCAAATATTGCATGTCACAAAATTTTGAGCTTTACCTTAACTTTTACCATCAACATTTGAAAATTTCTAAAAAAAGTTAAGCAAAACCTCAAAACTTAGTGACATGTGGTATTTCACCTAAAATAACAACCTCTTGATAGAAAGGCTTCAAAGTGTAGATGTGCAAGTTCATTGTGTAGTAAGCTTAAAAAAGTTTAATAATTGATTAGGCCATATTTTTAATGGGTAGACAAAAATACTTATGTTGTACCCTGAAAGATCCAAGATCCAAGTTAAAATCAATTTTTTGTTGTAATTTCACTTCACATTTTAAAATTTAGTAAATGGTGTTTTGAGCTTTTTTAGCTCATGGTGAAAATTGTTGAACTTTCAACATAAACCTGCAGATCTACTATTTAAAACCTTTCTATCAAGTGGCTGTTTATCAAAATCAGTTTCAGCAGTTGCAGAGATCTTGCTGTGACAAAAAACTGTTATAATGAACTTTCAAACATTCTCTGAACTTTTGCTGACAATTTTCCAAAGTTTTTTACTGTCTAGAATGGTTTTTTCGTGATGATCTATCAAAGTACCATCTGTATATTTTTTTTACACATCAAATAAGATCAAATACTACATGGCTAAAACTTTCAAGCTTTCACATAGCTTTGGCCACAGACTTTTGTAAGCTTTTTTTCTTCAAGATTTTGTCTTTTTGTGATGCTCTTTTAAGGTATATAATATACATATGTACTTTTTTGTATACGTTGAAACCATTGAGTTTAGGGTTAACATCGATTATTGAGCTTTTTTGAGCTTATGGCACAACTTTTTTTGTAAAATTTTTTCTTTGACATTGGACTTCTTTTGATGCTGTTTCAAGGTATAATATACGTACTTCTTTGTATACATCAAATGGGCTGATTCTCAAAACCATGACAAAATGAGCTTTTTGAGCTTTATAGCACAACTTTTTTGTAATCTTTTTTTTTGACATTGGACTTCATTTGATGCTCTTTCAAGGTATAATATACGTATGTACTTCTCTGTATATGTCGAATGCACTACGTATAGGCTAAAATCATTTATTGAGCTTTTTTGAGCTTCAAGGCACAACTTTTTTGTGAACTTTTTTCTTCAATATGTGACTTCTTTCGATGCTCTTTCAAGGTATAATGTACGTACTACTGTGTATTATATAGAATGCGCTACGTACCTATAGGATAAAATCAATTGTTGAGCTTTTTTGAGCTTTACGGCAAAACTTTTCGAACTTTTGATTAAAACCTGCACATCTACGGGTCAAAAGTTTTTTTTTGAGACATCATCGAGCAAAATTGGTTCAGCCGTTGCTGAGATCTTACAGTCAAAAGAATCCAGTCATAATTGAGCTTTTTTGAGCTTTTTAGAGCACAGATTTTTTTGTAAACATTTTTCTTCAACATTAGACTTCGTTTGATGCTCTTTCAAGATATAATATACGTACTTCTCTATATATGTCGAATACACTACGTATAGGCTTAAATCAATTATTGAGCTTTTTTGAGCTTTAAGGCACAGCATTTTTGTGAACTTTTTTCTTCAACATTTGACTTCTTTCGATGCTCTTTCAAGGTATAATATGCATACTACTGTGTATACATCGAATGCACTACGTATAGGCTAAAATCAATTATTGAGCTTTTTTGAGCTTTAAGGCACAACTTTTTTGTAAACTTTTTTCTTTGACATTAGACTTCTTTCGATGCTCTTTCAAGGTATAATATATGTACTTCTCTGTATACATTAAATGCGCTACATATAGGCTAAAATCATTTATTGAGCTTTTTTGAGCTTTAAGGCGCAACTTTTTTGTAAACTTTTTTTTTCGACATTAGACTTCTTTCGATGCTCTTTCAAGGTATAATATACGTACTACTATGTATACGTCGAATGCGCTACGTAAAGGCTAAAATCAATTATTGAGCTTTTTTGAGCTTTCCGGCGCAACTTTTCGAACTTTCAATGAAAACCTGCACATGTACGGGGCAAAAGCTTTTTTTTGAGACATCACCCAGCAAAATCAGTTCAGCCGTTCCTGAGATCTCAGAGTCAAAAGAATTATTGAGCTTTTTTGAGCTTTAAGGTGCAACTTTTTTGTAAACTTTTTTCTTCGACATTAGACTTCTTTCGATGCTCTTTCAAGGTATAATATACGTACTACTATGTATACGTCAAATGCGCTACGTAAAGGCTAAAATCAATTATTGAGCTTTTTTGAGCTTTTCGGCGAAACTTTTTGAACTTTCAATGAAAACCTGCACATCTACGGGTCAAAAGCTTTTTTTTGAGACCTCACCCAGCAAAATCGGTTCAGCCGTTCCTGAGATCTCAGAGTCAAAAGAATCCGGTCATAATTTTAATATATAGATGCAGTTTATCTATAGGGATTCGAATGCTTTCGTTGAAATTTATTCAGTCAATAACAATTCGCGTCAATGTTCGTGCAATGCAACATCAATCGTGATTACAATGTTTTTAAACCTCGGGACAAAGCAATAATCAAATTTCATTTTCGTGCTTGTTACTTTTGTACGTACAATATTCGTTCATCGTAGTGGTTCTTATCGTATGCAAAAAAAAAAATGACCGAAAAATCGCAAATAGCCGAGTTTTACGCCTTCAGAAAAATCCTCATCACTGGAGCGACCGGATTCATGGGCAAAGTGTTAGTATGGAAGTTATTACACAGCTGCCCTCAATTAGAAACAATTTTTGTGTTGATGCGATCAAAATATGGCAAAAACCCGATATCTCGTAGATCAGAATTTTTCAACTCGCCGGTAATAGAAAATTATTTATCTTTTAAAACAAGATGATGATATGATTTTTGCGATTCGTTTTAATCTTGAAATAATCGACAGGTTTTCGAAAATTTCAAAAAAGACAACCCAAAAGTGTTCGAAAGAGTTGTGTTCATATCCGGAGATGTGGGAGAAGACGGGATAGGATTATCGAGCACTGATCGAGATAGATTGATTGACCAAGTATCCATCATATTTCATAGTGCTGCAATTTTAAAAATGAACGCCGATTTACGGACTGCTGTTAATGTAAATACTGTTGGAACCGTAAGAATGCTCGAATTGGCGCAACAGATGAAAAAGTTGGAGGTGAGTAAAAATCATTCAGTTTCACGTTTTAAAACAAAAAAACTATTTTTCATGGTACATATCTGACGGATTTTTTTTTGAAAAAATCACCACTTTTTCACTACTTTTTTCAAAAACTTTTCCAATTTTATAACATCATGTTTTGAAATTTCATTTTTTGAAAAGATATCCGTAACATTGTATTACCTATAGCTAAAAAAAAGTCGAAAAAATCATAATTCTGAAAAAAAGAAAGGATAAAATTTCAGGATAGATGAACAAGAAACAGTACAAAAGCAAAATTGAAACACATCCTGATAATACTTGGATGGTACCTATTTTTTCGAAAAAATAATTTTTATACAAAAAGAGAACAGAAAAAAGTTTTTAAAAGACAACCAGACATAAGGATAAATTTATTACATAAATTGATTTTTAAAATATTCGTTCATTACTCTGACATAATAAAAATTGATTTTACGTACATATTTTCATCCTCCTCCCCCTTCCCCCTCCTCAATCTAGCTCGACGTTGCAATAAGAGAACTTAGGTTTATATTTTATGAACGCATCATCATCATATTCCGCACTTAATTACTTACTAGAGGGGAAAACGAGGAGAGTTCACTCGTGGCATTAAATTAAGAATTATAGACGTCTTCTCCACGTGCGCGCTTTCAAGAAAGAAAATTATCATTATAGAAAACATGTACCTTGTACCTACAATGGTAATTTTTCATTCATTAGATAACAACACTATTGAAAATTTATCATTTATAATTTTATCAAATTAATGTTTACAACAGAGGTACAGGTACAAAAACAATCACGTATTAGAGTGTTATCTATGACTGAATTAAAATTTTTTCTCGAATTTTCAGGCATTTGTTTACATTTCCACAGCGTATTGTTGTTGCGAAAATACAACAGTGGAAGAAAAAATGTACCCATCGAAGCATAATCCACAAAATATAATTAATCTAGTTGAATGGATGGATCCTGAATTGCTGGAAATCATTACACCTAAGTAAATACTAGCCTTTCGTTTCTTTTTTATTCAATTTGTAGGTACCTAGACCTATACCATTTTTCATCCTCTTTTGATAAAATCAATTTTGGGTCATTCCATGCTAAATCGGCGGATTTTTGTACGAAGGGGCTTCGATTTTTTTAAAATCAGATCACGTGTACAGGTCATCAAACGATGACGAATGACGCGAAGCGGACATTTTTTCGATTTTTTTTGGTGGAGCTGCGGGACTTCAAAGTTTTTGAAAATGGGTCGAAAATGGAAAATGTCAGTTGCAAGTAGCTCCGGTTGTACGTAGTATAGAATTTTGAACTTTTTTTTCAAATTGTAGTACTTTGAGGGGGTAATTGACGAATGATGCCAAAATCACTGTTGCCACTTTCAAAAACCTAAAAAAATCGATTTAAAAACTTATAATTTAAATATAACCACGATGTCCGCGAGTTAAAATTCTGAAAAATTCTCAGTTTTAGTCCTTTTTATGTAGAATAAGATATCAAAAAATTGGACTGGTATTTTCTTCATTTTCGAGAAAAAAAATTACAAGTTTGGCACTTATTGAAAAAATACCATCAGAAACCTAAAAAATGAAGAAATTTTGCATTTTTGAGATATTTTATCAACGTGTAGACGAACATGTGAACCTCCCCCCCCCCCACATTTGTCAACGAATTGACGAGAAATTACATTTCGCCCTGATCGTGCAAAAATCCGCCGATTTGCACGGAATGACCCTTTTCAAAATGGAATTTTGACATTCTTGGGGAACGCAAAGGTCCTCAATTTAAATCAAAATTTTGAAAGAAAATCCTACGTACAGTAAGTAAAATTTTTGAATTCCACTTCTTAGCCCAACAGCCACCAATTTTTTATTAATGGGAGAATAAAATGACACTAAGAGGTCAAATTCGACCAACAAATAGATATTTGAACTCGGTCTCTTCAAATTAAAGTTCAAACGTCATTTCCTCCCAGCCCATTAAATGATGGTGGTTATTTTACTAGCCAAGATTGAAAAAAAAAAAGATTATGCAACCGTTTAGAACTAGATAACAATGGAGATGCCTCTTCAATGGATTTCCCTGTTTTGTTTTTTTGTTTTTTTCATCAAAATGACAAGTCAGATGCCCCTTCAATGGGTTTCCCTGTTTTGTTTGTTTTTTTTTTTTTTTTTTCATCAAAATGACAAGTCACATAGAGCAGGAAAGATAGATGGTATACCTAAAAATTGAAGGTAAATTTGAGGTTCAGTGCAATCAAAAACGTGCGTAACATCATACGATTTAAATTCAGGGGTCACCAAAGAGTTTCCCAAGACATTGGAGACGTTTTACAGCAAAAATAAGTTGATTTTCGATATCCGTATCATCGAAAACATTGCAAACGATACGTCACTCGAATTTTTCCATCTCATGAACTTTTTAGGTTATTTAGATGGGGGACATAGGTAGAATTGAAGGGGTTGTATCCCAAAAATAACTTGATATTCGAACTTGGCGATGTCGAAAACATAACAAACGATATATTACACGACCTATGTATATTTTCATTTCGCTCAGTTTTTTAAAGGTGGGGGTGGGGGTAGGGGGCGTTATCTTGAGCGTATCAGGATCTTGGAATGAAAACAACACTCTCTGGTTATAGATGAAAATTGAACATTACTTTAATAGATGAAAAAATGTATTGGTTGCATTTTTCACGAATTTTTAAATGTGACCTTGAAGCTTTTCATAAAAAAGTTCAACTTTCAACTTTTGGAAATATTCAAAAATGATTTTGATCTCCCTTCAAGAGGGAAATTCCTGTAAATTTCGTAATATGAGCTTTTTTGGGTCAAATTATGAGCTTTTACTTCGTTGAATTCGTGATTTTAACGTTTTTTTCGTAGAGTAAATCTCAGAATTTGAGCAAAAATAGCAAAATTATGAAAGTTACTGGAAAAATCAAATGAAAAATTATCGAGCACTTGCTAGTGTGTTTCAAATGTAGGTAAGTTCTTCAATTTATTTGAAAAAATATGCATAAATGCCTTTTTTAGGGGTGCCTAAAGTGAGGGCTGTACAAAAAAGGTTCAAAGTTACGAGTATAGAGGGAGCTTAATTAATAATTAAACACTTTTTCATCTAGATCATTGAATATGCATATATCTCAAAACGTTACGTTTGGCGCAAATCGCAGGATTCTAGTTTTCCAAGGGTTCACAAAATATCGAAATTACGAAAAATTGAAAAGTTGAATTTTTGAGTACCAGCCTAAAATTTTATTGAGCTTAAAATTTGGTAGAATGGAGGTCTTTCGGATGCTAATAAACTGTAAAAACCTTTTTAGCGGAACTCAAAGGGGCAGGTTCAAAATGCAGGTTTCAAAATTTTCCAAAAATTGAAACCCTCCCAGTTTCTGCCCTCGAAGGTCGAAAATAGGAAAATCACCTCATAAAGCTACCTGGTTCAAACAGATATTTCACGCTAAAATTTTTTTTGAAAATAATACTCAATGGTTCCTAAAATTATTTTTTTATTTACAACTTTAGGAACCCCTGAAGCCCAAAAAATGGTCACTTTGAGTTAACAGACCACGAATTCATATTTGGGACATTTTATTACAATATTTTAAGAGTGGTCAAGTTGATAACTTTCAGGGCCCAAAAATTGCCTCATCGGGACTCCTCCTTTAGGAAGTTCCAAAAATATTTCCAAAAATTTCAAAAGCTTGCCAAATTTCGGAGCTATAATTCTAAAATTTTCAAAAAAAATCCAGTAAGCGTATATTTTTATGCTATTTACAACACTATTAATTTTTCAAGATCGGATCTGAAAAACAATGAATGTGGGAAGGAGGGGGGGGGGGGGGTCACGGCGTCCCAAAGTTTTGGTCAAAATGTAAAAAAAACATGAAAGGTCGTGTGACATATCGTTTTATAGGTTATTTGAAGTGTTGCATAGAGATATCAAATTATGTTTTTGATTCAGTTCCTCAAACACCCCCTGGTCCCCTTCAATTTTCTTAAAATGGGAAAAATTGTATGACATGCTTCATAAGTTTTTAAGTGGGTTAAATAACAAATATCAGCTCATTTTTTAAAGCGTCCCTCTAAGCTTGTACCTCCCCCCTCCCCCCATCACCCCCTGAAAATCAGGGAAAACGTGCGACATCCACATGGTTGATTACGTTTATGAGAACGCCAAATACGAATAATCCATTGTTTTGATTCGGTCCCTCTGACATCCCCTCTCCCTCATTGCCCCATTCCTAAAAATTAAAAAAAAAATGGTGACATTCAATGTAAAACATATCAACTTTTGCAGATTAATTTACCCATTGCCAAATACCTACACGTATAGTAAACGTCTGACGGAATCTCTGCTACATAATTACGTATCAAAAGTACCAATTATAGTGGCTAGACCAAGCATAGGTAAGCTCTGAGCTCATTAGCTATAGTAAAAATTCACTCAATTCAAAATACAATTAAAACACTGAAGATAATTTCAGTTGTGGCATCTGTCAAAGAACCATTACCAGGCTGGAATGATACTCTTAATGGACCAGCGGGATTCTACGCTGCAGCAGGAAGAGGACTAATGCGTGTTACTGCGATGAAGGTGGACAATAAAACCAACGTAATACCAGCCGATCACGCCATCAACAGTATTTTAATTTTACCATGGGCCAATTCGCGAGAACAATTGTACAGGATACGTGTATTTTTACCATATAAGCACGTGCGCATTCATCTCGAAATATTTTTGTTTTCTATTTTCAGATTGAAAGAAATCAACGTGTACAACGTTTCACAAAATTCTTTCGAAGATTTGACATGGCGCGAAGTAATGCGTAATTTCGAGTACGCTTTTGAAACATGCCCACTCGATTTGATGTTGTGGTATCCAAACTATAATCCTGCTACCAACAGCATGATGGTTTACAGGATTAAAAGCGTTTTTCTGCATTACTTGCCAGCCTACGTATTGGATTTAATTTTATTTTTGGTCCGTCAAAAACCTTTGTGAGTTGAAGAAGCTCTGAAACTGCTTTATTACGTAGAATGGACCAATCTGCTCAATTCCAGAGACATTTTTATTATTCTATGATTTATTTTATAGTTTGGTTCGAGCTCACAATAAATTGGCCCATGGTGAAAAAATTCTACGATATTTTACGGAGCAACAGTGGTCCTTCATGCACGATAAAGTGCTCCAATTGGAGCTACTTTTGAATGAAACCGATAAGCGGATTTTCCCAGTAAATATGGCAGAAATAGAAGATTTCCAAAGTTATATCGTAGATTGCATGGTAGCGGCCAAAATTTATCTATTTGGTGAAGATTTGAAGCATCAAGCAAGAGCAAAAATAACCATGAAAATGTAAGATTTCTTTTACGATAAATTTAATTGATCTTTTTCCCCTCCAAGAGAAATGAAAAACTAGAGGTTCCCTTTCTCCCCCAATATCTGAACGAAAAACACGATTTTTGATCAAATAGAAGCTCGAGTTCGACAAATTGAGGAATTTTGAAATACCTAAAATGATGAACTTTTGAAAAATTCAATTTGGTAATCACAAAAACAGCCTGGTTTTCCAATTTGGAAAAAAATTCGCCATTTTTTCATTCTTTGAGAAGGTTTTTTTGTTGAAATTCTGGCAACTTGCACAGATTTAGTCTGAAATCATACTTTGAAACTCATCTGTCTTGAAAAGAAACTGCAAAGAGAAAACGACTGGGATCCACATGGATTTTCGTAAAAATTCGATTAAGGATTCTGGGAAATTCATATTTGCACCTATCTAGTCCCCCCCCCTAGAAATTTCCGGTCCCTTAGGCCCCAATTCCTCAGAACACAAGATCAATCAAAAAATTAATATTTTCAAGTTTTTAGATTCTAATTGAAGGGTGGTTTTCCAAAACGCATTAAGTCCGTTTTTTTCGAAATTGATTTTTTCGCGCCATTTGGTTAGTGACGTCAGGACACATCATCTGAGACGCATACCTACCTAAAATACCTATTTTATCCATGTTCTTTCCAGCTTTTTGTGAAATTGTTGAAATGCGCTTGATTTTCCAAAACGCATTAAGTCCATGTTTTTTAACACTTGTAGAATCGCTTGTTCCCATACGAACTGATTTTTAAAATTTTATAGTATGTTGTACATGTGCATCCTTAGGAAGTATCGCCACAGAAATTTTCAACCCCCTCCCCCCATATTTACCCCTCAAAAATGACGTTTTCAGTTTTTTAACTTATTTTATGGTATTTAACAATGACGATTGCGAGGTACATTTTAGAAACACCTTTTTTGGACGTATTTTTGACCCAATACCTTTTTCGAAATTTTTGCGGTGGTGCGCCATGTTAGAAAATTGGGAAATGTGTGTGTGTGTGTGTGTGGGGGGGGGGGGGGGTGAAATGGGAATTTTGGGGAAAATGACTATCAACGAGTAGGGTGTCGTTTTCTTATGATTCGATATCGCTGAGCACGAATATGACGTTAGATTTTGTTTTACACCCCCACAGCCCCTCCGGAGCCCTCAGCCCCCACCTCAATTTTCACTATTTTGGGAATGAAGTTACTTTGATGACGTTGGTGTCATTCTCTTATAATTCGATACCACTGAGCATGAATATGGCGTCAAATTTTCTCCTACACTGAAACTGCCCCTCCGGAGCCCTCAGCCCCCTCCTGAATTTCTATTCATTTTTGAAATAAAGTTATGTACTTTGATGAATTGTGGTGTCGTTTTCGTTGTTTTCTTATGATTCGATACTCACTTAGCCCTCTCCTAAATTTCCACCATTTTCAAAATTAAGCTGATTTTACAACATGGAATCTTTTTCATACGAATTTCGCGCTCAGCAGTATCGAATCACAAGAAAACGACATCAATATCAACGTAATTCGAAAATATAAGGCAAAAACTTTCAAAAAATCACAATTCCTCAGAAGTGAAATGCAAACATAATTTTTGATAAGAGGTTTTGAATTGAATGGTAATATGCAAGCTGGAAAGGAGAAAAGGCAGAAAAATGTACTTTTCGCGTGGTGTTTTTTTTAATTCTTCAATTTGTGCACTCGCGATTGAGAATAAACAGTAAGTAGTAGGAACCATTTTGTTGGAAATTGATTTTCCTACAACATGGTACTTTCATTTTATAATTATCTTATAGTTACCTCATAATTTTCCTGAATGAATGCTAATTTTCAACATAAAACGTCTAGTGGTTTTCCAAAACGCATTAAGTCCATGTTTTTCAACACTTGTTGAATCTCTTGTGCAACATTCAACTCAACACCGCGTGTTGGATCATATCAAGCTATACCTAAACTTCAATGTTAGGTTGGTTGCATACTCAAAATAAGCCCTCTAATGAAATGGGAGTATGTTTTATGCTTTTTCTCGGAACTTACTTTTGGGACTTAATGCGTTTTGGAAAACCACCCTTCAATTCTTAGATCTGTCTCATTTTCATTAGAAAATCACTACTTGATAGTTTTGAGCCCCCCCCCCGTCCCCACAAAATAATGAAAAAAATGGAACTAGGACCTCCTCAAAAAATAAAAAGTGAAAACAAAAGTTTTTTATCAAAAAAGCACTATAGCTTTGACTCCCAGTCCTCTCTGGAAGATGAAAAATTATTCCCCCTCCCTCATTTCTGCGAATACTACAGTGAATTATGTAGAGGAATTTTGGAACAGAAATAGAAAATGGAAAAAAATACCGATTCAAATTTATTTTATTTTTCTGATCTTTTCCAACTTTAAGGGTAGGTATTGATTTTTTTGATTTTCAACTTTGGGAGCCTTTATTGTATGTACATAGAGAATTAACATTTTTTGTAGACCAAGGGGGGAGGGTTTTTCTTGAAAAGGGGATACATTCAGAAATTTTTAAAACTTTCCTTGGAGAGGAGTCTTTCCACCCATTTTTGACCAAAAAAGGGGAAAAAATTCAAAAAATGTTGGAAATTTGGATTTTTTTATAAATTGTTGCATATTTTGGAGGGATGAGACCAGCATTATTTGGGGACTCAAAGGGAGCTTTTTTCTCTAGAATAGATTGTTTAGAAGAATTGCGACACAGAAAAAGAAAATTTTCAAAAAACGCTTGACCAACTTTGATTTATTTTATTCTTGTTCATTTTAGACAACTGGGGGGGGGGGACTCCACGTACAAGGAGAACAACATACCTGGAGGGAAAGGAGAAAGATTTTTTCTTAAAAATGGGTCAAAAATGGAAAATTTTTGGATAAATTGTTTTTTTTTTATTTTTGGGGGGAGGGGGCTCACTGCATGGTTTTTTATGGATTTGAGGAAAAATCAAAAAATGGATATTTGTTTCACGATAAAATTCAAGAACTTTGAGGGAGGGGGCGAAATTGAATGAGTTGGAAAATGTTGTATTCCACTTTGGCTTCTTCGTGACAATTTTTTTCAAACCTGGAAAATGTATTAATTCTCCAGAAGACTTCAGAAGAGTTCAAAGCCATGAGATCAAAAATATGCTAAAAACCAAATTTCAATTCACTGCTTTAATTTTATGAAATTTCGTTATTTTTCATAGAAAGTGAACAATTTTGAATTTTTTCATAGATTTCCCAGCTTTGAAAAAAATTGCCACGAAGAAGCCAAAGTGGAATAATTCAACATTTCATTCAATTCCCCCCTCCCCACAAATTCTTGAATTTCACCGTTGAATAAATATTCACTATTTGATTTTTCCACAGTCCATAAAAAGTCATATGAGGAGCCCCCTCCTCTTGAAAAAAATAATCAAAATTATAGTTCCCTGCAGTTCAAAACCACCACCTCCAATTAATTTGGGTTTGGGAGATCCAAAAATATGCTAAAAATCAAATTTCAATTCTCTACCTTAATTTTATGAAATTTTGGCATTTTTCATGGAAAGTGATGTGAACAATTTTGAATTGTCAAAAATTCGCCAAATATCGAAAAATGGATCCAAACATCTGAAATTCCAACTTAGTGGTCTATTTTTGAATCTTCTTCTAATTTTTCTTTTGTTCGGTCCAACAGTTTTTCTCTGTTTGGATTTCTCAATTCTCATAAGTAAAAAAAAGCCATAACAATTTCAAGAGAGTCAGAATGGAGATTATTAAATCTACTCGTGTTTTGAACGTGTGGCATTTTTTTCATCCGATTAACCGTCCATTTAAATTTCTGAATTCTCGATAAGATTTCAAAAATTTATTAAAAACTTGAAATCGCACAAGCTCTTTAAAATATGGATAATTCCAGAATAAAATTGAGCCCCAACAGTAAAAAAAAATGATTTTTTGAAATTTTGAAAACTCTCCAAAAATCATAAAATCAATTACAAAGGTCAATTCAAATTTGAAAAATCAAAATTTGTAAGAACACATTATTCATCGGAATCGAAACGAATCCCCTCACAATTACTCCCATATTTTGAATTTTTGAAGTCTCATCAAAGCAGAATAACCGGACTGGAGAATTGCCCTATTTGCATCAACTTTGAAATTCTTTCTAAATTATATAGCCCAACATAATCTGTGCCTGTTCGTTTATTTTTCAGAATGTACGCTTTGGACAAAATCGTGATCGTTTTGAGATACTACTTTTTATGGAAATTCCTCGTGTTCCTTTTCAACACGTTTTCCAGCATAGTGAATTGAATAATTGCACCAAACATGTAGGTACATAAGTAGTTCTGGAGCAGACAATGTTAACTTTGTCATTCACGTTAATACACAAATTAATCACCCAGATCTGTGAGTTATTTGGTAAATATCGATTTATTATTTTTACAGATACGTTGTACCGGTAGGGGATGCGCCCGCAGCTTCCACCTAGAGGGAAGTTGTGTTCCTGTCGGAGTGGCAGCACTGCTTACGAGTAGTGCACTCTATCGAAGTAGTTCGAGATGCACCACTCCGAGCTTCGAGCTTTGAAAGCTCGCTAGGTATATTTTCACTGGTGCTAGCGTAAGGTAGCAAGTTCAGAGCTTCCGCTTGTAGTCGATACTACAAGTGTATTTTATTCAATAATGTGTAGTGTGTTTTATTATAAGTCTTCGCGTGTGTTATACCAGAGAAGTGAATAAAACATTACGAACATTTAGCGGTCTTATGATCATTTATGAGGTGTCTCAACATCACTGCAATTTGATATCTTTCGCAAGGATATCGGGCAAGTTTAGGTTCCCTGGGCTTATTATATGCACGCTGGTTTTGACGACGTCTCCCTCAAAGTAAAGACGTCCCAAACCACCACATATTTGGCGCCCAACGTGGGGCCAATGCAATACAACACGAGAGAAAACGAACGCGACACGATCTAAAGCTAACAAGATCACTTGGTACGCGAAAATAGAGATGAAAAAACGAGGTACTTACTTCAGCAGAGATGAGAAAAAGGATTCCAGTTCCAGCTCCAGGAAAAAATTCCAGTTTTCGTAATGTCAGTTCGCTGATAAAAGAGATGTTGAAAAATTCCATTAACATGTACGAGAAAAATGAAAAACTAGCCGTAAATTCAACGTACCTGCAATCCTGGCAATTTTCCAGACACTGCAGTATTGTTCCGGCATCTCTATTCAATATGGATGCTGTAGGCTGAGAGTTCAGTCATCTCTGGCGGAAGGTGCGTCGTAAGAAAAAGAAGAACAACTCGCCTAGTGTTTCTAGATGTGACAACGATTCGCCTGTAACAGAAATGATGAGAAGATTAACATGAAGAAAAATAGAAACAACTCATCTGCATCTCGAAATGCTGAAAGCTGACTCACTCAGTCAGGTAAGTGGATCCAATTCCCACGATAGCGGCATCATTTCAAATTCCTTGGAAGCAAGAAAAAGAAGAAAAACAGCTCCCTATGTGTTATTGTTAACAAGGTGGCAAATTCGCCGAATAAACGTAACACCGGCTCAAAGATCACCTAAAGAAAAGAAAAAAAACGAGTCACCTGGTGAACTTCCGTAGCGACAAGGTACACAAATGGTACTTGATCAAGGAGAAAAAGAAAACAAAAACTCACCAAGCTGAGATAGCTGCTGTGGTTGGTGAAGAATCGCTGTCCGTGCCTGTGGCTGAGAAAAAATCGTTGAAATACCTGGAACGGAGATAAACAGAGCTTAGCACCGTACAATATACGAAGATTTTGGAAAAGTTAGCAGAGAAGTTAGAAACTTACCTTGGTGTTGAGCTGAGTCAAAAACAGTCATCTCCGCTCGGTTCCAGCGAACTTATTTCGACGTCGATCCGGAAAAGTGCTGCTGGAAAAGAAGAATATCATCATTAGGCTAACATCTACAAGTACGATATGGAACGCGTAATTAATTAAAAAAGTACCTGTTAATTACTCCAGGAGAAGAGTTCATTGATCTCGTGTTGCTGAACGGGCTGTTATCACTCCGGCGAAGCATTTTTACAAGTGGTGACGCACCTCAACGCGTATTTTTTGCGCGTTTTAATTTGCGCTCATTTCTCTGCTTTTTATGTAAATATTTTGTGTTTGTGAATTTTGTAGCATTTTAGCGACTAAGTTGTAACCTATTTAAATATTTATATGACAAATTGTTTGCATCTAAGGTAATTTTAAGTCGCTAGTGCCGTGAAAGAAGCAGCAGAGATGTTTTAAAATTGGAAATTCGACTCGTTGGAAGTCATGGATGGATGCCGAAGAACCTAGCTATTCAACATCTTGGAAGCTGCGGGTTCATAGAAGCGGGGCAGAGGGGCCCTACCGTCCGTTGTCCGATTGGCCAAGTTTTGGCTTCAATGATCCAGCATCTCCGATGTCCACGCTGTTCAATGGAAGCGGGGCATATGTACCGGTAGGGGATGCGCCCGCAGCTTCCACCTAGAGGGAAGTTGTGTTCCTGTCGGAGTGGCAGCACTGCTTACGAGTAGTGCACTCTATCGAAGTAGTTCGAGATGCACCACTCCAAGCTTCGAGCTTTGAAAGCTCGCTAGGTATATTTTCACTGGTGCTAGCGTAAGGTAGCAAGTTCAGAGCTTCCGCTTGTAGTCGATACTACAAGTGTATTTTATTCAATAATGTGTAGTGTGTTTTATTATAAGTCTTCGCGTGTGTTATACCAGAGAAGTGAATAAAACATTACGAACATTTAGCGGTCTTATGATCATTTATGAGGTGTCTCAACATCACTGCAATTTGATATCTTTCGCAAGGATATCGGGCAAGTTTAGGTTCCCTGGGCTTATTATATGCACGCTGGTTTTGACGACGTCTCCCTCAAAGTAAAGACGTCCCAAACCACCACAACGTTCGATAGACTCCTATACTTTTCAATCTATATTCGAGTACCTTGAATGAAGAACAATCGAAGAAAATCTTATCCAACTGAAAGCCTCGAAGCAGATTCAGCAGAGGGAAAAATTTTGAAAAACGACTTTCGAGAAATCTCCCAACAAAGTTCTTCAGAATCGAGAAATTATAACTTGCATTAGCATTTCGAGCATTCAAAATATTAAATTACCTACCTCAATTGATTATACGAATGTATAAATAAATAATTTGTAAAATGAAATCATATCTATCACAATTCGTCTAAAATTCTCATCTCTTGTTATTCTCAACACACGAGTTAAAATGTCACTCTCAACACTGATCAAAACCTCATTATTACCGCAAATCTGCGATTAAAATTTTACTTTTCGAACATTCGTGCGTAATTAAGCAGGTGAGCAGCAACCAGCGCATCACGTCACAAATTGGTCATTCGTAAAAAAAAAATCACATCACGTGTCGATCAATCTCTGAGAGAATCGAGTTCACTCGTAAAATTTACGATATCGTAGCTCGTGCCAGTCAACAATTTAAAAATTTCTTCGTCTGTGCAATTATTCGATTATACTTTCTGTTCAATTCGACATTCGTTCGGTGTAGAAATGCGCAAGTACCTAGTCGTACATAGAATGATACTCGTATAGTAGTGTAATTTTAAAACAAATATGTAAGTTTCACTTCACTTTCTTACAACCTCCCCACAATCTTTAATTACTCCTCGTCTTCGGCCATGTTTTATTTACTATAAAATTCTTGAAAATTCTCGCACACACCAAATGTCATCATACACAATAAACAAACAAGCGTGCAAATGAATAAACAACTAGAAGGAAGAAAAAAAAATCCACCATAGAATGCACATAATTGACGATCGACTTTTTAATTCGATACTCGTCTGCGCCGCCATCGCCATTGCCACCGCAACAACGTCCATCAATGCGGCGGTGGCGATGACCAAGCGATGCAATCTAATTCACAGCTGGTTGAACAATTACACAGTCTATTATCAAAATCTTAATCATTTCGATAGCCGAGCCAAGTTAACGAGAAACACTTTCCTATACCAGGATCTGCGTAATGTCTAATTTAAAAACCAACTTACCGATATACTATTTTTTTTCCTCTGTGTGAAAATTTGCAACCGTGCCTGAACCGATGAAAAATCTGAAACGAATAAAAAGAAAAAAATCGAAATTAATATACTACCTAATAGACTTATTAGCATCGAGATAAATAATTAACGTTTGCAACAATTATTATAACAAAATAATAACGTATCGTACAACAAAGTAGAAAGAAGACAAAAAAGAAATTGGGTTAATGCACATAAAATCGCTTTCACTGTATTTAATCGCAACTGTGATTGCTTCTTTAATACGATAAGTTCATCGTTACCTGATAATTTAATTAATAACAATTTTACATTCGAGAATAATACTTATAAAGCTCCTTTTAACCGCTCAACCTCGCTCTTCCCTTCCACTTACGTGACGGCTGTAGGCATAAACGCCTTGGCAATGAAATCGACAAATTTACCCAGTCAAAAAATGACTCGTTATTATTATAGGGAGCCATTAAAATTCGTATAAGATGATATTCTGCACGATGGCATTGTGTGAGCTGATATTTGAATCGGAGTTTTTTGAAATGGGTAATATTTTCTGGGTTAAACATTACAAAAAACTTGTAAAATCAATTTAAAGTCATACAAGTTTTTGAATAAGAGACAAAACTAATCCTAAAAACGTCAAGTTTAAAGATAAATATTTTTTTAAAATCAAAAAATATTTCGAAACGTCAAACAGTTAATTTGGTGAATTTTTTAAAATCAAAATTTACGCTAAAAATGAGAGAAAAAACAAAATTTCAACAAATTGGCCTAGAAAGCTGAAATTTGGAATATACCTTATTTTCGACCTGCCCAATCGATTGAAACCGGTTTTAAACGGTTTTAAGTAGTTTTTGAAATTCCCACAAAATTTCATCAAATCAAGTTGTAAATCCGAAATTCATGACTTAACCACGTTATTAAGTCGACTGCTGATGCGTTTGAATCATTTCGGAGCCTCCAACGACTTTTTAAAAATGTTTGGAGCCTTCAGTAGACTTTTGAGTAGAAATTTCCTAAAAATTTCATCAAAAATGCAGTTATACAGCCGAAATTTACAAACGTTTATCTCAGTTCAACTTCTCGCATGAAAATTTTTGAAATTCGTCCGCTGAGTTGGCCTGGATTATTCTAGAGTTCAGATATCATGACCCCTCTCCAAAGTGGTCTCCAAAATGCTAAAAAATTAAAATATGAATTTTTAAAAATTCAACTTCACTCAATCAATGTTTTGCAGCTTAACAAAAAAATTAAACTTCAAAAAATAATCAATTTTGTCTTCTCACCTCCAAAATTGGGCCACAAAAATGTTGAAAAATTAGAACATGATCACCTAATCACATCAAAAGTAGGCCTTGGAAATTCAAAAAAATTAGAATAGGTATGACAAAAATCGAGCCTCATAAATTGACGTTTGAACAACTCATATTAAATTAAAATCTGGACCTCAAAAATGTTGAGAAATAAAAATATGGTTGTATCAAAAGTATACCACCTCAGAACGTTGAAAAAACGTAAATTTTAGAAGAAAAAACATCAACTAAAGTTGTGACGACTTAATCAAAAACTTTTTGTAACTTTTTTCAACAAAAAACTCTCAGCCTTTAAACGTTGAAAAAAACATGCTCAAAGTTACAACCCGAATCGAATCTTAAAAAGATTCTTTTAGTAACTCGGGATCAGAAAGTTGGCTCAAATACTACCATAATGAGATCATAAAAGATTCACTCGATATTTCTAAACTATAGCTCGCGTGCCTTAACTTCATCTCATACGCTTCTTCCCCTTTCTTTTTATACTCCTTAACCTTCGAACGTATACAGGTATTTTTTTATACCGTGTGATTACTCGTATCTCTTGTGTGCTCTGTATTCGGCCTACTCTATAAAATCTTTTTTAATTGAATAACGATGTTGTAATAAAACACGGAAGCAAAAAACTTGGCAGTGGCGCCGCGCCGTTCACATTCCTCTCAGTTGTTCGAATGTATAAAAGCGGGTAGTTTGGTAGGTTTTTATTCTTTAAAGAAAAAAAAATCATTTACCATACTTCACACTAATTTGAAACTCGATATATTGTAATAAGATATACTGGATGGTTGCGAGATCCCTCACGCAGCATCCAGCAGAGCTCATGAGAGGATAATTATCGCAGAGACGTACAAGGTGATGAGATTTTAGTCTGGTCGAGAAAGCAGGAAAAGGTTGACCGAATTTCGCCATTGTACTCAAAAGAAGGCTGAGGAAATCACTCGAGTTGAGGTGGTGTAATTTGATTGACGTTTGTGTTTTAAAATAGTACGTCGTAGTAGGAAAAGTACTGAAGTAAAAGGGAGAGTATTTGGCAATTTAATAACGAAATTTGAAAAAAAAATTGCGAATGTCTGCTTATTCTGAGAAATGATGATGATGATAAGACTCGTTTATTTTTACCGGTACCTACTTTCAAGTTTCGTTTTTTCAAAGGCAGAGGATGAAAAGACGTACACTGGGGTGAAAAAAAAGGACAGAAAGAGACAGAAACGGAAAAAGAGAGCAACAGTTCTGAGAAAAATCATCCATCGTGTGAGTCTGTGCATCCAGAAGTCATAAAATACTGCGAAAAAAATCCGAGTCATATTTAGCCTCAATTTAAAACTAAATGGAATCAAATTTTCACTTTTTATCATCTTTTAACAGTCAACACCTTATTTTTTGCATTGGATAATGATACGTAGAAAAAAATCTGTAAACCAATGATCAAATTTTCCCAATCCTATTCCTCAAATTCACTCATACAACACCCTCCCCCCCTCCTCCCCACTCATACTCTCGTCAATCAAAAAACACATCACATTCCACACAAACTCACGTCACGTCGTCGTCCAAGAGCCACAATCCTTTCACATCTCGTATCGTCCATTTCCTATATGTAAAGAAGAAACACGTACATCGGAAATCCCTTTAGTTCGCAATCCCATTCGCCTGCAGCAGTGTTGACAGCTTCACGCTTCGATCCTAATAAAATTTCAACCTACATACCTCGCACGCATTTATCGGACGAAATTTTATCGGCGGTTAAGGTCGTGATTTAACCATTACGAGACGAGATGCACTAGATGACAATATGTACGGGTGCAGTTAACGACCTCATTTCCTTAAACACACGAACTAGTTCAGTTACGCAAGGTCAATATTTTTCATAGACGTCGCCGCGATTTAAAAGGACGCGAAAACCGATGCCACAGTAAAGTAAACGTTTTAATGGCACGTTTTACTGCGTCGATGCGTTAAAATGGGATAAAATTGTCCGCATTTCGACTACAGAATGAGTAGTGTACTACTAACTAATTATTCTGCAGAAGGCATACATTATAGACAGCTTGTATAAGTAATAAGGGTATAGTTCATGGTAATATAACAGAATCTAACTACCCGCAATTTTTGCAATTTTTTTTTTGAAAATATTGCAAAATTGCCAGAAATGTGGTGAGGGAACAGAATTTTTGCGGTTCCCTCAATTTTGAGGAAAATACTCAGGTAGTTAGATACTGTGATGCTAACCATTGGTACGCGTCACCGGCGTCACAATATCTAACTACCTTTTTTTTTCCCCCTGAAAATCCTCAGGTAGTTAGATACTGTGATGCATACGCGTCACAATATCTAACTACCTTTTTTTTTTTCGCTGAAAATACTCAGGTAGTTAGATACTGTGATGCATACGCGTCACAATATCTAACTACCTTTTTTTTTTCGCTGTAAATCGCGCGAGGATGTGTGCGGTGGTTCTCCACTACGACGAGGAACATTCTCGTGATGTTAAGAATGCCAAATCAACGAATCGATCCATTTTATTTTGAAAAATTATGAAAAAATTTGCAGGTATAAAATTAAAATTTTTTGTACCATAGGTTGTCAAATATAAATGGTTGATTATTATAAAAATAAAATAAACACAGGAACTGAAAGAATAATTTGAAATTTGAATACTACAAGGCAGATTTATATGTAATGGCAAAATTACTGTGAATAAGTATATTTTTTTTTGGTCTGAAAAATTGAACAGGTCTTGGTACATATTTTATAGCATATTGTAGCTGCTTGTACAAAAAAAAAAAAAAAAAAAGGAAATAAAACATGAATTCATACAACACATACCTGCAAATTTTTTCATAATTTTTCAAAATAAAATAGATCGATTCGTTGATTTGGCATTCTTAACATCACGAGAATGTTCCTCGTCGTAGTGAATGTTCCTCGTCGTAGTGGAGAACCACCGCACACATCCTCCCGCGATTTACAGCGAAAAAAAAAAGGTAGTTAGATATTGTGACGCGTATGCATCACAGTATCTAACTACCTGAGTATTTTCAGCGAAAAAAAGAAGGTAGTAACTCCCGCGATTTACAGTGAAAAAAAAAAGGTAGTTAGATATTGTGACGCGTAGGCCGTAGGTAGTTAGATATTGTGACACGTACCAATGGTTAGCATCACAGTATCTAACTACCTGAGTATTTTCCTCAAAATTGAGTAAATCGCCAAAATTCTTATTTGTGTAATCATTTAGTGGTATTTCCAGGTGGTTTTGAAAAAAAAAATATTAAATTACAAGGTAGTTAGATTTTGTGACGGTACAAGGTAGTTAGATTTTGTGACGGTACCTAGTTCATTAAGTATAGGACACTATAACAGGTGGTATGCTGGTTCGCCATTTTCTTTTTGCGAAAGCAAATTTTTTTTCAAGTCAAAAACTATGACATTTGCAAAAATCTTGAAAGGGTATTCCAGGGTAAAATAGGTGAAATGTTCCTTTTCTCGGATTTTTGAAATTTTGATGAAACATTGTTGGGTACCTTTGAAAAAAATGTTGGAGCTAAAAAATTTCCCTCACCCCACCCCCTTGCCAACAAGGGCGAAAACACTTTTTTGGGGGAGGGGGGAGGAATCATACTTCAACGAGTTTTGAATAAAACATTTTGAATTCACCCAAAATATATGGAGGAGACGTGAGTCTATCAACGTGTATTTTTTCAACATTTTTTGGCCTCTCAGGGGGTGGGGGAAATATTAACAAAAAAAAATTGAAACCGCCGTATCCCCATTTTTTTCAATCAAAAATATATCTTCTATAAGTAATTGTTTTTTTTTCAATTTTTTCTCCAGGTGGATCATTTTCAAAAAAACAGGAGCTTTGAAAATTTTGGGTAAAAGCAGAAGTTTTTTACACTTATTTGGCAAAAAAACATCTTTTTTTTTGATAACTACAGAAAAAAAAAAACTTGACAATGATTTGGCCAAAAACAGGACTTTTTAGGATATTTTGGCAAAAGCAAGAATTTTTTCTAATCTTGGCAATAGGATTTTTTGAACATTTCGGGAAAAAGCAGGAGTTTTTTGGCAATTTTTACTAAAGTTGGGAGTTTTTTATAATTTTGACAAAAAAGGAACTTATTTACAATTTTTACTTGCATAAACGAGATTTTTTTGACAATTTAGGCAAAAACAGAACTTTGCAGACAATTCTGGCAAAAAACATAACAAATGGCTTCTGGGGATAATTTTGGCAAAAGCAAGAATTTTCTTCTGCAAAAAATATCTGGACTTTTTTGGTAACGTCAAAAAAGGTATTATTTTTTCTACAATTTCGGCAAAAAACAGGACTTTTTTTTGACGAATTTGACAAAAGTTGAAATTTTTTTATAATTTTTTTCAAAAAAGAAACAATTTTCAACAATTTTTGCAAAAATGAGACTTTTTTGACAATTATTCTGGCGACAAGATTTTTTGAACATTTTGGCAAAACACAGGTGCTTTTTTGGTAATTTTTACAAAACGTTAAGACTTTTTGATTTGGCAATAATAGCAATTTTTAAAATTTTGGCCAACAACAGGGGTTTTTGTTCATATTTACAAAAAATATTAGGACTTTTTTGATAATGTCCGAAGAAAATGTTCGCATATTTTGCATAATACCCTATTGCAAAAAAAAAAAAAAAAACGTGAAAAACACGTATTTTTCAGGGTTTTTTGCAAATAAGAGCCTTTTGCAAACAAAATTTCAATTTTAGGGATTGTTGGCAAGAAAGTACTAACTTACTAGTAAAAAGACACATTTTGACGATAACGGCTTTTGTGCTCAACCCTTTAATCCGGGAGCTGTAACGGTTCAAAGTTTTCTTTTGTCAATTTTACCACCACCACTATGATAAAAATTTTTGAAAAAAATCGTGTTGAAAGGCTCAGGCTTCCCCTACATATTTTGCGTGGTACCAGAATTTTCTTCCCACTACTCATGGATACAGAATTTTTCTCTCTTTTGCTACACTGTCCAAGGGAAATGAGTTTGAGGGGGGGGGGGGGGAGGCGGAAATTCCGGTCGAATTTTTTTTTTGTTTTTTTTGGAGGTACTCAGCAATAATCTACCTATATAATTTTCCAAATCTGGGATCAGGGTCATTTCGCCCATATTACCTGGGAATACCCTTTTGAAATGATAGCAAGTCAAGTACCTATATTAAAAACATGTAGATGGGGGGAGGGGGGGTCCGCGAAAAAAAAACGTTGGATTTTTACCAAATTTAGCAGAAATAGTAATTTTTTGTTGAAAGCTACATAGAAAAAATGCTGAGGCAATATTTTGGAACGCAGTGGTGCCAATATTTTGAATTTCAAAAAATCGAGAAAAATCGCCAAAAATTTAGGAATTTTTTTTGATTTTTCCAAGTTGACAATTTAATGACTTGAGAATTGGCATCATATGCGTTCCAAAGTATTTCTTAGATATTAGGGATGATATCTTTCAATATTTTTGACATCATTCATGGGAAATCTTTGCGAAGAGTCCCACTGAATACAAATATCAAGTTATATTTACAGTTGAACCATTTTGAAGACCACATTCGAGGCGTTGGGTTCCCTCAAAACTGAATTTTTAGTGAAACATGCTTCATCATAGCACTACATATTTATGGCATGCAACTCCCTGACCATGGAGTAAATAGAGCTACAATGAAGCACGTTTCACGAAAAATCCAATTTAAGGACAACTCCCCTCCACTATGGTGACCATAAAGAGGGTCCTACTCAAAATCTAACTTCACATTCGTGTTCAGCGAGTTCGATTCATATGATAACAATACCCATATTGTCAATATTTTTTCGCCCCAAAATTGGGCGAGGGGGCATATGCCCCCAAAATTGGTGTTTCAATAAGTTGGTTGGTTTTCTATTGTTTTTGTGGGCACTCATGCAAAATTTGCAGAATTATATCATTGACAGTATCGCTTTTTTTGGTGGTGCCAAAACACATATTGTGTTTTTTGAGTTTTTGAAGATGACCCACCAGGAAAAAAAATTTGAAAAAATACCAATTATAGTTATGCAGACACATTTTTGAAAGAAAAAAATTTTTCATACCAGAATTAGGTTCGGAGATACGGCGGTTTCAAATGCTGTTTTGTCAATATCTTCCTTCTAGGGGGGAGGAGGGCAGAGAATTTTGAAAAAATTCACGTTGGTAGACTCATGTCTCCCCAATATATTTTGGGTGAATTGAAATTTTTTTATTTAAAACTCGTAAAGTTATGATTTTTTCTCCGAAAAAAAAGTTTTTTTGCCATTGTGGGCAAAGGAGATTGGGGCGAGGGAAATTTTTTGGCTCCAACATTTTTTCAAAGGTACCCAACAACACTGTTTTATCAAAATGTCAAAAATCCGAGTACAAGGGAATTTCACTTGTTTTACTCGGGAATACCCTCTCAAGATTTTTGCAAAATTGATCATATTTTCTCATTTCCTACAAAAAACGATGGTAAAATTTTTGCGAATGTCATTGTTTTCGACTTGAAAAAAATTCGTTTTCGCAAGAAAATGGCGGACCAGCATACCCTCCGTTATATAGTGCCCTAGTTCATCAATTAGTGTATAGTGGCAATATGACGTCAGATGCTAGGAAAGGCGATCGTATTGGCACTCAGTTTTCGAAGAATTCGTTTGATTATTTCTCTAAATACGAAAGAGCTGGAGATAGGGAGAGGAGGTCATGAAATAAGATCTTTCTCAAGCTTGGCCGGCCGGCTTCCATAGAACCTTAGCCAGTGGCAATCAACTCAGTCAAGTATTCGATGTCTCGATAGTAAGAAGCATGTAAATATCGTCAGGTACCCGAATGCAAGTTCCCTCTCTCTGCACATCGACCAAAAAGTAGGTCATCCTATATAAAGACAAGTTCAAGGCGGATTTAGCCTTCACTTCGATCTTTAGAACGATACCCTCGAACACTCGGATCGAGTTGTGTTTTTGTTTTCCGTATTATTAATTTTTTTTTCTTTCATCTGGTTTTATTTTCAGTTTTTTTTTTTTTTTTCACTTTGTTTCACACGAATTTCGCGTTTCGCGAAATATTTGCTGGTTGTTTTCGACGCGCGATTGTGTGTTGCTGGTTTTATAGATCTCGAATGAAATTTGATTTTTTCACATATATTCAAGTAAGTTGTGGAATTTTTTTTTCTCGATATTTTTTCAGGTGATGGATTTTTTTTGAATTATTTATTTATACTTACAAGATAGATTAATTTTTTAAAAGTCACGAATTTGACATTTTTTTCAATTTTCTGAGAGAATTTTCGTTGAAAAATGTTCAAAGTTCAAAGGACCTAGTTGGATGGATAATTTTACTCATTGTTCATTTTCAAATTTTCAGTAAGGTCAACTTAAAATGTTACTTTTCAATAGACTTGAAATTTTGTAAAACTTTTACCAACCCTTCAGAAACTTTCTCTTTGGTTTTTGAATAATCTTGAACACAGTTGCCTCCTCCTTTCACCACCTTAATTATTCTGAGATCATTTCAAATCGTCTTAAAACTTCCTTTTATCACTTTAATAATCTCGAGAGACTCTTGACACATCATTTCATCATTTTAATAACCCTGTGAGACCCTCCCAGCCCTTCCAACCACACCTTCCATCACTCCAGTAATTCTGCACAACTCTTTTGAATTTTCCTACAAACTCATTTCACTCCCTCGATAATTTTAATTCATCTGTCACCAACCCTTCAGTTTCAAATACTCCTCACCAACCCTTTCTACACTTCCAGTTCCAGTAAATTCTCCATAACCTCTATAGGAAACTAACAACGCTCTCTATTGGCTGCTCGGAGATCATCAACCTCGCCTAATGAACTAACACGTTCGCGTATTCATTACCTCCATTTACTGCAATTACCAAGCAGATCGTCATCTTTTCCATTAACAATCTCATTACCCGTCCTGTCATCTTGGACGCACGTAACAACTTTCAATATTTGGTAAAACGTCGTCGTCGTCGTCGTACCTGAGACGAGTTTCATTCACAAAATCACCTGTTGATGCAGCTAGTAGGTAAAATTCCAACGATTAGAAATCTCTCGGCTGATGCAACTTCGCCGATGAAAAATCTCCCACTTCTCTCCCCCTCGAGTGATAATTTCGCTAATTCTGCACTTTTTCACCGCATCTCGATTCTCGATGATCGATCGCATCGATCGCCAATTGGTAATACATCAAAGTCGAATGCCTCGTATTTGTGTATGGTACACGAGATCGTCGTGGCAAGTTCATTAACACAATTTCATCATCAGATTTGGGTTAGTAGTTGTCCTCGCTCGGTAGGTTGTTGGCCTGCTATAGCGCGTTTATACGCTTCCGATCCACCTTTTCAAGTTTCTTATACATATACATCAACTCATACGAGTATGTATATTGATCTAAACTGTAAAGGTAGGTAAGCTGTATACACCTATACTTACAAATATCGTCTTATTATTAAAATCCCGCCATCTTTCCCCACATATTCTACATTTACTCGATGGAATTTTTTCACAAAGTATAATTTTATAGGTATTACGAGCGTATTATTATCTATTCGGTTTGTTTTCCATAATATTTTTTTCATCTCGTAATCTGGCTATTCCGCCACGCTTACGTGTGGTGTCCTTTATTGTAGTGAAGATGCAGAAGTACCACCAGGCAAGGTGACAGCAGGTGAATTGAGCATCGTCATAATGCGCTCACTGTGGCCAAGTTTAATTCGCGTAATAATTTACACGCTGACTTCCTTTTTATATAGGATTTTTTTTTCGAGCCACAACGCAAGGTGAATTGTTTTACAGGAAATGAATGAATAGGTAATTGACGAGTGACCGAGAGACCAAGTGTAGAGGAGGGGGTAAGATGACCAAGTGATCGACATTTCAAATGGTAATAATCGATAATAAGATTCGATTGTATTTAAAATAGGCATACGTATGATATTGATAAAGCAGTTTGGAGGTTTTAAAACGTTATAGCTCCGGTGAAATGCAAGGTAGGCAAAATTTGTACAGGGCCAATGCTGAACTGTTTATAATCAAGAAGTTATCAAAGATTGAAGAATTTTAAACACTCAAGAGGACTTCAGGCCATTGTTCTAATATAGCCATTTTATTACGAAAACGATTTTTTTCGAGTCCATTTTTTGAGGGGGGGGGGGTGAAGAGGTAGGACATATGGAATAATGAAGAGAGGGAGGGGAAGGGGTACTGAATAAAAACAAAGTGTCAAAAATTGATAGATAAAAAAAAATTAAATCCAAGTAATCAAATTAAACAACAGATTACACTTTGGGCAAATTTTCAAACAATTTCGAATAATATCGAATTACGTAGGTAGGTATAAGCAGAACTTTCAGAAACAAAAAATGCCTCTAAGCAAACTCTTACTCTCCCCTCCCCCCTTCCAACTCGTAGAAAATCGTGAAATTTCAAACATGAAAGCAAACTTTGTCGATCAATTTGTTTAAATTAATTTAAAAAAAAAAAAATCAATCAACATTTTAAAATGATTTTTGAAAATTTAATTGTCTTTGATTTTCAGAACAGAGCCCTTCGCCCTTCAGGTAATCATAGCCCAGGACAAATCGTCCTCTTTACCCTTCTTTCCATGATGTAATTTCATGCAAATCCTAACCTACCTACTTGAAATTAGAAAAAGTATTTTAAAAATATTTTTGACCCTTTTCTGGCAAAAAGAATTCGAGAAATTGGCATTCAAAACTTCTGGAGGGATTGAGGATCGCAAATCAGACCTCAACAGTCTTTCGTTCAATCACCAAAATATAGAATTTTCGAAATTTTTCAAGATTGCTAAAATTTTTTTCTTTATACTTAGTCAGAAATATTGATTTTCTCAAAATTTTGAGGCCAATTGGCCCTTTTCCATAAAAGCAACCAAAAGAGTATTTTTTAAATTCAACTTCTCTTTAAAAATTTTTTAAGAAGTTCGAATCTCTAACTAAAATTTCCTTGATAGCTTTTACAAAATTACAACACAGAATACCAGAAAATACATAGATATTTTAGACAGCATCCGAACCCAAAAAGGGTCCTCGGGACAAAAAGCCATTTTTCTCCCTCCTTCATAAAAAATTTGGCTTGTGAAAAATTATTTAGTTGATCAAGATTTTTGTTTTGACTTTTTTTTTTTGAAAAATTGAAATTTTTTCGATGAATTTTGAATTAGGAAACACAGATTTGGGGTAAATTACTCCCTATGGCCTCCCCACTTCACGACCCTGTCAAAGTAAGTACGTAAGTAGGTAATTGGAATTTTGAAAAATTTGATCAGAATTGTCAGTAAAGTGTTTTTCATGCTTAAATGTTAGTTTTCCAGAATTTTGAGGCCCACTTGCAATGAAAATGACCAAATTTTTCAATTATAACATTTTTAAATGAATTGGATTCCAAATTCTTCAATTTTTGATTACTCGTGCTCATCAAAAGTAAACCTCAAAACTTCAAGTATATAATCCAAAAAAAAAAAACAACACCAGAAAAGACCATTAACAAAATTTTAACCACACAATCGAAGTATTCACAACTTTTTGGGATTTTCTGAAAAATAACTACGTCCTTTAAATATTGTAATCAAAAAATTGGAATAAGACCAGAAAAGACCACCGAGAAAATGTTAACCATCCATTCGAATTTTTTTATCTTTTTTCTGGCAGAATTAGAATTGAAATTTCCAAGTTTCCCATTGTGGAAGATTCAACTCATTAGAATGAGATTCCATAAATTTTGGAAAATTTTTAAAGAATTTTCCAACGACAAAAAAATATTTGTGATAATCTAGGTAAATAATTTTGTGCTTTAAATTGATTCAAATTTAGCCAGACAATTGGAAATTCGTTACAAGTGGTATAATATTTTGAGTCACAAAAATGTCTCGAACTTTGAATTTTTTGTTTGATTGTGAGCAGCTGAAATTTTTGTTTAAAAAAAGGTGATTTGAAAGGTAAAAAATAAAATTGTTTTTTATTTTCGGAATTTTTCACTAAAATTCAAAACATGGCGAATTAAATTTGATCTCAAACAATTCTAGGTAATTACTTCACACACAAGATTGCAAAGGATCTCTCTCTTAAATCAGGTGTGCTCGAGGGGTTTCTGACCAAAACGTTTCCTTGACGAAAAAATTGGAGAGAATTTTACAGAATCTTCAAAAATTCGTGAAAAAAATGAACAAACAATTGTCAAATTGGAATGACTACTCCAAAAATCTGAAAAAAATGCAATAATTCAACATAAACTAAAAAAATCTGACTTTCCTTTCCTTTCATTTTATTTCCTTGCCTTACCTTCCTACAACTTGCTCTCCATCGAATTTGAAGTGAAAAACAATCCAAGAAATTCCCAAATACAATTTTGAACTTCCTTCTTTTTCTCAACCCCCCCCCCCATTCCACTTTTGATCATTTTTCTCATTTTCGGTTCAATTCGAGTTTTTTTTTTAATTCACACAGTTGAAAAGTTAAATTCGTCATTTTCAAAAACTGAGAGAGAAACTCTTAAAAAATTTTTAATCTCTCTCTAAACAAAAATTGAACTCGACTTTTTTTGTAATTCAAGGGGCTTATTAATTTTTTAGAAAAATGAAAAAAATGACCGCATTATTTTTTACAGCAACTTTGACTTCGATAAAATAAAAAATTAATTTTTCATTCAAATTGATGACAAATTGACTCTGATTGGCTCTTTTCATCATCCAGTATTTTCATGAAAAACCTTCAATTTGGACAAAACAACGCTTCACCAACTCTCCGTACCCCTCAGCCCTTCCAATCACAATATCAGCCTGAAAAATTCTCCAGCTTTCACAACTTGCATTATTAATATTTTCACCATAAAATACATACATACATTTGTGATTCGGTATATTCTGTCGACACAAACGACTCGCGTCTCGAGTTGTATAAAAATTCATCTTTACGATCAACTCGTATGGGTGATGAGGGAAATGGTGGTATGAGTATATTAATTTCGATCGGGTTGTGCCGGCTCCGCTAACGGTTCGGTTTCCTCGACGTATATTTATTAATTCCTCGATGGCTGGATTGTCGAGCAATTTTATTCGCGTATTGGGGAATAATTCGGGGTCAATCGAATTATCCGCGAATACGTTGTTAGCATCGTCTTCTTGTTCATTCTTCAGTCAGTCTCAGTACCATACATATCCACCTACTTTTACACCATCACCATCATCATCAATTCCACAACGTCTCTTTGATAATGGCAATAATATTGTAGACGGAAGACGAAGAGGAAGACGCACGTGATTCGTGCGAAACTATCTACTCGTTCGAATGTCCAGAAGGGTACGATGAAGGTATAATCTTGACATTTGAAACGGAATTCGTGCTTGCAAGGTTGACACACCGAGTCGAGTCACTAGGTTATCAGCGCGTATGACCAACTTACAGCACAGCAGCAAAAAGGAAACACCCAAAGATCCGAAGAATTCCTATACACTAAAAAACCCATCGGAGCTTTTCCACAGGCACATGATCGGTTATCCAATTCGTGGAAATGATTTCTAGTATACGAGAATAGACCACCTGTAAAGCTTCATGTGCTGGGCAAAATATCCAATAATTAGGCAATAGAAGACGTAAAATACATACGACGAAGGCGACGAACAGACGGAGGAGGACGAAGAGGGGGGGAAAAAGAAGTGAAAGTACATTTCGAATAGTTTTGCATTAACATAACACATCCGATATAACCGAGCAGGTCTATGGAAGATTGCGGTTATTAACGGATACCTCCCTACACCTCTGCTGTACCTCTTGAGCGGCGGCGGCGTTGTCCAGCTCATCTTGGAATTATTTTTAATACATACTCGGTCTCTCCTCTCTCGTTCCTCCAGTACAATCCGTGTGTGGAAATTTAATTCCATCGAACGAGTCGTTATCGAAAAAATCCAGTCCTTTTTTTCACTTTTTTCACCTCGCTCTCTTGGCCAGTTCAAAGACATCTCCCTCTACCTGCAGCGTGGATGCGGAGAACGCCTCTCTAACTCGGAACGACTTTTAATTCGCCACTCGCGGGCTAATTCGATAGTTTCTCGTTTGGGAATTATATCATAAGTTGAATTTTTTGGTCTTCGATGATGATGCTGCTACGTAGAACAGCTACGTACGAGTATTAAAATATGTAACAACTTTGGAATCGTTGGTTTGGTACTCTATACCGGTGAATTTTTCAGCATCACGAGCTCAGGCTCGTTTATAATACCAGAACTAATAACGGTTCTTCTGGTTTAACTAGTAGTCGAATTACACCTATTCCACACTCTTTAGTCCGGCATCACGTAAAAAAAATCTAATTTAAATTCCCTCGTCGGCCACACTTATGGCCACGTGTGTATCATAGTCCATCTATCGTGTGAACTGAACCAAATAACTAGAAAAAATTTTTCATCTTGGAAAAAATTCTGCTCATAGTTCAGAGGGAAAAAAACACACTTCATCGATAGCACGAGACAAGAGTAAAAATTTCATCATCTTAGTCGTTGGATTAACACAGGTAGTGCTGCAGTTAATGGAAAGTCTACTTTTTTTCTTCCACGTGAAATTATATTTTTATAGTTTAACTACTTTAGATATTCGGCTAGGTTAGATTTGAATTCCAGGTTATTTTGTACGCGTCATTAAACTGTCTCTTTTCTTGGTAGAAATTACAAATACAACCGACAGACAGAGACGTCGATAAACGTAATTTCGTTCCTTTTCCGGTGCGATCACGATTGTTGTCCTATTGTAAAAAAAACACAGCACAGGTATCAATCTCGTCTCTCTCTCTGTTTCTCAGCGCTGTATCTAAGCAACACAATCAACCTCTCTATATGATGCGCGTTTCTTTTTCATAAAATTTTATTACATTTCAATAATCTAGCACTTCGCGCTGTGTGTATGTCAGATCGGCTCGACTCGACTCGGTCTCGTATTCACGAATCAGGGTCAATTCCAGGTCATCAGAAAGCACGCCTCGTTCGTGTACTGATTCGTGTGTGTGTGTGTGTGTGTGTGAGATATCTACCAACACCAACACTGGTGTACTTACTACTTAGGTAGTTATAAGAGGTATGATAGGAATGTTTTTTTGCTTGGGTATTCGCACATGGCGACAAAAATACTACCTCGTTGCCTTGAAAATGTGTCGCGGTCAAGGTCATTGGGAAAGGGACAATTTGTTTAGATCAAGTGACTCCAATTTGGGTTCATTAATGTCAGAAGAGAACTAAGGGCAAGACTATAGTTTCAGATGAAATTTACTCCTGATCTACACAAAAATACTCCCTCCTTCAACCTCTCACCATATAAAATTATGATACTTCACAATTTTGAAAAAACGAATTACCCCCACCCCTCTTCCGCTAACTTCTGCGTTTGAAATTAGGCTTCTGCCGAATGCACTCATCCCACGATTCGATGCAAAACATAATCCCAAGTAAAAACTTAACTAAAGCAAATTTTTCTCTAAAATCGATATTTTAGGAGATACAGAGGGAAAAGCATCAAAATCGAATAAATTCATCATTCAAATCAAGTAATCGAGCATTTAAAATTTTGCTTTGTTTTTAATGATGTTGAAGATTTATGCCCATTAAGTTAATTTGTAGCATTTCAAGGTTTTCACAGCTAAACTAATGTAGTTTAGTTACCACAAATATTCAATTAAAAAAAATATTCCTTACACATCAGAGATCAGACTAGATGAATAACTTAACTCTCATTTCATCGCGTGGAAGGTGAGTGTAGAAAATTATTTGATCAAAGATCACCTTTAAAATTGATATTGGAAGTGATTCTGATACGTGATGAAATATCATATCCAATGATCAATCGCCCTAGAATTAAAAGACATGATCCAGAATTGATTTTATAATCAGTAGGTAATCAAACAATTGAAAGACATTCCTAATCTCGAAGTCACATCCTTGGTGGCAATATTTTGATCAAAATCAAAGGTCAACTCTAAAATGAAAGACACTCTTGATGGTAATATTCAGATCAAATAATCAAAAGACACCCCTAAAATGAATTTCACTTATGGTAGGTGATAATTTGATCAAATAATCAAAGGTCATCAAAGGTTATCCCAAAAAATACTTATTCTGATCAAATAAATTAATCAAAGGTCATCCCCAAAATATTCTGATCGAACGATTTATTTTGATAGTGATTCTGATAATAATCAGAAGGCATCCTTAAAACCATTCAGGTCAAATAATTTGATAAATGTCACTTTTGAAGGCGATTCTCATAAAATAATCAAAGGTCAACGACACGTCAAAATATAAAGATCACTCCTGAAAGTGATTTTCAGTTCACATAATCAGAGGTTTTTCTTAAAATTGGGAAGATGACTTCTAGTTTGATGTTCTGATTAAATAATCAAAAATCATCCTGTCACTCAAGATTGTGTTTCGATCAAATCATCAAAAGGTAATCCTCAAACTAAATCGCTCTTGATGATGATCTTCTAATCGAATGATCAATAATATCCACTCTAAAATAAACGTCAGTTATGATGAGATCATAAAAGGTTGCTTTTGGTTTGATGTACTGCTCAAATAATCAATAATGTCATTTTAAAATCAAAAGTCACTTTTGATAGTGATATTCTGATCACTTTATCAAAGGTCATATTTAAAATGAAATGTTCATCTAATCAAATAATCAGAGATCAGATATATTTAAATCAAAAAATCAAGTGTCACTTTCAAAATAAGTCACTTTTGATAGTGTTCTGATCAAATAATGTAAAGGTCATCTCAAGAATAAAAGAGAGTTTTGACATTAATACTCTGATAGAATAATCAAAGATCCTTCTGTCACTCTGGATTGAGTTCTGATTAAATAATCAGAAGTCATCTTCAAAATGATTCATTTTCCATGTTGATCTTTGACATTCTTAAAATGAGTCAGTTTCAGTTTGATGTTCTGATCAAGATGATCAATGGGTCGTAAACTTATCTCAAAATTAAAAGCCACTTTTGATAATGATATTCTGATCACATAATCAACGGTCATATTTAAAATGAATGTCATTGAATGTTCATCAAAGGATCAAAAGGGCAAGTAATATTCTAATCGAAATTCGAATAACCAAAATGTCACTTCTAAAATGAGACACTTTTGATAGATAATAATATTCTGAATGAAAAATTGAAGATTATCCAGTCATTTGAGATTGCGATTTGATCAAATAATCTAAAGTCATCCTCAAAATAAGTCACTTTTGATAGCATTAATGAACGAATAATCAGAAATCATCTCTGAAAAAACCACTTTTGATAATTTTGTGATCAAACAACCAAAGGTCAACTCCAAAATAAGAGGAAGTTTTGATGGTGATATTCTTAATAATCAAAATTTCGTTTATAAAATATGTCAAAACCATCGAAGATCATCATTCTGTATAAAATAGAAATTTAGTGATATTCTGATGATTCATCAAAGGGCAAGTGATAGTTCGATCAAGTAGGTAATTAAATTTAATCCCTAAAATTAAGAGCACTTCTGGAAGTGTCTTGATCAAATTCAAAATAATCAAAAGTAGACTATAAAATAAAAGTCACTTTCGTTAGTAATATTCTGAGCAAATGATCAAAGGTCATCCTCAAATTTCTTCCCTTCTGACCGAATTTTCTGAAAGTGATTTTCTAATAAAATAATCAGGTGTCATTCATAAAATATGTCACTTTTGATAGGACTCTGATTAAATAATCAAAAGACATTCTCTTGAAATAAAACCATGTTTGAAAATCATATGTTGGTACCTATTTTGGCCAAATTTGGAAACTATTCTGTTAAGTATTTCGAATGAGTAAAAATGATCCACGTTCTGCAATAATTTCCTAAGGAGAAATGGCTGAACACATTTCACTTGAATAAAATCAGTATCTACTGAAAAATTGCTAAAATAGTGGTGAAAATTTGTACTTCCAGCTAAAGAAAAGAATTATTTAATGAGTTTCGTAGATAATTTTGCGAAATTTACTCACGATTTAATAAATATTACAGGCTTTTAGCTCAATGTCTCCAATTTATCTAGAGTTAAAATTCTCACCACTGACGTGAGTCGAACTTCTCATTCATTAAAATTATGAGAACAACATACGAGATGATGGAGTTTGAATTTGAATACAATTCTCGTGATTGATCAACAAATCTTGCTCATTTCTCTGACAAAACAGTTTCTGACGAATCAATGAAATTCCACTGCCTAATCATACAGTCAGTTTTATTCGTTGAATCAGAAATTTCTATAAAATATACCTCATATCTCATCTTATATGGGTCCAAATCATAAACCAATTCATCAAACCATCAAATTGATTCCATAAAATACATTCTAGCTATACAAACATCATCAATGAAACTCGACTACCAAATACCAACCTATCTATAATTTTATTTCTGTAGACGAAATTTACGACCATCTAGACGAGATTTAGCTACAGGGTAATTATAAAGATCGTTGAACTTGATGGAACACGATTGAACCGTTAATTGAGGGTATTTCAAAGTCAACTAATTTCTTATCTACACAGGTACGCAGAGTGAATCATCGAGAAGTGAAATCAACATTGATCATCGAGTAGGGAATGAGTCATACACATTAGAAAGGGTATTTTCAAGTCAGTCTACTGTTCTTGTTGCACGTAGCCGATTGGACTGTAGTGTGGCTCGATCAACATTGTAGAGTGTTATTGATTTAACCTTGGCTTTGAATGATTTCAAGGTTATTTGAGCGGTTTGAGCTTTTGGGAGAAATATCACGAAGGGTTTCATTTTATATGCTTATTTTTTTATGGAATTGAAATCCAAGACTGCAAGATGTAAACATGGCAGATCTCAGAGACCAGAGAAGTGAAAATTAAAAACAAAGTGATTTGATGAGGTAGGTAAAAGAAGTGGGACGAGGTTGGATCCAATTATTTTTAAACTCGATCAGTTGAAAGGGGCATTTTTCAGCCCAAGATGAGGATATTTAGGGACTTTCGAATCCTGAAAAAAAAATGAATTGGGTTCTCTAAACTTTACTAAAGACACTTTGCAGCAAAAGTAATCAATTACCAATTTCTCTCATACATTTTGTCTCGAGCTTCGCATTTTTTCTGCTGCAATTAAATCTACCCAATTACACCACAACTCGATTCTCTCAAGACATCTCATCCTGAACTTATCCATAATTTACATTTCCTCTCAAAAAATCCCCCGAATTCCTCATCATTCTATCGCCTCAAACAAGCAACACTATCCCATCCAAAGTTGAAATTTCCACAATATACTCTCATTTAGGTCATAAAATCCGGGCACACGTTTCTAAAACTCGACCATAGACCAATTTCCAAGACAAAAATTAGCGGTAACACGTACCACAATTGACATGTTCACGCGGTAAAATTAGACCATGAGAGACTTCTTGAGAATTCAAAATAGTACAAGAGTACCTACCTCTACCTACACATAAGAACATTAGCTATCTACACAACAAAAACAAAACAAAAAAAAAATACACTCGCATCACCTCTCTATCCATGAATGAAGACCAAGAAGTAGAAGAAATGACCTTTATAATACACACGACGAATGAATGAAAAATGAAATTCAAACATGCTCGAAATGTAACCGGAAATCAGCTAGTTGGAAAGTAACAACTGCACAGAGCAAAGTCTCGAGTTCTCGTAGTCACATTTCTTCACAACATCGTTTAGTTTTAACCTTGTCGTACATGCCCTTGACTTCTATATGTATACTCGTGAAGTCGAGTACAAATACCTTTTTACTAACCGAAATACTAATCGTTAAATTCGTAGCATGTGTAGTAATAGGTAAGTAGTAAGTACCGTATAAAAATCATACCGATGGGTACCTCTCTCTCCTCTATCTATTAAAGTATTTTTAATTTCACAATTCACACGTAATTTCAATTTCGCCATTAATTCTCACACTTTCCTTATCACCATGCGGTACATCTTGACTTTGAGATTCGCTGGAGCGAGAAGACCACCACAGCTATGGCGAGCGAGAAAAAAAAATCGAAATCGTTAAAAATATCAATTAAAGCGTAAAGTTAGCATTTTCATAAGATAAATTCAGAGTGTAGACAGAGAGGTTGGTAGGTTAGGTATAGGTAAGGTACGCCGGCTATAAGGTAATCCTATATAACGTACATCGTTATAACTGTTAATGGCTATAATAACCGTCGCGTGGAATACATTGTTTTTATAATGTACACTCTTGCGTAAAACTTTCCCAGATTCTTGCTCGTCTCAAACTCTCAAACAAGGTCATTTCCAATGATTTTTCGATTCCAGGAAAAATGCATCGAGTCGTTTCTATGTATAATGGCAACTCTTTAAAGACTATCATTATTACAGAAAATGAAGCGATGAGCTTCATCGTTGTGGTAGGTTTATAAGCTTGATAAATAATGGCAATGGACGGAATTTTTACGACATTTGGGTCAAATAAGTTCAAATGTAGTGAAAATGAAGTTCGTTCGGGAAAAGAAATACACCAGAAAGAGACAATGGAAGAAGGGGGGGGGGGTAGTCGGCTCAAAATATTTTGACAAGATATTTTTTTTGAACTAATGAACAGAAGGAAAGTGTTTCTTTCTCGAGGAGAGACAGAGGGAAGAATGTTCTTTGAAGCTCCGTTGACAGGGTTATGGCTGCCAAAATATCCAGCTCGAACTTTGCCACAATTTTTGGCAAATTGAGTTCACCAATATAGGTACAAAATACACTCAAGCTTCAGAATTTATGGATTTTTCGGAATATTTTGCGATGAAGGAGTGGGGGAAAGGGATATTTACCTTCAAACTCAATTTGGCCTTTTTCTGAGAACAAAGGATGCAACATTTTTAGGCATTTTTCGAACTCTTCTAGTCTGCCAGTTCTTGCAACTGATTCGATCTAAAAAATTAAAATCATTGATAATTGTCCACAGTGATTTTGAGAAAGTGGAAATTATTTTCTTCTCCCTTCTTCGTTCTCATTCTTCCTTTTACCTATACTTAATGCAATAAATTCATACGAGCCAAAGAAATTTGACAAAATTTATTCCAGTTAATTCAAATTCAGGCTCATTTTTCAATGTCTTTTTTTGATAAAAAATTAACTGTTGCGAAGAGAAAGATGAATTTACACTGGAATTAGTGGGAACAAATTTTGGAAAATTGTTTCTAAATTGATCGAAGGGTCACGACTCCCGAGAGTACTCGTAAAAGTAATCCAAGTTTGTACATCTGGCTACAATTTTATCTGGACCATTTAAAAGAATTTTTACAGAACTATAAATTCTAAAATCTACCAGTAGCTTTAAGATAGCTTAAAACCCACCACTGGGTAATTTGATTTGCAAGATCGAAAATAAGATTCAGATTCAAATATCAGCTTTCTACCTCGACTGGATTAAATTCTGATATTCTCAACCTACCAAATTTCAAAAAAATGTGTCCAAAATTTTTTTACAAGTCCGCATTTTTAATCAACTTGACCTTCTGCAGAAAATTGCAAGGACGTTTCATTTTTCAATTCTTGTTTTAATGTTTCAAAAAAAAAATTGAAAAAAATTCAATAGGATTAACTGAAAATTCTTGAGGAGAATAAAATTTTGTACTGAAAAACATCAAGAGAGCTATTTTTTAAGCGAGGGGGGAAGGGTTCATTCTGTTTAGGGACATGGAAATCCAAAATTCATCTCTGACCTCTCCATTCTTTCGACGAAGAGACACTTTGAAAATGAATAATTGAATATACGACAAAAAAAAATCAAAAATGGGAAAAAAGTAGGAATGTTTTCGACTTTTTTGAAATTTTGATTCGATTAATGAATACGTAAGAATTTAGTATAACAGAAAATATTGCAAAAAAATGCAAGTGTCACATTATTCTACATATTAGAATTCAAAATTTTTTTTATTCTCGTCAAATATTTTTTCAAAGTTTCTGACCATGATTCTTTACTTTTGAAAAATAAGGACTGAAAATTATCTCAATTTCCAAACATTTTCATCAAAATATTTTTCGAAATGGAATGGACGATATTTTGCCTTTTTTTAAAGAATCAACTCCCCCCTCCCCCTCCTATCTTCTTCTACCTCTCATCTCCAACTCGAAAATGTATTCATGTTGAAATTAAATTTCCATCAATCAGCACAGTGTGGGTACTTTTCAGAGCTCAAATTCAAATTATCCTAGCTTTTGATCTCGTGTTTTCAAATTTTAGGATCTACTTTTCAAAATTTTTGACCAATTTTAGCCTTTTTGCTGTTTTTTTTTTCGTTTTTTTGTAACTTCCCAGCTGCCTACTTTTCAATTTCTCCTGTTTTTCGTGATTTTTTTGCACTTAAGTATGGGTAATTTGTGAGGTTAGTTCTTTTGATCTCACATTATCCTTATTCAAATGATTTGAAATGAAATTTTGGAAAGTTTTTCATTTTTTTAAAGAAAAGTTGATTAGTTAACCCAGGTGCTTCATGTTTTCACCCTAGAAATGAGAAATATTGGAAAGGGATGAAATGTGCACTTTTTAGAAAGTTGGAAACGTGGCGAATATATTCAACAACTCTTCAGGATTTTCAATAGTTGTCTAAAATTTTAAAAAAAGAATGATGAGTTTTATTTTAAAATATCAGAATTTTTTGTTCCCTCAATCCCCTATGATGAAAATTGTTTCTTGAGTGGCTCATCTTTCATAAAACGTAGATTCAATTGAAACACTCACGAAAAAATTCAAATTCTGTTAGCTCTGGTCTCACGATTTGCTTCAGAAATGAAAAACCAACCCCCTTCTCTCCAAAAAAAATTGATTTTGAACAAAAACTGAAAAAAAAAGACAGAATCGAAACTTTTTACTTATTGCAAAAACTTCGAGTTAAAACTTTACACTAGAATTAATTTTTGAGTATTTTTTATTCGAAATAATTTATACTTTCGAAAAATACAAATACAATACATACAACAATTTTTATTAAAATAACGCCAAAGATGTTTTTTTTTTTAAATCATAATAATTGATAGCAGTAATTTTCCACCGCCTTTTCCCTCCGCTCCTCTCCTGTGCTCTTCAGAGATTGTATATTTTCAAGTAAAAATGTCTTCACTAAAAGCAAGTTTATTTTTTCAAAGAAATCTGGAATCTTTTTTTCAATTTTCAAAATGTTTATAGGTCTTTGAATTTCATTCAAGTTATGAGAATTTAATAAGGGGGAGGGGGTTCTGGAATTTTTAGCACATTTTTAAAAATCATTAAAACAACCCTCATCTTAAACTTGCAAAAAAAAAATTAAACCAAAGATAATTTCAACCAAAAGATGCTGTAGTCAGTTATACAATTTAAGATGCCCCATGTGACAAATCAAAACAGGTGAGCCGAGAAGTAATAGAACTAAACAGGTATCAAATTGGCAAAGCTTCCATCAACAGAGACGTCAAATGGGAAGGTGGGGGGAGGAGACATTCCGAAACCCCTTGAAAAGTAAAGTATTCCAATTTTCAACACTCGTGAATCTGTTCGAATAAGTTCTTATATTTTTTCGGCAAATCTACGATATAAAATTAAACGTCCATCATCGAATTAGAAATCTCTCATAAGTTCTAGAAAGACGAAATACCAACTCTTACGTATAAATCCCGCTAGAACTTTTTTTCTGACGCAATCTTAGAGTAACAAAGAGACCGCCATGAGCAAAAGCAAAAGCAAATTCTTCCAGTATAATAATTTTCAATCGTATGGATCAAAAAAAAAAAAAAAAATGAAATGAAACCGGTACGATATTAGAGATAGGTGGCAGCCTAGGCATTCTAAGAATAGATATTGTCGGCTATTTTTAACCTCTCTATGGAACTTTCTACACGAAAATCATTAATTTATATGTAAACATACGTAAAAGAAGAAGAAGAAGGTAAAAAAAACCAACAACAACAACAACGCAACGCATTCCGTCTTTCATGTAAGTAATATCCGGTTCTGGAAACGACTGGTTTTTTTTTCGTATGTGAGTAGGTAGGTATAAGTACATAAGTGTAATGTAATCGAAAGAGTATGTAATGTGTGAGGGGGTGGTGACGTGGTGTGAGGTGTAATTTCAAAATTCAAAGAAGCAGCATGAGCAGGGTTACGTGATAAGGTTGGAATCTTTTGAAATACCTATAAAATAAAATATAATATAGGTGATCTTTGCCATGGTGATGATGGATTCCGCGAGTTTGAGCTTGGTCGGTCGGTCGCGTGATTAATTAATATTTTGTAATTATGTCAACTTTGAAATGAAAGTAAAAATGAAAGCGATCGGATTAATTTTCGAAGGAATCCGTTATAATAACGCGTCCGTCTGATACCAATTCCAATTCTCGCTAATGAGGGTGCACAACTTACGAACCCTCTCTTGTATAGGTAACGTATTGAATTTCTCGTCGATGCTTCGTGGACCCTCCTCGTATATCAAAGTTTACTAATTTAATCAGTCTCTCAAACGAAACGTGTTCGGTTCTCTAAGAAGAGTCGAGACAAAAGCGATATGCAAAATATGTTATTACATAAATACAATATACTTATACAGGTGTGAACGAATACATCGAATCAACCTCGATTATAAGATTATGACTCAGCATCTTCGCAGAGTATCCAAGCGAGTTGAAGACAAACTTAAACGATAACAATGGATTGAATTTATGATGAAGAAGGCGATGGCGATGATGAGGAAGTCCCTGTTATGATACATCATCGACGATACAACACCTTCGGTGTGCCCTGTGCGGATGTACGACTTATGCCGGATACAATGGTATCGATTCGGCATCGGTATCGAGTTTTTTTGCTATCGAAGTATGTCGCGATGTGAGGTACAGGTACACTTTCGTACACACAGGTCGTCTTGTTTGTCGAGAAGAATGCTAATGAGTTGAAATTCAGTTCGGTTCGGTTTGTTGGCGATGATGACGATTGAGTCGATGACGTAGGTACGCGATGAGGGATGATTACATTCAGTCTGGTATCTTCGTCGTCCATCTACCAATTATCTCGCGAAAGTGACATCTTCTGTTGACGAAAATTCTGCGTAACATCGTCATCGGTCACATAGGTACGAGTTTAATTACCGGAACGTCGTCATCGTCTCTTTCAACAAAACACCATTGTCTAATATAGCTGTAAACCGAAATGTAGACAGAGAGCCAGACTTACGTAATCCTAAAACCGTTTGTAAGGCAACAGGATACCAAGAGGAAACCTTCACCTATTACGATTCATCCATCCGAGTGAAAAATGCGTGAAAATCGCTCCATAGAGTGAAATTTTCTAAAAAATTTGCCACTTATCATTCACCAAGACCTAGGTATTCATCATCATCAGTTCGCAAGGAAACAGTATACCTATACCTAACCAAAAGAAAGTAAATAGAAAAGCGACAACGAGAGACAAAACGTCTTAAATAGAAACAGTTAGATGAAGAGAACGAATCAATCGTTCGCGAGAGTGGTTAATTGCGAGCACACGTTCAAGAAAACAAGACACAAGACAAGAGGTACAAAATTACGATAATTTACACACGCGAGCCGTACAACAATTAACAATACTTTTAACAGTTTCTTTTTCGAGTGGTTCCAAAATTTGCCAACAAGTATGAAATATGAATAATATGTTAATAACAACAAGGAATTTGTGACACCTGGGCCCTTATGGTAGGAAGATCGCTGCCAGTACCAATGGTGATTTTGTCGCGAGTCTCGGGTTATCGTAAAATAACCGTAAGTTGCTTGTAATAAACACATTGTCATATTTTTCTTGGCAATTATCGCTATATGTATACGGGTATTCTCGCGGTATTGTGGTAATTCGCGACCTGGCGTTAGTCTTCCATTAGGTATGTAGATATATTTGAATTTAAATGTAGGATATGTAGGTATGGCTAATCGGGTTAAATAATGTGACAATGACAAGAGGATAAGTCGCTGTAAATGATGTCATTTTTACGCTAGAAATCGGTCATCGTTTAAATACATATAAGGATCCGTATGTTTGAGAGAGAGTGTTTTGATTCAATTTTAGTCGCTTTGATGAATCAATAAATTAAGAGAATTTGCGACCAGTGGTCATTTCCGTTGACACTTGATCTGCATAATTACTCATTCAGCTCATCCAGACCCAAGATTCACTCAATCAATGGAAACTAAAAATTAAAAAATGATATTTCTCGAGAACTGATGATTCTAATCAGTTTATAGATATCATAGCAGTTCATCATGATCACTGATCAGTTGACTTAGTCATTGATTTCAAAACCTTTGAGCTCATTTCTCATCAACTCTTCACTCTGCTGTCTCTGACCTGACATATATTCAAGCAACAGTATTCCCCCCCCCCCCAAAAAAAAACAATTTGGATCAATTTGATGAATCAAACATCGTGCTGCAATCCATAATTATTACTGCCGATTTGTGCAATATTCAACTAGACTATTTCGACTCTACTTCTATTTAATGGACACCAATTAGGATAATTAATCAAAATCATGGTAACAACTCGAGGGAAAATACAGGATCTGAATTAAAAATTAGATTTCTCGCAATCTGAAATTAAATTAAATTTTGGACAGATTTTGAATTTTTTATAGAATGATCTATAATTTAGCTTAATCCCGATTTCAGATTTTTGCAACAATCTGGACTATACATAAGTTATTTTAAAATTCGTGCAAAAAGAGCAGATCTATGATGAAAACAAATCACGAAAATAGGAAAATTCAAGAGAAAATTGACAAAAAAGCTGATAATTTGAGTAGAAATGGGATCAGAGGGAATTATGTAAAATTTCACAAAAATTAGGATTAAAATCGTTTTATAATATTTAAAAATGAGAATAACATTTAAAAAACCAATATTCGCAGATTTAAAGCAAAAAAAAAGATTAACCAAAAATTCAAAAATTAAAATCATTCTGTCACGACTCTTGTATAAGAGAGGTATCGGAACTAACAAAATTCTCTGATCCAAACAAAACTAAATCAAAAGAGCGAGCACACTGAACTTTTTAAAAAGTCAAGGTGAGGCTAAAAATAGGGGGGAAAAGTAAAATTTCATTCAATTGAACCTAAAAACTGAAATTTGATCTGCGTGCATTCTTTTGTAAACCTCCCTCCTTCCCTCCCTCTGCCCCCACTCAACATCGATTCAAATCAGTTTCGTACCGTTTTGAGCAGTTGTGAAACCTTCCAATTTTTTTTTGAAAATTAAAATTTCCACAAAATTTTTGAAATTTAAATCTTTACAAATGATTTTCTACAATTCAAAAGATCAATATTTCATTTGAAAATCAGTTTATACCCTTTTAATTTTGGTCTTTGCATGAAAATTCGAAAAAAGATAGAAATTAAAGAAGTAATGAAATATTTTCATAAATGATCCTAAACATGAAAATTTTTTGATATTTTGGGACCCGAATTTGAGAATTTGTGTATCTCAATGTTCCACAACATAAATGTAGGAACCTATGTTTTTTTCAGTAGAATCATTTTGAAACAAAAAAAATAAAACGTTGGCAAAATAAGCCTATTAATAAAGGCTGGCAAATTCGTACAAAATTTCAAAATATTCCTCAGATAAAATTCGTTCCTAATTATCATTAAGTTCGCTTTTGAGTTCAGTTCTAATTAAAAATCAATTTAGGGCATCCCTCTCATCCGGAAATTCAAATATTCTACCTAAAAACACAAAAATCCCATTACGTGGAAAGAATAGCATCAAAAATTTTTAAAAATTTGGGTGGAAACTAACTCGAAATATTGAGTTTTATTCAAAAAGCAACTTTCTTCTCGTAAGTCGCAATTATTGTCGTTCAATTGATATTTTGAATGCAAAGGAAGAGAGAAGGATGAACTCGATTACTAAGAAATCTTAGATCTGGCAGCAGAAGAAAAACTGAACTGTTGGGGCACGAAAGTAACTCCGAAATGAGTTTTGCTAAGGATTAGTTTTTTTTTTAGGGGAGAGGGAGGGATGAAGATAGGTGGAATCAATATTAAGACCAAGAATTATGGCTCTAGAGCTAGACTTTCTCAAAAGCAACTTTCTTCTTGTAAGTCGCAATTATTGTCGTTCAATTGATATTTTGAATGCAGAGGAAGAGAGAAGGATGAACTCGATTACTAAGAAATCTTAGATCTGGCAGCAGAAGAAAAACTGAACTGTTGGGGCACGAAAGTAACTCCGAAATGAGTTTTGCTAAGGATTAGTTTTTTTTTAGGGGAGAGGGAGGGATGAAGATAGGTGGAATCAATATTAAGACCAAGAATTATGGCTCTAGAGCTAGACTTTCTCATAGGACTAACTTGTCTCAACAGCTAGTGAATTTAAGATTCAATTTATTAACCAACGGATTCCATTTTACCAGAATTTCGCCGTAAAAAGCACTCAAGTTCAGGAGGATTTTGAGAAAAAATAAGGTCAAATTCTGCGAAGGCCTTCATTCAGAGTTGAAAGTCACTTACAAAAAATGTTAGCTCTGGAGGTGTTACTGGAAGGGAAATGTGGGCCCTCAAAGAGGGGGAATTCTCGAAAAAACCGTATCTTTTCTCGCTTTAGTCCTAGTCCAACCTGTTTTAGAAAAAAAAAAAAAAAGTCTCAAAAGATACCACAATAAGTTCCGCTTATTAGAATCGAGTTAGGACACAGTATACAGTTATTGGATGAACCAAGACTTTTTCAGTTCTTTTAATCACCTCATATAGACCAGTGTAGTTGAATGAGAGTGGCTGCTTTACACTGTCCGTTCGGAGATATACCTTTTTCACAGTATGTAGTTTTGGATGAGTAAAGAATGATTTTGAAGTCTTACGTAGGAAAGGTGCCGGTCTGAAGGTGGCAAATGCTGTTTTTAATCTGCTTACATAGTCTGGAAAAGGTAGGATGTCTGGCTTATCTGTTGATTGAAGGAAATCACCAGGTAAACGAATTGCTTTCCCAAACATAGTTTTAGCTGGGGAAAATGGAAAATCATCTCTGCATGCTGTGCGAAGTCCAAGCAGCACAACTAGTAGAGGCTCGGTCCAGGTTGAGTTGTGGCATTTGAGTGCTTCTTCGAGGCGGCGATGTAGGCGCTCAATTATTCTGTTACATTGAGGGTGATAGGCAGTGGTAGCGAAATGTTGAGCTCCGAGTAGAGTAATGAACGAATGATGTATTTCGGATATAAATTGGGTCCCTCTGTCAGTTGTGATGACCTTTGGGACACAGTACCTGGAAATCCAGTTGTCCATTATGGTTTTCACAACAGTTTCGGCTCTGATATTTGGAATGGGCACAACTTCCATCCATCTGGAATATCTGTCAATCATTGTGAGCAGGTATTTTTGGCCATGGCTCTCAGAAAATGGACCAACAATATGAATGTGGACTCGTTCAAATTTTTCAGATGGTGGAAATGCCTGGTAGCTGGATCAAGTGTGTTTTGTGATTTTGGATTTTTGGCAAAGGTCACAACTTTGAGACCAGTTGCGAATTTGTTTCCTCATTCCTGGCCAAATGTATCTCTGTTGAATTAGGCGTAATGTTGCATTTGGGCCAGGGTGAGATAGGTTATGAAGTTGTTGGAAAATTTTAATTCAAAGATTGGTAGGTATGTATGGCCTTGGATCATGGTGCTCATGTTTGTCACAGTGTAGAACTGAGTTATCAGGTAGCAGGTACAGAGTTAAGGTGAATGGACAATTTTCAGTGCTATCTAGCCATTTCTTCAATTGAGGGCAATTTTTCTGCTCATTTGCAATAGTTGATTGGTTGATAGGTGCGGAAATTTCATGGACTCTGCTCAGCATATCTGCGACTTGGTTACTTTTCCCAGATATGTGTTTGATGTTGGAGGTGATTTGAGCAATTTCATCGAGGTGAGCTGCATGCCTTGCATTATATCGCTTGTTGCTGACTGGTTTCTTTGTAAAAGCATAAGTCAGTGGTTGATGATCTGTGAAAATTGTGAAATTCGGATGACCTTCGATTAAATGGCGAAAATGAAGTAAACCTTTGTGAATGGCGAGAAGTTCGCGATCATAGGTAGGATAATTTTGCTGACGTTCGTTTAACTTGGCAGAATAAAATCCTAGAGGCTGGATTACTCCATCTGGCTGGATCTGCTCCAACACTGCTCCGATTCTGGTGTCAGAGGCATCTGTGGTGAGTTGTAAAGACAATTCGAGGTTGGGTATAGCGAGAAGTATTGCATTTGCCAAATGTTTTTTACACTCAGTGTAAGAAGCGAGAGCAACTCATTATATCGTCGCCTTAGTTGCAAAACCTCGTATCTCCAACTCTTGAGATCACACCTTGTGTAAACTGTTCTTTTTGCACTGTAACGCTCCCTATTGGACTTTAATGCTCAACTAAAAGATAGATGACAGAGGGGGACCACCCTCTCTTACCTAGCTTTTAGTTGAGCATTCAAGTCCAATAAGGATCGCTACATTGCAAAAAGAATGGTTTACACAAAGTGTGATCTCAGAGTTGGAGATACGAGTTTTTGCAACTAAGGCGACGATATTCTGATGAGAACATTCAAAAGAGTACATGTCAAAAATGTCTCTAGAATGAACAAATCTATTTTATTTTTGTAACTTTGCTTGACAAAAAATAATTTCTTATAAAAAGTAAAAGATAATTCAGCAAGGTTAGAATCAGCAATTTCCAGTTCGTTCTGGGAAAAAATTATCATTCATGACTTCTTCCAATGACCAAAGAAATTTATTCATTGCCACGTAATCAAGGTATAAGTTTTTTGCGTTCACCCTACCTTCAGTTTCATAATAAAGTTCAGCAACAAAAAGTTTACCTACACGTCGCATGATTTTTTCTGAAACTTCATTTAGAAAGTCCTGTTCCGCATGCTGTAAATATGGATGATAGAATAGAAGTTCCTGAAGTGCACCACGCTGTTCCCTGATGGTATTATTCCAGCTTGCTGATTCTATTTCTGGTTGACATTTATACTTCAAGAGGTGAAGTAACAGCACTTCTAGTCTTGATTTGTAACTTCGATTATGCTTTTTGTCCATATTCAATATTTCACAGATCAAATTATTTACATCTAATTTTTCGAACTCACGATTCTCCAGTAACTCTGCTTGATGTTCTTTCCATTCATCAAAATCTTTATGATAAAGTGGTACTACATTACCTAAACTTGAGTCACCAATAACATTATAATATATCATAGTGTGTATCACAATACAAAGCTGGAAGAACAACTGCATACTGGTTAATCCTAAAAATTTTTCAACTTATAGAAACTATACCTACTACAGTGTCCTTTAACACTCTGCTTTAGAAAATGGAATCATTTATTTAAAATCTATACATTACTTATCATTGTAACCTTATCAGTATGAATTAGATTAAATTTTCTCTTCATTCTACATATTATCTTCTGTTATTTCTGATAAGACTTGTAGATACAAAATTTATATGTAGTAAGTGATAACTAATTGCATAGGTACCTACATTCCAATTAAGTACCTACTATGAACATCTTACAGATAAGCAGAACATTTAGTAAAACATGATGATTTTTTTCATTACTTAGGACTAGAATGTTGAAAAATAAGATAAGAAATAAGAAATTGTTAGGTATTATCCACTGAAAAAAAGGAAATAAACTTGAAAAAGTATAGGAATTTAAGAAGATGGATACAAAATATATAAATTTTTGAAACTGTTTAAATGAAACACTAAGTGAAAATGATGTATATATTCTCAAAAATTAGTAAAATAAACAATTTAAAAATATAGAAATTTTATAATGTTGAAAAATGAAGGAAAATTTGAGAAATTATTAGGTGAAGTAGAACATACATTAACTTGAAGAAAACTATTATCCTCTGGAAAAAAGGAAATAAACTTAAAAAAGTATAGGAATGGATACAAAATGTATAAAATTTTTGAAACTGTTGAAGTGATTAGTGAATATGAGGTAAAAAATAGTGTACATTTTCTTAAATACCAGTAAAATAATAGATTTAAAAATTTGGAAATTTTAGAATAATGAAAAATGAGGTAAAAATCATAGAAATTATTAGGTTGTATTAGGAAGATATCATAAAGAAATTTCTATAAAAATGTATTATAAAAATATACAAGTTAGATATAAAATTTTATAATTTTTGAGACTTTTTGAAATGAAAAATTAAGTAAAACTTGATATTTGTTTTAAAAAATAAATCAATTTAGTATCAATTTAGTATCACTTTTAAAATTTAATTATTAAGTATAAGTATCAATTTTATATCAAATTGTATCAATTTAGTATCAATTTAGTATCACTTTTAAAATTTAATTATTAAGTATTAGTATCAATTTTATATCAAATTGTATCAATTTAGTATCAATTTAGTAAGGTGCACCGGGGCAAGTCAGAATGATTTTTCGCAATTTCAACTTTGACCAGCTGTTACTCCCCTTCTAATGAACCAATATGGATCAAATTTATTATGTAGGTTCCCATAAGGGTTCTTAACCTATGGTAAAAATTTGAGCGCGATTGACACAGTAGCTTTCGCTCAGTGGAATAAAATATAAACTGTCCTGACTTACCCCAATTGGGGGAAGTCAGAACAGGCTAAACTTTGCAGAGGCGTAGATCACAAACCGAGCGTCCTAGAAAAATTGCACATAAACAAAATTGTAGAAAATTTAATTCTCTTTGAGATCACTCTCATCAGATTTTCACTAGGACGCACGGTTCGTCCGCTATATGCGAAAAACTAAGAAATAGAAAGTCTGTATTTTAGACCGAATTCAAAATAAGTTCAAAACAACAACAAAATACAATTGAACCAAAGACATCTAAAATGAAACTGAATCGCGAAAATTTTTATGTCGTGATGAAGTAGGGGTAGTACCCTCAAGTCACCTTTAGTGGCACTTCGCCAGATATAAACCTCTAGGTGCTAGAGCAAGTTTTCTAACTTACCCCGAATTCCAACTTCCCCCGGTGCACCTTATCACTTTTAAAATTTAATTATTAAGTATAAGTATCAATTTTATATCAAATTGTATCAATTTAGTATCACTTTTAAAATTTAATTATTAAGTATAAGTATCAAATTGAATCAATTTTGTATCAAATTTTATCAAATTGATTGATGTGGGGCAGAACTTGAAAATTTCTTTATGAAATATAAATATCAATTTATATCATTATGGTACCATAAATTTGTATTATTATTATATCATAAATTTGTATTATTATTATATCATAAATTTGTATTAATATTATATCATAAATTTGTATTAATATTATATCATAGTATTATTATTATACTAAATTGATTGATGTGGCGCAGACCTTAAAAATTTCTTTATGAAATTTATTCAAGTTATATCAATTTTATATAAAATTGTATCAAATTTTTTTAAAGTTGCATCAAATTGTATCAAATTTGGAATTTTTTACTTTCCTCATTCTACCAAAAAACCAACTCCAGATTCGAACTCTACAACCTTGAAAACATCAATCAACGTATTACACCATAATATAAGCAAAATTTGAAATCCCCCACCCATACGAACCTACGACTCACCTTCCACCTTCACCACAAAAATGACTCCGGATTCAAATTCTACGACCTCGAAAACATATTATTCGACATATTACACAATAATGTAGGAAAAATTTGAAATATCCCCTCTCCCCACGCCTCACCCCCACACTCCTACAAAAAAATAACTCTAAATTCGGATTCTACGACCTTGAAAACATATTATTCGACATATTACACAATAATGTGTGAAAAATTTGAAATTTTCTCCTCCCCACGCCTCACCCCCCACTCCTACAAAAAAAATAACTCCAGATTCGGATTCTACGACCTCGAAAACATATCAATCGACCTATTACACAATAATGTAGGAAAAATTTGGAATTGCCCCTCCCCACGCCTCACCCCCCACTCCTACAAAAAAAAAATAACTCCAGATTCGGATTCTACGACCTGGAAAACATATCATTCTACATATTACGCATCGATGAAGTCGAATCCTAATTATCAATGTCCACTTTTCTGACTTACCCCATAGCACTAATTTAGGGGGTAAGTCAGAAAAAGCGATATAAATAATGAATAATTGATAATTTAAAAAAATTGAATACTTGGGGTTTTACATTATTGTTTTAGGAATACTTTCACTTATAATATCACTTTTACAGATCATTTCTTCTGAGGTAAAAAGCAGTTTGAAAAACACTGGTTACAATTTGAAATCAAATTCAAAACAGCAACAAAAAAAGAACCAATCAAAAGCCTGTAAAATGAAACTGGGTCGCGAAATTTTTTATGCTGTGATGAAGTAGGGGTAGTACCCTCAAGTTACCCCTGGGTAGCGCTTCGGCAGATATCGCACCTCGGGAGTAATAAGGTCACATCTCAAAAAAAATTGATTTTGATGTTTTTGCATTTTTGAGGTTTGTATGACCCCCCTCAACCAAAAATTACACTTTGAGTTGGGTACATTATCTAGATCTTGTAAAAAACGCAAATGGCCTAACTCAAAATCTCAACAACATTGCAAGTTGTTTGGAGTTATAAGGTCACATCTCAAAAAACTCCACCTTTTTTGAGCAAATTTCGTACATACAAAGTGTTAACAAATAGTTTTGATTGTTTTGAATGTTTGTCAGTTAGAAATAGTCACAAGGAGCGCATTTTTTATTGGTTTGTACCAAATGGAAAATTTTTTTTAAATTGATCACTTTTCAGAAAAATGAATTTGCACATATTATGAAATTTCAGTTTTTTGAGAAAAACTCAAGAACTAAGCACTCTAGAAAAAAACTAACGACATTACGTCGATTGGAAATTTAATTCTCTACAACTTCGTTACCACGAAATTTTTTTTGGACGCTTCCTTTCACCTCCACATCAATTTTAATGAAAGGTTATAACTCAAAACTTTTTCCAAACATTGAAATATTTCCTCTTTAAGATTGTATTTTTCAAAGTGTACTTATGCTAAATGAAAGTAGGATACCAGATCTTTAAAATGAGGTGCTATTCATTCCTCACAATTAAGTATAAGTTGATAAAAATAATGAATCAAGTTTTTAAAAAAAAGAAAATCACTCTCCTGTAAAATTTCACTTTTTTGAGATGTGACCTTATTACTCCCGAGGTGCGATATAAGCCTCTAAGAGCTAGAGCAGTTTTTCTGACTTACCCCGAATTCGGACTTCCCCGGTGCACCTTACCTGAAATGCCGTTAGGTCGAGTCTTACGTTATACAAAGGCATCTCGCGTTGTCTGATGCGATCACAGATACACCTACAATATAAACGTTCTATCCGATCCCAGCACATTTTGTTCCATTAAACGAATTATTCTATTATCCGTAAGGGATCAAAATGTATTTTTTTTCATTTTTGAGAGGCAAATGTAGATCATATTGAAGGGGAATCTTCTTTAAACAGATAAAGAGTGGGTGAGGAAGGTATGTAACTATGTGTGACCTGTGTGCAGAGATGGAACAAGTACTGATTATAATTGATTAATTGGGTTTGATTAAATAGTTGGAACATCATCGATTAATCGGATCTTGGCTCTACCTATGTTATACTAATATTTCAGGCTTCTTGATTGGTCAATGGTCAAGGTGCAACGGGTCAAGGTACCAAACATCCCGCATGACGTCATGTTTTGTTGTGTTTATTTGGCCGATTTAATTGGTCAATTAAGGCTATTCTCTACCCCCTGTTATCAGTAGCACTTTTTGATGAAAAGTACAAACATTGGTTGGGGATTGTGCGAAAATTATTGGACGGATTTTTGTGGGGTTTGGTTTATTTCACTCAGAAAACATTCAAAAACAAGGGTATGTCGAGATATTTATGATTTATGTCATTTTGTGACCGTCATTGGGAATTGAATGGAGGTACTATTGATGCTCAGATCTACATTGAAAAAGCTAAATTAGAAAATGTGGCTACATACCCTCGCTTTTAATGATAATACAACTAAATTTGTTCACTCAATTACACACAGTCTTATGAGTTATGAACTAATGATGAAAATAACAAACAAATCGGCTTCATATTTCAAACGTTTTCACAGAGGTAGAGAACACCATTAATTGAGATTGATTCCATCTCTGCCTGTGTGTACACAGTAGGGTGTTTCAAAGACCAATAAAAAAATGAGGAGCTGTATATCAAAACGCAGTAAGTCCATTTTGCAAAATTTTCAGAAATGGGGAAAAACTGAGGGGGGTCGGGGGGAGTCGAATGGGGTCAAATGTGGTATCAGAGGAAAAAGGAAGTCAACATGACCTCAAAACATGAAAGTGCCCAAATTTTTGAGAACCAGGGGGGGGACGTGGGAAGGGGGAGAAAAATTTTACTGCGTTTTGATCTGAAACTGGTTACAAAAATCACGCACATTTTATATCAAAACGCAGTAAATACACCGGCACTCTCTTACTGAAATAAAAACACATGGGTAGAGAACCATTTTGATGATTATTATCTATTAAATAGTAAAAAAAATATTCAAAATTAAGGCGCCGTTTGCCATAGTGACTGAGTGATGACACAAGATTTTGTTTTTTATGTTCAGGCCAAGTGTGATTATGATTGAACAATATGTTGGAAATTTTTTAAAAGTCTGTAGTTTCATTACCAACCGTAACCACCTTCTGAAATCAATGTTTACCAACCTTAAAACACGAAAAACGGTAAAAATAGTGTAGTTACTGCGTTTTGAAGCAAAATTTCTGGTTTTTACTGCGGTTTGATGCAAATCTCAACTTTAACTGGGATTTTCGAGGTGAAGCATGGCAGATGGATTTACGACGATTGCTTCAATCGATTCCCTGTTGAATTTTACATAGGAAAACACTCTTATCTCATTTTTCATAAAAATGGATTTACTGCGTTTTGATATACAGCTCCTCAAATTTTATGTTTCAATTTTTTGAGCTTACCCCCTAGAAATGTTCCATTTGGTCAGAAAACACTTGAAAAAAAATTTCAGGTCAAAAGAATAATATTTAGAGGTCGCGCATGAGAGTTGAATGTTGAGAAGGTATGAGCGCGTCTAGCGAATACTTCCCACGGTTGCGCACCAGGGAACGCAGTGTTGCGTCCCCTCGTTGGATCGAAGCAGATTACAACACGTTATCCCCTCTACAATGCATGATAAGCAAGTCTAGTCCTTGGTGAGCTTTTTAAGATGTTATTAATGATGAGTCAACAACAATTTTTCAATTCCGAAGATCACTGAAGGTAAAAATATAACATACAAAAGATTTGCAAAGTAAAGAAAAAAGTACAAGTATGAATTTGAGGTTGTATTATTCTACATATTCTACTTTGAAACCAAAGGGAAACAATTTATGGGATAAATTTACGTTGAGATATGAATATTTTATAAGATTCAGCACTTCTAGTTGAATAGTTGATGTTTTATCAACTATTATCAATTTAAGAGCTATTACTTAGTAAAAATAGAATTTTTTGATTTCTAAATTCCATAATTTGGGTTCAAATGAATTCTACAGTGGAAAAATCATAATCAATACTTTGGAATAGTTGTTTTAAAAACCCCAAAAACATTTCTATCACTTAATAAGTTGTAGTGGGGATGCCACTCTCAGTACAGTTGCGTAGAATCAACCCCATTGAGCTTCTTTGCGTTTCCCACGGCACCATCGTGGGAAGTATTGTGCTTTCGCGCACTCGTAGCTCTCAACATTCAACGCTTGTGCGCGACCTCAAAATATTCTTATTTTTCAACAAAATTTTTATGGTGTCATTTTTTCATCAAAAAGGAACAAAATTAGGGGGTAAGACCTTAAGATTTCAAAAAAAATGTTACGTGAACCACCCTAGTACACAGCATAGGGCAACAGGCTACTTCTTGAGCAAATAATGAGGGTTGTAGATGTGACTTTGGCAGGGAATTAACCTCAAACATATGGCTTCCATCACGTCAGACACAGAGATCAGTGTTTTTAGTACACCTGAATTCCGTAGTGACTGCTGTGCTACTAAGTCAGCTGTTTCATTTCCCAAAATTCCTGAGTGGGCTAGAATCCAAGTTATTGTAACAAAATCCATGTCACATTGGAGAGATGAGATTTCTGAGGCAATTGGATGTTCCTTGGATTTAGATCTTAGTTGAGAGATGGAATTTAGTGAAGCTGTGAAGTTCACAACCTCGTATAGCATATAGTTGATATATGTAGTTTGCAAGAAAGAGAACCGCACAAGCACAGTAGTCAAAATCGCAAAACCTCGCTATCACAACTGACCAAACAACCATAATGATCCACCAATTTCGACCCATCAGTGTAAAATGAAATGAAATTATTATACTGAGCAATAAAGTCATTGATGACTCTAGTGTCAAGTTGGAGAGTATTCAAGTAATGATGTATCAAATGAGAGAGGATTTTTCTTAGTTTTTGCAGGATTTTCTAGATAGAAGGGGGAAGAGTTCCAATCACATTTTCTAATATGCATATGTAATTTTTGTATCCATTTGTAATGCATATTATTCCTTTTCATCACTTTTGTGTAGATTGACGTACTAATTCAAAGTAAATAGGTATTGTTAACTCACCGTAAAAGTGATTTTTATATTTTTATAAACTACGTCAAACACTGAAAGTGACAATTTCCTTCATTCCTCAACTCGCTCCATTTTGAGTTAAATAGGCTATATGGACATTTAAAAAACCTGGCAACTTACCTCGAGTTCTTACAACGAAGAATGTGAGTTCTTCAGCTAAACTTTTGAAAATATTTTCATTGATCTGAAATCATAAAAATGAACAATTGCATATTTAATTCTGTAATTTTGAAAATCCACAAAGTCAATTTGGGTAGGTATATGTGTAGTAGAAGACTTTCAGGTATATTTATCCAAAAAATGATCAATTTTACAACACTCTTTTCGAAGACCTCAATCATTACATATTCATTATCTCACTACAAAATCTCAAAGCTTCAAATTCCCCAATCACACCTCAACAAACTGCAAAATTCCCACCTGTCCCTTCCACTACCTCGACCTATGCCAACCAAACCATCTAACTAAAAAAAAAACTCTTTACTGCGAAACGAAAACGACAGTTTCTCGCTGCCAACTAATTTATACACATACAAAAAATACCACCGGCCTGGCGCAAGCGAGTATATAAGGACAAGGAGAAGAGCTAATAAACCCATAAAATATTTTCACTTATCGCTATCTTGGGCTTTAACTCCGTTATCAATCATAATCAGCGACCGTTTGAAAGTTGGGGAACCAATGAAGCACTTGACATTCCGCACATACTGACAGGCATGCAGCAGTTGTCAGACGAAATATATTATTCGTACAATAGTAGGTCAGTGGAGTCTCGGTTAAAACAACCTGAACATAATATCCAGAAGGTGAATGTATCATGATCCGCACCCAACGCGGCGGAATGTACCGTTATTAACTCTTTCATTACGAAGCGCACACCACATACTTCTCTCTCTCACTGCCTATATACTCCTTTCTGTGTGATTAATAACTGAATTCTCTCGATTATATACCTGTACAACAAGTGTACAACCGCACCGCCCCTTCGTTAACCTGATCTCCTCATCCTAAAAAATAGGGTTGGTAATTGAATTTTATGGCTAGGAATTTTTCAAAAAAAAATATTACGACTCGCGATAAATGACCGTGTGATTTATCTAATGTCTAATGTCGTTAGCAGAAGAGTACGATACTTACATAGTACTGACCTAGTTAATTTCACGAGCTATTTTTACTACGACAGGTGGTTTAATTCGGTGTCATTTTTGTTCTCTATTTGTTACAGAATGTATAACAAACAAAATATAGGATGGATGTATTTATGTATATTATCGAGTAGTGCAATATTACCAATATTATGTTATCCCAGTCTAACCGAAGTTTCCAAAGTACAACCTCACCTCGTATTACCCGAAGGCAGAAAATACGCAGAGAAACCAAATGCCACCAAAAAAACTCAAACCATCGAAGACAGACACGACTTGGAAGACATTACAACTAATCAAATACAAGTAAGTTGAATATTTCAAATCCCCCCTCATCGGATCATTGTGCCCCATATATGCACTTGGTAATTTTATTTTTCTTTCAAATTTTCCAGCAAGATAATGGTGGTTTCACGTGGGGTAGCATGCTCAGTATGATCATGCAATTATTCTTCAACCCACAACAAACCTCTGGTCCTAGTAAATCAGATGTCTTGGACAATGATCAAGTGAGTTTCCAATCGTTCAATATTTTACTCCCTCCAGCAAATGAATTTCCGAAATATTTATTTACCAAAATGTTCAACTGTGTAGACTTCGTCAAATTCCCCATGGACTAATTTATTATCAATGGGATTGAAGATATTATCGGCCATTTTGACCGGAAACGGCAACAATATTGGAAACGATGGCATCGATAAAGTCGACCATTCTGTTTCTAACCCAATGCAGGTAAATATACGATTTTTTTAAACGCATGCGCTCCATGTACAGATTTTTGAGTTATTTTTCAAGTGATAATAGATTATCTTTTTTTCAAAGCACAAATACATATTATACATATAAATAGTTTATAGGTTTATAGTTTAAGAAAAAAAAGCTAATGACGAGGGAATGGTTTGAACGATCATCAAAATTGATACTCGTAACTCGGCATTTCGTCTTTTTAAGGGTAGAAGTTTCGTTTATGGATGGGGGGGGGGGGGTAATTAGAGATGTTGACGTGTAAAATTCAAGCTGAAATGCAAATTGTTGTTGGGAAAATGAATTCTATGGAAGGGAGGAGGGGGGAGCTGATCAAAACGATTTAAAAATACCTACATGCAAGGGTAAAAAATTCTGAATTTTTGATCGACACATAGGGTGCCCAAAAAATCACGAAACGTGGCTTTTTTGAGAAACGTATTTAAATAGAAACAAAAACCAATGAAAAATCACAAACAAAAAGAAAGTAGTGAAATGTATTCGAAAATAAGTGAAATTCAATAAAACATCAGATTTTTTATGCTTTTCAATAATTTTGAATCAGTGAAAAATTGGCCAAAAATTGCACCTTGGGTAGATGAACTTAATGAAATTTTCGAGATTTTTCAAGAGTAATGCTGATTTTTAAGGAGCTGCAATTTTTATAAGTAGGTACTCGATTTCAATGGTTTTCTCAAAAGAAGTTCAGAATGGGAGGGGGAAACAACGGGGAAATCAGCCCTGGCATCGATTTTCCGCAGAACTCGAAGAATACTTGAAGAGTTTGATATGAAATGGAGATTTTTTTCCCCCTACGTTTCTTTAAGATTATAAACTTCAAGTTTGTGATTTAATCACTTTTCCACGAGTTGATTTTTGTGATGGTTTGGGGGGGGGGGAATAGGAAGGGTATGTTAAAGACCTGTTTGGGGTGTTGATGGACTAGATTTTCATCGAATCAAATCGTTGTCGAATGAACAAAAGTTGTACAGCGAGAAAAGTTCAATTTTTGAGACTCGCAAATTTTTCATGGCGACATTTTTCTTCTCATTCTCATTTCTTATTTTCACTAGATTTTCAATTGGTGAAAAATTTTTGAAATTCACCACAACGCCTTTGAAGTTCCGCAGCTTTTTTTAAAAGTTATCTACGGGTACAGATTTTCACGTATTAAAGCGATTTTTAATGATTTTCAATAATAATTTTCACCAGTTTTTAAAAAAAATGCAGCGATATTCACTATCTTTGTTGATTTTTAGCGGATATTTCCAGTAATGATTAAAAATTAGTGAAACGATTTAGCAAAAATGAAAGCACAATGAAAAAAGCCAACAAAAATAGGTAAAAAAAAAAATCACTAAAAACTGAAAAAATTACAGCAAATAAATTCAAAACGATGTACCAATTTTTTCAGTAATTTTTACGAATATTTTCAAGTGATTTTTCTTCAAGTATTTTTTCTAGTGATTTTTACTCATTTTTCTGTTAATTAATTTTAAAAAAAAAACTGAAAAAATGCAGTAAAAAAGCTTAAAAGAAGGTACCTAGTTAAAATTGCAAAACAAATTGGTGAAATATTAACGGAAAAAATGAGGAGAAATCAAATAAAAAATAGTTCAAATCACTTGCAACAATTAAAAACAATTTTTTAGCTAGTGATTTTCACAAATTATTGGCCTCTTTTTTCAAGATTTTTTTTCAGCAATCTTCACTATTTTTGGAAATTAGCAAAAAATTACTCAAAAAATTTGATAAAAATGTTGTAGAATTTGAATGAAAATCTCAAAAAAGTGAACATCGTTCAAAAAGAAATGGGTGAAATGATCACAAAAAATTGAGTAAAGTCGATTAAATATCAGTGAAAATCACTAGGAACAATTTTTATCACTTTTTAAATCATTTTAGTGGTGCTCACTATTTTTAGTGATTTTTCATCATGTTTTCAGTGATCAACGAAAAAATTATTCAAAAAATTTGATAAAAACAGCAAAAAAACGAACCTTGCTGAAAAATAAACGAAAACACTGAAAAATAGTGAAAAGTAACTCGCAACGAATTCATTCGATGCAACATCACTAAAAAAGAAAAGGTGAAATGATCACTAAAAAATTGAGGAAAATCACATTAGGTACCTAAAACAATTTTCAACAATTTTTCAATTTTTTTACCAGTTTTTAGAGATTTTTTGGTGATTTTCATAAAATCACTCGAGTAATTTTGTATCAACAAAAAATTAGAGAAAATACTCAAAAATATAGGGAAAAATCACTTTCAACAATTTTTACCAATCTTTTAGTGATTCGTGGTATCTCTTTTTTGCTGGAAAAATCACTACTTTTTCCACTATTTTTTTTCAACGAAATTTTCAGAAAACTCTCCAATCGCCCACCTCCCCCGCTCCCGCAGACACACAGTCAAATTTTTACATAAAAATTTTCAAAAAAATTGAAATCGGAAGAAAATTGTATACAAAGTATTTTTTAATTTCAATAAAAATTATTTTAAAAAAAAACAAAACAAAATTTTCTCAGTTTTTCACTATCTTTTTGGCTAAAATTCGCTACTTTTTCACTACTTTCACTACTTGTTAGACACCCTGCGATTTTAACTTTTCTTCAACAATTATCTCTGATTTCTTAAAATGATTCTCACCAACTTTTGCAATAAATTTTTTTCCAACAATTTTTGTGACTTTTGCCAATTTTTTTCAATACGAGTAGATCGCTAAAAAAGCTACTCCAAAAATTTACAAGAAAAAACTGTTAAAAAATGACGAAAATTACAAAAAAAAAATTGGTGAAAATTCTAAAAAATGGTGAAAAGTTGCAACAAAAAGATAAGAAATCACCAATAAATTGGGTAAAATTACTTTGAAAAACTGATTTTTTCCGACTTCTGCAGTTCAGATTACTTTCATAGGATGTTTTTCTCGATCAGGTTATTGATTTTTTCAAGTTTAGTCATTTCAAGTAAGCACATAGCCCAATATGCAAAAATTTGACTCATTTTTATTTTTTCAAATCCTAAAGCAAAAAATAAGAAATGAGAAATAGGACCATGGGGCATTTTCACTTTGTTTTTTTAAAGAAATAATATCCGAATTCCCGTTGAAAATTGAAATAAAATTCACTCGCTTAAAGCTCCTTTAATTTCAAAATTCGATAATTCAATACAAGAAATCTTCTTTCACAACTACTGAGCTCTTTGATCGCCAAACCGGTCAAATTCTAGTTCAACTTATGGGAGGGGGCCGAGGGGGTCTCCATCAAAATCAGTTACACGAGTTAGAAAAAAATTCATCTCCAAACCAGTCCATCAAACCATCCCCTCCTCAAACCCAAAGATAAAATTTTGGAAAAATATTCAGCTTGTAAATTTAGCACCACTGTGCACTAGCTGGAGATGAAAATTGATAATTTATAAATAAATAATTGAGTAATTAGCAATACGAGATACTATACAAATAAGAGTTTAAATAGGTGAAAAATCTTCTAGATGTACTTTCTATACGTTTCGTGTGTAAGCTATATCGAAACGTATGTGTAATTTTTTTTTACTCCAGTAGCTGTGAATTAATGCTTTAGTATGCACTTAAAATTTGCTATATAGGGAATTTTGACGACGGTTTTGTCCACGGTGCTGGGTACAAAGGACCAAGAACAGGTTTCCACAATGGCTAAACATGCCGGAGAAGTAAGTAAACTCGCACATGCTTATTTTGCTACGTTGCTGTATAGCACTATAGGTACGAGTATTGTATATTTTCATACCACATGGAGCACACAATATTGCAAATGGGATGAATGAATGGAAGGATGGGAGATATTTAGGAGAAATGTTATTTATTTTTATGTACCAACTTGAAAAAATTCTCGCATGAAATTGGAATTATTTTAAGCTACTTAGGTAATTGAAAATGTGACCATGTATTTCAAAAAATAAATAGGCGAGGGGGACCTACTTATAAATTTTTTCAAGAAATTGAATATGGTTTGCATTTTGAATGAGATTATTCCATCGAATGTGAAAAAAAAATATTCGTTCAAATAGAATATTGTAAAAGAAGAAGAAAAAATAAAATAAGGTCAGGTTTGTTTATACGAGCATAATAATGAGTATGTACCTATATTATACGACCTTATTTTCCGGTCCACTACGTAAACCATTTTTTCTGCTTTTCTTTTCTTTTCTAATTAACGAATATTGTTGGTCATAAAACACACGTCAATTGTGCAGGTGACTCGTAGGTAGGTAGGTCTAAGTATACAAATATAATACATACATATTTATTATGATGAAAAGGGTCATCGACGAAATAGATGGACGCGCGGTTATAGGTCGAGAAAAAATTAAAATTTAGTGTAAACAAAAGAGAAAGTAGTTTCGCCAATTTATTGGTCAGATCGACTAATTCGTACGTGTTTATTTTACAGTTTATCCATATCGTAATGAACTTATTAGAAGCCTTGAAAACCTCATTCAGTCAAAGATCAATGAACGCTCGTTCGTTGGGCAAAAAAGATACTATCTCTGAAGCTGCCATCGCCAGTATTACTATGTTTAAGGTGAGTTCAAAAGGCAACCGTGCGCGAGGTCTTATAGGGGAGATGAGATGAGAGATTGGGATTGATGAAAAAGATACAAATATAATAATAATACTTGGTTTTTTTTCTCGCAGGGTTATATGAGAAGCATGAAGACCTCAAATGATGCTTGTATGCAAAAATACGTCTGTGATGCGTACAGAGAATGTGCCGATGGATTAAACTCACCTAGCTCCACCTATTGTCAATTGGGAACGTAAGTAGAACTTGTACATGTTGAAATGGAATTGTGAAATTTATTCCCAAAAATACCTCGTGTCAGAAAAAAAATTCAAGTGGGTGAGAGCCCTTAATTTTGAGGAAAATGCAAAATCAGATCGAAAACAAAAATAAAGGAAATTGGCATAATTTCTCAGTCACTCTTTAATGAAGCAGTGGAAATTAATTTTGGAGTCACCTCAATCAATCCTACCAGGATTTATCGCCTCTTTACAAATAGCTTAGAAATCTTCCTCGACATTCGAAACGTTGATTTTGTACAGGGGCATCGAGATGAGAGGGGGGCAAAGGGAGCAGTTTGCCTCGTTCCTGCGCATTCTGGAGGGCCTGTGATGAAAGAAAAATCAGTTTTTTTTTTTTTTAAATTCTCAAAACACAACTTTTTGAAAGCTTTTGCCCTCGCCTCGCTAGAGCTTGTTTTATTTTCCTTTTAAGAATTGAAATTTCTAAAAAAAAATATTCATTCGACTTTTAAAGTTTTAAAGTGAAAAAAACACTTCTCGTGTAAAAAGTATCGTTTTTATGTCTTTCGAAATACAAATTTTCAAGAACTTTTGCCCTCATTTGAGCCTGTTCTTTTTTCTTTTTCAAAATTAACATCCTGAAAAAAAATCTTTAAAATTTTAAAGGCCAAAAAATAAACTCCTCGCATTAAAAAACATCATTTTTACTTCTCTCAAATCACAAATTTTCAAAATTTGTCACCCTCCTTTCGCCCTTCAAAATCAACTTCCTGAAATATAACATAGTGTTTAGGCCTCTCGAAATCAAATTTGCAAAAATTTTCGTCCTTGCTTCTATCTAAAAGAAAAAATTCACATTTGAGCTCTAAAAATCCAAAGTAAAAAATGGAAAGGAAATTTTTATAAGTCATATGAATAATATGATATCAATCAGCAAACTAATTGATATTTTCCTCCTACATCAGTCAGCAAATTTTCATTCGAACCAGCTCTTCTCCTTCTCTCAAAAAACCTCTGTAAAGTTGGCTCTCGATGAGCATGCCAATCTGGCTATAATTTTGTTATGAATTTTCAATTTTTGCTCAACACCCCTCGCCCACCTCAAAAAAAATCAGAAGCAGAGCTTTTTATTAAAATAAAAATACAATTAATTGTACTTGGAAAAAAAGTTAATTTGAATTTCTGCGCGAATTTTTTTTCAAAAAAATTCGTTCATTTTATCAGAAAACTTGCAAAAAAACCATTCAATTCTTTACTTGGATACATGAAAAATGGGGGGGGGGGGGGAGAAATGGTAATAATGATGATGAAAATGATGAAAAGATTTGCAGCAGAAAAAAAGATCATCTCCAATATTGGCAAAAGTCATTTTTTTCGATTTTTGGATCTTTTTCCAAAAATACAAAACAAAATGGAGAATAATACGTATTTATAGCTATTCGTACTTTCTGATTGATTTTTATACAATTTTTTTTCAACTTCATTCAATCCAGAAAATTCAATTCAAAATTGTTGCTTATTCACCTCCTAGAAGCTTCAAGAATATTTAGTCATTTTCTTTCACTCTTTCAGGATGTCTAACAAAAAATCGTGACTTTTTCATGACCTATTTATAACATTTTTACCTCATGAAAATCCCCCCTCCCCTCCTTGAAAAAAACTTGAAACTGCGAGGAAATCAAACACAGGGTTGCATTAGGTAGGTATTTCAGTTTTTTCATTTTTCTGACTTTTTGGACAAATTTTCCATTTTATTGGCTTTTAAAAATTGTTTAAATGTGTTTCGAGCAAAATTCGTGACTTTTTCATGACTTTCATGGCCACCTACCAAAATTCATGACTAATTCATGACTTTTTTCATTATTTTCATCACTTTTATGACCGTCAGAACCCTGTTTTTCAAATTTACAAACGTTTAATTGTTTAAATGTAAGAAAGAAGTGAAAGTGAGAGATTAATAATATTGTGGAGTGGTCTTTACACAATCTACTCTCAAAATATTTTTTCAGACTTCAAAATGTTTATACTCGTAATTTATTAAGTTCCAAAAAATTTTCATAAAATTTTAGAAAAATACCAAAAACCCGTTTTTTTTTTTTAAATCAGAAAAATTACAATTCATTTAAAATACTTGATTTTATCCAAAAAGAGATACTTCTTAATCTTTGTCTCTTCAATTTTTTTGAAATGAAAAATTCAAACAATTTTCATTTAACTTTGATACCTTTCCCTCTGGAAATCCTTGAAGTGATCTGATCTGTTATTTTGAGGAGGGCAAAGAAGGCAACAAAAAACAATATTTAATTTTTAAAGTTTGAAAATGAAATAATTATAACGATCCAATAAGATCTTTTTGTAGAGATTTGCTCTCCTCGAAATTTGTTTTTACATCGGACAATTTCATTTAAAATGAGAAAAGACTTTCCTTGAAGAGCTTCCAATATTTTTCAAAGTTTTTTTTCTCAATTTTATTCAAAAATTTCGTATAAAAACTGACGAATTTGAACTCGAAACTGGATAAATAACTTTTTTTTTCATCTAAGTCCCTAGTAGTTATACTTTTAAAAAAATTTAAGTTGGTTAAAAAATAGTTATTTGGTTGAAAATTGTTTCTGAACTAAAAATTTTGAGACGATATTCATGAAGGGTGAATTAAAATTCGTTTCAATTCTTGCTAGAAAAACGAGGTAGAGAGGTTAATGTGGGAGGGCTCTATAAATTTCACAAAATCAAAAACCGTTTAAAAAGGCACGAAAATCCACTTTTTAGTATCTGAGAAAGGGTTGAGAGAGGTTGAAAAGTCAAAATTTCAAAAAATCACATTTAAGGCATCTTTTAGATGTACGTTCCAATTTCCGACCAACACGTTAATTATTGGGGAGGGGGGGTCGTGATACTAGAGTTTTCAAGAGAAAAAAATCAATTTCTCCCCTTCAAATTTCTCTGGGACACTGACTTTTGGATATGTTATCCAATTATTAATTCTCTATCGACTGATTCTTATTTTGATCTTTTTGATAATTTCCACACGTTTTCATCTCCTAAAATGGCTCCGGTCAAGACGTTCTTAAATTGTGGGGAAAAATGAAAAATTTTCAGACATGAGCAAAATTTTTAGAAATGGGCTTCTGAGACCCCAAAATGGATTTGGCCACTTTCAATGCCGGAATTATTTTGGGACGTGCGTTCAATTTACAAAATCTCATTGAAAATTGTCAATTTCAATGCTTTTTATCTATGAGAAAATCACATTAAAACGAATATATTTTGGAACTTGGAACGTTTTGAATAATCCAGTTCAACTCATTTCATATTCCAAACACAAACAACACCACGAAAAATCCAATTTTTAGGGGACAGGGGAGACAAATGGCATTCCATTTACTCAGTGTTCTTTTGGTTATTGACAGCTCTATACTCTACAAACTCAAATCAATCATTTTGCTCCATTCTTGAGATCAATATTTCGATCTGAAAAACAGACAAATTCAAAATTTGAAAAAAATCATCTGGTTAAAATCCATTCTAATAAAACTCTGTTCCCTCAAACCCATCGAAAAACTCCACCCATCGCATAAATCTCCAATTCCATCACACAACAGCTCTCTACAAGGTTTACTTGAAACTAACCAATCGCGAACTGTTTACAGATACGCCGCCAGCGCAGCCCTACACAGAAGCACGGGCATGCCTTTCGAAAAATTCAACTCAGCAGCTCGCGTAGGTAGAAGTGGCGAAGACTGCAGAAAATTCTATCTAACTTGTGACGAAGCATAAGTAATTAGATCCATTTAGTCATACCGAATATTATCAATCATTGCCGAAATTTTGGGCGGGCAAGTCGAAGATCTGAGACAATCGTGAAGAAATCCTCTCAAAACACATTACAACATCGAGCTTGCCTTGTAAATTATGTACATTGGTCCCTTTTTTTCTAATACCGTTGCTTTTTTTGTTTCATTTCTTCCTGTTCTTTTTTTTTGTAAACTACCTATTTAATGACGAATTATTATACGAATTGTGATGCTATATAAAAACCCAACAACAACAAAAAAGCAAGTATCGATGGCCGAGTCGAAAAAAAAATCAAATTGCAAAATTCAAATGGAAATAAGAGCTTTATATTTTATTTCTATTTGAATTCGTCGATCAAATTGGGCCATTTTTTTCGTCGTAGGCATATCCCACCATCTTATGAAAGCCATCATAGAACAAAATGAAGCTTCTTAATTTATTTTATTTATTAATTATTTATTTTTTCTGTGTTATAGTCGCTAATTTTTTCACAAAAAATCGATTTAAAAAAAAAACATTTAGTATTAAGAATTAATATTTTGTAGCGAAAATTATTTTTTTTTTGAATTCCTTTTTTTTCATCTTTCTTTAGTTTTAAATAAATGGCATTTTCGTGTACCAGCTGACAATTCACTGCCAAAAATTTTATTGCATTTTTGTTTTTATGTTTAGTATTACGTATTTTTTTTTCTCTATAATTTAGGTTCAGTTCAATACTTTCATCGTCGTAATTGCTTTACAAATTATTACTTTTTTTTTTTTTGTTATGTTTTGAAGAACTTTCAAAAAAAATATGAAACTCGAGTGTGTCGAGAACACCGCATCACGGAGTATTTTTTAAGATTATTTATTTTTGTTTTTATTTTAAATTATTTATTTATTCTTATATTTTGTAAAAAGCTGTGAACGAATAAATATTTACAAAAATTTATCACGCTCTAATGCTCGTATTTATTTGCCATCGTCTTCTAAAGGCTCATTTATAATGGTAATGGAAATTCACAAAAAAAGTAAATGAAAAAGTTGAATCTGTGGTTTTCAATAGAACCATTTATAATTGTAATAGAAATTCTCCTATTGAAAACCATAGATTCAACTTTTTCATTTATTTTTTTTGTGAATTTCTATTACCATTATAAATGAGCCTTAAATTACATCTAAATTTCACGGTTTTTGATCGCGATTTTTTTTTTTTTGGAGTATAGCGATAGACGAGATAAAAAATAACCTGTACCTTTATTAAATATTTATTTTAATTAGCTCGGTTAGTTAAAATCGTAACACGACTGGTCCGTTACAAAGTTTGATAACCTAGTAACCCCCGTTGGATTTATTCCGCTTTGTCGCCATTTATAATTAATGGATAACGGAAATTTGGGCAATTTGTCGACTGCTTGTCGCGTATGGAGTCAGTTTCGTGATTTTTAAACTATCAGAATGGTGTTTTTGGTGAAAAATGGTCTCGTAAGGGGACCTGTGATAATGAAACACGGTTTCGCGAATAGGCAAAGTTTCAGTTTTACTCCACCTCCGACAATCAGGTAAGGGATTCTGGATTTTATTTCATTTTTTTCGGCACAATAAATGACACGTGTTTGATAAAAGGCCAGGTCCAGGAAGGAGAAGACGAAACAAGAATTCACCTCTAACCATACTCTCGCTTCTGGCATTCCTCTTCTTGCTGAATATTCTACAGGCATGTTCAAAAATTTTGTTTAAAAATCTCTCTTTCAATCATCATAAATCTATTGATCAATCGAAATTAATTTTTCACAGACTAACATGCCAACTGATAACAGAATTCGTGTCACTACTTCGCTCAGTAACGAAACGCCCAGAAAACTGATTCGATAACCTCCAAACTATCCGCTTCCAAGTTCCAAAAAGGTAAATTGCAACATACGAATAATCTAAAACACCAACAAAAAAAATCCAAAAATGACGAAAAAAAAAGTATATATTACTAAAACCTAGAAATTGTTTGATACACAATACAATTGTATACAAAAAAATTCGTAGCAAACGGAGAGAAAAGCACTATACACGTAGCGAAGTGTGTTTTTAATATACCTAATAATAAATTCGGCATCTCCGCATGAATTTTACTCGTATTCTTTTTCCAACACTTCACAAAAAAAACGGAAAAAAATTACGCGATAGAATTGAGGAGAAAAAAAATAAGAAAAAAGAAAACAAAAGATCATTAAAACGGTATCATACAACAGAGTCAATACAAAATAACAATAAATTCGTCAACTTTATGTCGCTTTTACAATATACAAGGTACTTGTATAAGAAAGAGTTGATAAAAAGTAATAATGATAAAAAAAAAATTAAAAATTAAAAAAAAACAACGCTGTTTGAAAATACACGCACACTAATTATTATTTATAAATGTATTTAGTTTGCGTCAATTTACTCCCTCCGAAGGAAGGATCCATCATACGTTTCCAATCGGTTTGGCCGACCACGAAACCGATGGCTCTCATCTTCTGCTGGGCCACCCTCTCCTCCAAATCGGCCCACCGAACCTGGAAAATTCGAGTTTTCTTTAGAAATTATTATTATTATTACCTATTATTTAGTTCCAATAGTTGAAAAAAAATGAAATATAAATAAGATTTATCGTAAAAGTTAAATTATTAAATAATAGAAAATTATGTTATTTTATTTTGTAACGTTATAAAAATAAATTATTCATTTACGTAATTTTCATCATTTTTTTTTTCATTGACAGATGAAGTGAGAGAAATTTGAATCTTGAATATGAAATTTTAAGGTGGGTAAAATAAATTCAAGCATTGCAGAAACTGATTTCTCATGTTTTCAATGAAAAAAAAATCTTAATTTTCTCCAAAAAAACGAGAAATACTGAATACAGCATCTTTTATTCTGACTTTTCGCCCCCCCTCCTCCTCCTCCTCACTCTAAGGTTTGAGTTTCAAAATTGGAATATATTGTAATTTTTTAAGAAAAAAAAAATACATATAAAATTAATAGATTTGAAATAGATATTCAATATCATGCATAACATTTTTTTGATTCGTTCTCTATATTTTTTTTCAAAGGTGCATAAAAAACGCTATTTTTGAGATTTTTTCAAATTTCTACGTATTTTCTAGAAATGATGAAAAATTTGTATTCAACGGTTGATTTCGTATTGATTATTTGAAAAAAAAAACTTGGATGAATGTGCGAAATGAAAATTATATAAGAGCCATTCCACCTCAAAGCCTGCAATTTTAATTACCCCTTTAAAGAAACAGAAAATAAAAAACTTATACATATTTTTTAAAACGGAATCCTGAGAAAGTAGGTACTGAAGAGTTGAATCTAAAAAATCAGACCTTTCGATCAAAAATCGATTCATTTGAGATTTTCGATCTCATATGATCGATCATGTTCGAGAGTCGAGACGAAAAATCAATTTTGTACCCATAACCTTCCGGATCAAAAATCGATTAGAACTGAAAATCGATTAATCGAACTACGAAAATCGATTAATCGACCTCTGAAAATCGATTATTTTGTGATTTTTGATTCCACATGATCGATCATGTTTGACAGTCGAGATGAACAAATAATTTTAGTCTGAAACTTGCAGATCTTGGGACCGAAAATCGATTTATCGAACACCAGAAATCGATCAATCGAAGCCCAAACATCGATTTATTAGCGATTTTTAATCCTTACGACCGATCAGGTTCGGAATTTCAGCTATTAACATCCGGATTAAAAATACATTAGAACTATAAATCGATTAATCGAACCTTGAAAATTGATTATTTCGCGATTTTTGATGATTAATCAATTACCAGAAATCGATCAATCGAAGCCCAAACATTGATTTATTTGCAATTTTTAATCCTTATGACCGATCAGGTTCGGAAAAAGGGACACGAAATGAATTTCAGCCTTAAACATCCGAATTAAAATAGATTAGGACTGAAAATCGATTGATCGAACCTCAAAATTGATTTATTTGCGATTTTTAATTCTTATGATCGATCCGGTTCGAGAAAAAGGAGAAAAAAATGAATTTCAGCCTCTGAATTGAAAATATAGTATTAGGATCGAAAATCGATTAATCGAACCCAAAAATCGATTTATTTGCGATTTTCGATTCCATATATGTACGAGTAATTATATCTGATCAAACGATTATGGTCGGAATAAAAAATCAACTTCAGCCCAAGACCCTTTGATCAAAAAATCGAAGATCGAAAATCGATTAAAAGAACTCCGAAAATCGATTCGTTTGATATTTTCGATTTCAAAATGGTCGATCAACCCCGAAATTATCATTTGTTTTGAATTGTTTGTTTCATTTGTGTTCTTGATTACGAGTAGTAAAAATCGACTACGTAAAATCGATTTTCGATTTCAGTCTTGAGGAGTGATCGATATTTTCAAAAATGATCGTGAACCCTCCAAAAAAATATTCGTACCAAGTTACCTCAAATTGATGAAATAATTACTGACCAACCACATTATATGTATTTGTCAAAATTTCCAAGTATTTTTTTGTTTTCAAAATTGGGAACTCGAGGAGCACTTGTGAGAGATTCGGACTTACAATCAGTACCCTTGAATTCAACTTTTTTGGTATTTCAAACATGTAAAAGGAGACAAGGGAGGAAAGGAAGGGTTAGTTGAATTTCGATCGAAATTGGAATCCCTTGAGCAGCCGCCCCTCCCCCCCCCAAAAAAAAGAAACTATTTTTGAATCTCATTTTGAAAATCATGAATTCAAATTTTTCACAGCAACATTTTTTTTTAGAATCAATTTCCAACTCTTTCTCCCCCCCTGTCCGCACTTGATCCACGATTTGCTTTTCCAATCATTTTTGAAAAAAGAAAAATTTTAATCCTCCAATGACGGTTCATTTTTTCATCTCCTCTTTTCTAAAAACTTTTACACGTCACAAAACAAAACGCGAAAATTTTAGACTTTTTTCTAATAGGTACATTTTCGTTAAAACTTGAATTTTGGATAGTCCAAGTAAACCCTGATTAATTTTTCTCGCAATTCATATTCAATTCCCCCCCTCTCTTCCCTCTTCACCTCTCGCGTACAGAGTATGAAAACTTTTGACTTTTTCTTGAAAATTTCCAACTTTTTTGTGACCAGGTGAACCCGTCTTCTGAATTGAGAACCATTACTTTGAAATTTCACGAATCATAAGTAAAGCAAAAATGAGGAAGTCGATGAAAAAAATTTAGAAAACTTCGAAAACAAAATTATTTTTGCAAACTAATTTGATTTATTGAAAAAAACGGTAGAAACTTTAAAAAAATCAAACGTTATAAAAAATGAATATTATTTCTGTTTTTTTTTTCCATCAGAATAAGTACTCCTTATTTACATTCAAATTTGTCATTTTTTTCAAATGTACCTAATATTTTGTTGAGAATTTTATTTTTTATATTAAACTTTGATTATACTTATTTTAATTTTGTATTATGTATCAGTATGTACCTAATTTATTTGAATTAAAGGGGTTTTGTTTCTGAGATTCAATTTCGATTATTTTAATTTTAATCCTTCCCTTCCACATTTTTCCCAAATAAATATTTTTTTCAGCACATTCTCATTCAACACCGAAGTAAAAAGTTATAAATTGTTTGGTTTTTTCAACCACTTGAAATCATCCTGCTCTCTTCATCGTTTCAAAAACAAAAAATCCCAGAGCAGGCACAGGCACACTGCGATGAATTCCTTATTTTTCTACTCAATCGTTATTTCCATTACTAACCCTCTTCTTGCGAGGAACATTGGATTCGGCGGCGGTCGCGGCGGTCTTGTCATTGGAGGCCTTGTCATTGGAGGCATACCACGATAAGTCGGTCTCGTCCTCGGGCAATTGAAGCCACTCCTTAAACGTGGTGCTCCCCTTCTTCTTGCTGACGCCGTCGAGACGATCTGCAACAGAATAAAATACCCTAGGTAATCTCGACGTACTTTCGGGAAAAAAAAAATATCTCCGAACCTAATATCCACCACCACAAAACACCATAACCACCTATTAATGCAACCTACCTGATCACACGCGCGAAAATTAACCACGAAAAATAGGTAAATAAAATAATAGGTAATAATATAAAAATAAACCGATCCATCGTTATACATAATATATAGTGTAAGAAAAATATACAATAGCAAGTACAAACGAAAAAAATTTACTAAATATAAGTAAATAGTCGTCGTTGCAACTCACCTAGTTTTTCTTCCGTATTTTCGGATTTTTCCCACTTGCTCGTACATAAGCTATCCATATACGAAGAAAATCCCTGCGTATCAACAATACAGGTACTCTCGTACAATGACTAAAGTTTTCACCGGTAGGTATAGGTAATTAGGTATATGTAAGGTAAGTAAATTAAACTATGTTAGAACAATCTTATAAAATAATGCGTACAATCTACCCGCTGGACACTATTAATCGTAGATTTCGCGACATCGATGCAGAAACTTGAGTTGGATTTTTCTTTTCTTCAAGACAATTATACAAATAACCGAATTTTTACGTTCAACAACAATCAAAGGATAGAAAGTAATAAAAGATGATAATAAATAACGAGTGGACTTCATTCAATTAAGCAATTATGCAGTGAACTACATATATTATGTATGTATTATTTGGTATGAAATATAGTTATAAGATGCTGGTATTACGTGCATTAAATTATTACGAAAGATCTCAGCTCCGAGTTCAATTTTAAGAGAATGCTCCAATCAGGCTTTTTATTCAGATTCAGCAGCAGAATTCAGAAATCGTTCCAATAAAATGAAAATTCAGATCAATTTCTTTCACGCATTCGACAAGTAAAATACATATATCAGGAACGATAGTGGTTGAAACACTCTGTCGAAAATATTACAGCATTTCAATATTTTCCAATTTTCCATTCTTACGCACAGAGGAACATCAAACATAAAAATCTACCGCATTACGCTGAAAACTGTTGAAAAATTTCCGAAAAAATTGGTTTAAAAACGTCCTAAAAACATTTAAAACACTGTACAAAAAATTAATCAAACAGCACAGAATTCAGAAAAATTGGTTAAAATCATTTATGAACATAATTAAAATGATAAATTGGGGATACACCAGCTGAAGAGGAACCTGCAAGTCTATAAAGGAAGTTCAGCAACATCAGCATGAAATAAAAATTATTCAAATTTCCTGCAACAAAATAACCACATTTCACCAGTAACATGGGCAACTCATCCCAAATTCATGGTTCTTTCTTGCATTGAGTTCTTTATCAACAATACTTGTTAGACCAAGGGAGGCGTAGACTTGAAGTTTTCCCAACTTTGGGGGCCTCCATAATTACAAAGGAAACCAACATTGCTAGAGAGGCTAATGGAGGTTTCTTCTCATGAACAAAAATGAAAAATTTTCAAACAAATTCTTGCATACTCGTACTTTACGTATTTCTTTCTTTTTTGTCTTTTTTTTCAACTTTGAGACAAAGGGGCTCAATACAAGGGGATAGTATCCTTTAAGGGGCGGAGGTGGTTTTTTTGAAAATTTTTTCCCGGAAATAAATTTTTCAAAAATATTCCATACATCACTTATTTGAATTTTTAATATTTTTTTTTACATTTTTTTAAACTTTGAAAGGCTCTATACAAGACAACCAACGAGGGGAAAGAGGTCGAAGGAGGTCTTTTTTCTTGAAAATGGAATTATTTAAACAAATTCTGATACAAAATCGGGAAATTCCTAAGCATTTTTTAACGACTTTGAATTATGATTCACTTTATTTTTGTTGATTTTTTTCAAATTTAAGGGCTTCACATAGAGAGGTCAAATTTATTATTATTGTAGGAGAGGAGGGAAGAAGGAGGTTTCTTTTTGAAATGGACATTATTCAAAAAAATTCAGACGCAGAAATGGAGCTCTCTTTTCAATGAGACAAAAACAACCCTCACTCCTCCATTTCGATTAGTTGAGGAGTTATGCGCGTTCAAATTCTGAAAAATTCGCTCTAATTTTCGGCAACAAAGTGAAGACTTCTGCAATTTCTGGGAAAAAGGCCAATTTTTTGCAAAATAAAACGAAATTGGCAAACTATAACAAAAAGAATGGTTTTCTGGCAATTCTGGCGAAAAAGCGAAACTTTTTGGAAACTTTTTGAAAATAAGCAAAACTTAAGAATTTTCTACCAAAAGACGTCTATAATTAAAAATTTTGCTGAAAGCCGAAGGGTTTTTACAATTTTTCGCAAAAATCAAGACTTGAACAATTTTTGCAAAAAAACAGAACTTTTTGAGAATTATTGACAGAAAAGTGACACTTTTTGGCAATTTTTGGCAAATAAGTAACCAAGCAAGGCTCGTGGATAAAACGAAAAAAAAAAATGAAAAAGTAAAAATTTTGCAATAATTTTAACAAAATTTAGTAATTTGCCAAAGAAATTACATTTTTTCGCAATTTTTTTCAAAACGAGACTTTATAACGCTGAACAGCCAGAATTTTTGGCAATAAGCAAGATTTTTGGATAATTTTTGAAAAAAGCACAACTTTTTGGAATTATTTTTTGCAAAAAACCAAGAATTTTTGATAACTTTTAAAAAAAGACTTTTTGGCATTGTTTTGAGTAAAAAATGTGGAATTTTTGGGTAATTTTTATAAGGAAAAAAACAATATTTTTTGGAATTTTCAATGAAAACGTGACGATTTTTAGCGAAAAATGAGAGTATTTAGATTTTTGGCAAAAAGTTGAACTTTGACATTTTCACCAAAAAACAGGGCTTTGTAATCGTAAACACTAAAAATGCACTGTAGTCGGTTGGAAGAGAATAAAAAATTGTTCACTTATTTCTTTTATTACCTTTTTCTTCTTCTTCAAAATGAATGAAACAATTGAATTTTCAAAATTGAGAAAAAAGTAACTTTACGAGCCTTGTTTTTAATTTGACCCATATGAGGGAGGAGGGGGTCGATTATAGAATCTCTGAAAGGAAAGATGAAGATAGGAAGTTCCATGGAAATTGTCATGGGTTGAAATCACAATAGACTATTCTATTTCAAGTTGTTTAGAAATATTATAGTATTTAAAGGTATTGATGGGAAGAGGGGGGAGGGGGGTGTCAACGGGATTTTTGATCAATTGATTGAAAAAAAAAAACTGTGAAAAGTTCGTTCAATTCCAAGATTTTTAACCTTCAGTCACTAATTTCTAATCTTCTTCTCATTTTCCTGAAACCTTGAAAAAAAAGTACGCCTCTCGAATAATCAATTTCGATTCTTGATAAATACACAAACGTTCAAAGTTCAACACTTTCACAAAAAAATTTCACAAAAAGAAAACAACGAATTCAGTGGAATAAATGCAACGTAATACCAACAAAATACAAACTACTGAAAAATTTCGTACAGTAACAAAATATATCTATGTATGTACTTAAAACTATCATATCACAATCCTGCACTCAAATTATCGAAGCAAATGTATCGAGGATTCACAAAAGGAAACAAATCACACATTTATGGAAATGTAGCAACTGTTTTTCATCTTAATCATCGAGAGCTGATGCATTAAAATTTTGAAGAAACCGAGAAAGCAAGGAGATAGCTGGGCGAGAAAAACAGGTATGTACCTAAGTTTGAGAGAACGAAAATGACGTTTTGAAAACGAAGATGGAAGAAAGTAGGTGATCAAGATCAAGAACAAGAACATACACATAGACATCATAAATTGAGGAAGATGCATCATAATCTAGAAAACAGATTTGAAACTAATTGACCACAGCCCCAAAAACATTAATTATCTTTCTTCAGTTCGAATTTCAAACACCTCGAGGTTAATTGATCCACAAGCATCATGTAAAAACACCGAAGAAGGAAGAATATTATCCTAAAAGTTGACGTATTTTTGGAGACGAATTTCTGAAGGTAAATTATTCGTAAATTTTACAGCAATAATTCGAAGATAAATTACGAGAAATGAACACGAAATGAAGAATTTAATCACGTTTGGTCGAGTTTCAGAGTGAATGGGAATAAAGTATAGGTACAAGTAGGTATCAATTTCCGGCTATCACTAAAAATTATCGTAATTACTGATAAAATACGACAATTACCGTAATTACAAATAAAATACAGTAATTTTGGTAATTATTTTGAGGTAATTACCAAAAATTACCGTAATTTCGGGTAAAACATGGTAATTTTGGTAACCATAAATCACAGGTATTTACAAATTATTTATTATGGATTGCTTAGTGGTCACGAAGATTTTTGAAAATTAATGTCATATCAACGATAACTCCGTAAAAAGTTGGTAATTCAGGGGTAACCGTAATTTACCATAAATCGGTATCTCTAAGGTAAATAAGTGGTAATTAAAGTACAGGGACGTAATCATTATAAATTTCCAAGGCTCGAATAACCCCCACATCATTATTTCTGTAGCATTCAACAAATCTGCAAAGAGTTTTTCTCAACTAGGTACAGTATGAAATAGCTCAGCAATATCCCCTCCTTTCCCTTTTGAAACTATGGTTACATTAACGAAAAACATACAAAAATGCTTAAACTAGAAAATGAACATCTACTGCGATACCTGTGATTCAAAACAGATACCTATTTCGAAACCCTTGAAACACGGGTACTTAGGTTTTAAGCTATCTACCTCTTTCTTACGATTAATTAAACATACAAGCGGGCAGTTACGGTAGACATACGCTCATTTACTTACCAGGGGCCAGGGGGAGGTGATAATTTCACGCGTAATTCGCAAAATTATCACCTAAATAAAAGTGTTGGACGGGGAAAAACGATAAAAAATATTATTCATGCGATAAAACACACATAATTTGTGTAGATATACCAAAACATTGCGTACAAAGTACAAATTAAAATCCTTTCACCAATTACATCGTACCTCGGTATATTCGGTCGAGTAGGTATCTGCAATACCTATAATACTCACGTATTTGTTATATTTCTTCGTATAAGAATAAAAATACTTGTCAGGAAAACGAATTTCCAAGTTTTTAAGCAACAGAATGAAAAACTTTATTTATTTTAAGACAAAGTAGAGAGAGAAAAAAACAAACGAAGGAAGTACACGATCGACGAGAGATACCTTTCACGATTCGTTACGATTCGATTCGCGATCAATTCGAAGGAATACCGACGAAACACAATAAAGCGAAGGGGAACTCACCCACTAGAGTATTAATGGAGGAGAAATTCCACACCATATGACGAATAATTTGTAAATTATTTCATCAACGTACAAATAATTATTCATAGTTCATATGTTTTTAAAAATCTCGAAGAGTTCGGTTATTGGGTTATTGAGAGTGGTAGGTCGAGGGCAGGGAGATGGTGCAACAAGCACTGGGCAATCCATTTAGGGCCAATTTGGGCGAGTTTTGTGGTAGCTTTTGGAGGGCAAAAATGCCTTTTCACAAAAGCATCAGTCTGGTACATTAAAAAATACATCAGAATGGGTTTAAAGCTTAAATTAATAATATCAACTTGGAATATAAAGCTCATATCATTCATTGGGAAATCGAAGGATAAAGTATAAAATATCTCATATTCGATTTGATCGAATTTCCAGTTATCATATTATCATTTTTGATGATCGATTCAACAAAATTATTCATTTTCAATCCTACAAAAGTTCAAAAAATTTTTCAAAAATATTATTGCGATTGGATAAATTTTGAAAAAATGTTCATGAATTAACTTCAAACCCCCATGTCAATCCTTCCAACCTCTTCCCTCCCCCACCAAAAAAACATTATACTCGATATACATCAATGTACTTGTACAAATCATTTACAAATTTTTAGCTGATAACGTTCATTTTTTTGAGTTCTGGCGAGATTCGCGAATTATTTTCAAGAATAAAATGTTTAAAATGTCACATTAATGGGTCAAAACTCGTACATAATTTTTTCTGAAGAGAGATTCAATTATTAATCATTACCATTCTTCGCTGATAATAAATTGAATCAATAAAAATATCATCATAACGAAGGGAGGAAACGTATTAAGGGTAAGATGGGACGTGGAGTGAGGGGGTGAGGGGAGGTAATCAGAGGTGGGATTATTGGGGCCGGTATTTCTTAAAATAATAACCCAGAAAAATATCGCGAACACGAAACGGTAAATCATCTCGACTCGAAAACGACTTTTTTGTCTCATTCAATACACATTTCATCATAATACGAGTAGCAACATTAATTTTTCTCTCAAAGTTCCATAAACTTCACTCAATCTTCGAATTTGTAACATATTCGCATCTAATTCATTCTTTTTTCAACTCTGCAAAAAAATTGATCACATCGTTCTCTCATTATGTCTTAATCTTCGCTCAAAATGAAACAAAATTCTAGTCATCTCCGTCAAACGAACATCCGAGCAACGATAATTACGATAATTTGGCAAAAAAAAAAGGGTAGTGAATTGGTAGTTGTGGTAGGGTGAGAAGGGAGTGGGGTAGAGCACCGTTTTTAATCAATACGATCCATCGATGAAGTGGAGTTTTCGCAGACTACTGATTTTGGAGGGATGAATATTTTTACCAACTATAAAATATTCACAAACGTTTCAAGACCGATTTATTTAACGTACGAAGAGGGGGATGGGGAGTGACTCTGTTCCGACAGAAGCAGCCATCGAAGAACAGAGAACGGCAGAGATGAGACATGAAAATCATAATATGTATTTCAAATACAGCACTTGGCACACATCTACATGCAATTTCAAAAACTCATAAGGGTAACAAACTCGTACAAAACTTCGGTGAAACGATCGATCTTCACCACGTCGTCAAAAAATACCAACTTCGCTACAAAACGAACACGATTATACTCAATCGTCTTCTCGTCACTTTTAGAACGGTTCCTAGAAAAACAGATCAATCGAATCAATCATACATTCGCAATACAACTCGCCACACTTTTCCACTTTGCATCTCGATAAACTCTCGGATCTTAAATAAGTCCACACAATCGGACCTTGGATAGTCGTAAAAACGCATTCCGTCAACAAGTATTTTCTTCTCAAGACGTCGAAATATAACGCTCGACGTTATATACGGGTATTTCGATTCTTCTTCGAAGATTCCCACCATATCTTACCTCTTTTCCAGCCTTTTCGGGTTCTTCTTCGGTCGGTTCGTCTTGTTCGTCTGATTCAGCGGCCGGTTCGGCGTTCTCGTCATCAGGCTCTTCGTCTTTCTCCGTTTCTTTGGTTGGTTTGTCTTTTTCAGAGACTTCTTCTTCGACATCGACCATATCCACCTGAGGAAAAAAAGGGTATCGTGATCAGTCGGTAATTGGAGATGATAATTTTCAACATTTCGTGTAAATTAAAACCATGCACAACCTCGGTAATGGCGGCCGATTGAAGAAGTGATCTTATATCGAGGGTGGTCTGCGATGGAGGCGTTTTCTCCCATCCGTCGACTAATTTTTGAATCTCTTCTTCGGTCCTTTTGTGGACGTTGCGTTTACTGCATGTGCTCACGTCCATATCCATTTCGCAAACGAATACCTGTCGAATGAAGTTCGTTTGTAATACTAATTCGAATTCTCGGGTTTGGAAATAATATTAAAACTGGATAGGAAATTACTTGAAATCCTTTGGACAATGCGAACGAATACATTTCTTCGTATTTTTTGACCTTGTCGTTGATACAGTCGATAATAATGAACGGGAAGAATCCGTCGCTGACTTGTTTCTTGAATGATTTCACCAGCGATTCTTGATAGCTCGGTTCCATCTCAGCTTCGTACTCGTAAACAGTTTCCTGCGCGAGTAAGATAAAAAAAGCGAATTAGATGGTGAAGGAAGTTTATAATTGATTGGAGAAGGTGATTCGATCGTTTGGGCTTACTCTTTTTGTAATTTTCTTTCCGGTGATGGGATCGGTTGACTCGACATCCTCTTCGTTTGTGAAATAATCGTCTAAGGAGAGAATACGAGGCGCAGTGCCACCCATTTCTATTTCTTTATCCTGTTACCGGTAAAAATACGCATTTATTAGAGTGGAGAATACAAAATAGAAAACTGGAAATCTCTCAGACGTTTTCATCGGTACGTACCTTGATCAACTTGGCCGTATACGTTTTACCAGAGCCAGGAGGACCTCTCATTACAATGATTAATTTAATTGGTCTAGAATGGCGACCAGGAGGTAGTAATAAATCATCTATCAATTTGGAATTAGCGGGTAGCAGAGTTTTCTCCGTTACTGTGGGCTTTGCCACTGAAGTAGCAGCAGGCGCTGGTGGTGGCTGAACTATCGGCGTTGAAGTCTCCATTGCCACTGGCGGAGGCTGCTTCTCTATTGCTGGCGGTGGCTGCTCAACTGTCGCTGACGGAGGCTGCTCAACTGTCGCTAACGGAGGCTGTACTACTTCCGTTGGCGGTTCCTGCTCCATTGGCTCGTCAACTTTAGCTGGTGCCTCTTTTACTGTATCGCGAAGCCTGGAAAATTAACCAAATCGAATGAAATTTCCACTCAAGATTCTCAAAAGAAAATACGAGTGTGTAATAAGATGATTCGACACATACCATGGAGCACTGAAGGTTTTCTTCTCCACTACGTCGTCTTTATTAACTTCTTTCGGTTTGTTTTCGGTCAACGGTTCGGATTTAGTCTCGGATTTATTCAATATGGCTGTCAAAAAACACTCGAATTACTATCTACGTTTGAAGAAATTACTTCTGCGCTCGTCTTAAACTCACCAGCCAACTCTTTAGTCAGATCGTCACTCGGTTTATTGCGTTGTGGCAAAGGTTCGGCCACCTCTGCAGGTTTTTTATTATTCTGCCAAGGTTCTGCGTCGAGAAAAAGTTTAAAAAGTTAATCAATATCATCGAAGCATCTCTTATTTCACCGTTGTCGTACACCATCTGCGATATTTACCTCCTTGCCACGAATTTCTATCATTAGCTTTGACTTCGGAGGCTAAACTCTCGATAAAATCTTTATTATCCACAGCCTTTTTCTTTCCATGAGCATAATCGAAAATATAAACTGCATCGAACGTCGAAGGAAGAGCTAAAAAAAAAAAAAAAAAAAAAAACATAATCAAAATCGTGAAAACATTATTCTTGCGAATTGAAAACAACATCGAGCTGACGAAACCAATTTACGTACTTTCAGCCGAAGTTTTCTTGACATGTTCGTAGTCGAATACCAACGAGGGTACCAAGTCTTGCGGGGCTGCTTCCGCAGGCGCAGGTTTATCAACAGCCGCATCGTCTTTATTACTGTGAAACAAACGGTCGAGTTGAAAAAAAAAATGAGAAAACCACAAAGGAGTGTTTCAAATGCTACATTTACCGTAGATTAGAGGCATTCCGTTGAGGTTTTGGAGGAGGGAACGATTCTGGAGGTTGAAATTTATTCATATCTGGACCTGGACCTTGTCTACCGCCGGGGCCATCAAATTGCGAATTCGGGTCTCTCGGTCCAGGACGACTACGAAAAAAAAATCAAATCAAATCAAAAATGAATCGAATTGCTTACAAAAAGAAGTACAAATAATCCATAATTATTTGCTAAATTATTCACGTTTTTTTTTCCAAATAACTCACCTATTATCAGCATCTCCGAAATTTCCTTTAAATGGAGGAGGAACATTGAATCCAAGACGACTGAAATAAAAAACATACGAAATGAAAAATCAAAATTACCACAACGAATGACCAATTCATCAATCTGCACCGACCTATTGTCCATATCACCAACTTTGAAAGAATCATTTTTCGGAAAGTTACTATCAAGAGGTTTGTCATTACCAAAAGGTGCACCGGGTTTATCATCGAACGGTTTTTCTGAAAAATAAATTCATCAAATTATAATACATCTTCAACTCGGGATTATTTAAATGATCAATGAATCAAAAAATGCTTCAGAAAATAATTCTACACAAAACTTGGGAGGCCGGAAAAATTTCTTTGCCCTAAAAAAATGTTTTTCAAGATGACTCTTGTCACTTTATTCATGATTGCGAGAATTTTTGGTGATTTTGTCTCACTTGCACTCCCTAAAGTTCTTGATTTTTATGCAAAAAAGAAATCTCAAGTGCCACAATTTGAAAATTGAACCATGCCAGAAAGCACTTCCCCCCTCCAATTCTCAAAAAATAAGAAAACTCCAAAAACGATTTGGCCCATCTTTATGAGAAACGTCATTAAAAAATTTGACTCCCCCCCACCCCTCCTCCTCACAAGAAAAACAAAAAAAAATTGAAAATATTTAAATTCCTGAATTTGGTAATGCAAAAATGGAGAATTTTTTGTATAAATTCAATTTTTGATCTTTCAAATCAAAGAGGGGGGGGGGGGTTCTCGGCATCACATTTTTTGCTCTTGTGGAAAACTTTTTAAAAAATGCAAATATTCGAAATCAAAAATAGACTTTACTCACTGTCAAACGAATCGGGCGGCTTCATCATCGGTAAATCAAGCAACGAAACAGGTTTACCAAAGTCCTGCTGAGAGAAAAAAAAAATCAATCGATCAGTAATCGAAACAACATTATTCCACCACAATTAAAATGACGAACAACTCACAGGTTTATCATTATCAGCGTTATCAAACCGATCGGGCGGCGCTAGTGGATCATTACTCTGCCAAGAATTGAAATTAGGACGAGGGGCATTATCACTAGATTGACCTCTACCGAATCCTCTATATCTATTATTGAAGGAATTCGGCCCATCTGGTTGATTGGCATCGCCGAACGGCGGTCTTCCGCTGGATCTACCACGACCTCTACCCATTTCTTTACGGTTACCGGGTGGTTCATTGAAATCTCTATTGAAGTCGTCGAATTTATTATTAAATCCACCCCTATTGTTTCCGAAATTATTTTGTCTAAAGTTTGAGAAATTATCGCGATCGTTGCGGCCGTAATTATTATATTGGGAGTTATTGTTACGTTGAGGACTTTCCGAGGGTTCTGGATCTCTGAACCGGCTATCGTCGTATTCGTCTTCGTAATACTTGGCGTATTTCTCCGAATTGAAATTAGGAGTGTACGTGGTGCCGCCGAATTTCGAGTTTTTATTATCAGGCGGTGGATTATTACGCATGTCGACGGGAGGAGGTCGATAATTATCGAATTTCGAATTCGGTCCAGGTGGTCCAGGTGGTCCTTGATGGTCATCGAATTTCGTATTCGGTCCCGGTGGTCCTGGATGGTTACCGAAGTTGTCATCGAATCGGTTACGATCGGGTGGGAAATCATTCGAATCGTTTTTCTGATCGTAAGTCTGATCGTAAGGGTAATTTTTCTGGAACTGATTCGGAGGTAGCGAAGGAGGCGGTCGAGATAGCTGAAATGAAGAATACTGGTTTCGTGACTGCTCGTTGTAGTTGAAGTTGTTGGGTTGAGGCGGTGTTGGAAAATTAAACGGTTTGTCGTCAGATGTGTGGAGAGGTTTGGTTACATCTTGATTGTAAGCAAACAATTTCGAACTAGGAATACTAGAGCCTGGTGGAACAGCAGTGGTAGCAGCAGTAGCAGCAGTGCTAGGTGGTTTATCTGAACCAACTAGATCTAATCCGGGGATAGATTTCGCGTTTGAAGCCGAAGATGTTAAGAATTCTAGTGACTGGTTGGGTTTTGAGGGATCCATTTTCTGTTTCTAAAAGGGGAAAAAATGAGTTTTAACACGGTTCTTTTTCAATAGACAAATACACTATTGATCAGAAAGATTGAAATATGAATTACATTTTGCTGATCGTGCCCGGGCATTGGAGGCATCATACTCATTGGAGGCATCGCGTTAGGCGGAGGCATGTTATACATAGGATAATTGGGCATAAAGTTTTGCGATTGACTAGCCATCTGAGACATATCTTGAGTTGGATACATGCCGGCCATTGGATACATCATAGAAGAAGGCATATACGGAGCACTCTGAGTTACAGCGGCAGTACTAGCTGTACTGTAACCAGGAGCGTTACTACTTGTAGCTAAAGCAGCCTCCTGCAAACATAAATTAATTAATTACAGCATTCTAAACCTCATTTTAAGATAAATGAAGACGTACTTTTGCTGCAGCTGCCGCAGCTGCGACTTCGGCCTCTTTATTTTCTCGTTTCTTACGCAACTGTTCACGTTTCTGAATCAATTGCTCTCGCCAACTTTCCCATTTCGCTTCGTATTCTTTGTATTGCGTCTAATAATCAAAACATCAAGTTAATGGACAATTTTTGAAATGAATGAATAGGAAATAAGATGATGGAAAATCACTATTTGAGAGCTTACTTTATCTGGGTGGTTGGCATTCTGTTCTTTCCATTTGATAAACGAGGATTCCCACGTTTTGAACTGTTCGTCGAAGGTTTTTTCTTGTTCGATCAGATCTTCGACAGTTTCCTAGAGAACAACACGTTCAAACATGAGTAAAATTGCGACGAAAATTAGCCAAGATTAATAATTCCACTCACCGCTTTCCCTTTACCAGTTTTCTGCTTCTTGGTTTCTTCTTTTCCGGTATCTTGCGACGTTCGTTTACCAGGATCGGTATCATTCTGCGATAAATACGAATTAATTACAATCATCCGATCAAAAATTTAAATCGCGAGCTCATTCGATGCTTACTTTATCTGTACTTGGAGGAGGCACCGAATCCGGAGGCGGTGGTTGAGCGGTAGGAGCACCAGGAGGTAACGGAGGTATCGAAAGATACGGATTCGGTACAGCTGGCATCGCCGGAGGCACCATTCCGGTTGGAAGCGGCCCCTGGTACTGAAAATATCGAACAAAATTAATCCGAGAGTCGAATACTTAACTTTAAGAGGTACCAAATAACTTACTTTGTCTCCATACTGCTGATGCCACTGAGCATACTGTTGCTGCCATTGCTCCCACTGCTGCCATTGTTGCTGCTGCTGGGGTGTTTGAGGCGGCTGCTGGGGCGGTGGTGGTTGAGTTTGAGCGTACAAGGGATTCTGATAAGCTGAAGGAACTGCCGGGGTTGTTGCAGGAGGAGCTGCTTGGAATGGGTTCACCGAACCGAATGGCGTAGCTGGAGGGGCCGCTTGAGGATACGCAGCTCCGTAAGGAGTAACTTGCGGAGCTACCGTACCACCCCATTGATTCCACGAAGCGTGCATTTTATCTGCGCAAAGAAATTCATCGTGATTAAATAAGTTAATATAAAGAACAATGAAACAGATACGAGCTAACTAGGATTGGAATGGGGGACGCTACGAAGTAAGCGTTCTAGAAGTTTACGATTTTCGGCGCCATTACTCGAGCCGGCTTGTGTGACTTGAGTCAGGTGAAATGATGCTCATTCGCAACACATTATTATGAATAAGAGTACTTAAAAATAAAATGAAATACATGAAGAATTTAAGTTGAAATTATACCTTAAAGTCATCGTACGGCTTACAGTCAACACTTGAATTATACGGTATTTCTATCGTTCTAAGACAAAATGGTAACGAATAACACAATACTAGAACCAAAATTTCAATACGAGCGATAAATTTAATAACAAAATACAAAATGAATTATTATTTTCGCGAAAATCTACGATGAAAACCGTCGACCGATGAAAACTTATATTTTTTCCTTTTCCCTCAACAACACTCAGCACTGCCATCTTTGTTGTGTTACCAGGCCAAGCCAAAATCTCAAAATCAGGATTTGATGAGAAAATGAATCAGCCAATCAGAGAAGAGGATTGGAATAAGAGTTGGAAAATTACATTTTTTCTGTTTTTCTTTCATTTTCAAGAATTTATGAAGTGAAATTAAGTTCTCTGATTTTTTAAGTGATCAAAAATAAATAATAAATCATTCAAATGATCATCGAAGTGATATTTTTGCTGGTAAATAAAAAATAAAAAATTCAATTCCTGCTTACCTATCTCATTTACCTATCTATTTTTTGTTTACATTTTTTCGATGATAAGAGATCCAAACTGATAAGCAGATGGAGGAAAATTTCAAAATTTCGAAAAAATTTGTAGAAATATCCGATTAAATGGTGAATTATCGATGAAAAAGCTGGAAAATATTCAATAAGTGGTGACTCTTATCGGTTACTTGAAAACTACATCGATCCTTCACCTGATTTTCTACCTTCATTTGTGTTGCTTGAATCGGTTGCCAATTTATCATCAAACGTCCTCAGTATGTCAATTGCTCTGTATGATGAAATAAATTACTTAACTATTTATGCCAAGATCGTCAAGTAAATCTTTCGCATTTGTTTCTCATATCGAAATTTTCTTTCAGTCGTGCGAGGTTTGGCTGAAATGAGCTGCCCAAAAGGCACCTATATCACAGGAGTCCTCAAAGGACTCCAGTCTGTGCTGACTGAAGCAGTCAAATTACAGGATATGCAATGTAAAGAAACCTGGAATCATTCTATTATAAGAAGCGCTGTCGAACAAACTTCTCAAACTGTGAACGAGAAAGTCAAAGAATATACTAATTTGGAAACCGGTCAGGTACGTTTGCTTCTAAACTTGAAAGTGAACATGGGAAAAACGTGAAACACCAACATATTATTGTGTTTCAGTTGGAGAAAAATGTCAGCGAGATTCTGCAACGATCTTCTATGGTATTCGAAGGATTAAGCGCTGTTGCTAAATATGCTCAAGGTTGGTAACCCTACAAACGAGTATAACTTCAAATGCAATGGTTGAAAATCATCGTGAAATTTTTCAATTTCAGCAAGCCCTGCTGCAGAAAAAACATCCGAAGATGATTTACAAATCCCCAAAGAATTCATTTTGAACGTAGAAGTGCCAAATATTGAATTCTCGTATAAATCGATTCTGCAGCCTTTACAACACGAACACGTTGGCATCAAAGAAGAAATCCACATTACTGAAAAACCACCGGTTCAAGTTCCCATTGCTCATATAACCAAATCAGATACACCTGAAATTTCAACAATTAATATACCCAATTTCGAACCAATCAAAATAACTGGATTAGCTCAAAATATCACCTCGACGAAACCAGAACAAACTGAAATACCAATTCAAAGCGGTTCAAAATCGAAACAAACTCAGGAAACTAAAACGATACCAACTCCTAAGGCTTCTAAAGCATCGAAGAATTTACCAAAGGTAGTGTTCATCTTCGTTTAGTCTTGATTTAAAATTTCAAAATAATCAATGTTGTTTTCTAGTTGAGTGATAAAGCTAAAGAAAGAGCAGTACCGGCGTCCAGAATAGCTCGAGTTGTTTCTTTCGGCGGTCTATTCGCAGGATTAGGAATAGGAACTGTAGCTGAGATTACTCGAAGAACATTAGGAATGTCTGAAACGAATTCAGTTGCGAATACTTTAGATAAAGTTTTTATTACACCTGCGAACGCTGAACGAATTGTCAACACTTTATGTAAAGTGAGAGGTGAGCTGTCCACTAGAATTCGATTCATTTAGTTCAATGTTACTGATATTATTTTTACGTTACAGGAGCTGCTTTAAAAATTGGTCAGATTTTTAGTATTCAAGATAGCAACATCATCAGTCCTGAGTTTCAAAAACTCTTCGAAAGAGTACGACAATCTGCTGATTTTATGCCCACTTGGCAAGTTGAAGTGAGTGTTTCTCATAGAAGAAAAATCTCCGGAAGAGTTCATACTTTATCGTAACATGAATTAAACGTATTTCAGAACGTGATGCGAAAAGAACTGGGCGATGATTGGAAATCAAAATTCGCTTCCTTTGAAGTAAAACCATTTGCTGCCGCTTCTATTGGGCAAGTACACGCTGGTACTTTACCAGATGGCAGAGACGTCGCTATTAAAATTCAGTATCCGGGAGTAGCTCAGGGCATTGAAAGTGATATCGATAATTTAATGTCAGTTCTCAAAGTTTGGAATATTTTCCCTCAAGGTAAAAATCTCTAATTCAAAGGAATAAATATTCGAGTTGATTTTTGCGAATAAATTGGCGAATATTTTATTCCATTTCAGGCATGTTTATCGATAACTTAGTAGATGTAGCTAAAAGAGAACTCGCTTGGGAAGTAGATTACGAAAGAGAAGCCGAATGTACTAAAAAATTCAAACAATTACTCGCCCCCTATCCACAATATTACGTTCCCGAAGTCATAGGTACTCGTACCAGTATTCATTTGTCGTTTCCATTTTTGTTGATATTAATTTCGTTCAATTTTTATTCGTACAGATGAACTCTGCACTAAAGGAGTATTTACCTCAGAACTCATAGAAGGAATACCAGTCGATAAATGCGTTGATTTAGATTATAATACTCGTTGTCATATTTCAATGCTGATTCATCACCTAGTTCTGAAAGAAATGTTCGAATTCCGTTACATGCAAACCGATCCCAACTGGTCCAATTTCTTTTACAACACCAACACCAAACAGGTCACCATTATGTCATCTCATGATCGATTATTTTGATCCTTTTTAAATGGAATTTTCCATCAACCTACAGCTCGTTTTACTCGATTTCGGAGCATCTCGAGAGTACAGCAAGAAATTCATGGATCAGTATCTTCGTGTAGCTAAAGCAGCTGTCGATGGAGATAGAGCTCTAGTGCTAAGTTATTCTGAGAAAATGGGATTTTTGACTGGATATGAATCTAAAGTGAGATGAATGAATCTATTATTTTCACGATAGAATTCTCAAGCTGGTGCTCCTATATTAATGTGAGTTGGTTTTTTAGATAATGCAAGATGCTCACGTAGACGCTGTTATGATTTTGGGCGAGATACTGCGTAAAGAAGGGTTCGATTTCAGTAAACAGAACACTGTTCATAGAATACAAGCTCTTGTTCCTACCATGATTCATCACAGATTATGTCCCCCTCCGGAAGAAGTTTACTCTTTGCATCGTAAATTATCAGGTGCGGTATCATATCCCACATGTGATATTTTCATTTTATTTCGACCAAGTGATCTAAATTTTGAAATTTTTGCAGGTGCTTTTCTCTTATACAGCAAACTGAAATCAAAGCTTTCATGCTATGATTTGTTCATGGAAATGTACAATAACTATAAATTCGACGAGTGAAAAGAGATCTGTTTGGGGATTTTTATGTGCAATAATTTCGTAGAGCTTTAAACAAATAATTTGTTATGTAAATGAAGATGTAAACAGTGTAAAAAATAAACAAATAAATCAACGATTATCGATTCAATCTCCAACTAACAAATGGATCAACGCTCACTCGAAGTGTCTGCCTTCGATTTGAACAAAAATGTGATTTTTGTAAAGGGCATGGTCTAAAACCCTCGTAACCAAAATTTCAGCTATTTGAATTGATTTTACAATTTTTTGTGAATTTTTGACAATTTCCTGAAATTTGGGTCTTTTTTAAAAGCATTTTCTATGTAAAATTGATAAAAAAAAACAGTTCTGATAAAGCTAATGTGGACTCACCTGACCGAATTCACTATCTCCAATTATTCTGGAGCCTCCATATTGATTTTCGGTTTCTTCAGAATTTATGAATTTCTCCAAAAGGTGTGGAAATAAATTTAAGCAGGTCGAGAAAAGGCCAGAACTCGATTTTTAATTGTCCATGTTGATTTGAGCTCATTTTGGAGAAATTCAAAAATATTGGAAAAATATAACATTTTGTTGGTGGCAGTAAAGGCTCCAAAATGGCTGGAAAGAGCGAAGTTTGGAAAAAGATTTCATTTTTTTTTTGTTTCCATGAAAAAAAATCCTGAGAATCCCCCCCCCCCACCCTCCAAATTATCCAAAAAATGAACTTTTTTCACATTATTTTTAACGTTTTAACCCTTGGATTTGGTTCATTTTGACCACTGTACATGATGAAAAAAATTGAATTTCAAATTTTACCTTTTCCTTCTTCTTTCCCCTCTCAAAAAATGAGAAAAATTGTACATTTTTGGTGTTTGCTTTCTTATTTTTGGATTTGGGAAATTTTTATGAGAAAAACAGCAGTAGATATCTCCAACCCCCCTCCCTCTTGGATTATGGAAAAGTGGAACTTGTGCTCGCTTCAAATCAAAAAATAATAAGAAAAATCCAAAAAACTACATTTTAATTTTTTAAGATTCAAGTTCTTGAATTTTGTCATTTTTTGACAAAGATAACTCTCAATAGCCTGACTCAATTTCTTTTTTTTGAAAAAAAACTCAATTGTTTGACTCTCTCCTACCAAATCATCTCAGTTTTAAATGAATCAGTTGAATGAAGGTTCAAAATGGTCAGAAATGGAAAAATTTGGGTCCAGAGCGGATTTTTCTGCCCAAATAAATTTCCGCATTTTTCTGGAGAAATTCAAAAAATTCAGGAAAAATCTAAAATCGTGTTAGAGGCTCCAGAATGTCTTGGAAATGATCACATTTTGTTTAGTTAAGTCCATAACAGCCAAATTTTCATAATTTTTTACTTTAAAAAAGTGACTTAAAAATGACAAAATTTCAAAAAATTTACCATTTTTGGATTTTTAAAATTTTAAAATTCGTCATTTTTGAATTTCAAAAATTTTCCATTTTTGAATTTTTCAGAAATTTGTCATTTTTGAATTTTCCAAAATTTGCCATTTTTGGATTTTTTATTTGGCATTTTTGAACTGTAAAAAATTGGCCAAAAATGAAAAAATCCATTTCGCCGGCTGAAATTTTGATTATAGAAGTTTCAGATCAATCTATTCCCAGAAATGGGGCTTCCGATGCAAAAGTAGAACGACCTCGAATAAAATAATCCCGATTATCAGAACGGTTACGACACAAAGAAGAGGGATTTATTTTTTTGTACTAAACCAGAAATCAGTGATATGAAAGGAGCGTACAGCCGGACTTATTCGACAAAGTTATGTGAAATACTGTGCTCTCCCTTCCAATATAATCTTACGATGATATTATACAGCTGAATAAAAAAAAAAAAATTAAGTTAGTATAAAAAAGGTCATAAAAATTTACACTAAATAATTATCAACTGGGACTAATTTCTTTTGGTCGCTACATTCCCAGATCCAGTCAGGTAACACGACAGGAGTACCAGATACGTTCTAAAATTGAAATAATTTCACTTAAAACATTTCAAAAAATACTTTAAATAATGAAATTTTACGATACTTACATCTTTGTATCTTGTTTCTTCACTAATAATATAATCAGCTTCATCAACATCCTCTTGAGGTTCTCTGACAAAATAAAAACGTTCAATAATTATTTTGAAGCCGTAACACGAACACAACAATGTACCCAAATCAACATTACTTACCCTTTATAAGCGGTAATATATCGTCGAAGCGTTTTAGACGCAGATTGTAATAAATCAGTTCCTAAATAAAATTTCTTATTTTTGAAGAACTCTGGAAGTACTTTCATCGAAACTGTTTCGTATTTCAAGTCGAGCTGAGGATCTTCGTGCTCGCTATCGACGTCTGTTTCAACATCATAAATGTCTGTCTGAGGCTGATCAAATATCGGAGAACCGGGATCAAATTGAGTAAGATCTTGCGAACCAATCAAGTCGTTAGACGAAGCAGTGCTCACTGGTTGAGAAGTCACTCTAGGAAACGAACAAACGAAACAGAATATTAGCCAATGAAATAGAGAAATTGACAACTGACAAGGGGTTCAGATGTTGACTTACTTTTTCTCTTTGGGAGGTGGTTGAGAAGGTGGGTCGTTGGTGGAGGTTTTATCAAGTTCCCAAATCTCTTCGTCGTTTGAATTGGCGTAAGGATCATTTTTATCCAACTTATACCTGAGAGAAATTAGATTAGAATATTTTCATATTTCAAAAGTACATATTCATTGCCACAAATATTTACCCTGAGCTTAGAAGACGTTTCCTTGATTTAAAACAATCCTCAATCCAATCTTTTCGAACAATCCATCCTAAACCTAGAACTTGAACATACTTCGGTGTATTCGTAAAAGCACATCTGAAACAATTCTGCATTACTAAAAATCCATTTCAAAAATTCGAATAAAAATCGCAAGAAATACTAATTATTTACATCAGATGTGTACAAGTATCATCCCAATCAGCTCTATATTTGGCACCCATTTTCATAGCTTTCGACCTTAGTTCGCCTCTGAATGGATTCTGATACCCACTGATGGCAAATACAACACCTTCCAATAGTTTATTAAACGGTTTTCTTTTTTTCGGAGCAATATCGATTTTCGGGGGTTTCTGCGAACCAGTTGGAGGATCGTTGTTGACACGTTTTTTAGATGGTTCATCTTTGGTGTTTTTTTGCTTCGGCGTATCGTTGATTTTGGGTTTGTTTTTAGGAGTAGCAGGAGAAACAGTATCTCGTTTAGGTGTAATTTTCGGAGTAACAGGGGTATCCTTTTTTTTAGTAGTCGGTGTATCTCGTTTAGGAGTCTGATTTTTATTCTGCGAACTAGAAGGAGTGGTTGGTTTAGAAGAACTGTCGTCATCCTGATCATCGTCAGCGTCGTCTTGCGAGTATAATAAACGTCCTTTTGTACTACGACGACAATCGTTTGATAACGAGTCATCGTTTATGTCACCGTTTGTACGAGGTTTTTTCGTATCTGAAAATATGCGTGGATTAGATTCGAAAAAACTCGATCAACAGAGAAAAATTTATAAACAGCTTACTTTTATTTGGTAACAAATCACTGAGTCGTTTCGTACCGGTAGTCACTTTATTCAATATTGAACCACTAGGATCATTCGCCGCTTGTCTAATGGCAGATGCAGCTGTGAAAATATTATGTGTTTACTTTCACGAGTGAAAATAAGAGAGTCAATAGAGAGTTTTAGTCGTTTACCTGATACATCCTGCGTTAATAATTTCCTTTTAGCGAAAAAGCTACCGGTAGATATCGACACATCGTCGTTTTCATCTTTTTTCATAGCAAATTTACCAAAAACTGAATTACTAACGGGAGCAGTATCACTTTTGGAATGTACTTTAATGAATGATATTCCATATTGGGCATGTTTATTGAACGGCTGCGTGCAAACGATTTTCAACTGATCCCACGACTGATTCGAGACAGGTTTGGCGAATTCGTCGTGTTTGAAAAACCTCACAGTGTTTTTGTTGTTACCAGTTTTACAATCTTGTACTGACATCAATACGGAAGCTACACGAAGAATCTGTAGATGAAAACCAGTGTTATAGAAGTTGTAACAGGTGAATTTATCACACGTGAGTGTTTCGTTTACCTCGAAACTATCAGGAGTTATGGATTTTCCGACAAATATCTCGATAAAGGCTGAATTCTCGTTGCCAATATCTATACTTTGGATTACACATGATTCATCCAGTTGTAGAATAATAGCTGCCTGTTTTTCACCTGGTTCTTTACATTTCCAAGGACTCACGACATCCGAATTGAGTAGATTTTTCGCAGGGTACCTCTGTGAACAGAGTCAATTCAATTGAGTAGAGTTGGTATTTTTTGTAATGTTATTTATACATATATTTAATGATTTGTGTAATCTTACCGGATCCTCCGAAGTGACACTTATTACGCGGGAAAATTTTACAGGCGGCATGAGAAAACGTTCTGTCTTTGATGTTATTTCCAAAGTTTCACGTTCAACTGTTGATCAAACTACACTTGAATTTTCATAGAATGAACATTGAATATATCAATTTACATAATTTCACAATTAAATGAATAAATATTTCAATAATTCTTGGTGAATTTGCAAAAATTACGAGTCAATTTTGATAAAAAAATTTTAAAAACATGGAATCAGAATGTTCACAGATGAAATATTGCAGAATGAGATCGTTGTAACCAACACGTTCTCTAGGATCGCTAGTGTCGCTGAATCTGATTGGTTGATTTTTTATGTTTGTAAAACACATCTGTGAACTGATAAAAGAATGTAAATATTGACAAAATAAAGATTAATTTTTTTTAAAAACAAAAAGTGAAATAAAATACTAATAATCTGAAATATTTCGGTGACATTGACATTTCCGTTTTATGACATAATCACCTCGTCATCGCAGCTCAGTCTTCTATCAGTACCAAGTACACGTAGGTTATTGTTTGACGTTACTTACCGCGCTGAAAAATGAATCATTCGGATATCCACAAGAAAATTGAAATCAAAGCTAAAATCCGCGATTATGATAAAATAATGGCCGAAGTTCAAGCTATGTGCTCGTCTCATGGAGAAATAATCCAGCAAGAAGACGTATTCTTCAATTCACCCAATGGTCGATTAAAATTGAGGAAACGTTCGGTATGTATTGATCTCTAAGGTGGATTTTTCAATCCATAAATGACTCCATATTTACCTCTGTGTTTCTTTCAGGATTACTCTGTGTACGAGTTGGTTTACTATGAGAAATCTTACACCGAAGGACCCAAGTTATCGTTGTATTCCAAGTGCAATATTCCTCATGGTGAAGATTTACTCAACGTTTTGAAGATGTCTTTAGGAGTGAAAGGAATCGTAAGGAAGACTAGACGTTTATTCTTGATCGAGCATTCCAGAATACACATCGATGATGTTGAAGGACTTGGAAAGTACTTCGAAATCGAGGTGAGTAGTTCAATTCGAAGAACTACCATTGAGATTACTTTCATCTTCCATTATTCATTATGTATTCGTTTACAGGTTTCTCTCACCAAAGATCAGACACCTGAAGAAGGAGAAGAGGTGGCTAAAAATACCATGGCTAAGTTAGGAATACCTCCTACCGATGTGGTAACCGGCTCATATTTGGATAATTTACACGAATCGATTTCTGACGAAGTATAGATCATCAATCATCATCGTTGTTGATCTTTTAGACACCATACATATTACCGTTTTTAAAATGGTCACCGCTTATTATACGTCTAATTTACTTAATTATTTTGTTATAATCAGGAATTACGATTCGGCCTAAAAAGTATGCCCACCACGCCAGAATACTCTGTTCAAAAAATCAATTTCAAATATCACTTCTGCAGAGTCAATTACATAAATTTTGTCAATTCCATTACAATAATTTGAATTTAAAAAGGATCAATAGTTCCTAAAACGATTACCAAATCAATTTTTGAAATTTGCGTCCGAAAATTCACCCTTCACTAGTCATATTTACCTATTGCACCATTATTACTATTTAATCGTTACGTCGTTAAGCCAAATTCCATTCAGCCTTCCTTTGAAAAAGCTGTACCTGGTACGTATAGTAGTGTACATACATTGCTTTGTTCAATTGTCTTCCCATTTTTGAAGTATTCTTCAAGGTCTGCTGTCTGCTGCGGTAGAGTTTGAACATCTCTGTGATCTTCCCGAATTGTTTTCCTAGTCACTGTGCATATATTTGCTAGGTATTATTTAGTACTTAACGATTTATTTAACGATAGAGCACAATATTTATGTATTTAATTGGAAGTTGATGCATTTATTATGTTTGTTTTAATGTTGTTTGAGAAATTTTGAGCTTATTCTTGTGTTATGTATTTTTTTTCGAGTAAGTCAAAATATAGCTAAATATTGTTTGCAATTTGGATTTTTTATTTTTTTGGAGGGGGGGATTGAATTTTTTCAAATCCATATCAATAGATTCGATCAACTCAGAATAGTAAACTCAAATTCAAAAAATTGTAAAAAAATACTCGATTTATTTCAAAATTAAAAAATTATCACGATTAAACAAAAAGGTACAAATTACCCTAAAGTTACAAAAAGAATTACACGATGATAAACCAATACTTCAATCCAAAGACCAGCTTTGCTTCTATAAATGACTTTCATTTTCAGTCTCACTTATTGTATATTATCACGAATATTATCTGCAACAAAAAGAATAATTTTTCTGTCAGTTGAATACGATTAATTGTAGAACTCAGACGGTGCTTTATATCAACATCAGCATTCAGCACTCACAAATTATCTCATGAAGTACAGAGTTGAGGTATTCCCTACTGTTATAATCTTTTCGATTACTTTCGGTTATATTTAAGGTGAAATCAGGTCCAAAAATACTGAAATTCTGTAACAAAAGTTTAAATAAATCAACCTTATGCCTCAATTCAAATCTCAAGATATTTTTTTAAGCATCACGTACTTCATTATCTGGTATATTATTCGATATATTTTGATTCACACAAATAGCGGTTAAATAAGTCCAACATCGAGCTACATTTGGCACATTGTATCCTCCTACGTGAAGTAATTTACATTAGTAAAAAGATCAAAATGAAAAAAATTTTCAATTCGTGTTCTCTTACCTCCGCCTAATACCAAAGTGGGTATTTTGCAACCGAGTACTCGTCTCAAACAATACCCATATAGCTCTTGGGTCAAATTAAAACCGCCTAACTTGTCTCCTGTCAAGCCATCAGCTCCACATTGAAGAACCACAGCATTAGGTTTATACTTGGTCATAATTTCTTTGATGATACTAAAACACAAGTTCAACGTTATAGATCGCTCAACGAATATGTTCAATGAGAGTACCTACAATGAATTATCGATACGAACCATTCGAATAAATAACGATACGAAATATTATTCATTCCTTCTTTTAGAGGTACATTAACTGTGTAAAATTTGCCTTTTCCAATGCCTACGTCTTTTAAATCACCGGTTCCTGGGTAAAAACCGGCTTCGTGTTTGTGGAATGATAAAGTGAGTACTTTGGATGTAAAGTTGTACGCATTTTCGACTCCGTTACCTGAAAAAGGTAATTTAAAAAGAGGTTTCAGTATTAAAATTGTACATCAGCTGATCCGATGCGATAATAATTCAGGTACCATGATGTATATCCAAGTCTATATATAGAACTCTGCCGAACGATACTCTTAATTCTTCGATAGCTAATACAATATCGTTCACGTAACAGAATCCTTCTGCTTGATCTCTGTATAGAGAAAATCAATGAAATCAACGAATGTACAGGTACAGAGAAGATTAAAAACTATCACTCGAGATCTGCGTTACCTTTGGGCATGATGCCATCCTCCATACCAATTAATAACAACGTCGGATTTACGTTCACATAAAATCTTCGCTGCTGTTATAGAACTTCCAGCGATCAACGATGATAATTCGAAAACATGTTCGACAATTGGACAGTCATAACCTGAATAATACAACTCATTATTTAGGCTTACTCAATCAATCAAATACTAATCTAAACCTAGACTGGATAATTCGAATACCTATTCCATAATCTTCACTTTCATTCGAAAACTCTTCGACTACTTCGTCTTTATCCTCTTCTACAGTTTTGGTATAGTTTTCTGAAATGTTTCGTAGGAAATCGATGTAAAGACTGCTGTGAAATTTACACAAGTCTTCGGTGGTCGCCGGAGCAACGTTTACAACGTTCATATGCTTCAATAAATCGTACGACTTGATCAGATTATGAACGACTGAAGCCTAGAATTCGAATAAAATTTAGAAAATTGTGGTAAGAATGATTGAATGATTGAATTATGTGAACTTACTCTATTCTGTACATTGGGAATTTTCGATGATAGGCGCATTAAGGTGTCATTGTGAACGTAGGTAACTTTACGGTTTTCAGGTACATGATTATTTAGACAATTATTCATAATTATTGGTGAATTTATCGCGATAAAGTTCGAGCTTTTTGATGAAAGTTTCAATTTCTATTATTTATATTTACTTATTTACTTTGATGATCATCGCTGATTCGTTCCCGCCTAATTTTATGAAAGCGACGTTGCCAAATTGAAATAATCGTTCTTGAATTGAGTGGAGGGGAAGGGAAGGGATTACCTGTTGATGAAAAATTTAAATTTAAATTTTCGAAAGAGATTATAATTAATTGTTTACCATATTGTTTTTAAAATTGGTGCAGATGAAAACAACTTAGGAGATGAAAATCTGAAAAATTTGTGTACACAGCTCTATCTTCTCCAGTTCTCCCTGTTTCTTTCGAAGTTTCGAAGTTTCGAATCGATTTTGATATTCATTTTTGTGTACTTACCTACCTTCAACAGAGGTGTCAGTGTGTTTTGAAGAGTGGGAGGGGGGAGGGGGGTTGAGTCTGAAATTTTCTCAAACTTTTTACCCCTCTCATTTCCCGAATTATTCTAGCTAATTAGTCAGAATCAGAACTCATATGTGGTTCGAACAATATTTTTCAAAGGGGAATTGGAAGTAAAAATGTTGAATAATTTAAAATTTTCAAAAACGATGCTTTTACTTATACAAATATTACAAAAATTTGAATCGTTTTATTCCAAGGTTGGTGTACAGAAATCCAAAATAAATAATTCGCACCTTTTTGGTGTTTTTTTTATTTAGATTTTTTGTTTGTAAAAATAAAATTTAAAAATCAATTAAGACAGACCATATATTTTGGAAAGTTTTTGATTTTGCCCCAGCGCAAAATGGAGGCGAAAGCTTCAGAGAACTTGGAATTTGTGAGGTACAGTCAAATTTTGTGCTTTTTGCTACCTTTGAATGAATTTTTGCACCTTTTTTCGCCAACCCAGTATTGATTTGGATAGGTAGGTATGTTTACTAAATTTCAGAAGTTGTTTTTGATTATTGAAAAATTTTTGAGAAATTGTGTACCAGAATTTAAATTTAATCGACCGAAACGAGAGCAAAAGATTTGAAAAAATTAATAATTCGAAAAGTATAAAAATTCTAGCAAGAGAAAAGAAGAGGAAAATAAGACAAAATCTGTGAAAAATTGATAGGTAGGTACCTAATTCGAAACGCTAAAAAAACATTATTCTCAAATATTCTTGATAATGCAAAAAACTGGGTTTCATGGCTTTAGCATTGTTTTAGTTTTCAGAAAATTATAATAATAATTTTTTAAAAATATGTAACGAGAGCAAAAGCTTTCGAAAATTCACAATTCTTCGTTATTTTCAAAAAGGACCAATTTTGGAAAAAATCAGAAATTGATTCCGAATAATTTTATGCGAATAATAAGACATTTTTTGATAGTTTAGCAAAAGTTGGGACTTTCTGGCAGTTTTTATCGGAATGAATTGGATTTTTTTTTGAGAAAATTTCAAGTAAAACAACATTATTTTTGACGTGAGAAGTCCATTTTTCTACTTTCAAACTTTATTGATCAGAGAAAGGAAAAGAAAAATAATCTGGCTCGAGCGAAAGCTTTTGAAAATTTATAATATTCGAGAAGTAAAAATAAAAATAAAAAACATGATTTTTCGGTAACATTTTTCGATTTTCCATTATCTCCAAAAATTCCCTAATTTTTGCCAACATTTTTCTGTCTGGGGCGGGAGATGGGTGAGACATCCCTCCCTCGTCACCCTTTCGGATATCTCTGATGTGCGAAAATCTCAAATCGATCTTCAACTGGTGAAAATTTCATTTTAGCACCTTCTAGAGTACCTACCTATTTTGAAATCGATGGAGAAAAATTATATTTTGCTATACTTAGTACATACATAGGCTGATGATGACATGATTGCCCTTTTTTTCAACTTGGTGGTTTTTCGCTTTATAAAGCATTTTTTAGGGAATCCATCACTACTTTTTTTAATATTAAAAAAAAACAAAATTTATTATTTTTCTCCATCTGGAAAGGAGCGAGTTTCCCCAACCCCCTCTCCCCCCTGACGAGGCTCCTCCAATTTTCGACCATGAATTCTGGCATGATTTTTTGAGACGAACAAAAAAAGTTCTTTGACAAAATTGCCTATCTCTAAAACTGAAGGCGCAACAGGCAACCATATAATTTTTGCAAATACCTACATGGAATAAATTTTTTTCAAGTTTTTTCAAGTTTTCAAAAGTTGAACTTTTGTCAATTTTGAAGGTAAATTCTTATGTAACTTTTCAAGACGAATAAAAAATGTCATTTCGTAAAATTGTCCAACTTTGAATTTTAAATGAAAATTTTGAAATTTTAATTTTAAAGGGAAATTATGGGGAAAGCAAACTCTCAATCACTGAGAATAGGGGCCAAAAAAAATTTTCTGCAAACTAAGCAAATAATATCTACCTATTCTAATCACGTTTCAAAGTCATCAAAATCCATTCACTGGTTCTTCCGGAATTAAAAACTCATATTTTCAAAAAATTCCTTCTCAAAACGCTAATTTGAGATACCCACAAAATTCGGTATTTTCAATCGTACAGCTTTTGTTCATAGCTCAAATTAAAGAGCTTAACGAGGTTAACAACATATTAAAATTTCAAATCGCTACGTTAATTCGTTCGCGATTTCGGCGAGCACAAAATCATAAAGGGAAGTTGCAGTCTGCAGAATATAAGAAAGACGTCGCTCTACTGTTTTGTTTTCGTTCTGTTAGGTAATTGTTTGTTACGTTCTTTTGTTATGTTAATTTTGCGGTAGTCCGACCGAACTGTTTAATTAATGTTTCGGCAACACTGGGAAGGGATATTGGGTGGGGGTGAAGAATATTGCCACAATGTAAGTGCGAATGGCACTATACAGTATACAAAGATGACACATGCGGTTAATATAGGTAAAGGGATGTAGTCAATTGTTTCTCTTAGAAGTCTTAGATTTCTACTCAGTAGCAAGCGAGTTTTAAAAGTTCATTGTTTTATTGGTGTATGATTTTGATTTATGTAAGTAGTACTCGTACCATTGTGTAATTGTGCGGATTTCGAACGAATTTTTACGAGATCGCGAAGTGAATCGTTTTAATATATTTTCACGAAGTGTATACCTTCATAAGCATCGAATGTACTATTTCACATTATTATTTAAAAGCTTTAAAAAATTTTTTACCAGTGCCAGATTATTTTAGTCACGCATCCGTCCAATTTTTTATCTTATATTTTCGTGGTCACGTTGCCATTATTTTGAAGATCTTCGTCTGTGACGAGTCGCGAATGCATGTATGCAAGTGGAGAAGAAGTTACGTAAATCATGCACTTAATCTGCTTCAGTAAAGTTGTTTGGTTCAACTTCAAAAACACGAGGTACCGATTATATGTACGAGCAAATCGTAAAAGCCTATAGGTATGTAAATATTCGTATTATACTGAAAACATTTTTCATTATGCATGCTACGAAAATGCACCAAGTACATATACTTAATACGTAATCTGGACTAAAAATGAAAATCTTTTTCCATTTTGAAATGTCCCCTTTCAAATTTTTTTCGCCATAACGCTTCCTCGAACAGTCTTCATCTACAATATGAGAACATCGCGGAGTTCGATTCCATCACTACCTTTTAAAAATTAATTTATTATTCTAGCAAATAGAGCACTATAACAGGTGGTGTGCTTGTCTGCCATTTTCTTGCGTAAGCAAATTTTTTTGTAAGTCCAATTTACCTAGAAAAATTTTACAAAAGTCCTTTTTTGTAGAAAATTAAAAAATACGACCAATTTTGCGAAAATCTTGACCTAAACTGGGGGGGGGGGGGGTTTAAAAATGGTTCAAAATTACGAATGTACAAAAAATAAGGAGTTAAAATTGAAATTTTTTATCTATAGATAACACTAGGCAACTATTTTGAACTTTTTGTTGGTGTTTGGGTTGAAAACGAGCGTAATTGATAGTTTATAGACCCTAAAACCAACAACAGAATGAATTTTTTAAATCCGAGTTGTTTTTGTGGACAGGAGAGACTGTCAAAGTTGCGAAAATGGCAGTTTTTTCCCTTCTTCAAAAGTTCGTACTCGTAGCGATATTCGTATTGTTTTGCGAAAAAAACCAAGCCCATTTTCGGATTCTACGCACTTTTTTAAGTAAACTACTTTCCCCGATTCTCGATTTTCGATATTTCAAGCGCATAAGACTAATTTTCCTAAATACGAAAAATTCAATTTTGAACTTCGGGGGAACACGGTTTCGCGCCACGGTTACTTGGTGGAGTAACGCCAGCGTCGAGCGCTCTCATAAAAGTCTTCCGTAGGCGCTTGAAACTTCAAAAAACAAAAATCGGAGAAAGTAGTTTACTTAAAAAAGTGCGTAGAATCCGAAAATGACCTTGGTTTTTTCCAAAAACTATACTGATGTCCCTACAAAGCCTTGAAGTAGGGCAAAAACGACCAGTTATTTGCAACTTGATCATGTCTTCTGACCACAAAAACAACTCGAATTGAAAACCATCACCGTGTTTTTTGTTTTAGGGTCTAAAGTATCGATTAAGCCCATTTTCAACCCGAACATAAATTTGTCATCGCCCCAGGGGTTCCCAAAATTATCGAAATTACGAAAAATTGGAAAAGTGGATTTTTATGGGTACCAGCGGAGAATTTTCTGGTGCCAAAAAATAGCTGTATCGATATCAATACTCCTCCTTTCATTCACTAATGTATAAGATAGGTACCTACCTGCATGAATATTGAATGTATTTCTAAGTTGTTTTTTTTTTTTAGACATGGAATTATCTATACAGATCAATGAAGATTTCTTATATTGATACCTACATACACATTTCTGGATTGAGAACAAAGGAAAAGAAGTGATTATTTTCATGTGAATTGTGAACATTAATTATTATTTAATCTACGTAAGATATAGTATTAGAAGCATTCCGGTTAAAGTGAAAAAAATTGAATGATTTGGAAGTTCTTCGTTTATACTCGTATAAGAGTAAGTATTTGGCAAATTTTTGAAAGCCAAAATTTCCACAAAATTTTACCCAATCAAGTTGAACAGTTAAAATTCACTTCATACCTTCAAATTTTATCAAGCTTAGCCGATTAGAGATGGTTTCAAGCCGTTCTGGAACCTCCAGCTAACAGGTTAAAAAAAATCTAAAATTTAAAAAAAAAAGTGACATAAAAACTGTCTAAATCAACTTTGGAACGCATTAATGCAATTGGTCCTTATCAGTGACCCTCTTGATCGATTACATTCCATGATCGATTACATTCCATTAATGAAAAGTATAATCGATTGGCTGTCGTCGGTTCGAACTCGTATTTTTCTCCAACGATTTCATAATTGGAAATTTGAAAAATTAGCATACCTACCTGAACCTACGTACTTATACCTATATGTATTATGGTTCTGAACAATCAAAAACCGGTTTTGTTGGAATTGTGTGCAATCGGTCAAATGGGATGGAATTGGGACACTTGAGGCTGTTTTTGTGTCATTTTTTGATAATCTAGAATTCCCAAAATATGGCTGGAGACTCCAAAATGTCTTTCAAAAACCTGAAATTGACTCAAGCATGTTAAAATATTAGGGGAACGAAAATGACATGCAGAACAACCCCCTCCCCCTCCCCCTCCAATGATCCTCCAAATCCCAATATTAAAATAAGTATGTTGAAATTTCGCGAGAAATTCCAATACCTCGACGAAAGTGTATTTTGTGCATTTTTGAAGAATTTCGTACCCCCCCCCCATAACGGGTTATGATGATTTTGGATTTTTGAAAAAGTGTCATGTGACCTATTAAAATGGGTTAAAATTTCCCGAGAAATTCAAGTACGTACTTGAATTTTGACGAAAATGCATTTCCAGCTTGTTGAAGAATTTTAAGCCCAAAAATCGGGTATTGATTTTCGGAAATTTTGAAAAAGTGACCGTGCGATGTACCAAAATAGGTTGAAACTTTGAGAGTAATTCAAATATTTCAACGAAAATGTATTTGGAACATTTTTGAAGAATTTTGGGCCTTAAAATTAGGTCATGATTTTTGGACTTTTTGAAAAAAATGTCATTCAATTTACCAAAATGGGTAAAAATTTCAGCAGAAAATTAAAAATTTCCATCAAAACTCTTTTTATAGAAAAAGGGGTACCCACACACAGTCTATCGAAGTAGGTTTGGAACTCCTACGAGGAGATCAATTACTTGAAATGCTTTCAAAATTAAAATCCTATCCTATCAAAAAACAAAAAAAAAATGATTGAAACATAATAAAACATTTCCAATAGGTGTAGTGAAGATGATTTCAAAAACAGTATTTTGAGTCCCAAAATTAATTCGTGATTTTTTTATTTAAATTCAGAAAATCACTATCTCATTTTGTTGTCAAAATTCTTTAAAACAGCTCAAAAAAGCACTGATATCTTCTCGATTTTCTCCCCAAATTTTAATCCATTTTGATAGGATTGCTTGCATTTTTTACAAAAATCCCAAAAATCGTGACCGGATTTTAAGTCTTGAAATTCTTCAAAAACGCTTAAAATACATTTTCATTGAAAAATTGAAATTTCTAGCTAAATTTTAATGCATTTTGATAGGTCAGTCGTATGACACTTTTCAAAAAAAAAAAAAACTCAAAAATCATAAACCCATTTTAAGACTCAAATTTTTTTTTAAATGCTCCAAATACATTTTCAACGAAATATTTTAATTTCTCTCAAAATTTTAACACATTTTGATAGGTCGCATGACATTTTTCCAAAAATCTCAAAAATCATGATCCCATTTCGAGGCTTAAAATTCTTCAAAACGCTCGAAATACATTTTCGTCCTAAAATTTGAATTTTTCGCAAAATTTCAACTCATTTTGATAGGTTGCAAGGTCACTTTAGAATAATTCTACAAAGGATCAGAATATGGGAGGGGGGGGGGGGATTTCAAACTTGAACTTTGAAATTTGACCATGCCCTATTGTGCGAGCCATACTAAAACCTGTTGAAATTATTTTTGAGCCCGAGCCATTTTGAAAATCAGGTGTTTTCAGTCTCTACCCCTCCATTCCCTCCTATTATGCAATTGCGAAAATTAAAATTACGTCTTTTCTGACTTGTCACGTATTAGACCCATATTCTTCATATTACGAAGAGCCAACTGAATTTTTTGAGTCACAAGAAAGTCAACAACTAAATTCAATTTTTGGAGCACTTTTTGCCAGGACTGTAGACACTTTGACAGTTTCTGATAGCTCTCTTCGTGAGTACTGTCTGAGGAAGAAACAAATAACACTTTGGAAAAAACAAACTTCTCATTTTAAAAAATACGATCTTTATTTAAAAATAAGTAAAAAAGAAGGAACGTAATATCCTAATCTAAAATGGAAAATATTTCACGTTTAATAAAATTAAAATATTGTTTGCTAAAAAAGGAACGTTTGACGATACATAAAACGAAGATTGAATCTATCTAAATACAAAGAAAAGAAAGAAATCACAAATAAGATACTACAAAACTAATCAAAAGGTATAAAAAAACAATCACATAATAAAAACCTAAACAAAATCCGTTTTCGATCTTCTTTTATGATTACTAATTACTCGTTTCGCAATCTGGGCGCTCCCTTAATTTAACAATAATAAAATAAAAATACCACAATGAGACGTACTAGTTGAAATGCCCACTTCTATTTCCATTCAACACCCAAGTATTTTGTTTTTCCAATTCGGTAATTCTGGCCTGAGCAGAAGCCAACATAACATCTTTTATCTCGATTTGGCTTTTGAGATCTTGTATTTCTTGGTTTGGTTCGTTACGATTCATCCTAAAAATACGAATAAGTAAATGGGAAGTCAACAATGCCACACAAGTTGTTAATAATTTACCAACACGTATGAAAAATAGAATTACATTTCGGTATCATCTAAATCGATTACTTCCGGTTCTTGTTCTCGATTTCTTCTCATTCTATTTAGAAAAAAAAATCATCAATGAATCAAGCAAACAAATTATAATATATACTGGAATAGTTCCAAAACCAACTCACTGTTGTAAATTTGCATCAATATCTAATAAAAGTTCGGGATCGGAGTCATCTAATAAATGTATCACATCATCATCAGCACCTTGATTTGAACCCCTACACAGGAATAAAAAATTTTCATTAATACTCGAACTACAAAAGCTACATATAAAATCAAAATTCAAGATATCGTTAATCTTACCCAAAATGTAGATTTTTTTGACGTTCTGATCTCACTTCTTGCTCTAAATTTCGGATCTTTCCCAGTAAATCGCATTCTCTACTTTTAACAGCTTTCAATTCATCTTCTAGCTTTCTAACTTGAAGTCTGAAATGAGAAATTATCAAATTAATCCAAATAGATACCAAATCACAATGCATACAAGCTAAAGCTATTCTTTGTACATCAGTTCGAAATTCGTCGTTTTTACCTTAATCCTTTACTTTGTTCAGTTGCGATTCTAGCACTCTCTCTGAGCTGCCTCATGTCGATATTCTTCATAGCTTGTTCAAATTGCTGAGTTTGTTGTTGGGCGTTTTCTAATCCATTTCTGGGGCCTGCTGTGCCTTCGAAGTATAAATTCAACTTGAACATATTCTTATTCGTTAAATTCATTCGACAATGAGGGCATGTTTTTGATCTGCAAGAAGATATCATGGTATAGTAACTTATATTTTTGTACGAAATTATAGAAAAATATGAATAAACGAATACCTTTGCATCCACTGAACGAGACATCGATGGTGGAAAACGTGACCACAGGAGGTAGTATAAATAGTTTCGTTATCTGCGCCGGTGAATGCATCGCGACAAATCGAACATACGATTTGCATTTTTCTACAGTGTTTAAACTCGATAAGACTAATAAAAGATCGGTTCACCTCTTTCGAAATTTATAAATCGTAAATCGTGTAGATACTCCGAAGCAGTTGGTGACTTGCTTTTATTCAAAAACTAGAAATAAATCAGCAATCTGCATCGATCAAAAAGAAAAGAAAACGCTAGAATTTGAATTTTTGATAACAGAAGAATCAGCTGTTTTGAACCGGCGAGTTACAGCGTTGCCAAATTTATTTTCTGATATTAGCCAATCACAATCATTACAGATATCCGTCAAGTGACGTCATTGAAGGTTCCATTGAACTTTTTTAAATTTAATTAAAAAACATGATTTCTTTCTTTAAGCTTTCAAGCTTTGATAGGTAACTTGAAAGTTTGAGTGAGCACAAGGACATTTGACGGATTACAATATATGAAAGGTAAAATACACATAAATAACCTTTTATGTTAATAACCAGATCAAATCCAAATCTAATCTAGAGCTTATTAACTTGTGTAGACTCGATTTCTTTTTCAAAAAAAAATTTTAAAAAAATGGTTTTAGTTACCAAAAAAAGCTCTAAACAGAGAAATAGGAAAGTAACTAGAAATAGTGACAAAATATGAGCAAAAAACACCAATTTTAGCGAAAGGAAAACAAATAAGCTAAACTTTTGCATAATTTTTGGAATTTTTGAAAAAAAAACAAAATTTTTACTAATTTTGGAAGAAACAAACAAGCGAGCTTTTGTCAATTTTTTGCCAAAAGCAAGGCTTTTGACAATTTTAGCAAAAAGTAGAATTTTTAATGATGAAAATTCGAACTAAGCACATATTTTGTAAATTTTTGGTAAAAGAACGCGAGAATATGACAATTTTAGCGAAAGGAAGGGATTTTTGAAAATTTATTTTTCTGCCAAAAATGCTTAACTTTAGGACAATTTTTAGAAAAAAGTAACTTTTTAAAATTTTGAAAAAAAATTATTTACTAATTTTGGAAGGAAGCGAGAGTTTTTTACGATTTTTTGTCAACGAAGTGGGACTTGAAAATTTTTGTATACTTTTACATACTTTCCTTTTTCACAATTTCTATCAAAAAAGCGAGACTTTTGGACAGTTGCCAGAAAAAAGTTACACCTGGATTTTTTTTTGGTAAAAAAACGACAATTTTTAATTTTTTGGTCATTTTGTTAAAAAGCAAAAAAATTTCATTTCGAATAAAGCAAGAATTTTTTACAATTTTTGGCCAAATGCAATACTTTGGCAATTTTGGCTGAAAAAATCGTTTTCTTGGCAATAATTTCTAACAAAGCCGCCGAACTTATGGACAATTTTTGAAAAAAGTTAGACTTTTTGGAATTTTTGAAAGGACTGACATTTTTTAGAAATTTTAGTATAAAGTGACAGTTGAGTTCTTCTCAATTTTTCGCAAAAAGTGAAACTGGCAATTTTAGCAAAAATTCAGACTTATGGACAATTTTTGAAAAAAGTGAAAAAAGTGAGACCTTCTGGATATCTTTGCAAAAAAATAAAATTTTTAGCCGTTTTTTTTCGTTTTTGAAAAAGCTAGAAATTTTGACAATTTTAGCAAAAGGAAGAGCTTTTGGCAAATTCTGGCAGAAAAAAACGAAACTTTGGTACAATTTTTGGAAAAAAAGTGAGATTTTTTGGAATTTTTCACCGATTAGATTTAGTAAATTTTTTGGAGAAAGTAGAACTTTTGTCAATAATTGACAAAAGAATTACATTTTTTCGCAATTTTTGCCAAAAAGCTAAACTTTGGAACAGACTTTTTGGACTTTTTTCAACCAAAAAAACGATGCTATTTTCTTGAAAACGCAAATTTTTCTTCATTTTTAAAAAAGCCAGATATTTGGACGATTTTTTTTTAAAGTGAGAGTTTGAAATTTGAAAAATGTAGTTTTTTCCAATTTTTAGCAAAAAGCAAGATTGACAATTTTGGCAGAATGCAGGACTTTTTAGGTAAAAAAATGATGTTTTTTCGCCATTTCTGTCAAAAAAGCGAGACTTTTAAACAATTTGAAAAAATGTTTTTTTTTAAAAAAAAAAAAAAAAAAAGACAATCTTCAGTTCACTTGTTTGCAATTATTGGCAAAAAATGGAGACGTACGTGTAGGTAGGGTCAATGCATACAAATGCAGATCAAAAAGTTGAGCAATCAATACTTATCATGACGAAGCAACCACAAAAAAAATTTATTGCTTTCTACCTGACAGATTTTTCAATTATTAGATAACAAGAACAACACCTTCACATAATCTTTGAATTTTACGTTACCTACTGATCAACTTACGCTAACATAAATAACACTTATTCAGCAAACTTCTTCGAGAATATGATGAGAATCAGAGGTATCTTATTTTGGTACGAATAATTATACAACTATTACTATTAGAACAAAATCGATTATTGAAGCATTTTTATCTAAATAAAATAGGTAAAAATGAAACAATGTAACATTGTTGATCGATGATAAAAGTATCATAGGAAAATTGAATAAAAAGGTAATTATTATTTAAAAAAAAAAAAAATGAGACCTATTAGCAATTTTGCTACTAGTTCAATGCGTAAAAATACAGATAAAAAAAATTGAACAATCAATATCATGACGAAGCAACCATTAAAAAAAAAATTATTTCACTAGAGTTTTCAATTATTATACAAAACCTTTGAATTTTACATTATTTAGGAAAAAAGAAACTTACATTAACATAAATAACACTTCTTCGAGAATATGATTGAGAATCAAAGGTAGGTATACCTACTTTTGGTACGAATAACTATGTCTAAGTATAAAACTAGAATCAAAATCGATTATTAAAGTATTTTTATCTAAATTAAATAGGTAGGTAAAAATAAAACGATATAACATTGTTGATCGATGATAAAAGTATCATAAGAAAATTGAATAAAAAGGTAATTATTATAAAATATACCTAATCTAGGTAACTACAACTATACGATAATATCGACCGGAAATTTACACCGGTAAATCAAGGTACATATCAATATGTATTTTGCTTCCTCGTCAAACAGAAAATAACTACAAAAAAACATCTAACAATAATAAAATAACAATCACGAAAAATGAACGAAAACGAGTTATACTTAATATTATGGCATCGTGAATGAATACCTAATTAATCCAAATTCATATTTCTTCGAATAATATGACATTTTCTAAATACCACGTAATTGCTCGAATTCCATTTTCGATGTCAAACTGTAAAGAACATAAAATTATGAGTTTTAAGTTTTACTATCAGGCAACCTTAATATACTTGAATCAAACGCTGAGAAAATGATTGAACGTGAGATAGGTAAGTAGATAAGTTAATGAACTTACGTGCACTGCACAAATATTTTTTTGATCGAGTTTGTAACAATGGTTTCTAATAGCCTTCTTCCGAATAACCAGCCTCCTTTTATAGCAACTGAAAAATATTATAAAAATACTTAAGTATATTACATGACTGAATGAAAAACAAAAATAATAAGTTATTTTGTGACTATGGAGTATGAATTTATTTTAATCATCCCATATTAGTTCACGAAAATTCGACAAGGAATCCTCCGATTTAGCTCAATTTTTTTTTTTATTCCTGATTGAATAAAATGATGAAAATAATAAGAGTGTAGTTTACCTTTTCTTCTTCGAATTCAAGTAGGACTGCAACGTGTTTAGCTCGTTTTTCACATCGGATTCAAAAAAGTTACATCCCCACGCCATTTTCAATAACGATAATGCTGGATCGTACATTTTCAGTAAATCTCCTCTTGGCAAGCGTAGGATCTCCGAAATAACTGCACAAAACAAAAAATAAATAAATAAAATAGCTTACCTTACATATCTACGTATTCGAGTAAATATAAGTAGGTAACACATTGATTCCTTTACCTGTTTGTATAGCTTTGAGTATCAATTTCGGTAACTGACTTTGACTAAATACGTGATTTTTCTTAATCGGCGTTTTCAAGATTGATTTGATTTCGTTCATGCAGTTGTCAATTCGCAAGGCACTCGTGAAGTAATCCTTCTGAAATAATAAATTAAAAATTACACTAAGCACCAGGAAAACTAATTTTATTGGAAGTAGATTAATTAATCGTTCTATCGGATGGTTTTTCTTTTTCTTTTTTTTTTGATTTGCGAATCATTTAAATGTTTATTCCGAATATTTTTCAATTTCAATATTATTACGAGTGGAAGAAAGATAATATGTATTATTCCAAACTACGAGAGCAGTCTATTCAATTTAGCCCACTTGTTGATTCAAACAAGTACCGCCTTTCAAGATTTCATTCATCCAATAAGCCACATCCTACTTCAAGTCTCACCTTATTCGCTCGCGAAACTCGAATAAGATACATTAATCACACAGTTACCTGTACCTACCTGTAACGAATATTACAATCTGCAAATGGAACTCGACTTACCTCGCAAAATATCTCCAATTTGGTCGTTCGTTCTTTCAATTCGCCCAATTTTTTGACTATCGCATCGCATGCACCTTTGGTCATCTTATGCAGCTTAATTTTATCTTCGAATTTTTTAATATCTTCCGACGTGCAAATACTCTGTATTTCGCAAAACGATAAATTGGCGAAGAAGTAGAGGTATTTATGGAGCTTGTGGTGTTTAAGCCACTTATGGTAACCTGTAATCAAATATATAATTAGTACGTACTTAGGTAGGTATTTTGAAGAGAAAGAGATTGAGATTGACGAGAGAAATCTAATTGAAAGTATAATACTTACGGAGAAATAAGTCCAGCTCTGCGTAACCAATAATGTCATACATCTCGGTACCGGGTATGTTGAAAAATGTATTATCGTTCAATTTGACCTGCAAAATGAATCAAAATTACGTGAATTAATTAAATACCTACGTATAGGTATTACATGGATATTTTGGTTCAACATCAATGTCATGTAGATATTCCCTTACTTCTTTATTCGTAGGTTCGAAACCTGGGAGCAGATTTTTCATACGGATTTGCCAAGCGTCGAACATACTGAAAAAAATTGATGGAAAATTATTAATAAATTGAATACAATAATATAACAATGTGTACATAAGGGTACCTATTTATATGTAGACAACAAAATATTGGTAGGTAGTAGGTACCTATTTGGGGGTTGGGTCAACAAAATATCGCGGGGTTTCGACCGAATTCGGTGGGAACCTTTCATTTATTTCAGTTGAAAATCACTCAGAAAAATTTTTAGCTCCAGTGGTGCACCTTGAGAAGATATAAGTATATTAGTATAGGTCCTCATAGAGGGCGAATTTTATAAAAAAAAAAAAAACGTGTAATTTTTGCTCGAGGCTTATCCAACCAGTATGGCTCGCGGTTCCAAAATATATATATAGTATTTGAAATTCTGCATCGACTCAGGCCATTGCTATATGAACGTCCAAGACCACTTTGAGGATTTCACTAAGAGATTGAAAATTTGCAAATCGCTAATTTTTGGGTGAATTCGTGTTTTGAAAATTTTTTATTCTGGAATATTTCGTATTAATTTTGCCAAAATATCGAAAGATATCATTTCTTCAAGTGGAGAAATATTTTAGAACGCAATCGATATCAATTTTTTGGTCATCATTGCCAATTTCAAAAAATCAGAAAAAATTTGATCAGTTTTCGGTTATTTTTCTAGATTTCTCGAAGTTGACAATTATACTTAATGATTCAAAAATTGGCACCACTGCGTTCGAAAATATTTCCCCCTTTAAAAAATGATATCTTCCAATCTTTTGGGCAAAATTAATGCGAAATATTATAGAAAAAAATGTTTCAAAATATGAATTTGCCCCAAAAATCAGCAGTTTGCAAATCAATCGCTTCGTAGAATCCTTAAAGAGACCTTGAATTTTGATGGAAATGGTGTTAGGTCGACGCAGAATCTCAAAAATAGAAAATGATTCCTTAATTTTATCGTAATTTTTCAAATTCTGTGCCTGAATTCTCAAAAATATGGAAAAATTTGAAAAATACATGGAAACCGAAATTCATGAAAAAACGTACTCCAACAGGAGTGTAGGGGGAGGGGGAAAGGGATCGAAAAAATATACGAATGAAACTTCATAAAACATAATGGAAATCAAAATGCATGATTTTTGCAGCATTTCTTTACAGGACCTTTTCATCATTTTTCAGAATCTTGAAAACACACTCTTGGATATAACACTCCTTCCCATCAAGTTCCCATCGTAAAAATTTACTTTAAAGATTCAAATGTGTGTGTTTTTTTAGATCGTACATTCAACACACCCTCTCCCCTTCAAAAAAAATGAGTCCTTCCCTCTTATGTCTAAAACAGTTACACCTTCTTTCAAACATATAACTAATAATTCACCAAAACTGAACTGAAATTTTTCACAGATTTCATCAAAAATGATGATAACATCAAATCCATTTTTGTTCTATAAAGTAGCCAAAAATTCCTTTTGTATTTTCAAACAAAAAATAAATGAAAATGGACCTTTTCTGTCTCATATAAGTAAAGAGGAAAGAATCAAAAAACATTTTAAAAAATACAAAATCCCAAAATACAGGAAGTTCAAAACTGTTCGTATTTTCAAAATAAGCCAATATATTTTCGGGTCACCTTGTCCTAAACCAGCAGAAAAGAATCAGAAAACATTAGAAAACTACTTTTCTTCAACTCGAAAACCGAAAAAAATACAGGAAAAAGAAGTCCAAACTGTAGGCTTTTTGGCTACAATGGCCTGGAATCTTACAAAAATATTGGCGAAAAAATTCATTTTTAAAGGATCACTATCTAGAAAAATTTAGAGTTCTTCTTTCGACATAGGTATAGAAGACTGAGCCAGAGGTCCTCAAAATAGCGTCATTTTTAAAAAAGTGGTTTATGTTGTTTTGACTCATCCCTGTAATTTATGATTTTTGGGTTGAAAACAATTTTTTTCCTTTTTATACGATAGGGTGACCAAAAAGTTTATTATTTAAAAAAAAAAATGCAAAGAAAGAGACTCTTTGGCTACCCTTGTACCCTTTAATTTAAGCATTGCATTTAGGAAATTAATTTTCAACGAATTTCTCATAAGAAGTTCAGGACTTTTGGAGTAAACTGCTGACCTATTACGTATAGGTACTTAATATGAACTGTTATGAAACAAGCAAACTAATTTCTGTCTTACCCTAAGGGTAAGCTAAGACAGGTAGGTATAATAAACACGACAACATGCAAAGGCAGCTGACAAAAACAAAACTTCCAACTGGATTTTTTTGAAATTTTTCTGTTCGAAGAAAGAAGAGGACTACATAGAAATTTTATTCGTTTTCAAAAAAATAAAATAAAAATGAGAGGGATTCATCTTTTGAGACATAAAGAAAAAGAATGGACAATTTTGAAGTTGGGTTGAGAACATGAAAAAAAAAACAGGACTTTTGGCAGGAAATTTTTTCGAGCGTTTGTTAACTGCGAGAAGACGAGCGACTTGAAATTTATTCAGTTCAAATTTTTCCCACTTCCAAAAAGACGTATAAGAAGAATTATACGAATAGTCCGGCATATGACAATAGGAGTAATTGCACCCCCCCCCCCCCCGCCGATCCTCCGGGACAACATTTTTCTTAAAGGGGACATCCTAAGGAACATTTTAATGCAAAGTTGCCAAAAAAAAAGTTGGCCTTACTTACAAAATGGCGGCCATTTTGATTGACAGGTCAGCCGAAATCGCAGATTTTGCGTTTTAACATGGGACTTGCACGAACTTTTTCAAACTTTACAAAGGTAGGTCGAAAGATCATGCAAAAATTTATCACCTGTCCAAATTTCAAGTGTCAAAGTGCGTTTTTCGATTTTTGGTGAATTTTTGAAAATCGAATTTAGGCCAAAAATGAGGGAAAAAATCAAAATTTTACCAAATTGACCAAGAAAGCTGAAATTTGGGATATACCCTATTTTCGACATGCCAAATCGATTGGAAACGGTTTCAACCCGTTTTGAGCAGTTCTGGAGCCTCCAGCAGATTTTTGAAACTCGAAATTCCCACAAAATTCCATCAAATTGGAGTTGTAAAGCTAAAATTCAAAAAACTAATTTCAATACGCTACGAAGTACTGCAGGTGAATTTCAAGTCGTTTTGGAGCCTCCAGCGACTTTTTGAAAATTCCTGAAACCTTCATCAGATTTTTGAATCTTTTAAATTTTCACAAAATTTCATCAAATGGAGATGGAAAGCTGAAATTTACTCTACACTCCAATTTTAACACCCTCGGAAGACGATTTTAGGTGGGTTCAAGTCATTTTAGGGCCACCAGCGACTTTTTTTGAAAATTACTGGAGCCTCTACCAGATTTTTGAAACTTGAAATTTCCCCAACATTAATTTACCAAATGGAGTTTGCAAGCTGAAATTTACTTCGCAGACTACATGGTGGTTTCAAATGGTTTTGAAGCTTTCAGCTACTTTTAGGAAATTTCAATTTTCCAAAAAAACGTCATACAACCTTTCAAAAAGTTGCTGGAGGCTCCAAAAAAACTTGAAATTCACCAGCAGTCAACTTCGTAGCGTATTGAAGTGCGCAGAATGAATTTCGACTCTCCATCTTGGTTTGATAACATTTTGGGGAAATTTCAAGTTTCAAAAATCTACTGGAGGCTCCAGTAATTTTCAAAAAAGTCGTTGAATGCTCTAAAATGACTTGAAATCCACCAGAAGTCGTTTTCAGAGGGTGTTAAAATTGGAGTGTAGAGTAAATGTCAGCTTTCCATCTCTATTTGATGAAATTTTGTGAAAATTTAAAGTTTCAAAAATCTGCTGGAGGCTTCAGGAATTTTCAAAAAGTCGCTGGAGGCTCCAAAACAACTTGAAATTCACCTGCAGTACTTCGTAGCGTATTGAAATTAGTTTTTAGAATGAATTTTAGCTTTACAACTCCAATTTGATGGAATTTTGTGGGAATTTCGAGTTTCAAAAATCTGCTGGAGGCTCCAGAACTGCTCAAAACGGGTTGAAACCGTTTCCAATCGATTTGGCATGTCGAAAATAGGGTATATCCCAAATTTCAGCTTTCTTGGTCAATTTGGTAAAATTTTGATTTTTTCCCTCATTTTTGGCCTAAATTCGATTTTCAAAAATTCACCAAAAATCGAAAAACGCACTTTGACACTTGAAATTTGGACAGGTGATAAATTTTTGCATGATCTTTCGACCTACCTTTGTAAAGTTTGAAAAAGTTCGTGCAAGTCCCATGTTAAAACGCAAAATCTGCGATTTCGGCTGACCTGTCAATCAAAATTGACGGCCATTTTGTAAGTAAGGCCAACTTTTTTTTTGACAACTTTGCATTAAAATGTTCCTTAGGATGTCCCCTTTAAGAAAAATGTTGTCCCGGAGGATCGGCCGGGGGGGGTGCAATTACTCCTATTGTCATATGCCGGACTAGAAGAATGAAAAAAAAAATACAAATACCTACCTAAACTAAAAGTTTGAAAATTTGATTTTTTTTTAGATGGAAAAACACAAAAGCAGCTAGGACTCGAACAAGTGAAATGATTTCTATGTGTTTCACGTCTTTGAAAAGATAGAATTTTACAATGTGTGATACGAGTATCTTGTTGATCGAATAATTTTCAGACTTATGGCCACATTAGGTGATGAAGTTAAGATGAGAACGGTCTCAGAGGTCTAATTAAGAAAAATGAAGGTCATATTCGCGTTTAGCATCTTCAAAAACGTGATGTTGTTCGAGTTTGAGAGGGGAGAAAGGGTGCAAAATTTTCTTTGAACTGGGCAAAGCTAAATCGAGAATAAACCATGCAAAAATAGATCACCAGCTTCCAGCCACAATTTCATGTCGAGAGCATTTTACGATTTTTGATGAATTTTTTGAAAATTTTTGGGCCAAAAAAATAGAAAAGACAAAAGAATCAAAATTTGATCGAATATAGGCAGGTACTAAAAAATCTGAAATTTGGTTTGTACACCAACTTGCTCGGTTTAAAACCGTTTTGAGCAGCTGTGGAGCCTCAGTAGATTTTTAAAATTACAAAATTTTACCATATGAAATAATTGGAATTCCAAAATTTACTATATTACCCTAATTTTAACATGCTAAGTAGTCTGGAAGTGGTTTCAAGTCACGTTGGAGTCTCCAGCGACATTTTGAAAATTTCAGTTCTCCAAGGAAGGCCATAAAATTTTTCCAAATCGCATACTCGCGATAATAATGCAAGTTAGTAGCCCACATTGCGGTCGATTCAGAACCGATAAATGTTTTGATGTTGAATTAAAAAATCACAAGAGAAATTTATATTTCTGAACTGACAGAAACCGATTTTTGAAAAAATGGTGTACAATCGATCAAATGGGCCACTAACAAGCACCAATAGCGATTATTCGTGCTGAAGTTGATTTGAATAGTTTTTATGGCACTTCGTGAAAATCTGGAATTTCCACCTATGCCTGGAGAAAATCTCCAGAATGGCTTGACACTACCTCTAATCAACTCAGCATGTTGAAATTATGGCATTAAAGTAAATATTAGCTTTCCGATTTCATTTGTAAAATTGGCTGCCATGCAATTGCGCCAAATATACCCTGAATTGCGCCGAGTAAAAAAATAAGCATACCTGCAATTGCGCCAGATAGAGAAATGTGTTCATGGGGAATTGCGCCAATCAAAAGAACGAATCTTCCCGACCCTTTGCTCACACTGCGAACTGTCAGAATCGTAATTGTGGTGTAGTTGAATGATTCGTTCTTATAAATTAGGTGTAGACACTGTAGACGTAGGGGTATGAGGTACTTATTGCTATTATATTTTCACTTTTTATAAACATAAATTTTTGCAATATAAAAACATCGTTTTCTTACTTCTCGAAACAAGCTTTGTCCTCGCTTCGTTCACGTCTGTTTGATTTTCATTTTCAAAATTGAAATTTTCAAAAACTCAACATTCAAATTCTAAAATTCTTGAGCAGAAAAAGAAATAAGTTTTTAAAAAACACATTGTTTTTCACTTCTTGAAATACAAATTTTTTAATACTTTTGACCTCATTTCGCTCGGACCAATTCCTATCTCTTTTCCAAACTAAAAAAATTTCATATTTGGAACTTCCATAAATTCAAAAGGGAAAGTTACAATTTTTAAATAAGCTTTAATGGATGAGTGAGTAGTGGGTACCTATTTAGAAATGCGTCATTTTATTCGGCAAAATTGGTATTTTTTTCCTCATACCAATGGGAAAATTCTCAGTCACCTCCCCACCCCCTCTCGAACAACCTCTAATTTTGTTCCTGTTCGTTGAACCTATTTTTTTGCGACATTAGGTGGGGGAAGATTCTGGAGTGGGTGAATAAATCATAGGTATAACTTTTGCGACTGAACGATTCATTCATATCTTGTTCGTTTCGCATTTTTTCAACTCGGCGCAATTGCTAGTATACTTTTTTGAACACCCGGCGCAATTCCAGGTACATGATTTTGGTGATTTGGCGCAATTGCAGGGCTCCCGTAAAATTTTGTGAAAATTTTAACTTTCAAAATTCTCTGGGAGGCTCCAGGGATTATCAAAACCGTTTGGAACAGTTTCCAATCAATTCAGTGGGTCGAAAATAGGATGCACACTAAATTTCAGCTTTGTAGGTTGATTGCCGAGATTGTCAATTTTTTATCTCATTTTTGGCCCTTTTATTTTCAAAAATTCCCCTACAATCAAAAAATGGCCTTTTGCTTCTGAAATTTTGACTGGTGATATTTTTTTGCACGTTTTTTCGATTTAGAATTGTTCTTCCAGTTGAGTTACCTCCCTTATTGTTGTGATATTCGTCGTGAACAGAGCTTCCAAAAATATTAAGCATTTTTCAGTTCAACATTTGAGCATCCGAGGATTTTCCATTTTCCAAAAAAAATCCAATATGAGTAAGGGAATGGAAAAAACTGGTTCTTTAAGAGGATTAAAAAAATAGACGATTGTTTCAGATGTTCAATTGGGTCATCGAGCTTTATTAGTTAGTCAATCAAAATCTCAGTTCAGCGCACGAAACTGATGAGTTTACTAGAATTTTCTATTCAAAAATTAATTCGAATCGAAAAACAATCAAATGCAGGCAGTTGCAGGTGCTTAAGTAAATAATGCCTGCGTATTAAGCACTTGTGTACGTCTTCCAGAAAAAACCTGATAAACATTAAGTAGACGTAGTGCACTCATAAAAACACTCGTAGGACAATTTCTGAGAATTCGACGAAAATAAAGTTAGGTAGCAAAAAATAACGAATATACGCCCTACAAAAAAACATATCTCACATAATCATCGTTTATCGAAATATCGACGATGTTCCAGGATGTACAGCTGTCTAACACACACACAAAAAAAAATGAAAAAACAACGAAAAAAAAAATGAGTGCGAAACCGACTACCGAGCGTTGGTCATGTATCACGTACGCACTACCACAAACACACTTCATCACAGGCGCCTAGAAGTCGCTTCGGAGACATTGATCCCTTCCCTTCCCCTCACTTCATCTGCATTCTAAACATTTTATATATCTACATAATACCTATTTAATTTGTAACGTACATACCTACAAAACAATAACAAACTTGAATTTTCAATTTACCTTTTCTCTTGGACGAATAAAGGGTGCCGTTTGATTTCCAAAATTAGCCATAAGCACTTCTCTACGTATCTTTGACTCAACTCGACGTGGCTGAAGATTACTGGAAATATTTTCAAATAGGTGATTTTCAGTTCTTCATCCATCAGCGAATGTATCCGAATTAAAGGCAACAGCTCGATTAACATCAGAATTGCCGACTCTTTGGTAAAAATCAAATCCTTCAGGAATTCTAAAAATATGAAATATTTATTAAAATTAATTATCGGTTAATGGAGAGCAGAAGGATTAAAATTTACGCAGGTAAAAAACACACTCATCACCTGGGCTATTGGCTTGGAATTTTTTCGATAAATTCACTGAAATAAGAACGAAATACATGTATGTTTTAATTTTTAAAAAAATGAAATAAAATTAGCTTATTTTATTTTCATTTCTAAATTTTAAGAATAAATTACGCTCGGCTGATCGATGGTACCTACGTAAAAATTGAATCAAGTGCAAAATCTCATACCGATGAATTTTAAATCACTATAGTGATTTTTTTCTGGTTCAAATTCGGAATATTCATCCACCTTGTTTAATTTATTTAGAAAATTTAAGCATAAAGCAAAATTCATACTGGTGAAAAGCTCGAAATAATTTTAAATCGCCAGTGATTTTTTTTCCGGCTCAAATTTGAAATATTCATCGTCCTTGTCGAATTTATTGACAAATTTCGGCACAATTAAAATGGACCAACAAATGTATTAGGTCAACTGTATTTTTTATTTAATTTAACAATAAGTTATAGGTTGAAATAATTATCCAAAATTTTCATAAAAATGTCATTTGACGGAAGATAAGCTTACAGACTGGAGAATGGAGGAAACATTTAATCAATTTTTTACGAAACATTAATCCAAAAAATACCAACGAAATTTTCAAAAAAAAAATTGAAAAATAAAAAATGATAAGTATTTACGAATTAATTGTTAATTTAAATTTTACACTCGAAATTTGGCAATTAATTTAATTTAATTTAATCAAACTTACTATTGGAAACCATAGTCTTGGATGTCAGTTGTCACATTTATTGGACGTCTTGAAATTTGGAACACGTAACTACATTAAATCAATTTAAAAATTAAATTTTAAAACCATATTAAAAATTACCAACTTAAAACTCGACACCTTTAGCGGAACTTTAACACCAACTACCAAGTAATCACCAACGAACTGATTTGGCGATGATTGGCATTGGCATACTTCTGCTACTGTTCTCGTTCTCGAGGAACGAAAGGGATATGGAGTGGTTGAGGAAAAGGGGTTGATTGTAGAGGAACTCGAGAACGTCAGCTGTCGAAAACGTACCTAAACTGTGAACATCCAACATCATGCAGAAGAGCTGTTGTAATCAGATAGATGGACAAGGAAAAGGATTGTCTTATTGTCTTCAAATTTTCCGATTGGGCTAAATTTTGCAAATATCATAGCATGCAATAAAAGTACAAATTCAATGGCGCAAACCGTATTCAAATCGGTCCATTAAAACATTTTTAGGGCTCATTAAAATGGTCTATGTTGATTGTTGATTTGTTCACTTCGCGAGCAAAGTGCGATGACATTGTATATGAATGACGTCAGTTTTGTCCATTCTTCCTCTTCGTCTTCGGTTCATCTGCGAAAATTTCTCAACGACACTCGACAGTGAGCGACTATCTTGTTTGAGGCTTTGTCAAGAAAATCTGTAGGTAGTCGGAATTTTTCAAGAGTTAAGGAGATGAAAATTCATTATTTAAAGTGTTCATTTGACATAGCATTGGCATTTTCAGGACCCAACAAACTCAACTGATCTTTTACATGAAGATATGGTACGAGTCTAAAATGCTAGAAAAGACGAATTTTTGATTTTCTCAATAAAAGGACAGAGTAGAGTCTATAATAAGCCTCATCATTTTCCAAAATGGCAAATGGCTCGAGCTCCCAAATTTTTTACAGGTCAGTGCCGAGCACTCTCCTCCTGGAAAAAAACACCACGCACTATTTCTGACCTTGAGAAAGATTTGAGAGCTGGGAAGTTGTAAATTTACAAAAATGTTTACTCAATTTGTCAATTCCAAACTTCCAAAATACTTTTAAAATTTTAGAGTTGGAAAAAATTGATCGTAACAAAATTTGTTCATTTTTAGGCAGGGCCGTACCAAAGGGAGCAAGGGGAGCTTCCCCCCAGCCGTCTGGATAATGGAAAAAGTTGGAAAATTGACGATTCTTTTTCTTTCGTTAGTTAGCAAAAAAGTCCTATTTGAAAAAAGTGAAAATTTTGAAAATTTCGAATTGAATTCCAACATGAATACTTAGTTGCCAACTTGATTTTTAAATACAAACTAAAAACTCTTCAATTCATCACACTAGAAAAATCGTTTTTATACCTTTCAAAATAGGTACTAATTTTCAAGAGCTTTTGCTCTCGCTTTACTCGGTCCCGCTTGCCTTTTTTTTTACTTTTTAATTTTTCAAAAAAAAAAAATCATCCGAATTCTATTGTTTTTATGCTTCTTGGAATACCGATTCGAGAACTCGTTTGTTTTTGTTTTTAATTTTGGATTTTTCAAAAAAAAAAAATCATCATTTGAACTTCAAAATTTTGAATAAAAATTATAAACTTTTTATAAATAGGTAACTCATCACACAAAAAAAAACATCGTAAGTATTTTATATTCTCAAAATAAGCTTTTGCCCTCGCGTCGTTCAAGCCAGTTTGTTTTTCTTTTTCAATTTTGAATTTCTCAAAAAAATTAATCACGATTCGAATTTTGGCCGTTTTATTAAAAAAATTAGTAGGTATATTTTTTCCCAAATGTTCAAATTTTCCATTAAATTTTGGTATATTTTTTATTTTTATTAAACTTGTCATGTTGAAAAATAGAACCTTAAAGGTGAAATTAAAATCAAAAATTGAAATGATAAAATTATTTTTTCGACATCCGCTTGCTTGAAAAAAATCTTGGGATGTTTGGAGACATTACAACAGCGAGTCACTTTTTTGATAACTTTTTGGTTACTTTTCCCAGCTTCTTTTATTACTAAAGCAGCTTGAGTACAATCTCTGTGTACTAATTTTGGGTTGGAAATTTCGAGGTAAAAAAATCACGACTTGGCATTTTTATGTTTCCCTCCCCTTCCCCTGAAAAACAACTTCGATACCGTCCTGTTTAGACGTACTATTTTTTTAAATTAAAATTCATTCATAGCCCCTTCAATTTGCAAATTATGCAAAAGTCATTCAACTTTGATTTTAATTTGTATTTACCTTCAAAGTATACTATTCTCTTGTGTATTTCTTGTCATGTTTAATTACCTAAGAAGATTGTTTTATTTTTTATTATTAATTGTAGATCTCATTTTTATTTGTATTGTATTTTGAAAAAATACAGATTTTTGCATTTTAGGAGGTGTTTAATTTGATTTACTTAGATAAATACATTTTCTTCTGAAAGATGTGAATTGTGATGATTGAAGAATGGAAAAATAAAATACGTAAGCCAAAAATTTTTTTTATCAAATAACAGGTAAGTAAAGAAAAAATGCGAAACAAAAATGTATTTCAGAAACGAATAAATTGAACACAAAAATATTTTGCTACAAAGAAATCAACACTTACATCTTATACGTTATTATTTATACGAGTATAGAAGCTTACAAGCTTCTATACATCTTCAATTTCATCACAATGACAGCAGACTCAATCAATCTGAATGATATTTTTCAAATAAGGTACAACTTCCTTCACAGCGAAAACTTCTTTATGAAATCTGTGCGAATTCATTGAAATAAATAAGATGAATAATGAAAAACTTTACATAGGTACTTCAATTCAATTGAAAAAAATATGCCACAAGAATGTAAAAGTAGATATTTTACCTGCCACCATGTATCTGAGAACACAATGTGACTCTCTCAAGGTTAGATTTTTCCAGAAATAATGCGTAATCTATCTTCATCTTTCTGCAGTATTCCTGAATTTCTTCCAAACTCTGCAACAAAAGTGTTCATTTTCAAAATACCTATGTAAGTACTAAGTAGGTGGTAGGTACAGGTATGAAATATATCTACACTAAAGGAACCTCACTTACGTTATGTGCAGCGTAAGAAATGGTACATCGTATTTTGGCTGCCCATATTTTCTTCGCCAAATCCAATTTTTCTTTTAATAATTCATTCGAGTCTGCGGAGCAAACCAGCACTTCGAATTTTGTCAGTGGTCCTAAGATCTCGACGAATTGATCAAGGTAGATTGTGACACCAACAGCTGACTGTCGAGCTCCACTCTCGATTCCAGAATCACGTCTAATACAGAAGTAAATTTGTAAATAATAAATATTAATTAAATAGATAGGTAGGTACCTATGTACATATTATTATATAGAAAACAAGTCAGCAGATTTTTACCAAATCCAGCAAAAACCTTCATTTTGAGTAAAAATGTTACTCAGAACAAATTTTAGCTTTAAAAACGTGAGCAAGACATTTTTATGCATAAAAAAATCAACGAAAAAAAATATATAAAAAGTTGAACTACATTGAAACTTTTTGATTAAAAAAAAACAAGACTTTTGACAATTTTATGGTATCAGAAGTGAAAATTTTTGCAGTTTCTGACGAAAAAAATCGAATTTTTGGCCAAAAGTGAGACTTTGACAATTTCAATAAATGAAAAGAATTCTTGGCAATTTCTGGGAAAAAATGAGAAAAATCGAAAACATTTTTATAAATTTTTGGATATTTTTTTCGATTTTTTGAAATTGACAATAATGTCCCTAAAAATTGGCACCACTGCGCTCCAAAATATCTCCCCAGTTTCAGTAATGATATTTTTCACTATTTTGGCAAACCCTTTGAGTACCCATATCTCCCCCTCCAGGAAGTCTGGAAGCTAGAAAGTTTTCTTAGTACCTTTCCACTCAAAATGAAAGTCTGAATTTTCTCAAAATCCGATAACTTTTTTCTATCGCAATCTATACCATAATGTAAGATAGGGAAAAATATTCTTACTCGCACAACTCAATTAAACCATCATATCGCCCTCCAGCTGCCACCACTTCGCTCTTTAAACCTCCATAGTTAACACTGTCTTTGAGAACTACTTGGAACATAATCTTTGAATAGCGGTAGTTTTTCATCAAATTGGGCGCAATAACTACAGGACACTGGATTCAAAATACACAGGTGAATGTTTCATGATTCAATGATCAATTCAGATGTAAATACATATGTATGTAAAGAAAAATCAGCTGAAGTAGGTACCTACTTTTATATCAAATGATTTCAAGAGATCCACTAAAACTTTCAAATCGTTGAATGAATCTTTATAAAAATCTTCCGAAATCCAATCGCGACGTTTCAGATGGAAAATATGCGAGAGTAATGGACTGTCTTTTTCAACTCTATCATTCTGAATTTGTTCCCATTCCTCGATATCGATATCATGAATACATGGCAGTGACGAGTATTCTTTCAACGCAAAGTTGATACAAGACTTTTCAGGATTCTGTGAGATTGAACCACCATTATTTGAGATACTTCACCTCATAAGTACGCCGTACGCAAAAAAGAAAAAAAATAACGTACCACCAAACGAGTCATCTGATATCTGACTCGATAAAGATAATCCATAACTGGAGGTACAAGCGAACTATGATTCAGGCGAATTACAAAATCGTCCATTTGTACAAAATCTGAAAATCGTTCCAGAAATTCGCAGACAATCGCTAAGGCCTCCGCTTCCATGGTCAAGGTAGCTAAAATAAGTGTTAATTTTCATATTTAGTAGGTATCTAGGTAATCAAAATTCAGAATGAAAGACTCGATACTAACTTGAACTAGGCTTCACAATATCAAATCTCGCACACTTGAACGATGTTGAAGATTTCATGAACGAAGACTCGTACGATATTTCATTGAAAGTATATCTTTTCACATTGGTCGCATGAGGATCGTCAACCAGGTAACTAGCGAATGACTCTCTGTAATCGAAAGGTGCAGGACTCATCTCAATGGTATCCGATGGTAAAAATGGTGGTGAAAAGATGCCTCCATGCAGATGAAAAATTTCACGTGCTGTATCGATCGTCAACTCCAGCAAATGAGAGATCCGAGATATTCTGAAGTCGATGTCGTCGAAATGAAAATCTTTCTGAAACATCGGTCGAGATCGAAATGAATTGATTGTCATTTAAGAGATGTAATCTGAAAATATGTACATATAGTCAGGGAGCCCACATGAAAAAAATGTACGAGGGGGGTTGAAATTTGGGACCCGGCCCAAAAGTTACTATATGTATCCCACTTTTCAGAAATGTCACTCTGGCAATTCACAGCTGGGGCTTTTAAGCACAGCGAAAGCTCAAAGTTCACAATTTTTATGAACTTTCAACTTGGAAAGTTTTATGGTTAAAACAGGTGGATTCTTATAGGATTTTTCACGCTGAATCCGAATATGCCGGTCTGTCGACCCCTAAGTGCCCCCAAAGGGATGCCAGACTGAGTTAAAGGGGTAAAAATCGCAAAAAATGCTGTATTTTTTCAATAAATGTTCGTAAAAATCGTATAGCTAACAAAAAGTGCTGAATTCTTGAAGCATTTTTTGCGCTGAATCCAAATATGCCAGGCTGCTAGCCCCCAAGTGCCCCAAAAAGGGTGCCAGCCTACTTTGAAGGGGCGAAAATGCAAAATATTTAGGTTTTTCACATCTTATTCGCATAAACATACCTAGCATTATTCTGTAATTATTTTTTTCGAAGGCGGTTTGCAAGCACATTTTTGAAAACAGCATAAAATTCTTTTGATAAAATATGCCGTTGAAACTTTATTCTATTTTGCGAATAATGTACATATTTCAGAAAATACAGCTCAATGATATAGCAATTTTTGTGTAGAGCTGGTCAAGACAAGTAAAATGGTACCCATATTCATTGTTTTATGCCAAAAAATAGCATATCTTGGGTCGACCTATTCATAGCCATCAATTTTCCATCTTTTTCAGGGCGGGAAGGGGGAGGGGTAGGGGTCCTCCATAATCCTGTTATTGTTGTATGATAATATGCTTTTGCAGGATTTTATTGCGAAAAATAGAAAGGCCGACAAGTAATAATCAAAACCGCTAAAAAAAAGACTTCAATTTGCCGAATTTTATCTTATTACTTTTAAGGGTTTCGGGGGGAGGGGTTGGAGAGTGTCTCATGGTAACATAGCAAGAGGGGAAATGGTTGAGCGAGGTGAAGGGAAGATCAAAACGTATAATTGCCAGCCAACTGCGGGGAAAAATCTTTAATTTACCAAATTGTCATTTTGCACTACATACTTCCAGGGTGGGAAGGGGGCAGGGGGTCCCCATGACCCCATTATTATTTTACAAGGTCTTTGACATGCTTTTGCAACATTTTATTGCAAAAAAACTCTCGGAACTATTTTTTAAGCTCATAAGAGGAATTTAAATGCGATTTTCACTTACAAACCTATGTTAAATCCCATTTAAACCTTCTAGGCCAACTCGGCCCGGGTTAATGACCTTCAAATGGGCTAATATTTTGGATTTGAGAACTATGTGATGTAATTAAAAAATTAGGGGGGGGGGTCAGACCAAAAAAATATTCACTTTTGCATTTTAAGGGACACCCAATCTACGTGTACCTTACTGTTTGTCAAAATTTTTCGAAATATGTAGGAACATCATAAACATTCTCAGTGTCTCTAGAACAATGATATTTTTTCCTCTTCAACATATTAAGGCAGTTGGGCAGCATTTAGAGGTAGGTAGTGATACATTTGATTTTAGAATACTTGCAAACCGCCTTCGAAAAAAATAATTACAGAATAATGCTAGGTATGTTTATGCGAATAAGATGTGAAAAACCTAAATATTTTGCATTTTCGCCCCTTCAAAGTAGGCTGGCACCCTTTTTGGGGCACTTGGGGGCTAGCAGCCTGGCATATTTGGATTCAGCGCAAAAAATGCTTCAAGAATTCAGCACTTTTTGTTAGCTATACGATTTTTACGAACATTTATTGAAAAAATACAGCATTTTTTGCGATTTTTACCCCTTTAACTCAGTCTGGCATCCCTTTGGGGGCACTTAGGGGTCGACAGACCGGCATATTCGGATTCAGCGTGAAAAATCCTATAAGAATCCACCTGTTTTAACCATAAAACTTTCCAAGTTGAAAGTTCATAAAAATTGTGAACTTTAAGCTTCCGCTGTGCTTAAAAGCCCCAGCGGTGAATTGCCAGAGTGACATTTCTGAAAAGTGGGATACATATAGTAACTTTTGGGCCGGGTCCCAAATTTCAACCCCCCTCGTACATTTTTTTCATGTGGGCTCCCGGACTAATATAGCATAAACAGGTTTGGGAATGGTGGACTCGGCTGTAGGGTGGAATTTTGAAACTACACATAACAACCTCAAATTTGACAGTGAGCTTTTGTTGAAAGTTGAATGTTCAAAAACTTGCAAAATTTTGAAGCTGTATCTAATTTAAAAATTTGAAAAAATTCAAAAAACATACATTTTAGTTTTGATAATGGTAGGTAATATTTTACCCAAAAGTGGTTATTTTAAAATTGCAAAAATCCGAAAGTGACCATCCAAAAGTACCCAAAAGTGGACACTTAAAAAATAAAAAACAAAATTTTATCAAATTGACCTACAAAGCTTTTGACTCGCCGAATCGATTAGATACGGTTTCGAACCAAGTTTGGAATGTTTAAATTTTGGCAAAATTTTACCCGAGGATGTTGCAAAGCTGAAATTTACTTTACACTCTAATTTCAATATGCCGCGTCAACTGAAAGTTTGAATTTAAAAAATAGCGCTGTAAGTGAGAGTTAAGTTACCATATAAAATTCTGAAAAAATTTCCACAGATGTACCTTTCAATGCTTTTTTGAAATATTTAATTTTCGAGATGAGATCTTTCAATGGAGGGTGAGCACTCCCCCTCCCCAATTTTGAGCAAAACTTTCAAAAAAAATATGGGGAATGTGACATATTGAATTGTATGTTTTTGGTGACGCTGAATACGAATATGACGTCAGATTTTTGATTGGACCCCATCCACGGCCCCCAGCACTTCCCCAAAAAGGGTAAAAGTCAAAAAAATGGGTTCATTCGTGTGACACATGAAATAGTATGTTTTCGATATCGCTGAACACGAATATAGCCTTAGTTTTTCAAATTGATCTCACCCATGGCCCCCAGAACCTCCCCAAACAAGTAAAAGTCCAACTGGGGGCCGTGTATTGGGTCTAATCAAAAATCTGACCTCATATTCGTGTTCAGCATCGCCAAAAACATACTATGTCATGTGTCGCACGAACAGAACATTTTTTTGAACTTTTACCCCCTTTGAGGAGGTGCTGGGGGCCATGGATGGATCCAATCAAAAATCTGACGTCTTATTCGTGTTCAGCGTCACCAAAAACATACAATTCGATATATCACATGCCACATTTTTTTGTTGAACGTTTTGTCAAAAATTGGGGGAAGGGGTGCTCCCCCTCCATTAAAAGATCTCATCTCGAAAATTAAATATTTCGAAAAAGCATCAAAGGTACATCTATGGAAATTTTTTCAAAATTTTAAAAGGTGGCTTCCACTTACGTTGCTATTTTGAAATTTAAACTTTCAATTTGAAAGTTCAACTTTAAACTTTTAAAAATTTCAAAACACTTAAAAAGTTCAAAATGCAATGCTCTTTTGAACTGTGAAGTCAGTTTTGATCAAAGTATCATAGCTTTGGAGACATGCGTTGCTGAAGTTGAGTAGCTCGAGAATAAAATGTGAAAATAATTGACCCCCCCCCCCAAACCCGCGCCTGAGTGGGCCATCGAATTTTATTTAAATATTTCACCGGAATGGGTAAGAAGTATACCAAATGCCTCACCCGATCATCATCGAATCTTGAACCGGAAGGCCTTTCTAATTCAGGAGCACCGATGTCGTCAGTATGAGAAGCTTCGTTAACACTTTGCACAGCACGGTTTGCTGCTGATGACTGCTCTGGGTTTGAACTAGTTGACGGTACCGAATGACATTTCGAAAATCTCGCAAATCTCGCTTTCGCCTTTCTCGCTCTAGACAAATTTATGAACATATCAATAATTGACAATTAACCACGCTGCAGACATTTATAGCAACGCTATAGATAAAAATGCAGGTACTCACTCAACTGCTTTCTTAGTTTGGTTTTTTTTGCTTATTCTGTGTGCGGACAGACGGAGGTGGAAACCAGCAACGTTTTCTCTCGAGTAATAATAATGTTGTCTATACCGTCTTATCGGTGGCATCCGCCTTGAAATCTGCTAAAATGTGGATAAATATGCATTTAACAAGTCGAGTGTAAGCCATAATTTGATTTTTAGCTATAGGTACCCAAATTGATTTCTACACTTTCTGGAAATATTTTATAAGACTCTGGAAGGAATCGAAAATCGCGCTGTTCCGGAATGGTCAAAAATTATGAAATTTTATCCGAGGGTGGACTAATTTTCGTCATTTTTAATCAATAAGTAGGTACTACGCATTTAAAAATATATAAAAAAACGTAAATCGCCAAAAATTGTCAATTTTGAATGTTTAAAAATTCGCCAAAAATCCAAAAATGAACTTTCAACACCTTAGAATTTTGGTTTGGAGGGGAGAGAGGGGGTTGGACATGATCTTTCGATCGGGCTTGTTGACTTGATTCAAATTAGAAAACGTTCCCTTGTAAGGGTGCCTGAGTCTCTGACCTGACTATCTTCAACTACATACACAGATTGTGATCAAAATATTTCACTGGAATAATTCCTCACCTGAGAAGACTTTTGTGATTCAGGAGCATCGATTTCATCCGAATGAGGTGCTTCGCTAATACTGTCATTTTGCACTGTATGGTCTTCTGCTGATGACTGCTCTGGGCTGGGATTTGTTGATGTTACCGAATGACTTTTCGTTCGCCTCGCTCTAGTAAGATTGATAGAGATCAATTGAACATACCTATGTTGCAAACATTATTACTAGATAGCATATAGCGACGTAGATCATATGCAAAGTACTCACTGGACTGCTTTTTTAGTGCGATTCTTAGGGCACATTCTGGGTGCCGACAACCTAAGTGATGCTTACTTTTAATATTTTCTTTCGGATAGTATGTATACAGCTAATGATCAACACATCAAATACTTGGCACAAATGACAAAACAATTCACAGAAATACAGTAATAAGAAGTATGAAAACGCTGTCGAACGCTTGCATCGGCGAGTGAGATCACCATAGGTATACGTGTAACCGACTGATGTAGGCTGAAGAATTTTCATTGACCGATACCTAACCTATGTACATTCGAAACCAGATGTTATCCTTTATCTCTGTGTTTACATTAGATAGGAGAAACGAGTTAGCTGGATACTTCTGTGATATCAGCGATGTTGTTTTGACCGGCCAGAATTTTTGCCTATTTTTGAAATTGTAGAGGCTAGAAATATTTGAAAAGAAAATACCTACTTTAAAAGAAACAAGTATTTCTGGCCCCTTCAATTTCAAATCTAGGCAAAAATTCATAATAACAATATTTGTTTATTTTCCAAAAACACGTTCTTCTCAATTTTTTCTTTTAAAATGTTTCTAGCCGCTTCAATTTTATAGTTGAACAAATATTCATAATGACAAAATTGTTTATTTTCCAAAGTACTAGCCATTCCCAAGGTCAAAAATACTTATTTCGCAATTTTAATCAAAGCTCGGTTGCCCCTTAAGTTTCAAAGATAGGCAACTTCTATATGTAACGTTTTTTTCAAGTCGTAATTCGTAAATGTACCCAGTTATATCCAAATCTGAAGTTTTGACATTCACTCACCAGACACCCTCTAAGAAACCAATTTGAAATCAAAATCACTTCGAAAAATTCTGAGTCGAATGATTATAAAAAATGGAATTCCAAATCACTAGATGAAAATTTATGCTAAAAATCTCTTAGAAAATTTTTTATTAAAAAATGATCACAAAATCAAATTTATTTGAAATTGAAAAAATTCCAAACTAAATAATATGAAAAAATGAGTAGGTATAGGTATAGATTAGGTAGGTAAGTAGGAGTATCCTACGAACCGATAAATTAGTTTTTGTTATCGAGTTCCCTTGAAAATATGTTTTTCTATTTCAAAATCCCAAATTAATAATCCGATTTAGGGGATCGAAATATGTAATAGTACAGATTGGAATAAATACGATTAGGTGGTATTATGATAATTACATCGAGGGAATCATTGCAAGAATTATTCCTTAGAGAAGGGATAACTGCCTCTACCTAACTAGCTCAAAATACGGAGAGTCTCCACCTTTCCCAACCTTACTATTCATTTAATTCAAAAGAATGTAAAAGAAAACACTCAGGTGAACATTTCATGTCCCAAAAGTTGATGTATTCCATGAAATATTACAGATAAATCGATACTTTATAAGATACATTAGAAAATAACTTTAAACAGTGCAACTTATGGATACAAGTTACCTAGACAATACTCCTGCGTCCAAGTAAGCTTGGTTGCATAACCTAAGTTACGAACTACACATTCGTCTACAATAAGCATACTTAAGGAAACAATTAAAATTAATAGGAACGCCTGATAAGGTTGCGCCCTTCGTCGTTCTACCTACGTCCATGGTTCACGCTAAATCCCCATGTCCGCAGGCAGGTACTTTGACCAACATAAAAATACCAAAGTTAGTCTAAAAGAGGTATTTGATCGGGGTAAAATCCCAGTATAAAATGTACGCATTAATCTACTCACCTGTGGGTCCCCTAATACTAGGCCCGAGCGTAGATTCTAGTTTTAGAAACACTTTTGTAGGGTTGCCACCTCTTCCAGTCTGGATTCTGGTGAAGGGTCCAAAAATATAGGGATGAATAAAGGATCCCCATCGGGGGTTACGTTAAGCCTTTGAAATAAATTTGTTTTAACCACCAGAGGTGGATTAAAATAATAAAAGAACTAGCACGACACATTCTATGTTAAATGGGTAAAATCAAAGACAAGACCTTGCCACCGCGAATAGCAGGATTCAAGTAAGGAGGCGAGCTCGACGCTCTCAGAGAGATACCTCGAGTTCGCGAATCGTCTATGACGTCAATAGTTCACACATTGTCATTTACTGTTGGGGTAGAGAGATGCCCAGGGGGATCGTATGATCGAAAGATCTAGAAGAACCAAAATAAGATGACCTTCACGAGGTACATCTTCGAAATATTGCATAGGCAATATGTACGACATGGACTACCTATGGCAGTCAGGGCATATTTCCCCATTACAAATATTTGAAAAATAATGCACAAAATACATTTTCGTTGAACGCTTCGAATTTCTCGCGAAATTGTAACACATTTTGATAGGCCGCATTACACTTTTTTTTGTTGAAAAATTCCAAAAATTATTGTTCGATTTTAAGTTCAAAATTGTTCAAAAATGCTCAAAATACATTTTTGTCGGAGTATTTGAATTTCTCGCGAAATTTCAACCTATTTTGATAGGTCGCACGGTCACTTTAGAATAATTCTATCACGGTTCATTTTTACTCGAAATGGGGGGGGGGGGGAGGAGGAGGGTACGACTTAAAAATTCGACTGCGCTCTACTGTGTATGATTTTTTTCGCGTATTTCGATTCCGTGGATGTGGAACGAACTTCTTTATGCTCTTTTGCGTATCATTTGTAAATTATTAGATTAAAGGTTGTCGATAAAAGGAAGGTAAGTACATACCTCTTACCTACATTATTTTCAAAAAATATTTATTTTCGAATGCATGGTCAATAAACCATTTATGTTCCTGCTTCGATGGCAACCTTTACGATTACATATTATCGTTTTTCACTGCAGCTTGTATAAACAAATTAAGCACATTAGTCAGCTACCTACAGAGAAAGAAATTTTATCAAAAAGGTGACCAAAGTTTATTGCAGATTGGTACATAGACATACGTTGTAGATAGGTACGTTTTATTATTAACATTCGCTTAATTAACCAGTTGAAATTATATCAACTTGATCGTCTTGCTACTCGTTTCAGTATAACGAACGTATTTTTGATATTCAGTTGTTACAATGTAATGGATTCAAAGTTAAAAATATTATTGTGTTAAAAAGTGAACGTTTCATCGAGGTGCCCAGTCGCATGTTCAAATATTTTCAATTTTCAAGTACGTAGTACCTACCTACCTTTCTAGTTTAATTAATATTAAAATTTTTCCAAGCCCTTGGAATTTTTTTTGTCCAATCCGTTGGAAAATATTTTTTTGACAATTCTGCGTGAAAGTACCTAGGTACCTAATTGTAGTAAAAATACCAAAACTATATACACATATGTAGGTAATGCCTATCAGTATCAAGTTTTCATCTTCATTAGCTCCCAATTTCGAAAAATTATGAAAATGTACCATACCTACGTGGTAATATGACACGCCCATTAAATCGACGTCATTTGAGTTTGTTCCGAATATGTGTTTATTTCCTGCATACGAGTTCTTTTCATCGATAGGCCACAGATCTCAACTTTTGAAAAAATGATCGATCATGGGACACGCCGAGGAGTCGAGATGGCACAAAATTTTGGAAAGATTGTGTTAATGATATTATCAGTCTACTTTTTTAATGTGCATGCTTTGTTTATTTTTTACAGATTAATTCTGTTGACCTTGTTTGTGTCCAGCAATTTGGTCAATATACTTACCTATTATATCTACGACGAGTGTTTGTAAAAGTTTCAACTGTGAATCTCCAAACTTACGTACTTTACTTATACAACATGGTCGATACACCGGTAAATCATGATAGGTGGGTACCTGATCTCATATACTCAATTAATTCATATTAGATCACTTATATTTATTTAACAATTTACTGTCTAGTGTCTGTTCACTTTTACGACGCGTTGTAAATTCTGCAAGTCAATAATTATTGATCCCTTTTTATGTTCAAAATTGTACAGTTTTGAATTTTGATAGATGATTGTTCAGTACGTTCAATTATAGCGACGAAAAATTATGAAATTTCAACCAAATTTGGTCAAATTAGGTAGGCAAAAATTGCATTAAAAAAATCTGCCTAGCATCTCAAGGTCATTGACGCTTGTCTGGACTCTCAAAGTCACTAACTTACCTATCTACTCGTAGCATCTCGAAGTCGTCTTTGTATAACTAGCTGTTTGGGTTCTTGAGGTCATTGACCAGTCCACCCAGCCTCTCAAGGTCACTGATCAACCTGTCTAGTCTCTCGAGGTCGTCTGTCTGTCTGTCTATCTGTCTTGTCCTGTCTGGCCTGTATGGCATCTTGAGGTCATTGACCCGGGGTGTCTGTTATGTCAAGGTCGCTTGTGTTCCTGTGTGGTCTCGTAAGGTCATTGACCCATCTATCTGGCTGGCTTCTTAAAGGGTCATTCCATGCCAACTCAACCAAAAAAAGGCGATTTTGAAAGTCATGTCTTTCGATTTCGCTCAAATTTTTTTTACAATATACACCCACCCAGCAAGTAAGAACCCCGCAATTAGTTTGGTCCCAGCCTCTTTAAGGGGCGGGTGGGGGGCTTCTATTATTTTCACATTGTCTCGAGGTACTCAACTTCAGCAGCCTATTTCTTCAAAACTATGATACTTTGATCAAAACTGATTTCACAGTTCAAACGGGCCATGAATTTTGAATTTTTTAAGCATTTTGAAATTTGCAAAAGTTGAAAGTTCAAATTTCAAAATTGCCCTGTAAGTGGGAGGTACCATTTAAAACTTTGAAAAAATTTCCATAGATGTACCTTTTGGTGTTTTTTCGAAATATCTAAGTTTCGAGATGGGATCTCTTAATGGTGGGGGAGTACCCCCACCCCCAATTTTGGGCGAAACTTTCGAAAGATAATCTGGGGCATGTGATATATCGAATTGTATGTTTTTGGTGACGCTGAACACGAATATGACGTCAGATTTTTGATTGGACCCCATCCACGGCCCCCGGCACCTCCCCAAAGGGGGTAAAAATTCAAAAAAGCGTTTTGTTCGTGTGACACATGAAATAGTATGTTTTTGGTGACGCTGAACACGAATATGACGTCAAATTATTGATAGGACCCGTCCATGGCCCCCAGCACCTTCCCAAAGGGGGCAACCCCAAAAAAATGGTTACATTCGTGTGACACATGAAATAGTATGTTTTCGATATCGCTGAACACGATTATAGCAATAGTTTTTTGAATAGACCTCACCCATGCCCCCTAGAACCTTCCCCAATAAGTAAGTGCAAAAAAATTGTAGCTCCCACTTACAGCGCCATTTTGAAATTGAAAATTTAAAAATGCTTAAAAAGTTCTAAATACAATGTCCTTTCGAACTGTGAAATCAGTTTTGATCAAAGTATCATAGTTTTGTAGGAATGGGCTGCTGAAGTTGAATACTTCATGACAATGTGGAAATAATGGAAGCCCCCCACCCGTCCTCTGAGGGGGTTGGGGCCAAACTAATTGCGGGGTTCTTACTTACTGGGTGGGTATATATTGTAAAAAAATTGAGCGAAATCGAAAGACATGACTCTCAAAAACGTTGGTTGATGTTGACATGGAATGACCCAAAGTCATTGACCTGTGTAATCTCAATAGAAAAGTTTTGATTTTTTGAATTTTTTCCTGATAATTTTTTGTTCAAAAAAGCGTATTTGAGGTGTTCACCAGGAAAGCGCCTGAAATGGGCTCCAGAATGATTAGAAATTGCGAAATTTGGATTCGGGGATTGGTTTTGGACAACATACAGTCATTCGAGCAAATTACAAAAAATTTCCCTACAAACAGAAAAATTTTAATTTTTTTCATCATAAATTGAATTTGCCAAAAATAATCAATTTTGAATTTTTAAAAATTCGCCAAAAATCGAAAAATCCATTTAGAGAGCTGCAATTTTAGCTATTGTGGTTTCAAATCATGCTTTTTCCGAAAATCGGGGTCCCGTTTTAATTTCCGAACTGGGTATTTTCTTTGAAACTCCACATGCAAATTTACCACTTTAAAATTGACGCTCAACCAGTTTTCCCAGCACGAAGAAATTTCATAAATATATGGACATTAAATTTGACCACGACAACGTATTATACTTACTTGTACCTATTTTATTTAATTTTTTTCTTTTGTTCTCCAGGCTCCGTCATCAGGATGGTGAGTCCAGAGTCCGCAGAAGCCCTCCTACTCAAAAAGCTCAAACACAAAGTGGGAAGAAAGCCGATGAAAAACCGCAGGAGAAAAAAGGGATTCATTTTACCGACACAAAATTTTCTTTTTTTGAACCGAATGGAAATCCAACTCAACCAAAGGCCGGATCTGCCGAACAAAAGATTCACGAAGCGCAGAGAGCAATTGCAACCACTATTCGAGATTTTCATGGCAGAGTTCACAAATACATAGATGGTTCTAAATCGCAAGCCGACTTGGAAGAAAACGGTTGTAATGAAGACTTTGTTAAATTCATAAAAGGCAAAGCAATCGCCAATAGCAAAGTAACCGTGGTGGTTTCTGGAAATGAAGCTGTTGTTGGCTTTTCAGGAAATAATTCACCTTCCGTCATATCTTACTACAATGGAGGAGTACTCGTGCATGATTTTCAATACCAGAATTTTGATTTAAAACCTTGTTGGCCTAAGAACCCGAAAAATTCCGTTTCCATCGATCTCGATACGTATACAAAGGAAGTACTCGAGCATTATCGAAGTAAATCTTCAGAGATTATAAAATCGATTAATAAGTACTTGGAGAATAACAAACAGGGGCTTGAGAAATACTTCGAAGAGGGCGGTTTTCTCTCGGCCTTTGAAAAAGAATTTGATGAATATATTAAACGTAAAGAGGCAAAATTTACTCCTTCGCCTTCTTTAAAACAGAAATTCGATGATTTACCATTGAAGTATATGCAACAGTCTTGCAAAGTGGTGTATAACTTTTTCAACGTACCTTCAAGCGAGTTCACTAAATTTATTGAGAAATCTCGCGAACTCGAAGAATCAAATCAGAAAGAGAAACCAAGTGATTATTTTTTTTCTGGTAAATTTATTAACGAATATTCATCTCCATCGAGCCTAAACAAGAACAAAATCCAAGTCTCAAATCTCAAAAGTGAATTACAAAAAGAAAAGGATATACAGAAAAAACACTTGAAAGCAATTTCAATATTTCAAGCTGAATTGCAAAATTATATCAAGGAGTTGGAAGAACTCAAGAAGAAAAATACACCCGAATCACCAGTAAATTTTAAAAGCTTCCGCAGGTCTAAGGAATTAAAAAGCAGCATTGAACAATTAGACAGCTCATACAAAGAGGTTCTCGAATATTTATTAGATTTTGTCAATAAAGCACCTTTTGAACCATGGTCTCCCACCAATTGTGCTGAAAATCACGCAGTCAAGGCGTTTGAAAACAGACGAATTTTGTTCTATTTGTTTCAAAAAAGGGTCGGAAAAACAACAGATCCTCTTTTCATGATGACGTATGAATTCAGAAGAAGCGGTATTAATTTTAAACAACCGTTTTCAAACTTGGAAGTTAACTTGGATCCGGTACTTCGATGTGGTCAATGTACATGTGCGCAGTCAGAGATTGAAATTGGTGGCGTGAAAACAAAAATGCAAATTTTGACTGATATTACCCAAAATGTAGCCCAATCAAGTTCTGAACCTGAAATTGTTCAGGCATATCGTAAATTACGATTCAACTCGAATTCAGAACCTCCTGCAAACAGACCCAGACAAAAGAGGTCAGTAGCTCACGCATCTATCGATTCTGATAAAGATTTTGGAATTGATGATGCTAATGAAAAACACTTTGTTTCAACAGTGCAGAAAAATAATGCAGAAAACTCGTCGAACATCGGAGTTCATTCTGGTGATTCGGGGATAAACGCTTGGTATACCTGGTTGCAAAATTCTGTTTATAAATACCTCGGGGATTCCTCCGCTGGACAAAATAAAACTTCATTCGACTCCAGTAAATCTCTACTTGGAGCAGGGTATGATACAAATGGCACGCTCTTACTGGCAGATTTATTGATTAGAAATGCTACCGGGAGAAAATTCGCTAGATCGAAGAATCACGTCGAATTATCGCCTTTGGAAGTGCAAGGCGATGCTATAAGTATTGTATCTCAATTTGAAAACTTATTGAAGAAAGCTGCTGTAGAATCGGGCATACGAGTGAAAGATGTGAACTTCGATCCAATCGAAGTGCAGACTATGGTCATCGATCAATTAAGGAAGGGGCGATTTTCCAAAATATCGCAAGTATTGTATTCGTACGTGAGTGCGAATACAGATTTTAATCACGACGCTGAATTTTTGAACAATTTGAAGCATCGTTTGGAGAAATCCTTCGATGTGAAATCTATACCGAAAAAGATGACCGTGCAGTGAAGATTTTTACGAATAAGTAGGTACAGAAAGTTGATTTAAATTCAAGTGTTGGATCTGACAGCGTAGCATTTTCTAAGATAAATTAACTATGAATAATTGAGCTCATCAGAATGGGTATAATTATGATGTAAGGGCATTAATAATCGTTATTCGTTTAATATTCAATATCAGGAAGGTACTCGTATTTTCTAATAGATTTTATTTCAGTTTATTTATTTATTTATAAAAAATGATCTTAAATATATACCTACTCGTATTATGTATTCTGTATTAAACTACCTAGAGTCTGGCAGATTACATATGGGTTTTACAAAAGAGAACTTGAAATATTATAAACTTATGAAACAATTAAAATTAGGGACTAGGATTCATATACTCCAAATAGTCAAGTACTTATGAAAATTAATTTACAATCAATATAGGTAGTAAAAGATGGGCCACCTGGGTTTAAATTTTTTAATATAATTTTGTAGACTACTGGTAACATTCAATTACACCGTCTATATGAGCAGATAGGTAACATTAACCAGATACAAAAAAATTAAAACAACCCAACATTGAAATGTGTTAATTCAGGTTTCTTAATAAAAATACAAATAAAAACGAGTGTCCCCGAGATCTATATGTGGGTTCGGAGCAAAAAAAAAGAAGGCCCCTGAAAATGTTTACTCCCTCCCCCTTCTCTCTTCTGAAGTAAGTAGGTATTTTTTTCTCAAAAATCGAAGTTGAGAATTTTTCCACTGAATACTTCTGCGATATCAGCGATATTGTTTTGACCGACCACTGAATTTTCAAATCCAAGTGATAGATTTTGAAGCAATTTTTCCGCGGCATAACTTGATTTTTGAAAAAAAAATTATTGATAAATTGAGAGATGAAATTCCAAAGCACCTATCGATTTATCATTTAAAAATTTTAAAATATGAAAATTGCATTCGTTTACGAGAAAATCCGAATCAAAATTCACTTTTTAGCCAAGTGGTCCTTAAGTATACGTCTATTAATACGGTCCTAAGGCTTTATAATGTGTAAAAAAAATTAGGGATTTTTAATAAAAGCTGGGATTTTTTCCTCCGAAACTGGGAATTTTTGGAAATTTGGGTGGTTGGGAACACTGTTGTGGTGATCTCACTCGCCGTCAGTTGGTCGAATTGGAGTTTTTGTAATTCTCTCGTTATTACGAGAAATTACGGTAGATACCTATTTGGGAACCTACTTCCTTCTGATTGGCTGTTCATATGTGAATTGGTTCGCGCCGATTATTGGTGATTGGTCGTTTGACCATAAAATATACCCCTGTACTGATTAGGGTGGATACCTATTTTTCTCATCGCGAGAGACTGTACATCTCACAGGGTGAAAAATATCCGACGATTATTGCCCGAATGCCTGTTGTTTTTGTCATTTGTGTCTTGCAATCGTGCGATTTGTTATACTTTCGAACTTGAATATATCGCTCATTCGTACGTGCTTTGCCGGAAAATTTGTTGATTGGAGAAAATGCCTGATTCACCGCCTGCACATGGAGAAGGAGACGATGAAATCCAAGTCATTTCTGTAAGTCGAATTTTAACCTACCTACTTAGGTTAAAATTTTATTTGATTATAAATATTCGTTTGTGTCTGGTCTGACAAGGGAACCTCTTGAGATGTCACTGAAAAGAGCATAGTCTAAACCCCCCAAAACCAAATTTTCAGCTGCCCAAGTTCATTTTTTGATTTTTGGCGAATTTTTGAAAATTCAAAATTGACTGTTTTTGGCAATATATGCTATTTTTAAAAAAAGTACGTATTTGATCATTAAAAATGGTCAAAATAACTCCCAAAACTAATATTAATTACCCAAATCCAAATTTTACCATTTCCAGCCATTCTGGAGCCTCCAGCGCGTTTTTTCAATTTCTCCAGAATTTTGAATTTGCTCCAGAAGGCATGAATATGAAGTTGGGCAGCTAAAAAACGAGTTGTGTGTTATACTCGACCTTTTTAACGAGTTTATCCACATTTGAACCGATTTTGAGAGTGACACATCAAGAGTTTTCCTCACAAACGGTTATCTTTTGATTTTTTGAATTTTTTAATTTTGAAAAAAGCTGGTCAAAAAACCACTTTTGAGGTGTCACTCCCAAAATCGGCTCAAATATAGATAAACTATAGGACTTTCACGGAATTTTTTAAACCGTACAAAGGTAGATCGAAAGAGCAGGCAAAAATTCATCACTTGTCAAAATTTCAAGTGCTAAAGTGCCTTTTTCGATTTTTGGTGAATTTTCAAAATTTCAAATTTTGGCAAAAATGTGAGAAAAAAATCAAAATTTTACCAAATTGACCTAGAAATCTGAAATTTGGGATATATCCTATTTTCGACCTGCCAAATCGATTGGAAACTGTTTCAAACCGTTCTGAGCAGTTCTGGAGCCTCCAGCAGATTTTTGAAACTCGAAATTCTCACAAAATTTCATCAAATGGAGTTAGCAAGCCGAAATTTACTCTGCAAACTAATTTCAATACAATATGAAGTCAACTGCATGGTGGTTTCAAGTGGTTTTGAAACTTCCAGCTACTTTTTCGAAATTTCAATTCTCCTAAAAACGCGATGAAACTTTTCAAAAAGTCACTGGTGGCTCCAAGATTACTCGAACTCGCCTGAAGTCGTCTTCAGAAGGTGTTAAAATTGAAGTGCAGACTGCAGAGTTAATTTCATCTTGCTAACCCCATTTGATGAAATTTTGGGGAAATTTCAAGTTTCAAAAATCTACTGGAGGCGCCAGTAATTTTCAAAAAATTGCTGGAGGCTCCAAAACGACTTGAAAATCACCTGCAGTCGACTTCATAGCGTATTGAAATTAGTTTGCAAAATGCATTTCGGCTTTCCAACTCCATTTGATAAAATTTTGTGAGAATTTCGAGTTTCAAAAATCTGCTGGAGGCTCCAGAACTGCTCAGAACGGTTTGAAACAGTTTCCAATCGATTTGGCAGGTCGAAAATAGGATATATCCCAAATTTCAGATTTCTTGGTCAATTTGGTAAAATTTTGATTTTTTTCTCACATTTTGGCCAAAATTTGAAATTTTGAAAATTCATCAAAAATCGAAAAAGGCACTTTAGCACTTGAAATTTTGACAGGTGATGAATTTTTGCCTGCTCTTTCGATCGACCTTTGTATGGTTTAAAAAATTCCGTGAAAGTCTTATGTTGGAACGCAAAACCTGCGATTTTAGGCTGACCTGTCAATCAAAATGGTCGCCATTTCGTAAGTAGGGCCACTTTTTTTTGAGGACAAGGGCTAGAAATGTTCCTTAGGACTTCCCCTTTAAGAAAAAAGTTGTCCCGGAGGATCGGCAGGGGGTGCAGGTGATCCTTATGCAGCCCCCCGACTATAATTATGCTCTTTCCAAAAATCGCGGTCCCGTTCAAATCGGAGCGTGACACTTCAATAGGTTCGTTTGTCAGTATGGAATACCTATTTATTTAGACGTTTTCGTTCTGACAATGGTATTTGGATATTGGATATAAGTTTGTGGGTAATTTACAGAACGAGATGGGTTCCTACCTTCGTATTTATTTGGTAGCAGAGCGTGGTTTGTGACGTTCAGAAGTGTCATAAACAGTCAAAACTTGCAAAATAGGTACCTATCTCTAACTGTAGAAGCTTGCAAACTTCAGTATTTCCATACTCAGTCGCTTCTATGGACAATTCTACGTATATTTACGTAATATGTATAACGAAACCTAGGCCTGACCAGGCAGACAGACATGTGTTAATATGGCACTGCACGAATTGCGTCCCGAAATTACGAAAAGGCACGAATTGCGTCCCAAGAAATATTTTGCTAGGCACGAATTGCGTCCCAAAGCAACCCTTTCGAGATCATTAGAATTAGACACGAATTGCGTCCCAAGGTTAGGGTGTTAAATAGGTTGGATGGTCATTTTTAGAGAAATTTGGAAGAATACGTATAAATTAACGTATACGAATATGCGTTGTCCTGACTTCGTTGGGACCTTTTTGCTTTTCTTTTTTGAAGCTGAAATTTCTAAAAAAAAGATCATTCAAATTATGAAAATTTTGAACCGAAAAAATCAACCTCCTCCCATGAAAAATCATTGTTCTTTTACTTATAAAAGTACAAATTTTCAAAAGCTTTTGCCCTTGCTACGCTGTGACAATTTGTTTATTTGTTTTCATTTTTATAAAACAAAAAAAATCTGCTTGAGGCTTCTAAAAATTGAAAAATGAACATGCAAATTTTTTGTAAGCCATAATAGGCTATGAATATAACCTAATGGCTAATACCCATCATATGTGTTGAGTACTTATATCAATTGGCAAAATTGTCTTCTCACTTTTATTTCACTTTAAAAAGCTCAATGTTTTAATCGGCAAAATTGGTATTTTTTTGTCATATCAGTCGGCAAATTTTTGGTCGAACACCCCCCTCCCCCAGAAAATGCCTAGTTTCGTCCCTGGAAAAAATGTTTGTAAATTTTGGCATTGGTGGTTTTTCAAACAAACCCCCCAAGCTCAATTTTTTCAGCATTTTTAATTGTTTTTATTTAAAACATTAAGGACCATAGTGTTGTGTTTTCAATTCTTTTAGAGTTCAAGCGTATGGATGTCAAGTTCATTTGAAATAACATTGGTAATGCAAGACGTAAAGTACACCCTACTTTGTGAATAAATTTTTTTTCCTATTTTGAGCCACTTCTTTTGTCTAAAATATACCTGCCCCAGCGGACGCAATTCGTGCCTACCCATTTGTACCACCCGTGGTGCGGGACGCAATTCGTGTCCCGCCGTTAATATATGTTACGTAGGTATATTTTAACCATATTTACGTTACGTGTATTATATCGACTGCGTGTCAAGAAATTGAGTTAATATCGTCGATTTTCGTAGAGTCTAAACGGCCTGAGAAAGAAGGTTTTAGCCAAGAAACCCTTATTCGAGACTTGACAAAAACTATATAAACGATCCGGATCATTTTTGGCGCCTAGCTAATTTGACTGAGGGTGTCTGTTTCGGCACCCTACGTATGACATCGTCTTGAAGACCAACGCTAAACTCATTTTCGTGTTCTTTTTATGAGCATTTATAAAAAAAAAAAAAAAAAAGGTTCACTCAGCGTCAGGTATGCAAGTATATGCACTTGTAATCCGCAGTACTCGCAGTAGCCATCTGGTCGTCTTGAACTAGATAGAAGGGTCGTTTATCCGCGTATCCGCCTGGTAGTCTGGTCGTTACAGCCGATTGCTGGTAACTTACGTATTCCTGTTGAATATGTTTTATTCAAACGAAATCACTTACCTTTGTTTTTTCACGCAAGAGGAAATTTTCGTCTCGATGAAGTTTCTGCTTATCTGGTGGGTACTTTGTCTTGTTGGAAATTTTTTCTTTCCGTACCTGGAAAAATAAAGGAAGATATTTACCTACCTTGTTTACATCGTTGCTTTTATTTATCACGACGTCGCATCATTGAGGTACACAATGGACAATTCTATTTTCATTTTAGGCGAATTTTTTCTGCAAATTTTTCCTAAATGAAATTTTGAATTTTATCAAGATGAGATTCGATTCATTTTCTTAGTCGCTAACGTCTGGATTGAGTGAAAGGGTTAGAATTTCGATTGCCCAAAGTAACCCTACCCATACCTAGCTAAAGATGATAGGCAATTATCGCGAAACTTTTCAGTATTTCGTTGTATGAAGAATTTCATCACGTGACAACTCGTGTTGTTACCAACGGAAACGATAGATTTTTTATCAATTCAGAATGGGATGAATTGATGAATTTTCCTTGAAGTTTCCGGTCATTTTTTTCTATTATTTCTTATGGTGCTAGGAAATAATACATACACGGGGAAATGAAAAATTTAATTTTCTCTTTCCCAGCGGTTAGAGCAGGCAAATAGCGGTTTTAAAAAAGGAAAAATTGGCACATAAATTTTTTCTTCGGGAATGTGTTTAGATGAACCCCCTGAACTACCAAAAAAAACCGACCCTTCTAACCCTGGAGCTAATTTTTTTAGGGGGCTAAAACTGGTTGCGATTCATGTTTATTTGCGTTTTACTCCGCAAATATTAGGTTTACGATAAAAAGTACCATAAACCATAACAAAAAGTGTTCCCCTTCAAATTCTCGACAATTTGATACTACGCTCGATACCAGTCCCTCAACAGGGGTGTCCAAAAAAAGGGGGTGGAAAGAGTAGGTGTTTCAAAAAAAGTCAGTCGAATAAGTTGATCAAAGTTAAGTACCACTTAATATCATTCGTTTTCGTTCAAATTTTTTTTACAAAGTCTACTCACCCAACTATTAATTACACCACCATTGATTGGTCTTCATCCCTCCTAAGGGGTTGGTGGGGGATGCTTGATTTTTCAAGTATGTAACACACAATTGGAATCATATATTTGAAAAACGAATCTGGACATGCAATATATCGAATAGTATGTTTTCGAGGTCGCTGAATACGAATATGAACTTATTTTTTGTTTCTCACGCCCAATGTCCCTCTGTGCCCCAACAAGGGGGCCAAAATTTCAAAAAATCATCACAAAGTCGAGTGATATATCAAATGGAATGTTTTTGAGGTCGCCAAGCACAAATATGAACTTATTTCTGAGGTCCCACCCCTCAATATCCCTCTATGCCCCAAAAAAGGGGCCAAATTTCGAAAAATCGTGGAAAGTCGAGTGATAAGTATATCGAATGGTATATTTTCGAGGTCGCTGAGTACAAATATGAACTTATTTTTCGGGTCCCACCTCACAATGCCCCTCTTCGCTCCAAAAAAGGGGCCAAATTTTGAAAAATCATGAAAAGTCGCTGAACAATCAAATTGTCGAGAATTTGAAGGGGAATATTTTTTAGTCCTGGTAGTTTTTCTCGTATACCTAATATTTTCGGAGTGAATTGCAAAAAATGTAAATCGGAACCGGTTTTAGCCCCCTAAAAAAATTAGCTACAGGGTTGAGGGTCGGTTTTTAATTCTCTTTACACATACCAGTGGCGTGCACAGAGATGAATGATTACCGGGCATTTTTCATTCGCTACGATACCACCACCACCCACCCCCCCCCTGCAAGCCGATTTTTTTTCAAGTCAAAGACGAAACTAGACGTTTTAGGAAGGGGTATAGGGTCGAGCGGAAATTTTCGAACTGATTTGGAAAAAATAATTATGTATTTTGCCAAGAAAATAGTCAATTTTCAAAGTGAAATAAGAAACAAAAATTATTGACAATTTTACTGATTGAAGTAGTATTCAATTCAGATTTATGGCTGTTGATGAAAGTTATCATTTAGAAGCTTTAGGTAAATATGGAATGTTGTATTTTGGAAAAGAGAAACAATAGACTCGAGCAAAGCGAGGGCAAAAGCATTTGAAAATTTATATTTTGAGATGTGAAAAAACATTGTTTTTTATATGGTGATGAGTTCATTTATTTGGCTTTAGAATATTCTAGAATTTGAATATGTTTTTTTTTCAATTTTAAAAAGGAAAACTAAGTGAAGTAAATTTTTCTATCTTGGGCTCTTCAAAAGGTGAAAAAATATATAAATTATTTAGCCCGAGCGAAGCGAGGGCAAAAGCTTTCAAAAATGTCTTATTAAAGTTCCAAAAAATGAGGTTTCTTTGTTAATTTACCCATGATAAATCTTGCGACTGATTTCGTCCATGCCAGAAGTTGATTATCATTATCAGCTTGTCACTGAAGATGTTATACTTACACTTAGTCACTTCTTTAAAATTTTTCAAGATTTTTAATTTGATTTATTTTTAAAAATTTTCAATTTGTAAACATTCTTTAATTTGAAAAACCTTTCAGTTTCTTGAAGTATTTTTTTTTTTTTTCAAATTAAGTACTTACCTATTCAAAGTGTTTTGAAAATTTTGAGTATAGAATGAAAAATCTGTTTTTTTCTCAATGATTGAATAATTAATGTTGGCGTTGGCAGTACTGGGAGTAATCTCAGCTACGATGCGATACTTACCTGGCTGTTCTTCTTATCCGGGTGCTCTCCTGTTTACTACCTCGTTGATTTAGTTTATAGACGCGACTTCGATGATATTCTTGATTGATGATATTTTTATACTTTTATAACGAATATATTTCCGTTTATTTCTCGATGTGTTTATTATTATTTGAATATACGATTAGTCCTACATGGTAGACAGAAGCGTAGGTTTCGATTCGTTGCTTGTTTTTTAACATTTCGGTAGTGATTGTGTACTTGTGTAAACTTCATTCGGACAAGATGGAGGCTATAATAAATCCTATAGTGGATCGTATCAAAGCTGAGCTGGAAAGTTTTATGCGATCGACAATCAGTGTTCCTGTGAGCAGCTCAGTAAGTAATCAGATTTCTAATCCGATTTCGAATGCGAATCCGATTTCGTTAGTGGGCAATTTGCCAAACTACTTTTTCATGCCGCCACCACCACCACCTCCGGTGACATCTGCTGTTCCGGTGACTTCGGCAGTTCCGATATCAGTATCAATTACATCCAGCGCATCTGATATGCCGCGACTTACGGTGACAACGTTTAGTAAACCTGCTGGTCGTTATGTGACAGCTCATAAATTGGTGAATTTACATACCACTGCTGCAAATGTGGTTTCGAGTAGCACCACATCCGCATCTTTAAGGCAACCTATCATGTCAACGGGTGCCTCCGCAGTACCGATGCCACCACCGGTGGGAAATATTGGATGTGCTCCGCTAACCTTCAATTCTATGTTCCCGAATATCGATTATAAGCTGATGGAGAAAAGTAGCTACCGAAATTGGCGGCAGATGCTGTTTGACGAATTAAGAGTACGCAGACTTAATGATATTGTGGATGCTTCAGTTCCGCGACCGAATACAAGATTCGATGACTCCATTCGGAAAGCGACTACTCGTTTACTGATAGTAGGTCGCCTTGACGAACACCACCAGCGTTTAGTCGAAAACATCAGGGAACTGGCCGAAATCATAAAATGGTTGGATAATGAGAAACTGCCAATATCGGAGAACTTACGAGAAGCTCTCTTTCAGAAAATCACGAACTTACGTTTTGAACCGTTTATTGACGAGCCGTCGAAGTTCACCAGGCAATTGGAGGATTTATTCGAACGAAGTAAAGAAGCAGGCATGGTGTGGACGGACGATTTCAAAAAGAGTATGCTGTTACATAAAATAGAGAAGGCGCGCAGCGACATATCGATGTCCAACCGAACGAGTAAAACCAACTACCAGATGATCAAAAAATGGCTATGTGACGAAGAGGCGACTGAGAAGGAGCTCAAGGCAGTAACCTCAACGGCGGCTTCAACAGGGGTTCATTTTGCCTCTGCCAATTCTTCGAACTCGAATGGAAGAGGAAGAAATTTACGAAACAATCGACGTGGCGATAGACGTGAACAAAACAACGATCGACGTGGCGAGCGACGTGAACAATACGATGATCGAGATCGACGTGGCGATAGACGTGAGCAATTCGACGATCGACGTGGCGAGAGACGTGAACGTGAAGACAATCGACGTGGTTCCTATCAGCGCAATTACGACTCGAGAGATTCCTATCAGAACCGTAACTCATCCGAAGGCAACCATTATGGAAGGTGTCGAAAATGTAACATGAGAGGTCATGCGATGAAAGACTGCAAGACGAATGGGTCTTATTGCTACTGCTGCAGAAAAGTAACCGATCATATTGCGAAGAACTGCCCCGAGCGTAAATCCGATGAAAAGTCTGGTAAATCTGGGTCCGGTCAAGGGAAAGGCGATAGCGGTGGAAAATCTATGATGGTCCGAGGCGATAGAAATTTCGAATTAAATTCGAAGTATTATTATCCTGACGACTGCCTTAACTCGGCGGGTAAGTGTTTCATGACAGCAGTACTGTCAGTCAATTTTATAATCGACTCTGGGGCAAGTTATCATTTGACAAATGAGCGGCGAATTCTCTCCAAGGTAAGAAAGTTGAGTAAACCAGCGGTAATAGATTGCGCTAAGAAAGGACAGGAGTCTGTTCTGAGTATAGAGGAGTTAGGTGAGTTTCATACTTACACTGCTTTAGGTAAGCCAATTACTTTTACAAATGTCTTATATTCTTCAGAAGTTTCTGAAAATCTGCTGAGTTTACGGCAGCTGGTACAACAAGGTGCGACATTTGATGGAAGTTCGCTATATTTTTATATCAGAGATGGAAATTCTGGTGACATAATTATTAGAGCTCAGTTTCAATCTCCGTTCTGGGTCAGTGATCTGCGTGTTCGTAATCCAAATGAGGTGGCTATGTTAGCTAATGCTGATGGAGGAGGTCCAAGTCCAACGCTTCCAACGATTCGTGAAAACTTGGGTCTTCTATGGCATACGAGATTGGCGCACGCTTCGCTAGGTTATCTTGAACTATATAAATCGAAGATGGCGATTTTGAAAAATGTAACTTTTGGTAAGGATATTATGGATTGTCAACCTTGTGCGTTAGCTAAGGTTCACAGGAACCCTTCGAAGAAGAAACGTCAGCGGAGTAAGATAGCTTTACAACGAGTTCATTCTGACGTGATGGGCCCTATAACACCTCTATCATTCCCAGGTAAACGTAGGTATGTGATAACATTTATAGATGATTTCTCGAGGTTCGCAATGGTATTTGTGATGTGTTATAAAAGTGACGCAGCTGACTGCTTTAGAAAGTACTTAGATGAGATGCGTAGAATGTTGGGAAAAGATGTTAAGGTACGGTACTTACGTACGGACGGAGGTACCGAATATTCAGGTGAGATGGGAAGGTTATTGAAACAGGAGAAGATTGAGATAGAGGTAGCGGAACCGGATACCCCAACTCATAATGGTGTTGCAGAAAGAATCAATCGTACTTTGCGTGAAAAGACAACAGCGATGCTGAGCGATTCGGGAATCCCGATGTCCTTGTGGGACCATGCTATATCTCAGGCTGTTTATATCTACAATCGAACTCCTCACAAATCGAACGGTTTTAAGACACCTTATGAAGTATTTTGTGGTGAAACTCCTGATTTATCGTTTATACGCCGGTTTGGTTGTCTGGCCATTCCGAAGAAAACTAGAGAGGATTATGAGAAATTTGATGAAAGAGGTATTAGAGGTGTAGTTTTGAACAATACTAGAAGTGGTTATCGAATTTTGTTACCTTCGAGGAAAATTATAGAACGTAAAGATGTTGAGTTTATTGAAAATATTACGTATAGAGATTTATTGAAAAGTAAAGATGTTGTTTTCGATTTTAGTTCAGACGAAACTGAAACTGATATTAACTGGCACGACACGGTAGAACGAGAAACTACCAACGAAGAGGTAAGTGTAGAAGTACCCAGCAAGACTTCTGGTGAATTGAATGTTGTCCCAAGTACTAGTGGTCAAAACGATGACTCTGATGAATTTGACATTGAGAACGTCGAAGAAACTGTGATTTTTGATGACTCGTCTAACGATACGTTTTTAGCTTTTGATCGTGTTACAGCATTACGTGCATGCTTACTCGAAGATGAAAAGGATCCAATGACTTACGCTGAAGCTTTAGACCGTACTGATCGTGAGTATTGGATAAAAGCCATGGAAGATGAAATGGCGTCTTTAGAAAGAAATGATGCGTGGGATTTAGTTGTACCGCCCAAAGGGGTGAATATTTTAGATTCTAGATGGGTATTTTGTAGGAAAACTAACGAGAATGATTCTTCAATACGATATAAGGCACGTTTGGTTATACGTGGATTCAAAGATAGAGAAGTGTACGATATAGGAGATGTGTACTCTCCAGTGGCTAGTAAACACACTGTTAGGGTAATTCTTGCGCTTGCGAATAAAGAAGGTTGGTCGATTATTCAATTAGATGTTATTACTGCCTTTCTTAATGGCAGATTGAAAACTACGGTATATATGCATCCGCCTGAAGGAATGGAAGTTGATGAAGGCCTGGTTTGTGCTTTAAAATGTGCTTTGTATGGGCTCAAGATTAGTCCGTTAACTTGGTTTCGTAGGTTCGATGAAGCAGCCAAGAAAATGCAGTTTACCAATCATCCAAATGAGCCATGCGTGTATATCTGGCGAAGGAAACATTTGGTGGTAATTTTAGTACTTTATGTAGACGATTTCCTAATCACAGGTAATTGTAAAGATAAGATTGTTGAGACGATTAGACGTTTAAAAGAGGAATTTCAAGTAAAAGAGTTAGGTTCTCCTAAAAAGTTTCTTGGTTTGGAAATTGCTAGATCGGAAGAATATCAAACGTTGACTTTGACTCAAACTAGTTTTATTAATTGTGTGTTGAAACGCTTTAACGCGTTGAATTTGCCAGCTGTTCATACTCCAGCTTTAACTCGAAATTGTGAAAAGAAAAGTAAGTCAGAGAAGAAAACACCAGAATGGAATCCTGGTAAGCCTACGCCTGGCAAGTCTTTGTTTAGGGAAATTACTGGCTCGTTATTACATCTAGCCAACGGTACTAGACCAGATATTATGTTCGCTACAAATGTGCTATGTCAACATCAAAGTAATCCTCAGCCCGAAGACTGGGAACGTGCTCAGAGAATTCTTCAGTATCTGAAAGGAACGGCAGAGCTAGGGCTAACTTATAGAGGGGTGATTAAGAAAGAAGGTGTATTTGTAGATGCGTACACCGATGCGTCGTTAGGGACTGGAGAAGAAGGTTGCTCTATTACAGGCTATTTTGTGCGAGCGTACGGTGATCCGGTTGTTTGGCGTACGAGAAAACAGTCGGTACCAGCGGGTTCCTCAGCTGAAGCGGAATATTTCGCTCTATCGATGTGTTCGAAGGATGCTGTCATTACGGTAGATTTATTAGAACGATTAACGAAGGATAGACATGGACCAGCTCTCATTCATAGTGATTGTCAGCCTGCTCTCGCTATCGCTAAAACAACTGGAGCTCCCAAGCTCAGGCATATAGCTAAACTCAATTATCACATAGTTAGAGATTTTGTCAAGGGTAACAAGATTATTTTGAGATTCGTTAAGTCGGAAGATCAGCCGGCTGATGCCCTCACGAAAGCTCTTGCCTCAGGTCGATTTCAAGAACATTGCAGCTGTCTGCTCAATATGTAACATAATTTTTGTATTTCAGGCCATTATTAATTCGAAGACGATAGTTCCTATGTTTACGATGTACGTTATTGATCTCCGCCTCTCCGCTAAGATTAAAGGGGTGTGTTGGCGTTGGCAGTACTGGGAGTAATCTCAGCTACGATGCGATACTTACCTGGCTGTTCTTCTTATCCGGGTGCTCTCCTGTTTACTACCTCGTTGATTTAGTTTATAGACGCGACTTCGATGATATTCTTGATTGATGATATTTTTATACTTTTATAACGAATATATTTCCGTTTATTTCTCGATGTGTTTATTATTATTTGAATATACGATTAGTCCTACAATTAAAATTTTAACCAGCTTAGCACATTGGTAAGTAATGTACGCATCAAACAATTTTGAAGAACTAGTGGTTCTCTGTGGGAAAAAAATGAAAATTTTGCATTTTTCAAATGTTCAATATGAGTATTTCTGGAATTTTTCTGTTTAATTTTCATTTTGATGTGAAATTCTAGTTTTTCCATCACTCACTCAGTGGCGGACTGAGTCGGTTTGGGGCCCCTAGTGGATGCACCGAATGGGGCCCCCAAAATTTTTCCCTTTCCCTTAAGAATCTTTCTCGTTCTGTTTTTTCCCAGGTTTGGATACTTGCATGTAAGTTGTGCGATTGATTTTTGCTTTTGTCTTCTTATTCAATATTTATTTTGTGGGTAGCAGGTAGGTACCTAATAGCAAAAAGAACCGATTTTTTTGAAGGGGGAGAACGGAGGAGAAATGCCATAAGAAAAAAATATCAAGTATTTTTGTAATTGATATTCGTAATTCATATTTGGCTGATGAAAAATTCTTATTTCTCTCATGAATTTATGAAAGTTTCAAAAATGTATTTTTTTCGATTTAGAGAAGGGATAGAAATTGACCCGAGCAAAGCGAGGGCGAAAGCTTTTAAAAATGTATATTTCGAAAGGTGAAAAGCAATGTTTTTGAAAAATTTGTTCACTTTTTTAGCTCAAAACTTTAAAACTTGAATGACCATTTTTAAAAATTTCAAATTTGAAAATGAAAAGCAAACAGGCCCAGAGCGGAGTGAGAGCAAAACCTAGTTTCCAGAAATAGAAAAACAACATTTTTTTTTTAGGTGAAAAGTGTGTTTTTTTTGTTAAAAAATTCCTTGAAATTTGAATACCTAAGTACTTCATAGATTTTTATAAAAGTTCGATCTCAATTTGAAAAAAAAAACCAGTGAAGTGAGGACAGAAAATTTCAAAAATTTGTATTTTGAGTGGAAACAACAATGTTTTTTGTGGTGACTGATGAGTTTATTTTTTTGATCACACAATTTCAGAATTTGAATGTACTGAAATTGAAAATTTAGATTTTTAAAGAACAGAAAAGAAAACTGGCCCGAGCGAAGCGAGGGCAAAAGCTCACAAAAATGTTTGTTGGAGATAGTCCAAATATCATCTTTTTTTGGTTTGCTTGGTGTTTCAGGGCCCCTCACAATTATGAATAATTTGAGGAACAGAAAATAACAATTCAGCCCGAGCGAAGCGGGGGAAAAAGCGTCTGAAAAAATGAGAATTTTGTGAATAGATCAGTAATTTTGTCCACAAATTAAAGATTTTGCCGACAAATTCCGAATTTTTAAAGTATGAATGAGAGAGATATAATACCTCCTACACCCCCTTAAATCCGCCCCTAAGACTTTCTGATCACTTTTCAAAATTTTTGTGAAATACGACATTTACTTACCAATTTTTTTTACGATTTTATTTTTCATTCAAGTCATAACTTATTTAATATAATATAGAGAGGTACCTAGGTACCTACTATTCTATGGTGAGTGTGTGCAGTAATTATCAACTTGCTGTGTTTAGTGAAGTCAACGATTTATTTCAAGATAAATTTTTCTTCTGTTTCCTACAATTTTTCTTATGAACTCATTAAATATCTGCCCACTACCACCACCACCACCCCCCCAAAACTTTACCGGGCATTTGCCCGGTAAATTATTAGAGTGCACGCCACTGACACATACATAGACAAACCGCGTTGTAATTTCATAATATGATACGAAACAGAAACATTTTTTTGTTACTTTTTTTCACTTGTATTGAAGAGCAAAATATTTATTTGAAAAAAAGTTACTCTTTTTTTTATTTGTTTTTTGTTTTATTTTTGTTTGTTGTCTTTTCTTTTCCTATCATTCGCACGAGGTGTTGTCCATGTCCGGTATTTTCTCAGTCTCACTGTCTCAGATTAAAAATCTAAATCACTTTTTGGCGAAGTTAAAAAATTACAAATTTTGAAAAAATTGTCTTATGCGGCCCAAATTGAGCAAAGAGATAGTGAAGAGAGAAGACTGAAATGACATCCTAATTTATTTCAGCCCCCGACGAAATTTTTTGTGCCTCAAAATCCAAATTTGGGGTACAGCCCCACCTTTTGGTGCCTGAAAGGTCCAAGCACTGTAAAAAAATGAGCGTCTTTTTGGGTGATCTGCGAGGCCGTCTGTTGATATTTAAAATTTTTCTTCAATTTTTCGAGAAAATTGATTTTAGCTGGGCCTAAGTATACTTTGGTTTTGGATATACCTCACTGGCAATAATTTTTTAATTGAACCCCTCCTCCCCTACAGGACACCTATTTGGGTCACAGGATCGTAACCAGCACCACCTACAAAAACGTACATTTTCTGATATGAAGATAGATTTCAAACAAAACACGAGACTTCAAGATTTGAATCCCTCCCCCCCCCCCCGTACAAACACATTATAATACCCAAATTTGGGTAAGGGTAAGGGTCATAGAGAGTTTCATAATACAAAAGAGATATGAGAATACTAACAAGGGAACTATCTGAACCGGCAGAAACGAAAATGAACTATAATCAAAGCTAGATCGAAAGGGGACCACCTCAGGACCCCAAATCCAAAATTTCAAGTGCTGAAGTTGATTTCTCGATTTTTGGTGAATTTTTGAAAATTGAAAAATCCGAAAAATCATCAATAATTGAATGCCGGAACTGCAAAGGGTGCTATGTGCCAAAACCGAAATTTTACAGGAGAGCGAATAACAGGTTTGCAATGTGTATTTTACCAAGTTAGAATTATTGTACTGTTTCATCGAAAGTGGTCTGGGTGATATTTTTGGTAACACTGCAGCACTCACAAAAGGTGCTAAGTGCCAAACGAAGTCTGGAACGCATTTTTTCATGTCATTTTCATCGCGAATCGTCTTATTGTTATTTCCAATACCATTTTCTCCGAACCTACAAATTTTTTTCTGAAAATATACTAAAATAAATCAACAGCAATTGAAATACGAGATTTATTCAGAAATTAAACATTACTCTTGCAATTAAACTTGAAAATAACATTTTCGGACTTCGGCTAGTAATAAAAAAAAAATCAATCACTATCATCACTATCGCTCAGATCAGCTGTTTCATGCAAATTGGCTTGCTCAGTGAAAAGCTCTTCATAAAATTTTCGTTTCTCTTCCGGCATTGCCCATCACTAATACCTACCAAAATGGAACTTTTTCCAATAGTTTGGGCCTTGGGGATCTGAAAGGCTTTTTGGTGTTCAGGTGATATCATAAAATTCAGTGTTGCCACTTTTTTTCATACGCAAAATTAGTTTGAAAAGTTTCAAAACGTAGTTTTCATATCGTTTTGACTCTCAAAAATTCAGAAAAAAATATATGTAGGTACATATTATGGACGACTTTTCATGCTGAACAACATATTAAAAAATGGGGACGGGATTATTTGAAGTTGGCCTATTTGACCCCTATTTTTACGTATCTGCTAAAAAAAAGTTGAAAAAAACCCTTTCACTCGATGAAATGAACTCATCACAAAAAAATCAAAATCCGAAAAAATTCAATTTTCAATTCCAAACATCAAACAAAGTTTTCAAGTTTAAATTCATTTAGTTGTCTTATTTTGACCTCTTTCTGACGTATTTCATGAAAAATTTGATAAAAATTATGTAAATAGAGGTCAAATGGGTCAACTTCACCAACCAATACTTTTTTCATGTTTTGAATCAAAAAATCACATTTTTTCACAAACTTTCAATTTTTTAAAATCGACTTTACGAAATAATGCCATCCCAATTTTTTAATATGTTGTTCAGCATGAAAAGTTGTCCATAATATATTTTTTTCAGAATTTTTGAGAGTCGGAACAATATAAAAACTACGTTCTGACACTTTTCGAGCTAATTTTTCGAATGAAAAAAAGTAGCAACACTTATTTCTATGATATATAGGTATCGTGGTATCTAGTAATCCACTGCTGAAATGAATGATACTTCAAGTTCACTGAAATTTTTGACACCCCCTAGCATGCCTTTGAAAAAGGGCTAGAGAGCTGCAATTTGCGCCATTGGTAATCCGTTCAAAAAGTATTTCCACAGAAAAAATTTCAAAAAAATCGCCGACCTCTCTTACCCTTCTTGGTCGAATTGATGTGGAATGACCCGATTACATTTTCACAAGTATTATCCACTCACTCTGGGTACTGAGAGGTGCAGTCTCAAATCTGACTTCATATACGTCATCGGCATGATCGTTCATACGAAAACGACACCAATATCGACATTTATTTACCCCAACTTCAAAATGGGGGGGCGGGGTGCTCCTGCAGCCCCAATCGAGGCTTGGAAAAACCAAAACTCGCCGGATATGATTTCTTCATGCCTCTCGTATTTTAATGAATTTTTGTTGGAAAGTCAAAATTTTGAAAGGGGGGGTGAGCCCAAATTAAGCGCCTGGGGGGTTGGGGAAATTGCACATTTCTTATCTACGATACCAACACTACCCAAAAATGCAATTTCCCCACACATTCCTCGAATGATTTACGGACCCAAAATTGGCCCCATTTGGGCCCCAATCTCGAAAATAAGCGGGTCCAGCGCTGGGGAAATTGCATTTTTAGCAAGAGCTCGTCCGTAAGCCCATTTTCCGCCCAAAACATTTCACATTCCCGATTTGATTTACAGAATCGCTTTTTTGAGGGTTAGAATGTAGTCTATAGAGCAGCTACCTGTGCTAGGGCACTACCGCTGGTATTACGTCTGCACGATGCAGGATAAATAGAAGTCAAAAGGTCGGCGTCACCACCGGTACCAAAGGATTTTTTGGCTATACAACTGCAGGATTCATGATGGCCGCCAAGACTTACTATTGTACTCGGCATCTTGTACCAGAAGTCAATACAAAGAAAGCGAGAGAGAGAGAGAGAGGCCAGAGAGAGCGAGATTAGAGAGAGACAGAAATATATCTATGTGCTTCGAGTGTTGTATACTGAAGAATTCATTGTTGTACAAGAAGCTAGTACAAAGAATGAAAGAAAGGAAAGTGCCAAGAATCACTTCGTTCTCTTTGAAAGTGATAGCTCTATTTCGTTCCTTTTGGGAAGTGAATTGCACACAGACGATTCACTTCGTGCACCAGCCAAATACACTCTCGCGACAACGCAAATTCTTCACCTGGAATGAGAAATCTACGAACCTTCCCTTGAGAACCGCGATCCGCAAGTAGAATAGCGATGCATAGACGCACTAGAGCGTCGGATTCCAGAGAGAGAGACTGCAACACACAAACTAAACCAGGTAACATGCCGCGGTAGCGGGTATGGTTTGTAACTGCTGCAACTTTTAAACAAGATCGAGGACCCCATTATTTTCTTATGCCATTTTGTAGAGAATTTTCTCCTCTTTCCAATGGTGTAAATTTTTTTGAAATCCTCATAACTTTTAATGGAGAAAATTGCGATTTTTCGAGCTGTAAGAGGTAGCTAGATTGAGGTTACTGGTTTGTCTACGTTATACTTTGAGGCGCCGTAACTTTTGAACCAGATCGGGAACCCTATCATTTTATGGTGTCTTTTTGTAGAAAATTTTACGCCCTTTCCAACGATATAAAATTTTTTGAAATCCCCAAAATTTTTCATCGAGAAAATTGCGATTTTACGAGATGAAAAAGCTTGAAAAAAAGCCATATGGCCTTTCGCAACTCATAAAATTGCAATTTTCTCGATGAAGAATTTTGAGGATTTCAAAAAATTTTATATCGTTGGAAAGGGCGTAAAATTTTCTACAAAAAGACACCATAAAATGATAGGGTTCCCGATCTGGTTCAAAAGATACGGCGCCTCAAAGTATAAAGTAGACAAACCAGTAACCTCAATCTAGCTACCTCTTACAGCTCGAAAAATCGCAATTTTCTCCATTAAAAGTTATGAGGATTTTAAAAAAATTTACACCATTGGAAAGAGGAGAAAATTCTCTACAAAATGGCATAAGAAAATAATGGGGTCCTCGATCTTGTTTAAAAGTTGCAGCAGTTACAAACCATACCCGCTACCGCGGCATGTTACCTGGTTTAGTTTGTGTGTTGCAGTCTCTGGAATCCGACGCTCTAATAGACGCACCACCACTCGCCTCCAGCCATCTCTCAAAGCGGATAGATACTTTCTCTTTCTTTGTACTGGCTTCTTGTACAACAATGAATTCTTCAGTATACAACACTCGAAGCGCATAGATATATTTCTGTCTCTCTCTAATCTCGCTCCCTCTGATCTCTTTTCTCTCTCTCGCTTTCTTTGTATTGACTTCTGGTACAAGATGCCGAGTACAATAGTATGTCTTGGCGGCCATCATGAATCCTATAGTTGTATAGCCAAAAAACTCTTTGGTACCGGTGGTGACGGCGACCTTTTGACTTCTATGTATTTATCCTGCATCCTGCAGACGTAATACCACTGGTGACGGCAGCCCTTGCAACAAAGAGTTAGATCTTACAAGTAACGTTCAGAAGTGTAACACGCCAGTCGGGATGAAACTGCGCCTGTGTGTTGGTGGGTATGCAACTACCAACGCGCTGTATACCTTTTGTCTGAACACGTCTCCTTCTGCTGGCTGGTTTGAAACAAATTATTTGTCGGACTGTGTTCTGGCGGGTCACTTGGATTTTTTCCACGGCGCTGTCCTGGGAAAATTCTTACTGACTCTCTGCTCGGTGGGTGAAATTTGTATATGCAGACGAGTTTTCTTTTTTTTAATATAATCCCTAAATAAACTAGTTTTCAATCAACATCGATCGCTTTTTTCTAATATTTCATCATTTTGCGCTCCAACTTTCTGAAAACAAATTTTAAATGCCTGAATTGAATTTTGCGTTGATTGTTTATTGAAAAATTCACTTTTACGCGTCAAAAAAATTTTGTACTTCAATTCTTGAACCAATTTTATTAAAAATGAAAAAAACTAGCCTGGATAAAAAATTTTCAACCAACGATTGCGCATTAGAAAGAATTTTAAATAGGACAGTGCCATAGAAAAATTCCACTTCATCAGCCGGGGGTTAGTAAGAATTTTCCCACGACAGCGCCGTGGAAAAAATCAAGTGACCCGAGGACCCGACAAAGCACAGTCTGAAAAATAATTTGTTTCAAATCCGCCAGCAGAAGGAAACGTGTTGGTAGTTGCATACCCACCAACACACAGGCGCAGTTTCATCCCGACTGGCGTGTCACAGTACGGCAAAATTAGTCTTGTGGCAAAGCTATGTAGCTCCAACTAGCAACATCGTGTCTGCGCTGTTCAGTTCGAGAACTTTCAAAGTATTATTTTTATAAAGTCTTTTTATTGAATAGTAGGTCGCCCCGCGACCTCAACCCCCGGCTCGCACACTCGCTTCGCTCGTGCTGCTCGCCCTAGCCCTCGCTTGGCTCAGGCCTCTCGCCCCTTCGGGGCTCTCTTTTTTGACGAACTCAATTCGTGCCCCTCGCTTCTCTCGGGCTGTTCCTATATACAAATCAGCTAAAATGTGTCAATTCAAATTTTGTCATTTTTTCCAGTGGCCAAAAATACACATCTGAACCGGCAGACGCCGATTTTCGCGACAACCGCAAAAAATGGTTAAAGACAACCCACATTAGGCCCCAAATAAAGTGATTTGTGCTGAAGTTGATTTTTAGCTGTTCCAGAGCAATTTCAAATTTCTGGAGAAATGATAAAAATCGCTGGAGGCACCAGAATGGTCGAAATGGGGGTTTTACCGATTCGGAACGTCGAAAATAGGTCGGAGCTCGATTTCGGATAGGTAGCATCGCAAAATATGGAATATTCAACATTTTCAAATTTTGGTATGATTTCCAGTGAGCAAAAATACACATCTGAACTGGCAGACGCCGATTTTTGCGACACCCGAAAATAATGGTTAGAGACAACCCACATAGGCCCCAATTAATGTGATTTGTGCTGAAGTTGATTTTTAGCCGTTTCAGAGCAATTTCAAGTACATATCTGGAGAAATGATAAAAAATCGCTGTAAGCTCCAGAATGGTCGAAATGGGGGTTTTACCTATTAGCCCTTTCGGCTACGAGACAAACTGACGGATAAAATTCGAAGTGCTTTAAACTGAGTTAGGCCGATTGCTGCCTAGAACTCAAAATTTGCTGGAAATCGCACATTCAGAAAGTATTCATGTCACAAATGGCAATAAACCTTAAATTGACTATTTTTCGATTTATGACACCGAATAGCATTATAAATCAAAATCAAGCCTTCTGAGGCATCTGATATTTCAAGATGAAAGTATTGGTAACAAGCATTTTTGAAAATAGAAAAAAAGATGAGCTAAAATAAAATTAGTTTGAGTAAAAAAAAGAAATTATTGAAGAAAAACAAGGCATGCGACTTCAGATAGTTATTCAAACTGCAAATGTTTGAAGGTGTTTGCTTGTGGGAAGACTAAAATTGACGGAAAAATCTTTGTGTTATAGAGAGCATTTTTCAAAATTTTGAAAACCCATGTCACAATTCAACGCTAATTTTCAATGAAATTCTGAAAAATATGTATCATTTTCATCTTCTGACACATACATCTCTCTTGAGATAATTTGCTTGGGCGAGTAAGTCGCCTCAGAAGATGACTGGGTAAACTTTTGCAAGCATTTGAATTTTATGATGAATACTGTGTCATAAAGACTGCGCTCAATCAATTCATTATCTGTAAGATGACTTCTAAAAAGTGATTCCAGTAATTCCACAACATGACGTACGTATTTTATTTTTATTATCTCCTTATGACAAACAGATTGAGGGCTGTATTATGACACAGTATCTATCATAAAATTCAAATGCTCGCAAAAATTCATCTAGTCATCTTCTGAGGTAACTTACTCACCCAAGCAAATCACCTCAAGAGAGATGTATGTGTCAGAAAATGAAAATGATGTCATACTTTTCAGGTTGAATTGTGACACGAGTTTTCAAAATTTCAAAAAATGCTCTCTATAACACAAAGATTTTTCCATCAATTTTAATCCTCCCACAAGCAATTACCTTCAAACATTTACAGTTTGAATAACTATGTGAAGTCGCATGCCTTGTTTTTCTTCAATAATTTCTTTTTTTACACAAACTTATTTTATTTTAGCTCATCTTTTTTTCTATTTTCAAAAATGCTTGTCACCAATATTTTCATCTTGAAATATCAGATGCCTCAGAAGGCTTGATTTTGATTTATAATGCTATTCGGTGTCATAAATGGAATAATAGACAATTTAAGGTTTATTGCCATTTGTGACATGAATACTTTCTGAATGTGCGATTTCCAGCAAATTTTGAGTTGTAAGCAGCAACCGACTTCACTCAGTTTAAAGCACTTCGAATTTTATCCGTCAGTTTGTCTCGTAGCCGAAAGGGTTAGTAGAAGAGCTATACCCACTGCGATTGCCCTGAAATAACTGAAAGCTGGGACCAGTCTCAAAAGTTAGTATACATACCCCTATTTTAAAAGCACTTGGTCTGCCAATCCGCAGCTGCTGCTTTAAAGCTCAGCGAAAGCACAAAAGTTCACAATTTTTCTGAACTTTTGCCCGAGAAAACTGATGGCTCAAATTGGTGCCAAATTATAGCATTTTTCGCGCTGAATCCGAATATGTAGGTCTGCCGGCCCTAAAGTGCTGCCAAAGCCCCGCCAGACTGGTTCAAAGGGGGGTCAAATTTCGAAAATTTCATCTTTTTGGGCTAAATCCGCATAAAAAGCTATAAAATCGTTTTAAAAATGATTTTCAAGCAGTATAACTAAATGCTCTAAGGGTAAGATGATTTTTAGGTGCCAAAATTTTTCAAAATTTTCATTTTTTGGGGGGTGGGGCATAAGGGGGGTATCGAAAAATTCATCAAATATGGCCTTGTGATACATCAAAATGTATGTTTTTTGTAGAATTCGATTATGGCAATATTTTTCACATCACTTGGTCCCCCGACCCGCAGCTGCTGCTTTAAAGTTCAGTGAAAGTTCAAAAGTTCACAATTTTTCTGAACTTTTGCCCGAGAAAACTGCTGGCTCAAATTGGTGCCAAATTATAGCATTTTTCGCGCTGAGTACGAATATATAGGTCTGCCGACCCCAAAGTGCTGCCAAAGCCCCGCCAGACTGGTTTAAAGGGGGGGGTCAAATTTAGCTTCATCTTTTTGGGCTAAATTCGCATAAAAAACCATGAAATCGGTTTAAAAATGATTTTCAATCAGTTTAACTAAATGCTTTAAGGGTGAGATGATTTTTAGGCGCCGTAATTTTTCAAAATTTTCATTTTGGGGGTGGAGCATACGGGGGGTGTCGAAAAATTCACCAAATATGGCCTTGTGATACATCAAAATATATGTTTTTTGGGTCGTAGAATTCGATTATGGCAATATTTTTCCCATTGGAAGTTTATGGGGGAGGGGAGGGGGTCTAGTACATACCTATACATCGTGAAATATGCATGCGTAGAATTTGAGTTTATTAGATTACATTCAATAAGTATTCCATTTACCGTATTTTTGTAAACCTAGATTCAATTTGTACATTTTTGCGTTGCCCTGTCCCTGCTACTCATGTTTGCCTGTGGTAGTATAGTCATCAGTAAACTTGAAACTGCCTTTGATCAGCTGGTTAATTGTGCGCCGATAACCAGAGGTATGTCTGGGTATAGTACATTAACCTGCTGGATAGGCTTTAAATTTTCGCATTTTTTCCAGTGTGCAAAAATACACATCTGACCCGGCAGACGCCGATTTTCGCGACAACCGCAAAAATTGGTTATAGGCAACCCACATACGCTCCAAATAAAGTTATTTGTGCTGAAGTTGATTTTTAGCCGTTCCAGAGCAATTTCAAGTTTCTGGAGAAATGATAAAAAATCGCTGGAGGCTCCAGAATGACTGGAATTGAGGTTTTACGAATTTCGATAGTTGTAAATGAGTTAGGGATGCCATCTGAACCACTTCCCGAAAAAATTTTAATTTTCAGCAACATTTTCTATTTTTGGTATTAATTGATAATTTTTTGGATTTTTCAATTTTCAAAAATTCACCAAAAATCGAGAAATCAACTTCAACACTTGAAATTTTGGATTTGGGGTTCTGAGGTGGTCCCCTTTCGATCTAGCTTTGATTCGTTCATTTTCGTTTCTGCCGGTTCAGGTAGTTCCCTTGTAAGTTTGAACTCGTGCATATATGTATTTCTTCAATGAATATTTTCCACCTCATATGCCCTATGGCCTATGATATTAATTAGACGATGTTGATAATTACCTATTTCGTGTTCACAGACGAAGCCGGATTTTTACAATCGTTTTTATCAAGGCTTTATGGAAACGATGCAGGAGGATGCAAGCCTTGAAGAACTGGAAAGGCAGATCACTAGACGTGGTATGGAAGTCCCAAATAATTCTGAAACCCGAATGGATACCACATCGCCGCCCCAAAGCAACAATGACGATCCAGCTGGCAAAAAATCGACAACCTCGCCAAATGAAGATGTAAAAATGCTGAAACGAACGAAGAAGGCGATGGTTCCCTTATCCTGTAAAAGAAAACGCCTAGCTGCAAAGCTTCTAAAACAAGAGGCGAAACATCTAGCTAAAGCAGCTTACTACCGAAATGAATATGAAAAATTGGAAAAATTACCCCTAATCCCGGATATTGAAATTGACGATAGCTGAAAGTGAAGTCATTGCACTCTCCAATGACGAAACTAAAAGTTCTGATGCTGGAAGCGAAGTTGTTACTTTATCTGACGACGAAAGCGCAAAATTTGATGCTTGAAGCAACGTCATTTTAAACTCCGCTTCTTCAAGTGTTCTTGCGAATTTTATTGTCACTTATGTTGTCTTCGCTTCCAGCTTCAATACCCGGGATTAGGGGTAATTTTTTCAATTTTTCATATTCCTTTCGGTATTGCGCTGCTTTAGCTAGTTTTTTTGCCTCTTGTTTTTGAAGCTTTCATATTCCTTTCGGTATTACTCTGCTATATAGCTAGATTTTTTGCCTCTTGTTTTTGAAGCTTTGCAGCTATAGGCGGCCTTCTTCTTTCGTTTCAGCATTTTTCAATTTTTTTTTTTAATATGGTGTGGATGTGGTTTTGGTAATTGGTTTTGTAATAGGTAATACTTTTTTTTGAGGTAGTGGTGGTTTTTGATATGAAAAACCATTTCAGATTTTCAAATGGTTTTCGTGGTTGTGGTGGTTTATTCCACCTCCACTTTTCAAATCAGCTGTCTCATTGTACCCTGCAGGGCTTAAAACCATTTGGATTATATTGGTTGTTGTGGTAGGTGGTTTTTAAAGGACTCAAAAATAATGGTTTTTGGTTATGGTTTCTGAATTGGTTTTTCAATCACAGTTTTTCTGGTTCTGGTTTTGAAATGATTTCAATTTTTTTTTAATATGGTGGGTGTGGATGTGGTTTTGGTTTTGTAATAATACTTTTTTTTGAGGTAGTGGTGGTTTTTGAAATGAAAAACCAATTTCAGATGTACAAATGGTTTTCATGGCTGTAGTGGTTTTGATATTTTCAAATAAATTTACCAAAAAACTAATTAAGGTACGAGTATTGTCTGATTTGAGACCAATAAACAGAAAATTGCCATCACTGGTGTGGAAAAATTGAAGAAAATTGCAGAAACCAAAAAGAATTAACCATTTCATGAATTGGTTGTTATTGGTTATGGTTTCATTTGAACATTGAAATAGTTCTTGTGGTTTTCTCTTTCTCCAAAGAACACAACTATTTGGTGGTTTTGGTTTTTTCAATCCAATTGTTTTTCCAGCATATTGGTTTTTTGTTGTTGTTTTTGAAATGTACAGAAAGAAGTTGAAATGGTTGTGGTAGTGGTTAAAACCAATTGAAAAACAATGGTTGTGGTGGTTTTATTTGGTTTTGGTTTTGGTGGTTTTAAGCCCTGGTACCCTGTTACACCCCTGGTCTGTTAGCTGTGTATTCCAAGTGGGAGTGGCTTGGTGGGGCGTTTATCAAATAAATATGTGCTTTTAATGCCCTAACCCTCCATGTGAATTCACAGCCGAATAGTTAGGGCATCTAGGTAGGAACAGGAATATTGTAGCCTGTAGGGACCCGGGTTCGAATCCCCATGAGGTAGGTAGGTAGGTAGGTAGGTAGGTAGGTAAGTGACAGATTTTTCAAAGGAAATATGGGATAGGTAAATGCTTCGGAGTGGGTATAAATTGAATTATGAATTTTAATTTTAAAAAATTGAGTTATGAAATACATTATGATAATATCATTTTTTTGCTAAATCAATTTTCATTTCATTTATTCAAATACTTTTATAGCCTCTAGCTGTAAGTGTAAGTAAATTAAAAATTACCTTGACATGAGTAATTTATACTTTTTATGATAGAAAAATTACTTTAAGATGAGTCAGTTTTACACAATTATTGGTTTATGTAATTTTTATTATCATGCTTTGGTAAAAATATTGAAACAAAATGATTTTTACTATTGGTATAGCGAAATTTATTAAAATGATAATTTTTACTATAAGATCACAGTAAACATTATTATTGTAACTGAACAGTTGGTTCGAAACAAATTCTATCATAATATGTAGGTACCTATTTTTGAATGGGATCTGGTTATTGTGCTAAAATAGTGAAAAAATTTGTAAAAATTACCCATATTTTTTTCGTGTAATTTAGAGGCAATGCGAATTCTGAACATATTTTAAGATTTAATTAGAATCAAAGTCTGAAAATTTATTGAAAACTTTATGAAATTGTAGCAATGCGGAATTCAGGAAATTGATTTGAAATTTTGTAAGTTTTAAAACAATGCAAACTATGAAAAGCAACTAGAAATTTCTTAATTTAGAGGCAATGCGAGCTTAGAAATGATGAAGATATTTGTCAAAAAATTTTCACCTTCTTAAGACATATCGGAATTTATGACCTTGTTTAAAGAAACTTTATTTATTTATTTATTATTTTCAATGTTATTGATTTGTGAATTGTTCTTCTTTTTACTTTTGTTATCTTTTTCATTTATTATTTGTTTATTCGCCTACTTATTTAATTGGTATCCGATTGTCTATCTGTGGTTTATATGTACATTTTGCTCTTTTGAGTCACTATATTATTATTATATGTAAAAAAATTTTGTAAACAAACTGTGGACGCTAAAAGGCCTAGATTCTAATGCGTCCTTAAATAAAGATTTATATTCATAATTATTCTGAAATTTTGTAATTTGGAAGATATGAAAACACTGAAAATTGAAAAACAATCATTATTTTGAAGCAATGAGTTTCGAAAATATTATTTCTCATCACTGTGACAGTTGTGACATGGTTGAGTCACTTATGCACTACTTTGTTTTTGAAATCGATTAGAGAAATTCAAAGAAATTAACCACTTGAAATGAAAAAAAATCAGCGGAAAAAATAAGTTTAACGAGCGAGAAAAACATTTATTAAAAAACAAACGAAAGTTTCAAAATAAAATTATTCACGAACGTATCACAAAATAATCAACACTTCAATACATGTGTACTTACGAGTACAATAGGTAGGTACATTAATATTCACAGGTACGTAGACGTACTGTCTTCTATTCAATAACACAGAAAAAAATCACAAAAATTAAAATATGGCACGAATTGCTAATTAACCGGCTTCTAGTTGACTTTGATTGTCTTTTTCAAATGAGGTACAACTTCCTTCACGGCGAAACTTTTTTTTTGAAACCTATTTATTAATGGCAAAGTAATCGATTAGCAAGATAAATAAATTAATCAGCTCGAGTGAGTAAACCACGTAGGTATAAGACGAATGTAAACATTTTACCTTCCGCCAGGCATCCGAGAACATAATGTAACTTTATCCAGTTTGGTTTTTTCTAGAAAAAGGATGTAATGTATCTTCATCTCTCGACAATATCCCTGAATTTCTTCCAAACTCTAATCACGAGAAAACATAGGTAATCAATAGATGGATTTAAATAAAAACATCGACTTTAGAAGTAGGTAGGTATATATGTACATACATATAAGAGAATGCCTAACTACTTACTTTATGCTCAACGTAAGAAACAGTACAGCGAATTTTAGCTGCCCATAGCTTCTTGGCCAAATCCAACTTCTCTTTTAGTAACTCATTCGCGTTAGCGGAGCAAACAAGCACTTCGAATTTCGACAAGAATTTATTCTCTGGTCCTAGCATATCGACGAATTGATCAAGGTAGATTGTGAGGCCAACGGCGGATTGTCGAGCTCGACGCTTGATTTCGCAATCTTGCCTGAATAGGTAAGTATAGAAATAATTTAGTTAATACATATTACATATTAATGTTTTCAATAATGTGGATACAGCTAGGTAGATATGATATGCCAAAAATATTCTTACTTGCAAACGGTAATTAAATCATCGTATCGTCCGCCAGCTGCCATCACTTCATTCTTCAATCCTCCATAATTGACACTGTCTTTGCGAACCACTTGAAACATGATTTTCGAATAACGATGATTTTTCATCAGACTAGGTGCAATGACTATTGGGCACTGTAATTCAAAATAATTATTTATTGTTTTTGATGGATCGAGTGAATGATATTTCGTGGTGCTTAAATAATCAAACTTTTTTATTGAATAATACTCGAATAATGATTGGAAAACTCTTCAGAAGAAATTAAAAATGGACAAAGAAAAAAACAAACTTTCCTAATCTGAAAACATAAATTTTTTAAAAAATCATTTCAAAATATTGAGCATTTAAATAACAGAAAATGAACAAAAAATCAGCAAAAAATTACAAAATTTCGCAAAAATTGCATACATTTTTTTTGTAGTCAAAAGATAAAAATTTCAAAAAAAAAAAAAAAAAAAGACAAAAAACGTATCAAGTTTAGAAGTTTTTCCACAGTAAAAATATGCGTTTTTGGCGATTAAAAAATATGCAAATGCAACCGCATCCCTACTTATGAGTGACATGTCCCATTAAGGGACTATTTAATTGAATTTAACGTGGGAGGGGGGGGGGTTGATATTGCAAAAAACATTCGCCAGCACCTACCTTTATCTCCAATGATTTCATGAGATCAACCAAACATTTCAAATCGTTGAATGCAACTCGATGAAAACGTTTTGAACGCCAAACACGACGTTTCAAATGATAAATATGAGACTGTAACGAGCTACCATTTTCAACCTCTTCATTCTGGATTTGCTCCCATTCGTCGATATCGATATCATGAATACAAGGCAGGGACGCGTATTCTTTTAATGCGAAGTTTATACACGACATTTCAGGATTCTGGAACACAATTCACATTTTTGAATTGATACAAAAAATACAAAATCGAATTTGTGCCATGCCACAGACTAATACTACACACTACACAGATTGTCAAAACGAAATGTAACGTACCACCAAACGTCCCATGTAATCGCGTTTTTTGCCACATCTTTCTTGAAGGTAACTCATCACCGGAGGTACCATTAGGCTGTGATTGAGTCGAATTACAAAATCATCCATCTCTATCCAGCCTAAAAATCGTTCCAGGAATTCGCAGACTATCAGTAAAGCCTCAGCTTCCATCGCTAAGTTCACTGAAAAGTGTTACAATTTTCATTAGTAAGTATATCAAGACTGATTTGAAGACAGAAAAATTCTATACTCACTCGAAGTAGGACTGACAATATCAAATCTCGCACACTTGAACGGTAACGATGATTTCATGAACGAAGATTCACATGACACCTCATTGAAAGTATATCGTTTCATATGAGTAATACGAGGATGGTCAACTAGGTAATAAGCGAACGATTGCAGGTGATCGAACGACGCAGGATTTTCGATATTATCAGATGGCAAACAAGGAGACGAGTAAATGCCTCCGTGTAGACGAAAGATTTCACGAGCTTTATCGATCATCATCTCTAGCAAATTGGCTCTTCGTACGTCTGCGTCGTGAAAATCAAAATCTTCCAGATACGTTAATCGAGACGACGATATGTTCTCTAAAGATGTATTCTGAAAGCGTAAATTTTTACTTAGAAAACACTACCTACATTTTTCAAATACACATACTAAAAAAAGTTGCTATAATTGAAAACTGAAAACGAACCGGATCCATACGTTGGGCACTGGAATGTAAGCACATTTTATCAAGAACTAGGTACCCATTCTTCGATACTTCGCTAGAATTTGGACGTTTTTCCGGGTCATGATCTAATAATTCACTGAAAACCATAATTATTCAGTTTATTAGTAAATTAACATAAAAAGTTGACAGAAAAAAAAATGATAATCTTACCGAATTAATTTCGTCTGTCGTTCATTTGGACAGAGTAAATCTTGCGATAGATTCGAACCACGTTTCTTGTTCACAGAACGATCTGTATATCTAGGAATATTTACCGGACTTTCTCTCAACTCGGTCAACATTTTTTTACGTTCCATGCTAGTTTGAAAAGGAGGATAACACATTTCGAAAAATATGATGCCCAAACTGTACATATCGATTTTCTAAAAAAAAACATATCGAAAAATTGTCGTTATAACATGAATCAAACATATTAATACTTATTTTAAATTGAGTACTTCACGTTCTCACCTGATCATAACGAACTTTCAAACCGGAATTTACTTTCAATTCAGGAGCATCGTACATCGGAGTACCAACGTCTCCAGTATGGGATGCCTTCGTATCTCCTTGTAAAGCACTGCGAATAAAAATTTAATTTATTAATAAAATATCACATCGGAATGAATTCAACATTATCTATTTATACTCGTAGGTAAGTACAGTAAAATAAACCCACTTATTTAACGTCGCCAGACCGAAATCGCCTAATTTTACGTGATCATTGCCATCGATGAAAATATTATCCGGTTTCAGATCTCTGTGAATTATTCCATTCTCGTGTATGTAAGCTAATCCCTCAACAGTTTGTTCAATCAACCGCCAAAGTCTGTCTTGATCTTGGTATAATTTGTTGTCAATCGCGTTTCTACGAAATATCAAAATTCATCGCATTAGGTATATTAAAAAAAAATCGTAGATTGAGGTGCCCAATAACTACATTATTTTGATCTTTTGGAAGGATTATTAGAGGAAGAAATTATAGAAGTATCTGCACCCCTTGCCTCGCCCATACTCCGGGCACCTTTTTTAAAAAGTAGAAATCCTAAGGAAACTTTTATAAAGCAAACTTGCACCAAAAATATATCCTATTTTTAACCTATCAAATCGATGGGAAACGGTTTTGAACCATTCAACACGTCGTGAAGTTGACTGCAAGTGGTTTCAAATCATTTTGGAGCCTTCGGGATTTTTTGGAAATTACAGATTTTTAAAAAACATAAAATCTGTCGTTCAAATTTCCTTCAAGTTCATTGAATTTCAGGTTTCCAATTTCATTTAGTAAAATTCTATGGAATTTTCAGATTTTAAAAATCAGCTGAAGGCTCCAGGAATTTCAAAAAAGTCGCTGGAGGCTCCAAAACGACTTGAAACACCTCCAGTTGATTTAATAGCGTTTTGAAATTAGAGAGGAAAATGAATTTCGGCTTTCCAACTTGATAATTATACTTAGTAAAATTTTGAGAAAATTTGCTGGAGACTCCAGGAATTTCCAAAAAGAGCTAGAAGTACCAGAATGGCTTGAAACCTCCTGCAATTGACTTAATAGCAAGCTGAAATAAAAGCGCAGAGTGAATTTCGAATTTTTAATTTCATTTTTGATGAAATTTTGTGGAAATTTCAAGTTTCAAAAATTTTCTGGAGCCTTCAGAAATTTCTATAAAGTCACCGGAGGCTCTAAAACGACTTTTAACAACCTACTTACAGTCGACTTGATAGAGAGTTGAAATCAGACTTCAATTTTGGCTTTCCAACTTCATGGTGACGCTGAACACGAATATGACGTCAGATTGTTGATTGGACCCCATACACGGCCCCCAACACCTCCACAAACGGGGTAAAAGTTCAAAAAAGGGTTTTGTTCGTGCGACACATGAAATAGCATGTTTTTTTGTAACGCTGAATACGAATATGACGTCAGATTTTTGATTGGACCCCATCCACGGTCCCCAGCACCTCCCCAAAGGGGTTCAAAGTGAGGTGAATTCACTGGAGATCTTCAATTATCATAAAATTAATCGCGATCAAAAAAGTACATTAAACGAGAATGAGCGAAGTCGTAAGAAAACGTAAGAATAATCATCGTAGATTTTTAAACTAGGTATCTAAGCTAAAATTCAAAACCACCACTTTTTTCGTAGGCGGGAGAATTGGTCCATTAAGGGATGTATTATGTTGCGAGTGCATCGGCGAATTCCACGAAACACCGAAAATGAACTGGCATTTTGGGGTCAAGTAAAAAATCAGCACAATGAAGTCATCTTAACAGCGCGACAGTAAGACTAGACAATAGGAAATAGGTATAATGGAAGTGATCTTTTAAAAAATGATGCGAGCACAGACTTCGAGACCAATGGTAAAATAATTATGTATAAAGGAAACGGGCAGGTAGACATTTCTATAAGAATTAGGGAGAAAGCAGAATCGTAAATTTTGTGCCGATGCCGACTACATTTACAACAGTCAACTAGAAAAATGCATTTTAAAGATGACCTCTACAACGCTACACAATACCCCTATTTGGACGAGAATTTGAAACGAAGGGAAAAAAATCACGTCAAAACTCAAATCAATTAAGTAGAGCAAGAGGGAGGACACATCCGAGAACATCGAGAACTTCAGTTTTTCAAGACCTATTATGAAAAGTGGTGATTTAACTCAAAATCGAGTATTATAATACTAGAATTAATGCATACATAGTAGAATCATGATCGAGAGAATTTAGGATATTTTCAATTTCAGGGATTTTTTTAAACCAGGTGGTATGTTTGTAATAACAAGCAATTCTCAAATGCTTGCCAAGTTCAAGATTAACTCGTTCAATTGGATTACCATGTGGCGAATAAACACTAGGGTGGGTCGAAAAAAAACGTAGATCTCAGAATTTTCTGAAATTCACATATGTGGTTCCTTTTGAGTTGAAACCACCCCAAAAAGATTTTTAGCCCCCCGCGACATCATGGGGCTGAGCCACGTGGCCTCAAAGTAGGGTCATTTTGGCTAAAAATGCACGTTTTTCAGGTTAAAAGCTCCAAAATAGATTTTTAAAATTTAGCCTTAGCACTCAATCGGTAGAGTTTGAGATGCTGAATCTCCCTGTGGAGTTCATTTTTTTCTTTGGGGCTCGCTTACGACTCCGACAAGTCCTAGACGTGAAAACGTTTTTGCAATTTAACGCGCGGATGATGTTTTTAGGGGGACATGTCGATGTACAGAGTTGTACATGTACGTACTTGGAGAATTAAATTTAGAATCATCTATATGCTCTTAGATCGCTGATAGGGTAAATGATTCGAGTTTTATACATGATTTTAGGATTTTTCAATTTCAAAATTTCAGCAGATTGCTTTTATTTTTTTCATTTTTTCAAAATTCAATTCAGAATGACAGAACTATCTTGAAACAATGAAAAATCATACCCATAGGTGACCTAAAAAAAAACTGAGCAAAAAATACATTTTTCATTTTCGAAATTTAACATTCAAGTACATTTTTTTTTTCAATTGAGACGACGAGAAAGTATAAAAGAGATGCCAAAAGCAGAGTCAGAAAATGATTTTTGTAAGCTTTAGAGTTTTTAGGCACTTGTTAATTAATAGAAATAAAACATTTGAAATCGTAGTTTCAATTTTAAAAACAATTATTCTTGAATGATGAAGAACTCTCCACAGGTGTAATAATCTGGCAATTATGAACACCCTAAATTGAAAGAAGTAATAAAAAATAAATGAAAATAAAGAAGACGCTTTTTTGCTCAATTTCGTTCAAAAAATTTGTGTATGTACGTAACTACGTACCATTGTACCAACTTGACTGTTATTCAGATTTTAAATAAATTATGTTGGATTTTTTGCTCAGTTTTATTCAGGTGTAGGTATGATTTTTGAAACAGGGTTTTGTGCATTCAAGGTATGCCATGAATTTTAAAAAGATGAATTTGAAAAAAATAGAAAAAAGAATAGAAGCACTCTGATGAAATTTTGAAATTATTGAAAAAATCCTAAAATCATGTATAAAACTCGAAACATGCACCCTATCAGCGATCTGAGGGCATATAAATGATTCTAAATTTAATCCGCCGAGTACATGTACAACTCTGAACATCGACATGTCCCCCTAAAAACATCATCCGCGCGTAAAATTTCGAAAACATTTTCGCGACCCCTGAAAATTGGCAATTTTCATACTTTCTAGGACTTGTCGGAGACGTAAGCGAGCCCCAAAGAAAAAAATGAACTCCACAGGGAGATTCAGCATCTCAAACTCCACCGATTGAGTGCTAAGGCTAAATTTTAAAAATCGATTTTGGAGCTTTTAACCTGAAAAACGTGCATTTTAGCCAAAATGACCCTACTTTGAGGCCACGTGGCTCAGCCCCATGGTGTCGCGGGGGGCTAAAAATTTTTTTGAGGTGGTTTCAACTCAAAAGGAACCACATATGTGAATTTCAGAAAATTCTGAGACCTATCGAGAAACACGAATCTGAAGTTCTTTTTTTCATTCAGCCCCTAGAGAAGGTGCTACCGAAATCAAATTTTGAAACAAATCACAAAAATTTGAGTAGTATATCAAAATTTAGGTTTTTTAGGTTCAGGAGTTTTATTAGTCAGTTTTTCAATCATTCGACCCGATATCGTCGGTTATTTTATATCGTAACCTTGAAAAATCGCACCTAATCGCTAAGTAACTAACCACGCTCAAAATCTACACACTTCAACACACATTTGCACGCAATCGCGGTTTTGAAGAGAGTTGAATGACAAAACTTATGCCTTATTCACTTACAATTATTTCGCGTTAATTTAGTTAACATGTTGTCGTGTTTGAGATGAGATATCTCAAGAATGGTAGCACCTCTCCAAGGACCCGCGAGGGGTCTGAGGTAAAGAAGGACCTCAGATTCGTGTTCCTGGACCCAAAAAACCTATATTTTAACATATCGCTCAATTTTTTTCATTTTTACAAAATTTGATTTTCGAAGCACCTCCCCATGGGGTATGAGGGAAAAAAGGACCTCAGATTCGTGTTTCTCGATCCAAAAAACCTACATTTTGACATATCACTCGATTTTTTTTTCATTTTTACAAAATTTAATTTTGGTGCCACCCACCCCAAGACGTCTGGCGAAAAAAAGAGCATCGGATTCGAATTCCTCGTTGAAAATTACTACGAAATCACTCCTTTCAACTCTTGATATGGTCATAGTTTTGTTGTAAAACGCCATGCGCGCCTTTTTTCGCCATGGGTGCGCCATTGATTAGTCTTCCAACCTTGCCCGGGGGTTGGGGGGAGGGTGCTTGATTTTTCAAGTAACACAGAACTGAATCACATATTTTAAAAACGAATCTGGACGTGCGATACATCGAATAGTATGTTTTCGAGATCGCTAAGTACGAATATGAACCATTGTTTTGGGTCCAACCACTCAAAGTCCCTCTGGGGCCGAATAAAGGGGACAGAATTTTGAAAAATCGTGTGAAGTTAAGTGATATCTATATGGAATGGTACGTTTACGAGATTGCTGAAGACAAGACTAGGTATATTTCTACAGCATCTCGTTTATATATGTACCTACATTTTAGCAGGTTTCGACCAAATTCAGGAGAGACCTTCATTTTTATCACTATTAAAGAAAAAAATAGAAAAAATTCCGTAATTTTTTTGTATTTTTTCTCAACTGTTTGAAATTGGCTTCTATTGGTCATATAGAAAACATTGTCGAATACAAGTTATTTCTTGAAGGCTTCTCTACATTTCTGGTTATTACACAAATTTCATTTGAAGTAACCCTTGCCCCACAAATTTGAAAAATTCACTTTGAAAACACTAAAAATCACATTCTCGCATCCTCAGTTTTTATTGTTTTCATCGTTTCAAGAATCGACTTATTACTCCTACCTACTTCTCCTTTTGTTTAAGAATATCTGAGGCCTGCTAATAACTATAAAAATGTAAATACGAAATTTCAAAGTGATGTTCTGATGTAATGATTAATTTTTTTGAAAAGAGTAGAACCTGCGGGCCGAGGAGGGAGAAGTGATGAAGATTGAAGATCCTATCTGGATAGGAAATTTCACTCTCAATACTTGAAGTAATCATCACTTTTGCGCTATATCTTCAATAATTCCCGCTATGAATACAAATAATTTGATTTTGATTTTTTTTTTAATTTTTCCAAATTTGGAGGGAACATCCGGTAACAGCGGATCTCGCAAATGAAATATTTTCTCTAAAACTGTATTTTAACCTGTAAGGAACAATAATTTTTACTTGAATTTTTTTCGTGTGGCTATTAGGGAGGGAAATGTGTACGTGTAAGGGGGCTGGGGAGTACCTAGAGTGGGAGGGGTTGGGGGAATTTATGAAACTCTTTCTGGATAGGAAATTCCATTCTGATTTATTTATGTAATTAACACTTTTACACTACTGTCAAAACCCCTAATTTCGGACAGGGTACGTAATTTCGGACACTCAGTGTTTTTGCTCTTTTATTGATAAGAACCAAGGGTACAAGTAAAAGTGAACACTTCTTCTATTAGTTTAGATCACGGACAATCTCCCTGATGTAAGAATTTTCATTTTACACTATTTATTTAGCCATTAAAATGGACTTTACAAAGTGCTTCATGTAAAGTGTGGGGAAAAAGTTATTCACAGAGTCTATCCAAATACTTTCATAACCACGAAAATCGCTCTAAAATATCAAGAAGTCACTGGTAATTAGAAATAAAATTCATTTATCAAATTTCACGTTTTGTTTCTATTATTTAAATCCTAAAAACTGAAAAAGTCGCGAAACGGATCATTATTTCGGACACTTTGGTTAACGCTTTACCGAGTTTGGAAGGGTAACACTGATGCACTTGCAAATGTGTATTTTTCGAGTTCGACGGTATTTTTTCAAGTGTTTTCAGTTTTGATGAAGATATTGTACTATTATTTCACTCATTTTCCTAAAAACCATACTGAAAAGTAAAAGTCGGAGTCGTAAAATCATCAACAAGGAGTTTGATAAGAAATTGTTCAATGTTACCAACTTATTTTTCTAATGAGAAAGTGGATAATGAGAGTGCTGAACATTTCCTTGAAAAATCGTTTTTCTCTACATTTCACATCATGATTCGAGCTGATTTTGATTGGAGTTGTTTTTCAGAGGTAAATCATTTCTTTTTCAACTAAAATTTTTGAGTTCCCACGTTAAAGAAAAAGTGTCCGAAATTAGGGTACTTTAGACCTAATTTCGGACACTTTTCGGATTCAAATTAAATAAACAAAATCACGTAAAATTTATAAATTGATGCTCAAAAACGATTCATACGATGACATTCTATGAGAATGTGAAGACAAACACCAAGTTGAATCGCTCGTTTTAAAGCTTTTTTCGAAAAACGTGAAAAAAGTGTCCGAAATTAGGGGGTTTGACAGTATCTTCAATAATTTCTGCGTTAAATGCAAATAATGTAATTTTGAGTACTTTTAAAGGTGGATTTTCCAAATTTTTGGGGAAAGGGTTGATCCAAATGAAATTTTTGTAATGACCAAAAATGTAGGGAAACCTTCAAGAAATAACTTTTATTCGACAATTTTTTCTACATGACCAATAGAAGGAGAGATATGTGCATTTTTAAGAAGTGAAGGTGAACCCTCGGAAGGGGAAGGTTTTAAAAAAATGGCACCTACGGTTATTTTTTTCTGAATATCTAATAATGTAGGAATCAGTCATCACATCGCTTTTTACATTCTGAGCGAACGGACGAGGTAATTCGACTAGACGCAAAATATGTACGATTGTTCGCAACGTAACTAACCTGTAAACACAATTTCACATCATTTTGCCAAGGTTTGAAGAATCTGGTTTTCAAATTTAAATGGTACCATAACAACAGACTGCCATCTGTTCTCGATAAATTGCTTTTGTTATTAGAATGATACCTACTTCAAACCGTGGCATGAGCAAAATCTGGAATTTTCCCCTCCCATGCTCCACACCCACCCCTACCAAAATATGACTCCAGATTCGAATTCTACGAACTGGAAAACATATTAATCGACATATCATACGATGATATAAGCAAAATTTGAAATCTTCCCCCTCTCCATGCATTATCCCCCACCACAACCAAAAAAATGACTCCACATTCGAATTCTACGAACTCGAAAACATAATAATCGGCATATCGCACGATAAGCCCAATTAGAAATCTTCCCCCTCCAGTCCCCGTGCATCATCCCTTACCCCTACCAAAAAAATAACTCCAAATTCGGATTCTACAAACTTGAAAACATATACATCGACATGTCACACGATAATATTAGCAAAGTTTGGAATTTTTGAAAAAAAAACCAAAACATTAGTAGAATCGATAGCTTGCCTCCAATCTTTTCTGTTTTTATTATTGCCTCTCTTTGATGAATACAACGATTCTTCTAATGTTATTCACTATGTACCACGTTAGTAGATGGTTAGTTCAGGTATAAATAGATCAAATTATCCTGCATGGTGCGTGATGACTGAGACCAGCTTGCCGAATCATTTGTGGTGGTTTCCGCGAAATACACACTTGACATTCCCTTTACAGTACAATGTAAAAATAAACCGCACGTCCATTTATCTATTTCTCCTGACTGCTCATTCAAAGAAAAGCAGTCCACACAATGCTACTTTTTTGTTGATTTTTGAATGCAAACAGACTCTTGTCTGCCCAAAGGAAAACAATAATATGTACCTACCTATACTGCACCTTTGTTTGAATAAGGTAATAATAAAGCGGTATGTATTGTATGTAAATTCTAGGAAAACTAATCACTAGCTCGCATACACTGCATGGCTAGTGTGATTGAATTTTAATTAATTAATATTTTTTATTAATTAAGTGCACTTCGATGTAAACAACCACCTAACTAATTGTAAGCAAAAAAGGGATCATACTCATTACTTTAACCAAGAACTGGCGTAATACATAGTTAGATTATTGAACTAGGATGGTACCTACTACCTAACGTGATTTTCAACAAAGGGTAGGAATTCCCAAGTGAGATATGCGAAGTGGCCTGTTACTAGATTTGGAAAATTACGATGGATTATTGTTGGATTCGTCTAAAAAAATTTTCGAGCGGAATTTTCACCCCCTCGGACAGTATAGCCAAAAAACGCGTTGTTTGCGATAAAAATTGGTGTGATATCAAATGCGATTATTTAAAATAGGTAATCGCAAAACAATTAATCGACAAAAAAATAATCAATCAATCGATTATAATCGAATTTGAAATAAATCAGGCAAAAATAAACGTTTTTTCGTATTTTGGACCCATTTTTCCAAAAAAATTTTGATTTTAAATGTACTTTCATTTTCATAAAATCATTAAGTACACATTACGAAAACTTTTCTAAAAATTACCCCTAATTTTGATTTTTCATGCCTAAGAAACCAACTTTTTGCGGAAAACTTATTCAAATTATTGAAAAATTATGCCAACAAAACCACAACATGCGATTATTCGCTAATTTCAGTAAATGAGCGTTTCTGCAACATTTCGGACTCGTTATCTAGGGTGAAATTTTACGCTCAACATTTTTTGTTAATACATATACTTGTACTTTATTCGAATATTTCGCATTAATTTTCAAAAAAACGCGAAAACGTGTATTTTTTATGGTTTTGCAAATATGAGTCTTTTGCAGACAAATTTTCAATATCAATTTTTGAAAGAAATGGGTTGAAAGATCCCATGCTTCCCCAGCATATGCCGCGTGGTAAGAGAATTTTCTCCCCTTCAACTACTCACGGGATACAGCGTTTTTATTATAGTGTTGCATCCGATTATAATCGATTATGAAAATGATCGATTAATCGAGGTGAAATGTAATGTAAATGCGATTATTTTTCAGACAAATTATCGCACATCGAGGATTGTAATCATGAGCTTCGTGAATAAAATAATAACAAACAAATTCAAAAAAGGGTCACAGCAATTCACTTACAATTCTAACATTTTTTCAATTTAAAAACCTTACAAAATATTACAAAGCATGTCCAAATCACCCGAAAATTGTTCAGAAGTACACATTACTCAAACTCTTTAATTGCAGAAAATAAATAATTTCGATTTCAATTTCAATTTTGAAAAAATGCCTTATAATGCTAAATGCTGCAACACAAACGACATTTACTGTGGCCAATTTCTATGTTGCACACTACTGCCATCTAACACTCGCGTAAGGTACCTAAAAAAATCAAATACCTACGAGCTAATTTGCATAATTTTGTCATTAGCCTGACTCAGGCGAGAAAACGGCCTGAAATCGCAAATATAGGGGAAAAAAAGATGCCTGGGCCAGGTAAAATGTTAGCTCGGGATATTGTGTGTGTAAAATTTAAAGGGGATTTCAAGTTTCAAAAATCTGCTGGAGGCTTCAGAATTGCTTGAAATTGTTCAAATCCGTTTCCAATCGATTTTGTAGGTCAAAAATAAGGCATTTCCCGAATTTCAGCTTTCTAGTTCAATTTGGTGAAATTTTGATTTTTTTCTCTCATTTTTGGCCAAGATTTGATTTTCAAAAATTCATGAAAAATCGACAAATTTCACATCAGCTGAAATTTTGGCTGATGATGTAGTTTTGTGTGTCCTTTCAATCTATTTCTGTCTAGTTCAAAAATTTTTGCGCGAGTCCTATTTTAGAAAGCAAAATCTGAAATTTCGAGTGACCTGTCATCAAAATGGTCACCATTTTGTTGGTAAAGCCAACTTTTTTTGGGCAAGTTTGCTTTAAAACGTTTCTTAGGATCATTACTTTAAGAAAAAAATGTGTTTCAGAGGATTGGATGAGGTGGCAACCGGCAAGGTACAGATACCCATATTGTCATATGCCAGACTATAGTAAATAAAATGCTTTAATCACAAAAATTACCGCAGAGTACTCTTCTCGCAGAACTCCATTTGAATGTACATATACGTATAACGATAATTTGAATCAGTTGTCACGGAACTAATATTTTCGTCAATAACTTCTTCATCTGAAAGTCTGAAATAATAACGGAACAAGTGTAAAGAACGAACGAAATAAATCAAAGCTAAGTATAAGGTATTCCAAAAATGGCGGGAAAAAACTTACCCACGTTCAAACACTATCGATGAATCGTTTTCGCTTTCACGATCCTGTTGGTAATAAATAAAAACAAAAAGTTAATTTAATTTAGCACCGAACTAAATATATGTAATTTAATTTATATGCACGTTATCTAATCAATATTATTATGTACATGTATCTAATAAATGAATGATAACCAAAACACTTTCAAGTATATACCTAATTATACTCACCACTATTTGATCGATTGAGGAACTTTCCGAATGAGACTCTAAATCTTCTATCCAAGAGTTATAGTAACGAACTACATTTTGATGATTGAGTCTCGATAGCAGTTCAACCTCCTTCCTGATCTTTCCATCATCCAAATGTTCACTTTTGCTCAGATTCAATTTGATTCTTTTAATGGCGTACAAACTGCTGTCCAATTTATTACGCACCTGTAACGAAATCGAAATATGCATATCATGACAGAATCAAGGCAACGTGACCAGGCGAATTTCAATTTAGTGAGTAGATATCTTCAGCTACACCGAAGTTATATGAACTTACTTGATAAACATTAGCGAAAGCACCACTTCCGATATGGCCCAAGATGTCAAATTCCTTGATGAGTCGAGAACTGGGATCGAATTGAGACAGCGTACTGCTGGAGCTTTCATCAGTTTGATCGGTGTCCGCAGAAGAATACATTTCACGCTGGAAAAAGAAGAACGACATCATGATAGATGATCAAGGACTGTAAGACAAAATACCGCGAAAATCATATGGGTTTCATTTACTTACCATGGATTCGTCTTCCATCATTCTGAGGCATTTGAAGAATAAAGAAATTGATTATGATACGAAACGCCAACTAAACCGTACACAATCCGAAACTGGCATAACCTAAATAATTAGAAAATACGTTCAAGAAAATACAAAAGGATTACAGAGAGTTGATACGCGTTCACATTGAATAAAGACTCGATACTGCAACAGCGAAATAGCAAAAGTGTAGTGAAGATAACTTACCACGTGTTTTTCATGCACCTTGCAGACGAAACCAGAATCCTCCTCGGCTCCTCCTCCTCTGGCTTGGCTACCTGACCAGATTAGGGTGAATATTGTATTGTAGTATTTCTAAGAAAACTTATTGCGCTTGTTGTTTACGTTTGCGATGGGATAAATAGAAACCGGTTTTCGGTGACGTAATGCGCGATACATTCCGATCTTACTTACCCCGTTATTGCCAAATGCCAATAATGGCTTTTCTAATTTCTCCGGTAGGTACTAGGTAGTTGTTAGTTGTCCTTACTAGTCTACTGCAACCTGCAACCAGGGGCAACCGAACTGCAACCGTATCAACTCATATGAACCTTTTTCTGAAATTATGTCCATTTTATAAATTGAAGGAGCAACATTTTCCACACTTCCAAAAATTTTCAACATGGGTTCACTCTGACATATCAACTTCTAGAGACTAAAAATATGAAGAATAGTCAGTCAAAACTTCTGTGCTTTATTTTGGGTGAGTGATAGTTGCAATTTGCTTCTTGCTTGCTTCAAATTTCAGCAGCCTTGCAAAAAACTTGATTTTTTTTTTTTGAAAATTTGAATGAAAATTGTATTGAACGTTGATCTTGACAAAATTATAGCAGTATAACTACCTAGTTTCAAACAATCCGAAAAAAAACTCACTAGGGGACCTCTCAGTTCTCGAAGGCCCTTCAATTTTGAATTTTCAGAAAGGCTTATAGTCTGATAATCCCACAATCCAAAATCCCAAATCAAATCAAATCATTTATTTTTGCAATGGGCAGCTATGCTGCATTTACAAAGTCAGCTTATAATTAAGTGAATGTACAGCATTTCAACTAATTACTCTAACATTTAAATTTAAATAAAATAAAAAAATTAAATAAAATAAAATAAATATAAGTGGGTACGGTACGTATGTAAAAGGTAATGATACATGTTGGAGTCATTTACCATAACTTACTCCAGTTGTACCATCTCATCAATGCTGTAGAACGCATATCCCTGCAACCATTTTTTAAGTTTATTTTTGAACAGTTTACCAGATGTCAGAGATTTAAATTCCTGGGGGATTTCATTTTTGAATTTTTTTGAAACTCAAAATTGTCAATTTTTAGTGATTTGTAGTCTATTTTTAAACCCCGATTCACTTAAGAATTCAGTACAAATTGTTGAATAAATTAGCCTTGAAATTTGCGTAAGAAAAACAGGACTTTTAGACAACTACGGCAAAAATTGAAACTTTTCGGATGTTAAGGCAAAAAAAACCACGAAATTTCTCAGTAATTTTAGCGAAAATTGGTTCCGCAGCCTCTTCAAACCTCAGGGTAGGCGAACATGCATGCTTGTACTCAGGGTGAGTTACCTACCTATGTTACACCCTGTATAACGTTTCTTTTGTTTTCATTAATATCTCGTCTCAAATTCGGAATAATAAACAGCAGGTACTTAAATGATGAAAAACTCATTTAAAAAAAAAAAAAAAACTTTATTTCGTAATATAAAACAAACGTTTGACGTATACGTATAAAAATACAAACATAATTTAAAAAATTGACTATGTAAACTCGCCGAAACACGTATCCATTTTTATTTCGTCGATATTACAAAAATCGGAAAAATTAAGATGATAAGAATTGCATCATATTTGATTGTTCGATGCTCTTTCTCAAATGAGGTACGATATTCTCCAAAGGGATGTCTTCCTCCTGATAACTACACATGTAAATATTTTTATTAGTAACCAATGACAAAATTTCAATAAGATATATAGGTAATGGGAAAAGTACGAATATTTATTACCAGTTTCCACTAATCCTAGAATATAACGCAACTTGGCGGTTTCTTTCGAGTTTATTTTTTTCTAATATCACAGCATAATGTATCTTCGTCTTCTCGACGTATTTTTTAATTGCTCGTATGTTCTAATCGCGAGTGTAAAATACAAAAAGTTAGATTTCGTTATTCAACAACATCAAATAGGTAGGGTACATTCTAGGAATACAACTTACTCTATAATTAGTGTAAGAAGGAGTACAACGTATTCCAACATCTCTTAGCTTCTTTGCCAAATCCAGCTTCTCTTCTATTAACTGATTGCAGTAGACGGAGCCAATAAAAACGTCAAATTTTGACAAGAATATATTCTTTGATTCTAAGATATCGATGAAACGAGTCACATAGATGGTAACTCCAATCACTGATTGTTGCTTAATAAATTGGTTTGCAGAATCAGATCTACAGAAATGAATTTATTTGTTATAATATAACGATTGACTTATGTATCTCTGGGGATCTGGACTAAATTCAGTAGAGATCTTCATTCTGAGTTGAAAGTTAGTCAGAAAAACGTTTAGCTCCGGAGGTGCGTACCCCTTGAGCAGAGATATGAGCTCCAGTCCAACCTATTTTTTAAGGAAAATGGGATGTTGAAAACGGTCCAGTTCCAGGGGCTGGAGCTGAAATGCTTCTTCTTTGAGGGCCAATATCTTCTTTCCAAGGACACCCCAAGGGATGAAATATTTTCCGAGTAACTTTCAACTCAAAACGAACGTCTCCGCTGAATTTGATCAATAATTTGTACAGATAGGTGAAAGCTGAAAACATTCTTACCCGCATTTTACAGGTAAACGATACCGATCACCAGATGCCAGCACTTTGTCAATACTGACTATTTGGAACACAGTTTCTGACAAATGGTAGACCTCATGTAATTTCGGAGCTACAAGAATTGGACACTATAATTCAAAAACACGTATTGGTTAGTCCTGATTTAAGAAGGAAGTATGCGCAAGCCGCAACCTCTACTTTCACACGAACAACATGTGGATAAAAAATATGTAGTTAATACGTACTTTTATCTTCCTTGATTTAAAGATATTTATTAAACGCTTCACATTCCGAAATACGCTCCACACTTTTAAGTTTTCATAATCTTTTTGTAGAGTCGCAAGAGCAGATATAATCTTACTGTCAGTTAGGCGGATCACAAAATCTGATGTGTTCACCCAGCCTGAAAACGAATCTAAGAATTCATAGGCTATCTCCAATGCCTCCACTGTCATGGCGAAGTTTGCATAAGCTAAAAAATAATTTTCATAGTAGGTAGATGAATGTGAACAACAATCATTTGGATAAATCAAGAATCTCGACTCAAAATTTAAATTCTATATGCTTACTGGAGTCAGGAGAGACCATATCAAATCTCGCACGAGTATACATCGTATTTGAAGCACCAGTGAGATTCTCGAAGAAACAATATGTTTTCGAATGTATTGCACTATTCTCAACCGAATACTGGTAGCATGATGGCATCGGCAATCCATGAGGAAATGAGTACCCTCCATGAAGCTCGAAAATTTTCCTAGCTTTGCCCTTCATTGCCTCCACCAAATTGATTTTACTCGCCACTGGACTTGGCAGTATTTTCGCAACAGAAAATGTATTCTGAAAACATAAATTTAAAATATTATCCATTTCAACTTTACCTGTAGAGATACTCAATGCGCTAAAATTACGAACGAACCGGATTCATATCAATTTCATCGAAAACCAAGCACCCGTTCTTTAATATTTCAGCGGCGCTCGGCCTTCCCTTGGAGTCATGATCTAACAATTCGCTGAAAACAATAATGATTCAGATGATCATATAAAATAACTACCTAAGTACACAAATTTGATTCTGATTTGTAATCTCACCGAATCAATTTTGACAGTCCTTTCGGTAGCTCAAATTGTGGAATATGTATAGGATTGTTTCTTAAATCGCTTAAAACTTCTTTACGTTCCATGGCAGTTTCAAAACGAGGGCAACACATTTCGTAGATGATTATTCCAAGGCTGTACATGTCAACTTTCTAAAAAAATAACAAAATTGAAATATTCTCGCGATTGCTTCAATATGAGCGAAATAATCTCTAACGACTGAATTTGAACGCTTTCTGTGCAGCTTATTTTTGAAAAAAGAGAAGAGACCGATTTAAAAAAAGTCTCTCAAGATATGTACCTATAGCGCGCATCGCTCGTAATTTGTCCTTTAACAAGTACAGGAGAGCACTAAACCTGGTTATGTATTACAAATATTGAGTCAAATGTCTCACCTCATTATAATGCGCATTTGATGAACCAGAACATACTGTGCCTAATTCAGGAGCATCATACAATGGAGTGGCAACCTTTCCAGTATGGGATGCTTTTCCATCAGTCAATGCGCTGCACATATAAATTAAATTTAATTAAGCTATCACATCACATATACCTATAGGTACCTAATCAAAAGTAAAGTGTTTCCAAACTAACTGATTCCACGTTGCTAATCCAAAATCTCCTATTTTCGCGAAGTCGTCGCCATCAATCAAAATATTCTCCGGTTTCAGATCACGATGAATTATACCTTTATCGTGTATATAAGCCAATCCTTTGACGATGTGCGTTATCAGCCGTAAAATTCTGTCTAGATTCTTATGAAGCTCTTTGTCCCCATCTGGAGACAAAGGTCCATCAATAGTGCCCTTTATCACGTTTCTACAAACAAAATATAGGTACAAATTCACAGTAGGTACATATTTGAAATAAAACTATTCGCAGACCAAAGTATCTGTTCATATGGGAAGTAAATACTTGAAATGTGAAACTTACGCCAAAGTAGTTTTGCAAAACTCCATTTGTATGAACATACAGATACAATGATTATTCGAGTCCGTCGAAGTTGGACTGATATCTTTAGCAGTAACATCGGATTTTTCAGATCTGAAATAATAATTAATGTGGAACGAGTTTCAGACAAGATTGAATGAAAATGTGACTATTTGTAATTCGACACAGCGAGCATCAAAATCAAAGCAGACTTTCCAGGAATAGACCAAGTTTTTAAAAATTAATATCAAATAAGTACATACTTACTCTCGTTCAAATTTGACAAAATCATCGCTACTCTCACTGTCTTTATCATAGTATTCCTGTAATTAAAGAAAAAAAAAATAGATTTTACTCAGTTCAGATTAATTAATTATACTTGGCACATGAGGGAAAAAAATTTAGATTTTACTCAATCTAGTGATTATGATTAATTAATAATAAATTTTGCACTTGAGAAAAAAATTAGATTTTACTCAGTCCATGGTGATCAATTAATAATAAATTACGCACATAACAATTGCATCTTCATCCCCAAAAAATAAGTTAATAGGCGTGCTGATTTAAATACAGATTACTTCCACTATGTATTTGAATACTAAGTTGAACCTTTATTATACTTACACTTAGGTAGTACTACGGAACAACTGAATATGAAATTTTCTCAACACACAGGAGTTAAATTTCATAGAGAAGGCCTAGCAGTTGCATTTTATTGATTGAATCCCCTTGTAGAAGAACAGAGTTCTTCCCAGTCTCCTACAAAAAAACACTGCTCATCCCAAGAAAGCTAACTGAGAAACCCTCAGGTTTAAACTCGGAGGCCTCCACAGCGATGTCAGAATTCCGAATGCACTTATACTGACACCACTGAGGAATTCCCCGGATCTACCTCAGCCTTTGATTATTTAAAATCAAAGATGTCAACATAGGCGCAGGTCAGCTTTCTGGGGTTATTATACATAAATACCTACCTGATATTTCAAGCATACCTTTTTCTTAGCGCCATCGGTCCACGCAGTACAATAACGTACTACATTAGGATGATTCAATACCGATAAAAATTCTACCTCTTTCGGCATTTCTTCGTTTAATTCCTCACAAGGAATGACTTTAATGGCATATAATTTGACGTCCAACTTGTTTCGCACCTATTATGAAATCCATAATGATAAAATTAACATGTACTTAGAACTTTATTCTGGAGTGCAGATGAATTCACGTACTTTATAGACAGCAGCAGCGTAAGCTCCTTTTCCCATGTTCTTTAAAATATCGAAATCTTTGCGAAGTATTGAAGCTTCGTTGATCTGAAATGATACTGTACTACTGCTGCCGGTTTCATCGGTTTCAGTTTCTTGGAAATTCATTACGTTCTGAAAAAATTACGATGAAAAATATTACAATCTGCATCCATAGGTAAGGTAACACTCGTATAAAACTGTGTTTTGTCAGCTCTTCCGAAACACTGGACAAAAAGTGCATAATTTCTATTCAAGGGGCAGAAATGTATTGAGTTGAGATCAAGATAGAACGTATACCATTAATTTCAACTGTCAAATAAAATTTACTAATATGCCTTACGTGATTAATGCAAATTGTTGGACACCTGTTGATTTACTTACAGTGGATTCGGAGTTATTCATTATGAAGAAGAAATGAACTAAATTACGGTTGTAACAATGAAACTTCACCACTTGTTTCACTAAATTTTAGTATTTTGCTTTACAGAAAGTAATCCTAATCACTGGGACAAATCTTAAATTAAATTTCTGATTAAAATTCAGTTGACGAGGATGAAATGATGAGATGATGCAATCGCAACCTGCATCTGCATAAAAAATAAAAATCAGCTGATCATTCGATAACTGGTTGTGGTTGGTCCAGGCACATCATGAGATCAGAATCCAGCATCACGTCATCACGTGGACCAATTCACTCAATTTTTCCATTTAAAAAAAATATATTTTTTGACTGCTTTAAAAAATTTAGTGATCAGTAGTTAACATTTTAAATAAAGAAGCTGCTTCTGAGCTTCCCAATTTTCTTTCAACCCTTCGTAGAGATGAATTTTTTAATCTTTATTTTTACTGAAATCTTTTCTTCAAAATTGGGACTAACAATAAACCATGAAAATACAAATGCATTCATTCATTTTTTTCATAATTAAGAGAGCAAAATAGCTACCACTCAGCTGTAGTTTCCTTTTGTTTTCATTAAAATCGCACCTCAAATTCGGGATAATAATAACAGCAGGTAAATGATGAAAAACTCATTTTTAAAATAAAATTTATTTCGTAATATAAAACAAACGTTTGACGTATAAAAATACAAATTTAATTTAAAAAATTGATTTGACTATGTAAACTCGCAGATACACCGGAAACACGTATTCATTTTCATTTCGTCGATATTCCAAAAACCGCAAAAATTAAAAAGATAAGAATTGCGCCATATTTGACTGTTCGATGCTCTTTCTCAAATGAGTTACGATATTCTCCATAGCGATATCTTCCTCCTGATAACTGCACATATTTAAATACTTATTAGTAAGTAACTGAAAAAATTTCAATAAAATACATAATGGGAAAAGTACAATTATTTATTACCTGTTTCCACTAATCCTGGAATATAATGTAACTTGGTGGTCTCTTTCGAGTTTGTTTTTATCTAATATCACAGTATAATGCATCTTCGTCTTCTCGACGTATTTTTTAATTGCTCGTACATTCTAATCGCAAGTGTAAAATGCAAAAAGTTGAATTTCGTGATTCGACAACATCAAATAGGTACATGCGAGGAATAGGTGCCACTTACTCTATAATTGACGCAAGAAGGAGTGCAACGTATTCCAACATCTCTTAGCTTCTTTGCCAACTCTAACTTCTCTTCTATCAACTTATTGCAGTATACGGTGACAATAAAAACTTCAGATTTTGATAAGAATATATTCTTCGGTTCTAAGATATCGATGAAATGAGTAAAGATGATGGTAACTTCGATGATTGATTGTTTAATAGAATGGTTTTCAGTATTAGGCCTACAGAAATGAAGTTATATCTATTAACGATTGAATTATGTATCTTGATGGTGGATTTCGAAAAAAAAAAAAATGACCTGAGCATCTGAACTAAATTTAGTAGAGATCTTTATTCGGAGTTGAAAGTTACTCAGAAAAAGTTTTGGCTCCGGAGGTGCGTGCTCGTTGAGCAGAGATATGAATTCTCAAAGAGATAGTATTTTCGAAAAAAATCATCGCTCTAGCTTCAGCCTGACTCGTTTTTAAAGAAAATTGGGTGTTGGAAATGGTCCAGTTCCAAAAGATAGAAGGAATTTGAACTTTTGCATTAATTATGCAAAAATATCGAAAGATAGCATTTCCGAAACTAGAATGCAATGCTAAGTGAACTTTTTAGTCGTTACTGCAAATTTTTAAAAAATGAAAAAAATTGATGTTTTCAGGGCATTTTTTCAGATTTTTAAAATAGGTAATTTTCTCCAAAACAGATTGGACAGGGGCTAGAGGTAGAATGCATATTCTTTGAGGGCCAATATCTTCTCTCCGAGGACATCTCAAAGGCTGAAATATTTTCTGACTAACTTTCAACTCAAAACAAACGTCTCCACTGAATTTGATCAATAATTTGTGTAGATAAGTGAAAACTGAAAACATTTCTTACGCGAGGTCTGCAGGTAAACGATACCAATCACCAGATGCAAGCACTTCGTTTCCATAGACTATTTGGAACACTAATGCTGGAAAATCGATGTTTTCTTCGAACTTCGAAGGCACAAGAAGTTGACACTATAATTCAAAAACACGTAGTTGGTTAGTCCTGATTTAAGAGATTTTCACACGAAAAACACGTGGATAAAAAATATGTAGGTAATACATACTTTCATCTGCCTTGATTTCAAGATATTTATTAAACGCTTCAAGTTTTTATAAGCTTTCTGGATAGTCGCATCAGCAGATATAATCTCACAGTCAAATAGGCGGATCACGAAATGCGATGTGTTCACCAAGCCTGAAAACGAATCCAAGAATTCATAGGCTATCTCCAATGCCTCCACTAGCATGGCGAAGTTTGCTGGAGCTAAAAAATTATTTCCATTAGTAGGAAGGCATAGTAAATACAAAGATGAGTGAGAACAATAATTCGAATAAATCAAGAATTTCGAATCAAAATTTAAATTCCATGCTTACTGGAGTCAGGAAAGACCATATCAAATTTCGCATAATTTTGACGATCTATCATATTTGAAGTCCTGCTGGGAATCTCGTTGAAAGAATATGTTTTCGGATGTATCGCACTATTCTCAATTAGATACTCGTAGTATGTAGATGGCAGCATTGCATAAGGAGATGAGTACCCTCCATGAAGCTCGAAAATTTTCCTAGCTTTACCCTTCATTGCCTCCAGCAAATTGATTTTACTAGCCACTGGACTTGGCAGTATTTTCTCAATAGAAAATTTACTCTGAAAACATAAATTTATGAAACAAAATATTATCTATTCGTATTTCAACTTTCCCTATACTCAATATGTTAAAATTACGAACGAACCGGATTCATAATATTAATTTCATCGAAAACTAAGCATCCATTTTTCAATATTTCAGCGGCGCTCGGCCGTCTCTTGGTGTCGTGATGTAATAACTTGCTGAAAACAATAACGAATGAGATGATCAATAAAATAATTACAAAAATTTAAATAAACAAACGATATTCTGATTTGTGATCTTACAAAATCAATTTCGACAGTCCTTTCGGTAGCTCAAATTGTGGAATATGTAGAGGATTGTTTCTTAAATCGCTTAAAACTTCTTTACGTTCCATGGCAGTTTCAAAACTAGGGCAACACATTTCATAGATGATTATTCCAAGGCTGTACATGTCAACTTTCTGAAAAATAACAAACAATTGAAAAACTCTCGCGATTCAATATGAACGAACCAGTCCAGTCATTTTGGCAAAATTCCTAGTCGAACCTCGAAAAAATTGGGGGAAAGCTGAATTTCACATTATTTGTTCAAATTGGTCTCTAAAACAACCCATCAAAAGTTGCACTCCCCAACTTGCCAGCTACCCCCCGCCAGAGGTCATTAACCTTTGCCGATACAAGTTTTTCGGCTGTATCGCCTAAATGAAGGGTCCGAGAGGAAAAATGTTCGAACAAAAATTATTCTACGCTAATTTTCCTATCAGCGTGACCAGTCCAGCTTTTCCCAAAATGGCGATTTCACCCTTACTGAGGAGGGGGTAAAGTTGTCAATTTTATGAAAATTGTTTTAAAAAATAAAAATCAACAATTTAAAACGTGAACTTGATTCACGGTAGACTCAAAAATATTTTGACCAAAGTTGTACACTGCAACTTGTCTGCTACCCCCGCAAAAGGTCATTAACCTGTGTCAATCTACCTTTTTCGGCTATATCCCCGAAATGAAGGGTCGGAGGGAAAAAATTGATCGGACTAAAATTATTCTACATCAAATTTCCTATAAGGATGGCCAGTTCAGTTAAAATATATTTTCCGATTTTTGGTGAATTTTTGAAAATGAAATTCAGGTCAAAAATGAGAAAAAAATCAAAATTTTACCAAATTGAGCTATAAAGCTGAAATTTGGGACATACCCTATTTTCAACCTGCCAAATCGATTGGAAACAATTTCAAGCCGTTTTGAGCAGTTCTGGAGCCTCCAGCACATTTTTGAAACTTCAGCAAGTTTTTAGAAATTATAGGAGGCTTCAGTAAATTTTTGAAACAAATAATTTTTGCAAAATTTCATCAAATGAAGTTTGAAAGCCGAAAATTGATTCGGATAGATTTTGTGGCATTTTTTGAAAAAAAAACAGAAGTTTCTAAAAATCTGCTGTAGACTCCAAAACGGATTGAAACTGCCAGCGATACACATCAGAATAATGTCAAAAGTGAGGTATCTCTATTTGGTGAAATTTTATGGAAATTGCGAGCACTGAAAAATCTGCTGGAGGCTCCTGTAATTTCCAAAAAGTCGCTGGAGGCTCCAAAACGTCTTGAAATCTACCGGTAGTTAACTTCATAGCATACTGAAATTAGTTTATGGAGTAAATTTTTGCTTTCCAACGGCTTTTAATGAAATTTTAAGTTTCTAAAATCTGTTGGAGGCTCTAGTAATTTTCAAAAGGTCGCTTGAGGCTCCAAAATGGCTTGAACCAACCTGCAGTCGACTCGATAGCGTATTGAAATTGGAGTACACAGTCGATTTTGGATTTCCAACTCAGTGTGGTAAATTTTTATGGAAATTTCGAGCATCGAAATATCTGCTGGAGGCTCCAGTAATTTCCAAAAAGTCACTGAAGTCTCCGAAACGACTTGAAATGTACTTGCAGTCGACTCCCTAGCGCATTGAAATTAGTTTGAAGTATAAATTTTAGCTTTCTAACTGCTTTTGATGAAATTTTATGGAAATTTCAAGTTTCAAAAATCTACTGGAAGCTCCATGAATTTTTTAAGATTCGCTGGAGGCTCCAAGAACTTTCAAAAATTTTCTGGAGGCTCCCAAACTACTTGAAATTCATCGGCAGTCGACTTCAAAAAGTACTGAAATTAGCTCACAGAATAAATTTCGGCTTTGTAATTGCATTTGATGAAATTTCAATTTTCAAAAATTTACTGGAGGCTCCAAGAATTTTCAAAAAGTCGCTGGTGGCCACAAAATGACTCAAACCCACCAGCAGTTGACTTAATAGCGTGTTTAAATTGGATTGCAGCATGAATTTCCGCTTTCCAACTTCATTAGATGAAATTTTGCGGAAATTTCAAGTTTCAAAAATGTGCTGGAGGCTCCAGAACTGCTCAAAACGGTTTGAAATTGTTTCCAATCGATTTGGCAGGTCGAAAATAGGGAATGTCCCAAATTTCAGCTTTATAGCTCAATTTGGTAAAATTTTGACTTTTTCTCTCTTTTTTGGCCTGAATTTGATTTTCAAAAATTCACCAAAGATCGAAAAATATAATATTTTAACTAAACTGGCCATCCTAATGGAAAATTTGACGTAGAATAATTTTAGTTCAATCACTTTTTTCCCTCCGACCCGCGACCCTTCATTTCGGGGATATAGCCGAAAAACGTAGATTGACACAGGTTAATGACCTCTTGCGGGGGTAGCAGACAAATTGCAGAGTGCAACTTTGGTCAAAATATTTTTGAGTCTACCGTGAATCGAGTTCACGTTTTAAATTGTCGATTTTTATTTTTTAAACAATTTTCATAAAATTGACAACTTTACCCCCTCCTCAGTAAGGGTGAAATCGCCATTTTGGGAAAAGCTGGACTGGTCATGCTGACAGGAAAATTAGCGTAGAACAATTTTTGCTCGAACATTTTCCCCCTCGGACCCTTCATTTCGGCGATACAGCCGAAAAACCTGTATCGGCAAAGGTTAATGACCTCTGGCGGGGGGTAGCTGGCAAGTTGGGGGGGTGCAACTTTTGATGGGTTGTTTTAGAGACCAATCTGAATAAATAATGTGAAATACAGCTTTCCCCCAATTTTTTCGAAGTTCGACTAAAAGTTTTGCTAAAATGACTGGACTAAACAGTAAACACTGCATGGCCAATAATCTCTAACGACTGATTTTGAAGGCTTTCTGTGTAGCTTATTTATGAAATAGGACAAGAAACCGATTTTTAAAAAATCTCTCAAAATACTCATCGCCCGTAATTGATCCTTCACTCAGTACAGGAGAGCACTGAACTTGGTTACATATTACAAATATTACGAATAAAATATCTCACCTCATTATAATGTGCTTTTGAACTATTTGAACCAGAACATAATACACCTAATTCAGGAGCATCGTACAATGGAGTGCCAACCTTTCCAGTGTGGGATGCTTTTCCATCAGTCAATGCGCTGCACATATGAATTAAATTTAATTAAGGTATCACATAAATTGAAATTCAAAGTCACATAATCAAAAGTAAGGTGTTTTTAAACTAACTGATTCCACGTTGCTAAACCAAAATCTCCTATTTTCGCGACGTCGTTATGATCAATCAAAATATTTTCCGGTTTCAGATCACGATGAATTATACCTTTATCGTGTATATGAGCTAATCCTTTGACGATGTGCGTTATCAGCCGTAAAATTCTGTCCGGATTCTTATGAAGCTGTAAAGGTCTATCAAAAGTGCCCTTAATCGCGTTTCTACAAAATATAAAAATTCACAGTAGGTATATTTTGGAATAAAACTATTCGCATACCAAATTATCTGTCCACATAGGAAGTAAGTACTTGAAATGTAAAACTTACGCCAAAGTAGTCTCGCAAAACTCCATTTGAATGAACATACAGATACGATGATTATTCGAGTCCGTCGAAGTTGGACTGATATCTTTACCATTTGCATCGGATTTTTCATTAGATCTGAAATAAAAATTAATGTGGAACGAGTTTCAAACAAAATTGAATGAAAATTTTTGGCTATTTGTAATTCGACACAGCAGGCATCAAAATCAAAGCAGACTTTCGAGTCCGGAATAAATGAACCAAGTTTTTAAAAATTAATAGGTATTAAATACTTACTCTCGTACAAATGTGACAAAATCGTCGCTACTTGCATCACTGTCTTTATCGGAGTATTCCTGTAATTAGAGAAAAGAAATTAGATTTTAGGTACTCGGTCCAGTGATAGTGATTAATTAATAAAAAATTTGGCACATGAGAAAAAAAATTAAATTCTACTCAGTCCAGTGATCAATTAATAATACATTTGGCATAATGACACTAGCATTTTCATCCCCAAAAGATTAGTTAGTTAGGCGTGCTGATGTAAATACAGATTACTTGAACTACGTACGTGAATACTAAGTTGTATCTTTATTATACTTACACTAACTACGGTACAACTGAATATGAAATTCTCAACCCACAGGAGTTAAATTTCATAGAGAAGGCTTAGCAGTTGCATTTTATTGATTGAATCCCCTTGTAGAAGAACATGAAGTTCTTCCCAGTCTCCTACAAAAAAACACCGCTCATCCCAAGAAAGCTAACTGAGAAACCCTTAGGTTTAAACTCGGAGGCCTCCACAACGATGTCAGAATTCCGAATGCACTTATTACTGACACCACTGAGGAATTCCCCGGATCTACCTCAGTCTTTGATTATTTATAAATCAAAGATGTCAACATAGGCGCAGGTCAGCTTTCTGGGGTTATTATACAAATAAATAAATACCTAGGTCCCCGATATTTCAAGCATACCTTTTTCTTAGCGCCATCGGTCCATGAAGTACAATAACGTACTACATTGGGATGATTCAATTCAGTTAAAAATTCTATTTCTTTCGGAATTCCTTCGTTTAATTTCTCGCAGGGAATGACTTTAATGGCATAGAATTTGGCATCCAACTTGTTTCGCACCTGTTATGGAATTCATATGATAAAATTAACATATAGAGAACTTTATTCTGGAGTGGAGATGAGTTCACATACTTTGTAGACAGCAGCAGCGTAAGCTCCTTTACCTATGTTATCCAAAATATCGAAATCTTTGCGAAGTATTGAAGCTTCGTTGACTTGAAATGATACGGTACTACTGCTGCCGGTTTCATCGGTTTCAGTTTCTTTTTCGGAATTCATTTCGTTCTGAAACAATTACGATGAAAAATATTACATACAATCTGCATCCATAACATTCGAATGAAACTGTGTTTTGTCGTCAGCTTTTGTACCAAAACACTGAACAAAAAGTGCATGATTTCAAGGTAAAGTGGCAGAAATGAAGGGAGTGAGATCAAGATAGACTATCAAGTAAAATTTACTAATATGCCTTACAATGATCGATTGATCGATACAAATGGACCTGTTGATTTACTTACTGTGGATTCGATGTTCTTTTATTACGACGAAGTATAGACAGTGTAGAGACACTGTCTATAAGACGAAGAAATGAAGTACCTAAATTACTATCAACAATTAACTTCAACACTTGTTTCACGAAATTACACACTACAGAAAGTAATAAATTTACTGAGATAAATCTCTATACTTTATCTCTAGCTTCTGATTTTATTCAATTGACAGAGGATGAATGAATGAGAATTAGATAGAGAGAGATGGAAGGGTCAAGGCCGACTCGGATGGATGCACTCAGTGGCAAAATCACAAACCGACGTCTGACATTACTGGAAGTGGAAACTGCATGATAATGCAAAAAATAAAAATCTGATTCCATAACTGGTTGTGGTTGGTCCAGGAACATCATGAGATCAGAATCCAGCATCATACACGATAAACGTGGTCCAGTTCACTCAATTTTATTTTTTCATTTTTTTAAAAAATATTTTTTGACTGTTTTGAGAAATTTTAATTTAGTGATCGGTCCTAGATGTGTAGTATTTTAATTAAAGAGGCAGCTTTTGAGCTTCCAAGTTTTCTTTCAAACATTCGTAGATAAATTTTTATACCTTCATTTACTGAAATATTTTCTTCAAAACTGGGACAACATTGACAACAATGAATGAAAATACAAATGCATTCATTCATTTTATTCATAATTGACAGAGCAAAATACCACTCAGCTGTAGTTTCCTTTTGTTTTATTGCTAATTATTTTACATTGCTCATTAGTGTTGGAGTTACGAGCACAACCTCAGCTGACTCAAATTAGAAAAAATACCGGACTCGTGGATAAACGATTCTCGACTCATGCTAGCACAAGTTAAGAATTAAGAATTTATCATTTCTTTGGTAAAATAATAATAACGTAGATACGAAAGTAACGATTGGGTGCAATTTTTCCTATCTTGTTTACCAAGGGAAAAACGAGAAGACCTCCGAGTTCGAGTTTCGTCTCAAGTGTTCGTGAAAATTGCCCTCAATTCGAACGCGAATTTAATCATTCCCTTATCACAAAGAAACGAAAGTGATTCTCAATTTCGCACGTTCAATTTATGCGAGTTAATTTCTCAACAATTCAACAACAAAGTTCATTAACCCTAGTATTGAATGGAAATACAAATATGATTAAACAAAATTCAAAAATTTTATTCAAAATATTAACAACGATAAAAAACTTAATTAGAAACAGCTTGATGCTTTATAAGGTTCTTGAATGGGCCTTCTTTAGAAATCAATTCTTGATACGTTCCGATATCTGAAATTTGCCCTTTGTCTAACACAGCGATTACATCTGGAAAGAAATCAAATTCAATTACAAAATATTTTATAGGTAAGTCACGAATTTCCAAGTCTTTGCTTCGAATTTTTTCCCAATAGTTCAGCAAAATTGACAATAAGCTATCTGCACTCCTTCCCCCATTTTTTCCTAAAAGTGGACATCCTAAGGGACATTTTAAAAAAGTAGCTGAAATCGAAAATTTTGCTCATTGTTTTATTCCCTCATTTTGGACCTTAATTTGATTTTCAAAAATTCACAAAAAATCATAAAATGCATTATTTAGCTTCTGAAAGTTTGAATTTTGATGATACCCCTATGGTCATTTGCTGGACTATAATACAAAAATTTTAATTTATTAAATTACTAATATAATTTTAGAATTCTCCACTCGGAATTAAGAACAAACATTCAATCAATTAAATAATCACCTGCACTTTTAATAGTTGAAAGACGATGAGCAATAGTAAGCACAGTTCTTCCTTTTAGAATGCGTTGCAACGCTTCCTGCACTAAGTATTCACTTTCTGCATCCAAAGCGCTGGTAGCTTCGTCAAGTAACAGTATTTTGGGTTTCTGAATAATAACAAAATACAGATAAGAGTAATGTCAGAATAAATCGAAGCCATAAATAGAATCCAATTACTTTAATTAACGCTCTTGCTATCGCTATTCTCTGTTTCTGTCCACCTGATAACATAATTCCTTTTTCGCCAACTTTAGTATCGAATTTATCTGGAAACGTTTCGATAAAATTCAAAGAATTTGATTCTTTAGCAACGGCGATTATTTCATCCAGTGTGACTGAATCTGGACTATGATGACCGTAAATTATGTTTTCACGAATTGTACCGGAAAATAGAACCGGCTCCTGCAACGATATCAAATTTCAAATTAATCTACATTCTGAACTGAAATAAGCAGAGAATATCAACTTGAGAATATAATTATTTACCTGACTAACCGTACCGATATTGCCTCGAAGCCATACTGGATCATATTCCTGTACTGATTTCCCATCTAACATAACTTGCCCTCCTTGAGGATCGTATAATCTCAGCAGTAACGCTGCTAAAGTACTTTTACCACTACCACTAGACCCAACAACCGCAGTAACTTTACCACTATTCAGTACTAAGTTTAGACCATTTAAAATACGATGCTGATCTCGCGATGGATACGAAAATATCACATCTTTGAATGTTATTTCACCCTTGACTTCAGTCGAAGGAATTAGACCTCCGGTGACAGGAATCTGAGGGACTCGATCCATCAATTCCCATAATCTCGAAGACGCTCCGAGTCCACGATTCATTTCGGAGTAAAAATTAGATAAACCTCCTAACGATACACCGATGTAAGCCGCATATAACAAAAATGACGATAAATTGCCAACGGTTATGTTGCTTTCGGACACCATGATGCCTCCGTAATATAAAACACTGAGGATTATTGCGTTACCACTGAAACCTGTCTAATAAATTAATAATTCAGTTATTAAATGAAAATGATCGAAGAGTAGAAAAAAGAAAAATTAAGTTTACCATTCCATAGAATATTCCTTTGGCTAACGCTTCTCGTTTGGCGAGCTGAAATACGGTTTCCATTTTATCTCGGTAACGAGCGATTTCGGCCGTTTCTCGACTGAATGATTTGACCGTACGAATATTACTAATACGTTCTTCGGCGACGTTATTAGCGTCAGCTAGAGTATCCTGAATGAAATATGTAATTATTCAGGTGAAAACTGAAATCATGAAGCGATAATGTTGTAATGAAGGTGATACTAACTTGTACTGATTTTGTTATGTTACGAACGAATTTTCCATACACCACAGCAAGTCCAGCAACAGGAGGCACTACTGTTAGGCCGACTATGGCTAGTTGAGGTGACATGTAAAACTGTAAAAACAATTTCATTTCAAAACGGAGTTCATCAAAACTATTAAAATGTTTTTTTTTTAGTAGGGAACATACCATCATCGACACGCCAGCAACGACCATTATAGTAGATCGAAGACCGTCAGAAATATTCATGGTAACTGATTGACTAACTAGAGACGTATCTGCAGATAGTCTATTGATTAATTCACCCGTTCGATGACGATCGAAGAACGCAGTCTCTTGAGAAATAATCGACTTGAAAACTTTTTCTCGTAAATTTTTAGTAATACGTTGACCTAAGAATGAGAATTCATCAAATTATGACTGAAACTAATAAATTTGCATCAACATTACCAATTTACCTGATAAATTCATCAAGTAAACTCTGCCAAAATTACACGCAGCTCCTAATAAGAATACGCCGGTTAATGTTAGACACAATTTGTTCAAGTTTTCTCGCATTTTAGCCGAATCTTTGGTGTAAATCACATCGATAACTTTACCCAAAGCGAACGGAACTGCCATCGTTACCGTACTCGAAATAAATAATAGACCAATTGCTCCTAAACAACACAAAATTCAATCAATAATTCAAGTTTGCACACAAATCAAAGGGAATTCGGTGAAATATACCTGTCAATTTCCATTTTTCTGGCTTCATCAACGAAATCAATCGTTTGACTTCAGATTTATCGAATTTCTTCCCACCTTTAGGCAAAGCACTTTTTGCAGCTGAGGTAGCCGCATCTCTTTTAATGATGTAAAAATAAGCATCTGTTCGAAGTTTTTGTTTGTACAAAAAATAGAATTTATTGTTATTATTCTGACGGAATATATTTCGCGAACATTGCTTGCATAAGTAATTTACCGGTTTTTTATAGGCAATTAAAGGTCGACGTAAAAGATACCACATTTTTGAATTTTTTTACATCATCTTTAAACGAACAAATTGCACAGGAAAGGTTACGATTGGAAAATTTCAACGTCTATGTGAAAATTTAAAGATTTTAAAACATATTTCATGGTCAATTTATTAATTACAAGTTGAAATACTGAAGTCAAAGTTTGATCAAAAATTCATAATTAATTTGGTGAAAATTTTTTTATCAGAACTTTCACAGTTTGTGATAAGATTCAAAAGCTTCGAAGTAGTATCGTGATTTTGAAATGCCTCGTTTGTTTCAATGCCATCAAATGAGTGAAAAAAGGGAAAAATAAATTCACTTTTCAATAAATTGATAATTTACAGCTTTTTCAGCTTTTCGTGAAAATTTATTCATTATTAAATGTAGAATAGTTGTTTTCCTAAAGAAAATTTCTTCAAATGTTGGGAAATTTTGCCGGAAAATGCAAATAATTGCATTTAGAAAAACTCACAACATTCTTCACGAATTCATCAAAACGACAATCGATCAAAATTTCTTCAAAACAAGTCCTGCGCAAATTCAATTTATGCCATGGAGGAAAGGAAAATTCTGGCGATTTGCTTTGTGCTTCTTCCTTGACCGCGTTGATACTCTTCTGAAACGTGGGATATTTTTTCGCGAGTAGTTAATTTAAATGTATTATTTTACATTTTCTTAACGCTGTAAAATTAAATACCGAAATAAGAAACAATCATGGTGAGTACATACTTTCGGTTCACTCAATATAATCTCAATAAGTTCGCGTGTTTTCGAGTTCTCCAGCTCCGACTTCAACGTTTACCCAAACACATCCTCCGGTGTGCCGGATTGATACTTTCTCACTTCGCAGTAAGTTTCTAAAATGTATTTCTTTTTCAGGCCCGTGGTCCCAAGAAGCATTTGAAGCGTCTTAATGCTCCGAAATCATGGATGTTGGACAAATTGGGAGGTGTGTTCGCACCTCGCCCCAGCACCGGTCCCCACAAACTTCGTGAATCCTTACCTTTGGTTATCTTTTTGAGAAATCGTTTGAAATTCGCCCTCAATGGACAAGAAGTTAAGAAAATCTTGATGCAGCGTTTGGTCAAAGTTGACGGAAAAGTTCGTACTGATAACAACTTCCCTACTGGATTTATGGGTGAGTGATTACTCCTACGCTGAGAGAGCTTTTCGGTGTGATTTTCGACTAATCGTTGTGATGTGTTTAGATGTCGTGTCCATCTCTCGTATCGGTTCACATTTCAGAATGATTTACGATGTTAAAGGACGTTTCACTGTTCATCGTATTTCTGCCGAAGAAGCTAAAGTAATTATCAATCGAGTTTATTTATTCGGTGATTGGGTTATTATGATGATATTAGTGGTGTGAAGCGAATGCTTGTGATTTTTATTCCTTACTCATCTGATGTTTGTTTTATTAGTGTTTAATTCATTCGAATTACTCGATTTGTTGTTCTAATGTTGATTGTTGTGTTGACAGTATAAATTGTGCAAAGTCAAGAAAGTGCAAACTGGACCTAAGAACGTTCCATTCTTGACCACTCACGACGGCCGTACTATTCGCTACCCGGATCCCGCTGTCAAAGTCAACGACACGGTTCAATTTGAAATCGCTACGTCTAAAATTTTAGATCATATTAAATTCGAACCAGGTAACCATTTCTCCTACATGAGCCCATGCTATATTAAATGAAACCTTTTCCTAAATTCAATATTTTGTTCGCAGGTAATTTATGTATGATCACTGGAGGTCGTAATTTAGGGCGTGTTGGAACAGTCGTAAACCGTGAAAGACATCCCGGATCTTTCGATATTGTCCACATCAAGGATGCTACCGGACACGTTTTCGCTACTAGGTTCGTAACATTGATTTTTTTCTTACGTATTGCATCCTTTTTCCATTTCTCTAATCGTGGTTTTTTTCCCTCCAGGTTACACAATGTATTCATCATCGGAAAAGGAACCAAAACCTACGTTTCGCTTCCCAAAGGCAAAGGTGTTAAATTATCCATCGCTGAAGAAAGAGATCAACGATTGGCCAACAAAGCTAAATCTATCGCTAAACGTTAATGGGAAATCCATGATTTTAATTGTATACTTTTTATAAATAAATCTGTTGACCCATGGATGTACCTTAATTAACGTTTCGTTGATTTTCTTTCGTACGAATAATATTTTATTAGAAATAATAACACCAGTAACATGAAAATTAAGCTTAAAATAATTAATGTCTCGACTTCATATGCCGTTCTAAATCCCGTTTTCTGACTAGAATTTTTCCGCATAGTTCGCATCTAGATGGAAACATACGTTTAATTATTTCTCATTCGGTTTTGATTTTGAAAATGTAACTCGTGAAAATGCTTACTTGTACGGTGTGTTTCCTTCCGAATGTAGACGAACGTGTTTATTCAAATTACTAGGATCGCCGAAAGGTCTCAAACAAAATTTACATTTCAAAGGCCTAAATCCTGTATGAGTTCTGTAAAAAAAAATACACCCAAACTTGAATTTTTCGAAAGAAAAAAATTACGATTAACGTGAAATTTTCTATACTAACCTCGTATGTATTTTCAATCCATACTTTCGACTGTAAACTTTTCCACAAAATACGCACAAATGACCCTGCTTGAATCTACCCAAATTGCTAACTATGGTTTCCATCTCGACTGCTTGTTGGTACAAAATATCAGCTTCGTTGAGCTCTACTATGGTTTCATTTTTCTTAGGGCTATCGACTACCGGACTGATTTTCTTTTCATCGAGAATACTTTCGTTGACTTGTTTCGGTTCCTCTTTTACAGCTTTCTTGTACGGTTTGAACGCTGAATTTGGTTTACTGATTTCTAATTTTTGGTCGAAGTATAAAGACATGGAGTTGGGAGAAATTGGTTTCTCGTTAGAGTTGATCGGAAGGTCTCTGAGTCGATTCCATAGGATTGTTTTTGATAACTTGCCACATTCCAGGGATAGGTGGATTTTTACAGGGTTTGGCATCTCGCACTGGAAACGACATTTGTGGCAGATGTATTGTTTTTCACCTGTAATCAAAGTTGGGTTTGCATTAGTGATGGGAATGTTGAACTTACGCGTATTTTTTCATCGTAAGATTGCCAAAAAAAAGTATAAGCCTGTGCTATAATGCACAATATGTGATGTAACGTTTGGTGACGGGCGATCGGTTTACAAAGACTCAAGATCAGAAATTGATTCAATTATTACAATTATTTGAGAACTGTCATTGAAGATTTGATTTGAAGGTTGTAGAAATGAGAAAGTACAAGTAGATGAGTTGAAAAAGTTTGACGTTTGACTGATGTTGAAAATTATTTAAATTAATAAAATTTGAATCGAATCTGATAATCATGATTCAAGTTCAAGATTTTGAAAAAAGTCTTGAAAATTCAGAAAATTTAAACTTTTAAAATTTTCAAATTTCATTCATTATAAATTTTTTATTTTTTTTGAAAATTTGAAAATTGAATAATCAGTGTTGATATTTGATAAGATTCAAATTCTTTTAAAAATCAAAACTGAGAATTTTTCAAATTTTCAATTTTTTTGTTCTCAAAATATTTTGATCAAGTTTAGTTTAATTTAAAATTTTGTATCATAATTGAAAAAAAAAATCAGAAAATGCTGACAATTTTTAATTGATATTTAATTATTTCGATCTGATAATTTTTTTTTCGAAACTCAGTATTTTTTCGTTCTCAACAACTATCAACACTGAATTCAAATTTTTGTAAACAGAAATCTGGCAACGTCGCAATTAAAATTCTCCCTCGAAAAAACATGAAAAATGTGTAGAAAAAATTGTCGTATCGTGAATTTATTTCGATTTACAACGTGAAATTTCGCTTAAAAATTCGTGAAATCGGATCGTTAACAACTATTAATGCAGTTAAAGTACTCACTTAAGATATTATTCGGTAACAAATGCGGAATTTGAAGAATCGACAGCAGCTCGCCGGAAAACCATACCACTAGTTCTTCACCGGGTAAGATTTTTCTCACAGTTTTTATTTTAATTATTGGACATGCGGATTCTTGGTATAAAATCACATTACAACTATGGCAGTCTTCAGCTAAAGGCACTTGTTTGAGCCACGACCAGGTTTTGGTATCAGTCTTCAATACGTTGTCTTCGGAGTACACTCGAATCTGCCGGAAAACCGTGTGATTTAGATGAAGAACTCACAAATGAATTGAAATAAGCTCTGAATCGGTTAATGAATTGATGAATAGTGTAATTGAAGTATTAATCGAGAGATCGATTGAATTCCGGTGGATTCATTAAGCTAGAATCTGCATGTTCAGCAAGTGCTGGAATCAGGCACCGGTCTACGAGTCCGGTGCAATAGTTGGTTCGAATTTCTAAGCAGAGCTTTTCAAAAGGGAATAATTATTATTTATATTTGTTCGGTTTATTTTAATCATCGTCGAAAGATGTTATTTCGTACGTGAAGTTGTTTATTTTTCAATTTTGAATCACGTAGGTATTCGGTACCTTATTGTGTTTTTTATTATCAGTATTTTGATTTGAAATTCAGATAGGTAGCTCAGAGTGAAAGTAAAAGTTTATGATTTGATATAGGAACAAGTTGTAATCATTTTGTAACAATTTTTTGAGAATTGTGTGGTCATGTGATGAATATGTTTTTGTTGTTTTTTTGTTTTCGAACAAGAGAGCAGATAAAAATCTTGTTTTATTTTTATTTTCAAACGTGAATGTGAATTTTGATTTTAATTATCATTCAAGTTTTATGTTGCAGTTTTCATTGAAAAAAAAAGAAGCCAAGTAAGTTAAAAATAACACCAATTCATCATTCCTTCGATAAAATAAAAAATTAATTAAATTCTATAATTATTTTAAAATTCAACTCACTTCTTCCAGCTTTTCGTCAGCATTCCTGAGCAGTTCGTCGACCGGAATACTCGCAGACTCGACATCAACATCGACAACACTCGCGACAATAATCTTAAATTTTTTTCTAACCCTTACAGGATTTTTAGCAATATCACAAATTTTATCGGCCACACCGGAACTGAAACCAGCACCACATTCGGATGGTTTAGCGAAAAAATACTGCGGTATCATCGGGAACATCATTTGGAAAGCGACGTCCGATCGTGTTAAAATTACGAGATCAATTACATCGGAGAGTTAAAAACATATTTCAGCGAGCTATAAAAGTTGTATGATAGCAATTCACAAGTGATTATATATTACTTAGTGGTATTCTTTGGGGGAGGGATGTGTCAGGTTGACCCAACTTATTGTCTGACAGAGTCAGCATCCACCTTGCTAACCCTCGAATAAAACTTCAAGCTTCCCTATTGTTCGGCGACCGTATTGTCTCCACCCTAAAAATTATTATCCAATGGAAGTTTTATTAATTTTCGTCTTCGTCGGTGTTCGTGGCAAGTTTGATCGAATGAAGTTGTACAGAGATTTGGTGGTTTTGATGAAGAGTAAATTTGGTGACAATTTTTTGAAAAAAATTCCTACAGAATAAAATAAGTAATTATTTTAATTAAAAAAAAAAAAAAAAAAAATGAACAAGAATGGAAACGTTATTTGAATGAATTATTTAGGAACTTGTTCATTTTATTTATTCAATATTTTTCTACATTTTTTTCCTATTATTTTGATACTACATATAAATGTTTAGGTGCAGATAACCAAGAGTATAGATTTAATATCCCAAACAATAAGTAAGGTTAGGTATAGTCTACAGTCCAAGTGCGAAAAAGTATCATTTGAGTGAGCCGTTTTTGAGAACAAAAAAAAGAGTAGGTTTTTTGTTAGTATCTCATTAGCATTCAAGAAAATGGACATTTCGGATTTTCTGGTCAGCACAATAGGGAGCTGGAGCCTCAAAACCCCCATTTTTCGAAGTTTGCCGGGGACAAATTTTTTTTTAATTTGGTAGAGGACACTCTCCCAAGTATAGATATATATTTTTTTTGAGTGGGCTCCAGCACAGTTGCCTTCCAGAGCTTTATAAAGGCAATTTTTTTGCCAATTTTGGCTCTTTTTCACACAAAAACGACTTTGTGAAGTAATAAGACCTTCGGGACAAAAAATACGCACCAACATGATTACATCCATTCATCCCACGCTGATAGAGACCGCCATTGTCCAAAACGGCCGGCACAATGACCCACAGTGAAATTTCAAGGTTACATATCCGGGCCATTTCATGAAAAAATTGACTGTATGACTTTTCGACAATGTGACCTATCAAAGTGGGTTAAAACTTAGCGAGAAAAGCGAAAATCACAATAAAAATTTTTTTTGAGCATTTCGTGAAAATTTTGAGCGGAAAAAATTGTATGAATATGTATGACATTTCAACAACGTGACCGTGCGACCTATCGAAGTAGGTTGAAATTTCACGAGAAAAACTGAAATCTCAATGAAATTTTTTTTGAGCATTTCATGAAAATTTTGACTTGAAAAATTCATGAATGAATGTATGACATTTCGACAACGTCATTCGGTTTCTAGAGCACTTTTTGGTGTTTGGACTGTAGACTAGTAAGTACGAGTAGATCTAGCAATGAATTAATTCGTTCACAAATTAACAATTTTTCATTTTTTCCAGATCAATAATCAATGGCCAATTGGCCACCGATCACACTTCGAACGCATTAATCATCCGACCACCATCACCACCACCAAGAAACCACACAACACACTCCGCGCATTCTCTACCTAGCGTAATTTGAAAAATTAAAACAAAACTCGACACACAGTCAGCTGTTGAAACACATCGTACCGCGTACGCCGAAAAGAAAACCAAAAGGGTATAAATGGATTTAGCACGCTTGTCTACCCTGTTCCAGTCAAAATGACACCACCTTGCGTTACCCACAAAACCCCCGGATTTATGAACCTGTATTAATAATATCCCCTTTAAATATAGTACAATCAAAAGCATCTTGAACGTCGAACTGGCAAAGGGGGAAGATACAAGTGTACGTTGTCCCAGATTTGATGCAATTAAAAGGATTCTTCTATTCAACGCGAATACTTATCTGCGCCCAAAGCTCGTTTTCAGCTACGAGATCGTCGTTTTAATAATGAAAAAATCACTCGTCCGGTATTTAAACGATATCATTCGAAACTAATTGTTTGATTGTAGTGTCGTTTAATGCATAATGCGATCGTCGGAGCTCATCAAAGGTGCAGTGCAAATTCTCTACCTATGTTTTTTATATGTATGTAGTTGGAGAGACGTAAAGGTAATCGTGTACGCTTGTTGATTATTAAAGATGATTATTATTCGAGGGGTGTAATTCGATTTCAGTGGAGGGAGAAAGAATTGAGTGAGGTGTTGAGGTGGTTTAGGATTTTTATCGAGTTTTTTTTTTCGTATTTCAAATTTTGAATTTCATGTACAATTTTTCTGAGCTATGTTATTTCATTTTACTTTTTTGTAATTTTTTAATTTCATTTTTATAGTTTTTGAAAAAAAAAATGAAAATTTTGTGAAACGTAAACAAATTGTACGATAACTTTTTTCAAAGAAGTTTGACCCCTACTTTTTCCTTGGATTTTCAGTTTCGTTCAAATCAAATGTTTTTTTCTTCCTCATACCATCGTAAAACCTAGAAAACCAGTCCTCATCTTAACCCCCCCCCCCTCTTCTCCCAAAAAACCTAAGTTTTTTCAACTTTTTGAAAACATGGTCAATTTGTGTGGTATAATCTTATTGTTTGGGATTTTTTTCAATAGTGTTCAGTTCAATATTTCAATTATTTTCATGACTATCCCCTCCCTTCCAAACCACCCGAATCGTCAATTTTGAAATTGATTGAAAATGACGTATGAATGACGTATCGTTTTTCATATTTTCGTGTGTGTCAAGTTGGAAATTGAAGTTATTTTAAATATTTTTTGGTCCTGGAATCCTTGAACTCCCGATGGGGAGGGGAAGGGTTAAGGAGTAGCCCAATTTCGACTGAAATCCGAAATAATGAAGCATAAGTATTTTTTTTTTTTTTTTTTTAGGTTTTTTGAAGTGCTAAATCTGGGATTTGCCATCCTTCTCTCAACTCCTTCACAAATGAGTGCTTCAGTTAAATCAAATGTTTGAATGAAATCATGGTTTTGTGTGGTACACAATTTTTATAATTTCAGTGACGCTAAAATTCAGTTTTCAAGCTTAGTTCCTCTCCTCTTCCTTCACTACCCACCATTTTTGAATAAATTTGAAATGGCTTGTGACGTATTCTTTTCCATACTTTTTGGGTGTGTTGAATTGGAAATCGAAATTATTTTCAACGCATTCCATTCTGGAACCTCAAACTTTAGATGGGGGGGAGGGACTAGGGAGGGGGACCCCCCTTCCATAACTTTGAAATGAGATTGAAAATATGTACAGATTTTCAACTTTGAAGTTATTTTTGACGCTCGACTATTTTTTTTGAATTAATTTGCAATTGCATTAAAATCCCCTCCCTAAACTTATTTGAAAAATGATTTGTAAATTCTTGTTCAAGTTGAAATTTTGGGTCTTTAGCGTTCCAATTTTGCTAATAACATTTGTTGGTCTCTTCCTATTGAATAGGTTAGAGAACCATTATCATTTTTTCCGCTAATTTTTTAAGAGAAGAGGGGGGGGGTTGAAGGAAGGGATCTCATTTTTTTTTGTACAGATACTCAAGTTGAAAATCTTCTGAAATGCATGAAGTGGATTTGTTTTTGCAATTTTGAAATAATTGAAAGTTGATGTAATCTTTGAAAGTTTCAAAATTCGAAGTTGAATTTTTTTTTTCTAAAATCTCAGTATTCAAATGTGTACTGTAGACATGAAAACTTACATGTTTTTACGTTGAACAAATATTTTTGAAAAATCTTATTTCTAAAGGAAAGATGATGAAAAAAAATTCCAACTATTCAAAAAAAGTGATAGTGGTCGGATTTCAGTTTTTTTCCCCTGAAAATTCCAAGAAGTGCTACCTACTTTCCACCAGAAATTTCCAAAAAGCCCTCCCTTTTGTAAAAGCTGCCGAAGTTTCGCTTTTTTGCCAAAAATTGTCAAACAGTCTCGCTTTTCACCAAAAAGTTGCATTTTTTTCAATTGAAATTCACGTTGAAATATGTTTTGCCAATAATTAATTATCAAAAAGTCAAACTCTATTAAAATTTTTGTTTAGTTTTTACCAAAAAATAACAAAAGTTCTTCTTTTTATTCAAAATTGTTGAAAAGATTCGTTTTTTTTTACACAAAATCACCAGAAATTTTACTTAATCACTTTTACACAATAAATTCCCAAAGATTTCATTTTTTTCATTATTTTTTTTTTGCTAAAAAGCTTTACCTATTTTAAAAATATTATTGCCTTTGGTAAAAATTGCCTTCGTTTTTTATCAAAAAATTCTAAAAATTGTCGCTTCGCTTTTGTACGTAAAATTGTCAAAAAAAAATTTCTAAAAATTGTTCAAAAGTGTTACGTTTTTTCAAAAATTGACAAAAAGTTCTACTTTGTGTCAAAAGTGACGAAAAATTTTTCATTTTACTTAAATTGTCAAAGGCTTGCTTTTTTACTTAAAGTTGCTAAAATCATCACTTTTTCGCCTAAATTGCTGTTAAATCTCATTTTTTTTTGCTGAAAGTACGTCTTAATCTACTTAGTTTCATTTTTGGATTTTTTTTTGGATGTTTTGTTCGTTAATTTTTTCTTGAGACATAAATACAGGGGTCGGCGTAAGTTAGTATTCGCATTCGAAAACTGATGAGTTTTCTTTAACACCCTGTTGTGTGTAATTAGTAGATAGAGGGTCATGTAAGTAGTGCGTTGTGTTCGTAGAAGTCCCACCAACACCTTGGTAGTAATAGTTTCGTTCCCCACTATGTCACTACAGAAAAAAATTACTTTTTGTTTTAAAAAATTTTTGTTTGTGCAAATCGGAATACTAACTTACGCCGACCCCTGTAGATTAAATTTGACTAAAATGTTGTATTTTTTTGTTTTTTCAACTTTTTTGATTACCAAAGTTACTTTTTTTTTTTTTTTTTTTTGCAAAAAATTGAGTACGTGCCCTGTAACTTCTACTTATTTTTTTAGTAGGATTCCTTTAAGCCCCAAAATAAGCCCCAAATTTCGAGAAATTCGTGTGAATATGACCTATGATTTGTTGGATTTTTAGTGTTACTGATTTTGAATTTTGACTTGTTTTTTCAACAGACGCCCCTTAAGCTGATAAGACTCAAATTATAATTGAAAAATTGAAAAATTCGTTTGACTCATGGTTTGTTGAGTTTTCAGATATGCTGATTCCGAATTTCAGCACACTTCTGAACTCCACAATAAGCTCCAAAACTTCCAAAAAATTGAAAAATTCGTAGTCTTTGGGATTTTTTTCAACTACATAATTCAATTTTAGAATCTTCATTTTCTTTCTTATTGAGCTTCTGAATCTAGATTCAGATCTATGGCCAAAAATCTAAAATCCTCATTCCTGCTGAAACGAAGAGAAATGGCAAGGTGTGGTCGAAAATTCGACACAAGTTGATTCTACACTAACCAATAAACCCTCATCCAGGATGACTTTGTTAAACCGAGTTAGTCCATTAAAAGGCGATAATACCATTCTAAGCACTTGACTCGTTGTAATCACTTGTAAACATCCGAACCGTAGAGTGCGGACACGTGACCAACTAAACTGAAACGTGTCTGAGCGACGTCTGCCTCCAGCCTCGATGGGCAAACTTCACCATTGACTTCTTAACCCAAAATGACTCCTATTTTATCCCTTTTGGGATGGTCTAAAAACTCAACGTTCGATGGTATGTCGTCTATATGCAGTGGATTGTTGAAATATGTAGGTACTTCTCCCTTTCCCTTCTCCTCGTCTTCCAAATAGGAGGAAAAAATTAAAAATAGTAATAATAGAGATGGATAGTACGTATGGTATTAAAAATGCACCTTCAGGAAGTATGAGCAGATATGAGATTTAAATAACACACTCTTATAAAGATGAGATGTGCAAGTGGCACGACGAGCGAGGGTAGAAAGGGATGAAGCGAAGCGGGGTGCGGTGTTGTATTTTTATTTTTTTAAATGCCACTCAACCCGATCATTCTTTGAATACGTAGTACATACGAGATAGTCTCCCTTCTGCCTGCCTGTTTCTTTTACTCCTTTCCGCGTATATACATTTGTTAACGAACGTCACAACTCGCAAAACCTTTATAGTACTGTACGCGTATTCTTTATTGAATGTGTTACGCTAAATTGAGATCAAATTATTGCACAATGATATTAGCGCGCTGTGGCCTTTACGTATGGACCGTACAGATACCGAGGGGTTGGTAAACATATCGTGTAGCAGCTGTCTGTAGGGGGTGCATTTCCCAAAGTCAAAAATCTTTTTCACCGTCTGCGTATGATGGTCGCGGCGTATCATTCTGCTTGTACACGGTGTTCGTAAAGGTTTTTACAAAGGTTTTAAAAGGACCAAGATGCGAATGAAATGATCGAGTCCGAGATCAAGGCGATAAGATTTAATCTGTATGGAAAATTTTGATGGAGAAATAAGAACTTATGATATGTTTTGAGAACGAGGACCTCGTAGGCTTTTGACTGGTCATTTTGTACGAATTTTCGGAACATGCTGTTGGCAAACCACCGCTTTTAATGTGATGCGGTTATGGTATTATGTCATAATACCGGGACGAGAAGAGACATATACAGCTGCTAGTTCTCGTTCTATCTGTCTCTCTGTTTCTCTATACGTAGTACTTTACCATCATAAGTGCTACATAGGATCGCGTTGTACGTACTATTGTAGTAATATTGTACTCGTGCTGTATGAATGAGAGGAACATTACGCCAGAGTGGAGTGCGGACCGCGCGCGAGGAGATCGTGTTATCTATTTTTTTCGAATTACGAAGGCGTATCATTGTACGATTCATTTACATTTAATTATTAAAACCAGACACCCCGAATTTAGTGGTGGTGATTTTATCGACGCAGGTTGATTTGATTCTTCGTCGTGGTTTACTATCGGCAGGGTGCGGGATTGTGATGGCTGGGTTGTTGGAAGGGTTTATTCTTCCGCGTTTGCGGAAAGATTGAGAATTCAAGGAAATGTGGTTGTAGTGATTTTTTTCCAATTTTTGTCATTTTTCAAAATATTTTATCTATATAGTTTGGCATATGACAATAGGAATAATTGCACCTCCTCCTCCTCCTCCTCCTACAGATCCTCTGTAACAACTTTTTCCTTAAACGGGACGTCCTAAGAAAGATTTTAAAGCTAACTTGCCAAGAAAAAAAATTGGCTTTACTAACAAAATGGTGACCATTTTGATTGACAGGTCAGCCGAAAACGCAGATTTGGCTTTCTGAAACAGGATTCGCGCGAAAATTTTTGAACCAGACAGAACTAAATTGAAAGATTATTCAAAAATATATCATCAGCCGAAATTTCAGATAATAAAGAGCAATTTTTCAGTTTTTACTGAATTTTTTAAGATCGAATTTGGTCCAGAAATGGGAGAAAAATCAAAATTTTACCAAATTGACCTACAAAGCTGAAATTTGGGATATGCCCCGTTTTTGACCTACCAAACCGATTATAAACAGTTTCAAACCATTTCAAGCAATTCTGGAGTCTCCAGCAGATTTTTGAGACTTGAAATTCGCTTAAAATTTCGCCCCCACGAAGTTGATGGAAAGTCAAAATTGCATTCTGATTTCAACTCGCTATCAAGTCGACTGTAGGTAGGTTGTTGAAAGTTGTTTTAGAGCCTCCAGCGATTTTTTGGAAATTCCTGGAGGCTCCAGCAGATTTTTAAAACTTGAAATTTCCACAAAATGTTACTAAATCACGTTGGAAATCGGAAATTCATTTCCCTCTTTAATTTCAAAACGCCATTAAAGTGACTGGAGGCCATTTCAAGTCGTTTTGGATCCTCCAGCGACTGTATAAAAATTCCTGGAGCCTTCAGCAGATTTTTAAAATGTTGAAATTCCAAAGAATTTAACCAAATGAAGTTGAAAACTTGGAACTCACTAACTGCTTAAAGGAAATTTGAACAGATTTTATGGTGTTTTTTTGAAAAACTGAATCTCCAAAAAGTTGCTGGAGGCTCCAAAACGACTTGAAACCACCTCCAGTCGATTCAATGGTGTATTGAAATTGAAGAGGAAAATGAATTTCGGCTTACCAACTTGATTAGGCAAAATTTTGAGGAAATTTCAAGCTTCAAAAATTTGCTGGAGGATCCAGGAATAGCGTGTTGAAGTCGAAATGCAGAATGAATTTCAGCTTTACTTCATCTGGGTAAAATTTACTTTATGGAAATTTCAAGTTTCAAAAATTTTCTGGAGGCTCCCGTACATTCACTCTGCAAACTTATTCCAATACGCCATGATGTCGACTGCATGTGGATTTCAAGTCGTTTTGAAACCTCCAGTAAATTTTTAAAACTTGAAACTTCTACAAAATTTCATCAAATGGAGTTTAAATGAAAATGACTTGTTAGACGTCATTTAAGATCTTCGAAGATACTGATTTCGAATCATCGCATATTTTATGGATACAACCCCTTGGCCCTCAGTACCTCTCGGGTCTCCCAATTTTGGGACAAATGGGTGGCTGAAGAGACACAAAGAGGCCCGAAGGGTTCAATAAGTAAAAGTATTTGTCTAGTGACTTGAACTCAGCGACCTCGAATTAGTGTAGTGATCAGCAGGTCACCACATTTTCACAATTTTTTGACCCCCCCCCCCCCCAAGTAGGAGGCTGAAGAGACACTGATGAGCCGATTTATGTACCTACAAAAATTTGTGAATATTTTCAGATTCGTGTTCTTAAAAAGTGAAAACTTGGCATTCTTTTTTTTTAGAAAATGGGTTTGTCAAAAGAGGATGAAAAAGTCTTCACCATAAAGATTTCCTCCAATTTCAAGGGGTTTTAATTTTTTATTCAATTTCTTATAGAATATCTAGACTAACGAAAAAATGAAAAAAAATTCTAGAGCATTCAATTTCTTATCAACAGAATGTAATTTTTATAATTTTTTGTTAGGCTTTCGTTTGGAAATCTTTCAATATGAAGTTAGAAAGTTCAACTTGGAACTATTAATCTTAAGTACCTAACTACACCTATGATAGAATTTGTTTTAAAAATCCAACATAAAAATGAAGGGAAACTTTAACTAAAAAACTCTTCGTTGTTTAATTTTTTTGAACGTTAATTTTCGAAAAAAAAATAACTATGATGTCTCTAAAATTGCCAAAGTTGCAAAAAAGTCTGAATTTTTATCATTAATCGCCAAAAATTCGCTGAAAATAGCGAGAAAAGGTTGCAAAGTTTTACCATGCACCACGAATCAAGGTTCGAAATTTTATTCGAAATCATCCAAAAACACCAAAATTTTGCGTTGAAACTTCTTATGTTGAAAATCATTATTTTGGTGACTTCTCAAATTAAAATTGGATCCAAAAATTTTGCCCCTTCGATTCACTTGGCAATATAATGTTCTCTTCTGTTTTTGAATTTGAATTTCCAAAGATCAAAAATTAAAAAGGAACTCGAAAAACACGAAAAAAATATGCGAATTTCTGATTTTGGATCATCAATTTTGGATTAAGGATGTTTTTTTTTATTGAATTAAACTATCGAAGTTTTCAATTTTTTTCATATTTCTTGACAGTAAATGCTGTCAATTCATACATTTTTTATGTCAAGTGTGAACTGTTGAAATTGAAAAAAAAAATGCAAATAAATGTAAACGTCATCGGATAACCTGATTTTCTTCATTAAAAAATTAGTAGGGGGGGGGGGGGTGCTAAAAAAAGTCGTGAAAAAAGTTCGCTTTGATACCCTTAGAATAGGTATCCAAAGACATTCAAAAGAACGAATACCATAATTGACAACTTTTCCTCTCCCCTCCCCCCAGTCGTAAAGTGTTTGAAAAATGTCTTGCCAGAAGTCCTGCTTTTTCATTTTGGAATTTTGTAGGACATCTTGTGGTTAGAAATAGGAAAATTTTAGTCCAATTTGATGTAAGGAAGGGGAGGGGTATTTCGTGAAAATCTGTATACTTGTGGAAGAATTTTGAGCTCATTTTAGATCGTTTTCTTGGAAATGTTCCTAGCTGGTCTCTGCAGTGCAAAAGGATAAATTTATTTCACCATTTGTGGAGAATCTTTTTTGCGACGATGTACGAAGATTCTTACTGAAAAAATAGGCTCTCCGATAGTGCTAAAAACGTTTTTGGGCGGGAATTTTTTTTCATTTCACTGAATTGCCCTCACTTAGCTGTTTTTTGTAATCTAATTTTAATCAGAATCTGTACTTTATTCTTCTCACCTACAATAATTTCCATGTGTAAATTAACTATGTACAGTATTTATTATTTATTATTATCATTAGATAGGTACTAATTTTGTTTTTTTGTTTTTTTTGTTTTTTGTTTTTTGTTACAGATTTGTGAAAAGTTCTGGTTTGTGTCGCGAGAGTAAATTTTGGTGTTTCGATGATTTCGTTATTATAGATAAGTCGCGATCTGCAGCTCCTTATAGAGTGATGTGAAGTAAGTAATGTAATGTGAAGTGAAGTGAAGTGAAGTGAAGTGAAGTGAAGTGAAGTGAAGTGGTCATGTGTGTGATGATTATATTTTACCTTTAATTAGGAAAATATCCATTCTCAGCAATTTACATCAATACGAGTCACCTAAGTAGGTTTGGCGTATCATGAACAAAATTTCAGTTTACCGATAGTGCACGATCGGTTCCACAAAATTTTGTTCATAAATACGCAAAACCTACTTAGGTGACTCGTCGTACATTGTAAATTTCCAAGAATGGATATATCCTAATTAAAGGTAAAATATCGTATGAACGTCACAAATGCGCTTCTTTTAGGTGCCTTAACCCCTAAAAGAAGACGTGCATTTTTAGTGTTGTATCGCGAAATATATCAATCTCATTCGTTTTCTGTGGTGTCGCACGTGCTTCAATGGGAGCTCTAGTTCCTCATGTATAAATTTTCGCCTGTGATGAACCTGTCGTATTTTTTGACCGCCTACTTGGATCGTCCAGTAAAATCCAATTCGTGGAGAATCCAGTTCATGGAGCTGTCTTTTTGTGATCCAGTAAATTGGGATGAATCCAGTTCATCTGTGCTTTCCAGATATTGGAAAAAGGTGAGTTGAAGTTTTTTCTCAAGGAGGAGGGGAGATACCTGTACATTTGAATTCTAATCTGGCAAATAGTATTTGATGCGAAACGTACAATTTCTTATACTTATGTGGGCTACTGTATATTTTCGTTTCCAATTTAGAAGATTATTTTCAACATTTTTCTTTTGACACCCCCCCCCCCCTCCACTTCACGTTAGAAATATCCAAAAGCCATTCCATATTTATTCGAACAGCGGATCAAAGTCTGGTCTTTCAGTTTAGCTGTTTTTTCTTCTTTTTTTTTTTACAAAATCCCCTCGCATTTTTCTAGCAACTGAAAAAGGACTATTGGTTTGCTCATTGAAGGAGATGCTTATAGAAGAGTAGATGAGGAGAGGGCATTTACAAGAGATTTAGTCGAACTTGTAAAATTATTTCACGCTTCAATTTTTTTAAAAAAAACCATCATTTAGCTTTTGTCAAAAAATTCGAACTATTTTGCAACTTTTTGATTTTAAAAAAATGAGATTTTTTTGTCATTTTGGGTAACAAAAAGATAGATTTAGCAATTTCAAGCAAAAAGTGAGACTTGGGGTGATGAATGGCATCCAATAAAAAACTAAGATCATATTCGAGTTCAACAACTTCGGAAACACGTCAATAGGTAATTCATAAATCACACTTTGGTTTTTGAATTTTGACCCAATTTTTTTAGGGTGGGAGGGGGGGGGGGTTATTCCTCTCATTTTCTGGATCGAATTTTTAGTTTTAATAGTTTTGGTATTTTTTTCATGGGTAACTTTAATGAATGTCCAAACACTTGGAAAATGCAATTTTCTGAGACGTGTATTACTCTCTCCTCTTTTCTTAAAAATATCAAATTGATCAACGAATTTTCAGTTAAATAATTCTCTGGGTCAAATTACTCGAAGGTAGAAAAATGATTTTGAGAGAAAAACTCGAAAAAATTATGGCTTTAGGAAATATCTTTGTACTTACCATTTAAAATTTAAAACACAGAAATTTTGCAAAATCTTCTTTCTCTGCATGTTGCGTATATAGGTTTTACAATGGAACACTATAAAATAGAACGCTGAAATAATATCCTTCAACATACTGTTCCCTCCCCTGAAAACTTTTGTACGCACCACTAACCTAATTAAAACTACACTAGGAAAATTTTTAAACCTGATTATATACGTACTAGGAAAAAACCACCCATCACCCTTTTTTTTTACCCCCAATCTAATCCTCGTTCGCTTATGAAAACCATGGTTTAAAAAACTGTACGATTGTCAATCGTACGTTGTATTTATATCGTCGTTCCAAGACGTAATCTGCAATCCTCCGATATGTCGTCACCCTGCGATGATTATAACTCGACGTACAACTTGTGTATTAAAAAGGTGTAATGAAAAGTTTCGCCTAGCCAATACTATGTACCACTACCCGTATTATATAGACTCGAAAAGTTGGATAAAAAAAGCGCCGCTACGCAAAGGGTTACTAATCCGGATTAAATTTCAAAACGCAGCTGAAACATCGAATCGTGCTCTAAGTATATAAGAGAAAAATCAAACGCGGAAATTGTCTGCGTGTGTGCCCCATCATCATCATCGAGATGGTCAAATATATACCAGTACGGGTGTTCTGCTGTAGGATATGTGTGTATTATGGACTTGCACGTCGAGGTTTTAATCTCTAATGTAAACGAGAGTTCGAATGTATTTGGAAAATAAACGAGAGGAGAGGTCTACCGCGAGCTAGACTCTTGGACCCTTCGCAAATCTGCAGAGTGTTTTACTAGAGGAGGCGAGTTGTTGGAAGTGTAATTTGTTTTTAATGTTTTGATGCATTTTTTTTTCAAAAAAATGTGATCGTAGGAAATTGATTTCTTGCAAGGGAACCTCCTGAGGTGTTCGCCTCCGATTTGAACGGGACCGCGATTTTTGGAAAGAGCATGTTCTAAAACCCCCAAATCCAAATTTTCAGTTGCCCAAGTTCATTTTTCGATTTTTGGCGAATTTTTGAAAATCCAAAATTGACTATTTTGGTGATTTATGCTTTTTTAAAAAAAGTATGTATACTTGATCAGTAAAAATGTTCAAAATAAGTCCTAAAACTGATATTAACCCCCCAAATCCAAATTTTGCAATTTCCAGCCATTCTGGAGCCTCCAGCGCGATTTTTCAATTTCTCCAGAATTTTAAATTTGCTCCAGAAGACGTGAGTATGAAGTTGGGCAGCTGAAAATCGAGTTGTGTGTCATACTTGACCTGTTTAACGAATGTATCCACATTTCAGCCGATTCTGTAGGAGACACCTCAAGAGTGGTTTTTTGACCAGCTTTTTTTCAAAATGAAAATATACAAAAACCAAAAATTTCCCGTTTACGAGAAAATTTTCAAAATTGGCGCTAATCGCAGTATTTTGTCATGAACTAAGCCCACGAGGGCGAATGTCGCCATTTCCAGCAATTCTGGAGCCTCCAGCGCGATTTTTCAATTTCTCCAGGGGCTCCAGAATCAAATTTGGTTATGGACAAATAAAAGTCGAAGTTGAAGTAATTTTTTGATAGATATTAAATAATTACTCCAAGTTTTTTGAGTTGAGGCCAAAATTGTTGGAGAATATTTGTCAAGAATCCAGGTCTCATTTTTTTCTCTTCACATTTGACATCTCCTCAAAATCTTTAATTCCCAATTAAATTGATCATCTGAACTGACACTATGCCCATCTATTGCAAAATCTGCCAAAAAAAAAAAAAAAAAAGGAAGGAAGGATTCATCCGCACGAATTTCCTACTCTGTGTATCCTTCGAATGATGATGTCCCAAAAGCAGATATATTTGTACAAGTGACAACAATGATAATGAAAAGGAATCGTATATCGAGTGAAAAGAATGGATCGGCGGTGAGGGGTAGGAACTCGATAAAGTAATGTAAGGTGAAAAGTACGCCTGAATAAACACGCAAGTGCACAACCCTGCTGGATGAACATTTTGGTACCGATTTATGTTTTCTCTTTTAGTTCGCCGACATTCTAATGATAAACAAGGAACAATTACATTCGTTTAATACGCGACTCTCTTTAAAAACACTTGTCTACATTCCCAAAACTCGCGTGGCTCGTCGTCGGTGTCTCCCTTCGTTGCCTTTTTTTTCTCTCTCTGTGTATACGCTTTTAGATCCGTCATCAGTATTAACAATCTATCAATGCGTGGTCCCTGTCCCTCGCTTGGAGCGTAACTTTTCTTAATGCTCCCCCTGGTCGAGTCACAGAATACACGTTAATTTGACGCCAAACCGTATCTAACCGCATCTAAATGAGTATTTTATTTAAATTTCAGATTCGCAACTCGGCTTTTTTCATAAAAACATGATAAATGAAAAATCAATTTATTTATAGTTTACAATATGGTTTCCCGGGAACGAAAAAAAAAAGGAGCAAAATAAATTACACTTGTTTTAGGGTGCAGTTATACGTATAACGATGCATTGAAATCTCCTGAGTAACAGTTCGAAGTTGAACAGGAAACTGCACCAGTCTTTACCTAATTTACACGTTCTTTTTGATTTGAAAAAAAAAGACTTCGAGAAAGTCTGACTGATCTTATTCTGATGGCCAGTCAGAATGCTTAGCTTGCCAAAGATACACTCATCTTGTACTCTGCTTCATAAAAATATCGCAGTGAGACTTCCAAGTCTGGTAAAATATTAAACCCTTATGAATAAGGTGATGGTGTTGATATTTACTAGGATGTTACCTCATTTAACTTAAAATTAATCGTATAATTTAGTAGAAGTGTCTCGGTGTACATCTTACATCATCTATTCGTTATGATGCTGCCATTTTGTACAATCGTGGTAGGATTTTTCGACTGGATGGTCGAGTCGTTGTTATTGGTTTCGATAAGTTTATCATTTCCTTGAGTTTCAGGTTCGTTATTGTTCCTCACATCGTTGTCAATTTGATTTGAAGAGTCATTGTCTGGTGATTTTGAACTGTCTCTGTCCAAAGATGTTGCATCAGCTGTAGCAGTTTCTGATACATTGAGGGAATCTGCAGCTGAATTTACAGATTCATTTTCAGAATCTTGTTTCGGTTCATCAGCTTCACCTGCAGAAGCACCATCATTGGATTGGTCTGGATTGTCATTTGCAGAGGTATTATTTCCCGTGTTTAAAGGTTTCTCAGAGTCTTGTGAAGATCCATCATCATCGGATTGATTTTGTTGACGTTCTGTCGAGGTTGTAGAATCTGCAGAAGTAGTGGTATTGCTTTGTAATTCGTTGTTTTCAACGCTTTCTGTATCTGCTTTAGTGGTTGCTGAAGAACTTTGTTCTGAAATATTGTCTTTGTCAGTCGTGTTTTGATTGGGATCATCTTGAGAAGCCGTGTTGTCAGATGTAGTATCTGGTTCTGTAGATGCAGGTATTGATGAGTCAGCAGGTTGATCATCGAGATTCCTTGATGAATCAACTTGATTCTCTGAAGGTGATTCAGCAGAAGGTGGCAGAACAGCAACTACATCCTTGTCATCTTCATTTGTAGATGCAGGGTCTTTTTCAATGGGTGTTTCTGATGATTGATTATTTGTGGTATCGGGATCACTTGATGGCTGTGTGGAAACCTGATCATTTTGATTGGTTTGTCCTTCATTGGAATCAGAAATTTGGTTATTGTTGTTTGCACCATCATCAGGATTGTTCCCTGCATTCTGATTTTCATCAGGAGAATTGGTAGCACCATTGTTCTCATTCTGGTTATCGTCATTTGCAGAATTTTCAGTAGTAGGTTCTTGTTCAGAAGCTTGATCATTTGAATCATTGACTGGTGGATCAAGAACAGACATGTTCATAGTTGGAATTACCAATGTATCTTGATTACTCTCAGAAGTAGTTGGAGGGATATTTTCTGATGATGTCTCAGCATCTGCATTTCTATCTGATGTTGAACTATCATCTGCTGGATTTGAGTCATTGACCGGTGGATCAAGAACAGATGCGTTCAAAGTTGGAATTGTTACAGTTGGTTGGTCATTTGCAGATGCAGTTGCAGATTCAGTTCCATCACTGTTCAGTTCAGTTACTGCAATGTCGTGTTCAGGATTTGAGTCATTGACTGGTGGATCAAGAACAGATGAGTTCAAAGTTGCAATTGTCGTGGTTCCAGAAGCGGCTGATGAGGCATCTTCTGATGATTGAACTGTTTCATTATTAGTTTCAGGTGATTGATCATCATTATTCTGATTAGAATCAGCACTTGCATTGTCTAATGGTGTACCATTGGTGTTTGTTGACTCTGCAGAATCTCTATTGGTAGGTTCTGTAGGTTCTTCAGCAGTTGATTTTGGTGGTTCTGCTGATTCATCATTATTTGTTGGATTTGAATCTTCGTCATTATGCTCAGAAATAATCACAGATGGTTGATCTCGCTTGGTATCAGTTTGTTCATCATTTGTGTCAGCAGACTGCGAGTCATTAGGAACTTCTTGATTGGTCTGGGCAGTTTCAGAATCGGTGGCTTGGTTTTCCTCTATACTTCTTCTAACTCTGACGGATTCATTTTGTTCATCAGGTTCATTTTTGTCAGCATCATTTGTATCACCTTGTTCCATGATGACTTCAGTGGCAGTAACTGTAGGTTCATCTGCATCATCAGCAGGTTGTGTTGTAGAATTACCTTCTTCATTTGCAGAACCAGGTCTATCATCTGATCCTTCATTGGCTCTAGTTGTATCTGATTCGGCAATATTATCGGTATCACGAATTGAATCAGTGTCGAGGTCATTTCGCCTATCACTAGCCTCATTTTCATCGTTATTGGGTTCATTCAAGTCTTTACTCTCGTCTTCAAAATCATCATCATCAGTCTTGTAAGCGTCAATCTCGGCATCCATTTGTTGCAGGACTTCATCGGCAGTTTGATTTTCTTGCTCGTCTGCTGCTGATAAGGTTTCTCTTCTTAGATCAATTGTTCCAGACTCTGAGACGTTATCGTTTTCATCGTCAGCTTGATCGTTCTCCGCTTGTTCCGATTCGGCTGTGGTTTGATCCGAGGTTTCGGGCCAGTTTTCTAATTGGGTTTTGATGATTCCTGGGAAAGAAAAAATTGAAATTGTGGAATCAGTGATGGCATAATGATGTGAGAAGAGAAGGAGACCTGCTGAGTGTTCAGTTAGTTGGAATTATTGCAGCTCAAAAAATTCAGTTTGTTTTTTGAGCATTTTTGAAGAATTTTGAGATCAAGATTGGGTCATGGTTTTTGGAATTTTTGAAGAAATGTGGTGCAATTTATCAAAATGAGTTGAAATTTTACAAAAAAATCGATTATTTCCAATGAAAATGCTTTTTGAGCACTTTCAGCTCAAAATTGAGTCATAAGTTTCTGTGATTTTGAAAAAGTGTGATACTAACAACCTATCAAAATTTTTGAAAAATTTCAATAATTTTAACAAAAATGTTTTCGAGTACTTTTGAAGAATTTTGAACTCGTGATTATGTTGATGGTTTTCGTGATTTTTGAAAAAGTGTCATGTAACCTATCAAAATGGGTTAAAATTTTGCCAAAAAATCAAGAATTTCTTCAAAAATGTTTTTAAAGAATTTTTTAAAAAATTTTTAAAAATGTTGAGCCCAAAATTGGGTTTGGTTTTTGGTTTTTTTAAAAAAGTATGCAACCTGTCAAAATGTGTTGAAATTTTGGTGAAAAATTTCATTTTTTTATTTGAGCCTAAAATTGAGTTATGGTTTGAGCCTAAGATTGGGTCATGGTTTTTAGAATTTTCGAAGAAGTACCTATCATGCAACCTATCAAAATGAGTTAAAATCTTGTAAAAAATTCAATTATTTCCAATGAAAATGTTTTTTTGAGAATTTTTGAATAATTTCGAGCTCAAAATTGGGTCATAGTTTCTGTGATTTTTTATGAAGTGTCACATTATTTATATGAAAATCGGTTAAATTTTTTAGAAAATTTTCAGTATTTTAACGAAAATGTTTTTGAGCACTTTTGAAAAATTTTGAGCTCGTGATTAGTTAATGGTTTTCGTGATTTTTGAAAAAGTGTCATGTGATGTATCAAATGAGTTAGAATTTTGCGATAAATTCGAATATTTAGACGAAAATGTGTTTTGAGCATTTTTGAAGAATTTTAAGCTCAAAAATTAGTTTATGGTTTTCGTGATGTTTGCAAAAGTGTCGAATGACCTATTAAAATACTTGAGTCAAAATTTTGACAGAAAATCAAATATTTTTCTTCAAAAATGGTTTTTAAGAATTTTTGAGTCTAAAATTGGGCCAGTCATGGTTTTTGGGTTTTTTGAAAATGTGTCATGCAACCTGTCAAAATAGATCAGAATTTTGACAGAAAATCATTTGTTTCTTTATAAATGTTTTTTGAGCATTTTTGAAAAATTTTGAACATTAAAGTGAACCAGGGTTTTTGTTTTTGTTTTTATTTTTGAAAAAGTGTCATGTGGCTTATCGAAACATGCAAAAATTTAGAAAAAAAATCAAATATGCATTTCTTCAAAAATGTTTTTTGAGAATTTTCGAAGAATTTTTGAGTGTGAAATTGGGTCATGGTTTTTGAGTTTTTTGAAAAGGTGTCATGCAACCTGTCAAAATGGATTAAAATTTTGACAGAAAATCAATTATTTCTTCATAATGTTTTTTGAGCATTTTTGAAAAATTTTGAGTCTAAAATTGAGCTATGGTTTTTGTTTTTTTTTTTGAAAAAGTGTCACGCAACTTATCAAAATGGGTTAAAATTCTGTGATAAACCTAAATATTTTGACAAAAAAGTTTTTGAGCATTTTTGGGAAGTTTTAATTCGAAAATTAGGTCATTAGTTTTTAGGATTTTCGAGAAAGCTGTCTTGCGACCCATCAAAATGGATTGAAATTTCGGTAGGGAAATCAAAGCCCACTATTTTGAAACTTTTTTGAACATTTTCGAAATTTGTCGTTTTAAATTTGGCCAATTTTTGGAAACTATTTAAGGAGGAATGTACTTACAGTGCATGAAAAATAGATGAAAACTCACCACTTAAAAACTTCACATCCGTAACGATATTTTTAATTTCATGGAATATTTTCTCGAGCAAACTATTGCTATCAATATCATCGTAATCTGAAAAAAACCACAAATATTTCGCATGTTATTAAGTCATTAACAACTGTAGTAAGAAGTTACATAGGGAGGCGTGTCCCGGCTTTCTTTTTCGAGCAAGAAAATGATAATCGAAAACGAGAGCGTATGGTGCAGTCGACGAACCAACGCGACAGACCTTTTCGGGGTTGTATTAACACGTTCTTCACAAAAGGGATGAATAAGTATTAGATGGAGGGAAGCGAAGAAGCATCTTGCATAAATGGCGGACGCTGCGTGAAAGAATTCCTGTCATACAAACTCTCGAGTGGCTGTTTTATTCATTCGTTTGAACAGCGAACACAGACAAAATAACTCCCGAATAATTTCAGAACATCGATGTCTAGAATTTTTTTTACCTATACTTGAAAGTAGGTATACGTAACAATGGAATCATTTAATGGGTTTTATTGCGAAGTAATTCCCCCTTAATTATTTAAAGTGGAAAAAAATCGATCCAATGTTATTTGTTGGTTTTCTATGTTGCATGTGAAATTAGATCAAGTTTTTTTTTTTTTTTGGTAGCGAATTTTTTGAGTAGATTACACCTTTTGTTTCTCTTTTCCTTGTGCTTATTTCTTATTTAGGTATGCTTATAGATAATGGAAATTTTCATTTTTGGTTCATCAAACTTTGAAATACAGCACGATGCACTTACTTTTGTCGTTTGATTCAGTTTGCTCGGAATTCTTCAACTCGTCGATGGCTTGCTGAATCAGCATGTGTAATTGAGCTTTGGTAATTACCCCATTTTCATCGTTATTAGATGGATTGGCAGCTGCACGTTTTTGCTGTAAAATAACGTAAATGGAATTACTTTCGAGATAGGTAATACGAGTGTGAGAAAAATACGCAAAATTATCAATTGATTATGGCAAAATCTAGATAAAATTTATAATATAAATAGGCAGTCTAATCTTTAAAGGCCATGCTGTTATTCCCGAAGCATTTTACCTACGTACGTATTTAAAGTTACTAAAAAATTTACGATTGTGTATGAAATCGGGCTACTATGCTGAGAAGCGATTTCAAATACTCACTTCGCTAGCTAAAGTTCGTAATCTAAGAACTTCGATTTCGTCATTAATTTCTAAAATAGCTTCTTGTAAAATTTTGTTTACGATAGAGCTTACAACAGAAGGTAATTCGTCATCGATATCTGGTAACTGTAACGGAAGAATTCGCTTTGAAAATACCGCCTATGGTGCTTGCGCTGATTGGAGCGTTTCGCCAGTGATAAGGGGAAGCGTGGAGGCGACCAGGTTACATTACTTACATCTCCGGGGTAAATTTGAGTTTCAGCTTCGACTCCTGTCGTGGTATTGGAATTTGAGTCTAAGGAATATACTGGAGAATGATGTTCTACTGGTAAATCAGCTTGACAGGCTATGGATTTATCTGGAGGACGTTCGGTTAACTGTAAATGGTTCGGTTTACAGTCAGCGATAATTTTTTTTCAAATTTCAAATTGATTGAACAGAATAGCAGGTGACGAAATATCTGGTTTTCAAAAGTTGACATAAGAAAGGAAAAAAATACGTATAATATTCCATGTACGATGTCATGTCGACCTGCTAGGACCTCAAGAAGGTAATTAACAAAACGTAAACGAGTCTATTTTTATATAAGATTGACTCGAAAAGGAACACCCTTATACATAAAAAAAGAAGTTAACAGGGAGAATATTTTACGACCGCAACTGCGGGTTATTTTTTCGTCGATAACCTCGAGGTGAAATGTTTGTGGAAAGTTTAAAATGCAGGGTCATCGAATTTACAGTTGGTATTAGTAGGTATTTTACTCGCTCATTCGTTGGGTTTTGATTTACCATTTGAATTTTTTATTCGCCTAATGAAGTAAATCTCGAGATTGATTCGATTGACAGGGTATGCGATACTGATTTCGAGTAGTGTTCGCGTGTTAGGTACCTACCTGAGCTAATTTATTATTCTGGCTATGATTGATTGCTACGTAAATGGGTCTATTTTGGTATAGACTTTAATTTGAGTGCTGCTAGTTCTTTCGTATAGGATAGGAGTTGACCCGTAGGTTAGAAAAATTTTGATGCTTCCTTCCGTAAAATGAATTGTTGAACGGAAGTTACTCGGTGAAAATGAAAATACTTAAGTACACATAGTGTTTCCCAAAAGCTGTCTCAGGTCTCAGGTCTCAGTAAATTAATGAATTCTTATCGCTAGAAGTGGACTAATTTAAAAAAGGAAATCATGTATCTAATCTCTCGATCAGAGATTTAGAATTTAAAGTGTCGAAAGTAAAGGGACTCAAAATTTAAAAAAAAACAAGTGGTGAGGTTAAGGGTGTAGTTTAGCTTCCAAAAATCCGAGAAAATAGGTAATGGGAAATTTTTATTGAAAAATATTTGGCTGCCAAATCGAGAGTTTAAAATTTTACTTTTCAATTTTATCAGTTGAAAAATAACTGATTTGTTCACGAACGAAAAATTGAATAATTTATGAGAATTTATTTTGAACGAATTATTAAAAATTGTGCATGCGCATTTTTGCATTAAATGTTGCCATTTGTTGCACTCACACTCGTACACATTGTTATTTATTACGTATGAAGCGTTGCCAAATCGAATTTTTCGTTTCATTTCGAAAAATTTCCAATATAATTCCGACTTCCGAAGTTCCGATTGTCACGAATAAACGAATTTTCCCTGGTCAAGCGCGTCGCCACTTTTTCTCCACGACGTTGTCGTGGAAAATTGCATCCAACGCGCTCAGCCGGAGAATTAATTTTCATTTTCATTTAATGTCAGTTCAATGTACCATAATATTGGATGGATGCATTCCCAAAGTATTTTTGATAAATGGGGGATTTTTTTGATTTTCCGAATCATTTTTTTCAATTTTTTAAAATTTAATTTGTTCTGACAAATTTCTTATAAAATTTTTTCTCATGGCGGCACGCAATGCCTCCAAAGTGGGGGAGGGAGGGGAAATGCAATTTTACAAAATGAGCTTTCACGCAATTTTGTAAATAACAGGACTTGTTAATTATGTATTTGGAAAATTTTAAAACAAAAAGAGGAATTTTTAGGCTGACAAGACAAAAATTATTGCTTTTTGAATGTTTTGGCAAACAAACCACAAGTCTCTTTGCAATTTTGGCAAAAATTACGAATTACAACCATTTGATTACTTTATCAAAAAACTACTTCCTGAGAATTTTGACCGAAGAACATTTCAAATCATCGATTCGCCAAAAATTGACACTCTCTTACAATTTTGTGAAAAAACGAGAATTTTTTGACAATTTTGGCAAAAACAGAATTTTTTGGCCCACCTCGACAATAACAGGAATATTTGACAATTTTGACTAAAATTGACCCTGAGTTTTGCTAAAATAATCACTTTTTGACAATTTTGACTAAAATGGATACTTTTTGACTGTTTAGCCAAAAATAGACGCTTTTTGACAACTTTTCAAAAAAATTACACTTTTTAACTTCGACATTACAAATTTGGCAACAAAGCAAAAGAACCTTGAACTATGTATTAGAGCGATTCTGTTTTCAATCATCCATCCTAATCAAGCAAGCTTAAAATTTTTGGGGGAATTTGAAAAAAACCACTTATGAAAAAATCCAGACGATCTGATACAAAATTTTTAGAACTGATCTGAGAATGTTTCGTAAAAAATTCAAATTTTAACTTTTCATGCTGTTTTCACCCCCCCTCCCGTCTTCTCTGCAATTTCAATGGAGAAATTGGTAGTCTTTTTTTCCAATTTTGGCAAAAAATATCAGGTAAGACTTTTAGAAAAATTATGACGAGAAAAAAAGTTTTTTTTGAGGATTTTGTTTATAAACAAAATAGACATTTGCAAATTTTTTCTTGCAATTTTGGCAAAAGATGGGCCTATTTTACAGTTTTTACAAAAAAGTTGAATTTTTCGCAAAAAAATAAAATTTTTGGTTGTTTTGAAAAGTGGGTGTAAAGTCTCTTTTCCAGGGAAATTTTGAAATCATGGATACATTTTTCGCTTATCAACTCAATGTTTAGAATTATTCCAAATTTTAAAAAAAGCTGACAAAATATCAGAAAGTCAACAATTTTTTTTTGACAAGTTCTTAAAAGTCTGACAGAATGTAAGAAAGTTGAGGTGTTTTTTCCCAAGTTTTCAAAAGTCAACCTCTCAACATTTGGTCAATTTTCTTCAGTTTTGAAAAGTCTGACATACTTGTAATCTCAGAATGTCAGCAATATTTTTTTTCAAGTTCTCAAATCTCTGACGCAATATTAATATCAGGACTACAATAGAATTTCTTCAAAACTTTCAATAATCAGAATCGCTTAAAGTTTATTGATTTTGGATAGCCCCCCCCCCACCTGAAAAAAATACCCATGTTCACAAAAAAATTTTGTTTTACAATTTAAATAGGTTTGACAAGACTTTTGATTGGTAATTTTGAAATAAAACGAGGAATTAAAAAAAAAGGTGGGGAGTTAAAACCTATTTTGATAGATCGCATATCACTTTTTTCAAACCCTTCAAAACTCATGATCTAGTTTTTGGCTCAAAATTCTTCTGAAATGCTCGAGAAAAGTTTTTATAGTAATTTTTTGCCTACACTTTGTTTCTACAGGTCGCATGATGCCTTTTTCAGAAATTTTGGAAATCAAGACTCAATTTTGAGCTCAGATAGGATAGTCTTCCAAAAATGCTCAAAAAAAATATTTTCGTTGGAATATTTGAATTTCCCGCAAACGTTTTCAGAAATCCCAAAAATCAAAACCCAATTTCAGGCTCGATTCTTCGAAAATGCTCAAAAAAATAGTTTTGTAGTTATCAAAATTGAGCAAGAATAGCAAAAAAAAAAACATCGTTGAAACTTCTTCAAACACAAGTAAAAGCTCTAAAAACACTGTATACTACCAAAAAATGAAGTAATAGTAATTCTATCACAGTTCCTAAAAATATATGAAAAGTGTTGAAAAATGAAAACGTGTCAAAATTAAACAAAAAGACTCAAAAGCAATAAAATTGCTATTGCTGAAGATCGTTGAAGAAAGGATAACAATATAATCACTAACAAAATTCTGAAAATTCAACGACATTTGCCTAAAATTCATGAAGAAGTGTTTTTGAAGATGTGTGTGAAAACACTCAAAAAAGCATTAAAATTATTCAATCATCAAATGTGGATGAAATTTCAGTAAAATTACAAAAAATGCAAACAAAATCAAATAAAACTTCGCTTATTGAGAAAAGACGTTCAACTGAAACTGAAAACCAAACCTGTATTCAATTGTGTTTTTTCACCCATTATTACCATCTTGGTTTAGAGAGATCAAACTTTGAACTTTGAGAAATAAAGTACACTCACGAGATATGGACATTTTGGGAAGTCCACAAGGAAGTAAATTTTCGAAATGAAATAATGAGAGGTATAATTTTGAAATTTTCAGTTCGTTCAAAATTTGTAAATTTTTTCACTTACTTTGAATCTGATTAAATGAAAGTTGATAAGCACCCCACATATACTTAAACTTGAGTGAATAAAATGTAAGCAGGTAGTATGTAGGTAAGGTAGGTATACCTACATGGTTTATTGGTTGTTGAAACAACGTGAAATTTATTTTGGAATACATTAATGAAAATTATTAATTATATCAAGAATAAATGCAATTTTTTTTTACTTCGAAGTGATAATTGATAACATTACAAAATTGTTTTTGATTTTGAGTTGAAATTAATGTGGCCAGAAGGGTTTGTGATGAAAAGAACGAAAAATACCGTTCTCAAAATGCAAAAATTGCAAAAACCACACATACGCTCTCTTTATTGAAAATGCTTCAACTAAAATATGTAAACAAACGAAAATTTGTTGACTGTCATGGCGACGTTAATCCATAAAAAGTCGGCAAAATAGTGTTCGTATTTTCCATTTTTCACGCTCAAAAATGATCCAATAATGTTCATTTTTGAATATGTTGTTTAGAAAGGTTATATCTCGGCGAGTACGAGCTCGGTTTTTTGAAATATTGTCTCATAAATGAATAATGCTGTCATGAAAATGACCCTAAATTACGTAACTTTGAATCCAAAATATTTTTATTCTAAAGCAAATTTCATAAAAACAGCTCCGTACTCGCCGAGATATAACCTTTCTAAACAACATATCCAAAAATGAAGCAGATCCATTCGCCCGTTTTTGTTTAATTTGGAAAATAGAAATCGTCAAATTTTACCTACTCATTTACCTACTAAACTACACCCTTAAGGATTTTGAATCAAAAAATTTATTATTGCATATACTTAGTTGTTGAAAACTGTAGAAATTAATAGAAAAAATTATTTTTATTGTTTGTAATGATGAAAATGATCATTTTCAAATTTTTGCGATACATTCTTTGAAATTTTTTTCTGTCAAGTCAATCATACTTTTGAAATTGGTTTTCTACAATTTTTGCTGAATTTTATGATTTTCTACATTTTTATGTTCAACATTCCAGTGATTTTTGAAGACGTTACATTTGATTGCATTTTTTTTAAACATAAAGCAATTTTTGATTGAGTTCAGTGGCCACCTTTTGTGCCTTCTTTTGAAAAATTGTTCAAAAATTGAACAGAATTAGGTAATATTCTCACATTAGCAAAAGCAGTTTGATGAAGATTACTTGGGAGATTTGTGATTTTCCATAATCTACTCGTAAGATGAAATCTAACAGAGCTCAGCAACAAAAAACATATCCATGATTCAAACCTTTCCTTGTAGAGGAAACCTTAACCGCATTTCCCCCTCCCCCAAACCACTATGAAAATTTTTGAATCCGAAAATATTCTACTAGACAAAATTACATAGTATTTCAGTTCATCTGTCAAACTCTTGAGAATTTTCGAAAATTATAACAAAATCAAAATTCTACCCAGTTGAGCTTATAAGCTGAACTTAAGTATTTACCTCAATTTTTGACCACCTCCTCTTCCCCCGAATAGATTTAAAGCTGTTTTAAGTAGTTCTGCAGTTTTCAGAAAATTATGGAAATTATAATATTCTCGAAATTTAACTCAATCCAGTAAGAAAGCTGAAATGAGGATGGATTAAAGTCGTTTTAAAGCTTCTAGTAACATTTTGTCGATTCTAGTTAGCCGAAGTCGTTTCAAAATCCTCCCAAAATAAATTTTTTAATTGGTTAATTGCATTAGCTGCATGCTGATCCAGCATAAACTGATTTTGGAAAAATCATTTATGTGGGTCATTTCAAAAACCTAAATTTTTTTCATGGACTGAATAATTTAATTTATAAGTGCTTTAGTTCATTTGAACAAATGTCAGGTTATTTTTCAAGAAACTGATATTCCAAAAATGTTGCTGGAGACACCAGAACAATTAGAAACCGTCTCCAATTTATGTGTGAGGTTGAAAGTTTGCTATGAAGCAATTTTCAGCTTTCAAAACTCGGTTGGGTAAAATTTCGTGGAAATCACAATTTCTATAAGTTCACTGAAGGCTCTAAAAGTACTGAAAATGGCTCTGAACTGCTTTCCGAGATTCAACAATGAAATTCCTACCAAATTTCAGCTTCCTTGTTAAATTAGATAGGTAAAATTTTGATTTTTAATTTTCACTTTTGGCCCTAAAATTTTTGAAAAATCTCCAAAACTCGAAGAATGACTTTAGGCTCTGAAATTTAGAAAGATGATGTATTTCTTCATGCATTTTCGATCTAACTTTGTTTCATACCAAAAGTTTTGTTCTAATTGCGACATTTGCCTCGCAGGTGTAAATTTACGGCGAACCGGTTATGCAATTTAATCAACATGTAGAAATGTATGTCAATTAAATTGCATAACCAGTTTGCCGTGAATAATTGTAATTGAGGTTCATTCCTATACTGGAATTAAAAATGAAGACTGTGGGGCATTGTTCTCCGGTTTCGTTGAAATTTTTTTGGGAGTGGAGGGGAGGGGGGGGGGGGACTAGAACGTGAGAGTAGTCCTCGTAATTTTCACGCAGCGTTTGTAATAATTTTTTGTGAAACTTCTCAACTTTGAAAATTCATATTACAAAACTGGTTGAACTTGATCTGAATCTGTTTGCGACGTATTGATGAGATTAAATTAGAGATTGAGAATTATCAGTCATAATTTTTCAAAGAGCTCGAATTTGAACTTTCAAAATGAAATGCTCAAGTTTTTATGAAATACATAAGTTCAAAATTTACCCTCAAAATTTCAAAAAAAATACATTGATGCCCAATTTGTATTTCTTTATGGAAAAAAATTCCTATTTCAGATTTCAATACCCCCCCCCCCCCCGAGGGTACAAAAGCTCCCAAATTTGGTCAAAATTCCAAAAAAATTTAATAATTGAGTGGCATATCAATTGTTATTAATTTCAAGGTGCTGAGTTCAAATATTGGCTCGTTTTTTCGATATGATATCTTTGAGCCCCCCTCCCCCAAAAATGTCCTTGAATATGCATAATATGGTCAAAATACAGAGGAAAAAATGAAAATAATGTTTAAGATGTGTTTTTTGAGGTTTTGAGAGCACATTAAGTCCAAACATTTATGTAGTTTTTATAATATATCGACCTATATCCTAATGACCCTCTACACTCCCAATTTAGAAATAAACAATCTTTGAAAGGTTTTTAGAATGTTCTGTGACGTCGATTCGCATAAATTTTATGGAACTTGAAAGTTTCCGAAAATTTAACTGAAGGCTCCAGAAGTCCAGAACTACTCGAGACAACTCAAAACCACTTTGAATCCATTTGGTGAGAGAAGGTTAAAAATAGAAGGTCAAAAAATTTCAGATTTTTAGTTTAACTGGATAAAAATTTATTTTTTTGCCTTTGCTCCAAATTTGGTTTTTAAAAATTTCCAAGCACTCAAAAAATTAAATCAAGTACTCGAATTTTTAACTGGTTGACTGTTTTTGCATGCTCTTCCAACCTAGCTTTTCTCAAATTAGAATTTGTTTTGCCAATTGTGCCTTAATTGGTCAATTTGTATTATTTTTATGGAATATTAGGTTGGAAAGCTAAATATGTAAGTTGCAGAAATTTTACCGACTTATCTTTGGGTCTTGCGGAAAAAAAGTTGTTTCTTGATGTATTTTTAAAATTTACTTCTCCTAAAAATTTTATTTGAGGGAACCCTTGAGTCTCAAATTAAAATCATCTCTCATCGTTTCTTTTTTCAAAATTTGTTCCTACAAACAGTGTTTATGTGTTCAAAAATGACATTTACTTTTACATCTTTCTCCCTCCCCCTTGAAGGACGTCCACCTGGACCCTCGCATTTCAAAGACTGGCCACACAAAAAAATGTTCAAGCGATGAGAATTTCATTTTTTTCGGTTTTTTGCATCAAACTTGGTCAACATACCCTGAAGTCATACTAATTTTTTTTTCAAGGTCATTGACCTCGAAAAAATACATAAAAAAATTGAGAAAACTCATCTGAATTTTTTCAAACAGAACTCAAAGACAATTTTCTCTTTGATGATCATTGCATTTCAGTTTCAATTTTTAATCTACTTTACTCCATAATTTCTGTAGAATTTCTTGGACAGATGAACTTGATAACATTCCAAAACATTCTCATCTTCTCAACTCATAATTGTATACGTAAAATCCCTCGCCACCAAGTAGGGTGTATATTGCATAACCTTCAAAATTCATTTCATCCAAACTCAAAACCTCTAACTCATTTTTTCCAGTTTTTTCATCAACCTGGTACTGAAAAGGATTGTCAAAACCACCAAACGTACCTCTTCTAAATATTTATCAGTCTGAATTTGTCCATGTCTTCTGCCATCTATCGGAGGTGGTGTTCCTAGCCTTAATTTTCTGGCTCGTATCTGGGCTCGTTGTCGAACTGCTGCTCTCCTTCGAGCTTCTGCCTGTCGACTGAGCACATGTTCAGTCTGGAATAAAAAAATATGACGTGAAAGTGGTTTGCCTAATTTGACTCGAAAATTGCATCCTTTCAATTTATTTTTTTAAAATGCCAACTTAGTTGTAGAATTTGTGTCAGTTATAAGGAAACGTTACGCCGAAAATGTCCATTTTTTTCAACAACCTACAAGTCTAAAAATAATGAAAAAATGTCAAGTACGCGTTTATTTAATTTTTCATCATAGCGGAATATAATAATTGAAACTTTCAGTTACTAAGGAAAACACGACGTACACGTACACGCAACGAAGCCGGCGATTTTTGACTACGGTGTGTGTTCTAAGTGGGTTAGTAAGATTGAAATTAATGTTTCAAAGTAAAGTGGTGACGTTTTTAATGGGTCAATATTAAACTCATACCGCACTGGTATCGATATTATTAACACATCATCGTCTATATGTACCTATACACGATTTCCTTGTATTCATTCCTACACTAGACATAGAGTTAAAGGTCTGGAGGTCTTCGTGATTTGTTCATCAGCCTATATGTATAGTGTAAGCGATGAAGGGTTGAAAGCGCGGTATTCATTATCGAACCATCGCATATAGACAGAGATGACCTTATAGAATGAATCGCAAGGAGGTGGATTTGTTTATAAATTTATCAATGTTTATTTACCGATATCACATTGGGACGCTGAGCTGCAAAATTACTACCTCTTGCCACTCTTCTGTCGAACATGGTGTTGCCATAAGAAGGCCCTCCTCCTTCGGACGTATCATTCCTGAAATGCATTAAAAAATAATCGTAATTAGTGGTCGTCTGTGTCGCACGATATTGACCTTGATATGTACATAAGAAACAACCCCATCATACAAACAAATGACGTCACGACGTCGCAATATTGTTATTATACTCTCTTTTTCTCTCTCTCTTTATGGTTGTAGTTGGTCTGAAAATGAACCGAGAAAATGTGGAAAGTACACGTTCCACGGGGGTATTAAGACTTTACTACCTAAAAGAAAGCTTTTTTGGGCATAGTGGAGGGTATAATATAATATGGGTTTCGGAGTAATGAATTGCGAAAAAGATTGTTACGATAAGTCACCTGTGCTGTACTCGGGTACATCGAATGATGGTTAAGTTCACGCGATATTAGCATTTAATTTGAATTTCTTTCGGGTGAATGTAGTTTTTCACGATTTTCTTTATGGCTTGTACGAAAATCTCATGGTCGTGTGCTTGAAGGTGAAATACCGCAACTCGAGTCTGCTCGATCGATGGGTAATTACAGACTCGAATTTATTATGCGATCGGTCCGAACGAGTGTCGATAGATGACAAGACCCGAAATGTCTTCATTGTCAACTTACAATATTGACCATTTATGAAGGAGAGGGGGCAGGTTGTGGGAGGTGCGAAAGTATCGAATGAATCGTGATAGGGAGAAAAAGAGAAATATTTTGGAAAAAATGCTGAAAATAATCAATTTCTATCTAATAATAAAGTAGCGTAGATAATTTTAGTGGTAAGTAACTTTTTTTTTTTTTGAAAAATGGATTCTCGAAGTGAAACTTTTTATACCTCTTACTAAACGTTCAAAAGTCTGAAAAGTTTTAAAAATTGACCGAGTTTTTGATTTTTGTGTTTCGACACCTTTTTTACTTTTAGTATTCGAATAACAGAAAAAAAAGGAATACACAAATTGATGTAAAAAATAGGACATTCCTTTCACTAATCGCCCAAATGCTACGAGCTACATTGCGTCGAAATGTTTTTAAAAATTCATTTCATTACTCCTTTATGTATGTGCACGCCAGCTCGCATACATTTAGGTAAAGGTAGAGGTACTACCTATACCTTTTATTCGGTAATCATTTTTGTAGCCTAAATCAGTGATTCTCAGATGTGCGAGGCAATTTAGCATATTATAATGCTAGTTTATGGTACCTACTGAAGTTGACCAAATATGTATTTAAGATGTAATAATTGGTAAATAGAGAGTTTTTTTTTCAAATTTTTCGACGCATTGTTGGGTGGATTTCAACATAAATAATAGTTTTCACGTGATATTTTCTAGCCAAATATTGTGTCGTATCAATTTATGAATTTGAAATTCTATTTCAAGGATCAAATTGTTTATTGTGTGAATATTAGATTTTTATCAACAAATTTTAGTCTCTGAAAATGACATTTTTTATGGTATTATGTATTTTCGAACGATAATTTGGTTGCGGTGTAAGAGTCTCGTTTGGTATTTTGGGCAAGAAGGGGTCGTTTTTTTGGAACTTGATGTGGGTGTTTGGTCTTTCCCTCAAATCAAGTACAATCAGTGATCAGGGTGTCTGGCATTTAATCGAATGAAAAATGCGTCGATTATTTTGACGAAACTGAGAAATTTTTTGAATAATTTGCTCAGCTGCACAAAAATGAATGTGTCAAAGCTGAAAAAAATATTTGTGTGACTAAATAATCAACATCTACCTATACGAAAAAATTAATTTATTGATATATTTTATGCCTTTGAAAATTCATCTTTCTGTCTGTTTCTTTTATTGGAAATTTCTTTTTTTTTTCAAAATTTGAAAGTAGATTTTTTACAAGTGCATTGTTTTAATTGTAGAAATGAGAAGGAAAGGACAGATTTTCACACGAATAAATTTTCTAAAATATACAAAAATACGATTTTCAAGTTTTGTTAACTCTTGTCGTGGATATCTTGCTAATCAATGTATGTGTTCAGAAGGTGGATATCATTTTTGACTTTTTTTTTGGGAGTGGAGGGGGGAGGATGATGTGTCAATTTTGAATGATGCATAAAGGTGTTTTTTCTGTTCCCCCCTTTTTTTAATTGATGGTCTTGCTCTGACTCAAATTAGGGTAATGATGATGATTTATTATTGAAATATTATAATCAACTAATTCCCATTGTATTTTTTTCTGTTTCAGGTGAGTACGAATTTCATCCTAAAGAGCATTAAAATATGTACAATACGTAAGTAGATTTGCGAGTCATTTGCAAATTATTTAATACCTAGAAGCACAAAAATAATAAACTCGAGTGTACAAAAAAGCACAAAAAATATCTTAAAATAATGCTTTTTGGATTTTAGTAATACACCGAGAAAATCATTGATCATCCCTTCCAACGGTGATTTTTGAAAATTAAGAGATTAGGAACTCGTCGTAATACTTAGAAGTGATTGCAGGAGTTGCTACGAGTAAAATGGTGGGAAAATGGGAGTAAAAAATGTTTAAAATTTTTGAAACTGAAATTTCTTTTTTTGGATACAATCAAGTGCCTTTGTTGAGTATTTCAAAGTGGAATTTTATGAAATGATTTTTCAAAGTACTTTTTCTCCTGAAAAGCGAGAGATTTTAGTTCAAAAATAAATGTCGGGGTGTCTAACAGTCCTGCTTATCGTGTTTTTCCTGCTTTTACCCTGTTTTCTGTAAGAATTGAAATTTTTTTTTTAAATTTCACCCTAAAAATGAAAAAAAAAATTTCACATCAAAAATAGAAAAATTTTCCCATTGAAAACTTTTGACTTCAATAAATTTGACAAAGCCCCTCTTCCCTGAACTGAAACACGTAATGTAAGTAGAGAAAATTCCTTGCAAAAATCTCTGCGTTTTCCATTTTTTTTTCATTCAAACTTTGACTTTTCATTTTTTTTAGAATTTTGAGTTTTTTTTTCATTTTTTCTGGTTATTTTTGAAAATAGAAAAGCTTTAATCAGAAAATTTTCGACATGAATCAGGTTTTTTTTTACATCTTTTCCTGGTGTTGGAACTTGGAACATTTGAAAAAATTTCGTCTTACAAATCCTGCTTTTTTGCCGAAACTAGGTAGTAGGTTGGATACAAGAAAGTTTTACAGTTTTCGTTTTTTTTCAACAAACTTCAGAATTTTCTCATTTTTCTTCCTTTTATGTTTTTTTTTGTTGCTACTTTTACAATAATTTTTCATTCAAACTACGAAAAAGGATTCAATCTTACAATTTTTTGACTTGAATTAATTAGTATCAACCCTCCTTTCCCTCCTGCTTTAAAACAGAAAAAGTTTTTTGTTTAAAATGCTGCTGTTTTTTTGCCAAAATTGCGATTTCGATTTTTTTTTTGAATCATTCAAGTTTCAAAATTTTCCATTTTTTCTATCATTTTACGATTTAGTCGATGTGAGGTTGATTTTTGAAAACATAGATAAAAACCTGTTAACTTTGTAACATTTCATCAGATTTTTAAAAAATTGTTCGAAAATCTTATCGATTTTTCAACTTTATGTCAGACTTGGGCAGAAAATCAATGACAAATTTCCTTGGAGAGGAGACTTTACAAGCACATTTGTTTTGGTCATTTTTGCTATTTCAATTTTGACCTTTAATTCTCTTCTTCTTTTAGAATTGTGAGGGTTTTTTCTTATTTTTTTCAGTTTGCTCTGAAAACAAAAAAGCTAAATCTGAAATTTTTGAACTTTATTCAGTTTTTACCCATCCTTTTCTTTGGAACATTTGAAAAAAATCGTGTTAAAGGTCTAACTTTTTCTCGGAATTTGCGAAAAAGGTTCTACTAATTTCCAACTTTTCAATCAAAAAATGTTAACATTTTATTTTTATTTTTTTTTGTATTTTGAATGTCAAATGAAATCGTTTTTCGTTCATTTCACGATTTTTCGCCCATTTTTTCATTTTTTTTTTTACTATGAGAAACTGTGATTGGAATTAGTTTTTACATAACTCCTTTCTTTTCAAAATATATTTGTTGGAAATTTTATTTTTTATTTTTTGTAAATTTTTTTTTCTCTGTAAGTTTAACCTTTTCCTTTTTCAGAAATTTCAAATGTTTTTTTTTTTCATTTTTCTATGTATAGGTCTCTTTAAAAGTTGAAACCCCTCAATCTGGAAATTGTTAGATTTTATTCAATTTTGAAACCCCTTCCCCTTTTAAAATGCTTGAGAAAATGCTATTTTCTATGATAACTATTAAGAAGTTATTTCTAATTTTTCCCATTTTTTTTTAAATTGAAAATTTTGTCTGGAAAAATTTTGTTTTTAAATAAATTTTAATTCGACCTTTTTTCTTAAAAAATTTGAACATATTCAAAAAAATTGTTTGGGAGTTTTATGACTTTTAATCAGAAAAATCTTGATATTTTTCAACGATAAAATTGTTCGAAAATTGAAAAATTTTCATTCGAATAGAATATTTTTTTGAATATTGAAAACATTAGATTGGAAAATCCAACGATATTTCAGAAGGTCTCAAAGCATAAAAATTTTTATCTGATAGTGAATTTTTTGATGGGTTCATTTCGGTTGAAATAATAAGAATTATCGTATTTTCATTTCGCATTTCGAGCAACGGTGTTTTTATTATTGCTTCTGAAACACATCCTTGTGTGCACCTTATCATCGTTTTCATTTACGACACATTCGACTCGCACGTGATTTAGGTTGCATATCGGTGTAATCACAGGCATAAATTGTATTCTCGACTGATGGCTTATAAAATTACGGTCACGAAACGAAACGTACCGAAACAAACGTTCGATATACCTCTGGTTGAAAAAAACAAAACAACCTAGCTCATTTCTCTTTTTTTTTACGTCTCAAATTTAATAAACCTTCAAAACGTCAAATTAATAAACTAGGTTTAGGTATTCGCAATTTTCCAAATACGAGTATAATCTATACCTACTTACGTTATTTTAGGCAGAGGTTCGTTCAAAGTCTCGCGTTTTTCGCGTCTATTTTCAACTCTGAATAAACTTCTGGAAGCGAAATTAGTGTGCAGGTTTGATTTGAGTATTCTAGGTTTACTGGCGAACGAATACATTCGATCATTATTTTGAGCTTTGCCCGTAGACGAATTAGATGAGTTCGTGTTGTTGCCATTGAAGCTATTTTTCCTCAAACCGAGCAAAGCTGCTACTTCGGGAGGTGGCTCCAGAAATGTACCCGATTTCACGGTCGTTATAAACATGGGTCTCTCCATTTTGAATATATCTTTCGGCGGTTCCTCCTCCCTTGGTGTAACTTTGGGCCGAAGATCGCGTAACTTCGAGCTTACTTTGTTAAAGAACTCCTTCGAAGGAGAGTACAAGTTTTTATTCGGATTCAAAAGCGTTATATGCTGAGAAGGAGGCTGTAACTTGCTGGCAATCGAGTTATAAAGTATGCTGAAGTCTTCGTTAGGTATTACACAGTTCTGATGATAGACGCTTTTGATCTTATTCGAAATAAACGGCAAGTGGTTGCTGGTATCTTGCGAGTCGAAACGATCGTTCATTGAGTCATCATCGTCGGCGAGAATTGTAAACGATTTACGCGTATGATCGGTATTGATGAGTAAACTTGTGCACATAGTAATCTAAAACTTCACCCCCGCCCTAAACACCCGTCATCATTTTCGAGAAAAGTTACACGAGAAGCATTTCCAAGTCCGAATAACTAGATTCACATTTTACAACCACGTTAATTAATCGCGTGCTCGATGGCGAAAACTGACCACTTGATTTTATACCTTTTGTACTTTTTAACCCTATATCGTCGTGTACAGGTTTTGTGCGCGCAAGTCCACCCCGAACGACCTCTTTCCTCTGACCAACGCATACCTTCGAAGTCGTGGACATGACTCGGACGTCAGAGAGCCAATTCCCTACTCGACTATTAACCGTTTTAACTTTATGAATGGTTGGCACGATACGAGTAGATGTGATTTTGGCCCTATCTGCGGTCCTGTAACCTCTACATAATTGGCGCCTGCATAATTTTACTTATGTGAATTGAATTACTCGCACCTTTATAGCTCCATGAAGGCAGCTCGAACCTCAAAAGCACGTTTGGTTATTATTATTTTCATTATTGATATGTTTATTTTTGCAATCGATAATCATCGCGTATTGAATAAGTCGAGTTTTTCGGGCCCAAACAACTACAAGGAGAAAGTCAGGTGTATCGCATGACTTTCGATATAAAACCTTACATAAATAGAAGGCCTTTAAATGAAAATCTGATACCACATGTGTACTGTACGTAGCCGTATTAATAACGAAGAAAATTCAACCAGGTGTGATTATAGGGTTTGAAAGTTGGGCTGGCCCGTGCCCGGTCGCCGGTGTTTATGAAATTAGACAACTGGATAATTTTTTCCATGTGGAATTTCTCACAAAGTTATTCATTTTTTAGTGTTCAGGAAAATTAGTTGTTTTCGTTGACTATTTGGAGGAAAGTTTAAAATTGAAGGATTTTTCGCTTTCAAAATTTCCTCTGTCCATGACCCGTCGTTATATCGAATGGTTGGTTGTAAAAAATTCATTTCGAAGTGTCTCGTAACGTTAATTTTTTGTCGTCTGGGTTTGAAAATCATGATATTTTTTGGTTAAATTGTCATGTGAACTTGGCAACGTAGCGTTGCTGAGAAATTTTCCCAAAAATTATCAATTCGAATGAAATCTTGGAACGTATTCTGGTTCATTCGTAAATATTTCTGGCCTTGAGTGTTCAATTTTTTGCTTATTTTCATTTTTTTGGAGGGGGGTCCTTTTTCCGAGTAGATTGTGGTCATTTTACACTTGATCCGCAGGGATTGAGGGAGAGAGTTTCATTGTTTTTTGTGTGGTTCAAATTTTTTTCTATTTTCAATTTCGGAGGCTTGTGAAATGAAATCGCTTAAAAAGTAGGCACTGGAAAGAGATTAAAATCATTTCATCTTTCAAAAATTTTGTTAGTTCGAAATGGATTTGTTCGGGTTTTTTAAAAATCGTTTAAGCTATTTTTCAATTTCATTTATTTTAACTTCAATTCAATGTACGTTTCATGTACAGTTGATGAATTAATTTTTCATTTTGATGATAATTTTTACGATTTTTTTCAAATATTCAAATTTTATGTCAAACCTGAGGCTACTGCCAAGGAGAAGAAACGGGAGTAAAATTTTGGAACCATCGTACGAAGTGATGTAGGCGACAAATTATTGGTTTTTCAGCTCGCTGATTCCTATTTTGAGATACCGTTTATCCCAAACTCAGAACTGAGGTACATTGAGGATTTAGATTTTCACATCCATGTTCTATTTTCAAAATTCTGAGTTTTAGCCACTGATTTGTTAGCTCAATTTGAGTTTTGGGAAAAAAGGTCATCAAAACGAGAATCAACGCCTCTGGTCTCTAAAAACGTATACCTATTTTCAACACCCACATTGCAGTTTTTAAAATTTTGGGCTCCATCTCCTCCTTTCTAGTGAGCTTACTTCTAAGTTGAGAGTCAAACTGGTTTCAGAATCAAATTAGCGCCTTCGAAAATCTTTAATTTGATGACACCCTCGCCACTATTTTTGTGAATTGGAACATTCACTCCCCCTCCCCCTTTCTTTTGTGGACTAGTTTTTTTGAAAATTCTCAAAAGAATACTATGAGTTGTGAAAACTTGAAAAGATTGAAAAGAAAAACTGTATGTGCTTGAGAGGTCCAATCAATATTTTTGGTAAAAGGTTTATTCTGGTAAATTTTTGATAATTTTTAGCTAATTACAGATGATTTCTGGTAATTTTTTGCAGATTACTGATCATTTTTGGTGAATTACTGGTAATTTTCAGTAAATTACTGGTAATTCTTGGTAAATTACTGGTAATTTTCGGTAAATTACTGGTAATTTTTGGTAAATTACTGGTAATTTTTGGTAAATTACTGGTAATTTCTGGTAAATTACTGGTAATTTTTGGTAAATTACTAGTAGTTTCTGGTAAATTACTGGTAATTTTTCATTGGTTAATTACTGGTAATTTCTGGTAAATTCTGGTAATTTTTTATTGATAAAGTACTGATCATTTTTCATTGGTAAATTACTGGTAATATTTTCATTGGTAAATTACTGGTAAATCACCGGTAATTTCTGGTAAATTACTGATAATTTCTGGTAAATTAGTAACAATTACTGCTTAAAGCTAATTTCTGGTAAACAACTGGTAATTTTTGGTAAAATACTGATATTTTCTGGGAAATTAGTGGTAATTACGGGTAATTTCTGGTGAATTACTGGAATTTTAGGTAAATTACTGGTAATTTTGCCTTGATTACGTTTTTTGCGGTGGGAGAGGGGGGGGAGTCTTTCCAAAATTTGCGTCTCGCTGGCTTAAAAAAACTTGAAAAAAATTTTGGCTGTCTTTCTGACTTTTAAACATTTGAGTTGATTTGAGCAAAAAACATGTCCATGATTCAAGACATTCCTTGGAGAAGATACTTCATTTTTGTATATCACTGGTAATTTTTGGTGAATAACCGGTAATTTTTTGGTAAATTGCTGGTAATATCCAGAAATTACGGCCAACTTTTGGTATCTTGCAGATAATTTCTGGTGATTTTTGGTAAAATACTGATGAATGTTGGTAAATTTGTGGTAATTTTAGGTAAATTACTCGTAAATCCTGGTTAATTATCGGTAATTTTTGGTATTTTTGAGGAAAAGGATTAATTATTTTACATTTCTGCTGAATTTTTATCAATTTTTAATGAATTTCTGGTAATGAGTAATTTACAGGTAACTTAGGGTGATTGAAATTTCTAAAATTTTGGCCGGGATTTGGAAAAAGTATTGAAAATCTTGTTGAATTTTGTTCGCAATGTTTTTGATATCGCGAAGTTCGAATTTGCGCCTACTTTTTTGATAAGTAGTCTTCGAAGTCCCCCAACAAGCTCTCCAAGTTTCGAAAAAATTGAAAATTTCATGTGACCTATCGTTTGTTTGGTATTCAAGGCACTGAATTCGAATTTCAAATTATTTTGTTGATGTCAGTTTCCTGGGTCCCACAATAATGTAGATTCATCGAACCAATAAGTTTGCAATTTAATGAAATTTGGAGAACAAGTTAAAAATGAATGAATTTGAACAATATTTCATTCATTTCTACATTATTTACAAATTTTGAGAAATATTCCCGTTTTCTCTTCCATTTTTCAGATAAGCAGATAAGTCCCCCCCCCATTTTAACGATTTTTGTCATCTGCAGGTAAACTGATTTTTTTTGGACTTTTTCACATTTTCTTCTTGTTTTGCACAATTTTTTCAAGTACATATTTGTAAAGCTTAAAGAATTTCTTTAGGAATTTTCGTAATAATTCAGCTGAATTATATCGCTCATATTTTGAATTTCTTTCATCGAACGAGAATCAGAGAATGGCTGATTAATAAGATAGTCCTTGAATATAGAAATTGGTCATATTTTTTTAACATTAGGTCAACTACTTTTCTCAGTTTCGAAATCGAAACAGTCTTGCAAGCTAATGTTCATATCATGTAAATTTACAATGTAGTTGATTGAACTTTGTACGATACTATTCTGTGCATAATTAAAACTCTAAATATGTTAAGAAGTTGTTCTAAAAAGGTTCATGATTCAAGAGAAGTGAAAAAGGGGCATTCGAGCCATTTCTTTTCTACCTACACACATTTGTACCTATCTCGATGAACGAATACAACAATTAATTTCTTTTACATTATACATACATAAACGACCTGCGAAGGAAAAGTAACCAATTCTTTTTTTTTTTTTTTTATTTCAAACGTTGTTTACGCAGCGGGCTCGAAAGTCGAAATTAGCCACGCGATCGTGTTCGATTATCGCCCGGGATCAGTAAACTTTGGATGAACGAACTTACCTACTCGTATGACGAGACGAACGAGGGAATACGATAATTTTATTCGCATTTTCAACTTTTGTACATCGCCGGTCACGTCAAGTTCTAATGACATAATTACCGGAATTTTTCCTCGTCGGTTCGCCATCATTGTCGCACCTTTGGAGAAAATGTGTAAATATAGAGAGAAAAAAAAAGGTGATACGATCGTCGGCTCTAGTTTTCCCTGCGGTCGTGTACTCTATCAATATTGTCCCATAAACATACTAAAATTCGTTCGCAATTTGTATAAATGTGTTATTTTTATGCCAGAATGTAACACTTTTTTTGTTGTTGGTCAAATCAACTTATGGATTTAGACTAGAATTGTACATAGTATAATGGGGAATAGTACTCGTACCTATATACCTATGCCTAGCCTACGAATGTTTATGTTACCTATCGATTACGGTGTGTTATTGTTTCTGTATACATAGCCTTGTAAAAATACGCATAGCTTTGACCTTTATTATTAAATATATAAATAATAAATACTCACTCGTCGGTCACCTGTTTGAATCGATTCGGATTCGAGTACAAAATCTTGGGTGTACTTCGGAATACGTAAGCGGTCTTGTTGAACGTTGTAAAATAAGGGGTCATATTATTAATGCACATATTCTTCCAACTGGATCGCGTGATCTTTTTCTCTCGTCATTACTTTATTGCGTCGTATGTTTGTTTGGATTCTACTTTACGATACATAGGTACTTACTTTACCAAAATTTCGTCCAAAAACGTTTTTTAATTATTTATTTCCTCGGTAAACTGTTACCGTTGTCATGGGTTACTTCATAACACGTTTCTAGGCATTTGATAGATTTTGAAAAAGGGTCGAGTAGTGCTATCTGAAGTTGACGAGCGGAATGAAACGATGCCAGGAGCGCTTTCTACACGATTAAGTGGGAAGAATGTGAAGCAAAGATGGGGTAGAGAGCGATGGCGATGGATTAAGGTGTTTGGAAAGAGGCACAGAGCGCACTACTAGGATATGTTTTGGTGTTAGAAACATGAAGATGAGTTGGAGCCGTTTTCATGGGTTTTTAAATTGAAGAAAAATTTAATTTTCGAGAAAACTGTACTCTAATTACAGATTTTAAATCGATGGAAGTCTTTACAAGGGAACCTTTTGAATTGACGATGAAACCCCTTCGATTTAAACTGAACCAAGCTTGATCGAAAGAGTATGTCTTAAATGCAATTTTACGTGCTAAAGTACATATTATTTAAATTTTTAGCAAAGTTTTGAAAATTCAAACAATTCTGAAAACCAGTTTTTATGGCGATTTTTAAATTTCTAAAACTCTGAATCAATTTGAAATTTCCGAAAAAAAATGAAAAAATTTTTAAGAATTATGATGAAGCTGAAGTGAAAAATCTTCTAGAAACACCTTTTTTGAATTTCTCAATTTTCAAAAATTTGCCAAAAATCCTAATAGGTAATGAGTGTAATGACATGTCGTTCTGAAATTTTGTTTACAGAGGTTTTAGGATATGCTTTTTTGATCTGGTTTAATTTCATGTAAATTGAAGAGTTTTACAAATTTAAATGAAAGTTTCCTTGTCAGAAGCGATCAAGTGTGTTTTTTTGAAGGGGTGTCAGTGGAAATGACTCCGATGTGTTGAGTTCAGAGATACAGGCTTCACTTTTATGTGTAATTTTTGGAAGGATATTTGTACTTACCTGAAACAAAGAAAAATTAAATAGGATTAGTTAGGTATAAAATTATTGATCAATCAACACATAGATAAAATAGTAATGGTCGAAGGCCATAGTAAAAATTTTGACGATCTCGACGTTTAATAAGGAGCCAGAAATTAATATTCACAAAGAAAATTTTGAAATTGAAAAATACTGTATGTGCAAATTTTCTTCCAATTTCAATTTTTTTTGAAAATTTTCCTGTGAAATATTACATTTTGTTAATGTGTGTGTGTGTGTGTGGGGGGAGGGGGGGGTCAAGTAGAGAGCTTTCTAAAAAATTGGTTAAAAAAAGGTAGGTACCTAGTGAAAAAAGTAGCGATTTTTTCAACTAGAAAATTCCGATGATACCATGATCAAGTTCTGGTAATTTTCAATTATGGGGATGGGAGTCAATTTGACAAATTTTTTGACACGTTCTGCATTTTTTCCAAATCATTATTCAATTTTAAGAATTTCCGATTAATTCTTGGTATTTTTCAATAATCTAACAATAAGCAATCTGTGCAAAATTTAACCCAAATGAGACGTTTTCTCAAATTTTGGTCGTTTTCTGATGGTTCATTTGTGAAAATCACTCAAAAATATCAAAAATTGATGGGCCATCAGAAAACAACCAAAATTTGAGAAAATGTCTCATTTGGGTAAAATTTTGCACAGACTGATAAGATTATCGAAACATACCAAGCATCAATCGGAAATTCTCAAAATGGAATTTCAACCAAGTTCACTTTGCCCCCCCCCCACCCACCCACCCATTCTGACGATCTCGACATTTACCCACCCACCCACCCATTCTGACGATCTCGACATTTAATAAAGAGCTAGAAATGAAAATTTGTAAAATTGATTGTGAAAATTACTCAAATATCAAAAATTGATGAAATTAGAAAACGACCAAAATTTGAGAAAATGTCTCATTTGGGTTAAATTTTGCACAGATTGCTTATTGTTAGATTATTAAAAAATACCAAGAATTATTCGGAAATTCTCAAAATTGAATAATAATTTGGCAAAACTGCAGAACGTGTCAAAAAAATCGTCAAATTAACCCCCATTCCCCCGATTGAAAATTACCAGAATTTGATCATGGTATCATCGGAATTTTTTTTTGAAAAAGTCTCTACATTTTTCACTAGGTACATTTTTTCAAACAAATTTTTATAAAGCGCTCTACTTGACCCCTCCCCCCCCACACACACACACAAAATGATTAACAAAATAGAATTTTTCACAGGAAAATTTTCAAAAAAATTGAAATTGGAAGAAAATTTGTATGCCAAGTATTTTTCAGTTTCAATAAAAATTATTTTAAAAAAAACAATAAGTACAACTACTTTTTTGACTAAATTTACTACTTTATCTCTACTTTCACTAGCCCATTTTTAAAATCACTACTTTTTCAACATTTTCACTACCAGTTAATACCCCGAACAACTAACAAGGTCAAAATAGTAAAAAATTGAAAATTATTTAGAACACGAATATGACGTCAGATTTGTGATTGGACCCCATCCACGGTCCCAAACAATTTTTTTGGATTTTTACCTATTGGAGGAGGTTCTGGGGGCCATGGGTGAAGTCGATTCGAAAAACTAAGGCAATATTCGTGTTCAGCGATATCGAAAACATACTATTGCATGTGTCACATGAATGTAACCATTTTGGGGGGGGGGGTCACCCCTTTTGGAGAGGTGCTGGGGGCCGTGGACGGGTCCAATCACAAATCTGACGTCATATTCGTGTTCAGCGTCACCAAAAACATACTATTCCATGTGTCACACGAACAAAACGCTTTTTTGAACTTTTACCCCCTTTGAGGAGGTGCTGGGGGCCGTGGATGGGTCCTATCAAAAATCTGACGTCATATTCGTGTTCAGCGTCGCCGAAAACATACTATTCGATATATCACATGCCCCAGATTCTCTTTTGAAAGTTTCACCCAAAATTGCGGGTGGGAGTGCTCCCCCTCCGTCAACGAGTGCCATCTCGAAACCTAAATATTTCGAAAAAAGTATCAAAATGTACATCTATGGAAATTTTTTCAAAATTTTAAATGGTAGTTCCCACTTACAGCGCCATTTTGAAATTTGAACTTTCAAATTGAAAGTTCAACTTTCAACTTTTGAAAATTTCAAAATACTTGAAAAGTTCAAAATTCAATGCCCTTTCGAACTGTGAAATCAGTTTTGATCAAAGTATCATAGTTTTGGAGGAATGGGCTGCTGAAAATGAGTACCTCGAGACAATGTGAAAATAATGGAAGCCCCCCTCCCGCCCCCTGAGGGGGCTGGGACCAAACTGGTTGCGGCTTTCTTACTTACTGGGTGGGTAGATATTGTAAAAAAAAAATTGAGCGAAATCGAAGGACATGACCCAAAAACGTTGGTTGAGTTGACATGGAATGACCCTCGTGTGACATATCATTTGTTGGGTTTTCCAAGAGGCCAAGTCCGAATATGAACATAATTTTCAGATACGACTCCTCAGTGCCTCTTCAGTCTCCAGCTTCCTTTGGAAAAAATTCCAAAAATAATAAGAATATGATGTGACATATCGTTTTCTACTAATTCGAGGTCGCTGAATTCAAATATCCATTCATTTTTTAGATTCAACTCTCAATATCCCTTCACCCATCAGTTTTTCACTTTTTCAGAGCCTATACTGCGTCAGTAAGACGGTGCATGATGATGGCTGACTTTGTTAAATCAATTCAATTAAATTATTCCAAAATGTCCCTCTCTTCTTAACTACTCAACATGATTTACTTACAATTTAACACTTCGCACATAATGCTCAAAAATACGTAAGTTCATCGTGCACAAATTTTGTATACATATAAACTTAGATCAATACACAATGTAATCCATCTCGTTACATTAGAATTCGGAAGCCTTACAACAAACACCCAATCTGATAGAACCTGGCATTATTGCACACAAACACCAAACAATGCAACCACACACATAGATTATTGGCGAACGTTTCGCATACAAATGTATGCATATATTTGTTTCACAGCTGTGGCAAGGTGGCAAGGTGCAGTCAGTCATACAGTGTAAGTAAATTACTCGAACTCGAACGCAAGTACTTGATATCTACATACAAAATTAAGATCGTATAAATCGACACTCATTAACTAACGTATTCGACGAAGACAATAATATTAACCAATCCGAATTCGCATCAGATATTCAATTTGGCGAATGTCAGTGTATCAGTTGTTATTGAACTAATTAATTTTTCCGAATCGATTATTAAAAAAAAAAAAAACAATTTAATAAAGTATTTTGGTATAGAGTACCTATATCGGATATCGTATTGTTCGACGTAAGGAATGACCGCGGGCTCGGTAACCGCAATGAAATCTCTTTAATGGTAAGTAATAAATCGTCCAAGTATTGTAGAAGCCGTATAGTTTGAAGGAAGAATCATGTCTAGGCGCGTCTCAACTCTAATTGGTCCCGTTTACTAGTAATTGAAGAGACTATCACTAAATTATCGGTTGCAGCAGTCATACCGTGTCTTCGGGGAAAATCATTCAAACTAGATACACCGGCACACCGGCCGGCCGCGCCGGTCGCTGCTACATCTACTCTTATAGCATCGCAGAGTATTCACCAATAACTTCTAGATTATACCTCCCATAATATTATCGAGCTTCGCTTCGGGCTCGCTTATTTTCTGAAATCGATTCAATTTCATATAAACCTTTACCTATCTATACTACGTAACCCATCTCACATACTATAAGATGGACCCGAGTCTACATTAAGCCAAGGTATAGTATCCTTGAAGCATACAACAACTAGTTCCTATTATAGACTTTTTTCCTTCGTGGAGCTGCTTCTTCATCATTGTCTCAACACGAAAGAAATTTTTTTTCACCCATGAAATTTCTCTCGAGAATAGGTAGATCCCAAGTTGAAAGGAAAAAAAAAGTATCATCTCGTTCGTTGTGTACCTACCTATAAGTTATACGAAGATTTGTATGAATATACTTCCATAAGAGACCACATCACTATGGCTACCGGTTTTTACCCTCATCTTTCTGCGTCATCAATCGAACTGGTTCGTATCGATGAAATTTTTTATACGTATACTCGTTTCCTAAAAAAAATCTTTTCTCTCGATACCTACGTCAAATCGATCGTATAGTACTGACTATTGAAGCGAATACGTTTATAATACATAATGGAAATGAGCCAACTTCGAGGCGATTGTTATATTAAATCGGTCATCGTGAACGAGATTACAACTGCGACCAGCAGCCCTATTATAAAATCCAACATTGATGGACAACTGTTTGAATTCTTAGCCTATTTTACCTTCGTTTAGATATATTTATTCTTATCTCGATACCTATATCGTGTGTGTTTTATTTAAACATTTATTCTGGATTTTTATTTTTTTGTTTTGTTTCGTTCTGTCGTCGTGGACATTTATCGAGTATTTTGAATAATACGCCAGATAGAGCAGACTGATTGATTATTTAACTGGCATACTTTAAACGTTGATATGGATATGCCATCTCGAAGTTGGCAAATGAAGCGTACCTATACCTATGTTCAAGTAGTTGTGCAGCTATCCTGGAAACTGCTCGAAAATTTAAAGTTGGTTTAGAGGTCTTTTTTGAGGCGAGAAATGATGAAAAGTGACCAAATTATTCAATTTTTCTTCAAAAACAGCCTCATCTTCAACCAGTATCCCACGTTTTTAACTAAATTTCAATTTTTAAATAAAACCAAAATACTGCGAATGGTGAATAAGTGAGCTTCCTTACTATCTACTTACCAGTTTTTGATTTTTTAAAAATAGAAAATAAAATGGATAAGATTACCGAGCTGTGTTGAAGCCCTTGGCGGATTTGATCATAATTTATACCACATTTATGGCATTTTTTTGCAAACTAGAGAATCCGAAAAGCTGCTGAAGGCTCCAGAACAGCTTGAAATCATCGCCAATCGATTCGGGAGGTCTGAAATAGAGCATGAAATCAAATTTCAGCCTTCTCGTACGTTCGTAAAAATCAAATTTTAGCCAAAATGTGGGAAAAAATCAAAATTTTACCGAATTGACCTAGAAAGCTGAAATTTGGGATATATGTACTCATTTTTGACCTGCCAAATCGATTGAAACCCGTTTTGAGCAGTTCTGCAGCTTCAGCAGACGAAATTTCCACAAAATTTCATCAAATGGAGTTGGAAAGTCGAAATTCATTCTGCAAACTAATTCCAATTCACTACGAAGTCGGCTGCAGGTGAATTTCAAGTCGTTTTGGAGTCTCCAGCGATTTTTTGAAAATTACTGGAGACTCCAGTAGATTTTTGAAACTTGAAATTTCCCAAAAATTTCATTAAATGGTGATGGAAAGCTAAAATTAACTCTGCAGTCCAATTTTAACACCCTCTGAAGACGATTTCAGGTAGGTCCAAGCTATTTTGAAGCCCCCAACGACTTTTTGAAAATTACTGGAGTCTCCACCAGATTTTTGAAACTTGAAATTTTTCACATTTCATCATGATCAAATGGGGTTAGCAAGCTGAAATTTACTCTGCAAAATAATTTCAATACAATATGAAGTAGACGACTGCATGGTGGTTTCAAGTGGTTTTGGAGCCTCCTGTGACTTTTTGAAGATTACTGGAGCCTCCAGTAGATTTTTGAAATTTGAAATTTCCCCAAAATTTCATCAAATGGAGATCTCTGCATCCCAATCTTAACACCCTCTGAAGACCTGGTGGGTTCAAGTCATTCTGGAGCATCCAGTGACTTTTTGAAAGGTATTCATGGCGTTTTAGGAAATTTGAAATTTCGTTAGTTTTAGCTTCCCATCTCCATTGATGAAATTTTTGGGAAATTTCAAGTTTCAAAAATCTACTGGAGTCTCCAGTAATTTTCAAAAAATCGCTGAAGACTGCAAAACGACTTGAAATTTGCCTGCGATCGACTTCGTAGTGAATTGGAATTAGTTTGCAGAACGAATTTCGACTTTCCAACTCCAGTTTCGAGTTTTAATAAAAATCTGCTGGAGGCTCCACAACTGCTCAAATTGGTTTGAAACGGCTTTCAATCGATTTGGCAGGTCAAAAATAGGGTATATCCTAAATTTCAGCTTTCTAGGTCAATTTGGTAAAATTTTGAGTTTTTCCCACATTTTAGCCAAAATTTGATTTTTGAAAATTCACCAAAAATCGAAAAAGGCGGCACTTTACCTTTTGAAATTTTGACAGGTAATGAATTTTCGTCTGTTCTTTCGATTTACCTTCGCACGGTTTAAAAAATTTCGTGCAAGTTCTATGTTGGAACGCAAAATCTGCGATTTCGGCTGACCTATCAATCAAAATGGCCGCCATTTTGTGAGTGGGCCGCTTTTTTTTTGGACAAAGGCTAGAAATGTTCCGTAGGACTCCCCCTTTAAGAAAAAAGTTGTCCTGGAGGATCGGCAGGGGGGTGCAATTGATCCTTATGCGGGCCCCCCGACTAATTGAAAAAAGTTCCATTTTGGAAGGTATCGCGGTTGTCGAGTAATCCACTGCTGAAATAGATGATATTTCAAGTTCACCGAAAACTTTGACAGCCCCTAACAGCCTTTGAAAAAGGGATAGAGGGCTACGATTTGCGCCAATGGTCATCTCTTCGGAAGGTCTTTCCACCGGAAAAATTTCAAAAAAATCGCCGACCTCTTACCGCTTCTTGGTCGAATTGACGTGGAATGGCCCTCACAGGAATAAGTATGGGCCAAATTTAAAATTTTCAAAATTTTCAAAAAATCCAAAAATGTATTTCAGCAACCGAAATTTGCGGTGTTGATGTATTTCGAAGTCTTGTTTCAATATCATTTTACCCCGTACAAAAATATTTGCACAATATGGCATTCCTCGAGGTAAGTCACTGCAAATTTTCAAAATGTTGTTCCTACGCCAGTAAAATATCAAAATTGAACTTCTTTTGCAATAACATTAATATTACTGCACAATTACGCAACCTTTTACGAGTATTATACTTCAAGCTTCCACCAAAGTACATATATAAAAGAGGACCACAGGCAAGCATCTAAATCCGTTGCTATACACAAGTCGTGATTGAAACGTCTCAGTTCAAAGGTCAACCGGCTAAAAATGTAACAAAACAGCAGGTGGCCAATATTACTTTTAAGTTGGTACGAGATGCTGCACACCAATTCATATAAACCTTTTCCTTTTCCTTTCTCATCTGCGCAGGTCTCGTTCCTATACTAGTACGAAGACTAAAATCGTATCTTCGTTAACCGGTTGATATCTATGAACGATGTTGGTATAAATTGGCAATCAAAACTGTTCTGTAACATTTATAAACCTTTTGACGTCCGTATATTCATAGCATAAGCGAATAGTTCGACTGTTAACGAAATTAATCTTTTCTATCGTGTTTGAGATTTTGGTTTCGGTGTTGGACGGCGCTGAGCAATGCTATTTGTCCGTCCGGTTCCCCTTTCCATCTATACCAAAGAGTATTTTCTGTATTGAAACATTCTTCGTATATGAAGACCGTGATTAATTTTTTTTCACCCTAAAACCAATATAGCTATGTTTGGATTTTTTTTCACTTTATTTTTTCGTATTTCAACTTCTAACCTCATCGAAACTGTCAGATTTCTCGAAACGATATCATCGTAAAAAATAATCAAATATCTCTTCGATGGTTTAAATGTCTCGAAGTATAAGGGTTTCGGGTCATCAACTGTTCACCTTTTTCAAAGTCACATTTAAACGAACAGAAAATATGAAATGGGTAATCGCAGCTAATACATCAACCTAAACGAGTCGATGTAAAATTTTCGTTCGGAGTTGAGTATTTTGAAGTGAAAAAAATGAAATTCCAGTGAAATATTTTCAAAAATGAACGAATAAGATTTCTGATCGCAATTTGAGACTATACGGAGTACGGAGTTTAAATAATAATTCATTTTCAAAATTCAAGCTCACAAGTTCCTTCGCCTTTATTTCAATTCCGAGAAAAATAACGGCTGTGGGGGGGGGGGGAGAGCTCAAATCCAAAAAATAATCAGATAGTCGGAATCAACGCCTTCGAATATGTGTGAATAGACATGTCACACAACGTATCCATAATTTAAAAAATGTATCATTCAGTTATAGCACTGATAGTGGAAGGGGCGCTGAAGGGTAATACACCCTCCTCCCCCACAAAATGACTGGTTCTTCGAACTCAACAATTCGAAAAAATTGTTACTGATTCGAATTTAGGCTTCTTTTTCCAGATAAGACTCCTCCAACTCCTCCTCCTCCCTCTCCCTCCTACCCCCTCACAACATGGTAAAAATGGCAAAAATTGAAAATCATGTGTGACGTGTCATTTGTCGAGTTTTCCTAGGTGCCAATTCCGAATATGAATTTATTTTTCAGGTACGACCCTTCAGTGCCCCTTCATTAGTCCAGTGGCAAATACATAGCAAGGAAACTGCATTTCATGATAGAACCATGAAATTTTGTTCGATGCACGAGGACACCAAAACGAAATTTTCAAGCAACGGAGACATTCGCTAAACTCCATGGGAGGAGTCCGATGGGAGAGGTGTCAAAGGAGGGTCAGCCCCCATTTTTCAAAATTTTGTTACCTGGTCGTTGTTGGAGTCCTTTTCATATAATTCAACCCCGCTGAATTCAAAAAAATCATTACTTTCAAGATCCGAGGCGACGGAGTGTCTCAAAGAAAATTTACAACTCTGATGTCTACCGGCCAAAAAAGCACAAATTCGCTGAAAAAAAAAGTTCGAAATTCGAAAATAGGCTGAAAAAGTACGAAAAACCCACCAAAATCTTCTACAGCGTTGTTAATCAATTTTAGAAAATTTTGATTTTTGTCGTGGAAAATTGACTTTTGAAATTTCAAAAATGCTCAAAAAATCTGGAAATGAGATTCAGCAGTTGAAATTTGAGCAAAATGTGTATTTTTAGGTCTTTTTTCAATTTCCCTTTGTCCTGCCCAAAGTTTGTATTCCTGTGTTGAGATACAACATAAAATACATTTATAATCAAATTTTCGAACTCCAAATCAAAAGAAAAACTTCCTCTTTACTTTTCAAAGAAAAAAACATGTATTGCAAGTGATGAAGTTTGAACTCAAAAAAGTGATCTAAAAGAAGAGGACGTTGAATTGTGTTGAAATGTGACTATAAAGAGGTCGATTTTTCAAACATTCGACCAAGTAGACGTTTATTGATTGGGTTGTGACGAGACAATGACTGATATTTATAAACTTGGTCGTGCAGCATTTTTTTTTTTTTTTTTTTTTTTTTTTCGTTTTCAGAGATGGGGATTATTTGTAGATTTTAATAATTCATATCGCGGTCGGAAAATATTTTCCATTTAGTTTCCATATATTGTCTTTGAAACGATCTCGAAAGGAGAATTAGGTTTATGATTAGGCGGATTGATAAGCGGAATTTCCGTCTTTGCGTTTGAAGAGGAAGTTCAATAGCCCTAGAAGAGAGTATAAGTATATCGATTGACATCAATGATAGAAAAAATGTTTTTACTTCTGATGATAGGTGGAAGGCGCGGGAAAGCTGTGAATACGAGTTGGTATATTATATACCTACATAATATGAGCAGAAAGGAGCTTGTGTGTGAAACAGATTATACGCACCGTGGTCGTCTTCTTCTTTCGCTGTTTACTACTGAGATGCTGATGCTGGTGCTGGGATATGAAGGGAAGTTCATGAGCACATGATACGTATAGGTAAAGGTATATATAGGTGCATAGTGTAGAAGAGAAGGTCGTGATTCAGTAGCGAAAACAATAGGCAGAAATAGCACGTACTCGAATCACGGATTAAATACCGATAATACTTATAAAGGTATTGGCAAACAATACCGACAAAAGATGTACAAAGCGGAGTAAAATTCGCTGTACACGGTTTCCAGATTTGTCGTGCTCGAATCCGGTCTCGCCTAAGTGAATTTCTTCTTGCCGAAGAAGAGAAGACTTGGGAGAAGCGTTTTTAAAATGCTCAACTCTCGGTATCGGCGGCCGATTATACTCGAGTCTTGGGTGGATTTTCTTCTGCGCTATGTCATGATATCCGGATTATACGCGCATACACAACAAATGGTACTTACGACTTATAAAACTTATTCTTTGTCTGCAGTTGAGTTTCATTTATCGCCTATAGTTCTGTGGGGGGGGGATGACCGTCTATACCCAGAAGATATCCGGAGTTGGAGTTTTTTTTTCAAGCCCTGGAAGCTCTGGCAGCAACCAAAACGTCAACGAATCTTTGAAATGATTAATAAGAGAACGTCGTGAAAGGATTTTTTTTTCAAAACTAGAACGACTAGCGAAGCTCGATTAATCATTAAACTAAACTATATCCAACAGCCCCCTGATAAAAGTTGCCGAATTGGAAGCACGTAGCGTTAATAAAGAGAAACCAAGTGTGACGTCATTACGTCGCGTGCCATATTATTGCGGAAATTTAGCGAAGAAATATACGACGAATTGTTTACAGTGCGTCCTCGTGACGACTCCTTTGTCGGTTATTGATAGCGACAGCGATATTGCCGTTGTTTGTTTAGACCGACCGTTTCGTGTTAATGGAGTGTAAGATAATTTTGAAAAAACTCTTTCCTTCCATGGTATACATACTAGGACTTGCAGAGAGCAAGATGGGAGCAGGGCTCGACTTCACTATACAGGCACCATAGGCAGCTGCGTCTATACGACGTCGTGTTTAGAGCTCCGCTTTATAAAATGCATCCTCTCGATATGTGCTGACATAAATAAAACTTCTCGTCGAGTATTTTGTAAACATAGCGACAAGCAATAAGCACCCCCCTGGTAGACCTAACGTTGCGAGAGGTTTTCCAAAGTTTCCCGCGAGTTGGAAGCGTTGTAGTGGAAGGGTTTTGAAAAGTATGGGTATTTTATTGTATTCATTAGGTAGGTACATTTTAACCAGTATTTGGCAGTTGATTGATACCCCTCTCCCCCGCGTACAGGAGGAGAGGGTGATTAACATGTTAAATTTTCACTTTGAAAATATTGAGCCAGATATGTATTTAATTTTCCTTTTCGTTCACTCTTTTCCGAGTACCTACGAATGTGGAAACAGTACTAGATAAAATTTTTGAGTTCTCAAACGATTTTGATTTTTAATGAATTAAAAAAATGAAACTCTGGTCAAACATGAAAAAAAATCAAAATTTTACCAAATTGACCAAAAAGGCTGAAATTTAGTGTGTGCCTTGTTTTTGGCACTCCAAATCGATTAGAAACAGTTTCGAACCATTTTGAGTGGTAGTTCTGGAGCACCCTAGCAGATTTTTGAAAATTGAAATTTCCACCACATTTTAACCAATTGAGTTGTTGAAATAAAATTCACTTGGTACCCCATTTTTTATTTTATTTTATTTTATTTTATTTTATTTTATTTTACAATTTAGGTCTCTCCAATAGCTAAAGTCAATTACAGGAGAGACCATTTATAATTGGAAGAGATAAGACTAAAATCTGCTCTAGAGAAAGTGAGAAACATAAGTTTGAGAAATACAAAAGCAAGCAAAAAGGAGAAAAAAACAAAAGAAACATTTATAAATGTAGTTCCTCCGAAAAGAGAATGTAAGAAATGAGCAAAAAAGTATAACACCTAACAGAGGAAATACAAAAAAAAAGGAAAAAAACACCGAAAACCAAAGGAAAATAAGATACAGAATATAAAATGGTTCACAAATAGCTCCCATTGCACCCCCACTCCTACTCCCATGCCGTCCCCGCCACACTTCTGAAAGCAGACCTACCCATACTAAAGTTATCAGCATCTGCACGTGCACACCTACAGAGGAAAGCCTCAGAGATACCCATGACGTTATTCATGGGAGATACCTTCATCCTAAATGTGTTGTAATTGTTTAAGTAGAATATTTTTTTCTGCCCAGAGTGTATTTTTGGGGCTCAGAAATTGATTTTTCCCAAAAGGTTACTATTATTTATGTTGCAGTGGATGAGATCATATAGAAACATTAATGCAATTATTTCTCTTCTTTTTTCTAACAGATCTTATAAGTTCTTTTTGTGATAAGTCATAAGAATAATTTTCAAAAGCCTCTAAATATAGGTACAGTAAGTCCCGCTTATTAGAATCGATTTGGGACCAGGTATGTTTGATTCCATAAACCGGAGTATTCTACAATGCGGAATGATAAAAAACGCTAAATTCCAAATTTTGTTGAAATTTCATCACTTTTTGACCTGTTTTGAAGTTAATTCTAATACTTCTTCGGTTTTTCAGTTACATTTGGTCTTTTAATATGTTTTGAATACTTTTTTGTACGATTTTTATAAAATTTTACAAAAATGTCATCATCTTACACTAATTTTCTCCAATTTATAATCTTAATTTCATGTTTTTATGCCATTTTTACAAGTTTTCACTACATTTTTGTACAGTTTTCTTCCAATTTTGCCAAGATTCGTGTTTTTTGAATATTTTCCAATTCTATTAACCGAATAAAATGTTCTTTTTATTCCAATAAGCGGAAAAATGTGCATGTAAGAAAATACAAATGTTTTGTCCTAGCACATTTCATTCCATTAACCAAATTATTCTATTATCCGCGATTCTAATAAGCGGGACTTACTGTATTTCAAAAATCTAGTTTGAATTTTTTCAAGCTCTCTTATAAATTTTTCAGTACGAGGGAACCAAATCAGTACACCAAACTCCAGAATTGACCGTATGAAGGAGAAGTATAGGGCTTTGAGTATACTTATTCTCTTGAAGTGCACAGAATTTCTGACAACAAAATAGGCCATCCTCCTTGCCTTTGCTAACACAGTGTTAGTGTGATACCTAAAAGTAAGCCCCACATCAAGGTTTATACCCAGTGACAGAGTTCTTCCCCACTAACTGTGTACTTAATACTCCAAAGAGTTTTTTTCGAGTAAATGTCATTGTTGCACATTTAGAAAATAATATTAAGGGACAGTTTGTTCTCAACACTCCATTTTACAAGTACAAACATATCCAAATCTGCTTGAAGACCCTCACAATCCTTTATATCTTGGATTTTCTACGCAACGATTTTAAAATTAATTCTGTCAAAAAAGAAATTTCAATTCTTAGTGAAGCATGCATCAAACAATTGTATAAACACGCCAACTCTCTTATGTTAGAAATGGTGAACTCTGTAGATACATATAGACTTAGCAGATATCATATAAGTGAGGCTGACCTAAAATTTAGATTTATATACTTTATTTAATTTTTAGAGGTTTAAACCCCTCTTCACCTGTGTTTTCTGAATGTTACTCAAGCAACAGATTGAATAAATAATATTAGTACTACTACTACTTGTACATTTTAGAATTATCAGTTAATAGCTCTATTTCCGAAATTACCTATCACAGATAGAAGGTCATTTACCAATAAAAGAAAGAAAAGGAGACCCAAGTTGGAGTCCTGGAGAACACCTGATGGACAGGGGTAAATACTAGATATTTTATTTTTGTCAGAGACATATTGGGTTCTACCATTAAGATAAGACCAGAACAAATTACACAAATCATTGGAGAAACCAAGTCTAGCTAGTTTTTAAATCAGTATTCTATGGCTGACACTATCAAATGCTTTTTAAAAATCTGTATATATTGCATCTACGAGTACTTGACCACCACCATCTAGATATTCAACAAAGTTCATTTTTGTGTTGATTGATCTACTCTTAACAAAGCCATGCTGGTTTGCTGAAATAATATTCTTAATTTTAGGATATAGTATGCCATATATCACCATTTCAAACAGTTTTGCCGGTGTAGGGATTAATGAGATTGGCCTATAATTGATAACGTTTCCGGATCCTCTTTTTTAAGAACAGGAATAACTTTTGAGCATTTCCAACCAGTTGGGAACTTGCTCTTCTGGATTATCAAATTGAATATATAGGTAAGGGGTTTGATCAGAAATTCTCCCACTCCTTTGTAGACATAATATGGTACATTGTCTGGTCCTAGTGAGTGTTTAGTTTTGAGCTTTGAGACCGTGAGATCAACTTCTTTCACATTTATGTTTTTGATAAATACTGAGGCACCTATACTCCTGAGAGGGTTGAATCACTCACTATATTGTCAATATTATCGTCTCTTATATAAACTGACTGAAATAATTCGGCAAATAAGTTATAGCAATATCGTCTCCTTGTTTCTCTATACCATGAATATCCACCATAATATCAACAGAGTCATTTTTAGAATAGGCTGAGTCGATTGGAGGTGGTTTCAGGCTGTTCCCAAGCCTTTGGGTATATTTTGGAAACTGCAGACTTTCTAAAAAATGATCTAAAACCCGTCGTTATTGATTTTAGCGTGAAAGTACTTAGTGAAAAAGTAGTGATTTTGAAAATGGGTAGTGAGATTAGTCAAAAAGGTGGTAAAAAAAAATGAAAAATTAAAACGCGCAATAAAGACCTTCAAATTATTAAAAAATTTGTTTGAAATTAAGAAATACTTTACGTACAACTTTTCTTCCAATATCAAATTTTTTGAAAAGTTTCTAGTGAAAAATTTTGATTTTGTTCATTTTTTTATGTGTAGGGGGAGGAGTGGTCGAGTGGAGAGCTTTCTAAAAATTTGGTTGAAAAAATGTAGGGAAAATGTGAAAAAGTAGTGATTTTTTTTCAAAAAAAAAAACTGTTAGACACCATGATGACGCAAAATTTATCAAAGAAATAGCTTTCAAACCAAATTTTGGAACACCACGGTTGATTTTAGGTACAATTTTTTGAAAATTTTTGAAAATGGTGGGTGGAAATAGCCCATTGGTGCGTTTATTGTCAACAAAAGTGGGTAAGTATTTTTTAGTTCGGCAAAAGTGTAAAATTTGTAAAAATTTTGAAATTGCTTGTTTGAGAAAAAACTATTCAAAACTCCTTCTATCGGTAAAATTGAGCCCCCTCGAATTGATTGTAAGTAACCTTTTTTGAACCAATTTAAAGCCTTCAGTCAAAGTTATCGACTTTTCCCTTACAATTTCAAATCTCCCCAGAAGGTTTACAATCAACTTCAGCCACTAAAAATTTAATTCCATCAACATTTTGAGTTGATAAAATCGCAAATCCGAATAAGAGACGGGTTGAAAAATTCATGTTTTTAAAAATTGAAAATCTTGAAAAATCTCAACTCGCTTATTTCTGCTAAAAATCACTCATAACTTCTCCTACCCCGTTCAAGCCTACCTTCTCTTCTGAGTCGATTACAACAATTTTTGGCCAATCTGGACCCTCCAGTGAAAACTGATGATGTCCAGTTTGAAAAATTCACCAAAAAATCGAAAAATCTATTTTGAAAGCTCAAAACTTGGTTATGAAGAGTACGTGACGTGCTCTATCAAAATGTAAAATTTCAGCTCATTCCAAGTAATGTAGATTGATTGCAAAGGTTCTCTTGCTATTCTATTGCGAGGAGCTAATTATTGAACTCATAACCGACTCAGTACTTCCCAAATTTTCTCCACCTTTCGAAAATCTTTCTCCGGCATCTTATCAATATTCCTGTTCGACCCTACTACGTTGACCACGGACAACCCTCAACGTCAACGCTACCTCACACTCTATACATAATCAATAATACAACTTTCCTTATACCGTCTCATATACCTACTATTTATTCCAGTACACAAACAGTATATCCATCTATCTGAATGAAAAGGCGGTTTCGAGACGTCGAATAAGAAAAAAAAAAAAATCGGCTACTTCAGTAGATGGTATATCAGCAACATGAGAACATGATCTACAACACGAATTTGGCCTATTTTTATCACGTCCAAATGTATCGAAGATCAGCCAGAAGCATCTCATACATCTTAATGTTATGTCGTCGATACGGTCCGTAAAAAGAAGAATTTCTGACTAAGGGAAGATGGAGGACGGCAAGACGACGAGTAGAAGTGTTCGTATAATAAAGAGGCATATCCTTCACTTAATAACATCACGAAACATCTTTTAGCCACGAGCTAAGTAGCCAGATAACATCAGAAAATAGCAACCTACCTGCTGGCTGGCTTGCCACTTGATGAAAGGGTTTCGTAGGGTCGAAGGCGGTACGCCAAGCTAAGCCACGCTAATAAAAAAATTACACCTTACTTCTCCCGCTGCATACCACCGAGCAGCTTCACTTGCTGCGATTATTTTTTTTTCTTTCTTTATTTCATTCTTCTATTTTCCTAGCTGTCGTTTTTTTTCTCTCATTTTATACATGGATAGGTAACCGCGTGCAACACCACTCCTTCTTATATGTATTATTGAAGAATATTATGTTACGCGCTGCAGTGTATAGTATGTGGTGTATAATGTACATATACGGTATGGGTCTACTAATAGACAACACATAGACACCATTCTAAACATACCTGTAAGACCTGGAACAATCTATAGCACAATAAATTGCCATATAATATGTCTAAATATAATTAAAATACCTTTAGCCAACAGTGTATTGAGGCAATTCGTTTTCTATATGGGTTCAAGGGAATTAGTTTGTATTTAGATGTTCGGATTAGTCTGCATTGAGAATGAGAAGGGAGAAAAATCTCATCGAATTCATCCAGAAAGTTTCACAGATTACTGAAAACCTGTTTCACAAAAGGGCAGTTCTTGTTGACTTTTTCTCAAATTTTTTGAAAATTTTCATGTCAACTTCAAACATATATTTTTTCAAGTTCAACAAAGTTTTTCAATACTTCGAGTAAATTTCCAACATATTACAACGATTTAGCAAAATTTCACCATTTTTTGTTGCGATTTTCTTCTATTTTCATATCGAGATACCTTTTCCTCAAGTTGCAGTCAATTTTCACGATATAATTACGTACAATTTCTACAAAATTCATCTCATTATCCTCATATATACTTAAGTTATTGCGGTATTTAATTAAAAGTCGTAAAATAACCCCCTTATTCGATACACACACATTTGAATTTGTTTGATGCGCGAAAAAGTCTCTCCCTTCTCGCATGCTGTGCGAGATACTCGTATTATAGGTACAGAAGTGGGAAGTGGTAAAAACGCAAGAGTGCTCCGCTCTTTGGATCGTGTTGACAACTTGAACATGCCTCATTTATTCGAATCGCTAATTAGAAGCCGCCGGTTATTAAAAGAACCGACGTCGAATAGTAATCAAATTAAGCGGAATTATTGACGTCGAGCACGTACTATTCTGGTTTTTAACGCGATTTCATTCGCTCCTACACCAATATACAAAGGATGGCAGTTTGCGTTTTGTGTTCGTAAAAGCGACCGTGAGGTTTTTTTTCCTTTTTGGCCGTGTCGTGTCGCCTTTCGTTGTCTTCGTTTTTCGTTTTGTTTTTGTCGAGGTTTTTCCATTTTGGCACGTTGATGAGGCAATTGGTTGGTTGGTGGTTTTTAACGCATCAAAAGGAATTATGCTCGAGGGTCTCGTTCATGCTTTTCGCGAATTACCGAATTAATTGAAAGTATAAGTTGAAAGTGGTAGCAGAAGAGTGCGATGTAATGCGTATATTTTTTTTTGCTCTCGTTCGCTTATTCTTCTTCTGACGAGTGTTTTATTCAATTTGCACGATGGTAATTGGTAGATAATGATGGGTGTGTAATGATTTGTGAAGATTTACTTAAAGTTTCTGAAATTGAAATTTGAGATGGGGGAATTGCTGGGAATTGAGTTGGTATTATTTTCACAAATCTATGTTTCAGAATGGTACATAGGAGTATGAGGGGTAGACTCTTGAATGGCCCATTCGAGGTTCTCTTGTCCGTAACACCTGAAAAAAAATGTGGAAAATAAGGAGACCATCAACCTGAAAGTCTCTTGACAGAAGAAAATTTTGAACTCATTTTCGGGTTGTCTACTACAGGGTGTCCAACAGTCCTTCTGATCCAGAAAGTCAGAAAAAAGTTGTCTTTTTGCCTATGTATCCTTTTTTCAAAAAGTCCGGTAAAGATACTTCTTTTTTCCGAATTTTCAAGTACATAATTCTTCTATTTAATCAAAATAATAAATAAATCGAAAAATTAAAACTCAATTTTTTAGAATTTTTTTTCAAAACATAAAAATAATCAAATAGGTATTATAATAGGTAGCAATTTTTGAAGCCTTTTTTTTGGAAATTGTTGTGAAACTGAATTAGGGGGGGGGGGTCATTCTTCCAAAAGGTCCCTCTGTTTAGTTTTAAGATTTTGTTGATAGACACCCTGTACTAAAATCCAGAAGCTAAATTCGTGCTTTTTTGTTGTCAAATATACCCATAGTTACCCTCTTCCTCCCCCCACAAAAAAATCAAATCCTCAAAGTGTCCCCAAATTTTCAAAATATTTTCCTCCATGAAGGACGAAGGTACATAAGATCCAACGACGAAACCATGGGATCTTACCACGGAGGGAGCAAAACCAAATTTTCAGGCATAAAAAAATCATAAGGGGCAATTTTTCGGAAATGCTCCATAATGTATGATTATTCCAGGAAAATAAAGGCAAAATTACTACTCAAACAAAGCTAGAGCGAACATTTTTCGAAAAAATTGGTTCAAAAAACGAAAAAACGTCCATTTTTGTTTTGTGGGGGGGGGGTCGCAATCTGTAGAAATTTCAGCTGCCTGAACGTAATTTTCGATTATTGTTGAATTTTTGAAAATTGACGATTTTTGGTGCTTTTTTGAAAATTTTTGACATTCTGGAGCCTCCAGCGTGATCTTCGATTCCTCCAAAATTTTTCCTCCGAATCGAATGTCAACATTTCTTGATATTTTGGAGCTTCCAGCGCTATTTTCAATTTCAGAATTTTTCGTACGAATCGAATTTCATGTATTTTCAAACGTTCTGGAACCTCCAGCGCGATTTTTCATTTCTCCGAATCTTTAAAATTTCTCCAGGAGGCGTAGAAATTAATTTTGGCCGCTGAAAATACAGTTTTGGCTTATTTTTGACTTGTTTTCAGACGGTTCATCCAGATTGAAGCCGATTTCCAGGCTGAAACCTCAAGGATGTTCTTTTGACCAGCATTTTGTGTAATGACTGTTGGTATTCAAAAAATGAATTGATATTTAAAATCAGCGTACTCTAGAACTTTTTAAAATGAAATGGAATATTCATTGTTTTTGATTTGACAACATTTTTTCAAGCATAAGCTTCAGCTGATTTTTGGACACAATTCCTGAAAACTCTTCCCCTCCCTTGAAGTGAAAACTCTAAAATATCCAAAATGTATTGTGACGTGTCGTTTGTTGGGGTTTCGAAGGTACCAAGTTCGAAAAACCACTCAATTTTTAGATTTTTCATCGTTTTAATGAACAAATAGATACTTTTTTAAAAAAGCATAGGTACTTATCAGCGAAATTCTTACCCATTTTGACAAGTTGTACGACTTCGTTTTCAAAACTCTCGAAAATCATGATCTAGAGTAATTTTGAGCTCAAAATTCTTCAAGTGTGCTCAAAAAAAATGTTGATCATCTGTTTAGATTTTAACGTGTTTTGATTGATCACATGACACCTTTTTGAAAACCTCAAAAATCGTAATCCAATTTATCACCAAAAATGGTATATTTTGAATTCTCAAAAAAATCTAAAGTTTGGACAGTTGAAATTTTGGTTATGAAAGTTTCGACTATGCTCTGGGGGCAGGCATCGTAGCGGGTCACTTCTATAGTGACTTGGTCATTTTTTTCACGAAAAGTCACTTTTGGTTACTTTTTTCATCAAAAAGTCACTATTGGTCACTTTTCTTCCAAAAAAGTCACTTTTTTGAATTTTTTTTCGTTTTTTATCCAAATTATCTTTTTTTTATTCATTTCCAAAGGGTTTTATGCGAATTTTCTTTATTAAACTATTTCAGAATTTTGAAAACACAAATTTTTACTTTTTGAAAGATTTTGCCCTCGCTTCGCTCGGGCTTGTTTTCTTTTCCTTTTCAAAATAAAGATGGAATTTAAAAAAAAAAAACCAAGTTCTAAAGCCAAAAAATAAACTTCTCACAAAAAAACATCGTTTTTATGCCTCTCAAAATACAAATTTTCAAGAGCTTTCGTCCTCGATTAGGCCTGTCTTTTTTCATTTTCAAAATCAACTTCCTCCAAAAAAACATCATTCCAATTCTAAAATTTAAAAAATAAAAAAATAAACTACTCGTTCTCCCATTAAAAAAAAGGGATTTTTCGGTGGGGCCAGGCGGGAGAATAAAGTAATAGTTTTTAGGTGAGATATTGAACGTTTTTTGCTTTTGTTTTTCGATTTTTTGTTCTCCTGAACGCTGGAATTCAAAAAAAATTGGTCACTTTTTTGGTCACTTTTTTCACTGGTGAAAGTCACTAAAGTCACTTTTTTTTAGAAAAATTTGGCTACGGTGCCTGTCTGGGGGCCCCACCAACTTACTTTTGTGAAAAAATTGAAAAATTATAAAAATGAGGTGTGATATGCTGTTTCTTATTAATTCCTCATTGCCGAATTTGAATATCCATTCATTTGAATTCAACTCCTTAGCATCCTCCACCTCCAGTTACTCACTTTTTTCAAGCCCATCTCCCGACCTCCCAAAAAGTTGAAATAGAAAATATTGAATTACTTTAATAAAAAGGATCTGCCAATAAATCATTGAGGCTACTCTGGGCATCAAAATAAAACTATTTTCATGATTTTTCTGTGAGATTGTTTGATTGAATACCTCTTTGAAATTTACTTTTTTTGCTGGGGGGAGGGGGGAGTAGTTGAACTATAAATTTGAGCTTTCACTGTTTCATTTCAGTTCCATATTTTTGAGTTTGAATTGCGTATTTTTGATTGGCTTGCAATAGGTAATGTGAATGATGATTTTCTTGCATATCATTTGCTTCAATAAGTATTTTCTAAATCTTTTAGGATTTTAACCAGATTGAATCCAAATGCATTTCATTTTTATTTTTTTTGAAAAATTGTACGTTAAACTACCTATAACTACACGTTTATTGTTTACTTATCCTTGTTATTTTTAGGGTATAATTCTATGTTTTTTCACAAGTATTTCTTTATTGTTTAAAAAATTATGGCAAAAAAACTCCCAGGAAATAAAACTATTGAAAAAAGTTATTTGAAATTTTGTAAAAAAAATTTAAAACAGATTTCTTCGCATTATTGTTTGCATTTTGATCCGAGTAAAATAGATTATTAAAAACTTTGGCCATTTGAAATTTTCCTCTCATTATGGCGCGACAAAATGGAACGAAAATCAATTCGCGCATCGCTTCTTGTTATAATACGTATTTTATCTTGGCAAATGAGCCACTGTCCCTTTTGCGGCTTGTATTCCTGCGAGAAAATAAACTTCGACTGTTACTTGCTACCGCCGTGGACTCGAAAATTATGTTAATTCGAGTTGGAGAAACTGTTACAATGAATGTGGCATTTGTCAAGATCTTTTCAAGTACTACGATAACTTTATCGTATACCCAGTCTGTAAATTCTTATTGGGCTGTGGCCACTATCGAAAGGTTGAAATTCAATCCTACGTATTTTTGAAAACGAACCCCCACACAGGGGACTGGATTTTAATCTCGATACTCGCGTGGAATTGTCTTATATAATAATTTTTAGCAGCAATTTTCGAACAGTTGGTGAAAGGTGCACGCTGGTGACTAATTATGCGTGCAGAGAATGTGTGAATTAAGTATACATGTGTATATGAATTTGGAATGAACGGAGGAGAAGAGAGGAAGAGGAGCAGAATATGTCTCGGTATAAGCCAGCTGTCGATATTGTAGGTATATATCGTGATTTTATTCGTGTTCATATACGTATAAGCAAATACAATACCAGCCAACTGAAATATTTATGACTGCGAGGTATATAGGTGTATAAACGTCGATAAAAAGTTTATTCGTATAGGTGGATAGAGAAACAGAGAAGGAAGGGAAAAAAAAAGAAAAAGAAAAGAGAACCCACGACTAAATAACTATAAGGCTAAGGCGTGTTGTTGTTTGTGGTGGTGGTGTTTCTCTCACTCTCTTCCACTCTTTCTTTCAGCGCTCCTATAATCAAATGTCCATTATTGTTGGAAACGCGCTAGGAAAAAATTAAGAAAGAAGGTCAGTAAATTACTGTAAAATTTCCTTCCGTGCCTGCGCTGCCGACAGACAAAGTTGTGCGTGTTCAGCAAGTATTATAAAGCTACCAGAAGATTTTTTTTTCAGCTTCGCCGTGTGCATGTGTTTTGTGAGGTGTACGCGCTTCGTACTTGGTAGAGTTGATGTAGTATAAGTACGAGGATGGTGGATAGGCCAGAAACCTTAATCTATAAACCCAAAGGGTAAACTATTCGTGTGTGCGTATTATACTCACATATCAGAGAACGTGGTTAAAAACTACGCTTCTTGGAACCCGCCATCGTTGTACATGCTGCAAGCAGACAATCCTTTGAAAACTTTGAACGATTTACTCCCACAGGCAATTCGCGCGAGGTAAATTAGGACTTGAGAGGTTGTTTGATTCTTCTCTCTGGATAGTCTGGCGTTTACCCTATCAGAAGTGTACCCGATGGCCAATATGATCGCTCACGAATTGAATTAGAATTTTTTGGCCCCTCTATTGGTATACAGGATTCGATTTTCCTGTACTTGACACTGACAGTCAGTTTTATTGCAATTTTTTGGTTTTATCCTAGAAATGGAAATCAATGAAGTCAAGATTTTAAATTTTTTCATGTTGGTGGAGATGAAAAAAAAGAAAATAAACTTTAGTACAGATTGAGAATATGGGTTACAAGAAAAATGTTTCAATCGAAATAACATTTTTTGAGTTGGATGCGATATTGTAAGCACCCGAAGACCAAATTCCGAATGTTGGATTTTATTTTGAAATTTTGGAGAATTTTGAATTCAAAGGATCATGTTTCATGAGAAGGTAAATTGAAATTTGATCAAACTGAAGCACAGACTAAAATTTTTCAAAAATTCACTCTAGAAAATTTCAAATTTGAACCTGCAGAATCTGATTTTGAAAATTTGTACCAAAAAAAGGCGGTAAAAAAATGAAAAATTTTGAACGTGCATCAAAAAATTTCAAATCACTGAAAAAAGTTTATTTTTGATGAAATTGGCAATAGTGTTGGAATTAACGTCAGTTTGGCCGGTTAATTTTCTTTCAATTTCATTTGTTTTTGAAATTTTCCTGTAAAAATTTGACTTTGTAATTGGAGGTGGGGGAGGGGGGGGGTGTCAAGTGAAGAGCTCTCTCAAAATTGGATTAAAAAAGTAGTGATTTTATTCAAAAAAAAATTCCGTTAAATATGTACCACGATTTAGGACTTTTCTATGGGGATTTTTTTTCAAAAGTAAGGAATTCAGAAATTCGCAGGAAGCTCCGAAATGGTTCAAAATTGCCAAAAGTCAACTAGTAAAAGGGGATAGGATCATGGGTGTGGCTCGAAAATGAGGTAAAAATAAATTGAATTCCACCTTCCTATACTTTTATAGGCAGTTAAAGCAGTCAAAGTATTGAAAACGGCGCTAATTCAATGAAACCCTCCTACAGGGCGTCTAACTCTGTCTAACAAGCCTTTCCGGCGAGAAAAAGTACTCTTTTTGTCCGATGGTTTTTTTTCAAAATCTTCAAAAAAGTCCATTTTTCAGAGTTTTTAAATTATTGACATCCTTAAAATAGTCAGGCTGGGGCAGTGGCGTAGCCAGGATTTTTTCAAGGAGGGGACAAAACCAGATTTTTAGGCATAAAAAAGCGAGAGCGAAAATTTTTAGAAAAAATGGGTCCAAACAACAAAAAAACGTCCATTTCAGCATGTTTTCTTTTAAATTTTTGCTCCCAAGGGGGGGCCATGGCCCCCTTGGCTACGCTACTGGGCTGGGGGGCGCATAAGGATCTATGGATATATTGCACCCCTCCCCAGTCGATCCTCCGGGACAACTTTTTTCTTGAAGGGGGAGTCCTAAGGAACATTTCTAACGGTGACCGGAAAATTCATCCTGCGAAATTCATCCCGCGAAATTCATCCTGTGAAAATTAATATTGCCGAAAATTCATATTGGGGAAAATTAATATCGCGAAATTCATATTGTACAAAACTTAAGCATTCATTACAAATGTCACAAAAATCAATCAATTGAGATCATAGTCGTTGCCAGAGTAAAAATTTCAAGTAGGTAGATAGATACACAGGTGCCTTAGTAGGCAATATTATGCGCCATGGCGTTGTCTTTGTGAGGTTGCAAGGCCATCTAGCATAAAGTAGTGGCCCAAAATGGCTGATTTTGATATGTTGTGTCCAAGGGTCTTGGCTACAACATATCAAAAAATCAGCCAATTTGGACCATTTCTACGTAGGTATCCAAAATTGTACCAAGTACCATGAATTTCTTATCAATATTTTTTTGGACTTTGTGCATTTTGGAAACATAATATGCTTAAATTCCATAATTTCAATGGATAACGCTGAGCTCTTCTTCGCTGGAATGAGATCCTACCTATCAGCTACAAAACTACATGTTAGCGTAGATATTCACTTCATTTAACTACGTGTACAATATAAATGCTACGAATGTGTCTTAACACCTGGGTACTTATAGATATTAATTTCGCGATAGGTATTAATTTTCCCCAATACGAATTTTCCGCAATATTAATTTTCACAAGATGAATTTCGCGATATTAATTTTCCCCAATATGAATTTTCGGCAATATTAATTTTCACAGGATGAATTTCGCGGGATGAATTTCGCGAGATGAATTTCGCAGGATGAATTTTCGTAGAATCATTTCTAACCCTTGTCCTCCAAAAAAAAGTGGTCCTACTTACAAAATGGCGGCCATTTTGATTGACAGGGCAGCTGAAATCGCAGATTTTGCGTTCCAACATAGGACTTGCTAAAAAATTTTGAAACCGTACAAAAGTAGATCGAAAGATCAGGCAAAAATTCATCACCTGTCAAAATTTCAAGTGCCAAAGTGCCTTTTTCGATTTTTGGTGAATTTTTGAAAATCAAAAGGTCAAAAATAAGCGAAAAAATCAAAAGTTTTTCAAATCAACCAAGAAAACTGAAATTTGGGATATACCCAATTTCTGATCTGCCAAATCAATTGGATACTGTTCCAAACCGTTTTGAGCAGTTCTGGAGCTTCCAGCAGATTTTTGATACTCGAAATTCCCACAAAATTTTATCAAATGGAGTTAGAAAGCCGAAATTCATTCTGCAAACTAATTTCAATCCGCTACGAAGTCAATTGTAGGTGGATTTTAAGTCGTTTTGGAGCCTTCAGAGACTTTTTGAAAATTACTGGAGCCTCCAGTAGATTTTTGAAAATTACTGGAGCCTCCAGTAGATTTTTGAAAATTACTGGAGCCTCCAGTAGATTTTTGAAACTCGAAATTTCCCAAAATTTAATCAAATGTAGATGGAAAGCCGAAATTCAAACTTCAAACTAATTTCAATACGCTACGAAGTGAACTGCAGGTGGATTTCAAGTCGTTTTGGAGCCTTCAGCGACTTTTTGAAAATTACTGGAGCCTCCAGTAGATTTTTGAAACTCGAAATTTCCCAAAATTTAATCAAATGTAGATGGAAAGCCGAAATTCAAACTTCAAACTAATTTCAATACGCTACGAAGTGAACTGCAGGTGGATTTCAAGTCGTTTTGGAGCCTCCAGCGACTTTTTTAAATAAATAATTTACAGGGGTAATTCTCAAAAAAAAGGTCAATTTTGATGTGCATAATTTTAAAAAATAAAAATCATTTTTTTGGAAAATTTCAAGTGGGAATCATTTGTATAGGTGTCCCAGATCCCTGTTCTAGTGTTGGCCTCAATTCAATCCCCCCACTGTGGACCCCGGCCCCCCCAAAACAGCGATAATTAGGATTCGACCCTCATCGATGTGTAATATGTCGATTAACATGTTTTCGAGGTCGTATAATTCGAATCTGGAGTTATTTTTTATGTAGAGGTGGAGGGTGAGGCGTGGGAGGGGGAAAATGTCAAATTTTGCTTATATTATCGTGTAATATGTCGATTCATGTTTTTCAGGCCGCAAAGTGCGAATCTGGATTAATTTTTTTGGTAGGGGTAGAGGTGAGGTGTGGGGAGGGAGAAAATGTCAAAGTTTGCTTGTTTTATCGTGTAATATGTCGACTAGCGCGATAAAAGTACAGCTGTTTGAAATTTGGCCAAGTTGAAGGACAAATGGGCGCTGGACAAGCCGAAGGACAATCTCAACGTTTTTTCGTTTCTATAGCCTTACCTAATGGACATTATTCGAGTTTTTACACGCAATAAATGTGTACTTATCATGTAAAATAACTTCCCTTTCTTAATTATCGTTTTTGGCGGGCTCATCAGGGTAAATAAAAAGGCAAGCCGAAGGACACCGATTTTGCGAAATATCATATTTTCAGAGACAAGTACGATCAGAACGAGCCATTGCGTAGGTTTTGAAAATAACATTGCGGGGTAACATTTTTATGAAGACAGTGAACCAGTGCAGCCACTCGCCAGAAAAAAATGTTGGATTGGGAAGCTACCAAAAATAATTGAAAATTGCTCTAAAATTTGCGCAAAAAGTGTGTGACAGTTTTCAAATGTGAAATGTGAGCTTCCTATGGACTTATTCCAATTGCAATTGGCACAATAATGGACCTTCGTGTTCTATGATAATGAGAATGTGTCAATTTTTCCCCAAAAAAATAAAGTTCATGACACTTTATAACATTCATTTTCAAAAACATGGCGTGTGACAGCCAAGTCGAAGGACATTTGGGGTATAAAATCGAATGTACACCAATGAAAGGAGGGGATAAAAATCTCAATACCATATGTGAAATGTGTGGGGGATGATCCTTGCTAAAACCTTTGAGAAATTTGCCATAGTACACGATTTTCACCTTTTTTTGAGAATTACCCACAGATAGTATGAAAATTTTTGCATCATTGAAATTACTTCAATAACCCATAGTGCTCAAATGGACGAACAAAAGAAATTATTATGACTAATTGCCCATAGGTATTCAAAATTATAAAGGCATAAACGCTTTTTAAAAATTTGAAATCCTCAAAATTTGATGCATCCAAATTTGAAAATTTTGAATCAAGTTTGCCTGTTCAGTTTCGAAGATAGACAATTTGTCATAATGACATTTTTTGTTCGACCAAAATCATTCAAATATTTCCTTATCTTTTATGTTTTTTTCTAAATGAGTAAATTTCGGGTTTTTCGAAGCACGTGGCTCCTTCAATTCACAAGATAGGCAACCAGTCATAATGACGTTTTTTCTTCGTGTTCTCGAGTACTTTAAATTCATTTACCGCTGAATTTTGGCAGACGATTTCCGGAACACCCTGTATGAACAATGAAAAATCCCAATTTTCCTTTTTCTGAACGTTGGAATGTCAATAATTGAAAATAAAATAGTACTTGTTTCATTTTATTATTTTTTAAAATTTGTTTTCGACGTTCTTAGAACAGCCAGCACGTTTCAAGTTTTTGCAGCATTTTTTAAACTTTCTCCAGCAATTTCAAATCTCTCTGGAAGGGTCTAAAAGGTCAAGTTGGGATTGTTTTCGAGTCGAAGAATCGTGTGAACAGTAATTTGAAAAATCACTGTAGGCTCCAAAAAGGTGAAATTCTGATTGTTTTCGAATCGGTCGTGTTAAAATAACATGCTCGCGTTATGTCGTATTTTCTTTAAAAATTTGATTTTTTTTCACTATTGCTGGAATTTACAAATTGATTAAAAATTTGCCTTTGAACTCACAATCTTGACTGGTCGAGAAGGTGCCTAACAAGCACCGACCGAAGTAATTAGTGCTCAAGTTAATTTATGGTCCCTCCTGAACGATTTGAAATTTCTTGAAAAAAATAGAAAAATAACTGGAGGTTTCAGAATGGCTCAAAACTAGTATAAAAAGTTATTTTCCCAACTGCATGTAGGAGATTGAAGTGAAAGAATTACAAATTTTCAGTTTTTGATTTCAGGAGTACCAATTCCGAAATTATTAGCGCACCCACATTCAAGGTTAATGTACTTATCTTTTAAAAAATATTTGTCGACTGAGTTTATTTGTTTATTTTGGTTTTTAATTCATCTCGACACTTTAACACTCCACTAAACCAAATCAAAGGTCCATTATGTGGCAGTAATATGCGTGCTAAAATAATTCTCTTCACTCAATGACCTTACTCTTCCTCAATTCATCACTCTCAAGTACACCAAAATCACTTCCCCTTCAGTTCGCCTTATACCCATTGTCTGACCCATCAAGTGTATCTAAATTTCTCCCTCCCCTGCCCCATTTGCTGACCACCCTCTTGCTTTTTTTATTCGACAGTCAAATACGAGTAAACCACGAAAATTGATTCTCGGCTGACGAATGATAAACACCATAAATAAATGACTCGGTAACTTGTACTCGTATTTTTGTCACAGACCATTAGTCTCCCTTTGCTGGTTGATTTTCTATGCATAGTTTTTTTTTCTTTCTCTTCATCGTCGTCGTCGTCGTTGCAACAACTCTCGACGCCCTTCTCGCTTCTCCTTTTGTATTGCCGGCTATTTTTATGTATGCTAATTTGTCGATGTAACCGCGCCACCACATTACGCGCGATATCGAATAGCTCGATTAATTATTCTCTCGAAAAAATATACTCGTATACGCAGCAGTGCGCGATTGTGATACGTATTTATAGCGTAGTAGAATGAAAATTGTAAAAAGTTTTTCCTTCTATGAACACAATACGTACACTGACACAGGTTATATTCTATGGGTACTTATCGGGCCGGGTCGACTTTCTGGCTTCGAAAAACCGATGACTTTTGCGAGCAGCTTATCGAGCAGACGAGGGAAAAAAACGCAGGTAGCGAGCCGGCGGTATCGTTAATATATTCGAAGAGAAATTGTAATTAAGTCCGGTTCGTTTATTTCAACAGATAACCCTGCCGGTTTATTTATCTACCAGAGTTTTGTTGTTAATGGTAATGTATAGAAAATTGTTGTATTGTTAAGTGGTGTCGAACCCAAACACAGGGGGTCTTACCTGCGATATTCAGCTCCGCATCCCCGCTGTGTGTCTTCCCCTGCTTATCACCATACACCCTTGTTACGCCAATTGACACGTTTTTGTGAAATTCTGTCGCCTTTTTCGAACGTGATTGACGGCCAGAAGCTGAGTTTTTTTAAAGCTTTTTTATTTTCTATTTTTTTCGGTCTAATTCGCGAAAAATTACCTACTAATGCGGGTTAACGGATTTGTTTCCGCGAATCAACCCTTACGTATTCGTATGGTTCAGGGAAGTGCTGCCATCTTAGCCCGAAGCGAGAGGAGTTTCGTAGGGTTGATGATAGATGGCGTTAGGAGATGGGTTTGCCAAAAAAATAAAATTTCCTAATACCGAGAGAGTTCATAAGGTACAAGGGTTCTACGTGTATATGCAGACAAATACTAATGAGGATTCGCATGTGCCAATTAAAATGAATAAAAGACCGATTTAAATTCGCGAATTAACCACCGCGCCACCGTTTTGTGGCGAGTTAACACGCGGTTGAAATGCTCCAGTGTAATTTGTTTAATGAATATTATTTATGTACCCTTGATACACGGTATATGTACTATAGTTATGTACTTTACTCGCGTATAAAACCATCCTATCTTTCTCTTCATCATCGTACTTTTTTTCTCTTCAATTTTTTGCGGATATATATATTTGATAATAGTTATGTTGGTTGAAGAAGGTATAAGGAGAAAAAAAAAGTTGGAAAAAAAAGTTTTATGGTATAACGAAGGAAAACAGTAGTTAATAAGCGAACCATTTAAGAAAATTACCGTAGCGTACATTGGCGCTGGGCGCGTAACTCTGTACAATAATTCATATTGTATTTTTCATAGTCGACGTGTTATTATTGTTACAGAAAGGTACCACTCAAATAGTTTATCATCGTTTATCCTTGAGAATTTTAATTAGCTATGATAACCTGTTTGTGGGGTTATGCGAGTATATTTCCTTTAATTAATTTATCCAACTTTAACGTGTACAGGCCATTTAATTACCGTTATTGTATTCTGCTCGTACCTTTAACGTGTACGAATTGTTGCGGTGTGTTGATGTACTGATGTAAGTACATACGATGTGAATATGTGTAATTTTTTCCCTCCCCTTTCTGCGCTAATACGATGATGATTTTTTTTTCACTTCTATATTTCTTCTTCTTCGTGTGTTCTAGGTATGTGGAAATCATGCTAGATTGGTGCTGGGTTCTGTTGGCTGATGAAGATGGTGAATGCTGATAAGTGCATGATAACTGATAACGAACAGCGAATGGATTATCAGATATGGTTGGGTAAGAGTTACCTGCCTACCTTAAGTTGCAAGTTCGGAAGGTTGATTTTGTTGGGGGGGGGAGGAGGGTGATCTGATGGGTACTGGAATTGACGTGGAATATGATGTGATGTTCTATGTACATGTTCTATCTAGAGGAAGACCTCGATGAGAGGAAATTATTATGAAAAGGTACATCGTGTCACTGCCCTCTTTCCTCCATTTCATTTTTCAGCTCTCAGAGAAAAACTTATAAGAATTAGAATACCCATTTTTAAACACTGAAAATGATAGACAAAAATATTGATTGAACTTAGTTACCATAATACCGAAAAAAATTGTTGAAATTTTTCAGGAACTTCAACTTCTTGAGTCTGATACCGAAATTATTGATGACTTGAGGTGTGAATTCATCCTCATTAGGGATCAGATTGGTTTTCTTGGAAATCGTTCATTTTGAGGGTCAAAATTTAGCCAAAAAAATGTTCCCCGAGATTAGCATTTTGTATAATCTGTTTTCTGATTTAGGGCTAGGATTTTTAAGCGCTATCAAACACGTTTTAAGCGCTATAAAAAAGCATTAAAAATGTAAGAAAAAAGCAAAAAAAAAGCGCTATCAAATCCGACCATGTTACATATCAAAACGAAGGTTTTTTCAAACCCAGCAAGATACCTCCCTTAAATATATGTACAACATGAACCAAAATGAACGAAAAGAAGAAAATGAAAAAAAAGAGGAAAAAACTGAAACTAAAAATTAGAAAAAAAATAAAGTAAAAATTGAAAAATGAAAACTGAATTTGTTATTTTTCAGTTTTTTCTCCCTTGTTTTTTCAAACTGATCTTTTTTCAAAAATTATTTATTTTTTTCAAAAATGTGCAAACGTTGATAAATTTTTGTATTTTGGGAACTAATTTCTTCAATTTTACCAATTTTTTACCAAAAAAAGCGCTAATGACGAAAAAAAGACCCAAAAAAGCAAAATCTCCGCCTTTTTGGCCCAAAATAAGCATTTTAAAGCATTTACACCCAAAAAAAGCAAAAAAAAGCACTATCAACTTTCACCATTCGCCTCAGAATGGAATTAAACGCAAAGAAAATATATTTATGCCGTATAGGGTGTTGCTACAAAAAAAAGCATTATCATAAAAATCCTAGCCCTACTGATTACCTAATTCAAAGTTACTGAGAAGAAAAAAATGCGTAAAAAATAAGCTCCTGGTTGTCGTTTTCCAAAAAATAAAAATTTTCTTTGAAAACCGCAGACATTTTTTTTTAATTTTTCAAAAAAATTCACTTGCTTAATTAAAAATTTTATCAAAGATCTATTTTTGTACGCTAAAATTGTCTATCAACTTTTTATTCCAAAGTTAAATATTTTAATTGCTTCGATAAAATTTCAATTTTTGTGTTTTTTTCCCTCATTTTTTAAAAAATTGGCACCGGATACTTCGAATTAATCACAAACAACTTTTCTTTGATTTTTTTGAAGATTGAAAAAATCCAAAAAATCCATACAAAGCATATTATACAAATTTAAAAACCTTCTCATTTTTTGAAAAAAAAAATGGTTGCAAATCGAGTCCGGTTTGTGACGAGGAGAGTTTGATTTCTGTTAGTTACAGTTTTCAGTTTAAGTTATAGTTTGGGGCCAGTACCATACCTGTGATTGTTTTGACCGAAAAATGAAAAGTTTCCCAAACAAAAAAGTATCCAAAAAATAACTAAAAAAGTGACAAAACATGGGCAATACATTTTAATACAGAAAAAAATCACAAAAAAACAGAATTTTTCTTTTTTTATCAAAATCTAAAATTGAAACTCAATAGAAACGCGTTTAATTTTAACAAAAAGCAGGACATTTTGAAAATTTCTGCTAAACCGGTCCTTTTCCCAGTTTTTGCCATTTAGGAGGGGGAGGGAGGAGGAGGATGTTTGGTATTCAGAGAAGGTTTTTGGTTTGATTTATCAGATTGATATTTTTGATTTCAAAAGAGTTGTCTGTTATTTTATTTTTTCCAATTTTGGAGACCTATGCAAGAGACCAAGGAAGGGGATTTTCTTGAAAAAAAAAATTATAATCAGAAAAATTCAGACACAAAGGTGGTAAATTTTTATACTTTGAAATATTTTAGAGAAAGATGTTTTAGAGTAAAAATAATGTTAGCAAAATTTTTAGTAGAAAATATGTGTTTTAGAGAAATTTACGTTAGATAAATGAGAAAATGTGTTAGAGAAAAAGTCGCTTTACCATAATGATTCACTGATTTTAAAAAAGTGATTTGAATAACCACACAATTTTCGAATCATTTTTTGATTAAACGTCTGTTTTGTCAATTACAGTAGAGAGTGTTATATTGATTGTAAGTTTTGAAGATGGAAATTTCTAAAAAAAATAAAGTTTTAAAGCCAAAAAAATAACTCCTCGCAGAAAAAACCATAATTTTTATGCCTCTAAAAGTACAAATTTTCAAGAGCTTTTTCCCTCACTTAGGCCTGTTCTGATTTCTTGTTTGAAAACAACATTCTTCAAAAAAACATCATTCAAATTCTAAAATTTTAAAATCCAAAAAATAAATTCGTCCTCACATTAAGAAAAACATTTTTTTTGTACCTCTCAAAATACATTCAAAAGCTTTCGCCGTTGTTTTAACTTCCTAAAAAAACCGGATTTTCAGACATCTCTAAATTAAAATTGTTGAAAACTTTCCCCTCACTTTGCTCGGGCAAACTTGCTTTTCATTTTAGATTAAACAAATTTTACCTTTAAAGCCTCCAAAAATGAAAATAAAAGTTTTCATTAGTCATACGAATAGTATTTCGAATGGAAAAATTGATATTTTTCGCACACACCAGTCGACAAATTTTCAGTCGACCCCCCCCCCCTCCTAAAACTCTCAATATAGCTTCTGCTTCCGAAATGGGAACCAACATGATATTTGCCCCGGGCCCACATTAGCTTTTGACAACCATGAATAGCGAATTTTTTTTTTGAAAAATTTGTTCATAAAACGAAAAAACTGTCATTTTTTATGTTATATTCATCATTTTCGCTAGAAATAAGGAGCAGGGGGAGGGGGACTGAATTCGAAAACCGTTGCGAAATGTAGGTGAAATCTTACATGCATTTTTCAGATTACAATTTGTGATGGGAACGGGGGTGGTAAAACCGATTTTTGAGCATGAAAAATCGAAAGCTGTGGCTATTTTATTAAAATAGAGGTAAAAAATTACTATTCAAACGAAAAAACTGTTATTTTTGTATATTTTACTAAACTTCTAATTTTCATCAGAAATAAGAAGGGGGGGGGGGTTTAAACCCAAAAACCCTTGCAAAATTTTGGTGAAATTTTATATGTATTTTTTAGATTGTTGAAAATTACCGAAAATCAATCAAATATTTTAAAAATTGAATGATAATTTGTCAAAGTGTAATTGAAATTATTGTTAAATAGATTTTACAATTGAAAATTACTATGAAAAAATCATCATTATTTGAGCAAAATTTTGCAACACTTCCTTGAAAAAATCATTAAAATGTCGCAAAAAACGGTCAAAAATATTCAGAATATCGCAAAAATCCGAATGTACGAGATGTCGATCATTTTACATCATCATTTCTACTGAAATGAGAAGCTACTTCAATTTCAAGAGAGTGCATTTTGAAAACTAATCGTTTCAGGATAAAATTGCGTGGGACAAAAGTTATAGAGAATTAAGAAAGTCATCAGATTTTTGCCAAGGCACACAGTTTGTCGAATGTATGGAAAAAACTAAAAAAATGAAAAATTGGACCATTTTTACTCAAATGATCTTTTGGGAAAGTTTTTGTCTGTGGGAGGGGGGGGGGGGTTCGAACACGTTGAAAAAACTTTCGAATAGCGCAAAAGTACATACATGTAGATTATACAAGTCTCACTTATACCTCAATATTATTCATCAAACTTATTCATCAGCTCAATTACAACATAGCTATGTACAACCCATGTCACACAAAAAAATGTTCAAAAAACTCCAACACTCTCTCCGGCTCCTTCAATAATTATTACCCAACACCCCGCGCTTATTAACGGTTCACCGTCAAATTATCCATATGGTATGGCTGTTAATACCTTTAACGAATCGTTTACCAATTGATGAAGAAGAATATACAATATATTCAACATGAATATGCAAATCACCTCAGCCCGAAGTGATCCAACTGTATCAACGCGGGCGCGCTATTTAACAACGCAAACACATTCGCAAATACCACTGACACGGTTACCCTTCTCTTTCCCCGTACGTTGGTTCGGGCTCGGGCGCCACTGTAAACCTTTTTTTTTTCCTTCTTGTGACATTTTAGCATACTGTAACAGTAGTGTAACGTAACAACTACTCGTAACAGCCGCAGTTAGAGACTGATGGTTTTAAAAAAAGTTGCAGCCGCGAGTATTGGAAGATGGATATCTGGCGTGGATAAATTTTGATTCTTATTTCGTTTCGTCAAGGTTACTATAAGATTTTCATCTCGTTTTTCAACAACTTTAATCATCGTTTAAGTCATTTTCAACGACGACAGGATTAAACTTTACGCCGATTTCTATCTAGTCGGGATTTAAACTTTGTTCGCTCTCGGCTTATGTTCTTTTCCGTCGAATTCGATGCGTGCTATATTAAGCATAGGCCTATAGTCGGAAAGCTTCGACGCCTAGGAGCTTTTCGGAGGTTTGGTTCGTTTTTTTTCTCGTTTGGGTGAAAGGGTAGAGGGCAGGTGTTTGGTCTTGCAAGGAGCATTCGTGTGTATTGCAACGAGCCTACTCTTTTTATGTATATTATATTACTGCGAGTAAAATCTATAAGAGTCGTTACAAGGTTTTCTTAGATCTTTTACATAATGCTGTCTGCGACAGTTTTTGAAGTTTACTGAAGGGTCGAGCGAAATAGATATTTGAAATCGGCCCCCATTTAAATTTTCTTTTTAATAACTTCAAATAATGTCCCTTGAAAAGAAAAAGTTCCCCAGGAATTTTTGACTTCTTACCCTCCAATCCTTCCTGTGTTTTTGGTCATTTTATTCCTTTGAAGAAAAATTTGTGTTCTTGGTCACAAAGTTATGTCTCCTAAAGGGAATTTACAATGGTTATTTGTATTTTTTCACCATTTTCAGTTGACGTTTTTTTAAAGTTTTTTTTACAATTTGAAATTTCCAAGCGTGGAAACCCCATGCAAAGCAAAGAGATGATACTTTTTAAAAAATATCAAAAAATTTGGGATTTCCAGGGGAGGAGCTGAGGTCTCTTTGAGCATCCGTGTAAGGTCAACATCACACCTGAGAGTAATTTTGATCCGTTGGAGCCTACTTCGAGAAATGAGAAAAGGGGGAGGGGGTTCAAGGGCCTCAAATTTTTTTAAATTATGAAAATTTGCCCAATTCAAGACTTTCGTTGACTGAAAAATTGAAATGAATATTCTTATTGCTATTTGGGCTACGAAAGACATGTTTCTCACGGGGAGAGGGTTAATGCCCCCAAAAATTTTGAAAATTAGTGTTTTTGCACCTTTTGGTATCGACTTTTTCGATCTTACTGCCGAAAAATGATTGAAAAATGGAAATGTTGAGCCAAATATTAAAAATTTTCAAAAGTCAGTGTCTCTAAAAGTTGATGAATGTTCATTGTCTTATTAGTTTTTAAAAATCTGGCATAATGTCAAAAAGTCAGCTGAATTTTTTTCTTGTTTTTAAAAGTCAGCTTCACACAGATCAGCGTCTCGGAGATGGTATTCAGGGTGTCTAACACTCCTATTTATCCTATAAAAGTCTTTTTTTTTGGCCTATGACACCTTTTTGTCCTTTTAGTGTCCTTTTTTTTCAACAATTTTATCCAAAAGTCCTTTTTTTTCAAAATGACTTTTTTCAAATTTTCAATTTTTTCCCCTTTTTTCCGGAATTTTGAACTTGTAGAAGAGGGCTCATTTGTCGACTTTTTTAGTACTTGAATCACACATTTTTGTGAGCTTCTGCCCTCGCTTCGCTCGGGCTATTTGCTCTTCTTTTTCCATGTAAGTGACTTATTGTTGAAATTCAAGAAATGTTCAAAGTTTGAATCAGAAAAATAAACTCCTCCTTCCCTACAGATTTTTTTTACTTCTCAGCAAAACATGAAATTTTGAAATCAAAACTTTTGGACTTGCTTCACTCGGGTTTGTTTGCTTTCTTTTTTCAAGTTTGAATTTTTTCTTTTTCTTCTTTTTTTTAAATTGAGGTGTTGTATCATCAATTCATTATTTAACATTTTAGGATTTTGTAGCAAAATATAGGCAGCTTATTACACAAAAAAACATCGTTTTCATACCTCTCAAAATGCTGAATTTTTAAAGCTTTTGCCCTCGCTTCGCTCGGGCCCGTTAGCCTTTCTTTTTCCAGTTTTAAATTTTCAAAAAAAAATCATAATTCAAATTTTAAAATTTTGAAGCAAAACACGAATAATTTGTCACACATACAAACATCGTTTTTTGTATCTCTCGAACTCCAAATGATGATTTTAGAGGACTTCTGCCCTCGCTTGCACGGGTCCGGTAGCTTTTCTTTTTCAGATTTCAAATTTTCAAAAAAAATAATTACCTATTCGAATTTCAAAATTTTTAAGCAAAGTGATGTATGTACTAAGTACTTAGTAACTCATCACACAAGATAACATAATTTTTTGTATCTCCCAAAATACCTTCTAATTTTTGAGAGCTTTCGCCCTCGCTTCGCCAGGGCCAGTTTGTTTCTCTTTTCCTTAATTAATAATAAATTCCGAACTTGAAGGAGAAATCTCGCCCGTCCCCTCCCCTCTTAAAAATTCCCAAGTGTTCAAAAACTGTCCTGTTAAAAGTCTTGCTAAAATTCCTTTGGCTAAAAACTTGAATTAAAATTTTGAACCTGCCACCTTGAAAAAAATGTTGACCCCCCCCCCACACCTCAAAAATTCCATAAGTGCTCGAAAAATGACCTGCTGAAAGTCCTACTAAAAGTCCTTTCTAAGTCTTTTTTTTTTCATTTTGAAATTTTGTTAGACACCCTGGTATTAAAATTCAAGAGGTTGACGATCATTTGACCCAAATTTTTTATAAATGATAAAAATTTGCCTAATTGCATTTTTACTGTCACTGTAAAAAAAACTGTTTTTTTTTTCTCTAAAAAGTGGCGCATTTTAGTTTTATCTGGGTTTATGTTTGAAAATTTAAATTTGAATGATGAAAAAACCATGAAAATGTGATTCAAAAGTGAAGGGAAAATATCGCGAAATATCCCCCCCCCCACCACCCTCAGAAGACGTAACTTTGTGCTACAGAAAATGAACATTTTTTCCAGGTTGGAATGGTTCTAAAAATAAACCTGTATTTTCGAAATTGGTTTGGAAAAATGTAATTTTTAAGGTCCTCGAGGTGGTTCAAAAGTTTAAATTATGCATAATTTTTGTTCCAATATACACTCACTCTTGCTGGAATAATACTCAAATTGAGCCATATTTTCTAAATTACACTTTGAAGTTTGAATGTACCTATAGTGAAAAATAATGTGTGCTGAGGTGCTGAGTATTTAAATGAATACCTATTGGTGGTTCTTTACAGAATACACTTAGAACTGACAAGGGGAACCCCCCCACGTGATAATCTCCAATTGGAATGGAATTTAGACTGGTGGAAAGAGCACCTAAACAACCCCCCCCCCCTCCCACCAATTTTCAGTCGCTCAAGTTTATCTCTCGATTTTTGGCAAAAGTTTCAAGTTTTGTTTACTTACCTATCCAGTAAAAGACAAGAAATACGAGGTATTTTTCGAACAAAACAAGCATTCTCATTTAAAAAACATCCTACCTCATCCCTTCAACACGTTGCGTTGTCTGCTTTAGGTATACCCGCACTTTCTTTTCAACTCGTTGAGAAAAGATTCCAAAAATACTTGTAGTTCAATTGAAATGCTGGGTATAAAATGAACATTTTTTTCTTCTAATAATCATCGATCTTAACATCAGACAATTTTTTAGTTAATCTAAGTACCTATAAGTAAATGTTTTTTGAAAAAAAAATACGACGAGAGTGAAAAAAATCACTCCCTATTTCAGTAGAATTTTTGAAAAAATAATATGAAAAAATAAACTTGGCGAGGATGAAAATTTTTTAGAAAATTTTTGAAATCCTTCTGATGTGAATTAATTACTGGAAGAAACTGAGTCTAAAACTCTCATAACAAAACTTTCTAGTGCTTAAATTGCAATTTTTCGATTTTCGAGGAATTTTCGAAAATCCAAAATTGACCATTTCCGGCGATTCGTGTTTTAAAAACGGTGAAAATAAGACGTGAAATTGATGTCAAATTTTCTCAACTGTAAATCTTACCATTTCAATCATTTTTGAAGCCTCGAACGCAATTTCCAATTTCTTCGGTATTTTATAGAATTTCTCCAGAAAGTCTGAAAATTAATTTGAGCAGCAGAAAATCGAGTTGAGAGGATTTCCAGACGAACACCTCGAATTATGGTTTTTTACCAATATTGAGGAAAAAATTCAAAAAATCGAAAATTTTCCATTAGTGAAGAAATTTTCAAAATTTACTCGAATGACTTTCAGCATCTTGTCTAGTATCACCCCCCCCCCCCCGCCCCAATAATCGATTGCGCCATTTTGGACGATTCTGAAACCTCCAGCACAATTTTCGGTTTCTCCAAAATTTTAAAATATCGAATATGACGTCAGATTTTTCCAACGAGGTAAAAAAAAAATGGCCCAAGGCAAATCGGTGATTGAAAATACGAGTAAAATTTAATTAAAAAGCCTGAGTTTTGTGGAAAACTTGAAAATTAAGTGGACAAAAGATCAATATTTTTCGTAATTTTTAGACTACGAGAGTCGCTAAACTGTCAATAAGACTGTTTGATTCGTAATTTTTTCCCATTTTCTGAGTGAAATAGCTTTACCTGTGTACTCAAAACTTGAAATTTTCGCCAAAAACCAAAAAATGAACTCGAGCTGCAGGTGAAAATTAGGTTCAAATGGGTATTTTTTGAAGTCCTCTTTCCACCAGTTCAAGTTTCATATCATGTGGGCTGTGGGGCTTCGTTTCCTTATGAACAGTAGCGATTCAAAGAACTCCAAAATCTATCGCCTAATAGTAAGTAAGATTTCGCCGTGTGAATGGTAGCGTTCGGCGGTCACTGTATTGTAGATAGATACAGAAAGGTTGCAGTCGTGAGATTCCGAGGGACTATAGTGTGTTGTACGGAACAGTCGAAGCGTGTTCAGTGCGTGCTGGCGAGAAGCGGCGTGCCGTTGCCTTGACTACTCGTGTTTACTATAGTTTCCCCTCCGAAGACAGCTGACTGCTGGGAGGTGCTTGGAAAAGCACCAATGGCAGGTCTTTTTCTCGTCTACGTCACTAGTCGGCTACAATAGTAGTTTGTTCGCCAATCCGGTGTGTTTGGCCGGGAGGGAGGTGAACGAGTGAGTTAGGAACTCGGCTCGCTAGTGTAGTTAGTCTACAAGGCAGTAGTTGCAAGTTGCTTCGACATGCATAACACATGAGTTCTACAATCGGTTTTCGATGTTTACAATTCAGATCATAGTGTCGTATAAGTGCGCGAGGGGGTGATTATTTTTTTTCGCGAATTTGGTTTAGTTTTTTTTTTTTTTAATTGCTCTTATGTCGCCCGCCGCACTGAGTTGTAAATGCGTTAATTATCGTAATAATAATATTGTCGGCGTTAAATAGGTGTTTTTTTTTTTTTTTAAATTTGAGACGCGGCCGATTTGTATTATAGAGGCAGATTTTTTCGGCGCGAGAATTTGCGATATAATTTGTTCGTGTTTTTTTTGTTGGTTTTTAGTACTTAAGATTTGGTTTGTTGAAAATTCGGTCGGTATTGTGGATCAAACGCGTGAAATATTGTGGTGTCGCGCGAGGTGGACGACGCAATGGCTTTGGCGACAACCGCGTCGTACATGCCGTCGGTCAGTTCAGCGGTGTCGTCCGATTTGGACGGAAACGTGCTCGGCGGTATGAATATAGTTAATGTGAACGCGTCCATAGGCGGATACCATACTAGTCCGTCGCCCCGATCTATCGCCGATAACGAGATGAAGTACCTGTCGAGCGGCCAACACCATCACCATCACCATCATCATCACCAGCTGCCTTCGTCGCCGTCGCCCAACGGTCATCCGGTGCCTTTGCCGACGACGCATAATCCGTGGCTGAGCGTCCAGCACGGGGCCCCCGACTGGTCGATGGCCGGTCTGCACGGACACCATTCGCATCACCATCATCCGCACCAGACGAGCTTGGAGATCGCCAAGCATCCGGATATGCATCGAGGGCCTCCGTCGCACCAACAGACGGGCACAGCTTCGCCGCATCCTTGGCATATGCCTACCGCTCATTACGGCCTGTCGACGAATAACGGCGCCGCGTCGCCGCTCCAGCATCATAGCGCTTATCACGCGATGAACGGACTGCTAACGCATCACCATCAGACCAGTCCGCAGCTGCATCCTACGCTTAGAGATATGCAAAATCATAGTCCTTCGTATCCGTCAAGTCAGCATCCCGATGTGCCATCCGGCGGCGAAGAAGACGCTCCTACCTCCGATGATCTCGAAGCTTTCGCCAAGCAATTCAAACAGCGAAGGATTAAGCTAGGCTTCACCCAGGCCGACGTCGGCCTGGCCCTAGGTACCTTGTACGGTAACGTTTTCTCGCAGACTACCATTTGTAGATTCGAAGCGCTTCAACTAAGCTTTAAAAATATGTGTAAGCTGAAACCGCTGCTGCAGAAGTGGCTCGAAGAGGCCGACTCCACCACCGGATCGCCGACCAGTATCGATAAAATCGCAGCGCAGGGTCGTAAACGTAAAAAACGCACCTCGATCGAGGTGTCGGTCAAAGGCGCCCTCGAGCAGCATTTCCACAAACAACCCAAACCATCGGCTCAGGAGATCACCTCGCTGGCCGACAGCTTACAGCTCGAGAAGGAGGTAGTCAGGGTATGGTTCTGCAATCGAAGGCAGAAAGAGAAACGAATGACGCCTCCGAATACCCTGGGAGGACCTCCCGACGGCATGATGGACGGTACGTTACCTCCCGGAGGTCCGCACGGACTTCATCACGGATACCATCACCAAGATATGCACGGATCTCCTATGGGTCATCATTCGTCTTCGCATAGTCCTACGCCCCTGCTCAGTCCTCAGACGATGGCGCCGCATCATTCGCTCGCGGCTCATTAACGTTTAGCCCAGTGGGATGTTGAACACTCCAGAACTATCTCCAAGATGCAAGAAGAATTGAATTATTTATGAAAATATTGCCTATCTTAGGTAATACTTTTCTTCTTCTCAACATCGCATCTCATATACCATCTAATAACGATATCATGATACGAAATCAACGCATGATTGCTGATTGCTGAAACGCTGAGCCGAGAGATGTGTGAAAATGACATCTCCAGCCAAATTGGCTTGAGCATCGGTGACGACCACTACCAGTAGTCGATACGCCAATTTATACAATACCAGATTCGATTCGATCGTCGATTTTTCATCATCTACGCGATACCAAACGTAGATTCGACCAACATCGCAATTTTGCAGTACAAATTTCGTGTCATTTCATCGTATAGGAATTAAAAACTACCATCTTTTTTTAATATCCAAGGAGTTGTTTTGGAAATCTACTAAACGTGTTTCAATTTCCCACTGTAGGGCTTTACTTATCGAAAAATTTCACTTTGAAAAAAAAAACTTGTATAAATTTTTATTCGGCCTTTCCCGGCCTGACTTAACTGTGGTAATTTGTTTTTACGATTTTTTTTCTTTCTTTTTTTTTCGCCCCTATTTTTTTTCTTTTTTTTGTATAATGTTTCGTATATAAAATTGTACATTGAACAAATTGTAAAGTAACTGTTATTATGGGAATTACGTTGTTTTTTTCTCGTATTTTTTTTTCTTTTTTTTAGTTATGTGGCCCGTATTATGGTTAGGTTTTTGTTTCCGTTTTTTTTTCAATATGTAAATCTTTTTTTTTCTTTTTTTTTTTGGTTAGATTTAAGAATTTTTTTTTTCGATTTTTTTGACCTAAAATTGGTTATGTCGCGTTTGATTCTCGTCGTGATTCGTTTCGCGCGTCCCCCTTGTCCCATTTTTCTCTGTCTGTATTTTTTTTTTTTTTCGGTTTAACAACGACTTTGGAAAAAATAACATACCTTTAAAGTAAACAAAAGTAGAGGCACGTTGGGCTGCTTCTGCAAGTGTGGGAATGTAAAACCTGCGAAAAAAAGGAAGGAATTGTTAGCTGTAGAGCTACACGATGTCGTTGTGTACCTATAAAAATACGTATATACGAGCTGGCGAGCAAATAATGAAAGATTCGGACCACATATGGGTTCGAGAAATGAAAAAAAAAATAACATCGAGACCTACATTATTAGTACACTGCATCTCAGCGAGAGCATCGACCAAATTGAAAGAAAAAAAAAACAAGGCAAAGGCGGTTTTGATTTTTCAACTGTTCATCGTTCGGTGTATTAATGTATGCAACTTTATATACATATTATGAGGCGGCATTGTTATCGCGACGATGGATAAATAAACTGCAACGATGATTTAAAAGGCTGACGGATTGATTTTTCATCTCTCTCGATTGGCAGAATAACTATACGTCTACGTGTTTTGCATGCCCTTCGATGATGGTCGAGATCTCAATGGACACGACGACAACGGTCCAGAGCCTGGCTTTTGCGAGTTTACTCTAAGGTAAGAGAATTTTTTGCCTTATTTTACCTATTTGCTCGCTCGTATACGTATATTAGGGGCCCTCCCTTATGTGCCTGGTCTATAATGAGAAAAATATATTTGCGCGACTTGAACCCACCGAATCATGACCAATTTTTTGCTTATTGTTGTGTGAGTCACAATGTGACCGATTTACGTTTTTTTTTCTTTTTATTTTTCTTTTTTTTTTTTTGTTCTCTGTTGATTTGTTATGTTTTGTTTCTTAGTTTTATCGCCTCTTTGAGAATTTTTTTTTCTCCTTTTTATTCTTGTTTAATAATGGTCGAGTATTTATGACTAAAAAGTAATTCCCGCGCCAATTTTTATGTCCGCATGTGTAAAGAGAGTATTTACCTGGTACACGTTAAGTTGTGAAAATAGAGTATAAACTTACGATATATATGACGATTTTTTTTTCCTTTCTTAAATGTAAAGTTTTATTTAAAGAATAGTGATACCAACGCTGTGATTAAATTAGTCATATAGAAGAAAACGTATAAAATTTAATAAATAATTTGCAAAATTTTATACCGCTTTTGTGAGTTTATTTTTTAATCGAAAAAAGGCGTGAAAGGGTGGAGAAGAAGATAGGGGTTTATTTTGTGGAGAAATCGGTTTATCGAAGAAGGTGTAATGATCTGAGCTTCGAGTATCTCAAGTTGCTCGATGAATTTTTTTTTCGTTGTGTTCGGTATTTTATATTTTTTATTGTAATGATTTTTGGATTTTGGAATTTTTCAAGTTGTGAAAATGTGTCAAATTTTAGTGCGAAAAAATATGTCAAAAATTTGAAAAAATGTGGCTCCCTTTTTCGAGCAAAAATTTTGAAAATTTGATACCTCTTTGAAAAAAAAATCCAAATCGTCGACGTTGCTTTTTCTTTAACGTTGAAAAAAAAAATTCGCTCACTTTGTCGAAAATTAAATAAATCCACCATGTTGAAAATTTCGCTACGTTTTTCGCGCCAATAAAATCGCTTGTTTCGTTTCAACAAAAAAAAAATTGTTTACAACGCGAAAAAGTCGTTTGAAAAAATCCTTCCATTTTTCATTGGTTGTATTTTTATCTAGTGAGCTTATACATGAAACCACGATAATGGAAAATTCCACCAGAGGAAAATCGTGTACTTTTACTCGATTCGTCAATTTTTTTGCGGTATTTTTCCATCGAAAGTTCGAGTTTATGGAAACTTTTGCATCGGATTTTTTTTCCAAGTCGAATTGCCAATTTTTGTAATGGAAAGTAGATTTTTTCCAAGTCGAATTAAGGGGTCGTATTGACGAAATATTTTTGTACGAAGTGTTTTACGCGTGAATTTAATTGTGACGAGGGTTCTGGATGGAAATATCGCCGGATGGCTGCGATTTTACGACGATTTTAGGGGTATTTTTACGAATGTAGACGAAGTGAATTTATTTTGTTTATCGTATACGAGAGTTTGTGGAAACGACTACGTGATTTTTTATGTATTGTGTGTTTTGAGTGGAAAGCTAAGCTTTTTTAATTTTAAAATTAGTAAATTCGCTTGTCTGACTGTATAGCGAGTGGAAAATTCGAATGAGACGTGAAATGATTTTTTTTCTGAGGTTATTAGGTAAAGAACGATGATTTTATTTTTATAATTTGAAGTGATTTCAAAGAAGAAGATGAGCATTTGTTTGCAAAATGCCGATTACATTTTATTATGGTGAACTATGTGGAGGTATTTTTCACAATTTTATTAGAGGTTTGGATATTTATGAACCTAGGCCTGTTGCAAGTTAGATGAAGACTTATTATTCGTCGTTGTGATGATTTTTTACCCTCAGGGATCAAATTTCGGAAAATTTTAGTTGTATTTTGTTTTTATTTTTTGAAAAATGATTTATATTTTTAATCGAATGTTTTTTTTTTGAAAATTGCAACTTTTGAGAAGGAAAATCAATTTTTTTTTGTTTGAAAATTGGTGCCAAATTGTTCGAATTTTTTGGGACAGAAATTGAAATATTTTTATGATAAGGAATTCTTGATTTTTTTCAAAATAGGTATCGAGTAAAATGATCTTTCGAAGTGCAAAAAATTTGAATTCTGGATCATTTTACTAACTATTTATTGAAAGTTGAAAGTAATGCTAGGTATATTATTGTGCGAATTTTGTTGACTCGGATCGAAAAATAAATTTGCGAGCCTTCAAGTGTTATCTTTAAAATTTGGAATTTTGAAATAATGGTTACTTACCTATAGTGGAATTTTTTTTTTTCAAAAACAATGCATTTTGGTAGCAATTTTTTTTTAAATTTTAAGGTGTTGTATTCTGCAAATTTATTCTCCAAAAAAATGAATAAATGAATGAAAAATTAAATTTTTATGTTTCAAGAAATTTTAGAGGAATTCTGAAGCTCAAGCGATCCTTTTTAAATAATATAGGAAATATAGATAATCTCAAATAGTCTAAATTAATAAAAATGATGATCATTTTAATTGAAATTAATTTGAAAATTGGAGGGAATAATGGGCTTTAAATTGTTGAGAAATATGAAAATTTGTCTCAACTCTCCGACGTCTAAGAGAAGTTCTACCCGAACAAATTTCCAGAATTTTGACGAGAAAAGTTGGACTGAACAATCAGACTGTGATAGGTATTGAATTTGAACAATTACTTAGGTATTTTGAAAATTGTGAATTTTTTCTCAATTTTATATAAACGATTGTGTTGATTTTCAAAGCCAAATTTACTAATCCAGACGGAAACAAAAATGCAAGTTGATAGTTTTCTGCAAAATTTCATCAACTGGTCATTTTTTTGAATTTTTTTATGAGACCAGCAAAGGAAAAATTCAATGCTCCGAAAGACAATTTTTCAACCCTTTTTTTCTGACACCTTCGACAGCTCAGAAAGGGGAATTTTTACATCCCAACAAAATTGGAATAAAAGAAGGTAGAATAACGCCGCCGGAGTTTTCGATTTTGATCAAATTTCATTTTGGAATTTTAGGTAATTCAGTTGAACTATGAAAACTGATGCTTTTTTCTATGCAGCATCAGAATTTTTCAACAGAAAAAAATTTTCATTTTAAAAGTCTCCTGGATTTGTATGGAAAATAAGTACAATTTTCGATCTTATTTTATATAATTTCTTTTTGGAATTGAATTTTTCAAAAAAATAATAAGTAATTTCTCAATTTTTTTAGGGTGTTTATAATTTCAAGCTTGCATTGAAGTGAGGAACTTACATCTCAATTTGAAATTTAAACCAATTTTCAGAAGCTTCACGCATTTTCTCCTTGCAAAAAATGTTATTCTAATTGAAACAGAAATTTTTTCAAATTCAAAACCATAAAAGTTCTGTTGATTAAGGTCCACTATTACAACAGCCGATTATAGTTGAACAGTCCGTCAACGCTTGGTTGCGCATAAATTTTGATTCAAAATTTATGCGCAACCAAGCGTTGACGGGCCGTTTAAATTTAATCGGCTGTTGTACTAATGGACCTCAAACATTCTGAAAAATTATGATTTTCACATTTTTTTTTTTTGAAATTGAATTTGGAATTTCAAAATAAAATTTGATCAATATTTGAAACTTCTGCATTATTTTGCTCAATTTTATTCCTACTTTGTTGACGTGTAAAAATTTTCCCTTTTGTGAGCTGTCGAAGTTGTTGGAACAAGGAAATGAAATTTTGTGTTTTGAAGCATTAAATTCTTCCTTTGCGAATCTCAGGAGAAAATTGAGATGAACAACCTAAAAAATTTTCAGGTGATAAAATTTTACAATAAATTTTTAACAACTTGGTTCCTTGTTTCCATCTGCATCTGTAAATTTGGCTGAGGAAATCCAACTTAATCGTTTGTAAAAAATTGAGGAAAATATTTCCAAAATGAGTGGTTCTTCAAATTCATCAAATATCACAATCTGATTGTTGAGTTACAACTTCTCTCATGAAAATTCTGGAAATCCATCGGCTGAACTTCTCTCTAGAGCGTTGAAGGGTTGATGAGGCTTTTCAACAATTGAATGAAATCAGTTTTCTGGACAAAATTTGTCAAAAATATTCCACTAAACTTTTTTTTTAAAAATAATTAATTTTCGAAGTTTGAATTTTTGTCGAAAAAAAATTCATTTGATTCTCTCAGTAAATTCATTTCAAATAAAAATGTATTTAACTCGATTCATCTCATAATTATTATTATAGGTATAGGATACAAGTAAAAAATACCACATTTTAAATCATCTCTAAAATAATTTCTATACACATCACTACCACAACAACAACAACAACAACAACAACAATTACACCAACAATAATAATAATATCGACATCGACAACACACATACGCTCACAGAGTACATAACAATGGTAGGTAATATCAGATTATTACACTATTTTTCGCATGTATCAAGTTCCACATGATCTAATCAATGCTATATAATGCTCTCAGGTAGCATTTATTTACATCTAAACCATTCGCAGTCGCAAGTTAATCCTTTTTCTATTTCTTTCTCCTTTTCTTCTTTTTTTTTTCCATCGCTATTCTATTCATAATACCAAGACCGACGAAGTACGAGTACTTGGTGCAATTTGTTATTGTGGGTTTGCGTTATTTGATGATGAGAAAGAATACGCGAGGCGACCGACGACCTACTAAATAAAAAAAATAACCTCTCGTGATTTTTTTCGCATTTGAAGAGGGGGCGATTCAATTAATACAGTTTCATCCATGTGTGGGTTCATTGATCACCTCCTCCCTTTGGGGGGGTTTTTGATCGGATTTCGAGCACTGTTTGGAAAAACAAGATGATATTTCGATGGATGGCGTCAATAACCGCGTAGTACATACTTGGGTGCAGGTTTATATGCTCTTGAGAGTTGAGAGCAAGGTGTTGTGGGGCAAAAATGCAACTATTATCGCTTCTAGTTGGCCGATGATGGGTTGAAATTCATTACAATATCGAGTGATGATGTTATTATATTGTGAGTGTGTAAAGGTGAACGCGAGCATACCACATTTTCTAGGTATCTATCTACGTTCCAAGGTGTACGTATTTATGTTAATGATATAAACACACGTGAATTTGTGAATCATACACTCGGCTGCACTTGCCATTCGCTGGCCCCGAGCTATAGGGTGGATTGTACGCAATACACAGCTATACATATACAGATTTATATACGAATTAATCATGTTGTTTGCGCAAATCGTCGATTTGTCTTGCTTCTCTCGATTCGATGTATATTTTTTTTCAAATGAAAAAATATGTACTGAAACTTGCCAAGTACATACGTATCTATATACCTGAGCTGAGCCAAAAGAAGATGTCTTTCACGGTGATGTTATTTTCTCGCCATAGGACACGTTACTCGTACTCGTATATATCGGTAATTAGCGCCTTCTTCTTCGGCATATTATACTTATACTAATTTACTAGGTGCTTTTTTTCTCGCTCCCTCGCCCTCGTCTCGTCTCGTCCGCCAGCCATGGTTTTACGTGTTCCTTGAAATTTCATGTCGAATACGAGCACACAATGGCCAGCTAATAAGACTCGTTTCGCGTCTTATTGTCTACGAGTTTGGCATTTCTTTTCTTACCTGTGTTGTGGCGGATTTTTCGGTCGTGGTGATTTTTTTTTCTTCGAGTGTGTCGGAGAAGATGCCGAAGTATTTGGAAGAATTCATAGGTGTAGAGCAGAAGAATTGTAGTCGAATTGTCGAGTTTTATAGATTATTTTTATGTATAATTTGAAGGCATGAGGTGATTCCTGAGGAAGTTATAGGGATCCGAGATCAATTCTGGATTTAATTAGGAGCAGTAGTGGAGCGAAAGGTGAACTTTATCGGGCTCGAAATTGAAGAATAATCGATATTGACGAACTCAGCGTTTAGGTTGTCTGCTCTGGGCGTTCATTTGACCAGAAGTGAGCAATTTTCAATGTTTAAATTTTTTTGAGCTTTATGAGAATTTTTATGAAGTTTCTTGCTTGAATTTCGAATCACCTGTTTATCTGGACTCATTTCATTTTGGTTCTTTTTTTATTTCTACTGTAAGTGGTCCTTTGGTTACCTTTATTATGTTTTTTTGAATGTTTCTGCAGTATTTTTGTCTTTTCCAGTAGGTTTAATTGTGAACTTCGATATTCTAGCTGCAAATTTCAATTTAATTGATCCAAATTTGCTCGTTCTATTTTTTTCCCCCCAATTTTTAGTGTATTTATTTTTTTATTTCATGCTCAATGTAACAAATATTCTTACATTTGCTGATTTCTTTCAGGCATGACAATGGGAGAAGCAGGGGCAGCTTTTCCTTATAAGCTTCTGGAAAGTTGATGAATCGGCCTCTTTTATTCATCTGTTAGTTGAAAAATATTTTAGCGACTCCCAATTTAGCTTAAAAATTACGAAAAATGTTGATCTTGTTGACTTAATTTCCAAGTTTTTCTCAAAAAATTTGTCTTCGTCTGACTCAGGCTCAATTTGATTTTCAATTGAAATTTACTCGTATTTTTAAACACTGATTTGGCTTTGGTCATTTTTTTTACTCGTTAATCCTCTTCTACAAATATAATAAAGCGTCTACAAATCTCACAGGAGAATATTTCGAGATATATCTGCGTTTGGTTTGAACAGGATCTTGATTTTTGGAAATTGCATGGTCTGAATCGTCATAACTAAAATTTCAGCTGCTCAAAGTACATAGTTGGCCAAATTTTGAAAATCCAAAATTGACAATTTTTGGTGTTTGTATTATTTTTTTAAAATAATTACGTACATGAAAATGATGGAAATTTGCACTCAAACTACCTAATATCAACTCCACCGTATTCTAATTCTGCCATTTTCCTCATTTTGAAGCCTCCAGCATGATTTTAAATTTCTCCAGCGTCATTGAAAATATACTGGTCTGGAAGTCTCTGTCTAGAAATCGGCTCAAATTCGAATGAACTCTTTAAACAGGTCTAGAATAAGCCACAATTTGATTATTATCTTCCCTAAATTAATTTCTTCGCCTTTTAGAGATATTTTAAAATTTATGGAGAACCGAAAATAGCGCTGCAGATTTCAGAATCGTCCAAAATTGTGTACCTAATTCTTATTGAGGGTTGATACTACGAGTATGTAGACCAGATGAAAGTCATTCGAGTAAATATTAAAAATTTCTTCACGAATAGAAAATTTTTGATTTTTTGAATTTTTCCTCAATATTGATCAAAAACCATAATTGGAGGTGTTCGCCTGGAAATCGACTGAACTCGATTTTTTGCTGCTCAAATTAATTTTCAGGCTTTCTGGGGACATTTTAAAATACTGGAGAAATTGGAAATTGCATTCGAGGCTCCAAAAATGATTGAAATAACAAAATTTATAGTCAAGAAAAATGTATCCTAATTTCACTTTTATTTTCGTCGTCTTTAAAGACATATATCGCTGGAAATGGTCAATTTTGGATTTTCAAAAATTCGTCGAAAATCGAAAAATCAATTTTAGCAGCTGAAATTTTAGTTATGAGGATTTCAGACCCTGCTTTTTTCAAAGATATTGACCTCATTTAAATCAGAGACAACCCTAATAGTAAGTATTTATTTAGAGATTTCAAAAATTTTCCAATTTTTTTTTTTTCGTTCTCAGCTATTTAATTTTTTGTCTTATTTTTCAGAAATTCTATTAAAATAGTGAGTGATTTTGTCACCCTCATCGTTTTTTTTTTCAAAAACATTTGCATAGATTAATTTAAAAAATGGACTGATGCTAAGATCGATGATTATTAGAAGAAAAAACGTTCATTTTACACCCATTTCAATTAAATTACAGGTATTTTTGGAATATTTTTTCAACGAGTTGAAAAGAAACTCTGGGTAGAAAGCAGATTCAATGTGTTGAAGGGATGAGGTTGGATATTTTTTAATGACAATGCTTGTTTTGTTCGAAAAATACCTCGTATATTTCTTGTCTTTTGCTGGATAGGAAGTTTGTGCAGGATTTTTTGAGTAATTTTGGAAACTAAGGTCAACGTTTATTATTTGTATTGAAGTAAGCATATTCCTATCGTCTCTCAAAAATTCTGACCACGAATTTTATGGACCTGATAGTACATGTTTATGGTGCTTTTTCTTATGGCCATTTTCAATTTTTTTTCAGCTTTTAATTTTTTCAGTTTTCAATTTTTTAATCATTTTTAATTAGGTGCTTCAATTTTTTAAAATTTTTAGTTTTTTCAGTTTTTCATTCTTTTAAAATTTGAACTTTAAAAAAAAACCAACTAGATAGCCTACTTCAACTATTTTTAACTTTCCAAAATTTCATTTTTAAAATTAATTTTCGATTTTGTTCCAAATTTTTGATTTTTTTCTCCAAAAATGTAAACTTTTTTGTCCTTTCTGCACCAAAATAAACCAAAATTTTGAAATTTCAACACTAAAATGGTGACAAAATCGCATAATTCCAAATTTTATGTATTTCGAATTGGTAATTGGGTTTTGACGATGCTTCAGCAGCCAACAGACGTAATTAGGTATTTCGAAAAAAGTATAATTGGACAATACATCAGTGATGGTATTCGTAGGAAGAAGACCTGTTGATAGGTCGGTGATAATTGGCTGTATAATATTCGAATGGTCGATTTAGCGAAATACTTTTTTATACGCGAGCTGTATTTGGCAGCGATGGTAGCTTCCGAAACGGTGGCCTGATTTCACCGCGCGGCCGCGCGCGCGCTCTCGAAAGGTTTTCTACACAGCGGAGCGTAGGTATGTGTATTTTTTTATCCGCTGGAAGATGCTGGATATGAGGCGAGGAGGCGACCTTCTAATATATGTATATGCTGAGAACAGCAGGTGTAGTAGCGTGGACAATGTTGCCAGAAAGTTACGAAATTAGACGACCAAATTGCCAAATCTACTTTTTTTTTCTACAACTATAGGTACCATGAAAAAGTTGACGATTTTTTTTCTGTTTTTGAAGATGGTCCGCGAACTATCTACTCGATTTTATTTAAATTAGTGTATAGCAGAATTAATTATATACGCTGATATGTGGATTGTGGATAGCGAGGTATATGGCATTTTAAGTAGATATAGATCGAAGAATTGACTCCTATCATCGGTGTATTTTCACTCGCTTCTGACGATTGTACTTCTTAATCAAAAAGGTTTGTTTTTTTTCTAAATCTTAAGTTCTTGGCCTATTTACGGAGTTTTGATGACCCCGGTTGACCCAAAACAGGAATGCGTATAGAACGCGATGGTCGAAGATGTCTTGTCGTAATACCTTGTCAGGTAAACCAGTATGAATATGTGATTTGTGAAGTAGATTCCATTCTGCTTGCTTTTAGTTAGCTGTTTTCGCCCAGACTAGCCAAGCCCTCAAACGAAGAACGGTACTATCGATGACAGACACTTTTTCTTTCTCTCGAGTGTATTTTTTTTCCTCTCTCGATATTCTTTTGCGCCCCCCTCTCCCCCTCTTCATCTTGCCATATTCGAGGTGCATTATACGCGAGCTTATAGCTTATGTGCTGTACGTATTATAGCATATTCCACCCTATCTACGACGACGACGACGTGTTCTCCTCTGTGTATATGTACTAATTTAATATACGTGTGGTCTGGTTTTTCTATTAAGTTTGACTCGACTTGACTCGAGCTTCGTAAGGCGAGCTGCTTCGATTATCCGTACAAAACGTTGTACACGTAGGTGTTAAAAGTGTTCGATAAACAATGCACAGACTCGAGAATGGTACATATTGTTGTCTCGGATACGTCGAGCTGACGATGCTAATGATTATAGTCGATCTAACGCGAAAAGTGTCCTTTGATCGTGTGTGTGTGGGTCTGAAGGGATGGATCGAATCGCTCGATAGGATGGTGAAGGGAAAGAGGGGATGTATTGGCGATGGCAGGTGGTCAAAACAGAAAGGTAGTATTATTTTGACGTTGAATTCGAGGTATAGATGTTCAATTGATTGAATGATGTGTGAATGGAACGAGTTTAGGGTATGGAAAGTCGATGTGAATTGAGAAATTTTGTTGGGATGGTCCTCTGGTGTTGAAATTTTGCTTGAAAATGCGTAAATAGGGTGCACTTGGGGGGTTACTGACGATCTGCGATTTCAAAATAACATCGAATTGACGTTGGAAATGAAAAAATGTGGGTTCATTTTTGCGAAACTGGACGTTTTAAATGGAGGAAATGAGAGAATAGTCCAAGAAGAGGATGAAGGCGGTTTTGATCATTTTTGACAATTTTCAACATTTCGAGGCAAAAAAATGTTGAAAGTATCAATACCTAAGTAAAGAATTAAGAAATGTATTTACATCAAAAATGGCAAAAAAATCTCACCTTTTGTCAAAATTGCCAAATTTTATCGCTTCTTGCTAAAAATGATCGTATTCTCGCAAAAAATTCCAAAAAGTCTGACCCAAAAGTCTCACTTTTTTGACAAAGATTTCAACAAAATATAATTTTCTTAGTCGATTTTTTTTAGCAAAGTTGCTCAAAAAATTTGTTTAAAAAAAATTCAAAATTTGTACTTTTTTCCACAAATTGTCAAAAATTCTTGCTTTTTGCCAAAAATTGCTTAAAATTTTACTTTCTTAACAAGTATTGTTGAGGCTCTTTTTTTCAGTCAAAATTGTCCAATGTTTTCTAATGGTTTAGTTTTTCATCCAAAAAATGCAAAAAAGTTCTAGAAACTTGCGAAAAAATATAATTTTTTTACCAATAATTCCCTTAGGTAAGTTGCCCTTTTTTGACAAAAATTTGAATTCTCCTTTTCCCCCCAAAACGTACTTATCTCTTTCTTGCCAATGATCCTCAGAAAGTCATGCTTTTTGCTGAAATTGTCAAAGTTTTCCTTTTTGCCAAATTGTCAATAAATTTTTTTTTCTGCCAAAAATTCCAATACCTAGGTCTCATTTTATTCCAAAAATGATCCAAAAGTCTCGATTTTTAATCAGAAATTTTCAAAATACCATTCTTTTTGTTAAAAGTGTTGTAGCTTCGCTTTTCACCAAAAATTGAAATTTTTTCCAGAAATTGAAAAAATTCTCATTTTTTGTTACCAAAAATTGAGCAAATTCTCATTTTTTGGTTACCAAAAGTTGCCCAAATGTCTCGTTTTTTTACCAAAAAGTTTCAAAATGGGAAGTCAGAACATTTCAATTAGTACCCAATGTTCTGTTTTTTTTTTTTTTTTTTTTTACATCAAAATAAGGTTACCAAATGGTCTATTTCATTATCCAAAAAATGCAGAAAAGTCTTGATTTTCAAAAAAAAAAAAGGTAAGTCGCTACTTTTTGCCAACGTTGTCACATTTTTGCTTTTCGACAAAAATTCAAGTTCTCGATTTTTAAATAAATACATTTCTGAAGATTTTCATTTTTTTCCAAAAATTATCCAAAAGTCGATTTTTTGCCAGAAATTGCCATAAAGTTTCACTTTTTTTGCCAATGATCGCCAAAAAGTCCTGTTTTCTGCTGAAATTGTCAAAGCTCTCCTTTTTGCAAAAAATTGTCATAATTCTGGCTTTTTAACAAAATGGCTAAAAATTGTCAGATTTTTTTTTGCAAAAAATTCCAATAGATTTCACTTTATTCCAAAAATGATCCAAAATTCTCATTTTTTGTTGCCAAAAATTGCTCAAAAATGTCTCGTTTTTTTACCAAAAATTTAAAATGGGAAACCAGAACATTTCAATTAGTACTTACTCAATGTTCTGTTTTTTTTTTCAGTAATTTTTTTGTACATTAAAATGTTTTGCTCGTGCTCACGTTTTGACACTTTTTTGGTTACATTTTTGCTACTTTTTCACATTTTTTTTGAAGACCGAAAAAATTGAATACGAGCCCTGGATCAGTGATCACAGACGCTGAAAAATTTGGGAAATACCACCGAAAAATCAATCAGGGAGAGGGACACTCTTAGAAATTTAGTGAGAATCAAAGCAGGGAATAGAATCAAAGATCAAAAACAATAGAAAATTGGTGTGAAATCATTTGAAATCCAATCCGGGAATATTTTGAAAATTCAGTGAGAATCATAGCTCAGGATGGAAACCGTTGTGAAATCATTAGAAAGCCAATCAGGGAAAATTTTGAAAATTCAGTGATAATCATGGCTCTAGATGGAACCACGACTCAGTGATTTCGTGATTAGGAACTCTCGAAAATTGATAAGAAATCACTTGAAAATCAATCAGTAAAATCCTTGAAAAATCAGTGAAAATAACAACACCGGAAGAAATCAGTGATTGAGGACGCCAGAAATGAGTGAGAGATAATTAGAAGGACAATAAGTGAATCTCTCGAAAATTCAGTGAAAATAGTAGCACAGAATGAATTTAGTACCTAGTGAAAGACACGAGAAAATTCATGAGAAACCACTGAAACTTCAGTGATAATCATGAATGCTCAAAAAAAAGTCTTAAAACAATAAAAAATGGGTATTTGTATTTGCATTTTTTTGCAGGGAATCTTGGTGATTTTTTTGGTAAAAATTCACGAGTATTACTGAGTGATTTTTCTTCAATTTTCCCTTAATTTTTGATCGCTGATTTCATTTTATATGCTCTGATTCTCAACAAATTTGTGTGTTCAAATTCTCCCACTCCCAAAACCCCCTCCTCTTTGCTCCTCTTTCATTCCATTTCATTCATTTGAATATCCAATTTCGCAAAAATGAACGTAACATATTGAAAGAATTCATCTTCTTCAGTACCTATATTATGTATGTAAAGTTCAGGGAGAGTAATAGCTCAACTTACAATAAATTAATGAAAATAATCATTATACCTACTGGATTTTTTTTAGCTCATTCCCACGAATAATACTCGCTTTGAAGTGTTTTAAGTTATGTATGGAGGACCACCTCAAATTTCAAGCATGAAAAATTCGAAACTTTTACCAAAATGGAGGCGTTACCCGGCAGAAATGAAGGGAGAAAAGGACATTTGACGTAAAAATTTCCTAATCGTTTCACGTATGGTACGTACGGTTGAATTATACATATACTTACCTAGATTTTATTCATTACAAAATGAAGACAATATTTCGAAATAAATCAAAAAAAAATTTCTCTAGGTCAATTGCTGGCGTACTTGGGTCAATTTGCATCGAAAAATACCCTATTATACGCGTGCAGGGCATTTGGACAAAATAAAGTCTTATTTTCTTTATTAATTTCGAAAAAAACAACGTAATAAAATTATAATAAAACATTGCTCGTATGGTAGGTCTCTTATAGCTCGTTAGCGAATATAAATAAGCATACTACGTATGTCATTAGGTATATAGGTATAGGTAGGTAGTTAGTTAGGCACATGTACGATATAGGATACCGAAATGCATCAAGTCACCGAAAACCTGCCATAAATCGGGGGCAAACCGCCGCCCATCGTTGTCGATTCGAAGCAAATACGAAAAAAAAACCAGTTGAAAAATTTCCTAATTCGATATCTATGTATCTGTAGAGAGGATGATTGCTTCATAGGCAACGCTGCTGCAGCAGCGGTAGCTTATTAGAAAATGAAATAAAGGCGACGAAACGAACGACGACGTAATGTACACGGTGACAATCTCGGCCATCATTAGCACCTGAAATTTCTCGTCGCCCGTTAACCAAGCCCAATATTACTCTGCCAATAACTAACATCTCGCGTACATGTTACGCCCGTGTAAAATTTTGGCTCGGGTCCAATTCAATGACCATTTTGATTCTGATCGCGATCATCAAGCCGATTGCTACGTTCCAACTTCAGAAGCAAGAATATGACGTGCGTGTATGTGGATTGATTGCAAAAAAAAAAAAAAAGAGAGGTTCGATAATGTACCATGAAATGTACGATGTGTGGTTTGTATATCCCTGTTGGAGGTATGATGAGCCCTTCTGGTAATCGGTGGTTGATATTTGCGGTTTTTGTGGCAAAAAAATGAGGTGTTTTTTGGGTTAGAGTGAAAAAAACAGTATGGATTTGGGTCGAAATATACCTACTGGAGATGAAAGTACATATATACGATACCTGTAGAATATCAGGATGATGTAACTAACTAACTATGCATAAGCAGACCTTTGCTTTTGGCTTTTGTATTTGTTCGTTCGTATGTAAATATCAACGGACATGTCTCCACTGCCGGTCTGGCCTCTATAGAAAAGTCGATCCTGTATTCAGGCATCTCTCGCGCCGCTTCAAATTGACCGAATGTCCGCATCTGAGCGACCATTATGTGTACAAATGCAGTATATAGCCTACGAATACTCGTACGAGCGGTCAATCGCTTCCCTTTTCCGATAACGGTTCCGGAATCTAACAAGTAATATTATAAAAAGAAGAACACATAGAGGCAAAAAAAAGGGGAGGCTAAAAACTAACGAGCACGTCAAAAAGGTAGCTCCAATTCTCAGGTATGACGAGCTCGCCGAGCAGACGAACCCATCACAAGACATGTGAAGAAAGACCGAACGTCGAAGACAATCATAAATAGAACGGTTTATAGAATGGTAAAAAAAAAAACATACAAACATTTACCTCAAACAATACCGATGTTTGTCGATGATGTTTCGATACTTGTGTATCGGAGAGCAGGCTGAAAGAAAAGCATGTCAATTATCGAATCAAGTCAACCGAAACGATCTGTGCTGTTTAAAAGAGGTTTCTACCCTTTTAAACGCCTCGACTCGTGTAAAGCCAACAGCAACGGATACACTCAACACTTGACTGTATAGCCAGCCTTTTAGACTGCAGTGTGCGATGTTGAAGAATTCATCTGAGGTTTTGTTTCGAGTGATTCTAATGGGCTCTCGGTACCCTCATCGAATGCAAGATCGGGTGAAGGGTTGTGAAAATGAAATAACACGTCGCAGGGTGTCTGGCAGTTATGAAAGATGTGAAAATATCATGTTTTTGATTGGCAAACCGTGAAATTTATTAGATGGATGGAAATATCGTAGGTTATGTTTCGTTTGCTGTGTGTATTTTTCGTTTTTATGCGAATGTTTAGAGTTGCTGAGTTCCGGATTTCGTGTGATTTTCAGAGTTTTCCTCATTTTTTGTGTTGGGATTTTTTTTGGGGAAACTGTAAATTTTTCGTATGTTTGCGGAAAGTGAAGCTCAATTTTTCGAGCATAGTCTACGTTCTGTTTCTTTTGTTGGATTAAATAATTGCAGAATAGAGCTTTTTTTGAAGAAAGGGGGGGGGGAGAATTTCAGTTCAATAACTTATATTCTTATTGATTTTTTTCTTTTTTAATCAGTTTTACGAGCTTGAATCAGTGATTTTTCTTGATTGATCAGCGAATTTTTGTTATTTCAGTTGCAAAATATCCAAATAAATTCAATAACTGACACAATAATCAGTCAATATTACTGATTTATGAGTGATTTTCTGCTCTAAAATACCCAATAGGTGATTTTGATGAAAAATTGGTCAAAAATTACAATCTTTCAATAATGATACATTTTATCGATTGAATTATCTAAAAATTTCCCCAAAAGACGATGGCAGGGTAAATTGACGAATCTGTATGTGTAGATTTCTTTCAATTTTTTTTCAGTCACCTTCCATTTGCATCTATTCAAGATAATTTTAGAGCCCATCATCACAATCTTGCCACCTTTCAAAGGGTTATATTGCCTCAAAATATAGAATTTTCTCACTTATGGCTCAATATTTGGCATTTTTGGGTCAAATTGCGCGAAATATGGCAGGTAAGTGTGGATTTTAAATGCATAAAATTTCACGATTTTTTTCCAGAATTTTTGATCTGTTGAATTAATTTTACAATTTTGAACATTTTCTCAATATAGTATTGACCTTTTTGCCAATTTTCAGTAGTTTTTAGCTGGTGAGATTCGTCTGAATGATCAAAAAAGCATTTTTCACTCTAGGGACAGCTCTTTTGGATTGGAGTTTTTTTCTCATTGCCCAAGTATGTGAATTCAGTGAATTGAATTACTCCAATTTTTACTCTTTTTGTGATCTTTAGCTAATAGTAAGATTTTTTTACATCTTGAAGTCTACAATTTTTCATACCTTTACAAAATTTGGTCACACAATCGAAATTTGAAAAATTTATTGAAAAATTCGCGATAAATTATATTTTAGGGCGATTTACTTCTCTAAATGCGAAAATACAATTTGTTGGTCGACTTTTTGACTAGAAAAGTGTATTTTTTCGGAGTCTTAGAATTTCTCATTTTTCAGTCTGGCTGCAAAATTTTTACCATGATTTTTCGACGCGTTTTTTTTAGAAGTACCCGATTGTTTGTATAAAAAATTTTAAAATTTCACAAATTCTTCGATTTTGGAAGTATTCATTCGTTGGCAACTCCCTCTCCCTTATTTCGTAGAGAAAAAACATGAAAATAATCCTCTGTATAGATCGAAAATGGCTGAAAAGTCTCGCTTTTTTGTCAAGAATTTGTTGAAAAGTCTTGCTGATTGGTCAAAAATAATTGTCAACCAGTGTTGACTTTTTAAATCCAAAATTTAAAATTCACCATCAATTTTATTAAAAAATCATTTTTTTATATTACCTACTTCTTTTTAGAAATGAGAAAAATGTTTGCTTGAATAAATTTTGATTCTATCCATTCCCAAATGGAAAATTTGTTCAAATTTTCAGTCAATGGACCTGCAAATTTGGCATGATTGCCAAAAATTCTTACTTTCTGCTAATTGCCAAAAAGTCTCGCTATTTCAGACAGAAATCGCTGAAAACTCTCGCTTATATGTTAAAAAGTTGGCAAAAAGTCTTGTTTTTTTTTTGGCCAAAATTGCTTAAGAGTTTTACTTTTTGCCTAGAATTACTTGTCCTAACCTAAAGTTCCTTAAGTAAAAAGTCTGATTTTTTTTGGTCAAAAATTGTTAGTCTTGTTGTTTTAGCCAAAAATGGCTTGAAAGTCTCGGTTTTTTATCAAGAATTTATTGAAAAGTCTTGCTGATTGGTCAAAAGTATAGTGAACCTGTGCTGTTGTTGTTTTTTTTTCTTTCAAAATTGCATAAAAGTTTTTCAGAAATGAGAAAAGTGTTTGCTTGAGTAAATCAGTCAATGAACCTGCAAATTTGGCAGGATTGCCAAAAAGTCTTACTTTCTGTTAAAAATTGCCAGAAAGTCTCGTCATTTCAGACAGAAATCGCTGAATGCTTTCACTGTTGTGTAAAAAACTGACGAAAAATCTTTTTTTTTTCAATTTTTTTTTTTTGCTAAATCACTCAAAAATTTTACTTTTTGCCAAAAATTGCCAGAAAATCTCGCTGACTTAATCCAAAATCTTTAAAAAGTCTTGTTTTTTTTGTCAAAAATTGTCAGTCTCGTTGTTTTAGCCAAAAATGGCTGAAAAGTTTCGCTTTTTTTGGTCAAGAATTTGTTTGAAAAGTCTTGCTGATTAGTCAAAAATTGTCAACTAGTGTTATTTTTTCAAAATTGCGTAAAAGTTTTTTTTTAATTTTCAAGTGTCGAACTTTAAAATTTCCTATTTTATTCTTTTCTTTTCTCAAAATTTTGAGCTTTTTTCTATTTTTTTATTTTTTTTTCTGTTCATAGAAAGTAAAAAAATTGGAATTGAAAACATTTTTGTTTTGAATCAAATTTGATTTGGCCCCATTCCCTTCCAAATTGAAGTAGGTTTTGTTAGACACCCTGTTAGAAGCAGAAGGATTAAGAAAAGACAATATTCTTCGTGAAAATTGACCCCAAAAATTGAGGCAGATTTCAAAATGAGTCAGGCCAAATTGTTTTCAATCACACATTACTAGCTTTATGACTACTTTTTTTTTTACTTTTCCCTCGCCAAATCTTCCCCTTCCCACCCCCTTGCTCCCGGTTCTATCGTAAACTATATACTCGTAAATCGAAACAACGACGAGAAAAACACGAAAATTGAAAATCAAAAACATTAATAACCCGGTCTTTTCATACCCAGTCAATCATATCCAATTTTCGCACAACCCCGATCCCGATTACCCGTCTCCGTAAGTTTTTGAAAATAAACCCCTTCGTTTCCCCTCATTAACCCATCACACTCTTCTCGGCGGTGTATAGTCTACTTGCAGATGCAGCTGCAGGAGCAGCTCGTTTTAAATTACGAATCTGGTACAGCGCAATCAATTTGAAACGGGGGTGGGAAGGGTATGAGTTGCGGGGGTGAAAAAGAGAGACAAATTGAGTTAATAACGAGAGTAACATGTCGACTACGCGGTTATACTATTATTGCACAGAAGAAGGAGCAGGAGAGAGGCGATGGCGGTTACGACGACGATGCGATGCGATACTCAAACCATATCTGAGACCCCACAGACCCTTCGTAAAACGGAAATAAATTTGAAACAATAATTTTATATGGCATCTTGCGGGGTTGTAAAGTCATTACTTCAATCATAATTTCGTACTTTCCTTATGCTTGTAAAACCCCGAGATGTGGTAGATCTCTCAATTGCGTCGTGTACTGCTGGAGTGTATATCGCAGGCCCAAGCTGCTATCGTAGTGTTTTTAGTAATGTAGAAAAATTCCATCGAATATTCGTTTCGCCAATTATAAGGGTCGCAATGATGGCAATGCGGAGGATGCTGCGTGTGAAATTATTATTTAGATAGAGTTGAAAGGGTAGGTATAGATGCAATTTGTTTGTTTGTTTGGTGTTTTTTTTTTTTCATTTTTTGCGAAGTGGATGTGTTGTTGTGGGAGGTAGGTTTGATTTGGAATGGAGCCACTAGAGGAAGGGGCAGTTGCCCAATTTTGAGGAATAATTGTTGCATGTTCTACAGGTTTATTTTTCTGAGAGGAAATGTCGCTGGATTTACTCATATCAGAATCTACCTTCTCCTATTCTTATTTCTAATGCCCTTTGGGCAGGTAAAATTTGCTCGTCGTGTACAATATTATGCTGAAGTATACGATATAAAGCGGATATATCGATAATTCGCCGCTTGTTCGTAACACGTTCTGTGTAGTAAGTCGTAAGAAGACCGCCCAAGCAGACAGTACACTATTTTGCATTCGATAAAAAGAACTGCACAAGTACACCACTCTTGTAGGTACAACGTATACCTAGATCGAACATACACGCATTTTACACGATCGATACATCGTTCAATAAATACACCACCACCAATAATACATGCAAACGGTATTTTCAACATAAACGTTTACTATACAATAATTTTATATGGTACACGAGTCAACTCTCGTATACAGATATGTGCTCTGCAAGTACCTTACGTATGTACATCTACAATACAAGCGATTGTAAAGCTGACTTTACTCGAGAGAGTATCTATCTATGTGTGCTGGATTGTTACTGCCTCTTCGCCGGATATCTCTCGTAAGTCTGTGAGCAAGAGCACTCAGCTTTGTAAATTATTCTAGTCTATACATCGATGCTCAATCGTATCCAGATCGCGTATTGTATTTGTAATCGAATATGGTCGAATAATTAGACTAGTTTTTTTTTTACGTCCGAGCTGCGATCACCGAGGTGTCTATTTTATGCATTTTCAGCCTAGATTTCCAAAGACGAGTTTTGAGGTTTTTTTCTTCGATTTTTTTTTGAATTAATTGTCTGATTTGATTGGTTTATTATGCCATGCCAGATGTTTGATAGACGTCGTGATGAGGAGCGAAATCAGTTTCAATTTTAATTTTTCCACGCTCCAGAGAGATGTGAGATCAAAATTTTGAATTTTTATAATTTCAGGACCTTTTTTTTTGATTGAAATTCGGATTCAGTGAATCGAATTATACCAATTTTTATTATTTTCGTGATGATTCAGTTTGGAGATTCTTTCTTATCAAGTTATCAACCTTGGAATCTGGTCGAAAAATCAAATTCCGAAATATTGAGCTAATAAATTCGTACCTATGATTTATAAGTCAAGTTTTTGAACAGAAAATCAGAAATTTGCAGCAAATTTTCAGAAGAGAAATATTGACCAATTTCTCGCAAATTAATCAATTTTCAGGAATCAATTTTGAAAAATCTTTTATTTTATGCTGGTAAATGGATATTTATTAGAAATATTTTTACCTGTAAGAGAGATTGGGTTTTTTCATTGCTGTAGGTATTTTAGTTTGGTATTTATTTATTTATTTATTTATTTATTTTTTTTGAAAATCGAGGGGGAAAAATCACATGGAACTGCAATTTTAAGCTGTTACTTTTGAAAAAATGACTGAAACTGAATATAAAACTTTCTAGTTGTTTTAAAATTGAATTTTCATCAGTTTAAATTTTTAAATTTTGAAGTTAGTTTTAAGTTTTAAGGGTATTTTTTCTTATCTCAAAAAGTGACCATTTCCCTGAATCTTGAGTACAGAATTCGAGGTGGAAGAATGTCGATCCCTTCTAGAATGCTCAATAATAATTATTGCATAGAAATTAATTTACAGTTACGCTTTTTTGGTGCTGAAACATTATTAATTGCTTTTTTTTCTGAGGAGAAAATGTTGATTGGAAAAAATTAAAAATGATGATGAAATCTGTGATCAAAATCGCTGGAAAACCGAAAAAATCAGTGATTAAAAAATCACTGAAAAATTTGTGAAATAAAAGGTGATGAATTTAGAGATCAAAGTTATCATAAAAATGACGAAATCATAGGTAAATAAGTAATGATTAGAAAATCGGTGAGATCAGTGATCATCTGCAGAAATCGGTAATCAAAATCACCAGAAAAACAGCAAAATCTGTGATCAAAATCACTAAAATAATCACCAAAAATTAGTGATCATAATCTTTGGAAAATGAGTACAATCAATTTTCAAAATCACTAGAAAATTTGTGAAAATCATAGATTAAAATCATCAAAAAACAGGCGAAATTAGTCGTCAAAATCACTGGATAATTTGTGAAAATTAGTGATTAAAAATTACCAGAATATCTGTGAAATTAGTGATCAAAATCACTAGAAAATCAATGAAATCGGTGATCAAAACCACTAGAAGATTTTTGGAAATTGGTAATCAAAATCACTAAAATCTGTGATTGAAATTACTGGAAATTTGCGGGAATCACTGATTGAAATCTTCAGAAAATCACTGAAATCGTGTTCGAAATCACTAGAAAATTTGTGTAAATCAGTTGATGAAATCACCAGAAAACTGACAAAATCAGTGATTGAAATACTGGAAATTTGTAGAAATCACTGATTGGAATCTCTGAAAAATCACTGAAATCAGTGTGCAAAATCACTAGAAAATTTGTGAAAAATCAGTTAATAAAATTACCAGAAAACTAGCGAAATCAGTGATTAAAATCATTTGAAAACGAGTGAAATTAGTAATTAAAATCTCTGAAATGTGTTATTAAAATCACTTGAAAATGTGCGGAAATCACTGATTGAAATCTCTAAAAAAAAATCACTGAAATCAGTGTTCAATATCACTAGAAAATCATCGAAATCGTTGTTCAAAATCAGTAGAAAATTTGTGACAAATCATGTAAATAAAATCACCAGAAAACTAACAAAATCAGTGATCAAAATCACTTGAAAATTAGTGGAATTAGTAATCAAAATCACTGAAATTTGTTATTAAAATCACTGAAATTTTTGCAGAAATCACTGATTGAAATCTCTGAAAAATCACTGAAATCAGTGATCAAAATCACTTGAAAATGAGTGAAATTAGAAATCGAAATCATTGAAAAATTTGCGGAAATCACTGATTGGAATCTCTAAAAAAATCTCTGAAATCAGTGTTCAAAATCACTAGAAAATCATTGAAATCGTTGTTCAAAATCACTAGAAAATTTGTGAAAATCAGTAAAATAAAATCACCAGAAAATTAACGGAATCAGTGATCAAAATCACTTGAAAATGAGTGAAATTAGTAATCAAAATCACTGAAATTTGTTATTAAAATCACCGAAAACAATTTGTGAAAATCACTGATTTGAAATCTCTGAAAAAACACTGAAATCAGTGTTCAAAATCACTAGAAAATCATTGAAATCGTTGTTCAAAATCACTAGAAAATTTGTGAAAATCAGTAAATAAAATCACCAGAAAATTAACGGAATCAGTGATCAAAATCACTTGAAAATGAGTGAAATTAATAATCAAAATCACTGAAATTTGTCATTAAATTCACCGAAAAAAATTTGTGAAAATTACTGATTGAAATCTCTGAAAAATCACTGAAATCAGTGTTCAAAATCACTAGAAAATCATTGAAGTCGTTGTTCAAAATCACTAGAAAATTTGTAAAAATCAGTAATTGAAATCACCAAAAAATTAACGAAATCTGTGATGAAAGTTACTAGAAAATTAGTAAAATCAGTGATCAAAATCACTACATAATTTGTGAAAATAAGTGATTAAAAAATCACCAGAAATCCTGTGAAATCAGTGATCAAAGTCACTCGAAAATCATCCAAATTATGTTATCAAATCAACAATAAAGCAGTAAGTAGGTAAAATTTTGACGTGTTTGTGAATTTATTGATCATGAATCAGAGCTGCAAACTGGTATCGTTTTCTGCTGGATATTGCCTATTTCACTTATTTATGTGAAATAAATGTGAAATATAAAGAAAGTGATTCATCATTTTACTTACTACATAGTTATTATTTTTTCAGAAATTTCTCTCATTTTTTCATTAGGTGCTTAATGGATATTTTTTGGGATCTCAATGACTCTAACTCAAGTGTTTGTTCGTTTCTCTATTTCAATTATTCATCGAATCAAAATTCCAATTTTGAAAGCTTTAAGTATCTAAAATTCTTCAAACCGTTCAAATCCAACACAAAATTCTCATCTGCGATGCTCCAATGATATCCCTTTTCTATATAATACGTACCTTCGCTTTCAAAATTTCTTAATTAAGTACATCGCCCATCGTCTTATTAAATGACCCAGACCCAACTCCACCTATAGCAAGGCAGCAGCCGGCCCGACATCAACAAAAAACCGATACCACATCGAGACTAAAAAGTAAAACTAATTTTAAAAAATTACTAGTTTTATTTCGTTTACTCGGGTAATTACAATCGAGCGGTTGGCTTTTTACTGATTTTTCCCATAAACCGGTTTACGATTCAAACGCGTGCGCATCCAAAGCTTCTCTCGGTAAAATGTTTGTATAAATACTATGGTGTTTTTTTTCCTCTTCTTCATCTTTACGCGCCAATGTAGCGTGGCTCGTACTAAAATATTCACATTTTAAGTACCTAGCTATCGATTTAATGGTAATTTTAATGTTCGAGTTTTATTGGCGGCTCGACTACCGGTAATGAAAATTATTCTTAGGTATTCGCGCGCGACTCGGAACTCGACGTATGACCATAGCACGAGAAGCGTTTGCTGCGTTTGTTTACCATGAAATAAGTATACGTGCCTCTCTAACTCCAGGTCCTAGGTAAGGTACGTGTACATGAACATTGGACAAGTACCACGGATGTGGTAGGTATGGAATAATAAGGGAAGGAGGTACACAGGGGTGTTAAATATAATTTAATTTCTCTTTTAAATACGCGGTCGCGAGCGCGACTTTTTGCCATTGTCACGCGATGTTTGGCCATCTCGCCTCAGTTGCTGAGGGTGGCAAGGAAACAGCTGCGGGGTCGTTAGGTTACCAGGGGCAATGGGCAGGGTATTTTGATTTAAATCGCTATACTTATGCGCGGAATTTCGGTGTAGGTATTTTTTTTCAGAGGTATTCTGCGGGTGTAGGCAGGATAGAACGATTTTGGGCTGATTTTTTTTCTCCATGTCGTCGAGTAATATTTTTTCATAAAATATGGTTATGGTTGTATAGGTAATAGTTGATACGTCCGTTATACGAATTGTTATTTGGCAGGTGGGTTTACTTTGAAGTTAAAGATGTACGACGATAAAAGGTTTAGGTTTTTTCCACCTCTGAGACGTCTTCTTGGGGCCAGTGGTGGCCAGAGAACTTCCAAAGAGGTAATGCAGACTTTCTTTAGAGTAGGTATATTTACTCATGCCTGTGGCTTCAGTTTGATCATATCATCATTTATTTCACAAGAAAGATCCACAAGGAGTAAATTTTTCAAAAAAAATTCGGAAACCCTCTCCCCCCTCCCCTTTTAAAAGATCACCTTCCGGAAAAACTGTTGCATTTGCACCACCTTTCGTATAGTCTGAAGCCATCACTGCAGTTGGATCTCTTGCTGGTCGTTCGAATGTGCTCTGGCCTCTCTTTCTTCATGTACACCCGTACACTGGGACTCTCGTATTTTTTTTTTTTTTCTAAATGTGATAATTTATTTCAGTTCCGGAACTCTTTAAAAACACTGTAATAAAAATTCCGGTTTTTCTACCATTCGATTTAGGTTATTTATCTTTTAAAACGTCCAACATGGCTTTTTTCCACTCCGTTCTCGGGTTTAATTATCGCTTGTTGCGTTTGTGGATTTTTACACCGACTTTACACACAGGTACATCTGCCTGTGTGTCCAGTATTATTTTATACATAGAAGTGGGTAATTTTCACTTCACTTGCACTTTGCAGCTCAACTTACATATACTATTATGATCGATACGTCAATAAAGTTATTATACGAAAGTACTTTAAGAATGAATTTATACCCATACAGATACGCTACAGCTTATACAGGCCCGTTTCTGGAAGTGACATCGACTATCCGAGACCCGAAGCGACGTTCCGAGGCCCGCTAGCGGGTCTCGGAACGTTTTTCAATTAAAAACTATATTTTTATGATGTACGCACCTTAGGGATGCTATAGACAAATTTTTGTCTGGGACTCACAAAGTAGGTATAATACCTACAGTATATACAGCTTACCTTACTTCACCCCACACAGAAACTTCACACTCGCGCCATTCCTATAAAAATCACTCGTTGGAGATCGCACCAACGGCTCTAGACCCGGCTTATTAGCCGCTATCAAGGCGCATGCGCGAACGAATTTACCAGGCACTCTTTAAAATTTTTCTAAGTGTCAAAGACGCGGGCCTCGGATCGTCAGTACGATGTACCGGGTCTCGGATAGTAAGCAAGCTCCATATATATATAGACAGGCCCATCAGCCTATATAGTATAATAAAATTGCTATATACGATCGTGTATTACATATCGGAAACGACTCTTATCGAATATCGACTCGTATTCCGACCATAGAGGACACTTATAACGCGCCTATTACAGTGCAGCGTACCACAAGAAAAGGAAGTAAATGATGTGGAACTGTGAGGTTTTTAAATTGGAAAATCGTGTAGTTTTGTAGTGTTAACTGATAAGGCGTTAAGATAATAAAATACCCCTCAGTTGCTTTGGTTTGGTTTCGCCGGCCAAGACCATTGTTCGAAGAGGTGAGATTTTTATGCACGAGGTGGGTTTTTTTCTCCTATTTTTTTCTTCTTTTTTTTGACAGCCGAAGCCCCAAATGTGATGCTGAAATTATGATGCTTTTTGAAGTTATCGTGTTGATCGGATTGAAGTGTGTGGGTTTGGATTTGGGATGGATGGTGGAGGTGAGTATTTTATTGAGAGTGTAACTGGGTGGGTGAAAGGAGAGAGAGGGGAGAAGGTCTCGTTTTATTATTTTATGAGTATTCGATGACGAAAAAGTTGGGAAAATGTAATTTTTTTCATAATGCATTGTCTGATGAGGCAAAGTACCTCATAAATTTTAGTTTGGTGCTGAAAAATCTGAATTTGGGTGATAAAATATCAGAATTAGATCGAATGAAAGTGAAAAATTGAAAATTTTCTAACGCACCTCCCCAAAATATGGATTGCTTTTGGTGAGAAAGAGACGTGTTAAATTTCACCAGAAGTGCTACTTTTTTTGAAGGGGAGGTTTTCAAAAAATTATCGCTTTGTGACTTCATGGGAATATGTGAACAAAATAATAATGTTATATCGTCAGGATTTACGCGTAAAATTGACAGAAAATATATTTTTAAAAAAAGATCATGAAAAATGTTTAAAAATCATTTACATAATATTTTGATCTGTACTTCACCCTCTTCGAATCGATTGGTGGTAATTTTGAGCCTTTCTTGAACCCAAGCTTCAAGCTGGAATTTCTGAAAAGTAAAAAATTTTCAGTTCAAGGTATCAAAACGGTTTTGAACCGCCAAAAAATAAATTCTGGAAAGTCCAGAATGAGATTGAACCGAAATGAAACGGTTTTGGAACTTTCAGTGAATTTTTTAGTTTTTTAATTTTCAAAAAATTCATTTTTGAGCGAAATAATTGAAATTTGTGCAGCACTTGGGTCTCAAGAAGGGCTCAAAAACGTCTCTAATCGATTCACGGAGGAGGAGGGGGGTCAAAAATGAGATAACCGAATTTCATTTTTCTCTCACATGTGACATTGTTTCATGCAGGTGTAGGTGTTTAATTTCGTTATTTTGAAAATTCACCAAAATTCGAAAAATTGAATTCAGCCCCGAACCCCCCCCCCCTCATTCTAAAAATATTATGAACATTGTGAAAATTTTGAGTATAAGCAATTGAAAAAAAATAAGTAAGTACCTATTTGACGAATTATTATTTCAATGATTGAAGAATATTTTTCCAATTTTTGTGCTACGTTTTCCTGCTTTTTATTGCTTTTTTGAATTATTGGGTTTCTTGAAATTCATTCATTTCACTTCGGCGACTAAAACATAATTTTCATTCACAGTTTACGATTCACTGATGATATTTTCATAATTTTTTATTCATTTATTCGGATATTTGCATACAAGTTCATCTCGTCCTCGTCTAAAGAAAAAAAAACCTGGTTTACTTTCGAAAACGATGCCAATTTACAATGTTTCGTCGCGTTTATTGCTTCAATTTATTGGATCGTAAATTTTTTCAAAAATTATTTGACAAATTGCGGAGGTAAATTTTTCAATGATAGAGAAGTAAATTACTGTATTTTGGACGTCTTTCATTTCATGCGTTTATGAGTTTTTTTGAAAAGGTTTCGTCGATAAGATTGAGGGATTAGTGGAGGTACCTACAAATTTTACGATTAGGTGTGATTAATTATTTTTAATGAAGTGCAATTTGAAAAAAATGATGTATTTTTAAAATTTTTCAACGAGCTTACCTGTAACATTGATTTTTTTTTCAATTTTAGAACTTGGAAATGCATCCAGATCCCTATGAAGAGGTCTCTATTTGGTTGAATATCAATTTTTTAATGCATTGGAATTTTCAAGAATTATGAGATTGATGTTGACCCTCCATCTTCTTCTCCCTCCCTCAAGTCCAAGAAAGTTGAAGAGGGTTTGATCAAAATTACATAATTTAAATTTCTAAAATTTTTAAATTGTCAAGTTCCTTTGTCGAATTTTTAAAAATTCAAGTTCGATTTAAAATCCTTATTTTGAATTCTTTGAGATAAATTAGGCAAACGAATCTCGTATCCTGACTCAATGAATAATCCGTATCAAAGACATTAAAACACATTAATATTTTTTTTACACCCTCGTTTCTTTCAATCTCAACCAGCTTATTCCCTTGTGAAAAAAATCAACCCATCTTGTTCTCCTATACTTTTAAAACGAGCTCTTTTATTTTATCTAATTTTCTCATACATTTCTCAATTAAAACCTGTATATGATTTATATGCCTATCTGAAGTTTTTTTTTTCAAATAGAAACAATAACCAAAAACAGCTTCGAAAAAAAAACCAGTGAAATAAAAATAGAAAAAAATACTCCAAACTCACCGATCCGATTAACGCAGGCAAAAGAAGAAAAAAAAGCGGTTAAAGAATCACATTGTAGTGGGTGATGGGTGAGAGAATAAACAGGTAAATAACACCCGCTACGTATTGTTAAAAAAGTAACTATTGTTATTCAAAAAAATACTCGTATGTTCGATTCGCCCCCGAAAATTCGTATTGTCGATTAACTACATACGTACATAAATACGTAGCAAAACTAGTAAGGTGAGGTTTCTTCCTCATAAAGTATGTAAAAATTATCCAACTTGGTTAAACTTGAGGGTGGTTAAAGGGTTTGTGAAAAAAAGTCGTATTGTTTAACTCATCATCGTCATCATCTTGGGAAGATAATTCTGAGAAAAAAAATAACGCTTGGAACAGATGCGAAAAAAATACATAAGAAAAGTTCTTTTTTTTTTTTGCGAGGGAGAGATTTTGCGTATGGTAAGGTACTTAAGAGCAACCAGTTCTTAATGGTAATTTTAGCTAGTTTTAATTATTTAGTCGAGAATTTCGTGTGATAGTTTAGTTTGTTGAGGGGGATGATGTATATACCTGTATGATATAGGTAAAGCAATTGTTCACTTAATATGGCAGAAATATGTGATTTTTCTTAACTTGATGTCGGTTGTATGCAAATTAGAAGTGTTTTTATTTACTTTATTCTCTTATATTACATACGTGTAATTTTTACATATGGTTGACCATTCGTTGGTTCGTTCGGTTGGGAAATGAAAGAAAAAAAACGTTGATACGTTAATATCTGCTCGTAAAGTGACACCTTTTTTTACATATTTTTGCATAAGTTAATTTTTTTTTGTGTGTGGATTTTCTCAAGCTGAAGGAAGATGGCTATTGTTTGGAGTTGCTGGGTAAAAGGAGTGACTTCAGAAGTGAATTAAATTTTCCTAACTTGGATTATTTTTTAATCGATTTTTCCCAGTGTTGCGAACCAGTTTGAGTAGTGTACTTGGTTGGTGGGAGTTTTTTTTTGTTTTTTGGTAACCGTTTGTGAATGACGATTTTTATAAATTGTTATATGGGCAACTGGGCATTCCTGCTGTTTTGGTTATTTTGATTTTATTTTTTCAGTCATGAAATTGGTCAGTCATTTTTTTTGTTGGGCCAATTTTTGGATTTGAATTGAATCAGTGTCGCTTTTGAAATGTTTCCCTTTCGGTTTGTTGATAAGGACTTGACATTTTCGACTCTGATTTCTGTAAAGGTTGGATTTTTGAGAAAAAGAGTGTTTTCAAACCCTGTTTCCCAAAATTTCAGTTGCTTTGATGGATTTTTTAATTTTTTCTAAATTTTTAAATCAGGGTGTCCACAGACCTGGAAAACCTGGAAAACCTGGAAAAGTCAGGGAATTTGGTCGGTCTGGAAAAGTCAGGGAATTTCGTAATTTTCACGCAAAATCCCTGGAATTTTGAAAAAACGATCAATTGCAAATTTTGGATAAGGACCTGTGATGAAAGAAAAACATTATTTTTTACTTCTCGAAAGACCAATTTTCAAAAGCTTTTGCCCTCGCTTCGCTCGGGCTTGTTTTCTTTTCTTTTTCGCAGCAAAATGAACATTTCTAGAAAATAAAAATCAAGTTATAAAACCATAAAATGAACTCCTCACAAAAAAACGTCGGTTTTATGCATCTTGAAATAGAAATTTACAAGAGCTTTTGTCCTCTCTTGGGCCTGTTCTGTTTTCTTTGTCAAAATCAACTTCCTTCGAAAAAAATATCATTCACATGCTAAAATTTTAAATGCCAAAAAAAACTACTTGTCCTCACATGAAAAAACCTTGTTTTTATGCCTTTCGAAATGCAAATTTTCAGAAGCTTTCGCTCGAGCCTGTTCTCTTTTCTTTTTCAAAAGTAACTTTTTTCAAAAAAACGTCATTCCAATATTAAAATTTAAGAAACCAAAAAATAAACTCTTCGTATTAAAAAAAACTTCGTTTTTAGGCATCTCGAAATGAAAATTTTCCAAAGTTCTAGCCCTCGTTTCGCTCGGGCCAATTTGTTTCTCATTTAAAAAAAAAAACACATTTTACATTTTCAGGCCTCCAAAAATCTAAAAAAACAAAAGAAAAATGTTCATAAGTCATATGAATATTGTATCAATTGTCCAAAATTGATGCATGTTTTATATATTTTTAATTTAAAAAGTTAATAATCGAAGTTTTGCTGTTTTTTATATTCAAAGATGTATCCAGTTCGAAGAAAAGCTTATGAAATAAAATTACACCCCCCCCCCAATCCTCTTCAATTAAAGTGTGGGGTAAGCATATATAGAAAATAGAAAAAAAATGGTCTGGAAAAATGGAAAAATTGGTCTGGAAAACCTGGAAAAGTCAGGGAAAATCATTTCCAGAAATGAGTGGACACCCTGTAAATATTTTAATCTAATTTTTTAAAAATTAGAAATAACAATTTTCAGCGAGTTGTTGATTTTTCTCCATCATTTAAAAATTCCTCCACTTTTGTGAATCTCTCGAAATGAAATCAATTTTTGTCAATTTTACTAGAAAAGTAAGTACATACCTATTATGATTTTCAAAAATATCACTTTTTGACCTAAAGAGGCTAAAGATGAACGTTCTAAAAAATTGAAATAACTACAAATTTTCTGTGAATATGTTTTTATCAGGAGGTTATTAATCTTATTCTTTCCAAAAAATCAACTTTCGTTGGAATTGGAACCACAATTGCGAGTACAATTTAGATTTCAAATGAATGAAAAATTACTGAAATTCATCGAGAATTACAGTATTTGGAAGAATTGTATACATTTAACTACGATATGGGCTATTTTTCACGGATTTCATTAAAAATGAATTTTTCTATGTACCAATTTATTTCCCAAAAATTTGCTATCAGCTAAATTTTTATAAAAATTTCTGATTTTCATTTGTGGTGGACTTCTCGGTGAAGATTTTGAATCAATGGAATATCACTGAAATTCACTAAGAATTGCAGCATCAATTTTGGTAGCACTATCTGAATTTAATTACGATATAGGTGATTTTTCAATGATTTCACTCAAATGAATTTTTTACTTTTTTTTTTCAATTTCTAGTGTTTGTAATTTTGATAACGTGCTGCAATTCTTTGTAATCATTTTGAATCAATGGAAAATGACTAAAATTCTTCGAAAATTGCAGCATCAATTTTGAAAGCATTACCCAAGTTTCATTAATATTTTAGTGATTTTTCACTGATTTCCCTTGAATAAAATTTTTTAATATACGTGATTTATCTTTCAAACATTTTCTGGTGATTCAATTTTTTTATTGCTTATTTTTCACTTCTGCTGCAATTCTCGTTAAAAATTTCAAATGATTTTTCATCGATTTCAGCAAAATAAATTTTTTTTCATATTTTTTGGTGATTGATGATTTCTATGAAAATTAATAATTTTTATCGATGCTGCAGTTTTCGTGAATTTTTCAAAACGATTTTATGGCTGATTTTCATTTTAAACACTATCACGAAGAAATTAGCAACAATGCCCGCACCGACCCCCCCCTCCCCAACCCCTTGCTTGGAGCGCCTTCCCAAAATCATCAAAATATGCATAGCTCTTCCTATATGAATCGCACGAAAAAAAATTTCAAACTAACGTTGTTCCTTAGGTTTTCATCTACAATTTCTCCTCTGATGAAAATTTCATTTGAGGCCATTCTTATGCCCGAAATCGTAAAAAATATCCCTAAAAAATTGGTGTCATTGTCTCTTTTTCTTCGAATTAAATTTTCTAGAAAGCTACATCCTTGAAATCTGAAAAATTTCAGTCTAAAAAACTGATTCTCACGTCAAAAATGATGAAAATTCGCTGAAAATGGAATCTAAATCAGTTTGTCAAGATGTCTTTCTAAAAATTCAATTTCCCTTTCACTATTATGACACAAAATATGAGAAAATTGTGGAAAAAATTCGCGATTTCAAATCAAAATTGCGAATTTTCTCCTGGTTTTTTCGAATTTTTTGCCATAATGGTTCAAGAAATACAGAAAGAACTTTTTCAAATTTTAAGTTTTTTTGCCCTTGCTTCACTTGGACCACTTGGGATTTTTTTTTCTTCAAATTTAATGGAAAACGATGGTTTAAAAACAATGAGATAGTTTTACAAAATCTCGAGTAAGGAAAGAAATGAAAATTTTGCAGGTCATCGCATCGAATTTTTCAAATTCAAAAAAGTAGTCCAAAAATCACAAAAATTTCTTGATTCTGGATTTCAATGAATTGTTCGAACCTTGTTAGAGATTTCGTGAATTTTTGTTGTTTTTTGACCATTTTCTCGTCCTTTTGAATAAAATGATGAAATGAGTAGTTGAAATCTTATGTATGTAGTTTCATGGAGAAAAATATCAAAAAGAATTTCATATCGAAGACTTTTAAAATCTGGGTAGGTACACCTCGAAGACTTGATTTTTTTTTAGCATTCTGGATTTCAGTAGACTCCCTGCTAATCTCTTACCTACTCTCTATACAGCTCCTGACTCTCCAAAACTTTCGAGAAAATGTTCAAAGTGTAAAGTTGCAGCCCACTGCTGTGTTTTTCTTCACGCATGTTTAACTTTACCACGAGAGGTAAAATTAGGAATTAATGCAACTCGGGGGGACTCTATGTGTTCTGCACCCTCATCATCATCATCACGACTAAATCTTGGCCCGAGTTTGTTTATATACTCTCGCTGGCCAGTTTTTTCCTCTACATCGAATTGTTATCTTTTTTGGTTGACGCGGTCGTGCGTCAATATTGATATAAATTCGGTAGACAGAAGACCCCGCGCGCAAAAAGCCGACAAAAGGATTAAAGAGTACACACTGCACAGTACATCGGAACACTTGTAAAAACATTATAGAAGAGTACCAATGTACTTTGTTGTATTGCTCAGTATACACGCTAAATGAACCTGTTCTAAGTTATTACCATATTACGTGTGTATTATAAAGCTATTTGGAATTCATCTGCTGCGGTGTGTTTTATGTGTCGATGTCGTCGACGATTGGAAATATTCTATACGATAGATTTCGGAAGTACTTATAACCTTTTACCTATAGAGAGAGAGAGAGAAAGAGACCTCTGCATCACCCAAGACCTCTACGACGACACAGTGTAAGGTACCTTACGATACACTCAGACTCAGGTATGTCGACTGCTGCAGTTGTTACGTTTGTCGCGTCTAAGTGGTTGGTAAATTTTCGGCACACTGGCTAGCCAAAGGCGGAAATTTCAGAAGGGGTTATATGTATACTCGTATATAAGTATAAGCCTTTGTGTGGATAAAAAAGAAACGTGTTTGCGAGACACTGGTGGAAGAATGATACGAATTATATATATAGGTGGCAAGAAGAATACCTAGGTATGCTCAATGCTCACGTATGTAGTATAAAGGTACACATATATACTTTATATATTATAAGAATGTAAGGGTGTATCTTTTTTTTTTTTTTTTTTGTTATATTGGGCGAGTTTTATAGTATGGGAAAGAGAGACTTATGGTCCTTTGTAGCCGGAAGGTTTGCTTCTAACAAGGTTTCCAAGGGTCGTAGATCTCTATGTGTTGTGTCGTTCTCTCTCTCTGGGTGTAGAAGAACGGGGCGAGGTGGTGGCACGTATACGTACCGAGATAGATATGGTACACAGCTATAAAGAGGACAGCTGCTTTTACAATACTATGGCTTAACTTTTTGGGGAGTTTAGAATCGGGGACCAAAGGAGACCTCTATTCAGGATTTTTTTCTACATTACCACGTACGTAAGTATAGGACCGAATTACGTCGGTCGGTCGCCAGAACTGTAGTCATCTCGTCGTCGTCGTGTCCGAAATATGAAAACAATTCGATACTCTCTCTTTTTTCTTTTCGGCGGTATATGAGCTGTGTGGCATGTACAGTACCATGGTATAAATCGATCTCTCGCCGATGTACCATTAGTCACACCTATTCGCGCGACGGTTACACCTTCGCGAGCTTTCATTAATCATCGAAGCGCGCCCGATTTGTTACAATATACCAATGAGATCATCTTTAGAGCCTCTCACTCTCTGCAGCCTCTCTGCTGGTTTCGCTTCATGCGATGACGAGTTACTGTACCCAATGCACGAGTACGTAGGTAATTTCATACGTCTTCTTCTGCTAACTGCACCTTCCGCGTTTCATATACTCATCGTACACGAAGTGCTGGTAATACTCGTACTTTTGTACGTAGATATAAAATGGTTGAAGATTTTTGAACCGCGAAGTGCTCGAGTTAATGGGTATTTTTCGTCGCCTTATGTATGAAGGAATAGGCTACGCTTTGAAGAAAGTTAACTAGATTTATATCTGCGAAGTTGCATTGAAGAGATTCGCGCGTTATAATGAGAGACTTCCCTCTATATAACTTAGATGTGTTTCCTTTTTATTTCGAGAACTATACGAACTACGATGAGGTGTTTTCCTGCCTGTGCTACGATGATGAAAATATACTAACCAAAGATGGATACTCATTAGTCGTCCTACAACGTGTAATTATATCGCGTAAGATAGCACAATATTCCGCCATCCGCGATGTATTAATATAGCTTTATACCTACCTGTACCTACCTAACCTAACCTATAAGATATGTACGCAGGCTGGGTTTATTTTATCAAAGCTGATCAGGAAAATGCATCGGACTGATTTCTATACGCTACGTGGTCAATGACCTCTCGATGTCATTGTGTGAAAATCGTGTCGGTGTCGTCTGTATGTAATATTTCGACAATGGATATGAACGAAATGGTTCTGTTAGGGGTAAATTTTTGTACTGGTTTGAAAATTTGACAAGAGAATTAATCAAGGGTAGAAAATAATCCTAATTATTGAACTAAAATTTGATTTGTTTTTTTTTAGAAAAGGTTTGAATTTTACGATTTATTGACGTATTGCTGAATAAATCTCGATAAGGTAGGGGAGAAGGAGGGGGGGGGGTCAAGATTTTTATTTTGAGAATAAGCTCTTCAATTTTTTATTTTTAACTCAATTTTGAAAAATGTGGGAAAAAATAGCATCAAGTCTACCTGATATCATCTTAAGATTTTTGATCAGAGAGTTGTCAAATTATCTATTAAAAGTTCGATAAGAACTTGAATTTGAGGACCACTTCTCCAACCCCAGTTCATTCAGACGAGATTCAAAAATTTTTAAACTCGTGAAAAAATGTCCTACATTTGACAAGGTGTTTCTAAAGATGGGGAAAGTGCTAGAAGACGATTTCTCAAAATGAAAATTCATTTTGAAATTTATTTTCACCGAAATCCTTAATTGTTTCATATAGCAAAAAAAAAAAATGGATTTGATGCCAAAAAAATTGTTAAAAATTTTGTTTGTCGAACCATAGTCACGAGTTGAGGAAATTTTTGAACGAGAAATGAGAAAAAGAGGATGGTGAGAGGATATTAAGAAAGGGGGGGGGGTAAAATTCGAAGATGCTATGGTCGCATTTCTGAAGATATGAGGAGAATGGGAGTAAAAATTTGGAAAAAACTTCAAAGTCTTGAGAGAGTGCAATTTTTTTTTTTTGGTTAGAGAAGCGAGAAAATCTAATCAAGTGTAAAATTTTACACAAAATCTTGCAGAAATTTTGGAAAGGTCCCAAAGACCTGAAGTCTAAATTTTCAAAAAGATGATCGAAAATCGAATTCGCCTTAAAGAACTCTGATTGAAAAAAGGGAGAGCTCAGACATAAAAAAAAAACACTCCCACAAGAGATTGCATCTCTGAGGAGATAAAAAGAGAGAATTAAAATTTGGAAAAAATGCTTCAAAATCTTTGGCGTATCTTTTAGAGAGGGGGAGAGAGGAAAACAGAAATTTTTTCGAAATCCTCCTACAAAAGTTTTGCATTTTGATTTAGAAATTTTTTTACTCCCCATAAATTTAAAAAAAATTTCTTAACTTCGTTTCTGCTTTTTTCAAGAGAGGAAAGGGAGCGATAAATAAATTTATAAATACCCCCCCCCCCTTCTCACCGTGTTGAGATCTCATTTTCAATAAGATAGAGAGCAAAAATTTGGAAATTACTTCAAAATATGAGTGGAAGGGGAAGGAAAATACGATTAACGTTGTGCTTAAGAAGGGGAAGAAAATATGATTAACGTTGTGCTTAAGATCCTGAAAAAATCTGAGAAAGTCTTACTTACAAACGTCCGGAATTTTAATTTTGTGATTTTTTCATGCACTCTGATTCTTTTTTTTAAATTCTGAAATTATGTGTATTTTTACCTCAAAGAAGTGGGTACTTTTAAGAGGGGAAGAAGAATAAAAAATCAAAGACACTTTCACGTGTTGAGATCTCATTTTCCAAAGAGGTGAGAAGAAGCGAGAATAAATCTGCAGAATAGGTACTTCAAAATCCTGAGAGTTATTTTTTTTTTAGAAAGGAAAGGGAATGAAATCTGCGTGACACAGTGCTCAAGGTCCCGAAAAAATTCTGAGAGTCCTACAAAAGCCTTGCATTTTCTTTTAATAATTTTGTTATACATCATTATTTTCAAAAAAAAAAAAAAAATGTCGTTGACAAAGAAATACAACATTCTGACATTTTTTAAGTATTTCAAAAATCAGGGTGTCCAACAGATGGTTAAAAGTGGCGATTCAAATCAAAATTTCAAGAGGAAGTATTTAAAAAATGAAAAAAACTGAAGACGCGAAATATTTTTGAAAAGAATTGTAAAAATAGCTTGTTTTTTCAAAAAAAAAACTGCATGGCAATTTTTTGTGAACTGGCAGCACTGTCGAAATATTTATATTTTTTCTTTTCGTAGTACGTTAAAGAAAAATTGAAGTATGAATTGAAATATGAATTTTTTTTACATCATAAATTTGATATCGTTAATTTTTCTTTGAGGAGGTGGATGAGGAGGGTGGGAAGGGAATTCAGAAGTTTCTAAAAACTGCCCTAAAAAAATGGGTTCAATTTTTCCAAACTTGCAACCAAAATAAAACCTCTCCTCGAATCGATTTCGAAAAAAAATTCAAAAAATCCAAAGCAGCGATTATCAAGTTACTCATAAGTCCTTATCAAATTGATGAAAATGGTTCGAAACCGGTTCTGTGATTCCAAACCGGTTGTTAATGATTCCAAACTGATTGTCAATTATTATTGCTATCCTTTTTCAAAAAACTAAATGAGAGACGAAATCAAAGTTATAAAACATTGAAAATTAACCATTTTAGTTTTTGCATTTTCGAAACCAGTTCAATTGTTCACAACCGGTTGCCAAAATATTTGCCAGAATTGAAATGCAGATTGAAAAGGAGATTTTCAGCAAAAATGCAGACCAATGATCATAGAAATTCAATAATATTCCTTTGGTGGATTTTTAAACCAGTTCCATACATAAATCGATGAAATTGGTTCCATGGTTTCCAACAATGATTCCTCTTTTCAGAAAAAAAGGATACAAGACAATTTTTAACAAAAGTAAGTGTGTGAAAGAACATCAAAAATTGACCATTTCAATAGGTGTACCCTACTTCTATTTTTGAAACCAGTTTAATTATTCTCAATCGTTTGCAAAAAAAAAAATTGCCAACTTATGATCCCCAAAATTCAACATTTCACTACTCACTACTTTTCCAAACCAGTTTCGCATCACCAAAAATCCTCAATTTCACACCTTCCATCATCTCAGCACACTTCTGCTCTGTCAGAAATTGTCACCAAACCTCTCATCTGCCTTTACACAGCATCATCTCACTATATACGAACCGTTCGTAGAAAAATCTTCGGTTCACGCGACGACGACCGTAATCACCACCCTGTATCTGTACGTTAAATTACACGTTATATCGCTAATTATAGGAATAAATTTGTAAGACTGCACACTTTGGTGAAAACAATAAATACTTCCTAATAATGGTGTTGGTGTTGGCGCAGAGACCGGCGATAAATATTCATGAATAATTAACGCAATTTCTTCTTCAACACTTGGCCATATTATACTTGTGTATCGCACTCTGAACCGCGTTCACTCTTACTCTCCTGTTCATCGTATATAATATGAAGACATAGCGGGCGTCAAATTCGTCGCCTGCGATTGTGAGAGGTGGAGATTTTTGCAGCAGATCCTCGCGAGTTGCTCGATAAATCATGGCTGCGGTGCGAGGACAGGACATTCGCAATTTGCCTGCTCGAGCTGGATGGGATAGGATGGCGTCGCGTCGTACCACAGTAGTACATATATATATAAGGTGGTACATGCGGATAGCCTCGGGTCAGTCGTGTACAACTCTCTGACACGTGCCATTACCATTTTGCGCGAACGCGGTATTGTTTCCGCCAAGTCGATAAGTTGAGGTGATAAAAAAAAATCATATCGGTGCCTGCAGGATAGAGCTGCCTTTCAAGGGTATCTACGACCATCTTGTATTGTCTATAAGTGTAAGAAAAAAATACAAGCCCCCGCGTCATTCTTATAGTACCACTTAAATGTGTTATCGAGCTGTATGGGATTTAATTAGAGAGGAAAAAAATGTGAACATATCCTGTATTCTATACAAAGACTGAGACTGCGATTGCCACCATTTCTATCACATATGAAGTTAGCATTAGAGAGATACAGAGACATACATATAAGTTCGTATGTACGTACGTGCGGTAGGATAGAGGATATGCACTCGCAGAGATACCTATACGTCGTAAAATATGAAATTTTCACCCAGCTTAAAGTATATACCATGTAGTATACGGATACATATATTGGGGTATAAATCCCCGATACAGTACACCCTCAGTGCCTCACCCTCAGCTCAGGAAGAGGAGCAGAAGAGGAAGCACTGGTACTGCAATCGTGCCGGGCTTTCGCTAAGAAACGATGATTTGTCTTGATTTACCGTTTAATCCAGCGAGTGCTCTGTGCTCCGCAGCATCCGCGACGACGGTGGCGCACGTAAAGCTCAAATCGTCTATCTATATCGAACGCTATGTACGTAGAGGTACCCGGCACACAGCACAGCACATCACAGCGCAGTTTGGTACCCTTATACCTACCTATACGGTTAACCGATCTCGCATTCCGAGCACGTATTAGACGCTTTGAGCCAGAGGCAGGTTAACAAACGTTCGAACGCAGCGTGAGCCGCAGGGGCTGTTTTTGCTGGCTGCTTCTCGTGCAGCAAGCAAGCAAGCAAAAGCGATGCACGATGGGGAAAGAAATCATGGCTCTTTATAAGGGACTAACCTCAATCAAGCAAAGTCGCAAAAGAAGTAAACGCGCCGGAGATGTTTAAAAAAAAAAAGTCGAATATAAAAAAATAAAAACCAGGCGAGAGACGCAGTGAGGCGACACGTATAACGCCTGGCTTCGATGGGAATATGGGAATATGCATATACACCGTGATATAGGAAAATTCAACATCAACGTACCTATAAAATGCGAAGCGACAACAGAAAGTCAGCATGTACGAAGAGCGAAGAGGGTGCGATATTACTGCGTAAGGTGTTCTGTATGTGCTTTTTTCTCTTTTCTTATTTATTCAGCAACGCGAGTTATGCCTACACTTATACACTTACACAGCTACAGAAACGAATCATCATCGTTGTGGCGATGAATTGGCCATGATTGCACGTAAGGGAATTTGCCGATGCTCGAGATGCCGCCAGGAGGTTTAGCTGAATTAGATATGGAGAGAAAGATGAGCGTTTAAAGTGAACACTGAACAGTTTTATGACAACGATAGCTAAACGAGATGTTTTCTTATATCAGGTTTGAAATTAACGACGAATTTGGACGATTATTTTGAATATATGGAAGATGTATAGGGTTACTATGATTTTTACTTTTTGAATAAGGGAGGGAAGTTTTTCATTTCAAACAATCGATCATAGTTCATTGCTGACAAAATAAATGCATAACTTGAGTTCAGAAATGTCGAACAATTTTCGAAGGACTTAAAGGAGGAAATTAATTCAAATTTTTCCTTCGAAAAACTAAACATTTCAAAATTTTATCAATTTTCTACAGGGTGGCCAGAAATATCGGGTACCCCTAAGAAAACTTTTCATTAAAAATATAGGTTGGCAACGTGAAATAGATGCATATGATTGGTGGAATGTTATCTCTCCAGTCCAACAACCAATCATGTGTTATCATTATTATCATTCACTGTGACCAACCGAAGTATTTAGTTAGAAAACTTTTTTAGGGGTACCCGATATTTCTGGCCACCCTGTATGCCTTACCTACCAATTGACGTTTTTGACACGTTTTCCAACTTGAATCTGAGGGAAGGTCCAAAAATTTCAAAAATTAGTTTCTGAGGAGCCTGCATCTTGGACTCTATGAGGCCAAATCGATTTGAATTTTGGACTCGAACTTGAAATGCAATTTAGAAAAATTTAATAAAAAGAAAGACATATTTTTGGAGGTTTTGCCATCAGATTGAGAACCACTGAATATTGTATGTTCAAGAAATGAATTTATTACAGCACTCTTTGATTTCTGTTCTTTAATTTTTGAGAATTCATTTGCATTTGTTGTTTTTTTTCAAGTGTCTATGTTTCAAAAACCAATTAACTATTGGGAATTAATTCGTCGCAAGTTGAGAACCACTGAACGTGTTTCTATACTGCAGGGGCAGAAAATAGCTCATTTTAATTAGTATGATCGTTCTCAAGTTTTTTTTTTGTTTTTTTACTTTTTCTGGGTTACAATTTCAATTTTTTTAAAATTCAACGACAAACATTTTATGAACCACTAAACCAATTTCAAAAAATAAAGCACTTTGCATTTATGATTGCTTGGAGAGCTTCAGAGTTTTTAGTTTTTGTTTTGAAGATTGATTTGTGATGGGTTGAGAACCACTGAACCAGTTTTCAGGTTGTGTAGAATTCAAAAGCAAACATTTTGTGAATCACTGAACCAATCTATTTGAAAAATATTTGAAGAAACATAAATTAATATCCATTTTTAAAATTTCAATTTTAATTATCTACCTACAGTTTTTCCATATTTTTTCTCGATTTTGAAGATGAATTGGCCAAAGATTGGAAACCACTGAACCGGTTTCTGAATTTCAGCTGTAATAAAACTATCCATTTTTTTTACTGTACTTGGATTTTTTTCAGCTATCCAGTCATCAATTTTCTAGAATTTAGCTGAAGATCTTTTTATGAACCCCTAAACCTGTTTCTAATTTGTATAAAATTCAACAGTAACATTTGTGAATCAGTGAACCGGTTTTCAAAACAAACTTTGACGAAACTTGAAATTGGTATCCATTTCAGTGCTTCTATTTCTGTTCATCCACCGTTTTTCATACCTATTTTTTCTCGATTTTGAAGATCAATTGGTCATAGATTTGGAACCACTGAACTAGTTTCTGAATTTCAGCTGTGACAGAATTATCCATTTCTTACTGTACTTGAATTTTTTTCAACTACCAAGTCAATTTTCTATAATTCAACAAACATTTTATGAACCACTAAACCTGTCTCCAATTTGTATAAAATTCAACAGCAAACATTTTGTGAATCACTGAACCGGTTCTCGAAATGTACTTCAAGAAACTTGAAATTAGTCATTTCAGTGCTTCAATGTCTGTTCATCACCGTTTTTCCATATTTTCTCTCAATTTTGAAGATCAAATTGGTCATAAATTTGGAATCACTTTCTCTCAATTTTGAAGATCAAATTGGTCATAAATTTGGAATCACTGAACAGGTTTCAGAATTTCAGCCGATACTAAACTGTCCATTTCTGAATGTAATACACATTTTTAAATTTTTTTGCCAGCCAATGTCCTAGAATTCAATAAAAAGCATTTTATGGACTACTAAACCGGTTTCCAAGTCACATAAAATCCAACAGCAAACATTTTGTGGACCACTGAACCGGTTTTTAAAAAAATGTTCCAATGAAACATGAAATTAGTATCAATTTTCAATGCTTCAATTTCAATTACCTACCTAGGTACTAATTTTCCATATTTTTTCTCAATTTTGAAGATCAACTGACCATGGATTGGTAACCACTGAAGCGGTTTCTGAATTTCAGCTATAATAAAGTTATCCGTTTTTAACCATTCATTTTTTTCAGTACCTAAATTAATATTCTAGAATCCAACAAAAAATATTTTAGGAACCACCGAACCGGTTTCAAATTTATTCTAATCTAGTCTGTGACTGGTTTGTTTCAAGTTTAGAATAATGGATTTCCAATTTGATTGGTTGAAATACAATACATCTTCCGGATAAGTATATTGTCCAAGAATCCAAATAAAGATGAAAAAAGGTTCTGCAATCTTCCTACTCTGAAAAAAATCAAAAAATTATGGAATAAAATCCTCTTTTAAAATGAAAATTAGAAACGTTTCAAGGTATTAATTTATCGAAACAAACTCCACCTATAGTAGGTAGATAAGTGAGCAAGTTTTACAAATCTTAGGCAACAAAAAACCTACATATTTTTCAACACCTTTACACTTCTTTGCACATACAAAATCATTCCCCTCATATACACCTCGATAAAAAAAAAGAACGTCATCAGATCTCAAAACAAGCGGATTACTCAATATTTCGATGTTTTGAAGTCTCTAAACAAAGGACCTTACGCCAGAGCGAGCCTGTTGAAAATGTATTGAGAATAAAAGCTCGACAAGTGTTGCGATGCTTTGAAAATACACGTATAAAAAAAAACTCAAACGCACCGATGCGTTAGAAAAGATGATTTTCGAAATCGAAATTCATCTCTAAAACCTGTTTGGTTGTAAATGCGCAAAAAAGGGTAAAATATAGCGAACCCAGAGACGATCGCGAATCGATACTTGGTATACTATATCGATGAACCACGTATACAATAGTAGAGAATAAACAACAACAAAACGATTAAAGAAAATACTAGGTTTTTTTTTTATATTATACGAATGAAAAGGACAAGGTTTTTTTTTCTTCTTCTACAGCACAAACAGTTGGAAAATAAAATAAAAAGAGAGAAAAGGCTAACCAGAAAAAGAATACATAAGGGAGAGGTGTGAAAAGGCGACTACAGTCGCGGAAGGTAGTATATTCTTCAAGGTAGGTAGCGTGCAGCAACAGATGAAAGCTTAATCAGCAATAACAATACAACTACCTGTTAAATATAAACTGCATTAACATTACTATAATATTGTTCGCGTATTGATGACTTTTTCTTTGTGAAGCAGAATCGAACGAGTAAAGGGTAATCAGGAATTGTATTGATGTATGTCAGATTGCGGTCGATATTGAGAAATAACCCCGCCACCACCATGCACCTCTACCAGATCCCTATTGTGTGCTGTGTGTGTCTGTCTCTCTGTATGTATATCCAGCATCGTCGTATATTATAAAAGGTGTTAACAACGTTGGGGAGATAGACGGCCGGCGAAGCGCAGGCCAGGCGACGGTAACTGATTTGAAATTCTAATTGGAAATTGCGCCTCGCCGCGCCACAGAAGAGCAACCGTGTGCGCGGATTGTCTGTTTTTCGTATACTCGTATATAGCGAATGTAACATATGGTGCGTGTCTGTGTGTGAGCTGAAAAAAAAAGCAACAGAGGTGCATATATTTGTGGTATTATTAGCATTAAACAGAAACAGCAGGTTATTTGCACGGTGCCACGTGGCAGTCCTATGCCAACATTGATGTTACCAGTGTACCTTACTTGGACGTGAATGATGTCAGTTTGGTCTTCCTATATCAATTGTTTGGTTAGTCCGCGATGATTTACCTACTGCTGACTTGCGAGATGAAGCGACAAGTGCCAGGGTCATCGAGGTTCTCTTGGGATCTGCTGCAAGTGCTGGGAATTGTTTGAGGGAGGTTTAGCGTTGCCACTGGATGAAGGAGTGAGATGGTGGCCTAGAATGAGGATCAGGACTCAGGAGGGATGGAAAGATGAGGTGACCATTTCAGGAAGAATTTTTAATTTGAAAAGTTTGAAAAAATGGAAGAATGTAGAGAGATCTGTGGATGTAGGATTGTAAGTGTTCAAAATTTTGAGGAAAAATTGTCCACTCCAACTACAAAGAGCTCTGCAATTTGACATCAAATGACCAATGACCCATAATGCAACTTTGCCTCAAATTCTAATCATTTTAATGAAACAATTTATTTAAAAAAAAATCAATTAAAAAAATTTTTAATTACATTCAAACCTAAGAAAGTTGTCATCGCACTGATAAACGAGCCAGGTTATCTAATTTAATTACTAAAAAATTCTAAAGGGACGACACAGACACAAACACGCGCTTATATATAGGTAGAGGTAGACATATAACTAGAAAAAAAATTGCATTTAGATTTCAGCTGGGCCGCGACAGACCAATTTATATAGAAATTAAAAATACGTATATGGTAATTGACCCGCATTTTAATACAATTTCTCGTCCATTAAAGTGAAATTACATGTTAATAATGCAATTATGTATTCTCGCGGCTTGGAGGACGAAACGGTGCAATTTTTTAAGCTTGTTGAAGGTCAGTTGCACCTCGTGTTCGAATGGTATAAATTTCACCGTTATTATTATTATTACTATCGCTGCACGAGTAAAATAATATGGAGGAAATTTAGTATAATTTTTTTTTCGCTTGGGCCTTAATAAGCTGTAAACGCAGGTTGGGTCGAAGTGAGAGCGAAAGTGTATAGGATTTCGGTTGGAATTATTATTAGAGGTGGTGGTAGGAAAAATTCGTATACATTTTCTTTTTAAGGAAGTATTTATAATGAAGAACGGTTGAAGTTTTTAAATGAGCCAAATAAACTGCTGCATTTTTTTCTTGCTTTGCTGAGATGGACACAATTTTAGTTTTTTAGTATTTTACTGATTGCTGCAAAATCTCTGAAATAAACTGAAATAAATTGTGTATAAAAATTGATGATGTTTCAAAAAAAACAACAAAAACGATGACACTGCAAATCTATCATTAAAAATTTGAGGTGATTCGTTTACGAACGACTCGCTCAAAAAAATGAATCATTTGAGAACGACTGAATTACTTAGAAATCGAATCAGATATAACACACGACAAGACGAAATGAAACATTTTACTCTTATCAATGGAAATAGTGAATGATTCGTTCGCGAACGATTTGCTCAGAGCAGAGAATTCGTTCTCGAACGAATGAATCACTGAAGAATTAAGTCAAGTGTGAATGAAATAACGAAACATGACAGTTTTAATCCCATTGCAGAAAACCGGACTCAATTCGTTCGCGAACGAATTGCTCAGAGTCGATGAATCGTTCAAAAATGACTGAATCACTTTCAATTTGAAATATGCCTACTCCTAAAGTGGAAAAAGACGTGGAAAACTTCGACCTTTTTCAAATTCATTAGCAAGAATCGAAAGTGATTCGTTCGCGAACGGCTTTATCAAAAGCGAAAAATCGATCGTTATTGAATGAATCATCGATAAATCAAACCAAATGAAAGAATAATAACATCATAAACCTTGACGTTGCGCAAATCTGTTGACAAAAATTGAAGGTGATTCGTTTGCGAACGATTCGCTCAGAAACGACGAATCAGTGGAAAATGAGTAAATCACCAGGAAATCAAATCAGTCACGATATGAAGATAAAACGAAATATGTGGTTACTCTTCAATCTACTAATAAAAACTGACTGTGGATTATTCGTTCGCGAATAATTTGCTCAGAGGATGAAAATCGTTCGTGAGCGAATAAATCACTGAAAAATTTATTCAGTTGTAAATTATACGACGAAACTTTGTCAGCTCTAGTCATTTCATCGAAAACTAGGATCAATTCGTTCGTGAACGATTTGCTCAGAATCGATGAATCATTCAAAAACGACTGAGTCACTTTTAAATTAAAATTCAAAACATACAGTTGAAGCGCACGTGGAAAAATGTCACTTTCAAATCTATCGGTGAGAGTTGAACATGATTCGTTCGCGAACGAGTCGATCAAAAGCGAAAAATCAATCACCACCAATATTTGGATCAAATCAGATGGAAAATTGCACCTTACTATTTGACTGCAAATTTATCAACAGAAATTGAAGGTGATTCGTTCGCGAACGATTCGCTCGAACCCGAAGAACCATTCGAGAACAACTGAATCCCTGGGAAACCAAGTAATGTCACATAACGATGAAATAATTAAATTCTCTTCAATTGTTCAATCTACATTAAAAAATGTGAATAATTCGTTCGCGAACGATTTGCTCGAAGGAGTAAAATCGTTCGTGAACGAATGAATCACTGAAAAATTGAATTAGGTATAAATGATAATTAATGGCAAAATTTTGACTTTTTTTTCAAATCCCATCATCAGAACTAAACCAAATTCGTTCGCGAACGATTTGCTCGGAATCGATGAACCATTCGAGAACGACTGAATCACCGGGAAACCAAGTAATGTCACAAAACGGAAAACGATGAAATGAAATTCTCTTCAATAGTTTAATCTACATAAAAAAATGTGAATGATTCGTTCGCGAATGATCTGCTCAAAGGAGGAAAGTCGTTCGTGAACGAATGAATCACTGAAAAATTGAATTGGGTATAAATGATAATGAATGACAAAATGTTGACTTTTTTTTAAAATTCCAACATCAAAATTGAACCTAATTCGTTCGCGAACGATTTGCTCGGAATCGATGAATCATTCGAGAACGACTGAATCACTGGGAAACCAAGTAATGCCACAAAACGATAAAATGAAATTCTCTTCAATCTACTTATTCTACTTATAAAAATTGTGAATGATTCGTTCGCGAATGATTCGCTCAGAGGAGGAAAGTCGTTTGCGAACGAATGAATCAGTTTAGTGGATAATTGAATTATAGGTATTAATGATAATGACGAAACCATGACAGTTTTTTTTTTTGATTTTTAAATCCTAACACATCAAAAACTGAACCTGATTCGTTCCTCGTTCGCGAACGATTTGCTTAGATTCAATGAAAGAATCTACAATTTCATAAATCTCCCAATACTCGTACGAATCTTACAATTTCACAAATATTTTCTCCGCTTGAAGTAATTGATAAAAAATCCTAATAAATAACGAGATTTTCATATACGCAGCGTATACAGCTATAAAAATTCTTTCAAAATACCGTAATATGCACATAACGTATAAATCATCCTGTGGACTTTCGACAACCCCATAAATATCTCTCCAACTCCGTCAAAGTATTCTTCTCTCATTTCATCATAACCAGTAACCACCAGCAAACTTAAAATACTGCCTCATTACACCTGTTCCACCCTCCTCTCTGCGAAATAGCTCTACTGATCCCTGACGATTCATCGAAGATCATCGGGAAGCTGGCGAAATCGCATCTAAAGCTTTAAAATCCCCTCTGTGTGATGCGGTTCTTTCACCTCTATTACCCTCAAAGCTGCTATCCAAATTACCTAACCCCTTTACCGTTTGCAAAAATAAACGACATAGCAGGATGCAGGAAACCGCACCGAGCACGAAAACTAGCTCGTTTATCGAAACGACTCCGCGGTCTTCGGTCTGCACTCTGCGACTCGTGTATGTGAAAAAAACGTGCATCGTTTTAAAAATTAAACCACAACGGTTAAACCTCCCCTTTCGTTGAAAGTTTCGCGTCACTAACGCGGTGTGGTGTGGTTTTTCTGCGTAAACGTAGGTAGGTACTACGATAGGTCTACGATATACACGCGAATATACGAGTAAAACAAACGAAATTACATCTTCATGAAGGCCTATGAAAGTTACATTTGATAGTTACCCTCTTGAGTACAATTTCGTATAAACATTGCGTTGGTTTTCTCGTTGTAAGTACGTTAAATATTACACTAGATTCGCTACGCAGCCAGATCTGGCGTTCTGTAATACTTTAGCCAAAAGAGAAGCTGCTACTGGCTGACCATAGTGACCAGTAGTTGAATGTACGAACGAAGTGCATCCAACTTTCTCAAATCACTCGATTGACGATTTACGGACACCTTTTCGCCTCAGCAGCTCAATGGGAACCGAGCAGCAGCGCTGCTCGGCGAAGTACGAAAGAGCACGACGAAGACAGAAATTCAGAGAGCGAGAGAGAGAGAGCAAAAAAAGACGAACCGGAAACGGCGTACTGTTGAAAAACAATAGCCTGTACGTGGTACTATCCGGATTTAAGAGTTATGCGTTAGACATGGTTGGCACGACTTTAATACGACGGCCGAAGAGTGAGAGTCTAACCCAGTACGCGCTAAAAAACCGACCATGTATTGCGCCCACACATAAAATAAGTTTTATGTGCACATCGGCGCTGTCTTTTTTTACTCTTTTTCCATTATTAACGCGCGCCGCGCCACCGCGCGAAAAAAAAACGCCGTAGAAAAAAACATATACACACAGAGTTCTTCGCACGTGCTCTCGTAGGTACATATACTTACGCATAAAGACCCAAATCCCAATCTCGATTCCGCAGCGAGCACCTACGACTCCTCAGCATCCATCTGAAATCTCACCGGCGTGGTTCTCTCTTTCTCTCTCGCTCACTCATTCAACTCGAGCCAATTACACGTTATCGTTCCGTAACTGGCAACTGGCTAACGACCATCGTGATCCAAAGTATTATAATTTACCACTCGTACTCGATCATTTTCATCATCCTACCGGACTGGCAGAAGCGCCGAACGCCAATTTCCATCGTGACCGTGTCTTTTCTTTTCACCTAACTGATAATTTTTACATCTTCGTGTAAACACCGGCTCCGGCAGCCGAGATAAATTAATCAAAACGGGTGTCAAGTAGGTGTGTGTAAGGTCAATGGTGAGAATCGATTCTAATTTGTGTCCAAAAATTGCTATAAATGCGGTTATTTTTGATGCAGATGTCCAGCGAAGGGGGGGGGGGTGATAAGAGGAGGATTGTACGTATAGGACCTCTGGAGGACAACACATGGAAAAAATTCCGAACTATCGCACGGGTTTTCGAAGACATCGATTGTGATTTGTTAATTGTGGCTTATTTGGTTTCCCTGTGATTCGGTCGTTCTCGAATGATTTTTTTCTTGTCTGAGTGTTTGTTGTCAAATTTCAAAGTTGTAATCTTCCACCTGAGTTGATTCAATTTTTGGCAATTCATTCATCAACGATCGATTTTTCGTCTTAGATCAAGTCGTGTGGTGGTGATTCCGTCGTTCTCGAATTGTTCATCGATTCTGGCGGGCAAATCGTTCGCGAACGAATCAGGTTCAGTTTTTGATGTTAGGATTTAAAAAAAAAAAAACTGTCACAGTTTCGTCATTTATCATCATTTATTCTTGATTCAATTTTTTAGTGATTCAGTCGTTCTCGAATGATTCATCGATTCTGGGCAAATCGTTCGCGAACGAATCAGGTTCAGTTTTTGATGTTGGTATTTAAGAAAAACTGTCATAGTTTCGTCATTTACTATCACTTATATGTACTTGATTTGATTTTTTGGTGATTCATTCGTTCACGAACGATTTTCCTCCACTGAGCAAATCATTCGCGAACGAATCAGGTTTAGTTTTTGATGTTAGGATTTAAAAACAAAAAAACAACTGTCATGGTTTCGTTATTATCTTAAATATCATAATTCAATTTTTCAGTGGACTGTTTCATTCGTTCACGAATGATTTTCCTCCCCTGAGCAAATCATTCGCGAACGAATTGTTCATATTTTTATACGTAGATTGAAAATAATTTCATTTTATCGTTTTGTGACATACTCGGTTTCCCAGTCATTCAGTCGTTCTCGAATGATTCATCGATTCTGAGCAAATCGTTCGCGAACGAATCATTCACATTTTGATGTGTACATTGAAGAGAATTTCATTTTATCGTTTTGTGATATTACTTGGTTTCCCAGTGATTCACTTGGTAAAATTTTCGATTTTTCACCATTTTGGCCCAAATTTGATTTTCAAAAATTCGCTAAAAATCCAAAAATTCCATCTACTTGGACCCTGAAATTTTGGCTGATGATGTATTTTTGCATATTTTTTCGATTTAGCCTGAGCAGTTCGAAATTTTTTCTGCAATTGGAATACCTCCCACACGTTAGATTCGGTCAAATCTTGGAAAACCGGGTGACCTTTTTTTTCAGTGTTTGTAGATGTTGATTCCAAACTTCCTTTTATAAAATGTGCCCCCTCCAAATCATACAACGAGCTTCCAAAATTTCGAAAAATCAAAGCATTCGAATCGTCTACGGTTTTGTGGGTTTTAGTACGTGACCTGCTGATTTTGAATTTTAACAGTTATTTCTTGTCAAGTACGAGATTCCTTGAAATATCAAAAATCCGAGTGAATGAGAGACAGAATTTTCTGAAAAATTGATAGTATTTCAGATATTCCAATCACTTATAACCCGTTATCATTTTCGAATTTGAGAAAGTTTTTTTAAACGATGGTCAAAGAAGAGGGAGAGGAGAGAGGGGGGTTGATTATCAATTTTTCAACTTTTCCATCGTAGAATTCAGAGCTCTCGAAATGAATCAAGTTTTCATAGACGAAATTATTTCTGAATAAAAAATTCATTTGAGGGGCTGGAACTTTGCAGATTTTTCCTTTTATTCATCAATTACTTATATATTTCAATATGAATTATTATAACATCAATTTGCTAGAATCTTAACAGTCATAATATCAAATCTGACATTCGATTTAAGAATATCAAAAATTGCCTCAATTTGATATTCTTTCAGCCTTCACTTTTTTCTAAAACTAAGTACATACTAGTCAGACCTGATCTTTTTTTAGTCTTCTTTTTCAGTTTCGTTCAGATTTACTTCGAAAGTTCAAAAAATTTCAAATTAGCATTTTTGAAAATATTCGTAGAGAGGTGAATTGACAGCCAAGTCAGAGATTGATGTGTACCTAATTTTCGTTTTTTTTTCGACGCCATCTCACCTCTCTTCCCCCTCAAATTTTTTTTATGTATTTTATCAAGTAGATATTTTTTTTAATCTGTTTTTTGTGTTTATTTTTTTCATTTTTTTTGTTGGTGGTCTCACTCACAATTTTTCAAATGAATTTCATTTATGATACAGTTTGACCTGATTTCATTTTTTTTTCGGTTTTTATATTTTCAATTTTTTAAATGGCTGGGCTGTCAATTAAAAGAAATAGAAAGAAAGAATTTGAACTAAAAATGTCTGATTTTTTTCACGCAAATTTTTCGTTTCAATGTTACCTACTTTCAAAAGTCTACGAACCTCCTACCTCCTGAGAGTTCTCCACATTCACAGGTACTGCACGAAAGCTTCTAAAGTTGGCTAAAAAAGCTGAATTCATTCAACTAAAAATCGAACACTAGCTGTAGGTACGTTTCTCGTATAACGAAATTTCGCAACCACGGTGTATTGGCGGCGGTTCGGTGGCAATATGGCAATATTTTCGCCGCCGAGCAAAGTTACATTTCATTCGATAAAATACGACGCAAACGCGAACGTGTTTATGTGCAGTATTGTGTGCCATGCTTACGTATCAACGAACGGGCTCACGTTAGCTCTCGTCGGCGTAAACAATTTTTGGCGACCGAGTGAGAAATTTATTTTATTGGTCAAGGCGTGCCAAAATTTTCTCCCAAGATTAAATAACTTCTCGGCGTCGTCGTTTACTGTATAGCTCAGCACTGAAAAATAATGGCGCATTGGAATGGGTGCGTTATATTCCTGTATAGCCTACGTAAATCGTACTCGTACCTCTATATTTCTCGCAACTATAGTTTGCGACCTGTTAGAATTGAAATTATTATACTATATCCTCGGTGGGTCTGCACAGAGAGAGGTACGAAAAGGGCGGAATTTTTGGCGAAATTTTTATCGCCACGAAGAGTTAAAAGAACTACGTGTTGAACAAGACCCTCGCGTTCTAGATTAATATGCAGATTGGTTAATTAATAACTGTCTCGTAAACTGGTAGCTTGAGATCGGCGACGGGGATAACTCATCGAGAATTACGCGCCCCTTTTTAAAACATTGAGAGAAACGATTTCCAAGTTATAATATTTTTACGACTCCCGAGGGACTTGCACCGTTTTAACCTCTTCCTTTTTGTGTAGGTACTTCGTACTCGTAGTCCAAAAATCATTATTTTCTACCAGCCTAGCTTTAGTGCAAATGAAAAAATAAGGTATTTTAACTCGCAAAATACCAGTCCATCAACGCTGCTGAAGAAAAATTGTTCGAAAAGGAAAACGTGCCTTATTCTACGATGGCTTTTAGGGTAGAAAAATGAAACTGGTTCGTTTAATGCTTTTAGTACAAAACCATCCCGGGACAACGAACCCTTCTTTGTTGGTCGATCCGAAACACACAGAATTCCAGCCGTGACTATACGTAGCGTCGGTGTTTGCGCCGAATTAGTGGAACACCTGAAAATTAACTCGGTGTTTTTTTTTACCTTTTTTTTCCTCGTCTTCTTCTGTATAAACCTTTGTTATGTGACAGTTTTATTGCGACTGGAGTTTTTAGAAAATTTCATCGTAGGTACGGTTTGTATGGAAAGAGTATGAGGCAGGACGATGAGGACGAGACTGTGGTTCCTCTATACCTTTCTCTAGGTAAGGTTTACCTGTCTTTTTTCTCGTGATGGAGTAAATGTGATGTCGATGTCGGTGTCTGTGACCTAGTATTTGCCCAGGGTGATGTCGATGGGTTTTGGTATTGTTTGTGATTGAGTATCTTTTACTGTTTCCTGTTGCTATTCTTTTTTTTTTGTTGTTGTTTTGTTTGGTATGGTGTGTTTTTTCGGATTTTGTCAGTGTTCTAAGAATGTGAGATGTGAATAAGCGTAAAAGTGTTTGGAAATGTAGGTGAGGGATTGCGCTTGTGCTGTGTGAGTTAAATTAAACCGTGTTATTAGCAAATTAGGCTGGTTTAGGGTGGATTTTTTAAACACAGGTTGCAGGTCGAAAGGGGTTCAGGATTTGATATTTTAGTTATTGAGATATTCTGTGTAATTTTAAATCTAAAGAAATTGTTAAAACTGGTGGTAGGTAGAGATAATTTTTGGAATATTTTATCAATTAAACTGAACAAGAAAATTGAACGAGCTATATTCGAAGGATTCCAAGAGCCAAAATGGGCTCCCAGCTAATGCCATTTTAGCCCCACTTCTCTAAAAAATCCACTTTTGGAAAAATTAATCCCCTTGATCTATCGTTTATTTACCAAGAACATGAAAATTTCCAGTTTGAAATTACGTAATTTATGAGTGATGCTCTTCATTTTTTTGAATCTTCTGTAAAATCAATGTCTATGGCAAACTATCCTATGAGCCTGAGCCTCCTCTTCTGGACCTTGATTCTTTATTTATGTTTAATAATAACACCTCCTTGGATATTTTACCCGAACTCGAAATAATAAAAGCTTCCTGCGTTTTACTTCAGATTTTGTTCAAATCCAAGTACGAATGTTTCTTTGTAAATTATTGAAATTGAATTCACAATCGATAATTTTGAAATTCATATATGCAGAGTGATGCAAATGATTTCAAGAATATTTTATGCGTTGTGCATTCTCGTTTTTACTTCGTTTTGTGACTCATTCTCTACCGCAAAATACGAGAGAAAAAATTGTACAAATTTTGATTGTCTTATACTTTCGTCTTGGAGCAAATGGGGTGAGTATTGGGTTGAAAAATCTTCGAGTATTTTGATTGGGTTTCTATTCTGATGGATTTCTTTTCATTTTTTTTGAAAAATGCATTTTGTTCGCCAAAAATATGTACTCAAAAACGTGCCCCTCTTGATGGAAATTGAGATCTTGCTTTTTGCTCCTGTGATAACGACAATTTTGGAATCGAAGTCTTTGAAAAAGAAATTGCAAGGGCCAATGGGAAGGGGGAAGGGAAGAGAAGGCAAGAAACGCAGTGACGAAAAAATCAGGAAATGGATTTGTAATTGATTTCTATCAAATATGTAATTCTATCGTACAAATTGACAGGTTCGTGTAATTTTTAATGGTGATTCAATTTTTTTGGAAAGATTGGTAGAGGAGTGCCTGCTTTTTATGGAAATAATCCCAAATTTTCAATAATTTCACCCAATGACATCTTTCGTATTGGATTGGCTCTTATTTCTACTTATAAAATTGAAAAAAAATCCCCGAAAAGTCTCGCACCCCTTCCCTATTTGAAATTGAGTCGAGCTAGGAGCCCTTCTCATCGATTTTTGAAAAAAAAATCCCTAATTTATTCAAAACTTCATCATTTCTGTATCAGAATTTTTCTAAATAACCTTCCTTGACGAGTAAAAACTTCCTCTGGTTCTTCAAGCTACTTTTAGCCTTCTTGTATGAAGCCTCCAACCCCCCTCACCCCCCTCCCCCAAAAAAGTTGGGAAAATTCAAAACAGATAAAATACCAACCTTTAAAGGAAAATTTCCACTTATGTGTCAGAATTTTTCTAAATAACCCCCTCTTTCGAGGAAAAACCTTCGACAGTCCTTCGTACGCAGAGCTGTAAAAACGATGTATTATATCGATATTGTTTTTGTTTTTGGTTTCGTTTTTTGCTATCAATAATATCAGTGATGATTTTGGTTTTGTTTTGTTTTTCGTTTTTTAAATCTAAAAATTTTTTGAAAACTTATCATTTCTGGTGAGAGTGTTTTGGAATACCTCCCTCCTCCTCGCCTTTCCAAGAAAACCACTCTCTCCCCTCAAAAAAAAAGATTGATCTCCTTGTACGAAGCTCTCAAAGCTGGAAAATATGAATAAAAATGAAATGAAAAATGTTGTTTGGGAGGGCAAGAGAGGGGATTTTTAGAAAATTAAGTTATTTTGGCCAAAAATGAAAATTTTTTAGTTTTTTTGCTCATTTTGAAAAATAAGTAAAGTATTTTTCAATTTAATTTCATTCAAAAATTTATTTGAAACAAAATTTTGAAAATCAGAATCAAAATGTTTTCGAAAGATTTTTTTCAGAAAGCTTCAAAATTACTCTTGTTTTTGAAAAATTATGGCTACAATAAAGACTTTTGTCCACGAATAAAAATATTTTTCTTTGAAGTTATTTTCAATTCCAAAGAAACTCCATTGTGGAATTTCAGGCTCAGAGAGAAAAACTTCCACTGAAAAAAAATCACTTCTACTCGTAATTGAAAGAAGTTTACATTTCGAGTCATTGGTTATATCCAAGTTAGCTAAAGTTATTGCGAATTGTCAAAGATTGGTTTCGAGCTCTGATGACGAAAACAAGATGATATAGTACATATTTCATTTCAGTGGAAGTAAATGGTACTGAAATTTCTCACATGGTTGGATGGGGGGGGGGGTGATATTATTTTTTTGATATCTGATTTATATGTTTTTAAAACTTTAATTTAGTATTTAAGTTGAACTTTCATTCGAAGCGAAAATATATTTTTTAAATTTCAAATTCGTTCTCAGGACTTCTAAATACTTTCTAATTTTTCGAAAAAGTGAGCGTTATTGGGTCGGTGTTTGCTATTGTCAATTTATTTTCGATGAGAAAAATTCAATTTCAGTTTTCCTCTATTTCCTACAATTATTTTTTCCTCTCAAATTATGTTTCATATTTTCAGCCATATTTTTTTTTTCGAATCTACCTAGATATTATGTTTGTGAGAGTCCTTAAAAACAGTATTCTAACGACTTCATCGCCCCAAAAAATATTTCCTGTCTGCTGTCTACCTCGTGATCTCCTTTATTCGATCAATATCTTATTTAACCAAAGTGCCAGCAAAGTAAACCATCAGTTTACCCATCTTCATTACACAAGAGTCCCTTAATCCTGACCAGATCTCTATCAGCACTTGAAAAATTACTCGCTCACTTCGTGTAGTCAGATGTACCTATACTCGTATGGTATGGTATATAATTTTTCACATAACCTTTTCCGCAATCCGGACACGTCTCCGCGTCCAGCTACCGAGGGTCTATTCTGCATATAAGACGATTACATCTTGTCCGCGCATTTGGTGCTGTTGGTCAATTCGCGAAACAATCGAATATTCGTTGACCCCTCTGGTGAAATACTCTCAACGTCAATCATCCCTTTAGACATTGCATCAGTGCTGAGGGTATTGCATTGACTGAAGAATACTGACTGTATGCAGTACTACACACATACCTTTACCTACAGAGTGCACATCTGACGATGAGAGAATGAGTGCTAGTTAAACACACGTTGAATGACGAGATGTCGTAGTCGTACACGGTTCATCTATCCTTTTATATTGTATAGGTTTAGGTATACTATACTATAGGTAAACAATGAAAACATTCGGTATAGAGGAAGAATAGGCCTTACAGGAGCCTCTTTGATGGCTCTAATGCGCGCGCGTACACGATTATATCGCCGTATCGACTGTGTACCAGAAGAGCTGAACGACGAACGACGAAACGAAATGAAAAAATACGTATACGTAGTGACCCAGAGAGTAGACGTCCTTGGGGGCGACGCCAAATTTCGCGTTGTGCGAAGTACCATGTATATACCTGTGTAATATGTGTAGCTTATGTGTGTACCTGGTGTTCTACCTATTTTTTTATGAGACGACGATGTATTTTTTTGTAACATTGTGTGTAGGTTGGCGTACCTACTAGGTATAGGTTTAGGTACACAGTACACACATGCGAATTGAATGGCGATGTCGTCTTCTCTCAATGATACGTTAATTGGCAGATTCTTGTGTGATATTGTATGGGAATAGAGATAAGGACGAGGTTTGTGTATGAGATGTGATGTGTGAGTGGATTTGTAGATGATTAGTTGATGAAGCATTTTGAATGATTTTAAATAATAGGTGTCTAATAGTTCAGCTTATATTCTGCTATCACTGATTCTGTCCTGCTTTCCTGCTTTCCTGGTGTTTTTTTTGGTCAGAATTTTTGAAAAAAATCTTGTTTTCTGCAAAATCATCTAAAAAGTTGCTACTTTGACTTGAATTGCCTAAAAAATCTTGTTTTTGTCATAAAATTCCCAAAATATTCTATTTTTCTGCCTGAACTGCTGAAATAAGTTTTTTTTGTCAACATTTTCAGGTCCCATTTTTTGCCAAAATTGTCAGAAAGTGCCTATTTTTGCCAAAATTACCAAGAAATCTGGATTTTTTGCCAACCAGAAAACATTGATTTTTGGCTTTAGTGTCTGTGAAAAGCCTCATCTTTCGCTATATCTTTTCAAAAGTACCAATTTTTGCATCAATTGTCCAAAAAGTTTTGTTATTTTCTCAAAATTGTCAATTTAATTAAAGTCTTGCTTTTTTGCAAAATTTCCAGAAAAATCTTGTTTTCAACATAAATGTCATGAATCGCCAAATGAAGTCTTGAATTCTGCAAAATTACCAAAATATCCTATTTTTTGTCTGAACCACCGAAAAAGATCCTATTTTTTGAAATTGGAAAAGCTTTCATGCTCACTTTTGACATTATTGAGTAAAAATTTTCAAAAAGCCCCATTTTTTTCTCAAAAATTATCAAAAAGTTGTCATTTTTGACCAAATTGTGAAGAAATTCTGATTCTTTTCTCAACTAAAAATTGATTTTTGACTTAGCTGTTTAAAAAGCCAATTTTGACCCAATTATACCTACTTTAAAAGTCTTTTTATTATTTCAAAATTTCAAATTTTATTTTTTGTCAAAAATTGGTCAAAATTGCCTGAAAAGTCTTGTTTTTAGCAGAAACGTCAAAAAATCTAATTTCCACCTAAATTGTCAATAATTCCATTTTTTTCTAAATTGCTAAAAAAAAGTTTTCTTTTTTTGTCAAAATTGTCATAAAGTCTCGTTAAATTGTCTTAAAGTCATACTTGTTGTCGTAATTCTTTTTGAGTAAAGTTCTGCTTTTTTTTTAAAATAAAAATTGCCAAAAATTTCTGTTAAATTATCAATAGTCCTAATTTCTGTCTTAAGTTCAAAAAAAAGTCTTATTTTTTGGTTTAAATTACCGAAGGGGTCTTACTTTTTTACCAAAATTGTCGAAAAGTATTTTTTTTTGACCAAAACATTCCGAAAATATTGATTTTTGTCCTGATTTTCTGAAATGTCTTCTTCATTTTTTTTTTCAAAATAGCCAACAAAAAGTTCATGTTTGTTTTTGTTCAAATTTCCAAAAAAAAAAGTTCCATATTCAGCTGAACGGCCTAAAAATTATGTTAAAATTGTCAGAATGTCTCATTTTTTCATCAGTTGACGATAAGTCCTGATTTTCGCCAAAACATTCAGAACCAATTTTTGTTTGCTGTCTAAAAAGTCTTGTTTTTTCCAAAATCGTGAAAAAGGTTCTGTGTTTCTTTCAAAATTGCCAAAAAGGTCCTTGTTTTTTTCCAAAATTGCCAAAAAAGTATTTTTTTTCAAAATCCTCAAGAAGTCTTGTTTTTTCTATCAATGTTGTTTGATAGTTCTCATTTTTGCTGAAATTTCCAAAAAAAAAGGTTTAGAATTGAAAGGTCTTGTTTTTTGGAAAAATTGTCAGATGTTTCGATTTTTTCACCAATTGACAAAAAGTCCTGATTTTTGCCAAAAAATTCAAAAAGAACCAACTTTTGTCTTGCTGTCTGTGAAAAAGGTTCTGCGTTTCTTTCAAAATTGTCAAAAAGGTCCTTGTTTTTTTCCAAAATTGCCAAAAAAGGTATTTTTTTTCAAAATCCTCAAAAAGTCTTGTTTTTTTATCAATGTTGTTTGATAGTTCTCATTTTTGCTGAAATTCCCCCAAAAAAAGGTTTAGAAAGGTCTTGTTTTTTCGGCAAAATTGCCATAAAAGGTCTTGTTTTTTGGAAAAATTGTCAGATGTCTGATTTTTTTCACCAATTGACGAAAAGTCCTAATTTTTGCCAAGAAATTCAAAAAGAACCAATTTTTGTCTTGCTATTTAAAAAGTCTTTTTTTTCCAAAATCGCCAAAAAAGTTCTGTTTTTCTTTCAAAATTGCCAAAAAGGTCCTTGTTTTTTTTTCAAAACTGCCAAAAAAGTCTTTTTTCCCGAAAATCCTCAAAAATTCTTGTTTTTTGTCAATATTGTTTAATAGTCCTAATTTTTGTTGAAATGTCCAAAAAAAAGTCCAGAAAGGTCCTGTTTTTTTGTCAAAATTGTCATAAAAATTCTTGTTTTTTTGGCAAAATTGTCAGTGATATCCATAATTCTTGTTGAAAAAATTGTAGAAAAAAGACAATTTTTTGCTAAAATTTCATTGAAAAAACATATTATTAATATGCCCAAATCGCTAAAAAAAAAAGGTCGAGAGCGAAGTCCTGCTTCTCCCATTTTTTCAATCAAACTTTGCAATTTTAATTTTCCCCATTTTCTTCTTTTTTTAGAGTTGAATTTTAAAAAAATGCTCCTTTGGCTTTGAGTAAATGTAAGCTCTCCTTGGGGCCCCCTCAAATTAAAATATTTTTTTCAAAAATGACCTGTCAGGAGTTCTGTTTTTGTCCTGCTTTTCAGACACCGTGAAAGTTTTGGTTCATCCAGATGAATTTCGATTTTTTTTAAATCGTCAACTTCCAAAACTGTTTTAAAGAGTGGAAGAAGGATCTCCCTATCTCCCTCCATTGACACAGAACTCAGATCAGAGCTAACATTTGCAATCGATTTTCATTTCATCAATTCATCATCTTAAGACTTCTAAAACAGCTTCGAGAGAATGAGAGGATTGCAAGAAGGATTCAATTGGTCTGAAATATAGCACGAAAATTTCACCATTTCGTCTTATTAACTCTTCAGACGAGTCTTATGCATGAAGAATACCTTCCAAACAAACCTCTTAATATACATCTCGCGAATCTAATTCGGCCAGGTGGCTGCTACTGTGGCCACCGTTTCGTTTATTTACCTATATTCGTACAGACACGAAGTATAGATATCAGGGAGGCTGCCAGTGCGGGGTCGGCGTGCAGGGGAGGCGATTATTAATTACAAGTAGCTGAATGCGCGTATCGCGCGTATTATTGCCTTATACGAAATCTGGTACTTAATCAGTTTTATAAATGGATAGGGAATCCGGTGGCGTCAGTTAAAGAATTAATAACTGACAAGACTACTGACCGTACATCAATCAAATACCGAGTACTGTATCAAGCCTTCATTATAAACGTCATTCTCTCGTCCACAGGATACCTCCCGTCGATATTGAGTATATACCTAAAGTGTATATCTAAACCTATCCTCTCTACTAGCTCGCGGTCAGGTACACCATTTATTCCATAACACAGGGTACCCACCTCACCTGCTCACACCTGAAGGGTAAAATCCTGCGATATTTTCTATAATACACATCTTCCGATCAATTAATATGCCATAGAAAATTTTATATCATAAATTTACAGCTTCAAGTATAGTAGCCAGCCATCGGTATAATATTTTGCATCGGTGTTAAATACTTATACCTTTCCTACTACTCGTGCAGAATAACGTAAATTAACCAAAACACCTACACTTTTTCTCGTATTTTTCAAATGGTCGTCTTCATCTCGAGGGCTCGTACATTGATTATCAAAAAATTCCTAAACCCATAAATAATGGCTCGAGTTTTTCTTACCCTACTGCACCTCGTCGCTTCGCCTTTACTACGATAAAATTAACTACAAGTTTTAAACGTTTTATTATAACAGTTGTTTGGATTGAATGAAACTTAATGATAATATATACTCGTTCGTGTACAATACACCGAACACCGAACCAGCATAACATTCGTATTGGGCGTAGTACTGGTTTCTTTTTTTTTTCTCTACTTTACTCTTCCTCTTCTTCGCCGAATAAAACCAGAGCTGCTGAGAGTTTTCGTTCATCTCTTCACAACGGTATGTGGATGTTGACGCACCTTTAAAATAGCAGGGGTTCTCATTTAGCTTAATCTTAGCCTTTTTATTACACGAACCGAATTACAACGATTTGGCACCTTGGTCGTCGTAAAAATACACACCCTTGTATTGTCTAATCAATTCGTGGTATGGGTTTTTGGGTTACATGGCTCATTCTGGAAGTTGGGATCGTCCGAAGCCTATATGATGTCTTTGAAAATGTACAAGTACAAGTACATGGTATCTATCTTACGTATAAGAGTTATGAGAAGTGAATTGTAAAGGTTTTTTGTTCAAAGTGCTGAGGCTTTCACCTCGGTGATAGTTTTTTTTCTTTGGTTAATTGGACACGTGTAGAAGCGTGATTACGATTGAAATGTTTCGACAACTTTCGGCTCGCGAGTGATATCGTCGTCGGAGATGGTTGAGAATTTAAATCAGTTGCCAGTGACGTCTTGATAGAGGAGGAAGAGTGATACAATTTGAGAAGATTTTGAGACAGATTTCTAAATGCGAAGGTTCGAAATGAGAATAGGTAGATCGAAGTATATTCGAGACAAACAGGAACTAAGTACCAGCAATTTTCAGCAATATAACGATTAAAAAAAACCCCAAAGAACTCGTATCTAATCCTTTAAAAAATAATTATTGGTTTTGCTCTAAATATTTATAAGATTTAAGCCCGACGACGAGTTATCGTTGATTAACTCCTCGTATACTATAATAGAGAGCCGCACGACGCGACGCGTTATTGTAGCCATTAGGATTCATTTGAGAAGTCTCATTAGTGGGTCGTCAGTCAAGCGTAAAGTAATTAATTTTCATATGTTTACTTGATAAATAATTAATTTTAAAACTGACTTGAATTATTCATGATACGATTTTTGCTTTGACTCGCGCCAGCGCCACGCTTAAAAGCCCGGATAAATAATTTAAAGTATAATTTCACACGTTTAAGCGCCGCTAATTACGAGCAACCGATTTGGAATTTATTATACGGCGGCGTGCCTTGGTATCAATGGGTTAATAGGAGATGAATTTTTTTCCTTATTCTTTTTTCGGCGGTGATGGTAATTTATGTAATGTTGATGTACGAGATGATGTAGGTATTTTGCATATGCTTAGAGGGGTTGGGATGTATAGCAGAGAAGATGGCAGGAGAGTGGGGATTGGAGATGGAATATATTTGTATTGTGATGAACTGTGTCGGTCGAGAAAATGTCATCTTCATCGATTCTTTTTTTTCATCTTATTGGAAAAATTGAGATTGTTCCTATTTGTTGATTTGTAATTGCCTGGAAAGTTTGCAAAAAATGCACACCAAGTGGTTCAGTGAGAAATGACCCATATTTTCTGTTCGTACTTGAATATCTAAATCTAAAATTTCGAGGGAAAAATTATTGCTCTGCTACCATGTTACGTTTCAATTGTTTCTTTTTTTTGTCAAATTCACGTCATGAAATCATCGCTCAATTTGAGCAGTTTTTCACTCGTTCAAAATCCAGAAACGAGTACATCTCGTGTTGTTGATGCTTTATCATTATTGAAAAACCACTGCTCTGCTACCATGTCTTGGAGGATTTGTTTGATAATCCCAATTTTGACAGTACCCTTATGTAGATTGGAATCTGTGCTTTCTAGTCTTTCACCCCCCCCCCCCTCAGTCTTCCTGAAAAGAGAAGGTAGGTACACTGTAGGCTTGGTATACTTTGGGCTAAATAACTACGATTTTCGAGTCAATTTTATCCCTAGCCCCTCCGAGTAGTGAGGGGAGGGGGATGTGCCAAATCCAAATTATGGGGAAAATGTGAAAAAATCGAGTATAGTGTCAAAATCTTGGTACTTTGGGTTGAAAACCACGATTTTCGAGTCAATTCCCCCCTCCAGCCCCCAGGGAGCCCCAGGCCCCGTGGGAGGGGTGATACCGAATCAAATTTGTGAAAAAGGTGAAAAAAATCGAGTATAGTGTCAAAATCTTGGTACTTTCGGGCTGAAAACCACGATTTTCGAGTCAATTTTCGCTCTAGCCCTCCGGGGGTGGGGGGTGGTGGTACCAAATCAAATGTTGGAAATAATGTGATGAAATCGAATGTACTTAACTATTCACAAAATATTGTGTAGTTTTACTTCTAAAGTTTAATAGTTTTGCTAAATATTATTGACTAATTGGGCTAGAAAATGAATCAGGAATTTAGTCTCATGAAAATAGGGTAATTTCCCTAAAAATTGAGAAATTTAGTTGAAAGCAGGGATGGAAGAACGAGCAGAAACGAAGAACGAAAGAACAAAAGAACTACCAATTTTTGAAAGAATGAACGAACGAACATCTGGAAAAATCCCAGTTAAGAAAATTGAAAACAAAGAATGAAAATTTTTATTTGTCTTCGAAGAATAATGATTTTTTACCTTGTTCCTGTTCTTCTTCTTTTCACTCTGTTTTCATTGTGTTTTTTTTTTAGTTTTTTATTTATTTTTCAATCATTTTGGGATATTTTGGGTCAAAACTTGAGAAAAAAGTGTCAAAATTTGGCCCACATGCAAAACAAATTTGACAATTAAGAGAACAAAAGAACACTGGGAACGAGAACCAAAAAACATTTAGAAAAGAACAGAAGAACGAAAGAAAGAACATTGTGAAAATTCATTTCATGAACAAAAGAACGGAGAACGAAGAACAAAATTCCTTATTCTTCCATTTCTGGTTGAAAGTGAGTTAGGTAATTGATCAAAAACAAGCGAGACTTTGCTAAAAATTAATTTTCTGGGGAAAAAATTGAGTGATTTTTCTAGGGGGAAAAAAATAGTTGGGCAGTAGTTTGGGTAGAAAATGAGAAATTTTGATATCAACAGGGCAATGTTGATAACAATAATGTATTTCAAAAATAGGAATAAAAAGCTGAGCCAAGCGAGGGCAAAAGCTTTCGAAAATTAATAATTTTTCTATAATAAAACAACATTATTTTCTATGTGAGAAGTAAATTTTTCAACCCCCCCCCTCCCCTCCACTTTGGCCAAAAGGTTAAAGCTGTGAAAAATTGAAAATTTTAAAAGTAAAACAAACATCATTCTTGAATTTTTGACGATGCAAAAAGTTGGTTTTCGTGGCTTTAGCGTGTTCAGTTTCTAAAGCTCTCAAAAATTCACAAATCTTCATTTTTTTGAGGAAATAACTTTTCAAAAACAACCAATTTTAGCAAAAATTAGAAATTGTTTCCGAATTCTCGATAAAAAAAATGGGACATTTTTCAATATTTCAACAAAAGTTGGGATTTTCTGGCAGTTTTGACTGAAATACCTCGTAGAGACCTTTTTTTTTGGAACATTTCAAGTAAACGACATACTTTTGATGTGAGAAGTCAATTTTTCTACTCTTTAACTTTGATCAGAGATTAGAAAAGGAAAATGATCTGGCCCAATCGAATGAAACGAGGGCGAAAATTGAAAATTCGTAATTCAAGAAGTAAACCCCCATTTTTTTGATAATTCTTTGATTTTTCCTGCTTACACAATTTCTTCCCAAATTTCCCAACTTTTTCCAACTCACCAAATTTTTCCCAAAAATGACCTATCTAGGGGAGTGGGGAATAGACCACCTCCCTGTTCGGCGCGCCTCCGAGTATATTAACCTGCCAGTCTTTCTATTGCCATCGCCTGAGGAGACCTGGAAATTTCTATAACTTGGACACAGTTGTCGTTGTGAAAATTAATTCGATTTCAGTCACAAATCTGCCCACTTGAGCTCCCTACGCGAGAGTGCCGAAATAACGCACCCTTTCCTATGGGAAATTCATTCGAAACCCGAGCAATTGATTCGCAAATCGCCTGCAGCAATCACCAGAGGAGCTTGAAGCGTTCTTATTCAAAGCTTCTCGTACCAGTATTTGCTTCTTAGAACACTCCTCGTTGGTTCTTATCCCAAAATCCGTGCACAGTGTGCAATGTACACGTAATAATATTTGGTCTAGTACGTACCTATTTTTCATATAGGAAGGCGCACAAACTCTTAAAAAAATAGTCAAAGTCAGCACGCGCGTTCTATAGGCTTATATATCGTACATCTTTGGAAAAAGGAGGCATATACTCGTATACATTTGGAATGCGAGTAGGTAAAAAGTATACGCGAATAAGGGAAAATAGAGAGAGAGATGAGACACGAGTGTATGAAAATTTTTCGCTATAATACCGTCGAATAAGAGATTTACTGAATGAATACATCATGTAGTACTACTATATGTATGGTGAAATATATCTCTACGACGACGACGTCGACGTCGAGCTTGTGTGTATAGCAGAACGACGTCGAGATACTCTTTCGGCGTGGTACACAGTACAATGGCAGAAATAGAGAATACATTTAAGCTGCTGGCACTCGGGCTCTTTTTTTTTCGGCTTCGGCGTGCGGATAGCAGCACAGCGAACGACCTGGAGGGAGTTTTAAGTTATTTTGTATACGCATCACGTTTCGACTACGGGGGCGGGTGGCTCTTTGCCCGCGCTGTTACGGTACGATATTGCAAGAAAGGATACTGAATAGTGTCTTCTAAATACGTGAAGGTAAAGTAAAGGGTGGATGTCGGTGGATAAAGCCGGCGACCGGCGGCACACAACCAAGTGGAATCGATAATCTAACAGTGAAATGGCAAAATGTGTTTTGTTACGGGTACCGAGCTTACAGAGCGTTTTTACAGCATAAAAGACGACGAAGAGTGACTCTCTGCTGTATACAAGAAGAGTGAAAAGCACAGGATAAAGAATCGCTCAGAAACGATCGAAGTCAGGTATATGTAGGAGGAACTGGCGTAGAGCTGGGGTAGAAAAGCCATTCGATCGCGTGGCTCGAGAAAACTTTACAGTTCGACTTTAAAACTCGCAATTACTCGCGTATTTACCGATAATTAGGTCATTTCCGTAATAATTCGCGTGAATTAGACTTACGTGTGTGCGAGTTATGAGGCCAAACGACCCTCTTTACCTAGTACAAAGTCGAGCTCGGCGCGAATACAAAGAAAAAGAAAAGGATACGAATGGAACGAGAAAAGGTATGGAAGGGTTTCTTAAGGGGTGGTTTTGACGTGTTTCTGTTGCTTTGTACGCTGAAATGGGCTGTAAAAGTTGAAATGCCAGATCGGCGTTTGAAAAAGATCGATCGGCCACGACTGTTGACCATTTGATTTTGACTAGAACTTATCCAATTTTTTCTGCAAATCTGTCTCACTCTTCAATTTTTAAAAAAGTTAGATGCTTAGCGATATTTCCCAATTTTTTTCCACAAATTTTTCAGCAGATTACTCATACTCTTATTTTCAGCAAAATTACTTACTTCAGTTTTAATAAAATTTACTGAATATTTACCATGTAAAATCGTCCAATTTTTTTGAAAATTTGTCCAAAATTTTGTTTTGTTAAATTATGCATTTTCTTAAAGGAAAATTTCCTCATTTTTTACTCACCTATTCACATCATTTTTAGCACAATTCCTCCCAGTATTAGAAAAATTACTCTATTCTATACCAAAATTTTCATATTTTCAAAAAAATTACCTGTATTTTTTCACCAAAATTGCCCCATTCTTAATAGAAATATGTACCATTTTTTTTTTTTAGCAAAGTTTCTTCATTTTAACGTGGTTTTTGACACATTTACTCCAGTTTCATTACACTTGTTCGGCCCAAATAGACCATTTTCAACCAAAAATACTCGAAATTGTTTTTGGGGCAAAATTTTTCAATTTTTTTCAGCAAATTCCTCCACTTTTTTAGAAAAAAATTGCTCGATTTGTAGCAACAATTGGAATTGCTCCGGTTGTGGTAAAATTGCCCTGTTTCTACTGAAAAAAACTTCAATTTTCTCCTAAAATAGTCCACTTTAAAAAAAAAACAATTTTTTTCTCAACAGAATTTTTTATTGTTCAGCAGAATTACCTATCTACATATGAAATTTTTTCAAGCAAAGTTTCTGTAATTTTTAAAATGCTAAACCCATTTTAACACTATTTCGCATGTCTTATCAACATTGCCCTGTTGATATCAAAATTTCTCATTTTCTACCCAAATTGGAAAATTATTTTTTCCCCCTAGAAAAATCACTCAATTTTTTCCCCAGAAAATTAATTTTTAGCGAAGTCTCGTTTGTTTTTGATCAATTACCTAACTCACTTTCAACCAGAAATGGAAGAATAAGGAATTTTGTTCTTCGTTCTCCGTTCTTTTGTTCATGAAATGAATTTTCACAATGTTCTTTCTTTCGTTCTTCTGTTCTTTTCTTAATGTTCTTTTGTTCTCTTAATTGTCAAATTTGTTTTGCATGTGGGCCAAATTTTGACACTTTTTTCTCAAGTTTTGACCCAAAATATCCCAAAATGATTGAAAAATAAATAAAAAACTAAAAAAAAACAACAATGAAAACAGAGTGAAAAGAAGAAGAATAGAAACAAGGTAAAAAATCATTGTTCTTCGAAGACAAATGAAAATTTTCGTTCTTTGTTTTCAATTTTTTTAACTGGGATTTTTCCAGGTGTTCGTTCGTTCATTCTTTCAAAAATTGGTGACATTCTCAATAAGAAACGAAATATTTTACTTTAAAATTTACTTTAATTGAAATTAAGTTTTAAAGGGTACAATTTTTTAAAGGGTCTTGTTAATATACCAGTTTTGACTTTAACGTTTGCTGAATGAATATTTCTGTCACTACTAATAAATGAAGCTGATCAACTACACCTACCTAATCTCCATTTTTCTCTCAAAGCGTCCTCTTCTACTTCTATTAATACAGGTTCCCCAACACTTGGTACTTGACAAACAACGTTTCTTTGAATAGAATTGTCCTTTTTATGTAAATTGGATAAGTAATATTTTTACCAAATAGGCCAAAATGATTATAAACCCCTTTTTGATGAATTCCAAAGGTTGGCTAATTCAGATCTCGTATTAACAACACCCAATTTGTTATCAACTGAAATATGACTTCGATTACAAATGAAACTCGGTTGACAAATGGCATTTTTTAGACTGTGCATCTGAATAGGTATATGACCACATATTAGTCAGAATGTATTTTCTGACTGCCAAAACGACAATATCTGACTGTGGTTCTGAGTGTGGATCTGACTAGTCAGATCCAAGCTCAGATCTCCACTCTGTCTTCTGACGAGTCAGCGCCATCTTGGAATATCAAAAAAAATACTTGTTTCTAATTGGTTGATTGTAGTCAGACTGCTAATCTGACTGTCAAAATGGCAATTTCTGACCGCAGAAATGAGTAGTCAGATATCCCCAGAAATGTGTCAATCAGGAATGCGCTGGAGTGATGAGGTGATGACATCTTTGAGATCACCAGAAACATACCTACGTGAGTGGTCTCGAGTTTAATACATTTTTGATTTCTTTTGAAGTGATGTATAAATTTTCAAAATTAATCATGCCAGAGACTGATTTTTTGATACATTTCTTCACTGACAGAATCAAACGCTTATAGACACCTCCCATCCAGGGAGCATTTTCAGGAATAAACTTCCATTCAATATTATTTTCAAGTAGGAAGGAAACAAATTCATTGTTTTTTCTTAAATTTTCTCTCCAAACATGATCAATGAAAGATTTAAATTTTTTAAATTGTGCGGCGTTATCGGAAATGATCTTTTTCGGCATGTTTCTCTCCACAATAAAACGATGAAAACCAATCAAGAAATCTGTAGCTTTCATACTTTTGACAAGTTCCAAATGAATAGCTCGGACAGTTAAACAGGTGAAAATAAAGACGAAGAATTTATTTACATTTTCACAACATTTGCATATAAAGGACCAAAGTAATCGACACCAACATAAGTAAAATGAATAACTTTTGAGACTCGTTCAGTAGGAAAAGGAGGAAGATCAGGAACGATAAACAGACCACCGTGGACTCATCTGCAATTAACACATTTGTTCAACACTTTCATGACAGCTTGTCTACTGGTTTTGATCCAATATTCAGGACGAATTATCAATAAAATATGAGAGACTCCCACATGGAAGTATTTAACATGAATATTCATAATCAATTTTTTTTACAAAATCATGGTCTCGCGGTAAAAGTTTTGGGAATTTGCGATCATAACTTAGACTTTTTGAGTTTTGAAAACGTCCATGCCAACGAATATTTCCTTCACTGCTAATATGTCGAGAAAATACCTCAAACAATGGAAATAATCAATTGGTTTTAATCAACAAAATATTTATTTTTTTTAAAAATTAAATGACAGAATTACTTGAAAATTTGGATAAAAGAAGGACCCATAGGCAAAAAGACAAACTTTTTCTGACCTTCTGCATCGGAAGGACTGTTAAACATCCTATCAACATAAAAAATACTGAGGGGGGATCTGAAGTAAAAAGTTGGGGAAATCTGGCAACAAAGAATAGTTGAAAAAAAAATAGTTTCTCCCTCCCCCTCCCCACTCGCCTCCTCAACACATCAATTCGTTACGTCATTGAATATAATTGTGAAAGGGAAAGGAAGGAATCGTCAGTTTCGTTTTCTTTGAACAACATTCAAAGTTCTTAGATTTAAAACGAGGATCTTGAAATTGGGCAATGAAAGCTTAAAAATCACTTTTTAAACAGCTTTTTCCGATTTTTGAAATTTACAAAAATTTTCCAAAAATCTAAAAATGAATTTCAGCGTTTGAAATTTCGACTACGAGGTTCTTATAAGACATGCTTTTTCGATCTAGCTCGGATTCGTTCGTTCAAATCTATAAGAACAGGAACACCAACTCGAAAGTCGAAAGGTTCCCTTGTGAGCACAAAAATTAGGCCACTTTCGTTCCTATTTGAAAAAAGAAAAGTCGGAATGAAAAAATATTTTCGCGAACATTTTCCATCATTACCTCCTTTCTGCTTTCAGGTGATTTCAATCGGGTACACTTAGCCTAGGCAGGCCTTATATGTATGTAGTTTTAAACCATTCTAAGGATATGGGCTAAGATAAGGTACACGCCAAGTTATAAATATTTTCGCGTATTATTGTTCGCAATCTGCGACGCAATCGCCAACGCCCGCCTAAAAAATACCGCCGAATGGTCACGTGCAAACTAGTTTCCCTACCTTCTTGCAAACTTGTATCGATTTTGGCAAAAAAAACAACACTATACCCATAGAAATAAAAAAGAATACACAAACATACGAAAAAAAAGAAAGAATAAAAGAATGGTAAAAAAAAACCATCGCATCGAATCGACGCGGACGCTTCCATATCCACATCCAGAGTACAGGTAGGTCTGGTGGGTACCTTTAATATATCGAAGGTATTGGATTTCGGTAGTGCAGAAGGTTTACCCCGTTGGGTGGTTGAAGCGACGCGGTTCCTCAGCTCCCGATAATTTTTGATCAGGTTTATATCGGTGTGTGGTCATAGTTTACTCTCTATTGTGCTCGGTGTTCCTGCTCCTAGTCGTTGGCTCTCTTTCTAGCTCGACGCGCGTATTTTTTTCCACCATTTAATCGTGTACTACCCGAGCACACATTGAGGTTTCAGCCTTCAGGTGGCATTCGTGATGCCGTTCGAAGAATTTTTTTTATCCTATTTCTCGCTCTCTTGCTCCCTCCTCAGCACTGAGCAGTGCGTTTGGTCGTGCCAAAAAATCATCCACTTGTTCGTCTTCTCAATTTACACACACTCGACTTGATAGCAGCGACTTTAATATGTAGGAATACGCGTATATATTCAATATATGTACATATACCGTGTATTCCGAATGACATATGGAAGTGCACCGTAACACATTCGACTGGAACTGGTCCGGGTCCTAGTTCGCGTCCGCAAACCGAAGGTAGCATTCGGATTAAACGGATCGTCGCATTTTCGGTTTTTTCTCCACATCGCTGATTAGTCTGTTTTGAGTAAATCAAACGCGAAAAAGAACACCTACCATGCGATAATTTGCATTCGATTTGCAACTGTTTTGAATATATTGACCATTTGTTAACATACGAGACCTGCTTCAGCTATAATTTAGTAGTGTTTTGATTGACTCGAGTGGTTTCTCTCATATGGTTGATTTTGGGATACCTATACTAAAATTATGGATGGAATTTTATAAAATTTTTCAACCATAGAGTGGTCAGAGAAGGGAAGATTTTACAACGAGGGCAATAAAAATCAATAAAATAAGTATACATTTCCATTTATTCGAAAATTTCACACCATTTTGCACCTTTTCCTGCATCAAAAGTATCCCTACTGTCGAAGAGGAGGTGAGTGACATGCAAATACTTACTCGAATTTGAAGTTGAGAAGTAAAAATCACAGAACCACATAAAGGTACACCAAGAACTGGCCATATTGAACAGGATCCCTCACAACATGGTAGCAGAGCAGTTCAATAATAATATGAAATTCAGTAAAGGGATTGCACTTTCTGAAATTTGAATGAAAAAAGGCTTCATTTTTGGTTAGATTGTCACATTTTTTGCATAATCACGCTATTTTCAGCACCATTACTTCAGTTTTGGAAAAATTGCTCCATTGATACGTATCTACCAACATTTTCTCATTTTCGGAAAAATAACCCTCACTTTTTTTTTAGAAAAATTGTCTAATTCTTAATCGAAATATATTTTTTTTTCTTTTCAGCGAAGTTTCCTCGTTTTCAGTAAGTTGATCCTTTTTTTTTGAATAATTAAATGACATGATTTTTGGCATAATTACTCCAGTTTTAGCAACATTACCCTTGTTCTGCTCAAATTCACCAGTTTCTACCAAAATTGCTCGATTGTTTTTGTAGCAAAATTTTCCAATTTTTTTCATCAAGTTTCTTTAATTTTTAGCACAATTAGAAATGCTCCAGTTTTTGTAAAATTGCCACGATTCTACTAAAAATAGCCAAATTCCGCCAAAAATAGCCCAATTTCAAAAAAAAAAAATTCTCAACAAAACTTTTTATTCTCTGGATGGGAAATATGGATCCTTAAAGCGTCCGCATTTACGAAAAAATCGTCTTTCATCAGAATCCAAGACTTCTTTTAAGATTTGCAAATCGATTATTTTTGTAAAAATTCGTATTTTGATTTTGTTTTCTCGAAAATTTCCAAATTTTCAACTGTAATCATCAAAATTGAAAAATAGTTGTTCGAGCTGAATACTTCCAGTATTCTTTTGAAAAAATGATTAGAAACACAGATCAACATTTTTCAACTTTCGAAAAACAGTGTTCTTTCATTGTGATCAAATTTTACTTTTTTTTCCATCACTTAAGATTTTTTTGTTTTTTGAACCAGTTTTTTTTCTACGAAAAAAATGGAAAGAAATGAAATCGTAGGGGGAAAAATTTTCATCAGTAGGTAAGTAGAGTCAAAAATATTTGTGCAATTTTTTTTTTTTTTTTTAGAAAATCTTACTTTTTGAGGTACCTACTCATATGACAGGGTGTCTAACACTCCTATTTATCCTACTTATCCTACAAAAGTCCTTTTTTTCAACAATTTTATCCAAAAGTCCTTTTTTTCAAATTTTCAATTTTTTCTCCTTTTTTCCGGAATTTTGAACTTGTGGAAAAGGGCTCATTTGTCCACTTTTTTAGAACTTGAATCACACATTTTCTATTTGCTCTTCTTTTTCCAAATAAGTGACTTATTGTTCAAATTCAAGAAATGTTCAAAGTTTGAATCAGAAAAATAAACTCCTCCTTCCTTATAGATTTTTTTTTACTTCTCAGCAATACTTGAAATTTTGAAATCAAAACTTTTAACCTTGCTTCACTCGGGTTTGTTTGCTTTTCTTTTTCAAGTTTGAATTTTTTTTTCAATTGGGGTGTTGAATCATCATTTAAATTTTAAGATTTTGTAGCAAAATATAGGTAGCTTTTTACACAAAAAAACACGTTTTCATACCTCTCAAAATAATGAATTTCTGAAATTTTTGCCCTCGCTTTGTTCCGGTCCGTTAGCTTTTCTTTTTCGGATTTTAAATTTTCAAAAAAAATAATTATTCGAATTTCAAAATTTTGAAGCAAAATAATATACTTACTTAGTAACTCATCACACAAGATAACATAATTTTTTATACCTTCTAATTTGTGAGAGCTTTCGCCCTTGCTTCACCAGGGCCAGTTTGTTTCTCTTTTTCTCAATTAATAATAAATTCCAAACTTAATGGAGAAATCTCGCCCACTCCCTTCCCCCTCTTAAAAAATCCCAAGTGTTCAAAAACTGTCCTGTTAAAAGTACTGCCAAAATTCCTTTGGCTAAAACTTGAATGAAAATTTTGAACCTCCCACCTTGAAAAAAATTTGGACACCCTCCCCCCCTTCACACCTCAAAAAAATCCATAAGTGCTCGAAAAATTACCTGTTGAAAGTCCTACTAAAAGTCCTTTTTAAGTCCTTTTTTTTCATTTTGAAATTTTGCTAGACACCCTGTATGAGCGATTTAAAATTTGCAAGTCGTTTATTTTTGGGAAAACTCGTGTTTTGAAAATTTATTCTTCTTAAAAATTTCGTAAGATATCATTTTTTTAGTCATTATTGCCAATTTTAAAAAACTGAAAAATCTTTCCAAGTTTTTGGTCACCTATTTTCTCCGATTTTTTGAAATAATCTTTCGCTCTAGTACAACTCTCGCTCTCGCTGAAATTTAGTTCGGCTCTTTACGAATCACATATTTCAAATTTTCACCTCATGATCACCAAACCCAGACGATTTTGAACCCCTCATATCTTACAATTACAAAAACTCATATACCCCTAGTGACCTGGCAAATTCCCTCACGCTCGTCTTCGAGTACAATTAAAACCTCCACAATCTCGTACTCCAGCGTTTTAAAATCCTACACACACTGAACTCCTTGCCAACACGTTATAGTTGTAGGCGCCTAGCAAAACAAAACAATTTCTCGACAATCCTACACTTTGCACGACGCTCCACGAGTCAGGTCTCCGCCAAAGAATCCTCTACACCTGACGTTTTGGTCTTCGGTCGCGTCAGCACCTTGTTGGGGTCCTTCGTTAGCATATTTAGCGCATAATTGGCATTCATATACAAATTAAGATAAAGAGGGGCGTTATTAATTTCGGGGTTAGGAAAGAAAGAAAAAAGACACAACAGGATAATGAACCTTTGACTGTGAGCTAGAGCAGCACGTCCACACACAGGCTAATTGCGTCATCACGTAGAGATGATGGTATTCGACGTTGTTGTTGATCTTGTGCACTGCGGAGTGCAGCCTACGATCATTGTAGACGTGACGAGAGGTAAAAAATTTCGCTGTTGGTTGATGACCGTTAAACGCGTTGACGTGCGGTGTTTTGTATCCGGAAATACGATACATACAGATATGCAGATGTCATATTGGGTTCGGTTCAGTTCGGAAGATCCTGTAGACCTAGACACGGTAGATCCTACCTAGAGAAGATTTTACTTAAAGATATATTTATGGAGATATTTGTGTAAGAATATGGTGCACATAAAAATAACATATTAACAGTTAACGGTCTCTCACGATGACGACGACTACGACCAAAATTCAGCTCTTCTAATGATAAAAGATGAATCTTTTGCATGAGCTATAACCCTTTTATACCATTAGACATCTATCATTTAGAAAAGCGCCCGAACAATGTAACCTTTAAATTGGGGATGATACTGGTCGATGAGAATCTACGTATATGCATGTGAATCTTATATGCATACAATCTTAATACACCCAGACCTGTGTGTGAATTTTCGTACTTTGCATATACCCTTTTAATCTTTACCTGTCCCACCTTTATTTCTCTTCTCTTTAACCTGCCAAATAAGAGGAAACCTTAAAAAAGGGTGGTCATTATTGTTATTAAAAAAGCAACCCGAAACGTTCCCCTAATTTAAATACATCACCGTATGAAAAAAAAGTACTAAAGAAAAAAAAAGGGTTCATTTGAATTTTGTTCCGGGATACACGTATAGTATAATTCGGTACACTATGTGTTATTCAAAATAGCTATCTTCGAATATTTTTTTTATTCAAATTCGATCCATATATCATTATTGAATCTAACAATGCGCGTTCCGAAGCCTTCATCCCCACGTACCTTGCACTGTATGTTATGTGCTCGTCGTTTATTCCTTCTCCAAACATCTTACGTGTATTAGTACCTTATCGACGTTTTATTATTAACATAAGCCCTCGCAGAGCCCAACCACCCAAAAATTTACCTGTGAACTCATCACAGTGCCAAGTGTACACGCCGCAGTAAAAAACCCAAACCGACCGTTCGTGTTCCTTTTTATTTTCTCAATTGATTTTGCATCGATAATTTTAATATTAAAATTTTTAACGGCTTTCAACCCTTTTTCCCTATAAGATCTTTTATTCAAATCAACCTCGAGTCCAAAGAAACTCATCGTCGCTTTAACGGATTCAAGCTCGGTTTACCTTTTTCCTTTTTTTGCACAACGTAATCGCAATGAAAAATATATATGATCGTTGGGCCAATCAGCCTCATTCTTATACAAATTATTTGCATAATTTCCTATATCCCTGACTGACTGGATCGATCGCGAAAACACCGTTATAGCCTATAATACTAAATAATAACAAGCAATAAATATCGACCGTTTAAAAAAAAATCTCTCATCTGCCTCATCGTCGCATCTTCTTCTTGCGTAATTCGGTTGCAAATTTTTCTAACGGTAAGAATTATCAGTTATACATATGAGGAATCGATTTTGAAAAAAATCGATTCTCGAGTGACGACGACGTGACGTGACGTGTGCCACCGTTATAGCCTGTAAGGTACCAGGTACATATACCCCACGCAGATTAATTAAAATTCAACCCATTATGCTCGCTATACACAATAAACTGGTTTAATGGATGACCTATTAAGCGCCACTCATCTTATGCTAATTTTCAACCCTTCTATTTTACATCAATTTGAATAATTAGCCCCTCTTTCAGTCAGCAGGTTCATTCGTATACGTACCTAGGTGGGTGGATTTTTTTCCACTTTGCCGAGGGTCACACAGCCAAGAAGCTGGTTTTTTATTCACGTTGCCAGCGATACAAGTACCTACATCTAGTTCTAGATGTGTATACTGTATATGACCGTAACGATATTTGGATTGGACTTGGTCTGTGTATTGAAACTATAGACTTGGAAATTCATAAGGGTTGGATAATACGAGTACATGGTGGTGTTTGATTATACCCAAGTTGAAATGCATGGAATGCCTGAGGGAAAACTACCTGCATCATTTGGGAAGCTATTACGATGGAGCAAAAAAATTATTAATATGCGTAATTATCGCGTATACCAATGATTTTTTCAGAAGTATGGTTGGGGTAGGGGAGGGGGAGATTGTAAAAACCAAACTTTTTAAATTCTCAACCAACTAAATTAAATCATATTATTTGGGCGATTTTTGGGCAGTTTTTTCCTCTGCTCTGCTGTTTTTTAGAATTTCGAGTTACTTTGAAATGAGAAGTACCTACTTTGATTTCCCATCTATGAAGGGAAGTGGGAAGGAAGAAGAGAGAAATCGAGAAAAATACATTTTTCCGAATTGGAGAATATTTTCTTAGAGAATCTCGAAATATTGGTTCCCAAGAAATCATCAAGATGTAGTTTGAAAATTTTTTGATGACGATGACGATTTCAGTAAATTGTTTTGTTACTTATTAATTTCGTCGAAAAAAAAATTTCCGATAAAATACTGATGTTGTCTTTCTGAAGTGTGTTTTTTTTTTTTTTTGAATATTAAGCAAGAAAAAATCTACGAAATTTTTATACTTTATATTTCAGTGAATTTTTCAGATTTTCTGTTAATTCCGCTCAAGTTTTTTTGTGCTTTAATTCTTGGCGAACTTCAGTATAGTTTACTATTAATCAATTTCAATGGAAAAAATTATAGTTGGGTTATTTTACTTAGACCTCTAAAGATAGGAAAATTTTTATGAAAACAGTGAAGTTTGCTACAAATTGATGCAATTTTACTTGGCAGGAGGGGGGGGGGGTGGAAGATATGTTTACTAAAAATTAATCAATTTTTATTTTAAAAAATGGAAGATTCTGCTAAAAATTGGGTACCTTGTTTTAATTTAAAAAAACTGTATCAAATTGTGCTCTAAATTGTGTTGGTATTTTTGCTAAAATTTGGATAATTTTGATTCCAAGAAAGATGGAGCAATTTTACCAGAAATGAGGAACATTTACTTCAGATTAGCATTATACATACTTACTTGTTTTTGTTTTGTTTTTAATCAAAAAATGTTGCTGAGATTTGAACAATATTTCAAAAATATATTGCTGTAAGTTGAGTAATTTTGATCGAACTCAGGTCACTAAGAATAGGGTAATTTGACTAGAAATTGAGTGGATAAATTAGGTAAAAATCAGGCAATCTTGTTGAAAATTGGTTATGTAATTTTCCTAATATTTTGGTAATTTTGATGAAAACTTGATAATTTGACTAAGAATTGGTCAACTTTGCCACGAAATTGGTATATTTGCTGAAAATAGGTAGGTATGTGAATAATTGGATAATTCTGCTAAAAATTTGTACAATTTTCTACAAATTGAGTGATTCCACTCCAAGTTGCACAACTTTTCAAATTGGGAGAATTGGATATACGCTAAAAGTTGAACAAGTTTGCAAAAAAATTCAGTAATTTTGTAAAAAAATTTTGATAGTATACTAAAAGTTGAACAATTTTGTTGAAGAAAAGTTTTTTTTTTGCTAAAAAGAAAGAAGGGCAATTTTGCTAAAAAGATGAAAAAATTTTGTAAAAATTTTACAACACACAAACTAAAAAGTTCTTTCATATTTGTGAGAAAATTGGGATTTTTTTATGTAACGAAATTGAGTAATTCTGCTAAAAACTTGATGGTTTTGTCAAAAAATAGGCAATTGAAAAAAAATTGATGATTTTGAAAAAGAATGAGTTCTTTTGTCAATCACTTGATAAAATGTGCTTAAAATTGAGTAATTGTGCTGAAATAAGTTGGTCAGTCTTGTTGAAAAAATCAGTATGTTTTGCTAAAAAATTTGGCAATGTACGAGTATAATTTTTTCCATAATTTTGGTAATTTTGTCACAAAATGGGTAATTTGTCAAAAATTGGGTGATTTTTCTAAAAATTGCCTAACATTACACAGTTTTTTTTTCAAAATTCTGTGATTTTATCAATGTAAAATGGAGTGATTTTGTCAGAAATTGGGTAATTTGCCAAAAATTGGACAATTCTTCTGAAAATTGGGTATTTTTGCATGAACAAGTAATTTTTTCCAAACAACATTGAACAATCTTATCCAGAATTCTGTGGTTTTATCAAAAATGGAGTATGTAATTTTTTCACAAAGATAATTTGTGAAAAATTGAGTATTTTTGTAATGAGTAATTTTTTCCAAACATTAGACAATTTCTTCCAAAATTCTGTAACTTTACCTAAATAAATTGTCAAAAATTGGGTAATTTGCCGAAAATTGGGCAATTTTTCTAAAAATTGTTTATTTTTGCAATCAGTAATTTTTTCCAAACATTGGACAGTTTTTTCCAAAATTCTGTAATTTTACCTATAGGTAATGGAGTAATTTTTTCAGAAATTGGACAATTCTAAAAATTGGGTATTTTTGCAATGAATAATTTTTTCCAAACATTGAACAATATTCTGTGATTTTACCTAAAATGGAGTCATTTTGTCAAAAAAATGAGTAATTTGTCAATAATTGGGTATTTTTGTAATGAGTAATTTTTTACAAACATTGGACAGTTTTTTTTCCAAAATTCTGTAAATTTTCCTAAAATGGAGTAATTTTGTCAAAAATTGGGTAATTTTTTCAAACATTGGGCAATTTTTTCCAAAATTCTGTCTAAAATTGAGCAATTTTGCCAGAAATTGAATGCATTTTGCAATGAGTAATTTCTTCCAAAAATTTGGCATTTTTTCCTCAAAAATGAGCAATTTTCCTCAAAATTTGGCAATTTTGCCATGAATTGGGTAATTTTGTCAAAAATTGGATATTTTTGCTGAATGATTGTCGCACTGTTGGTTAATTTTACTAGAAAATTTGGCATCACTGCAAAAGGTGTAATTTTTCCAGAATTTGGTTCACTAGAAACTGGGTGATTTTGCTAATCAGACTAATTCTTCTCTAGTCAATTTCCTCAATTTTTTTGATTGACAAACTGTAATGAGGGAAGGTTGAAACAAAACCTAAGGTATATAATTCGGTTTCAATATTTTTGAGAAAAATGGCCCAAATGTAAACAATACCTAAGATTATTCTCTCTTTGCTTCCTACTTATGAGACACCAGACCAGCCATAATTTGCCCATACCCTTCTAAGAATCTCGAATATTTCTCATTCCTGTTTCTCGATAAAATCACTCCACACTGATTTCATCTAAGGTATTTGATACTTGCCACTATTTATTTGCCAAATACACGACTATATACTACTCAAACACACCGCACTCACGTCTACTTCTCATCAATTTTTCGACTTTATTGCGCGGTTTCAAACCGCATCAAGTTGAACTCCGGCAGTAAGTAGATAGGCTACATTACGATAGTGTCACAATAATGGCGACGATGGCGGACCATGGCGAAAATTCTGCATCCATCAACAGTCTCCAGGTCGGCACAGATAGGTACTTAAATTTAATACATCTTTGTCGCTTATTATAGTACTGGTCTACACCCTCCTGCCTGCGTTTTCCAGCTCTAACCCCTACGCAATCTGAAATATACTATAGGTATACGTAATTTGAACTGCGATATACCAACTACCAAGCATACTGTTAGACCAACACCGAACCGAACACGCCATCGCCATCATCATTTAGTTGTCACACGATGCTGCTTTGATGGTTTCTTCTTCTTCTTCTTCATCATCTTTATCATCTTATGGACGAGTACCATAGATTGTGTGAGCTGGTAGTGAGAAGAGCAGAAAAACCGCAACCAATAAACGGGAAATTGTACGAAAACCACTTTAACGGTGGCGGTGTCGTCGTCTTCGTCTTCGTCGTCTTCGCTAAACATGGTAATATGCGTAGTCCTTGATTTACGCTGTAATCTGGACGGCATCTCTATGACCCATTTTGTATAGTATAAGATATACTATATCTATAGAGAGATAGTGTGCTGCGACGAGCTCGCGAGTGACATTCGAGCTTGAAAAATGACTGGTGTCATTAACTATAATATAGTTAAACGAGAAAAACACCAAGGTGGTGAGACGAAAGAGACGATTTTTGAAAACTTCGGACTTATTTATACCTACTTTACTAATTTGCATACTACGAGAAGAATTTTTTTTTCAGTTGAAATTCCGCGTATCTTTTTTTTTCGAGTTTGAGGTACCTGAAATAAGTATAAGTAAGATGATTATCTGCAGTATGAACGATATTTATACTCATGAGCTCGAACAGGATACGCGCGTTTACACGACGTATTTAATAATTTTATCGCCCAGACTGGGCTTAAATATAGTGATTATGGGTTCGCGTGATGTAGCATGATTGTCTGTGTACGATGATGATGGTTAAATGTTGTCATATGTAACCGCGTTTACACGGTTACTATACCTCTATTACCTACCAAAGCACGAAAATTTATATTAAAAGACCGGTTCGAAGTCTCCGAGTCATACACGAAGAAGAAGAAGAAGAAGTGTTAAGGGCGAAGATCGTGCTATTTCTCGGTTGCGGTTTGTTTTGTACTTACGTGAAGTGCAGAAGGGCGTGAAGGGTACCGAGACTCTACTCCATATAAATAAAACAATCAGCACAATAATAAGGATAATAGAATGACTGTGTTATCAGCTGTGTTTTCGTCTCACATAAAAAAAAAGATAAAATTAATGAAGTCGTAGATGCAGCCAAAGTGAAAGAAGCACTCTGAATAGCGTGTTTTGGTCGAACCATCAATCAAAAACGCGGGCTTGAATTACCACAGAGATGCCCAGGTTAAGTACCAGATGATGGGAATGAGCAGCAGCAGACCAGACGACGTGATGATGGTGGTTTTTTTGTAATTTTTTTTATTGATAGAAAACCATAGAGCCACGTTTTGTTGTTGTTGGCGATTCATGAATGTACTCTTCTTTGGTCGTGTTCGTGTGCAAGTTGTACACTCTTCATTCTGCTCTGCGCTGTACAAACGTTATGTTTATATTTCCCTGAGATCCCCCCTCTTCACCTCTCTGCCTGGCTCACTTGACTCGTAGCACGGTTTTTATAAATCCATTGTGGTTGTAATTATCAATGAAATGTCGTTTACACAGTGTCAGACAGAGAGAGAGAGGAAGAGAGACTGTAGCTCGATGTGAAATAGTACTCGTCGTATTTCACTCCCCCTTCTTCCCCATCTTTCACCTGATCCTTATAAATACTCGTAGTCTATACTAGAGAGTCTCTCAGCATCATAAGAGCATGATGGTCGATGAAATGAAAACTCTTACGCCTACCTAGATTGGTATATTTTGAGCATCTAGCACTCATACATGCACACCGACCAAATGAGCAACTGTGTTACGACGATAGAGGGTTTTTAGGTCGATGACATCTTCTGCGATGTCACCTTTAATAGATAAACCAACCAGAGAGGGCCGCCTACTTGGTGAATTTTTAGCATCGAAATATACTTACTCGTTCGCTCTGCTGGGAAACATTGTATATCTTGGAAACTATCTAATTACAAAGAATGTTGCCAAACGTTAGGAGGAGGCGACCGACCACTCGACGAACCTCTCAAGAGAGTGAAGAAAAAAAAACCAAAAGTAACTAGTTGTTGGAGATTACTTATCTGTAAAACAACCTTGTAAGTTAGATGAAGAATTTATCTAATTCACCGGCTGCTACCATAGAGTGTTGTAAATTCGTAGATGCAGCCAACAGTAAAGGTAATGTCATCAAGAATTATCAGCAAATGTTTTACAGTTAGCCAAGTGCTGTCTTCTTCTTTCGAATGTACGAGTATATGTACCTCTCTAAAGCCGAAGATGAGGTAAAAAAAAAATCGTATATAGAGAAAAAAAACCAGTTTATTTTATTAGTATGCGTGGATTCTATACCTATGTTCTTTAATGTCGTTAAAAAAAGATGGGATTATGGTTCGAAGTGCGAGAATTCCTTCAGGCTTCATCTATTAACCGTAAATTATTAAAAACAACGAAATTTAGATTATATCTAGTGAAGTTTTTTTCTTCTTATGATGGTACACTCTGTGCTGTTGCTAGTTCGGCGAGTGTATTAATATTGTAAATGGTCGAAATGGTCTACTATTTATCTGCGTGGATATTTTATTTGTCAGAATATATTTTTATGAACTTAGTTGCAAAATACCTTACAACATGGAAAATGCACCAGCAACCAGCACCGGTTGCTCGTCGATTCTCGCACTGAATCGAGTAAATTTCTATGTTAACATGGGAGAAGGCGAAGATGGAAAAAGTGTTTTTTTTTTTAGCCAGAGAGATTTTTTTATTGATCGAATGTCCTTTATGACGACTGTGTGTGTTTTAATTATAATATCAGCTATTTTGGGTGTTAAAATTAGAAGGGGGTTACGAAATGAGTCTTTTTTCAGGTCTAAATTAGGTTATAGTGTATTGGTATTGAAATGATTTGAAGAAAAAGTAGACTAATATATCTCTGTTTGTAATGTATGAAAGAAAGGACGAGCTATACTCTATAAAAAGATCATGAGAACATTCACCTTAATCGTGCCTCGTCAACTGTCCAAATACGATCAGATAAAAGTACATAGAATTGACAGACGCTGAGAGAGTTCTCCTTTTGCTTCTGTGTCCAAGGAGTTGGCAATCTGAGAAAGATAGAAAGAGAGAACGCGACGATGTGACCATCGTAAACTCACGTATTGCTTCTCATCCGGATACCTTTAAGGTCAACTCACGATGACAATGTAATGTACCTTACCTTACCTTATACCTACCTGTACCCCCCTTATACATGCCTCTATACTTATTGCTGACTATGCTGTAATGTTAGGTATATGTACTACGTTCCGGAAGGATTGGATATTTTTTTTTTCCTTCAACACGTTCCTAATGTATAGATCGAGCTTTCCTGCCTATGTGTTTCGGTGTTCTCGAATTTGGAGAGCGAAGGAGAACGATGCGACGAGTGTGTTTTTATTTTAAAAGAGTATACAGAACTGAGCCCAGTTCGAGGAAGACGTTTTCCGGTGTCTACGGATTTCCTGAATTATAATAAATCTACACCGCCGAGTCGCCGGCTTCGGATTTGGCTTGGGCAGAGATGGTGTTGTGTTACGAGCGAAATTTGCTGCGAGTGGTCGAGGATATAGATGCTATGATGTGTTGTGTTGTGTGAGTGGAATTGTGAGGGGTTTTTGAGGAGCAGGAATGGACTGGAGTAGAGGAATTGGAGAGAGGTACGTTGATAGTTTGAGAAAAAATAATTTTCCTTCTGTCTTTTTAAATTGATTCTGTACTTGTAAAAATGTGATTTTTTGTGACTCATTTTTCTCAATTTTGAATCACTGTAAAATCATTACTCAACTGGAAAAATTATGCACCAAATTCCCAAATTTTATCTCTGAAAACTGATTTTTTGTGAAAAAAAAAATTAAAAATCCGAGTAGGAGGAAAATTGAAGAGATGAAATTACAATCTCTTGAATTTTTCATCACCAGAGTGCTAATTATTATTTTTCTATAGAGGTTTGTTTTCAAAATACATATTTTAGATGGAATTGCGAAGTTCGACTCTTGAATCAAATGTGATAAAAAAAATTGAATCTTCAACTTTTGCATTTCAAAAAATCTATTTTTTGAGAAAAATCAAGGGTCTTTGAAAGACTTGAGGAGAAATTGAATCACAAAAGCATAAAATTTCTCATCTGCAAAGTGTAATTATTAATTAATTTTTAATTCGTTTTTTTTTTTTTTTGAAGTTGGTATGTATTTTAATTAGGATTTGAAAAGCTCAACTTGGATCGATTGTAACGTGATAAATAATTTAATTTTTTTTGATTTTTGGCATAACTTGAGGATATTTTGGAAAAGAATGAAGAAAAACCAAATTATTGTTGAGCATAACATTTTTCATCGGCAAGTATTTCCCTAGATAAAAATTGTAGTTTTGCTTTACCAAAGGTCTGAGGGTAAAATCGAAGAGAACCAAAATTGGTGAGCATAAAATTTTTCTTTACTGAAGTGTTGATAATTTTCTTCCGAGAGACTTCTTGAATTAAGTATTTTGAAATGAAATTTGAGAAGTACAATTCTTGAATGGAGTGATTAAAAAATTGAATTTTGGGCTTTTTCGTCTCAAAAATATTAATTTTTTTCTTGTTTTTTTCTAAAAAAAAAAAGAATCTTGAAAAAAGTTAAAGATGAACAAAATTGCAAAGATTGAAATTTCCTACTTGTAGAAAATGGCTCTTTTTTGAGTGGGGAGGGGGAGGAGATGAGAGGGGAAGTTGCTTTTGAAATATTTTGAGCAAAAATTGAAAAGTTTAGGAACTCAACTTTTGAATGGATTGATGAAAAAAATTGAATTTTGGGCTTTTTCGTCTCAAAAATCTTTCTTTTTTCCCCCCTAAAAAAACCAAGAATCTTGAGAAAAATTAAAAGACGAACAAAATTGAAGAGGTTGAAACCTACCTGTAGAAAATGATTATTCTCTTTTAGGAGGGGGAAGGGGGAAGAGCAGAGTTGTTTTTAAAATATTCTGAGAAAAAATTAAGAAGTTCAGGAAGTTTTGAGGAACAATTTTCGGTACCTTACACAATTTGTAGTGGAATATAAAAAAAAATTTGCTTTTTGAGGTCTTCCCTCCCCTTCCCCCATTCTGTGCCTAAGATAGTCTAAGAAAATAACTCAAACTAGTTGAAATATTCGTTAACTTTCATCTGATTAAATTATATAAATATTATGTCAAAAGTATTACCAAGTATCCAATAACCCAAGTTTCAACTTCCAACTTCCTCTATGCTTTTTTTTTACAAAAATGTTGAATAATATTTTCATTTGAACAGCCAAAAATTAGATCTCTTTTTCGATGTATAGCTTCTTACTGAACCAGTTGAAACAATTTTACTAGTTGGAACATTTTTTTACGAAGAATTTATTCATGCTTTTTTCACGAGAGAAGGGTATAATTTTCCAAAATCGACTTCTTTGTAGATTTTATGGAAATTTCGAGCATTGAAAAATCTGCTGGAGGCTCCAAAACGACTTGAAATCCATCTACAGTCAACTTCATAGCGTATTGAAATTTGTTTACTGAATAAATTTCGGTTCTCCAACTGCATTTGATGAAAATTCGTGTTGATTTCACGTTTCAAAAATCTACTGGAGGCTCCAATAATTTTCAAAAAGGTCGCTGAAGGCTCCAAAATGACTTAAACTCACCATCAGTCGAATCAATAGCGTGTTTAATTTAACTTTCAAAAATTTGCTGGAGACTCCAGAATTGCTCAAACTGGTTTGAAATCGTTTCCAATTGATTTTTCAGGTCGAAAATGTGACATATCCTAAATTTCAACTTTCTAGGTTAATTTGGTAAAATTTTGATTTTTTCCCCTCATTTTTGGCCTAAAGATTTTCAAAAATTCGCCAAAAATCGAAAAATGCACTTAAGCACTTGAAAATTGGGCTGATGATGAATTTTTGCATGCTTTTTCGGTCTAGCTTTGTCCAGTTCAAAAAATTTCGTGCAAGTTGTATTTTGGAAACCAAAATCTACGATTTTGGCTGACCTGTCAATCAAAATGGCCGCCATTTTGTAAGTGAGGCCAACTTTTTTTTGACAAGTTTGCCTTAAAATATTCCTTAGGGGGAAAAAAATCAAAATTTTACCAAATTTACCCCCTTTGAGAAAAAAGTGTTCTCAGATGATTGGGGGGGGGGGAGGTAGTGCAATAATTCCTGTTGTCATTTATATGAACAACTGAAATTATTCGCGATTTGACTCAGGTGAGCTTGTATCTGATGTGATATTTTAAGGATTAATTGCTCAAGTTTTTGTTTTGAACTTTTTCCAGTTTCTTCCTTCTTCATCCTTGAGATCTTGTTTTCCCCAAAAATCAAGGGAATTGATTCATGCGTTGTTCAGTTGCTTTTGAGAACATTTTCGTGTGATCTGTTGATCGAAATATTGTGCACCTTCTTACGTCATCAATATCATCCTTCATTTCAAGATGTGTTCAATTATCCTTCGGCTTCATCACATTTTCCTCGTCTCCATCAACTCGATCCTTTCATTTTTCAACTTTCCCTGGTTAAGTTAGGCGTATCTATACTCGAGCACGAGACAAATCTTGCCAGTCCCCCATAGGTACTTATAAGTGTGAGGACTTCTTTACTCGTACAACAAACCAATGGCTATAATCACAGAGTTTACGCTGTAGAAATTATGCATGTATAAATTATTAAACACACACCCATTGAAATAATACCAGTGCATAGTTATTTATTTATACACGTGACATCAAAACATCTCATCGCAGGGATCAAGTTCACAGATTGTGTCTCGAATTCATATACTTATACGAGAGGTATCGCGCAGACAAGAGTATAAGAATGAGAGAGAGAATATAGGATGATTGCATCGTCGCCGAACCGTCCAATGATCGTAAATTATAAATTGCTAATAAACACGTTTGCGAATTATGTAGTATGTATCTACTTATATTTATACTACTAATACACATCGAAAAAAATACAACATTGTCGCGAATTAAATTGCTCATTATTATACATACTAGAAAGAGAGAAACAGATAAATAAGGTGTACATAAGGAATATAAAGAAAAGAGTGGAAGGAAAAAAATTACAGCAGCCGGTTCTCGTCTGTATACCTTTATGGGATTGGTATATTTATGTAGATAAATAGGTAGGTAGGTTAGGTACCCTGATCATCAATGTGGCGCTCTGTGTCTATGTTGTAGTGTAGTAATTTGTCTATACGAGCTCGGCAAATCGATGTTATACAAAAGGTAAACATTAATTAACATAATGAGTTAATAATTATTTTGAATTTTAATCGAGTTTATTGTACGCTAAAATAAAAAAAAGAGCGGAGGAAAAGAGATAGACAGAACATAGCTTGCATACATTTTAAATACTTACTCGTATATGCTTCATATGTGTAGAGTAATTAAATGGAGGTAATTTATTACTTATTGAAATGCGCGCGAAACCAGAGTAGTACCTGCGAGAAGTGCGCATAAATTCTTCATATTCCTTTCGAGTCATTCATCTTTTTTTTTTCCTCCTCTTGTGTGTTGTTATTTTTATGATGGCGAGATGTGTACATAGAGAGAAGATGACGACGGAGACGGTAGCGAAAGAAGAGGCGCGAAACAAGTACTCGTGGAATACTAACCTTCATTTTATTCTATTATTTAATTCATTATCATATTTTTCTTCCTAATTTTAATACCCGTTTGTATGCTATAGAAGCCGGTTTAGATTTAATTAAAAAGCGGCCGTATTCGAACACGTGTCGATGAGAGATAAACAAGTTTTTTTTCTCTCTCATTTCGCGCGTTCTCTATTGTTTTTTTTCGGATTAATTCTCTTCCAGGGGGAATCCCTTTCATCGCTTATGCAATTAGAAAAAATAGAGTGAATGAAACCGCAAAGGCTATACAAAGGATGTGTGAGATTTAGAGTGATAGAAAGACTTGTGAGATGGTGAGAGGGATGTGTGAGGGAGTATGATGGTCAACAATGACGTTAGATGATAAGAGAGACACGCGTGTCTTACTCGGAATTAGCGTGAAATTAATAACTCATTAATTACGGGGCAATAAAAATTTAATGACTATATAAAATACCTTTTAGTAGTACCTACGTTTGGTAGTAGTAGTTTGACGACTATTGGATGCTGTTGCCCGAAGCGTAACGTCGTCTCTTCGCGGTCTTCCATCCAGAGGAGGTTTTTTGTTACTCGATGGCGACCGAAGCCAAGCCATGACGAGGAGAGAGCAAAGATCAGGGGGTAAGATGCGTAGCCTCCGGTTTCACGGAAACCGGCGTAGCACGCGTGGAGGTAAATCGAACCGCCTCACGTGGCCTAATCGGTCGCTCGCATGTCGGCTACACAGCATCACTATCTCTCTGGCTTCGCTTCGCTATACGAACAACCACTACAAAAAGAATGAAAAAAAATAAAAGAAAAAAGTCTCTCGAAATTGTTTATTAAACCGAGAGTCAGCCTCATCATGCAGCAAAAAAACAAACCAGCACTGTGAGGAATGAGTTTTTCCACTTTGAAGGAATTGCGTGCATAGCTCGTGTATCCGTTTCGATGTCACATTCTTGAGTATTGGTCTTCTGGTATGTAAGCGAAATACGACTAGTAGTCTCGGTCTGAATTTTTTTCCCATTATGTTTCAATCATGTTGGACTAGATGACAGGCTCACTGAGCATCAGCCTGAGCCAGGGTGTCGTTTATATGTTGCATATTTCGTCGGTTTATTCCTGTACAGATGAACGAAAAAAATATCACAATAGTAGTCGATCGATTCTTTTTTTGCCCAGGTTCGTGCCTTCGTCGAACCATTGTTATTAAATGAGCTTTTTTTTTTCGCCGGTGGCTCGCGCAAGCTTAGGTGGAAACCGGTTCCTGACACGAATCGGTAGCTGGTAGACGTGCAAGTGAGTCTCCTCTGGGAGGGTTCATCTCCTCCTAAGGTCTCAGCAAAGTCTTATGTAACATTTTTGCTGATCCTAGCAGGTTTGATTCGGTTTTTAAGGTTCAATGTCGCGCTTAGGTCCTCACCCCCCCCCCATATGGCCCCATAAGTCGATATTGCTCTATAAAGGGCTTTATGAGCTAGATTAGATATTAATTTTTATTTACATTTGCGTTGTTTCAGATTTGAATGCCTCTGCATGCCTATAATAACCTAGCTGGGATCAGCATCTGTTTCATATGACAATGACAACCGAAGAGTTATTCCTTTCGATGAGGGTTTTACATCCCCCTGCAGGCCCAGGAATTTTACCATTTCATCAACGTACCTGTTCGATGTAATTCTACCTTTTTTTTTTTGGTCTTTTTTTGAAATCATTATTCGACATTACCAATTTTAGGCTATAGATGTGAATCTTTTATGTGACAAGTCGAGGGATTGTACTAGTCGCTATTTTTTAAGTTGTATTATCAGTGTATTGTTTTTGGCCCGAATTTGTTTGTTATTTACTTGAGATGAAGATTTTTTTCCGATGGTTTTGGCTGAATAAGGGATGAAATGGGTCCACAGGGGGTTAGAATGACTTCTGCAGTATGAAATTGGAGAAATTGGGGTGTCAGTTGTGCACCCATGTTCTGGAAATTTCTGATATTTTGAAAAATTTATTGGTCTAAAATGAGAACACTTAATGCTACAAATTGATTGTTATTGTGGATAGAATACAATTTTAAGAGTATTTTAAAAAGAAGTGGGAAAATTTGTGCAGTCAGTTGTGCACCCATGTTCAAGAAATGTCTGATATTTTGAATAATTTATTAGCATAAAATGAAACTAATGATACAAGTTGATCGTTATTGTGGATAGAATACAATTTTACGAGTATTTTAAAAATAAGTGTGAAAATTTGTGCAGTCAGTTGTGCACCCATATTCTAGAAATTTCCGATATTTTGAAAAATTTATTAGCATGAACGTAAAATGAAAATGATGATATAAGTTGATTGTTGGTGGATAAAGTACAATTCTCCAAGTATTTTGAAAAGGAATATGAAAATTTGTGCAGTCAGTTGTGCACTCATTTATTCTAGAAATTTCTGAAATTTTGACAAATTTATTAGCCCATCATGAAAATTACAATATCAAGTTGATTGTTGATATGCTTGAAGCATTCTACAGAGAAATTTATAAACTTGCACACATGATCCAAAATGTTTCAATATTGAAAAAAAAGTCGAATAAAAGGGTATGAATTGAAAATAACGATTGCGTTTGATTAGTATCAGGGATAAAATCAAATTTTTGAGATACTCTAAAAAGAAATATGAAAATTTATTTCGTCGGTTGTGCACTCGTATTCTGAAAAATTACTCTATTTTGATAGAATAGTCAAATAACGTAAATGAAATTGTCATAGGGATTGGTAAATTCGATTTTTTGATAGATTGTGATTCTTGAAGATGCCAAAAGAGAAAGATGGCGATGAACTTGGAAAGTTGTGCACTCACATTCTAGAAATTTCCGACCATTTTAAAAAATGTATGCCCAAAATGAAGTCAATAATACGATGTTAATATCTTTACTATGAACAGAATACACCTCTCGAAGTATTCTGAAGAAAAATATGAACATTTGTGTAGTCAGTTGTGCACTCGTATTCCAAAATTCATCGACATTGGAAAAAATGTAGATTTAGAGAGCTCGAAATAAAAATGAAAATAATATTTATTGATATCAGTGATGAAAAATGACCTTTGAAGAATTTCAAAAAGAAATATAAGTAAAAATTTATTTGGTCGGTTGTGCACACATATTCTGGGTCTCAAAACCATCCCTCCTGAAATAATTGTCTCTACCCCAAAATGATCTCAAAGATATTTAAGAAGAAAATTTGAATTTTGATCTGTGATTTACTCAACTGAGACAATTATTTAAAGGGAGGGGCGATAAAGTACATTGAAAGTTGTGCACGCATTTTCTAGATTTTTTTCATAATTTTTGAAAATAACCAATTTATTTAAGCTAATGAAAGCAACAAAACGACATCGAGTGAAAATATTATTCACGTATTCTGTTTTTATAAAATTCGCAAGGCTAAAGAAACGTGAAACATTGTGGTTGGTTGTGCACTCATTTTTCTTGATGTCATAAAAAATGAACAATAACATGAATTTTTTATGATAAAATATGAATCACTGCGCTTTGATGTTAAGGAAATTATAATATAATTAAAATGTTATAATTTTCATATAAATTTTCAAACTGTAATTTCAGTGGTTCCTAATCTCATTCACGTGTGTTTTGCAAAATTAATAACCTTGAGCTATTAAGCTATATTTTTTTTTCAAAGTAGTTATATGGTCTCATTAAATTTTATATCACATTTTTTCAACCATTACAACATTGTAAGGATTTGAATTTTATTCCTAAGTGGTTCCTGAAATATTTATAAAATTTGTGACATCTTACGTTATAAATATGCCGTTAATGCAGGCACGTACACCTTTTTCTGGGGAAAATTTCCAACCACACAAACAGTAGGTAAATTTTTTTCATCAAAAAAATTGTCTCACTAGGTGAATTTTTCAACAGCGCGGTGGTGATTTGGATCAGTTCCAATTTCACAAAAAAATTAATTATAATTCAATTCCAACCTAACTAAGAAATTTATTTTTCTTCGAAAGAAAATGAAGGTAATAAAGGATTAAGTTTAATAGTCATTCTGTAGTCTTACCTACCAAGTTTAGAAGAGAAAAAAACACGTTTTAATAAAATATTATATTTTTTTACTTCATTCTCTTATAATAATTATCGCCTTTACATGCTCGCGTTGTTTTCTTAGAAATACCACGTTCACGTTGCGCGGTTCAAATTGCCTGCAAGCGATTTGTTTCCCTTCGATGGTCCCCTCCTCTCTTACCACTTCTCGTTCTGGTTTAATTTTTTCTTTCTTTCTTTCCATCAATTTATCGATTAATTTATGAAAACTCTGCTACTCTATATCATGAAATGTAAGAGATGTCTGATGTATTAGGCTATAATGTTGAACACTCGTCAAGTATTTGATAAATATTTATTATGTGGATCGTTTTAGTTATACCTTTCCCCTTCTTCTTTCTCTAATTGTATTGAAGAATCAGTTGTAAATTCTTTAGTCCCACAAGTGAAAGACAGTGCTGGACTTTTGGTTAAAAAATTCTGTAAGTAAAAAGAATCAAAAATTTAAAAAAAAATTCAATTTACTTATCCAAAAAATTTCACATTTTTGGGTCAGAATTCTAAATAACCCCCTTTAAAAAATCTTTCTTTGGTCTTTCCAAATTGTTTGGACTCAACAAAGTTGGTAAAAATTGAATGAAAAATCCAAGTCTTCAAAACAAATTTTTGAAATTGTCCTCTTTCCCTTCTTTCAACAAAAAACATCTCTCTGTCCCCCAAGAAATTTTAGTCCTCTCAACCTCTCATATTAGAAGCCCTAAAAATGGAAAATAAATATCAAAGAATTGAACTGTTTTGGATTTATGGTATTTTGGAAAATGCATGAAATTTGGGAGAAGGAGGAGAGAAAGGTAAATTTTAAAAATTAAGATAGGGCTCGAAAATTCAAAAAATTTGGTTTTTGGAGCACATTTCAGTCTCTAGTTGCCAAATGGATTCAAATTTTGTATTTGATTTGAAGTTGGAAAAAATGTAATAATTTAGGAAACAAAAACGTTTTCCAAAATTTTTTCATGGTAATTTTAGGATCCCCTCGTCCAAATTTGGGACCATTAAAATCAAAGTTGAGAAATATTCGGGTTTTGAGGATTACATAATCAGCCCCTATATGAGGCCAAATGGATTCTAATTTTGATTTAAAGTTGAAATTAGAAAGAAAAAAAATTCCAAAAAATTTTCATTTTGATCCAAAAATCAAAATCAAAATAGATTCTGGTTTTGAGGATTAAATAATCGAAAAAATTCCATCACTGAAATGCTGTTTCCAATTCGTCCCAATTTACAAAGATCTTTGATCGCATTTTCACCCAAAATCGACGCATCTTCGACATCGATTAATCGATATTTTCACATTTCAACATCTCAACCTCCAATTTCTCTCACGTATTCGGTATAGAAATCAGGATTGAAAATATTTTTCGCCAACTTCAAACACCAGCTGGATATTTTTTGGCAAGTTGATTAAAAAAAACCGCTTATGTACGACGACGTTTAAAATATTAACCGCGTGCACAACCTACGTGAGATAATCGGCTTATTTTTAATATTTTTTCCATTAGGTACTTTTCGGTTGGTATTTTTCCCCCTCTACCATCGTTCGAACGAATAATTTATACAGTTTTTGATTCCCTTTGATTGGCTTTGCAAACTGCGAAGAAAAAAATCTTCATCGTGAAAAAATATGTACTTTTATTAGTGGCTCATCCGATTTAATTTCCAGACTTGTTACATTTAAGATGAATAGCGACAATATGAACATTCGTTTAAATCGTTCTCCTCCCAATTTTTTTTTCTAATTATTGTTGTACTCGTAATTGCGATTTGATTTCGTTTCTTTTTTGAAAAAAAACACCGAGATAAAAAAATCGAAAAAATGTATTAGTTTTTTTGTGCATACAAAAAAATGACGATTGTTATTATAATATTGGTAAATTAAAAAAATTGTTCTTCTTTTTTTTTGTGTGTGTTTGTGTGTTGTAAATATCGATGATGTAATAACGTACTACGTATACCATTAAATTATTATTTTTTTTATTAAATGGTTTATTTTTGTGTTTTTAATTTGAGTTTGTTTCGTTAAATAGAAAACATTTTGAGTAATACGCTATTGTGTTGTGTTTTTAATGGTGAGAGCGACAGAAACCCTTACCTATATATTTTTCAGTTTCACGACGATAATACGAAAAGCAGGCGACGATAAAAAATTATATGCGAAGGTATCACTGCGTATGGGACGACCTTGCCTATGCGAGTGTTTAAAATATACGAGCTAGACGCGAACCGAACGTATATTCTTATATAGTAAATAAGGTAATTAGTCTTTTTAAAACGATTTTTTACCTGGCTGCCTAGACCAAGTCGAAAGAGTCTTTTTCGGCTGCGAAAAGGATAGAGAACATAATGGATATGGTAGGAGAAAAAGAGAGACAGAGAGAGGAAAAAAAGGACACAGGAAATTGAAACGTTTTGACCACCTGCTGCTGTGTGTGACATTTACAATCTTTAACGAGCGTTAAAATGGCAAAACAATTAGACGTATCGATAATAGAGGAGAAGATGGTCGTGTTATTCGTGTTGTAGATTTTGGGGCGAATACAGCGAATTTCTTTATGTAACAAGTTGTCGGCGGCGGCGGTGTAATCATTGACTTGTGTTAGAGTGAATTGACCAATGGTCATTTATCTGTTGGGATTCGGATGCTGGCCGAGATGCATGACAGATCTACGATAAATGAGCTTGTTAGAGAGGGTTTCGATGTGTAGCCGTAGCTTGTTTTCGCGCCCTTATTATTGGCCAGTCGACGTTTTTCTCTATATGCTGTAGTTTACATCCCCTGGTTAGTGAGGGTGGATGTGTGTGTATACAGTGTCAACGCACCAGCCTGGTCGGTGGTAGTTTGATTGTATACAATATTAGACCATTTAGTGGTCCCTGTGTTACGTCATCTGTCGTATTTTATACTCGTGGTGGCTGAATTAACAACAACGATGGAAATCTGACTGGTAAATAAGAAAATCTTACCGAATTAGGACAATTGGTTCGTGGAGTTGGGTGCGAAGCTGGCTTGTGGCGTAGTTTTGTGGATTATAGGGTGTACCATACCTTATATTTATTAAGTATGTGGTGGAAATTTTGTCTTCGTTTTTCCCGCCCCCACCCCCTTCCCCTGAAGTGGTTGCCTTGAGTGAGAAAATCATGCCATGAAATTTTCAGCCCCCTCGGTGAAAAAATTGAGGGCTCACCCCTCAGTTTTACGAAATAGGTTGGTATGAAAAAATCGAGACAAAATTTCCTCTGGTTCCAACACCTCAGTCAAGTCTCTACTTAGGTACTCGTAAAATCAACTTCTATACCAATTTTAGCCCTCTATCTCCACACGGTCAACCTGAGGATTTGAGGGGAGAGCTCTTATTTATACCTACTTGGAGAAAAACTGTTTTTAAACGTCATAATAAAGTTTTCGAATTTCAAGAAAAAAATGTCTCCAACCATGCCAGTAAAAATAAGTCGTGCCAGGAAGCCCCCTTCCCAAACAATTCTCAAAATATAGCCTATAAGATATCCTAAAAATTTTGTTAAATATTTTTAACACTTTTACACGATGAAAAAGTAAAATAAGTCCCATTCCTCAAGAAAAGAAAAAATGGATAATTTTTATGTTTTTTTATTTTTTTATTTTTGAAACTTTGAATTGGTCCATCATTATCAGAAAAGTACCATTTAATGTTTTCGACGCTCCCCCCTTCCCCTCCCTAGAATTGAAAAGTAGAGCTTGGCCTTTCCCTAAGTTTATGAAGATAGGGGACCGAAATCATTCGGAAAACTAAGAGAGAGGTTTTCTGGAAAATGTGGTTATTTAAAAGTATTCTGCTTAGAAATGAAATATTTTCAAAAAATTTGTCCAGATCTCAGTTTTTCATTTTTTTTTTGTTGTTGATTTTTTTCAACTTTGAGGGGCTTTGAATTAGGGAACCAAAATCATTTGGGGGACCGAAGAAAGTTTTTTTTTTGGAAAGGCGCTTATTTACACGATGTCTAATGGTCATGAAAATCATGAAAAAGTCATGAATTTTGCTCGAAATACACTTGGAAATTTTTTTAAAATCCCATAACATAAAATAAAAAAAAAAAAAATAGAAGATTTGTTCAAAAAATCAGAAAAATGAAAAAATTGAAATATCTACTTTCCTACAAATTAAAAAAATTTCCTCGCATTTATTGTTTTGAGGGGAGCGGGAGGGAGAGTATTTTCATGCAGTAAAAAATGTGAAAAATAGCTCATGAAGAAGTCACGATTTTTTTGTCTGGAAGTTTTGTTGGACACCCTGATTTAGAAAGATTTTCCTCATAAACGAAAAAAAAAACATCAATTTTTTATCTCCTCCACCCAATTTGGAGGGGGGCGCTCCACACAAGAGAGTCAACGTCATTTGAGGGTCCAACGAAGGTTTTTCCTGGAAAAAGGGGTTCATGTTGAACAATTCTAATTTTCCAAAAATTTTGCCTGATTTTTATTTACTCATAATATTGTTTCTAGTTTTTTAAACTTCAGGGACCCTTTACTAGGGCAACATGGTTTGAAAGGCTAGTTGAATGGGGAATTATTTAGAAAAATTTTGACACAGAAACAAATAATTTTGATAAATTGAAGGACCCAGTTCCAAGTCGGCCTAAGTCCATTTTTTCCGTTTCGAGAAAAACGCAAATAACTGTTTTTCTCGCCCTTCCACTTCAATAACAAATGATGTGATTATATGGTTGTGAAGCTTGATCTTTCTGCTTTAAAGTACCATATTGGTATTTTTTTAATTTTGAGTATTTTCAGCTCCAGAGCACGTCAAAGAGTCAGAAAAAGTGTACTTAGGCCACTTTGGAATTATCTGATGTTAAAAATTTCAAAAAAGAGCTGAAAAAGTGCGTTTTTTCAAAAAAAAATTCACGAATCATTAATTTAATTCAAATTCAAATTGTATATTTGAGATACATGCGGCAGCAAAGCTGCCATTATATCACGTTGAGCATTACATAATTGAAAACTGTAAACATTTTTGATTACTTATCTACGTATAAGATACAATTTTCAGATTTAAATAGAATAAAAGGCATGATTAAAACATAAAAAGATGAAGATTTGAAACTATACATACAAAATCAAAATTCAAGCAATTATTGATCAGAGCAGCTAAGATATTCCTCCAGGGTGTAAAAAGCACTATTGATCAGCCATTCTTTGAGAGCAATTTTAAATTTTTTTTGCAGTTGGCTGGTTTTTAACACTCCCTGGAATCCGATTGTATACTTTTGCTGCAGATGATACAGCACTACACTGGAGAAGTTTTGTACGGTGGTGGGGAGTTCTAAGGTTACCTAGTGATCTTGTGCTGTATGGATGGGTAATTTTTGGAAAGGTTATAACCTTAGTATAAACCATGAGAGATATGTCCAAAATATATTGTGATATTGTAGTGAGGATTTTATTATCAACAAAGATGGGCCTGCATGTTTGTCTTAGAGGTATTTTATAAATTGTTCTTATCGCACGTTTTTGTAGTGTGAGAATTTGCTTGACATATGATGCATTACCTCCCCAAAAAACCACCCCATAGGCCAATGTAGAGTGGAATAGTCCAAAATATGCAAGTCTGAGAGTTTTTTGATTTGTAATTTGTCTTAGCTGAAAGAGTAGAAAGTTTATAGATGACAAACGACAGGTTAATTTATTAATGTATACATCCCATTTTAAATTGCATTGAACGTCAACCCCTAAAAATTTTGCAACACTAGAAACATTTGGTAGAGGCGAGAGAGTTTCTGCTACCAGGTTGGCCTCCTTGGGGGTTACATTAAAAGGCACTGTCACTGTTTTTTCCAAGTTCAAGCTCATGCCATTTGCATTAAACCAAGAAATTAAGTTTTGGAGAACATGTTGTGTTGTTTTTAGTAGTGAGTCCCAGCTACCACCCTTCACATTTCTGAAACAATTTCATTCAAAGCACCTATTTGTACATACCATGATGAATAATACATGTGAAAACGCCTTCACTCAAAAATCGTTGAAAAACTTCTGAAAACCCGCACTTGTATACAAATATTCGTAAAAAATGTATGATTTAGGCCACTTTGGAATAATCAGCTTTTTTTTCGAACCGGGAAAACAGCGCTCCTGAGCGAAAAAAGTAACGCCAGGGGTTGGGACAAGGTGGTAAAGGTGTTAACCGACCTGTATCACCAGATGGCGCTGCTAACTCAAAAATGATAAAAATGGACTTAGGCCGACTTGGAACTGGGCCCTTCAATTGAACTTTTTATCATTTTTTTCAACGTGTGGGAAGGGGGGCGGCTTCCGGCACCATTTTTTTGCAGATAGGGGAAAATGAAAAATTATTTATTCATCCGAGGTAACAACTTCGGGAGGGGGTGAGAAATGGGAAAATACAACTTTTCAAAATATGCACTGAAAGAAATGATTTTCAAAACGCGTTATTCAGTCCCGAAATTGATGCAATGGTTACTGCACAGTATAGTAATTTTCAAATTACCTCATTTTGATGTAATGATTACATAGTTTAAATCAGAGAATGCATCAAATAATGGAATGAGTACATCGCCAGGATGGATTTATTACATCACTTTTTAAAATTCATTTCTATGTTCTCATTACATTTCTTTGGGGACTCAGTCCTGCAAACATGGTATATTCAAAACATCGTTTGGTGGGTAATAATTACATACATCATGTAGTAAGCAATGATTGCATTCCTTAAACATGACTGAGAACCTTGTAGTGATTTACTGAATACAGTAAACGATGTACTGAGTACATCGCCGTACTGCAATGAAATCCTTTATTCCCAAACAGTGAAAAACATATAAATACTTCTAGGGCCTGAATCAAATATTCTACTCGTGGCCATGTCGTTAAGTGCAGGTAGTTAGGAACGAGAGGTCGCAGGTTCGAATCCCAGTTAGGTCGGAAAATTTTCGTAGGTAAATAAGGTCTTGAAAAATTCGTTCCAGTGAGGCTTATTTAGATGTGCGGAGAAACTTGAAATTGGTATACCCCCTAACCCCACTTTTTATAAATATTCTTGAATAAAAACGATGTAATGGTTACCGCACTTCTGTGTAATAGTTACTTCTCTAAATATGTACTGATTGATGCGTTTCATTCCTATACCAAAATTACCGCGTTTTAATGCACTGAGTGCATCGTTTTAATGTAACGATTACCGTTTATTTCTTTCAGTGTGGTTAACCTTACTCTATAAAAACGCTATACTTATATTACTTTTTCCTTCAATTGGTTACGTAGGCAAAATTTGTGAGTCATTTTGAATCAGCGCAAACATACACCTATTTTTGTTTTGTGCTGCCATTAAAGGCAATTTTCTACCAGAATCGTGCATGAAAATGATACAAAAAGTTGCAGTTGAAGAATTACTTACAATTTCTTCCAGAAATCGTACCTTAAATTTAGAAATCGGACCAATTTTGTCTTTTTCTTTTGTTGATACGATAAAATTACTGTTTTTAGATATTCCTGCTTGTTTGAAGAAATTGATAAGGAGTCCTACCTTTCTGACAAAATAACAACAGAAGTTCTGTTTTTTTTGAAATTATTGCAAAAATTCTGATTTTTTTATCAAAAGTGAAGAAAAAAAAGTGCTGATTTTTGCCAAAGTTATTAAAGAAGCACGATTTTTAAATTCTGCTTTTCTTTCAAAATTACGAGTTTTGTCGGAATTGCCATAGATTATGCCCGTTTTCAAAATTGCATTACAAATACTGCTTTTCTGTCAAAATTGCAAAAATGCCCTTTTTTTGTGAAAATTGCGAAAAATTATGCCCGTTTTCAAAATTGCATTAGAAATACTGCTTTTCTGTCAAAATTGCAAAAAGCCCCTGTTTTGTCAGAATTTTCAAAAATTTTACTCGTTTTCAAAATTGCATTAAAAATAGCTACTTACTGTTTTTCTGTCAAAATTGCAAAAATGCCCTTTTTTGTGAGAATTGTCAAAAATTATGCCCGTTTTCAAAAATACATAAAAGTGTCGTTTTAATGCTAAAATTGCGAAAAGTATCGATTCTCTGCCAAAATTTTAATAAAAGATTATTGCTTTTTTGTCAAAGTGGCAAAAAGTTCTTTTTTGTTAAATTTTCAAAAAATTTTCTTGATTTTGATGTATTTTAATTTTTTTTTTGATTTTTTTCATCTGTGGAGGGAGGGGGATTTCTTTCCAGGGGGCCAGTATAGTTTGAAGGGCCGGAGAAAGTTGTTTCTTGAAAAGGGGATTATTTAGAAAATTTTTTATATTAGAATTAAGGTGCGGGGGTCTAGAAAGTGGAAAATTCCAACTTTGCAAAATAAGCTACACCCTACTGTATACATAGGTCTGTCTAAGCACATGCAGTAGCTAAAATGGTGGAAATATTTCTATTTTTTGCGATTACGTTACTTACCATGATCATCATCATCGACAGATCGTTTTAATTGGTATGATGTAATTGAAAGAGCACACGGTATTATAATTGACATCAAGGATGTTCTCTACCTTTGCCAGAAGCAAAGTGTACCTATACTCGTATACGACCGAGATACTCGTATCATCAGCAGTAGTATTAGTACCTGTTTATCGTCCAAGTATACGCAGCATTAGAGAGATACTTGTCGTATACCTACAGAGAGGTATCTCGCTACACATATCTGGTTTTTCTTGCGCAAAAAAATTATAAAAAGAAAAAAATTTCACCCCGGAGCGATATCTGATCTCAGCTATATCTCTTATCCTATCCCTATAGCGTGAGTTGAGCCAAAGCGACGACTATACACACTCCAAGTAACTGATCTGATGTGTTTTTTCGACATTCTCGTATATTTACAGAGATGAAATTTCGTAGCGCGAGGTATTTTTTATGTATTTTTTTTTTTTTTACTAATATTACTTGTATTAGGTATACACTGTGTGGGTTTTTAAAAACCTATACACCGAGGCGCAGCGCAACATTACAAACACGATGACGTACGACATAAACTGGTTCCAGTTTACCGGTGACAATGTTAGATGCAAATTTCCAAACATGTAGAATTATATGCTATATATAAGAATACACATTTATAGAGGACTGGTATGTACTATACATAGGTATAAGTATCTGGGTGTATCGAGATGAAAAACTCGTGCTGATGGTGTTAAGCGTATGCAAGTTCTAAAAAAAAAAAAAAAATAAAAAAAAAGATGAAAAGATGTACTGCTGCGTTTTAACGGATTATACACCTTGATTTTGTCTCCTTTTTCTTACCGTCTCTCGATTCTGGTCCGATGTTTTCGCGACTTCTTCTTTTCGTTTGGTTGTCCGAAAAATTCTTGATACGATACGGTAGCTTTGAATGGATTGCGGGATTAGGAGAAGCAATCTGCATAGATGCTATCGTCTTTAATATGTAGTATGTGGTACTGGTACTTGTCGAGCCAATTGATAGGGCAAGGGTGAGGAAGGAGTTGTGGTTTTTATTTTGGTGCATTTGGATTCTGTCAAATGTTTTCTTTTTTTTCGAACGACGAACGTAAAGATGGGATGGAGTCTGATCATTATCAATATGTTCATATTTGCAAAAGCGAAGCGACCAAAAGGGGGGCTCTCCCCCAGCCATTTGGGAAGTTGGCAAAAGTTGGCAATTTTGAATATTCAATGATGAACAGGCAACTCCAAGATTTGTAAATTATGTTTAAAATTATTAAAAACCACTATTCTTGATATTTCTGAATTTCGAAAAACTATTCAAAATCAAAATCACGTTATATTCAATCATTTTTCATTTATGTACATATCTTTCAATTTTTCCAGCTTCTTAATAAAAAATAAGTGTTGCATTCAACACAGTTGCAAAGTGCATACAAATTATCCACAACTTTTCCACGCCTTAAGAGTATCATACATTTTTGAACAATTGAATGTTTTGTTGAAAATTTTCATTTTTTTGGTCAGAATTTCAGCTCATAGTAATAAGTTATATGGCACTTTCTTCAAATCTCTCAAAGGCTCAACATTTTTCAAAACTGTTTAAATTAAAAAAGTTTTAATGAGAATGGAAATTTTTGATTTTCTGCCGAAATTTCAACCCAACATGATAAGTTGCGTGACACTTTTTTTGAAATCCCAAAAATCATGACTTGATTTTGGGCTTGAAAATTTTCAAAACAGCTCAAAAAAGTTTTTATCGCCATTTATAATTTTCTACCAAAATTTTAACCGTTGGGAAGCCATGAAAAAAATTCAGGGTTTATCTCATGAAAGTAATGCACAACTAGATAAGTCGATGGAAAATTCACGATTTTGTAGTTGGTTTTTTCAAGATTCTCTCCCCCCTCACCACCGCCCTCAAGTAAAATTGCTTTGATTCGCCACTGCATATTTGAAAAAAATTCTGGATTCACAAAAACAAGATTAAAAATAGAAAAATTTCTTGCTCTTCAATTTTTTGAAATAGGTGAAAAGTTAATGCACATTTCCTACTTGTTTTGACTAAAGAAATCAAGCGATGGAAATATGTCTGTTAAAATGAAAATATTTCCAATTTTCAAGTTCAAAGTTTCCAACTTACGTTTTTTACTGCAATTTTATTTAACACTTGTGAAATTTTTTTGGGGATTTCTTCTGCCACAATCCCGCAAAGTTGTCGAAAAAGAAAAAAATCCTTGAAAATTGTAGCCCTCGCCCAACTTGAAATCAATAATAGTGCTGAAAAGCCTCTTCAAGTTTCAAAAAAAATCAATTTTTCCCAGAATTTCTCATCTCTCCGTCCTTTAATTTTGTTGGTCTTTTGTGAGGAGCCTCCCACAGTTGAAAAAAAATTCAAAAAATGGAATAAATCAAAGTGGGTACATTTTTTTGAAAATTTTCCATCCCTGTCTCGGAATTTTTCAAAATAACCCCATTTTTCAAAAAAATTGCCCTCAGTCTCCCCCTCCCCGTCTACAATGGTTTCCTATTAACGAGCTCTTCACGAGTGCTGTCGGGGTGATCGAGGAAAGCAGTCTCTCTGCTTGAAAAAATGTTTTCAAAGGAAAAAATTCCACAGATTTCAATTCTTCATTAAAATTTTTTTTTTCAAGTTCTGTAAAAGGGGATTGACATTGTTCAGGGACTAAAAAAGGGTTTATTCTGGAAAATGGCGGGAGGGGGAGGGAGGTTATTTTATAGAATCCTTTTTTCTTGATTTTTTAATCAGTGAACGAGAGAAAAAAAGGATTATTTGAAAATTTTTTTTCAGATGAATTTGTTGTTTTTTTTTTTTTTTTTTTTTTGGATGAGTCTCATTTGGTCTCTTGTATGAAGAGCTTTCTATAGGTAGTCGAAAAAAAAATCAAAAAATGTAATAAATAAAAGTAAATGAAAGTAGGTGTATTTTTTTGGAAACTTTCCATTCCTGTCTCAAAATTCTTTTAAATAACCCCATTTTTCAAAAAAGTCACCTTCAGTCTCACCCTCTCCCTACAATGGTTTCCTCTTATGGAGCTCTTCACGAATGCTGTCTGGGAGTCCAAGGAAAAGGTTTTCACCTATACTAAAAAAATTTTGTCAAAGGAAAAAAATTCCACAGATTTCAATTATTCAATTTTTTTTTTCAATTTGGGAGCTCTGTTAAAGAGGATCAACATTGTTGTGGGACCGAGAAAGAGTTTTTTTTTTTAATGAGTGCGGGGAGAGGGAGGTTATCTTTATAGAGTTCTGACATAGAAGTGGGGAAATTTTTTGATCTTTTTTTACCCACTTTCTATTAATTGCTGTTTCTTGATTTTTTCAATCAGTGAACGAGGAAAGAAGCATTATTTGAAAAAATTCTTACACAGAAATGAAAATTTTGAAATTTCTGAAAGTTTGCTAGTTTGAGTGACTTTTGGGTGTCGAAGGCTTAATACCTGGATAATCCACTATGTCCCTCTCCTTTTTCTTTCAAACACATTAAAACTACTTTTCATTAATCGTTCCGAGCAATTCACTTTTTTCAATTAATTTCGAACAAACATACTCGTAAATTACTTTCCTCTCCACGAAAAAAAAAATCACCCAAACAACCTTTTAGGAAAGAAAATGACTCATCAGCCGACAATTATCGTCGGGACGACTATAAAAAATCATTTAAAATCTTCGATATCGATTTGAGGATGAAAAGGGAACGTTGAATTACGAAAATAAATTTTTATTAAATGATACTTTTAACGTTAAAGGTTGATTCGTACAACTCCGCAGGGTGCACTCGGTTTAAATAAGCGAAAAAACATAGAGAGAGAGAAGAAAAAACACCCATTACCATTAGGTATATACGTCAACTAGTAACCAGTGACTTGTGTGTTCTAGGTAAAGTTGTCGTTTTGATGAACGTGGTAATCACATCTACTGCATAGGTATACGAATAGGACGATTATATAGAGAGAAAAATTACTACTCGTAAGAGCCATCAAAATACCAATTAACCTTTGACATTTAGTCTTCATCGCGCCAAGTGGCTCGGTATGTACGGGATCGATACCGAATCGCAGCACATCTCTTGGAGAACTTTCCATAAAAACGGATGTTACCTAAAAAAAAAAAATCCGTATAATTTCTCCAACCTATTAAAGTCATCATTAGCGCGAAACTATTCGTATTCGTCGTCGTTGGATTTCGACGACTCGTTTAAAACAATTTTTTTTTCAGTCCAACGACAAGTTCGAGTTGTGTATTGGTACTATTTTTGGCATATGTGGTATTATGTGTAGATATACAAATGGATGGTGGAAAAAAATGATGAGCTAAACTGTGGAGCAGCCGGTTTGTGTATATGCGAGTATTAGAGTAGAGTAGATATAGTGAGACGATGAAGAAGAAGGTTTTTATATCAAAAATTCGTGACTACGTTGTCCACTATGTGTTAGGAAAAGAATGATGACTGCAATTAAATACGGGTACGGCCTTGTGCCCTATAGGTATATTAAGTAGGCCATTTGAACCGTGGCCTTGAGAGAGCTTCTGTGTTGTGTGCGGATTCTACCGGTTTACACGCTGACAACCGCAAGATGCGACAAAATTTTTTTTCAAGTAAATTTTCTTTTTACAAAAAAAACCACATGCTTTATGTGACGCGTGTGTAGACCAATCTTCTCACACATGCTAGCCTAGCTACAGTACAGACTGGATGGAAACTCGAATGTTTTATTATTCAGTATACATGTATACGATATAGTACGATGAATTTGCAACGGTAGCTGGGTTATAAATTATATGACGAGTGTATAGCGATTTAAATGACGTACGAAAATAACTTCGCAAAAGTTGAAACTTTTATTTGACAATATTGGTAGTCGACTTTTATTTGTGGGTTAAAATTTACCAAAAAAAGCTTAAGTCTACCCCTTAACTCTGTACGATATGTTCCCAAGTTGCAGATAAAACCAAATGGAATATCTTAAAGGAATTTAACCGGTAATGCAAACAACACCCTTCCGCCCTTTTAGCCGATAATAATGGCAATGGATTCGGGCGAACGTGTGATTTATAAAAATTGATACCGAAGTCAATCGAAACATTGCCAGCTTTAGGGTAAGCTTTTTCTTTCTTTCTTTTTTTTTTTTTTAATAGCCTACGTCCCAGTCCCGACCCTTATTTTACATTTCACCGTTACGTTTACGTATTTACCGCGACCCTCGAGCTGACTATTTTTTTATTACTTGCTACACAGTACAGAAAGAAAGAACAGCCGCACACCCACAGAAGAGAGTCTTATCATTATACTCGGGTACATAGCCTATACATAGAGAGAAGAGGGTTAAGCACGAGATACAACACACACACACGTAGGTACAGTTCGGGCGAAATTGTCGATATATCTTAAAAAGTTAAATTATATTAAAAGCGCCATAGAAATTGATGTTATTTACATTTTAAACGCATACGTTTTGTAGCTCCTTGTAAACATTTATTAGTAGTTTATGGTCGTAATAAAAATACCAAATGTTACCTTTTTTTTTTCTTTTTCAAATTAAACCGATTTTCCGTAGTACGCAGCGTAGGACCTGGTCGTCGTCGACTTCGAAGAGCGAGTTTAATTAAAACGACCACGTTTGCTTTGGAAATTGAATATATAGTTTGAAGAGAGGCGAGGGGGAGGGAGTAAGAGAACAGGAACAGGTTGAGATCTTTTCCTTCCAATTTTACGTATTTTAATTGTATAAAAAGGTGCCGACACACTTTCGTCTCAATTATTTAACGACTATGTCTTTTAAAAGGATTTTCGCTCTTTTACGAGTAGGTACCAACGATATTGCGGCGATGTGCCTTATACAGGACCCCCCTTTTTTTTTATCCGTTTATATGCGATGCGATAAGCGACGACGGTATCTTTTTTATGGCTTTCTGATGGATTTAGCGAGATTTGTGTGGTAAAAGTGCTCGCACCTTACTGTGAGAGGATGGTCGATTGGCGATTTCGATGTGGTATTTTTTTTTGAGCTTAGCTGAGCTTAGCAGGATTGTAAATCATATCGCGAGATTAAAGATATAGGTTAGCAGGGAAATGATGTTTAGACGCGTTATCTGTGGACGGATTGGTGGAATGGGGGGGGGGGGTGAGAGGGTGGGATGTAGAGGTTTTGGAAGTTTTTGGCTTGTATTTGTTCGATCTTGTGGACTACTGCTTAGATTTCATTTGAGGGTCATTCCACGTCAATTGGACCAAGAAGTGGTAGGTGGGTTCGGCGATTTTTTTGAAATTTTTCCTGTGGAAAGACCTTTTGAAGGGATGATCAGTGGCGCAAATCGCAGCCCTCTAGCCCATTTTTAACGGCAGCCAGGGGGTGTCAAAGTTTTCAGTCAACCTAAATTCATCAGTGGATTACTCGATAACTGCGATACCTACTAAAATGGAACTTTTTCCCCTAGTTAGGGGTATTGAAAGGCTTTTTGGTAATATCATAAAAATCAGTGTTGCCACTTTTTTTCGTACAAAAAATTAGCTCGAAAAGTTTCAAAACGTAGTTTTCATATCGTTCCGACTCTCAAAAATTCTGAAAAAAATATATTATGGACAATTGTTCATGCTGAACAGCATATTAAAAAATTAAGATGGTAACTTGTCGCAAAGTCGATTTAAAAAAATTTTAAGTTTGCAAAAAATTGAGATCTTTTGATTTAAAACATGAAACAAAGTTTTGATTGGTAAAGTTTACCCATTTGACCCCTATTTTTACGTATCCGTTGAAAAAGTTGAAAAAAAACCTTCACTCGTTGAAATTGACTTATCACAAAAAAATCAAAATTCGAAAAAATTCAAAAAATAAACAAATTTTAATTTTTTTGCTGTGAGTGTGGGTTTTATAAGCTTTTTCATGAAATACGTCAGAAAGAGGTCAAAATAACACAACTGAATAAATTTAAACTTTTTTTGATGTTTGGAATTGAAAATTGGATTTTTTCGAATTTTGATTTTTTTGTGATGAGTTCATTTATCGAGCGAAAGGGGTTTTTCAACTTTTTCAACAGATACGTAAAAATAGGGGTCAAATGGGTCAACTTTACCAATCAAAACTTTGTTTCATGTTTTAAATCGAAAAATCTCATTTTTTTGCAAACTTAAAATTTTTTTAAATCGACTTTACAAGTTACGATCTCAATTTTTTAATATGTTGTTCAGCATGAACAGTTGTCCATAATATATTTTTTTCAGAATTTTTGAGAGTCGGAACGATATGAAAACTACGTTACTACGTTTTGAAACTTTTTGAGCTAATATTTCGTACGAAAAAAGTGGCAACACTGATTCTTATGATATCACCGGAAAACCTTTCAAAACCCCTAACTATGGAAATAAGTTCCATTTTGGTAGGTATCGCGGTTATCGAGTAATCCACTGCTGAATTTAGGTTGACTGAAAACTTTGACACCCCCTGGCTGCCGTTAAAAATGGGCTAGAGGGCTGCGATTTGCGCCACTGGTCATCCCTTCGGAAGGTCTTTCGTCTTTCCACAGGAAAAATTTCAAAAAAAATCGCCGATCCCCCCCTTACCACTTCTTGGTCAAATTGACGTGGAATGGCCCTTGAGTCTGGATTATACGAAATATTTTTACGAGAACTCACCTTCAATGTATTAAAATGACTGAAATACCGATTTTCAAAGTTGTGGGAGCATTTACTTAATCCACCTCATCTGAGATATTTATCACAGCTTGAAGACCACTGAACCCGTTTCAAAGAGAGGGTAATAAAAACCCGACGAGTTTTTTTGTTTTCTGAATTTTTTGAGTATACTTTCAAGTTTCCATTTCTAAAAGATTCATTTGTCACATTTTGAGAACCACTGAAACGGTTTAGAAAATGAATCAATAAAAATGAATGAAATTTTGAGTCCTGTACATTTTTTGTGAACTTCTTCCAAAGGTTTAATTTTAGAGAAATTATTTGTCACAATATTTGAGAACCACTGGACCAGTTTCAAAAATGAGTCAGAAGAAACGAGATACAATTTTAGTGGTCTTCAAACCTTTTGAGCAGGTACATATGTATTTTATTTTTACAAGTTTTCATTTTTAGAAGATCAATTTGTAACAATTTGAGAACCACTGAATCAGTTTCAAAAATAAATCAATGCTCGAGAAATTGATGGATTGTTAGAGTCTGGGGCAGAAATGATGGCGGGGGGGGGGTAATTTTTGGAACATTTTGGAACCAACATGTTGAATCTACCCCTTTGAACACAGCTATACAAGTATTTATACAGTTTATTAGTATCTGAAAGACCTCCATCGTACCTACCAAATTTTGAGCTCAATAAAATTTTGCGCTGGTACCTACTCGAAAATCCAAATTTCGAATTTTTCGTAATTTCCATATTTTTTGGAACCCCTGAAAAACTAGAAACCTACGATTTGTGCCCAACATAACGTTTTGAGGTATTATTCCATTATCTAGATGAAAAAGTTTAATTGAGCTCCCTCTATTTTCGTAATTTTGAACCCTTTTCTTAGAGCCCCCCCCCCTACTTTAGGCATCCCTTAAAAAGACGTTTATGGATATTTTTTGGAATTTATTTTCATCTTGTTTCATTGTAGATGAATTGAGTACTTGCCACAATTTGAGAATCACTGAACCGGTTTCAAGAATAAGTCAATAAAAAAGAATTTTTAAAGTTTGAAGATTTTTTTTTTTTTAAATTCTGCCTTAATTTCATTTATAGACGATTTTCAAAACTGATTCAGCCAAACGAAGTTTTGCTTTAAAGTGTATTTGTGAGTGGTTCTGGTTCTTTGGTTTTTCTAAAAAAAAATTCCCTTTAGTTCATGGGATATCTGCCTCGCCAGGATCAACTTTCAGCGCATGATTTGAACGTCCTCGCCAAGGGAAGAGGAAAGGAAGACCTCATGAAGTGATCTCAAAAGATTTTGAGCTTTTAGACCACCCAGGTATGCCACAAAAATAAGATTTTAATAAGAAAATAATTCCCTGATCTTTTATTTCTTTCGAGTTCAAAAAAAATTGTCCTGGTAGCCCTCTCACCGTTTAAAAAAATGAAAAAAAAAACAATTCATCTGAAAATTTTTTTTATTTCTGCCTAAGAATTCTTTTGAATAATCACTGCACGATTAAAAAAATCAAAAAAATAATTTTTTTTCAGATGAATATCGTTGTTTTTTTCAATTTAAAGAAATGACGCTTTCTGCTATTTTTTTTTATGAATTTCGTCAAATTTTTGTTAAATTTTATTAGGTACGTATTTTTGGGTGATTTTCAATGATTTTAATATTTTCCAGTTTTCACATCATTTTTCTCGGTTTTGCCAAGTTTTGTCAAATTTTACTAGAATTTCATCACATTTTGATGATTTAGGTTTCTAAGTCGTTTTAAACGCACGTTTTCAAGGTGTTTGAAGCAATTTGCACTGAATTTAGCCAAATTTTGCTAAACACAAAATTGCTTCGTGGATAGAGGGAGAGGCCTTCAATTTCAATGAGAGTTATTTAGAAGAATTGAAATAGAGAAATTGAAAATCTCTCCATTCGTTCATATTTTAGGGGGCTTTGTGTAGGGAGACCAACTTGGATAGAAGGGTGACCGAGAAAATTTTTTTTTCGAAAAAAGGATTATTTCGAAAACTTGTGACATAAAAAGAGAATTTTCAAGAAAATTGATTTTAAACATATTTGTTCAACTTTGGGCGGCTTTTGGTACCATTTTTTGGACTTTGGAAAAATATAAAAAAATTGAGATTTAATTTTTTGTAGAATCCAAAAGCTTCAGTGGAATCAACTTCATACCTCGTGTTGGCCAGCATCATAATTCATAAAATTTTACACACACCTCCCAAAAATATGTATTTCTTAACTCACACGACCCACACTGAAATTCCCTAATCAACCGAGAGAGTAACTTCTCACCCCAGCTTATCTTTTCCCACATCGATATCGACAAATGTCAGCAATCTGCCATCTCGAACTTCATCTTCACACGCCATATGCACAAAAATTGGGTAACCTCGTTGACCACAATAAGCAAGGTGCACCTAGTACAGGACGAGCCATCAGTACAAAATAAATACATTAAGATTATATCGTACTGTAAACGTCCAGTGCTAAGTTATATGTAGCCAGATTGGTCACTAGTTCGGCTTTGCTATTAGTTTCGGATCGATTTAAACGTGAAACGAATCGTTTGACCGCTGCAAACGCAAACCAAAGAATATAAGTGTAACATATGGTAATAAAATTGGATCATTTGGAAAGGGGTCGGCTTATTTATTAGATTTTTCAACATTGTAAGTGGTTTTCATTTAAAAGAGTGTTGTGTACTCTCCAATCCTACGGTGTGCGAGCTTACACTACACATATATAGCTAGACAATTACTCGTACTCGTATATAGTACGTATAAATGTGTATTGAGCATCTAGATGTTGTTTGCTGGATAAATCACGCTACCACACTTTAATCTGATTTAGTTTATTCAGCTTCTGTCGGTCGCAGAAAAAGATGTGTACGTACGAGAGTGTGTGTGATTCTTTAATTGGCAACTTTGGTTTTCCTTTTTATAATGTACCTACCAAGCCGAGAGAACACGGCTAATTTTTCTTCTTTTCTTCTTTCTTACACCGAGCTTTGTGGTAAAGTACACACATCTCGTAGTCGTATATACGAAGAAGATCATTGGGGAATCTTGTGAATGAAACTCAAATGAATGGGAGAATATATATCTGTGTGTACGTCTGCGTCTAGTATACTTACTCGTACATCGTATACAAGTAAACTATAAGTATAGTATAATAAAAAGCTTGAGAGAATAAATTAAATTCAATATACACCGATGCGTCTGTAGAATTCGATTAACGTCTAATAATTTCCACTTTCTCGGTATATTTATTTACCTTGCTTTATTATAGAATAACTCTGGCTACGATACATAATCCGATTATTCGAAGGCGCGAGAACAGTAAAAGTGAGACAGAGATAGAGAAGAAACAAGCTAGGTACATCTCGTCTTTGGTTTGGTTATTTTTTTTACGCGCGGATTTTTATTTAACGATCGGTTCATCGCTGCGACGACGATGTAACTTGTGCTAATAATTACGACCATCTTTTATTATGCTACGAAACTGATTTAAATTCCGGAAGCGTGATAGAGTAGCCGGTGTAGCTATTTATATATGTGTAAAGATGTAGATACTTTCATTGTATACGAGTCCAGTGGGCTGGGCAAGGTTGGCAAGGCGCTCTTTGAGATGTGTAGTAGCTCTTACGAGGATCCAGAGGTGGTTGGTGGGACTGCTGATGGACCGGAGAGCTGAATTTGAATATTATACAAATTCAAGCGACGCCGATGCATCGTCGCGTAATAAATAATCGACTCGTTCAATCGTTAGGACGTGAAATCAAGATTTTCGAGAAAAAAAACGAATCGAATTGCGAAGAGATGATGTTGGAAAAATTTCAACTTGTCACAAAATTTTAAAACGCGAATAAATCCGGTGTTAATTACCAAAAAAGATGTTGTTGCGGTTGCTTATAGTGATACAAGGTAGTCGTCTCGATTTCAGAGTCGTTCAAGTCGCGAGTCTTGAGACGACTAGTGATCATTAGAGGTCTAATTTTATCAAAAAAATTTCCCGAACCGGTTGTAGGTAAATTGGAATAGAATTTCCTTCTGGTTACTAGTCTTCGTCACTTGAATTTCGAAAAACTATTCCTTAACTATGGCGAATATATTCTCGAGAACTTATTGACAAATATTCCGGCATAAATGATAATAGGAATAATTGCACACACATTCCTCTTCCCCCCTCCAAAAGATCTACTAAGACCACTTTTTTCTTAAAGAGGATATTCCAAGGAAAATTTGAAAGCAGACCTGCCAAAGTAATTGGCTTTACTTGTAAAATGATGGCCATTTTGATTGACAGGTCAGACGAAATCGTAAATTTTGCTTTACAGCACAGAACTCGCACGAAATTTTCTGAACTGGACAAGCTAGATCGAAAGAGCATGCAAAAATTCATCATCAGCCAAAATTTCAAGTGCTAAAGTGCATTTTTCGATTTTTGGTGAATTTTTGAAAACCAAATTTACTTAGGTCAAAAATGAAGGAAAAAATCAAAATTTTACCGAATTGACCTAGGAAGCTGAAATTTGAGATATACCCTATTTTTGACCTGGCAAATTAATTGGAAATGGTTCCAAAGCGTTTTGAGCAGTTCTGGAGCCTCCAGCAGATTTTTGAAATTTGAAATTTCCTCATTTCATCAAATTACGCGTTGGAAATCCTAAATTCATACTGCACTCTTACTTAAACACGGTATAAGGTCGACTGCAGGTGGATTTCAAGTCGTTCTGGAGCCTTCAGCAACTTATTGAAAATTCTTGGAGCCTCCAGAAGATTTTTTAGCTTGAAATTTCCACAAAATTTCATCAGATGAAGTTTGGAACCCGAAATTCCTTCTGCAAACTAATTTCTATACGCTATGAAGTCGACTGCAAGTAGATTTCAATTCATTTTGGAGCCTCCAGCCTCTTTTCGAAAATTTTTGAAGCTTCCAGTAGATTTTTGAAACTTGAAACTCCCACAAAATTTCATCAAATGCAGTTAAAAAGCCAAAATTTATTCTACAAGTGGATTTCAAGTCATTTTGGAGCCTCCAGAAATGCTGCGTTTTATTGCGAATTGGCAACAAGGGAACCAAAAACTCAGATTTTCAAGTACATACATTACTCATTATACCAGTCAAAATAGCGAGTCTCCCCGTCGTCCCTTCTGCCACCTCATGTTACATTAGCTGCCATCAAGAAGCACTTTTCCAATATCTACCTATAAGATTAATCTCAACAAATGGAGATCACTTGGCTCGAATAACAAATCGAAACCTAACAAGATTCAATCACGAACTCGATAATGGATCACCTATCATTACTCGCAGCATCATCATCATCTGGAAACCGCAGCAACCGAGTAGCTGAGACATCGTTATAAGCTCACCAATTCGCTACCGTGTTGTTCACCTATAGCACGAGAAACAATCAGAATCGCTCTCGAGTCATCATACATGTACATCTACATACCCAGACCTACCTTCTATTACCTGTAGTACCTGTGCCAGTACATAACAAACAGGCATACATGACACGCGATAATAATACACATAGTTTATATAGGTACGTACGTATAGAGTAGAAGAATAACAACTCGGCATATTTTTACCTCACATCTTAGCCCCCATCCAATAGGTAATCGAGAACACGTACATATAACACTCATATCTCTATATACCCAACCACACATTAGGTCATCGTAAATGATAAGATACAAACATGACAAAATGCCATAGAGCAGAAACTAGTCCCGCCCATCCATTTACCAGGCTAATGCGACATTTATCGATGGAGCTGGCAGACTGCACTGCTCAAGCATAGGGCAAACACAAGACCATAGAAAGGGGGTACCAAAGCTAAAGCTAAAAAAAAAATATAAGTGAGATAGAGAGAAACATAATGGATACGGGCCGACAGCCAACTGTACCTACGTTTCGATATGCGAGATTGAATTTATGTGCCCTTGAACCTATCACAGCAAACGTCACTTACACAAGTCTCCCTGTTGTAGTCCAACTCGAGCTTAAAGTATCTATACCTGGCATATAGCTATGTCTTGTTAGTCCGACTTACGACAATACATATAGGAATAATTGCACAACCCCCATCCTGGCCATCCTCTAAGATAGCTTTTTTCTTAAGGAGACATCCCAAGGAACATTTTAAAGCAAAATTGCCAAAAAAAGTTGGCCTTACTGACAAAATGGCGGCCATTTTGATTGACAGGTTAGCCAAATTTGTAGATTTTGCTTTCCAAAATACAATTTGCACGAAATTTTTGAACTGGACAAAACCAGATCAAAAGAGCATCATGCAAAAGTTCATCACCTGTCAAAATTTCAATTGCTAAAGTACATTTTTCGATTTTTGGCAAATTTTTGAAAATCAAATTTGGGCCAAAATTGAGAAAAAAATCAAAATTTTACCAAATTGATCTAGAAAGCTGAAATTTGGGATATACCTTATTTTTGACCTTCCAAGTAGATTGGAAACAGTTTCGGGCCGTTTTGAGCAGTTCTGGAGCTTCCAGCAGATTTTTCAAACTTGAAATTTTCACAAAATTGTATCAAATGACGTTGGAAATCTGAAATTCATCACGCTGTACCCCAACTTGAACACACTATTTAGTTGACTGCTGATGAGTTTGAGTCATTTTGAAGGCTCCAGATTTCAATTCTGTTATAGCTGGAAAAAAACTTGATATTGTTTCGTCGAATTCAGCTTTGCAATTATAATTTTTTTTAAATTTTTTAATGTATTTCGTTTTTATGTCATGTGCTTGCTTAGCCTGTACCTACATATTTGTACAGTAAACTTCGCTTAATGTTATAACGTTTGTCCCAGCCCATTTTAATAACATTAAGCGACTTATAACATAAACCAATTGAAAATGTAATGGGATATACAAGATCGGGACCAGACGATTTTAATAACATAAAGCGATTTATAACATTAACCGTTATAATAATAAGCGAAGTTTACTGTACTTATGTAATCTTATCACTAACTATTCCCTTTTGGTTTCTGTTACAGGTAAAAAATCGTTTCAAGACTTCTTGAATGGCCAAGTCAGCATTTTCTCACCACTTATCAGGTAAAATAGAATAATGGAATTTTGACTGTTGAGATCTCCTGGGCAGTTTTTGTGCTAAAAAAACACTCTTAATGATTCATGCTAACTATCTAGCTTGCGCAAGGGGAGGGGGTGGTGGAGTCTGAAAAAATTAAGTACTTTACAAAGAATTTTTTCTTTCTTTTCTTTTTTTTAAAATTCTTGTTTAAAACCCAAATTAAAATCTAACAAGAACATATTGAATGATTGAAATTTTATAGATTGAGAGAATATTACTTACGTAAAGGTCAAGGTGCAAAAAATGAGAATTTTTGTGCTTTGTGTCGGAGAGGTGGGGGGGGGGGGTGAGAATGAAATGTTCTCAACTCTTTTCGCAGTTCTCGCCACATTTTCCCCCAGATCCCCTTTCCCGCGTTTTTCCAGATAATTAGCCAGATGTGGTTCGAACAAATTTGAGAAGGAGAAGTTCAAAACAAAAATGTTGAATGGTTTAAATTTTTTAAAAGCGATGGTTTCATTAATAATATATAGTTTCAAAAATAGAATTAAAAGCCTGAGCGAGGCGAGGGCAAAAGCTCTCGAAAATTGCGAGTTCTTCATTTTTTTTCAGTAGATACATAATTTTTACGTTTTTTTAAAAGAACGAATTTCGAATTTTTGCCGAAAAATAAGATATTTTTTGATATTATAGCAAAAGTTGAAATTTTCTGGCAGTTTCAATTGAAATTCATCGTTTTTTTTTTTTTTTTTTTTTTTTTTTTTTTAATTTAAGCAGAACAATAATATTATTTTTGATGTGAGAACTGACTGAGAAGTCAATTTTTCTTCTCTCTAACTTTGGCCTGAAAAAGGAAAAGAAAAATGATCCGACTCAAGTAAAGTGGGGGGGGGCAAAAGCTCTCGAAAATTCACAATTTTTAATTTTTTGAGGACATAATTTTTACATTATCAAACAGAACCAATTTAGAATTTTCGTCGAAAAATAGGTCATTTTTGATATTATAGCAAAAGTTGGGACTTTCTGGCAGTTTTAATTGAAATTCATTGTTTTTTTTTTGTTTTTTTTAATTTAAGCAGAACAACATTATTTTTGATGTGAGAACTGACTTGGAAGTCAATTTTTTTCTCTAGCACTTTGGCCCGAGAAAGGAAAAGAAAAACGATCCGATTCGAGCAAAGTGGGAGGGGGGCAAAAGCTCTCAAAAATTCACAATTTTTAATTTTTTTGAGGACATAATTTCTACATTATCAAACAGAACCAATTTCGAATTTTCGTCAAAAAATAGGGCATTTTTTGATATTTTAGCAGAAGTTGAGACTTTCTGGCAGTTTTGATCGGAATTCATTGGATTTTTTTTTTGTTGAAAATGTAAGCAAAGCAACCACAAAAAAATCAAAATTTGAAAAAATTCAATTTTCAATTCCAAACATCAGAAAAAGTTTAAATTTATTCATATGTCTTATAGTTTGACTTCTTTCTGACGTGTTTCGTGAAAAAGTTGATGAAAATCATGGAAAATCACACTCATAGCAAAAAAGAATAAAATTTGTTCATTTTTTAAATTTCTTCGAATTTTGATCTTTTTTGTGATGAATTTATTTCATCGAGCGAAAGGTGGTTTTTTCACTTTTTCAACGGATAGGTAAAAATGGAGGTCAGATGGGTTAACTTCACCAGTCAAAACTTTTCTTCATGTTTTGAATAGGCCTAAAAAAATCGCATTTTTTCGTCAACCCCCTCCCCTTTTCACTTCTTGGTCGAATTGACGTGAAACGACCCTAATATCCAACAAAAACCACATTTTTTATGATATTTGAACCAAACGAAAACCTTTTTACAACTTTCCAAGTTTTTTTTTTTTTGTTAAAATGTTAGATACATTGATATTTTGTAATCAAAAATATATTTAATGGCCTTGGGGCCAAAATAAGAACTTTATAATATCTTTTTTCAAACTTTTTCAGCCAGACTTCTGACTTTGATCGCCCAAAATATATTTTATGACTAAATAGGTCTTCATAAGTTTCTGGTAGAAATGATTTTTACAAACAAAAATGAGTTTGATGATCACATTTAGGTAAATATTTTACAACTGCACAGATATAATGATCAAAGCGAAAATGATTGGGTTTTAGATCGATTTCAATCAGGTTTCCTAATAATTCCTAAAAATTGTTGGACTTTTAGTATGTTTTCTGACAACAATAACATCAGATGGATTTCATATAAGATTGTAAGTACATAATTTTTTAATTTGAAGCAAATTTTTTGTTAGAAACCAAATTTTATTATCTGGAATGAATTTATACGTATTGTTTCAAAATATGTACATATGTACCATTGTAAAACAATATTAATCAATTTCCATCTGCACGTATTTTTTCTAAAAATTCCAATTCAAAATATATCGCCATTTTTCAATATTATTCTCTATTTAAAAAACCTCTCGGTAGGTTTAAAACCATACCTCGATTAATTTTAAAGACCCGACTACCTAATTTCAAGAGATGATTAATCTCACTTAATTAACATTCGTCAAATACCTACCTAGATACCCAGTTTACCCACTACCCTACATAGCAACTTATTTATCCCTTCAAAAAAAAAAAAACAACAATGAACTAAAACAAAACCAAAACAAACCGAAGCCTTCGTATCTAATTTTTCAAACCCATTTCCAACACCACTCCCTCTCCGCCTCGTTTCCACCGTTTCGAACAAATTCATCCTCCTATAGTATAACCATGGTCTTTACACAGTTAATAGAACATATTAAAATGAAACCAGCTCCCAGCGTTACCAAAAACCCAACCCTTTGGACCTTTGAAAACGGCATCGAATTCCAAACCTATACACATCTATATTCGTATTAGGTACCTCATCACATCGCACGAAACCAAAGAGTTGAAGGAGAAAAAAAATCATACCACCGAAAGTGAAACCAATACATAATTACGGTTGTTACTCTCCAGCAGAGAGCAAAACCCTATCCGATCATTAAAATTAATCAGCATAGAGGCGAACCCTTTAGAACCCTTCCAATTACCTCGGGCTACCTATACGTCTCGTATACAGTGAAAGATGAAAATAGGGCTGAAAGTAATCATGAAATATTTCTGCTAAGATTAGGTATACAATTCAGCAGGTCTCTCGTCCGAGAGAGAGAGAGAAAAAAAACAACCGTCGTAATTGCGATCAATATTTTTTACTAAAATGTCAAATCATTTTACATTCAGAACCAGTTTTTTTTTCAGTAAATATCTATACCTACCTAACTGTTTGGAGAAATATAAAGGAAAAAAAATCATAATAAGACTCGAGCTGCACGAGCAATAATAAACAAAAAAAAAAAAAAACGTGCTCGAAGAAGAAAAAAAGAGCATTATTTTTGGTAGAATTTTTACAAAAACGTTTAAATTTACGACACGTGAAATGGTTATTACTTTAGATCATTAGGTTTTCGAAATTCATTAAAACCTACTGATATACGATACGATTGAACCCCGCGTAAAACTGTCCTCTACATTAATTGAGTTCCTTTGTAAAATGTATGTTAAAGCGTACGATTTTCAATTTACCTACATCCTGCAGTACGCTAATTGATTCGGGAATTTATTTATATAATAACCTTCGATATACTAGAAGAAAAGATCATTTTAAAAACTGGTTTCGCACACATTCCTACATTATATGGAGAATTTTTTGTTTAATTTTTTTTCCATGATCATCTCTCATTGGTTGGTAGATTTATATATTAAAGGTACTGAGGCTGTGTGTGGATTAGATATACCTATACCAATACACCATGTATAGAGATAGAGAAGACGTACGTGCTACGTGGTTAATAAAAAATAGAAACTTATTGCGTAACATCGTGTCCCATGTCGTTAATTGAACATTGCAAAATTTTTTCTGCCATATTTTTAGAGCCAAAAGTTGTGAAGTTAAAATTTTCGCCCAAGCCCAGGCGTATAACCGGTTCAAAATAGTAGGAGTGCTTAAATAGGACATTACTAGGTATAATATTTACTTTTTAGCAAAAATAATACACATCGGTGTTTAATTGCCGAATGTTGTTATGTATAGGTACGATCGCGCTGAAAATAAAGTAAAGAAGACCAGCAAGCAACGTCGTTGTTGTATACCTACTTAATAGTGATAATATCGAAATTAATTAGAAGGTTGATGAACCGGTTTAGCCGTTATACACTAATCGTTGGGTGGAACTTGAGTAAAAAAGAAGAAAAAAAGGTGTAATTAATGTCCGAGTAAGTTTGTCTCAAAATGTCGCGGAATTGCTGAGGGAGCATTCTTCTTCATCGTACGAATGCAAGGAGTAGTTTTTGGTTTTTAATTGGGTGTCGTAGCGTTATGAAGCGACAGATTTAAGAGGATCAGGATTTGTTTTTATCTGGAAATCACCTTCATCGGATACACTTGCAACGAGCCGAATTTACGACTAGGTTATCAATAGGTTGATGTGAAAATACGAACGTATATTTTGGGAATGTCGCGCCCAGTCCGGACCATTTGCTGGTTTTTTATACATCTGTAGCGCCAGGCCAGATTATAAGGTCGAGAAAGTGGCCAACAGGCGAAGATTCGCGTCGTGTAATTATACACATCGTCAATTGACAAGTATTCATTCGAATAGATACCTATAGGTAGTATGAAATACCAAACTCGTAAATCTTTGGAAAGCTGGGCTGAACTTGGGATATTTTTCATATATCATGACAAGCTCCTATATTATGATAACTACTTATACGTGTGCTTATGTGCTTATGTGCTTGTGTGCTCAAACATTTTAAAAATATTGATTAATATTTAGGACGCTATATGGCAGAGCGCTTTCACACCTTATGGACCGAATCGAGTCACGAGTGTGAAATTATTACGTACGTTTGTTAAATTACGAGCTTGATGAGGTTTTAAAGGCGAGTGTCGATATGTACCAAGATTTGCCAGTGGTTTACGTTAATGGACCAAGTGGCAGGTTTTCAAGAGAAGAACATCTTACGTGTACAAGTGTTGTGGGTGAGATGCATATTGGGGTTTGGCATGTCGAACCATAAGTTCTGCGATAACTGTTCCAAAGTGATACGGTTCCATTAAGAAGTCTGCAGAAGGTACTAAAGATGTCAATATTGGTATTGGTATTGCACTGACCATGACTGGACTTGGGTTTTAGAGTAGGTACCTAATAGAATGTGTAGCAAATCTTCATCGAAAACAGTTTTAAGATTTAGAAAAAGAGATCATAAAAATGGGCCAATCTTACAAGGGAACCTCTTGAGGTTTCACACTCCAATTTGAAGGGGATCGCGATTTTTGGAAATAGCATAGTCTAAAACCCCTAAAACCAAATTTTCAGCTGCTCAAGTTCATTTTTCGATTTTTGGCAAATTTTTGAAAATTCAAAATTGACTGGTTTTGGCGATTTATGTTTTTTTTTTCAAGTACGTACTTGATCAGTAAAAATGGTCAAAATAAGTCCCAAAACTAATATTATTTACCCGAATCCAAATTTTACCATTTCCAGCCATTCTGGAGCCTCCAGCGCGATTTTTCAATTTCTCCAGAATTTTGAATTTGCTCCAGAAGGCGTGAATATGCAGTTGGGCAGCCAAAAATCGAGTTATGTATTATACTCGACCTGTTTAACGAGTTTATCTACATTTGAGTCGATTTTGGGAGTGACACCTCAAGAGTGGTTTTTTGACCAGCTTTTTTCAAAATTAAAAAATCCAAAAAATCAAAAGATAACCGTTTGTGAGGAAATTTTTGAAATTTGTGCGAATCGCTGTATTTCTTCAACCTGCCATTTCCAGCCGTTTTGGAGCGAGAGTGACACCTCAAAAAACCACTCTTGAGGTGTCACTCTCAAAATCGGCTCAAATGTGGATAAATTCGTTAAACAGGTCGAGTGTAACATACAGCTCGATTTTTAGCTGCCCAACTTCATATTCACGCCTTCTGGAGCAAATTCAAAAATCTCGAGAAATTGAAAAATCGCGCTGCACAGTGGGCTGTGAGCACCCTCAAAACGGGCGTAATTCAAAAACTTATAATGAACCCTAAAAAAATGGTATAATGATACCCTCCCTTATGTTTTTGGGGTCGCAGAATACGAATTTGACAATATTTTTTTTGTAGGGGTGGGGGGTGAGGGGGTTAGGGGAGCGAAAAATTCAAAATTTGACTATAATGATGTGTGATATGTCGAAATGTATGTTTTTGAGAGTGTAGATCACGAATCTGACAGTGTTTTTTTCGTAGGGGTCAATGGTGGGGGCTGAGGGGGTGAAAATGTTTAAAAATTCAAAATTTGACTATAATAATGTGTGATATGTCGAAATGTATGTTTTCGAGGTTGTAGATCACGAATTTGACAATATTTTTTTCGTAGGGGTTAATGGTGGGGGATGAAGGGGGTGAAAAATTCAAATTTTGACCATAATGATGTGTGATATATCGAATTGTATGTTTTTGAGGGTGTAGATCACGAATTTGACAATATTTTTTTCGTAGGGGTGAATGGTGGGGGATGAAGGGGGTAAAAATGGTGAAACATTCAAAATTTGACCATAATAACGTGTGATATGTCAAAATGTACGTTTTCGAGGGTGTAGAAGGGGTGAAGGGTGGGGGATGAAGAATTTTCTATTGGGGAGCCGTCAAAGTCCCTGGAAGAAAAAATTTGTCACATTTCAACGAAATTCACCAAGATTTTTCACTATAATCGACTGTGGAGGTCGCGGGGGCACTTTAGGGCAAAAATGGCAATTAACATCTTGTAATACACTATCTTAAGTATTACCAGCCACTGGAATTTCCCGTGCATCTACGTGCAAAAATTTTTTCTATTGATATTTATGCAGCAGAGTAGGCAAAAAACGGAGTTTCAACGTAAATTATACCTCTATAATTACTTTATAACAACTAAAATCGAGTAAATTGATGAAAATTACTCACTTTTAGTTGAATTATTCATATTCGGTACATTTCGACATATCACACATCATTATAGTCAAATTTTGAATTTTTCACCGTTTTCACCCCCTTCAGCCCCCACCATTGACCCCTATGAAAAAAATATTGTCAGATTCGTGATCTACACCCTCAAAAACATACATTTCGACATATCACACATCATTATAGTCAAATTTTGAATTTTTCGCTCCCCTAACCCCCTCACCCCCCACCCCTACAAAAAAAATATTGTCAAATTCGTATTCTGCGACCCCAAAAACATAAGGGAGGGTATCATTATACCATTTTTTTAGGGTTCATTGTAAGTTTTTGAATTACGCCCGTTTTGAGGGTGCTCACAGCCCACTGTGCGCTGGAGGCTTCAGAATGGCTGGAAATGGTAAAATTTGGATTCGGGTAAATAATATTAGTTTTGGTACTTATCTTGACCATTTTTACTGACCAAGTACGTACTTTTTGAAAAAAAGCATAAATTGCCAAAAACAGTCAATTTTGAATTTTCAAAAATTCGCCAAAAATCGAAAAATGAACTTAGGCAGCTGAAAATTTGGTTTTTGGGGTTTTAGACTACGCTCTTTCCAAAAATCGCGGTCCCGTTCAAATCGGAGTGTGACACCTCAAGAGGTTTCCTTATTAGAATATTTAGGTACCTTAAGAAAAGTTTAAGCTCAAGTGAAGAAAATGAAACACCCCAGGGTGACCCTCGAAAATTTTAGTTCAAATTTTGAAACGATTGACTCTTGAAAATTTCAGTTCATAAGTCAGGATATCTAACAGGTAGTGAAAGTAGTCAAAAATAAAAAATAAATTCATTAATGCGTTTATTTTTATTATTTTGTTTTGTTTTTTTATAATTTTGATTGAAATTACGATATACCTACTTTATATTCAAATTTTCTTCCAATTTCATTTTTTTTTGTAAGTTTTCCTGTTTGTTAGTTTTTTTGTGTGTGGTGGGGGGGGGGAGATCGAGTGGAGAGCTTTCTGAAAATTTGGTTGAAAAAAGTAGTGATTTTTTCAAAAAACAAATTCCGTTAGATACCACCAATTTCTGGTAATTTTCAATTATGGGGGGGGGGGGTCAATTTGACAAATTTTATGACAATTTCTGCAGTTTTTACAAATCATCGTTAAATTTTGAGAATTTTCAATCAATTCTTGGTATTTTTCAATAATCTAATGTGTTTTTTGTCACAAGTTGTAAAATGAACCAAACAGTTTTTAGAGAATGTAAAAAGAACTTTTTCAGCCAGCGAATGCCTTTCAAAAATATGGTTAGTTATAGAAGCCATGTGTATACCTATCTGACCGAAAAAAAAATCCTCAAATGCTGTAAAAAAATTATCTGAATACTACAAAATATATTTCAGGGTGTGAAAAATTATTTTCATCAAAACCTTATAAATTATCATTAGGTAAGTATCTGTCTGGTCGTAAAAGCAATCTTAACCAAAAACTTATAAAGATTCGATTTGCTGTTGTTCAGTCAAACTGGCATGAAAAATATTTTTGATGACTGAAGTCAGAAATTAGCGGTTGTAAAATGGTCTTGTTTGGTTCAAATAACATGAAATTTGTTTTTTTGGTCTCAAAAGTCGTAAATTTAATCCTATTAAAAACTTCTAGAGATAAAAATTAGTGTTTGTTTGATCTCAAAAGTTACAAAACTAGCAACAAAAAAAAACAACTCAAAGATTGTGAACAGTTTTCATTTTTGGATGGAATTCCATAAAAAATATTTTTTGGTGACAAACTTGCAGAAAGTTTTTATTTTGGTCCAATTGTCATAAAATGTGTTTTTCACCATAAGAGTCAAGAGTCGGGCCAAAAAACACCTGTGGTTTTGGTCCCAAAAGTCATGCTTTTGCCCAAAAAATATCAAAATTGTATGGACCTTTTTTTTGATCTGAATGTCATTTTTTGCTCATTAAAGTCTAGAATCTGGCCGAAAAACGCAGAAGATTGTACAAAACACGTATTTGGACCATAATTAGTGTGTTTTTGGTTTTTAAAATCTCATGGCATTGTTCAAAAAACATTGAGATTGTGTGGACTTTTTTTGGTTTTGATTTCATTTTCTGGTCATAACAGTCAAAAATCTGACCAAAAAACTTGAAAATTGTAAAAAAGTTAATTTTGGTTCTATTGTTATAAAATGATTTTTTGGTCTCAATGTTTATAGTTTTGTCTGAAAAAAATCAAGATTGTGTGGAATTTTTTTGATCTGAATGTCATTTGAGCTGACCATAAAAGTCAAAAATCTGGCCAAAAAAATGAAAAATTGTAAAAAAGTTCATTTTGGTTCTATTGTCATAAAATGATTTTTTAGTCTCAATATTTGTAGTTTTGTCTGAAAAACATCAAGATTGTGTAGAATTTTTTTCATCTGAATGTCATTAGCTGACCATAAAAGTCAAAACTCTGGCCAAAAAATTGAAAAATTGTAATAAAGTTCTTATTCTAGTTCGATAGTCGTGAAATGATTTTTTTGGTCTCAAAAGTTGTAGGGCCTTGTTTTGTATTAAAAAAAACATGATTGTATGGACTTTTTTTGATCTGAATGTCAATCGCAAAAGTCAAAAATCTGGCCAAAAAAAAAAATGAAAAATTATCATAAAGTTCTTATTTTGGTTCGATTGCCATAAAATTATTTTTTTAGTCTCAAAAGTAGTCGTAGTTTTGGCTCAAGAAAAGACAATATTCTAAGCAATGATCTTTTTTTAAATTCAAAATTCCATTTTTCTGCCATAAAATTCATGAATCTGACAAAAAAATCACTGGGATTGTTGGCATTTTTTATTTTGATCCAAACGCCATGGATTGTGTTTTTGGCCTGGAGTTATGTGTAGTTTTGGCCAAAAAGCATCAAGATTGTAATGAGCTTCTTTTCCTAGCCTGAATGTCATATTTTTGGTCATAAAACTCACAGGAAGAAAAGTCAAGTACTGTCTTGAAAGATGAAAAATTTTCAGTGCGTTTTTTAATTTTTGAAAATATTATGTACTCGTATATTACTTGCTCACATGTAACAAAAAGTACTTCCAACATAAATTTTCAGGAGTACTTACACGTCTTATTCAATTCCTATTCTAAGATCTTCCCAATGTATACAAAGTCACCACAATAGCCACCAATAAAGGCAAACCTGACGACCATTTCCAAGGCACTCACTCCCTTAACCAATGTCCTCCAGGTTCGGCTCAAATATCCGCATGTACTCGTACGCAGAACATGGCACAGCACTAATGACAGTCATAAACCTTGACGGCTCCATAGTGGAACGCGTCGCATTAGCTGCGATCAAGCCAAACAGCCAAACGGACCAATAAATCGTCATGATTTCACGCTGAATTCATAAATGTGGTACGCAATACCCTAAAACCATTCACCTTCATCGTCGTATTACTCGTACCTCTACGACTACGAGTACCTACTGTACCGCAGAACTCTTGGAAGAAGACAAGAAGAAGGAAAAAAAAAAAAAACGTACCCATACATCCGTTCACTTTTATAATTTAGATGACGTGAATGACAATTGGAGAATTAAAGGTAATTTGCCATTCGTGATCGAGCGTTTAAGCGATCACAGGTCATCGAGTTTATCATTCGCACCACGACGATGCTTCATCGACATCTATGTACAACGTCGCCATCATCACCAGCATCGCGTGCTCTTTCGCTACACTTACTTCTTCACGGATTAATTGGCACATATTTCCACATATCAGCAGTTTTTGATCACGTGTGGTTCAATTTTCCTAATGCTTAGGTTGACGAATTTCTGAAATTTTGAATCTGCAATAATCCAGTATTTCTAGTTTTCTTTTTTTTTGCAATCTCGTGCAATTCGTGTAATAACTTTTGCTGCCCCTTTGCTTTGGAAAAAAGAAGAGATGATCTCGAGTGGATAATAAATTTCAGTAAATTAAATAGATCTTCGGTGTAGATATTATAACGGCAATAATTATAAGGTGCACGTGAAATCGCGCGACACGACAACACATTAAAAACATTCATTAAATGCTCGCCAATGCTTCGATTTAATCTCTATACCATCTTATTTATAGAGCGTACACATGCAATCTCAATTGTGCGAGTTTTTTTTTCCAACCTCTCCTCGGTTTTCTTCCTCGTCTGTTTCTGTATAGTTAATAAAAACGTTAAACTACGTGTATATGTACGTCTATGTACCACGATTCGATCGCTAGCAGTCTTTTCGCGCAGAGCTACTATGTTACCAAAATATGCTCGTATGCATGACGTAAAAAAAAGTCCAAAAATCAGTGCGTAGAAATCAACGAAGCCTGAAGCACTGGCTGGCTTGCTGCTGGCGGATACCAGAGAGAGTCGAAAATAACGTGATATGGAGCGAAAAATGATATCTGCTAGAAAACAGTATAGTGTAGGTACTTCTAGGTACTTCCATAGCTGCTACTTCTTATTTCTCAAAACGGTTTATAATTATAAGAAATTTTCCTCGCTTTGGTAGCGCGCTCGCTTCAAAAGTAATTAAAAAGTGGTCAGTTCTTTTTTTTTCCTCTTCTTTTCTTTTCCTTATAACTTATCTACATTGGATGATTGTACCGTTGCTATCTTGACGATGTGTTAACGAACTGCCTAACAAGATTTGTGATAACATCGTGTCCAGTACCGTTGTATCAAATTTGAAACGGATGCGGTGATGTGATCCCGACTGATGAGACTTTGTCGAGTAAAAAGCGTCGCCATTGTTGGCAAATTAACCTAAAGTGGATGCGGTATTTACACTCAAGAGTAAAGCTCGTTTGCGAAATTAGAGTGTTTTTTTTTTTTACAGAGAGAAAACATCGAGCCGAGGATGTGGGTAATTGAATGGCAAAATGTGAAAATTGGTGTGTGTGTTTTGAAAGTCGAGATTGATGGACATATTTGCGTTGATCAAATTATGATAGGAAAATATGAGAGAAGAGAAGAAACCGAGAGCGAAAATTTGGTGAAAATTGCTCTTGCAAGGATTGTACTCGTTTACTTAAGTTACTATTAATAGTAACTTATGGTTACTTTTTAAAAATAAGTCGGTTGCTTTAAGTTACTTTTTCCAAGTTTTTTCACAAATTTCCTTTTTTTTTCAAAATTTTATCCAAAATTCATCCAAAAAAAAAAACATTGCTTTTATTTAAATGGCACCACTGCTTTTTCAGCATTACGAATTTTGTTTTTTCAGTTTTGATTATTTTTCTTTTGAAATGTACTTCGGGGGTTTCTAATTTCGACAGGTATTATTAATTTTGAATTTCTCGATGGTTTTTAGTGGATTTTCTCCTGTTTTGATTGATTTTTACATCTTGAATTTTGATGGTGATTTTTTTCCAAAATAATTTTTCCATGATTTTGCTCTGAATTTTTGTGATTTTTTTCGCCAGAATTTTTGCCGAATTTTATCACCTTGAATTCTTGTGATTTTTTCGTTGAAATTTTTTCTCGAGCTTGTACGATTTTATTGCTCAAATAGTTGGGATTTTTCCTTATTTCAGTTCAATGTTTTTTTTTTTGAATTTTGTGAATTTATTTCTTCGACAATTTGTTGAGTTTTTTTTAAATTTTTGTAGATTTTCCCCTATTCTGGCGAGTATGAATTTTTTGAATTTTCGCGAGTTCTCTTTTTTCAAGTTTTTCGATAATTTTCTCAGAATTTCCATTTTTTTCTCTTTTCAAATTTTGGCGAAATTTCTCCAGTTTTGACACACTTTTTCAACTTTTAATTTTCACGATTCTATTGTGTTGTTTCAAATTGTGGTCATTCTTTGGCCTAAATTTTGACTGCATTTTTTTTATTTCAACAAGTTTTTTTTGAGTTTCGTGCTTTAAAAAAACAAGTGATTTTTTTGCTCTCATTTTTGTGGAATTGTGATTTTTTTTCTTTCATGAATTATGATTTCCTTTAAATTTTGATCTTTCTTTTCGAGATGGGAGGGAAGCTTCTTCAAGATTTGATGACTTTGTTTTTTTTTTTCATTTTCTCCTTTAGGAATATCCTAGCAGTATAAGATGAACATTGAACAATGTTGGGCTCTATATATAGCGCCTTGTGGTACACTTTGGCTGATTTCTCAAAGCAAAGAGCTTTCATCGTCGATTTGAACATAAAATTTCCTATTTTGAAGGAAGGAAGAAATGATTTTACGTAGAAAGGTGGGTGTTTCAATTGTAACTAATTTGTGAATTAAACCACAATGCCATACAGAGTCGAAGGCCTTTTTAATGTCTATAAAAGCTGCAGTTGTGAATTGCTTCTTTTCATAGCCATTGTTAATTTTATTACGAAAACCATACTGAAAAGATGGCAAAATCTGTTCCTTTTTCAGAAAGTCCAAAAGACATTTACGAATGATTTTTTCAAGGATTTTGGACAGAGAAGAGAAAAGACTGATAGGTCTATAAACACTAGGAGACAAAGAAGGAGATTCTTTTTTGGATAGCACAATCACTTTGGCAATTTTCCCGGCGTTAGGAAAGTAACCAACTCGAAGGCAAGAGTTGAAAAGTGTTTTGAAGCTCGTTAGGATATTTGTTGGAAGGTTTTTAAGCATAATGTTACTGATGTTATCCAAGCCTGGTGATTTCCAGATTTTGATTTTTTTGATAATATAGCGAATTTCTTCAACTGAGGTTTGACAAAGCATTTTGCGAAGACAATGATTGCTGGGGTCAGTCGAAATATCAAGAGTGTCTGTATTTCTATTACAGAAAATATCTTTGTAAAAATCAGCAAATAATTCACATTTTTCGTGGTTCGTAGACACCGATTTGTTATTATGAGTTAGTGTGTTGGTTTGTTGAGAAGACTTCTAGTATGATTCCATAAAGAAGAACTGGATGATAGGCTCTTAAGATATTTTTGGTAGTTGGCATGTCAATATTCTTCCAATCTTTTCCGTACATTATGGGTTAGATGATTCAAGCGATTTTTCAAGGAATAGTCTCTTGTTCTTTGCCATTGTCTTCTCATGCGATTTTTTTTTCAAGGATGAGTCGAACATTAGGAAAAGGAAGATTAGAATTTGTTATGCTGATTTTAGAGATTGCTTTTTGAGCTTTGGAGGCAGTATAAAGAATTGTTCTAGACAGAGAGTCAAGGTGAGAGTCAATTTCAGTGCTCTGTAAAATCTCTTCAGTAATTGGTGGAAGTTCTTCCAGCTCTGTTTTGAAAATAGACCAGTCAGTGGTTGTATGAGAGGAAGTATGACAAAGAATTCCATCATTAAGTGTAATTTTGGTGATTACAGGGAGATGATCAGAATCAAGGTCTGTGATGATCAAGTTCGAATCATTTTTCTCTATTGAATCCTCTTGAGTTTTGCTGAAATTTTTCGATGATTTTTCTCAAAAATTTGTTGATTAATTTCTGAATTTATAGGGGACCGGCAAATTGCACGTATGAAATTGCACGTAAGAAAATTGCACGTGCGAAATTGCACGTATACAATTGAACGTGTGTGATAATTGCACGCATGTGAAAATAGAACGTCTGCAAATTTAACGTCTGAAAATGATTTAATGTGAGATTTTCACCAAGCCAAAATGCAGTTTTGAAACGTTCTGAGCAGTTCTGGAACCTCCAGCGGATTTTTGAAAGCTGAAATTTTCGCAAAATGTTACTCAAAGAAGGTGGAAAGCTAAAATTTACTTCAACATGCTGAGTCAATTGGAGAAGGTTTCAAGTCGTTCTGGAACTGGAACCTCCGGTTGTATTTTGGAAATTTCAGGTTTTCACAAAGTTTCATAAAAACCGTCTAAATTAACTTTTGAACTTTCGAAATATGGCCCCTGGCTCCTGAACAGGTTGAAACTGTCTGAAATCGACCGCATGTTAAATTTACAGTATTACTTGAAATTTTTTCTGGAATTTATATGAGCAGATAAAAAATTTACTTTTGAAATCCAGCTCGTGGAATTTCGCGAAAACTCCCTAAAACAGTCGAGAGTGTGCTCAATGTGCACTGACCAAAATTATAGGGGCTGAATTTCATTTTTAGCCTTTTCAGAACAATACAGAAAGTTGAACGTAATAATTGAACGCATGTAAACGTTCTATTTTCACATGCGTGCAATTATCACACACGTTCAATTGTATACGTGCAATTTCGCACGTGCAATTTTTCACGTGCAATTTGAAACGTTCAATTTTCACCAACCCGAATTTATAACTACCTAATTTTAGTTCTCGCGAGTTCTCTGTTCTGAATTCTTAATGATTTTTGCTGAACTGAATTTTCGAGAGTTTTCCATTTTCATCATTTCCATACTATTTTATTTTGAATTTATTGATTCTTTTTCTGCCTAAATTTTTGTTCTTAATTTCAAAGAAACCATTTCTCTCGAATTTTCGAGATTTTTGGATTAAATTTTCTCCTAATTTAGCCCCAAATTTTAGTAATTTTTTCTGCTTAAATTTTTGTGGAATTCCTCTGTTTACAGATTTTTTTTGAGTTTTTGAGCGTTTTTTTTTGAGGATTTCTTGATTTTTTTCTCAAGTTTTATTCATTTTGAATTCTCATAGATTTTATTTCCCAATTTTTCGGCAATTTTCTCCGAATTTTCGTGTTTCCTTTTGTGTCTGAATTTTTGCGAAGTTTTCGCAATTTTATCGTTGAATTTCGTGAGTTTTTTTTTTAAATTCTTGGATTCTTGTGATTTTTTTCAACTTTTTAAATTTTGACAAAACTCCGTTCTTAGGTTCATTTTGAATTTCGCTCTTGAGTTTTATTCTTAGGGACTTATAATTTTGATTTATTAAAAGAAGATCACAAAGAAGTTTTTTTTCAACATTATTTTTTGACTATTTTTTTTCTTTCCAGATCATGATCTTTGCTCTGCTTCCTGTTTTGGTCATTTTCTCTCAATTTCAATAATTTTGTCGCCTTTTTTCTATTTTTTTTTGTGAATCGTGTCAATTTTTGACAGTTTTGATGGAGAATTTTTTTCTATTTTTTAAGCAAGGTAGATTTTTTTGTATTCGAATTTTTAAATCGCTCTCTTGTTTGGAGCCCCCTCGAAGTATCATATTCAAGAATAATTGAGGAGGTGGATAGCAAAACGCAATAACTCCAAAATTACGAAAATTGAGTTTGATATCTATCCTTATGTAAAATTCAACGGGGAATCCATTCCCGGTGTCAGATTTTGTCCATCAGTTGAATATCATAGCGCAATGGAGGAAAACAAGTCTGATTTTAGAGCTAAATGCATTGAAAAATGAAATTTTGTTTGCAAAACGCAATAACTCCACTACTTTTTATACATTTCAGTTGCGCAGATGTGGTAACACTGTTTTTTTTCATCGGGTGGGTACTGAAAATCGTTGGGTAGGAGTTACTTAAAAAAATGGTGCTTTCGTTGCCACTCTCTGAATGCCATATCACACACAGGAATTGTTTGAATTTCACATTCCAGTTTTTTAATTGTTTTTTATCGAAAATTCTCGATTAAACATCAATTTTTTCAAATAAAAAATACGTTTTTTTGCAGAAAAACACCAAAAAAAAAATGTTGCGTTCAAAACGCAATAACTTTTTTTTCTTTTCCTCGCTGTGCTTACCCAGGTGACCGAAATTTTGAAATTGAGTGGAAATTTTATTTGTGGCACCTTCCCCTTTCATTTGACACCAATTTCGGAACTCGACCCCCCACCTTTCCCCTCCTGACAATTTTTCCTAATTTCCCAAAAAAACCAAAAATGGAGTTATTGCGTTTTGCTATCCACCTCCTCAATTGGGTGATTACCTATGAATTTTACATTCAATTCTTAGACTAAGAATCCAAATTACCTATCATTTCATTTTGAAATGTTCCTGATGTTTCGCCCACTCGTATTCACTCGTAAATAAAATTATTTAAATTTATTTTTCGAGATCCCGTTTTAAAAAATTTACGACTCCGCTACCTGTTTTCGAGATAACTTACTAATCAATTAAAATCAAATCCAATGTAATCTGATTCCAAAAGGAGCTTCTGTTGTGACGTTCTTTGTCAATTGCCATAGTTTCAATATACCTAATTATATACCAGTCCTTTATATACCTGCTGTCACGTCATAAAATCAAACACACCGACTCTTTTTTCAACCTTTTCACCAAAGATGTAATCCTAAATTACAGGCAATGAATATCGAACTTAATCTCTGTATCTTTTGACACCTAGCTATATTTTTTTTCATAAACCGAAAAAATTCTTAGATATATTCGACTTTTACGATTCGAAAGATGATTTACGAGCTTGCATACCGCAGATATGAGGGATTCCATGCCATAATATGGCATTTCAAATTAAAGAAACCTTCATTCAACGGAAACGTCGGCGATACATTCGCGCTTCAGGTACCCTACCTATGTTTCTAAATTATCTATTTAATGAAGATTTTCTCCGGATTAGGTTGTTTTTTTCTTCTTCTTCTTTTTGAACATTTCAAGATGTCGGTTGCATCGATCGGATCGTCGTCGTTGTGAAGACCGATGAGCATTCGAGATCTGTATAGAGTGATATTTAGGTAGGTACATATAAATGTTGAGTAAATGAGCTATGCGGAGGCAAAAAAAAAACACGGCGGAGGTATGTTTGAAAATGGAGTCTAAATTGGTAAACGTGACGACGATAAATTATATACTGGATGCGTCATTGTTTTCAAACAAACGCGTATAAGTTTCGGCATGGAAAGCACGTAATTGTGTATAATGGCTGAAATAATTTCAAATTGTATCGGACGCATTTTTTCCATTACTTTGGTTTTTCACTGAGCCACGCAGAGAGAGAAAGAGAGACAGAGAGACAGAAAATACGTACCTAGGTCTATATAGAAATAAGTGTACATCTGCTTGTATCGCGATGATAATTAATACAATGCATGCGGCTCTCGCTTAAATATGCTAATACCGAATATTAGACCTTTAATAAACGACTAACTTAATGATAGCAACTTGATCAAATACCCGTCATCAAACAGGTAACTACATTTTACGCTATGCTTAATATATATTTTACATGTTTCCCTTTAACCACTATCATTTAAACTACTCGTATACGCCGCCTTACTCTTCCCCCTTCACCCCTCCCCCACTCTTCGATCCACTGGTTCGCATTTTATATAACGATAACAGCTCTAATGAAAAATTAACACAAGAGAATTTTTTCCGTAGTTCAAATGCATTAGCAAATTCCTATCTGTAAGCGTAATATCAGAAGCTGCATCGTCGTCTGCACTCTGGACCACTGGCTCGATCTAAAAACCGGAAGCCTTTATAATCTCACTCTGTAATATTGATGCTGTTGATCTAAACGATCAAATCGTTTTGCCTGCATCATTATCTGAGTGGGAAATTTTTCCAAACTCGATCGATTTATATACGAATGCAGGGCCACACCGGTGCACTGACCAGTGGTCAATTTACCTCGTTTATTTCAATGTATTAAGAAGCGAAACCGGTCTAAACTAATTAAACCTATTTGTTGGTTACGCACTGTTGTACCTACCCTAAAAACTCTTTCTCCAAAAAGTCAGGTGCAATTTTTCCTTCTATCCATAGGTTATCGCTGATTTAAACGTCTGCCTTTATTCAAATAATTATTTTTTATTATCGCCTATACTCTTCACTATTAGTGTAGCAGAACGGTTCTCTGAAGTATAAGTATGTAAGTATAATACAAAGTAATTACTTTTTTTTTTAAGGCTAGCCAACGTTCGGAAAATATAAATTTTAACGTCGATATCGACCAAGTGCGTACGTGTGTGTTCAGAACACCTGCGCTAATATATCTTCTTCCGAGTGTATGAATAATAGTCCAGTGTGAAAAGGTGCAAATATCCAGAGGCTTTGCAGGTATCAGGAAATACGCCAAGTGGGTTTCTCCTTGCGAGTTTTTAATGAATTTTGGGGTATTTTTTTGAACAGTTTCGGATGTGATTTTCCTCAGAAACCGTCTTGATAAGAAAGCAGTATCGACAATAGGATGTAGTTATCTTATGAGAAATGCTAGTAACATCAGGAAGTGAATAATTTGCGAAAATATCTGTTGTACTCGTATATTGTTTTTCAACTGGCTACAATGCAGAATAGTCAAGTTTACCTTTAGTGGCGAAGCCAGAATTTTCTCAAAGGGGGGGGGGGCAAAACCATATTTTTAGGTATGAAAAATCGAAAGTAGGGGTAGTTTTCTAAAAACTTTTCGTGATGTGTGATGATTTTACATATGAGAATTGAGGTAAAATTACTGCTCGAGCGAAATTTTTTGAAAAAAGGAGTCCAAAAAACGAAAAAACGTCCATTTGTTCATGTTTTATTTCAAATTTTCGCTCGCAAAGGAGGAGGGGACAATAGCCCCCTTCGTCTCCTTTGGCTACGCCACTGTTGACCTTTCTGCTAAAAATAGCTAAAACTCTCATCTTTTGTCATAATTCCCAAATAGCCTCGTTTCTTGCCAAAAATTGTCACTTTTTCGCAAACAAAATTCAAAAAGTATTCATTCCCCTTCCTTTTTTTGGCTAATAATAATTGCATAAAATTCGTGCTTTTCAACAAATACAGCTAAGTAGTCTTGTTTTTTGCTTAAAATTCTAAAAAGTTTCATTTTTTCCCAAAAAATGTACAAAAGTTTCCTCTTTTGATGAAAATTCTAGCTTTTTCGTTGTTGTAAAGTCTCGATTTTTTGTAAAATTGCCATAAGTTGCAATGTGAAAAAATCTCACTTTTTGAAAAAAAAATTCGAAAAAATGTACTTAATCTCTTCTTCTTAAAAATTTCTGATTTTTACTAAAACTATCAAATTTTTGCTTACATTTTTTTTTCAAAAATAGGTATTTGCCAGAAATTGCCAAAAAATCTATTTTTGTCAATAATAGTTCTTCTTTTTCTAAAATTGTCAAAATCCTGTTGTTTTCCAAAAATTGGAAAAAAATCCTCGCTTTTTAACAAAATTTCTGAAAAAAATCGTTTTTGCAAAAATTTCGAATTTTTACTTTAAAAAAAAAAAATTGTCGAAATGTCGCGTTTTTTTGCCAGCAACTGTCAGAAGACCATTCCTTTTTTTAAAATTGTCAGTCTCGTTTTATTTTTCCAAGAATTGCCTTTATCGTCAGAAATTGCCAAAATCCTTATACTTTGCTGCCAAAAGTTTTTCAGAAGTCTCGATTTTTCATGAAAAAGTTTCGAAATAGTTCAATACTGTTTCAAAATGTAATACTTAGGTACATTTCAATTCGTAGTAGGCTACTTATTCTGGTCTCTTTTTTTGTGATTTTTTCCCGTATTAAAATGTTTTGCTCGCATTTTATCTCTTTTTTTGGCTACTTTTCAATTACTTTTTCAAACTTTTTCAGTTAGAAAATTACTTGGGGGGGGGATTGAGTACGAGCTCTGCCCTTGCTTCACTCAAGTCTGTTTATGTATGTATTTTTCATTTTCCAAATTCAAATTTTCAAAAAAGCATCTTTCAAATTTTCGAATTTTGGATGAAAAAAAAATAAACAAACTTTTTCAAACATTGTTTTTACCCCTCGAAACCAGAATTTTTGAAAGCTTGCGCTCTTGCTTCGCTGGGGTCAATTCTTATCTCTAAATTTAAAAAAATCCCATATACCTATCAATTGTCAAAATTGTCATTTCATCTTTTATTTTGTATTTAATTTTGGATACTGGTCATTTTATTCGAGAAAATTAGTATTTTTTTCTCACACCAGTTGGCAAATCCTCAGTCAGACCCCCCTTCCACTCCTCCACCACCACCCCCTCCCCAAAAAAGCTTCAGTCTTTTTCTTGTCAGATCGACTCATTTTTCGCAAAAGTGAATAAAAATTTCTAAAAAACAATAGGAGAAAGATTGGGTGATGGAGGGGGGGGGTAGCTTTGAGAGCCTCATTCAGTGCATCCGCCAGGAGCCTCCGAATTATTGGCTGAATTCAAAACAAAAGTAGGGGCATTGGCAAATTTTAATGAATTAAAAATGAAATCGTGAAGAAATTTACTCAACAGCCATCCCAAAATTGGCTCAAAATTGGAAAATTATCCATACGAACTTGAACCGAAAGAGGGCTCGGCCTCTTTCGCCCCGAACCTGATATTTTAAACCTGAATCTCAAAACTCTGATTCCAATTCCTGATCTCTGATCCCTGATACCGATCATTAATCGAGATCTCTCAGATTCAAGGTCAGAACTTTACTGTTAGAAATGAATTGGCTATCGATGAAAATACTGAAAATAGAACAATAATTTTCAGTAAGATTTTTTCAAACATGGTGGGTCATTTCACTTTTTTTCTCGAAAATAGCTGATCTCAGATCTCTAAAAGTTGAAAGTTTGAAATTTTCTACTTGCTTATTCGAGCCTATTTGGAATTTTTTTCAACTTAGGGGGGGAGGGGCTACAAACACCACTTTTGTTTTGCAGATAGGGAAAAAAGAAAAAATAGGGAATTATTTTCTCACCCGAGGTAACAACTTTGGAGGGGGAGGGGGTGCAGGGAGGTGGAAAATTCCAACTTTGCAAAATAAGCTACACCCTAATCAATAAACAACAAAATCATCACATTTATCTTCCCAAAAATTTCGCCCATAAAATAATAAACTACTATCCTGTTCTGCCCCTCATTTCCTCCACTTCCGCAATCTAACAAACAAACTGCACAACAGCACGGTCAGTTCCATTCCACCCTATATAGCAATGCATCACTCGATGGTCGATGCACCTTTCATTGCTCATCGTATTCGTATAGGCAAATTGCACCATGATTGGCGATGCGCCGCGAAGCATAACATTAAAATGGAGTTCAAAGGGGTCTATAGTAGAAAATGGAAAATTGTCGTATAAGTTTGACCATTCAGAAACACTACACTGACCATCGAGACCCAGCCATTAAATCAGCTTAAATGGCGCGTTAAATCGTGGTCGCATTTAAGCAACAGTTCGACCCATTCGACGAACCCACTAACAGAGATCAGAGCTTCAACGTTTGGCATATTTTTCCTATATTTCTATGTACTAAGCTGTGTAGGTGTTCTTAGGAGTACCATAACGGACTTTGAAGAGGTCATCGATATAAGAATGAGAAGAAAAAGGCGAATACTCGTACGCGGTTAGGTTAGATGTACATATTTACAAATATTTCCCTACTGATACAAAGCTGTCGGGGCTATAGTTGAACGATAATGATCTATCGCAATTTATTAATTCATTGTTCAAATAACAGGTACTTACCTGAGGTATATAAATGTGTACCTGTGTTGTGGCGAAGTTATATAAATATTGGCGAAAACAACGTGTAATTAATATCATGTTTTCAGAGAACAATTAAACATGGGTTTAAAAAAAACAACTTCTTCTTTATCGTGATTGAGTGACTAATTGTAAGAACGGTTCAGGTGGTATTTTAGATGAGCAGTGTGGTGTAAATTTTTTTTTTTTTAAATCGATTTGTTTTCTGAAAAAAAAAATAGGAACGTTTCTAATAAAGCTAAAATTTGGCTCATTGAATGTGCAAAGAAAGTCATATTCACACTTCATAAAGACACGTTCTGAACTGGCTCTCTCCGATTAGATTGAAATGAATTTAATCCACAGAATATGTCCTAAAACCACCGAAACCAATCAAATCTGGCTTTCCCTCATTAATTTCAAATTGTTCCCGAAGCTGCTGAAAAATTGCAATTTCTCTTCATGAACCACTTTTATTGCCCATGCAACTTTTCCAAGCGTATTTTCCAAGCCTTCTGGATAAAATGAAAATAAATACAAACAGCCATTGAAAATTTGCCAATATTAATCAACTCAGCGTAATATTTATCACCTCGTTAACCTCAAAGAATGATCTAACAAACGTTAGGAATTTGCTAGGCAGCGAGGTAGTTTGCAATACCATCTTACGAGTATGTAATATACAGCTCTCCAACACATTGGTATTTGAAAAGTGCTCTGTGGACACGATATACCTACCTATAGGTACATTCCGCTATGTATGAAAAACCTAAAAGAAAACAATTGCTGGTAATGAAGTAACTAACAAGCGGATAGAGTTACCGCAGCTACCGTGCGCTAGTTAACATTTCTCGTTTGTTGATATCTCGTCGTTGTACCTACAGAGATACTCTTTACAACGATGTTGAGAGATTTTTTTATACTCCCCCCTTTCTTATTCTTCTCTTTTCTTTTTCTTTTCAACGGCTGTGATTTTTTCATTTAATGGATGCTGTTGATACATATATATCTTCGTTATAGTAATTAATAAAAGTATGCTTGTTAATCTTAGTAATTGTCTTACTGGTGTGATAATTTGACTCGACGAATTGAATACGACGAGATGGCTTTTATAGACAAACAGCTCTCGCATCTCGCTTTTGGCTTTGGCGCGTAATTTAATGTGTTGGTACTTCATTTTATCTAAGTTTGAATTTTTTTTATGCTATATGCTGATGGTAATTAGCGAAATTTCGAGAAAATTTTGAACGAGTTCCAGATAAATTTTTTTGCACGTTTTGCACACATATACATAACTGCTCGCTACGTATAAGGTAGAGTATCTCTTACGTGCTGTTAGTTGGTGCGATTAATATATGTAAATTATCCGGGTACACGAGAAGCGGTTTCCAAATCTATTAACTTGTCGCATTTCCTTCTTGTTGTAAAAATCTTCCTCAATATGCGTTTCTCATCGCGCGATGAATTTCGCGACAAAAAATATATACTCGTAGGATCAACGGTGCCAGAAAATTTCGCATTTTAATGAAGTACAAATAGAAAGGTGTGCTGTGTTTTACGTAGTCGTGTATATTTAGAATTTAGGATGCGCCCTAGGTGGCATATATAATAATCCGAGGGTTCCGAATGCGCCGGAATTGTCGTAAAAATTGATGTTACCAGTGTTGGAGGAGGTTGTAATCGGATTCGCTGGGCGAGAAATTACAAAGTATTGCTGTTTCATTGGATGGGAATTTATTTTTGAAAGTGAATTAACGTCGAAATTGAATTCAGAAGGTGAAAAATGCAAAAATCGATAGACGTACTTCAAGATAGAAATTTTTTGTGATAAAAATTGAGAAAATTGATGGAAGGTTGGGAAAATAAGACAGTTAAAAATACTAAAAAATGATCTTTTCGAATACGGTTAACACTTATTGAAAGTTCTTAATTGACTGTCAATTTTGTTGATGTGTTTTTTTTTTAAATTTGCATTCATTCATTTCACAAACTTTAAATTTTCTGATGCTTTTGTTTTTTGCAACTGGAAAGGAGTGGAAGGGGGTTGAAAAGTCAAAACCCCTAAATCCATCGGGTGTACATGCAAAATTTCAGCGTCCTAGGTTATTAAGGGGAGGCTCCAGTGATGACACAAAATAAAATCCTTTTAAATAAGGTACAAAAAACACTTTTTTGCAGTTGTAAAATAGTAGGGAGGGATTGAAAAGTTAAAATCCCCCAAAAGGCATGTCTAGGTTATCTCCCCGATGTGCATGCCAAATTTCAGCTCCGAAGATCAATTTGGAAGGGGGGGCGTAACATGAGATTTTTCAGCGTCAAAGAAACACAAAAAACTGTTTTCTCCCCTCAAATTGTTCTAGGAGGCTGACATTTGGATATTTTATACAACTTTTGATCCTGTTGATGGATCTTTAGTTCGATTTTTTCGGCTTTTTTCATCCCCTCTCGACCCCCTCCCAAAAATTTGGACATCTATGAATTTTGACCCAAGGTCATTCCCATTTAAACCCCTTGATTTGTACGTTAAACCAAGCCGAGATACCGAATTTGAGCAAATTTTGTTGAAATCTCTATAACTGAGATAATTGCATGTTCCGGCAAAGAAATAATAATTTATGACTTGCGAAATATGTGTTGATGGAAATGGGCCAGTGATGGCAAAACTTTTATATTCAATTTTGGTTTTCAGTTTTGTTTTTTTTCAGTTTCACTTTCAAGTTTTTATGTTTCAGTTTTAGTTGCACTTATTTTTCCATCAAATTCGTACCTAACATTTTGGAAATTTTGAGAAAAAATATATTTCTTGAATTTTAGTTTTGCTTCTTTCAGTTTCTCTTTTCAGTTTTTAGTCTCAGCAGTTTTGCTTTTTTCAGTTCCACTTATTTTTCTATCAAATTCGTGATAAATATTTTAAAAATGTTGAGAAAAAAATGAGCAGCTTAAAATTCAAGTTTTTTTATCTTTGGGTTTAGCTTTCAATGTGGTTTTTTCAGTTTGCTTTTTTTCAGTTTCAATTTTGAGTTTTCAATTTCGGTTTCAGTTTTAGTTTCAGTTTTCTATCACTGAAATGAACCTCAGGGGTCCCAAAAGGAGTAAAACTGAAAACAGCAAAGGTAGTTCAATATTTTCCAATAAATTTCCAAAAGATTACGAATTTGATGGGGAAAAAAGTGGAACTAAAACTGAAACCAAAATGAGAAAACTGAAACAAAAACTGAAACTGAAACTGAAACGAGCTAAACTGAAACTGAAAATTGAAAAGTAAAACTGAAAATTGAAAACTAAAACTTTTTTTTTGACATTTTTTTATACTGGGCGTGTTTAATTGCCAGGATTTTTACGCCCAGTTTCGAGGGGTTAGTCTAGATTTGGTTTGAAAGATTGATTTCTTTGATGTATTTAAGAATGTTTTCCATCTGCTTGATATTGTCAGGAATTGTAGGGTTGAGGTCTGAGATGTTTAAGGATTGACGTTTTGTTTTGAGGGAGGGACAATGAGTGGAGATTATTTCAGAATTACAGAATTGACAGGTGGGTTTAAGGGCTTTGGTGTACAAATGGCTGTGGGTTAATTTGGCATGACCAATTTGGAGGCGGGTGATTATAATTTCTTCTGATCTATTTAGGTGACTAAGGTGCTTCCAAGGGAGGATTGATTTTTTGTGGGTAAATAGTTTGTTATTTGTTTTTGAGTTCCATAGTTTTTGCCAATTGGAGTTTTGGATGATTTTTAGAATGTTAATAACGTCATCATGGGTCACAGAGAAAATTGTATTGAGGGTGTAATCCCATACAACAATGACCATGCTAATTTTGATGTGAATGTCGACCCATCCACATCCGTCACTTTTGGATGCCACATGTCAATGTGAATTTCAACCCTGTGTCAAACTAATTGTCGATGTAATTGTTGACTGATGTTGATCTACATTCGTGTCAACAATTGGCTCCACACAGGGTCGAAATTCACATCGACATGGGGCATCCAAAAGTGACGGATGTGGATGGATCGACATTCACATCGAAATTTATGTCGACTTCCTGCTTCATTAAGTTATAGAATTTGAGTTTTAAAATTTTTCATTTTTTTTTCAAAAATTATTTCCTCTGATGTGGCTATTGCTAGTGCTGAAAGCAGCATCGATGCAAAGTCCACTTCCGAAGAAGTACAGACGAAAAGTCTGTATAATCAAGAAGTTCAACAGAAATCCCTTATATCAAAGATGGTGCAATACTTTATCTGCGAGTACTAAACTAATCCATTTTCATGACAACATGTCGATGTTAATGTTGATGTGAAATTCGACATCAACAAATACATCCACAATATCAACATCATATCATCTACAACTCCAAACTGCGGAAAAGTGAATAATTTCATCAATTCCCTAAAAAATTTGTTTTCCACATTGAACAAGATCATATTTTTGAATGTTTACTAAAATTTTAAACACTAAAACAGAAATTTTAATTCTGAAAAATTGGTCGACATAGTTGTAGATGTAAATTTTGAGCATCGAATTTTACATCTACATGTCGAGATGGCATGTCGAGGTATCAGAAATAATAATGAGAAAATTTCAAAAATGTTCATTTACCTGGCTTTTGTATGGACAGAAGATTCCTACTAAATTATTAATTGATCACTTTTCCATCATATGTTGGAAAAAAAACGTAGTCGATGTAAATGTTGACGTCGACAATTGTTGTGCGGGAACAGCTGTTTTAGCTGATTCATCTACTGCCTGATTTCCTTTAATGTCTACCTACATGACTTGGGACAAACATAAATTTAATAATTTTGTCAGTAGTCTGAAGTTTATAAATGATTTGATGGATCTTATGAACAAGTTGATGTTCAGAAAATTTGTTTTGAATTGATAAAAGAGCAGAGAGTGAGTCTGACTGAATCAGGAATTTTTTGTTAGGGCTTTTCGAAGTAGAGATCTTTTGTAGGCAATGGAGTATGGCAGAAATTTCTAAATTGAAAATTGAAGAATATTTATGAGCTGTGAAGTTGGTTAGTGGTGCAAAGTTATCGATATACATCGATGTACATCGATTTAAGAAGATATCGATGTGCATCGATGTAACATTCCGATCATCGATGTACATCAAAATTGCAAAAATTCGTTGAAAAACCTGTTTTTTGAACTGCAATTTGAACTTAATTTTATAAAAATCAGAATGCTTTGATGAAAAATTGTACGTGACTCATGAAAACAGCAAGAAAAATGCAGTTTTACTGGTATTTTACGATTTACGTCGTTTCGTCTGTAAAACATTGCCAATTTTCCCAGATTTTCTCTCTAAAAAAATTTCACTTTTGAATTTCGATGTACATCGATGTAATCGATGTAAAATCTTCGATATATCGAAAATATCGATATAAGCTCACATCGATAACTTTGCACCACTAAAGTTGGTACATAATTCTACCATCAATAGAAAAAGCATAGCCTGCATATTCAAACTCATTTTTAGAACCATCTGTGAAGCATAAAATAAATTCATGATATTCTGCTATGATCTCAGTATATTTTTCTTTGATGAAACTAGATGGATACTCATTTTTTTTGTATTGGGATAAGGATAGATTGAATTCTGGTAAAATTAATTCCCAGGGAGGAAATTTATTGTATTCGGAAGTGAGGTCTAATAGGTTTACATGGTAATTTCGTAAAGAATTTTGGAGAATACAGGAGTGATTTTCAGAATGGTTTGAAATATTTTGAATTTGTTTTTTGATTAAAGTTCTGACTGGGTTTGTTGGATTTGTTGTTGCTGATACAATGAATTTATTAGTAATATAGAAATTCCTGAAGTTTGGAGGGAGTTCACTAGCTTCACAGTAGATGCTGTCTATAGGAGAGGATGGTAATGCTCCAATACATAGGCGTAAGGAAGCATTTTGTATTACTTTCAGGATTGATAGGTTTTTATCTGATGTACTGATATAGGCTGGACAGCCATATTCTATTTTGCTTCTAATTAGAGATCTATATAACTGAAGTAAAAGGGATCTTGAAGGGTTATATTTTGGATTTTTAATCACTTTCAATAGATTTAGGGGTTTTCATTATGTTCTGTGCAAAAGTTTCTCCATCACTGAAAATCAGGCTAAAAAAGACATCATCAATAACACATACCTACCTACATACAAGTGAGTCCACTAATAAAATACGTGGTGCTTCAAAAAAATAGTATATTTGGCAACCAAATCTACACCAACCACACATACGCAGACACGACAGTGTTGCCAACATTTCTAAATAAGCCTATGAATACTAATAGTAAATGATTGAAATCGTGCCATCTCCTTCTGCATTACCTATACGATTACGTCCATCCAATACCTATCTATGTACACACAAATGGCTGCAAAATTTTAACATGCGTTTCGTGTCCTGTTTACGACATTGTACCAGTATCTATACGTATAAAATATATACTACAAACGAATATCTGACTCAAGTTCAACAAACCTAAATAGTACATCTACATATACGTAACCAGCTAACAAACGAAAGAGAGGTATAGTATACAGAGAGACAGAGACAGAGATGAGGTGAAGCATTGTGTATAATGGGACGACTTCAATGAACTATGGTGATATGACCATATCTCGGTATCATAAAGGAAGATGAAGCGATTTGAGCCGGCAATAAAGAATTAGGTTTATAAGGGCAGGTCCGCAGACATCAACCTATTTTAATATACTCTCGCCCACGATTAAATTAAATTGTCTAATTCCGGTGGTAATGGCGAGTATTTGTTACACGATGATGTTTACACGAATGACGAGTAACAGTGTGATATAGGTGTTTGCTGGTTGATGAGGATTATGGAAGCAAGTTTTTTTTTTTCCTTCGAGCTGAATTTTTTTTCTCCCAACGATATCCTTTCACGGACTGGAGAGTGAGGAAAAAAATATATACGTGACTTGGCTCATTTTTTAGTACGGAACTTGGGAGACAAACGACCAAAGCGCGAGGTGGTAGATCTGACTGCGATGATTTCAATTTCGTTTGATTTCCGGCCCCCGGGGATTATAAATAACAATGAACTACGTGGTCATATCTTCGGTATCTCGTCCACCTCGAGGATATTTTTTCTGTACCCAGGATATGCCATATGGTCGCCCATGGAGACTGGAGTCCAATTCAATTCACCCAAACCTGCGGAAAATTTTCACTTATCAGTCGTGCGAATGAGATTCGCGCTCGTCATGTCCTCGATAATGAACATTGACCACACGTTTTTCTGCAGTGCCATCCTCCAACACAGAAACGTCTTGTGTCGGGTAAATTCCTATAGGTAAAAAAATCAATTAACTGTAACTTACCGGATAGATGGAAATTTGCTGCCAGTACCATACGATTTTACGTTGTGCACGACCCCGAGTCTCGTGGTACACGCGGTAAGATTCTTAGCGATTAGAACGAACCAATAGGTTGGATGGTGCCCTTAATTAAAACATTAAACTAGATGTAACAGCAGGTAGTAACCACTTCCCTTATAAAGATGTTTATTCCTACGGTTGGACGGGCAAATTCATGGTACATGTCGCAGTCGCCTTCTTCTTCCTATTTGTACAGTATTATCCAGAGTACATACATACCGTACTATTGATTCGATATACGAGTATAAGATGAGAGAGAAAAATACCTATTTTTGCTCGTCTCGTCGTCGAGTTATCCAGAGAGAGTTTAGGGATGGAAAACTATAATATAAGGCGAAGCTGTGATGCGTGAAAGCGACGTTCATAGCAGATCTTCTCTTCTCGGTGCGTAAATTACATTAAGAAAGCTATAAATCAGTACTATTATTTTATGAGATATGATATTGTATAAAGGCGAAAAAGCAACCAGGAAACAAATTAGGTTATCAGCGACACAGCCAAGGGAAAAGTATGATTGGTGACGGGATAAATTGGCAGGTCTATTGGACTCCTGGGACAGCCATCTATACCAATATGTTAGATTGTTCCTACCTATACTACATATAAGCGTATATATAGAGAGGTTATCCATACCCATGTCCGCGAGCGAGGGTTCGACGAAAAGCCATAATATCGAAAACTTATCCATTCCCACCCATTGAAAATAACACGCGGATATGGAAACCATTAAAAATATTACAGCAGTGTGGCGGTCGTGCAGTGTAAATGAGAGTATATCGTCGACTCTCGGACTTATAATTCCTTATTGTAGAGAAAACTGTAGGTACTACAAGGAGAGTGAAGTGAAAAAAAAAAAGAAGTCAGGCTGGTCACAGAAACGAAATAGGATTTACGCGCGCGGTAACAAATAACGAAAAGAGAAAAAATATATATATGGGAGGAAAAAACTCGCACCATAGGAGACATCGTCCAACATCCTATTTGGTAGTTACCATGAACCTGTCTACCTGTATCGGTAACCCTTTTATTCATCGACTTAACCCATCCAGATAAAAATCAAGAGTCTTTTTTTTTCTTATTTTTTTGTTGATCTTTCTTCTTCCTCCCGAAGCGTATATACAAGTGAAAAGAATAGGTTATGGAGATTAAACGTCATATACACGATCCTATATTATACGTACTTATCTTCGGTGTTGTCTTTTTACGCAGAATCACTTTGAATTTGAACTCTGAAGCGTATGTATTCTTTTGAAGAAAAAGAAAACCTGCGAGTTTAGTTAGGTATTGCTGTAGGAAGAGAGGTGAAGTGTATTCTTTGTCGCACACCACCCAAGTCCTTGCGTCCGTTGCCATTATCTCACTTATTATCAACAATAATATAGGTACATACTAGAGCCAAAAGCAGTAGAACTTGGTGCAACCGGTGTTTGATGAATCAACAGACCTTCGAAACCAATCCAGTCTCGAATCATTTGGTTGAAATTTGTTTGCATTACTCTACTTTTCGAAAAATAATTCATCGATACTCAAATTCGAGTGCTTACTTACAGCTAAATGGGAGCCTAGCCCAAGTATACCTTAATTTGGACCCATTTCTGGGAACAAAACTATATGGAGGTTTTTTTTAAGAGAAAGAGGGGGGGGGCTCGACTGAAAATTTTCCAACTGATATAGGGAAAAACACCAATTTTTCAGATTGATATCACATATTCATATGACTTATAAAAATTCTTATTTTCTGCTTTGGATTTTGGAGGCCCAAATGAGAATTTTTTAAATTTTGAAACAAGAAAAAAATTGGCTCGAGTGAAGCAAGGACAAAAGTTTTTGAAGATTTGCTTTTGAGAGGCCTGAAAACTATGTTTTTTTGAGGGGGGGGGGTGATGTTGAAAAAAAATAGGAGATGAAATTTGTACATATTTTGAAAGAACTAAAAACGATGCATTTTTCACGCAAGTTCATCTTTTGGCTTTTAAAATCTTCGAATTTGGAAGCTTTTTTTTAGAACGTTAATATTTTGAAAAAGAAAAGAGAATGGGTCCAAGTGAGGGTGAAATCTATGTAAAATTTGTATTTCAAGAGTCATAAACACGATACTTTTTACGCGAGAAGTTCATTTTTTCACTTTGAAACTTAAAAAGTTAGATGATATACGTATATATAATTTTTTTTTAGAAATTTCAACTTTAAAAACATTACAAAATAAGTTTGACTTTATGAGGACTACTAAAAGGTAAAGAGGAACTCATGTGTCCCAATTTTTTTTAAATTTTGAAAATATGCTGAATTTGAGATTTTTTTGGTTGAGAAATCGAACTGAAATGTTGTATTTGGGATACGAAGGACCGGAAACGCACTTTGTGAGCGGGAGGGAGAGGGGGAGAGGGGAGGGGTTAAAGACCACTCCTAAAAGTTTGACAATGAGTATTTTTGTAAGTTTTGTCATCACATTGACTTTTTCTTAGATCCTATGAATGAACAACGAGCTCCGAAGAATAATTTTTGCCCCGTGGGACCCATTTGAGGGGTTCATGCGCTTTTTTTTTAATTATGAAAATTTATCAAATTTGAGAATTTTTTAAACTGAAAAATTAAAGTAAGTAAATGTTCAATGCGATGATAAAACTTATAATAATGAACCAATCTGGCGATTGGGAACGATGAAATTCGAAAAAAAAATGAAAATTTTCATCGTGTAGAAATAAGGGCCACCTTAAGGCCCCTACTTTGAAACAGGTGAACAACTTGGTGAACATTGAGGAGTCGAATCTAAAAAATGAATTGATGTTCAGACCCATTGTTAGTGATTTTGGTTTCAGTTTATCATTTTGTATACTCGATCACTGATTAATTCTACTGAAACTGGATCTCCAACAAAAGTTCAACTTATACAGTTCCATGATGTTTTTTTTTCTCTGGGCCCAATTGCCAAAAGACCCTGATTTTCTCCAACTTTTTAAAATTGATTTTCTCAATTTTTCAATTTTTTTTCACTTTTAGGACTACATGAAAATTCTAGAGTATTAGCAAGACATTGAAATTATTGTATATTTTCAACTAAAATGAAGAAGATGGAGGGAAGGAGGGGGTGGGGTCGAAATTTTTTAGTTCAGAATTTTGAGACAAAAGTAGGGGATATGACCTTTTTAGTTGTCAAATTTTGATAAAGCTGGCAAATTTTGACAAAGTCAGAAAAGTTTAAAAATTGTTAGATTTGATAAAGAAGATTTTTTTGCTGACTTTTTTGGAATTTGAATTACACATTTTTGAAAGTTTGGCTCAATATGCAGGTAATTTTTCTGTTTCTGAATTTCTGCCCATGGAAAATGTCTGTTGTAGGTAGGTACTTACTGACTTGACTTTCAAAAATGCCATAGATATGTGGAGAAATTGACTCCTTGTACATAAAAAAAAACAATAATTTATTTCTTGAATTATTATAGATTTTTGAAAATTTCGTCCCTCGCTTCGTTCAGGCCTCTGAAAACGTATTAATTCACATTCAAAAAATGAACTCCTCACATAAAAAATAAACGCTTTTTTACTTCTCGATACTCAAATTTTTGAAAGCGTTTGTCCTCACTTTGTTTGCCCTTGTTTGCTTTTCTTTTTCAAAGTTGGAATTTTCAAAAAAAATCATCATTCAAATTCTAAAATTTCGAAACCAATAAAATCAAACATCTCACATGAAAAAACATTGCTTTTTCACCTATAAAAATGTGAATTTTTGGAAAGCTTTTGCCCTCAGATCGTTCGAGGCTGTTTGGTTTTCTTTTTCGAAATTGTAATTTCTGAAAAATCATCATTCCAATTCTAAAATTTTGAAACCAAAAAAATCAAACTCCTTACGTAATTACAAGTCAAAGCTCTTTCACCTATCAGAATACGAATTTTTGAATGTTTTTGCCCTTAGTTTGTTCGAGCCTTTTTTCTTTTCTTTCTTTTTTTTTAAATTTGGAATTTCTGAATCATTCAAATTCTAAAATTCTGAAATCGAAAAATCAAAATCTTAAAATAAAATACACTGTATTTTCACTTATCAAAATACGAATTTTTGAAAGCTTCGCAAAGTCCAGGCTAATTTGTTGTTGTTGTTGTTTTTTTTACAGAACAGAAAATTCCATGTTTGAGACTTCTAAAAATTGAACTGGAAAAACGAAATTTTTTTAGAAATCATGATGGGCTCTATTAGAAGACCTACCTGAAATCTCAACTGGTAAAATTTTTTTCTCATCTATCGTTTCGTTCGGCAAAATTGGTATTATTTTGCTCATATCAGTCGGCAAATTTTCGGTTGCACCCCTCCCTCAACCTCCCAAGTGACGTTGACAGAATTTTCTCAAAGAGAGGGCAAAGGCAAAACCAGATTTTTAGTCATGAAAAATCGAAATTAGAGGTAATTTTCTGAAAATCCTTTTGTGATGTGTAATGATTTTATAAAAATAAAAGTAAAAATCACTGCTCACGAGCAAAAATTTTTCAACAAATTGGGTCCAAAAAACGTCCATTTTTGCATGTTTTATCTCAAAATTTTCACTAGGAGTGGGATGATAGCCCTCTTCGCCCCCTCCTTGACTACTCCACTGCACCTTCCCACCAAAAAAACCGTTAGTAGTTTCGTTCCTGGCTACACTCCAATTGATTATTTAATCTGTGAGACGTCAATATCTCATAGGCATCGAAGTCTGAAATTTTAGTCAATTTTTAATTTTTTCCACCATTTGCTGTCAATTACGCCGCTCGGATTAATAGCCTACTCGCAATACAAAAGGCGATAGCACGCTTCTTTAATACTTAATTCATTTCATCGATTAAAAGAGTAAAAAAAAAAAACTATAAAAAGAAAAAAGGTCGTCTTGATGAGAGACGCGTGCGTATTCCGATCGTATAAGCATATACAATGAAAAAAAAACAACAACACATGGAAAGAGAGAAAAAAAAACTAGGGTTAAATTTTTATTAATGCATTAACTCGTATAATACATACACATACCTAAGAACATTAACATATTATTCATTTACAAGTGTAAAAATATTATGTAAACGAAGTTAAGTTGTTAAATTGGATGATTTAATGATGAGAGGAGATGGGTTGGTTGTGTGAGCCTCACACCTCACCACACTGTGGCTCGTGGATGCTGGATGCTGCTCGAGCATCTAAGACAGGATGATCATGATGATGATGATCAAGTCTCATCTACAGAGTCTATGATCTTTGGGTATCTTGGAGTGGACAATGTCCCCGAGATAGCACGCTTCTTTCTGCGTACAGAGTATCTCACACATCACATCTGATGCCGATAGTACTATAACGTGATACACATAAAGCACTAAACAATATTCACACACAGTATTAGTGAATAAATAACGAGTAAAGTGACGTTGGTTGGTTGATGCGGTGGCGCAGGCGGCGACGACGACCAACAAGAAGAGAAGCAGGCGAGCAGCGGTGGATCGTCGAGGTACCATACATAAAATTTACATAAACACTGCATGCCATGCCGCATACATTTTGTATACTGACCTAGGCCAAGTTAAAGCGAAGACCCGCCATCGATCCCATTTAAATTTTATTCAAATGAGTACGTAGTAACTTTGACCCACAAAACCCTTCTTGAATACGTAAAAGATATGTTCAATTTAACTTTTATTTTTGCTGCGATGAATTTTCCTCGTCTACTATACTATACCTCTACCTTATATACTTATTCCTTATATTTTACTCGTACCTTTACAAGTACGTCAGCTCACACATCTTTATAAACCGAAGGAAGATGCTGCTCAATGTCCATGCTATAAGCCACCGCCTCCTCCTCCTCCTCCTCCTTCTGTGTGAGCCGCATCTCGATTCTCGACCACGTGCCCGAGTTATTAATCGTATAACTTAAACATATACGACGATATGCATGTTTAATATGGATTTTCTTACTCGTATACTCATCTGGATCTCATCGTTTATGCGTAAAGTGAGAAGACGATGAGGAGGAGTGAGGAAGAGAGCAAAGAAAGCACACGCAGCTAGACCAGTGAGCTGTATAGAGAGAGAAAGAGAGACTCGCGCCGTTATTATTTTTATTATCGAGCCGGCTTCTGAAACTCAATTTATAAATATATGTTAATTGTTTAATAAATGGGGTAGACATTGTATTATTAATATTCATGAAGACAAGGCTACGCAAGGTCGTATATAAATATGAATGAACTTTACTCCGCAATCGAGCCGCAGCAGTGATTCGTAAAATGCACGAAATTTTTTCTCATTCTGCCATCATCATCATCATGAGGCTGTTTAGCATCCCTCTCTCTCTCCCTGCCTGCGTCTCTAATTGGACGATGAGCTACCTGCGAAACCGTGTTCGGGTATGCAGACTGTGCATACATGTATGGTTTAATTATCACCGTATACTCTAGACTAGGTACATACGTTGTTGTGAGATATATTAATCTAGGTATATACGTGAATATCTGTATGTGTATTCAATCTTATATGCAAATTATTTATCTAAACGAAACCGGTATATACCGTGTGGTTAAATGAACATTGCATACACCGAATTATATTGCTGGCTCGTCTGCCACTATACGAGTCGAGTACATCCAGATAGTGATATTAGTATACTGTGGATATTGTGTATTTGCCGAATCTTAATTGACTGACTTGACGGATACCGCTAATTTTATAGTTTATATGGGTATCCTCTCTTCTATACTCGTAATGCCATAGCCACCAGATATTTATATTGCACATCTCGCAAATGCACAACAAAACATTATAACGGACTATAATAATAATATGTAGTAAACCAAGACACGATTTTTTTCACTTTTTTTACTGCCTTATATCTGCCGAAATAGGTAGCTCGACTACTGCTGCTGGTAGTGCTGGTGTACGTAGGAAGTGTGATTTTTCGCGAGATAATTTCCTCATTCTATATTTTTATTTTATTTTATTTTTTCCCATTCTGTATTATTGAAAGTTGAAGATGACCGAGAGAAGAGAGAGACTGCAGCAGGCTTGGATGTTTGTGGGAAGCTGTACATGGCACAGTAGCCGCCGCAATCTTGTACTCCTACGATGGATTTGCGCAGAATTGCACTCTTATTGCTGATAATTTATGCGGATCGAGAGATGAAAAATGTTTGTATACTGGAAGTACCTACGAGTACATATATGCGCCCCGTCGGATGGAGATGCTCGTCGAGAGCAGATGAGCTGATTGTGTTTTTGTGATAAATTTATACTTATGTAGGTACGAGAAACGGTAGCTGATTTGTCCATGCTTTTGATCGAGATGGTGTTTGGTTGGGTTTGTTTGTTTGTGTGTTTGTGTGTGAAAGTTTAGATGTGAGAAATGGTCTCGATGTTCGATGTTAAAGTGGATAATGTGGCCAATTGGCCAAACTGTAAATACCTAACTTGAAACTGCCTGGATACGTGAGAACTTTACTTGTGTAAGGAAGATGTCCTAACTGGCAGCAATTTTTTCCAACTTTTCAAAAATACATCATCAGTTTAAGTTTTGGATGCTGAAGTGCTTTTTTCGATTTTTGAAAATCAGATCTGAATAACCAAAATCAAGAAAAATGAAAATGTCACCAAACTGATCAAGAAAACTTAAATTTGGTATACACCATGTTTTCGACCTCCTCCCCCTCCAAAATCAATTGGAATTGGTTTCGTTTTGAGCAGTTCTGGTGCCCTCAGAAGATTTTTCAAAATTGCAATTTTTGTCCAAATTACTAAAAATTCCTGTTTTTGAAAAAAAATTTACAAGTTCTATTTTATTGTTAAAATCGTCAGAAAGTGCCAAATCCAGCAAAATTGACAAAAAATCACGTTTTTAGGTGATTTCGATCAACAGTTCCTAGGGTTTTTTTCAATATTGTGAAAAAATGTGCCAAAATTGTCAAAAAGCCCCAATTTTTATCCAAAGTCCTGAAGAGTCCTCGTTTTTTGAAAAAAATTAAAAGTACTACTTTCATGTCAAAATTGTTAAAAAGTGCCAGTTTTACTAAAATTGAAAAAAGGTCCCCCTATTAAGTAGTCAAAATTGTCAAGAAGTCCTGGTTTTTTCCAAAAATGTGAAAAAGTCAAATTTTTCCAAAGTTGTCGAAAAGTTCTAACTTTTGTACATGTCATTAGGTCTTGTTGTCAAAATTGTCAAAAATGATGATGATGATGATGATGTTCCCACGTACCTATTTTGTTGTCAAAATTTTCAGATAGTTCTATTTTCGCCAAAATGGTCAAAAAGTTTCTTTTTTGTCAAAATTGTCAAAAAAAATTGTTTTTTATCTAAATTGCCAAAAAGTCTTGTTTATTGTAAAAAAGGCTCCACTTTCTTGTCAAAATTTTCAGAAAGCTCCTTTTCGCCAAGATTGTGAAAAGGTTCCAATTTACGTCCAAATGTCCAAAAAGTACTTTTGTGTCAAATTGTCTAGAAGGTCCTATTTTCTTGTCAAAATTGTAAGAAAGTGCCACGTCTACTAAATTTGAAAAAAGTCTCGCTTTTAGTAAAAGTCGTCAAGAAAAATACTGATTTTTTCCAAAAATGTGAGAAAGTCCCATTTTTTTGCCAAGTCATCAGAAATTTTGAATGTCTGTCCAAATGACAGAAAAATAATTTTATTTTTGTCAAAATCACCAAAAGACTCTACTTCCTTGTCCACATTTTCAGAAGGTTCCATTTTAGCTAAAATTGTCAAAAAGTCTTTTTTTGCCCAATTTATCGAGAGGTTCTTATTTTTGTTTAAGTGGTCAAAAAGTGTCAAAAAGACCCTACTTTCATGTAATCATTTTCAGAAAGCTCTATTCTCGTCAAAATTGTCAAAAAGTTTGAATTTTTGTCCAAATGGTAAAAAAACCTCATTTTTGTCAAAATGGTCAGAAGTCCCTATTTTCTTTGCAATATTTTTAGAAGGTCCCATTTTCGCCGAAATTGCCAAAAAGTTCTTACTTTTGTCCAAATTTCTAAAAAGTCTTCTTTTTTTTGTCAGAGAGGTGCTATTTTCTTGTCAGAATTTTCAAAAAGTCTCCATTTCGCCAAAATGATTAGAAAGTCATTTTTTTTTTCGAAATTGTCAAAAAGTTCCAATTTTTGTCCATGCCAGGTACATAATACAATAATACATAATTATGTATAATATATCTAGTCCTATTTTTTGTTTGCCAAACATTTTTCTTGTCAACATTATATTAGAAAATTCCATTTTGATCAAAATGATCCCAAAATTCGAATTTATGTCCAAATGACCAAAAAATCATACTTTTGTGTCAAAATGTCAAAAAGGTCCTATTTTCTTGTCAAAAGTTTCAGAAAGTCCCATTTTTACCAAAATTGTCAAAAAAATTCTTTTTTTTTCAAAAGTTGTTGAAAGTTTGAATTTAAAATAGCAAAAAAGGTCTTCTTTTATGTCAAAATTGTCAAAGGGTCCTATTTCCTTGCCAACAGTTTCAAAAGGTCCCATTTTCGGCCAAATTGTTGGAAAATCTTATTTTTGGAAAAAAATTTCAAAAAGTTCTAGTTTTTGTCAAAATTATCAAAATATCTCTTTTTTACCAAAATTGTCGAAACGTTCAAATTTTTGTGCAAATGGCCAAAAAGTTCTATCTTTTCGATGCCTCTGGTCTTTGTGGTTCTTCTGGTATCTGTGGTCCTCGTGAAGCTTGTGGTGTCTGTAGTCCAAGTGGCTCTGATGGTAGTCATTTGATGAAAAATTTTTGAAAAATTTCCAACACCAACTTGAACGGTAAACTCGAAATTAAATTATTTGTACATAGGTACATTTCTGTCATTAATTTTTTAATTCGAAAAATATTCCAATGCGTTGCGATTATAATGACAAAAGGATTGGCAAATCCGAATTATTTCAGTAGGTAAGGTAATTTCTATCATAATTTACTTCAATTAAAAAATTCAGTTTGTTGTAATGACAGTGACGTAAATGAAATTTAAAGAATGTGGTAGATAATTACTCAGCTGATTTTTTTTTTGTGTGTAATGGCTATTTTGTACGTACGTGCTTTGCGTCAAGGAATTTGCATTTTAATGGTGTTTTCCAGGGACACAGAGGAGGAGTCGAGTGAAAGGGGGGAAAGCATGTGGCCAATTAAACTTGCAAGAAATTGATCTTGAGATGGAAAATCAGGTAAAAGTTGGCAAATTAAGGTTTGAATTATGGGTTTGTTTTTTTGCTCTTAATTGGGCATGGGCATGGTCGACAATTTTTCTTTTCTCTTTTCTCTTCCTCTTGGTATTTTTAGTAGGGTATCTGAAATAATTTTTATAAATGAAGCATGACCGAATATTTTATGGTAGAGGATAAAAAGTTATTCAAAATTCTCGAAAAATGGCACCTTTGGGCTCACTTTTCAAGGTTTTGGTACTCACACGCCATTATTAATTTTTCAGTTAACAAAACTAAACTTTTCAAATTCCGGAAATATCGCCATTAGTTTACACCCAGCAACAAAATGTCCGAGACCAGCTCACTGATAAATGTACACAAACACAGGAAACAATTGTACATCACTATCTACTGATGAAAGATACACAATAATCCAAACAAAAGCTAAACTGTCGCGTAGCAACTACATAATAAGAAAAACCTATTGAAAAATTATCTGCCTTTTGCCTATCAATTCGTTTGCTTGAATGAGAACATTATATGAGTTATTGTTCAAGTTTAAATGTTCAAATAAAAGATGAATAAGGTTCTTGGAATAAACTGCGACCTGAGCGACGAAAGGTGTTCAGGATCAGGACGTCAACAAGAGAAGGTGAGTGAACACAATGTACTCGTTTGAGTATAACGATGAAGATATGAAACCGGTGACGACGATGTGACTTACACGTACCAGACAGCAGGGAAAAAATTAGGGAAAAAAACTGTTTCCTTTTTAACGCGACGATAATTAAGTATATTTTGAAATACCGTCGTAATGAATGACCTATTGGCAAGGATTTTTCAACTGTAACAAAAGATACAGCATGCATACAGCCAATCAACGACTGTACTGTACCTACGTAAATAAAACAGCATTTTTAAAAAACATATTTTTCTTCTTTTGTTTTAAAGACTGGGCTATATTGATAAGAGCAATTAATTAGAAAGATGCATGAGCTGGGGAAATTTGAAATTGAAGTTATTCCAGAAAAATTTGGTGGGGCAAGCTGCAAGCTGAGGTTTAGTAGATTTCCTCAGCTTGACAAGGAAGTAAAAAAATTCAAAAATTTCACTAAACTGACCTAGAAAACTGATTTTTTCATGTACCCTATTTTAAATCTTCCCTGAATCGATCGTAAAATGGTTTTTTGAGCCTCCAGCAGATTTTTCAAGATTGAGTTTTTCACAAAGTTTTACCCAATGCAGTTGAAAAGCTCAAATTATTACTTCATACCCAAATTTCAACATGCTGACTTGATTTGAGATTGGTTTAAACTGTTTAAAGCTGTTCTGAAGCCTCCAGTCGTATTTTAGAAACTCCAGATTTTTAAAAAGTGCAATGCAAATCGTCAGAAAACTAAGCAAGAAGAGAACAAATAGGAAATTATAAACATACAAAATTTTGCAGAAGAAATGAAAAAAAAAACAGATTTAACCAGCAATTCTGACAACAACGTGAGGTTTTTTTGGCAGTTTTTGATGAAAAAACAGAACTTTTTTGGCAAGTTTGGGAATTAAGCACATACCGAGATCGTCAGAATTTTTACTTTAGCCTTAAACTATTATTATTTCATATATATGTTGATTGATCAATAATTTGATAACTAACTAATCCGTCTTCATTTTTCTTTGTTTCAGGTGAGTAAAAATTTCCTTCCAAAAATGATAGATTATGAATTCGCTTATGAGAATAAGTAAGTAATTTTATAAATCCTTATGAGAAAAGTCACTTCTACACCTGTTGACTTTTCATTTTCTATGGCAAATCAAAAAAAAAAAAAAAAACTCTAAAATCACGAAATTTGAAAATCAGCTGAAATAATTGTCCATTAGGTTTGAATCGAGATGATCTGATTTTGATTTTTAATGAATTTAAAAAAATTAAACTCTGGTCAAAAATGGAAAAAATCAAAATTTTGCCAAATAAGTAGACCAAGATAGCTGAAATTTGGTGTGTGTCCTGTTTTCGACCCTCCAAATTGATTGGAAACGGTTTTGAGCCATTTTGAGTGGTAGTTCTGGAGCACTCTAGCAGGTTTTTGAAAATTGAAATTTCCACAACATTCTACCCAATTGAGTTCTTGAAATGAAATTTAATGGGTATGATTTATCGTTACGACAAAAAAGGGGGAATGCACGACAAAAATAAGGGGTTTAAGCGACAGAAAAAATAAATACCACGGCCCACAAAAAACACGGCAAAAAAAGTACTTCAACAACAGGCATTTTATATTGCACGGTAAAAAAATGCATTCAACGACAAATAATCATTTTACACGACAACCGGATAAGCGAAATTCACGACACAATAGTATCATTCTAGGAACGACTAATTTTATGATCAAAAAACGGCAATTTATACAATTAAAAAGAGACTACAAAGACTACACATTTGCAACTTGATAGGAAAAAAAAGTTTCATTGCACCAATAGTGCCCTTTTGGATTTAGCTGGCCTCCCAAGTTTGCGTTTTTGGCCGAAGGAAATGGATTTCACCTCGGGGGGGGGGGGGGGTCCTGAACCCATTTCTGACAACTTTGCATTCCAAGTACATGTTTACATGTTGTTCTTTTCATGAAATAAGGGCATGAGCAAGTTGATAATTTCAAATTGTTCGGTACAATGCTGATTTTCCAAATTCCATGTGTGAGTTTGAGGAATTTGTCAAAAGTTTTCCAATGTTTGTCTGCAGACTTGAAGGTTTTGATCAATTTGGGAGTAATTGAGTGTTTGGCTATGCTGGAGATGGTGGAAAAAAAGGAAGCAGCGCTGGAATCGCCTGGAATTTGAATCACTTTTTTGTTTTGAGCAGCCCATTGATACCCAGAGATCCACTCCTTTAAAGACACATCTGGAGAAGTGGCAAAATGCAGACAGTTTTGAATTACAACTTTAACATATTCCATTGAACCAATTATGTGCAGTTCAAACACTACACCCAAGTACAGAATGATGTAGTTGTCGCTGAAAATCATACTTTGTCGTTCTAACGCTCATATCTGTCGGGAGAAGTAGTCGTGATTCATAAACAAAAATAGTTGTGATGACTACCTGTCTAGTCGTTTAAAAGGTTCTGTTTTTAGCACCTGATTTGTCGTTAATACCCCTCTTATTGTCGTAAGACTTGCCTGTCATTCAAACCACCTTTTTTGTCGTTCAATTGAATATTTCCCAAATTTAATTAGTACCCCATTATTAATATGCTGAGTCAATCGGAGGTGGTTTCAGGCTGTTCTGGAGCCTTTGGGTATATTTTGGAAATTTCAGATTTTATAAAAAGTGGTCTAAAAACCGTCCAAGTTAACTTTGGCATAATTTTTCTCAAAATACACAACTTAAATGCAATAAACGAATGGTGTCAAACTTGGAGAATCAAAATCAATAGTGAAAAGTCAAGCTACATCCTTTTTACCAGAAGAAATGTCAAAACAACTTGCTCACTAATGTTTAATAACAATGAAATACTTCGACCAAACGTCGTCAAATATCTGGGATTACACCTTGATAACCATCTCACATGGAGAGATCATATTCTGAAGAAGAGAACTCAACTCGACAAAAAACTCAAATCGCTTTATTGGTTTCTTGGAACTAATATGCTGAACCAACAAAACAAGATCTTAATACGTATACAAATGTTCATTCAAACCAATTTGGTTCTATGGTATTGAACTATGGGATTCAGCTAGTGAATCCCATTCTGATTATCAAAATATTCCAGAACAAAATTCTAAGAAAACTTATAAACACGTTGTGGTATGTGAAGAACAGCACAATTCTTGTAGATTTGGAAATACCTAGTGTGAAATCAACGATATCCATAAGAAGTAACATCTATCAAGAAAGAATGTCTAACCATGACAATGTATTAGTCAAAAACCTTTTGAATCATGATGAAGACATATCCCATCTGCGTAGATGGCACATATTGGACCTCCAAGGAGATTTCAATTGTAATTGTGTGCAAGCTAAATGTTACTATTTTGTAACAGATTGTTTTTCTCTTTATTTTTTTCAAATAAACAAATAAATAAATAAATAAAATACAGCGTATCTAAGAGGTAGTGAAAGTAGTGAAAATGTAGTGATTTTAAAAATAGGTAGTGAGAGCAGTAAAAAATTAGGTATAGTGAATTCAGTCAAAAAGGTAGTGAAAAAGGAAAAAAATTCAAACATGCAACAAAAACCTTCAAATTATTGAAAAAATTGATCGAAATTAAGAAATACTTTGTATACATATTTTCTTCCAATTTCATTTTTTGAAAATTTTCCTGTGAAAAATTTAATTTGGTCAATTTTGTGTGTGTGAGGGGGGGGGGTCGAGTGGAGAGCTTTCTAAAGATTTGTTTAAAGACAGGTAGTGAAAAATGTCGTGAAAAGTAATGATTGTTTTTCAAAAACAAATTCTGTTAGATACCTATACCATGTTTTGATGTTTGGACAGTTTAAAAATCTGAACTTTTTTTTGACAATTTTGCAAAAACCAAATTTTTTAACATTTTTGACAAAGCAAGGGACTTTTTCAATTGCAGTAGCTTAAAAACCCCACAAACAGATTCTCTCCCAGCTGTAGCAGTTCCAAGTAGTTGAACTTCAAATTTGGTCATAATGACGTGAAATTCCATATCACTGAAAACACCCCAAGGAGTGGGGGAGGAGCAAAAACAGAGAACCTAAACTCAAAATCATGCTGAGTGACATGAAATGATTGAAATTGACCTTCACATCAACCATCTCATCAACAATTCAAACACCAAGACTGTGATTTTTCGCTCTAGTAATCCAATCAAAAGAAACTCTCTGTTTTGGAATCTGAACCTCACGACGACGACGAAAATGCATAATATGCGAGATTTTACCATCCAGCACATATGTATTAAATAAAAAGCAAGTCGAACGTTTACAACTCCTACGGGTTTCATTTACTTACATATATACGTTTCCTCTGTTAGAACGATTGTTAAACTTACTTTAAGCAAATGTTAGTCGTTAGTGTGGTTACAATGTCCTCGGATATACGTATAGCCTGGTCCCGCTAATATAGCAATAACGTCTGGCATAGCCCACGCAGTGCTACTTATCTTCTATGGCTAGAAGATATGCTTAACAACAACATAATAAAGAGAGACAAGTGGACGCTACGACTTCCTCGCCTCTGCCTTCTCTAATTATCTAGTATGTACTGGTTAATACATCAGAGTATCTACTATACGGTGCCGAGAGCCGAGAGTCGAGTGTCCGTGAAAGAGATGCGAGGAAATGATATATTTAAGAGGTATTTCGATCTCTTCTTCAACTCGTCGCTCGTCGTGATGAGGTTTACGTTTTTATGTGAGAGAGCTCGCGATTCGTTGTTATTGCGGTTTCTCCAAACCAACGACTGAAAATTTCGCTATACATAATATATATAGGAAAACCACAAAGCAGAACACCAACAACAACAACAACAACAACAGTTTCCATTATGCTAAAATTTCACACACGTGAACTTCACCATATAGACAGAGTATATAACAAATCATTGTGATCTAGTTCTTCTAAATGTATTTAACATATGTTGGATAATTTGTCAAAATACTCGATACCAATCAGCTGGATTCTTACAACCCCCCCCCCCCCTCCCATCCCTCAGCCTCCGGTCATCGGTGATCTACCATTTATCCTGTATGTATTATGAATACAGAACAAAGTTGAAATGCCAGATAGCTACCAGTCTATACTCTGGTAATTAATCATATCTGCTTACGATGGTCTTGTCAGTTCGTTAAAAAAATCCATTCAATCTCTTCTGCACTCCAGACTCGCTGCATCCTCCCAGCACTAAGACCAAATCCCTCGTATATAGAGTCTGCTGTGGTATTTTGCATAAATACCATTCATCATCATCATCTTCTGCGATATATCGGCACAAGCCAATCCATCCGGTAGGAATTCGTCTTCATCGCGTCTGCTGTGTGGATTGGAAAAATGTTGGTAAAATTCGTTCAACATACCGCAGAGCTCTAAGGTTAGGTTTTTTTTTTTCGTCGAATCGAATCGAACCTGGGTCCAGCTCCAGCAGCGGTGGTAATCGTAAAAACAGGTTCGTTCCATCACCTGTTTAGGTTGCCTGAAAACATTACCAAATATCTACACAAGGCCTATCAATTTAGTTAGATAACATCTAATGCAAGACCAACTTGACAGGTTGGTCGGTAGACCCCGCAGCTACTTCAGACTAAACGTCTACCTCGTTCTTCCACAATCCTGTCTTATCTTACGCTTATACCGACGACATTGTAGTTTCTCATACGCGTTTAACGAATAAAAAAAAACCACACCAATGTACGTCTTCTTTGGACGATGTGAGGGAAAATTTTTTAATTATATCCACAATAACATTCGGGGCGAGAAGAAAAAAAACATATACTTGAGCCAAAAATTTTACTTGGGAAACCAGTTTCGATGTAATTTAATATCGTATTTCGGCGCAAATTGACTGTCGTACGATTCTATGGTGAAAAAGTAAACAAAATACACGTACATTGTGTCCATTCTTACATCAATTTATTAAACCATAAGAGTGATCAACTGATCAATGAATGAATACATTAGGTGCATAGGGTGTAGAAAAAAGCAAGCATATAGGCTATTTATGATTATACGTTAACAACTTATCAATTTATTCGATTCATTTACATAATTATTAATTAATCGTTTTAATGCCGATTTTAAAGTATTAATTTAAACGCATGCACGCAGCAGCAGCCAGCAGGTTGGGCCGATACGGACACGCGAATCAAACAAGTGTAAAAAGATTAAGGTGTTGAATAAACGATATTATCATTTCAAATACACTATAATACCGGTCTTCCAGCGTGGTCTTAGGTCTATCGCGTACGTACGCACACGTATTTACACATAAATGTAAATTCGCTTCTTCTCTTCTTCAATTGCTTAATTAAAATAAAAGTCGTTTTAATAATTGTAATTTAACATACGCACACGTTGGCGTGGCGGCGGCGACGACGACTTCCCCATAAGTGATACAGTTGCAGTGTGATTAACTACCTAAGTGAAAAAAAATCTTTATAATCATAGTATAGTCGATACGCATTCATCATAGCGCCGCCGATTGTCAAATTATGCTCAAACGAGATCTTTGCTGCTCGTATCATTATTAAATACTCATTCGTTGAATTTATAATTGAATTCTTTCTCGAATTCATTCGAGTGTGTTTGTGATAACAGTTTTCGTGTAGTTGTAAGAGATGAGTACTTCTAATACTTACATCTTTATGTATAGGTAGAGCTCTGTGAGACCAGTGGCCGGTGGCGGGACGTGTAATTGAGATTTTGTTGTGTATTAATCATACACATGTATGAGATATCACGTTTATACCGAGCGGTATTTTACTCGTACTTGGAGTATCTTTGCTGCTATTCGTATATAGATATAGCTATTTAAAAACATTAATTAACATCATCGCGGTAAATAGATTGGTTAGTGAGGTATAAACGCGATGCTAAGTGTACATTTAGGTACCTTGGATATGTCAGCTGGTTTTATGATGGTACAATGTACCTATCTAGTGTATTCGCGAATATCTAGATGAAAATAATTGAGATTTTTACTCACTATAGGGTTACATACTGACTGGCAGAAAAAATTATGAACCGTTTAACTAACTAAGCTAAATCAACGAAGCATGCAAAAATACAACACAAGTTCAAGTTTCAGAAACCGAAGTGCATTTTTAGATTTTTGGTGAAGTTTTACAAATCAAATTTGGTTTAAAAAATGGGGAAAAAAATCAAAATTTTACCGAATTGAATTAGAAGGCTGAAATTTGGCATGGATCCTATATTTTTGGACACCCGAAATGATTGGAACCAATTTCAACCCCTTTTTGAACAGTTCTGTAGCCTACAGTAGATTTTTGGACCACACCAGCTCAAATTTCAGGGACTGAATGCACATTTAGATTTTTGTTGAAGTTTTTAAAAATCAAATTTGGGTCAAAAATGAGAAAAAAATCAAAATTTTACCGAATTAAATTAGAAAGCTGAAATTTGGCATGGATCCTACATTTTCAAACACCCGAATTGATTAGAAACAATTTTGAACCGTTTTGAACAGTTTTGGAGCCTCCAGCAGATTTTTGAAAGTTGGAATTTTCATGAAATACTAAATGAAGTTGAAACATTAAACTTTACTTCGTACCTACTCTAATTTCAATTCATGCTGAGACGATTGGAGGTAGTTTTCAAACGGTTCTGGGGCCTTCTGCTGAATTCTAAAAACTCCAAATTTTAAAAAAGTGCCATAAAAAAGTTCAAATTGACTTTAAAATTCATGTAAACGCTATTTTTCCTAAATTAGATTCTGTAAGTTTGGAAGGGGAACAGAGTTTCTAACAATCTTGCTTATTCAGCTTCCCCTTCTTTTGTCCTGCTCATTGTGACAAATTTTTTTTTACAGTTTTGACAAAAAACTTGTCGTTTTCAGTCAAAACATGCAAAAAAATGTTAATTTTTGCATGAATTGTTTAAAATGTCTAGTTTTTTTTTTAATTTTTATCAAAATTGTCAAAAAAGGCGTGTTTATCAGACAAACAAGACAAAATCCTGTTTTTTCCAAAACAGTGAAAAACATAGGCCTACAGTTCTGTTTATTTTTATTTTTTTGTTTTTGTTCAGGTCAAAATTTTCAGAAAGTCTCATTTTCACTTAAACTGTGAAAAATCCTACCTATTAAAAAAAAATTGTCGAAAAGTTGCATTCTGGTCAAATTGGTCAAAGAGTTAAATTTTTGTTGAAATTGCAAAAAAAATCGTATATTTAGCTGAAATTGTTAAAAAGCTCTTGTACTTTGCCAAAATTGCCAAAATGTTTCAATTTTGACAAAAATTTTCAAAAATTTTCAATTTTTGTCAAAATTTGGTTATGAAGAAGTATTCCTAATTTTTTTCGAAGTACATTCAATTTTCCCCCAAATTGTCAACTAAGATTTCAGAGTGAAATGTTAAAATTTTCCTTTCGTTTCCGTGACTTTTTCACACGGAGAATCGCGAACAGACTGGGGAATCGGCGGGTTTGGATATAATTACAACGCAAAATTTAGTATTTTGAACAGAAATCGTCGTCCACGAAAAAATAGGGCAGTTGAATTCTCTTCTCAAGAAACAACTTCGACCATCAACGATAGCCAAGACAGTCAAAAATTCCCAAAAAAATTTCAATTTTTGAAAAAGGTACTTATGATTACTTTTTTTTGTCCAAATTTTTATAAAATCCCACGTCTTACAAATTTTTATAATGTGCTAAAAGATTGCAAAAAAAAAAATATTTTTCTTGCCTATCTCATTTTTTGTCTGTAACAAAAGTGTTGAAAAATCTCAGTTTCCGTAACAATTGTTGAAAGGTCCCATCTTTTGTAAAAATTGTTAAAGAGTGTTATTTTGTGCAAAAATTGTTAAAGGTTGCTTAGAAATTTCAGTTGTTTTAAAAATTGGATTCTTTTGCTAAAGTTGCATTTTCTGCCAAAACTGAATTTTTTGGCATACAGTGACATTTTTTTGCCAAGTGTAGGGCATCTCTTCAGAATTTTAGGTAATTTTTTCTAAAAGGTGCTTTCTGCCAAAAAACATATTTTTTCAAAATGAATTTCTGTTAAAGACTGCATTTTTTCAAAAAGTATTTTCTCAGTAGTGCATTTGCCAAAGTACACATTTTTTCTTGGAATAGGTGTATTTTTTTTCAAGAAAGAATTGCATGAAGCACAGTTTTGCAAACTTTTAGTTTTTCCAAAAAGTGCATTTTATTTTCCAACGATGCATTTTGCTCCAAAACATGCGTTTTTCTGTTTAAAAATTGATTTTTTTCTCAAAAATTGGCTTTTTTCTAAAAAGGACATTTTCTCAGATAAGCGCAACCATTGGCGCATAATTTTTCAAAAATGCTAAGGCATAACGAACCTATTGAATGGACCTCCATCAGATGAAAATTATTTTTGAAAATTCATTTTTTACGATTTCAGGATCAAAGAAATAAATGCGCCGTCGAAATAAGCCAAAATGACTGAAATACGTAGATATACTCGTATTGATTTTCAACATTTTGGAGGCATTGAGGCCCTTAATGTTTGTTTTTTTTTTTAATGAAACCGAAAAAGATCTGAAGAGCTATGTTTTGAATCCATCGCACTCAAAATTTAAAAAGCTCAAGTTAATTTCCAAATTTTTGAAAAAATTTAAAAATTCAGATTTTTTGCAAAAAAAAATATATGTATAATATACTTTTTCAATGCAATTTTTTTTAACGAAACAAACTTGTGAAAATAATTTACAACGCTGAAAGTTGAAAATAGCTACTTTCTAGTCATTATCGACCCTCTATAGTGAAATTTCAATTTTCTCCAGGAATTTCAAACTATCCAGCGGGATAAAAAATTGATCAATCGGTACATTCTATAGAAAAAATTTTGAAAAAGGTAGATTTATTCCAATTCAAAAGTCTCTTCTTGAGTTTTAAATTTTTTCCAGTATTTTCAAATCACTCTCGTGGGTCCAAAAGTCAAAGACCAGGAAATACTAAAACGATTCGTTTGAAATTTGGATCATTAAGTAAGCAACGAATGTTAGCGGGCAGAGAAGAGTCAAAAAACTTGGAAATCTTCGATCAATGGAAGAATAATTCACGATATCGATCTTGATCAATAGGTGTCAGCAGGTAGCCATATATCCTCACATCTAACCTCACTCTACAAGGGCTGCTCAAACCACCTCGTATACTTATCTCCCAGATAATCTCCAAAGGTGAATAATATCGTGTACTTATACGCTCCTGCACCTCCCTTCACCTCACCTCTCACGCGTTGAATGTTGAATCGATCATCGTATACCATCCTGAAGACTGTAGGTAGGCTTTTCGTTCAGAAAATCCGGCTAATGAAGTACCCAACGAGCGTAAAACCGGAACGCGACCAACGCGATGGTGATTTTTATCATATCGGTGCACTGCACGCTGCATACAGTGTGCAGGTTCACTCACTCACTCAGCCTAGGTACTCGTAATACTCGGACTCGGACATAATCGAGCGTCTGGAAAATCATAGGTTACGCGTCGTATGGTCGTCGCGCCTCGCTCGTATAATTAAAAAGCCTTATACTAATTAAAACCAACGACAATGTAATGAGACCTCTAATCGTACTTATGCTGACCAAGGAGGGGAGACGAGACGCGACGAAAGGTAAAGAGAGCAGCGAAAAATCTCGCCCGGATAATTAAAAATGTGAAACTGCGTGTGCAAGTGTGTAGTACGTAGACTACGTACAGAAGGATCGTATACGCTATACTACCTCAAGTAATAAGATTTTTTTCTCTATTTTTTTTTCATTTCTGTATCCACTTGTCTATTACCACTTTTAATTAAACGTCGCCATTATTTACCTTAGTACAACTCGCAATCATATCTCGCGCGACAATCCCACAGTAACAATAAACAATCATAATTATACAAAAGGAACGAAAACCTACAGAGAGAAACGGCGAGAAAAAGCAAAAAATAGCGGATACAGAGGGCAAGACAGAGAGACCTAATAGAGGGCTCTACTCTACCTAGACTCTGTATAGTGAAAAAACAACATAACCGAAAAAAAAAATATAAACGATAATAATCTCTTTGATAGCGCGACGGCCGGCGCATAAGAGACGCAGAACAACAAGAAGAAGGGAAGATAGTAATTATATTTTTAATTATTAGTTATTTTTATACGGACGCGACTCGTTCGAGTTTCACACAGAATGTGTGCTTTTTTACTAAAACATTCTACCTACAGACACACAGGTATCTCTCTATGGGCGAACGTCATCGTCATATAGTCGTCGATGGAGACGATGGGCGATGGAAGACGAAAGAGGAGTAGAAACAAGAGCAAGAGCATCGGCGTAATATGTGTACAGGTGCGATAGAATCAAAGTGTCGTGTATTACAGTAATTAAATAATACCGTTTAGAAGGTTTAATTGGATTGATGCGGCCAAGCAGCTAAATGTGTGCGAAGGAGGTGAAGAAGAGAGGAGTAGCTACAGATACGACAAAAATTTTCAACTGGACAGGTTTAATTAGCCGATAAACGGTCGAATTTCCGATGACCCTAGACCGGTAGCGGATATTAACAAGTCGATAGGAATGCTAGACCTACCCCTTTATTTTGACCCAACCAAATCTTGGTGTACTTGGCTAGCTGTAGCTATACCTATGTAGTCTGTTGTGCAGACAAACAGAACGAGCGTCGTTTAATTAATCGTATTGCTGCAGTCGATGTAAAGGTGTCCCTTTTCTGTATTTTTTTTTCTACACTTGTCACTGATGGGTTCCCTTAGCATAAGAATTGGTAATAGGGTCCTGGGAAAGTTATTTATGTCCAGGGAATCGCCGGTCGAATTGAATTATTGTACCTAATAGGTTCCACTTGAGCAAAAAAACACGTATAACTGGGTAATGATAGGACATGTGTTGGAATTTAGTTTTTGTGGTCAGTTCAAAATTTCAAACTGTCGTCGTGTCCGGAGATGTGCCTATCAATACTTCATGGAAGTCCCAAAAGTACACAATGACTTACTGTAGATGGAGATAACCAGTAACAACGCAGATAAAACATTAAAGGTCATGACAAAATTTTAGCGTTTCTTGCCAAGAATGGACAATTCTTAACAAAAAAAAGAAACCTATCATTTTTAGCAGAAAATGTATACATTGGAAAAAGAAATGTGCATTATTATTGGAAATGCAATTTTGCAAAATGATGCAACATTTAAAAAAAATCGACATTTTTACCAAGAAATAAATTATTTTTGACGAAACGTATTTCTATGAAAAACAAGTTTTGTCAAAAAAAAAAAATGCTGTTTTGGACCAATAAATGCAGCTTTTAGCGAAATAAATGCAGCGTTGCTATACCATGAGAAATATAATTTTTGGCATGAAAATGGATTCAGACAAACAAAATGCAATGGCTAAAAATGCATTTTGAAAAATTCAACAAATGATCAAAAAAATTAACGTTTGACCCCCCCTTCCCTCCTCCCAAAATGTAATTCAAGGCAAAATATGAGAGCATTTTAATGTTTGAAAAAGAAGGGTGCTTGGCAAAAAAAATAGACATTCGGGTAAAAATGTGTTATTTTTTATTTTTACTTGAAAAAATGTATGTTCTGGAAAAAAATGCATCTTTAGATGACCAAATAGGTAAATTCAATTTTTTGACAAAAGAAAAACAAATTTTCAACACAAAAATGCAATTTTTGGGAGACAATATTGCAACTTTTGATTCGACAACGTAAATTCGGACAAACAAAGTGCAATATATACAACGAAAACGTGTAATGCAATATTTTTTTAAAAAATGCATTTTGAGGCAAAATAAATGAAATGTTTGGAAGAAAATAAATGGTTTGTGGCAAAACAAATGTGTTTCCTATTTTGGCAAGTTTTTTGAATTTAAAAATGCAATATTGACAACAAATGGACAAAATGAAAAGAAAGCCAAAAAATGCAATTTTTAAAAAAGAAACACCAAAAAAACATTGACATTATTTTTGACACGAAAATGCAATTTTCGAAAATGGAAGGCACAAAAGAAACAATTTTTGGCAACAGAATGCAGTTTTTCAGATAAACGGAAACTATTGAGTAAAAAACATTTAATTTTTGGCAAAATTAAAGAAAATGTGTGATTTTTGGCAAAAAATGTGTTAGTCTTATTTTAGCAGGATACGTATTTTTAGCAAAAAAAATGCAATCTTGACAGAAAATGGAAAAATGAGAAAAAAATGCCAAAAGATGCCATTTCTAATAAAAAGAAACGCACAAAAATGCAATTTTGACTCACAAATGCAAATTTTGACAAAAAAAAAAAATACAATTCATTTTCAGATAAACGGAAACTAATTGGCAAAAAAATTCAATTTTTGGCAACATAAATTTAAGTTTTGGAAGAAAATGTGTGTTTTTGGCTGTTTACCTGTTACCTGTTGGTTGGTCACCATGCCATGTATACAGCTATAAGGCTAGAGGCACAGGTCATTTTATACTGTTACAATGTTACATTAATGAAAGGAGGTTGGATTTATGGAGAAATAAGGAGAGTAAGACTGAAGGGTTATGAGCTATTTCAGGTGGAGTTTTAGGGAGGTTGAGTGAGTTTCTTAAATTGGTATGATCTTAACAGGTGAGTATAAGATGTGGGAGATAGTGAGTTGGACTTTGCATGTAGAGCATATTGGAGGGGGTTCTTTTTTGAACAGATGAGAGTGTGCCTGCTTCCTGGGTAAATCTTGAATGTTGGTGGTGCGGCTTTGGCTGGGAATTGACCTTGAACATACAGCTTCCATCACATCAGACACTGGAACCGGTATTTCTGGTACAGGTGGAATCCTTAGTGACTCATGCTTTGCTGCTAAGTCTGCTGTTTCATTTCTCAAAATTCCTGAGTGGGCTGGAATCTAGGCTATGGTAACATCCATGTCATATTGGGGAGATGAGATTTCTGAGGCAATTGAACGTTGCTTAGATTTAGATCTTAGTTGAGAAATGGAATTTAGTGAATTGGTGAAGATCACAACTTTGTTGAGTCTGCTCTCAATTGCCATGTTTAAAGATGTAAGGTTAGCATATAGTTCACATGAAAGAATACTGAACAAGCACAGAAGTGGAAATCACAAAACCTCACAATCACAAACGACTGAACAACCACAGTGATCCACGGATTTCGACCCATTGGTGTAAAACGAAATGAAATCATTATACTGAGCAATAAAGTTATTGACGATTTGAGTATTTAGTTGAGTTGTAGGATTTTCTGAATAGAATGGTGTAAGAGGATATGGCTGAATGGAATTTAGAATGGAAGAGGCTTTATGGAGATATGAGTCATAAGCATATGGAAGATTGGGACCAATTTTTGAGTCTATGGTGAGAGGGAGACTGTCAATAGTTTTTAGGGGAATGAAAAATTTTGAAAGGATGAGTTTTGATCGTATAGAGGGGAGGATTTCAGATGCTTCCTGATGTAATGAGTGTATAGGAGTAGTTCTGAGGGCTCCAGTTGCCAGTCGAAGAGCTGTGTTGTGAATAGTGTTCAATTTTGATAGATTATGAGAATCTTTATCGAAAAAAAAAGGAGAGTAAGACTGGAGGATTTTGAGCTATTGTGATTTCAACTAATGGACATTTGAAGATAGAAAAAATATCTTTAGAAAAACAAACTATAGGTAGTGCAAAAACGTAAATTTTGACAAACAAATGCAATCTATACGTACATTGAACAGAATTGAAATAGCGCAATTTTTTAAAAAATTACATCTGATGACTAAAAAATGTAGGTGCCTAATTATTGAGCAAAGCAAAATAAGTGCAATGCTTGGAAAAAAAATATGTAGGTACGTATTTTTCGTAAAAAAAAAGTATTTTGGCAGTGAATGCAATTTTGACAAAAAAAAAGGTAATTTAAAAGGAAAGATTAGATTTTTGGCTGAAAAAAGTCAAGATCTGAAAAAATGCATTTCTAGATATAAACGACATGCAAATTTTAATTTTGGCAGCAAACCTGTAATTTTTCATCCAAAATTAATGCATTTTTTGATAAATTGACACAAAATGCATCCTTTAGCCAAAAAAACAAACAAATTACCTACTACCTAATTACCTAATTTCTGAAAAAAAGACAAAAAACGTAATCTCAGCAAAAATGAAAATTTGGCAGAAAAATATCATTTTTGTTTAAAAAGTTGAATTTTTACTAAAAAACGCCACCCCTCCCTCTCCTCTAACGTGGGGTGAATGAGAAATAAGTAATTTATAAAAAATCCTCGAGCATCATCGTCTGCAGTATTTTCACGAAGAATTTAAATTGATCAGTGATCTCGAGGTCATATTTGTCGGGTATGAACTTGGTTCTTATGCAAGTGTTTTTCTACCTATCCTCGTAATTGAAATTTTCGCGATAAAACATTCAAGATACTCTGAATTTGCCTTATGGGCGTTCGATCATTTATACCTATCTTCTCTCAGATTCGAACAGCGATCGATCAAAGATTCGTTCATACCTATAGGAGTATCGGGTGCAGCTTCCATTACACGACGAACCGTTATCTAGACTTTGCGTTGTTGTTTATCGTAGCACATTAAATCAATCAACAAGTAGCAATTTGACGAACTTTTGTCGGCCATAAAAATTCTCAACTATAATTACAGCGTGCTGTGGCCGCGTTCTCGCTAAATCTAACTGGTAAGTCGCAGGTAGTAACTTTACTCTGAACCAATACTACACGTCACTAGTATATAAAAAGTATCCGAGTTTAATTGTCTAGTGACGTGTTTTATTTGCGAATAGAGGTGCCATAAACTATAAAATGTAGCTGGCAGCGTTACCAGGTGGCCAAGGTAGTAAAATAAAAAAGAAGGAGATGAAAAAACCACATCGATCCCCGCAAATTCTCGACCATCTTCGTTCATTTATATAGGTGCCTAGGTATAGTAAATAAATTCAAGCGCACGCGGCTGGCTGCTGCGGCCTTAAAAAAAAAGATAAACCATCGTATGTCGTAATAATTTGCTGTATATTACGTCACTTCTTGTGGGGCTCTGTTATCAGCAGTCGAAAAGTATATTATTTTTTCACCTTGTTGAAGGAAAGACTTTGACGGTGGCGCAGGCGGCGAGTTCTCTTTGGGTTATTTTGATTTCACTCTTCTGATAACTTCTCAAAAGGTGGACATTTAAAACCGAAAAAGGCAAAAGAAACCGAAGAGAGTGAGAGCCTTTAGCTATACAAATTTAATATATCGTAGACATATGTAATTTCATTTTCGACTATAATAAAAATAAAAATGAAGAAGATGAAAAAAAAAAGTATTTTAGAAGAAGGTGTCTAATAATAAATTTCTCCGATTGTGATATGGTGGCCTGGTTAGTTTGGGTTTTTTTCTTCGTATTAATCTGTGAAGCAGGCACAGCGATGATGAAGGGGGATTTGTATGTACTGAGAAACGAACCGTCTAATCCTTCCTCGAGTATCTTTTTTTGGTTACCTTCTTCCTGGCTTATAGTCGGTAGACGTCCTGCTGAGAAAACGTTTAACTCTTATTCGTCTAGGGAACTTGGGTTTCGTACCTGTATACGTAGCATTTCTCGTACCATCATCTGTCTGATCGTCTCGTACGCTCACTCCACCAGAGTCTAGGTGAAGTTTCCATTCATTTCTTCGTTGCTCGAGTATTGTATGTAGTTGGCTCACAGTTCGTTATGAAAATGAACGACCTGGACAGACGGACAGACGCGCGTCCACTTTTTATAGTATCTATTTTTCTATCGGCAGTTTTTTTCCCTTTCTTTTTTTACTCGTACGTTCTGTAATCTGAATTCGAGCATCTTTTTCTATCATTTTGTATCTACTCTTCTTCCTGTCTCGAGCTCACTCACTCTTCGTCGATCGTTTTTTTCTCCGGTATGATTATTCTTCGATCAAATCGACAGATTAGGATACTTGTGTATTAGGGGGTGAGCTTTGAAGTCGCCTCGAGTATTTCCTGTGTATGTAGAACTTGGATGAATCAGAGTACATACTGCTAGATTCATTTTTATGTCAGAGTATTCCCTATCTATGTGTAGTTGGGCAGTATCTTACCTACAAGGTGGTTTATCATCGGCTCTCTTTCTCGCGCCATAATGTTCATAGAACTATGTGGTTGGTCCTGAACTTATAATGTCGAGTATCTACCCGCGTATATCTTCTCTCGATATCTTTAGATCGTAACGAATTGGATTTAGATATAAATTAAGATACTTCGTGGATTCATTTTACCTACATACGTATTTGGAAATGCGGCTTGTGAGAATTTTTTCAAGTGTTGAAAATGATAGGAATTTTTTTTAGAAGGTGTTGGTATTTTTTTGTAAAGTGGATAAATGTTCGTGTGAGGATTTTTTATCGCGATGAAAGTGAAGATGGAGAAACATTGTGTACTGAGTTGGAATGCTGAGGAATTTTGTACGTCAGATATTTCGTTTTCATGAAAACTCAACTTCAACCCTCAGAAAAGCAAAAATTATTTAAAGAAACTACTTTTCAGTTGAATTACACATTTTTTGTTATTAGAATCAGAATGCACACTATTGCCAAAAACCCGCGTTTTCCCCCAAAGTTGCATTTCTCTTCTTGAAATTGCATCTATGCTTTGCCGAAAAATCCTTTTTCTATCAAAAGTGCATGTTGAAGTGCCAAAAAGGTGTCGAAAAATCCTGCTTCTTGCCCAAATGGTCTAATTCTTTAGAAAAGTGGAGTTCTTACCGTACATATTTGTTGCGATAGTGAGAGTTGGGCCGAGAAGTGACTTTTCTTAATATTTTTATGGTCTGGGATCACGATACGCACGCTCATTGCCGATTTCAATGAAACTTGGAATCTCACTAGCCCTGCAAGATTTCTACAAAGAACTAATACGACCCTCATTTTTTGGTGAATCATTCATGAACGAATTGCATCAATTTTTTGAAAGAACCATTCGCCAACGAATCGATCAATTCTTTAATTTATGAATCAATTCGTTCGCCGAATGATTCAGTAACCTATTGATCAACTCGTTCGCGAATGATTTATCAAAAATTGAGTAAATGAATCGATTCGTTCGCAAACAAGTCATTTATATCTACGAATCGATTCGTTTGCGAACGAGTCACTTATACGAATCAATTCGTTTGCGAATGATTCACTAGAAATTATTCAATTCATTCACGAATGATTCCTCAAAAATTGAGTAAATGTATCGATTCGTTCGCGAACGAGTAACTTATACGAATCGATTCGTACGCGAACGAGTCACTTATACGAATCAATTCGTTCGCGAATGATTCATCAAAAATTGAGTAAATGTATCGATTCGTTCGCGAGCAAGTCACTTACACGAATCAATTCGTTCGCGAATGATTCATCAAAAATCGAGTAAATGTATCGATTCGTTCGCGAGCAAGTCACTTACACATATCAATTCGTTCGTGAATGATTCATCAAAAATTAAGCAAATGAATCGATTCGTTCGCGAACGAGTCATTCATATGATTCAATTCGTTCGCCGAATGATTCACTGAAAATCATTGAATTCGTTCGTGAATGATTCATCAAAAATTGAGTAAATGAATTGATTTCTTCGCAAACGAGTCACTTACACAAATCAATTCGTTCGCGAATGATTCACTAAAAATTACTCAATTTGTTCGCGAATGATTCATCAAAAATTGAGTAAATGAATCGATTCGTTCGCAAACAAGTCATTTACACGAATCAATTCGTTTGCGAACGAGTCACTTATACGAATCAATTCGTTCGCGAATGATTCATCAAAAATGAGTAAATGTATCGATTCGTTCGCGAACGAGTCACTAATACGAATCGATTCGTTCGCGAACGAGTCACTAATACGAATCGATTCGTTCGCGAACGAGTCACTTATACGAATCGATTCGTTCGCGAACAAGTCACTTATGCGAATCAATTCGTTCGCGAATGATTGATTGAAAATTATTTAATTCGTTCGCGAATGATTCATCAAAAATTGAGTAAATGAATCGATTCGTTCGCGAACGAGTCCCTTATACGAATCAATTCGTTCGTGAATGATTCATAAAAAATTAAGCAAATGAATCAATTCGTTCGCGAACGAGTCACTTATACGATTCAATTCGTTCGCCGAATGATTCACTGAAAATTATTTAATTCTTTCGTGAATGATTCATCAAAAATTGAGTAAATGAATCGGTTTGTTCGCAAACGAGTCACTTACACTAATCAATTCGTTCGCGAATGATTCATCAAAAATTGAATGAATATATCGATTCGTTCGCGAACGAGTCATTTAAACGAATGAATTCGTTCGCGAGTGATTCCTCAAAAATTGAGTAAATTAATTGATTCGCTTCGCGAACGAGTCACTTATACGAATCGATTCGTTCGCTGAATGATTCAGTAACTATTGATCAACTCGTTCGCAAATGATTCACCTAGATATCAATCAGTTTGTTCAATCGCCAATTGGTTGTGAATGATTCGATTCGATTCGATTCGATTTGATTCACTTCGCTTGAAAAGAGATCAATTTCTATACAATTTTTTGACAAAAACCGAATCAATCGTAAATTAATTGATCTGTTTGCGAATGATTCACCAAGAAATCAATCAATTTATTATTTAATCGCACATCGTTCGTAAATGACTCGATTCGATTATACGTAAACAGATCAATTATTGTACAAAATAATTATGTTTCAAAAAAAGTAAATCAATTCGTTCGTAAAAGATTTTTATTTAAAGAAAAGTCAGTCTTCTCACGCTAAATGTGTGAGTGTTTTTTTGTCTGCAACAATAAAAGTGTCAAAATTTTCAAAAAATCTTATTTAGCAAAAATTGTTAGGAATTTTCAATTTTTGTCAAAGTTGTTAGGAATTTCAGCTTTTTTGCCAAAACCTCCAGCTTTTTTGCAAAAATTGACCATAAAACCAGTTGTTAGCTTAAATTGTTAAAATAATCCTGTATTTTGCCAAAATTGTCGAAAAAGTACCGTTTTTTCCCGAGGTTTTTGTAGTATCAAATGAAACGTCTACCATGATACAAAATCTTCATTCAACATTTTCTTACCGAATAAAGTACTAAAAGCTCATCTTCCTGATCCTTGCCCAGTCTAAGAGACCAAATCCCCAACAAACCCTTTCTTCTAGTCCGCAACAAATGTAAACTTCACCCAGTCATCGTTTTGTCAACATCCTGGTTACACATCGTCGTGCATTTTACAACCCATCTAAACGCTTATTTAAAAAAAAAACGCAAATCACACAATACACACGCAGCAAAAAAAAGAGCAGTACAGTAAATCGAGCTCACTGTACACAATAGTCTGAGAATCCTATGAAGCGGCACTAAACTGCTTACATAATCAGCTTTGGGTTCTCCTACGATACCCTGTGTTTCCTCATCATCATCCCAGCTGGTCGGTTGCAGAAATGCAGCTAGTGCATCATGCATCATGTTCCGATCTGGCGAATGCGATATCATCATCGTAGGGCCATCATTTCGCGTATACACTTTGTATACTTTCCGCATTCGGATCATTACTCTTTCCTATTTCCGTTTTTGCATAATATGGTGCGGTGTGTTCGCTCTGTTCGCTGTTTAGTGATGCTATTGCATTTAAATCCTATTATGATCGAATAGGAAGGCACACTTGTCGCCAGTTCAGGCTTCAGAGTTCTTCTGTGTACGTTTACGCAATGTTTTATCTGTGTGGTTGGTATTTTCTTTGAAATTTTGAAATTTTACAGTGAATTTGTATTTTTTTTTTTAATTTTTGAAAATTGAGGGGCCCAACACCGCAGCTTGAGTTTTTGAAAATGGAAAAATAAAAAATAGGGAATTATTTTCTCATCAGATGAGAGGTCATCGTTATGGGAGGTTGGAAGGGAGGAAAATCCCAACTTCGAAAATAAGGACCACCCTAATGGTCTTGGATATGACAAAGTGTCGCTAATAACACCCCAAAAAATGCTGAAATGTCCAAAAAAATGTTAATGCCTAGTACAATTGTGAATAGAGGTATCATGGCATTTCTTCCTGAACGAACTATTTGAGGAATGAGAAGGAGGGGGGGCGTTAAATCTGAAAAATACTCCAAAATAATCGCAAGAATCGTCGAATTCGCGACACTGCAGAAATTTTGAAAAAACCGTTCATAAGTCCGGCAAAAGATCTCTAGCCTACGTCTCACAATCCTGACTTCCTGAGATCTCTAAAAATCATATCGTCGAACTTTTGAAAATGTATTCAGGAAATTCGGCCGAAACCTCATCGCATCCTTCCCAATGGCTTTTTTTTCGCAGTCTTTATTTTCGGTAATCGCCAACGAGCGAAAAAAAAAAGAAATAATAAAAAGAAAACACAACAGGGGATGAAAGAGTTGTCGTGATGAGGGTTGTTGGAGAATTGTAACTTCTTAATATTGTTTCGCTTTCTCTGTCTGTCTTTCATTTGGTGGGTAGACCTAATATTCGCGAACGATTCCAGGGTAAACTTAGACTTACCCCTTTCGAAATGCAACCAAGGTGGCATCGAAAGCGAGTTAGTTTATAGGTGATAAATCTACTCTCTGTTTTTCTCTCGTTTACTTTCGCCTGCCCGACCCGTTACACTAAATTATCAGCCAAGTGTATAATTTCGATTTTTTTCCTCTTCATTCTCTCTTTCACAATTCGGTATTCTTTTGGTTGACGTACCAGAATGTGATCGGATCTTCGAGGGGAGTATCAACCGTAATAATATAAATAAAGAAACAGGGTGATAACGTAGGAGTGATATTTGACGCTTCGCTTTTCAAATCGTAAGCAAGGTACTTGTACATAGGTTTTTCTTGGTTGGTACCTCTACCTACCTTGTGATACGAGAGACGTGGTCCTGTGCTTGGTGGTTGTAGGACGTGTCTATCCGGCTATCCGACACACTACTCAGGATGTAGTTTATAATCCAGGTGACAAGCCGGCAGCGGCAGATCCGTCGCGGGGCCACGTCGCGTCCGTAGAAATGGTTTTTGGAACATCTCACACAGTTCTTCGGATATTGTCGAAATACTACACACGTAGCCTGCCCAGGTTTATAAGGTACCATAATATCATCTCTACAGACGCATACACAATGACAAAAGGCGGTCCTTTTGCGTCCGTTACAAGCTTACACACCTGAGGGCAAATCGTTTAAGTACAATTACTTACCCAGAGAAGGTTTTTTCTTCCTTTACTCAGCGTGTGCGTGTGTGTCTCTTTACTATTTTCTCTGTGTGTCTATTTTTCTCCGTGCTAATGTTGCGCTGCAGCTATATACGACGACGATTCCATTGTTACACAATAGAACAATACATAATACCGCGGCCGTTGAAAAGCGTAGTATTCGGTTTATAGTTGGTATATTTGTTTTCATCTCTGTATATAAAAATACACAGTAAACGTGTGTGTAGGTAAGAGTACCTATAAGAGCAAGAGCAGCTCAACCTCCTGATCCCGTCGAACATGAAGAAAGTTTAATTTTAAAATACGACGACGACAGAACGAGCCGCTTATTATAACAATTGGCAGGGTTTTTTCCCTTAAGACTCGTCTTTCTCTCTCTGTTTTAATGTAGGAGATCTCGCGGTACAAACGAGTACATGGTATAGAATAGATACATAAACACAGAGTAAGTATGTACCTAGATTCACGAGAGCCAACTCCCTATCTACCTCTACCTACCGCCCGACTAATCCAATAATGTGGATTACGAGTGAAGATGGTTTTTGAGCATCCAGTGCAAGAATGAGTCGCATTATGTCACATTCGGCAACCTGAATTTAGTGAGGATGAAGATGGATAAAATGATTCTTATTTGACATAATATGTACCAATGTGGGTACCTCTACTTACCCACCTCTCTTGAATGTCTAAGTACAAAAGGTCTCAGATGCACATATTTTTTAGCATTAAAAAGACCACTGCGTTCTGTATAGAAAAGAAGCATTCTTATCAGTGGAGTTGATCTTGTAAGTCATCCTAGTGCAATGGAGTAAGTTTAAAAGGTAGAGGATTAAAATTTTTCTGCACAAGTTTGGCTCGAGGAACCCTTTTTAAAGACATTGGTTCCTCAGATATCGGATATCGAATGTCGGACGGATTGCAAACAAAAGTCCAATCTACAGGATTATGACGTCATTTTTGGAGACCTTTCTCAATCGTATCAGTTTATTGGTTGATGTTACTCAATTTTTGGAAAATCTCAATTAATTCAAGGTGCTGCAAACGTTGCTTCCTCTACTTTTTCCCAGCTTTTCGCTATTTTTGCCTTACATGACGGAAGTTTCTGCTTTTGTTGACCACTCCTGCTTTTCCTAACGTCAAAAGTTTATGATTTTTAGTCGAAATTTGCTCAAATTTCTGATTTTTGCAAAGAAATTTACAAAATATTTTCTGTCTTTTTTTCCTCCTAAAATATTTCTAAAATTCCTGATTTTTCGCCAAAATTCTCCCCAAATCTTGCTTTTTGCCAAAATTGTCAAAAATCGATGTTATTCTCGAAACTTTCGAAAAATTCTTTTTTTCGCTTGCCCCTCCTCCTTCTCCACAAAAAACAGTCAAAAACTCCTGCTTCGCCAAAGCTCGAAAACTTTTGCTTTTTTTGGTCAAAATTTGCACAAATTCTTGATTTTGCTAAAGATTTCTCAAAATTTAGTTTTTTTCCAACTTTGTTGAAAATTCTTTCTTCTTTTTCAACATTTTCAACAATTTCTGTTTTTTCCCCAAAAACAAAATTCCGGAATTTTTATCCAAAAAGCTCCCAAAATCTGGCTTTTTGCCAAAATTGTCGAAAATTCATCTTTTTTTTCAAAACTCCCAAAAATACTTACTTTCTTTCACTTACCCCTTCCTCCACCCACCTTCAGAAAAAATCGTCAAAAGCTTGTGCTTTGTCGAACGTTGGAAATTTCTGATTTTTTTTTGCCAAAAATTGCACAAATTCCTGATTTTTGCCAATTTTCCAAAGTCTAGCTTTTTGCCGAAACTGTTGAAAATTCTTTTTTTTTAAGTACCTATCAAAATGTTTAACAATTATTTTCTGTTTTTTTTTTTTTTCTTTCAAAAATAGCTCTGAAGTTCTTGATTTTTTTCAAGAATCTTCCAAAATGCTGTTTTTTGCCAAAATTGACGAATTTTTTTATTTTCAAATCTTCCGTAAACTCTTTCTTACGCTCTCCCTCTCCTTTTCCAGAAATATTTATCCTGCAAAATCTTGCTATATTTACTTGAATTTGCAAAATTTCAAAGTAACAACGTACTTACTTCGCTATTGCCAAAATTGTCAAATTTATTTTTCAGAATTAAAAAATTCCTGTTTTTTGGTCCATAGTACTGTTATTGTTTTTTTTTCTAAAAAATCGTTCAAAATTCATTTTTTTGTTGAAAAAATTGTCAAAAGTTTTGCTTTTTTCGTCAAAGTTTTTAAAAATTCCTACTTTTTCTCCAAAAAGACTCCTAAATTATGCTTTTTTAGTCTGATTTCCAGAAATTTGAGCCATCTTATCCTAGAAGTTTGTAGAAAAACACTGCTTTTCTGCTAAAAATTTATACTTGTTTTTTCGAGATGATCCTTTCGTTTGAAAACTTTTTTTTGCTGATGAGACGTATCTCAGTATTTCGTTCGCGAATGATTCATTGTTCGAAATGATGCAGTCATTCGCGAACGATTCACTTGTTTTTTCAATGATGAATATTTCATTTAAGTAAAACTTTTTTGTGTTCTGATTGTTTGAAAATTTCGTTCGCGAACGATTCATCGTTCGAAATGATTCAGCCATTCGCGAACGATTCACTCATTTTTTCAATGATGATCATTATTCATTATTTACTTAAAATAAAACTTTTTTGTGTTCTGATTGTTTGAAAATTTCGTTCGCGAACGATTCATCGTTCGAAATGATTCAGCCATTCGCGAACGATTCACTCATTTTTTCAATGATGATCATTATTCATTATTTACTTAAAATAAAACTTTTTTGTGTTCTGATTGTTTGAAAATTTCGTTCGCGAATGATTCATTGTTCGAACTGATTCGGTCGTTCTCGCGAACGATTCCCTTGTTTTTTCAATAATGATTATTTTATTTAAAATTTTTTTGTGATCTGATTGTTTGAAAATTTCGTTTGCGAATGATTCATTGTTCGAAATGATTCAGTTGTTCGCTAACGATTCACTTGTTTTTTCCATAATGACTTTTTAAATTTTTTTACTCAAAACTTTTTATTGCCAGGAGTCGCCATAACTCCTGATTTTTGAAAAAAATTACCAAAAATTTCAGCTTCTTGACTAAAGTTGTCAAAAATCTCGATTTTCTTCTTCTTTATTGACTAAAATTTTTCTTTCTTTTGTTGCCAACATAAAATTTGCTTAAAAAATTTTTTTTTCAAACGTACAAAAAATTCTCCCATCTCCATTCCTGATTTTTTGAAAAAATTGCTAAAAAGTACAGTTCTTTTGTTAGAATTGTTCTAAATTCTCTCGTTTTTAATTTCATTCTTTTTTGCAAATTTTTCAGTTATTTGGTTAAAACTGCCAAAATTTTGTCTTTTTAGAAAATTGCAAACATTTTTACTTTTTGCCAATGAAAAATCATCATTTTTTTTTTGCCATTTATTAAAAGTGATTGCTCTTTTGTCAAAATTCTCCTAAAATCGTGCTTTTTTGACAAAATTGTCAGAAATTCCAACTTTCCTGCCAATTCTGCTTACTTAAGAATTCCTGTTTTGTTCTCCAAAAATAGCCAAAAATTGCAATTTTTCTCTAAATTTTTGAAATTTTTTCTTTCTTTTCCAAATTTTTTAAATGTTTCTGTTTTTCTCCCAAATTGCTAGGAATTTACTAATGTTTTTTTTTTTTTTTATCAAACTAGCCCTCAAAAATTATGTTTTTCTGTCCACAATTACCTTGGAGAGTTTTCAATGTTGCGTCAAATTGCAAAAGTCTTGTTTTTTTGCTAAAAATACGAAAAAACCACCCTCTCCTTTGTAATGAAGCAATTGTCTTTTTGAAAGGAGGCATAAATTTGTAAAACTCATAGTTATTCTTCCTTTTGTAATTTTTGTATCTTTGCAGTCAACACTTCGCAATAGACGATTTTCTAAAGGGGGAAATCCGTCTAAAAACGAAAAAAAGGGTTAAACTTCCGCTCAATTAATATATCAACTGCGTAAGGAGTCTTTGAGATTATTACCGTAGCGCGTTTTCGAGAGAAAAAAATCTTTTAATAAAAATCTCTTAATGACGAGTATAAATTTACCCTTATTTCACGGTTCTTTGGTAACCTTGCTTTTTTTACCCCAAACCTCCCCTTTGTCCATACTTTTTTTTTTACCTCAAATCGTAAATTACCCGCCAATTACTGAATAATATTTCAATTTAAATTACATTCATCTGTCCGATTTCTGGAGCACCTTAGGTAGGTCTAGGTATACTTTACTCTTATACGTACATTTAGTAATATGACCCGACCCGCGACCTCCTCAGAGAATGGTTGTGCTTCTGCTGTTGCTGTTACTGTCGCTGCTGCTGCTGTTGTGGCGCGTAAATGTGAGAGAAAATATTAAAACCAACCCTTTTATTACGCTTGTTGAAAGGAACACTCTTGAAGAAGGAGAAAAAAATAACGTAAAAAATCTTTTCGCGAATTTAATAAACAACGCTATAAATAACGAAGGAGGTGGCTTTTATAATTAAAAATATTATATACATCGTTTAAGTTAAGCACTTGGAAGTATTGTACGCCAAATGTTGACCTCTCTCTCCCTCTTCTTCTTCTTCTTGTGTCGGTTTTTTTCTTCCCGTTCCTGATCCTGCTTGATGAAGTTGGTGTTTTTTTTTTCATAAGTCAAAGGAACACTGTATGGTGAGTCAACAGGCGATTTTCTCGTACAGAAGTCGAGAATCTTAAGCTCTGATGGCGGCATCTTCGTCTTCAATGGTCGCTCATAGACTACCAACAATGCCTATAATATGCAGAAGCTGACTATATATGACTATGTGAGCTCGCGCGAAGGTGGCTTAAAATACGATATGGGTTCGTATGCACACGCCGTACACCGTATCTCTGACTATTATCACATCTCACAGAATCGTGAGCATCTCGCAGAGTGAGAAAGACGCGAAACAGAGACGATCGCCGCCAACTTGGATTTATTAATGCCTTCACCGACGTCCAGCACAGCGCAAAACAACCAACCGAGAAAACATACTACACAAATATATACGTGAGGAAGTTGTAAGCATATAAGTATAGGAATCGTATTTGAGCAGAAGGAGTAGATACACAACGAAGAAGAGTTGAAGAAGAAAAAAAAGGTAGGTAAACGATAGGTAATGAAATGCCACTGGCGTTACGCAATCGGCTATCATACAATAGACGCTATCGTATCGCCCGTGTACGTAGATTTTTACTTTTTAATGTATCGTCGTCGTTTGCGGTAACACGCAAAGATAATTCAAATACCATGTATCATCTCTAGTAGGTATACCTATGCGTATGGTAGACTATCTCTACTCTTGGTTCTTTTTCTCTCTTTTTGTACCTCATCCTCGCACGGTCTTCTTCGTTGTAGATACCACGTTCTCTCTGGTCTCTCTGTGCCTTTGCCTGCGTGCTCATGGGCTGATTGACTATTGCAGCGGTTTATTGTACTATGAGTATAGACTCTATGGACTTGGTCGGTCGTATCTGTATGATCTTGGATAATAAAACGTGTACGGTGTAATTCGTATATTGCTTACGTACGTGTACTCGTATCTGTTGGTATACGAGTGCATTGATGGTCAATTGTACCGGTATGGTATATTAACTTTATTATGGCTGCTGAGTTGGCTTCTTGTCTTTGCTGTTTTTTGATGTTCAGGTGCTGCGGGTGTTTATTGTGATGTTTTGAAAGAGAAGTGTTAGATTTGAATGGAGCTTGGATGAATTAAAACGGGTTGTGAAATCTTTTTCGTTGGATTTTCAACTTATCGTGATTTTTTATGGGTATTCATTTTTCATTTTTTTTGGTCGATTTTTTGTCCATACTGTGAGGGGCTTTATATTAGGAAACCAACATACTTTGGAAGGCGGGGGAGGGGAAGGTTTTTCTTTAAAATGTGCTTATTTAGAATGATTCTACCAATGAATGAGAAATTTTATTTTTTATTTTTTTTTCTCCAAATTTGGAAGTTTATAATATAAAGAGAGCCTACATTAGGTGGGGTCCATCGGTCCAACGAAGGTTTCTCCTTGAAAAAGGAGATATGTAGAACAACTCTGATGTGAAAATGAAAAATTTTCAAAAAAATTTCCTGATTTTGAGTTAGAGATTCTCATTTTTTTTTGATTTTTTTGACTTTGGTAGGCTCTTTACCAGAGAGCCAGGCCAATATGGCAGTTTTTTTTTTGAAATGAGAATTGGAATTTTGGGCGGAAAAACATAGTTTTTGAGGGCTAGTTTGACAAAAAAAAAGAAATTTTTAGCAATTTAGTGAGAAAAAATAGAAACATTTAAAAAATTTGGCAAAAAAACACAAAAAGTTTCAAAAAAATACAATTTTTGGCCATTTTTAAAAAAGTAGAACAAGAATTCTAAAGTGAGCAAGATTCGCAAAAAAATTGGCATTTTTGTCAATTTTTTCAAAAAAGCAGTATCTTTGGAGAATTTTGGGAAAAAGCGATTATTTTTGATAAAAGGCAAAAAAAAATATAATTTTTCGCAAATTTGGCAAAAAGCAAACATTTTTGCAATTTAAAAAAAAAACAAAATTTTTGGCAGTTTTTGCGAAAACTTTAACCAAATGACTAAAAAATTTTCGGAAATGAATAAACTTTCATAAGTTGACAAGTAAAGTATGATTTTTTGACAACTCTGGTGGGAGGGAAAATGAAACAAGAATTTTCAGAGGTATTGGAAAAAAGAAAGAACATTAAACAACTCGGACAAAAAAACTGAAATTTTTGGAAATCTTGTCAAAAAAGCAGGAATGGGGAAATTTTTCGTACGTTTGACAAGCAACGCAAAATTTTTTAAACACAATTTCATGTTGGCAAAAAAGCAAAAATTCCGTCAATTTTGAAAAAAATGGAGATTTTTGACAATTTTGGTCAAAAAGCTGAAATTTTTGGTAATTTTTGTTTGAAAATTAGAAGTTATGGCAAACTTTAGTATATACTTTTGTCAAAGAAGATAGATTTATTAAGCAATTGAATTAGTTTTTGACAAAATTTTGAGGATAAAAGGCTGGGATTCAAAAATATTTTGGAAAAAATAAAGAGTAATTTTGGCAAGATGGCTGAAATTTCTGCCAATAAAGTCAAAAAACATGATTTTGGAGTGCTTTTGGTAGATAATAAAGCTCAAATGCTTGAAAATTTTGACAAAAAAGAAAACTTTTTACATTTTTTTAAAACTGAATTTTGATTGTTTTTTTTTTTTTAGAAAAAAAAAGAAATTTTGACAATTTTGGAGAAAAAAGAAAGAATTTTTGAGTTTTGAAAAAAAAATTTGAGAATTTTTGCGATAGTGAAGCAAGTATATTTTTACCTCGAAATTTGGCCAGGTTTAAATGAAGCAAGATTTAGGGGTTGAGTATTTTTGGAAAAAATGCACAAATCGTTGAATATTGAGAAAAAATTGAAATTTTCAACAGTTTTGACAAAAATTAGTAATTTGTGCGAATTTCGACCAAAAAAAAACTGCAATGTTTGACCTTTGACGAAGCAGGAGTCTTGACTATTTTTTTTGGAGTGGGTGGAGGGGGAGCAGAAGAAAGAGCTTTTGGAAGATTTGAAAAAAATACCAATTTTTGACAATTTTGCTTAAAAGCAGGATTTTGGAGGATTTTTGGCAAAAAATCAGGAATTTTGGAGATTTCTATTTTTGAAAAAAAGAAGTTATTAAAAATTTTGTTAAAAAGAATAGTTTTCAGCAGTTCTGGCTAAAAGCTACATTTTGGGAAATCTTCGGAAAGAATCAGGAATTTGTGAAAATTCTGACAAAAAATCAGAAATTTTCTACGTTTGCCAAAAGAAGAATTTTTGAGAAATTTTTTGTAAGGTGTGGGGGGGGGCAAGCGAGAGAAAGAATTTTTGGATGTTTTGAATTAATATATTAAGCCTTAGATCAATTTTTGTGATTTACAAATAAAAAAATGGAATAAAATCTTGGGATTGGAATTTGAAAATAGATTCTATAAGGCTTAAGGCTTTAAATGTATGTACTCGAAAAAAGGAAAATGAGGAAGAAAGGATACCGAATTTCAGCTTTTAATTGTTTGAAATATCCTTTATGAGAATCCTCCCCAAAAAAAGAATAGTGAGTGAGCCGCCCTATACAATTCATGTGAAAAATCATGTTAATGTGTTATTGGAGGGAGGGGAGGGGGGTCGAGTTCAGAAGCTGACGACTTTTCGTTCTGAAAATCATTTGAAGTTTTTTTTTTTGTTTTTCAAAAATTGAAAACTTTGCCTAATTTGCTATTTGCTTTGCTTGGTTTATAGGTGGGGAGGGGAGGGACATGGACAAAACCGTCAAGTTTTGAATTTCAGTAGCTCCTAGAATGTTTTTTTCTTTTTCAGATTTTTGTATGATTAATTTGATAACTTTTATGCCAGACTGTGTCAATTTTGATAACTTGAATTTGTTTTACTGCTAATCAAATTGAACTAATCTTCAATGTTTTTTTTTCTTTGTTGCAGGTGAGTACTAATTTTCGTCCTTGGAGTGTTTTCTAGAATATTATCCATCCACGTATGGAGATGAGTAAGTCAGTTTATGATTTATAGAAGAGTATAGCATTTCCTTGTTGAATTTTGTACGGAAATTGATAAATTTATGCATTGTGAGGTATCGTTAATTTGATTATTTTTTTTTGAAAAATCAATAGATGCTTTGGGGGTTAAGAAAATTGCCCAGTCGTCACATCTTTTCTACTCAAATGAATTCATTTCAAATTTTCTTCAAAAAAAAAAAAATCAAAAGAAACACAACCATCGAAAAAAAAATTTCTCCACGAAAGAGGAAATGGAAGTCATAATTACGATGATTCATAATTATAGAATTCGCTATACACAATGGAAAATCTGACGTACCCAGCTCCCTCTCCATTCTCCTCCTCAGCCATGGATTCCTTGGGCCATAACACAAAACCACGGACGTGGACGTAGGTACCATAACTTCATCATACTCGCCGTATCCGCGGCGCACACGACAAGGAGAATCGTACTATGAGAAAGACAGAATACCATATACTCGTACACCAGTAATACGTAATTATTTTGAACAGAATTTCAACGCGTTCAGTTGCCGATTATCTTTTACGTACATCGGCTTCGGCATCATCTTCTTTATTAATGTTTCTACCTCGAAGCGTTTGGAATTACTCAATGAAAAAGAGTTAGTTACCTATCGAGGTTTCATTGATCCATTCATGAAAACGGTACACGGCCAGTACGGTATATAGCTGTATTAGATATATTCTTCATGCCAATTATCTACGCGTAGGAGAGAGATGATCTATCGCCCAATCAACGATCGAGTTTTTTTCACGCTCATATCTCATCTTACACGAGTCCGGAGTCTCCAATTCTCCATGCCGCGTAATATGCCCTCGTGAATTTTTAATCCATTTGCAGCCTTAGGCTGTAGAGAAAATTTCAGTCACCGGATTTGAAAATTTTTCAATTTATCAAAGCTAAATGTCACGTCCCATTTCTCTGTTCTGAAGCTTCCAACCTTATTGTCGTGTCATATCGCACCCATTATCGACCTAGTTCTTTTCTACACTCGCAAAATATAGTGAAAAAAATTCTCCACGAGCCCGAAGCCCTCGCTCTTTTCAACACCTCCGACCATGGAAAGATTTTTCACTATCACCTCCGCAGCACACGCAGCATACTTACCTATACCTAGACCTACCTAATAATTAAGACGTATTAGTTCGATTTCTCGTATCGGTATCTCAGATAAAGATATCTACACAACGGTGAAAAATACCCGTAGAAAGAGGAGAAAAAATACACCAACAACGGTACAGAGAAAATATAGTACATGGTGTCGAACATGTACGCTTTATCTAGATCCGTCACCGATAAAAAATTACATGTTAATTCCGTTCGACGTTTTAGGCGAAATAAATTATTAATGAAATAATTATACTCTTTTAAAATTCCACATCAACATACCTGCTTCATCTCCTCTCCGCAGTGAAGGCGAGCTCACAGCAAAGTACATTGCTGACAATGTGAAGACAACCCGTGTACCATGTGATAGCTTCGGTTCGATAAATGCCACTTTAACCTAAAAAAAAAAACAAAACCTCCATCTTTTATTTATGTATGATTTATTGGCGTAATCTATAACGTATGAGTTGGTCGAGTTGGTAATCTGGTGCTGGCTCATGGCTGCTGAGTGCTGCTGGTGCCCAATGTGTATAGGTCGCGACCGTTGTATAACGATACAAACGATACAAATCAATTCTCTGCTGCTCGAGTTCGACTTCGATAAACAACCGTAAGTTATTAGATCGTTTTGCATTCGTATAAGTAACCTATACGTCTATACGTATCTTGCTGCTCATTTCTCAATTAATACCATTGACAGATTGGAGTTATTGCGGGGTCAACGTCGTCGTTGCTCGTTCAATTTCTCGTATTGTTTTGGTTTTTGTTCGATTGCGAAGAATTTTGTGTGGGTGAGTGGAGAAGAAGAGGGGGGGGGGGTTGTGGATTGGAATTTTATGCGTGGAGATTGAAGGCATGTGGTGCATCACACTGATGAGTAGGAAAAAAAAGTTATAATATTGATAAAACACCCCCCCCCCCCCCCAAAAAAAAAAACACATCGAAATTATTGAAAATTATTATATGTACTTACATTGAAGAAATTTTCACAAAATTAGGCAAAATGTAGAGAAAATTGCAAAAAACGATATTAAAATGCATCGAGTGAGATTAAAATCAATGAAAATTACCAAAATGTTTTGAAATTTTTTTAGAACTTGGCAAAAAATTGCACAGAAAAGTGATAAAAACGCGTCAAATTAATTTAAATTGCAATTAGAAAAAATGTAGATATGATTGCTTAAAATATTGGGAAAATGAATCAAAAATATGCATAAAAGAATAAAATTTGAAAAAAATCGATGAAAAAAATGTTGAACTTCACTTACAGTAATATCAAGGCTCGTATTCGGTTTCAAAAATCTCACTTTTACTACCTAAAAATTGTCCATCCAAAGCAGTAATTCTTTGGCCAAAATTGTCGTAGTCTCACTTTTTGTCAACATTATCCGAAGAAAGTAATTTTTTCCCTGAAAGTTGCAAAAAAGTTTATTTTTTTTTGATACAAATTGTATAAAAAGGACCACTTTTCGAAAAGTCTGGGTTTTTTTCAAAAATTGGCAAAAATTCTCGATTTTACCAAATTGTTTTTTCAAGTACGAAAAAGTGTCATAAATTGCTGAAAAGTTTCACTTTAAACACTCAAAAAGAAGTCATTTTTTTATGAAAAAGTTGCAAAAAGGTGTCACTATTTCGTCAGTAATTTTCAAAAAGTCTTGCTTTTTGCCAAAAATTTGCAAACATTTTCTCTTTTTACCACATTCTAAAAAAATTGCAATTTCTTTTCTCTTAAAAATGCTGAAAATCGCCGGAAATCTCACTTTTTCGCTAGAAATTGCTGACAAGTTTTACTATTTTACCAAAAATGATTAAAAATTGGCATAAGTACGCTCTATGCCTCCTATTGAAACTGTCAAAATCATTCACGCTTGGAATATGCGTAAAATTGCCAAAAAGGTGCGAAATAGTCTCACTTTTCTGTTGGAAATTTGTGAGAATGTATCATTTGTGTACCAAAGGATATTTGCCAGAAAGCCTTACTTCTTACCAAAATTGTCAAAGTCTCAAATCAATTTCATTGTTACATTTTCATTGGAATGTTTGCCATCAACTTTTTTTTTTTTTTTACATTTTTGACTGAAATTTTCTGTTTTTTTCGTACCTATTTTAATTGTTTTGCTCACGTCTTGTAACTTTTTTGGTTATATTTTTTTGACTTTTTTTTTGGTTTTACTTTTTTTTTTTTAATTGAGTAAGTATCTGAAAATTTCACCAAGAAGTTGAAAAATAGTTTCACTTTTTCTTACAGAAATATTTATGGAAGAAGTTTTTTCCCCATAGTTGTCAAAAAGTCTTTTTTTATAAAGTTTTTTTTGCAAAATGTTTTGGCTTTTTTACGATTTTTTTCGAGATGAAGATGTTTTGCTCATGTCTTGTAACTTTTTTGGTTACCAAAGTTACTATTTGGGGAGGGGAGAATCGAGTAGCAGCATTGTAAAATAAAAATACCCCCCCCCATTACAATCAATAAAAATTGCGAAAAATTGAAGAAATGTTGAGAAAATTGCAACAAAAAAACGTTGAAATTTTGATACAACTCCATAAAATTCAGCAAAAACTCCGCAAAAAATACTGAAAGCTTTCTTAAACACTAGTAAAAAGAGTAAAAACACTCTACATCACCCAAAGTTAATGAAATTTGAGGAAAATTAGGCAAAAATTGAATGAAAATGTGCTAAAACAATGTTAAAGTGATGAATAAAAAATGCATGGAAAAGGATATGAAAATTGATGAAAATTACCAGAAACTGAAAAAATGTCAGAAAAATCAGACTAAATGTTGAGAAAATCACATATAATATTATCTTTAAAATTACTTGAAAACATGAAAAAAAATTACTGAAAAGTATCACAATATTGATGAAAGTTTTGAAAGATTTGACAAAAGTTGACAAAAGTTGCATTAAAATATTATTAGAAATAAAAATCTAAATAAAGTAAAGACTAGAAAAACAACAAAGTTTCAAAAAAATATGATCAAAAAGTAATGAAATGACAAAATATTATAGCAAAAATTATGTTTTGAACATCGTCAAAATAATTTCAAAACACGAATAAAATGGTAATTACAAATTAGGTTACAAAAAAATAGAATAAAATTGCAGTTTAATTTGAAAAAAAATTCCATAAAAAAGTGTAAATGACCTGAAATTATATAAAAATCAAAAAAAAATTGAAGTTAATGAAAGTTACCAAAAACGATGAAGTGTTGGTGAAATTTGACAAAATGTTGCAAAAATTGTACCAAATAGGTATCTAATAATGGTTTTTTTTTATTGAAAAATAGGTTTCGATGCAAAAAAGTAATTTTTGTACTACAAAATCCAGAAAAATGATCATAATTTTCAATATTTGGTTCTGGCCAGATAAACATGAATCCATAAGTGTCGATTTTTGATGAATTTTAAAATTTAATATTTAACTCATCTCTTATAAAAAATTAATATTTGAAAGCTGCAATCCAAACAACTTTGAAATCGATTTTTTGACGGTACAAACATCACACAAAATCAGTACCTACCTGTTTGGACAAATTGAGTACCTATATGATGAATCTGAAATTTTCCCAGTTTTATTATTACAAGAATATTTCTTGAAGTATGTATCTACTCGTAACTCTGATTTTAACAATTTTTTTTAAGGAAGCCACTTTTGGATGAACTTTTGTAACAAAAATCTCAGGTACCTATACCTAAATTATTTCTTTAATTTCTGCCGAGTTTTTGAAAATTTAAAAATTATCATTTTTGTTGAAAAATAACAATTTTTTGGCACTATATGTATAGTTTTAATATAATCCAATTTCACGAAGCATGATGTCATCAAACATCACGTGATCATAGTCAAGCACTAATCCAAGAAGTACCATCTTGTCTATTTCTCTACCGAAAATCCCAGTTCTTTGGAATTCCAAAACAGACCAGCTTCTCAGTTTCTATTCCAAGTACATATTATGTACGAGTATTTTAATCCGAAATGTGGCACACGTATCAAACAAGATGAAACATTTTTCGCATTTGAATCTCGCTGTTCCTGAAAACTGGAATGTTTCAGATCACTGAGCAAAGAACTCACACATACGTATACAAACAAACTTGCTCGAATGTACAGATTTTACAAAATACGGATACGACAGGCGATTTTGATCTGCTGGACCACAAATCTTCGAAAACCAGGCTTCTTTAACTCGCTAGTATTATGGACAGGTTTTTCAAATAACCCAACACAAATTCGTCTTGCTATCTTCAAACGTCCCCCTTTCCCTGCCTTTCGCTCATCAAACTACTCGCCTTATACATTACTCACAAATACATACTGTAGAGTCTACACGTATCAAAAATCTTTTGGTCGGGACGACATTTGGTCGATGACAAGTTGTCCTCTCTCTATATACTGTATCTGCTCATCACTCTTTCCATGTACTCGTACTGGTACATGTCGTATCTTCATCTCACGTATCACACAGGCCAAAGAGCTCATCTTATAGTCTCTATAACTTGTTTAACGAAGCTGTGTTAATTTGCATTATCACCCGTGTAAATACTACACATTCTATTGCAAATATCGACGACTGTGTATACCGAGACAATGAACTTCTTAAGTACAAAATAATCTAACGAACGTTTGTTTTATTCGTTATGGTTTGGTTGTTGTTGTTTTTTTGGCGCCTGAAACAAGACGTGCAATAAGTGCGAGTGCGAGTTGAAAAGAAAGAAATGACCAATGGACGCGCGTGATCGATGGTTTGTGGAAGAAAAGTGCAGCTGGTAAAATATAAGTACGTAGAAATACGAGTACGTGTGAGAATTTGTGAGAATGCTAATTTTTCCAAATCTGGAAATACATTTTTGGGAGCTGATAGTTCTGACTTCTTTTCAAATTGAAGGTTCTCATTTTTTCATAAGAGATCTTTTAACTGCAGGTGATATGGAATAAGTTCGACAAATTTGTTATTTTTTTTAAAATTTTTGGAATAACCATACATCAGTTGATAATTATGATTTCATCGATTCTGAATTTCTGGAACCTCTAAAAGATTTCGCTGTTTTCTAGTTTCTACTAGATCTGGGCTATGATTTGGTGGTTTTCAATTAAAGTAGTAGTAGTAGTAGTAGTAGTAATATTTATTCGATCTATCAAATTTCCGTGTATTTTTCATAAGCCAAATTTCATTTGCCAAAATTATAAAAATAAAATCAAACGTCAATAGATTTTTTTTGGGATCGATTCGAAATTTTTCAGTCAATGGGGATGCCCTATCCTTGCACGTTGTAAATAAATTTTGGAAGATTTTGAAATTTTTAGATGAAATTTGCAAATCATTTTTTATTATTCTGTACGTTAAAAATAAATTCACTTATTTCTTCAGTTATTCACAATTTTTATTGATTGCAATTGGGGGGAGGGGGTATTTTCATTTTACAGAGCTGGTACTCAATTTCCCCCCCCCCCAAAAAAAAAGGTTACAAGACATGAGAAAAACATCTTCATATCGAAAAATAATCGTAAAAAGGCCGAAACATTTCACTAAAAAACGACGTAAAAAAAGGACTTTCTGACAACTATTGGACAAACAAATTTCTTCTATAATTTTGTCTCGGCAAGTTTTGACACAAAAGTGAGAATTTTTGGTGATTATATAGGTATTAGGTAGCAAAAAAGCGAAACTTTGATAATTTTTGCAAAAGGCAGAATTTTGTGTAATTTTTGCACCGTCAAAAGGTCAATTTCAAAATTGTTTGGATTTGAAGGTGAATAAACTCAAACTGAGCAACCAACCTGATCACTTTACAGACAAACCTCATACCAAGATCAGCTCACAACAAAGAACAACAAACTCTGAAGTGGAAAATTACAAAAAGTACTAAGAAAAAGCAAAGCTGCATTATAACAACAAACAGTATTGATCTTAAAACTTTTTCCTGTTCCCTTTAGCACAGCAGCAAGTACACAGCTACGTACAGTAGAGAAGCTTCGACTTGACTTTACCCATCGCTACCGCTCTCAGTTTATGCTGCCTCTGCCGAAACTCACTCACTCACACAACTGCACATAGACAGAGAACGAGAAACCGCCAAGACTCGAGAGCAATAGAGAAAGACGGAGAGCGCGAAACAGCAGAGTAAAGTCGGACCTAACGTGAAATTGTTGTGTCCTGCATACAAATAAGGCTTTCACGAAAACCCAAAGACATAGAGAGTGGTACACAACCCTGCGTAGCGAACTTACAGCACCCTCCTTTTGTACGTAGTACAACACAGACAGAGAGAAAGCAAGCACACCGACACCGACACATGCACACGTACACAATATCTTCTTGGTCTTTTCCATCCCATCGTAGTCGTCGTCGTTGTAGTCGCTGGTGCCTAGCGAACGAGCGACTGAATGGTATTAGCTCTTATACTTCCTCTTCAGGCTACCCTGCCAAAGGTTTTCCACAGCAAAACCCAAGGTACGTGTGCATTTTACTTTCACGTGTATGTGTATATAAATCGGCTAGAAAATGTTCACGTTTTTTGAATTAGTTTCACATTTCCCATCCTGCTCTTGCTCTTGCTCCTGCTCTGGAGATATTCGTTTCTCAAAAAAATGGATTCGGATCTAACCTCTTGTGCGAGTTGGTAAATTATGCTTGCTCGAGAGTCACCTAATCGAGAAAGCAATTTAAAGGAAATTTTTTAATATCGTCTGGCGATAAAGATACCTACCCGAGCCTTTGCCCAATCCATCAGACAGTTACAAGCATAAGAGTAATGGATACTACGAAACACAAAGTGCTTTCTCTTATATTCTTTTTTTATTTCTTCAAATACAGGAGAGAGGAAGCTCGTAGGGAAAAAAAAGGAAACAATTTAAAATAGTTCGAAAAACACGCCAGTCACGGAATGAAGGAGAGTCGGAGGGTGGAGGAGGAAAAGGCTGAATAATATATATCGATGTCAATAATTCTTTTTTCTCATATAAGAAGTCATTGGAACGGTCATTTGGACGCTGTTAGCGTTCGACTCTTGAAGGTACTGCAGTATAGAGTGAAAGGGGGAGCAAAAAATAATGTTGAAGTGAAATAAAGGGTCGTTTACGGTTCGGTTCGGCTGGCTCTATAAGGGTGATTTGGTCGCAGAAAAAACGACCTTTATGTGATGGAATTTTGAATACGTTTATCTTGTCAATAGGTTTCTCGCTTCGAGAAAACCTAATTTTTGTAGGCCAACGAAGAAAAAAAATTACTTACCCGGTCGCCTCGGCTTAATTATTGTTTTTCTATCGTAAAAACAAACCCATAGTGTGCCTCGCGGAGCCGAAATTACTGCACGCAGTTTCAAAAGAACAACGGTATTTTTTATGGCATCTTATTATGTATCCTTTTTTTTTCTTCTCTCTCTCTTTTCATCACCTTCATCCACTTGTGTTCTATATGTTTATTTATAGTTTAATAGAAAACGGCGTGTGCGTCTTGGTTTATAATTGAAGAATACTATAATGCAACAAACGGATCCGCGCACGTCCTTTGAGAGTTTCATCATCGTGGCGAGACGATATCACACAACCTTTAATAATAAAGACATTTATTTATAGGACAGTTTTAACGATCCGAAGCGGTATCATCCCCTTTGATCGTTTCAACATTTTTACAAGATTGTATTTTTCTGCCTGGCTTTTTTTTCTTAATATTTATGCGTTTTTTTGTTTTGTTTTTTCCATTATTGTCGTTATCGTAGCAGACAAGGGATGTGATATATGATCGACGCGGAAAACAAATCCTAGGATGGATGAATTGGGCTATAAGAATGGTTGTAGATCAAATCTTATTTTTGACAGGTTTGATACTTATAACTCCTTGTCCAAGACAATTTGAAAAAAAAAATCGGTTATTGGGGAACCTTTCATGAAACGAAATAATAATTAAGGGTATCTACTTGCTCTAGAAAATAAGCATTACTTGATGAAAAAAAAACTGGGTTAGAAAAACAAGTATTCGAATAACATTTCAGCTGAAATTTCACTCACAAGAATGAAAAAAATTGAGAAAAGTAAAATCCTTTTTGATGGGGTGAGGATGGGGGTGGGGGAATTTTTGGTACGTTTGACAAGCAAAGCAAAACTTTTTTAGCAATTTAAAAGAATAAAATAATTTTTAGCCAAATTTGGGAGTTATGGTGAATCTTGGAAATTTTGCCTAAAAAATCAGGATTTTTTGACAATTTTGATGATAGAGGTTTTTAAACATTTTGGAAAACAAGAAAATTTGAACAATTTTTGGCCAGATAGTTTAAATTACTAGCAATCGAGTCGAAAAAGCAGGATGTTGGAATACTGTTGGAGAAAAAAAAACAGTAACTTTTGAATTTTTTTTAAAAGTGGATTTTTGAATGATTTTCACAAAAGATGAAACAGAATTTTTGACAATTTTGACAATATAAATACGAGTATATTTTCTCCTTGAAATTTCGACAAATTTAGCAAATAAAGCATGATTTTGAGAATGTTTTTTTGAAAAAAAAAAAAAAACAATGAAATTTTTAACAGTTTTGATACAAAATCAGAAATTTGTGCGAATTGGTACAAAAAACCAATAATTTTCAATCTTTGGCAAAGCAAGAGTTTATTTTTTTTTGGGGGGGGGAGAAAAAAAAATGTTTAAAAGTCTTGAAATAAAGATCAACTTTGACAATTTTGGCAAAAGGGAGGATTTTCAGAAATTTTTGGCAAAAAATCAAGAATTTCAGAAATAGGTACATATTTTTGAAAAAATGCAAAAATTTATTTAAAATTTTTATAAAAAGAGGAATTTTCAACAGTTTGGCAAAAACCTAAATTCTGGGAAATCTTTGGCAAAAATTAGGAATTTGTGCGAATTTTGACTGAAAATCATAAATTTTAAACGTTCGACAAAGCAGGAGTTTTTGACAGCCTTTTTTTTGGGGGGGGGGGAGGAAGGGGTTGAGCCAAAGAAACAATTTTTGTAAGCTTTGAAAAATAAAATATCAATTTTCGACAATTTTGGCATAAAGCAGGATTTTGGGAGATTTTCGTCAAAAAAAAACAGGAATTTTGTGGGAAAAAACAGAAATTGTTGAAAATTTTGAAAAAGAAAAATTTCTAACAAATCTGTCAAAAAGCTAAATTTTGAAAAATCTTGGCATAAATCAGGAATTTGTGGAAATTCTCAGAAAAAAATCAGAAGTTTTCGACCTTATGACTTTGAAAATGAAAAAAATCGTTGACAAAATTTGCCTATAGTACGTACATGAAAACCTCTCGAGGTGTCAGGATTTTTGGGAAGAGCATGATCTGAAACTTCCAATTCCCATGGCAAGAATTTTGGCAGCCCAAATTGATTCTTCGATTTCTGGTGAATTTTTGAAAATTCAAAATTCACCTATTTCAACGATTCATGTTTTTTTCAAAGTACAAGTAATAGGTATCTACTTAATCCTTGAATTATTGAATTTCACCATTTTCGGTCATCATCAAAGGGAATTTTGGAATTTTACAGCATCTTTTACTAAAACGCCAGGGAATCTTGTGAAAAATTAGTTCAAACAGATTTTTCCATTTCTCATAATGAAAAAATTTACCTTCGCTTTACTCATGCAACTTTTTCGCAGGTCTCTTTTGTCAAAAATCTCCAAATTCCCAAAAAGTGTTGCTTTTTTGTAAAAATTGTTGAAGTCTCGCATTTTGTCAACTTATGATTCAACTATGAGTATCTATTTATCATTAAAAAATCTCGTTTTTTCACAAATTTGCTCAAATGTTTCGCTTTTTTGCTAAAAAGGGCTAAGAAGCCCTGACTTCGAATGAAATTATTGTCGAAGTCTCATTTTCTGCCAAAAATAGCAAAAAGTCTCACTTTTAGGCCCCCCTTTTTTTTTTTGCAAAAAATTGATAAAAATTGTGTTGTTGTTTGCATCCAAAAACTCACATTCTTTTCCAATAATAGTTCTAATGAGTCATTTTTTTGCTCGAAAATTACTGAAAGGACTTTTTTTTTAGCTAGAATTGTCAAAAGTCATGTATTTATTTCCAAAAATTGCGAAAATTCTTAATTTTTGGCCCAAAATTGCCAAAATAAATCGTTTTTTTTTTTCAATTAAAAAGTTGCAAAATATTCGTAGTTCGACTTTTTTTGGCAAAAATTGGGAAAAGGACTGTTTTGGCAAAAATTATCAAAATGTCCTGCTTTTTGCTGAAATTAAACAAGTTTCTATCGAGTTTCATTTTCAGATTTTGATTAAAAACGAAATGTTCTGGGTTTTTTGGTGATTTTTTTCTGCATTAAATGTATTGCTCATGTTTTGTCACTTTTTTGGTTACATTTTGGGTAATTTTTTGAGCTTTTCAGGTTACTAAAGTCACTTTTTTTTTGAAACAATTAGTACGGGTCCTGGAATTTCAAAAAATTATTGATTAGAAAATGATGTTGATATTAACCCTTGAAGGCCCAGGTGAATCCTGAAATGTGATGTAAAAATGCTTTCGATTTTTTTGAGTTAGATCAACACAAGTTTCACTTTCACTCACAGTTCGCCCCCTCCCCCTCCAGCCCCTTAAACCCATTTCCGAAATGATGATGTTCGAAAAAAAATTTGACCCCCTCCCCCCTCCCCCCTCCCTACCTGACCACATGTATAATTTATTTTTCAAAGGTCTGAAAAATTAGAGAGATTGGTCTGGAAAATCTGGAAAAGTCAGGGAAAACCATTTCCGAACATGTGTAGACACCCTGTTTTGGGCTTTGCAGTTCGCAAAAGATATTATAAGAGGGACTTTCGGAATTTTTTCATTCGGGAAGATGTCCATTCGGGGATCCGGATTCGGGAAAATGTACCAGAATTCTGTTTGAGAATTACTGTCAAAAAAGTTATACTCATTTCAAGACATTTTTGGCAATAATCGACTTTCGGGTAGGTAATCTTGAAAAAATATTCTTCAAAACGAAAATTGAATTGGGTATGTTCAAACGCCAATCCCCCCCCCGCGCCAACTTTCATTATGGTCTTGTGCTAATTGCAGCAAAATAAGCGAACGAACTCGTAATTTTGATATTAAGTATTTTTTTGGTCCATCAATAAGTTCTTTCTCTCGTTTCAACCCAATTCTTAATGGAAAATTACCACATCCTCGAGTTTCGCTACAAATCGAAGCCCTTGTACAATTCAATTTACAGTAGTACTGAAGTGGAAATTCTTAATAATTTCACAGATTTTGATTCTCGTTGCGTTGACAGCACGTCCGAAGACTATTTTTTCCGCCTGTTTGTATTCCCAAGTCCCACTTGTTTTGTTTTTTCTTTCACGTTCCATTCCATATACTTCAGCAGTTCAGCTGATCGTGTTCGAATATACCTTTTGGTGTTCTTTGAAATCTCGTTTTTCGTTTCTCTATCTTTTTTTTTTTCAAAACAGAAAATGAATATTATGCTAATGGAATTATCGATACGGGCTGCGATAATTTCACGTGTACAAATCGATAATAAGCACATTTTTCCACTCAAATATGCGATTCGAACGATGAAGCGGGATGTGGGGGGAGGAGAGGGGAAGATCTCCTACACATCTCGGTGCGTTGAAAAGACCGCTTCATCGGATCAATGCCGACAATCTCGAATCGTTACCAAATTTCACCCACGCACGCAGCCCATTGCGTGGATTTGGTTTAGCTTGGCTTCGCCGAGCGGCACTTTTTTCATAATTCCTTCCATTTACCGTCATCTGCGCCCGGGTAATACGACTCGAAACTATTACAGGCGATAAAGAAACAGCAATGAAAAAAAAAAAACAAATGTTCTTTTAAAAGCCGAGCTATTATCGTAAACCAAAGTGAGGAAAAAGAAACACGGCGAGAAAAAAAATCGTTCCGCAGAAAACTCTCTCGCTCGCGCGACGTTCGTGTATATTTTCTTGGCTGTCTGTCTTTCCTCTTTCTTTTTTTTCTTCAGCGAGCTTTCTCTCTTCGTCTTGCTCATTGTACAGTGGCGCGAAAATATAAACGACACGTTCCGGACCATCTAGAACCCTTCTCTGTCTTTGGTTGCTTGTCGCAGTACAGCACAGCACAGTACAACACAGTCGACTTCGAAATGAAATCAGCTCGACTCAAATTCCAATTCTCATTCCTATCTTTATAAATGATACTCCCCTTCATTTCATTTGCGCACGAGTTATCATAAAATCCCAATGGAAAAATTAATTGAATAGCTTTCCTTTTTATTTTCCTCATTTCTTTCTCCTCGGTTTCTTCTCGGTCGCTTTTTTTTCCTTTCCTACTTTTTTTTTCTTTTTTTTTAAAACTCAACGTCTCCTCTCGTCTACTTTGGTATTCCCATATTCGACGTCTTTATCCTAAACACGCCAAGTTTGCAAGTTACTCGCGTATACTCGCGGGCTCTCTAGGCGCGTACCGAATTTCATGGGTAGTTAATAGCACCCATTATCCTCGCTTCGGTACCGCGTTTTTGTCCTCTTCTTCGACCTTTTTTTTTCTTTTACTTACTCCTCTTTTGCCTATGTACGGGGCAGAGTCACCCTCACTCTACTCGTACTCGGTGTCTCTGCTGCGTTCAAATTACATCTGCAAGAATTTTATCCCATTTTGAACGACGAACGCATATCGTTGTGTCATAAAAAGTGGATTTTAATTAGGCCAATAAAGTATGTAACAAGGCGTCGTTCTTCTTCTGCAGGAAAAAAGAATAAGCTCAGCCTAGCCGAGCAGAGCAATAGTATAGTAAATTAAAACGACGACGAATAAGTTCGCTGCGTATTCGCTTTGGGATTCCGATACGATTTTCTTCTCGAAAAACTCTTCCCTTCTTTGACTCGTCTATCGTTGGTCGTCTGTGTAGTGTGTATAGCTTGCTCTAAGAACGTATTTCGATATAGCGAGGTAAAAATGTGAAAATCAACTTGAAATGAACTTGATCCCGATTACGTATGTCGCCTAAGTCGTAGTTTCTTTTAACAAGGAAAAAAAAAGGAAAAAACCTATAACTAATAGGACACCAAGGGTTAGCAATGTTTACACATTCGTACTATTCAACTCTCGGTGTACCTATGTTACGTTTGAAACAATAGATTTACCAATAGATTTGACACATTGTATGATAATAAGCTCGGGCTAACCTTAATTGATGTCCCGTGTATGAAGGACAATGTTTAAAGCTATAGAAAGAGATACGAGTAGAAAAAAAACCGCCGCGTCATTTTCGTTACTGTACAACTACATGCTATACGTACAAGTGCTTTTTATGTATGTGTAATGGTACGTGTACTTTACTTACTCGATTATTACAGTCTATCTGTATTGTACGAGTACTACAGATACAGACTATATCGTGTCTATACACTATACGCTTTACGAAACACCGAAATAGATATACACAATTAGTGCAAAGGTCACGTTTCCGCTTACACAGTACTAATCCTGACCATTGTTAGGTTATGTCACAAATCAATTTCTTTTTTTCTTTCTTTATTTCGGTCGCTTTTCTGTCTCTATGAGATACTGTATAGTGATAAATTTACACCTGTGTTCTGAAGAATAAGGTGTTGATAAATGAAATGTGCTTCCGGCGATTGAATCTAACGTTTATTTTAAGCTTTTTCAAGTGTGTTTTTTTTTTCAATTCAATGAAATACTTATTTACTTATAAAAAAATTGGTACATGTTCACCCCTGAATGAAAAAAAAATCAATTAATAAATCATTTAAAAGTGTTCATCTTTGGAAAAAAAAAGTCGAAATATGTAGTTACTGTTTTTTTTGCAATTTGAATAAATTTAAAATGTCCATTTCCTTTGCAAAATACATAAGTATGTTCATTAAATTAAGAAAAAATCCATGGAATATTTAAAAATGAAGAAGTACTGAAATGAAAATGAAGAGGGGAGTTCTTTTGAATCACAGATAACTGTTAAAACTAATAGTAAGCTTCAACTGTGTGTGTAACTTAATTTGAAAAAAATAATCATGAAAAATCACCCACTGAAATATGAAAAATTCATCATCTTAATCAATAAACATAACCTAGCAAACTCCATAAGTCCATATGAACCTCCTTGCGAAGGGTGTAATAATCCAGTAATTAAAAACAACCCCCCCCCCCCCAAAAAAAAAAAACATGAAAAAAATTAATAAATCGCCACCCAAAATTCATTCGTTTTAATCAACTCCAGAAAATCAAAATTAGCGAGAAAAAAATCACCACAAAAAAATTAATTTTCAATCGTGAAGTTTTAGGTGCCCAAATTATGTAACTTCCACATCTTGCGGATGAATCAAAAATAGCGCTTGAGGTTCCAGAATGACTCAAAATGGTGAAATTCTGATTTCAGGGGTTGGTTTTAAAAGAGACAGAGAGCCAGGTGAAGTGAGCTAATTTTAAAAATTTTCCCTCGAACAGAAAATTTTTGATTTGTTGAATTGTTTTTTAAAATTATTTTTAGCTGCCCAAGTCTATTTCTACACCTTCTGGAGAAATCTAAAATCACGCTGGAGGCTTCAGAATGTGTGGAAATAGTGAAATTTGGTTCGAAGGAGTCGATATCATTTCAAGGCAAGTTTTTATTTGTACCTACTTTTCAAATATGTAGCATAAATTGTTGAAAATAGCCAATTTTGGATTTTCAAAAATTTTCCAAAAATTGAAAAATTAATTTGGGTGGCTGATATGTTAGCGACATATCACAACTTCGGAGTAATAACATGGCGTCTAAAAAAAAAACAATTTGGACATTTTTACATTTTCGAGGTTTGTATGACCCTCTGCAGCCAAAAATAATACTCTGAGTTGCAAAATTCCAAACAACAAAGTCAAACATTTTTATAAATACAATATGAGTACCTACCAAATTACAAGTTTTTGAGGGCGTTGGGTTGAGGAGAGAGGTACAAAATTCATAAATTTTGAAAAAGACAATAATAGGTATGGTATAAAATTATAGGTTTTTGAGGACACCAATATCAATATTATGAACCTTATTGTGGGAAAATTCAAACTTCAAATATGGTCTTAAAATTCAAACATGAAGATTTTCGATATCTGGTGTGTTTTCGAAAATTTTCAATTCAAATTTTCCCATCGTCAGGGCCCATTTTGGAGTTTGGCTTGGGCATGAACTAATCCTCAAAAATGAACTCTGCAAGCTTAAAAACTCAGCTTTTGGTACCATCTTGTATTTTTTTAAAATAATTTTTAATTTTTCACCCCCTTTTTAGTTCAATCTGGATTTTGAGAGCCATTAAAATGAGTTGAGATACCCTCAAGAACCTTCAAAACTGATGTTTCAACATTTTCCATTTTTTTGTGTACTCATATAAGGTGAAGTGGGGTAATCGCAAAGCTAGCGAGACTTTTGGACGATTTCTGGAAAAATTCGAAACTTTTTGGAATTTTCTGCAAAAAATGACAATTTTTTGGCATTCAGGTAAAAAGCAAACATTTCTGTTAATTTTGGAAAAACGCGAATTTCTGATAATTTTTGGAAAAGAAAAAAGTAGACAATTTTAGCAAAAGTAAATGTTTTTTGGTGATTTCCCGCCTAAACAATTTTTTTTGTTTAAAATGAGGCTTTTAGGATTTTTTGGAAAGAAGTGAAATTTTTTAGCCACTTTGTTGTATGGTAAAAATTTTTGTAAGTTTTTTTGAAAATTTTTGGCAAAAAGCTTAATTGTCTAAAAAATAGACTTTTTGCAATTTTTAGTGAAAATGCGTGATTTTTTTGGCAAAAAAGCGCGCTATTTTCGGGTAATTCTAGAGGCTTAAAGGAAAATTTCTGGAACTTTTTGCGAAAAAGTGTCAATTTGTACCATTTTCGGATTTCTTGTATGGAGCCCCTCCCACAATTGGGCAGAAATAAAAAAAGATAAAAAATTGAAGTCTGTAGCAATTTTTTGCAAAATTTTTCATTTATGAGCAGAATCGAGGCTACTTTTTGCTAAAAAAAAAAAATGTCAAAAATTCTCCTTTCTTTGAAATTTCAAAAATGTTTGCTTTTTAGTAAAATTCCTAAAAATTGTTTCATTTTTTTTGGCAAAAGATTCTGAAAAATCAAATTTTTTAGCAGAAAATTGTCAAAAAGTCTGTTTTTTTGCCAGAAGGGTTTCTTTTTGCTAAAATTTCAAAGTCCGTTTTTTTTCGAAAAAATTTCCATTTTTTACTTTGTTGCTAAAAATTAAAGACCAGAACACTTCAGTTTGAAGTTTTTAGTTTTTTTTGGCCATTTTTCCCTGTACTGAAATGTTTTGTTTTCTTTTTTTTTGTCATTTCTTTGGTTAGAATTTTTTCGATCTCCCTGACAACACATTGCAAAACCGAATTTTTCAATAGCTTTGATCAATTTACAGGTCCTGGGTAGCATTTCAAACAGTTCTGCTAAAAATGGAAATCTCGAGAAAATTCATATAAATGTTACCGGAAAACTATATTATTTCAAAAAATTCAGAAATGCTAAACGCTTGCAAAATACATATAAAAGTTATAGGTAATTAGTTTTACTCTAAATTTTTTAAAATTTTGTGGTCAAAGGTTCCAATGTGCTATAGCTAAGCGGTTGAGGAGAATTTCGCCTCAAGACTCGCGAATTTGTTTTTATCAGAGTACGTCCTTCTTTCCCTCATTCATGCTGATTGTCTCTAATTAACAAAACTCATCGAGCAATACTCGACGTAGTAAAATTAGCAAACGTGTTGTAGGGCCTAATGTGTAACTCCGTTTAACATGATTTACACTCGACCACGATCGTATTTCGTATACCTTTACCTACGTACTCGTAGACCTAACGAGCAAGCCTACCAGAAATATTTATTTCTCGATACTCGGAAACACGCACTTTTTTAATATAATAATTATACACGCGGCATCGTATACCTGTCTTCATCCCCTATACGCTGATATCGTTGTCATCAAAGCTGCTGCCTACCCAGGATAGCATTTCCAAATGCAAACACACCCTTCGGCTTCGAATCCTGGTGCGAAAACTCGTCATGACGATGATCGTATCGTGGAAATTCATCGTTCCATGTGTACTTAATGGTACACGTAAAAGGTACTCGCTCGCCGATGCCAAAAACGATGACAATATCGTATAAAATATCCGTTTAATTGATACGGTATACTCTAAATATATAGGCTGCTTGTACGGAGATGGTTGTTATCAATTTTAATACGTAACGTAGAAGAGAGAGAAAGAGAAAGAGAGAGGTGGTGGGTGTGTTGGGGTTTTGGGAAATTAAATATAGTACGAGTGAAACCCTATGTATGAAATTTGCTCACGTGAGAATACGCCTATCCGATCGTATAACCGATTAAAAATTTTTATTTATTAAATAGCCTAAAATGAATATTCATAAATATTATACAAGTACACGTATATACAGCGCGTAAACGCAATTAAGTTGCATATTCATGAATGATAAAATGAGAGTTGCGAGTTGTTTCATATTGTGTACCTAGAGATATACGCGATGTCCACTGTACGTATAAATAAATAATATACCTATATCTAGGAGGTGCTATTTTGTATCTGGTATGGGGCGCGGTTTTGTGCATAATCGAATTACACCTATGTGACCATATTTTCGCAATTTGCACTATCGAATCGTCAAGTCATAAAGGCTTGAAACAGAAGTGCCTCGTACCTTGACCCAGCTCTACTTAAATGGTAAGTGGAGGGAGAAGAGGGTCAAAAAAACAAGTTTATGAGCTTCCCTGGTCTGGAATTTGGTCCTAAATTGTCACGTTCAAGTGGCTAAAAAATTTCACTTTTTTCCAAAAAAAATTCTAAAAATGTTTAAAAGTGTAGATTTTTTGTGGGAAATTACCAAAAAACCTCTTCTTTTGATAAAAATTGTCAACTTTGTTTTTTTTTGAAAAAAATTGCCAAAAATTCACACTTCTCCAAAATTGACAAAAATTTTTGATTTTTAAAAAATGACTAAAAATTGTCGTTTTTTGCAGAAAATTCTAAAAATTGTTGCTTTTTTCCAGGAATTATGAATAAAAACGAAAAAAAAACTTTTTTGGCAGATAGTGGAAAATAAAGAATAGGGAGTGATTTCTTCACCCGAGGTAACAACTTTGGGGAGTGAGAGGTGGAAAATTTCAACTTTTCAAAATAAAGTACACCCTATGACCCTAGTATGTGTGTGAGACGATGCCTTGACCAAAAGAAATGAGTTTTCTTTTCAACTCTACATACAAGACGAAGACGACTACGACGAAGACGAAAATTACCTCGATTCATCGCGTATACACTACGTATACTTATACAAAACTTGGTATACGTACATGAGACACAGACTAGCCTGTAACCTTCGTTACATGAATGGTGAACTTAATTTTCGTCCAAACCGCGAATAGTTTTTAATTACCGTTCGAAAATTGCTTTAGTTGAACAATGAAACGAAGTGAAAAAAAAAACGCAACCCATTAACCAGTCTATTGTATGACCCGTGTAGTTTGTCGTTTGTACTCTGCAGGTCATTTGCCTCGGTTGACTTTTTTTTTCTTATATTTTCACACTTCTATATAATTCCCAAATAAACTTGCGACGTAGTGGCCGCTGCTGCGACGACCTGCGACGATGGTAAATTGCAACGCCTCTATATACCGAGTACCATACGTACTTTGAGCTCGTTTACGTATATCGCATATGTACCTCTATATCCGCATCACAAGTCGATAAATCTTTTCGAAACTCGCATCGTTTATAAATGGTACAATGTACGTACATCGTTGTTGTGCTGTGACAATTGTTGTGTTTAATAAAATGGTCCATATTTGTGACAATTTCTAGAGTGTCTGGGTATATCTTTTACGATTCTTAAGTACTTTATATGCATACAATACAGTGATATAGATACTCGTACTTAGGTACAATGCGTGAAGGCATATTATACGCACACGTGGTGGTATATCGAATGGCATTGGTATAATTCACAATCTTGAAACACAACGTTAATCGCACATTAACACCGTTTTAGACACAGCCATCATTCAATAAACGCAGTTATGGTAAATCATTTCTCTATTGTGCATAGCCAAGATTTACGTATTGCTGCATTGACAACGAGCTGCATTCGCAGCTTACCTACACTGCAACTCTGTATACTGTGAGATGTGTTATGGGGAATGGAGACGAGGGAGGGGGGCTGATAAGGTTACCAGGCAGAGCCTGCGTAGTTGAAAGAATGATCAGAACCCAAAGAGTCAAAGTAGAGAGGAAGAGAAATCATTCAGAGGCACATTGGGCATCTTGATGGGTAATTACGTACTACATACAATCCAAGTTAAGACCTGTGGTTGAAACATACACTGATTCAATCAGTGGGTGTTTTCAGACCCAAATGAGGACCTGTGGTTGAGACAGACACTGTTTCAATCAGTGAGTGTTTTCAGACCCAAGAAAGGACCTGTCATTGAGACAGATATTGTTTCAATCAGTGGGTGTTTTCAGACCCAAGTAAGGACCTGTGGTTGAGACAAACACAGTGGGAGTTTCAAATTCAACTATTCTGAAAAGTTAAATTTGAAGCAAGTCCTCACTTGGGTCTGAAAACACCCCCCCCCCCCCCTGTTGGATGAAAATCTGCCCTTCTGCCAATAAAAATGCCTTAAAGAGCAGTTTAATTGGCGTTTTATACTTAAACGCCAATTCACAGGTGTAATTTGAAGCGAATTTTCAGGTTGTTACATTTTCTGCACCACAGAAAAAATTTCTGCTGTAAAACACGCTACAAGAATATTTTGTAACGTATTTTTGTCGCATGAGGCTGCTACACTTTTAAATTAAGTGGCGTATTTCTGCACGTTGAAAGAAACCAGCTACAAAATATGCTATGAGAATGTTTTGTAGCGTGTTTATCTACGTACTCTCTGAAAAATGCGCGTAAATGTGGTATCTTACACATGTGTTTTAGCTCAGTATATTATGAATATTTATTCTCTTGATTACATCTGCCCTGATGGTTAGGGTATGAGAGTGCTCGCTCTCTCATCTGGAGACCTGAGTTTGATCCCTGGCAGAGCCAAACAAATTTTCATTAACTAACAGCAATGGCAGACTTTTACGCTTGGGGGCAGAAAAACCAAATACGCGCTGATTAATGGGCAGATATGTATTGGCGTAAAGTGCTGGAATTCCTGCCTGCGTTTTTGTGTTGTGTAAGGGCAGATTATCACCCAACTGGGCCACTGATTGAAACAGTGTTTGTCTCAACCACAGGTCCTTACTTGGGTCTGAAAACACCCACTGATTGAAACTTTCCCCATGAGACTATGCAGAGCTGTGAGTGGAGTCGGTCTGAGGCACCCTGTCACCAGTCAACAGGCTTATTTTAGAAGTACATCTACTTTTTCAGCATGCTCTGATCATCCCTATACCAGTCATGCATATTCTGCAACTGAATAACACAGTGCTAGCACTGATCTGTGCAGGACCTGTGATTTAGCTCCCCATCTGCTGCCACTAGCTTTCAGATCAGATTTGTTCTAGCAGCCACTTTCATTTTGGTGTTTTCACAGTGTTGCCAGTAGGTGAGTGAATGGTCTATTTAGGGTCACTCCAGTGTTTCCCCTTTGGATGTTCAGCTGTGTCTTGGCCTCATGGTTTCTCAGGTGGAATGAACAAGTTTCTGTCTTGGGTGGGTATGGCCTCAAGTTCCTACTGTCTGATTCAGTGTCTTCCAACTCTACAAATGTGCTGCACTGCGCTGTGAGTGCCAAGTCATCTGCATAAAGGAAGTGACGCACAGTGGTCCAAAATGAAGAAGTAGCGGCCAAAATTCAAAAAATCCTCAGATTGAAGAAGTCTCAAAAGTTGATTACGAATATGTAGTGGTTTTCTACATTATATTCCACGTCCCTTTCTGTGATTTCAAACACTTTTCCATTATTTTGCTTGCCTACAGAAATGAATGAATTGAGGTACCTCAAAATAGTCAAAAAAAACTGCTAACTTCAAAATGCTAAAAAACGTGTCAATTTTAATTTTTTTCAAAACTTTATGGGTTTATATCAAAATATGGACATTTTTGAATATAAAAATCGTTGATTCCATTTTTTCAAAAATATTTTAGTTTCTACCATGCTCATTACAAAAAAACTCATTTTTTTTGCTACTTTTGAGGTAAAAGTTCTTTTTAAAAAAAACGCAAGCTAGTGCAGCGGGAAATATCATATCCCTGGGGTACTATGACATGTAAAGAAAAACACCCTTGAAAAATTTGCTGCCCCAACCTGCCCCATTTGAAAAAATTGCTATGCAAAGTTGCATAAATGCAGTTTTTCCTATTTTTTTAAAAACATTTTCAGATAAAAAATTACTACGGGAATATGAATACTAAAATGGACTTTGGCGACCCAAAAAAAACATATTTCGATACCATCGCGAATTTTTTAAAATTTCATGTTTTGGACCACCCCCTCCCCTCTTTGAGGGCTCATTTTGAGGTTAGGGGTAAAATAAATGCAAAAATCGACTTCAGCGACCTAAAAAACCCCCATATCCCATAGCGATCCGAAAAAAGTACATATTTCGATACCCATTTCGAATTTATCGAAATTTGATGTCTTGAACCACCCCCTTCCCCCTTTTGGGGGCTCATTTTGAGGTTAGGGAACAAGCAAATGTCAAAATCGACTTCAGCGACCTAAAAAACCCCCATATCCAAAATTTTACGGATTTTGCTTTGAAATTCGATTTTGCACCACCCCCTCCCCCCTTCGAGGGCTCATTTTGAGGTTAGGGGTAAAATAAGTGCCAAAATCGACTTCAGCGACCTAAAAAACCCACATATCCGAAATTTTACGGATTTTTCTTTAAAATTCGATTTTTGGCCGCTACTTTTCATTTCGGACCACTGTGTGACGTGTAGGACCTCTGACTGATTGATCATTGGTGTACATATTAAAAAGAATGGGTGATAGGATGCTTCCCTGCGGCAAGTAGCCATTCTTTTGCCTTCTTCAAGTGCTATTCTTTCCATCTAAAGTTTCATAGAACCCCCGGTCTTTAAGCAGTGTCAAAATGATTTCTGTAAATTTGTAGTCCTTGGTCAGTTCATAGATTTTGTACTGAAGTATCCGATGGCACACTGTGTTGAACACTGCAGGGAGGTCTACAAACACAGTACCAGTTAGTTACCTTGCACTGTTCACAACCATCCTCTATATGTTGTGTCAGACTCAGGACCTGACAAGTACAAGATTTCCCAGGCCTGAAACCTGCCTGCTGACTGATTAGGTTCTTGTCAATATGCTCAGCTATTTGATTTAGGACCACTCACTCAAATATCATAATATACTCGTACAGATGACACAGTAACGATATAGGGCAGTAACTTTTAGGGTCATCTGGATCTTTGCCTGGCTTCTGGATAGCAATGACATGGGTTTGCTGTCATGATCGAGGTATCTGATTGTTTGATTTTGGCCAGAAAGTGGAGTAGGGTTCTTATTGGTTTTTTGAAAATTGTGAAATAATTTTCAAACTAGTGTAACTTTATGACTCAACCAACCTTAGGTCCTCACTTAGGTTTGAAAACACCCACCAATTGAAACAGTGTCTGTCTGTCTCAACCACAGGTCCTTGCATGTGTCTGAAAACGTCCACTAATCAAAAACTGTGTTTGTCTCCACCACAGGTCTTTACTTGGGTCTGAAAACATCCATTGATTGAAAACTGTGTTTGTCTCAACCACAGGTATATTGTGAATTTTCATTTCTTGTTCTTTATTAAACGTGGAGATCATCAGAATTTTTACTTTGGCCTTCGACCACTATTATTTCATGTATCTGTTGATTGGTCAATAATTTCATAAATAACTAATCCACCTTAATTTTTCTTTGTTTCAGGTGAGTACAAATTTCCTTCCAAAAATGATAGAATATGAACTCTCGTATGAGAATGAGTAAGTAATTTTATAATCCATATGAGAAAAGTTACGTAAGTCACTTCTACACCTATGGCTTTTTATTTTCAATGGCAAATCAAAAAAAAATTCTAGGTATAATCACGGAATTTAAAAATCAGCTGAAGTAATTGTCCATCAGGTTTGAATTGAGGTGATCTGATTTTCTGAATACAAATTTGGAAACGGTAGGTTTGAGTTCACAAACAATTTTGATTTTTAATGCATTTTTGAAAAATTAAACTAGGGTCAAAAATGTAAAAAAATCCAAATTTTTCTAAAATAGACCAAGAAAGCTGAAACTCAGTGTGTACCCTGTTTTCGACTCTCCAAATCGATTGAAAACGGTTTCCAACCATTTTGAGTGGTAGTTCTGCAGCACCCTTGCAGTTTTCTGAAAATTGAAATTTCCACAACATTTTACCCTCTAGAATATTGTTGAAATGAAATTACGTAGTACCCCATTTTTAATGTGCTGAGTGAATTGGAGATAGTTTCAGGATGTTCTGGAGCCTTCGGGTGTATTTTGGAAATTTCAGATTTTCTAAAAAGTGGTCTAAAAACTGTCCAAGTTAACTTGACCGTATTTTTTTTCAAAATACAGGGCATCTAACAGGTTATGAAAGTAGTGAAAAAGTAGTGATTTTAAAAATTGGTAGTGAGAGTAGTAAAAAAGTAGTGAATTTAGTCGAAAAGGTTGTAAAAAAATGGAAAAAATGAAAACGCTCAACAAAAGCCTCCAAATTATTGAAAAAATTTATTGAAATTAAAAAATAAGAAGGTACTTACTTTGCATACAAATTGTCTTCCAATTTCTTTTTTTTTTTTTTTTTTTGAATAATTTCCCATAAAAAATTTGATTTAGTTAATTTTTTGTGTGTTTGTGTGCAAAGGGGGGGGGGATTTATTGGGTTGAATTTTTCACTCTCCAAACTTCCAAAGGCCTTTGCATGGTTTCAGAGTTTCAATGAAATGACGAAAATTTTACTTTTTTCCGTCACACAAGCTTTATCGAATTGAAATTGAACCAAATGCCCATATATATATTTTTTCTATTCAGAATTGAATCCCGGTGAAAATTCTGAGTATTTTGAATACCCACATGACCAGGTTTGGTTGAGGTTGAATTGCAATGCAATGTCACGTTACCACACATTCCGATGTTTTCTCAGAATGGACATGTGTGTACTCAAAATACAGGGAATTTCAAGTAGGTACATTACGACGGTTCCAGCGAATAATCATTTTGGTGAAATTTTCTCGAAGTACACAACCGCGAAAGATGTTCCTACTCAATGATGCGAATCGATGACATCATCGTTTATCGGAAAATCTTTCATTTTTCAATATGAGATTTCAAGAATTACCTACTCAGACCAGGTGAATCGATTTATTAGTTTGGGTAGTCAATTACCAAACATTTAGAATCATTCGAAGTCGAACTATGCTCTCGCTCCTCGCTTCCTTATTCGACAAAACGTACACCTTGTGATGACCCGCGCTAGCTCATCTGATTTCACCAGCAGCAGCCAATCTACACTATACACTAATCGAGCAAACCGTATTCCAATCTCGTACTTGGATACTGCGAAAAATCATTTGGCAAACTCGCCAACAACGTACTCGTAAACACCTTGGTCGAGTATCGATACAACAACTCCAACTCGTATTAACGACTACACAACAGGCAACAGCAGCATTAAAAAAGATCCATTTGCTGGCGCGCGCGCGGAAACATCTCCACATACCAGAAAATACCAAACCATCGGTGCAACTTTCCAATAAAAAGAAATATCACCTCGTATGCGTGGATTGTGGAACCCATTTAAGCACCGGCAGAAGAAGATGCCGCAGCAATCGAGGAGGCAAAAAAAAACCACACAATCGGCCGCATTCTTGGCTATTCGTATAGGAAAGAAATTCGGTAGAACACGTAAATTTCCGTCAACAAGGTTAATTTCACCGAAAGCCTTCGCATCTGGTCGGCCAAATGCCGAATGCGGATAAAATATTGAGATATTATCCATTTGAAAATATTGTCAATCGTTTTCTTCTATACATATAGTGTCATCCGGCCAGGTTAAGTTTATGGGTTAGGTTAGGTTAATACGTTGTTCGGCGGCTGTGGCTGTGGCGATATCGGTGTAGCTGTTGTTGCTGTTGTGTCGCTCTCGTATGCAGCTCTATCGCCACAGAGAGGAGTGTCGGTGATTTCTCGTTCTCTTACTCTTCGTTCCAGAAGCGATGGAATTGTGCAGGCGTACAAACTGGTATAAATCAAGAAACTAGCTACGCTACTTAGGTCATTGCAAGCTTCCTGTGTCCCCCTGGATTATACAAGGGGGTCCATGCCCAATACCTGATGCCAATATAGTATACTGTATATTTGGCTAGCTCGCGAGCCATCGTACGAGTTGTCGCCCGAGTCGTAAAATAATACAAATTATTCCCTACACTTGGCCGAGGAAACTGTTGTAGGTATAACTATATGGTTTATTATTACAGAAAGATGAGGAAAATAATAGAAAAAAATATTCGTAAAATACCTCATCCTCAATGTACCCATAAGAATGATACACCACAACAGAGAGTGAGAGAGACAGAACTGGTTGGAAAGTGTATAATACTACGCCGATGTATGGGTTTGTGCTCGAAGCAAAATTGGTCCCAGTTCTATATTTGTATAAATTCGAAAGGCGTGCGCTCGTAGCATTGTGTGGGCATCATACACATGTATACCATACTATAACCGAGAAAGAATATTGTGGTGATGATGATGAAGAAGAGAAAAAAAATGAGGAGAAGAAGAAGAAGGTATATAAATGTACACTATATAATTACAAACAACGGCGAAATGTTCAATACCTTTTAACTTCTCAACAATAAAGAATCTTCCCTTTACGTGAATAATTATACGCTTCATTATTTTTAACCCGCCATCGAATATTAAATAGAGAATAATTAAATATAAAGTTTCGTTACCTACATCAACGTCCTACACTTAGTAATATCTACACCGCGTATCTCGCCATTCCCGATGCCGCGATGATCGTTTCCTGACAACCACTCTCCCCCCCTATCCGCAACATGCATCTTATCGTACCTACAATCGTATCTGACCACGGAGCCTTAAGCCAAAATATTATACACTCGGATCGAAATATTAATAAAAAAAATAACATGCGGGTGTTGTGACAATTTCAACGATAAAAAAATGCAAAACTGGACGTGATTTTCCGCACACACCATCGTCGCTCGGATGTATAATCATCGATCAAACCGCAGCGCCGACGAAAGAGTAGAAAATCATATACACGTGAAAGTCGTCGCTCGATCGTCGCGTGTCCTGTTCAGCACCTTTATGCCTATAGTTCCGATTCGTGATCGAAGAAAATTTCCTGTATAATACATAGGTAACATGAAATATATTGAAATGCAGATATCCTCTTTTCACCAGCAGCTTTGAATAAAGTTTATGTGTCTCGGAAATTCGCTTCCAGGCTGCTTGAAAATTGCTGATCGCTGATTTAAGACCTGGTTATTTCGTAGAGAAAGCTCGGTATGAATTTGAATGAGAAAATATGCAGATTTGTTATTAGGAAGATGGTCAGTGAAGTCAAAACATCAGAGACATGTCGACTGAGACAATAAAGTTCAGAGGTGAGAGAAGAAAAGAGACCTATTTGAGTTGTTTTTTTGGCAGAAGATTCCGGAAAATCTAATTTTTTTTCGAAACTCCCCCAAAGTCTCTTTTCTTTGCCCAAACTTTTTTGCTAGAAATTTCAGATTTTCATTTCGTCGCCAAAAATTGCCAAAAAGTTGCAAAATAGCCTAATTTTTCAACAAAATAATGACCAGAACACTGTAATTTGAAATTTTTTCTCAGCTGTATTGAAATGTTTTTATTTTCATTATTGGTTACTTTTTCGAGCTCTCCGACAACATACGAAACCAAATTTTTCAATAGCTTTGATCAGTTTCCAGGTCATGGGTCTCTTGTGAGAACGTGTCGTAATTTTATTTTAAGCTCTCGAAAGTCAGACTTGAAATTTAAACGCCCACTTCAGTGTTACTCAAAGTCAAAATGTCAGAAATTGGTCATTTTTCTACAAGTTTTTGAGTCTCACATGATGTCAAGGATTCATCGAAATTTTTTCCAAGTTCTTGAAAGTCAGACAAAATATTGTGAAAGTTGTGAAAATATTTGTTATTGATGAATTTTTGAAAAAATTTCAATCGTCTGACATACTTAATCTGTTCTCAAATCGAATTATTTTTTGACTCTTAGAGAGGGATGAAGTTCCATTTTTCCATCGTGGAGGAAGGGGGGCAAATGGAAAACATGAAAAATAGTGTTTTTCGACCAAATCCAGCGCTGTTCAGAGCCAGTATCGATCCAAGGCAAATATAATTTGGCCCCATTTTTAGGGATGAAATTTTTATAGAAGTTCTTTGACAGGTGGAGTGGGGGGCTTGACTGAAAACTTGCTGACTGATGTAGGGAAAGAATACCAATTTTGCCGATAGATATCATACGTATTCATAATTATGACTTATAAAAAAATTTTATATTGATTTTCTGTTTTTGATTTTTGGGGGCTCAAATGTGAATTTTTTTGAATTTTAAAACGAAAAATAAATTGACCCGAAGAAGTAAGGGCAAACGTTTTTGATAATTTGATTTCGAGAGACCTAAAATTGATGTTTTTTTTTTTTTTGGAAATTGATTTCGAAAAAAAGAGAACGGGCTCAAGCGAAGCAAGGGGAAAATATTTGAAAATTTGTGTTTTGAGAGAACTAAAAATGATGTTTTTTCTATGCAAGGAGTTCCTTTTTTGGCTTTTGAAATTTCAGATTTTGTAAGATTTTTTTAAAGGATATGTTAATTTTTAAAAAGAAAAAAGAACAGGTCCAAGTGAGGGCGAAGCTCTTAATGACAAAATTTTAATAAAAGTAATAATCATATCACGTGACTCAATTTTTTTAAATTCGAGGAAATTTGAGGCGCAAATAAGGGCTTTGGAGAGATCAAATCAGAAAAATGAGTCGATATTCACACTCAGCTTCTTGAAAACTGTAATAAACTTTGTGTATTTCATAATTTTTCAGAAAAATGGGGGGGCGCCGGGCATGGTTAGTAAAATTACCTTTTTTTTCTTTTAATTTTCAAAAATACATATTTTCCAAGACTTGCTTTTTGTCAAAAATCGCTAAATGTCTCGACTTTTGTCAGATTTGCCAAAAAGTCTTGTTTCTTGCCAACAATTGCTAAAAGTTGTCGTTTTTTCGTTGAAAAATTCCGAAAGAATGTCGCTTTTTTGATGAAAGTTGTCCAAAAATCTCGTTTGTTTACAAAAAGTTATGATAAAGTCTTGCTTTTTTGGCAAAAATTGCAAAAAAATTGTGCTTTTGTGCCAAAAATTTAAAAAATATATTTTTTTTACCAAAATTGCTGTAAAGTTTCACTATTTACTTCGAATCGAGAAAAATTTTCATTTTCTTTCCTAAATTGTCCAATGAAAATTTCACTATATTATTTTGCCAAAACTTGCTGAAACGCCTTGTCTTTTGCTAAATTATTAGAATCTCGCTTTTGGCAAAAAATAGCATAAAGTCTTGCCATTTATCTCGATTGTCATCTCGTTTTTTACTGAAAATTTTCTATAAATAATCAAATTTCTGCAAAAAATTTCCAAAAAATTTTCAAAAAACCTCGCTTTTTTACCAAAAAGTTGCGAAACAGATGCGTTTTCAATGAAAATGTAAAAATATAACTTTTTCGCTATTTTTTTGTCAAGAAGTCCTGCTTTTTGCTGAAAATTCCATAAAAAATCCCGATTGAGTTTCATCATCAGATTTTAGTTGGAACGTTTTATTTTTTTATTTTTTCATATCGAATTTAATTGAAAAGTTTTTTTGTTTTCTTGTGATTTTTTCCGCATTAAAACATTTTGTACTCGTTTTGTATACTTGGGAAAATTTTTTGGTTGTCTTGTGGTTGATTTTTGAACTGTTTTGGTGAGTGAAGTTACTTTTCCTTTGGAAAAAAACTTAGTACGAGGTCCGGGAACGTTGAAAGATTTTTTTTTTAGAAATTTTAACTTAAAAAAAAATTTTCGAAAATTTGTCTTTTAAGAAGTAAGAATAAGACGATTTTTTTCCTTCATAAGATGTCCTTTCTTTAACTGGACCTTCCAGAAAGCGTTGGCCTGGGGCAAACTGCCCTCTCTTCCACTCCTCTCGATGGCGCCCTAATCAAATCTAATTGTGAGGATTAAAATTTCGAAGAAAAAAAACGTAAGTAAAAACTTTTATTTTTTGACGAAGTGGACAAGTTCCATTTTTTTCTCATGTAGAGAAGCCAAAATTACATTTCAACCGTATTTCTTATAAAAATGGACCAAATCTAAGAATTAGAAGGTAAAAAAAAAGTGTGAAAATTTTAATTTTTAGGATTTCTTAGGCCTATATATTTTGAGAGAAAGGGCGACAGCTTCCAGGAGCGAGTTTTCTTCACTGGCATGAATGGAGAAATTTTCTCATGAAACCCGACAAACTTTATAATGTTGACAAATATTTTTTCACGAGTCGGTATTACCTAAGTATGATTTGGCTGAGGTGTTGAAACTAGAAAGTCACAATTTTAAAAATGTTTCTACTATTCTACTTAAGTATTTTGTTAAATTGAGGGCGCACTGGCATCGCTTATCTTTCACTGAAAATTTCACAGCGTGATTTTCTCACTCCAGGTAACAATTTAGGGGGGAGGGGGTGGGAGCAAAAAAACAAAAGTTTTTCATCGTGTATAAATAAGGTACACTCTAACACACATATACCTATGCATTCTGTGTCCGGATTGAATGGCCGGAATAATTATCTGGGATTTGAGATGGACATGAGGCAGGTTAAACTGCAAAAAAACTGTTTCCCTGTTTTTCCCCTTTTTTTTTGTCTCTGGTGAAACTACATGGCTATTTTGGCATCTTAGGGTTGAAAAAAAGCTCGCAAGAGACTGGAGACAAAGCTTTGATAAGAAGCTTACGTTGCGTTTACGATAAAAGCAATCCCTTATCGAGGTATCGTATCAAATGCTGAGGAAGATTATCCTCTTTGGCCAGTTGATTTTTTATTTACCTAATGACCTCTCTATTTCTATATACACAGCTCGTTGTGTTGGCACAATAAATGTGGGTGTTAGAGAGGGACATGCTGGATCGAGCGCAGAAAGAGATCGATTAATCAAAAACCAAACACTTTTGTGTTGTGACCAGGTGAATGTACTAACAAGGGTGAGAAACATCTTTATCTAAATGGGTCTCATTGTACTTGGACACCTTTTTAATCGAGTATTGATTGTGTACTATACTGCCCCCTGCCCATTTATGTGTATCGTTTGTTTAAACGTTTATTTTGGAAGATGAGAGAATCAGATATTTAGATAGTACGAGGTATATTGTGAGGTATTGCTATTGTTCCTTATGCAGGATCAAAGTACGAGTATTCGATATACTTCGATGACGTAACTTATGTACTAGTGAAAAATTGTCATTCGTCATCGTCTGTGCTGTTGAACACCAGATTGGTATAGATATTAGAGAAAGAAAGAAAATCATCTCATCATTGTACCTGTAACTGTCTGTCTCTGTACTGTACTTGTCGTGAACACTGAACGTGGATATATCGGTAGGAGAAAACCGTGCCATGTATATTGAATGATGCAGGTGTTTAACTCTTGACTCTTGTACTCGTATTTATACTTACCTACGTATGTAAAAAGCTCAATGACTTTAGTCTCCGGTCCAAGGTAAGTCACGTAACGTGATATTTTAAGTGCTCGTATGTTTGTTATTTATACGTAGCAGATACATAATCGTACTATGATTTTATTTTTTTTTCGTACGTAGGTATTAACAAAAGTACGATGATTTTGGTGTGAAAAGAGCCAGCTTGGTGGTAATTCGCAATGATGTGTCGATTTTAATGACTGATGATTTGAGAGGTGAGAAGAAGATTGGGGTCTAGGAGAGTTGTGAGGGGAAACAGGATTGTTAAAGAGTGTGAGGAAAATTTCTCGTTGGATTTAATTCGAAGAAAATTAGAATTCATATTTTTCTCAGTAGAGTTTCAAGTCGTCACTTAAAGTTATGAAAGTGGGTAAAATGGTGAATTCAGGTATATTCGGACTTGGAAACGTTCCAATATTTTCTAGTTTGTAGTTTTATCTCTTCTATCGATGGATGCTTGTTACACTTCTGAAGTTCTGGGTATAAAAAGGGGTTTCTGGAAGCTATCTCAATACCAAAGACTCCACGTGCTGAATTCTGTTTTTAAATTTTTCACTAATTTTTGAAATCAGCAATTGTAAAGTCTTTACTGACTTTATGATATATCTAATCGATTTAACCTTCAATTTGTTTAATCTATTTCAGCCTGTTCAAATTCAAAATTTTCTTCAACAATTAGTATAGAGTAAAATGGAACATTTTTGCTGAAATATGTGATTAATTTTATATTTTCATAACTTACTTGATTGTGGTGGTGATTTTGAACGGTTCTGGAGCCTTTAATAGATTTTCGTATGAAAATGAATGGAGAAAAAAAATGTACAATTGAAACTAGATTAAAAAAGTTTTGAAAATCTGTACCCAATAGTTTATCGAAAAGCGTTCGAAGAGAACGCTAATTTAATTATGAACATTTTGATGACATTTTTCCGAAATTAAATTTTCCGAAAATCTGCCGAGGGCTTCAAAAAAAATTTGAAATGGCCACCAATCAATTTTGAAGATTGAAAATAAGATACAAATCAAATTTTAATCGTAGCATTTTATTCAAATTTTGATTTTTTTCATTTGGAAGATGCGTCTTTGAATTTTTAGGTATTTATATTCACCAAAAATTCGAAATTTAGCCGAAGAGTAATCTGATGAACTTTTGATTTTCATTTCAGAATTTAAAATTTTATTTTCAGTTTTGTATTTTTTATGACGAATAGAAAATTATCATTTAAATGTTATAGAAATTTAGAGCTAATTTTTATTGCAAGTTGAAGCATGATAAATGATAACGAAATTTGATATGAAGGTATTTAAATGCAGTCGCGTATCAAGGATTTTTTCCAAAGGGAAGGCAAGATAGACTTTAAGGCATGAAAAATCAGAATTCGAAGCAATTTTCTAGAAAATCATCATACTGTATGATTGTTTTGAGCGAAAATTTTTTAGAACAATCGGTTCAAAAAATGGAAAAAGTCAATTTTTGTATGTTTTTCCATTTACAAGGCGGGAAGGAGCGAGGAACCCGCAGTTGTTCCTCGCCTTACCACACCTCTCATTCAATATTTACCAAAAAATTAAATCATTATAAAATTATTCAATTATTGGTTAATTTATCGTTGTAGGTACAGGTACTATCTATAGTTTGTATGAGTGTATCCGTATTTGTATGCTCCAATCGAGTTGATTTTGTGAATTACGAGAATGTAGAGGTATTCTTTAGCTAGAGTTTTGAAAACAAAAACAGATTTTTCGCGGGAAGTATCCATTCATAAACGGTTAGGTACTCAAATGCGAATTCGTTGAAACATTTTCCAATAAAAAAAAATCCAGAATAAATGCCCATTTGACGTCAAACAAACGCTGGACAGTAAATTCATGATTCATAGATTCATTTTGTTATCAATTTTTATAATTATGTTTGTAATCATTTTACGTAATAAATGTACTAACGTATGAAATTCTATATTAGGTATAAGCAGATAAGGACCAGGTTTGTATGAAAAAACATGAAAAAAAGTACCTAAACCTCATACCAAATTAAAATAAATGATTTCAATTGTTTTACGAGGAAAAATAATTCTGTCACGTTGAATATTTTTGAAACTTATTTTGCAACTGATTTTATTTTTCCAAACTCGAATGTAAGGTTTACATTTGACTTATTTCTTAGTAGATAAGTTGACATAAGTATAATACCTACCTACAAATGCCAAATATTTTCATAAAAATGTCTGATAAGAAAAATAAACCATAATTATGCCTATTATTCAAATTACAGTAGCTTGATAAAAAAGTTGTTTTCAAAAAAATAAAATAAAATAATGAGACACAATACAACTAATACTAGCGTAAAAGTACAATAATTTATTGAGTAAATTATTGGATAAAGATTGTGGAAATTCCAACTTTCAAAATCTTCTGTAGGCTTTAGACGACAAACTTTATATATATATATATATATTTTTTTTTGTGACAGACAAATTAAAATTTGACGAAAGCTGAAAAATTTACAAAAAAGTTGGCCCATTTAGTGAATTTTTTCAGCGATAAGAGAGGTTGAATCTGGTGAAAAATTTTATGAAGAATTAATTAGTGGTTAGAACAGTACCTATTACGATTGTGTACATACGTGCCTTGAAAAACATCATTTTGACAGAATAAAGAGGTAAATTGGGATCAATAGAATGACATCAGAAATGACGCTTTGGGGCGATCACGAATACGTATCTTAAAATACCTACGAACTATTCGAAAACGAGTACGTACTATACAGCCATAACTTCCTTCGTCTTCTTTTGTGATTCTTTTAATCGTCCACACATGTCCAACGTGAGAAAATTTGTCAGCAAATAAATAAGCATCTTCGCGTATTATCGTAGTAACTGTAGGTTTCGGATTTCCACTAGCATGGCATCTGATGGTAAAATCATTGCCTTCGTTCACTTCTACTTCTTCTTCGGTAGAATCATGAAAAAAAGGTTCTTCATAGAATTCCAGTCTTACATTTGCAGTAATACTTCTATTCTGACCGACTGATATTTCACAAATATAGGTACCAATGTCAGTTTGTTCAATGTGGTTAATTGCCAAATTATAAGTCCACGTTGAGCTATCAAAATATGCATCAAATTTGTTATTTTTTATATGAAGAGTTTCATTTGTTGAAATTTGCTCAATAGTTGAACTGACGTTTCTTTTCCATGACACTGGATAGCCAGAATTCCACATTCTACAGTAAAGAATGACGGATTCCTTTGGAAACATATATTGAGTGGAAGAAATGCCGATGATTTTTGGCTGTGTTGGCGGTGTGACATAACCAACGACGCAAAGAAAATGCAAGAGAATTATTCGCATCATAGCTTGATGATGGGCTAATACGAGTAGATAACAGCGTTACTAGTGAGCGAATATAAAATATTATTTGACTGATGGTTCAGTGTGACCAATAGATGATGATGATCTAGATACTGTGAGTTACATAAATATTCGGAAACACAGTTGTTGTTATTTCAAAGCAAGAAATTTCGTGAAAAAATGAATCAAAATTGAAGCTGAAAACGGCATGTTGTAGCCCATTGTTTCCTCTTCAAGAATCATCATTCAACTTTTGTTTTAATCCCCTACATCAAACGTGAGAAATTTTCAAACTAAAACTGATGAAAAAAAGAAGTTACAAAAACATTCGGAAACGTGTAAAACTCCCATAAGAAAATGAGACGAATTTTCCATTTTCTTCAGATTGTACGAACCTGTTCACAGATCGGATCGGTTTGACCACATATTCCATAATTTAATGTACTTTCTAAACATATTATGGCGTTAAATTCGTTCCCAGATTTTTTGAACGCTCTAGAGGTATGGTGCGAAAAAAAAATGAAATATTCTCACATTGAAACAAATGTATTTTTTAGTCGTTTTTGGTTTAATTTTTTCGCACCATACCTCTAGAGCTTTCAAAAAATCTGGGAACGAATTTAACGCCATAATATGTTTAGAAAGTACATTAAATTATGGAATATGTGGTCAAACCGATCCGATCTGTGAACAGGTTCGTACAATCTGAAGAAAATGGAAAATTCGTCTCATTTTCTTATGGGAGTTTTACATGTTTCCGAATGTTTTTGTAACTTCTTTTTTCATCAGTTTTAGTTTGAAAATTTCTCACGTTTGATGTAGGGGATTAAAACAAAAGTTGAATGATGATTCTTGAAGAGGAAACAATGGGCTACAACATGCCGTTTTCAGCTTCAATTTTGATTCATTTTTTTCACGAAATTTCTTGCTTTGAAATAACAACAACTGTGTTTCCGAATATTTATGTAACTCACAGTATATAGTATCCAAAACTGAAGTAACTTTACCAGGAACAACACTAATTCAGCCGCCACAACACGAATCAACTGCATAAATGCATAATATGTACTACGTATGTTGCTTAACTGATACCAAAATGCACATAGCATTTGATGAATTCTGCCCGAACAGCGAGCATATCCTGGTGATGATAATCATCACAGGATGTTGTGCCATTGTTTTAACGTAATTTTTGCGATTTATTTCAAGTTTTGATTAGGACGTTGCCATTTTTATCATCAAAATAATATGAAAAAATGTTGTAAAATGTTGATAAACACGCAAGTAAAATAATTCCTGTTTATTTAGTCCAGGAAAAATAGCATTCCATTGGGAAAAGTGAGGTAGAAAGCTGAATTTTGGTATACTGGTCCATTTTTTTGTGCTGAACACGAATCCGATGAGTCCCCGGTCGTCCCTGGTGAGCGTTCTCCCCTATTGTGGATCTAAGCCCCCCAAAACCAGTTTTTTGCAATTTTCTCCCCCGCATTGCATTTTAGCGAAAAATGAGGTATAAGCTACAGCACATGGCTCCCCCTCGAGGGGGTGGACCCTTGAAGTTTTTTCCACGCAGAAAATGTGATTTTTCATGTAGGCAGTCATTGAATTATAAAATACATAATCATACATTCTCAAGTTACAGTTATCATGAATAATTATTATGCCACATATGCTCCGCATACCTATACAGTGCAGTACACGTATACAGATTTGTTCGTTTTCTGCGTGGAAAAAAATGCAAGGGTCCACCCCCCTCGAGGGGGAGCCATGTGCTGTAGCTTATTCTATGAGAAATTGTATGTACAATAACAATGAACTTATGTAATTTTCCCATAGCAATGAAACCAACATCATCAAAATAACTTTATTTCGAAAATCGTGAAAAATGAGGGGGGCTGAGGGGGTCTTCAGAGGACTAGGTGATTTTAGCAGAAAATCTGAGGTCATATTCGTGCTCAGTGGTATCGAATCATATGAAAACGACACCAATGTCATCAAAATAACTTTATTTCGAAAATTCGTGAAAATTGAGGGGGGCTGAGGGGGTCTGGAGAGGGGTAGGTGAGTGTAGCAGAAAATCCGAGGTCATATTCGTGCTAAGCGGTATCGAATCATGTGAAAACGACACCAATGTCATCAAAATAACTTTATTTCGAAAATTCGTGAAAATTGAGGGGGGGCTGAGGGGCTCTGGAGAGGGGTAGGTGAGTGTAGCAGAAAATCTGAGGTCATATTTGTGCTCAGCGGTATCGAATCATATGAAAACGACACCAATGTCATCAAAATAACTACCTATATTTCGAAAATCGTGAAAATGGAGGGGGGCTGAGGGGCTCTGGAGAGGGGTAGGTGAGTGTAGCAGAAAATCTGAGGTCATATTCGTGCTCAGCGGCATCGAATCAGAATCATCGGAATCATGTGAAAACGACACCAATGTCATCGAAATAACTACTTATATTTCGAAAATCGTGAAAATGGAGGGGGCTGAGGGGCTCTGGAGAGGGATAGGTGAGTATAGCAGAAAATCTGAGGTCATATTCGTGCTCAGCGGTATCGAATCATATGAAAACGATACCCTACTCATTGATAGTTATTTTTTTCAAAATTCCCATTTCACCCCCCCACCCCCCTACGATACATTTTTCCAAGTTTTCACCACGGCGCACCAAAGCAAAAATTTCTATTATAGTATAGGGTAAATGTGCCTAAGTTTGCGCACCTAATTTTCAAACAGCCACTACTTTTTATGAAAAGCAGCTAGAATATTGAAATTTGTACAGAAGGTTCCTCAAACATTTGGCTATGATTTGCCCCAGAAATAAAATTTTTAATCGATTTAGTTTCTGATATTTTGACCAAAAACCAAAAAAAGTCAAATGCGCAAACTTAGGCATATGCCTTCCTAAGGTTGCGCATTCACCTTCTCAAGATTGTGCACCAGTGAAAAACATAGAAATTCGTCAATATTGTTTAATTAATGATGAAAGCAAACAAAATGTCTCACACGAACGTGCATTTGAAACTTCTGAGTGAACCACACTGAAAATGCGCTCATATCTGGTATTTCCAGCATTACCCCCATTTCTCCCTAGCTTTTGACAAGGTGTCATTTCATTCAAATAAATTGGATTTTTAATGATAATTTTGAAAAGTATCATTATTAGTCTTAGAAAAGTAGCAAAAAATAAAAATCGCAATCTTAAGCACAGGGGTGTTTTTTTTAAAAAATTGAAAAATTGAAACCTAATTAAAGCAGAAAGTACTTGAAATATGTGCTTGTTATAATCCCCAGACAATGTCGAATCTAAAAATAGCTTAAGTATTTAGATTTCTACTGCCATTTCCATAAAAATTTTCACGTGCGACTTTTATTGGAAAAGTTATGAAAAAATTTGAAAAAAAAGTTTTTCGCTTGTCATTTCGCGACACTTGGTGCTACCATCACCAAAAAACGTGAAGTAAGGTCATTTTGATTCTTCTTTCAAGTAAAGGCGGTATCAATGTTGTAAACCTCACTGGTTCTGAGAAATCGTTACTGCGCAATCTTAGGAAGCGCGCAAACTTAGGCACATTTACCCTATGATGTTTGGGGGCCAAAAATACATCCAAAAAAAATGTTTACAAAATGGTACCTCGCAATCTTGATTGTTAATAGGCATAAAAAAATGAAAAAAACGCCATTTTGAGGGGTAAATATGAGGGGAGGGGGTTGCAAATTTTTGTGGGGATACCTACTGAGGATATACATAACTTCCAGAAAAATTTTCAAAATCGGTTGAAATGAGGCTGAGAAAAGTGTTACTGAAATTTCAAAAAATGGGGTTCCGCAAAAGGGGGAGGTGGTGTGGATCTGAAATTTTTCACAGGGTAGTTTCTCAATGGTACCCACTTTCAATGCTGATATCAACCCGAACGCTCTCGGGGCCCATTTCACCTCTCCTATGCGCCGATAGCCCTTTTGAGTTTTTTTAGAAAACCCCTTACATTTGAATGGTTCCTGCTCCACCCCCCTTGGGGGTAGAAGTGAAGTTGGTATATCATTAGATCGGAAATTTGACGTAGATTCTTGCATCTAACCTCATTTTTCGCTAAAATGCAATGCGGGGGAGAAAATTGCAAAAAACTGGTTTTGGAGGGCTTAGATCCACAATAGGGGAGAACGCTCACCAGGGATGACCGGGGACTCATCGGATTCGTGTTCAGCACAAAAAAATGGACCAGTATCCCAAAATTCAGCTTTCTACCTCACTTTTCCCAATGACCCTTTTTTTTTCATCTAATTTTCCTGGACTAATTGTACTGTGTATTTCTCATGCTGAATAATTATTTTTGTTGAAGATACCTCAATCTCGAATTTCATTCTCATTTTGTAATTCATTATACCCGAGTTTTCCATTCAACTCTCTCATTCTCATCTTCCAATGTTACATAACCACAATACAATTTATTAAGCATTTTAATACTTTTTAATATTTAATTTGTTTCTGCAGTCTCCGGTGGTTGAAGTTGAATTATTTCCTACACAATAAGGGTATCATTTTACAAGAAAAAAACAAAATGACTCCCATGCTAATCTTGATAATTTGATAAAATGATATGATAATCAAAAAAACTACGTTATTATGCCTCTCGAAATACAAATTTTCAAAAGTTTTTACCCTTGCTTAGGCCTGTTCTATTTTCATTTTCAAAATCGACTTTCTTCAAAAAATACATTATTCAAATTCTAAATTTTTAAAGTAAAAAAATGAACTACTCGTTCTCACATTTAAAAAATAAACGGATTTTCCTGTGGAGCCGGAGAACATGGTAATTGGTAAGGTTTTCAGGTGTGATTAAAGTTGAATTAGACGATCTTATCAAGCTACGACGGTGAAGATTACTTATAAGTAGGTACCTACTTAAACTGGACTGCTGGCTATCAAAAGAGCCTTTCAGGATAAGATAGTGAAATCCGCCCTTACTCCAATTTTGACGAAACTTACCCAAAATGTTAGTATGAATGTAAAACCATCCCAAAAATTTTTTTGAGCCGACCCCCCCCATCCCAACCCGAGAAATGCCCCCCTATGTGTTAAAAATTCAAAATTCTCGTTCTCCGGAGGGGGTGGTCCAAACATTTTGAAACTTTCACAAAAAATAGTCACTAGGTAGGTGCGTGTGTGAAATTTTTTTCAAAAAAACATTTTCATATTTGGGGGGTTTTTGGGGGGGTTCAAAATTTCAAAAATTCGTAGAAAAAAAACGGGGAGGGGGGTCTCTGCGAAATTTCTTCAGAAATTTAGTTACACTTTTAGGTATCACATATAATTTTCCCAGGGTCCCAAAAGGGGGTGCAACATGGTCAAAAAAAAAGAAAGTTTGAAAAAAAACATGGTTCTCCAGTACTACCTCGCGTTTTGTCAACACTGTTCCACGGCACCACCGTGAGAAAACTTCACCGATCGCGCGCTCTTAAACTTGGATTTTTTTGAGAACCCTATTGAAATACCATAAATTGCCATCAATGGTTTTTTGATGAATATTTTCTAGAGTGGTGTGGTGAGCAACAGAGGTGTACCTACAAGAATTTTCAACCACCTCCCTTCATATTTACCCCTCAAAATTGCGTTTTTCAACACTTTTGTTATGCTTTTTACAAAAAATGAAAATTGTGCAGTACATATAATATTTTAAACACGTTTTTTTGATGTATTTCTGACCACTAAGTATCATATTTTTTTTTGAAATTTTTATGTTGGTGCGTCATGGCGAAAAATTGAAGAAAGATGCCATAAGGGGGGGGGTAAAATGAGAATTTTGAAAGAATCAATTAAATTTAATGAATATTATGGCGTCGTGCGTTTCCGCATGATTCGATACCACTGAGTACGAATATGACGTCACATTTTCTGCTGCACTAATCTAGCCCCTCCAGAGCCTTCAGCCCCCCACCTCAATTTTTGCTACATTTTTTTGAAATATAAAGTTACTTTGATGATAATTATTGGTGTCGTTTCTAAGTGATCTAAACGCAAATACAAACATCTGATTTTGTTTTACGCTTACCCCCTTCGGAGCATCAGCCCCCTACGGAGAGGTTGGGTATGAGCAAAACAAAATCAGATGTCTGTATTTGCGTTTAGGTCTCTGGAAACGACGCCAATTTCGTGAAAGTAGCTCCAAAATAGTGGAAATTGAGGAGGGGCTGAGCTATGGAGGGGCCTGAGCTATAAAAGGGCCAGGTGAGTGTAAAACAAAATCAGACGCAATATTTTTGCTCAGGAGGTTTGAATCATATAAAAACGACACCAATATCATCAAAGTAACTTTATTTCAAAAATTTGTAGTAAAAATTGTGGTGGAGGCTGAAGGCTGTGGGGGGCTAGATCATCGGAAAACGTGACGTCATATTCGTGCTCAGTGCTATAGAATCATGAGGAAACCACACTTTGTACCTCGCAATTTTCATTGTTGGTAAAAAGCAAAAAATAAGTGTTGAAAAACGCAGTTTTGGGGGGTAAATATGAAGGGAGGGGGTTGAAAATTCTTGTAGGTACACCTATGTTGTTCACCACACCACTCTAGAAAATATTCATCAAAAAACCATTGATGGCAATTTATGGTATTTCAATAGGGTTCTCAAAAAAATCCAAGTTTAAGAGCGCGCGATCGGTGAAGTTTTCTCACGGTGGTGCCGTGGAACAGTGTTGACAAAACGCGAGGTAGTACTGGAGATACATGTTTTTTTTCAAACTTTCTTTTTTTTGACCATGTTGCACCCCCTTTTGGGACCCTGGGAAAATTATATGTTATACCTAAAAGTGTAACTAAATTTCTGAAGAAATTTCGCAGAGACCCCCCTCCCCGTTTTTTTTCTACGAATTTTTGAAATTTTGAACCCCCCCAAAAAACCCCCAAATATGAAAATGTTTTTTTGAAAAAAATTTCACACACGCACCTACCTAGTGACTATTTTTTGTGAAAGTTTCAAAATGTTTGGACCACCCCCTCCGGAGAACGAGAATTTTGAATTTTTAACACATAGGGGGGCATTTCTCGGGTTGGGATGGGGGGGTCGGCTCAAAAAAATTTTTGGGATGGTTTTACATCCATACTAACATTTTGGGTAAGTTTCGTCAAAATTGGAGTAAGGGCGGATTTCACTATCTTATCCTGAAAGGCTCTTTCACCAAATTGACCTTGACAGCTGAAATTTGGGATATTCTTGATTGGAAACCGTTTCAAAACAATATATTGAGCAGTCCTGGAGTCTCCAAAAGGTTTTCAAAACTTGAATTTCTCACAAAATTTCATTTTCAAAAATATTATGTATTCCGAAGTGGATTTCAGGTAGTTTCAATCTGTTTTGGAGCCTCCGGCGGCTTTTTGGAAATTTCAGTTTTTCAAAAAATGACACAAAATCTGTTCGAGTTAACTTTAGCAAGTGTAAATTTCGGCATTCCAACTCCATTTGATGAAATTTTGTAGAAATTTCAAGTTTAAAAAATCTACTGGAGGCTCCAGAAATTTCCAAAAAGTCGCTGGAAGCTCTAAAAGCACTTAAAACCACCTACAGAGTGCAGACGACTTCATATCGTATTGCTGGAATTAGTTTGCAACGTAAATTTTGGTTTTCCAACTCCACTTTATGAGATTTTGTGGAAATTTCAAGCTTCAAAAATTTCCTAGAGGCCAAAATTCACGTTGCAAACTAATTCCAGCAATACGATATGAAGTGGTCTGCATGTGGTTTCATGTCGTTTTGTAGCTTACAGCGATTTTTTGGAAATTTCTGAAGCCCCCAGCAGATTTTTGAAGCTTGAAATTTCCACAAAACTTCATCAAATGAAGTTGGAAAGCCGAAATTCACTCTGCACAGTACGTGCTATAGTTGTTTCGGACAGATCTTGTGTCATTTTTTGACAAACAGAAGTTTCCAAAAAGGTGCTGGAAGCACCAACATGGATTGAAACTACCTGCAATCCACTTCGGAATAATATAAAAAATATAAAATTTCGTGAACGATTATCTAATACTGGAAATAAATAGAGCATTTTTGTTGAAATATGTGATTTATTTTCTATTTTCGCCAACTTTTTTGATTGGTGGTGATTTTGAACTAGCTGTTCTGGAGTCTTCAATAGATTTTCGTATGAAAATGAATGGAGAAAAAAAATTGTAGGTAAAATTGAAACCGGTTAAAAAAGGTTATGAAAATCTGTACCCAAGTTTTTCGAAAGGCGTTCGAAAAGAATGCTGAATTTAATATGACTATTTTTATGACATTTTTCAAAAAATAAATTTTTCAAAAATTTGCTTAGAACTTCAAAAACAGTTTGAAACGACTGCCAATCAATTTTGAGGATTGCAAATATGATACAAATCAAATTTTACTCGTAGTATTTTATTTCAACCGTACATCAAATTTTGATTCTTTTCCATATGGAAAATGAGTTTTTAAATTTTTAGATATTTATTCACCAAAAATTCGAAATTTAGCAGACCAGTAACTAAGCCTGGTGAACTTTTCGATTTTTATTTCAGAATTTTAAATTTCGTTTTCAGTTTTGAATTTTTTATGACGAATAGAAAAACGTATGTAATTTGAACGTTATAGAAATTTTAGGCTAATTTTTATTGCAAGATGAAGCATGATAATGAAATTTGATGCATTTGAATTTTGAATACATAGTGGCGTATTAAGGTTTTTTTTTTCAAAGTGAAGGCTACCCAGACTTTAAGGCATGAAAAATCAAAATTTGAAGTAATTTTCTAGAAAACCTTCATTTTGTATGATCGTTATTTTGAGCGAATTTTTTTTAGAACAATCGGTTAAAAAAATATGGAAAAACGTCAAATTTTGTATGTTCTCTCAAATTTAGGGAGGAGGGGGGATGAACCCTAATGTCCCTTCCCTGGTTACGACATCTGCTTCAATACTTATCAAAAAATTAAATCATTGTAAAAAAAGTATCTACTTAATTATTTGGTAGCTTAATTTATTGTTGTAGGTATGTACTATAGTTTGTGCCCCATATTTGTAGGTATGCAATAATCGAGTTGATTTCATGAATTATTTCTTGGTACTTATATACCTACTTAATATAGAGGTATTCTTTAGCAAGAGCTTTGAAAACAAAAACAGATTTTTCGCGTGAAGTATCCACTCATAAACAGTTAGGTATATGCATACTCAAATGTAAATTTGTGGAAACATTTCCGAAAAAAAATCTAGACCAATGCATATAACATCAAATAAACATTGGAAAATAAATTCATGATTCACCGATTAATTTTCTTATCAATTTTTATAAATTATGTTTATAATCATGCTACGTAATAAATGTACTAATAAAATTTCAGATAAAATTCAATCTCTGACAATTGTATGTGAATAAGGACCGGATGTGTATGAAAAAACATGAAAAAAAGTACCTAAACTGTATAGTGTATACCAAACTAACAAGGGAACCTCTTGAGGTGTCACTCTCAGGATCGGCTCAAATATGGATAAACTCGTTAAACAGGTCGAGTGTAATATGTATACAACTCGATTTTTAGCTGCCCAACTTGATATTCACGCCTTCTGGAGCAAATTCATTCAAAATTCTGGAGAATTTGAAAAATCGCGCTGGAGGCTCCAGAATGTCTGAAAATGGTAAAATTTGGATTTGGGTAATTAATATTAGTTTTGGGACTTATTTTGACCATTTTTACTTATCATGTACGTACTTTTTAAAAAAAAGCATAAATCGCCAAAAACAATCAATTTTGAATTTTCAAACGTTCGCCAAAAATCGAAAAATGAACTTGGACAACTGAAAATTTGGTTTTGGGGGTTTTAGACTATGCTCTTTCCAAAAATCGCGGTCCCGTTCAAATCGGAGTGTGACACCTCAAGAGGTTCCCTTTTAAGATGAAAGATTTCAATTGTTTTACGAGGAAAAATAATTTTGTCACATTGAATAATTTTGAAACTAATTTACAAAAGATTTTATTTTCCCAAACTGGAATGTAAGGTTTTCATTTCATTTATTTCTTAGTAGTGATAAGTTGATACAATAATAATAATAATAATAATACTTACCTAATATAAAATAAATAAATAGAAAATAATAATTCCTAAACCTTGTTTTTAGCGTATTTATGGCAAGTATAAACATTTATCATGAATTATTTCTAGAATATAAAAATGAACTTTGATATACCTATTATTTAAGTACAATGACTAGCTTAATAAAATATTTCTTTTTGAAAAAATACATGAGATAAAATTATAATTGATAGCACACACAAAACAAGACGTGTAAAAGTACAAAAATTTGAGTAAATAATTGTATAAAATTTTGTGAAAATTTCAACTTTCAAAACCTGTTGTAAGCTTTAGATGGCAAAATTTATAAAAAAATGTTTGTGACTGACAAAAAAATTGATTTAAATTTGAAGAAATCTTGAAAATTTTACAAAAAAATTGGCTATTTTATTGAATTTTTTCAGATACATATAAGAGTGTTTGAATCTGGTGAAAATTTGATGAAGAATTGATTAGCAGTTGGAACTATACGATTGGTACACACTTTTTTCAGGTAAGTATAAATGAAGATGCATCTGTTTTCTGAACCATGGTTTAGAAAACGTTATTATTTTTGAAAAAACTTTTCTACAGATAAATATGTGAAATGGGATCAATAGAATGAAATCAGGAATGACGCTTTGGGTCGAACACGTATCTTAATCTGTCTTTGAAGTCTGTACATCCAAAAGTCAGTAAATTTTACAGCTTCACAGATATAAAGTCCTTCGTCTTGTTTTCTGATTTTTTCAATCTTCCTCTCATTTCCAGTGTGATGAAATTTTTCAACAGAAAAATGAGCATCGTAGCGTTTTATAGTTACTACAGGTTCCGGATCTACATCAGTATAGCATTTAATGGTGAAATCACTGCCTTCGTTTACTTCTACTTCTTTTTTGGTTGAATTACTGTTGAAAAGATCTGCAAACAGCTCTGTGTCTGCTGTAATCGTCCTATTCTGACTGAGTGTTATTTGACAACAATATCTACCGATGTCATTTAGTTCTATATTGTTAATTATCAAATTATAAGTCGATGTTTGGCTATCAAAATTCACAGCGAATCTGTTATCTGTTCTATGGAGAGTTGTGTTTGTTGAAATTGTACCACCAATTATTGATCCAAGTTTTCTATTCCATGACACTGGATAGCCAAAATTCTGAATTGTACAGGAAAAAATGACGGAGTCCCCTAGAGTTACCGCTTGATCCGGAGAAATGTTGAGGATCTTCGGTTCTGTTTGCGATGTAACATAACCAAGAATACAAAGAAAATGCAAGAGAATTATACGCATCGCGCAGCATTCATCAAAACTATCAACTTTGAAAAAGCAAAATAATTTGAAACTCGGCAGTCTAATTGATGATAGGCTAATTGATAACTGTGTTACTAATGAGCGGATATAAAATATTACTTGACAGATGGTTCAGTGTAATCAATAGATGATGATGAACTATAAAATATCAAAAACTGAACGAACTATACCAGAAACGACACGATCTGAGCCGCCACAAAACAAATCATCTACATAATACGTACTAGCATAGCTGATACCAATACACATTACACGTAGCAGTATTTGATAAGAATTCTGTCCTAGCAGCGAGCGTGTCCTGGTGGTGACAGTTGTCACAGGATCTTGTGCCATTGTTGTGACGTAATTTTTATGATTAATTTCAAATTTTGATAAGGACGTTGCTATTTTTTTCATCCAAATATGAAAGCTATTTTCGACTTGCCAAATCCATTGGGATCCGTTTCAAAACATTTTGAGCAGTTCTGAAGCCTCCAGCAAATTTTTGAAACTTGAAATTTCCACAAAATGTCATCAAATGCAATTGGAAAACCAAAATTCATTCTGAAAACTTATTTCAATATACCACGACGTTGACTGCAGGTGGATTTCAAGTCGTTTTGGAACCTCCAGCAACTCTTTAAAACATTACTTACTGGATCCTTCCACAGGTTTTCAATGCTCTAAGTTTGCATAAAATTTTACCAAACTCAGTTCTAAATCCAAAATTCACACTGCACTCCAATTTCAATAGATACGCTACGGTAGGTTCAAGTCTCTTCGGAGCCTTCAGCGATTTTTTGAAAATTCCTAAGTGTCCAACAGGTTTTTAAAACTTGAATTTTCCACAAAATGTTATATTTTTATATTATTCCGAAGTGGATTGCAGGTAGTTTCAATCCGGTTTGGAGCTTCTAGCAGTGTTCCAACTCTATTTCATGAAGTTTCAAAAATCTTCTGGAGGCTTTCAAAATGATTTGAAACCATCTGCAGTCGACTTCGTATCGTATTGGAATTAGTTTGCAGGGTAAACGTCGGTATTCTAACCCTATTTGATGAGATTTCGTGGAAATTTCAAGTTTCAAAAATTTACTATACTTAGAGGCTCCAAAAATTGTCAAAAAGTCGCTGGAGGCTCCAGAACTGCTCAATACGATTTGAAACAGTTTCCAATCGATATGTCAGGGTGAAAAATATCTAGTGTATACATATCCCAAATTGCAGCTTTCTAGGTCAATTTGGTAGCATTTTGATTTTTTTTCATCATTTTTGACCCAAATAATTTGATTTTCTTATTCACAAAAAATCGAAAAATACACTTTAGCCGTTGAAATTTTGTCTGACGATGAATTTTTACATGCTCCTTCGATCTAGCTTTGCCCAATTCAAAAAATTTTGTGCAAGTTCCATGTTGGAAAGCAAAATCTGGGATTTTGACTGATCTGTCAACTAAAATGGCCGCCATTTTGTTAGTAAGGCCTCACTGTTTGCTAGAAATCGTCAGTTTTATTTTTCGAGAAAAATTAACTGTCTCGATTTTTCGTCTGAAATTGCCAAAAAGGATCAATTTTTGCCAATTATTGTTCACCAAAAGGTCTATTTTTTTTGCTTGCAAAATTACTGACAATTTTTATTTATTTGTTTGTGTGTTTGTTTTGTAAATTACGAAAAATTTCACTTTTTTCAAAATATTGTTGAAGTTTTATTTTTTAGCCAGAATTTGCGAAAAAGCCCATTCATTCGCTAAAGTTGTCACAAAGTCTCACTTTTTGCCCTAAATTGGCCTTTTTTTTGCCAGAAATTGCAAATAAATTATGTATTCTCGTTTTGTTGCCAAAAATTGACAAACGGTCTCGCTTTTTTCTCACCAAAAATTGTAAAATAGTAGAATTTGTTTCAAAATTTTCCAAAAAAAATGTGATTTTAGGCTTTTGCTTGGATCGAAGAAATCACATCTTCATTCCATGTTTTTGTGTTGCATTAAACAATTCCCACACAGGTTGAAAATTTACTCACACTATTCTCACCTGATCATTGCCTTGCAATTTTGTAGATTTTTTTTTCACTTTTGAGCAGATTTTTTCAAATTTTAGATCCACATGTGTTTTGGATTATGTCTAATATAAGGTCCCACTCCCATTCCCAAGATATACTTGAAAGCTGAAATCATTATGCACATACACTCGCAGAAGTTTTGAAACACATATTGCGAATCACAGTAGCTGGCATTGCAAAATGAAGCCATAACCATCGTACCAACCAGTATAGTCTCTTATCAGAGTAATTTTATCGCCAATCGAACTCTATGCTCGTTGGCCTTTTTGGTATATCGCGTATGTACAGATCTGTAGACCGGACAGGGGGATGGGAGGGGTATGAACGAAGCGGGCGATATGATATTTAAATTTTAATTTGATAAATTGTTTACACGGCGCAAATTTATGGTCGTTTCCAAGTGTATAGAAATTACAAAGAGCAGATGTCAAGATAACGTAAATATATTACATCGAATAATAATAACTACCGTTACGCATTTTCTAAAAACCAATTTATCCGGCAGCAGCAGCGGCAGCGGTGGCACTGGCAGCTACCGAGTCGGCATGTTTTAAATTATTGCGTATCTGCGGCTGCTGATGAGGCAGAGGCTGTGTGGTGGGTATGATGGGTATATGTGTGTTTGTTATTCGCATATATGCGACTGTACCTACTACAATCGAATATACACGATACGATCTTCAAATCTGTTAACATTTTGCGCCATGGTATCTCCTCTTCGTGTACCCTTTGCCATGAACTGTCACCGGTATTCGCACATTTCGAAGGTTTATCGTACTGTTCTCTCCCAGAGCCCATAAGTGATTTCTTGTTTCCATCTAGGCAGCAAAGGGCTGGTCGGCTCATGGAGGAGAACTGTTGGTGGTACAATTTTAATCAAAGTGATCGAAAAGTGCAGTATATCATCGAAGGTGGGCGTAGAATGGTGATTAGAGTGGCTACTTTGCTGTAGATTTGTTCTGGATACGATATAAATCATAAAGACGCGACCATATGACCACGACTGGAATTTTTTCTCGTTTCCTGCCTTCCTTCCGTCGTCGTTCAAGCTATCGTAGATTTGAATGGAAAGTTGTCGGGCTGCAGTTCAGTTGTGTATTGTGTACTATGTACCTCGAATTACACCATATTAAATACGAGGTGTAATTTCCAAGTAATTTGCATTTTTCAAGAATAAACTCGTAACGAGATATCTTCCAACCCCAGATGCGAGCTAGCGAAATTGTAGCGAGTTTTTTTCCTGCTTTTTTTTTCATTTTACTTTTTGTCATTCCGGAGTATAAGTAAGTATTTCGATGTAATTACTTTATTGTTTTCGTTACGAGTGATGGTGCACACTGCTGAGACCAAATTCGTCGTCGTCGTCGAGCACAGTTTGAAAAATAATTTCGCAAATGTGTAGTTGACAGCTGACGCTGCAGACAGGTTGCTCGTTGCTATTCTGTTTCTCTCCTCTCTTGTGTTGTGCGCGTTCAATAGATACAGATTTAATACTATACGACATTCGTTTCAACTATCGTGTCACCATATGTAAGACCTATCTTATTGTAACCTATCTGTATGGTTTTGCTCACCTCTCAACCTCCTTTCCTCTCTTGACCTATCTCGCGAGTTATTTGTACTGAAAATATTGCAAGTACGAACCGTGACGATGCACCATGCTGAATTGTGCGTTGTTTGAAAATTTTTCTATATTTGAAAGGATTGGTATAGGTACCAAGTTAACGAGGAGGATTTATAATTACCAAAAACCAAAAACACCGAAACAATGAGCGTGACAAAATATCATACATACGTACTAATAGTCTCTATTATTGTTAAATCTGCTTTGAAAATAACGCTGTATGGTCGAAGAAGATAGAAGTTTTACACGTGAGCTGGTGTTTTGCTGATTTTTTTTTTATGTGATGAGTGCGACGATGACACGACTGATGCGGATGATGAAGTGTTTTGTTTCTGACCCTCTCATCAAGCTGAATGTTTGTGTGTTGTTGGGGCAAGTGTTTTTAGTGTGCGAGGTGCTGAGATTGATCCGATGTGTGGTGTAGAGTGAGAGAAAATCAAGATTTGGTATCGTTTGAAGATAAAAATTTAATACTTAGTCGACTCCAACTAAACAAACGCTTTTACCACACGAGCTTTCTTTTTTTCAAAAATTATTGGAACAGTATCTAAATGAAAAGTGGTCTTGAAGGAGGGATTAGAATAAAATACAGCATTTGGAAATTTCAATCGAAAAAAATACATGTAAAAAAAGGGGGCTTAAAGGCAGGCAAAGCAAAAATCATTGCTTATTGAACCTTTTGGCAAAAAAAACACACACACACTTCTAAGCAATTTTGCCAAAATTTGAGACCATTTAACTGGGTATTTTATCAAAAAACTACTTCCTGAGAATTTATGACGAAAAAACATTACAACTTTCTGTCAACTCGCAAAAATTTGACACCCTTCCACAAAAAACAAGAATTTTTATTCAATTGTGGCCAAAACAGAATTTTTTGGGCAATGTTGACAAGAATAGGGCTGTTTGACAATTTTGGCAAAAATGGCTCTTCTTAACAATTTTGACGAAAAAGGACATTTCTTCACTATTTTGTCAAAAATTGACGCGTTTTGCCTTTGTTTTTTCCAAAAATTGACACTTCCTGACAACTTTCCCGAAAATTGACACTTGTTGACGTGGGCAAATTTAACAAAAAAAAAAAAAACAGAACCTTATTAGTTATTAGATGTAAGTTCAGCAAAAAACAGGATTTTTGTTTGGCAATTTTTTACAAAAAATCTAGATTTTTGAAATTTTTGGGAAAAAAGCGAATTTTTTCACCATTTTTCCTACAAAACGAACGTTTTTGTCCCCTTTTTTTTCGAAAAGCATATTTCTGGAAAGCAAAACGTTTCGTTATTTTTGGAAAACTAAGAATTTTTGACAATTTCTGGCAAAAATCAACGTTTTGGCATTTTTAGCATAAAGAGGGACTTTTTGGCAATTTTTTTTTTTCAAAAAGCAAGATGTAAAGAAAAATTTTAACAAAAAGCAGGACTTTTTGGACCTGTATTTTCTAAAATATTTGAGAAACTCATGTACTCTAGGTTGCTAGAATTCTTTGAAAAAAACATTTTTAATTCATCTCAATATGGTTTCAGAAAATATATGAATACTATGGATGCCATTTATAATGTAATTCATCAAGTATTGCATTCAATCAATAATCATGAGCAGATAATGGCCCTCTTTTGTGACTTATCTAAAGCTTTTGATCGTGTAGTTCATGATATCCTAATTGGTAAACTGGAGAGGTATGGCATTAGGGGAGTAGCACTCTCATGGATTGAATCTTTCTTGGCCAATAGGTTACAAATAGTTGAAATTAATGATGATAGTGGAGTTGTTTTTTCAGATGAGTTGGAAACAAAACAAGGTGTTCCCCAAGGAACGATATTAGGTCCATTCTTTTTTATAACGTACATAAACGATATTCCCAATTGTATCTCTTACCCTTCAACATTATTTGCAGATGATTCTACTGTTCTCCTGAAAGTAGATAAAAATAACCAACTCTCTATCCTTAAAGAGGCACTAAATGATCTCACCTCATGGTTTGAAATGAATAAAATGGCCCTGAACCTAAAGAAAACTGTAGTAGTCCCCTTCACCTCTGGCATACAGCACACTTTGGACAATCCTAGAAATTCCTCTTTACCAGAATTCAGGGAAACTGCAAAATTTTTGGGCATTACTGTAGAAACTAACTTGAAGTGGACTAGCCATTTAGATAAGCTTACAAAAAAACTATCATCTTACAACTACCTTCTGTATCAATTGAAAAAAACAGCATCAATTGCTACACTAAAAGTAGTTTACTATGGGTTGTTTTACTCTGATATGTCATATGGACTTGCATTCTGGGGAGGAAATAAAACCCTTCTAGATAGGATATTCCTTATCCAAAAGAGAATAATTAGGACAATGTTCAACTTAGCCCCCACCCAATCCTGTAAACAAACCTTCATTGATGAAAAAATTATTACAACACCATCCCTATATATACTGCAGGTATCAATAATGATAAAAAAGAATATTATTCAGCCTTTAGTACTGACCCATAACTATAATACCCGAGGGATAAACTCAATCTTTGCAGACCAGATGAGGACTAAAGTCAACAGGGAAGGAATAGATACTATGGCAGTCAAAATCTTTAATTGTCCCCCTCCTCAAATCAGAGATGTTCATAATACTAAGTTATTTAAAAAATTCCTTCAAAAATGGCTAATTAAGGAGGCATTTTATTGTGTAGATGAGTTCCTGGGCAAACTATAACCCTCTATTGAATTATTTTATTTTTTATATTTATTACTTTATTTATTATTTCATTTCATTTTGTTTTGTTTTGTTTTATATCATTCATTTCATTTTATTGTATTGTTAATCATTGTAAAGTTGCTCTGTAGGCTCTATTGATGTAAATGACCATGTAAATGCCGCTTGCGGTACTTTACAATAATAAATTTGATTTGATTTGATTTGATTTGATACGTTTTCGCAATTTTTATCGAAAAAACGAGACTTTTGCTCAACTTAGGGAGAAATTTGGGACTTGGAATTTTCTGCAAAAAACGACAATCTTTGTCCATTTTTCTAAAAATTTGTCGTCCGTCAATTTTTCAAAAAGCAAAAATTTTGGAAGATTCTTGACAAAAAGTAAAATTTTGACTGTCTTAAAAAAATGCAGGACATTGACAAAAACGTGACACTTTTTGGCTTTTGAAAATTTTAGGCAAAAAGCGAGAATTTAGAGTAATTCTTGAAAAAAAAAAGATTTTTTAACAATTTCTGCAATTTTGTTTAAAAAAAAGGAAAATTTTTGCAAAAATCAAGACCTTGACAATTTGAGCAAAAAAGAGGACTTTTTGGTAAATTATTGGCAAAAAATCGAAAATCCAAGACCTTTTTCCAACTTTTTAGTGAAAAAGCGAGAGTTTTGAGTAAGTAATTTTCGGAGAAAAATTCCGACTTTTTGGAACTGTTTGCGAAAAAAGACAACTTTAGAAATTCTTGGCAGAAAGTGACATTGACAGTTTGTATTGTGAATAACCAGGTTATAAAAAATATGCTTTAAAGTCGTTTTTCAGCGTTTTCGCACAACCTTTGAGGAATTTGGTACTTCATAAAAGAACATTGAGTGTTAAGATAGGTGAATCGATCCAATTCTGAAACAAATAAATGACACTTAGCCCCTGTTACGATCTAAAAAATCGCTAGTAATAATAATTACATGTAAATGCAATTAAAATAAACTAATCCACATTGTATTTTTGTTTGTTTCAGGTGAGTACCCCGTGAACAATAGAATAAATTCGCTCATATCTATACCTATGTGAATTGGTAAGTCGATCCATCTATTTTTTTCCCAATTCTGGTAGGTAATTGAAGGGTAGGTACAAAGAAAATTTTCAAAAATGAGTTCTGAGTCGAATCAAATTTACCCTGAACAGTGGGAAAATGTAGTCTATTCAAATTTCAAAACAATTCGATCTTTTGCAGTAAAAATGGTATTTTTTGTTTTTTTTTTTTTTTTTAAAGAAGGGAGAGAAATGAGTCGAGACCAAATCTGAGGCAAAAAGCAGGAAAATTTCAACATGAATAACAATAATTATTTTGGTCCAAAACCTGATCAGATTCAATGATGGAAACTTGATCAGATGTAATGGTTAAAGGGTATTGGCGCATAAGAGGGGTGAAATGGCCCCGAGAGCTTTCAGGTTGAAATTTACATGGTAGGTGGGTAGGGGTACTATCGAGAGACTTCCACGTGGGAAGTTTCAGACCCCCAGACCTCTCCCTTTTCTGAAATTACATGCAATAAAAATTATTTTCTCAGCCTCATGTGGGCTGATTTTTTAAATTTTTTAAGTGAAAATTCAGGATAGAGCTGAGGCTTTGGAGGGGCTGTATGAGTGTAAATTAAAATCTGATGTAATATTTGTGCTCGGGGAGTTTGAATCATTTTGAAAACGACTCCAACATCGGCAAAGTAACTTTTTTTCAAAAATGGTAAAATTTGAGGTGGGGGTCTGGGGTCTGGGGTCTGTGGAGGGGGTTAGACGAGTGTAGCAGAAAATATGACGTCATATTCGTACTCGCGCGGCGGTATCAAATCATGCAAAAACGACACCCTACTCATTAATGGTTATTTTCCCCGAAATTCTCATTTTACCCCCTCTATGACACGTTTTTTCAATTTTTTACCATAACGCACCAAAGCAAAAATTTTGGACAAAAATAAATGATGTTTAATTTTGAGGGGTAAATATGAGGGGAGTGGGTTGAAAATTTTATCGGGATACCTCTTATAAATGTGTACAACATACTAAGAAATTGAAAAAAATCGGCCCTCATGGGGCTGAGAAAATAATTTTTATTGTAATTTCAGAAAAAGGGGAGGGGGTTCTCGAAAAGGGAGGGGTCTGGGGGTCTGAAACATCCCACATGGAAATCTCTCGATGGTACCCACCTATTATGCAAATTTTAACCCGAACGCTCTCGGGGGCCATTTCACCCCTCTTATGCGCCAATAGCCTTTACCTCGAAAGCTGGGATTTGGAATGTTCCATATTTTCGAGCTTTCCTCTCCCTCTCTCCCCCTCCCAAGACGATTGGAACCGGTTTCGAACCGGTTTGAGCAGTTCTGAAGCCTCCAGAAGATCTTTGAAAATCTGAAATTTTCACAAAATTTTGCCCAATGAATTTTAAAATTATAAATATATTTCATACCTTAAGTAGTATACATACTGAGTCGATCGAAGATGGTTTCAAGTCGATCTGGAGCCTCTAACAATTTCCTGGAAATTCAGGTTTCCCAAAACGTGTCATAAAATCTGTCGAAATGAACTTGGCATTTTGAAAAAATCTGAAAATCCACCGAAGGCTCCAGAATCCACTCGGTTGGCTCATTCTGGAGTCTGTGGCGATTTTTCAAAATTTCTACAAAAACTTATCTCGCACTGGAAAGAATTTCCAAATGCACTACACCCACCGATTGGCACATCCAAAATCGAACACCCACACCTCGAATCGACATTTTCACCACAAAATTCGTACTCGTGCTCCCCCTTTGGATATTTGGCTAGTGCCACCCTCAAAACCGCACGAGGTTACCTGACTTCATCTTCTCTCCCTTTCGTATATACGTAATACGTTGTACGCGCATATTTCATACCTCGTTAAATTTCTATCAACGCCGAAGCGCCAGGCGAGTACGACGTCGACGAAAACTTCTTAAAAAGTTTATTAACGCAACCCCTTTTTCATATAGTACCTACGTAATACACCGTGTACTGTACATAGCCTGGCTGTGGCTTGGCTATATTATGAATCGAGTATACTCGCGAATACACGCACCAGCTCCGCCGCTCACCACACCTTCCCTTAGCGATCAAGAAGACGATCAAGTTGAAATTTATAAACCCTTTTACAACGCCGCAAAACCTAAACATTCCGCAACGACGACGTCGACCCCTGCCATAGCGAGCTTTACCGCCCACTGCAGCTTGCAGAGCTGTGAAGATGTTGCTAGCGCCGCTCCGCATCAACAACCCTTTCGCCTTCGCCTCTGCTTTTCCACAGTTATTCTCTTGCTCTCTCAATAGAGCTAATCAACTCGGCAAGACTGTTTATTAGCACCCTTTCTCTGCCTTGGACCCCTGTATTCCCTGTATATTCGCTATGTGGAAACATTTTCACGCCACCGCTACCACGTTTTGCTCATAATTAGCGCCAAAAGCATACACAGTATAGCGCGCTCGCTGCTTCTCTCTTTCTTCAGCAGACATTCGCTGTGCCGGAAACGTTGTCGTGTACAACTCCATTAAATTCTTTAAAAATCTCACACTAACATCTTGGCGCGAAGCAGCGACTCGAATTAACATTCGTACTGTGGTGACTTTTCCACTACGTTAAATGTGTTTTTGCATGTAGTATATCTCCGAGTCTTGTCAAGGATATAGCAACTAGATGTGTTCAGGAGAAAGGCCCTTTTCACCCTGGGCCTGGGTTCGTGTTAATTAAGCCACATCATCCTTCACTGGAAGATCTCATTTGCTATAAAATACCGAGAGAGGTTAATTTTGGCATTTCAATAGGTTTGTTTTGATTGAGATTTGACACCCCCAACTCCTCTACCGATCACCGACCATCTTACACGAATCGCTACCGTATAGAAAGATTAGCAACGAGCGAAATGAATTTATTAATTAGCGTTCATTCGAGTTCCTGTAGAAAACGAACGAATAGAAAGGGAGATTCATTGAGGCAAATTCATCATCAAAATAAGACTATATTATTTGCAACCCATACGGAAATATTTCACCTCCGAATTCGAACTAGTCTCGGGTCACTGCTACTGCTGCTGTTGCTGTAGATTAATCGATGGCAAATTTGTTAAAATGAAATCTATTTTTATGCAAAGTATAAATTTCTACACGTCGTGAATTCAATTTGGCGAGAAAATTGAAATATAAATATGTTTTCGTTGCTATTTATCTACTATTTAGAAATATAGTCGTACAAACGACCACCATCTGTGTGCCTTTGCCTCCGTCTTTATATTACTCGTATTATCACGAGAAATGAAATATTTACAGAATTTGTTTTCTTAACCGATAAATTGACGGTATTATGAACTACACAGACGAGTATACCGTGTTGGCAAGTTGATAGATGTGCGAGAATTTGGCGATGCAAATCGAATCTATCATCAGAACAGATTGCGGATTATTCGCGTTTGAAATTTACATAGTATGATTTGAAAATACGCGCGAGAACGGGTACGAGTCTGTTCATTTCGCTTCATTCATACCGATTAATGCAGGTGGATACGTTGTACGTATTATGGTTTCGAATTTGTAATATTAATTTAGAGGTGTATCATTTGTTAAGCTTATGAAATAGGTACGTATTTTCGCGAACCAATTGAATGCGAAAATGGAGGAAGAAAATCAAGTAAATGTAGTAAGAAGTGAAGAGGAAAAAAGTGAATTCTTTTTTTAAAAAGTTTTAATTTACACAGCTGCTCATTTCACTTTTCTTTAAAACCAACGTGTGTGGACTCATAAGATAACTTCCAAAAATAATTTAAATGGCAAATTTTGCCATTTTTGGCAAGAAAACTAAACTTTTTGGAATTTCTGGGGGGGGAAGAAATGAAATTCTTTAGCAATTTTTCTAAAAAGCGAAAATTTTTGTCAGCTTTTTGTTGGTGCTTTTAGACCCAAGTAAGGATCTGTGGTTGGGACAGACACTATTTCTATCAGTGGGTGTTTTCAAACCCAAGTAAGGACCTGTGGTTTAGACAGATACCATCTCAAATTGGTGGGTATTTTCAGACCCGAGTAGGGACCTGTGGTTGAGACAAACACTGTTTCAATCAGTGGGTGTTTTCAGACCCAAGTAAGGACCTGTGTTTGAGACAGACACCATTTCAATTGGTGGGTGTTTTCAGACCCTAATATAGGACCTGTGGTTGAGTCAGACACTATTTCTATCAGTGGATGTTTTCAAACCCAAGTAAGGACCTGTGTTTGAGACAGACACCATTTCAATTGGTGGGTGTTTTCAGACCCAAGTAATCCGACAAACCACCTCGACATAACGTTGAAAAAAAAATGGAGCTGAGTTAGCGCAAATTTCAAGTTGAGTTCAAGCCAATAAATTTCATTTTCATCTTTTTTTTTTTGAAGTAAAATCTACCTATTCTCAAACATTATTGGTATAAAGTCAAGCAAAATTTATTGTCAAGCATATTTCCTGTCGAGACATCGCCACATATGTCCTGTCAATAATTTGAAGAGTATGTGTACCTACCTAGTTTTTTTTGTTAATTTTTCAACACTTTTTTGTGATTTGATGCAAAATTGACTTAATATCTGCGTCGATGATTTTGAGTACTTTCTATTCGGACGTAGCGCGCAGAGTGGCTGAACTCTGGTGACAAAATTGAAAAGGTGCGAAAAGGTGAACAACAAACCCTCTGCCATCCTCTCTGCCCTCCTCAAGAACAAACGGAACCATTTATATCTGAACGAAACAATGTTGTGATTGGTTGTCGACGTTTGTTGTTCACCTTTGTGTTACCTACTCAACAATATGCACACCAGCGCTCCATACCTATTCTACGCCTCAATTGACTCTTTTTTTCATCAATCTTGTGTTGAGCTTATGGAAAACGATCCTGAATTTTCATAAAATCACGGTTCATATTTATTGCAAATATTATTACATTTATGTGAATTGATGTTTAAAATTATTTGATGAGAAAATCCCTGCACCTCAACTTCACCTCGATTCTCCCACAACTCAAAAATGGGGTCAAGATGACCCCTTAGAAATGAAGCCAAATGTTGTAATAGTACTTCTTTTCTCCAACATCAACAGTTTTTGTAAAATCACTTATACATTTTGCTGCACACTTCATCTGCGAGTAGTAAGTTGATGTCAGCTATGAATAATCAATGGTCTATTTTTTTTATAAATTTTTGGTCTAATTTTACTACTTCTGTGCTGTAAGTCAACCATAAAATTCCAAAGCAATTTTCATACCATTTTCATTTCTCAGCAAAGATTAGTCAAAATCAACTTCAACTTCAATGTGCAGAAAAAATTTTATGTTTTTAAGAAAAAAATTGATGAATATTTTGTGTCAAGTTTTGACTAAGTATTTTCATTTCAACAAGAAATCAATGAAAAATTGATTCAGATTTTTAAATTCAAAAAAGCTATTGATTTCTGCAACTGCACAAATAAATTATATAACAATTTTGACTCAATTTTCACACCAGTTTCATTTCTGAATGATAATTGGCTTGAAGTCAACTTCAACTTTTATTATGCTGCATTAATAAAGTCTATTTTCAAGGAAAAATCAATAAATATTTCACATCAAGTTTTCACGTTTCATCATTTTGACAAAAAATCAATGAAAAATAGATCCAACTTCTGATTTAAAAAGTTATCAATTAGGTATATGTAATACAGTATGGTCTCAATAACTCGAAACTCTTTCACTTGAAAACCTCTATTAGCCAAACCAACCCCCACTCTCCTTGAAATCTCTGTAACACTCAATGTTAACTTTACTCGGATAAGTCGAAATTGACTACACAAACCAGTCATAACTTGAAGCTAAACGTAGCTGAAAATAGCTAGAAAGCCTCTATAAGTCGTACATTGTCGGGCGTTTAATTCATACTTCTATCTTTTATGCACAAAGCCAAAATTTTGTCAAAAATAGCAAAAAAGCCTCTATAAGTCGTACGTTGTCGACCTCTATAACTCGAATATTTCAACTCATACTTCGATCTTTTACGCGCTTACATATCTCTCAAATTCATTCTTTTTGTAAGACCTCTATAACTCAAACACTCTCAAAATCTAACCTGCATAACTAGAAACTGATTACCTGGAAAAACCTCTATAAGCGGAATGAATGACCAAATGACCATTCCCCTTGGATTTCGAATTATTGAGAGCATACTGTACTTATTTTCTAATTAGGTACTACCGTTTTGCAACAATTTTGAATCAATTTTTGGCGTATTTTCATTTGAGCAAAAAATTAGTAAAAAATCGATCCAACTTCAAAATTCAAAAAAGGCATCGATTATGATATCACAAATTTAGAACAATTTTCAATCGATTTTCACATCATTTTTATGACTTAGTAAAAATCAACCTATAATTGACTCCAACTTCTGTATGCATAATTTTATTGATGTCTATATGTATAAGAGAAAGAAAAATCAACAAACATTGGCAGTCAAGTTTAGACCTTCAGCAAGAAATCAACTTGAAATTGATTTGAATTGTCATCATGAAATCGTTACCGATTAACCCTTTGGAGGTTCTCTAGGTTTTCGGGTTAGAAAATTGAAGTGCCTTAATGAGTGTGATAGGGTACCTCGCCCAATTGGCCAAACCACAAAAAAGTCGAGCTTTTGATGAAAAGTTTTATAGAAAAATGAAAGTTTCCAAAAAACACAAATGTGACATTTCCTAAAAAAAATTGAATGTATGCAGAATTTTTTTTGAAAAAATGAACCAAAAACATGTGTCAAAAACATTGAACAAAAGCAGTCTTTCAAAAAATGAAATAAAAATTGAATTGGAAAAAAATAAAAAAACAAGGTTGAAAAAAAGTCATCTGGCAGTTCACAAATTCAGCGAGAATCAAATCTTGTTGGCAAAAATGCCTTTGTTTAAAGCATGAAGAGAAGAAAAATCTATGTCGCTAAGAGAGGATTTTTTATCAAGTCATAAAATCTTTTCGGAAATCGAGCCGAAATATGGGACAAAATTTAGCGAAATTGCGAGCTTTCTGGCAGGAGGTAACTAATTATAAAAACATTTTCGCCTTTATTCACGAGATGTAGCATAGAATTTTCTTTCATTTTGGGAAAAAATGAGTATTTTATCACTTATTGGAGTATAGGAATATGAAGATGAAGATGAAGAGAAATAGTAAAAATAGTAAATAAAAATCCAAATTCATCTACGAGTTCAGTCTTTCATTTCGTTTACGCTGTGGATTTGTGTTTTTGTTCACTATTTCTATTCATCTTCATCTTCATATTCCTATACTCCAATAAGTGATAAAATACTCATTTTTTCCCAAAATGAAAGAAAATTCTATGCTACATCTCGTCTCGATTTCCGAAAAGATTTTATGACTTGATAAAAAATCCTCTCTTAGCGACATAGATTTTTCTTCTCTTCATGCTTTAAACAAAGGCATTTTTGCCAACAAGATTTGATTCTCGCTGAATTTGTGAACTGCCAGATGACTTTTTTTCAACCTTGTTTTTTTATTTTTTTCCAATTCAATTTTTATTTCATTTTTTGAAAGACTGCTTTTGTTCAATGTTTTTGACACATGTTTTTGGTTCATTTTTTCAAAAAAAATTCTGCATACATTCAATTTTTTTTTAGGAAATGTCACATTTGTGTTTTTTGGAAACTTTCATTTTCCTATAAAACTTTTCATCAAAAGCTCGACTTTTTTGTGGTTTGGCCAATTGGGCGAGGTACCCTATCACACTCATTAAGGCACTTCAATTTTCTAACCCGAAAACCTAGAGAACCTCCAAAGGGTTAAAGTACTATAATGTAGGAAGATTTATGATCAAGTTTCCATCAATCTTATATTTTGTTTTAAATTGTTGAAAACTATCAGTCAATTATTTTGATATTTTTTGTCAATTCTCAAAATAGTCAAAAAAATGATTAAAAATATCAGCCGATTTGTACTCGGATCAAAACTCGACCTTGAATTGAAAGTCGAGATGGTGTGTCGTGAAGGACCTGTGATTGAGTCAGACACTGTTTCCATCAGTGGGTGTTTTCAGACTCAAATAAGGACCTGTGGTTGAGTCAGACACTGTTTCAATCAGTGGGTGTTTTCAGACCCAAGTGAGGACCTGTGTTTGAGACTGACACTATTTCTATCAGTGGGTGTCTTCTAACCCAAATTAGGACCTGTGGTTGAGTCAGACACTGTTTCAATCAGTGGGTGTTTTCAGACCCAAGTAAGGACCTGCGGTTGAGTCAGGCACTGTAAAGTACAATTTTTTAAAACACCTCCTCCCTCAAGTACTTCGAATAACAATCAACTGCCTTTATTAATCGAACCAAGCCGAATACATTCGTTTAATATTCCCATAGATGAGACTTCTACTACATATAGTGCAATATTTCACGATCTCGATAACGATTTATTCGTCATCCTGGAGGGCGGTCTTTTGCTCAGCTAGTAGTTACACTTAAACTACTAAATTCGTCAATTGTAAATTACGACCAACTGCGCGATGCTATAACTATCCAACTCGTAGATCGAAATTTAGAAAAGAGGGTGGCACTTACGAATGAACAAATTGCTGTGACACGATGGTTAAATACAGATGTACATATCTGATCTGCAAGATCTCTGTCTCTATATGCTATATACATAGACCCATTCGTAATATATGTGGCTGTTTTTTCCCTGCTCGAACCTCGAATCATTATCGTGGTATATACTGTCGAGTTACCTCAACCTAGGCGTATATTCAGCTCTAAACAAACATCGGCAGTTCAGCACATTGCGTTCTCATTTCGATGATGACGAGTTGTCAATTTCATTAGGTAGTAGATTTTAATTAAATTTAAGCAATAACGTTTCTCCTCTCGATGGCATGGTGGTGGCGCGACGTATCGCATCGTTTCGCATACACCACACAATTCCACTCATCACACCACACCATACCACAGTGCCACGGTACACTCGTAATTTGACGACGACGACGATGACGATGTCGCGGTCGGGAGGTGCAGATTCCACGTCGTCGACTATACCATAGGCTACGGCTACGACTACGACGACGTCGACGATGAGATCGTGATACGCTACGGTAAACTGATAACAATATGTATGCATGAAATTTGAATAGGAAATTTGGCAAGATTATAAGGGTGTCAAATGCAGTTGGAGGTAGTAAGCGGTGGCTGGCTGTTATTATACGTATCACTGAACTTCGCAAGTATCCAACGAAGCGTACTAAAGCTGTACAGAGAGAATACAACAGCCACCGTCGTCGTCGCCTCGCTTCGACACGACCTGCGATGACGATTCTGCTCACTCTCTCACTCCAACAACTTTACAACATATACACACACAGAGCCCTAGAGAAGAGAAGCGCAAAGCGCCGCAATAATTGATAATCCGCTAACAATGCCACAATTTACCGCGACATTTTGCTCCGCTATCGTATCTCTTCTTCCATAACCACACCATTCGCTGAAATCCGGCTCAACACCTTCGCATCGACTCTATATTGTAGATATAATAATCTAGACCCGTCGAGTCCATCGTGTTGCTTGTTGTGCTGCTGTTGTCTCGGTTCTGATCGTGCTTTAGGGACATTTTTTTCGAAATACGGATTGGAAATCCATGAGCACATGATTTTTTTAAAAATTTTCATCCATGGTCAATTTTTTCCATCTGAGAAGCGAGAAAAGCACGTATTTTATCGATGAAACCTAAAATGAGAAAATGCACATCGCTTGAACGATTTTTTTATTCCAGAGTCAAAATTTGATAGATCACTTTTCATTTCTTTTTTCATCCCAAAATACAGAAAAACAGTAAGAAAAGACCCCTGGCGCAGAAAACATATCCATGTGATCTACCCCAGTTTTCAATTCGTCCCAAATTGGGAGATGGGGGCAAGACAAAGGGCTGAATCGAAAAAATAAGTAGATATTCGAACTCAGCACCTTCCAATCAGTAATAATCGATATGTCACACTTCATATTTATCACGTGTTAATTTTTTCGGAATCAGAGGGGGGCTAAAGGGGCACCGAGGCCATTAGTGGAATCCAAAAACAAAAATGTATTCGAACTATTGCTTTCGAAAACTCAACAAATGACAGACATGTCACATACATCTATGTAGGGAGGGGGGGAGTCGTGGATACTTCTCTCGACTTTCTACTAAATTTGCCCAATATAGGTTTAGGTACGTAATTTTTATACATTTTTGAACTTTCAAGTTTTGTATTCACTGAGAAAATTCAGTTTGAGACTTCCAAATTTTAATTTATAGGATTTCAATCTTCAAAAACTCCCTTAAAGCAGGTGGGACAGTTTTTTTTTTTTTTAAATTGGAAAATATGCAAATGAAGAGTGATATTCCAAAACTCGCTTTGTCCATTTTCACAACTTTTCAGGAGAGAGGAAAAACAGTTTCCCTTTAAATGGGTAAATTGGATTTTTAGGCGAGTTTAGCTCTTTATTTGGGTGGATTTATGATGTAAGAGTGTAGGTATACACTTCATCCACTAAATACTGCTGAAAAAAATTTCAATAAAAATGGACAAAGCGCGTTTTGGAACATTTTTTTTTTTTAAATTTTTAGTGAATTGGCTATTTAGGTGACTTTAACACCTAATTTTGGTAGGTTGATGATGTAGGAATGTGAGTTAATACTTCATCTACCAGGTACCGCTGAAAACCCAACTTCAACAAAAATGGACAAAGCGAGTTTTGGAATATCACTCTTCAAATTTTTTCCAATTTTTAGTGAAATAAGTGACCAATTAGGAGGAGGGGCGTCAAAGGGTTGAATTAGAATGACAACTTTTCAAAAACCTCAAAAATCGTGACTCAATTTTGGGCTCAAAATTCTTCAAAAATATTTGGAATAATTTTCGTCGAATTGATTGGATTCATCACGAAATTTTAATCAATTTTGATTTATGTCGTATTTAGGACGTTTTTTTCAAAAATTACAAAAATCATGATCCAAAATTGAGCTCAACATTTTTCGAAACGCTGGAAAAAAGGTTTGATGGAACATTTTGATTTTTCCCCCTACCAAAATGCTGAGTCAGTTTGATAAGATTGGCCCTTTTTTCAAAATTCCTGAATCATGACCAATTTCAGTCTCAAAATTCTTCAAAACTGTTAAGAAAAGTTTTGTAAGAGATTTTAAAAAAATTGTAAACCATTTTGAATTTAAAAAAAAAAAAAACAAAATTGTGGACTCAAGTTTGAGCTTAAAATCCTTCAAAATGTTCAAAAATCATTTTTGTAGAAATATTTTAATTTCCTTCAAAGTTTCAATCCATTTTGAACTGATTTTTCAAGAGTGTTGAGTACAGAATTTGAGCCATGATTTTAGAGATTTTTGAAAAGGTGAAAAACAACTTATCAAAATGCGTTGGAATTTCTATAGAAAATTAAATGATTCTACAAAAGCTCGTTTTTCTGAACATTTGAAAAGAATTTTTAGCTTAAATTTGAGTCACGATTTTTGGTATTTTTGAAAAAATCCCACGTGACCTATCAAAATGGGTCAACATTTTTCGATATTTCGTCGAAAAAGCTATCAGATTATTTTTGAAGGATTTTGTGGCTAAAATTAAGTCACAAGTTAGGAGGGGGGGGGGGTTAAAAACGTGTCTTTGCAACCACGCAAAATGGGCTATGACTTTGCAAATATTTTCAATATTTCGCAGAAATTAGAATTTCTTGACCATTTTTGAAGAATATTGAGCCCAAACTGGTGCCAATTTTCTGGATTTGATAGAAATCCTTGATTTTCTACTGACAGTGTAACCCATTTTGATAGGTCACATGGCACATTTTCAAAAATTCCAAAAATCGTGACTCAATTTTGGCCTCAACATTATTCAAAAAACATTTTGGACGAAATATTAGAATTTCACGCAAAAACTTGACCCATTTTGCTAAATTTCATGACGTCTTTCAAAAATTTCAAAAATCGCGACTATATTTTGGCATCAAAATTCTTCAAAAATGTTTGGAATAATTTTCGTCGAATCGGTTGGATTTATTACGAAATTGCACGGCATTTTTTCAAAAATTCCGAAAATCATGATCCAAAATTAAGCTCAATATTTTTCGAAATGCTCGAAAAAAATTTTGATTTTTCCCTTTGCCAAAATTCCAACTCAATTTGACGAGCTTGGCTTTTTTTTCAAAATTCTTGAATCATGGCCAATTTCAGGCTCAAAATTCTTCAAAACTGCTCAAGAAAAGTTTTGATAGAGAATTGTGATAATGTTGTGAACCATTTTGAATTTTTTCAAAAATACACCAAAATTATGGACTCAAGTTTGAACTCAAAATCCTTCAAAATGTTCAAAAAAATATTTTTGTAGAAATATTTTAATTATTTCTTCTCTAGTTTTAATCAATTTTGAACTGATTGTTTTTTTTTACTATTTTTCAAAAATCCTAAAAATCATGTCCCCATTTCTGGCTCAAAATTGTTCAAAACTCATTTTCTTCTGGAGTGGTGAAAAAACAGAAAAGACCATCGTCAAAAATTATTTTATTTAACGAACAATTTGTCAAATAAATGTGAAATGCAAATCAAATTGAAAAAAACATCTTGCGCAGTTCGCAAGATTAACCGACTTTGCTACACAATTTACCAAAAATAACCCCAGCAATTTATAACATTTACCTCAGTAATTTACCAGACATTACCTCAAAATTTACCAATTTACCAATTTACTAATTTACCAAAATTTGCCAAAATTTGCCAATATACCAAAATTTACCAATTCACCAAAATTTACCAATTTACCAAAATTTTCCAATTTACCAAAATTTTCCAATTTACCAAAATTTTCCAATTTACCAAAATTTTCCAATTTACCAAAATTTACCAATTTACTAAAATTCACCAATTTACCAATTTACCAAAATTTGCCAAAATTTAGCAATATACCAAAATTTACCAATTTACCAACATTTACCAATTTACAAAAATTTACCAATTTACCAAAAATAACTCCAGCAATTTACCAACATTTACCTCAGTAATTTACCAGACATTACCCACTAATTTACCAATTTTCCAATTTACCAAAAATTACCCCAGCAATTTACCAACATTTACCTCAGTAATTTACCAGACATTTTCTCACTAATTTACCAATTTTTTACTTACCGACTTTTATTTTAATTACCCCAGTAATTCACTGCCAAAAGTTTTTACCAATTTACCAAAATTTACCAATTTACCAAAAATAACCCCAACAATTTACCAACATTTACCGCAGTAATTTACCAGACATTACCCCACTAATTTACCAATTTTTTATTACCCCAGTAAGTTACTTCCAAAGGTTGACACCAATTCAACAAAATAAATTACCCCACTAATTTAACAATACCAAAAATTACCACAGCAATTTACTAAAATTTACGAATTTACCAAAAATTACCCCAGTAATTTACCAACATTTTCAACCAACTTTATTGAAAAACTGAAAATTACCCCAGCAATTTACGAAAATTTACCAATTGGAATACCAATTTACCAAAAATTACTCCATTAATTTACCAAAACAAAAATTACCCAAGCAATTTACCAAAATTTTCGATCAACTTCAATTACAAGTAATTCACCAAAAATAACTGATCATTTTATTTACTAAAAATTGCTATTAATTCGCCAAAAAAAATTATCAAAAGTTACTGGCTATTTACCAAAAACTTGATGTTTTTTGTTAAAACAAAAATTACACTAAAAATTTTTGAAAAATTTTGATTTCTTATGGCAAAAAAATTTTGGAGGGATAAAATTAGCAAAAAAATTAACAAAAAAAATCAACAAAAAATTTTCGCCTCTTGACTCGCGCGGGATTCGAACACCCGACCTCCGGCGCACCAATCTTCAACCTACACACCCTAACCACCCCATCTGTTTGTTGGGGGTGAGCCGTTTTCGAGATATAATGGTTTACACAAATTTCAGCTTATCCATAACGTTGAAACACACTTAAACATGCATATCTCGTAAACGGCTGAATCGATTTCGACCAAATTAAAAATTTCTCTAGTTCAGTATCAAAGCAATATTTTGCCATCATCAGTTTCGACTTAAAGTTCGGAGCTTTTGAGTTCAGCCCGGCACAAATTTATACATAAATTGATATACCTATAAATATATAAATAAATATATATGTATCTATATAATCTTATCTCGTTTTGCGCCATATGTCTTATCGTGATCAGCACACTTCAATTCGTCAAGAAAACCCACCCCCACCCAAATCCTCAACCATCATGACAAATACAATACCTTGACTTTCCGTTTCACGGCAAAGTCGGTAAAAATATCACCAGAATACTTTGAAATAATTCAAAAGTATCGCTGAAAAGTAGAAAAAAATTATGATATTTGATGGAAATTCAGAGAAATTTGCAAAAAATCATTGAAAGTAATGAAAAATTGTCCACAGCTTTTTGAAGTATTGGGAAAAAAATTCAGAAGGCAGATGACATAACAAATGAAAAAAACTGAAGAAATGTCATTAAAAAAAAATTGGAAAGTGAAGCGAAAAAACAAGTTTAAAACATCAATAAAATTGTTGAAATTCGATAAAACTGATAAGAAATGATACTTTAATTTTTGATAATCATGAAATAGCATTCCCTTCAATTTCCAATCAAGAAAAAATTCATCATCTCCGGCCATTTTCTCATTAGAATAATATCATAAATAAGTTTAAATGAATACGTAACTAAACAGGCATCGGGGGGAGAGGGAGGAGGGACATTATTTTCCGTCTCGAACGTTTTTAGCAAAATAGGTCAACTTAAGTTCAATTTCGTCAGAATTTTTAAACTCCCCCCCCCCTTCATCACGGTTCTGTTTTCGTGCCTCTCGTTCGACGAATCGTGATGAAAAACTGAAATTAAAATACGCAGAAAATATTTTCAGACCATCTGTTTGATTTGTTTCGTCCTGTATGTAGTTTAATTTCCCACACGACATGCGAAAAAACTCACCAAAAAATAGTCTTCAGTCCGGCAAAGGAGCAGGAGAGAGAGCAGGGATAATCTAGCGGTAAAAATCGGTACAAATTAACAAATTACGAGTGCAAACTGTTAACAACATTAATTGAATATAACGTTACGCGTTTACATAGTTTTTACGACATCCCATAAACATTTTTACGATTTAGATAAAAATCGTCGTCCTATACAGTACAGTACTCTATACACACAACGCTACTCGCTCATTCGATGGACGACGTCGCTGCAGGTTTTTTTTTTAATACCGAGCAAACCAGGCAGGGAGGAAAAAAGAGGAAAATATGGCTAAAAATATAGCAATTACCCCGTTGGATTTTTTTTTTTTACCAACCACAACGTTGTGTTATAGGGTTAAAGCATTAAAAGTTAGGTCGTCAACAAGGTGGCACCGTATCGTGACGGTTACCGCCTACTTATTATGCGTAATTGATTGATGGATTACTTTGGCTAGCACCTGCTTGTTTTTTTTTTACGTATTTTGTCGTGGTGGTATTTTTGGCCATTCACCTGGCTTTCTCGTAATACTCTCTGTAGATATGTATTATCGAGTGTATTTTTACATTCGTGAAAGATATGCTGGCTCCTGGACGACCAAAGCTGCGAGTAGGTATCTATCTAAATCCTTCGGTGTCATTTTTTATTTCACGCTTATTTGCACTTCTCGACTGTCGGACATGCGGACTCGTTGTAAATGAGAAAGAAGGTCGTTGACGTTCCAATGCACCGGGACTGCTGACTGTTTTGGCCTATGCCTATATCGCGTCCAGCCAATGATATCCGCACTCTCGTACCTCCACCTACGCTATTTAATTTCTCACACACGCATTGTGCTTGTGAGCTCCGTTGTTGTGGAAATTCGCGCCAGTCTAACGTAATAATACGTTTACCTCTGGCTCTGGCTCTATCGCGTCGCAGCCGAGTAAATAATGTAAAATAGGTACGCGCGTGTATGTATTTTTGCCCCCCTTCTGACCACTCTACCTCTGGACACGGTTAACGTTGAGTAAACGTAATTAGCGAGATACGGTTTTGATAACCGGTACGACCTTTTTGATGTAAACGTTTAAAAATATATCGGTCATTTTAAGTACCTCGCGAAGATCCTTCTTGCAAAGTACATAAAATACGAGACCTAGGTGAGGAAAAAAATATCCAAATGGAAGGGTTCATCGCATCGTAAAGATACCACACAGATAATGTATATTTTAGCTTTTCTCGTACGAGTATACGGTATACCATACGGTGTTACGACAATCGCGACAAAAGGACAACTTTAGGTACCTTGTATGTAGGAAAATTGCTGCGTAGGCGTTACACGAGTGCTTGTTTTCTCTATAGTTGTTGTGTAGTGTATTTTTTTCTCTCGCAGCGATATAGCCGGTATAATTCAATGTAAAATGGAGAAGTGGTGAAGAGAGAGGAGGAGTACGGAAGCACGCGATCTGTGTTGGTTTTATTGCATTTCGCTGTCTCTTTATTCGATTGCGATATTGTTGCGTGTCTTCGAAGCGAAGCGATCATTTTAATACGCCGAGTTGTAAGTTTACGATTTATATGCGTGTATTAGGAGGTATTTAATGAACGAAGGAGCACTGCGGGGTAATCAAATGCTTACCAGAAGGTGGTACCGATAATTAAGGGTAATACGATACACGTATTATAAGTAGCAGGGTGTACCTACCTTATTTTGAAAAGTTGAAATTCGCCACCTCCCAACTCTCTAAGTTGTTACCCTCAAGTGAGTTTCATATTTTTTATTTCTCTCCTATCTGCAAAAAAAAGTGGTGCCGGTAACCACCCCCTCCCTCCTCGGTGAAAAAATGAAAAAAATATAAAAAAAAGTTCAATTTCTCAAAATGTTTTATTTTTGCGTCAAAATTTTTCTAAATACTTAGGTAATCCCCTTTTCAAGAAAAAATCCCTCGCCCCCTCAATTTGAAAAAATTAGAATAAAATCAGAATCAGGGAAAGTTTTTCGAAAATATCTCATTTCAACATTAGAATTGTTCAACATAATCCCCTTTTTCCAGAAAAAACCTTCGTCGAATTCCCAAATGATGTTGGCTCTCTTCGATGGAGACTCCCAAATTAGAGAAAAATAAGATAGATGGAAAATTAATGTCTGTAGGGATTTGTTGAGAATTTTCCATTCATATGGGCAGAATCTTTCTAAAGAAGCATCCTTTCAAAAAAAACCTTCCACCTATCTCCCAAATGGTGTTGGTTCCCTTTAACCACTAGAATTTCACTAAAATTAAATAGCAGGGTGTCGAAGTCTAAGTCTCACAAAACTTCGAAATGAAAAAGCAGGACTTTAGCAGGACATTTTTTTTAAAGACTTAGGATTTCCTAAGAGTGAGGGGGGTGAGGCGGAATTTTATATTCAAATTTTTTGCTTTTCTAATATCTTCAATTATCTTGAGATTTTTTTCTAGCAAGCAATAATGTTGAAAATGAAATTTTATCATTTCAATTTTTGATTCCATTTTTATCTACTTAGTAGTTCTTGCAAATAGAATAGAGTTGGATCGTTGGATGAATAAAGAGCTTTTTTCAACGTGACAAATTCTTCAAAAATGTAAAAAAAATTGAACGTCACTTAAAAAAAAACAATTTTTCAAAATTGAACGGTGAGTTTTAAAGTACACATACTTACATAAAATAAGTAAGAGATAAAATAACAATTTTATTGACTTTGCCCAAAATTCATTAAAAATTGAATTAGCTTCCAAGTTTATCGAGCGACAAAATTTTTTTCAACATTTTTTAAAACTCATTAGATACCTAGAAAGTGGCTGAATCGATTTCGATGAAACTTGGAATTTCACTAGGCCTGCACGATTCCTACAAAGTACAAAAATACGACTCTCAATGTTTGGTGAATCATTCATGAACGGATTGATCAATTTTTTGAAAGAACCATTCGCCAGCAAATTAATCAATTCTTCAATTTATGAACCAATTCATTCGCGAATGATTCACCTAAAATAATTCAATTCGTTCGTGAATGATTCGCCAAAAATTGAGTAAATGAATCGATTCGTTCGCGAACAAGTCTTCATACGAACCAATTTGTTCGCGAATGATTCATTAAAAATTATTCAATTCGTTCGGGAATGATTCATCAAAAATTGATTAAATGAATCGATTCGTTCGCGAATGAGTCATTTATGCGAATCAATTTGTTCGCGAATGATTTATAAAAAATTGAGTAAATGAATCGATTCGTTCGCGAACGAGTCACTGATACGAATCAATTCGTTCGCGAATGATTCATCAAAAATTGAGTAAATGAATCGATTCGTTCGCGAACGGGTCACTTGTACGAATCAATTCGTTCGCGAATGAGTCACTTATGCAAATCGATTCGTTCGTTCGCGAGTCACTTGAATCGATTCGTTCGCGAACGAGTCACTTATACGAATCAATTCGTTCGCGAATGATTCACCAATTAGGCAATTATTGATCAACTCGTTCCTCGTTCGCGAATGATTCATCGAAATTGAGTAAATGAATTGATTCGTTCGTGAACGAGTCACTCATACGATTCGCTTCGTTCGCGAACGAGCCACTTATACGAATCAATTCGTTCGCTAATGATTCACTAATTATTGATCAACTCGTTCGCGATTGATTCACCTAGAAATCAATCAGTTTGTTCCATCGCCAATCGGTTGTGAATGATTCGATTCGATTCGATTCGATTCACTTCGTTTGAAAAGAGATCAATTTCTGTACAATAGTTTCACAAAAACCGAATCAATCATAAATTAATTGATCCGTTTACGAATGATTCACCAAGAAATCAATCAATTTATTTTATCGCCAATCGCTCGTTAAACGATTCGATTCGATTGTGTACAGATCAATTGTTGTACAAAATATGTTTCAAAAAAAGTGAATCAATTCGTTCGTAACAGGTTTTTATTTGAAGAAAAGTCTGTCTTCTCACGCTAAATGCGTGAGTGTTTTTTTCTTACTTTTTTCGACTTTAAAATTAATAGGTATCCAATTGAAATCACTAGAAAAAATAATTGAAAAACGTTTTAAGAAATCCTAACGAACCCTGTGAAATACAAAAACTCATCTTCCTAATAAAAAACATCAACCCCACAAACCAAATCTAACCTCTCCCCCTTCTCTACGGGTGTAATAATCTTGTAATTATAATCACCTAAAAAAAAAACAACAACAACAACAATAAAACTGTGCTTTTTTTACCAATTTTCTAGTGATTTCGATCACTAGAATTTTACTAAGTAAAATGAAATCATTAGGTACTGAAAAAAGTTGGTCAATGTCACAAAAAAAATTCACTTAAAAAAAGTGTTTTCTTACTGATTTGCTAGAGATTTTGATCGATATTTTTTAGTACGTAAAATTGTTCGTTGATTTCATTCTATACTTACTGGATTTTTTATTGGATTTCAAAAATTTTTCATGTTTGTATTAGGAATACCACAGCGTGAGTGATAAGTGCGATTTCTGGTGACGTAGCAGTTTTTGATATTTGAAAACAGAGCAATAACTGCTTAATTTTATGGTACTTGGTAGGACCGTCAAGAGAAGAGGGTAAAGGGGGCAGTATTCCCCGCGCTTTCTAGAGGGCCCAGAAAAAGAAGGGCCTTTGACGAAAGAACCCCCTGTTTTTCTATGTACTTCTCAAAACACAAATTTTCAAAAGCTTTTGCCTTCGCTTTGCGCGGGCTTGTTTTCTTTTCTTTTTCAAAGTTGAAATTTCTAAAAAAAAAATATCATTCAACTTTCAAAGTTTTAAAGTCAAAAAATAAACTTCTCCCATAAAAAATATCGTATTTATGTCTCTCGAAATACAAATTTTCAATACCTTTCGCCCTCACTTGGATATGTTCTCATTTCTTTTTCAAAATTAACATCCTAAAAAAAATCTTTCATATTCTAAAATTTTAAAATATATTTCTTGCATAAAAAAGCATCATTTTTAGGCCTCCCGAAATCGAATTTTCAAAAACTTTCGCCCTTGCTTCGCTCACGGACCAATTTATTTATCGTTTTACAATTTAAAAAAATTCATATTTAGACCTCCAAAAAATTCAAAACAGAAAATAAAAATTTTTATAACTCATACGAATATGATATCAATTGGCAAAATTGGTATCTTTTACCCATGTCAGTCAGCAAATTTTCAGTCGAACCCTCTCTTTCCTCTCAACAAACCTCTGTATAGTTTCGTCCCCAGAAATGAAGCCAAAGTATATTTTCCCCGGGTCCGCATTGGCTCTCGATAGTCCTGTGCTTACTACATACGAGTGTATCCATCTCGAGTCTTATTTTCAAAAAATTTCGACCACCATCAACCATGCATCTCCACCAACATCCAAATCACACCAAAGTACATACCACGAGATACATACATCCTCTTTAGTTTACCACACCATTACAGAGTCCACACAAATCAACCCCCCTCCTCCACCTCCCCAGCAGTAATAAACCGTTTACTCGATGAACCATTGTTTTCCATCTTCACAATACAAACTCGACGCTAGATTGAGTTCTATACTTGATAATTAAACGTTTCGATGAATGCCTCGCTTCTTCCATGCAACTTATCCGAATACGAAGTAGAAAAAAAATACATACAAAACACAACCGAAACAAAGTCGTAATAGATCTTCTAAAATACTCGTATTGTTTTAATCTGTTGGCCGAGCGAAAATTATAGGATTAGGAGTTGACAACTGCGTTTAATGACACGTTGTCCACGAGCCAGGTGTGTAAACGCGTGAACCTACTCATTAAAAACACGATATATAATATCAGCCCCGAGAGTGTTTTGGTACATTGTTGGCGGCTTGGCTTCAAAACTGGTCATCATCTCATTCGTACATGAAGGTGAAAAAATACCTCGTACATTCGGAAGAGTCAGAAAGAGGAAAAAAATTAAAAAATAGAAAAAAATTAATAATAGTCGGGTCCCTACTACGTGGGTTCGGTTTTTTTTTCTACACTCGGTTTGTTTGGTACTGTAATCGATAAAGTTTATGGTAATTTAGTATATTTTCTACAATAGCTGCGTTGTGTGGTTTAATCGCACGTGTCTCTCGCTGTGGTACCTACGATATCCTTGAATTAGGGTGCAAACTGCACCAGCGAGGCAGCGACGAAAAGACAATAGAGTCGAAGAAATGCAGCACGATGAAGAAGACCCGAATCCCGAGTTCATCTCGCTGATATTAATTTCCTCGCGGCATCGTCGCTGTGGAAAAAATATGGCGAGGAAAAAAAACCACAGCGACGAGCGAGGGTGGCGTTGAGCAATTGAAAATGCAACTTGGGCGTTGGTAATTAACCCCTGTTTTTTTATCTTCAGCTTCTGTGCTTCTCTAGTCCGATGAAATTTTCGTTTCATCGAGATCCTCGTGTATTTTTTTTCTCTGTTTGTACGAATAAGTAAAGTGAAACCAGTGAGACGCGAGAATGAACGAACAGCGGGAAAATAAATTGTATATTTTTCCAAATGACAACGACATCGGTTTGCAAAAGCTCTCTAAGAGTACAAGGTGGGGGTCGAAACGAAGAATCAAAAACTACCCGGAATATCTATACTCTCTGCGTTGTATATATACGTATGATAGACAGTCTCTCTCTCGTACTCCAGCCCTTCATCCCTCATTTCTCTCACTCTCTCTCATTCTATGTTTCGCAGTTCTGTGTGTATAAGAATATGCAAATGGCGGTATCTGGTTTGTAACCATGGTAACACTTTATGGAAGGGTTTTTTGGCTGATAATGTAACCGTGATGATGGAGGTACAAAGCTTTAATATCACCACTACTTGTTATCTTACGTACTATCACAAACACAATTACTTACAAGGTAGCTTTCTTTAATGACAAACCAAATGTACAACTCCCACAGCACACGACGACAACCGAGCTTGTATATCGGAGCTCGTCGTAGTAGTGTACCTTTTTCCTGCTTCTGCCTTTTTGCCCCAGCCCCCCAGATCCCTGCTGTCGACGTCGTAGTAGTCGTCGTCGTCGGGGTTACGTTTACTCCACCAACGCCACCACCACCGCCACCGTCACCAGCTCCAGTAGCAGTACTCTGGGAATTCATTGCTGCTTTAAATAATATTTGTCACTCAACCGTTATATACGCTGTGTACTATGTGCAAAGTAATCCGTTATCGTTGAATATTACCTAACGAAGTCGCATAGCAGAGTATTCATAGCTATACCATTCTATCATCTCTTTCATTCACTCTTCAGCCTCCTCATCCTGGAGCCTATCAGCTCCCTTAGCCTTCATTCATCTCTCACAGGAATCGAGTACCTAAATATCCTATTTTCGCACCTATTTATACTTCTCTGTTGTCTTCGCTGAGGTAAATCCTCAACTTCATCTCGTAATACCTGTAATTATACGATACAATTTCCGTACCTCTATTGAGTTATTTTTGTAAAAAATTGCCACGTAGGTGATACTAATTTTCTCACACAAGTTGTCTTGCAGAGACGGTGTTCAAAGGTCACATACTTACCTAAAAGTGGGTACATCCTCGAAGAAATTTTTTTTCTTCACGAGAGTTTGTGCTTTTTCGTTTTTCCTGCAGCTGGGAGGGAAAAAAATGTGAATTTCGTACTCGAAAACGAAATTTATTTCATCAGACGTGCTTTCTCGGCATACTACGTCGTAATGATAGTTAATTTTCGTCTCTGTATTCGCCTCTTTTCCTCTCTTGGGAGGTGAGAGGAGAGGACGAGGCTATGGGTACTTTTTTCCTTCTTTTTTTCTATCACTTGTCGACGAGTTGAGTAGGTATTTTTTCGTTTCGTAGAATGATATTTCTTTAGTTGTGAAAAAAGTATAAGAAAAGGATTACTATGACGCCATTGAAACGTTTTCAACGTGAAATTAGCCTCGTTTGTTCTGTTTTTGGAATCGAGAATCGACTTGAATAGACACATCTGAGATGTTCAATCTTTTATGTAGAAAATAGTTCAGAAATTTTTTCAACAACGTAAAATATAATCACACCTAACTTGGTTGGAAATTGAAGGTAAATGCTATTTCAAGATTATCAAAAATAAAAGTTTTATTTCCTGTCAGTTTTATCCAATTTGAACAATTTTTTTGATGTTTTGAACAATTTTGGATTCACTTTCAATTTTTCAAATGTTTCTTCAGTTTTTTTTTTCATTTGTAGTGAAAACTGACTTTTTCATTGGTGATTTTCTGAGAATTTGAAAAAAAAAATGTTTTCCTGTCCCAAAAAGCTATGGAAAATTTTTTCACCATTTTCAATGATTTTTTGCAAATTTTGCTGAATTTATGTCAAATACATATCAACGTTTTTTTTCTACTTCTGAACGATACTTTTGCATTATTTCAAACTATTCTGGTAATATTTTTTCAATTTGATTTGCATTTTACATTTTGAAAAATTGATCGTTAAATTAGAGGATTTTTGACAATGGTCTTGTCTGTTTTTTCACCATTCCAAAAGAAAATGAGTTTTGAACAATTTTGAGCCTGAAAGCAGTGTATGTTTCAAACACTGATTGAAAGCGGTGTCTGTTTCAAACACTGATTGACAGCAGTGTCTGTTTCAAACACTGATTGACAGCAGTGTCTGTTTCAAACACTGATTGACAGCAGTGTCTGTTTCAAACACTGATTGAAAGCAGTGTCCGTTTCAAACACTGATTGAAAGCAGTGTCTGTTTCAAACATTGATTAGAAACAGTGTCTGTTTCAAACACTGATTCAAAACCAGTGTCTGTTTCAAACACTGATTGAAACCAGTGTCTGTTTCAAACACTGATTGAAAGCAGTGTCTGTTTCAAACACTGATTGAAATCAGTGTCTGTTTCAAACACTGATTGAAAGCAGTGTCTGATTCAAACACGGATTCAAAACCAGTGAATGTTTCAAACACTGATTGAAAGCAGTGTCTGTTTTAAACATTGATTGAAATCAGTGTCTGTTTTAAACACTGATTGAAAGCAGTGTCTGTTTCAAACACTGATTCAAAACCAGTGAATGTTTCAAACACTGATTGAAAGCAGTGTCTGTTTTAAACATTGATTGAAATCAGTGTCTGTTTTAAACACTGATTGAAAGCAGTGTCTGTTTCAAACACTGATTCAAAACCAGTGTATGTTTCAAACACTGATTCAAAACCAGTGTATGTTTCAAACACTGATTGAAAGCAGTGTCTGTTTCAAACACTGATTGAAAGCAGTGTCTGTTTTAAACATTGATTGAAATCAGCGTCTGTTTTAAACACTGATTGAAAGCAGTGTCTGTTTCAAACATTGATTAGAAACAGTGTCTGTTTCAAACACTGATTCAAAACCAGTGTCTGTTTCAAACACTGATTGAAACCAGTGTCTGTTTCAAACACTGATTGAAAGCAGTGTCTGTTTCAAACACTGATTGAAATCAGTGTCTGTTTCAAACACTGATTGAAAGCAGTGTCTGATTCAAACACGGATTCAAAACCAGTGAATGTTTCAAACACTGATTGAATGCAGTGTCAGTTTCAAACACCGTTGAAAAAGACACTGTTTAAAATCAGTATTTGTAACAAACACTGTTTCCTATCATTGTTTGAAACAGACACTGTTTTCAATCATTGTTGGGAACAAACACTAGTTTCAATCGGTGTTTGAAACTCACACTTGTTTCAATCAGTGTTGAAAACAAATGCTGGTTTCAATTGGTGTTTCAAACTGGCACTGATTTTAATCAGTGTCTGTAACAATACTGTTTTCAATCGGGATTTGAAACAGACACTGTTTTCAATCAGTGTTTGAAACAGACACTGTTCTCAATCAGTGTTTGAAACGGACACTGTTTTCAATCGGGATTTGAAACAGACACTGACTTTTAGGATTTTTGAGAAAGTGTCATACAATCCGTTCAAAATGGATTGAAACGTTGGAAGAAATTAACATTTTCTGCAAAAATGTTTTTTGAACACTTTGAAGAATTTTGAACTCAAACTTGAGTCCAAAATTTTGGTGTTTTTTTTTTTTTTTTTGAAAAATTCAAAATGGTTCACAATTTTATCAAAAATCTCTATCAAAACTTTTCTTTCGCAGTTTTGAAGAATTTTGAGCCTTAAATTGGTCATTATTCGGGAATTTTGAAAAAAAAAGTTCCAAGCTTATCAAACTGATTTGGAATTTTGGCAGAGGGAAAAATCAAGATTTTCCATCAAAAGATTTTTCAAGCGTTTCGAAAAATATTAAGCTCAATCCTGGATCATGATTTTCGGAATGTTTGAGACAGTTTCATACGACATATCAAAATTGATTGAAATTTCGTGATAAATCCAACCGATTCAAAGAAAATTATTCCGAATATTTTTGAACATTTTTAAGCCCAAAATTGAGTCAAGATTTTTGAAATTTTTGAAAAAGCGTCACGAAATTCATTCAAATTGGTCAAGCTCTTGCGTGATATTCTAATATTTGGTCCAAAATGTTTTTTGTTTGTTTTTGAAAAATTTCAAGTCCAAAATTGAGTCACGATTTTTGAAATTTTTGAAAAGATATGTCATAAAATTTACCAAAATGGGTCAAGCTTTTACGTGAAATTTTTGATATTTTGTCCGAAATATTTTTTTATTGATTTTGAAGAATTCTAAATTCAAAATTGAATCACGATTTTTGGAATTTTTCAAAAAGTGCCATGTGAGACTCATCAAAATGGGTCACATTGTCAGGTGAAAAACAATAATTTTCACCAAAGCCAGAAAATTGGCACAATTATGGGCTCAGTATTCTTAAAGAATGATCAAAAAACATTTCCCTGAAGAAATTTCAATTTTCGCATAAATTTTGACCTATTTTTACAGATTGCGAGACACATTTTCAAAAATTCCAAAAATCATGACTCAGTCTTAATAAGCTCATAATTCCTCGAAAATATTTTAAAATATTTTCGACAAAATATTGAAATATGTACCTATCTCTCAAAATCTTGATCAATTTTTGATAAATCACAAAGACACGTTTTCAAAAATCCCCAAAAATGTGACTCAACTTTGGGCTCAAAATTCTTCAAAAATAATCAGAAAAAAATTTTGACGAAGGATTGGCATTTCTCGAGAAATGTTGGCCCATTTTCATAGGTCGCATGGCACTTTTTCAAATATAAGTACCAAAAATCATGCCTCAATTTTAAGCTACAAATTCGTTTAAAATGTTTAGAAATACGAGCTTTTGTATAGAATCATTTGAATTTCTCAAGAAATTTTAATGCATTTGAAAGGTTTTTCACCTTTTTAAAAAATCCCGGAAATTATGGCCTAATTTTGTGTTCAACATTTTTAAAAAATATATTTTTTTAACTTCTTGAGGATATGACACTTTTTCAAAAATCTCAGAAATTTTTACCCAATTTTGTGCTCAACAATCTTCAAAAATGTCCAAAAAAAACTTTTTCGTTGAAAATTGTCCAGTTCTGCACAAATATTGACTCATGTTGATTGCATGACACTTTTTCAAAAATCTTGCAATCACGACTCAATTTTGCATTTTGATAGGTCGAATTTACACGACACCTTTTCCAAAATCCCCAAAAATCATGTTCCAATTTTGGGCTCAAAATTCTTCAAAACATCTCAAACAGCATTCTCGTCGAAATATTCGAATTCATCGCAAAATTTTAACCAATTTTGATACGTTATAAGCCACTTTTTCAAAGACATTAAAAGAATCTTGACCCAATTATTTTGCACTCGAAGTTCTTCAAAATGCTGAAAAAAACGACATTTTCTTGGAAATATTAGAATTTGACTAGTTTTTTATGGGCTGGTCAGTGGTCACAAATTCATTTTTAAATAATTCCACAGAATTTCATTTTTACTCGAAATTGAGAGGAAGGGCTTTGAAATTTTAAGCAATAAATCGAATGAACTCGCAAATTACCACAAATAATTGACCAACGCTAGTAGAATTCTGCCAACCTCCAGCATTTTAATTGATGCTTCTGTTGCACACGTACCAGACTAAAAAGGCACCTTTCGCGAGAAAAACTCCACCAATATTCTCTCCATTCGCATACCCACATTACCAGCCCATGTCCCTTTTTTCGCAACAATAACGACGACAGATATACGATCGAAATCAAAGCTCTCTAAGGGAACACCGCGTCCACTCGTCCAGCTAAACGTATCGTTACTTTTTAGGGTAGGAAATAACTCGTGCTAAATGAACTCCATAACGAGCAAATATTTTTCCTCTTCGAATTACTACACTAACGTTTGAACTTGGCTGGCCAAAGTTCACCTTGTACTATGTTCATTATTACGGATCCCTTTCCGGTAATACATACAAGCTGATTCGTCGTTGTCGCGCCCCTTTTTCGGTAATAATTTCCACTTTTAGACCACAGCACTGGCACCAACCATCGATATAGTAGGCTCTGGCAAAGTGCACAGGCAAGGTGTTCGCTATACTACAAATATACCAATATCCGTACGATTCGTACAGGAGGTTCTATTTTTTTCATCGGTTCGAGGAGAAAAATCAGATAAGAACATGGTAGCAACTCGATCGAATTCAAAAAGCGAAGCGGATTCGAATAACGAACAAAAAAAATATTATAGGAAGAGATAACATCAAAAAATAATATTTCCCGAATTGGAATCAGAAGCATATTACGACCATCTCTCCCCCTCGTTGTGTAGGCCAAAAAGAATAATAGTGATATCTTTTAGAGTTAGAGTCGCTCGCTAGCTCCTTGCTCAGTTGCTCGCAGCTCGCGGTACCATCATCGACCGACCAGCAGACCGGACGTCACGTAAAGGTATTTCCTTGGCTTATACACACACCATGGTTCTTTTCTTCAGAAGCCTATAACCATCATACAGTTTGGTCAAACACGTACGGTGTGGTGTGTATGTGCTTTTTTTTTGCTGCTCATCGTCGTCGTCGTCTATGAAATGTATACGTACCTAGTATAGGTACGTTTCAGTATAGTTACGTATACGTATAGCTATACGTAAACGTACATATATTTTTCCGGCTTACGTTTCAGTATTTTTTCTCTCTATCTCTTTTTATTACGGCTACTTCGTCTTTCGTACGTATAGAAACCTTCGAATTGTTCGAACATGGTACCAGAAAGAGAAAAAAACAACAACAACTTTAATGGCTTTGGCTACGTTTCAGAGATCATACGTACATTCGTCGCCAACTTTACCATCACGATTGAAAAATAAAAATTTATGTCGAAATAAGAAAAAAATATAGTACGCGGAGAGTCGTACGTTGCTATAGGTAGAGTAGAGGTATCTCTCTGTACAGCATACGTCGGATTAGTGTGGTTTGATTTATGTGTCCTTCCACTCCTCTCACCCTCCCGTTTTCCATGACCATTTCGAGTTTTTTTTTTGGACCATATACTGTGTGAGGTTTTTACGTGAAATTTGCCAGGATCACGTAACTTATTGCCTTACATGAGGTACAGGTAATGTAGGTACATGAAATTATATCGAGTAATTGCACTCTCCCCCACCCCCTCCTCAATGACCCTCTGGGACATTTTTTTTCTCAAAGGGGACATCTTAAGGAACATTTTAAAGCTAACTTGCCACAAAAAGTTGACTTTACTGATAAAATGGCGGCCATTTTGATTGACAGGTCAGCTGAAATCTCAGATTTTTCTTTGCAGTATAGACTCGCAGGAAATTTTCTGAACTGCACAAAGCTAGATCGAAAGAGCATGCAAAAATCTATCACCAGCTAAAATTTCAAGTGCTAAAGTGCATTTTTCGATTTTTGGTAAATTTTTGAAAATCAAATTCAAGCTAAAAATAAGAAAAAAAATCATCAAAATTTGACTAAATTGATCCAGACACTTGGAATTTGGGATGTATCCTATTTTCGATCTGTCAGATCGATTGGGAACGATTTCGAACCGGTTGGAAGAGTTCTGATGCTTGTAAATTTTTTTTGCGATTTATTTGCCCCTATTCTCGGATTTGTTGGTTTCATGAAATGAGAATTCTCGAAAATTTTAGCACTCTGATTCGAAATGTTGTACTTTAAGAACGCCCTTCTTCTCCCTTCCACACCCAATTTAAAAAAAGGCAACAAGAAATGAAAAAAAATCAAATTTATTCAATAATTTTCCATTGCTGCCAGGGTGTCCACAACCCTGGAAAACCTGGAAAAGTCAGGGAATTTGATCGGTCTGGAAAAGTCAGGGAAAAGTCAGGGAATTTCGTAATTTTCACGCAAAATCCCTGGAATTTTGAAAAAACGATCAATTGCAAATTTTGGATAAGGACCCTGGACCTGTGATGAAAAAAAAAAGATTATTTTTTACTTCTCGAAAGACAAATTTTCAAAAGCTTTTGCCCTCGCTTCGCTCGGGCTTGTTTTCTTTTCTTTTTCGCCACAAGATGAACATTTCTAGATAATAAAAATCAAGTTTTAAAACCATAAAAATGAACTCCTCACAAAAAAACATTGTTTTTATGTATCTCGAAATACAAATTTACAAGAGCTTTCGTCCTCGCTTGGGCCTGTTCTGTTTTCTTTGTCAACATCAACTTCCTTCGAAAAAAATACCATTCAAATTCTAAAATTTTAAAAGCCAAAGAAAACTACTTGTACTACATAACATGAAAAAACCTCGTTTTTATGCCTCTCGAAATGCAAATTTTCAGAAGCTTTCGCTCGAGCCTGTTCTCTTTCTTTTCCAAAACTACATAACTTCTTTCAAAAAACATCATTCCAATATTGAAATTTAAGAAACCCAAAAATACTCTTTGCATTAAAAAAACCTCGTTTGTAGGCATCTTGAAATGAAAATTTTCAAAAGTTCTAGCCCTCGCTTCGCTCGAGTCAATTTGTTTCTGATTTAAAAAAAAAATAAATTTCACATTTTTAGGCCTCCAAAAATCCAAAAAACAGAAGAAAAATTTTCATAAGTCATATGAATATTGTATCAATTGCCAAAATTGATGCATGTTTTATTTATTTATTTATTTATTTTTAATTTAAAAAGTTAATAATTATGTAATCGAAGTTTAGCTGATTTTTTATATCCAAATATGTATCCAGTTCAAAGAGAAGCTTATGAAATAAAATTACACCCCCCCCCCCCAAATCCTCTTTAATTAAAGTGTGGGGTAAGTATAGAAAAAAAAATGGTCTGGAAAAATGGAAAAATTGGTCTGGAAAACCTGGAAAAGTCAGGGAAAATCATTTCCAGAAATGAGTGGACGCCCTGGCTGCGTCAAAATTCTTCTAAATAATTTTCAACATAATTCAAAAAAATTCACTTCGACCCTCTCCCTCGTCCTCAAACTGTATTGGTCTTCCTGTATGGAGTCCCCCCCCCCCCGCACCATCTATAAACATTGCTTGGGTTACCGAGGAAGGTTTTTTCTTGAAAAGGGGACGTATTCTGATTAGAAATTAAGCTATAATTAATTTTTCAACAAGTTTTTCAGACTTTGGTTTATTCCATTTTTCTCGATTTTCTTCAAATGGAACCACCTTATTTAAAAGAACACGAAAATAGCTCGGACAATCTGGAGAGTTTTTTTTATTTTTTTATTTTTTTTAAGTAGGACGATTTGGAAGCATTTTAATGCAAAAATGGATAATTTTCAGGTAAATGAATATATTTTTAAAACTCGAGACTTTCATTTTTGAAAATTTTAGAACCTTCGTGCCTTTTTAACTCTAATTAAGTAGGCAAACTAAAGAAAAAAAACAATAAGGGGTTGTTAAAATATCATCCTTTCATGTGCAAGTTACGAACTAAGTTTCACTCCAAAGAAATATATTCATTACTCAAGTATTTTATTTTTTGTTTGTTTCAGGTGAGTACCTAAGTTGATTTTCGTCCTAAAACGTGATGAATGATGATGAATAAGTATGGAATCGAGTGAGTTATTCTCTGTTTTTATTCATAAATATTGGGAACTATTGCTCAAAAATTCTAAAGATAAGTTTTGTGACCAATTGAAGGCTCCTTTAGTTTAATAAAAACACCAACCTCACAAAGCAACTCTAACCCCCCCCCCCACACTCCACTTTACGGGTGTAATAATCTTGTGATTATCAACACCAAAAAAAAAAAAGTCCAAACGCATTTCATTGAAAGTTTCAAAGAGAGAAAAATGAAATCTTGAGCATTTGAATTTTTTTTCAATTAAGTATTTTATTGATTTTTCCGTCCTCAATGATCCAAAGCTGAGGCAGGCTCCCCCCCTCCTCAAAATTGGTGAAAAATGAGAAAATATCGTTCAAACTATAGAACTCCTCCTCGCTCCTCTCCCTCCAAAAAAATCAGTAAAAATTATGAAAAATGAAAAAAAAATTCAAGCATGTACTTACCTACATTTGAATGCAATTTTTTTGATTAAGTATGTCTATTTTCGGTCTGGAATAAATAAATTACGTACACTTATTTTTGTCAAAAAATTCGGTAAAAGTTGAGAGAAATTGTTCAAATAAAATTCTAAAAATGTGATTTGTGAGTATTAGAACTCCCCCCTCATTCAGCAGCTTTCGAGATATTTTCAGGGATGTCTACGTGATTAAAATTCTCAAAGAGGAAAAAAAATGAATTTTAGAGTACTTAACCATTTTTTTAAAATTCAGCACTTTTGATATGTTTTACCCTAGATTGTATAAAACTGAGTTGACCCATGTCCCTCATATTCAAGAAAAATTGAGGAATATTGTTCTAACATTTGGAAAATAAATTTTGTGTGCAATAGGACTCCTCTCCCCACTCCCAACATAAATTGTCATTAAAAATTACAAAAATGAAATTTAAGCACACAAGTTCAATTTTTTTGATCAGATTTTTGCTCTGAGGCTGGGTAAGCTATTTTCTTCTTTTTCCCAAAAAAGCTCTTGGAAATTGTTCAAAAATTCTAAAACTAAGATTTGCGAGTAGTCAAGACCCTCCCCCCTTCCAACAATTTTCGTAATATTTTCAGGAATATCCACTCAGTTGAAATTCTCTGAGAAAGAGAAAAAAAAACGAAATTCTGAGCAATCATTTTTTTTCAATTTAGTATACCTACCTGTTTTTGATATGTTTCACCCTTGATGATCTGAAGCTAAGTCTAACCCTCTCCCCCTCCCCCAAATTGAAAAAAATTAGTAAGTAAATATAGTTCAAACATTTGGAAAATAAATGTGAGCAATAGGACTCATCTTCCTAAAAAAAAAGATAAAAATGAAATCTTAACCTCTTGAATTCAATTGTTTTGATCAGATTTTTGGTCTGAAGCTTGATCAACCCTACTTTTCTTTTTTCAAAAAAGTTCAGAGACTTCTCAAATTCGAGAAAAAATGTTCAAATATTTATTTTCAAAAATGAATTTTGTCAGCAATATAAGACCCTTTGTTGTCCTCTCAAAAAAAGTTATCCTTGAAATATGAACTTTTCAATTCCTGTAGGTACGTACTTAATTTTTTTCATCACGTTTTCAATTTGAAATTGAGTCAGTCAACCAGGTTTTTTTCCAAATAATTGAGAAAATCGATGAACATTGCTCAAAAAAAAATTTGTAGAACTGCGACATCTCCCTCCAAAAAAAAGTTCGTGAATATAAAATAAGCACCCATACTAATTTTTTTTCTTCAGATTTTCAATTCAAAGTTGAACAAGCTTTTCTTTTCCGTTCCTAAGTTTTAACAGGACTCTTCCCTTTTTATTCTCATGTTTTCAGATATTATAAAAATTCTTAGAAGGAAGAATAAAATTGCAAATGCCTAATATTTTTCTTGAAAAATTGAGACCCACTGTTCAAAAGTTCTGAAAAAAAAAGCATAAAATTCTGAAAATGTGATTTTTTAGTAATAAAGCACATCCCCTTTCCTTTTCCTAAGTAATGCCCAACGTATGAAAACCTGGGAAAATCCTGTTATAATTTCATCTACAGGAATTTTCCGTGCGTCGAAAATTTTCATCGTTTTCACCTTTTTTCTCGCGAACACTGTTTTTTTTTTTTTTGAATCTTTCGCTTTGCTAAAATCATTATTTGCTACAAAATATTTTTTGAATCGTGAATATTTTCGTTTTATTTCAATTTTCGTGGAATGGTACGTATAATATACATATTTTCTAGAAGCTTGACATTCCCCCCTCCTTTCTGTTTCATCGCCTTGGATTTTCCCAGTATGTAAGCGTTTCTAATGAACTTGAACTACGCCTTGTCTATTTCTTCCTCTTTTCACTTCGTTTTTTCATCAGACTGTTACCACCTGCCAAAAATTTATCACTGTTTCGGAGAAATTTTAAATATGCATAAATTCAACTTCTTGAGAATTTGTCGACTCAACCACAAAGTAATAGGAAGACCACTGGTGCGAATTTCTCATTATCTATGACGATTGTCTAAGGTACCATTTATACAAGTACCTCGAACCTCCGTACAACTCCATCCCCGTTTCCTATATAGCTCGACCATGGGATATCGCTGCTGGTCACTGGCTTGGAACGGTTTCATATTATTCGTCGGAAAAAGAAGTACCTACACCTTATATTAATGCTATAATGCAGCATTATGCCGCGATATTTTGTATTATCGACGACAAAGTCTACCATAGTCAGGGAATAACCTCTCATACAACATGGCAGACTAACGATAAGCTGTGTGTAATGGCTGGCGGAAGGAAGAAGTATATAAAATAGTACGAGGGAATAAACTGATACGATGTTGGACTCCAGTAAGTAGAGTCATAGGTACCTAATGAGGTTGCTGTACAAATGTGTGTGAAAAGTGAATTGGATGACTTGAAAAAAAGGGGAGGGTGTGGTGGTGTAATTTTTCATTTTTACGCCGATGGCTATTCTATATTATAGTGTAACTTTGTAGGCGAAGTGAAAGTCTTAATAATAATGGTGGATGACAAAGTGGAAGAAATGATGGTCCATACAATTGTTTACGATCAGCCATAAAGACCTACAAGTTGGTGCATTTAAAACAATAAACTCGTAATGCATAAGGGTCGAGAAGGGGGAGGAAGAGGACTAACGATGAGAAAAATGAGGAAAAAACCAGCCTCGAGGGGCGTAAGTACAAAGTTGAATCGACGAAGAGAAAAACATCTTAGTCTTCGTGTGCGATATGGAGGAAAACTCCATCGTCATCACCGGCACAACAGACACGAGAGAAGGGAGGAGGAAGGAGAAGAGGATGAAAGGCGACAATTTAATCATTTCACCGGTGCGTTTAGCGCGGCATTGTGGCGCAGACACTGTACACCTATAAATATTCAGCGAGTTGCTTTTTAAATGTTTGAATAATTAGGTAATTATGCTAATTCGCACGAAAGAGGCGCAGGCGGTCGCCGCACGTCAAGGTCATTGCCGACGATCGATTTCTTTCATCGATAAGAATCACGCGTTTCGCGCCGTGTTCTCGTGTGTTGTCGTGGACGTAGCCTAGCCCAGCTCCTGCCCTAAGAAAAAATAAGGATCAAGATCGAATCCTACAGAAGGGTGTGGTGAGGGGATGCTGAAATCAACCCTTTTGTTTTTTATATGCGTAACCTGCGCGTCATCGTATAGGGATGGTAGTGTATTTGTTGATGTTGTTGTTGTGGTGGCGTCAGTAGGTCTCACGTTGTTGCTGGAGACTGGCAGATGAGGTCGATGGACAGATAGTTTATTCTATATTTTGGTATGATAATCGTGTATGTGCATAATATTATGGTATAATAGTACGAAGTGGAGGTGGCGAAAGTGAATTCGGTTTAAGCAGGACGCGCACAGTGTCGGTGCGGCAGAGGCCAGTCAACGAGAGCGAGTGAGAGAAGCTCGCATCGTACTCTCGCCATTTCCTTATTACAATTGCTAATGTGATACAATATTCCCAGTTGCCCGCCTTTCTCATTCATACTTTTGCATACACAAGTTTATAGTAGTACGTCTACCACTACACCATGGCTATGTACAGACGAGATCCAACAGCCTGCTGCAGTATACGATAGATAGGTACTATGGTACCAGGTCGATGTGTGAGTGTGTTTGTAGCACACAGACGAGCATCGGGAGTCCCTTTTTAACATGCAAATGTTGTGCACAACACAGCTAACTCGGAGTGAGGATTTTATTCCGTTTTCAGGACCGAACGTTGGCTTCGGTCTTCGGTGTTCACTTGTTCAGTAGTGCGCGCCTCTGGTTTTGTTCGACACGTTTTTTAATCGTAACACGACGCTGGAATGGTCGGAAAAATACAGATATCTTTGGAGATGTGAGAGAGCAGTCCTCAGAAGGGGCGCTGATTCGAGTGGTACGTATGTATAAGTAGTTGTAGATAGGTGTAGAGTAGTTTATGTGCTGCTTTGTGCTTGTATCTGATGCTAGAGTGCGTGGTAGAGAAGGATGAGTGGTGGGGATGAAGGTCTTGGGTGAGGTAGTCGTGATGATGGCGATGGTGGCGCTGCTGGTGTTGAAAAAATGTATGAGAGGTGAGTGGAAGGTGCTGGAACAGCATTAGTCAGCGCCCAGTTGTATCTACATAAATGGAATCATTTGATTAATATGAATTTGTGCTTGGATAATGAAGGTAGAATTTGCAGTATCAGAGAGTGAATAATAGGAATTGAAATGGTTGTATGATTTATTATTGGTGGACAAATGGTGACAGTGGCTCTCTCTACAGATACACAAATAAAATGACATGCAGAAGTGAAGTATCAGATAAGCTTAAAATTAGTTCATGTAATTATATGTATGTACCTACTTATAAGTTAGTACTTACGAGGTCTGACATGAAAAAAAAGGTTGTCCAGTATCATAGATTACTTTCTTAAAGATCACCAGAATTCAGTAAAAATTGCAGTACAGGGTGAAAATGTGAATTTCTTTCACTAAAAATAGGTACATCAGTAATCAAAATTACTAAAAAAAAAAAATGACAAAAATCCCTGAAATTGATGAAAAATTAGTCTTTTTAATGATATTAATCACTAGAAATTTCCAAAAAAAAAAAAGATTTAATGTTGAAAAATCCTAGAAAATTGGTGAAAAATCGCTACCAACACGTGAAAAAATCAGTAATTTTTCTCTGAACATGGTTAAAAGAATATTCCATAATCGAGACATGAAGAAAAAAATCACTGTAAAATTGATTTAAAAAATGATTGATTATTCACTGATTTTTGTCGCTAGAATTTCACCAAAAAGATCTGTGTTCAAAATCGCTAGAAAACCAGCAAAAACATTGATGTAAAATTATTGAAAATCGTTGATTTTTCTCCGAATTGGTCACAATGGTCACTTGAAGTTCATTTGAAAATTCACCACTAGAATTAGAATTGGTTGGTAATTGAAATCACTAGAAAAGTAAGGGAGAAAATCATTGTAGAGATGATGAAAATGATACTGATTTCCGTCACCAGAATTTCACTAAAAAGATCTGTGTTCAAAATCATTAGAAAATCAGCAGAAAAATCAATGAAAAATAGCTGAAAATAAGTTATATTACACTGATATTGATCAAGTCTTGTAATTCATTTGAAAATTCATAACTGACAACATCACTGGAAACGACTCTAAAGTCAGTGAAATTCACTCATTCATCACTTATTTTGAGCATCAGAATTTTTTGGTAATTGAAATCACTAGAAAAGTAAGGGAGAAAATCATTGTAGAGTTGATAAAAATCAGTGATTATTTGCTGATTTCTGTCACTAGAATTTCACTAAAAAGATCTGTGTTCAAAATCACTAGAAAATCATTAGAAAAAGTGACACAAGATAACTGGATATCAATTATTATACACTGATATTAATCACTATAGTTTCTTTCAGAAATTAGTGCTAAAGAATCAATGAAAATAACTCAGCAGTGAGTAAAATTTACTCATTTGTTACCTACTCATTTTGATCACTAGAATTCTTTGGTTTACCTAAAAAGAATCACTGAACATCATAGAAAAATATGACAGAAAATTACTGTAAAATTGATAAAAATCACTAGCAAAAAAAAATGGAAAAGCATTCTAGAATTCAGAAACATTAAGTACATATATAAATATCACTACAGAGTCATTTTCAGTGATTTTTAATCACCAATTTTCAAATGAAAATTTAGTGATCAGTATCAGTGTAAAATAAATGATTTTCAGCTCGATTTTTCTACTGATTTTCCAGCGATTTTGAACGCCAATTTTTTCAGTGAAATTCTAGTGATAAAAATAAAGGAAAAATCGATGGTTTTTATCAGTTCTCTAATATAGATTTTCTCTCTTATTTTTCTAGTGATTTCAATAATAAAAAATTCTAATGGGTAAAGTGAATGAAAAATGAATAAATTTCGTTGATTTTTAGGTAGGATTAATAAATTATGTATCTCGAGTCATTTCATGATCTTCATCACTCTCTTGAGTTTTAATAAAAATTCGTGATCAACTGATCAACCTCTTGAAAATCAGTAGATAAATTGATGTAAAATTGTTATAAGTAATTTATTATTCCTTGATCTCCATCGCTAGAATTTCGCTAGAAATCTGTTATCTATTCCTATCACTAGAATTTCGCTAAAATTCCATGATCAGTATCACTGGAAAATCACTAAAATTCCGTGATCAGTATCACTAGAAAATCACCAAACAGAATTTCACTAAAAATTTGTAATCAACATCACTAGAATCTCACTAACATTCTGTTATCAGTATCACTAGAATTTCACTGAAATTCCGTGATCAGTATCACTAGAATTTCGCTAAAATTCTATGATCAGTATCACTGGAAAATCACTAAAATTCCGTGATCAGTATCACTAGAAAATCACTAAACAGAATTTCACTAAAAATTTGTAATCAACATCACTAGAATCTCACTAACATTCTGTTATCAGTATCACTAGAATTTCACTAAAATTCCATGATCAGTATCACTAGAATTTCGCCAAAATTCCGTGATCAGCATCATTAGAAAATCACTAAACATAATTTCACTAAAAATTTGTACCTAATCAACATCACTGGAATTTCACTAAAATTCTGTTATCAGTATCACTAGAATGTCACTAAAATTCCGCGATTAGTATCACTAGAAAATCACTAAAATATCATGAACCAGATCGCTAGAAAATCACTAAAATAATTTCACTGAAAATTTGTGATCATTGATCAACATTGCTAGAGAATCAGCAGATAAATTGATGCAATATGAATGTAAATCATTGAATAGTCATTGATCTCTGCACCACTAGAATTCCACTAAAAATCCGTGATCAGCATCACTGAAATTTCACCAAAATTCCTTGATAAGCATCACTAGAAAATCACCAAAAAATTGATTTTGAATGACTGTGAATCATTGATTCTTTACTGAAATTGATCACTAGATTTGTATTTCCAAACCCATGGCAGAAAAAAAATCACTAGAAATTACTACAAATTGGTAGTGAAATATCGCTGATTTGTCACTTAGTTTAATCACTGAAATTTTTGTAAGTGAAATCACTAGAAAAATTAAGATGTTGAAAATCTCTGTAGAAATTTATAAAAAACATTGCATAGGATGTATCCTTAGGACCTTCCTATTTACTTATCTCCATCTCTATAATTTTGCTAAAATTGGTGAAAATCATTGATCACTAGAATTTCACTCAGAATTGCCATCAAAATCACTAGAAAATCAGCGAAAATCTCTATTAAATAGTAGTGCACACTTTTTTCTGGTTCTAATGATCTTCATCACTAGAGATTAACTTGGAAGAATTTAGTGATTAAAATTAGGTACATTGATTGTGAAAAAGAAAAATGGTCAACTGATTTTTTTAGTGATCTTTATCACTGATTCAATTTTTAGTGGAATCATTTCACTGATTTCGCTTTTGATTGCAATTTTACTTGAATTTCAGTGAATTTTCATAGTCATAGAAATGTTGCCATTAGTTTGGTAGGTTATGATATGAACCTGTATCACTTACTACTCGTGCTCGCATGAGTTATCAGTAATACTAACTTGGCTAGTGCAACTTCCACCTTCATGGGACTGTCGCCGTTGGTCAAACAATTATCCATCGTAATATTTTCCTCCGCGTCTTGGTTCGCTTATATTCTTCGCATTGCTGCTTCTTTACCTAGGTGCCTTGTACATCTACATGTACCTCCACCTACCTTCAGTGCACAACGGTAATTCGCGTGTTTACTTTAATATGCTGCGGATCTAGGAGGGTTTTTGTTTTTCTCTGTGTGTACGCTAGATGACGTAAATCTGGCGCCAGCTTAGTCTCTCTCTATCCTCTCGGGCGGCTGTTTACATTGGGAGAGTAAAGAGAGACAGACGTACAGAAAAAATAACAAGCCGTTGGTACACCACGTTTACTTGTCCAATACAAATACATGTACTGTACCTACTTACTGCTGTAGTAGGTACATACATACATCATACGTGTAGTGTATGTGTACATTACGAGAACACATCATAATATACACTATAAGCTTGAAACAAAAGTAAACTTAGGATACGATGGACTAGCTACGTATTGTATATGGTATGGTACGCATTTGTCTCTTTATCGTAAAAGTAAACATACTCGTAGGTAAAAAATTTTCTGTGTCGCCCTATGCCCCTGCTGAATGCCCATTCCCATGCCTTACCTCACCTCACCTCAATAGTACCAGTGTTATGTTTGCGATGACTGACATTTTTAAAGGTGCGATTACTTACATCATTTAGGTGGACTTTCTGTTCGCTGCTGCTGCTTGTGCTGGTTCGTAAACCATAAGTAAGCAAAAAGAAGAGCATTGTTTGATCGGATGCTGTACCTGTGGATGTGGAATGGTCTCCAGTGAGATGAGAATGATGTACTAAAGAGGACTAGTTGGAAGAAGAGTGTATTGGTTGTTTTAGCTGGTTTTTGAAAATCGTACCGCGAGTTCAACTATTTAAATCATCTCATCTGCTCATCATCATTATTACCAAGAATTTTTTCATAACAAGATGATTCAATTTCTCAGAAATCAAACCATATTCCACTGCCTAGTTCTTCTTAATGTTTTCTGAGGAATCGGGAAACGACATCTTATGCACGTACACATATCTGAGATGTGATAATGGTGATGATTTTTACACTTTGGCAGACAGACAACTCGCGAACACGTTTAAATACCATTTATTACCTACTTATTCGAAGTCGACTGATTGTGAATCATTCAATATTAGTAGACATGGTAGAGGTGTACCTCACTGTGTATCATGATACATACAATGACGTCAAAATGCTAACAACGTCCAAAATTGCCATCCTCCGTCGTCGCCAGCAAATTGCGGAAGTTATCGATTTTGTCGCTTTCTCTTCATTTGGTGCATCAGAACATCGAAGTTCGATTACATTATGCGGAAGGATATAATTATTATCGATTACATATACAGCTATTTTTGAATAATGATAGAATCTTTCTTACAATCTGTCTTGCAAAAATAAAATTTTAGGGATCGAAATGAATGAACGAATATTTATTTTCGCCAGTGGAGTAGCCAAATTGGAGGGAGGGGGTGAAGAGGGAAAATTTAAAATAAAACAAGCAAAAAAAACTCTCTAAATTTCAATTTTTTGTGCTTGAAAATTTAAATTTGCCTCCTCCTTAAGAAAATCCAGGCTACCCCAACTGATTTTTGCCAATTTCCGTTCCTTTTTTTTTTTGAGTTTTTTTATATGATAAATTATGGTGGTTAAAATAAATGACAAACGAGCCTGTGATTCTGATAATAAAATTGTAGGGATCAACATCAGTACACAATCAACAATTTCAACTCATTTCACATCGATTTTCCTGCAGCTGATTTTCTGATGATGTTGAACACGAATTTTACATTGAAATTCTATTGATAACGATCAGTAAAAAAATCATTGACTTTTTGATACCGATTATTCCACAAAAATGTCTTCTTAATTTTTCCAATGATTTCTATCGCTGTTAATTCTAGTGATTAAAATAAGCGACAAATGAATGATTTTCCCTGATTTTAGAATTTTTTTCAGTATTTTTAGATCACGAACGTTTTACATGAAAATTGAGTGATAAGTATATCAATGATTTTGATCACGGATTTTTTTTAGTGACATTCTGTTGATATGGATCGGTGAATGTTCAACGATTTTTATCAATTCTGAAAAAAAAAAAAAACTAAAAATCACAATGTTTTACGTTACAAATGGCGAGAAAAAAACAAAAACTGTAACCAAAAACCAATTATGGTGATGAAAAGCCTTAACCAAAAACAAATAACCAATTAATATGAATTTCATGATCAAAAAGAACCACAACAACATATTTTTTGACCAAATTATGATCCATAACCAATAACCAAAAACAAGAAATTTTTTGGTTCATCTCCCCTGCCAATTCCTTGTGGATCAAAATGAAAAAATTGTTCAATTTTTGAGTTTTCCAGCTGAAAAAACTAAAATTTTGACACCTTACTCGAAATGTTTTGATTTTTTCCTCAATCCATAACTCTCACTCTAAGGGCCAAAATGAAAAAAATACTCCAGTTTTGAGTTTTTCAGGTCAAAACCTTGAACTTTTCGACACCCCACTCTAAATTTTCTGATTTTTTATGGATGGATCAAAGTGAAAAAATGGCTCCATTTTTGAATTTGTCAGCTCAAAACCCCAAGATTTCGACACCCCACCAGTAATTTTGAATTGAACACAAACATTCAGTGAAATTCTAGTGTTAGATTAAAGATCAGTGAATTATCAATGATTTTTATCAATTCCTTGATTTTCCTGTAGGGTGTCTAACGGTCCTTCCGGTCCTTCTAGGTCAGTAAAAGTTTGTCTTTTTGCCTATGGGTCCTTCTTCTCGAAAATGTCAGTAAAAAGTCCTCCTTTTTGCCCGAAGGTCCTTCTTTTTTTCAAATAATTCTGTCATTTAATCAAAATCAGGAATGGTATTGTTTTACGTCTCATTTTATTAATTTTCCACAGCTTTCGCTCTCACTTCGCTCGGGCTAGATCTTTTTTTTTTTTCTTTCCTCAAACCAAAGTTAGAGGGTAGAAAAATTGACTCCTCAAATCAAAAATAATGCCGGTTAACCCCTCAGGAATTGTGAATTTTCGAAATTTTTTGCCCTCGCTTCACTCGGGCGTTTACTCATATTTTTAACTCTTATGTTATTTTCTGAACATTTTTAAAATTTTTAAATTTTGAAGCTATAAAAATTAATTTTTTGCTTAAAAAATGATGCTTCACGTTTTGAATTATCAATTTTTCACATCTTTCACCTTCGTATCGCTCGATCAGATTTGAATTCTATTACATCAATTTTCAAACATTTCCTAAAATGGAAAAATCAACTCGAGAAATTCCAAAAACATAATCCAATCAATGAAAAAATTCAAAAAAATTGTTATTCGACATTTCTGTTTCCAACTTCCCTTTTTAAAAATGGTTCGAACCACATCTAGAGCAGGAAAATAACGTAAAAAAGCGAGGGCGAAAAGGAAAAAATTGGCACATAAATTTTTTCTTCGGGAATGTGTTCAGATGAACCCCCTGAACTACCAAAAAAAACCCGCGCCTTCTACCCCTGGAGCTAACTTTTTTAGGGGGCTAAAACCGGTTCCGATTCGCGTTTTTTGCGATTTACTCCGAAAATATTAGGTTTACGATAAAAAATACCATGACAAAAAATGTTCCCCTTCAAATTTTCGACAATTTGATACCACGCTCGATACCCATATCTCAAAAGGGGTGTCTGAAAAAAGGGGTGGAAAGAGAAGGTGTTTCAAAAAAGGTCAGTTCAATAAATTGATCGAAGTTACCACTTTATATCATTCGATTTCGCTCAAAATTTTTTTACAAAGTCTACTCACTCAACTATTAATCACACCACCATTGATTGGTCTTCAATCCTCCCCGGGGGTTGGTGGGGGGTGCTTGATTTTTCAAGTAACACACAACTGAATCATATATTTGAAAAACGAATCTGGACGTGCGATATATCGAATAGTATGTTTTCGAGGTCGCTGAATACGAATACCAATTTATTTTTTGGGTCCAGTTCCTCAAAGCCCCTCTGTGCCCCAAAAAGGGGGTTAAAATTCTGAAAAATCGTGAAAAGTCGAGTGATATATCGAATGGTATGTTTTCGAGGTCGCTGAGTACGAATATGAACTTATTTTTTGGGTCCCACCCCCCAATGTCCTTCTGTGCCCCAACAAGGGGGCTAAAATTTCAAAAAATCATCAAAAAGTCGAGTGATATATCGAATGGTATGTATTCGAGGTCGCTGAGTACGAATATGAACTTACTTTTTGGGTCCCACCCCCTAATGTCTCTGTGTTCCCCAAAAAAGGGCCAAATTTCGAAAAATCATGAAATGTCGTGTGATACATCAAATCGTATGTTTTCGGGATTCTATTTTGAAATATTTCATCAATTTATGAGTTTTTCCAACAAAAAAAACATTATAAATTAAGTAATTTCATTTAAATTTCCCATATTTAATAATTCTAGTGGCACATACCTAAGCGAAATTTACAAATAGAAATTAGTTGGGTGGTTATACATTTTATTTCGACGAAATTCGACAAAACTGTAAAAGTCCTAGTTCCATTTCATTTTCTATTAAAAATTAATCAAAAACTGGTAGGTGAGTGAACGTTTTAAAAAAAATCTTGAGACGTGAAATGTTTTCTTTGCAAATTGAACGTTCAAACTTTTTGAATAGCGATCCCGGTAATACCGCCTTGGTAATACCTCTACCTCTTCCCTCCTCCCTCCGAAAAACACTCCAATCAGTATTTTTGAGATGAATTTTCAGAATTATTTCTAAAATAATGGTGAGAATCTTCAAAGAAAAAGATCACTCCATGTTTTGTCGTTAACTTTTTGGGACGGAGAACCATTGCGCTTTGGATTCTAAAAATTTGTGTTCAGCAATCTTGAAAATATACTATTCGAAAATACACGTTTTACACGATTTTCAGCGACTTTTCAAAATTTTATCCTCTTTAGAAGGGCGTTAATGGGTTTTGAAGAACTTAAGCAGAAAATAAGGTCATATTCGTATTCAGCGACCTTAAAAACATACCATTCGATATATAACTCGACTTTTCATGATTTTTCGAAATTTGGCCCTTTTTTGGGGAACACAGAGACATTAGGGGGTGGGACCCAAAAAGTAAGTTCATATTCGTACTCAGCGACCTCGAATACATACCATTCGATATATCACTCGACTTTTTGATGATTTTTTGAAATTTTAGCCCCCTTGTTGGGGCACAGAAGGACATTGGGGGGTGGGACCCAAAAAATAAGTTCATATTCGTACTCAGCGACCTCGAAAACATACCATTCGATATATCACTCGACTTTTCACGATTTTTCAGAATTTTAACCCCCTTTTTGGGGCACAGAGGGGCTTTGAGGAACTGGACCCAAAAAATAAATTGGTATTCGTATTCAGCGACCTCGAAAACATACTATTCGATATATCGCACGTCCAGATTCGTTTTTCAAATATATGATTCAGTTGTGTGTTACTTGAAAAATCAAGCACCCCCCACCAACCCCCGGGGAGGATTGAAGACCAATCAATGGTGGTGTGATTAATAGTTGAGTGAGTAGACTTTGTAAAAAAATTTTGAGCGAAATCGAATGATATAAAGTGGTAACTTCGATCAATTTATTGAACTGACCTTTTTTGAAACACCTTCTCTTTCCACCCCTTTTTTCAGACACCCCTTTTGAGATATGGGTATCGAGCGTGGTATCAAATTGTCGAAAATTTGAAGGGGAACATTTTTTGTCATGGTATTTTTTATCGTAAACCTAATATTTTCGGAGTAAATCGCAAAAAACGCGAATCGGAACCGGTTTTAGCCCCCTAAAAAAGTTAGCTCCAGGGGTAGAAGGCGCGGGTTTTTTTTGGTAGTTCAGGGGGTTCATCTGAACACATTCCCGAAGAAAAAATTTATGTGCCAATTTTTTCCTTTTTAAACCCGCTATTTGCCCGCTCTAATCTGGCCAATTAGTTGGAAAAATCTTGTTGTGGGGGGGGGGTGTGTGTGGAGTGAATAATTGGGAACATTTAGCGAGAAAAGTTGGGAGAATTTCTCAGTCTCACCCCCTCACCTCAATCCCCCCACACATGGATTCGTCACGCTTCTGAAAATAAAATGTAATGTTTTGTATGGAAAGTTAAGCTCACTTCTGTTTTTTACATTAAACATTTTTTAATCACTATTTTTGATTACTTTTTGGTTACTAAAGTTAGTTTTTTCAGAAAAATTTGAGTACAATCCCTGATATTGAAAATTTTTATTAAAATAGTTTCCCAATAATTACTCAATTTTTATGTCTAAAAAGAACTTGAAAATAAGGCGTGTGAAAAAATATGAAAAAAAAATACAAAAAAGGTACGAAGTTTTGTTTTTTGGATTCGATAGACACCAGACACCCTGGAAAAGAAACTGATCAGGTCTATCTGAATATTATTAATTTTTTCGTTTCTTCTGAAAATTATAAATTTTTGAAGTTTTTTTTTGGCAATTTTATAAAAATAAATGGGGGGGGGGGTATTAGTTGGTACATTTTCAATTTTGAAAATGTCCTTCCAAAAGGTTCTTCCAAGGTCCTTCTAAGGTCCTTCTTTTTAGTTTTCAGATTTTGTTAAACACCCTGTCGTGGTGATTTCGATTACCAGAAATTCTAGTGAGCAAAGTGACTAAAATATTTTTGTTGATTTTTCCATTAATTTTTAGTGATCTTTAATCGCTAATTTTTAAATAAAATTTTGGTAATAGGCCTACTTAATAAGGAGAAATCGACGATTTTCTTTCATATTTCGTCAATTTTTCTTACTAATTTTGTAGTGGTTTCGATCACTAACTTTTTCAGGTGAAATTCTAGTGATTTATTGAATAGGTGATATCTAAGTGATTTTTATCAGTTCCACAATGATTTTCTCTCCAATTTTTATATTAGTTCTCAATCTAATTTTTTCTCAAAATTCTAGTGATCATTATCAGTAAATAATCACTGATTCTTGCCAATCCTACAATAATTTTTCCTCAATTTTTTCAACAATTTCGACCACTTATTATAATGACTAACTTCTTGGAGGGTTTTCTGATGCTTTTTTCAACATTTGAGTATTATGTACATTCATGTTGTATTTGAGAAAGAATAAGGAATTCTTTTATTGTATGAAGGTACCTACATATGGGGGTGTAGAATGATTAAGATGAAGTAATGAGGAGAAAGAGATGCATAGGTAAAGTATGGGATTCTGTACGATACCAACAAGTCTTCCAATTCAATTCATAGTACATATAGAAAGATACACCGATCGTAAATCATGTTTAAAGCTTAACGTAGCCGGCTTGTATGTAGCATCTCTGCATGTAAAGTGTGGTATCACAGGCGACAAGTTTAATAGCTATCAAGCTATGACCTAAAGGGTGAAGAGGGTTACTGCAGGGGGGGGAGCAAAAGAATGAAAATTTATTTAAAAAATTGCATTCTACATGCCACAAAGGAAGGCAAAGAGATCAGAGAAGATGTGCCTTATGTACTCGTACCATACGTAGAACTAGAGCTACGTATAGTAGATTGGTGGTACTTTATACTATGCGGTTAATAGACGTTAAGCTTATAAATAGCAAGGTGTCAAGATGATCACTATTTACAATAATGGCACACCTACGATTCGCATCACATTGTACACCTACGACGACGACGATACGACGACCATCCGGAGGAGGTGGAGAAGCACAACGATTGCCGCGCGGCTCAAGAATAACTATTATTTGGTATCAAACTCGTTACCCGCATTATAGGCGTGACTGTAAACTGTACCTGTCAACTTCATCATGCATGCAGGTCACCACTTCTTTCTCACTCACTGGGCTCATTGAGTACTCCTCGTGTATTGTCTATATATTGGAAAGTGTAGGTACACACTCGTATGCGTCCGCATATATCGTCATGTGCAGAGAGAGACAGAATGAGAGAGAGGTACATGAAGATAGTACATGGTTTGAGGTGCGTATTTGTGTAGTACCTATGGTGATCGCGGTGATGTATGTTTACCTGTGAGCGATATTTGTAACTAATTAATGGAAAATGGCGGCTATCAAAATGCCGGTATGTAATCAGCTTAATATAGGGTGCTGATGTTTGTAATTGCTATTGTTATATGGACGTATGAAGCTAGTACATATAGAATGTTTTAAGTACGAAGAGTGGAATGAGTGGTTGGTGGAGGTAATATTATAGTCGTATTTGTCCTCTGCCGCCCTTCTTATGACTTTGCGACCATGTTGAAGAAAAAAGCTTGCGATGTTCTTGTTGATGGAGAATTTCATTGCCAGCAATCGTCGATTTTCAATTTTGATGTAATTTTCAATCATGAATTCGAAAGAAAATCTCCCCTCCTCCTTCCCTCCGTTGTCAAATTTTGAAAAATGATGGAAAATTTCGATAAAATTTTATTCGGCAAAGTTGGTATTTTTTCCTCATATCACTCGACCAATTTTTCGGTTACACTCCCCCTCCCCTCCCCTGCAAACAGAACCTTTAGTTTCGTCCCTGCTCCTTTCCTTTTCCATACTCCTCCGTACACCTCGATGTCTGCACTTTTCATCCGCATCCAACCAACACAAACCACCAGTTACCAGCACCAGAAGGTCTCTCTATCCAAAGACACTTTTTTGCACAAGACCTGCAGCGGGTTTCTCGGTACCATATAACCGCCTCAGACAAACACTCGGTTCGATGCCCAATGCCCAGCGCACAGTCGACTTAAAAACATCGTCTTCGCATACTCTTACACGCTGAACAAATGCTACCGAATGTGAGTAAGTATACATATACGATACGAGTAGCATAGGTATATACTCGTATCTGCGGTGTAGCGCCGAGAGTATTGTATACCATATACGGAATTCGAGACTGTATTAAACAAGCAGCGCGACGTTTAAAAACAGGAATTATTTTTATATTATTCAAGCGTATTTTGTATAAACTCGTTTGATCCAGTTTTCAAAACCAGTATCCTTTCTAGCTTTTGATTTAGATACTTAACCGAATGCGAAGATTTATTAGCCAATTTTAACAGATTGTTCGGCTCGTATATCAGAAAATGCTTTGTTGAAGATTGCGTCTCTTTGAAATATGACGGCTAAAAAATTTATCGTTTGAAGAACTCTACTGGCGTATCCACGTAGCCGGTGCAGGCGATCATGGTGGATTGGTGGTACGTAGCCCCGTTGGCTAGAAAATGCCGCGTAGGTAGTCTCCGACCTGTGGACTTGATGAAAGAAGAGTGTATAGGTTGTCGACGACGACCAGAGGAAATCCTACCTGTAATGCCAAGTACCATACATATACGATAACTAACGAACAACACCATATTGGATATAAATTCTCCCTTGATCTTTTCTGACGTACGATATAATTATCGCAAAAGTACGTGTAAACATACCATAAGTGGTTCTTATGGTGCTGTATGGAAATTCAAGGAGATATGCGAACAAAGGTGAAAATAAAAAGCTTAAGGGGTTATAAATTTTGCAACGCTGGTGCTAAAAATTTCACACATGTTCAAAAATACTTCCAAGACCAAAAAAATTTTTAAATATGGGTCAGAAATTCAACTTATGAAAGTATATATTTTTTAGGGTTGAAGAAATCATTAAACTGATTGCTCGAGACAGTCGAATTGAATTTTCAACAATTTTCACGATGATCTAGCTAATTTTTCGTGATTTACAACAAACGAGAATCTGTAACTGAAGGATATTCTTTCTCCGCGAGTTTTGCATCAAATGAATTTTTCAAATGAGACTTCATGGGCCATAACTGAAGCCGCCAAGTTTGAAAATCGGCTCATTTTTTCGATTTGACATTTTTGAGCCCACCCTCTGTTCAGAAACATCGTCAATAGAAAAAACCTCTCGACATAATAAAGTTTTTTTTTTAGTTTTCGAAGAGGCTGAGTTCAAATGTTCTCTCATTTTTGTTCGATAGGTAGTACGTCATCCTCATAATACCGCAGACCTCCGATTTGAGGCAGTCCACCCCCCCCCCCCCCCCAGTATCGTACCTGAACCTAAAGATCGATTCTTGAGAATGACCTCAAAACATGGAATGAAAATGCAATCTCTTCAATCTGATATGTAACCCTCCCTCTCTCCCTCCTTCCTTCCAAGCAAAAGCCAAAAATCTCATTTTTTTTTTGAAAATTTTGAGAAAATTCTGAAACTTGATCTTATTATGAATAACTAGGATACGTTCTTCAGCATTTTCTTGTAGGAATTTTTAAGGAAATTGTTACTTCAGAATTCAACATTGAATGTCAAGATAGCTGAATCGATCCATAGCTCCAGTTCTGAAACAAATGAATGGCATTAGGCCCCCGTTATGATCTAAAAAATCGCTAGTATCTAGGGCTAACAATAAATTATATAATTAAAATAAACTAATCCACGTTGTGTTTTTTAATTTTTGTTTCAGGTGAGTATCGATTTACATTCCATGAGCAATAGAATAAAAATAGACACATATTATCTGAATTGGTAAGTCGTTCCAAGATTTATAGAGTAGTATTGCATTAATTATTAATTAATGATGGAAATAAGCAGTCTCCAAGAAGCAAAAAAAAAATATCAGTTCTCGATCTGAAGTCAGAACCAGTGAATCATCTCGGCTTCTGGTGATCTCACATTACAACTTTTTGAGGAATGAGTATAGCTTTCAAAAATGTGTAATTCAAGTTCCAAAAAAGTTGGCAAAATAGCTTTTTTACCAAGTTGGAAATTTTTTAATTTGCCATTTTTGTCAAAATTTGCCAGAATTTATCAAAATTTGTCGAAATTTGTCGACTTTTTGAACATTTTACAACTTGAGGGGACACTTCCTGAATTAAACTATATTGTAAAATGAATAATAATAGAAATAAACAATAGGTAAATAAATATAGCACTAGGTGTTGGCTGCCAAAGGGTATGGGATAGTATTTAATTGAGATGTTACCCCAATGAAAGTTCTGATCGCACTGATCCCAAATTTGGATTTGATTATTAAAGTTGACAACGTTTGTAGAGGGGGAAAATTTCACTTGCTTCTCCCTCTACCAACCCCTTAATCAAGCAGGTAGTTTATGTCGTGAATCCCTTAACTGGCAGATGTGAGAAAGATCGGGAGAACAATGTTTCCAACTTTTTTCTCCAGATTTTTCCAACTTTAAACCTCAGATCCCTCTTCTAGATTTTTCTTGGTAATTAGCCTGATGTGGTTCGAAGAACACATTTTGAAAGAAGGGGTTACAAACAAAGAATTTGAATATGTAATTTAAAATTTTTAAAAACGATGCTTTTATATTATTACAAAAAATTTGAATTGTTTTATTGTAAGGTTGGTACTGAAATCCAAAATCCAAAATTTGCGCATTTTTTCTTGTTACCTATTTTTCGTATTTTTTTTGGGGGGGGGGCTTTTGGTCCTTGGAATTGAAATTTAAAAAGAGTACAGAACATAATTTTTGGAAAATGTTCGATTTTGCCCGAACTAAGCGATGGTAAAATCTTTAGGAAACTTGAAATTTGTGAGATATAAAAAAATAATTTTTAATATAAGCAGTTTCAACGTCAAAATTTTGTACTTTTTGGCATTTTTGAATGAATTTCTGCACTTTTTTTCGCTATATTTCTTGCTACACAGTAAAATTTTGTGCTGTTTTCGTTATTTCGTACCTTTTTGCAACCGTGCCAATCCAATATTGATTTGGTTATGTTTATTAAATTTTTAACTTTAATTTTTTGTTCTTGAGAATTTTTGAAAATTGTTGAAAAATTGTGCAGCAGAATTTAAATCTACTCGAGTCAGTCACTTCGCGTTTAACCGTCGACGAGGTAACACCTCTATTAATAATAATGTGCCTAGCAAAATCTCAGCGATGGTTCCTCGAGATCCATTTTGCTAATCCCGAGAAAAATTTCTACAATGCAAATCAATTCACAGTCCATCGAGCCTTCCCTGATAAAAATCCTCAAACCGTCATCTGAAAGAACAAAAATGGAGGATTAATCGACGAAACACCAGATGCCTGGGAAAAAGATGCTTTCTTGAAACTGAAGAAGTTCAATGGTGACAACATTGTTGTTTCTTCACACCCCAGATTGAACACAGCAAAAGCAGTGATTTATTGTACCGAACTGATAACTCTTTTAAAAGAAACTATCCCTAAAGAAGACCTCAAGACCTCAGACATGTCCCTTTTATGGTGATAATGGATTTGACGTCAAACATATGTAGGTATATTCTACACTGTACCAACTTCGACGGTGAAAGAAGGAAATATGAACCAAATCTTCTTTCTCTAAAAAATCTTTCGAATTTGGCACATTATCTTTAGACACAAAATTGTATAAATTTATAGTGTAAATTATTATGTATTTATGAACTCACGAAATAACCTAAAAAGGTTGAAGTGAGAATAATTTCAAATAAACAAAAAACAATAAATCTACTCAAGTGAAATGTGAGCAAAAGTTTACTTTTGAAAAAATTGATTATTCATAAAGTAACATATCTGATGCAAAAAGTTTATTTTTATAGCAGCTTCTGCATTTAAAAATTTTTACAATAGCCCTCAAAAAAATATGATCTTTTGAAAAATGGAAATAAAGGATTCTTTATTTTTTTCAGGACATAATTTTTACATTTTAAAAAAGAAGCACTCAATTTCAAATTTTCGGCGAAAAATAGGACATTTCTTGATATTTTAGCAAAAGTTGAGATTATCTGACAGTTTTGATTGGAATTCATTGGCCTTTTTTTTTGGGGGGGGGGTAAATTTGAAATAAAACAACGTTATTTTTGATGTGAGAGGTAAATTTTCATTTTTTCGACCTTAGTCAGAGAAATGAAAAGAAATTTATAATTCAAGAAGTAAAAACCCATCGTTTTTGGGACAACTTTTTCCCAAATTTTCCAACTTTTTCCAGCTCACCCAACTTTTCCTAAAAATTACCAATTTTTTGCCAACATTTTTCTGCCCTCTCCTCCTACCCTTCGACTTTCCTCTCAACAGATCGGACATGAGCAGGAAAATGAACGCACAGAGTGTCCAACAAGTCATAAGAAATGATAAGTGATTATTCCAACACTCTTGTTACCTATCTATTTGAATCAGGAATCAGCTCAATATCAACTTTACAAAAAAACAAAAAAAAAAAAAATAATTAAAATGCATCTGAAAAAATCTATTTACCTACCAGTCTGAGTTATCCGAAAATCTCCCTGGATGGGCAATATAGTTTCAACGACAACATTTTCACTATTCATAAAACTTAGGCGTACATATTTTTTTTCGTCATGAGTGGACGTCTCACGTATAATCTCGTACACATATCGACACCGCAGAGACAATTTTTCATTCAGTATTATCCGATGAGTAGTAAGAAATGACGATATTATCGTTACGATTTCCATGAGGTTTATCTCAGGGGGTTCTTTTCTTCTGTTCTGAGTATATTCATCGAAATATGCATTGAAATTTTTACGACACTAGTTACTATACGTACTGTTCACTTCGGAAGGAAGAAAGGAAAAGGAAATATGAAATATAGGAGAATGGTTATGCGCTACATAGATATAAGAGGGATCGAGCAACCACCCGAGAGCGAGAGGGAAATAAAGGAGTAAACGAAAAATCCTCGGAACACGTTTAGAATCACGAAAAAACGCCATTAACCATGCAATAGGTCGTGTAACGCATTTGTCATCTAATATTTTGTCTTTCATACATATACGTACATACATACAAGACGATAAGGATGATAATCCGTTCTCTTTGGTGGAAGCTAAAGAGTGTCAGCAGATGAGGTGAAGAGACGACGGTCGGGTTATTGACCGTTGGTCACATCGGAGATATATGGACATTTAATTGAAACACTGGCCAGATAAAAATTAACCGAGAGACAGAACGAGTCGATTAAAGGAGCAATGATAATGATGAGGGGGTGAAAGAGTCAAATGTCATGTAGACACATATTATAAGAAGGTGTGAAGATACTCGTGTGTAAATTACGAGTAGACTGCAGATGGAGAAGATGATCAGAGAGCACCTATATGGATGGGTTATATGGGGGTGGAAAAGGGGTAGCAAAGGCGAAATATATGGCAACCCTATTGGAAAATGACAAGTTTTGGTAGATGTGTGATGAATGTGATATACGTGTTGGTCGGACTGGTAGACGAGATGGAATTTCGGACGAGGGTTAAGTTTTTGACCATGATTAATGTCGTCTGCGAGTGTGTGTGTGCTTCGAGATCCTACGTACGAGTTGTTTGTCGTAGAGATGAGCGAGAGAGCGGAGCGTTTTTAAGGATTTCCACGCAGAAGAGTTGTGCAGAGCACGCCGCCGATCCGTGGGGTACCTGCACTACCCGTATGTGTAATTGATATGTGCGACTACCTGCGGATATACATGTTATTGTTATTCAACACTACCACACCGCGACTCCGTCTTTCTCTGCGGATCACGGGTTAAGAGATCGTCATATAACGAGTATAACGCAGCGCAGTAGAGGTAAAAGAGATACCGAGAGAGAGACACACAAGACCAACTTTGACTCCACCGATTCTATTTTTATAAATGTATCGTTTTGTTTATTTTTTATTTGTATCAAGTCACGTCCACGCCTTTACAAGGTACACGATTGTGTTTACCTGCCTTTATTGTATCTTTCTGTACACTAGCCAGCTTGTAGGTAGGTATATAAGATCGAGGAATCGGCTACATCTTCAATTACGAGTAAAATCAAAACCCCCGAACGTGCTGTACTCAATGACATCTACCAACAATCGACCTTACACGTATATCCGATGAAAACGTCTTTACAATCGATTAGGATGCGTTAAATTTGCCAAAAATCGCGCATTTAGGTACTTTTTGGCCGGCCTGCTGAGCCGATTAACTTTACGTATCCGTATCTCCTCACTTTTACCTCCCTCGGAGAACTTATCTAACTCGCGAAGGAATTCCATTCAGGTGAACTTTTTCGCGCCACGATATATTTTGCACCAATTTCACCCTTTCCCTGCCACCGGCGCGGGGGTGGCGTGGCGATGTAGGCTGCTTTCTTGTACTCGTATGTGCGAATATTGATAAGGGCAACCGCACGTCAAGTTGAGGGAGCGAAGAAAACTTTCCAGCAGATGTCGATTTTCCGCGATTTACTCGTTTATACTCGTCGAATGCTTGGAAATTTCACGTTCGAAAAAATATGCCTATACTGTGTAGACGTAGACCCTTATGGTGTTATGTATTCCATATTTTTAGGTTAGGGAAAAGGGAAAGAAGAGGATTATTTTCAAGCTGATCTGAAAAAATACAACATAGGAAGGGGTCTTCTTACAAGAACCAATGGAATAAAATAGAAATGTTGTAATTTTTGCAAAAATAAAAATATTTCACATAAAATGAATCATTGTTCATGTATGTACAGTACACTAGAGTTATCGTTTTGAGGATCGAGCCATTTGGAATTCCAATTCGAGCCTTGTTAATTTGAATGGTGTTTTTTTTTCGGATATTAGTCAAATACCGATTTGCCTCTCATTTTACTTTGGTGAAAAATTCATTAAAATATCTGATAAAGTGAAGGTTTTGAATGGGAAATCGAATCATTTTCAGAAGAACTATGATTTTGCTTACCACCTCAAAATGTTCTATAGTTTTACTAACAAACTACGAAGGGTGTCCTAACACAAACTAGCAAGAAATATTCAAGAATTTTAAATGGGGAATTTAAAAAAAAAATTCAGTTAATAAATTTTATTTTTTTAAAATATGAATTTTGGTAAATTTTTGAGGATTTTGAATTATTGAGACTTGGGAAGAAATCCATCAAAATTCTAAAAATGAGGCGAGAATTCATAAAATTTACCATTGGTTGCAAATTAATCTTGACAAATTTTTCCAATATTACCAAAAAATACCAATAACTTACCATAAATTACCAATAATTTACCGTAAATTACCAACAGGCTAATTTACCAAGTCACCAGTGACTCAACAAATATTATTTATAGGTAAGTCAATTAGCCTCAATTACCATTAATTGCAAAATAATTAACCAAAAATTACCATGAAATACATCAAAAATTAAATTACAAGAAAACGTCTAAAAATTACGAGTAAAAATCAACAGTTATTTACGAAGTAATTTACCCACAATTACCCAACACTTACCGGTCATTTAGTAATGATTCTCAAAAAATTACGCTTAATTTACCAAAAATTGAATGTACTATACTAAACATTTTTTTTCGTTGTAAATTACAAAGAATACCAGATAATTTTCAGAAATTACAAGTACTCGGGTAGTTTACCTCAGATTACTTGATACATAGTAATTTAATTTACAACTAATTTAATATAAAGAATTAGAAAAATCCCCCTACTACCAGAAATTATTGCCAGTAATTTATTAAAGTTACCACAAATTAACAGTAATATTTACCGAAAATTACCAAAAATACCAGCAATTACCAATAATGTCAGTAAGTTACCAAAAATTTCCAAAAATACCAGTAATTACCAAAAATACCAGTGATTACCAAAAATGCCAATAATTCACCTAAAGTGAACCAAAATTCAAGTAGAAGTACCTAGTTTACCAGAAATGACCAAAAATACCACGAATTCATCAGAAATTACCATAAAATATCAGTAATTTACAAAAAGTTACGCAATGATTTACCAATTTAGCAAATGTTACCAAAATTGACAGAAATTTACCAGAAATTGCTAGTTTTACAAAAAATGAATGGAGCTCTACCACTTTACCAAAAATTGCTTTGTCAGTTGTCATTTACCAAAAGTTGGCAAAAAATGCTGGTAATGTACTAGAAATTACCAAAAAAATATAAGTCATTTACCGGAAATCACCAGTAATTTTACCTTATATGTATTCACCTGTAATTTACTAGAAATTACCAGTAATGTACCAAAAATCACCAGTAATTTACCTAAATTTACCAGTAATATGCCAGAAATTACCAGTTATTTATCAGAAATTACTAGTGATTTACCAGAAATTCCCCAGGGTCTTACCAGAAATCACCAGTCATTTACCAGAAATTACCAGAAGTATACTAAACCTGAAATTACCAGTCATTTACCAGAAATTACCAGAAGTATACTATACCTGAAGGCTGAAATTACTAGTCATTTACCAGAAATTACCAGAAGTATACTATACCTAAAATTACCAGTCAATTACCAGTCATTTACCAGAAATTACCAGTCATTTACCAGAAATTACCTGTCATCTACCTGAAATTACCAGTAATTTACCTGAAATTACCCGTAATTTACCTGAAATTACCAGTGAGTTACCAGTAATATACCAGAAATTATCAGTAATATACCTGAAATTACCAGAAATACACCAGAAATTACCAGAAATTTACCAAAAAGTTCCAGTACTTTACCCAAAATTTACGAAAATAGCCAAAAATTTACCAGAAATCACCAGAAATTTATCAAAAACTACCAGTAATTTACATGGAATTACCAGAAATTTACCAGAAATTTACCAGGAGTAATTTACCAAAAAGTATCAGTACTTTATCCAAAATTTACCAAAAATATCTAAAAATTTACCATAAATCACCAGAAATTATCAAAAATTACCAGAAATTTACCAGAAATTATCAGGGAATTACCAGAAATACACCGGAATTTACCAGAAATTTACCAAAAGGTTCCAGTACTTTATCCAAAATTTACCAAAAATAGCCAAAAATTTACCAAAAATCACCAAAAATTACCAAAAATTACCAGAAATTTATCAGAAATTACCAGTAATTTACATGGAATTACCAGAAATTTACCAGAAATTTACCAGGAAATTACCAGTAATTTACCAAAAAGTACCAGTATTTTATCCAAAATTTACCAAAAATAGCCAAAAATTTACCAAAAATCACCAGAAATCATCAAAAATTACCAGAAATTTACCAGAAATTATTAGGGAATTACCAGTAATTTACCTTGAATTACCAGAAATTTACCTGAAAATTACCTGAGATTACCAGCAATATACTATAAGTTACCAGTAATTAAATAGAAATTACCAGAAAATAGCAATATACCAGAAATGATTTGTATTCTACTACAATTTACCAGTATTTTATCAGAAATCAAGGTACTCTCTTTCTAAATAATTTTGTTTCAATCTCCAAAATGAGATGTCATGATTATCTGCTGTTCAACATTTTTTGAAAGTTTCCATTTGGATGTTGAATTTTTTCAAAAATTTTACTTTCAAACGTCTTATGTCACACTCAATTTGTTATTTTTTTCAAATTTTGAAATTTTACTGAAGTATTTTGTTTGTTGAAGTCGGCTGCTGTAAAATCAGATTCAAAGTACAATCAGAAACTGCAGGTCGCATTTTTTTCTAGTCAGATAGGAAAAACGTCCGAAAATCATTTTCGATGATTATTTAAAATTTGCCAAATTTGAAAAAAATTATGCAAAATTTCCAAAATTTCCAAAATTTGTTCAAAAAGGTAGTCAACTAGTCATGCTTACCTTTATACACAATATGACAATCATTGAGCACGAAGAACTCGCAAAATATTGCGAAAATTGAATAAAGGTGGAAATTGGAGCTATTGAAAAATGATGAAAATTCGTTTTTGAATGAGAGAAGGGTGAAGAGATGAGTAGACGAAAAAGCTATCATAATTATGCTTACAGGATAAAAAAAAACTATAAAATTTGCTGTGCAATTTTTTTCACATTTTTCCCCTTCTTTAATTAATTTCTTCTTAAACCCATCTCCTTCAATTTTCTATGCAATTACCATCATCCCAATACCTCCCCCCGTCTCCTTTAAATTCAACCACTCCATCCACGGTCTCATTCGGCAACTCACCATACCCTCTACTCGTCGTAGGCTCTCGCACACGTAATCGACGATTCACTCCAGACCGAGCAATTCGTTCGCGGATCACGTTTGGCATACAGGTAGAGATACGGTAGCTATCGTACAAAAAAGTAAGAAGAAAAAAAACAACTTGTTTTGCTAAAATAGGAAGCACAAGACGCGATATATTCTTGTCATTGCTCTAAAAATCAATAAAAGGAAGGTAAAGTTTTTTTTTTTCCTAATGCAATTCTCTGTAGAGGGATTGCGTTTTATTTTGAATTTTATTCCTTTTTCCATTAGGAAGACCGATCCAGTCTGCCATGTCTGATGGTTTGATTTATGATCTTTTTGTATTGCCTTGTTTTGCGACTGGATAACATTCTGCACGTTTAAGAATCCAGAAGAATAATGGATTATATTAGTAATGTTGGAATCATCTTAGTATATATACCTACTCGTAGTAGTGTATTTTGCACGGTAGTAATGGAACCTCAACAGTTAACACTTTTTACTCGTATAAGATACTGTGTATGTGGGTATAACGTCATACTGTACAACATAGTTTATAGAAGAATGTTTTCATTTTTTTTTTCCATTCTATCTTCTCTGTCTTATATTTTCTCTTCTCGGAGTTGTTTTTATCACATGAATATGGTAGATTACATTGTAGAAATATGTAATCTGCGATCATTCCTTGAAAGAAATATTCTGACCCAAAATCTGACTCGAATACGAGTTCCCAGATAGACGATATCGTATATTCTTATAATTATTAAATCGAGCAATATATTCATTTGCGAATCAACCTTACGATTTGGTATTTTGACGGTTTATCAACGTTCCATTCGTTGCATCTGTTACACGATTTTTTTCTCAACTCGACGACGTCGACGTCGACTTGCACTCTCTCATCGTAAAGGCAGCATTCGGACCTTTTTTCCTCTTCTTATTCGCAACCAAGAGCAAGGGTCGGCCTCGTAGCGTAATTTTAGCGCCATTATTAAAGCCGACATCCAAGACCAATATGTTAGGCCAGATTTTGACGGATTTACTTCAATTAAAAACCGCAACATATTGCGCCAGCCGCCTCCACACCTCGGTTTTCATTCTCTTTCGCTCTGTATTGAATTATAGTTTCAATCCCTTTTTAAAACTTAAGATCATTGTAAACGACACCGCGTGCTACTGAGAGATATTACTTCGCCCGAAACTTCCTCCCTTTCGCCTGCCAAAATGCTTGCTGCGGTTCGATTAAATGTCAAAAAGTCGAATCGATCTTATTATACGTGTTCGATTTATAACCGCATCGTAGTACACTGTAGGATGCACAATTCGCTGCTGCAGTAGTAGTCTTAATTATAATGTCGTTTTCTACTATGTAATTAAAAGCCTCCCTCTTTATATCGTCTGCGGTGGTCGGACTCGCGTCGCACTATACATTCAATCGAACTGGGTGTATTTTGTACCGTACGCTTTTGTGCGAAAAAGGTCCCCTGAGAGTGAGATGTTCCCGTGTATTTAAATTAAGCACGTTGAGCTGTTGGTGGGATGAGCTGACTGAGAATCCGAACAGAAGGGTTCGGATTACTTTATCGAGTTTGGCAAAAAATGCCCAAAAGAATTTCATTTTTTGGTACAAGTTCTCGAGTTGAATGGAACGAGGAAGGGTTGGGGGAAGAATTTGATACGGTTTTGTTGGAGTGTTGTGTTGAAAGGTTGCCATGTTTGGGGATTTGGAAGTGATATGAGGTTCTTTGGGGTTTTGAAAGCTGGAGAGTCTTTTATGGAGATCCTCCTTACGATCAGTTATAATTTTGGCTGCAATTTTTGAAAAATTGTGAGGTGAAGGGAAGAGGGGGAGGATTTTTTTAGCCTTTGAGAAAGTTGTTTTTTGATCAGTTTAAGTCAGAAAAGCTCTACGAATGATGATCTTTGTTCAAAATTTGGAGTTTGGATTTCCCAAAGACCAATTTATGTTCTTCTAGAATTTTTTTAAATGTTGAGATCACATTTTTTTGAGGAGGGGGAAGAGGGAAAATTTGTATTTTTTCCTGAGAAAAATTTTCTCATCAAAGATGAAGAAATTCTCCAGGTTCATCAATCTCTCATCTTTCAAGTATTTAATATTTTTATTCCATTTCATTTCTCCAAATAAATGCTCATCTCAAGACTAGGCAACACCTTATAGACAGTGAATCACCTTCTTTGCCTAACATTTGCATAAAGAGGTGTCAAACATCATAAAAAATTTAAACCAACTTTAAAGTTTCACATCTTGCACCCAACTACCTACTCTTAGCAGCATCACACAGAAATAATTCGGGATTTATTACTCCTCTAGAGTTTGGAATGGAATTGAAAGGGAGCTATCGTTGTATTCGTATCATTAAAGTAAAGGGGTAAAAAAAGCTCGGCTATAGGGTTACAACATTTGGACTAGCGAACGGTGTGAATAATGAAGTAGTGAAATTCACAAGCCAAAAGTTTCATCACTTTCAATTTCCATTAGCGGGTACGAGAGTAAAAGCGAAAACGAGGGAACGATTAAGTATAAATACGAAGTAGTCGATATAAATCATTTAATTGCATCTGTGTCTAGTCTGTTTATCGAGAGTAGGTAAGCAAGGCAGATTTGATATCGTTGGCGTTATCATTCGTGTAAATAAATAATACCAGTGATGGCTGATGAGAGGGGGGGAGTGAGGAGATCGATGAAGAGGTTATTTTTATGTCAGGAGGGGAAATCCATCATCTTCCGAGTACATAATGCAGTCGCTGAAACTTTTTTTTTTAAATTTAGGCTCTAAAATCATAATTTTTTTTTGCTTATTTCTAGAGTAGCCTCAAAAGATCATAGGGTAATTATACCATGAATTTTTGATCCATTAAGGATTGTTGGGAGAGGTTGGAGGAGAGAGTAGAGAGGTGGGAGGAGGAGGAGGAGGAGGAGGAGGAGGAGGAGGAGGAGGAGGAGGAGGAGGAGGAGGAGGAGGAGGAGGAGGAGGAGGAGGAGCAGCAGCAGCAGCAGAGAGGAGGAGGAGTAGAAACCTCCAAAAATGTTGTCTAAATGGGGAGGGGGAGGGAATTCTCTCATGCATAAATCCTAATCTCATTGATTTTCTTAACCCCAGAATTTTTCATCTGAAAACCCGAAATAATCATTAATATTTTGGGGTTTGACGATCCTGGAAAGGACTAAATGAAAGAAGAGGAGTCGTGAGTGTACTACGGAAATTTTTAGAATTAGTACTTCCTTCATTTTCGTTCAAAGGTAGATCAAAAAAGCACCTGTCAAACTTTCAAGTGCTGAAGTGCTTTTTTCGATTTTTGGTGAATTTTCAAAAATCAAATTTTGACCAAAAATGTGGGGAAAAAATCTGAGTTTTACCAAATTGACGTACAAAGCTGAAATTTGGGATATACCCAATTTTCGACCTGACAAATCGATTGGAAATTGTATCAAACCTTTTCGAGCAGTTCTGGAGCCTCCGGCAAATTTTTAAACTCGAAATTCCCAATTCATTCCGCAAAATAATTTTAACACGTCACGAAGTCAACTGCAGGTGAATTTCAAGCAGCTTTGAAGCCTCCAGCGATTTTTTTAAAATTACTGGAGGCTCCAGTAGATTTTTGAAACTTGAAGTTTCCCCAAAATTTCATCAAATGGTGATGGAAAGCCGAAATTCACTCTTAACTCCAATTTTAACACCCTCTGAAGACGACTTCAGGTGGGTTGAAGTCATTTTGAGCCTCCAGTGACTTTTTAGAAGGTTCCAAGGCGTTTGTAGGAAAATTTAAACTTCCAAAAAGTAGCTGGAAGCGTTTAAACCACTTGGAACCATCCATGCAGTCGACTTCATATTTTACTGAAATTAGTTTGCAGAGAAAATTTCGGCTTGCAACTCCATTTGGAGTTTTAAAAATCTGCTGGAAATTCCAGAACTGCTCAAAAAGGTTTGAAACAGTTTCCAATTCAAGTTTCAAAAATCTACTGGAGGCTCCAGTAATTTTCAAAAAATTGCTGGAGGCTTCAAAACGACTTGAAATTTACCTGCAGTCGACTGAATTTCGGCGTTCCATTTCCATAGTTTTAAAAATCTACTGGAGACTCCTGTTATTTTTTCAAAAAATCGCTGGAGGCTCCAAAACGACTTGAAATCCACCTGCAGTCAAGTTAGTAGCTGAATTTGGCTTCTCAACTCCAGTAGGTTTCAAAAATCTACCGGAGGCTCCAGTAATTTTCAAAAAGTCGCTGGAGGCTCCAAAACGACTTGAAATCCACCTGCAGTCGACTTCCTAGCGTATTGAAATTAGTTTGCAGAATGAATTTCGGCTTTCCAATTCCATTTGATGAAATTCTGGGGAAATTTCAAGTTTTAAAAATCTACTGGAGGCTCCAGAAATTTCCAAAAAGTAGCTGGAGGCTGAAAAACAACTTAAAGTTTAACTGTAGTCGACTTCGTACCGTATTTAAATTAGTTTGCAGAATGAATTCCGGCTTTCCAACTCCATTTGATGAAATTTTGTGCTAATTTCGAGTTTCAAAAATCTGCTGGAGGCTCCAGAACTACTCAAAAAGGTTTGAAACAGTTTCTAGTCAATTTGGCAGATCGAAAATACGGTGTATCCCAAATTTCAGCTTTCTACGTCAATTTGGTAAAATTTTGATTTTTTCCAACATTTTTGGCCAAAATTTGATTTTTGAAAATTCACCAAAAATCGAAAAAAGCACTTTAGCACTTGAAATTTTGACAGATGATGAATTTTAGTCTGTTTTTTCGGTTTACCTTTGTACGGTTTAAAAAATTTTGTGCAAGTCCTATGTTGGAACGCAAAATCTGCGATTTTGGCTGACCTTCAATCAAAATGGCCGCCATTCTGTAAGTAGGGCCACTTTTTTTTTAGGACAACGGCTAGAAATGTTCCTTAGGATACCCCCTTTAAGAAAAAAGTTGCAAAGGAGGATCGTTGGGGGTGCAATTGATCCTTATGCGGCCCCTTGACCAATACCCCCTCACCATCTCAAAGACTTAGGGTGAGCGAGATGCCATGATTTTCACTGGAAAAATTTGATTTACTGATCAAAATCAGACACCGAATTGGCATCATATATTTTATTTCTGACGAAAATTCGATTTTTAATTTTTGTTTTTGGAAAATTTTGGATCCCACTTTTGTCTAAAATGGGGAGAGGAAGAGGCCCGAATAGCTTCTGGTCCCCAAAGCTTTATTTTTATCCCAAAAGTTACACTTTATGCACCAATAATGCATTTTTTTCTCGGATTTGCCTCTTCGATACGAATCCAGAACATGAATAATAATGAACTCGCTCCATAGGCATTTATTTACGGCGAACTGGGTATGCAAAATTATCAACACGTGAACTGGGATTTTTGTTGCAGGCGTTCGAGATGATTAACCTCGGTCTCGGTTTTCGTTGTTTTCTTTTTTTCTTGAGGAATTCGCTATCTCACGTGTTGATGAGTAATTAGTGGCAATTTGTGTATTGTTCGGTATATTCGTTGTCTTTCTGTTAAGATGGCCAAAAATAACAATGCCTCGTGTAACGCGGCAAGATGAAAAATACAAAAAGTACATATACGAGTAAATGGTGAGGTTCAATTTGTCATATACGAGCACTGTATATTTCTGTATTGCCGCGGTAAATTATGAAAAGTAAAGAATACCGCCACACTGGGCGACAATCGAGCTCTGATATGCCATTCGAGAAGTATAGCCTAAGAGTTCAAGAAAAGAAAGAGTTGTACTCGAATACACACAGATATAGGTACTATAATGAGAGAAGAAACGCGTGAAGAGGACACGAGGAGGCTGAAAAAATATCGAAAATTAAGCGTGAAAATTTTCAACAAACAATACGTAATGAGTTAATACGTTCCAGTCGGATATTTTCTTTAAAAAAGTCACGAATGTTTCGCGCCGCGCCGTTCGAATTCAAAATATTGGTTCATTACACAGTTGAAGAGCATTTGACAGCTGTCAAGCACACGTTTTAAGTCGACTCCTTTGGGATTCAATCAACCCGACCATTTCGCTGCTGTCGCGCGGCTCGTCGGTATGTTGGGTGGTTTTTTTTTTTTCATTTCATTTTACGGTCACGTTTGAAAAATCTTCTAACTTTTTTCCTTCCCCTTTAGTGCACGATTATGATTGATAAAAAAGAAAAAAATATTTCCAAAACTCTTGCTCGATATATACGTGTTTGTTGCGGGTATATTTTTCGAGGAGGAAATTTTTCGCTGACGTGTCTTATACCACGTATGAGAATCAACAAGGGAGGTAGAGTGAGAGGGGAGTAAAAAGTACCCATACGAACGAGTATAGGAAAAAATATGCAAATGATGCGCCGAGTAATAACTTTCGAGCTATAAGGTGTTTAATAAAATTACCAGGTTCGGTGTTGTGTGTTCTTTTTTTTTACCTTCTTCTATACTGCATTTCGCACTATACTACATAACCTGGAGCTGCTATATAGCTGGCGACGACGACGACTTCGTGTTAGAAGAAGGATACGACAACATTTTGCACAAACCGTAGGTATATACAATGAAAAAGAAGATATATTTAGATTATAAGACGCGACGCGACGACGAGCTCGTAGTACTAATCAAATGAAAAATGTCAACTGAAATTTAACAAGTGCATCTGCATAAAGAGTAGGTAAGGTACGATGTAGAGTTGCAGATAGAGCGAGATGGAGAACGCCGCCGATAATTTATTCCAGATAATAAAAGTACTTGATAAATTAATTAAGAAAAAACATCGGTTCGCGTTACACTATCATTAGATGCGAGTATACTCGTATATACGAAACGAGTTCTCTGGCTTGCTTGTCTCGTCATCGTGTACACAGCACGGCGCTGCTCCTATAGCTCTTATAGCTCCTGATGAGCGCCTCTATTTTTCTCTCTCTCTTTCTCATTCTGTGTAGGTAAGTCTTGCAATTGCACGCGGAAATGCGCTTCTGGCGAAAATAAGTCTCGTGTTTGTTTCCATAAGCACGTAATATGTATACGGTATGCTTTATCTTTCTGGCCAGAACATAAACAAAGCTGCTCGGGTGGGGGCCAGAATGCATAGTCTGGATAGTGGTTTTTTCGTTGCCGAACTGTGCTCTGAAAATTGATGAAATTTTTTTTCAGGGAGGGCTTTCAAAGTATACCCTAAAACTTACAGGCGTATTTTAATGTTTTTTTTTTAGTCCATGGTTTGATCCCCTCTCCTCGGCTCCCCTTCGTCTGTGGTACCTCAAACCTTGGCGAAACCAGCAATGGTGAAGTGAAAAAGTACCTACGTGTACCTTTTGCTTAATGTTATTGCTTGGAAATGGCAATTTTTTGAAATCAAAATTGAGTGCCAAAATGTTGGCTTCATTTTTTCACCACTCTCCCACTACGTGACTTTTCCACCTTCAATTTGAAGAAAATGCCTTGTGGTCAAGATTTTAAAGAAATGGGAATAGATAATTGTTGCATTTATTGCGAGATAATAATCGAAATAATTTTATTACTGTTTGCTTTTTTAATAATCGTGTTCAAGTCCCCTCCCATTTTTAACAAAACAGACCTCATAAACATAGATTTGATAATTCTTTTCCTACAAGATTTCTTTCAGAAACGAAAATCGAAAATCGCAATTTTCAAAAAGCTTTTTTTCAAAATTCAAAAATTTGCGTGTTTTTTATTTATTTATTTTTTTTGTTTTTATTTATTTATTTTTTTTTTGATCATATTTTTGTCTAAACGTATCTACTTATTTTGATATGAAAAATTTTGTTTTTAAAAGCAGTGTTGCGAAAGCGAAAACAAAATCTATAAAAAATATTGTTTTCCAATCACGGTTTTCGAATCACATGTTTTTTTTTAACGCTGTCATTTTAATCAAAAAATGATACTTACTGAATTTTCTTCATAAATCTGAATAAAAAGGACAACATTTTAAAAAAAGTATAATTATCATACAGTAGACTCCCAATTATCCGACTCCGAATTATCCGACTTTCATCCGATACAAATTTATCCGACTTACATTTCGCATTATCCGACCCACCAAGGTCGGATAATCCAAAAAACCCCTAATTTTTGATTTTGGAGTGTAACTAATGATGCAGTATGCAGCATTTTGTATTCTAACAGTGTTATTTTCCTTGAAATTGATCCAACTTATCTCAAAAAATTATAATTTGAGTCAGTATTTCATTGTCTTTTATGTACAAAAGTACATTATTTCTGTTTATTCGTCATTTTTTCGATTTTTTGTTCCTTCTTTAAGCCAAAACTTGATTTTCTGAGTAAAAAATTGTCTTCTCAAGCTTATGCACTTAATTTCTACACTAAAAACATCCATTTCAGATTATCCGACTTTTTTGGTATCCGACCCACCTTACCCCCCCGATTAGGTCGGATAATCGGGAGTCTACTGTACATATAAAAGTGTACTCTTGGGAGAAAAAATTGTTTTTGAATAACCCTCATGTAATTTTTGGGAAATTTTGAACTTTTTTTAAAATTTTGTCTTTTTCCTTGAATTTTTTAAAACAAGAAAACAAAAATATCAATGTTTTTAGAGTTTAAAAAAGTCCTTTTTTTTCAAGTCCTGAATAACGAAAACCTGAGAGGAGTAGGATTGCCCTCACCACTTAGGTGATCATTCGCATAATTTCCCCTTACAAGAAGCTTCTGTATATGTTTCTATAATAGAGTCTACGCTTTATTCCATATACTGTAAGTAGGGTAACGTGATAAATTCTTCTAAACTTATATGTGCGCTCATAGGATCCCTAAATAACTGGAAGGATCCCCCTAACAATCGTATGATAATAAGATCAGATCATTCGTTCCCGCTGAATGATCTATTTCTTTGATGAATATTTTCTAAGCACAAAGTTGCTTTGGCGAGCCACGAACTTAACTTGGTCTCGTAACTCCGCGGTAACTTGTTCCTTGTCGAAATGATGATGTGTTAACTATATTGACACAATGAATATGTGAGAACAAATGGGGTTCTCCCCTGCTTGTCCTTTTTTGCATTTTACCCACGTTCAGCGTGGTAATTAGTGTTTCTCTGAACGTTTTAATTAATTATTATTAAATACGGTTCTTTTGAATACACTTCGATTTTCCGGACATCGAACGTATTTTCTTGTCTATACATTGAGAGTAGTAAAGGCGTGAACTCGCACCCAGCTTTTTTGGTACCTCTGCACCCAGTACCTATAAACCCAGTACCTATGCGCTCGACGCGTTCGTTTTCTACACTATGTGTGTATGTACTCGGAGCCTTGAAAATCAGTACGTTTGGCTTATGCACGAATTTTTTTTGGGTAGTACGTACGTGTACCTAAATAGGTAGGTACCTATACTTTTTTTCTCACGTGTGTGTGTATGTTTAGGAATAACAGGAGTTTCAGTTTTGCTTTGGGAAGTAAAATTGAAACTTTTGCATAACCTTAACCTATAAAGGGTGGAGGGTACTGGAACCCCAGTGAAAGGACCCGTATCCCCCCCCCCCTTCCCACTTGTAATTATTATTAGGTAAAGTGCGTAAATTTTTACATACAGTTGGGTATATTTCTTCGAGTACCTACTTACTTACCTGTATGGGTCTATTTGCTCAAGTACAAACTGTACATTTTCTTTCATTCACGAATAATGTTTTATTATATTTTTTTTTAAATATGCAATCACGTATGTGCTCGTAATTATACGTATATACCTACAGTTGGGTACCTATACAGATTTAATAAGTATCTTCATATTTTTTTCCGAGATTTGGTTTAAGGACCAAAAGATAGTTTAACAGAAGCGAGTGTAACTACCAATAACCGTACCCCTCACCCCCCTCCTCCCTATTTGTGAGAAATATGAGAAATCACACGAAAATCTACTCTTACCTACAAACATAATACATTTGAGAGGACTAATTAGTAGAAAAAGAAGTATCCACTGACCACACACACACACACACACATTTACATTAGGTACATTAAGGAATGTATGCTAGGTAAGCCAGTAGAAAATGAGTACCTATTATAATATGTATGAAATGATCAACCATTAGCAAGGTTAGTAGCAAAAATGAAACAAAATGGTATCATCTAGAAAATTGTCAATTGACAAATAATGTGAAAAAATTAACAAACCATTATATGTACATAGGTACTTATCTAGATCTTCTTTTTCAAAATGGCCATATAGCTCAACTGTAGAATGTAGGTAGGTATGGTGAAGTGTCCTTTTTGCTTCTTTTTTTTCGCAGGTAACGGAATTTTGCGTGAGAAATACTAAGAGATTATTACAGTAATAAGCTAATGGCTACCAATAATGTCTTAATCTTATTCATTATCGATATATTCGAATTTGTGAGAAAGAGAACTCCAATTAACTGTGACATGTTCCTTTCTTCTCGAATATTCCTTTTTCTTAAAGAGAAAGCTAAATAGAAATGATCTTTTAAGGATAATAATTATATAGAAAATAGACTAGATCTTTCTACTGACCACCAAGAATGTTGGGAAAGGTTTCTAAAATAAAGTTTCTAAAGAAGGATCACAGGATCGCAGGGTATAAAATAAACTAGTGATTGATTTTAAAAATCAGTTGTTTTCCAAGTTTGTAAGAGTCTAGAGCTCTTGAGTGTCCAAGTATACATGTTCTTACTGTGTTATTTTCTTGTGGACCTATTTTTCGCGAATTGTTTTGCAATTTTATCAGTGTTTATTAGTGTGTTATTTTTTTGAGAACCTATTTTTCGCGAATTGTTTTCATATTTTTTTTTCAACATTTTATAATTTTTTTTGCAAACTATATTTTATTCAATTTTTTGACATTTCGTTTTTTTTTTCAAATAATTTAAAAAAAATGAGTCAGTTCAAGTTGGACTTAACACCAGAAGAAATTGAGGAATTATTTGAGCCATGGGATTATAACCCTCAACAGCAGCAACCCCAACCTCAATCACAACCTCAACCACAACCTCAACCACAACCTCAACCATCTACCAGTAGAGCTGTGGTATCAAATTCGAACTCATCACAGCAACCATCTACAAGTGGAGTCACAATACCAAATACAACTGGTGAGAATCTTGAAATATTTCACAATGGTTCTTTTTTTTATAATGTATGTGTGTGCAATTGGTTAAAATTTTTTTTTGAATACCCTCCCCCCCCCTCTCTGCTCTATCAGTGTACAGAAAAAAAGACAATTTTTGGGATTTATCACCTGAAGTTATTTTCAAAATTTTGGATCATGTTCCATGTGCTGCTCTTTTTCTTTTGGCTCAGTCAAGTGATGAAATGTGTGATTTAGTTGTAGAAAAATTTCGTCCACAGTGGCAATGCTCTGACCAAAATGAATCCGAAATAAACAAATATCTGGCACAACAGTTTCGGCATTATTTATTAACCCATCTTAAATTTGATAAATTACACATTCGTTGGATAGATTTAGTAAGAGGTCATCTTGTTGTAAGGCCTGACCAGCCTAGGTATTCGGAAAAAGAGATGCGTAGGGCAATTTCTTCTTACAATTTCATTACCAAAAAAGATTTCTGGGAACATTTTGATAAAGATACCCACTTATTCTCATGGCGTTTAATTAATAAAAATAAGAAACTCAAGACTTCCAAAAATTAATTTTTTTTCAATCAAGTACTAAATTAAGTAAAAAAAAACTACCAATTCTTTTTTTTCAATTGAAAATTTCATCAAATTTCTATTTTTTTTTCAAATTTAAAATTTCATAAAATTTCATTTTCTTTTAAATTCAAAATTATTTTTCATAATAAAAAAAAAGGGGGGAGGGTGTGAGGAGAGAAGTAAGTACCTAGATACTTTCAAAATTGAAATTTGAAAACAAAAAAAAATGTAAAGGTAATAATTTTTAGTACCTAATCTTTTTTTTTTCTTTTTTTTCTTTGATTTGTTCAGGAGATCCAAACTACAAAGTTAAGAAAATCTCGGATCATGAAATTTGAATTTACTAGATTTGGTTGTTAAATTTAGCAGCCATAAAGTTTGATTTATTTTAAAGTAAGGGGGGGGGGTTAGTGGTATGTATTGTAATTTTATTTAGTAATTCCAAATTGAAAAAAAATATATTTTAAAAAAAAATTTAAAAAAAAGAGGAGCAATAAGAACAGGGATAGCTTACAAAAAAAAATGATTTAAAAAAAAACTTTTAATTTACTTTTTTTTTGTTTTTTCTTTCTCTGTTCAAATAGGATCTTCTACATCTGCTGAAAATTTATTTGACATACTCGGATCATATCAACGTCAAATGAATAAATTTAATGCGACAGCTACAACTACAACAATAAAATTAAAAGATAGGGTTGGGTACAGTCCCCAACAATTCATTAAAATGGCTATGGATTCAATTCTTGATAATTTGGTTAAAAAAGACAGCAAACATTCAGATAAAATAGGAATCACAATAACTAATCAAAATGGTGATAGGCCAGTTTATATTTCATTCAGACCTTCTGATCAAATCTCAGCAGAAGTAGTTCTAAACCAGTTTGAAAAAGTTCTTCAAAGCAACTCTACCTTTATGACAGATGAACCACTGAAAATCAATGTCACAAAAATTGAAATGCCTATTGGTAGAGGAAAAGGGGGGAAATTTTTATTACTGACCTTTGACGAATTTTGCGAGAAGAAGAATAGAAGCATACTCACAATTGTAAACCCAAATGATTCACTCTGCCTGCCCCGAGCTATAGCCTTGAGCATAGCACACCTTCATCGAAGTACAAATAAGAAGTATTATGTGTCGCTGAGAAGAAAAGATCTCGACTACTTAAAAGATGCTGCGGAGAAACTGTGCAGCGAAGCAGGGATTACAATCGATGAGCATGGGGCAGGCCTTGATATTGTTCAAAAATTCCAAGATCACCTGCAGGATTATAAGATAACTGTATTTGACGGAGCAGATCGCAGGGGGCGAATAATATCATTTGAAGGGAATCAGGGTAGTGAAAAATATATTGATTTGCTGTATGGAAGTAATCATTTCAACGTGATCACAAGGCTACCAGGAGCCTTCAACTGGAGGTTTTATTGTCGTGTATGCAAAAGGGGATTTGACCATATAGATCGGCATCCCTGCAAAAACATTGAAAAATGCGAAAAATGCTTAACACACCTACCTTGCGACAAATCAGTCAATGAAATTTTGTGTGGGAGATGTGGGCGATCTTTTTATGGTAACGAATGTTATGGAAATCATGAAGTACCTCATCCTTTTTTTGAAAAATCTAAAAGTGTTTGCGATGAAATGAAATTCTGTGAAATTTGTGATAAAGAATACTGTACAACATCAATAAACAACAGAAAGCATAAATGTTATCATTATATCTGCAACAACTGTAATCAATATGTGCCTTATGGTCATATGTGCTACATTCAACGATTGAAGAAGAAGAAAGGAAACTCCAAAAATAAAGAAAACATCATTTTTGTATTTTTCGATTTTGAATGTAGGGTGGAAGATACACCTATTATTGATGGAAAAAGTTACCAACATGTACCAAATTATTGCATTATTCAAATGCAGTGTCTGAAATGCATCGATAAATACAATATAGAAGAAAACTGTACAAAATGTGGAAAAAGAGAAGTCATTATCAAAAATTTGGAAGGCGATGATCTTCTGCAGAAAATGTTCTCCATACTAGGTCATATAGCAGAAAAATTTAATCAAGTTTATGTGTTAGCCCACAATGGGGGAGGGTACGATTTTCAGTTTGTTGCCGACTACATGATCCGAGTGGAAGGTTGGATCCCAAATATCATACTCAATGGCAGCAAAATTATTCAAATGTCCAAGGACTGAGTAACATTCAAAGATACACTAAATTTTTTTCATAAAAAGCTGGCGGCACTGCCTAAGATGTTTGGTATACAAAACAAAACAAAAGGGTGAGTCTTAGCATCAATTTAAATACACATTTGATATATCATATTATTATGCATTGCCTAATAATTAACACACTTATTCATTTTTTTTTTAGGTATTTCCCACATATGTTCAATAAATCTGAAAATCAAGGATATGAAGGTCCTCTGCCAGATTCCAAATACTATGATCCAGACAGTATGTCAGACACAGATAGAAAAGATTTTTTCAAGTGGTATAACAAGGAGCTTGAAAAGAATGAAAACTTCAACTTTCAAAGGGAAATGCTGAAATACTGCCGTTCAGATGTAGAAATTTTGCGAATTGCGTCTTTGACCTTCCGGAAATTATTTCTTAGTCAACTAAGTGTAGACCCCCTAACATCATCTGCCACCATTGCAGCAGCCTGCATGAATGGATACCGTACCAAGTACTTGCCAGAAAATACAATTCCTTTAATGACGTTCAAAACATACCGGATGTGAGACAACCAGTCAGATTTAGCTATAAGGTACCTAAAGTATTTTGAAGACAAGTACAATGTCAAGTTGCAGTCCGCCTACAGAGGAGTTGAAAAAAGAATAGGACGGTATAGCGTGGATGGGTACTGTCCAAAATTCCCAGTTGATAAACTCGGTATAGATGATCCACCCGAAGTACGACCTTTAATTTTGGAAATACAAGGATGTTTCTTCCACGGTTGCCCCACATGTTTCACTAATCGGACCACACCTATATATGCAGGATCTAAAAAATCTGATGGTAATTTCTTCTCTTTTTTTCTATTAAAAATATAAGGTACCAACTTTCTAAACTATATCAATCTTTTAAAACACTTTTCTTTTTTCTTTTGCTTGGAATAGGTGCAATTACTATGGAGTCAAGATATCAGAACACACTGGCCAAAATGGAATACTTGAAAAACTTAGAAAGTCATCCCATTATAATTGAAAAATGGGAATGTCAAATCATTCGAGAGGGTACCGAAGATGATCTACTACGAAGACATCTGACAGATCCAAATCTCATCACACCAATATTAACAAACAGGGAGGCATTCTATGGTGGACGGACAGAAAGTTTTTGCAGGTAAAATATCATTTCACATTATATAAATTTATATTTTTTCCCTATGTCAATTAATGATATGATATCTATGTTTTAGGCATCACAAAGTCGATGAATCCAAAGGGGAGAAGATACAGAGATTTCAAGCATTATGTTTATGCCAGGTAGAGATGGAAACGATATTGCCTACGTAAATTGGAAAGTGATTGAAGAATGCGCAGAAGATTCTAACTTCATAAATCCTATAATATGCGCACATGTAACTGCTGAGGCACGTCTGGTGTTATATGAGTACCTGGAAAAGTTGGGTAATCGCGTGTTATACTGTGACACTGACTCCATAATTTACACCGAGTTACCACATGACCTTAAAATTGAAACTGGACCATTCCTCGGTCAAATGGGAGATGAGCTGGCTACAGAATATGGCGAGGGGGCCTATATAACTGAGTTTATATGTGGTATGTTTTTTTTCTCCATTATTATTGCTCTTATTAATTGTTTACAATCAATAAATTAACTGTTCTTTTGGTGTATGTATGTGTTTCAGGTGGACCAAAGAATTATGGATATTGTGTCAAAACAGCAAAAAATGAATACAAATATGTTGTGAAGATTAGAGGGATCACATTAAATCATCAAGTCTCCAAATCATTAAATTTTGAAAAGATGAAGGAATTTATCCTGAACCCTCCTCCAAATCCTGTACAGGTAAAATATGAAAATAAAATTCAACGAAAAAGGCCGTTCATGGTAATAAACCACGAAGCAACTAAAAAATATGGAGAAGTTTCATCCAAGAGACGAAAAGTGGGACTACGTACTTTACCTTACGGATACATTGACCCAGATATTGATATGGATGATCAAGATTAAAAGTTATGTCAATATTTTTTTTTTTCAATACACTACTGCTCCTCTTTTTTTCTTTTTTTTTGTAATTACGTATAGTTACTATTACTGGGTTCATATAAGTACTCTTACCAGTTTTTTCTTGGAGGTAGAATTATTATTCTCTATGTTGTAGTGAGTGTTGAGTGAATAAAAATACCAGTAAACTTCCTACCATCACCACCAAATAATACGATCTTCGAAGTTGTTTCAAGGTTCTAGTACACTGAAAGTTTTTTTTTGGAGTGAAGTATTTTGTAGAAAAATAAAGAACAGATCTTTGAAATTGAAAAAAAAAAATTAGAAATTCAAGCCACTGCCTTTTTTTTTACTTTGTAGGTAGGTAAGGAAGTAAGTACAAGTTTTTTTTTTAGAAAAATAAAGAACAGATCTTCGAAGTTACTTCAATGTTATAATACCTAGGAACAATGGAAATTGAAAAAAAAAATCTATCTCAATTGTGGTATATTTTTTTTAGTTTGAAATTTCCTACAATTGTCTTGAAATAAACACTTCGTTTTGAAAAAAAAAGAATGAGAAAAAAAAAGAATTCAAGCCACTGACTTTTTCTTCACTTTGTAGGTAAGTAAGATCTATCTCAATTGTGGTATATTTTTTTCAGTTTGCAATTTTCTACAACTGCTAGAAATAAACACTTTGTTTTGAAAAAAAAAAGAATGAGAAAAAAGCGATCTCTTATACCTAGATGTTGAAATGGTATAATAAGCTAAACCGTACGTCATTCTTTGCCATTCAAAAATCACGAATTTATACAAAATGAAAAAAAAGATAACAAAATAATGAGAAAAAAGCAATCTCTTATAGATGCTGAAGAACGTTGAAATGGTATCATAAGCTAAACCACCAGCCTTTGCCATTCGATAATGAAAAAAAAATATAACAAAATTTGGTTACTTTTTTTCCACTTTAGGTATACTTTTTTTCAAGTTATTTGGGTTTTACGTTTTTTTAAATAATTGTTTATTTTGGAATTTTTTTTGGTACATAGGTACTTATTTTGAAAACATTGAGAAAAATATACTTTCTTTTGCAAATATGTCAAAAAAAAGCAAGCCTCTTAGAAAAAATTAAATACAATAGGTACGACGATTGGAAATTTAATTCTCTACTTTATTTTTCTGTAAAATGTTTTGTGCCGTCTCTAGAACACTTCGAAGGTGTGAGCGGTGATTTTGTGCAAGTTTGGAAAAAATGGTGTTGGAAGAATTAGAACGAGTCGCGGGTCTGTAAGAATTTTCCCACAACAACAACAAACAACCCTGCAGAAAAGAAATTTGGGATTTTCTCTAAGATAGCTTGAAATATACTTAATTTAACAGGAATAGAGCTCAGATGCATTCGTCCGTAGAATGCAAAAGAACATAGTTGCAAAAAAAAAGTAAGTAGGTATGTACTTTGTACTTACTCACAATATTTGAAAATTATTTTTTTCGAATGTAGGTATCCAAAAAAGTATCATCATATTTTTTAATCTATGGTTTCGGTGACAAACTTGATTTTAGCACCATGAGCAAATAGCCTTCATTTTACAGAGAAATAGTAGGTACTTAATTCGCAAAAGTCAGCTATGAAAAAAAAAAGATCAAGCGATTTCCAAAATGATGGTTTATTTTAAGAATTATTTTCGATCGGATAGTATTTTCCCAACTAAAGTTAACAAAGTACATACATAGCTCGAAATTGTTTAACATCGTTTATTTAACAGGGGTGAGTAAGTGAATTTAATCGAGGCTATATTTGCTTGGGAAACAGCCTAAACCTAAAATATGTTTTTTTTTGTTTCGAGATGAATGCGAATTCACAAACTAACACTATTTGCAAAAGTCAGCTATGAAAAAAAAAGATTGAGTGATTTCGAAAACTCTGATATTCATGTATGACTTTGTAAGAAGTTTACAACGAGCGAATATTCTTGTCTACTTTTTTTTCAATTGTAAACCATTGTACAATGATCATGCACCTTAACAACATCCGTGTCCCCAAAGTACCGTTACCCACTGTCTTTCACCACCAAACAGACATTTCTAGTATTAATTCGTAAGCCTGAGTGAATATTTATAATCGAGTCTATAAGCGTATTCATTTACAAGTCTCCTAGAAACGTTTATTATTATTATTATTATTATTATTATTATTATTATTATTTAGTATTATTGTCTGGCCGGAGGTGGCGATTTTTAGAGTGAAAGATGGTGAATATTTATAATCGAGTCTACAGGGTGTCCCAACTTCGAACGAAAAGCAGGCGTGTGGTGATTTTAAGAGTGAAAGATGGGATAACGCTACGAAAAAAACTATAGGTACCTATCTATTTATATACACGTACGTACCTACCAGAGTCCTGCACGGTATAGTTAAAAGTTATCTGCGTTAGTTGCGCGTCGAGGGCGGATAGCTATAGTTAGTAGTCATCCTAACGGCAGGTTATAACCGCACTGGCCCGTGCGATTAATATTTGTAACTCAGATAACGTAACCATTGACTAACTTGTAGTTAAAATAACTACACTACCTGCGATTATACCGCGTTCTTATCGGAAAAATAACGTTTGCTTCTTTCTTATCTGTTTGATGAGTCACCAAAATGTGTTGATGAGACATCAACAGAACCGAAGCTAACTTACCGCTGCTATAGACAGTAAAGGGAAGACTTCGCACTAGCGTTATAAAAATGTACATTTTCCGTGCGCAAGGTTTTCGTAATCGCGAAGTTGCATGCGCGAGCGCTCTCTATAATTCACAGCGCGAGAAATGTACGAACTACGTAGATTCAAGAGCATCGCTATAGAATCGCGAAGTTACATGCGCGGCGCCCTCTACAAATTCTTCAAAACCTGGCGTCCGAAACGCGACTGGTTTTGATTTAGTCCCGCTTTGAGTGCGTAGTCTTCCCTTTACTGTCTATAACCGCTGCATCGGCAGGTAGTTATAGTTAGTTATTTGTTGGTTGCGCGCGCCGACAAAACTAACTACAGTTCGTAACCTGTAGTTGAATTAGCCGATAGCTCCGGCGGTTATTCAGCTATTTTAACTATACCGTGCAGGACTCTGGTACCTACCCACACAATTCAACGCTCCGAGTACATACACAGTACACACATAGTGTAGAAAACGAACGCGACGAGTGTATAGGTAGGGGGTTCCAAGGTACAGGGCAGGGAATGTATCGGACACACTCCACGTATAGGAAATACCCCTTGCCGGTGGTGTTAGTGGTGAGAGGGGTAGAACAGACAACACGCATCGTACCTGCAAACTACCTGCACGCGGACCATCCCTACTCCCCACATCCCGCCTCGCGAAACACGTTCCATATAACCCTATACTAACTGGGTTTATAGGTACTGGGTGCAGAGGTACCAAAAAAGCTGGGTGCGAGTTCACGCCTTTACTACTATTGAGCCTATAGATAGACGTTCCTACCTACCCACCTAGTTTTGGTTAGTGCATCGGAAGAGGTAGGAAAAATGCATAGTGTCCAAGTATAAGTGTAAGGTAATTAATTATAGATAAATCATAATTAATTGAGATGGATAAAATGAGTAATTATGCACCTAGTGTTAGTGGCTGTATAGGAGATACTTATTTTATCTCAGAGGAAAGACATAATTTCACCATGTTTTAGTTAGAGTAGGATAGCAAAATAGCACGTAATCATTTGAGCTAACACTCAAGTGGTTTCTTGTAGATTAAACTTTACTCGATACGAGTGTGCACTCGTATTGAATTACATAATAATAGTCTTAATTATCCTTTATTATTTTGTATGTAACTCGTTTGGTATATTATTCAATAAACATATCGATTAGCATGAATATATGTTTTTATTTGGTGAAGAACTGGACAATGTGCTTATAGTGAGTAGGTTATTTCCAAAGTCTCCTATCTGAGCTAGTCAGGGACAATGAGTAAATATTCACTGCCTAGGGAATATTTCTTAGCCAACTTCAAGGATAGATCATGCTGATATCTACTATCTCACCGGATAACTTCCTATTTCACTATAACAAACCCTAATTTCATTTTCGCAAAGCAGGTCCTTTCAACGGTTTAGTGAAGTAATCTCCATAATTTCTAGTCATTTTCAAAATGGGACCGCAATACCTCCTCCTCCTTCTTAAAAAAAAACTACAAATGGCCACAATTTTGACCTAAATTGAAAGATACCTATTGTATTTTTCTCAAAATTTCTTTAAAAATAGATTTGCATTTATTTGCATAAAAAATTGCTCCTACTGTGCAACCAAAAACATTCCACACCTGGAGATTATTATTTAGAAATTCTGAATTTTTTCTGAATTCTAAAAATGTTGAAATGTGATTAATTTTGTTCGTTTAGTAAATCTTCTGACATCTTGATCAGTGGTGAATTTTTTACGACAATATCTCTCAGCCGGAATACAAAATAATATAATGACTCAATTCATACCTATGTCATCTACATAAAATGAGAATTTTACAGTATCTCGCAGATATGTAAGCATAATACTTTCGTTTTTCACAAACAAGGTCGAAGCACTAGGCTAATTATCCGAGCACGATGCACTTATACAATATACATACGAACGAATTAGTATGCGCATCTTTTAACCGACTGGGCATCAGGTAGACATACCTGTTACAAACCATACGTATGTAAAATTCACAAAATACCTTCACACGACATCTTGAAGCTTACAGATCATACCTTTCTGGTTATTAACCGCGAGAAAAAGAAGAGATGTTATTGGATGGTTGGGGGGGGCTAAGGGAATGCGAAAGACACAAACGTAATTATAACAGTGCGTTACTCGATATATACGACGATATTTCAGAGCACGTGTTCTTCCTGCAGCCAACGATCGTCGTTATTTCGATCAGTGTAATTTTTTTCTTCGGTCTTCTCGTTCCAATGAAATAAAATATTAAAAATGCGAAAAATTTGCGATATTCACACGTATCACACAACGCACAAGGTAAAGAATTATTTGTATCGATGCACAGTCAGAGAAAGAGGGCAGGAGGAGGCTTTTTTTCTTCGTGCTTCTGCGATCGAGATGATGGCGTTGACGTTTTATTTCTTCTTAACACACATAAATACACGTGCATGAGGAAAGATGAAGAAAGAATTCGTTAAAAATTTCAGTCATTAATAAGTATAGACGTAGAGAGGATGTATTTTTATTTTGCACAGCCTATAGGTACACATTGTTCGATGGCTAAGTCATTAGAAATACAGCTCACGAAGCTAATCATTTCCTGTCGATATATCTACCCTTTACTCTTCCAGTATACGTTCTGGGTTCTGCCATCAGCAACGTACAGTGTCTCTTTTTGTTCATCTCTCTCTCACACACACTCTTGTAAGACGTGTATGTGTACGAATCGTCAAAGACTATACGTACTAGTACATATATTGTCGTAAATACCTACACACACTGGTACATGTACGATGAAGTCTTCGTCGTTGTATATTCGAAACTTCTGCCACAATGCTTGGAGAGATACAGATTGACGAGATGGAAAGAACGACGAGGGTGAAGAGAGGAACGACATATACGTGAAGACAGAAATAACACACGATGAAGAGAGAGCAAGGTGATGCCGGGAGGGGAAAGACCGTTGACGAATGAAGTTCACTAAGTCTAGACTTAAACTAGCTTAAGCCTACAACCGACATTTAACAAGCTGTTGATGATTACATGGCTTTGACATTCCCAGGACGTACCTAATCAAACTGCGTTCTGAATACTAAATTTCTAGATGTTCTGTTTTTGGTAACGTATTTGCCAGAGTGCCCGCCACCATCGCGGCCGTCGTGGCTGCTGCTTCTTCTTATTCGCAGTCGTAGTCGTCGTCGTCGCGAACACCCTGGTTCCCCTGCTCGACGAACGTGTTCTCTTACTCTTCGATGACCAATCTGTAGGTATAGAGATGAGAATGTTTTGCGCAAAATCATCGGGACTCGAATCAATTTTCTATTCATTTGACCAATTTTAAACTGTTTTTCAAACTATTTGCGTGCTTTCTAAGTGAGGGTTTCAACGTTTTTAAGTAACTTTATTCCATTTTTGTGTTAACTTCTGCAGCGAATATTGAATGAGATACTCACCTACGAAATATTCAAATCTGAAGCTGACATCTCACTGTTTTGTAACTTATCGAAAACTTTAATACAAGAAATGAATAGATGATCGTACTTATGTTCCCTTAGCACATTAGTAAAAATCAATGTAATAATATTAAAGTGTATTTTCCTCATTTTTCCGGTGGGGGCGCCAAGGGATCCAATCAGAAAAATGAGTGAATTTTTGAATTCAGCACCATTAAAAACCTTACAAACGAAATGTCACTCGTTATATGCAATTTTTTTGTCGTACTGGTCCTATAAAAGGGAATGTAGAGAAGGGGGAGGGGGTCGGAAGGACTGTATTGAAAAAATAAGCGAATATTCAATTTCAGGGTTCTCGAATCGTGGGAAAACAATATTATGTTACACCAAATTTTCATGATTTTTCGTTGTTTTTTTTTCAATGATGTTTGCAGGGGCACCAAGGCCACCAAGGGTCCAAAACCAGAAAATAAGTATATATTTGAACTCAGCGCACTCGAAAACTAACAATCGATATGTCACATGGCATATTTAATTTTTTGGGATTTTGACCCTGTTTGTAGGTAGGAAACTTGAGGGAGAGGGGAGGTTAGAAAGGCTCAATCAAAAAATGAGTTCATTACCGAGCTTCCCTGACTTATAAGAAGGGTGTCTAACCAAACTCCCAGTCCCAGACAAAAAAATCATGACTTTTCATGACCTATTTTTCACATTTTTACCACATGAAAATTACCCCCCCCCCCTCCCCAAAAAAATCTTGGAACTGCGAGGAATTTTTTTGAATTTCTAGGCAAATGGTATATCAGTTTTTTCTGTTTTTTGGAACAAATTTATTTTTTATTTTATGGGCTTTTTCCAAGTATGTTACAAAGAAATATTAAGAGTGATTTTTTTTCAATTTTTTAATGTCAGCTTTGAAATTGTGCCTAAAAATAATGAAAACATTAGAAATGATCATTAAACACCACGTACTACATATCAACAAACACCTCATTACAAGAATAAACGATAAAAAGCATAAAAAATTCACCCAAAAAATATTAATTCTACTATTAATACTTTAATGATGTCATTTAATTCCTCTTCTATCGGCTGGAAGTGGTGGCGTACTCCTGTAAATCAAGCTAAATGATGGCCTGATCGATCCCAAATCGCGACCAATGCTATGATGCAATGGCCAGCGATGATCATTTTGAACAATCGATTTCACAAATTTATCATCACACTATTTGATGATCGATTAATCGATAGCGAAATGATCGATTAATCGATGTCAAAGCAATTGATTTATTAATGTTGTTCGCAATGATCGATCAATCTAATATCGATGTTGAAATCATCGATTATCGATTGATCGTCGATTAATTCGATTATTTCTTGCTTCGAGCATTTCTTAAAGCTGCTTACTGATAACAATTGATAATCAATCACATCAATCGATAACGTTAATCGATAATTGATAACATAAATCGATAATCGAAAACATTATTCGATAATCAAATACATTAATCAATAATCGATAACATCAATTGATAATCGATAACAATAATTCATAATTCGATAATCGAATACATAAATCGACAATCGATAACATCAATCGATAATCGATCACATTAATCGATAATCGATTGATCGATTTTTTATATCCATCAATCGATAATTTCTAGATAACTTGCATGTATCATCAACTTTGATAGTCGATTCATCGATCATTGGAATCCATTGATTTCGAGATGGATTAATCGATTATTTCGACATTGGTAATCGATTGATATCTCATTTCGACATCTGTGATCCGATTGTTTTGCTATCGATTAATCAAATTTTGTGATGATAAATCGTAAAATCGATTATTCGAAATGATCTGCGCACATGTCAGTCCCATTCGGGGGTCGATCAGGCCTTTGGTATTTAGAAAAATTAGTCTTATGCGCTTGAAACTTCGAAAATCAAAAATCGGGGTAATTAGTGTGCTTAAAAAAGTGCGTAGGATGCGAATTTTTTCGCAAAACAATAAAGATGTCGCTACGGTTTCTTGAAGTAGGGCAAAAACGTCCATTTTCGCAACTTTGACCGTCTCTCCAGACCGCAAAAACAACTGAAATTTAAAAAACTCACTCTGTTTTTTGTTTTAGAGTCTAATTGAGGAGCTTGGTGACAAAGTTGGACAAACGCCACAGGGTTCATTTTGAGAAAATCGATGTTTTTTGTTACAAAAATATACAGCATTGTAAAGGTGGGGGATATTTGACAAATTGTAGTGATGATACTGAGTAACAAAAATACAAAAAATATCCTTCCACCATCACCCCCCACCACTAATAAAAAGAACCTGAAAATGCACTTGTCTGATTTTGAAACTAAGATGAAGATAATTTGAAAGTGAATCTGTCTAGATCAGTTAGGTTTTGATACGTATAGGATTTTTAACCCTCTTTCCATTTCTGAGGTCCCTTAGTTTCGAAATATGTAGTACATAAAAGGTCAAAAAACGCGATCAAAGTTGCACCTTAGTTTCAAACACGGACATGTGAACATTATCTTAGTTTCAAAATGAGACATATCCTATCAACTTAGTTTCAAAAACAGACATATCCTGGATATGTCTGTGTTTGAAACTAAGGCAAAACTTTGAGCGCATTTTTTACCCTTTTACGTACTATATTGAAAATAACAGACCTCGGCAATGAAAAGAGCGTTAAAAATCCTATAAGAATCAATATCTAACTCGATTTTTGTAGAAGTGGCGTTTGTCTAACTTTGTAACCAACCTCCTCAATTGTAAGTACTTATCAATTGAGCCCCTTTTCGACCCAAACACAAAAAAAATGCCTAGCGTTATTTCAACATTTATTAATCGATAATCAATTTGTTGTAATAATAAATTGTAAAATCGATTATTCAAAATGATCGGGCTGCGGACGATGTAGTCCAATAGCGGCCGATTTTCGGACATGTGGTCCGATTTGAGAAGGCGAACGATGTAGTTCGATCTCCGACCAGGCCACCATTTAGCTTGATTTACAGGAGTGCGCCACCGCTCCAGGCCGTTGGAAGAGAAATAAAATGACATCATTGAGTATTCATGGTAGAAATTTTTTTTTTTGGTGAAATTTTTTTATGCTTTTTATCATCTCGAATGATATATTTGTTGATAATATGTTGTGTTTAATGATCATTTCTAATTTTTTCATCATTTTTAGGCACAATTTCCGGAATGAATTAGAAAAAATTTATTCTCACTCAATTGTTCTGAAAATGCAATAAATTGAATTTTTTTTTTGTCCACGCATCACGTCAAACTAACGGATGAAATCTGGTCATTTGGCCTTTGGGTTAGGACGAAAAGACATTTGCTAATGCTATACCTGATTTTAAATAATTTTTAAATGGTAAATTTTAAACTGAATATTTTTTTTGGAATTTTGATCAGAATGGATGTCAATTGGTGTTTTTGCGGGGAGTGGGTGTTGAGATCCCAAGTATGTTGGTTAAGTAGTTTTTTATACATTTACCTATGTAATTTTTTAATTTCAGCTTTCAACCCTCGGAAGATCGGATCATCATTAAAACTTTAGCTTTGATCTCGAAAGTCCAGTGCAACAATTTTCAGATTTTGACCACTGATTTTGAATGTTTTATCTGTTTGATTGTTTGATTCAAATCGGGCCAGCAGATGAACAAAACATTGCAAAATCCTAAAAATATCGTTGAATGATCAATTACCGAGGACATTTTAATTACATCTAAGAATTTCACACTTTTAAAGACGACGTGCAGTCATCAATATTTTGACTTTGACCTTTGATTAGAGTCTTATCAAACCAAATATGTATCAACCAAACACCACGTAACCATCAACCAGTACTCATTCAAAATGATGAAAATGCATTAAAAAAATTTATCCAGAAAAATATTAATTCTATGATGAATACTTAATGATTTCATTTTTAATTCCTCTTCTGTCGACCGGGACTGGTGGCGTACTACTGTAAATCAAGCTAAATAGTGGCCTGATCATGAACAGCCAGCGAGTTGCGATCATTTTGAATAACCGATTTTAAAATTTATTATCACATTATTTGATGATCGATTAATGGATAGTAAAATAATCTATTAATCGATATCGAAATAATCGATTAATTGATAGAAAAATAGTCAATTGATCGATGTCGAAATAATCGATTAATTGATAGAAAAATAGTCAATTGATCGATGTCGAAATAATCGATTAATTGATTTGATTACTTCAACATCCATAATCCATTAATCGATCATATCAACATTGATAGTCGACTAAACGATTACTTTAACATCGATAATTGATTAATCGATTATTTCGACATCGATCAATCGAATCGATCATTTCGACTCCGATTAATCGATTATTCCGACTTCGATTAATCGATTGATTGATCATTTCGACACTGATGATCCGATTGTTCGGCTGTCGATTATTTTGACATCGATCAATCGATTATTCCGACATCGATTAACCGAATATTGTGACATCGATCAATTAATTATTATACCATCAATTATTCGAACATCGATCATCAAATATTGTAATCATATAAATTTGTAAAATCCATCATTCAAAATGATCTTTGATGGTGCGTCTACAAATGTATCGCACCATTGACCCTGCACCTGCACCATTGGCCCTGTGGTGCATCAGGTCCCAAGGTGCTTTAGATCAGATCATTGCCATCATTTAGCTTGATTTACAGGAGTACGCCACCACTCTCGGCAGGCAGAAGAGGATTCAAATGACATCATTAATAACTATTCACTATAGCATTGATATTTTTCTGGATGAAATTTTTTTATGCTTTTCAATGATGTATTTATTGATAATTAGTGGTGTTTAATTTTGTGATAATTTCTAATATTGTGTGGATGGATGTTGTGACATTCGTCTTTTAAATTAGTACAAACAAAAAAATCATGAATTTTTTAAAAATTTGTGAAAAATGCACGAAAAAGTGTTGAAAATAATGTTGTAAAAAAATGATCCATTGCAAACAAAACGTCCAAAATAAAAATTTTAAAATAAAAATCACTAGCACAAAATAACCCAAAAAAATGATTAGGTAAATTTTAGTAAAAGTTGTCAAAATTCAGCAAAAAATTGCGTCAAACATTGTTGAAACTTTTTGTAAACTGAAGAAAATGCATTAAAAACTTCTTAAATCAGCAAAAAAATGATTGAATATTTTTTTCGAAATAATAATCGTTTATTTTTAGGAAATGCTCGATTATTTTCGATTATACGATTATTTTGATTGAAAAAATGTATTCAAAAACGCCCAGCAGCTTTGACTTTTAGCGTTTGCGTAATTTCTCTTCGGTTTATTTTTTTGCTAAATAATCGATCAATACTTGCCCATTTCTAGTAATCAAGTCCTTGCGTAGTCTTATCGTTGTCCCAGTGTAGACAAGTCCTAGCGTAGATCGTAGATCCCAGCTATAAATATGATATCATTCGGTAAATAGGTATTTTTTCCCCTTATACCTATTAGTTAATTGGCAAATTTTCAGTCAACCTCCTCCTCCTTCTCCTCGCGGAGTAAGAAAAAATGAAAACATTTTCGTCGATTTTTCTGCTACCTTAGAATGAGCTTGAGATTTCAAGGAAAATCAGTCTGGAAGACAATGTCAGTAACTGTAGAACACACTTGTGATCCTTAAAAATTTCAAACACATTAAAAAGGATATTAAAATATGTAATATGCTATTTCGATCTAGCTTCGTCTCGTTCAAATTGAAGGCAACAAAATTAGTCTTCTGTGCACTGGAAATATAAACATGTGTCATTGGTAAAATTTAATTGCATTTTTAGTACGAAGTAAGCCCTCCTGGTTCTACGCTGCCTCAGATCTCTGAGAAAAACTGTTTCCTCGTCTCTGTCATCTACTTACACGAAGGCGAGATTGATGATAAAATGAATACGAATCTGAGTTATAATGTACCTCTACCAACTCCTGACGAGAAATGAATCGATGGACTTGCCTACAGGCAATTTTAAAGGTGTCTGCGATGCATCTCCGCTGCGTCTAAATCAATTACCCTCGTTTCGATGAAAACGAGATGCCTGATGAGAAACGAGGAAAGGGATTAAAGCTACACTGCTGTGTGGCAAGAACAATAGCCCTACGTATGTGTAAAATGTACATAATGGTGAAAAAAAGAAAGAATGAAAAAATAGCAACGCCGAGCAATAAAAAACGAATATATCATCTCGATGTGTGTATGAAGTGGTAGAAAGAGACGACAGCGTAGTATACTATACGATGAATCCCGCATAAAACGAAATGTTATTTCATTCAATAAAATGTAATTTAGACGTTGTACAGTAACGACATAGTACGTACAGCCAACGAACGAGCGAACGAGCGCGAAAAAAAAAACCAACGGGTATATATAGTACAATGTATAGATAAAGGAATATTAATTTCCATTGACGAAATAATGAACAGTCAGGGTTAGTATTCTTTACACACACTCTCTTTTTGCATGGTGTACGTGCTATAAGCTATACTCACTCGTATACTCGTATGTACGAGAGAAAAAGACCGAGACCATAAAAAGCAAGCGAGCGAGCGGGCGGAGAAGCGTGCGCGATAAAAAGCTCAGCAGGACGCGCCAAAATATGGGGGCGCCGAACAAAACGCCCGTTAATATCGGGCCAATTTGTCTAAAATGTACGCCGTTGGCTATACGTTATACTCGTTCACTCGATTTGTATCTCCCCAATTCGTTCCGATTGCCAATTGCACTTCCGCATATTCTCCAAGCGCAGCATCGGTTTAACTCGTGACAATTAATCGAATTATGCTGAAAGATGGTTATGGAATTTGGATGTGTTTTTTTCTCTCTCTCTCTCGTATGCTGGCTGGGTTTGTAGAGAAAGAGAAAGAGATCATCTGGAGCTTTGGTATTGGTGGTGACGTTTTTTGCACAGATGATAATACGAGTAATAGAGTAATGTCGTCGAGTATTAATTTTTTTCCTCTATGGTTTGGGTGTGTTTTAGAATCGATGAGAATGAAATGGTTTGCATGTGCCAGCCTCCAAATACGAGCTCGACGAACATTTGAATCTGAGCCAATGTGACCGGACAGGTAAGCTTTTCTGTGATACATAGTACTTTGAGGTATAAACGTTGTGCAGGATTGAAATCAAGTGCTAAACCTACACGTATGCGTTTGAATTCAGAGATCCTGTGAGAACAGACGAAGGGGAAATTTTTGGAGTTTGTATTTACGCTACCTAGCTCCTTTGGAGTGTAAGATACAGAAATTGCTGGTCAAAAAATTAAAAATAAATTATAGATCTACTCGTTGGAATGGTTGATAATTAGCAACAACTTGATTTTTAGCTGTTCAAATTAATTTCCATTTCTTCTGAAAAAATTTAAAAATTTAAAAGAAATCAAAAATCATGCTGGAGGCTCCAAAATGACCGAAAATGATGAAATTCGGTTCGAGGGAATTGATATTAGCTTCAAAACTGATTTTCAAAATTTTTCCTGAATTAATGTATTTTTAAAAAAAAAGTTTTTACTCAAAAATGGTCAACTTTGGATTTTGAAAAAATTCCCCAAAAATCAAAAAATCAATTTGGGTTGTTGAAATTTTATGGTTATGAGGGATTTCCAGCTGGACCGTGGTTTCGAGCAAATCTGAGGCGGACACCTCGAGTGGTTCCTTTGTAAAAAGTATGATAAGTACGATGCTATGCAAGTGCCTATCTCATCTCCAGGATCAGGACTTTGAATAGAAGGGAGCAATTCTACCCAGAATTCAAAAAAAATTGATACATTTTTCTCAAATGAGAGAGGATTTTAATAATCAAGACGTTTTTGTTTAGGATTTCTAGATTAAAATTGCTGGTAGTTTCACTTTTATATGTGCAATCATATTTTTTAAATTTTTTATAAAGAAATTTAACAATTCTACGAATACAAAAAACGTTCAACTCAATGCTAAGTTTTTTCTTCCTTTTTGGAGTGAGGGGGAGGGGAAATCAGGGGCAGAAAATTCAACCTGTATGGCATTTCTGAGTGGAAATTTTTGAAATATTAAGGCAAAGGAAATGGTTATTTTTTTAATTTTCAATTTGAAGAAATTCCAGAATATCTATTGCTGAAAAAATGTAATATGAAACTTTTTTCATTTGGGGGGGGGGCGAAAGGAGGGAGAATCAGAAAAGACATTTTTTTGAGGCATATTTTTAGAAGTTTTGTTCAACAATTTTTTTTTAAATTTTTGATTTGGTTTACTTACTTCTGTTTGTTTTTTTTTTACACTTGGATAAGTATTCATTTCTTCTGAAGATTTTTTAATGTTTTTGGCAACTTTTTATAAAAACCGTCAACATTTTAAATAATTCTCAAAATTTTGTTTTCCAAAAATATTTTAAAAATATTTTTTAAGTTTTCTAGTGGGTATTACATATTTGAATTCTCAATTCCCATTTTTTTTTTCAAGTATCATAGGCAGGACATTTTTGTAATTTTTTTTTCAAATTTTTTGTTAGTTTTTCGAGAGGAAGGGAGAGCAGGGAGAAAAGGGGTGGGAGGAGAGAGGGAAGGGGTGAGGGGGAGGAGGATAGATCTTATACTGCAATTTTTTGATCATTTACTCGGAATACCCACCAAAAAGATGCTCCTTGGGGGTGAGGGGGAGGAGGATAGACCTTATACTGCAATTTTTTGATCATTTACTTGGAATATCCACCAAAAAGATGCTCCTTGGTATGAAATGTTGGATAATTTTCAGAATAACTAAAGACTTACGTTATATGTTTCAGCAAATAAAATCAATTTATTCACTTTTTTCGATATTTTTTTCAAGTTGCCTTAATTCTTTTGTTTTTAGCTTTTGGAATGTTGGAGAAATTATTTTTCAAACTCAGGATGAAAAACGTTACTTTGCTATCTAATATATAGAGAAACAATTTTTTTTTTTCGTTTTTTTTTCAGTTTTTCTTTGAGGAGTGTCTTGGCCTTGGCCTTAGCATTTTTTTTGGTCATTTTATGTGGAAAAAATGTTTTGGTTCTAAAGCAGTGTTTCTTGAATTACCAAGTTATCTCCAGCACTTTTTTCTGCCTTCATTGCAGTTTAGGAAAATCGATGAAGTTTTGAGTTTATTTTTTTATAGGTATATTTTTTTGGTTTTGAAAAATATTTGTTCAACTTCAATTCTAGTTTTTGGAGGTTTTCTTTGCAATTCTCTCAATAATTTGTTTTAGATAACAAAATTTTCAATTTCTTGCAATATTAAAAAATTTTTAAATACCTACTTAATGTTTCTGTGATTTTTTTTCAAGTTTTTGGATTCAAAAAGTCAGGCTGAAGCCAAAATTTATGCAAAAATGAACTTTTTGTCTGTTTTGTTTCAAAGTTGAGGGATCCAATCCTCCCCTTCTAAACCGAAAAATTTCTCCTGTCTTGGTTCAATTGTATCAAGTAATGGAGCAAGCACGTACGTATTTTAGGTGAAAACGTCCACTTTGAAAATATTGTTCAGAAAAAATTATGATCAGGGGATTTTCTTCATTTTTAATGAATTCATGATTTTTTGGCTAATTTTTATGTTTTAATTTTATAAAACTTTCAATTCCGGAAACGATCCCAATATTCAAGATTCAAACTGAAATATAAAATGTAATTTCTGTTCAAAATTGGTGGAAATTTTTTGAAATTTGAAATAACAATTGCTCGCTTTTTGGTCAAAATTGCGAAAAATATAATTTTTTTGTCAATAATTCGCAAAAATAAAATTGTTACCTTGCAAAACAAAAATTCTCATTTTTTCAGTAGGCTAATTGAAAAAATTGCCAAAAGTCTCACTTTTTTCCAAAAATTGCCCTAAAGTCTGGATTGAAAAATTCTTCCCTTCCATCTTTCAGGCTATCACATGCTCCTCTCATATAACTCAAAATTATTGAAATACATATTTATGTGTACAAACATAGTTTGATTTTTCGATCAACAAAATTTTTGAATCAGGTAAATTCTAAAAAACAACCCACCCCTTCACCATCTAATGAGCATCTCATAAGGTCAGAATTATTCCTCAGTGCTAACCTTACACGAATCTTCAAGTTTTTGGATCCAAAAAGGCAAGGCTGAGGCCAAAATTTATGTCAAAATGAATTTTTTCATGTTTCGCTTCTAATTTGAGGGTTCCAACCCCTCTCCTTTCCACACTTCGAAACTTCTCCTGGTCCAAATGCATTAATTGTGATGAAGCAAGCACATATTTTAGATGAAAACGTCCATTTTGGGAACTATATTGTTCTGAAAAAATTCTGATGAGTAAATTTTCCTCGTTTTTAATGATTTTGTGATTTTTTTGGTCAATTTTTCATATTTTAAATTTTTTGAAATTTCAATTCCCAAAACGACCCAATGGTCAAAATTCAAGCTTTGATGCTCAAAAATTATTACAGTATGATTTCCACTCATTTTTAAGAATTTTTTGGCAAGAAATGTGGTAGAGGGTGAGTAAGGATTCTTACATCTTGCTCAAATGCTCAATTATTATCGAGCATCTTTTTTCGTAATTTTCCATTTTGGTAATTTTAATGTTTTTTTTTTCAATTTTTTGAAGCCTCTATTTTTTGAAAAGGGTTTCGTGCCAGTTCAAATTGATTATAGCAATTCAACTTTTACTTCGTGTTCTTAATTTTGTTCAAACTGCTCAAAATTTATACATCACCTCTGCAGACTTCTACACACGCAAAAATATCCCAACGACACAGAAACACAACCTCGAAGAGATTTTTTTATTATTCAACGTCTGAAGTAAAAAAAAAAAATAGCACCCTAGAACTTTGCATATACGATATATTTCACCGCCCCAACTTCTAAGTGGTTTTTTTCAAAGGAATTTTTCCGCTGTTTGGTTAGTACAGTATAAGAGGAGAAAAAATGAGGCTGTATAAAAGATTCCTTTCGGAATAGGCACGAGGCTATTTAAGTCACCATTCATACGTTATTTTTACCGTCTTTATAGGCTGACATATAACAGATGTCCCGCGACTTTAAGGTGACTTTAGCCATTGTTTTGCCATCCATATTTCTCGCAGTCCGAAGCTACCTTTCACATACCGTACCTCTTTTATTACTTCGGAATTCTTTTCTTTTTAGAACTCACTACAAATCTTATCTTATATGTAGGTACGTATATACGAAGACGAGTCCTTGCTCTATACGTATTCTCTACTTAACTCCTTTCTCACTCTCTCTCTCTCTTTTGGTCTCTTCTGCATATACGTGTCGCGTTGTCTTTTATTCTTCGCTTATTTTTTTATTTATTTAAAAATGTCAAATGCTCTCTTTGTGAGACGTGGTCGCGTCTAGAGGTATATATACAATTAGGAGTATTTCTGGTAATTACTTACCTACTCGATGTTGCTAGTGTCCCTGAGAGAGTACTGGAATGTGTCTTCATGACCACGATGAGATGAACCGGAGATGAAAAAGGAATGTTTAGAATGGAGATGGATGTAAAGGCTACAAATCTCACACTTGTCTATAATACCTACGTATAAGCTGGAGAAATTTCCTATGAAAATGATGCTCTGGGTTTAATTTTTTTTTTCAAAATATGGCGAATCTGGGATGAATAATTTATACACCTGAAATACAGAAATTTTCCATCAAACTATCTCCAAGTCTCAAAGGATCACAGCAGAACCTTTGAAAACTACAAAACTATAAATTCAGATTTCAAAATCACTCGATCAACCATCGTGTAATTTTTTGCAGACTTTGTGGTACTCATACAGGTGCAGCATTTGTTCAACTTGAACAAGTAGGGGGTGAGAAGATCGACCCCCTACGACCGGTAATTCGAACACATCACCAATTACCCTAAAGCTATCCGCTTACGTTGACAAAAGTCGCCTTTATGATTGTTAATTCAACTATAATACACTTATCGTTAAATCTTCGAGGACCCCGTTTAACACAAGCACCTCGCGATTAAGTACGCACTTGAGTACTCTGCGTGATTTTTACACGTACAATACGCCACGCTTGATAACCCCCTCCCCCTCCCTCTACCTCATTGAGCTTTTTACCTGCTCTGCAGAGAACATTAGAAGAATCAATCGCCAGCATAATACGAGTACCTAATATAATTTTCTGTATAGCAGAAAAAGACGAAGACGACGCTGCCTCGTTTCAAGTTTTTCTCTTTTCGTTTTGCTGCTGTTAAAAGCTAAAAATCTTTCGCAGTATTTCTTATTTTCGGATCGATGTTCGCTATACTATACGTATATATACCGACTGTGTAGATAAATTTACTTATATTGACAACAAACGCGCGTGCCAGACGAAGAGAAAAAGTATCGAGAGTGAAAGAGCGACAGAGAGAGTGAGTATACGACGGAGAGAAAACGGACGCGGACGGGAAAAGATATCTACATCATTATGTATTCTGGACTCGTTCCGTTACCATCAACTCTCTCTCCCCTTTATTTTCCTCCTCTTTTCTACATTTATTACCTCCCTTTCATATGGGTATTGATTGGCACTTTCAACCTGCCACAATAACTATACTCTTTTTTTTCCTTCTGGAAAAAAAAATGCAAAAAACGAGCTTTAATGCGAAAGATATACACAATGGTTCAACAATTTTTTTAAAAAACCGTTTCTCTCGGTATTCTGATAGCTACCGCGTTGTGTGGATCGAAATGAAAATTTTTTTTCGATAAAATTTACATGGATGCGGGTTTTGCCTACCGGTGCTAGTCTTGTTCGCTTTTTATATGTACTGTAGGTATAGTAGGTACGTGTGTGAGTTTAAAATCGAAAAAGATTAACCGACGATGGTCGTTAATTCGTGATGGTTTTTTTTCTCTGTATGGTTGCATAAAATGCATCGCATCGTGTTCAATTTTTTTTTTTCGTATTTTTTATATGGGTTCATTTCTGTGAAGCTTATTGGGATAAAATTTGCATAAATTAAGGGTAGTATAGTATAGATATTTTTTGCATTGGCAGCTATGTGTTTGTTTTCTTGTGTATGGGAAAATTGATAATAGGTGATATGGATTTGGGTGAATGGTTTGGGATAAAAAGCATGTGAATGAAATTGATCGCGATGAAGCAAGAATGAAAAATATCAACTATTTCGGGCAATTTCCACAATATATTGAAAAAACAAATTCAAGTATTAAAAAAAAAAAAAAAAAAAAAAAAACACCAGAAATAGCAAAAAGTTCCAAAAATGAGGGGAAAAATAAGAAAAATGTTGCAAAACAACAACAAAAAGATATGTTGAAAAAGAAGACACTCGCGCTTTAAGACTGACTTTTCTTCAAATATGTACTTATGTACAAATCTTTTACGAACAAATTGAATCAATTTTTTGAAACATTTGTATAGCAACTGATCTGTTTACAATCGAATCGAATCATTTACGAACGACCAGTGATTAAATAAATTGATTGATTTCTTGGTGAATCATTCGCAAACAAATCGATTCATTTACTAAATTTTTGGTGAATTCACCAACGAATTGAATAATTTTTGGTGAATCATTCGCGAACGAATTGAAAAATTTTTTGTGAATCATTCGCGAACGAATTGAGTAATTTTTTGTGAATCATTCGCGAACAAATTTATTAATAGTTGAAGAATCATTCGCGAACGAATTGATCAATAGTTAGTGAATCATTCGTTAACGAATTGAATAATAGTTGATGAATTCGCGAACGAATTGAATAATTTTTTGTGAATCATTCGCGAACGAATTAATTCGTATAAATGACTCGTTTGCAAACGAATCGATTGATTTACTCAATTTTTGGTGAATCGTTCGCGAACGAATCGAATAATTTTTTGTGAATCATTTGCGAACAAATTGAATAATAATTTTTTTGTGAATCATTCGCGAACAAATTGATTAATAGTTGAAGAATCATTCGCGAACGTATTGATTAATAGTTGAAGAATCATTCGGGAACGAATTGATCAATACTTAGTGAATCATTCGCGAACGAATTGAACAATAGTTGATGAATCATTCGCGAACGAATTGATTCGTATAAGTGACTCGTTCGCAAACGAATCGATTGATTTACTCAATTTTTGATGAATCATTCACGAACGAATCGAATAATTTTTGTTGAATCATTTGCGAACGAATCGAATGTTTGATAAGAAGAGTATAGACCTAAAATCGTATTAGGTAAATTCGATTCGCATGCACTTTTTACACTAGGTTACCAAAAATTTTCACCCTGGAGTATCTGGTGCATACTCTCGTCGTGTACTGAGTGTACTGTGGTGTACAGTTGTGAACAGATAACACTTCGACCTATTCGTTTCATTCAGAGCACATTCATTTTCATCATAAGATCATTGATTTAATTGCATTCGATGTGTATTAAATGTTCAAGTTGAATCTCCATATTGAAATTATCCTTCCAAGAGTCCATTCGGTCTCAGAATTACACTTTTTCAGAGAGCAGTTGACAGTTTTCGTATCAAGTTTTTCCTTGATTGATGATAAAACACACAAACTTGATCAAATAATTCACGATTGAGCATTAAACAAAGTTTTAATTCGAAATCTGTAATGAGATTTACTTGATAACTTGATAAAAGTGATCTGATGTGAAAACAAATCATACACTGGATACACTACACCGCCTCACCGACTTTGAAATCGGTGAGGCTGGTGCAAACACTACGGATACACCAGCCATACACTAAGCGCGAATCGAATACACTCAGTGTATACACTAATTGGCCTTGAATGAATCGAATACAGTGAAGTTACACTAGTGTAAAAAGTGTATGTAGTGTATGCGAATCGAATGTGCCTATTGATTTTTTCTTTTTCAAAATAATCCGGGCCTCTATCACTTATTTCCATATGTGAGATTTTTTTAACTAGAAAAAATAACAAAACTTTGAGCTTTTTCGAGGGAAAGTTGGTACCCCTACCCATCACTCGATTGTAAAATTTTCATGAATTTTCTTGGTAATTTTTTTCTGATTCACTTTTCAAACTCCTCAGCTCTTTCGAGGGCCCAGTGGGGGAAGGGTTTCTTTTGCTGTTGAAATTTCCCAAAGTATACTCCACTCTGAAGACTTATAACTTTTCCGCTATAAAACTTATTGACTCGAAAATGATTTCACAGTTCAAAATAGCATCCAAATATACTGTTTTCAAAATGGGCACTTTCGATAGGGAGAGGGGGGAGGATTTGCCCACCTCAAATTTGGCCTTTGGGTCCAAATTTCCAACCAAAAAAAAAGTATGATCGTGTAATACATATATCAAATATTGTTTTCAGAGAAGCTGAACACGAATATGACGTTTGTTTTTTGGTTAGGCGCCGTCAAAGGTCCCCAGCATACCCCCTGGGAAAATTTCAAAAAAAAATTAATGTCGCGATACATAAAATAGTACGTTTTTGAGGGCACCGATTAGAGATAATATAATGCACATTAGAAGAAGAAACGTATATGAAAGTTCCAGGAAGCATAGAAATATCAGGCAAAGATCGATGACGTTTTGTTTTCAAATTACTGAAATCAATATAGCCTACAGATTAAAACAAAGCCCAAAATTCTGGAATAAAAAGTTGACCGAAGACCTCTAAAGATTATATTTTGAGTCAGACCCAAATATCTGTAGGGGGAATGCGCACCTTTTTTTAAAAAAAATTTGGACCGAAATTTGAGGTGGGCACCCTGATTTTTTTAGGATTTTAAAAAAGTCCTGATTTTTACCAAATCACGATTTTTGCCAAAAACTATGAATAGTCCCAGAATTGGGGAGAAGACCTCTTTTTTTTTTACAGAAATTCAAAAAAGTCTCAATTCTGAAGTTGAAGTGCTTTTTTTCAAGAGTTGAGAAAAAAATACGATAATCTTGGGAAATTTTTATCGAAGTTCTAAAAAATTCTTATTTTTTCCAACAATTCGAAAAAGAATCAAAAACTTCTGATTTTTTTTCAAGATTTTAATAAATAAGTCATGAATTTTATCAGAAATTTGAAAAAAAAAGTCACGATTTTTGAGCCAACATTTGGAAAAAGTCTCAATTTTTTCCAGTATTTCAAAAATGTCTCAACTTCCAACCATCCTGGTTTTTTATCAGATTTTTTTTAAAGCTTCAATTTTTGTCAAGATTTCAAAAAGTCTTGATTTTTTTTAATTCAAAAAATTCCTATTTTCGTCAGAAATTTGAAAATTTTTCAGTTTTTTAGTAAGAGATTTAAAATAGTCCTGTTTTTTTTTATCGGAAATTTGAATAAGGTGTATATTATTTTTTTGCACAAGTTGAATAAAATTTGAATGTTTTGATTTTTTTACTACAGTGGAGTCTCCATAACTCGAAGCTGAAGGGGAGAATGAGTTGACTTCGAGCTATCGGAGTTTTCAAGTTATCGGAGTTCGAGTTATCGAGGTTCGTTTTTGGTATATTTCAAGTTAGCGAAGTTTGAATTAGATGAATGTTTTTTTACCATGGAAGGAAGTGGAAAACGTATTATATCTATGCATTTGAGTGAAATGTACATGTTTATGGACATAAATGTACTGGATACGAGTGAATGATAAAGAAGAAGAAGTAACTCCAATGTGTTTGGAAAAGAGGTTCGCATCAATGAGATTCGAATTTACAAGTTTTTTCTACAAGAAATTTGAGTTATAGAGGCAGAATGTTGGCAACGTTCAACTTACAGAGATTTTTTCTATATTTTTCAAAAATTTTACTTTGAGTTATCGGAGGTTTTAGACTTTTCAATTTGAGGTAAAGAAGTGAATTTTACATTGAGTCTTATGGGGAGTTGAAGGGAAACAGACTTTGCTTTGAGTTATTGGAGTTTTCGAGTTAGCCGAGTTTGAGTTATCGACTCTCCACCATATAGCTAAAAAGTCATCTGTTTGGGAAGATCCGCAATAGGGGAGAACACTTACCAGGGATGTGAAGAGACGAGTATGATTTGTGTTTAGCATAACAGATTGGGATACTTACCACTATACTACCGAGAAATTGTTACAAGAACGAACGAACGAACAAATAAAATAACATGAAAATGGACCACTACACCAAAATTCAGCTTTCTGTGTACCTCATTTTCCCCTATGCCTCCTTTTTTTCTGTTACTTTTCCTAAACTATGTAAAAGGGAAATATTCCAAAATTATTGGCATGCTATTGTGTTTTCAGAAATCCAAATTTTGGAGCTTCAAATGCCCCAGGACATGAAATGTGAGGCATTGTTGGACAAAGGAGAGAGTGGAGATTTGGAATTTGTAAAAAAAATACAAAAAAAACAAGAATACCTTTGTACGTATGTTTTCAAAAATCTACTATTCGCCCTGAAAGTCTCAACCAAAATTTCCATTTTTTATTCAATCCCTCCCCCCTTTCAGTGCCCCAAAAGGGATTGATAGCTTCGTTTTTCCTTCAAATGTACCTCAATTTTTGAATTCTTTGAATTTTCAGTTTTTCAAAAAGTAGGTAAATCATCAATTATGGATAAGCCGATGATTATTCATGTATTTTTTTCCAAAACCTTTTTAATACATTCAATTACATAATAGAAAATCCACGCGGTATTTAAGTCATAGGAAAATAAATCCGAGGAGGTACCAGATGGGTAAACCAGGTTCATTTAAGTATTACTATTTTTTTCAAAATTTTATAATATTGCAGCGTATACCAGAAAACATTTCAAGTTTCAAAATTTTGACTGAAATCAATCTCTGAGCCTTCCAAACTGAAATCTGACCACTTAGCAAGGTGAAGATCAACTTCTAGCACACTACCAATTGACCGATTGCCGCAATGAATTTGTCGACCCCCCTCCCCCAGCAACCACCTCCCTACTCATTTACTCAACCCAATCTGTAATAAATTCGCGAAAAAATACCTAAAAATAAACTCGAGAAAAAGAGACGAGATAAGCGAGGAAAAAGTCATCGTATCAATTTATCAATCGTCGGTCGTTCTTTTCAGTATATGTGTCGGTTGTAAAAGCGATATTTAATTTATTAGCTATTAAAGCTGCTTTTCAAGAGCAACATGTAGGATGAATAAAATTTGAATACTTAGCAGCTATTAAATTGGGACAAGTTGTTCGGAAACGTTTTATAAAATTTCCCCCTTATGTACGTACGTCGTACGTAGTATAGATATACTCTTATACTCGTAGTATACTTATTCTGAATGTGATGTGCATTCTACGAGTATAACGCCGTGAACTGCGAATACGGTGGCGCTACTGGCGCCACGGCCCATATCTGTTCATCGTGTCTTCTTTGTATGTATGTGGTATAATGTATCTGTATGTATAATTCGCAGTAAAACATCCGTATTCGCGTTTTTTTTTCATTCGTTCTTTTCTCGTTCCTCTTCACACTTAATTTAAGCCATTCGTGTACGAGTATATCGAGCTATAGGAGTCTGTGGTCTGTGCATAAAAATATGGCGAAAGTATGCTCCAGTTGTGGTTAAGTTTCGTGCTGGTAACTTTTGCTCGCTGAGATGAGGCACAGGGCCCAGTGAGTGTGGAGAGGGGGGGGCTATGACTTCCAAAAAACCGACGATGAAACGTTCGACAGTATAGATAGAAACCTTGTGTCGTGTGTTGTTGTTATTCTTTCAGAGGAGTTTTTTTTTGGTGCTTTTTTGTGACCCTAGGGGTGTCAAAGAGGTGCGACGTTCTGTCGTCGCGTCATTTTGTATGATCGCATTATGAGTATGAGGAGTTGGTGGATACAGAGGCAGACGGTCGCGTGTGTTGTGCGTTATGTTTTGTCGACCGCAGGAAGATGAGGCTCTCGGTGGTACTTTGACTGTCAGGACGCGTTCATGTCAAGACCGTAAAGTCCCGACGGGCCGACCAGTATAACTCGACAAGTGTGAAAGGAAGTGCGAAAAAAGCTTTCTAGGCATAGGCGGCGGTCATGCTTTTGCCTTTTGTACAACGTAGCACTGCCTGGTTATCGTATTTTGACGAGAGCGCGAGGGCGGGGAGGGGGTGTGAAAGCCCGCAGGGCACACCCTTGCGCTGTATGTGCTCGTTGTGTTGTAACAAATTTTATTTTCTGGTCTTACACGCCGAAGCATTCACTCGGCGTTCCCTGCTTTTCACATTTTTTTTCTCGCCTACCTCACCCTCCCCTCCCCTGCCCTCCTCCCCTGTCCAACTTGATGCAGTATACGAGGCAGATTATCTCATCATCGTTATAACGTAGTACGGTGTACTCTGTGTCGCTCTTAACGCAGTGTACATTGCTCTCCCGCAGTTTCTTTGATATTTTAACCAAATTATATCCCAATCAATTTTTACCAGCTGGATGTGACGCGGCGGTGTGTTTTTCAACGCTTCTGCCCCCCCCTCTGTTGCCGCTGATCGCGAGGTGTCCTAGCTACATACTCTCGTAGTACATTTGACAGCTGAAAAGGACAAGGGCGAAGGTATTATATCCGAATTAGCCATCTAATAACCTCGGGCAACGTTCAGCTTTTGTTGTGATTCGTTATATACGGTTGGGTTTTTTCTCTCGGTCTGTCGCCTCTTCCAGGCCCCATCACTAGTCAGCAGTTCATACTTTTTGCTGCGGTATAGAGTCGGTACTCTCTCTCTCTATTTTGTAATATAGTAAGCTGTGTGTACTTTTGTGCTACGCGCCAAAAAGCTAATATAATTCTGGCCCGCACCTCTCACCCCTCACCACGTATTGCTACGAGGTTTCTTTCCTCCTGACTTGACTTTTTTTTTTCTTTAAATATTCAATTTAAAACCTCGAAGAATACGTTGGTAATTTTACATTCATGTGATATCGTTTGAAAATATTCAATTTAAATGTAATTCGAAATTTATACTTTATAAAGAAATATAGTATAAACGCTGGCGCGAATTTTTTTTAGCGCGTAGCCTCGATCGAAATAGTACACCGGTACCACTCTCTATCGACACTTCATCTTACCCCCTTCGTACTCCCACGTTCCTAGGTTGTAACTTTTACTCTTTTTTTTTGCACCACGAAAGTCGTCTCGTTGGTGTAAAATATTAAGAGAGCTTGTGAGGAGAGAAAAAATACTCTCGAGATTTTTTTTAATATTCGAAAATTAGCGAAGAGAAGAAAGAGTAGGTGGAGGAAGAGGAGGAAATGCGAAACGAGTTTGAAAATTAAATTTTCTTTGCCGAAGCGTTGATTTATAAACGTTTCTTCGTATATAGAATATTTTTTCATCGTATCGTTGAGGAAAGTAAAAGCTTTGCTTTGTTGTACGTATAATTTAAGCCTTGAGGTACACTTCCAGGTTGAGTAAATTTGCTCGATTGTGGATTTTTTTACTCTCTGAACAGCATGGATCGAGCTAATGGATTTCGTAATCCATTTATAGCTTGCTTATGAGCTGTCGTATTTGTTGAAAGGGAACGTTCGTCGACCCCTGAGTATCTTTCAAGCCTCCAATGTTGAAAAATGATGAAACAGAGGGGGAGAAAGTTGGTGGTGCTGTAAGGATCTCATTCAAAAACTAAATTTCCTCGAAAACCAAGCAGATGATGCGACACATCCCATATAATTATCACCTTTTTTGGCATTTTGAAAATGCTTCAGGGTACTGGCAAAAATACGGGGAGATTATATACCTATAGGAAAAACAATCCAAAATTTGGAAACAATTGTTGAAGGGAAAAAATGGTGTCAAAAATGAAGGCTATGATATCGAGCCCATACAAAGAATGGCCAATGGTTAATGGTTTTACTTGATGATTGTCGGGGGCTCGGGACCCCGAATAAAAAGAACTGATTGGAACCTCATCCGCATTTAAATTCGCGTTACTGTTTCCATGAGCCAAGTTTACCCAGAAAGACCCTTCAATCAATTTAGAAATGAGCTGGGCTTAAGGAAACTTCGAAAAAATCGAAAAATTTTAGGCAAGAAAGGCAAAAATCAATGTTTTTTTGACGTTTTGGCAAATAAAGGGCACAAATTTCCAAGCAATTTCAGCAAAAATTACGACCAGTTGACTATTTTATCAATAACTGCTTAAATTGCCATTATGTGGCAATTGTGACAAAAAACGGGAATTTTCGGACAATTTTGGCAAAAAATGGATTTTTTGGGCAATTTTGGCAAGAACAGGATCGTTTACCAATTTTGGCGAAAATTGGGGCCTTTTGAAAATTTTACAAAAAATGGACACATTTTGACAATTTGTGCCAGAAATGGACGCACTTCTCGAATATTTTGCCAAAAGTGTACACTTGAATATAAACATTTTCACCGCAAATCGAGATTCTTTGACAACATTACCAAAAATTGACTTTTTAACTTGGACAAAAATTTGGCAAAAGAAAAAAGAATATAAGGAACCAGAATAGAAAAAAAAAACAAAGAACGTCAGTCATTAGAACCAGAGGAAACGAATGAATCGAAAGCACCACAAAACCGAGAGAACCAGAGGAACGGGAGATACCGAAAAAATCAGAGATAAAACGAACCACAAAACAGGGTGAATCTGAAGATCTGTATTGGAGGAACCAGAGAAGTCGAAAGAGCCACAGGAACCAGATGTATTTGAAGTATCAAAAAAACCAGAGGAACTATTAGAACAACCAGAAGAAGCAGAGGAATCAAAAGAATCAAAAAGACGAGACAAAGGACTTAAAGAACCAATTTTCCCTTCACTTTTGATAAATGTTGGATAAATATAGCAATTTCAATGTTTTATTGCCTTTTTCTTGATTTTTTATACGTTTTTACACAAATTTTGCCACATTTTTCAAAACTTGTGTGTCACCTACCCATTTTATTAAATTTTAGTCATTTTCAATCGTTAATTTCAAGTCAATTTCATTATTTTGCTTTTTATTCGAGGTTTTTTGACAAATTGTGCCTTATAAGAATTGAGATCCCCTTATTCGAACATTATTTCGTTAAAGGGAGAAAAGTCAAAAAAAGGACCTTGACTGCAATTTTTTTCAAATTTTTGAATTTTAGGTTTCAACTTTAACGTTTGTTACAAAAAATTAAACTTTAACGCTTTGAAAATTTTAATTCTGAACAACCTATCTGCTTTCTCTGAAATTCGCAAACTAATTTCAAATTTTCTATAAGCTCAACCAGTCTTGAGATGTGGCCCTTAAAAATTTGGGGAAGTGTGAACATGACCTGACGAAAAAATAGCCATGAAAAACCCTTCCTTCCATCTTCTCGTCTTCATTATTTGGAGATTAAATTCGGGATTTTGAAAGAGAAAATCTTAGATTTACCGGAATTGTTCAGATTTAATTCCGGCGAAGACAATTGGACAGATTTTTTGAAACCTATAAAGTTTTTACGTAACTCATGTTTTTAAATTTTTCCAAAAAAAAAAATCAAAATATTAACTTTTTTTACTTACCTAAGGTATCATCACTTTTTTCCTTATTCGTTCAGAAATAAATTTCGTGACACATACGAATCAAAATAGGTAATTATGGTAGAAAAAATTCCGCATAAAAATATTTCCAAATTTGAAAAAAAAAACTCTACATATATAAAAAATGAAATTCTCATCCAAAACCCCCATTTTCATACCCTCAAAAGAAAACAAGCTAGTTGAACGAAACAAAACACAAACAAAACCACACTCGTATAAACCTCAGACTTCTAAAAACACTCTCGTATTAGCTCAGCCTTTAAAAAACACCTTACACGATTAAACTCGCTATACAAGATTACTTATAGCCAAACGGAAATTGGAAACTTTATTTTTTCTCTCACCGCAAAGAAAGTTAATCTATTATTGATACCGTAAAGTAAAAAAATGCCGCATTCTACGCTCCTCAGCCAGGCCTCAGCACTTCATCTACCATCTATAAAAAGAAACACTCGAGTAAAACAAACCGCCAAGCAGATCTATACCTACTTATACATTACATTTTGAAAATGAAAACTCGAGAATCGTTCGCCATCAGCGTTATATTTATCCCCAGTATGAAAAAAAAAAGAACGGGGAGGCCTCGGCTAATTTAGAAAGCATTTCCTTTGAAAAAGCGAATTTTACAATTAAAAGTTTTCCTTTTGCTGCGAAAGGAAAGAAGACGAGCTATACAGAAGGGGGAAGCCACGATACGATGAGAACCTTTGAAATATTAAGTTGCCGGGTTTACTAATTCCAGCGTCGGCTTCGCGTCTTTGCCAAAGAAAGAACAAAGTTTAATTAAAAATCTTCGATAAACTAGTCGATGATTTTTTACCAGGTTTTAATGATGGGGAGGATGAGGGGAGGAGGGCTGGAGGAGAGTCTTCTCCCTTGTACACTTCTTCCAGTATATATTTTGCGCTGCGAAGTTAGATAAATCTATACTGTATTACGAGTACTCTTACTTCGAGAGCGGGGTTTCTTTTTCTTTTTTTGATACAAATTGCGAATTTATACGAGGGCGTGTTGCGAATTGACGAAGATGTACGAAGAACGAAGAATTAGTTTGAAGAGTGAAGATGAAGAAGCGTCAGCGTCTGTAAATTTTATTATCGCGAGGCGAGCAGCTTGTAGTTCTTTCGGTGATTATTATGTTTGCCATGGTTTGATATCTGCAACGAATCTCGATGCCTTTATAAACAATAAATGGATTTTGGCTAGGTCGATTTTCAACTTTTTTTTTTGGTTGAAATTTATTTTCAGGACTTTTCGGACATGTTTTCTTTCTGATTCTTACATTCAATTCGACGGGCAATTATACGTTTCTGGAAATATTGAATGAAGAAGCTGAAGGGGTGCTTTTTTTCAAGTAGTTAGGTGGGTAGGTAAAAATTCACGAGTCAAGTGCCCAGTTTAGAGGAAAGGGTTCTAGACGTAGGTACCCAAAGTTGGAATTACATTTTCAAAATTTTCACTACTTTTCTGCCAGAAATCACTAGGTTATTCTATGCCAAATCGGCGGATTTTCGCACGAGGGGTCTTTGATTTTTTTTTCAAAATTAGATCATATGTAGAGGTCATCGAACGATGACGAATGACGCAAACCGGATACTTTTTCGATTTTTTTTTGGCCGAGCTGTGGGGCTTCAAAGTTTTCCAAAATGGCTGAAAATGGAAAATTTCAGTTGCAAATTGCTCCCGTTGTACGTGGTATAGAATTTTGAACTTTTTTTCAGATTGTAAGTACTTTGAGAGAGTAATCGACGAATAATGTCAAAATCAGTGTTGCCACTTTCGAAAACCTAAAAAAATCGATTTAAAAACTTATAATTTAAATATGACCATGATGTCCGCGAGTAAAAATTCTGAAAAAATTCTCAGTTTTAGTCCTTTTTATGTAGAATAACATATCAAAAAAGTGGACCGGCTGTTTTTTTCATTTTCGAGAAAAAAATTACAAGTTTGGCATTTATTGCAAAAATATGTAGGTACCATTAGAAACCTAAAAAATTAAAATTTTTGCATTTTTGAGATATTTTACCAATGTGTAGACGAACATTTGAAAAAACAATAGTAAATTCATATTATAAAGGAAAGATGAGAAGGCAACAAAACACACTAAAATATACCGAATCAGTTCTCATGACAACGACCTCTTCCTCCACACATCAAACACTATAACAACAGATCATCACATTTAACTTAACCAGGAAGCTAAAATCACTCCACTATATCCACTCTTTAAACACAGTGAAAAAAAATTTGAAAAAACCTGACACCATGCTGAACTATCATAACCGATCTAACGCCATTGTTTGCGATCACACAAGCCACCAACCAGGATCCTTGAAAATTATCCCGAACACCGAAATAAAATAGGTACTCGTATACCTAACTAAAATGAAATGAAAAAAAGCCTCATCATAATAATAATAACAAAACCTATACTACGGAACCAGATACTCATACCACAAACCGTCGGTCACAGTTCAGCGAACACGTGTACTGTATGTCTCGGTAATTAACCCGGCAAATTACCAGTTACTAGACTAGGGTATCAGAACACTATTGAGGCATCGCCATTGCATCTTTGACTAGTAGGTACCTTCATTATCGACATTGCGATCGTCAACGAGTAGTTGAGTTGCATTGCGGGGGATTGGGATCGGGATCGGGATCATCATCATTAACGACAAACGAGAGGGAAAAGCATGACAGGTATAGTGAATGTGATGGCTGCGAAATGGAATCTGGGCGTTGCTTACGATCAGTTTAGAAAGACAGGTATCTACATACGTATAGATAGACTAGTGATGTGTTTTTTCTACCATATTATACTCTAGTTTTAGTACGACGATGTTTGAAAATACACAGAATCTGTTTTCCAATACTAGATACATCTCTGTTTAACAAATAACAAATGAATCCTCGTTAACGTCAATTTGTCTAAACACCACTACCACATATACGTATACCCAAAAAGGTACATACGCGAAAAAAGAGGGTGGTAAAGTGCTACACAGACGCAGAGACTACTGCAAGGGGGTGTTTTAAAACCTTACGCGATGGTGGCAACAGCAGCATCAGCCGCAGATTGACAGTCGACATTTACTCGTTGTTTATTTATTAGTAATAAGCAGCCCACTGTATATACGTTTTGGTAAATTAAACGATATCGTATATAGTACCTTCCTACGTTTCATAAGGCAAAATATACCATAGATGGTTTGGCACCCACATCCCCCAACCCACCAGTCCTCGTCAGCTCTTAATGCACACAGATATGGCAAAGCAGCAGTACGGAGGGGGTGAGGAAAATTTTGAAAAACTAGCTTTGCGCTTTGCTTAACGAAGGGTAACTTATTTCTGTGTGAGCGTGGTGCGAAAATGTACCAACGAAATATCAAAGGGTTGAACATCTCCGTCAAAAGCTACACGCTTCGTCGAAGCAGCCCCAGCCCCCATCCTCATCTACCGTCTGCCCCGAGAACATATTTATTTATAAAATGATCTACGGTTGGCTGTTCGCAGCATCCAACTGTGTATTTGGCAGCGAGGAGTATATCGGGGAATGTTATTTATCGAAGCTTTAGTTTAGCAGCAGCAGATATCGTGTACACCTTTATACCGAGTATAGCAGTAGCGAATACCAGTCCAAAAAGCACAACGAGAGGAGGGTACCAGGTTGAGCTTTAGCCATGTACCATCCCTTTACTCCTCGATTCACATCCCCTTTGTACGTCTTGTTCGTCGTGTAGACTATATCGTCAACTCTCTATCAACTTGGTCGACACACTTCATGGAAAATACATCATCGTCGCAGCAACTGTATCTTCCTCCCATCAACGACTACCTACCTACGCTCTGGTACAAGCCAAAAGGCTGACAAAGGGAGGGGTAGGGTAGAGAATACCTCCTCGTCGAGCTTTTCAACCATCACTCTATAACTTCGTTTCTAATTAGCATCCAGCTGGATTTTCCTGATAAACTGCACTTCTCAGCGGTTTTTTTTTCATCCTCCTCCAGCGTGTTTTTAATTTATACCCCGTAACCTGTCGGAGCTATTTTACTCCTCCTATTTCCACGGAAGGGTACCAGTATTCTCTCATTCGCGAGCGAAAAAAAAAAAGAAACGGTAAAGAAGAGAAAAACTTCCGTCGCTGGTTTCTTCTCTGGAGAATTACGCGAGTAAAAATTTTTCATAATCCGAAACTTTATTTTTTCCTTTATGCTGCCGCTGCTTGCCTTTTTCCCCTCCGAATGCCTTTTGCCCTCGTCCTGGTTCTTTTTTTTCTGCTTTTGCTATTGCCGAGTCCCTTTACTTCGCGTGTTTAGCAACTCGACGCCCGTCCGTGATATTTTTTATTTCTACACGCCAACTTTTTTCTCTTCATTTCCGCTTTTTATCGTATTTCTGCCTTGTACTTTTACCCTCGCCTGTCTACCGCGGCGGCCAAATAGTTTGTTCTTTTGCCTTATTTGTGTTTATTTTGCCTAGTTTACGTATACCATGTTTGCCTTTTCTCGTATCTGAACATTGTATGAGAGTTTATCGTGTCTCTGAAATAAACGCAGACGTCATCGGAGGTATAAATGGGAGAGAAGTATAAAAGTCAAAGAGGGTGAAGGCAAAACATTGACAGAATTTTTTTTAAAAATCACTACCTTTCTTAAACCAAAGTTTCAGAAAGCTCTCCACTTGACCCCCCCCCCCCCCCCCTCAACACACAAACACAAAAATTAACAAGATCAAATTTTTCACAGGAAATTTTTCAAAAAAATTTGAATTGGAAGAAAAATGTACGAAGTATTTTTTAATTTTGATCAATTTTTTCACTATTTTAAAATCTATAAATTCGTATTCGGAAAGTCATATCACCTCGATCCAAACCTAACAAACAATTATTTCAGCTGAATTTCAAATTTTTTTTTTTTTGACTTGCGTTTGAAAATAAAAGATCACAGGTGTAGAAGTGACTTATGCGTGACTTTTCGCATAAAGATTATAAAATTACGTACTTATTCTCATACGCGAGTTCATATTCTATCATTTTTGGAATGAAATTTGTACTCACCCGAAATTTTCCTGTAATACTAAAAACAACGAACTGTGAACCAGTAAATTCCAAGAAAGCTACTCAAAGTAGGTATTCGATTCTCATTTTAGTTCAAGTTTAATGTTTTTTGGTCAGAGTAAAGCATATGTAGCTAAATGTTCCAATTAGTAATCGATCACAATCGAATATCGATTAATTGAACCACAGAAATCGATTCAGTTGTAATTTTAGATCTCATATGATCAAATAAATTATCAATTCCAGCCTCAAAATTAGACTTTCCGATAAAATTGCGATTGAAAATCGATTAATCGAACCCAAAAGTCATATTTTTTACAATTTTTGGTTTCACATGATCGATTATGCTTTGAAGAGAAATTAATTTCAACTTCAAAAATGGAATTTCGAATTTAAATACCGATCAATGGAACTGCATATTAAATTGATTCTTTTGCGATTATCGACCCCATATGATCCGGATAATAAATCAATGTTAGTTTCAAAATTAGACCTTCCATTCAATAATTGTTCATGATCGAATATCGAATAATCGAATCTCAAAAATCGATTCATTCAAGATTTTCTATCTCAAAGATCTTCTATTCAATAATTGATCATGATCGAATATTGATTAATCAAATCTTGAAAATCGATTAATCGAATCTTGAAAATCGATTCATTCAGATTTTCGATCTCATATGATCGAATTAATGATATATTCTAGTCTCAAAACTAGATCTTCCAATCAATAATCGATCATGATCGAATATCGATTAATCGAATCTCAAAAATCGATTCTTTCAATATTTTCTATCCCTTATGATCGAATGAATAATCAATTCCAGTCTCAAAAATAGACCTTCTAATCAATCATCGATCATGATCGAATATCGATTTATCGAACCTCAAAAATCGATTCATTCAATGTTTTCGATCCCTTATGATCGAATGAATAATCATTTCCAGTCTCAAAAATGAACCTTCCAATCAATAATCGGTCATGATCGAATATCGATTAATCGAATCTGAAAAATCGATTCAATTACGATTATCGACCCCCTTTGATCCGGATAATAAACCAATGTTAGTTTCAAAATCAAAACTAGACCTTCCATTCAATAATCGTTCATGATCGAATATCGAATAATCAAATCTCAAAAATCAATTCATTCAAGATTTTCTATCTCAAAGATCTTCTATTCAATAATTGATCATGATCGAATATCGATTTATCGAATCTTGAAAATCGATTCATTCAGATTTTCGATCTCATATGATCGAATTAATGATTTATATTCTAGTCTCAAAACTAGATCTTCCAATCAATAATCGATCATGATCGAATATCGATTAATCGAATCTCAAAAATCGATTCTTTCAATATTTTCTATCCCTTATGATCGAATGAATAATCAATTCCAGTCTCAAAAATAGACCTTCTAATCAATCATCGATCATGATCGAATATCGATTTATCGAACCTCAAAAATCGATTCATTCAATGTTTTCGATCCCTTATGATCGAATGAATAATCAATTCCAGTCTCAAAAATGAACCTTCCAATCAATAATCGGTCATGATCGAATATCGATTAATCGAATCTGAAAAATCGATTCATTTACGATTATCGACCCCATTTGATCCGGATAATAAACCAATGTTAGTTTCAAAACTAGACCTTCCATTCAATAATCGTTCATGATCGAATATCGAATAATCGAATCTCAAAAATCGATTCATTCAAGATTTTCGATCTTATATGATCGAATGAATAGTAAATTCTGGTCTCAAAAACAGACCTTTCAATCAATAAACGATCATGATCGAATATCGATTAATCGAATCTGAAAAATCGATTCATTCCAGATTTTTGATCTCAAATGGTCGAATTTATAATAAATTCCAGTCTCGAAAATAGATCATGATCGAATGTCGAATAATCAAATCTCAAAAATCGATTCGTTTACGATTTTTGACCTCAAATGATCGAAATAATAATAAATTCCTGTCTCAAAACTAGATCATATATAATCAATAATCGATCATGATCGAATATCGATTAATCAAATCTCAAAAATCGATTCATTTATGATTTCGATCTCATGTAATCGAATCTCAAAAATCGATTCGTTTACGATTTTTGACCTCAAATGATCGAAATAATAATAAATTCCTGTCTCAAAACTAGATCATAATAAATAATCAATAATCGATCATGATCGAATATCGATTAATCAAATCTCAAAAATCGATTCATTCATGATTTCGATCTCATGTAATCGAATGAATAATCAATCCCAGCCTCAGAACTGGACCTTCCTATGAAATCATGATGATTTATCGAAACTAAAAGTCGATTTATTTGTGATTTTTGATTTCATTTGATCGATAATACTTCAAAGAGGAATAAATGAAATTTCCAATGAAAAACCGATCATAATCGAAAATTGATCAATCGATCCTCGAAAATCCATTCATTTGCGATTATCGATCTCATTCTGATGTGGGTGAAAAATCGATGTTCGTCTCAAAACTGAATCTTCCGTTCAAATCATGATTGAAAATCGATTAATCTAACCCAAAAATCGATTCATTTTCGATTATCCATTTCATGTGATCGACCATGTTCGAAATTGATCGTTTGAAAACAGAATTTTTCGATGGATCGATTTTTTGATTTTCGTTTTCAATCACTCGGATTGTAAGTTTTTCAAGTTCGTCATTTTGTGTTCGTTGGTAAAGATTTACTAAAATTGTGTCTTTCTCCTCCCCTCACCTCTCAAAAAATATTTGATTTTTTTATTTTCAATTTCAAACCTGAATTTCATACTTTTTTGTCGTTATGAAATAATAATGTCTGTAGGATACTTATTTTGATTTTATTCAAATAATTCATTAATTTTTCTAATCGAAGACGTGAGTGATAGTTCAGCTAATAATTTCTCAATTCCCTCCCTTGTGTTTACAATACACTTCGGACAAGAATAAACAATTCGGAGTCGAAAGAAGTTTTTCAGCGAAAAAAGAGCGGAGGGTTCTGCGCCAGGAGGCACCTCTCCAATTATTGTTTCGTCTTTCATGGAGAATGAAAACTAGAGATTTGAGTTGAGAGGTAATTCAGATCAATATTTTACAGCCTACATAATGATTTTATCTCTATTTTCGTACCCTGTATAAAATATAATTTCCAATTTTGAATTTCTAATCGTGAAAATAATCTCAAATGGATACTTGTTTTGCAAACTTTTCGCTTTTTGAGCCTTAGGTGGTATTCCTCGTGACTCGAATAACTGAAAAAAAATTGCTGAACTAGAAAAATTTCACGACTATCATGAAAAAACACTACCAACAGATAAGAAAATTTTCGAAAATCATCAACATAAATATCAAGAACCTTTTTTTTTTTTTTTTTTTTTTTTGTAAAAATAGAGAAAAAAATTAAACACCAAGTTCTCTCAAACAATGCACCCGTCATGCAATTTCTCAATTTGGTTCGCGATAAAGGTGTGCACATTTCACATTCTCACGTTAATCGCACCCCCTTCGGCTACAGTATGTTAACAAAAGACCGTTTAAAAAGTCGATAAACCTTTTTCTTTCTTCGTTATTTTTTTTTTTTTCGCTACACCATACATACTATTATAATCGATTCGCAATTTTTGTTTCTGTATTGCGGTTTCGCATTACGTGTCTAACAACCAAGCAGACATCCAATTCCATATACGACCCAATATCTGAACTCGAAACAGAGACAGATGAAAATGCACACGGAAATGCATCCGAAATACCATCAATGAAAGCAAATTGGACGAAGATAGAAGAGATAAACTGATGCAATGACGACAACGACGACGAGTCAACGATCTACGGTGGTGAGGAGGAAAAAAAAACCTTCAGCTCAAACCGTAAACGTAACACAGGACGAAGGATCTGGTGGTGGTTGGTGATGTCACTCGTCATGCATATTCAGTAGGTGCAGACTAGCGAGCGACAGAGATAGAAGGATGATCGGTGTGCGGTGCGAATTTACCCAAAGAGGGTGAAAAGTTCCCCCAAGCGAGATATTTCACTTTGATATTGGTTTATTGTGAAGCAATAATACCGCGTGCGAGGTTTTTTTTGCCTGTATTGTGCGTGCATCGAGTCGATGGCCGGTTTGTTTTGAATGCTGGTGATAGTGGTTTTGAAAAATAGTCAACTATTTCGTGGATTTTTGGGGTTGATGTGAATTCTCAAAGTTATTTTTTTAAAATGAGTTTGTCAGAGAAAAGACTTTTTCTAAAGTGCAATGGCCTTTAACCCCCCTCTTCTTTCTTCTACGCCAAAATTTGGCTCCACAAAATCCCAATTTCACCTCTATACCAATAAGTATAGGTACACTAAATTGAAAATCTCTCGCGTGAAAATTACATCTCGCCAACGATGGATTATCGTATAGTCTGTTAGTAAATTAGTAATACGTTGAGCTATACCTATGCATATGTGTGGTATACGATATACGCTTATCTTGCTCTCGTCGATGTAATAAATGGCCCTACTAACCGATGTAATTAAAGCTCTGCTCTTGGAAACATTTTATTCGGTGGCCCTTTAATTATCCCCGATCGACACCACCGCAGCCTCCTGCTCGACGCAGGCTATAACACACAAGTGCAACAACCGACCAGCTTCAAATGAGATTTAAAACGTTACGTTTGTTGTATACTGTACCGATATACACGTAGGTGAGTGTCTGTGTGTGCGTGTAAAATACGACTATAGTATACGCGATAGTCGATACGAGCTTCGAATTAATTTCCACCTCGAATGGTTGGAAAATGCTATCACAAAAAAACTATTACCGAATTGGTCGGGATGACGCTAGCGGAGGGAACCGATACGATGATCGTAGCTCAGCTATTATATGCTGTAAGTTACTACATCGAGAAAAAACTTACACCTTGGAGCCTGCAGGGAAAAAGCTCTCGCCTTGAAAAGACTTACTGCTGATTAAAATTGGTTCGGTCTTCGCTTGGTTTTTTCTCTTTTTCTGCCCTTTCGAAAAACGCCTGCGTAATTTCCAGCCTGTGTTATCGAGTAATTTCAAATTCTTTTTTGATACGTACATAATACATATAAAATTTTGAGTGGATATTTATTAGATATTTTTTTGTAGTTTTTAGAATTTTTTATGGTAAAAAAAGTGAGCTTACTGAGTTTCTAAAAGGTGTGGGGAGTATGTAGAGGGAGGGGGAGTCGATTTCATGTTGGTTTTTTATTTAAAATTTTTATTTTATGAATTTTGAGTATATTAATCTGCTTGATTTTATTTTCCATCAATGTTTATTAATCATTAATTCTTTCCACTTTTTCGTTTTGTTTCAGGTGAGTCAATTGGTTTTCATTCTGAGATTAAGAGAATATGAAAGTGAGTAAGTTGTTGTTTGATACATATAAATATTTTCATTTGATATAGTGACCTTATTTTCTTCCCCCTAATTTCCCCTACGCGATGTAAATTTCTCCCTCAAACTTTGCCAGAAACACGAAAAAAGTCTTATTTCTCTCAAGAATTGCTAGAAATTTCTTTTTTTTTGAAAAAACTTTGCAATAGAACCCTGTTTTTGCCAAAAATTAATTGGAAGAAAATCCCACTCTTTTCAGAAATGAATGCAATAAAACTGGAATTTTTTCCAAAAGTCGAAAAAATTTCTGCTTTCTTTCTAAAATTTGCTTTTAAAAAGTGCCACTTTTGCCAATTTTGCAGTCTTTTTTTTTTAATCAAAAATCACAAAAAAAACTCCATTTTTGCAACAAAAAAAAATTGCAGAGGAAACCTCCATTTTTGCCCAAAATTACAAGAAATACCTTTTCTACGCTGAACGTTGCAAAAAAATTAATTTTCTCCAAAAATTATGTAGGTAAGTACAGTAAAAAAAATTCCCACTTTTTTCAGAATTTGCAGAAAACTTCTATTTTTGCCAAAGTTGTAAGTTTTACTTTTAATCGAACGTCGAAAAAATACGTTATCGCCATTTGCAACAGAGTTCTATTTTATGCCAAGGTTGCCAGTACTCTATTTTTTCAAACCTTGCAAAAGTTCCATTGTAAGAACTGCAGAAAGCTTAGCATCTTTACCAAAATTTGCATTAATTCTTGATTTCTTGCCAAAAGTTGCAAAAAGTTTCAGTTTACACAAAATCTGCAAAAAACCCCTAATTATTGCAAATTGTTGCAAAATAAGACTCATTTCTTCCACAAACAGCAAAGAAGTCCAATTTTTGCTAAAATTCACACAAAGAAGTCACAATTTGCCAAACGTTGCAAAATGACTCCCACTTTTTCCAAAAATTGAAAAAAGCCCATTTTTGTAAAAATCCACACATAAAAACCATAATTTGCCAAGCGTCGTAAAATGAGTCCCATTTTTGCAGAAACTGTAAAAAAGTCGTTTTTTGGTCATACGTTCCCATAGAGCCCTACTTTTGCTAATAATTCATTGGAAAAAAGTCGCACTCTTTTCAGAAATGAACACAAAAAACCTGGATTTTTTGCCAAACGCCGAAAAGAGTTTCTGCTTTTTTTCTAAGACTTGCAAAAAAAAGTCCCATTTTTGCCAAAATTGCGAAATTTCATATTTTTAAGTCTCATTTTTATCAAACGTTGCAAGAGTTCTATTGTACCTATGCAGAAATATTGCAAAACAGTCTTATGTTTTGTCAAAAAGTGACAAAAAGTCCTCTTTTTTTGCCACAAATTTCCATGAAAAAGTCCTGCTTTTGCCATAAATTGCAAGAAAGTCCTATTTTTGCAAAAAGTTTTTCATTTTTTTTGAGAGGATGAAAAAATTCTGGCTTCCTGGTCAAAAAATACGAAATTTCTAAACGTTGCTGAAAAAAAGTCCACTTTCGCCACAAATTGTATAGATGTCTCATTTTCGCAAAAAATTACATCATTGGCGCCCCACATTGGGCGCCAATGATAAAATAATGAGTGTTGTAGGTATGTACAAATGTACTTATTTACCTACTTGCTGATTGCACTACTGGTATAGCGATATTTAACTCAATATACACCATTTTACTTCAGCTAGGGATTATTTAGAACACTCAAAACACAATAATTCATCACACCAAATCGTTATGACAAATTTATTGTCATCAACAGACACAAACTACAATTATAACCAACTCAGAATTTAGGAACAAACTTTAGGGGGGATTTAACTTGAACTTTAACTTATTAGGGGAGAGCCACCTAAGATGGCATACTTCGCACATTTTGCGATCTGGAGGGCGCTATAATGAATTATCTGAAAAAATGAATACACCATCTGAAACTTTGAACATTTGGTTACAAATTCCCCCCCCCCCTGGTTTTAAAATTTTTCTCATTTTTAGTACCTGTAATTTGCCTTTTTTAAAAAAGTTCCAAATGTGCCATCTTGGACACACCCGCACAACAATCGTCAACGTCGACATTTACACCGACTATGTTTTTTTCCAACATAATGATAGAATAGAGATCAATTAATTATTTTATAGGAATCTTCTGTACGTACAAAAGCCAGGTAAATGAAAAGTTTTAAAATTTTCTCCTGATTTCTGATACCTCAACATGCCATCTCGACATGTAGATGTAAAAATCGATGCTCAAAATTTACATCTACAAGTATGTCGACCAATTTTTCAAAATTAAAATTTCTGTTTTAGTGTTTAAAAGTTTAGTAAACATTCAAAGATATGATCTTGTTCAATGAGGAAAACAAATTTTTTAGGGCATTGATGAAATTATGCACTTTTCCACAGTTTGGAGTTGTAGATGATATGATGTTGATATTATGGATGTATTTGTTGATGTCGAATTTCACATCAGCATTAACATCGACATGTTGACATGAAAAATTGATTAGTTTACTACTCTTACAATAGATAAAGTATTGCACCATCTTTGATATAAAGAATTTCTGTTAAACTATTTGATTGTACAGACTTTCTGTCTGTACTTCTTTGGAAGTGGACTTTATGTCGATGCTGTTCTCAGCATGAGCAATAGCCACATCAGAGGAAATAATTTTTGGAAAAAAAATTTTCAATTTTTAAACTGAAATTTTATAATGTTACGATGCAGGAGGTCGACATAAATTTCGATGTGAATGTCGATCCATCCACATCCGTCATTTTTGGATGCCGCATGTCGATGTGAATTTCGACCCTGTGTTGAGCCAATTGTCGACACGAATGCAGATCAACATCAGTCGACAATTACATCGACAATTAGCTTGACACAGGGTCAAAATTCACATCGACATGTGGCATCCAAAAGTGATGGATGTGGATGGGTCGACATTCACATCGAAATTAGCATGGTCATTGTTGTGCGGGCAGGTATGGATAAGATGGCATACCTATAAAAAATTTTCAAAAAAGAAGAAAAAGTCGATTTAAAGCTGTTTTTATAACGAAAATCAAGTAAGTACAAAAGCTGAAATGTGTATGAGAATGATTCAAAAATGAAGAAAAACTCGAAGGAAAGTGGTTTTTATTGCAAAAGTTTTAATACCTATGAAAATATTTCAAAAATGAAGAAAAAACTAATTTGAACATTTTTATGAAAATACAATGTTATTGGTAGGTGCCATCTTGGGAAAACACATTGATAATTTCAGAGTGATATTAGAAGCATATAAGGTGATGCAATTATTATAACTATTAGCTCATTACTTACCTTTTTTCTTATACTTTTTGTATTTGCAACCACTTTTTTCCAACAAAATATTTTTCGAACCAATATCTCATTCCAAAGTAGCAGCAATGTAAAAATCACAACCCCCAAAATATTGTTTGTCGTTTTTTTTCTACTTTCACCATTAAAACATTTGTCACATACTGGGATTCAATGTTCACAGTGTTGACAACATTCTAAGTGAAAAACTTTTTTTTTTCAGTTTGTAGTTTTGAGTAATCGTCACTATGCCATCTTAGACACTATGCCATCTTAGGCAGCTCTCCCCTAACATACATATATAAGAACACTTAAACCGTGGGCCTGAGCTCACTGAAATTAAGGGCACATTAACTGGCAATCTGCGGATGTCTCTGAAAACGAACGCCATTGTTACCACTACATCACCTGAACAGGTGATGGAAGGGTTAAATTACTCTTTTGCATATAACGTACGTTAGCATTAAGGCATATCCGTCTAACAGAATCAAAACTGAGAACTGAAAAAAAAACTGAAACTAAAACTAAAAATCGAAAATTGAAACTGAAATGCAAAATTTTTCCATCACTGAAAATAGTACCACTTTTTTCAATAACTGCACAAAAGTCAATTTTTACAACAAAAAAAAAGGCTCATATGCTAGTCTTTTTTTTTGTCAAATAGTCCAAAAATCCTACTTTTTAACAAAAATTGTACAAAGTCTCATTTTTGACGATCTCTGCACAAAAAATCCTTGCTTTCTTGCCAAAAGTTGCAAAAAATTCTATTCTTGCCAAAATTTATGTTTTTCCAAAAATCTCAATGATGTCTTTTTTTGTCATTTGATATTTTGCAGAATGTTGCAAGAAAGTTTTGATTTCCTGCCAAATATTGCAATTTCTGACAAGTTCGTCAAAATTCTTTTGTTTTTGCCAAAATTGCAAAAGAATTCAACCTATTCTAAAATTTTCTGTTCTTTTTCTATTTTTCTATTTTTTTTTTTTTTTTGAAGTAAGAAAAAATTTTGATTTTGTGAGGGGAATAATGGCAATGCACGAAGAAACTTTTCTGCATCCTAGCTTAGCCAAGGAGAGACTACACAGTAAGTAGGTACACTGTACAGCTCACATAAATCCTGTGTGTGTAGGGTAGGCCTACACTGGCCTGTACAGTTATTATTTTGGTATTATCGGAATTTCCTCCAAACGTACTACTCGTATATCGCGTCCGCATCGTGTATCGTATGCGACTAAACTATATCTGAAGACCGATAGACCTTGCGCGGCTTTCAACATTATAAAAGGGGTTAAAGAGGGAAATAAAGGATTTAAAATATTTCCACAGTCAATTTCATTATAATGAATAGCGCCGAGGACAGAAGGGTTTAAAAGGAAAATTAATTTCTCTTTAAGCCAGATGAATAGGGAGTAAAGAAACGTGTGATAAAGTGGGATCATTGATAGAGGAGATGGTTGTGTGCGTGTACCGTGTACCGTGTTGACGGTAGTTGGTATTAGAATGAGTTTTTGCAAGGGTTAAAACGAGAAGAATAAGCACTGATAAAGTCATGTGTGCAAACAATGGTATGCTGCGTCGAAGGATGGGCGGCTATTTGTTAGCGGGTGTTCAAAAAAGATATTTCCAATGAGCCTTAAAAAGTAGTATGTATTTAACCCCGTCGCCTCCTTCGCGTACTCGCGTCCCCGCAAATGCCGCAGTCAATCACGCGCCAGCAGAAGGGGTGTCGAAGGACGCGTGCCATTGTTGGTGCGGTAATAATTAATTGATACTTTGGCGACTGTTCAATAAGTATACGCGAGACTTACTCGTATTTTTGCTTCTTTTTTTTTTGAGCTATGTTTTTTTACTTCTGTCAAAACGATGAGAGCCCTAATTCACTCCCTCCCTCCAGCCTTGTTGGGTCCATTTGCCTATGTTTTTCTTATACATGAATCCTGTGTACGTTGAAAACAAAACAGATCGCATGTAAAAAGGTACAAAGATACACTTGCTCGGTAGACTGAAATTTGCATATTTTTAGACGCTTTTACTTGCCCTTTTTAAATCAACAATTATTCACACTGAAGGCGAGATATTTATACACGCAGGTGAATGTAAATTTTATGCAATAGACGTCGCATATGCACACAAATGGTAAAAATATCTTGAAATCTCGATTTCTTGTGAAACTATTTCGTTTCTGTTACGTTTTTATTCAACTTTTTTTTTAATTCGATGTACTTATATATATATATTTGCTAGCGACCAGACATGTCAACTATGCTTGGCATATATGCAGAAAAGTGAACAAAATTTTAAAATTGGTATAATTTCTGTTCTAAATCACTTATTAAAATTTTATTTGCAGATTCAGTCTAATATTAGAAAAATCTATGTTTTGAAAAAAGTAATCAGATTTTTAGGCTAAATTTTGAAGAAAATTTTTGAAAATGGAGTCAAAGTTATTTGAATTTTAGAAAAGTTGAGACACCAAAAGAAAGCTTGAACAGCATGAAATTTTTTGATGTTTTTAAATTTTCCATAGGCCCATAAAATACTGAAAAATTTCAAGTCAAATTTGTTGTCATGTACACTCAGGATCGATGTATTTGCATACATCTCCACCAGCACATCACATTCTACTCACTACAAATTGACTGTAAACCCTGCGTTCGTCCTCGCGCCTTGATTTCTAAGCCATGCGCCCTCTGGTGGAAGTTTCTGAAAACTCATAGTTGACTTGTATAGTAAAATTAACCCATGACTTGTCAACTATAGTTGAGAAGTTGGTCAGTCCACTTGTATAGTAAAATTAACCCATTCAATAGTTGACATGTCTGGATACTAATACCTATATATATTTTTTTTTTGAAAAGTATTTGGAACATGTACTTGAGTTTTGTTTTAACCTTTTTTGAAAAAATCAACTTATTGGACGCTTTTGCCAATACCTGAAACTACATTTTAGGATGACCCTTATCCATATTCGATGCATATTTCCCCCTACTTTTATTGCTCCTGATCCTCCAAAATTGACAGTAAATTTTTTTTTTAAAATAATATAAAAGAGGAGTTGATGGAAATTTTTCAAATTTAAATTTCTGGGCCAGACTTCCCCCATGATACACCCATTCAAAAAGAAAATGGTTTCCCCGACACCTCAAGTCATTTTCTCCCTTTCTACGGAGACTCCCTCTCTCCCTAAAAAAAAACTCAAAAAAATGAAATAGAAAATTTTTTCAAACTATTTTTAATTTTCGTGTAAAGCCTAGAACTGCTTTAAATGATCTATTTTTATTTTTTTTTGTTGAGAAAATTGGATGAAAATTTTTAAAAACAATTTTCAGTCTATCTTTGTATGAAATTCACAATATTGTTGATTTAAAATGGTCTTTTTACGTGATAAAAATCTTGGTAGGTATCTCAAACCAGCGCCCTTGAAAAAAAAAATGTTTAAAAAAAAGAAAGAAATTTTTCTACAATTTTTCTCTGGAAGAGGGAGGTTTTTTCCAGAAAAAATAGGTACCTACTAACAAAAAAATTCTGCAAAAATTGAGAATATTTGAAAAATGATCTCCAACCCTTTCCCACATTATTCAATTTCTAAAAAATTTCAGTTGGGGGGGAGGGAGGATCATTTCCAAAATAGAAAATGAAAATTTTTAATTTCAAGTTTTTCAGCCAGGAGTGGGAGTTTCTGGAATAGTTTTTTCAGTACTCGGAAGAGTCAAAAAATAATGGAATCCTTGGGTAGTTTAATATGATGCATTTTCATCTCAGATGACTTTTGAAGGAGGAGAGTCTGGCCATAAGACTGAGGTTTCTTCATTTTGTGATCAAAGTGGGAAAAAATTCATTTTTACATAAATTCTGATCTTGTTGAGTTTTTTGATCCTAAATCTTGAACATTCGTGTGAGATGAAAACTGGAAGAGTAATTAAACCACACAGGAGCCCAAAAGAGTGGAATACGTATTTGCCACCATTTTTTTTATTTTTCATGAAAATTAAATTTGCTTGCTGAGTAGTTGTGATCAAATGTTCCATCTTAGGTTAGAAACAACAATAAAATATGGTGTGTAAAAAAATGTAAATTTTCTCAATAAATTTTTCCAACTGTAAAATTGGAGTTGTTAAATATTTTTAAGTATTTAGAAGAGGATCTGGAAGGACTTGGGAAGAGGGATTATAGATTCCCTGAGGTTTTGAAAATTGGTATCTCAGTAGAAACTTTTCGCACATTTCATGAAAAACGAGAATAATTTGGATTTCAGATAACAGCCCAATTAGAGTGAAAATTAGCCCAATTTAGAGATTTTTCCAATTGGATGATTGATGGGGTATTTCAACCTCCTTCTTCTCCTCTACTTACCTCAAGTTTGTTATGTCCCGCAGTGTCCACAAAGTGTCCAGCAGTGCTGCATATGTTTATTTTTTGTCAAAATTTTCAAAAATGTCCTGTTTTTTTTGGTAAAATTTCCAAAGTTTTTTGTTTGCGAAGATTGTAAAAAAAAGTCCTGCTTTCTGTAAAATTGTCAAAAAATGTCGCCGAAATTGTCAAGTTTGGTCGTTTGATCAGATTGTTAAGAAGGTCCCTTTTTTTTTAGCAAGAAGTCCCACTTTTGCCAATTATTTTTTAAAAAATTCCATTTTTACCATAACACTGTCAAAAAGTCTTTAATTTTTCTCCGGAATTGTTAAAAAAAAAAAACAGTTTTTGCTGAAATTTAAAAAAAAACTTCAAAATTTTAAAGAATGTTCTGGTTTTGTTAAACAGCCTTGTTTTGCTGAAATGTTAAAAAATTATTGTTTTTTTTTCAATTTTTGCCATAAATATTAAAAAGTCCCAATTTTGGTCAAAATTGTCCAAAAGTCCCAATTTTGGTCAAAATTGTCAAAAAGTCCCATTTTTCACTCAAAATTGTAAAAAAGTCCTGATTTTTGCTAAAAATTGGCTATGAAGTCCTGCTTGTTTTCATTTCTAAATCTAGGTAATCTTAAAATTTTTCAGTTATTCTCTTTTGAATTTTTTCTTCATTTTTTCCAAATCCCTTTGAGAATGGAAAAATGTGGACCAAAAAAAAATCTAGCTTGAATAAATTTAGATCCATCCTTTGTCTGATTCAAATACCTATTTTAAAAAATGAAACGAGAATTTTTGGTAATTTTGACAAAAGGTACCTACCTAATATTTTTTTGCTATTTTTGGCATAAAATGGGACTTTAACAACTTTATAACAAAAGGCAGCTATAGGGCTTCATAATTCTAGCTGAAAAGGCAGTGTAGCCAGATAGAAAAGAATGGAAGTTGGATCTGAAGAATTTTTGGGATCTCACTTTGAAAATAACATAGTTACGAATAAGATGGAAGAATGTTTTGATTTTATATTTGTCAATTTTGAAATTATAGCTTTCAATTCTTATTTGCAAAAAAAATTGAAAACTTGAAAATTTACATTTTACTTTTAGGTGTAAAATCACTCTAAACTGGATCCATTCTTGACCACTTCCGCTCTACGTCTTGATTCGGGCTTAATTTTTCTATATCCAATCAGCATTTGGATCTATAAGTAGGTACTTGCTTCTGGTTTCCTCATCATCAGAACTAGAGTGAGACAAGGTCTTCCATCTAGTTAAATTTTAGCATTACCTCTGCCTTGGTCAAATCGCCGCCACCTAATCGATTATTTATGCAAATAACTGTCCAGCATGATGTATTAGCTGTACGTCGTACATATGTCTCAATTCGTACCTATATTAATCGATTTTATCTGATAAACGATCGGATCGGTAGCCAGTGGTTGTTTTCTTTTCAACTCTCGAACCTGCAATGATACAGGTACCTTACCTATGTACACTATACGATGGAAAATTAGTAGGCCATCGCGTATAACGGTCACGAATATGTGCGCCAAAGAGAGACACGATCTTCGGGAGCCACAGCTTTTGTGCGTGTGTTACATGGGCGCGATCTTGATTACATTTTTCTCTTGTACGTTGTACCATAGGTATACACAATACAGATCACAGTGCTACCAGTATGCGGAACCGATTGATATACAAATACACACACGCCGCGAAGAAATATCTTCGAATCTTTAATGCCTATACAACAGCAGCATATGTGTGCGGTTGCAGAGCTGTACAACAAACGTTCAAATAGTGAACCTGGTACTCGTACAAGCTAAACAATGAATATATATTAGCAAAGGTGGTCGTGTCCGATGCTGAGGATCGTGATACCAAATTCATATTTTATCCGCGATCTATGGTACTCCTCTGGGCGACCGGAGCTGATGCAGGCAGACCGCCACTTTAACCAGGAATCCGCTACAGTCTGCAGTCTGCAGCGTATACGAGTACATCTCTGTGTATTTCTATTTCTTTTTATCTGCTGCTGTATCGTGGTGCTGTACTTGTTGGTATACAACACCGTGATGTATTTGTGTAAACAAATTGAAATATTCGCTTTGAACTATCCCCACAGAATGTCTCCTCTGTGTGCGATGCATCTCGTTGTCGCCATCGACTCCATCGTCTGCGATTACCTATTCGTTTCGTCGCCGGCCTAGTTTTTCTGCTATATGTGCAGGATATTCTGGTTGGTAGGTGTATAGATGGTGATGATCTGTATCTTCTTTAGACCTACCTACGTGGCAAGAATTTGCGTATATGGTGATCTGCTGTGTAAGTCGAATCTACGAATACCTACTTGTAACGCCCAGCTTTCGATGTAGTTCGTGGATTCGCCATTTATCGCCACAATGCCGCCAATACTCGTGTAAAAGAGTCGTTTTGCACGTTTTTGAACATCGAATACGTAAACGCAGATAGAGCTTATTCGTCGCCTCGTATGCGAATTTTCATTTTTTTTTTTTCTTTTTCATATGCACATAACTCATTTGACACGGATCTGAAAAGTGTGCAAAGCACCAGAGCTTTCATAATGCTGTGACCTGGCTCTTAATATATGATTGGACTCGTTTCAAGTAGTGATCTATGGGTGTACTTTAGAGATTTTTGCACAGCAAGATCTTTTTAAAAAACAAGTTTGCTCACAAAGGAACCTTTTGATCTGGCGCTCTATGATTTGAGCGAAACCAAGCCAAATCAAAAGAGCATATTCAGGAACACTCGTTAGCAAAATTTCAGTCTGTTCTCAAGTCCATTTTCGAATTTCTTGCTTCGTTAGTTGGATTTTCAAAAGCCTCAGAGTTTGAATACAAACTTATTTATTTTTAGGATGAAATCTCTCACTGGCCCTTCTGCCACCTCAGTCGCCATTTTTTTTTCAAGTTCGAAAAAGTATGAAAATTGAAAGTGACTCGTTGATTCTCATAAATTTGAGATCACTAGGTTCGAATCTCTATTCATTTTTTGAATACGAATTTCAAAATTTCCCTTCTCCCCTTTCATTCTCTTTCTTCACAATTCTAAAAAATAAAATAAAAAAAATAGTCACGCAAATGCGTGTGAAGACCGACTTCTCTTCAAATAAAAATGTTTTACGAACGAATTGATTCACTCTTTTTGAAACATTTTTGTGTAGGAATTTATCTGATTTCAAGCGAAAAAATCAAATCGAAACATTCACAACCGATTGATGATTGAACAAATTGATTGATTTCTAGGTGAATCATTCGCGAACGGAGTACTCAATTTGTAGTGAATCATTCACGAACGAATTGATTAACAATTGATGAATCTTTCGCGAACGAATTGAATAAATGTTGATGCATCATTCGCGAACGAATTGAATAATATTTGGTGAATCATTCGCGAACGAATTGATTCATTTACGTAATTTTTGGTAAATCATTCACAAACGAATTGAATAATTTTTGTTGAATCATTCCCAAACAAATTGAATAATTTTTGGTGAATCATTCGTGAACGAATTGATTCGTATACGGTATAAGTGACTCGTTCGCGAACGAATCGATTCATTTACGTATTTGTTTGGTGAATCATTCACGAACGAATTGAATAATTTTTGGTGAATCATTCGCGAACGAATTGAATATTGTTGGTGAATCATTTGCGAACGAATTGAATATTGTTGGTGAATCATTTGCGAACGAATTGAATATTGTTGGTGAATCATTTGCGAACGAATCGATTCATTTATGTTATTTTTGGTGAATCATTCACGAATGAATTGAATAATTTTTGGTAAATCATTCGCGAACGAATTGATTCGCATAAGTGACTCGTTCACGAACGAATCGATTCATTTATGTAATTTTTGGCGAATCATTCACAAACGAATTGATTTGTACGCGAAATAAATGACTCGTTCGCGAACGAATCGATTCATTCACGTAATTTTTGGTGAATCATTCACGAACGAATTGAATAATTTTTAGTGAATCATTGGCGAACGAATTGAATATTGTTGGTGAATCATTTGCGAATGAATTGAATAATTTTTGGTTAATATCATTCGTGATTGAATTGAGTTATTTTTGGTGAATCATTCGCAAACGAATTGATTCCTATAAGTGGCTCGTTCGCGAACGAATCGATTCATTTATGTAATTTTTGGTGAATCATTCCCGAACGAATTTATTAATTTTTGGTGATTCATTCGCGAACGAATCGATTCATTCACGTAATTTTTGGTGAATCATTCACGAACGAATTGAATAATTTTTGGTAAATCATTGGCGAACGAATTGAATATTGTTGGTGAATCATTTGCGAACGAATTGAATAATTTTTGGTTAGTATCATTCGCGATTGAATTGAGTAATTTTTGGTGAATCATTCGCGAACGAATTGATTCGTATAAGCGGCTCGTTTGCGAACGAATCGATTCATTTATGTAATTTTTGGTGAATCATTCCCGAACGAATCGATTCATTCCCGTAATTTTTGGTGAATCATTCACGAACGAATTGATTCGTATAAGTGATTCGTTCGCGAACGAATCGATTCATTCACGTAATTTTTGGTGAATCATTCACGAACGAAGTGAATAATTTTTAGTGAATCATCTGCGAACGAATTGAATATTGTTGGTGAATCATTTGCGAACGAATTGAATAATTTTTGGTTAGTATCATTCGCGATTGAATTGAGTAATTTTTGGTGATTCATTCGCGAACGAATGGATTCATTCACTTAATTTTTGGTGAATCATTCACGAACGAATTGAATAATTTTTGGTTGATCATTCGCGATTGAATTGAGTAATTTTTGGTGAATTATTCGCGAACGAATTGATTCATATAAGTGACTCGTTCGCGAACGAATCGATTCATTTACCCAATTTTTGGTGAATCATTCACGATCCAATTAATTCATAAATTGAAAAATTTATCGACTCGTTCGCGAATGGTTCTTTCAAAAAATTAATCAATTCGTTTAATAATGATTCCCTTAAATGAAATAATACTCTCACGAACAGTTCACTTAGAATTGAATCAATTTATACGTAAACAATTCATTTGGGAACAGATCAACTTGTTAATGAACGATTCCTTATGAAGAACGGAAGCCTTGTGAGATTTCAAGTTTCAACGAAATCGGTTCAGTCGTTTTCTGGGTACAAAACAACTAACGAGTTTTTAAAATTTTGAAAAAAAAAATTGTCACTCGATTTGTGCTTTTGGAACATGATGATGATGATGGCGAAATGTCCGTCTAGTAACTTGGTTGTGAAATTTCAAATTTATCTAAATCGGTTCATCAGACTAATTTTGAGCTGTTCAGTTCCAATAGGTATCCTTTTACTTCTTGGCTTCTTGGATATAACCATCTCAACCCCTCGTTCCCTAGTAGCTTTTCACTTATGAAAAATGACGTGAAAGTGTTACCTTTATGAATTTTTTTCAAACTTGTTAAATTTTAGCAGAATTTAATACATGATTAAATTTTAGCTTAAGCCATTTTTCCGAAATATTTTTCAAAAAATCGAAAATAAGTTTCATTTTTGAAGCCAATTTTTTGATTTTTTTTCAACCATATCCAATTTTATCTCGATTCACTTCCCAAATCAATTACTCGTGTGAAATAACGACACGTTTGCATCTTCGCAGTCGATAAAATATGTATATTTTTGCGTTCCACTCTGTCGTTTCCAGAACTCGGTCTTTTTATCGCGTACTTGATAACGAAGCGCAAAACACAGTCCAGCACGTTCCTGTTTTCGGTGTTTTCCCCCTCTCGAGCATATACATCATTCGACCATTCGAACTCTGCTCCTCGATTGCAAAAAAAAAAACCACCACCAGGATACCAAAGTTCGAGCAATATTCGGGTATAAGTTGTATAAAAATACACACAGTATACGTAAACGTACATCGTATAGTGTACTATATGTATGTATAATACCGCATACGGGGGTTCGTATTGGAACTAGGAGTTGATAGGGCCTGAGGTAGGGTACACGAATAGCGAGGAAACGGCAATAAAATGGAAATATATCAATTCGCGGCGTTTTGTAACAATACCGTGGGCCGCGGTAGTTTTTGATTTGTCATAGTCGTCAAATTAATCATATTTCGGTGGAGTTGCTGACGTCGTTACGTCCTGGTGGCGTCGTCGTTTTTCTCTCCGCAATATATATACGCATCGTATCGGTCTGTGGTGTATGGTGTACTCGTATACGTAGTTATAGTTGCCAAAGCAAGAGAGACCATGGATCGGCGAGGTACACTAGGGGGTGGCTAAATAAGGGTACAATACGATACAGCGGAAACTTCTCCGATCTTCGTCCCTCTCGCTGTGACTTTCGCTTCTGTATTGTGATACGATTTCGATTGTTGGCTCGTACCTCGTACTCGTTGTTGAGCAGAAAAAAGTATACGAGTAGGATTGGATTTTGATACGTATTTTTCGCGCTCTCGGTCGGCGAGAAATTTCTTCATCAATCGGAGAAATCTGACGTTATATCATTCTTCATATTAATGTTAATTACGACGGCGTGGCGGTTCGGTCGGCCGTTTTCTTGAAATTGATGAATGTCCATTCGTCGAGCGGTGATTAATCGCGTTCGCGTTCCGGGTGCGTTGATTTTTTTCACCAAATACATAGGCAGCTTTATTACGTATCACGTAAGCCCAGCAGTCGAGGATATATCTACAGATCTGCAGGGACTTCGTTGATACGAAGATCGAACCGAGAAAATTCAAAAATAATAACTTTGGGGTGATGTAAAAATTATCAGATATGAGCTGCATGCTCTCGAATGCCCCTCTTCTGATTTTGACAGTGCTGTCGTCTCGTTTTTTTTTTAGGTCGAACAGCTTTAGAAGAAGCTGAAAGAGTATTCGCGAATAAAATAGGTGAATTGTCCCTGTCCTCAGTTTTTTTAAATTTTCATAAACATTGTTGGGCACTTTTTAACAAAATGTTGAAGCCAAAAAATTCCCGCCACCCCACTTTCCTCGCCCACAATATCGAAAAAACACATTTTTCCTGGAGAAAAATCATACTTCAATGAGTTTTGAATGAAAAATGTTGAATTTATCCAAAATATATATAGAAGAGACAATTATGAGTACCTAGCAACGTGAATTTTTTCAAATTGTTTAGGCCCCCCAGAGAGGAGATAGGTATTGACAAAATAAAATTTGAAACCGCCGTATTTCCGAACCGAATTCTGGTGCACAAAATTTTTTTTCTTTCAAAAATACGAGATGTACCTGCATGAGTACTATAATTGGTATTTTTTTCAAATTTTCCCTATGGAGTCATTTTCAAAAACTCAAAAACACTCAAAAATGTGTTTATTGTGTCACAGCACTACTAAAAAAATTGATATCTACTGCCGGTGAAACAGTTCTGCAATTTTACGTGCTGGCCTCCAAAAACAATAGAAAACCAACCAATTTTTGTAAACCCTAATTTTAGTAATTTTTGGGGCCATAAGCACTCCCTCTCCCAAGTTTTGAATGAAAGAAATCGTTATCATATGAATCGAACCCGCTGAACACAAATATGAATTGAGTTTTTAGTGCAAAATGCTTCGATGTAGCGTTATATTTACGCCATACAACTTCCTAATCAAGGTCATCTCTTATTACTTTACAACAAGTAACTCAAAACTGTCAAAATAGTTTCTTTTTGGTGAGAATAATTAAATTCTGATGTGAGTACATCTGCATTAGGCTTACAGGCATCTATGTAGATTAGGATGGATCGCGAAAAAAAAGACTGTCAATTTTCATCAAATTCATCAAAAACCGTCATTTTGAGTTAGAAGTTACACAGAAAAAATGCTAGCTTATTCAGAAGTGTCTTCAAAGGGAAAATATGGGCTCACAAAGATGGAACATCTTCGTAAAAATTGTGTTTTTTTCGCTGTACCCCCTTGACGATTAATCGATAATCGATTGCTCGAACATATCAACGTCAGTTGCATGAATAAATTGCTTTTACATCAATTAATCAATTATTTCTATCTCAATTGAATATTTCGATATTGATGATTCAATTATTTCGACATCGAATAATCGATTATTTCGATGTCGATTGATCGATCATTTTTATCGGATAATCGATTGTGTTGATATAGATCAATCGATCGTTTTTCTATCGAATAATCGATTGTGTTTACATCGATCAATAGATTGTGTTGATATCGATCAATCGATCGTTTTTCTATCGATCAATCGATTGTGTTTACATCGATCAATGGATTGTGTTGATATCGATCAATGGATTGTGTTTATATCGATCAATCGATTGTGTTTATATCGATCAATCGATTGTGTTTATATCGATCAATCGATTGTATTTATATCGATCAATCGATTGTATTTATATCGATCAATCGATTGTGTTTGTATCGATCAATCAAATATTTCGATATCGATCAACTAATCGATTATCTTACCAGCATGTAATCGATTGTTTTGGTATCAATTAATCGATTGTTTTGATATGGATCAATCTATTGTTTCGATATCGATTAATCGATCATTTTTATATCGAATAATCGATTATTCTGACATCGATAAATCGATCATCCAATGTTGTTTGTAAAATCGATTATTCAAAATGATCGATGAATAAAGTACTTTTTAAGTTCTTGAATCTGAAACCCCTACCCTGACCATGGCCACTATTTAGCTTGATTCACAGGAGTACGCCACCACTCCCGGCCGACAGAAGAGGAATTAAAATGACGTCATTAAGTATTTTCTGGGTAACATTTTTTATGATTTTTATCATTTTTTTGGGGTGTTTATAATTGCAGGATTTTTACACCGTGTATTTATTGACAATTAGTGGTGTTTAATGATCATTTCTAATGTTTTCATTGTTTTTGCAATTTCGGGGATGAATTTTAAAAAATTTATTTTTACTCCATTATTCTATAATATGTATATAGACATAATATGTACCTTAAAATTGTGTCAATTTGAAATTTTGAAAAAAAAGTTCATATTTTTTTGACATTTTGCAAAGTATCCACAATCTTGACACTTTTCAAAAATTGCCCCATTCTGTAACCCTCAAATATGTACTCATAGGTATGCCATAAATTCAAACAAATTTTTAAAAAATGCAAAAATATCCATAAGCTTGCAGGTACGTACTTTTTTGAAAACCGCTCCTCACGTTTTCACAATTTCGTAGTAGTTGGGTTGAAATTACCAAAATTTACAACATCACATCGAAGGAAAAAAAAGGAGGGAAATTTCAGACGAAAAATAGCATCAAGAACACTGAGCGAAAAATCACAGAAAAAAATTTCCTAATTGGAAAATGCGCGAAATTCTAAAATTGTCAGAAATCAACAAGCCAATTTTGTCCAAGTTGCCAAAAATCACTACTTTTCAACAAATGTTCTGCAGAATCTTCAAAAATTGCCAAAAACTAGAAGTCTTTCTACAATGGCCGGAATTCAAAATCTTCGAGAAACTTTTTTTCGCTCTGTTTCAAGGGCTAAATATGTACTACAATTTTCGGAAATATGAAAATAATCTTAAAATCGATAGGCAAATTGATGAGCAGGAAAAGGGGAGAAAAGTTTCAAATTTATTTTTTTTTCAATTGCGCTAAAATGCTGTTTTTTTTTCAAAATTACCAAGGATTGAAAGTTTTCTTGAAAATTGTGAAAAAACTTTAATTTGTTTAAAAACTGTCAAAATTTTTAAATTTGAAAAAATCTGAAATTTTTCAAGGATCATTTCTGTTGCTTTATTTTGTTGAAAAAAAAGTAATGAAATGAAAAAAAAAGTTGAAATTCACAAGCAAAATTATTAAACAAATTCAAAAATAATAACCTTGGGGTGGTGTAAAAATTACACTAGGCAATTGTATATTTGTGTCCGGTTTAAAAATGGGCTTAATCGATACCTTGGACCCTAAAACAAAAAACAGAGTGGGGTTTTTCAATCTGAAAAGGGAACCTCCTGAGGTGTCACACTCCGATTTGAACGGAACCACGATTTTTGGAAAGAACATAGTCTAAAACCCCCAAAACTAAATTTTCAGCTGCCCAAGTTCATTTTTCGATTTTTGGCGAATTTTGGAAAATTCAAAATTGACTGCTTTTGGCGATTTATGCTTTTTTAAAAAAAAAAGTACGTACCCTAACAACCAAACGATATCGTTCCATGTCTTATGCAGAGCGATGTCATGTCGCTCCTATATCTGTACAATGGCAAAATGTCCGCCTATATCGCTAAATCTCTGTAAATCTGTCTATATCTGAACTATATTCAGAGACATTCAGAAATCTGATGAGCTATTTCTACCAGACATAGTACTGCTTTACTATATACCACATAGATATCTGAGGGATATAGTTTTGATATCCAGGGTATATCATTTGATATATCGCAGGATATCTAGCCTATGTCTGTAGATTTCGTCAGATTTCTAGTTGATGTCCATAAAATATATCGTATGTATATCTTTCTTGTGAATTTTTGTATAGAATTTTCAAAAACACATTGGTAGTAGAATGTAAGTCTCAAAGAGAATACAGTGAGTTACAAAGAGTAATGTTTGATTTAAAAAACAAAAAATGAAAAGTTTTTTACACTAGTGATATAATAGGTAGATAATTATTCACTTCAGTATGCTTTTCTTTTAAACAAAATTATTCTCTATAACTCACTGTATTGGCTAAAAGACTTACATTCTACACCAATACAATTTTAATAATTCTACACAAGAAATTGTCAAGAAAAAAGTACATACACATAAATTATTTCAAGAAAATCATATTTTTGAAATCAACAACCTCTCTCAAGCCTCTCACACTCGCTTCACATTACTATAGCCAAAAGGTTGAAGAAATCCAGCTCACTAAAAACCTAAAAATTAAAGCCAGGGAACCTCACTCAGGGGCACCACCAGCCCAGAGAGGAGGTGCCGGTGATGAATAATTTATTTCTTGTGCCAAGTGGGTTATTATGAAATAATTAGTTAAAGTAAAATAAAGTACCTCAATGAAATCAAAATTGTAGTTTAATTGGAATTCACATTAGTAACTTCGTTCGGTTCCAAAATTCATGATTTTCACATTTTTAGATACACAATCAAACATAAACACACATACACTAATTTAGAAAACACATTTTAAAAATTCCAACATCTTTAAAAAGCAAAAAATGGACACACTCATGAAAAACCCCGGCAAATAGTTCAGAATAAAAAAACCATCGTTGTCACTTTTCAGCCATCTTTGATAATAAATTTATCTCTACACATTGCACAAGTTACAGAAAACCAAAACAAAATTATAGAAGAAATAGTTCTATATCTTGAGAAATCTATAGGATGACCCTACTTTTACCCAGAATCATCACAATATAGTAACAATAACCTGGAGATATTGCAAAACCTATATCCTTTTCTAGATATCCAAACGATACCTACAAAAATCATGATAGAGAAAAAGGTGTTGAGGATATCGACAGATATACCTGTGACATAATCGATATAGTCAGACATACATACGATGTCATTGTACAAAACAGAATCTTATAAATCGTTTGTAAATCGTGAAATGCTATTCAGATATCCAAGTGACATAAAAACGCTAAGTTTGGTTTGTTAGGGTACGTTGTTAAATAGATATATAGAGGCGTTGCCAATGATGGGAGGATAAGAATATTTCCCTAGTAGGTCAGGATGAATCTAACTCCCTAAGAGATGTAATATATCACCTTTTAAAATAGTACTTACCCGCTGCTAGCTCAGCTTTTACAACACCAATATGTATAAATTTAAACAGATTTAGTCGAGTTTACCTTGTATTAATTCGAACTGCACGCGAAATAAGAACACACGATAAACACGAACAGTGTATTATAATTTAAGTAATAAATTACAACACGATACTTAAGTCTAAAATATATAAAAAACTCTACGCGTATAACCAATATATATTCCACCGAATAGTGGCGTAAGTAGGATCGCTTTTACCCACCTACGTGTAACTATCAAATTGCCCGCGTTGGGTAGCGAATTTAGAAGACTTAAGTTTAAACGCGAATACTCTCCCTTAAACACGAACGTTAAGGCAGAGGACCTGGGACTCAAGCACAACTCTTACGTAGGAGTGAGTGGCCTTATTACTTTTCCGCGGTCAGACCTACCAGACGAAGCGCGAATCGACAAGTGAAGATCAATTCCATCTCAACTTGGCTTCTAGCCTCGAGTCGAGAAGGAATTGAGCTTTACGAACTTGTGAGCTTTTCACATCTGCCCTTAATGGAACGATGTGAAAACACCTCTTGGGTGGTTCCCACGTACTTAACACCTTACCTAAGTGCATCGAGTATATGCTTTCATCTACGTAAAGTACTGTAGAATCGAACTATTGATTGGATTCTCCAGTACTTCCTTTAGATGAAAGATTTATAAACCCACTGAGAGAGATACGATGAATATCCCTGTCTAGCCAGTGAAGGCATATTGTCCCCTTACATTTGCCCCTAACGTGGGTTTACTTCTAAAGTATCCCCTGAGGAAATGTAGAGGAAAGCACGGAAATTTTGAAAAAAGGTGACATTGTGCTTCACTGGATGTGACCCTATTGCCCCCCGTACTTTGCTTGAGTGATGCGGGGAATAGTAATCCCAAAATAAATTTTGAAACTCTTTGGTTTTTATTATAATTCCAAAAGTGAGGTGGATTTTGAGTGTGCTGGTGAGTTGACTCTTACTGATAAAGAGTAACTACAATTGACCATCAATATTTGACCGAAGTCAAGATATCAATAAATCAATCCAGAAGCTACCTTTGATCTGGTCACTCCACAGCAGGGTCATGGCCGAAATGGTAAGTATTTAAGTACGATTTAATCTTTGAGGGGGAGGGTTAATCTAAAAGGTACCCTTCCTCAATTTTATGATTTCAGGAGAAGATGAAAAAAGCTCAAGAAGTTCGTGGTTGTTTGGCTTTGTTGTCTTTGGATAGTCTGACCAAGAATTTTTGAAGAAAAAATTGCTGGTAAGGTTGGCTTGAGTATAGCTATTGTTTTTACTAAAAATTTTGAAAAATGGATGGTTTTCTATTGGAAAGTCATTCATTGAATAATTTGAGTAGAGTTTTTATAGTTTAAAAAAAAATTGAAAAAAGAAAAAGTTCAAAAAATTTAAAAAAAAATTCTAAAGGAAAAAATTTTATCAAAGTTTGATGTGATATTTGAGCATTTTGAAAGTTAAAAAATTAATCATTGATAAGAAAAAAGAAAAAAAATTAAAAAATTTGAAAAAACTTTGAAGAAAGTGACTTATTTTTCTATTAGAAAAGTTGTCATTTCTTCAAAATGCAAGAAAAATTGTTTTTTAGGGAAGTTTGAAAAATGAAAAAAAAAGTTGAGGAAAAATGAATTGTTTTTTTATCAGAAAAAATGTTCATTTTTTCAAAAAAAAAAAATTGAAATTTTGGAATTTTATTTTTATGATAGAGTGCTAAGTTTTTGGAAAAAATTGCGCTACCTTTCTGTTGTACACGGAGTTCGGTTGAAAGCGAAACTACTTACCACCACTATTCGATGAAACATAAAACAAATTAAAAAAAATTTTGAAAAAAAAAAAAAATTTTAAAAAGTTTAAAAGGAAAATAAATTTTTAAGAAAAATTATAAAAATAAATAGGAATGTACCTAAACAAACTTAATTCTAAGCAACGTTGTTTTTCTTCTTTTTTATTTGTTTAACGTTGTTTTATAGTTAATTAAGAATAAATTAATTTCTAGTCAGTCTTATTTCTCATAATTAATTTCAAGTTTTTTCTTCTTCTTTACAGGTGTATTTTGGTCAACGACGATGGCAAGAGAATTACTTTGTTTATCAAAAACTAAAGATAAGTACAAAAACATATTTACATTTTTATTAAATAATGTAAAATTTAAGAGCATTTTTGTTTCTTAGGATTAATCAGTCTAATTTAAACGCATGATCGATTTAAAATATCTGTACATTTTTTATTTCTAAAAAAAAATTTTAAAGTTATGAAATAAATTAAATAAAAAATGTTGTTTTTGTTTAGGACCAGTTCAGAGAAAGATGGGTGAAACTTAAAATAGGATTGAGCCAAAGTTGAACCAGTCTGTTGGGATATTTTTCGTATTTACAATAAGGTGAGTAAATCTAAAAATTTGGCTTATTTTTATAGCATTTTTACGATTACGTAGTTTAAAATTAGTTATTATATAAAAAAAAATAAGTAGGAAAAATGATAATTAAAATGATAATTTTAATTTTAATTTTAAAATTAGAAAATTCTAACCTAATTCTTTTTGTTCCAGTAAGAAGACAAAGAAGATTTCCTTAACTAATAATGCACAGATCCTTTTTCTTGGCTCATGGACTTCTTTTCCAGGTTGTATTTTCTTTTAGAAAATAATTTTAGATAGAAATTAAAAATAAAATTTGAGTAAACTTATGCCATTTTTGTTCCACAGGAAGACAAAGATAGCTAGATTTTTGAAAGGAATGTTATCCGTCTACAGTCTGAGTCAACATGGCCTTCTGTGCCCTGAATGTGATATCTTTGTTAAAAAAGAATTTTAAAAAAAGTAAAATTAAAATTTTTGTAAATTTTTAGAAAAAATTTTTTGAATTTGAATTTTTTGATTCTGTAAACGTATTTTACGTTAATATAAGGTTGTAAAAAATAAAAAAAAATAATTGTAAACATTCAAAAAATAAATTGAATTTATTTTAAGTTTGTAAAAAAAAATTTACATACATGTATTATTGTATCGTAGTTTTAGAGTACAAATTTTGTATGTTTGTAAAAAAAATTTTTGAAAAAAATATTTTGTGCTATTTTATAACCTAATTATACAAATGTATAGATAAATTAATGCGTAGAGTTTTTTGTAATGGAAAAAAAAAATTATCAATAAATATTCTATAAATTACATCTTAACTTTATTTACATTTTTGGATGTTCATTTTTTCTGCTCTACGGGTCGTTTTAATGGTCGGATCGATGAATGGAAAATGGAATTTAGGTTGACACAGTTTTTTAGGTGGTTTTGGCGGTTACTAGGTTACTGGTGAAGGTCGTGAGCGTAACGGTACCGGTTGTGGGAAGGTGGATGTTATCTTCCAGCTGGGTGGTCTTTTTTACGACGATTTTATTTTTTTATTTTTTGAAGACTACCTGAGCACTTTTAAAGCCAAAATTGTGCTTTTTAAACTGAGTCAAGAGGTAGAAAATTCGCTAATATTTCGAGTTTTTATTTAATTTAATTCAAACCATTTTCCATTAAAAAATCAGTCTGATTTTTCTAAAAAAAAAATTTAGGGGGTAATCTTTTGTAATCAATCACTTTTTATACAATAAATAAAATTATTCAAAACTTCAGAAAATCTAAAAAACGAAAAATTATAAGTTTTGACTTTTTCCTTTCTATTTCAGAGAAATTTAGCTCAGAAAAAAAATAAATAAATAAATAAAAGCTTTCGAAGCTGATTTGAAATTAAGAAATAACAAAATTGAAGGAAAAATAACGTGATTGATTTTTACATTTTTTGAGAGGGTCATTTTTGCTCATATCGACATGTTTTGGGGTTTTTTTTTTTTTTTTTTTTTTATAATTTTGGTACTTTAGTTCGAAATTTTTTTTGTTTTTTAATCGTATTTGTACCTAGGTAATTTTTGGATGGTATTTCTTCCAAAATTCGAGTTTTTTGAAAAAGTAGTTCAAATATTTGGGTATTTTTTACGCGATTTAAAAAATTCAAAAAACTCTGTGCAATTTACCTTGAGTCGATAGAGCGTTAAAATATGAGCCATTAGCCCTCTTTTTTCTCCTCGTCACTAGAGATGACGATGGGCTCTTCAGTGAGCGACACGTTCGGTGTTTTTGGAGCCTGTTCAGACTCGTTTGTCGTCGCGCTGGTTTGGTGCTCCATTTCCTGGGTCCAACTCTGCGCATGCTGGTCAAATAATGTTTGCCAGTTCATCCCAAAGGTGAGGGGTGGTATCACCTGTTGACCGTTAATAGCGGTGAGCGTCACTTCTGGCAGGTTAATAGCCTGAGCGGAGGTCGATGGCATGTTCAGCGTGGCCGGATTTAAGTCGGTACGAGGGGTCAAAATTGGCATTTGCGGTGTCGTATTTTGCGCATCTTTGGGTGCCAATTCTGAGCTGGTCGAAGCTCCTACAGGGTGCTCATCGGATTTGCCTAGTTGGGCATTTTCAGCTGTTTTCTGTTCGATTAATTTCTTTCTTATTTCGATCCGTTTTAATTCGGCCAACTGATCCGGAGTGTAGGGTTTATCGTCAGTTTCCATTTCTTCCTGTTTGATGGTTGGTGGGACTGACATGGTCGGCTTCGATTCGGTGTCTTTTGAAATTAGGCCCTTTCGGAGCATTTCAATGCGTCGTCGATCTTTACTCGGTGGCTGAAGTACTTTCCCTTTCTTGATTTTTTCTTGCAGAGAAATTGGAAGGGGGATGAATTTTTCGGCCAATTTGTCCAAAATTTCTTCGTAGCGTTTGATGTTGTGGTATGGACCAAATTCATCTCTGGGCGGTGGGATTTTATCCAGTTGTTCGAAAAATTCATCTACTCGCGTCGTCTTCGCACCTGCTAACAATCCCCAGTCTGTTTCCAGTGCCAATTTGATGTGGTCAAAAGCGATGTTGTTAAGTTGGGGCGTGTGCACTAATGGTGCTAAAATCAGCTCCGTTACTTTTTTCTCTTTAAGGAGATTCGCGATCTTCGTCATTTCATCGGTGAAGTCATCGTAAGATGTATTGCAGACCACATCAAAATTACCGATCGAGATAAATAATTTTTTCGGTAATATTATCATTGAATCGAGTAATCGAAAGAGATCAGACGCTAAGAGGTCTCGCCGATAGATGGTATTATCGAGATATTGGCCATATTTTTCTTCATCAACCATGCAATGTACCATCGCATGGATATGTCCGTCCCCGATCATCATCGCTTGGTTCATAAAAAGTACCATGTGAATATTTTTAGCTTTGTCCTGTCTGCCCGCGGCGGTGAAGTAAAACGGGTACGCGTTCATTGGATAATAGGGCTCGAGTTCGTTGGAAGATCTGCCAAAACGCGACAGGTATTTTTTGTGGTACCGGGGCTGTTCGGCGGATGGATTTTTCTTTTCTTCAGGTACTTCGGGCTCATTTTCGCGCGGAGATAGCGCTCTCGGAGGCGGGCCTCGCTTCGTAGTACCTCGCGGCATTCTGAATACTCTTCGCTCGTTGATTCCTCGTCTTCCTCGGTTCGCTGAAGGTAGGGATGAACTGCGATCTCTATAATACTCTTGCGTCGGGTATAACTGATTTAGCGGTGTTGAGTACTCAATTTTTTGAGGAATCGAAATTTGCGAGCTCATCGTATCCATAGGTTCAACACCCGGTGCGTCGAATCGAATTTGACGCTGGGGTTCGTTGGTGAGATCATACTCTGGCAGTCCCCCGTACGAAGTACCTAATTCCATTAGAGCTGGAATTTTCGAGTATGATCCTGACGTGATCGAAGAGGAGGGGGTCGATGGTCCAGCTTGAATGTACTGATTCAATTTCTGCTCCATTAGAAGATTGAATCGGCGCTCTAGATCGGTCAATGAGCTCGAAAGCACGGCATTCGCATCGATTTTTTCTTTCAATTCCGTAGCTTGTTTTTCATTTTTGGTTTGTAGATTTTTAATCAATTCTTTCAAGACCTCGACCTCTTTTTGGAGCTGGCCTATCGTCGATCTCATCTGCCTGATGTGCTCGTTGTTGGGGGGTTGGTTTACCACCTGTGTCCTAGTAGGACAATCCAATTGGACGAAGTCGAAATTCGTGAGGCTTCGATTGCACATTGGATGACGGCAAATGATGCGAGAGGGGGTTGTAGTCGTTTTGAAAAGATAGTGGATACATCCCCAATGATACGCATGTTTACAAACCGTTACATACGGTGGATCCTCTTTCTTCACCCCATTCTCGTCCTTTGGAGCGTGCTCCCCTGGCTCGGCCAACGATTCCGTACACTCGTCGCACAATAAGATCTTCATTTCCGTCTGAAAAAATAAAATTTTCAACAAATTTTTATGATTAGTTATTTATTGAAAAAATAATTATTTTTTCATCTTTTTCAAAAATGAATTCATTTTTCAACTAAAAGTTGTGTAAAACTTATAGTTTATTCGATTCAAATACCGCTTACTGGGTCTTGATTATTCCTTTTAGGGGTATTTGAAACTTTTAAAACGATTCAAAATCGGTCAAAATTAGTGATTTTTTGGATTATTGGGCAGTAAAGGGTATTCATTTACATTTTGTTTCGAAAAATTAGCCAAAGATGAAATATTTTACGATTTGTTAAATCATTTTATTGTTTTGGTTTTTATTGGGTTGTGATTTATTTTGATAAATTTTTTCAATTTTTGTTAGTTTTAATTTTTACGAAACCAAAGATTTTTTATTTTTTTATCGAAATACTCAGTTTTAATTTTTGATTGTTTTTGATTATTATTTAGTTACCAAAAAAATATTTTACTTTTTTCTGAAAATATAATTTTCAGCTTTTTATTATTTTTTCTAGTCATTTAATTGCCAAAGCTTTTTTATTTTTTAGTTTTTCAACGTTTTTGTTGATTCATTTTTATCTTAAGTATTTTTTTTTGTTATATTTTTGTATTTTTCTTTTAAGGTAAAAAAAAATCATTTTCTCGAAATGTGTAGAATTAGGTAGGCGAAAAATTAGAAATTTTTATTATTATTCTTCTAAAGTTTTTTCGAACTTTTTATTCTATACTTAATTCACTTTCGAGTTTTGGTTTTTTAGTAGCTGAGATTATTTCGTTGAGGTTTTGAAAAAAGTGTGAATTTTCAATTTTGATCTCATTTTAGTTTAGATAATATTTTCCAAATTTCGAAATAATCTGAATCTTAAATCATCGGTAATACTGAAATAAAAAAAAAAAATTCAAAATGTGTGATGGTTTAATTTTTTGCGGGTTTTATGGGACAAATTTGTTGATTACTAAAAAAAAATTCAATTTTTTCCGCTTAGCCTGAATCTAATCATTTTTCAGTTGATTATCAGTTTTCCAATTTTTTATGAATGATTTGATGGGTATTCAAGATTTTGACACTTGGTTTCAGGACTGCGCTGAAGTTTTCAATTTTATCATTTTTATTTTACGAAGAAAGTTCCAAAAAGATTTCTACTTTGAGTATTTTATAGCGTTTTTTTTTTTTGGGTTGTAAACTCGAGTAGAATTTTTCAAACTTTTAGTTTGTTTTGTGAATTAAAAATTCTAGACATTAGCCCAAACTTGAGTGATGGATTTTTAAATTAATACCTTAGTCGGGGTACAATTTGAAAATTTATAGACGTTTGAGGCAAAATGTGTGATTTTTGAGTAAATCAACTTTTTCTAAAGGAAAATTTTAACCTGATCAAGCTTTGATTCGATTTTTCAGAATTTTCACTCTAATAATTTTAATTGTCAGTGAAATGGGGGTGAATTCGGAACAATACAGAATTTGCATTTTTATGGCTTTTTCTGATAACACTGTTTTCGAATCATCAATCAATTTTCTACAAAAAAAATCAACTTTTGATAATTGGTGTTCGAAGAAAAAATAAATAAGCTAATTTGGTACCAATAATCGGAATTTTTCAGTATTCAAATTTGAGTGGTAGATTCCAAAAAATAGGGTTTTGGATTATTTTAATATGATACCAAAAGTTTGCCACGAACTTAGTGTTCGAATTTTTGGTTTTTTTTCTGAAAAAGGATCAACTTTCTTGGTTTTTGAGCGTTTCAAGATTATTGGCTAGAATCCACAACTTTGTTCACAAATATCTGCTTGTGCTTTACTTCAAAATGCACTAGTTGGAATTCATCGTAGTAGTTATGAAAAGATTTCGGTATTCAAAATTGGTAGGCTTTTGAAACTGAGAATTTCGATGGAAATGGTGCGAATTTATTGTTCGGATTTTGGAACACTTGAACGATTTGTAGGTAATTCTTTCTTTTCGCGAATCTTTACAAAACGTTGAATTTCATTTTCATTTAGAGAAATTTGTGTACTTTTAATGGGAGAATTTTGTGTGTTTTTCATGCAGTTTTCCGAAACAGTTAAATTTAGTACCATTTCTGGTGTTTTGTTTCCAAAATTTATAGGGTTTTTAACACTTGACATTTTTAATGTTCGAGATTTTCTAAACGTGTTTGAAATTATTATCCAATTTTGATCCTTGCAACTAGTGGCAATTTTTTGATCGAACCGGTAAAATTAGTGAGCTAAATGCACTTGTACTTACTTCGGTTCTGTAGAAATCTTCCAATAATTCGTACATCCAGTTTTTGGAATACTCCACTTTCTTCAATACTAGGTTTAGGCGTTTCAGGTATAACTTATAATTGTTTCGCTCAATTTTTGCAATCGAAAAAACACAATGTTTTGAAAGTAAAAAATACAACTGTTTTGACCGAAAATTGATAATAATTATCAATCGCGTTCAGCTCGATTCACTCAAAATTTACCGAACCGGTTGACGTTCGATTCACACCGTGGGTGGTGTACGAATAAATTTTGTTTTAATTACCGCGTTGTAAATTTTTAATTATTTTTCGCGATTAATTAATTGTTCGAAAAATTTTATCGATGTAAACTGAATTAAATTCTTTTAGGAGTAATTGTATTTGACTTTTGAAGTTACTAAAACTGCACGATATTTTCTATTGAATAAAAATTTAGAAGTTATCACCTTCGAAATAGAATACTAACTGAATTTAGTTTTGATTTTTAAGTACTTATCCCGAATGTGTTTTTTACTCCCTGAGATCCCTTCCCAAAAGAGCTAATTTTTATAAGGTCCAGACTCTCGTATTGGAAAGTCTGGTACCTATCGATTTTCAAAGTGTGAATATTCGATGTGTCGAAGGATTTATTCTTTGACCGTGTTTTACCTCGACAGATTTATGTACTTACCAGATATGGACGAATTCGTTGTCCATGTTCTCGTAGTTTGGAGTAATTTAGCCTATAGGCATTATTTTTCGCGCTGAGTGTATGTATAATATTGTAGGTAACCTTTTAAGTTGTATAGGTGAAAATGAAGTAGGCGACACGTTGTTCATACGTATTTTTTAGCTTTATTTTAACATAAACTTAGGAAAAGATACTGGGTATGAGTATACACAATATGGTGCGAGTCACCGAAAAAAAAATTAAAAAATAACAACTACAAAGAACACCAAAGTAACTCGAATAAATCATTCTTTTTTATCCTCTTTTCTCGTAGTTATGTATGTCTTCCCCAAGTCATATAACCAATATCCGGCTATGACGAGGCCCATGAATTTCGAGGTTGGGCGTCCCTTTATTGTGATCGGATTTTTGGGCGTAGGAGGTAAGTTCACTTTGACCTTCCACTCTTTCGAGTCGATCTGCTGTTTTTCACCTTTTTTCGGCATCTAAGAAAAAAGAAAAGAAAAGAGGGGGGGAATCGAAGGGTTTTAATTAATTTAGTCAGTTCAATACGACTTTAATTTTATTGACTTAAAGTTTTGTGGTCCCTTTTTATTCATTTCATGAATATTTAGTTTCGAGTTAGGAAATAGGTAGGTACGTATACCTATTCCTTTGATTTTGAAAAAAAAAATTCATTTTAATCTTTCGAATTTTATTAGAATTTGTTAATGTTTCATTTTGAATTCTACTTTCAGTAGTTTTAGAAAAAGAAGATCGTAAAAAGTTCAAAATTTTGTATTGAGTAGGTACCTACTTATTAGGTTTTTTCGGATTTTTGTTTGTTTGAATCATTATGATTTTCAAAATTCATGTAGTTAAAAAATATTCCCCGAAGTTTTATCGTTTAGATCGGTGAAATAAACAGACGAATTTTGTGTGATGTAGATAGGTATACCTACCTAACTGAAATTTCATTTGGATTTAAACTTTTTAGTATTAAAATTTCCTCAAAATTGTCCATATTATTCATTTTGGTGAAAAGCTAATAATTTTGAGATAATGTGTTTCAGAATTTTTTCTAATAGGTACCTATTTGGTAAAAATAATTTTTATTTCTGAACTATTGTGAGAAGTTGTCTTCGTGTGTATAGAATAAGGTATTTTAAACAAATTCTAATTTTTATTTCATTTGGAGAAAATAGACAGAAAATTTTGGGTAAATTTGCCAAATGATTGGAGTAGGTACCTATTTTCCGTAAATTTTTTAGTTTCTCAATTCCAAATCTTACCTATCAGGTATTTTTTATCATGTTCGAGCCAAAAAAAGGAGTAATTTTAATAAAACTTGAGAAAGGGAAAAAAAAAAAAATCTGTTTGGTAGGTACCTATTGGGATTTTTTGTTTTATCCAAAGGTTCAAGGTAGGATTATTTTTTGAGTAATTCAATACTAAAATTTCGAGGCAAAGTTATTTTAAGAAAATTTTCTACTTAGTAAGATGGTTTTGGTTTGGTAGGTAGTACCTACTTATTCAGATTTAACTGATTTTTAGGTTATTTTCCTAAATTTTCAAATTTAGTTTTTGGCCAATCGCCTTTTGGATGATTTTTTACTAATTTTAATTATTTTCAAAAAAAATGAAGATTGAAATTTGGTTCTGATTTGAATTTGTTCGAAGTTTTTCAGGGACCACATTACTTTTGTGTCGTGAATACTAAAGTTTACGACTTTTCTGAATCAGTTTGTTTTGAATGATTGAATCTACTAGATTTTGTGTCATTTTATCGAAATCGTTTCAGAATTTTGTACTCTAGCAGAGTACTTGGGAAATGTTTTGATATGGTTGGGGGTAAACCAGCCATGATTTCCCATTTTTGGGGTGTTCCACAATTCCGTTTTTGAAACATTTTTTGAGGGTTCTGAATGGGTGTAAATTTTTCTGCTCGTATTAATGAGCAGAAAAATTACCTCATGCCGAGAATGGCAAATCTCAATTTTGGCTTAGTAGGATGATCGAATACTTCCGGCTGGCTTGTGATTCGTTCATCCTACTACCCTATCTATACTATCACATACACGTATAGGTACATATAATGCAAAATAAATAGTACATAACAGGTATAGGTATGTATGAGTGATAATAATACTTACAGTAGATTATCAATCGAACAATTTTCAACTAAATAGGACTGCTCTAACTGTAGCAGGATACCCACGATGAAAATTACGCTTAATAACTTCACGATTCACAAAACACTTTCAAACTTTGCTTTTTCATGCACAAGATGCTTTTTAAACCACAGTCTTCGAACGTTTGTCAAGCAATCACTCAAATCTATATCCAATATTGCGTCAGTCGGGGGTATTATTATTTTATTTTATTGTGATTAGGTTTCAACCCATCCGGTTTTGGCTAAACTTTTTTTTCTTATCTGCGATATCTTCTTTTAGAACTTGCAAAATTCGAGGAAATTATCGGCCTCGGCGACGTTGCAGATAACATTGTCGTCCGATGGCTGGTAGATAAATTGATAATTTTCAATCTACTTTTAATCTCCTCTTATTTTGCTCATAGGCAGGTGTCTTTTTGCCATGTCAATATAATTGACTATTAGCATTAATTTCAGGGGAGATTTTTAGAGTAATTATTTTCCCATGAAAATTCAGTTTTTGATGGGTTAGAAAGCGAAAAGTGATTTTTGACCCCTTTAGAGTGCATTTTTGGTATGGGTAGAGGAAAGGAAATCGAAGAGAATTTATTTCTTCAACTTTATGATCGATCGTTTTTAATTATTAGCCTATATCCGTCCATTTTAGCCCTTTTTTATAATTTTCATTTTTTGGAAAAATTTTCAATTTTTCAAATTTTCATTTTTTGAAGGCTTTTTATTTTCCTGACTGTTCACATTATGTTAGATCGTAATGAATTTCTACATTCGACCATTTTTGAACATTTTCATTTTCCAAGAAAAATTTTGATTTTTGAAAAATGAGTTTTTTGTCAAATTTTTGTCTTTCTATGGGTATGGGTGTATGTGAGAATTGGATATTTTCCATTCTTCCCTGGGTTTCGTGATTTCAACGTATACTTATTTTTGTCAAATTTTTTCAAATTCTTCAAATTTTTTGAATTTTCAATTTTTTCAAAAAATTGCTTTAACTTCATCCATTTATGATCTGGAGGGTTGGGGGTTTGAGGTACGAAATTTTTTCCATGCCTATTCATATTTAATGTAATTTTTTAAATACAATAAATACTTGTAGATTTTTTCAACTCTTTTCAGGTTATGAGTTTTTGGTTTTTTCATCGAAGTGTCGAGAGGGTGGCCTTTCTACCAGAAAAAGCCACTCTCTGGGCCCTTCGAGAAAAAATTTCCAAAAGTGAGAAAAAAGTGGTTTTTTGAATGAGTTTTTCAGCATTTTGGATGCAGTTTTCTTCATTCCTTATACAGAGGTTTTTATTTTGAGTTTTCCCCCTGCTGTTTGGATTGTTTGGAAAAATTTTGAATTTTTCGAGCCATTCCAATGTATCCCATAGTTCTCCTTTTTAAAAAAATTATGAATTTGCCAAGAGAAAATCTCCGTTAACCCAGTATGAATTTTCAATTCAATTTTTTAATGATTATTTTTTATTAACTCTGATTAGCAATTTTTTCAAAATTTGGACGGTTTTTTCAAAAATTGACAATTTTAATTTTTGTGGAGCAAACGTAATATGGGGTGTTTTGACTTTTTAAAATTTCATTTCAAAATTTTCATTTTTGAAGTTTCTCTTTTTTCTGAAGTTGTCAGAGGTACAAACGTAGGCTAATTTTTAAGGCAACTATTGGGGCGAATTGAGGGCGGATGTGGTGTCCCCCATTCAGAGAGGTTTCTCTTTATTTCCGAAATGAAGAAAAATGGGCAAAGATGATGAATTTTTTAGCAAATTCTTCTTTGCTTTCTGATTTTTGTTTTGACAATTTAGAGCAAATGTTTAGGTGAGCTCTTTTTGTCTCCGAGGTCTGAGTTTTCATTAGGTAGACAACTCTGAATGCTTGTGCCAAATTTTTTGGCAAATTCTTCAGTTTTTCGTCTGAAGAGTGAGGCAAATGTCTTGTTTTTATAACTTAGGATCAATTTGAAAAATTGAAAAAATATTTTGGGACGCTAATTTCGATCAGCTTTTTCTGAAAGTTTTCCCATTTTTTGAATTCTCTCAAAAAAATATTGTTTTCTTTTAGAATGTATTTTTTGGTATTTTTACGTCAATAATCAGCATTCTGTTGGGTTTTTCAAATTTTGTTTCGAGAAGCTGCATAAAATTTTAGTTTTTTGACTCTTCTAAATTTGAAAATCCAGAGACTTTTTCAAAATTTTCGATTTTGAGGTTCCATTCTTATGAATTTGAAATTTTTTAGTTTTTAGCCTCAGTATTCTTAAGAAGTTACTCTGAAATTTTTCTTTCTGAAAAATGATTTCAAAGTTGATCAGAAAAGTTTTGTCAAAATATTCTTCCCAAAAAAAATTTTATCTTTATTTTTGAGAACAAGTTTTGATTTTCTCTTTTTGCCTTTTTGGTCAAAAAAGTGAAAACTTTAGAGTTTTTTGAGATATTCCTATTGGTGAATTTTGTCCAAAATTCTATAGGGAGTAAAAAACGAAAACACAACAAAAGGGTAATTTTATCATTTTTTGTTGTAATTTGCGAAGAATCGGAAATGGGCCATTTTTATATGGTTTTTACATTTCCTAGAAATAGTCGAAATCCTAATTGAATTTTGATTTTTCATTCGCCCCCCTTTTTTTTTATTTTCTGCTCCTCATTTCCTTCACTAATTTTTGTAAATTTTATTTCTAAAGTTCCCAAAATAGTACCTGAGAAAAGGTTTCAGAATTTTAATAATTTTTATGGAGCGAATGCGTTTTTATTGTTTTTAACAAATTAGAATTTTTCCTTTTCATACCTGTCTCTTCTTTCCCCTTTTTCATTTTTTCTTCATTCCTGTCTTTTTCGAAAAGAGAGTGAGAATTGTGCTGAAAAAGTTGAAATAAGTAGACAAGTATATATTTTTATTCATCATAAGATTTTTTATTTAAAAATGCATGGAATACGCTAAATAAAATTACAATGAATATTGCCGAAGCAAAAATTGGTATCCACCTTTTAGTTGGTTGAAAGCTTATTCTAGCATCCTCCTGTGTTGTCTCTGTCTCAAAGAAAATGATTGTGCTTTGATCATTTTCTATGACAGTGACCACTGAGCTTTCAGAGCTCCTATCAGGTGAACTTTCTTCAGTCGCGTTTCTGACCAATTCTATGGTTTCATTTATCCTTTCATAAAATTCAGAGTCATTTGAACTTTCTGAATCTTCGTCATCCGTTGTCCTAAATGGATTTGCTACAACTTCTATGGCATTTTGGTCAGTATCCTGATTTTCCAAAACTGTCATAGAATTTAGGCTTTGATATTCTTCGTTGTAGGCTTCCATAACTGCCTCAAAGAATAATGAGTAAGGGTCTTCATCGCTATCCGAACCATAGTCCAGTTTTTTCAACTCCAATCTTGGTCTTTTAATGGCTTTGGGGTCCTCCCCTAGGCGCATTTTTCTTTCCAATATGCGTTTTGAACGCTTTGGGGTTGAAGTGGCTTTGTCATTATTAGACTTTTTAAAATCAGATTTCGTGATAGCTTGATTGATTACTGATTTTTCTGAGGTTGAGTCGCTCAATTCCTCATCAGTTTCAAGACTTGGTAATTCTCCAAAGAGATTTTCATTTTCATCTTTTGGTTCCGAATCAGCCAAGTTTACAGTGATATTGGGCTCACTAGTGGGTTCACCAGTGGGCTCACGGGGAGTACACTTTTTGGGTCTTCCTCTAGGTCTTTTTATGAGTGAGGAATCCTCAAGTAGTGCCCCTGTACTTAAGTCTTTAGAATTTTCAAAATTTTGGACTTTCTTTGGGTCTGTTGGGCCCAATTTTTCCAAAATTTTGTCATCCTGAGTGGGTTCTAGTTGAATAATTTCTTCTAGAATTTTATTGGTATCAATAGTACCTTTTTTATTTTCAATTATTTCAGGAGTTTTTTCGACTTTACCAAAGTCTATTTTCCTGGGTCTCCCCCTCCCTCTTTTTAGGGTTGGGGTTTCTTGGACTGCCCCAGCAATTTCTGGCTGTTCAGGGAGATCCAATTTTGGAGCTTTTTCAGTGTTTTCAGGAGTTGAAGTTTTCAGATTACCTTCAGCTTTCTTAGCCTCCCTTTCCGCTGCACGTTGTGCACGCGCATTGGCACTGAGCTCCTTCAAGACATTGTTTGAAGCGTTTTTAAGGTCGCTTTTTGAAATTGGCTCGAAATTTGGAGTTATTAACTCATCAAATTCTTCATTCATTCCGTTTTGAAGTTCCTTCTCATATTCAGTCAAAAAATCTTTAATTTTCTGTTCTAAGGTTCGAGAGTCTAATTTTGATTTTAGACAGGTGTCGTTTTTCAGTTTTTCCAAATTTTCTTTGGAAATGAATGGGGTGAGTTGGCGTATGTTGGCCACCCTATTGACTGTACTTCCATCCTTAGGCTGTAATAAGTAACAATTATGCCCGTTTCTCTGAATTATTACGAAAGGACCTGTCCTTTTTTCATACAATTTTGATGCAGTTTTTCGTTCCGCATTTGATTGTTTATGATTTGTCATAAGGACCCAATCTCCTGGTTTTAATAAGATGGGGTCTAAGTGCGATTTATTGAAAGCATATTCTTCTTCAATTCTTTTTAATCGCCTTTTCTCTCTTATGAAATTTTCAATCACTTGTCTTTCAGACATTTCACTTATACATTGCTGTTTTTGCTCGACTGTGTAGACAGCCTTTTTCGCAAGGTTATCAGCAATTATATTCGTGTATTCATGTTTTCTGGCGTAAACATGAATAAATTCTACGCTTTCAAATTCCATTTTTAATTCTAGAATTTTCTTGAATAGCATTTCATGATGAACTGGTTTGTTTTTAGCATTTTTCCAGTTATTCGTTTGCCATGTTGATATGCTATAATTTAGAGCTTTTACAGCATAATTGCTGTCACTCAAAAGTTTTACTTTTTTAATATTATTCGCTTTTAGTACTCTAAGTGCCACATGAATCGCCATTAATTCTGCCAAATTGTTAGAAGTGGCATAATGCTTATTGACAATTCTTTCAGAAATGTTCATTTTGGAGTCTGGAGCGAAACAGATTCCAATTCCAGCTATGGCATTTATATCGCCATTTTTGGAGCAAGCCCCGTCAGCTGTCACCCTGACGTAGCCATCGGTGTCATAAATTAAGTCCTTTTCTGGATCTAATTTATTTTCCATGCATTTTAAAAATGTCGTCGAGGGAATTTCTTTCTCAGACATCTTTTTCCTAATTTTTGTCAATTCAAATTTAAAATCAAATTTCATTGATTGTTGAGGTAGGGTTTCACAAATTTTATCTTTAATTCCCCATGCCTCATTAGGTTTAAAACCGAAGGAGGTTGGTGTATTGTTCAGCTCCAACTCAACCTCAGTAATGAGTAGGTGCCATCCCAGATGAGTTTTATAGGGATCGTGATTTTTATTTAATTTGACCCTAATTTTATCTCCAATTGACCTCATCGTCCTTTCCACAGACGATGATTGTGGGTTATACACATTTGTGTGCGCCACTTTTATGCCATGGTTTTCTAATAGGTTATACCATGAGTCTGAGATAAATTGTGACCCATTATCTGTTATGACCTTTTTGATCTCAATATTTTTATTACTTATGTACTCTATGATTGTAGCCATTTGTTGACACACTTCTTTCTTTTTAATTTGAAATAGGGTGCGCAACCAGGTTTTATTTGAAAAAATATCTTTCACAACCAAGAGGTATTTTGGTTGATTTTTTAAAGCAGGTAGGGGTCCATAAATGTCCGCTGAGAGTACATCGCCAATAGCATATGCTTCAATTTGTGCATATTCTATTGTTTTGCTATTTGTATAGCTTTTATTAACTTTGCATACGATACATGTATTGCAAATTTCCTTTATATATGCCAACGAGCATTGATGGTAGTAAATTCTGCGAAAAATCATGTCCAATTTCGCAGCCCCTACATGACCATAGGAATCGTGTAAATAATCTATGGTATCATAAAAAAGTTCGTCTGGGAGACATGGAACTTTCAGTCCATTTTCCAAAATTCTGTATAGAACTTTTTCATTGTTCTTAGAATTTTGAATTTCAAATTTCATCATTTTCAGTTTCTGAATGTCACGCTGTTTCTTATTATTTAAAGGAACTTTTTCTTCTAAAATTCTCATAATTTTTTGACACGTAACATCAAAACTTTGAATTTTACCAATTTGCTCTAATTTTCTATGCAATTCTGAAATATGTTCTTGCATAAAATTTACTGAAATGGGTTCAAGATCAGAACCAAAATTTTCGATATCAGTATCTGAATTTCCCAAGTCAGTGTCCGAACTTTCGATATCAGCTTCATAACAGTCAAGCTCTAAGGCTTTAATTTCCAGCTCAGGCGCTTTAATTTTGTAAAGTGACTTATTTGAGTGGATCATGTCGTACACTAAGTCGAAACTGTTGAGCACTGTAATCCAGTGAGCTGCTTTCCTGTGAGTTTGAGAAATTTCTCTAAACCTATTGACTATTGGCAATAAATTTGATCTCACATGAACAGTTCTTCCATGTAACCACATTTGCAATTTTAAAATGCTTTTTACGAGACACATTATTTCTTTATCAAATAATGTAAATTCTTTCTGATGCTCTTTGAAAGCATTTGAGACAAACATGATGATTTGTTTTTCCTCATCACGTCTGAAAAATAATACTCCATTCATCGCATCGTGCGATATTTGGGTATCTAAATATAAATCTCCTTCTCGGGGGGGTTGCTGCAATTTGAAATCTTTATTATATAATTCCTTGAGCTTTTCAAAAGCTTTTTGTTGCTCTTCTCCCCACTCTACGTTTTGAGATTCACCTTTCGTGAGCTCATAAATGGGCTTCACAATTTGGGAATATTCAGGAATAAAATTCCTGTATAATCCCGTCAGTCCAACTAGGGCTAAAATGTCATTTTTCTTTTTCAAAGAAAATTTACCCTTTTTGGTATTTTTCTTTTCAAACTCTTCCAATTTTTTCAGTTTTTCACTTTGTTTCTCAATGCCTTTGTCACTGAGCACAAAGCCGAGGTGATCAGCTCGATTCCTGAAAAATTGGGTTTTCGTTGGGTTGAGCTTTAAGCCACTCTCACGAATGAGTTCAAAAACTTCAATTAAGTTGTCCAAGCACTCTTCAAAAGTTTCTCCTGAAATTTTTAAATCATCTACGTACTTGGTACGGCCCTTTTTGTTTGCAATGATTGCATTGATCATAAGTATAAAAAGTCCACTTGATACTTTTGTACCATAAGGTAGTCTTGTGAACTCGTATACTTGCCCCTCTAATTGAAAAGCAGTAAATTGCCTGGATTTTTTATTCAATAATCTTTGTAAAAATCCAGCAGTAAAATCGAGAGTACAAAATAGGATATCCCCAGGATTATCAAAAATCATACTTTCAATTGTATCCGGCTCTGTTAGTACATTTTCTAAGTGTTTATTCAGTTCATCTGCATCCAAGCAGAGCCGAATATCCCCGTTTTTTTTAACAACAGGTGCGAGCGTGTTGATATAGGTTGAGTGAGAAAGTCGAATTATATCGAGCGCCAGCATTTTTTCTACAGCTTTTCTGATGCCAGGTAAAAGTTTTTTACTTGGTCTGAACTTTTCACCTCTCCAGGGTTTTAAATGTTCATTTCCAGATTTGAACTTAAAGTCCACTTCTTCCCCCTTATAGCATCCCGGATTCAAGCTGAAGATGTCTTTATATTGGCATAATTTTTCTTCTGCCAATTTAGCCTGTTCTGGTGTGATTAATTTATTTTTCACAGCATCACATAGGTCTTTATTCAAATTTTCAAGAAAAAGTTTTCGAGCTTTTTCTTCTTCTAATTTAATTTCTTTATGGATATCATCCAATTTTGTATGCTTGGCCATATCTATAACCATTCTGTGACCCTGCCTGCTGGTTTGGGTCAGTGAGAATATGGTAAAAGCTTCATGAGCTTCGTCAGCATTCATAAAAGGAATTACGTATTCATTATTGGGGTCCATCCTACAGGTGGCTACTCTTTCTGGAATATCAATCAGAATTTTTATGTATTCTAATGATATTCTCCCCATAATGAATGTACTTCCTGACGATTCGAGTACATAAAATGGCACTCCAATGAGCTCAGTGCCGAATTCAAGTTGAATTACAGCTAAATGGCTCATTGACCTTATGACTGTATTATCAGCCAACCTTAGTTGTACTGTACGTCGGAGGGGAATAAATCTGATGGATTCAGGTGACTCCCTTAACAAAGTTGTCAATAATTTTTTCGAAATTGCATTTGGTAGGGCCCCTGAGTCCAATTGTAGAGCAAAGGTCTTTTTGCCTATGTGTATTGGAATGACACAAGTAGGGTCATTCACAGTTTGGGTCACTAATTGTGGCCCCACATGTCTGCAAATTTGCTCTGGGTCAATTAATGCGTTGTCAACCGCATCTAGTGCTCTCAGGGGTTCATCCTTTTCGAAACATTTTACCAAGTTGAGTTGCTTTGCCCAGGATACACGTTGCTTTTTTACCACGTTTACTGGTTTTTTCTCAAGTTTGCGTTTTAATACGCTTACAGGTTGAAGAAAAGTCATTGAGGAATTTTTCTCCTCGTGATTTAATTTTTTCATTTCTTCAGAAAGTTCATCCTCTTGATCTAACTCAGTTTCTTTATGACCTGGGTCAATAAATGGAGCTGTTTCAGGATCATAAATGTCCTTTAGGGGTCCAGTTATGCTCCTGTGTCCATTAGCTGCTGTTAGTTGTGCTCTAATTTCTTCAAATTTATAAATTTCTTCAGACATTAGCACAAATAGCTCGTGATACGTCGCTATTAATGGAAAATAGCGCTTTAGTGATTTTACATAATGGAATTTATCCACATTTGGCATCACAAATCCAGATTCGCTCATTTTTGGTCTTGAGCGTTCTATACCGTGAGAGTTAAGATAAGTCTCCATTTCTAGGTATCTGTAAGCTGGTTTTTTCCAAATAAAGACCCTAGTATCATTACATACTCTCGAGTAAATTTCTCGAAAAGCGATATATCTAGCCATAGTGACTTCCTGTTCTGCTATGGCTCTAGGCTTTACTATAGGAAAAAGTAAAATTACGCACTCTGCTTCTTTTTCATTTATAAGCATTGCAATTATTTTTCGTAATAATTGTTCAAGTACGTTATAAGGTTTTCTTGAGTAGTTAATTTCTACTTGACCTGAAGATAGTATGAATCTCTTATTTTTTGGAAAATTCACATTTTTTAATCTATCGAATAAATCCTCATAGCATAATTGATCTCTTAAGTAGCCAGGTATTTGCTCTTGAAATTGTACTTGGCCTCTTTTTAAAAAGTGCGCTATGCCATCTCCAGCCCATATGTAATCTTCGAACATATTACTGGGGGCCCAAAAGTCATTAGAAGATGCCCCGCTGTCCTCTAATGGCTCCCGTTTCCCGCCTGCGAATTGGCTTTAGCCAAATTCACAAGTGCCCCTGTTAGCATTTGCATGTCCAGGGGGTCAGCATTGGGGTTACTTAAAATATCCGTTAAAATACCCAATGCCTGGACGTTCATAGGTGGAATTTCTTCCTCAGTGTCACTCAACTCGTAATATTGATCAGTTTCTGGATCGTATTCTAAGTGGTGCACTGGTATAACTTGACCTGTCGAAGGACTCTTAGGTTTAAATTTTTTCTTTATAATTTCACCATTAGGCCCTTTTTGGACTCCAGATTCAGTTTTAATTTCAGCTGTTTTTGAGCTTTCTTCGCTCGTAGAAGTTGAAGGTTTTTCTGGAGTTTTCGCATATACAGGTACACGAATTTTATTTGTATTTGTTGGGTTTTGAGCACTTTGAGCTGCTGGGGTCCATGGCAGCTTCTGCTGTTGAACCGTTACCTGAGGTCTTTTTCCTATTACGTAGGGTACCTCATTTTTGGGATCTACGTCAATTTTTGATAAAACTCTAAGTTTTTCAATAAATTGATCGATAGTTTGACCTGGTTGAGTAATCATTGATCTGTATTCTAATGGGGCTTTATTCGTTAGAACACGAATGACCTCAGAATCATAATGATATGTGCGATAGCTCAAAGTTCTCGCCCATCTTATCATATGTACCGCCATGCTTTTTATGTCATCGACGTGTACATTATTGTACCTACATTCTATCATTGCGTCATTTTGCGCTTCAATATTCCAATAGAATGATAAAAATTGATCTCTGACTTCCTGATAGGTGCTCATATTTTTTATGGTTTCTTTGAACTGTGTTTTATTTTTAGTTAAAATCACAGCTCTGAAAGCCATAATTTTCTGAGCTTCAGAGCATCCCACTCCTTCAAAGAAATCCTCAAATTCCTTTAAGAATTCGTGAGGAAAATGTCTCATTTCATCAGAGAAATAAATTCCTGAATTTTTGACACAATTTGGGTCGATCATTTTATACTTTTGAGGTATAAATTGTAAATCGCCGCGAACAGATGCAGGTGCTGTCATTCTTTGTTGAATAGTTTTAATTTCTTCCAACATCCTCTGGCATCCCTCATCTCTGACTCTCAAAGAATCTCTGATTTTAGTTTTCGTAGAACATAAATCCGCTGAAATTTCTTTGGCGATTTTCTCACTCTTTTTCAATTTATGGTCAATATCGTCGTACCATAAACTGACGTCTTGAATGACTTTATTTGTCTTGGTTGTGGCTGCCTCCGCTTTTTTTATAGCTGCTTCAGCTTGGCCTTTAGCCTCTCCTGCTAATCTTGCATTTCTTAAAATGCGTTTATCTTGAAGTTCATAGTTTATTTTTATTTCCTTCTGCATATCATCCTGCCATTCCCAAGTTTTATAAAAACATTCGTAAGTCTTATCATCTAATGCTTCCTTATATTCACCAGGTTGAAAAGGTCGTTGAAGCCTTTCAGGTTCTTCTTCTATTATCTTTTCAAAATTTACATTTAGTGGATCATTTTCTTTGTCAAATACTTCTTGAGTAGCCATTTGACAAGTACTTGCGTTTTGATTGTCACTAACCTGGCTTTCAAAAAATGACTCGTTAGAAATGTGTGGCATATAATCTTCAATGTCCGACATTTTTCCTTGTTCTGGAGTACTTTCTGTACTTTTTTCGATTTTATTCGAAATTAAAATCTTCGTAGGTGTTAAACTTTTAGCTTCCAGAATGCTACTCGCCTTCTTTTCTCCCTTTTTTCTTCTGGTATTAAAAGCAGGACCGTCCTGATTCATATAACTACACGTAAGGGTGAGAAAAAGGTTTCCAGACTCGTGTCTGTATTTAAATAAATATAAAAATTAATGAGCAGACTTCGTGTGCTATCTTTGTAGTGATTTATTGACCTTTAAGGTTTTTCAAGAATCAATTAGTCTATCAACTCTGCAGGGTACTTCGCGACTGTCAACAAGCACTTAAGAAACACGTTCGTTTCACCCTTGTTCGAGAGGGTGGTTTGTTGTATACAACGTCGCAGGTAGTTTGACAAAAACTACACGATTCTGGGTGGCGGTAGGGGCGCGTGGCGGTTAATGTGAATACGTAACTATATTTTAACAATAACCTATTTTTCGAATTTTAATTTTAATTAAACACAGAAAAAATATCCACGATACAGCACACTCAAAATTGTAAATCCCTTTTAGAAATTTAGAAAATTTGCAAATCCCTTTTAGAAATTTTGAATTGAGATTAAGTAATCAAATAGATTACGAATCAAATAACAAATTAAAACAAAAATAACAGTGTATAAAATTACGTTTTGACAAAAGGGGTGGAGGTTACCTATTTTGACGTAGGTAAAAAGCACAGGAAAGAAATAATTTAGATAGGAAGCTATCTGGTAGATTTTTCCGAAAAAATTTCCACTAGATAGAGAGGAGAGGATAAATTTATTGAATAATTGTACCCAGTTAGTTCAATTACACAATAGATTTTTATGACTAGATTAATTTAGTCACAATTTTTCTTCACAATGAGCTATTTTGAGAAGAAAAACTGGATGCTCGTGAGTATTTTCTATGTGAATATTATCGATTCTGCTAGGTCGTCCGCACTTTTCGATTCTCGAGGAACTTTTCTACCTTTCAGCTCAACTAAATGTTGATCTGAAGTTACTCACTTTAAGTAGAGCCTTGAGTAGGTAGAAAAAACGAGTAGCAAAAAACGTTAATAAAGCACTTTATAAAAAATACACTGAGTATTGGAATAATTATTTTCGTGAATATTTGTACTTTTCAGTTCAAATACACAGAAATTAATTGGGTTTTCGAAATTTCTTCGAGTCCAACAAATCTTCAAACTCTTAAATTATCAGACTTTTGGATTTTCGAATTTTATTGAAAATTTCGAAGTACCTTTATTTTAAATAATAAAGTTACGATTCTTTGCTAAATGTGTGGCCTACGAGCCTTTAGCATAGAATTACGTCTCGCAAAGTACGTGCTACCCTTCAGGAAAGGTTTACTATGACGTTTTGAGTAAACTGTCACTTTAAACAAGCAGTCAATGTCGTAAATCTTTTCACAGAAAGGAACGTTTGGGCGCCAATGTTAAATAGATATATAGAGGCGTTGCGTACGTTGGGAGAATAAGAATATTTCCCTAGTAGGTCAGGATGAATCTAACTCCCTAAGAGATGTAATATATCACCTTTTAAAATAGTACTTACCCGCTGCTAGCTCAGCTTTTACAACACCAATATGTATAAATTTAAACAGATTTAGTCGAGTTTACCTTGTATTAATTCGAACTGCACGCGAAATAAGAACACACGATAAACACGAACAGTGTATTATAATTTAAGTAATAAATTACAACACGATACTTAAGTCTAAAATATATAAAAAACTCTACGCGTATAACCAATATATATTCCACCGAATAGTGGCGTAAGTAGGATCGCTTTTACCCACCTACGTGTAACTATCAAATTGCCCGCGTTGGGTAGCGAATTTAGAAGACTTAAGTTTAAACGCGAATACTCTCCCTTAAACACGAACGTTAAGGCAGAGGACCTGGGACTCAAGCACAACTCTTACGTAGGAGTGAGTGGCCTTATTACTTTTCCGCGGTCAGACCTACCAGACGAAGCGCGAATCGACAAGTGAAGATCAATTCCATCTCAACTTGGCTTCTAGCCTCGAGTCGAGAAGGAATTGAGCTTTACGAACTTGTGAGCTTTTCACATCTGCCCTTAATGGAACGATGTGAAAACACCTCTTGGGTGGTTCCCACGTACTTAACACCTTACCTAAGTGCATCGAGTATATGCTTTCATCTACGTAAAGTACTGTAGAATCGAACTATTGATTGGATTCTCCAGTACTTCCTTTAGATGAAAGATTTATAAACCCACTGAGAGAGATACGATGAATATCCCTGTCTAGCCAGTGAAGGCATATTGTCCCCTTACAACGTACTTGATCAATAAAAATGGTCAAAATAAGTACCAAAACTAATAATAATTACCCAAATCCGAATTTCACCATTTCCAGCCATTCTGGAGCCTCTACCGCGATTTTTCAATTTCTCCAGAATTTTGAATTGGCTCCAGATGGCGTGAGTCTGAAGTTGGGCAGCTAAAAATCGAGTTGTATATTATACTCGACCTGATTAACGAGTTTATCCATATTTGAGCCGATTTTGAAAGTGACACCTCAAAAGTGGCTTTTTGACAAGCTTTTTTCAAAATTGAAAAATCCAAAAAATCAAAATTTCCCTGTTTGTGTGGAAATTTTTGAAATTTACGCGAATCGCTATATTTTGCCCAAAACTAACCCCTAAATCCAAATTTCACCATTTCTCGCCATTCTGGAGCCTCCAGCGCGATTTTTCAATTTCTCCAGAATTTTGAATTTGCTCCAGATGGCGTGAGTGTGAAGTTGGGCAGTTAAAAATCGAGTTGTATATTATACTCGACCTGATTAATAAGCTTATCTACATTTGAGCTGATTTTGGGAGTGACACCTCAAGAGTAGGGATGGACCAGAGAGATTTTATTGAAAAAATCATTCAATTTACGTACTCAGCATCATCGAATTAATGACAAAGAGTGTGCGCTCTACGGTTGAAGTTATACGAATACGAATACAATCTGAAACTTAGTTGTTGATATGAACAAGCATATCAACCGTTAATCGTTGCTTCTTAACGAATGAAGCCAGTTGAATTGTTTGTAAACCAAAACAATACTCAGTCAGATCGTATACAGCCAAAGACAGCCAGTAATAACTAGAATAGTTGGTAGGTGTGATCTTTATTAAATAGGATATCAACACCCCCTCCCACACCAGCCAACTATTTACACGTCATTGATTCGAACCGAAGAACAATCAAATAACTTAAGATTCATTCAAATCCGAAGAAATGAATTCTGTGACCAAACTGATGAAAAATAAGATTCCAATCCGAAGAAGTGAATCTGTGGTTAGACTTTTTATAAACAGAATTTGATAAGATGAGAATGCGAATTCTATTCGAAAAATAAATTCCAACATCTCGATACAAAACTAGTATTTATTTGAGAAAATTACAAATGAAGTTGAATAAATTAAACAATATAAACTTAGTACCTATAATTATTTTTCCTGAGCTCAAGATCGATTTACAAATGAAGACAAACGAATTTACGAATGAACAGACCAATGAACCAACCACATCACCAAGCACACACGAGACGAAGAACTACTGTTTTTCTGAAACAGATAAGTATTTAGAAATATTAACTTTTTGCAAGTACTCTATTTTTGGGGTGCTGTAAAGTGGGGGAGGACGGACTTAGAGTTTCTGTCTTGAAAGGTCGCTTTTTAAGAATTGGACAAAAAGACATTTTCTATAATTTTGAAACAATTTTTAAATGGTAACTTTGAAACTGAACTTTTTTTTTGGAATCTTGATCCAAATGGATACCAAAGGTGTTTTTGCAGAGAGGGAGTGTTGAGGTCCCAAGTAGATATGTTACAAAGAAATAATGAGGCTGAGTAATTCTTAAAAGTTTTTCAATTTCGGCTTTCAACACTCGCATCTTCATTAAAAATTTAGCTTTGATCTCGAAAGTTGAGTCCCACAATTTTCAAATTTTAACCCCCTGATTTTGAATATTTTTTCCGTTTTGTTTGTTTGTTTATTTAATTGTTTTTGTTTTTTTATTTTTCAAATCTGGTAAGCAGATAGACAAAATATTTGTAAAATCATTTGTAAATAAATATCATTGAATGTCGAATTTCCTAGGAAAATTTTTACCTAATCTGAGAATATCAGACTTTTAAAGATGACATGTTGCTATCAATATGTTGACTTTTAATCTTTTACCCCTGATTGCAGTCTTATTCAAATCAATTATCTAGAAACCAATTTTGCAACATCCATCTACCTACAATTCTACACAATGGCCAGATTTCGTTAAATCGTTTTAACGTGATGCACGGACCAAAAAAAAAAAAAAAAAAGACGAACTTTCAATTTACTTGTATTATTATGGAATAATCGAGTGAAAATAAATTTTTCAAATTCATCCCTAAAATTGTGCCTAAAAATAAAGAAAACATTAGAAATGATCATTCAACACCACATTATCAACAAATACATCATTCAATATGATAAAAAGCATTAAAAAATTTCACCCAAAAATTATCAATTCTTCCATGAATACTTAATGATGTAATTTTATACCTCCGCTGTTGGCTGGGAGTGGTGGCGTACTCCTGTAAATCTAGCTAAATGGTAGCCTGATCGACCCTCGACAGAGAAGACCCAGAGACGACCCCCCCCCCCCCCAAAGAGAAGACCGTCAGGAGATCATTTTGAATAATCGATTTTACAACTTATTATCTCAACAATTAATGATTGATTGATAAATGTTGAAATAATCGATTGATCGATAGCAAAGCGATCGGATCATCGATGTCAAAATGATCGATTAATCGATGTCAACATAATCGATCGATTAATCGATGTCAACATACATGATTAATTAATCGATGTCAACATAATCGATTGAGTAATCTATGTCAACCTAATCGATTTATCGATAGTGAAATAATCGATTTATCGATAGTGAAATAATCGATTTATCGATAGTGAAATAATCGATTTATCGATAGTGAAATAATCGATTTTGACATCGTTCAATCGATCGACTATTTCGACATCGATTGATAGATCGATTATTTCGACCTTGATAATCGATTGATCGATCATTTTGACGTTGATGATCCGAATGTTCTGCTATCGATAAATCGATTATTTTAACATTTATCAATCAATCATCAACTCATTGTTGTGATAATAAATTGTAAAATCGATTATTCAAAATGATCTGTGGACGGTCGTCTCTAGGGGGGGGGGGGAGTCGATCAGGCCATCATTTCGCTTGATTTACAGGAGTACGCCACCACTCCCAGCCAACAGAGGAGGAATAAAATCACCTCATTAAGTATTCATGGTAGAATTAATATTTTTCTGAATGAAATTTTTTATGCTTTTTATCATCTTAAATGACATGTTTGTTGATAGAACGTGCTGTTTAATGATCATCTCTAATATTTTCATTATGTTTAGGAACAATAGTTCAGAGATGAATCTGAAAAATTTATTCTCACTCGATTATTTACATACCGTAAACTGGGGTAACATTGAAATCGCGGGGTAACATTGAAGGGTGCGGTTTTTCATCACGTTATGCTCCATGGTGGTGGAACTATGAAGGATGGAGCAATTCTGAAACTGGGAATGGATGGAGTACACTTTGGCGGTTATTTTTCCTATTTTATCATTTTCAACTAGTGGTTCCAACACCAATAAAAAAGCAAGTGAAAAAAAGTGGTGTTTTAATTAATTTTAATTAATGTGACAAGCTTGGTGTCTGGAATTTTGAATTTTCAAAAAGTGAGTCAAGTGACATTATAGATGTGTTGGTACACCTCCTGACTACAAATTAGCGCATTTGTTCATGTGCCAAACTGGGGCAACTTTGAAGGCTATGAAAAAATCATGAAATTTCGGTAAAATTGGCCAAAAATGCATGAAAATGCTTGAAAACTTGTTAAAAATGATGTGAAAACTTGAAAAACAGCTCTAAAATCATTGAAAAATCATGAAATTCGGTCAAATTGGCAAAAATGCATGAAAAACGCCTGAAAACTAGAAAAATTTCAAATTATCATTTTGGAGCACTCTTTCATAAATTCAATTGTGGATATGGATCATTTTGTAAGTGCTTGACGCTTATAAAGTGATCAAGAAGTAAATATTCATGTTTTTGATAATTTTTGACCTTGAGCGGAGCACATTTCAAGGTGCCTTCAAAGTTACCCCAAACGCTGGGTAACTTTGAAGGGCACTTCTTTTGGCTTTTACGCCTGACAGGAAAAAGGTAAACAACTTCTGTAAACGCCAAAACGTAGTGCTGACATAGCTTTATTAAAAGCACCACCCACATTTCCACTACCTCCGCCATTTATACCTCTAAACATGAAAAATTCTGAAAAATCCTCCATGTTACCCCAATTTACGGTTGCTTAATAATATTATACCTAATGAATAAAATTGAAAGTTCGTTTTTTTGTCCGCGCATCACGTCAACAAAATTTGGGCATTGGGTAGATGAATGTTGTGACATTAGTTTCTTGATAATTGGTTTGATAGCGCATTAAAGCTGCAATCAAAGAGCGCATTAAAGCTGCAATCAAAGATCAAAAGTCAACGTCATTTTGAGTTGAAAGATACACAGAAAAAATGCTCCTATCCGGAAGTGTCCCTGAAGGGAAGATACAAATGTGTCCCTCAAAGATGGGACAGTTCAAAAAAAAAATCAAAATTTCAAAATTTGTAAACCTAAAAAAATTTTCAAACTTCAAAAAAATAAAAAAATGTAAACATTTTTCAAATTTGGACAATCAAAAGGTAGAACGTCAAAATTGAACAATTTTTTAAAAATTTTAAGATTGGAAAATTGAAAAAATCTTTTTATTGAAATTTTTTTAAAAAATTGTGTCGATTTAACATTTTGAAAAAAATCACATTTTGTTTTTTGACATTTGCAAAGTATTCACAATCTTGACACTTTTCAAAAATTGTCCCATTCTATAACCCTCAAATATGCCGTAAATTCCAACAAATTTTATCCATTATAGGCACGTATGTATTTTTTCAAAAATCTGAAAACTGTCGAAATTTTCAAAGTCGAAAAATTCTAAAAATCATTTCTGTTGCTCTGTTTTGTTTAAAAAAATGAAATAAAGAAAAATTCGAAATTAGCTAGAAAAATAAAAATTGACCCGACAAAAAAAAGGATAAAAAAACTGGCAAATTTTCAAAAATGTAGAGGAAAAATTCAGCAATGCAGGAATTTGCAAAATTAATTTCCTGCTTGGATCCAGTTTCTCCATCAGGAGTTTTTTTTTCAAAGTATGGAGCTGTATGTTAGAGAGCTCCATTTCATCCTTGACTCCTTTCCTAAAAGGGGTTTGTGGGATACCACGTAATCAACGAAAATTGACCAAAATTGGTAGCATACCTGTAGGGCACACGTGTCACCCAATTACCTTCTCTTTTCAAACGATATAAGAAGGCGTACACCTCGTCGATGCAAACCATACAAAAGTTAATCCCACATACATATCGTACAACAGGACAAAAAAAGAAAGAAAGAAAGGAGATTCACCCATAATGAGATTTTTATTGGAAGTTTGTTCAGCGAAATAAATACGTAGTGCGAGCAGTTCAAAAAAAAGAGAGAGAGAGAAGAAACGAGACCTAGAGGAAAAACATAAAATGAAGTGAACGCAAGAAGGACGCTAAATATGTAGCATAGGCTCGAGAATGGGTGAATCAGAGCACGCTATTTTAAATACGCAACAAACTACGCAACGACGACGGAACCGGGCGGAACGGCCGTGTAAAGTCAATGGTTCGGACTAAACACGACGGTGTGCGGCGTGCTAAATAACTCTTTAGCGGCCCATACTGAGGGTAGTACGACACATTATATCAACCCCTGCGCCTGGCTTTACCCTTTTTTTAATATATACAAATATAACAGGGTGACCAGGAATTTCTCCTCATGTCCTAGCATAATAGCGTTATTCAGGCGTAAAATGCTATTGAACGGGTGCAAGTTGTGACGATATGTGGTGCCCGATGTCGATGTCGGGCGATGCCCCTCCAAGTACAAAATATGATGTCGCGGTGTGGTGGAGTAATTTCATTTGGATAAGGTGGTCGAGTGTGAATGAAGGTGGTGTAATGAAGCGGTTTCTGTGTTGTTGCGGTTGGGTTTTGATTGGGGGAATGGGGGCGAGGGGGTTGAAGATGTGGCAACGTTGTGTGTTTTTAATGTTGTTGTTTACTTTTTTGGTGATAAAATATGTTTGAGGACGTTGATGAGCAAATTTTTTTTTATCTCCGGATCATCTTGATACTTGAACCAAAAAAGTCAAGTTGTTTAGAAAATTGGAATTCCTCCCCCCCCCACACCTGGAATTTATCTACAAATTGGTCTAAAATTCCCTCTCAGACGCTGAAGCTCAATTTTGACCCCTCCAGAGCGATTTGAGATTCCTGGAGAAAATCGAAAAATCATTAGAGGCTCTATAACGACTCAAAACTAGTAGTTTTTGGTATGTACATATTTGGAAGTTGAATTGAAAGAATTATTTACATTGGTTCACTTAAGTATCTGGAAAAAATCCAAATTTCACGAAAAAGTTTGAAAATCGCTCATGAAACAGCTTTTTTGAATTTTTTAAATTTTCAAAGAATCGCCAAAAATCGAAGAATAAACTTCAAGATTTGAAATTTTGTTTAAAGGGGTTTTAGCTCAGCTCTCCTCCAATCCAACAATACCATCTGATAATTTTGCTTCAATCCATTCATATACCAATACATTGGAGATGAAAAAATACTCTGAAAATATCGAAGATTCACTACAGACGAATTTGTTTTCCTCATTGCTGCTTTTATCGTCGAAAAAATTCACGCAACTTGCACGTTTCAATTTCTACTTTCGTTCCGCGTAAACAAGTTTAAAAGCACTCTGACTTTCAGTAGCAAAAAAAAAAGAAAAAAAAAGACAGAGAGAAAACGTATTTTTATATTCAATTCGCGCTTAAGCTCACGCAAAGTTTTACTGCGAACTGGTTCCGTGACTAATCTGCCAGATACGTGCGAATTGAAGAAATTTTTCCCACCCTTTGCTATACAGCTCTTCTACGAGTACGTATATTTCAGCCCTGCTGCTAAAGTTTTTTCTTAAACATATGTAGGTAGGTACGTCTCTCTAACTTATACATCAAAGTTGAAATACGCGTAAATGTGCCGGAACACGTGATTTTCATTTAAGGTGTGTTTTTCGATTTAGTTCACATGTGTGTGTAAGTGTGTATGAAAAAAAAAGAACGCACATCTCTTGAAAACTTTTTGAACGGAGTAGAGTAAAGGGAGGCGGAGGGGATGACTCGAGACAAATTGGTGAAAGATTGTGATATGGTGGAAGAAATACTGTTATCGACGATCCTGAATGTATATTTTATTATTCTGATAGAAAAATCGAGTAACTTTTTGATAAGATTATTTGGTAATTTAGAATTTGGTATATTGAGATGAGAGGTGAGTTCTGCGCCAGGAGGAAACCATGAGGAGTGAATTCAACTATTATTAGTCTTTATATAAATGGAAATAAACTTCTCTGATGGCGGTAGTTGGTATCGTTTTTTGAAATTAAACCTCAAAAGTACATTGATACTTTGGAATTGGCATATTTAGATGGGAGGCGAGTTCTGCGCCAGGAGGCAACCTGTGATGTGAATTCCGGTCTTTGTATGAATGGAAATGAGCTTTTCTGATGGGTAGAAAAGTATTGTTTTTTTGAACTTGACCCCCCCCAAGGTGCATTGATACCCTGGAGTAGGCATATTTACCTATGTATGAGAAGCGAGTTCTGCGCCAGGAGGCAACTTTTGGATTGAATGCAGATATTTGTATGAATTCAAATAACTTTTTCTGATGAGTAGAAGTGTCGTATTTTGAATTTGAACCCCAATGGTGCATTGATACTTTGGAATTGACATGTTTGGATGGGAGGTGAGTTCTGCGCCAGGAGGAAAACTGCAGATTGAACTCGGGACTTTGTATGAATGAAATGAATTTTTCTGGTGTGTATAAATGTATCGTTTTTTTTGTTTTTTTTTGTTGAAATTTAAGCCCCAATGCAGCAATGGTGCATTGATACTTTGGAAATTTGGAATTGTCATGTTTCGATGGGAGGTGAGTTCTGCGCCAGGAGTCAACCTGGAAAGTGAATTCAGGTCTTTGCATGAATGGAAATGAACTTTTCTGATGGGTGGAAAGGTATTGTTTTTTTATTTAAAACCCCAGTGGTGTATTGCTTCTTCAGAATTGACATATGATTGGAGGTGAGTTCTGCGCCAGGAGGCAATCTGCAGTGTGAATTCAGGTTTTTGTATGAATGGAAATGAGCTTTTCTGATGAGTAAAAAAAGTATCATTTTTTGAATTTAAGCCCCAATGGATAATGGTGCATTGATAGGTACTTTGGAAACTTGGAATTGTCATGTTTTGATGGGAGGTGAGTTCTGCGCCAGGAGTCAACCTGGGGAGTGAATTGAGGTCTTTGTATGAATGGAAATGAACTTTTCTGATGGGTGGAAATCTATCTTTTTTTTTTCAACCTCAAAGGTACATGATAATTTAGAATTGACAGATTGAGATTCTGGGTGAGTTCTGCGCCAGGAGGCAACCTTCAGAGTGAATTCAAGTCTTTGTACGAAAAAAAATAAAGTGTTCTGATGGGTATAATTATGTTTTTTTGAATTTAAATCCCAAAGGTGCATCTGGAAGAGCAAAACAAATTACTTATTCAGTTGCTTTGCAATTTTTGACGAATTTGTGCTCTCAATAAATGATCTTTACGCCTCTCCCATCCAGTATTTTTGCTCAATTGTCGTTGACGTGAGGTTTCTCATCGAAAGGGCGTTTAAAAATACACCAAAATTTTAGGCGCTGAGTTTCATTTTATGATGTTTCACGAATTTCCAAAAATTCGAATACTTAAACTTTTTCTGAAAAAAGATCAAAATTTTATCAAATTGAGGTTTTTTTGCATGATGTCTTGTTTATCTTTTGAATTAATTTTTGGGGCCTCTCTCAGCGTATTTTTAGATTGTCCAACTGGTCATCATTGTTGAGGGGACTGAGGAAAGGTTTTTGTTGAAAAATAATTACATATCTAGAAGACGTATTCTGCTTAGAGATGAGAAATGTTCAATCAATTTATGGGTACCTATCTTTTTCGATATTTTCCATTTTTGGGGGTTTCATACAAGGGAACCAACATTATTTGGGGCACCAAAGGGTGTCTTTTTTGAAAAAAGGGGTCATTTAAATCAGTAGATACTCTGCTCAGAAATGAAACATTTTCAAAAAATTTGTACAGGTATGACTTACTCATTTTTTGTTGAATTTTTTTTTTCGACTTTGAGGGGCTTTATGAGGAATTAACATGATTTGGGAGACCGGGGGAAGCTTTCCTTGAAAAAGTGCGTATTCGGCCAGATTCTGTCCATAAATGAAAAATTCTCAAAAAATTTCTTCGGACATCAATTTTTCATATTTTTTATTTTTCCAAAATTTGTAGGGGGCTCCATACGAAAGAGCTAACATTGATTTGGGGGTCCATCAAAGGTTTTTTCTTCAAAAGGGGGTCGTGTAGGACAATAATTTTAATGTGGAAATGAGATATTTTCAAAAAAATTTCCCTGATTTTGGTTTATTCTAATTTTTTGTGATGCTTTTTACTTTGAGGGGCTCCTTACTAGGGGGCCAATATGGTTTGAGAAGTCGGGGAAGGGTTTTTCTTGAAATGGAGAGAAACAAACATTTTTATTACTGGGAACGTTTTTTTCATTTTTTTTTGTTTGGGGGGCTACCGACGACACTTTTTATAAACAGGGGAAAATGAAAAATTGAGAATAATTTTCTCACCCGAGGTAACAAGTTTGGGAAGTGGGAGATGGGAAATTCCAACTTCGCAAAATAAGGTGCAGTGGTGCACCCTATTGTCCAGTTTTTGAAAAATTGTCGTGAAAAAAGAACAAAAATTAAATTTAGGTAACATCTTTTCATCGCAAAAAAGTGTAAGAATCGGCTGAAGGCTTTTTGAACAAGAAATCGAAATAAGGACTCGAATTATACATATTAAGCGTATAAGGATCATTAGATGAACTGAAACAAGAGGAGGTTTGAAATGAGACACATTGAGGTGGAAGGCGGGTTCTGCGCCAGGAGGCAACCTGCAGAGGAGATTCAAGTCCTCATATGAGTGAAAATGAAAATTCCTCATGATCAGAAATGCATGTAGTTTTTCAAATTCAAACATCTGAAAAACGTTTTCAGTTTTGATGTACGAATTTCAGTTCTGATAGAACCTTTAATGCGAATCTCGATAAAATATTTCTCAATCGATATCATGTTTGTGAATATGTACCTGGGTACATATTTTTTCTCTAAAGCCTGTTCCCTCCATTTACTGTTTCGAGATTTGAATTCTTACAGATGAAAGTGACCTCGTATACCAATTTCAATTAGGCCTCGATGCGTTAAAAGTTTCCAAAGTTCCATCCATCAGATCTTATATCCGAGCGCAAAAGGATTAAATGGAACACTATCATTAGCCCTGTCGACGTATAGGATACGACCTAATATCCCAGTATAAGTCAAGTACGTGTAAGTTGATCGAGGCTCGGAGAAAGGCAGTAACTGTGAGACAGAGAAAATGAGAAAGGAAGAAAGAAAAACAGGGACACACAGAGAGACAGCGAAATACATAGGCATACATGCAGAATACATAAAATCTCGGTCTCGGTCTGGCTGCTAATAAATAACTCGGGCCAAGTTTCGCATTAATCCTACGAGGTGCAATAAGTACTAAAAGTGTTTCGTGACAGGCTCTGGTACAGGAAGAAAAATTCCATTTATCGTTCACTCTACGACGACGAAGACGACGACGCTGCGCTGGCATTACAGGGTCGTCGGGACTGGCCGTCGTTTTGCACGCCGTGTTCGTAAAAAAAATTTCCAACGGCGTGCAGAAGACATCGCAGAGTTAAGGAATGAGTGAGTGAGAGAGAGAGAGAACGAGAGAAAAAAAATACTCTAATTGTTCAAATTGCTCCAGTCACGCTGACAAGGAACAAGGAAACAAAAGAAAAAGCTAAGCGACAGCCCACGTTAGAAAGGCGGGTAGTAGCGGGGTGCGCCTGTGTATAGGCTCGAAGAGGGGTGTGCCGCGTACAGGGTGGTTGAAGAGGTAAAACATGGGGAGGAATTTTCCCGAAAAAGTCGCTTAATTTAATAAAGTGGCGTTGCGGGCTAAGTGTGCGAGATGTGAATGCGCAAGAGAAACGTCGTCGTCGTCGTCATAGTCGTTTTCCATTTGCTGTGCGGGGGCTGCAAAGGGTGGCTGAGAGGGTAACGGGGCAAGGACGGCGAAAGGCTCGGCGGCGGCAGCTTTTGCACAGGGGGGTACGTCGCGTCGAATCACGACGACGCTATAACCTAATGGAAGAGCTATCGATTACTGCGTAGCACATCATGGCGCCGAATGCAAATCAGTATGGCGTCGTGTGTGGGGTACCCTTTTTTTCTCTTTCGCTTCCTTTTTTTTTTCACTTCTCTACTTTCCTCCTCGCCGCCGTATTTTCCTTCTTATCGAGAGAGAGTATATACTACGCAAGAACGTTGGTTCGCTGGTGTTCTATTTCTCTTTCCTCCTCCTCCTCCTTCACCACCATTTCTGGCTTACTCACTCACTCATACTCTTTCGCGAGCTGCGCCATACCTCCCTGCTCTCAAGTGTTTTGCCCCTGTACGCCTCACGCTCTCATAGCCTGAGCCCGAATTCAAGCAAAAACACCTTATTGTCACGAACAATACAAACCTCGTAAATTTTCTCACACTCTTAAGCTCGCGTGTTTACAGCTATTTATCGCTTTTTAAAAGTGCCTACCGAATTATCCGGGAATATAAACGAGATATAACTTTTCTTCTAGACTCCGCTCCGTCCGCGTCCTTTTGCCGCACTTTACCTCGGCTCGTCGTCGTGCTGCTTTTACGCCTATATGTATTCGTATTCGCGAGCGAATATATTCGTACGCGAGTCGTCGCCACTACTATTTTCCTCCCCCCCCCCCGTCATCCCTTTTGCGACCTATCTCGTCATATAATATACATATACGTACTTACTTACTTTTTTCTTTCCTTCTTCGTTCCGTTTTTTTTTTCAAGTACGATATTGATACTATTTTCACCAGTTTTGATCCATATTGCTCTCGATGGTTGAACCGATTCATTCTGGGTACTAATGAGATTTGAGATTTTTGAGCAGTTCTGGAACCTGCGACGAATTTTTGAAAGTTGACATTTTCATAAATCTAATCCATTAGAGGTAAAAAGACGTTATCGCCGGTTTTTGAAAAATTAGTCGAAAATTAAGTTGCGCACAACTTGTCTAAAATTATATCCGTTGATTTTGATAGCCCAATTGCGCTGTTTATAGACTAAGGATTCCCAAAGTATTGGCTATTTCATTTTCAACATACATACGTTTCCACTTGGAGCTCAGCAAGGCAGGATTCAAGTATCTCCCGCACTAGGTGAATTTTTTCGCTTCAACCCCCGACTATCCTCCCTCCTAAACAGTCCCAAACAGCGGATAATTTTTGCATCAGACAAAACCGAGTCAAAAAACACGTAAAAATACACCGCCAGAATAAATTTTAATCTCATTGAAATCTTATTTTCGCCTTTCAAATCGATTGATGGTGGTTTTGAAGCCATTTATAGCCTCAAGATGTTAAATTTCATTTTGGTTCTTTTTTCACGACAATTTTTCTAAATCTGGACAACAGGGTGCACCTTATTTTGCAAAGTTGGAATTTCCCATCTCCCACCTCCCAAAGTGAAATATGATTCACTGCCGATTGCTGTATCAGAAATTGAAGTGACGTCTTCCATCCTAAAAAATGTTTTTGAATCGTGGATACCTATACCTAAGTGTTAATTTCTTGAAATTTGGAAATAGAATGTCATTGGTTAGAACTTTACAAAATTTGTCTGGCATAATTTTAGAAAATTAGCAGTGTAACGAAGATCAGCGAGACAAAAGTTGGCGACTATAAAATTCTGAACAGACCCCTCCCCTTCCCTTCCCCACAAATCTATGTTAAAATTAAGAAATTTTTACCAAATACATATTATGTACCTGTAATTCATCGGAAAAACCAATAAATCGCTAAAAATGATTAGTATTTCATCAAAAACATCACCGATTTACTAAAAATTACGAGACATATTTTTACAGAAAGCTACGAGTAATTTGCCATGAAATACTATTGAAAATCACGAGTAATTTATCAAAAATTAGAGTACCTAGTTTACCAAGAATTACCTGTAATTAATTAAAAATTACTCGAAATACTAAAAATTACCAGAAATTTATCAAAGATACCCATAATAATGGGTACTTTCCTAGAAAAACGAGTAATGTACCAAAGTTACCTCAATAATTTACAATCACCTGTAAATTACCAAAAATTACCTCTAATTTACCAAAATAACCGGTAATTTACCAAAATTACCAGGTAATTACCAATAATTACGTGTACTTACCATCAAAATCTTGTAATTTACCAACAATAATATGTGATTTGCTAACAATTATCTGTAATTTACCAACAATTACGTGTAATTTACCAATAATTACCAGTAACAAACCCACATTAACCTATAATGTAACAACAATTACTTGTAATTTACCAAAGCTGTCTGTAATTACCAACAAATACTCGTAATTACCAAGAATTACCCGTAATTACCTACAATTACCTGTGATTACCAACAAATTATCCGTAATTACCCACACATATTAGTAATTACCAATGCACCAGTGGTTTAAAAAAAAATTACTGGTAATTTACCAACACTTATTGGTAATTACCAAATGAATGCTCATCAGTAATTTACCAATGCTTATCAGTAATTTAGCAAAAATTACCAGTAATTTACCAAAAATGACCTGTAATTCACCAAAAATGACCTGTATTTCACCAAAAATGACCCTAATTTACCAAAAATGACCTGTAATTTACCAAAAATTACCAGTAATTTACCAAAAATTACCAGTAATTTACCAAAAATGACCTGTATTTTACCAAAAATGACCTGTATTTTACCAAAAATTACCTGTATTTTACCAAAAATTACCTGTATTTTACCAAAAATTACCTGTAATTTATCAAGAATTACCTGTAATTTACCAAGAATTACCTGTAATTTACCAAGAATTACCTGTAATTTACCAAAAATTACCTGTAATTTACCAAAAATTACCTGTAATTTACCAAGAATTACCTGTAATTTACCAAAAATTACCTGTAATTTACCAAAAATTACCTGTAATTTACCAAAAATTACCTGTAATTTACCAAAAATTACCTGTAATTTACCAAAAATCACTTGTGATTTACCAAAAATTCAGTTATTTTTCCAAATAAGCTACTTGCAAATTCATCGAAAAATTATCATAAAAAATCACAGCAATTGGCCAAAAATTTCCAGTAAGGTACCAAAAACTGCGAATAATTTACCAAAAATTACAAATAATATGAGTATAAATTACGAGTGATTTATTAAAAATTACCAGCCATTGACCAAAAATAAAAATTTTCAAATAATAGAGTATTTTAAAAAAATTATCAGCATTTACCCAAAAAATGCCATTAATTTACCTAAAATTTACCAGTAATTTGCTCGAATTATTATCACTAAAAATCACTACATTTACAAAAAAATTACCATAGGTTATAATTCACTGAAAATCAGGGTTCTGAATATCTCAAAAACTGTAACAAAAAAAAAGAACGCGGAAAAATAGTTAAAACTGAAATGTTAAGAAAAACAAAAACAAAAACTCAAAATAATAAAATTCAAAAATGTAAACGAAAACGAATACTGATAAATCTTAAAATAAAATAAGTAGAAAACCGAAAAAACTTTAGTAATTAGTTTACTTAAAATCATCAAAAATGCACCTGAAATCTCCAATAATTTGCTTGTAATTTATGGTACCAAAAATTTCCCTCAATATACTGAAAATTTCCTGTAATCTACCAATAATTACCTAAATATGTACACATACACATCATTTTTTTTCTCACAGCTCGTACCTCACACTACCACTTCAACCACTGAGAAACCAATAAAACAGAATACTCCGGGAAATAAGAAAAACAACCCCCCTAAAACTCCTACAGCACCAACCAATCAAGGATCTCGAAAAAATCTGTGTATTCTCTGATTTCATTGACAGAATCTTGATAGGATTTCTTAAAAAGTTTAAACCGTTTCACAGTGTTGTCAAATTTTATGCATTTTTATGGCCAACTTTATAGAAAGTACATAAGTATATTTATTTAATGCAAATTTTTTTGTTTCAGGACCCACGAATTGGAATGGGATGAACAAGCTGCATAAAAATGTAAGTTGCATTATTTTTTTTTCAAATTGGAAATCGTATAAAACTGGAGTGGACTCATGTCATGCTATCTCGATAGATGTTGATAATATTGCACATAATAAATTTACAGTTCCTTGCCTTGCTACCAGTATCGAGAATAGATTGTGGAAAATTCCCATAAACTTGTTCAAGTTGCGTTCTTTAGGTAATTACGAGCTCATTTTACACCTCGGAGATTTTTTAAAGGTATTTGAAACTTTTCCACCGTTGAATGAAGCATAATGTTTGCTAAAGAAAGTTTCAGAAAATGTCTTACTTTTTTTTTATCGTAACTTTGAAAATTTATCGAAGTTGAGAATTTTTTATCGATTTGGTTTTGAAAAGTTTTTCTTACAGTTTTCGATTTTTTCAAAGGGTTTAATTGCATGGACAGAATCAAATTTTTTTGCTTCTTCGTGAACGTTAAAATATGGTTAGGTAGGTATTCGTCTTTTTTTTTTGACCAAACGCTTTCAGGTTTTTTTTGGAGGGAGAAGAGAGGTACATTTTTTTAGAAAATATCAACGAAGATCAATATCAATATGGAACGTGAAAGGTTGTCCAAGTACATACATTAACATTGCGAATTTCACGAACCTTTTTTTCCTTTTTTTGGTTCCAATTCCCATCTCAGAAACCAGCAGTATTCGCAGCAAGATACAGAAAAATCCTATGATTAGATTTCACAGCCCCCATCTCGATTTTCTCTCGATTTCGGTATATTCTCGCCTCATTTACGTATCATCAACGATAATTTTACACGCTGTGTTTCTTTTTTATCGTACACCGTCTAAAAAGCTTGCATATACGGATCAAAGACACTGGCACATTTGTGTAACACGATAGAAAATGCGATTTGATTTTTATCATGACGTAATGTACTTACACTCTGCTCTGCCTCAGTCGTTCCATGGTCTTGGTCGTCTGATAGACTTGTCAGTGTATATACGTGCGGACACATTAGGCGCTAAGTGACTATAATCGCATTACCGTCACAATTCGCTCACACCAAAATAAATAGGGAGATATCGTACATAATCGGGTCCCTTTTGCCGCAACCGCCGCAACAACTGCAGCACCTGGGCCTCGGTTGCATTGGTCGTCTCCCTCAGTCCCTCTCTCGTATATACGAATTTTTTTCTATATCGTTGCCATTGCTGATCCCGCGATGATGGATCTCTGCCTATTTTTCCCCGGTCTCTCTCAATCTTTTCTATATTGGTAAATCAATGTGACGTCGTTACACTCTCGTTACTCTTTTTTATTATTTATTTTCGCCAGTGTACTGAATATAACCCGTCGCGTCGTTGACGTCATTAATCATCTTCGACGCTGCCTGAAGTATAGCCTGGATTAAGGTGGATTTTCAAAGTGTGAAATATACGAGTATCTATACGTCGAGGTGAAGGCGTTGCGATGCTGCCGTCGTCATCGTGTGCGAGGGTGGGTTGAAACTGTTTTTCAAGATTTTTGAAATTATGGAAGAGTTTTTTTTTTTTTTTTTAATATTATAAGAGTACGAAGAATGATCTCATAATCACAATATCTGTCTCTGCAGTATTTAGATGTTGACAGTTTTCCACAATTTTTGTCCCATTTTCGATCACTTTAAAATATTTTGAACGAGTTTTCAAGTTTATTTTCGCTTTATTTTGACTTTCTTCCTCTGAAATGGGTGACTGCCATCCTCTCCCTTCTCCCTCTTAAAACTCGAACATTTGAACACTTTTCGTCTTTAAATTTTCACAAAATTTCATCAAATGGAGATGGAAAGCTGAAATTTACTCTACACTCCAATTTTTAACACCCTCTGAAGACGACTTCAGGTGGGCACAAGTAATTTTAGGGCCTCCAGCGACTATTTTTGAAAATTACTGGAGCCTCCAGCAGATTTTTGAAACTTTAAATTTTCACAAAATTTCATCAAATATGGAGACGGAAATCTGAAATTTACTCTACACTCCAATTTTAACACCCTCTGAAGACGACTTCAGGTGGGTTCATCATTTTAGGGCCTCCAGCGATTTTTTTGAAAATTACTGGAGCCTCCAGTAGATTTTTGAAACTTGAAATTCCCCCAAAATATCATCAAACTAAGATGGAGAGTCGAAATTCATTCTGCAAACTAATTTCAATACGCTACGAAGTTGACTGCTGGTGAATTTCAAGTCGTTTTGGAGCCTCCAGCAACTTTTTGAAAGGTTGTATGACGTTTTTTTGGAAAATTGAAATTTCCTAAAAGTAGCTGGAAGCTTCAAAACCATTTGAAACCACCATGTAGTCTGCGAAGTAAATTTAAGCTTGCCAACTCCATTTAATAAATTAATGTTGGGGGAATTTCAAGTTCCACAAATCTACTGGAGGCTCCAGTAATTTTCAAAAAAGTCGCTGGAGACCATAAAATGACTTGAACCCACCTGAAGTCGTCTTCAGAGAGTGTTAAAATTGAAGTGTAGAGTAAATTTCAGCTTTCCATCTCCATTTGATAGAATTTTGTGAAAATTTAAAATTTCAAAAATCTGCTGGAGGCTCCAGAACTGCTCAAAACGGGCTGAAAACGTTTCCAATCGATTTGGCATGTCGAAAATAGGGTATATCCCAAATTTCAGCTTTCTTGGTCAATTTGGTAAAATTTTGATTTCTTCCCTCATTTTTGGCCTAAATTCGATTTTCAAAAATTCACCAAAAATCGAAAAACGCACTTTAGCACTTGAAATTTTGACAGGTGATGAATTTTTGCATGATCTTTCGATCTACTTTTGTAAAGTTTGAAAAAGTTCGTGCAAGTCTTATGTTAAAACGCAAAATCTGCGATTTCGGCTGACCTGTCAATCAAAATGGCCGCCATTTTGTAAGTAAGGCCAACTTTTTTTTTGGCGAGTTTGCTTTAAAATGTTCCTTAGGATGTCCCCTTTAAGAAAAATGTTGTCCGGGAGGATCGGCGGGGGGGGGGGTGCAATTACTCCTATTGTCATATGCCGGACTATAAAACTTTCTTAATTTTTCTCTTCTTATAAAATGTTGATTATTTTTTCATTCGTACTTTTTCCCCTGCATATTTCATCTGTTCAAAAAAGTAAACTTTGAGTTGAAACTCCAACAGGGATTTACTGGAAAGATGCATTTTTGGATTGATTCAATTTTCCGTTAATTTCCCTCTTTTTCAAATTTTGGAATACTTATTTTTTTCCATTAATTTCTCGAATTTATCTTTAAAAATATGAAAATCTTGAATCAAATAACTCTCGACCTCCTCCCCCCTCCCCCAATAATCCTGTTTTATTTCCAAAATTACCAAAAAGCCTGTTCTTTTTTGGAAATATCTATTCTTGATTTGCAATTTTTTAGTCACTTTCCTTCACTTTCAGAATTTTATAACTTTTTTCCAATTTTTCCATTTTTTTTTTTTGAAAATCAAAGAATTCTTATTCTAATAAATCTCGACACCTTCCCCTTCTTCAAACTGAAACCGAAAAAATTTTCAATTTTTGAAATGTTCTTTTTTCATTTCTTGAATTTTTTTTCAAAATATGAAAATCTTGAATCAAATAACTCTTGACACCCCATATCCAAGTTTAGTCCTGTTTTCTTCGGCAAAATTATCAAAAAGCTTTTATTTTTTTCATATTTTTCAATCATTTTTACCTTGCAATTTTTTATTTACTTTCCTTCACTTTCAAATTTTTTTTTTTTTGAAAATTGAAAAATTTTTATTTAAATAAATCTTGACAAGTTGACATCTTCCCCTTCTTCAAACTGGAACGACTGAAAAAATTATCTTAGAGAAGTTTTCTTTTGTTGCCAGAATTGCCAAAAATTCTTGACTTCCAATAAAATACCCACTGCTTTTTCCCATCATATTTTGAAATCTTCAATTTATTTATCTCTTCATTCAGAATTTAGAAATTTTTCCTTCATTTTTTGTTAAAAAGTAAAAAAAAATTTACTCCTCCATCCTCTCCTTTTTCCTTCTCAAAATTCAGAAATTTGAACACTTTTCGTGTAAAAAGTCTTGTTTTTTCTTTTGCTCAAAGTGCCAAAAACTCATGATTTTATGCCAAAATTACCAAAAAAAAAAGAAGTCGTCCTATCTTCTATTTCTTTAAACTACATTAAAATTTTCTCAATTTTTCTCTTTTATTCGAATTTTGATTATTTTTTAATTTTTTGGAATTTTGAAGACAGAAAATTTGACCTGAAAAATTTTATTTGAATGAAATGTTTTTTCAATTTCTAGTTATTTCTTTACGAAAATATCAGTAATAAATATTCTATGATTTTTACGTGATTCTTAAATTTTTTGGGGTTAATTTTTCGATTTTTTTTGCATTTTGCATTTTTTAAAAAAATTTTCAATCAATTCAACTGTTTTTTTTTTTGTTTTTTTTTAACTGACATTTTCACCAACGTTGCGCATGATTTGCAGCATTGTTCTATCAGTTGAGCATTTTTTCGAGTAATTGATTTCTCCCCTCCTCCCCCCTTTGAGCTGTCAAAAGTTTGCAGGTCTCAAGAACAGGAGGAATCAGGGCTCAAAGGAGTCGAATTAAAAAAGAGAGCCAATGAGAATTTCACAATCTCTTTTTGAAAATTAGTTTATCGAACAGTAGCCCCGAAAAGTTGAGCTTTCACCTCGGAAATTTCGGTTTTGAGCTTTTATAATTTCAATTACTGATTTCGAACCTCATTTACATTTTCTGTGAAACCCTGTCCGGCATATGACAATAGGAGTAATTGCACCCCCCCCCCGCCGATCCTCCGGGACAACTTTTTTCTTAAAGGGGACATCCCAAGGAACATTTTAGAGCAAAGTTGCCAAAAAAAAAGTTGGCCTTACACACAAAATGGCGGCCATTTTGATTGACAGGTCAGCCAAAATCGCAGATTTTGCGTTTTAACATAGGACTTGCACGAACTTTTTCAAACTTTACAAAGGTAGATCGAAAGATCATGCAAAAAAATATCACCTGTCAAAATTTCAAGTGCTAAAGTGCGTTTTTCGATTTTTGGTGAATTTTTGAAAATCGAATTTAGGCCAAAAATGAGGGAAAAAATCAAAATTTTACCAAATTGACCAAGAAAGCTGAAATTTGGGATATACCCTATTTTCGACATGCCAAATCGATTGGAAACGGTTTCAACTCGTTTTGAGCAGTTCTGGAGCCTCCAGCAGATTTTTGAAACTCGAAATTCCCACAAAATTCCATCAAATTGGAGTTGTAAAGCTAAAATTTATTCTAAAAACTAATTTCAATACGCTACGAAGTACTGCAGGTGAATTTCAAGTCGTTTTGGATCCTCCGGCACCTTTTTGAAAATTCCTAAAGCCTCCAGCAGATTTTTGAAACTTTAAATTTTCACAAAATTTTATCAAATGGAGATGGAAAGCTGAAATTTACTCTACACTTCAATTCTAACACCCTCTGAAGACGACTTCAGGTGAGTTCAAGTAATTTTAGGCCCTCCTGCGTCTTTTTTTGAAAATTACTGGAGCCTCCAGCACATTTTTAAAACTTGAAATTCCCCCAACATTAATTTATTAAATGGAGTTGGCAAGCTTAAATTTACTTCGCAGACTACATGGTGGTTTCAAATGGTTTTGAAGCTTCCAGCTACTTTTAGGAAATTTCTATTTTCCAAAAAAACGTCATACAACCTTTCAAAAAGTTGCTGGAGGCTCCAAAACGACTTGAAATTCACCAGCAGTCAACTTCGTAGCGTATTGAAATTAGTTTGCAGAATGAATTCCAACTCTCCATCTTAGTTGATGAAATTTTAGGGAAATTACAAGTTTCAAAAATCTACTGGAGGCTCCAGAACTGCTCAAAACGAGTTGAAACCGTTTCCAATCGATTTGGCATGTCGAAAATAGGGTATATCCCAAATTTCGGCTTTCTTGGTCAATTTGGTTAAATTTTGATTTTTCCCCTCATTTTTGGCCTAAATTCGATTTTCAAAAATTCACCAAAAATCGAAAAACGCACTTTAGCACTTGAAATTTTGACAGGTGATATGTTTTTGCATGATCTTTCGATCTACCTTTGTAAAGTTTGAAAAAGTTCGTGCAAGTCCTATGTTAAAACGCAAAATCTGCGATTTTGGCTGACCTGTCAATCAAAATGGCCGCCATTTTGTGAGTAAGGCCAACTTTTTTTTGGCAACTTTGCTCTAAAATGTTCCTTGGGATGTCCCCTTTAAGAAAAAAGTTGTCCCGGAGGATCGGCGGGGGGGTGCAATTACTCCTATTGTCATATTCCGGACTATACGAACAGAAGAAGGTATGTACTTCAAGCTCAGTCAGTTTTGAGATATGAGCTTTCAATGTTGGAAAGTTAGGCAGTTTCGTAAATTGAAATTGACTTTGTCAATCTCTTTCTCTTGAAGAATGGTCTATTTTCTTTTTATGACCCGCCCTCCCCTCCCCTCCTTCTCAATTCACTGCTCCTATTCCATGATCAACATACACGAATTCGAATTAGCTACATGAAAAACTAAAAAACCAACTCCTCATCCTCGTTACCATCAACAACACCATTATTAAAAACAAAGCGGAACACACTTTCTCAACTCATTATAAACTTCCAGTAACGTCAATATCGCGATAACCTTCTTCACACTGGCTCACAAAAAAAAACACACAAACTATCCCCCCAAAAAAAACCCTGTTCGACCCCTTCAACTCGATTTCTCGTTCCTGTATAGTTTTTTCATTCTGCCCAAGCTTAAGGAGATAAATTATCAGTATTACATTTTACTTATCATTGTCGTTAACCAATTTGTCGAGTTAATGGCGCTGCTGGGAGAAACTGAATGTGCCAGCGCAGCCTTAAGCAATTACTCATCTCGATACACACCATGCCCGTATATATAAATCTTACGTGAAGTAGTACGACTCGAGTCGACGAGTTTCTCTGTATAAAAATACGAGTACCAAATACCATCATCCGAGTACGACTTTTTTCCCTTCTCGCCTTTTGCGTCAAGTGAGGCTGGAAAAATCTGCGGCGTTAATTGACTCCGCCTCGTTTATTTCGCAGATCGCTAACTGATTGGATATTTCAAACGAGTACTCGGTTATTGGTGTTATGCTGCTGAAGCTGTTGGTGCTGTCAAGGTTATTTGTAGCTTGGTGAAAGATGACATATATGTCAATCTGTTCTCTATATAAAATCTCCCGACTAGTTTATCGAATAAGCCAATTAAAAAAAGCAACCAGCAACGAGATAGGTACAACAGATATACCTTACGAGAAAAAAAAATGGTATAAATTGTTCAAAAAAAAGCACGCGTCGATGACACGACGACGTGAAGTTAAAATCTATACGATTTGCGCTCGTCGTCGCAGTCTCCGGCCAACAGCCATATATCGATTAAATCGTCCTTCTCACTCTCTCTAGTCTCTATTTGGCACCTTTTTTCTCCATCTCTGTCTCTCATTCATATACCTACCTACATCTACATACTATCTATATAGAGCAACGCGCAAACCCACCAACCTATCCATCCATATACATGCTGTGGAAAATAACGAATGGAAACAGTTGGAAAATCCGGGCAATACACATACATAGTATCAGTCGAACGCGAGAGAAAGAGGAAGTGTATATAGGAGTAAAAACAGTTCGTGACCCAAGTTTTGAGAAAACGACGTGCAAATTTTATTTTATTGGACATATATAGGTCTAGGTCTGAAATTACCAGATTTAAAACGGTGTTTATAGCACGATGGTCGGTGGTGGTGTTACGAAGGGATGTCTAGGATCTCATGAAACATTCATGAAATATGCAAAAGAGCTACCCTGCTTCACCTAGCGCAATAGCACCAGACTAATCCGCGAGATTGCTGCTTTACTTGTTTGTTTACGTGTTTCGTTTTACTGCACTTTTTTTTTTCTCTCGCGCTCTCTTTCTCTCTGTCTCGTCTAGACGAATAATTTTAAAGTTTATATTTTCCATCAACTCTCGGGCGTGCGGCCGCGACCGCGCGGTCGCTACAAACACACTACAAAGTTGTTTTCAATATAATAATTTCTTCTTCTCTTGGCTGTGCAGCTATACAAACGACAAAGCGCGTTTCCGGGGATGCGGACGAGGTATTGTGGCAATCTCTGCATACTACATTGTTATCGTGGTAGTTGCCAGTGTTTTTAAGTTTACTATGCAGGATGCGAAATAAGATGGCAATTTGCTCGTAATATTTGGAGAAATGATAGAAGAGGGGTGAGGGGGATGTTTTTGAGAAAAAAAGTTTCTGCAAAGTGTATTTCAATGAAATGAAATGAACTTGAGAGAAAATATGACAGAAAATATCACGAATTAAGTAAGTAATTAGTAAGTACTCAGCTTTTGGAATGAGCTGAAAATGCTCCCCAATTTTTTCAACGCTTTTGAGGCACTGCAAGTACAATTCTTTACTTAAAGCTGAAAAAGTCGATGCAGCAATGAAATGCTTGAAAATGAATTGAATGGTTGCTGATTTTCTGAGCATAGGGGCACTTCGAACCCTTCCTTTCCCTTTCCTCTCCCCCTTCCAACCTTCGATGAGTTTCGAATGCCCACCTTCATTTTTCAATCAGAAACAACATGTCAAATAAGCCAAATTTTTGGTGTTTTTAAAAGTTTTAGGGTGAGTAAACTCCTTTTAAATGACCTCGTAATGTCAAAATGTTATTTGTCGAGGTTGGATTTTCACGTATTTTTTGGTTTTACGTCAAAGAAGTCAGTGAATGCCAAATTGTGCAAAAATTACTGAAATACTAATTTTCTAAATTTTTTGAGACCCTAAAAATCCCTTTCCCCTTCTTGTCATTTCGTTTCATTCTGATACCCAAGTATAACTGAGGGTGTACCTTATTTTTCAAAATTGTAATTTTCCAGCTCCCACTCCCCCCAAGTTGTTACTTCCCGTGAAAAAATAATTCTCCATTCTTCATTTTTTTCTGCTACCTGCAGAAACAAAATAATGCCTGCCTGTAGCCTTCTAAGCCGAAAAAATAAAAAAAAACAATCAAAATTTCTTGTTTTTGTTTCAGAAATTTTCTAAATAATCCTTTTTTTAAAAAGAAAACAAGTTCCTCGTCCCTTCAAACCACATTGATCTTCTGGTAAGGAGCTACCTAAAGTTGAAAAAAAAATAAAATATGAGAATAAATCAAAATCAGGGAAAATTATAACCCTCTTTTCAAGGAAAACCCGGAACCCCAAAAATTTGGGAGAAAATAAAAAATGATTAAAAATTGATGTCTGTTGGAATTTTTTAAAAATTCATCCTCATTTATGGGCAGAATCTTTTTGAATAAGCACCTTTTCAAGAAAAACTTTCCCCCTGTTTCCCAAAATAATAATCAAAGAGATATGCTGAAATTTTGAAATTTTCATTTCCCTAATTCGTGGTGATGGTTTGTAGTCGTTCTGGGAACCTCCAGTGGATTTTGGGATTTTACAGTTTTGGAAAAATTTCTCCAAAGAAACTATTATCTTGAATTTGCCTTGTGTTTGTGGTCCTTTCTAATCGATTCGGGCATAAATTTTCAAAATTTTAAATTTTAGAAGGACATTTCCTTAGGTACCATCAGTCACTGTAAATTCCAAATGTCTCTACAGCCTCCTTCAATTTTTTTACTCGTAAAAATTATGTGTTGGAGGCGTTAGAATGGCTCAAAATCTCATCTTTTTAATTTTTGTTGTTGAAAATGTGATGTACACTGAATTTCAGCGTTCTAGTATAATCAATCTAAATTTTGTGAGAAGTGTAAACTGAAAAAAAAATTGGAGGCTCCAAAATCACTCAAAAAGACTTGAAAGTGCTTTCAATCGAATTGGGAGCTCAAAAGTAGGTCACCTGCCAAACTTCAGCAATTTAATTCAATTTAATGAAGTTTTGATTTTTTTTTCACTCACGACACAAAAATTCGCCAAAGTTTGAGAAAATTCTCTTCAATCAGATAAAAATTTTGGTTAGTGAGATATTTTAAAAAAAGATTTATATCTATATTTCAGAGTATATGATGAAAACTGCAGTCAGCCTCCAAAAATACATTACCAGGTCTAATTTTAGGTACCTACTGAATTTCATTTTCGTTTTTTGGAATATTTAAGAAAAACTGATTTGCCCTAAGTATTTTTTGTGAGTCAAAATTCGATAAATTAACTAACCTACCTATAGTAGAAAACTGAAATTTTAATGATGCATTATTTAAGATTCTCTCCTTATGATTTTCAATGGCGTTGAGCCGCTCTAGAGCTTCTGTGGGGGGGGGAGGGGCTGAATATACATTCCATCCCAAACTCACGTGTAAAAATTTTTTGTAGTACGCCAATTTTTTTTTTTTTTTTGGGGGGGAACTGAAAAATTTATAAAACTGCTGAATAATGAAAACTGAAGTCAACCTGTGCTGGATTTCATTTTTCAATTTTTGGAAGATTTTAAAAAATCCAATATGTCCGATATTTTTTGTGACTCAAAATTCAATAAATTATATGTAATCACCTCCCTATGGTAGAAAACTAAAATTTTGATGATTCATTGGTTTAGATTCTCCTCCTATGATTATTAGTGGTTTTGAGCTGCTCTAATACATTCCAACTCAAATTCATACTTATGTAAAACAGGGTGTCTATAACACACCTAAAAAAAACCTGGAATACCTGAAAAAGTTGGGAAATTTGGTCAGTCTGGAAAAGTCAGGGAATGTCGTAAAATTTTCAAGCAAAAAACCCTGGAATTTAATAAAAAACGACCAATTGCAAATTTTGGATAAAGGCCTGAGATGAAAGAAAAAAATTATTTTCTACTTCTCGAAACACAAATTTTCGAAAAATCAAGTTTTCAAGCCGAAAAATGAATTCTTCACGAAAAAAAACATCGTTTTATGCCTCTCGAAATACAATTTTACCAGAGCTTTCGCCCTCGCTTGAGTCTATTCTGTTCAACTTTCTTTTAAAACGAAAAATCATTCGAATTCTAAAATTTTAAAAGCCAAAAAATGAAATTTTCAGAAGCTTTCGCCCTCGCTTGTTCTCTTTTTCTGTTTCAAAAGTAGGTATAACTTCCTTCAAAAAGGCATTATTCCAATTCTAAAATTTAACCCCCCCCCCCTCCAAAAAAACTACTCGCATTAAAAAAAAACATTTTTTAGGCATCTCGAAATGAAAATTTATGGTGGACACCCTGTAGAATATTTTTAAAAATTTTCCAATTTTTTTTTATCGAGAACTGAATAGAGCTAGGTATTGCATAAAATTTTGAATTCAAATCGGACGAAACAAATTTTAAGGATTTATGCCTGAATCAAGGTCGTAGCCATAAAGTATTGGTGGTGGTGGGGGGGGGGGGGGGGTCATCCTTCCCCACTCAGATTTCGTTGCTGAAATTTTCATGTAAAAAAAATCATTTTTTTCTTTTTTTTTTCAAGTTTTTTTGTGGAAAGTTCTCACTCGAGGAATAATTTTGCTTTCATTTTAATCAAACGATACGTAGCTTATCAAGTTTTTATTTTGCAACTTATGACCCCTCTACGTCCTCCTCTTCCCCTCCTATTACAGAAGGGAATATTTGTTGCGAGCCGGATCTATTTTGTTCAAAAGAGTCACAAAGACGTTAACTCAAGTTTACAGGTCCGGATTTTATTTTTAATTATTTTATAGCTATTCTTTTAAAGGTAAAAAATTCAAATATCCACTGAAGGCGGAAAATCAGACAAATGTAGATTTACTAAAAAAAAACGCTCAAACCCAAAAAATGAATTTCACGGCCTAAAATTGTTTAATTTTTGGATACCTGCTCTTTCGATTTGTCTCTGCCTGGTCCAAAATTATGTATCCGAAATTGCAGATTGCATTTAAATGCAAGGGGAGGGAGGTGATCCCTTGGAAGAGGTGTTTTAAAATATTCGATATGCGACTCCATCGAGGGAAAAATACATTCTGGACACTTTTTTGCGGGGGCAATTATTCTACTCAAAATATGTTCATTACAAAATAGATAGGGTCACGGGTGGTTAATTGTCAATAAAAAAAGTTTTTTGAAGTTTCTGAAGCCATTTATGAATATTTTTTTGCGGTTTTGGGCTCATTTGAAAGCTTGATTCTTTGCGCATGTTTTCTTTTTTTAAAATTGAATTTTGGTTCATGTGATGAATAGTTAATGGTGGATTTAGTGAGATACTTTTTTGTGACAACTAACAACCACCCCTGTTGTAAGTTGTCAAACACGCATTCACTATTGATTTAAAAAAAACTTACAATTCAATTTTCGAAAATTTTCAAAAAGATAACACGTGAGAAGGACTAAACTTTTAGATAAACCCAAAAACTTGAAAAAATATCCAAAAACGACTCAAAAATTGACTGGTCATTCTTTGAATTTTTTTTTGTGTAGGTAAATCGATCAATGTAATTTTTGTTTTGTTTTATAGAATGAAAGGCAGAAAAAAAGTGATTCAATAATGCAATAGATAATTTTCTAAAAATATTTTCCCACTTTGATGCATATTTTGGTAAACTATCTCATTGACAACTAACAATATTCCCTTTTTTGACAACTAACAACTTCTCGTTTTTCATCTTTGTACCAAAAAATTTTATTTATTTCGAAATTTTTTGTAATTGAACATGTGATTACTGAATCCGTGGTAAAATTTCCTTTAAATTGATGTATAATTTATTTACTTTTGACATATTTTTGATGTTTAAAAACGAAAAGTTAAAATTTAACATGTGTAACTTCGCACCTGTAAAATCACTTTTTTCAAAACTGTATCCCCAAATAAAAAGCTATGTAGCCAATTTTGCATGTTGGAACATTAGTAGGTATAGCATGAAGTTATTATGAAGGTTTCGTGGAGATAGCGTTCATGTATCCTTTTAAAAACGCAATTTGACAACTAACAATTATTGACAACTAACCACCCGTGACCCTACACCAATATTACAAACGTGAATTCGTCGATGCATCAATTTATCTCCATTTATCGCTCAACTGCTCCTTGAACCGTGCTATAAATCTACATGACATGGCAGAAGCATAGAGGCTACATTCAAAGATACACAAATAGCTCCACGAGTATATGAACCCAGATACACCAAACAGTAGCTTGCATTACTCGTATAGTAAGTACACAGAACATACTCGGCTATGAGATAAAAATTGCGAGTACGAGAGCATGCGAGGAAAAACCAGCGCTGGAAAACATTTCGCCAATAAACATGGTTCGAGAGCTACATACTATACGTACTTCGTACTTCGTACTTCATACTCATGCACCCACCACCACGTTAACGTTGAAAAAATTTCAATAATGCATGACTGAAGGTTTAAATTGACTACCGTTAAATCGCAAATTTCTCCAACGTATTTCTCGAAAAACTTTACTCTTTATTCAGCTTTGCACTCGACGTCTGCGTCTGTGTACTTTTTAATATACGTAGCATAGCATAGCACTATACACACTCGTCGAACAACCGCCAGATACGAGTACCTACCTCTATATATACGAAGAGATGAGGAAATACTCTTGAATCTCGCTCGCTGCTTTTTTCTTTTTTTTTTTGCTCCTTTCCTCTTTATGAACTCGAATCTCGATTTGTTTATCTTTCTTTTCAACTTGTCCACGGCGCGTTATTCGACGCGACGTGAGCTTTCGTCTAATTTAAGCTTGTTCTATTCGTTTCTTCGAGAACGCTCTTCTTGTGTTGGTTTGGTAAACACGATAAAAAAAATCAATCAGAGAAGACGACGCGACGAATTTATTTATACTAAATCGAGGTAGACGAAACCGAGCGAGGGGCAAGATGGGCAAGGGGGGTTTCCAATCGTTGTTTAATCAACGATACATGCTTATAACACGTTGCTGTATTAGCCAGATTATAATAAGGTACGAAAAAAGTACGACGTTGTTGTAATTTTCCACAGTCCATTAAGTTCTATAGGCTATCTTTTGTTCTGAATATGAGTCTATGGAAGAGCAGAGAAAGTCCAGAAGCCCGCGGAGTCGGCGATATGAAATTATCACGATGCTACCGGCGGCTGCTGCTGTGCGACGAGCTTCATCATTCAAGTACCTACATAGTACAAGGTACGAGTATACTGCGAGAAAACCAGTTCAATCAGCATCTCTATATTATGCATCCAGTTAATAGATTTATAAACGATTTAAAGCTTTACTTAGGTTTTGTTTTTCTGTGTACTCTTTATTTCGGGTGTAATGTAATTTGAACCGAGTCACGAATTCGAGTAGATTGAAAATCGTAGATAGTGGCACGAAGATTAGAGATTCATTTAAGAATGAACTAGCTGCATATAGGAGTACAGTGAGGTATTATGGCTCTCTGAGGCGCGCTGTTGGTGTTACGAAGTGTGCTCCGCGTACTCCGGCGTCTTCATACGCCTCTCCTCTTCCTCCTGCTGGTAATCTTATGTGAATGGAATGCTTTTCCAAGTGGATGTTAATATTTCATGTAACGTTAGGTGGTTTTTTTTTACCTTGTGGTACAGGGTGTTTGAAAAATCACTGCTGATGTTGCGAACCAGTTTGTTGAATTAGTCAAATGGGCAAGTGTATGGGTTTGTGGATACGATCGAGAACAATTTTCATGAACCTCTCCCCCTCCTCGAGAACTGGGGTGTACCTTATTTGAAAATTTTTTGTCGTTTTTTTTTACCTCTACCTTCTAAAGTTGTTACCTCGGGTGAGAAAATCACGTCATGAAATTTTCAGCCCCCTCTGTGAAAAATAAGTGGTGTCGGTGAGCTGCTTCCCTCCCCCAAATTTTACATGATATGAAAAAATCGAATTAAGTATCTGACAACAATTTTTAAATTGTGAACTTTCTGGTTCCAACACTGTAGTGGTAGAAGTGATCACTTTTTCCACTATAGGCGGTAGAAAATGAACGATTCTATGTAATTCTACAAGGTATTCGTGACGTCAGACGCGAGAAATATTTGCGACTCTTCAACCCTTCCATGATACCATCACCAATTTCCTGCCGCCAATAAAACCTATGCAACGCGCGCCGTTGTGTCCCTACTTTTACGCCAAATATCCGTCATCCCTGCCACATTTACGTTGAACTTTCGCCTATAAAAGTTTCTACACAAGCGTTTTTTCCTCAGTTGTTAGTTCCAACAACTCACCACGCTAGCTTTTTAAGTTTTTTTTTTTTTTTTTTTTTTTTTCAAACACCTGGGACGCACTAGGCGCCGAGGGTTTGTATTTATTTAAAAGAAAGAACAATCTTAATTTTAGGGTTACTAATATTAGCTATTCTATAATACAAACTATACCTTCACCCCAAAATTAAGATAGGGGATGGGAAGGGGAATGGGGGGGAGAGTGAGATGGATTGTCCACCCTGACCCAAACCCCTAGGCGGTTGCCTAAGGCTCGATCTCTGCCAAGTTCCAGGAGTCGTTACTCACGCGTACCTGTCTGACAGCAGACCGGGCCCCCAACCTGTCTCTGGGGAAGTTTGAAGGGGGAGTGATTTCGCCTAGGGGTGGTCCCAACAAGTTGGGGCCCCTAGTTTAGAGACCGAGAGTACATTGGGATATTTGTGGGGCGGTCAGCGCACTTGCTACTGGCTTCTTGCCGACCACCCACATTAGAGATTGTTATGTTTTTCTATGCTAATCTAAGGCTACTAAATACAATTTTAGATATCTTGATCAAGGACTGTCTTCAAAATCGCGACTTCTGGATGTTTGGATAACTTCTTTTTGTTTTTGGGTATTATTATTTTAGGGATTAATAAAAAAGAAAGATATTATAAAAAGAAAAAGTATAAAAAATGAAAAAGAACAATATTTATAGTTATTTTAGTTATTTACATTAAGTATTTTGAGTTTGACAGGCCATATCTAAACAGACTAAAATACACCTGAAACCCTAGTTACAAACATTTACATAAATATATATAAGGTGGAGGGTGTCTATTTATAATTTGTAGGCACCAACCACCTCTTACAAACTAAATATAGGAAAGGTATTTATTTACATCTGAAAGCTAAAGTCTATTATCGGGAATTAGGTCGTCGCTTGGTACTGGCTACACTATCTTCGCGATTGGATGTAGACTCGGATTGGGTGCAGACTCGGCAGCTTTTCCAGTTGTTGTACGCATTCCTCCTCACACTCTTGATTTCTTGCTGCACAGTGATGCTTGGAACTTATCCCATCCATCATAGACCAACAAGTAGATATAAAATGTATTTCCTGGCACTGGAGTAACAATTCTTACAATACTTTTTAAATTCAAAAGTATGTGGAAACTTATGTGAAAAATTTCACATAAACCTTCACATAGTTTTTCATTCAATCAAATGCAAAAATATTTACAAAACTTAGATATTGAAATGAAATGCAAAATTTTTTGCAATACTTAAACATTTCAAACAAATGCAAAAATTTCATCAAAACTTGAACATTTCAATGAAATGCAAAAATTCATTCAAAACTTAAACATTTCAATGAAATGCAAAAATTCATTCAAAACTTAAACATTTCAAACAAATGCAAAAATTTCATCACAACATTACCATTATACCACTAGTTAAAGAAAACATTATCTCTAATAAAGCGATAACACAAACACCAACACCTTTATCATAGAAACTGATTCTTTTAACTAATGCACCCACCACATGTGGAGGTAGTTATTGAAGAGAAATTTTTGCATTTGATTAAAACAAATTGACATTTTTTTTTTCTTTCTATTATAAAATAAATAATGAACACTATTGAAAAGAGCCACCTTGAATTAATAAAAGATTATGTAAATTGGTATGATGTTTCAAGTAATCAAAAACTATCAGAAGATTTCATAAGGGAATTCAAAGACAAAGTTGATTGGGAGGGAATTTCAGAATATCAAAAACTATCAGAAGATTTCATAAGGGAATTCAAAGACAAAGTTGATTGGGAGGGAATTTCAGAATATCAAACACTATCAGAAAACTTTATAAGAGAATTCAAAGATCAAGTAAATTGGGGAATGATTTCAAAACATCAAACACTATCAGAAAATTTAATCAGAGAATTCAAAGACAAAGTATATTGGAGTGAAATTTCAGGAAATCAAGCACTATCAGAAGATTTCATCATGGAATTCAAAGATCAAGTAAATTGGGAAAGGATTTCAGTTCATCAAAAACTGTCAGAAGATTTCATAAGGGAATTCAAAGACAAAGTAGATTGGAGTGGAATTTCATGGTATGAGATGCTAAGATTTCATAAGAGAATTTAAAGACAAAGTAGATTGGTATAGAATTTCAAGGTATCAATATTTATCAGAAAATTTCATAATAGAGTTCAAAGACAAAGTAAATTAGTGCGCAATTTCAGAAAATGAAAAACTGCCAAAAGAACTTAAAGACATAGTAAATCGCAATATTTCAAAAGGCTTAATTGAACATATTTTATGTAACTTAGACTCAAGTAATATTCATATTGTCAGACTTTAATGATGTGAATAAAAAACTTTTTTATGAAAAATTTTTTCATAAAAGATGTAAGATTAATTTACAACAGCTCTATTTGTGAAAGGGTTATAAGTAGAAACAACATTATAAATAGTTACAATGTGTATTACTGTATCAGCAGAAAGAGCTTCCTTGAATCTAAATTTTAATTTTACGTTTGTGGTACTCTCCTTTATGCTTTCAGGTTGGCAGGTACAATCAATAGCTATTATGGGATATTTGTTGACATAATCATTTAAAGAACAAATTGGTTTCCCTTCATTACCATAATAAGCTAGTTTGAAATTTTTAAACATTTGATAAATTTTATTATAATCATTTTCTGAACTATTTATATTTAGTTCAGTTTTAGGATAATGTTCATTATTGTTGAGAACAGCTTGAACGTTTTCAAGGCCACATAAATCAAATTGACTATTATCCACTTTGATGTTATCATTTCTATTTTTTTGCATCCCAATAAGAATAAATATTGGATTCCCATCACAAGTATATTCACATGTATACTTTTTTGTTGTTATACCAGTTTTAAACTCATATCCCCAATGTCTAAAAATTTGTGGTAAATCTTTTGAAGCCAGTATTTGTTTTAGACATTTGTTTTCCATTTCTCTTCTCAATTTTACCTGTGACATTATTAGTGCAACATCTGTAAATTTTATAGTAATAGTATGTTCATTTGCAAAAGTACTATCAACTTGAAACATATTATTATAATTATTGAGATGGGTTTTTGTTAACCTTAATTCATGTGGGACGTGAAATACATAATCCTTGTGATCCTCATGATAACCAAATAGTGTTTCTAAAGAATCATACAAAGTAAAATACCCAGATTTGTTCAGAACATTTGAGTTTGGAGAGGAGATATTCCAGCCTCCATCATTGTAAATCAAATCAGAACCAAATGAAACAATTCCTTTCATAGTAGTAACCACACCTGGCTCTTCAACTGAATCTATTATTTTATCACATTCCAAATATTCAATTTTTGAAAATAAATGTGGTAGTGGATTAGTAACAAATGATATTTTTTTCAAATCAAGTTCTGCTACAGCACTCTTGTCAGAATTTTTAGTCACTGTAACAATTCCTTTCACAAGTAATCCACTTCTATGTGGATGGGTAATGACATCTTCATTGTATGTTCTTATACGAATTTTACTGTTTGGTTTATTTATATCATCTTGTGGAGAGGGTCTGTAGACTACAAAGTCTTCACTTTCAATGTAATTTTGTATCATATTTATAATAGGAAAAATTTTTTTTTATTAAAACTTGGATTTTAAAAGTTCTTCATTATAGAATTTCCCTTCAATTTCTTCACCATCAGTATCTTTAATAGAATAAGTTACAGGAGTTGTGTGAAATATTTCATCAACTACAAAAATTTCTTTAGTCCAGTTATTCTTGTACTTGTTATCAAAAACTTTTTTATATGCAAAAATTCTAACTCTATCTCCCTGCTTAAATTTCTGATTCGATTTACATTTGGGTTTATTTTTGTTAAATTTCATCAAAATTTCTTCTGCATTATCCTTATCAACTTTAATAGGTGGCATACCAATAGTTCTATGAACATCTTTTGTGTTATATTCTTCTAGTATTTTAGGTAAAATATCAATCCATCTGAAATTCTTCCTCATCTCAAAATAAATTTTCAACTTTTGATTTAATGTTCTGTTGAAACGTTCAATTATTGCAGACTTTTCCTCATTATTGGTATGATACATTTTAATGTTGTGTTTTTTCAACATTGTCTTGAAAGTTTGATTTACAAATTCCCCACCTTTGTCCACATGAAGTAAATTGGGTTTTCTTTTCGAGATTTTCAAAATATTTTCAAAAGCATCTGTAGCTGCTTTGCCTGACTTATTCTTCAAAGGTTCAATCCATACAAATTTAGAAAATGTATCTTCAACATTGAGCATATATTTAAAACCATCATTTTCTTTGGAATATTTGTCCATAATTAATAAATCAGCTGCCCATAAATCGTCAATACCTTTGGTTACAATACTTCTTTTACAAAATTTTTTCCTAATAGGTGCATGTAATTCTTTAGCTTCTTCCATTTATTTATTGTATATAAAAAAATCCTTTAAAACTTTGTTTAAAAATTTCATTCACATTATCACAATCTTTATCAATTACTAGAAAGCCATACTTAGTTTTCCAACAAATATTGCACATTTCCAAATATTCATCAAATGTTACTAAATGTGAGACATGATTATCGTAGATGTGTCTCGAATTTCTAAGATCTTGCATAAAAATTGCCAGTAAATTAAAATTATCTCTTATACATTGTTTTGGACATTTTGAATAGGATTGAGCTAGATAAAAGCAAGAAATATTGTAATGTCTTCCTCTCAGATAGAAATTTGCTATTTTATCTTGAGGGTCTGTCAAAACATCGTCAAAAATTATAACTGAATTTGGTTTCATTTCTTCAGGTTCTTTCAAATCTTGAGGTAATATAGTACTAAAACCAATGTTCTGTTCTGACGATGTTCTGTTGATAATATCTATTATGTTTTTCAATCGAATATATTTTTCTTGATGAGATGTTTTTGAGCAAAGATAAATATGGGTATATGTATTTATTTCCATTAGGATTTGAATTAAAAGATTGGTTTTACCACAACCTGATGGACCAAATATACCAGCTCGAATTACATTTGGAAAATTTCTATTATATCGTGGACCCACCTCCTTGTAATCATAATTTTCAATTTCAATAGGTATATCACTTTTAACTACTTTTATAATACGTTTTTTCTTCATTTATATTAGGAATTTTTTTTTGTATTATAAATATGAGATTTGATTTAATAGGCGAACGTAAAGGAGAAACTTTATCTTCTTACATTCACACAATATTTAAAAATAGAGTTAATCTGTGTTCTAATAAACTCTATGGAGTTTGTTTACTCATTCTTAGTCTCTTTAATTCTTTAATGAATGTAAGAAAACATAACAACAGGTTTGATCTTGTAGATGATCAAGGAAATCACGAGGAAATTTATATTCCAGAAGGTGCCTACGAAGTTACGGATATTATCAACGCTATAAGAGATAAAAAATTCAACTCTTTATATAATGTTGAGAGAAAAAATATACGATTTGATCTTTCAGAAGATGAAAAGAAGATGATTCCAGTTCCAGAAGGAATTTATGATGTAGATAATCTAGAGAGTACAATCAAAGCAAAGGAATTTGATAAACTAAGTACAATAATACAAAAAAGGGAAGATTTACATCTAGATAAGTTATTAGATAAAGAGTGTCGTCATTACATTCACATTCCTGGAGATAAGTACAAAGTAGAAGATATCTTACAAGCAATTAAAGAGAGAAGGTGTGCAGCAGATAAATTGAAAATGAATTTAACACCATATACTCATAAAGTAAAGATAATATCTGAAGGTAAAAAAGTTGACTTTAGTGTACCCAACTCTATTTGTAGAGTTTTGGGTTATAGTGAAAGGGTTTTAGAAAAAGATGTAACACATCATTCAGATAGAATGATTGACATTTTTCCTCTTACTGCTATTCAAGTAAAATGTAATTTAGTGAATACAAATTATGAAAATGGAGAAGGAGGAGGTGGAGTAATATACTCCCACCCCTGGTCAGCTCCAACAGGTGAAAAATATTGGATAATCCCGTATCACTACTTATACTATGAAATAAATACACATTCTTTCAGGGAAATTGTAGTTCAGATTGTAGATCAAGATGGTAATCTGTTGGATTTTGGTGATGAAAAAATTTATGTAGCATTGGATATTAGAGAAATGTAATTTTAAGAGAATTTCTCTTAAAATACTTAGAACTCAGCTAAAAATTTCAAACAAAGATGTCCACAAATAACTTGATTGAAATTTTGCTTTTGGTCAACATTATAATATACATTCTTTTGAAAATAGTTTAGTACTTCACTAGGAGGTCTTTCACCAAAAGAATCAAAATAAATTATATAATCATCTTTCTTGAAAAAACAAACCCAATGAGATCCAGGTCCAATAGAATCATCTAAATTGATAATCATGCTTTCATTTCTTCCAATTTGTTTTGGTAGTTGATCTTTCATAAACACTCCCCTAAAATAAGGTATACACAATTCCTTTGCATATAATTCTAGTTCCATATTGGATAAGGGTTTAATAGGAATTTTTATTAACCTCCCTTCCTCTTTTTTTTTTTTGCTTTCACATTAACCCCAGCACCTTCAACAGGTTTTCGATGAGAAGCTGGATTTAAATATAACCCCTCACCTTCAACAGGTTTTCGATGAGAAGTTGGATTCAAATATAATCCTTTTCCTACTTTCTTCATAGCTAATTTGATATCTTTAGAATTATTTATAAATTGCAAAACCTTTTCGTTGTTTTCCAAACCTGTACCAGACTTTACTGGTTCCTCTAGTATATCAGTTAGTTGTTTGTGAAGAGGTTTTTCTTCTTTATATCTTTTTTTAACTTCTTCAACTAACTGATTGTTTGCTCTATGATTGCTATAGGCATCAAAACCATTTTTAATTATGGATGATGCCGCAGCTATAGCTGGTAAAGCAGCAACTAGAGCAGGTAAGAAACCTCCAGTTTTATTATTTGTGTTGATAAATTCCAATTGTTTTGCAGACAACTTTATCTTGACTGATTTCTTTTTAGTACGCGCTTTACTGATTTCCTTCTTTTGATATGTTGTCACTGGTAAATAAGTCTCTTTCATCACACTGTTTTTTGTTCGAATCAATTGTTTGTGATCCAAGTTTAAAGTAATTGGTTTCCCTAACTTTATTCCCTCTAGAATTAACAGTTGCTCTTTTTCATCTAAATTGACAGGAATTTTTTCATAATTTTCCTTTTTCATACCGGTACCAAAGTACCTTTTTGCACCCATGACAGCATCCACAAGCTGAGCTTGTTTTTCCAATTTTTTACTTGTATCTTTATCACGTGCAATATTTGAAGCTTCTCTCTGTAATATATAATCAGCTTCATGAAGTTCAGCAGGATCTTCCATCAATTCATAAGCAACATCATGTCTCCTAGATGCATAATCCAGTTTATTTCTTGGTTCAACTCCTTTCAATATTTGTAAAGTTGGATTTGTCCAGGGTCCAGTAAAATTATGATCTTCTAAATGCATGGGAGGTAATGGAAGCTTCTTTATTGCCCAATTTGCAACTGTACCCAACATACCACTACCTTCTTTCACTTCACCATCAAACATCACCTTGGGAATTCTTTGTCGAATTTTGTCATTCAATATAGTTTTAAAGTTGTTACTATTCATGTTTATTACAGAAAAAAAAATATCATTTCTTCTTTTTGCGTCTAATCACTTTTTTTCTAAATTTCCAAATACTTTTCAAGAGAATCGTCATCAAGAAAATACATGTTTTCATATTTTGATGCTGGGAGCTTGTTCTCCCACTTTGTGTATTAGAATTATTTCCTTCACTACTACATGGAGAGTCACTATTCATTTTATAATAGGAAATTTTTTTTTTTCAAAGTTCTTTAAGTTCTTGCAAAATCCTAACAATTTCATTTCTTAAATGAGGGTTGGAATTTCCAGCTTTCTTTTCACCATACAAAACAACTAATTTATCAAACAATTCAGGCAAGTTATCCCAATAAATATATTTATCCCCAGATGTGTTGGCATACAAATTCATTTTTTTGAGATGATTTAAAATTGGTACTATTGCCTTACCATCTAAAGATCCTTTTTGAATCTCTGAGTAAATTGTGATTAATTTTTCTAGATAACTATCTATGCTATCACTTTGATACAACCCTCCCCCCTTTTTCAGATATTTATCCAGTAAAGGTTTTATTACAGAAATGTATTTGATTCCACAACTTGATTTCACTCTGGAAGATGGATTATTATTTTGTTTATAACTACTGGTTTTATCAATAATTTTCCAAAAATCCTTTAAATCTTCAGAATCATACTCATTTGGATCTGGATTTTTTAATGTCAACAACTGCCATAAACCATGAGTTCCTTTAAATTCAATACCACCTTTAAACTTGATGTTATTACCATTAAAAGTAATTTCTTCATTGCCAATCATCCATTTATTAATGTCTGGATCATATCGAATTCCAAAAGTAGTATCACAAATTTCTTTTTTATCATCAGCTGCATAAAATTGTAAATATTGTTTTGCTATTTCACCAAGAACATTTTCTTGAGGACTATTCCACTCAAGCATATTTTGGGTAGGTTGTGGGAAGGTTTCTGGAAGGTTTTGGGAAGGTATTTGGAAGGTTTCTGGAACATTTTGAGTTATTTGGTTTCTAATTTTTTCTAGTGGTGTAATGATTGGTTTAAACTGTTCTTCTAATACTTCTTGCTTATAAATTTTACCTGCTTTACTTGCCTGATACATTGCCTTCAATTCCTTTCTTATATTAACATTTTCATTTACTAAATTGTAATTATTGCTCATTTATAGTAGAAAAATTTTTTTTCCTATTATAAAATGAAGTGTGCTGGTATTATTCTGTTTACCCTTTTTGTATCAACTTTACAAGAACATGATTTATTCTTCAGATCTCAAAAAATAGTCAACAATGATGGGGTTACACTATTTTGTAATGTTACATTTTCAGAACAAGAATTTGTGTATCAGCTGGAATGGCTTAAAGATGTTCCTTTTGACATTCCAGAACGTTTAAGTATCAATAAATTTGAATATTTGAATTCAACATCGAAGAAAAAGGTTGAGGTTGTATCATTTTTGAAAGTTATAAATGAAGGACAATACATGTGTCGAATTAGAACAAAAAAATTTGGTGAATCTTCAAGTAACTATTACTATGATTATTTGGTAGTGTCGCAGCAAAATTTAAAGAGTCAACAGCATTTGGTGACAAAAACTTGGGTAAAATTGCTTATGGAAACAGAGGGAGTCAATACAAAAATTGAATGTGTTTATAATTTTGAGAAATTTCAGTCAAATAATAAGTGGTTCAATTATAACAATGAATCCATCATTTCTAATGAGCGAATTCGTACCACAGACTTGTTTATTGAAATCAAAAATCTAACTTTTACAGATCAAAATGCGTACAGATGTGTGAGTCCAAACAATGAGTTTTATACAGCTTTAGTGGTTACAAAAAATTATAAAAAGTGGTAATATCTTTTAGAACACTGTTCTAAAAGAACAAAGCAGTTAATTAGATGAATATTTCCATCCTAAAGAAAGGAATATTTTTCTGCATATTTCATCACATTCCCTCTTGTTGCCAAGTGAAATGAAATCTTCTGGATCAAAATTGTGACCATCTTTCAACATTAATTTATGTAAAAGAAATTTCATATTTATAAAGTTTTTTCTATGGCTATTTATCAAATCAAATTGATTGGAAAATTTTTCAAAATCATTTAGAAGTTGTTGTTCTAAATGGGAAATATCACTTGGTTTCTGCCCTGTTAAATTAGAATGAATTAGAATATAATCGTCATAGTGTTTATGATAACCTAGTTCTTTCAAGAAATAAAAAACAGTTGATTTTTTCACTTGTCCAAATGTAGATAAAGCTTCTTGTAAATGTATATAAACCTCTGGACTTATAAAATCAGTTTGTTTTCCTTGATATTTCTCCAAACACTTTTTGAAATTACTTAACCTATTGTAGTTTGAATTTTGTTTCTTGAAGCAATGAGGTTTAGAATTATGTTTGTAGTGAATTACCTCGGCAAAACATTTTTTGCATATTAAAATATTATCTCGATCTTTGAAAAATTCTCGAGTACTTCCACAGTTTTGACACCTTTTGGATGGATAATACTCTTTTTTTGATACATTGCATATGAGACCAAATCTCTGTGAAGCTTCCTTCATAATCTCATAAGGAATGATTTTTTTCATTTCATTCAAATATGTATTCACATTTGTTTTCATCAAGTTTTCTCTCGTTCTCAAATATAACATCAATATGCTTTCTGAAAATTGAAACTTGTCCATGTTTTTAAAATCATTCACAACTTCAGGAGAAAGAGCATCCTCAATGTTGTATGTTTTCACTCTTTGCTTAGATTCTTGAAATAATTGAATATTGTTCCTTAAAGTATTTGTTATAAAATTATCCAATTCTATAATAGAACTCATTTTATTATAGAAAACAATTCTTTTAACTATTACATTTTTTTCCTAGATACCCAATCTTTCAATTCACATATGAAATCTTCTGATAGTTCTTGATTTTCTAAGATTTCTTTCCAATCTACTTTGTCTTTGAGTTCTCTAATGAAATGTTCAGACAGTTTTTGACTCCATGAAATACATTCCCAGCATACTTGGTCTTTAAATTCTTTAATGAAATCTTCAGCCAGTTTTTGATGGCATGAAATCCAATGCCAATTTACTTGATCTTTGAATTCTCTAATGAAATGTTCAGACAGTTTTTGATGACCTGAAATCCAATGCCAATTTACACAATCTTTGAATTCCATGATGAAATCTTCTGATAGTTCTTGATAACGTGAAATTTCTTCCCAATTTACTTTGCCTTTGAATTCCCTTATGAAATTTTCTGATAGTGTTTGATATTTTGAAATTGCACTCCAATTTACTTTGCCTTTAAATTCTCTTATGAAATTTTCTGATAGTTTTTGATATTCTGAAATCCTTTCCCAATTTACTTGATCTTTGAATTCTCTTATGAAATCTTCTGACAGTTTTTGATATTCTGAAATTGCAAACCAATATACTTTGTCTTTGAATTCTCTGATTAAATTTTCTGATAGTTCCTGATTACTTGAAACATCATACCAATTTACATGAGAGAGTAATAATTTAAGATGCCCCTTTTCATTATTGATCATATTATTATTTTATAATAAGGAAAAAAAAAATTTTAACCAAAGTTATTTATATTAGTGAAGAGAGAGTTTTCAAATGTGTGATAAAATTCTGTCTTTCTACTTCTAGTTTATAATGTCCCCAAGGTAAAGTTTCATTGTCAAATATACATCTCTTGTCATCAAATGGAGATAAACCTCTTTTATCTTGTTCAAATGTGTAAATATTATGATTTTTACTTTGTATAATTTTCTGCTTGAAACTCTTTGTTATTTTCTTCTCTAAGCATTCTTTATAATCATTATGGGTGATTTGATTTTTGATTACATGTTTCTTCACTCCTTTTGCTCTTTTCTTTTCATCTTCTTCAAATACTTTGATGGAGTACAATTTAGAAGCTAACCCTATGAATTCTTCAATACTTTTTCCTTTCATTTCATCTTTGAATTTACCAATAACTTTTTTATTAACTTGAGGAATACCATATATATTATTCTCAGGATAGTCTGATGTGTCAAATTCATCAATCATTCCTTTCATATCACTGTAAAAGTCTGGCGTTTTTATTGACAAAATTAACGAGTCTGTATCAGTATACAAAAGTTTAACATCATTTTTATATTCTCTCTTCAACCTATAATAGAAATTATACATCAATGTTTTTGAAATATCTAAAATAGAAACACCCACATAAATTGGTTGATTGAAATTGATGTGAGTTTTTTTCATGTGAACAGCTGCAAGATCTTCTGCAAAAAATGTTGATTTTACAAAATTTGGTTTTGAAACATACTTTGTATATTTTTTACCTTCACTAATCAATTTTATATCCACATGATTTCGCACATTCATCATTGTTCTACCAAACACCGAGTTATTCATCAATTTAAAAAAGTCTTTTTCAAATTCATTTTTTGCATTTTGTCTATGCTTTGTATTTTTATCAATATATACTTTCATCCAATCTGATTGGTTGAATTGAATAACTCTGTGAATTTTTTCCAATTTCAAACCTGCTTCAAGAGCCTGTCTAAGATTCAAATAATGTAAAACATATTTCTTCTTATCATATAATGTTGTGAATAATTTAGGAAGTCTATTTTCATCAATAATATTTTCTGCACAATAAGGTAGATCAGAATGATAATCATGTAATGTTTCTGGATAGCTTAAATCAACTTCAAACAGATATCCTTTGCTTTGGTTATCTCTCATTTTCAAAATTCTACTGTAAGTAAAATCGTTTGGATTTGCCCACCAAAACCCTCCATATGGTAAATGTTTACTCATAGCCCATCCATATAAATTATTTGCATCCAAATACTGAATGAATGTTGATTCTTTATTTTTATCAAATTTTTCACCCATGTACTTATGATTGGCTTTTTCATATCTATTTGAACATTGGGAAATTCCACCACGCTTGGCATTTTCAAACATGTACAACATGTCTACATCAGTTATCAATTCCAATTTTTGTTTTGTTGTTTTCAACATGCAATCCCAAGCAAATCCGGGGGTAGTATAATACCAAAGTGGATCTAACTTGTAAATTTCAAGTGCAGTTTTTCTGAAATTTTCAATCACATCTGCTAGCAAGAGTACATCAATTTTATTGTACAACATTGTAAACTCTTTTAGATTTTTAATGTTGAAATGTTCCCAAATTTTTTGAGCACGTAAAAATTCCTGTTCATCTACATGTTCATCATTCAAGGAGTTGTAGAAATTTCCCCTAGATGGTAACTCTTCCTCATCATATTTTTCTAATGAGTCCATATAATCGTAAGGGTAAGCCAATTTTTCAGTCAACAAATTGAACAATGAATCATTTCCAGGTGGTACTGTATTATCAAACCATTTCTTTAAATTTTTGAAATGACACATTTCCAAGTTTTTAGCCAATTTAGAAAGTGGTTCAGATAGAAATTTGTATGAATCTAAAAATCTAAGTTCTATTTTACCCTCTTTTCCTGAATAGTGTTGAAACTTTACAACTTTTGAGAAGCTGATGTAAGATTCCTCATTATTTGGAATTAGTTTTAAATTATCTGTAGTTCCAGCAAATTCTTTGACTAATAAGTGGGAATCATAACCAGAAAAGTTGTGAAACAAGACGGGTATGAAACTAGGTACATTGTAATTCAAGTTGCAAAGACTATGAGCTGCACCTCTATATTCACCTGTTATATGGTCATGATCCTGAACTTTCTTTTTATTTTTTTCTTCATCATCTAATTTCTCTTTCAAATCTAATTCTAATTTCTCTAGTCTATCAGTCAGTGTTTGATCATCATGATACTTTAAAATATTTGAAGTAATTTCTATTTCTTTTCTCAATTTATTAATATTTTTTTCCATCATAGGTGGGAAATCACTCAATTTTCTTTCACAAATATGACATATTGTTGCTTCTTTATATTCACATTTTTGTATATTGGTCAGTTTCTTCATTTTTTTACAATTATATATGTATTCATTAGCAATACGTACTGCATCTTCTGATAATTTTTCACACAATACTTGAGGGGTATTACTTCCAAAATATTCAAACATGTTCTCTGATATTTCTCCATTCTCATATAAAATGTAATAAACACAACTAATTGGTACGTGCTCTTGAATTTTTTGTGTTTTAGCATCTTCCTCTACTTTAGTTTTTTCAAGTTTTCTAAGTATACACTCAAAATCAGCTATTATTGTGAAAGGAATTTTCATTGATCGATTATAGTTTGTAAATTCACAAATGTTATCACTTTTAAGAGGAAGTTTTACTGCAACTGGATCATGTACTTTACAGCTTTCTCTATGTTCTAAATATTTAACTTCACTGTAAAAATGACAAAGGCACCTTTTGCACAAAAAATGTATTTTTTGAGTGTTTTTGGTTAATTGACTTTTAATCAATTTTGTTAGATCCTTAATCCAACAGTAGTGAGTATTTCTATCATTACTCTCTTCACATAAATACAATAAATCAACATGTTTTGTTTTCTCTTCTTTAGTAATATGTAAGGGATAAATTTTATAACGATCATCATGATGATAAACATTAATAGATAATCCACCTTCTACCAATTTCAATTCATTCACTTTATTTTCAAATTTCTCTATGTCTTTAATTTTCATCGGAAATTCAATATCTTTCAAAGCTTTATCAAAAGTTTTCTCATATGCTTTGTACTTTATTATTTCTTGTGGATTATCTTTTGCAGGATATAAACATGCTAAAAGTGACCATAAAAAGCATTTATTATCAGTATTTTTAACATTTATAATTGCTTTCTTATCTTTTAAAATTTTTGGAAGATCAATATAGGAACTTGCTCTAAGCGGGTCATATTTGTTTATATTTACTCTAAAACTATTGATTGATATTATTCGCCATGGACTACCTGTTAATTCATCAATGATATTTTCATGTCTATCAAGTACACTCTTCATTAAAGTTGAAATTCCATTTGTTAATTCACTTCTATTAGTAATTCTATCATTCTTAGTTTGCAAATGTTTGTATGCAATTTTTGTTTCATCTCGAGTGTCTACATAAGTTGCAGAAACACAAAAATTCACTTTAATACCACTATGCTTTTTCATCCATTCTTGAAGTAAAGAACTAACATGTTTTTTCATAAAATGTAAAAACTTTGACATATCTTTAATATCCCAGTTATTTTTCATATCAAATTGAGCATGTCTTGATTTAAAATTTTCATCCACAAATTCCCATTTGGGCAGAGGTAATGTTTTATTTGAGTGAAAATCGAGTAACCTTTCTACTATTTGATCTTTTCTCAACTGTTTATTAATATTGAAATTGTTATCCTGAATAAACTCAATCAATTTCTTTTTTGATAATTTCAACAATTTTTCTCTATCAATATTAATAGCCTTGATTTTATCTTTGTTCACTAACAAATCTGATTTTTTCATTTTATCAACATTTTTCATTCCATACCACTTCAATTCCGTCTTTAATTCTTTCACATTAATCTTGACTTCATTGTGTTTCTTTGTTTTTAAATGTCTGGCATAGTTCTTGTATGTAATTTTACACATACACTTCTCACATGTTCTTAAAGGTGCTTGGTTATCCATTTTATTATAGTTATTCATTTTATTATTGAAATTGATTTCTTTAACTAATGGATCAATTTCTAAAAGATGGTGTACTTCAAATGCAAAAAAATTTGTTCACAGTGGAAAAAATTCATTAGTTAAAAGAATCAGTTTCTATGATAAAGGTGTTGGTGTTTGTGTTACCGCTTTATTAGAGATAATGTTTTCTTTAACTAGTGGTATAATTGTTAAAGTTTTGTATGATTTTTACAGTTCAATTTTGTCTTTGAACTCTATTATGAAATTTCCTGATAAATATTGATGAACTGAAATTCTATACCAATCTACTTTGTCTTTGAATTCTCTCATGAAATCTTCAGATAGCATCTCATGCCATAAAATTCCCCCCCAATCTACTTTGTCTTTGAATTCCCTTATGAAATCTTCTGATAGTGTTTGATGTTTTGAAATCATTCCCCAAACAACTTGATCTTTGAATTCTCTTATAAAGTTTTCTGATAGTGTTTGATGTTTTGAAATCCAGTGCCAATCTACTTGATCTTTGAACTCTCTTATAAAGTTTTCTGATAGTGCTTGATTTCCTGAAATTTCACTCCAATATACTTTGTCTTTGAATTCTCTTATAAAGTTTTCTGATAGTGTTTGACGCCATGAAATCCTTTCCCAATATACTTTGTCTTTGAATTCTCTGATTAAATTTTCTGATAGTTCCTGATTACTTGAAATTTCTTCCCAATCTACTTTGTCTTTGAATTCCCTTATGAAATCTTCTGATAGTTTTTGATATTCTGAAATTCCCTCCCAATCAACTTTGTCTTTGAATTCCCTTATGAAATCTTCTGATAGTTTTTGATTACTTGAAACATCATACCAATTTACATAATCTTTTATTAATTCAAGGTGGCTCTTTTCAATAGTGTTCATTATTTATTTTATAATAGAAAGAAAAAAAAAATGTCAATTTGTTTTAATCAAATGCAAAAATTTCTCTTCAATAACTACCTCCACATGTGGTGGGTGCATTAGTTAAAAGAATCAGTTTCTATGATAAAGGTGTTGGTGTTTGTGTTATCGCTTTATTAGAGATAATGTTTTCTTTAACTAGTGGTATAATGGTAATGTTGTGATGAAATTTTTGCATTTGTTTGAAATGTTTAAGTTTTGAATGAATTTTTGCATTTCATTGAAATGTTTAAGTTTTGAATGAATTTTTGCATTTCATTGAAATGTTCAAGTTTTGATGAAATTTTTGCATTTGTTTGAAATGTTTAAGTATTGCAAAAAATTTTGCATTTCATTTCAATATCTAAGTTTTGTAAATATTTTTGCATTTGATTGAATGAAAAACTATGTGAAGGTTTATGTGAAATTTTTCACATAAGTTTCCACATACTTTTGAATTTAAAAAGTATTGTAAGAATTCTTACTCCAGTGCCAGGAAATACATTTTATATCTACTCCAACATACTGAGTCATGCCTTACGCATTCTTATATCTCCGATGTATCATGGGATATAAGTTATGAAGGATCATAAATGGGAACCGTGGAATGTAACTAGCACTCGGGTGTCGGGGTTAAAAGCTCATCAGAAGACACAGCAATCCAGAGAACGTGATGTCCTTAACCAAGACCCCAACAGGGGGTTGTAAATGAGCTTTCCAGCTTTGAGCTCAATTTACAACTGGAAACGTTGAAAGCCTGCCACAATATTACGCTTTTGATTAATTACGCATTTGATTAGAAGTTTATAATTATTATTTAATTATATGTAGAAGTCTCATTCATGTATACAATTTGAGTAACCTGTGATAATACGTGTTTACGCAGTCAATATATGAATTTATTATTTGGCTAATTGATGTCATAATTTCCTTATGATATGAGATACCTGAGATGATATATTTACCAGGGCTTCCTACCTGGCCAGTTTATGACGCATTCTATTATTTTATGACTTCACTCTTCACGATATCAAGTTCCCTGTTAAATCGTGAATTACCATCGGTTCACGAGGCTCCTTAGGAAAGAGTCATGGGACATAGTGTTGGAGGATGATTGTATTTATGCGAAGAAAATACAATTATTTCGAGAATCCAAAAAGTAATGTGTTCGAATATGCAATTCACGCCCCTACATTGCAGATGAGAACTAGATAATTACTTTCTCCCCCTTCAACACCTCAGTCGAGTCCCTAGTTAGGTAAAATCGACTTTCATACCAATTTTTAGGCCCCCTGTCTCCACACATGATTAACCTGTGGATTTGAGGGGAAAGCTCTTATTTATATCTACTTGTAAAAAAAATTTGTTAGTACCCTAAAGTTGTTGGGTTTCACGATAAAAATTTCTCCAACCATGTTGGTAAAAATAAATCGTTCCAGGGAGTCCCCCTCCCCCTCAGTTCTCAAAATATAGGTATGAGAAACCTGAGAAATTCTGTTGAATATTTTTTACCCCTCTGCATGATGAAAAAGTGGAATTTGTCCCCTTCCTCAAAAACTGTGAAAAAAATGATTTTTTTTCAATTTTAATTCTTGTAACTATTTGTCTATCTTCATCACCGGAAACCATTTTTTTACGTTTTTGACCCCCCCTGCCTCCATGATGAAAAAATAGAGCTTGGTTTCTCCCCAAGTTTCTAAAAATATTTGATCTGTTGAAAAATTAATTTCAGTCATAAGTTATCTTGATTTTTCAACATTTATTTTAACTGGATGAGTTGTACAAGCCAAGGGGTGTAAGGTGTAATAATTTTGCAATTAAACCCCCCCCCCCACCCAAATTATTGCTTGAGCGACCTCAAAGGATTGATTTCAGCAATTGACCGTTTTCGGCGTTAATTGCCAATAGCCATAATGAAAATGAAAAATCAAACACATAAGTAAGAAGGGGGTTTTCTTGAAGAGAAAGTCATTTTTTAAAAACTCTGAGAGGAGATGGAATTAAAAAATTGATAAAAAGTAAGTAAATAAAAAAACTAATTTGTTTTTTTTTCATTTTTTCAACTTTGGAGGTCTCTATGTAGGTGGTCAACATTGTTGGGAGACTGAAGAGAGGTTTTTATTTTGAAAAAAATCATCTAGTTATACGAGTAGAAGTATTTTGCTGAGTGATGAAAAATTTTCAAATACCTACCTAATTGTACAAAGATCAATTTTTTATCTTTTTCGATTCTTCAACTTTGGGGTTTTTTTACAAGAGGACCAACATCATTTATTTAGAGGACCAAGAGAAAAGTTTTTTTGAAAATGTGGTTATTTAAAAGTATTCTGCCCATAGATGAAACATATTCAAAAAATTTGTACAGATATCAATTTTTTATTTTTTGTTGTTGTTTTTTTTCAACTTTGAAGAGCTTTATACCCTATTGGGGAATCAACATCATGGAAGATCGGATGAAAGTTTTTCTCGAAAAAGTGCTTATTTAAAAAGATTATTCTGTCCAAAATTTTTAACCATAAACTTTTTACCTTTTTTTATTTTTATTGTTTTCAAATTCGGGGGTTCCATAAAAGAGGGTCAACATCATTTGGGGTCCCACGAAGGTGTTTCTTTAAAAATAGGCCCATGTAGAACTATTTCAATGTGGAAATGAGATATTTTCAAAAAATTTCCCATGATTTTGATTTATTATTTTTTCTAATTTTTTCCACTGGGGGGGGGGTGTGCTTCTTACTAGAGGATCAATATGGTTTGAAAGGCTGGAAAGAGGATTATTTAGATAAATTCTGACACTTAAACAAAAAATTTTGATAAATTGAATTTTTTCCCCATTTTTTTTATTTCTATCAAACTTTGGTGTGGGGGGGGGGAGCTACTGGAATAATTTTTTTGGCAGACAGTAGGAAAATAAGAAAATAGTGAATCATTTTCTCACCCAAGGACCGAGGTATCAACTTGAAGAGGGGATGGGAGTTGGAAAATTCCAACTTTCAGCATTTCTCCATACTCTGACATGAAACTTATACGTATGCACTTGTCACATAATTCAAATTACACACGCAGCAGTTCTGTTTTTTTTTTTTCAATTGAAATAAATACACGAGTATCTCTAAGCAAATATCTACCTACCCAACACACGCAAAAGCGAATCATACAGTGTCATTGGCGAATCACACGCGACACGACATCCACATATCAATATTATACGCACCAAAAACACGTATGTCAATAATTCATCTTGTTAATGACACACACACACGTTATACACTTCCATTCCATTCGCCAAAACCAAAACTAAATAAATGTCGTAAAATATGAAATGCCTACGCAGAGCTTTCAAAATTCCGACGTATTACGTACGAAGCTACGAACGTTCTCGCTCAGGCTCGAGAGTTTGTTCTACACATGATAAGCGACTCGAACCAGATGAATAAACAAAAATAGGCTACACATATCCATCAAATCGTCGTCGTCGTCGTACTCGATTCGCAATCTGTGTGGATTTGGTAGGTACGTACGTATACTGGGTTGTCGTCGTTGTTGTTGTCGAAAACAGATTTGTCCTCTTTTTTTGGGGGCTGTGGTTTTTTGATAAAAGTGACGAGATGTGAAATTTGGTTGAAATTATATTTTTTTAGTAGAGTCAACATCTGTGGTGGCTCGACATGATGACGATGTTACGATTTGTTTGATTCAATTCGATCCACACTAAAATGTAAACATGTGTTCGATAAGTGATAGGAAATATGGAAGGGTGACAGAATGTAAAGACGCCGAACTACAACTTCGACCTGAAATTGAGCCAAAATCGTCGATTTTCTCATGTTTTATTATACTCTTACTTGAAAAATAGGATTGCACCATTTGGGGAACCCCTGACATCCCTCGGATGACCTACATGGCTAAAATTCATGTAGTAAAACGCTGAAAACCAAAATTTCAGGTTCTAAAGCGCATTTTTGGATTTTCGACAAATTTTATAAAAAAACAACAGTTTTAACGAAATTTTCATACTTTTTTCACAATAATCCCAAAAATTGCTGATTTTTGATAAAATTGTCAAATTTTTTCTTTAACATTTTTTTTGTCAAAAATTATCCAAAAGCCTTATAATTAGGCGTTTATTAGCAGAAATTTCCAAAAAATAGGTTTCACTTTTTTGCCAAATAATTCTTGCAAAATCCTGCTTTTTGCTGAGATTGCAAGTCTTGTTTTTGCCAAATATTGCAAAAAATTCTCCCTTTTTACAAAATTCCTAAAAGTAGGTAGGTGGTTCTTTTTTTGCCAAAAATTCAAGTCTTACTTTTTTTCAGAAATTGTCCTAAACCCTCACTTTTTGGCCAGAAGTGACCCCTTTTGTTAAAATTCTCAGTCTGTTTACTTTGCCAATTTATTTTTTATTTTTTTGCCAGAAGATGCAAAAATTCTTACTTACTTTTTTCCAAAAATTGCCCAAAAGTCACACTTTGTAACCAAAAATTTCTAAAAAAAAAAAACAGCTTTCATTTTCTGTCAAGACTATCAATGTCTTGCTTTTTATCAACATTTTTCAAAAAAATCCCTTTTTTCCAACAAAAAAAAAAAAAAGTGTGCATCACTTTTTGCCAGTAATTTCCAAAAAAAAAATGTTGCTTTTTGCCAAAGATTGACAAAGATTCTGGCTTTTTTCAAGTATCAATTTGTTTGCTACAAATTGAAGGTTTACTTCAATTTTTTGCTAAAAATTAATCCATTTTAAAAAATTACCATGTGCTGGAAACCTCTCGTCGAAGAAATGAGGTATCCAAAAGTTGGTGAATTTATAATAACGTTATCGAAACATTCCAGAAACACGTCAAAAATGTTCTCGCGATTGTTACACTATCAGAACAGTTGAAAACGTGATTAAATTTTTCAGAAACGGTATGGTAACGTTATCAAACCGTTATGATAAGGTTATTAACACGTTACTGAACATGTGTGAAATCATTTTTGAAGCATTGCGGACACATTTAGAAAGTGATGGAAACGTTATGAAACCGTTTCTGAAAAGTTACAAAAGCTTTTCTTAAAGGTTATGAAACCGTTTCTGAAACGTTATGAAACCGTTTCTGAAACGTTACGAAATTGTTTCTGAAACGTTATGAAACCGTTTCTGAAACGTTATGAAACCGTTTCTGAAACGTTATGAAACCGTTTCTGAAACGTTATGAACCCGTTTCTGAAACGTTATAAAATCGTTTCTGAAACGTTATGAAACCGTTTCTAAATCCTTATGGAAACGTTTCTAAAATGTTATCGAAACGCAACGGAAATGTTATATTGGGAATAGAAACGCCACTGAAACGTGATCGAAATTTCACAGAAACGTAACAGAAACCTTAAGAAACGTTATGAATACAGATTATTTCATTTTTAAAAAAATATCTATGTACTTCTGGTTATGATGGAGGCGAATCTACCGTGTTGGTTCAGGCACCTAGAAAGAGAGTACCTATTGAAATGTTTAAAAACTCTAAAAAAAAATTGAATGAGTTGAGCTCGTGGAATTTACTTTGTTAATAATTACTTTCGTGCGTTTTGAGTTTGGATATTCGTTTAATTTTTCGATGTACTCATTCCCCCTTCACCCCACCACCGCCATAGTCCCTCAAATGGCATCCAAGTGAGAAATGAGAAAAATTATCAGTTGAAAATTTTAGTGCTTTTTACTGGTTTAAAATGAGAAATGAGGTAAAAGCTCTAGACGTTCAAGAGAATACGAGTACATTGCAAAAAGAGCCCAATATAATTTTTTTTTTGAACCATTATCATTTCAAATTGATCTAGTTTTGGTATAATCGACCCATATTACGAAAATTTTTTCAATTCTGGGTTAGTGTTCTCTCCTCTCCTCCATTTCAATGATAAATTGCATTTATTTAGACCCGAAGAAAAACAGTAATTCGTTCATTTTCTTTGAAGATTTGAGAGGTTTGCTAGGTCTTGAAGAGGTGGAGGAGGAAAAAATCATCACACTGGTTGATTTCACTCAAGTAGAATACCTATGTATTATTGAGATATGTATTTCAATAAACTTCGTTGGTTTTCTCGTCAATTTCATTGATTTTCCTGTGCTTTGAATTTCAAAGAGTGTGAGTGGACTCAGAATTGAAAGAATACAAAATTGTGTGGAGGGGGGTGGGGTTCACCGAACCTCAAGAATTTATTTCTTCAGGGTGATTTCAGGTTTAGGGCTGGAGAAAAATGTGTCTTTATTTAAGAGGCAAACGAAATTTCTCCTTTTTCCAAAAAAATTTCACAAAATGTTGCTGATATTTCTGGATTTTTGACATTATGACCATTTCCTGGCCCAAATGCAAAATTTCAATTCTTCAATCTCAGGTCCCGAATCACAATCTATTCAAACCCCAGACGATAAGTAATAAAACTCGATCGCGAAAATTCCTCCTCGAAACGCCCTGTGATATTTGTATGTACACGGCGAAGATGCGATCGTCTGAATCATTAAAGACCGACTGCTCTGCATGATAAGTTGTAATGTAATATCTCTTTGTCATTACTGGGCGGAGTACACGGCTACTGGTTTTCTTCTTAAGAGTTAGAGCTGCTTGGACGCAATACTACGAGGTATAGGTACATAGCTGCTGTGCAATCGGTTCTGATTGCAGTCGCCGGTAGCTCATTATTATTCAAACAATGTCCAATAGATCGATTCTCCGGTAACCTAAGCTAGGTTGAAGGTATACAGATAGATGTACGTTTAGAATCTTCGGGTTTTTAAAGGCGCGTACGCGCGTACTATACGAGACGAGAAACGGTTACTAATTTCCGACTACCAGTGCCAGTGAGTCTGACTCTGAATGATGCTGATGGCCAAGTCCTCCGCACACAGACGTACTCGTATGTGATCTTCTTCTTCTCCACAGATAGATGGTATATCTATCTCTAGATATATATCGATGAGATGAAGTAAACCATACGTAGGTAGACTCGTGTGCTGAGCTGGTATAGGAGCAGAGCAGATTATCTGTAGCTGTATGACGAGAAAAGATGTCGGGTTTCGAAAAAAGTATGTACAGAAAATTCATACTTACCAGCTACTGGCTATTCGAACTCGTGTATGACTCGTATGTGTGTATTTGGCATGTAATGCACATAAGACTATTTCTTTTTCTGGTGCGATAACATCGTCCCGAAGACCGGTTTACGTTCGCGTGATACGCACGTATCAAAGCCGAATCCCAATTAATCAAAATGTACCTATTCGGAAATAGGTACTATCTTGAACCGAGTTTTTTCCTTCAATTTTTTTTTACCTCTATCTGTTGTTTTATTTTAATTAAACGACTCTCCCCGATCCTCTGTCCACCTTGGGTTGGCTATTAGGACGTCGTTGGTCGCAATCGAAGCATCGTACGTACGACTATAATACACTTGCGTCGAAAATGCAACTTGATAGATTATTTTAAACGATCGTCCATTTATTTAACGACTCTTTAGTAGTACACTCGATAACAAAATACCCGGCGCGGCGGCTCACTATAATTATACTCCCAAATCTCGTACACTTTTTTTCAATACAGGTACCTAGTATAGGTTAAACGCCTCCTCTCAATAACCGGTAGCTCTCATCTGTGGGTCAGAAAAAAAAACTAAAAAATTACCTCACAGACGAGATTGGAAGCTTTCAAGGTTATAATATCGATCTTTCAAAATATCCATAAATCGAAAAACTATCCTCTTTATATACTTCGGGTAAATATGTGTCAAAAATATCTACTTAGAGTTGATTTAGGTAATAGTAATTCACACGTCGCCGCCACACAAGATACCACCGTGCATAAATATGATTAATAATTTGTATCATTAAAATATGCATCGTGCATCTCCCTCTTATACATATAGGTACTTACTCTCATCATCAGATCTTCTTTAACTATATTTATCAGAACGCAATAATGTGTACTTGTAGGATATAATATGGTAATTAAAATGCGTCCGATGAAGTATAGAAAAAAAGAAGAAAAAAACGTCAACGTTTATCTACGTTCATTTATTACAAAGAAACACACGTGGTATTAATTTACAATCGATGAATCAGCACCGTAGATACCATTAACGATAAGTCTTCGAAACCACAGTAGCACGTATGAGTCGTTAAAATGATCAAAAAAAGTACAAATGTATTGTTGAATTAACCTTGGGTGGTAATTACTGAAAAGCATCCATTATGAGCATCTTATTTGGCACGTTCTTCAATCAACTGTGAAATATAGAAAATATCAATTTAGATCAATTCTTGGTGGAATTTTATCTCACGCGGTAGTTTCGTTTGGGTATAATTTAATTATGTACCTAACTAATGTTTGCGAATAAAAGACGAAAAAACGATTTGATGACTGGGAAATCTGGGTTAATTATCTGAATAAAGTGAGAACCAATGTACTAATGTGAATACTTATCAGAAGCAGGTGAAATATCGACGTTCCCAGTCCAGCCTTTGGTTCAAAATGGGGTGCTAAAGAGTCACAAAGTAGTTGAATCCGAAAAATAAGTGGATATTCGAACTCAGCACCCTCGAAACCTAACAAACGATCTGTCACAAGGTATTTTCATTTTTTTGAGGACATTTTGACTGTATTTAAAATCATAGGTGAGAGGTTTAGAGGGTTCAGATCAAAAAAATAAGCCAATATTTGAACTTAATGCCTTAAAATCACAGGCTATCTAACAGGTAGTGAAAGTAGCGAAAAAGTAGCGAATTTAATCAAAAAAGGAGTGAAAAAATGAAAAAATTCATCAATTCGTTCATTTGGATAGTTTTTTTTTTTTTTTAATAATGCTAATTGACATTAAAAAATACTTTGTATACAAATTTGTTTTCCAAATTCAATTTTATTGATAATTTTCTTGTGAAAAATTCGACTTGGTCAACTATGGGGTGAGGGGGGGAGGGTTAAGTGGAGAGATTTCTGAAAAGGTATAGTGATTTTTTCACCAAAAAAAGATCCGTTAGTTACCATGAACTAACAACAATCGATGTATTATTTCAATTTTTAAATTTTACTCAAAATTAGAGATTTTTTGTCCCGGTGAAGTGGGAAGGAAGAAGGGGGGGGGGTGGAATTCCAATTTGAAGATTAGTTTGTGACAAAAAATATATAAAAAGGAATTTGCACTACAGTTTTTCAAAATTTCAAATGGTGATTTTGTACTTTTCTGCTGATCAAAAAAAAAACTGAAATTTCATATTCCAAAAATTCGAATTTGAGCTTCTCAAATTTCAGGCTACAAAAGTCCCAAATTCATCTCAAAATTTAAACAAAATTTCAAAAATGAAGCAACATATCAATTGTTATTAATTTGATGATGCACCGGTTCTCAAACGTGGATTTGTTTTTTTTTACTCAGCCCTTCTGAATCCTCCCACCGGCCCCTTCCAATAGGCTTTGAAACATGGTCAAAATACTAGAAAAATTAAAATTACAAGTGTCACATAGTTTGTTATGTTTTTGAGGTAGCCGAGTTCGATTATTCACTCATTTTTGTAATTCGTTCCCCCCTTCTCAGTGCCTTTCCTTCTCCAATTTTGGAGAAAAATCAAAATTAGATAAATGTGATGTGACATGTTGATTCTTATTAAATTGAGGACGCCGAATTCGAGGTCGAAAATCGAATCTAAGGTTACCTACATTAATTTTTTCAATTTGACTTCTCGTTGTTCCAATTTTCTACCTTCCTCTCGCTATTTTCTAAATTCAGAATAAGGAAACACGAAGGGTCAAATCCAAAAAATAAGTTAATTTTTGAATCAGTAAACATCCAAATATCCCATCACTTTTTCTAAATTCTTCAAACTGGGTGAAAATTATCGTCACTTTCATGCAATTAATTTTTTCAGAATTTTCCCAATGAAATTGAAACGTCAAATTTACATACAAATTCAGAGTGTTCAATCTCTCTGCTGAATGCTATCTCTACTTTTGTCCTGTTTTTTTCCTCTTTTTTTCAATTCAATTCAAATTTCTTGATTTATGCAAAAAAATTCAAAAAATTTAAATTTGAAGTTGTTTATAATATTTTACTCTCTTTTTCTTTCAGAATTTTCACCATATTTTTTTGATTTTTCTAATTTGAAAATTTATAAAAATTTTGACTTGAAAAAATTTTGATCTGAGTAAATGAATCTTGATCTAACCTCTTCCGATAAATGTAAAAGAATTTTCTGTCTGGCTAGAATTATCGAGAAGGTCTTACCTTTTTACCTCAATCGTGTAAAAGTCTCGCCTATTCATCAAAATTCATTCTCTTCATTTCTAGGATTGACAAAACTTGAGATTTTTGCCCGAATTGCCAAGAAGTCTTGCGTTTTTGCCAAAATTGCCAAAATTGCCCGAAAGATCTTATTTTTATCCCTGATGAGTAATGAAGTATGTATTTTTATATCTAGGAATTTTATTTTTTTGCCAAAATGAAGAGAATTTTTTAGCTAAAATTTCTGAAAAAGGTCTTGCTTTTTTGCCTGAAACAACAAAAATCTTGGTACCTATTTCATCTGAAATTGCCAAAGAGACTTGCTTTCTTTCCAAAATTACTCTCAAATTGTAAATACGTTTGTCTCGTTTTTTGCCCAGATTTTTTTTTTTTTTTTTTTTCAAAACTGCCAGAAACGTTTTGCTTTTTTGACGGAATCGCCAAAAATGTTGATTTCTTGCCAGAACTGACTGAAAGTTGTGCTTTTTGCCAAAATTGACAAAAAGGTTTAACTTTCTCACCTAAATTGTCAAAGGTTCTAGTTTTTTGTCCTGATTGAATAATCAGTACTGCTGAGAAAAATATTTCATAGCCCCATATGTTGGAGAATATTTTGGTAGGTATATTTTGGGTATAAGTGCATATTTTGAGCATATTTTGAGCTTTTTTGGGGAATAGTATTTTTCTGAAAAAAAAAGTTTTTTAATCAAAAATGTGTTTGAAAACTGAAATTTTTTTTTTAATATTATAAAATTACCATAAATGCTAATTTTGATAGAAAGGGTAGAATTATTCATTTATTTATCTGAAATATCACGTAAGTAAGTAATATCAACAAAATGAAAGAGAGAATAAAAATCTCTTCAAAATGATACCCATATCGTTGGGATTTTTTTTTGCATATTTAGGATTTTTAGGGAATATTTCAGCATTTTTCAGAAAATAAGTAAATGTTTCAGCCCTAATTATCAGAAAGGTCTTAGGTCTTTATCATAATTGCCCAAAATTTTTGCTTTATTTCCAAAACAGCCAGAAATGTCTTATTTTTTTCTCCATAGATACTAAGTACATATAATTGTCTAAAGTGGTCCTATCTTTTCCACAATTGTTTAAAATTCCTGTTTTTATTGTCAAAGTGTTTTTTTTTTAATTTTTAAGAACCGAACTTTAAAATTTTTCTTTTGTCAGAATTTTCATTTTTCTTTTGTGGGCACTTATCTATGTACTTACTTGGTCCTTTGGTTCTTCGAGAATGAAAAAATATGTTGTCCTGAATAAATACGAGTAATTTTTTTCAGTGAATGTTGACCTAAGTAATGCAAAGCCCTCTCTCTGCTAAAAGTGCAGTTTTTGTTATGCTTTTGCCTACTGTGTTGTATGTACATAATTATCTTAAAATAATTCAATATTTTGATATCTTGAATGCTCGAATAAGTAGAGATGAAGAATAGATAGAATGGGAAATTTTTTTGAAAATGGGATATTTTGACGAGCATTCAATTCCACACATTGTTCTTTCTTTTGTAATTTTCTTCAAATTTTCTCATTCTACAAAATAATTGTTTCGAAAAAATTTTTCAAGTTAAACATCTAAAATTTCTTTAATTTCCTAACATCATCATCGTCCACCCTGCAATTTTTCAAGCTCATCGTACCTAGTCCTTGATACTCGTACACTTCTTACCGCATTCATCAAAATTCCAACTTTTCACTAAAGTCTGCGATTTCAAAACGAAACAATTTTTCAAATTGAAGGACCTCGAAAGACTTCGCTAATCGTGCTCGCTTTACGCCATAAAATAGTACGTAGCACCGCTTTAACGACGCTAATAAACCTCAGATAGCAATTCGAATAACTAACGGCATACGTAAGTCGGACAGAAAATTGATTATAGCAAAGTGTCACAACTCGAATAAACATCCAATTAAAATAAAAACACCCGGTAGTGTACGCGATGGTACTCCATATAGTCGTCGTCGGTTTGAGGTCATAAACGCGTGATGTGATATGATTTATACGAACAAACTTCACTTCAATGCCGCATAATTTTTATCCTCGTATATGTATAATTATATAATAATAATAATTAATAAATTAACACCGCCAGCGTGATAATACAACACGAAAAAAAAAATACCCGAATAGTACATTGTTAGAGGTAGGTAGTGTAGGTACCTAGACTTTGAAATGTACCTTTCATCGTGCTCGTTTGATGGCGTTATGTGTAAGTTGAACTTTTCGCACCTGTCAAGAAGGGTGAGTACAATACGAGGCAGGATGAGGCAAAAAAGCAGCGAGTAAATTCGCCGGTTGCGAAAGTGTCATTTGGTGTAAACGGTGGGTAAGATGGTGGTGGAATATTTTACGGTATGAAATTTCTCGCTGTGCCATCGTCGTCGTAAGACCGCAAGATTATCGAGACGATTTGCGAGGCGAAGAAAAAAAAACCACGACAAGAAAATTTTCGTCGTAAACGAGAGTTTTGTAAACTGCCAAAGTAAAGCACACGTTATTCCACCGTTTCGAGTGAACTAAACCCTCTTTAGCGGGGGTAAGTATACGCACCAGAATATACATCGTCGTCGGTGGGGTCTTCTTGTTCTTATACGTTAACGTTTCGCAAGAAGGAGAGAATTTTAGATCGGGGGTGCGAGTTATGCTGCTGCGAAGAGAAGTCGAAGAAAAAGGGATGAAATCATCTCATGAATATGCAAAAGTAGTTGGCGTGCGTCTCGGCGCCTGGCAAAATGCGAGGTTGATGCCATCGTTGTCGTACTATAGATGCTTGTTTACACATCACCAATACGATCATTTGACTAAATTAATTACCTATCTATCTTATAAACCGAAAGTTTTAGTTTTGCAGGCTGCAGAGAAGTTCGCCTGCTGGCTGCGGAGCTACCACCCGAGAAAAGCGTTTTATTTTCTTCTTAAATTTTACATTAACTCGATAAACTTTACCATACAGTGCGACGACGAGAGGCGGACGCGTAATTTTAATGTTTATTTGTTGTTTGCTTTCGCCTTCGCATCAGAGACAAGACGACTGCCAGTGCACCGTTCTTCGCATCGTCGTGGTACAAATTTGCGAGCTGAAGCTGCGATTCTGTTCTGCAGCTGCCAAATTAATCATTTTGTACGCTTCGTTTTCGCGCTCCAATTTAAATATCTATAAATGTACAAAGATGACGAAGATGCGAGATGAAGATGAGGTGTGTAAATTTGACGTGTGCGTTTATACAGTAGAAAAGTAAATTGAACATCGAAGTTGGAGATTTTTCGGAGTGCTTGTTTCGTGAAGTACTGAAAGGGGTTCCAAAATGGTGGAGTGAAATTTTTTGGACATGAGATTTTGTAAAGGGGTCATTCCACGTCAATTCGACTAAGAAGTGGTGGGGGGTGGCGATTTTTTTGAAATTTTTTCTGTGGAAAGACCTTCCGAAGAGATGACCAATGACGCAAATCGCAGCCCTCTAGCATTTTTTTAAAGGCTGCCAGGGGGTGTCAAAGTTTTCAGTGAACCTGAAATATTATACATTTCAGCAGTGGATTACTCGATAACCGCGATACCTACCAAAATGGAGTTTTTTTCAATAGGTAGGGGTTTTGAAAGGCTTTTTGGTGGCATCATAAAAATCAGTGTTGCCACTTTTTTTCGTACGAAAAATTAGCTCGAAAAGTTTCAAAACGCAGTTTTCATTTCGTTCCGACTCTCAAAAATTCTGAAAAAAATATATTATGGACAACTTTCTATACTAAACAACATAATATTAAAAAATTGAGATGGCATTATGTTGTAAAGTCGATTTAAAAAAATTGAAAGTTAGCGAAAAAATACGACTTTTTGATTTAAAACATGAATAAAAGTTTTGAGTGGTGAAGTTAACCCATTTACCACTATTTTTACGTATCCGTTGAAAAAGTTGAAAAAACCCTTTCACTTGATGAAATGAACTCATCACAAAAAAATCAGAATTCGAAAAAATTCAAAAAATAAACGAATTTTAATTTTTTTGCTATGAGTGTGATTTTTATCAACTTTTTCATGAAATACGTCAGAAAGAGGTCGAAATAAGACAACAGAATAAATTAAAACTTTTTTTGATGTTTGGAATTAGAAATTGAATTTTTCCGAATTTTGATTTTTTTGTGATGAGGGCCGGAAGTGGGCCATTGTCGCGATATCAATTTTTTTACCAAAAAAAGAATCTTCTTATAGGGCGAAATTTTGAAAATTGGTTCGTATAGCAAAGTTGATCCCCTCTTCTATTTGATTGTGTCAATTTGAAGCTAATTTAGAGCGTTCTGAAAAATGATAACTTCAGTAGTGCTGTCTGGAATAGATTCAAATCTGAAGTGACGAATTCATAACGTTTTTTTTTTTTTTTTTTTTTCAAAGTGAAAGATCTCAATTTCCGTAGAAAATTACTCAACATTTTTTCTGCTTTCAAAATTCAACCATTCGAATCGATAGCGACCACTTTGGCATCTATTTGGAGCTTCTGGCAAAAGTCTACATTTCTCTGGTAAAGTTTTCAAAAATTGAAAAAAAAAAAATGAAAAAAGCTACGACTTGAAGAAATTGAATCAGGAAACTACCCTAAAATTATGAAGAGGATATGAGAAGTGTGAGAAACGAATTCGTTTGGAAATCGATGAAAAGTTGAGAACATGTTTCAGAATGTGAGTAGGTATTTCACAAAAATCTCTCAGATTGTTGGAAATGACCAAAAATAAATAGAATATTCTCAAAATTGATTGATTTCGATATTTTATTTGTCGAAAATGCAGTTTTCAGTCATTGAAAATTACCATAAATTGAGCAAACTTTGGGAAAATTGCTGGAAAACATGTTGCATAAAATTTGTAAATTGGAGTTCCTATTTTTTGAAATTTTTTCTCTTGAAATGTTTCTGTAGAAAAAAAAGAGAAAAATTATAAATAAACTTCTTGGGATATTTTATTTTAAACAGAAAATTGGACATTTAAAGGGAAATAAATTTGGAAATTGCTTTTAGTGAATTTCAGCCTTCCAAAGTCAGGGTGTCTACAGCACGAAAAAAGTACGAATTTACGAAAAAAGCACGAAATTTGAAAATGACCCAAAAAAGTACGAAAAAACGTCAAAAATGTACGAAATTTACGAAATTTGTACGAAATTTTGAAAGGATTCCACTGTTAATTTACCGACAAAATCACCAATATATCCTCAAAATTCTTATTTTTTCAAAAAAATTTTCCCTCGCTTCGCTCGGGCTAAATTATTGTTTTCTATTTCTCAAATTATTCATCATTATGTTTGGAAAGTAGGTAGGTCTAGGTACATAGTTAGTTTTTAACAAACTTTTTAAAATGTCATTGGTGGAAAAACTGGCTTTTTCACATCAAAATTACTACTGTTTTGCTTCTTGAAACTACAAATTTAGAAAAGCTGTTGCCCTCGCTTCGCTCGGGCCAATTTAGTGCCTTTTCCCCGCAACCAATTTCAAAAAACCATTGATAAAATTTTAAAAAATTGAGATGAAAAAAAAATTTCTTGCATTAAAATTGATATTGTTCTAGTACTTTTCGAACTACAATTTTCTAAAGCTTTTGCCCTCGCTTCGCTTGGGATTCTTTTCTTTTTAAAAATTGAAATTCTTGAAAAAAATCGTCAACAAAGTATTCAATTTTTATAGTTTCAAAGTGAAAAAATAAAATTCTCGAATACTTCTCGAAATACATTTTTTCAATAGTTTTCACTTTCACTGGCGCCTGTTCTCTGACTTTAAAAAAAAATCAAAATTCACATCCTAGAAAAATCTTCCCAATTCGAAAATTTTAAAAAACATTGTTTTTTTATAGCTCTTTCAAAATACGAATTTTCCAAAGTTTTTGCCCTCGCTTCGCTCGGGCCTTTACTTTTTTTTCAAAGTCTCGTTTTCAAGTTTTTTGAAATCAAATTTTCAAAAACTTTCGCCCTTGCTTCGTTCGGGCAAATTTTTTTCTTCTTTTAAAATTGGAAAAAATCACATTTGAGCCCCCAAAAATTGAAAACAGAAAGTGAAAATTTTTGTAAGTCGTATGATTATGACATCAATCAGCGAAATGGGTATTTTTTCCTATTTCTGTTGACCAATTTTCAATCAAACCCCTCCCTCTCAAAAGACCTCTATGGGCAAATTATATTCGTTCCGGTCTCGCATTGGCTCTTGACGGCCCAGACCACACTGCTCAGCACGTTCAAATTTTGATTTTTGTGGCCGAAATGACATGATACACCCCCTCCCCTTCATGTAAATTCAAAGTATGATTATTAAAAATATATTGTACGAAAAAAATACGATAAAAGTACGAAAAAGGTACGAAATTTTGTTTTTTGGATTTAGTAGACACCCTGAAAGTAAAGCTCAAAGGGAACCTTTTGAAGTTTGAACGAAAGCAGGACTTTGCGGTTTCAGTTTGAGGGGAGAGGAAAGGAAAAATTCATTCAAGGCAAAATTTACGAAAAACTTCAAAGTTAGAACTTTTTTTGCGTTTCTGGCAATTTTGGCAGAGAAACAAGAATTTTTGACAAAATTGGTTTTAAAAAAAACAGACTCTTTTTTTTATAAATTTTGGCAAATTGGCTAATTTGGGAGAAAAAAACAGGTCAAAAACACGACTGCAGGTCACACAAGTAAAAATCAGAAGAAACATGATCAAGACATCCTAAAAAAAAAAATGGCTGTAGGTTCATATTTTTTTTAGAAGCCAAAAAATTGAATGATATCGAAAATGTCTGATAAAAATTGAAAGAATGAATTACATAGGGTGTTTAAAAAATTTCTGATTTTGGTCCCCTTAAAACAATTTTGAATTTCTGAAGAATATTGGAAAATTGATGGATCCTCTGGAATGACTTGAAAGGTGAGGGGAGGGGAGGGGAGGGGAGGGATTGAAGTGATGTAATTATCCACCAGCTGGTTCATTTTGTTTGAAGAAACAGTCGTGAAAAATTTGCCAACTGCAAGTGAAAGTTGTGAAAAAGACAGAAAAATTCTGAGAACTTTGCCAGAATTCATTTAGCTAGGGTAAAAAATACTTACACAAAACTTCTCAAAATTGTTTGAAAAGTATTTTGCAAAAACTTGAAGAATATCAAAATTGAGTAAGATTGTGCATAATATTTTACGGAAAAAAAAATCATCATTCAAGTGAAAGTAAAGGTCTGAGAAGAATCTCCTTGAAATTTTAATGAGTTTTGCATTCAGTAAATTTATTGATAGAATGTTGCAAAAAATAAAATTTCAGATTAAAATTACGTTGCACCGAAAAATAATCAGAACGAGAGCATTGCAAATTTTTTTTCTATCCCAGAAACCTTTAATTTTTTTCCTCATGAGTCTTGACCAAATTTCTGGACAGACTTCATTTCCCTGGCCTCCCTTACTCATCCATAATATACTACCTTTTTATCCTCATTGCCCTATTTTCATTATATTATACACTGGTAGCTTGTGACGTATCGATTATATGGTTTTTTAGGTCGTAGAATTGAAATTTTACGATATTTTTGTTATCCTGTGCAATACGATTATCGTTTTATAGACTCGGTTGGTCTTAACGAATTAAATGTATATGTATAAATCTGTTGACAACTTGGCTCGTTCTCTTCCTCAGAAAAGAATGAAAATGAGAGGAAGATACACAGTTGTAAAATTCACCATTTTACTCGTATATAGTTATTTCTATTTTGATGTCATTCTTTTTCTTTCAATTCTACCGCATTGTTCGCTATATTTTATAATCTGAAATAAAAATTCGCAAATCGCCAAACAACAAAATAATGTACGGATGGATAGATAAAGTAATTTACTTATGGATATAGAGGAAGAATAACACGACTCGAGCATAATATTATTAAGAACTCGTCGTGTGTATTTATGACGATAAAGAGCTGCGAATCTTAATTGATATTTAGCGATGCATTTGTTTTATCTCGCAGAATATAAAACAGATGGATACGACGACGACGTTAGCGTGCATCGTCGTGATTATTTTTTTACTCGAAGAAACACCTCGCTGGCGACATCTGTGGTAACTTGGGTGTAAGCAAATTGTTCGACAGGTTGCCGAGCAGTCGCTGCTTGCAGGAGCAACGAACGCGTAGTTTTTCCTTCTTAAAGCATATTAACTCCTCCCATAAATTTTTATTACCGCAACACTGTTATTTATTTACTTTCGACTACATCTCAATTGAACGAATGAGTAGATCACCATCTTTACTTTTTTCAAACGCCATTAAATATAGTTTTTTTTTTTATTTCATTCTTTCGCTGTCGTCGGTATTTTTAGCGAGTTCGAATGCGAACGAGAATAAATTTTGGAGTTGAGAGAATACGAGTATGATATTGTATTTTGGTATGAGGATGTGATTTTATTTCGAGCGGATTTAACTACATATAATGTATTGAGATTCATTTGCTTACATATGGTGTTTATTACCTACTTGTATACCTATTTAATTTGTCTTCGTGATATTCTTTGGTAGGTACATCATGATTGAACGTTAGCACTCGTAGATCGAGATTTTAAAAAAAATGGTGAAGTACATACATATTATAATTAAAGTTGATGTTGATGCGAAAATCTCGCGAAGTCAAATTAAAATTGATTTTCAAGTAATAATAATACGAATGTTAAAATTACCTACGTAGGTTACTAGAAAAATAATTTAGCTCAATTTTCCAAAATTTTCAAATGTTGAAGTTTTTTTACATCATTTTAATTTGTTCGGAGAATCAAAAGATTTTTTTCGGAGGTCATGTATTTTTTTTTATTCGAACTTTCAAATGATTTTTTTTGAAAAAGATTTCGAACAATTTTTACACATTTTTTTGTCTGTATTCTAGAAGAATAAAACTGCTCAGAATATTTCACCGTGATTTCAGTGTATTGTTTTCGTCCCTATCCTCCCTCTCTCCTCTTCCTTTCAACTTGAAACTTTGTGAAAATTAGAACGAAAAATTTAATGAGAAAACCTAGTTTTTGATTAAGTTTCAGAATCTTCAATTTCATTTAAATTTTTTTACAGACTTTAGCGAAGGTTTTATTTGTGTGAAAATTGAAAGGTTCAATTTTGATTGATTCAGAACAGTTTAACTCATTCAATAGGTAATTGAGAATTTGAAAATTCGATTTTTCAATTTTTGATTTTATTTTAATTTTTAATTTCATTTTCAGGTTTTTGGTTTCATTTTTAGTTTTGATCGTTTTTTCAAGACTTCGAATTTCGTTGACAATTTTTGATTTTGTTTTTTGATCTCAATTTAATTTTTTGTTTGTTTTTGATTCTTTCGTTTTTTGATTCAATTTTCAGTTTTTAATTTCACTTTTCTTTGGTTTTTTGATCTCATTTTTAGGAGGATTTCAAAATTTCATTTACAATTTTAATTTACAGTTTTTGATGTTTTTTGATTTAATTTTTAGTTTTTAATTTCACTTTCCAGCTTTCAGTTTTTTTTTATTTTTTAATTTGCAATTTTATACAATCATTTTTCAATTCAAATTTTCAGTTTTTGATCTAATTGCCAGATTTTTTATTTCGGTTTCTTTTTTAGGTTCTAATCTAACTAATTTTTGGAATCGAAATTCTTTTTTTCAATATTCAATTTTATTTTCACTTTCGATTCATTTTTCAGAATTTCGAATTTCGTTTTCTATTTTTGACGTTTAGTTGTTTTTATTTTTTGATTTCAATTTTCAATTTTTCTCTCGGGGTTTTAGTTCTGCTTTTAATTTCCAATTAGATTCACTTTCGAATTTTATTTTCAGTTTTTAATCCGATTTCAGAATTTTCAATTTCGCTTTCGGTTTTAGTTTCAGTTTTTGGTTTTATTTTTGATTTTCAATTTCATTTCCAGGTTTTCAGTTTCATTTTTAGTTTTTGATTTTATGTTCAGAATTTCAAATTTCATTTTCAATTTCTGATTTTTTTTTGATTTTTAATTTCACTTTTAATTTTTTCCCCCTTTTTAGTGTTTATGATTTTCGTTTTCTGAATTTTCAGTTTCATTTTTGATTCCTTTTTGATTTCATTTTCAATTTTTGATTTAATTTCCCAGTTTTCTGTTTCCAATTTATTTTCCTGCGGTTTTAGCTTTATTTTCATTTCTGGATTTCATTTTCAGTTTCTGACCTAATTTCAGAATTTTTTTTGATCCATGTTTCGGTTTCATTTTCAGTGTTTGATCTAATTTTCAGTGTTTGATCTAATTTTCAAAGTTAATTTTCACTTTTTCAATTTTATTTTTAGTTGATTCGATTTTATTTAAGGAATTTTGAGTTTTATTTCCAATTTTCGACGTTGTTTTCATTTTTCGACTTCAATTTTAGTTTCTTTTTTCATGTTCAGTTTTTGATTTCATTTTAGATTCAGATTTTATTTTTCATTTTCAATTTCGCTCTCTTGTCGTTTTTCAGTTTCTTTGATCTAATTTTTAAAGTTCATTTTTAGTTTTCAATTTTATTTGTAGTTGATTCAATTTTGTTTTTGGTATTTTGAGTTTCATTTTCAATAATTTTCGACGTTGTTTTCATCTTTTGACTTCAATTTCAGTTTATTTTTTCATGTTCAGTTTTGGATTTAATTTTAGATTTAGATTTTATTTTTCGTTTTTATGTAATTTCAATCTCTTGTTGTTTTTCAGTTTCCAATTTTGTTTTCTGTGTTTCTGTTTTTATATTTTGATTTTTCAATTTTATTTTCAGTTTTGAATCTTATCTTAAAATATTAAATTTCTGTTTCGTTTGTTAAATTCTTTGCCAATTTTTAATTTTACTTTCAGGTTTTTGTCTTTTATTTTCAGTTTGTAATTTCATTTCCAGTCCCTGATTTTATGTTTCAAATTTCTATAATTTACTTAATTTTTTGTGTTTTTGATTTTGAAATTTTCAATTTTCATTACATAATTATACATTTCATTTGAAGAGTTATTGATTTCAGTTTTCTGGATGAAGTTTCGTTTTCGAAATGTTTTCTTTTCAAATTCACAACTTCAGCCTTTGATGCTCAATTGGCTCAGAAAATCTTGTTTTACTGGCAATTTTTTCAATCAAAAAGTTTGTCTTAGGCTGAAAAAACCACGGAATGGGAAAAAACGCTTTATTGTGAAAGAGGTGGTGAGAAAGGGGGTTACGAAAAGACTTCTGTTCTAGACTGACATTGAGCCTATTTCGACTGTTATAACAGCTCTAGTATTGGTTGGTGTACTCATGGATTTAGTTGCAGGGCTACCAAGAGGGGGCAAAAGGGGGCAGTTTGCCCCAGGACTCCGGTTTTTTACTTCTCAAAACGCAAATTTCCGAAAGCTTTTTTTTCTTTTTCAAAATTGAAATGTCTTAAAAATACATCATTCAAAACTTTTAAGTTTTGAAGTGAAAAAATAAACATTCTCGCATAAAAAGTATCGTTTTTATGCTTCTCGAAATACAAATTTTCAATAGCTTTCGTCCTCACTCTGGCCTGTTCTCTTTTCTGTTTCAAAATTAGCATCCTAAAAAAAATATTTCAAATTCTAAAATTTTAAAAGCCAAAAAATAAACTCCTTGCATAAAAAAACATTGTTTTTAATTATTCTCTGATAATAGATACAATTTTTCAAAAGTTTTCGCCCACGTTTCACCCAGGCCTGTCCCTTTTTTTTCAAAATCAACTTCCTCAAAAAACATTGTTTTTAGGCATCTCGAAATCAAATTTTGAAAAACGTTCGCTCTGGCTTCGTTTGGGCCAATTCGTTTCTTGTTTTGAAATAAAAAATTCACAAAATTCATTCAAAACAGAAAATGAAAATTTTTCGTACTTAAGTCGTTTGAGTATGAAATCAATCGACAAAGTTGATATTTTTTCCCTGTATCAGTTGGCAAATTCTCAGTCGAACCCCTCCCCCTCTCTCAAAAACCTCCGTAATAATAATTATGTAGTTTCGTCCCTAGAAGTAGGGTCACATTGTGTTTACTCCGGGTCCACATTGGCTCTCGGTGGTCCTGTTTTGTAGTCCTAATGTATAATTAAACTGACCTATGGCATTTCCCCTCTTGGTTCTTCCTCCCTTTTACTTTAATTAAGTATTACAAGCGTATAAATTTTCCAAAATTTGTTCATTGTGCTGGTCATATCGACACTTTACCTCTTTGGTTAAAAATCGTCGTAATCGATACAATTACAACTCCATACAAAATATCTACGAACAAAATCGTATAAAAAACGCGAACTTCCATTAAAATTTGCCTTTTTTCCAACACTTTTTCACAGTTATTTCGATAAACGAGCTGGGAAGGAGAGACACAGAGGGAAAGACAGGCAAAGGTATATAGACCTTGCACGTATAGTGTAACTATATAATGATAAAGTCGAATCAGCAAGGCTAGGGTATGGTATAAGTATTACGTGAAAGCATTATTTTTCACGCGATTCTCGACGATATCCGTTGTTGTGCTTTTGGTTTCGCTGCGAGCAGTGTTTTTCATGATTATATACTTTTTCAATTCGATTGCGTACGTGGTGGCGGCGGCGACTGGCGAGAAAATTAGACTATGGTCGGAAAGTTAAAAAGACGTAAAGGGTTGCAGGGCGTAAGGCGGCGGATAACTGCAACAGCCCCGGAATTCCTACCACCTTTACTTGTCTATTTCGCAACGGACGGAAGTCGTAAAGGAAACCAAATTTCCATATTATCATCGAATAAAATCAACCGTCATACTGTAGGTCAGCGATGTTAAATTTATATTTGGTCGTTTTTTTTAGTTTCGTTTCGTTTCGTTTTAGGTTTTAGGTTTAGGTTTCTTTTTCTCTCTCTCATGTTATACGATGAAGAGTCCAAATATACTCACTTACTCTTTCGTATACAGCTGTTCTTGACGTAAAATGGATTATACTTATAGAAAGAGCGAGCAATTTCAAACGGATGGAAAAAATACCTACGTAGAATGAAATACTTATGTACGAAGATATTATTTTTATTTTTTTTTTTCAGTTCACGTGTATCGTGTATGTATTCATTTGCCCCTTCTCTGTCCTCTATCTGTCTGTAGGTTCGGTGGAATCGAGTTGTATGTATTTGTATGTGTGGTTGGTGTTGGTGCTGATGATGTTGTTTACTTCATTAATAATTCCGATTAACGAAATACATACACATACTCGTACGTGTACCATTTTTATATAGCATTACACATGCACACGTGAGATAGTTGCAAGTTTTGCTGGCTATAGGCCTTGTTATACTACTATTACATTCGCGTATATTTATTCCTATGGTTGGGTACATAGGCCTATCAAATGTCTGTACTGAGGAAACATGCAATGCTCGTGTTTAACATGGTAAAAAAATATGCCTGGCTGGAAAGGTTTTTGTGTATAGGACAGCTTTAATTTACTTACCCTGTTAGAATAGGTTCATGACTCTGCTCTTGCTCTCTCTTTCAAGGGTTAAATGGTTAAATTTTTTATGACTTTACGTCAGTTGACTTTGACACCTTGAACTGATACTTTTGTAGAGAGGTACCTATCTCAGCAGTTTAAAGTGTAGGTAACTTTCACCAGAGGGGGCTGTGATGTCTCTTTCTGCTGAGGTTGTGATCTGTGGAGTAGGTCTTTACCTACTCTTTATTGTAACTCAAGAGGTGAAGCAGAACAGAGACCAGAAAATTAGACAGTACAGTTGCTTGTCTATTCCAAGCAAGTAGATGTATCAAGTATGCGGATGGTTGATGTACAAGAATAGCTTCAAAGTCGTAAAAAAACTTTAATCGAGCCGGTGAAAGAGACACGAATTTACGACGAATGTAGTGTGCTCGAAATAAGGCAAATGGTCTCTAATGGGTTTCATCATCAATCCACAGCGATGTATTAGAATTTCTGCTTTGCATATTTTTTTTTGGTAAGAACCATAAATGCTATAAAAGAAGTAAAAGTGAAGTTCAATAAACGGGAAAATTATATGTTTGAAGGGTTTTTGTAAGAAAATCCCAAATAAGTTTATTTGATCGACAAATGAGTACCTATATTTTGGAACTTTTGACGTGATATTTGAAAACAGAAATGAATTCCAGTCATCGTCATCACTCACTTTGGAAATTGAACATTCCCATTTCCTCCCAACAAGTATGTTGATTCCCATAGCCAAATTTACCTTATAACTTGAAAACAGAAACAAAAGGTCAAATTGATGAAAATTTTCTAAAAAATTCCATCACTCGAAATTTTTTTCCCAATGACTCAAATTTAATTTTTAGCAAATCCCACAATCCAAGTTTTCAGCACAACTTCTCGTATGGGAATTTTTGAAAATCCATTTGTTTTTCTCCCAGATGTTGGAATGTTGAAAAACTTAAGACAACAGCTGCACAATGCACGTGCGATGATCATTTTTTGTACACTTTTATATCCTAAATGTGCCAAAATATCCATAATAATTATCAAACTACATAATACTAAGTACCTATTGCATAAGTAATAATGAAGTACATCATAATCAATCTTCTAATCCTGATTTTTACTTGATTTCTTTGTTTCAGGGTGAGTATAAAGAATTTTCAAACATGAAAAATAAGAGAAGACGTAATACGTAAGGTAAAAAAGATTTTAGGAAGTGCTATAAGCATAAATTATGTACTTTTAAAAAATGCAACGAGTAATTTATAACGTGTTTTTAGACGTTTTGATTTCTGGAAAATTGCGAATCTATTTCAAAACTAAAATATCATGCTAGTGATCGTTTTTTGTTTTAGACTTACAAAGGAACTTCACGAGTGGGCAGGAACCGATTCGACCTGACTTTTTCTCGAAAGTAAGAGGACCCCAAGGATCACCCACTAAATAATTTAGAGCTGCCCCATAGCAAAACTATACAGGGCAAACAGGGGTCCAAAGTTCTCAAAATTTTCTATTCTACCAAAGAAGTTGAAGAATGTGCCAAAAAAAAGTAAATTAGCGATTCTCACGACATATCAAGTTTTAAAAAAAATTGCATAGAGTTCATAAAATATTTTTTGAGACCCAAAAATTTTGAAAAGTGGGAGTCCCGATAAGGCCATTTTTTTGGCCCCTGACAGTTATCGACTGAATCACTCTTAAAATGTTGTAATAAATATCAAAAATACGAATCGGTGGTTGGTTAACCCAAAATGACCATTTTTGGGATCCAGGGGTTCCCAAAGTTGTGATTATGAAAAGAATTTTAGGAACCACTGAGTATTATTTTCAAAAACTTTTTTAGCGTAAAATATCTGATTGATCTCGATAAACGTTACACGAGGTGATTTTCCTATTTTCGACCCCGGGTGCAGAAATTGGGGGGTTTTCATTTTTGGAAAATTTTGGAACCACCATTTTGAACGTACCGTTTTGAGCCCCGCTAAAAAGCTTTTTACAGTTTATTGGTATCTGAAAGACCTTCATCTTACCAAATTTTGAGCTCAATAAAATTTTCCGCTGGTACTCAAAAATCCAGTTTTTCATTTTTTCGCAATTTTGAAATTTTGGGAACCCCTGGAAAACTAGAAACCTACGATTTGCGACAAATGTAACCTTTTGAGGTGTATATTCAATTATCTTGATGAAAAAGTTTAATTAAGCTCACTGTATATTCGTAATTTTGAAACCTTTTTTTAGAGCCCCCCTTTTTAGGTACTTACCCCTAAAAAAGGTGTTTGAGCACATTTTTTCAAAAAAATTGAAGAATTTACATTTGACCACACTGGCAAGTGCTCAATAATTTTTCATTTGATTACTTCAGAAAATTCGTATTTTGACTAGAATAGACGATTCCCAAAGTTGTAGCTGCTCAGTCGCATTTTTCGGCAATTTTTGGATCATTTTTTGAAAATTTTGTGCCCAAAAATTACCTTTTTGAACGAACAATTTCGAAATCACGCACAAACATCAGAAAATCATATTTTGACTAGAAAATACGATTCCCAAAGTTGTAGCTACTCAATCTCATTTTCCGTCCATTTTTGTTTTTTTTTTTCGAAAATTTTGGGCCCATGCAAAAATACGTGTTTGAACGTGCAGATATCCAATCGAATTGTTTCGACCATTTCTGAAATTTTTTTCGAAAATTTTGGGATCAAAAAATACTTTTTCAGAATGCACAAAATCGAAATTATAGTTGCTCAATCGCATTTTCCTGCCAATTTTAGAAAATTTTTCGAAATTTTTGGGAACCCAAAAATTTTTTTGAAGATCTATGACTTTTTTTACCCTTAACTATTTTGCTCTTTTCGGCATTTTCTTTCATTTTTTTTTTTGCTAAATTATTCAAAAAATCAAAGTTTTGAGACCTTTGGACCCATGTAAGACCTGTAAGTTTGCGATTGGGCAACTATAAATTTTGTGATGAATCACTCTTGGGGTTTTCTTACTTTTGAAAAAAAAACTGGTCAAATCGTTACTGCAGACTCGTGAGGTTCCTTTGTTGGGTATACTTACTATTTTTTACAAAATTTCGTAGGTATATTTTCATGAAATAGGTATCATTAGAGACCCCTCCCTCCCTCCTTCCTAGCAATGTCATCAGAAGAAATATTTCATTATAGGTTCCCTTTTTTTCAGAAAATTTGTTAATTGTTAATTGATGAAAAAGTCTTTTTTTGGTTGTATACTTGTTTTGTTGGAATGACTATACCTACCTATTAAAAATATTGGACCCATTTATTCTAAATGTTTTGATAATTTTCATAAATAGGAGGAAAAAATGTGCAGTTTTTTCGGTAGACCTACCCATGAATAATTTTCCAGAGGTGAAAATCAAATCTGCATGTTTTTTTTTTTTTTTTTGAAATGCATGGAAAGTGGAAACATGTATTTTTGAGTTATGTAATTTCAAAGAAGGATTAGGTAAGGCTCATGAGAAATATTTTAAAAAATGGCATATTATAGGTGATTGTAGAATGCTGAAAGATTTATTCTCTATTTTTGAACTTCCAAATCAAATCTCGGTTAACATTTTCAAATCGTCCTAAAAATTCAAAATATTTGAATCAATATCCTAAAATTTTCGAAAGTCAGGCTTGAATTGATGAGAAGGGGAACTCGACTTGGGTAAATTTTCATAGACTTTGAATTACACTGGGATCCTTTGAACGACATTTTTAAAAAATTGGAAAACTCAAAAATCCGGTCGAGGCTTCTGAACATCTCGAAATCATTATCTATGGATTCGAGATGTTAAAAACAGACCGTAAATTAAAATTCCGGTCCCTTCCAGCTCATATGTAAATTGTGATATTTTTCATCAACACTTTTGAATTAGGCTATCAAAAATGCATCAAAATTCAAAAAATGAAATTCAAGATAATATTTCCGTCTTCTTTTTTCATCCTAATCCAAATATTTTTCTACCAATTTGAATGTCTCTGCCTGGTTAGTATAATAAGCATACCTAATACAGGGTGGGTCATAATTAACGCAATTTAACTTTAAGGCATTCCTACGGCAACTCATTTGACTCCGAACATTTTTTTTTTGAACAAGTGGTTACCCTGGTATGTTTAGAGCTGCCTGAAACCGTTGGATTCGAAATCCAACCATTTACAGCTGAGCGGTGTCGATTTGTTTACCGAGCGTACGTATTTCACTTTTGAACATAAACGTTGCGTATGCAGCGTATTTTCAATTTTCAGGATTAATTTGGAACAAAATCATTCAAAACAGTGTAGGAATATTTCAGAGGAGATTCAAGAATGTTACTGCGCTGATTAAATCGACTATAACTAATTTTTTTCAATCTTTGGGCCAAAAATGAGTAAAAAAATCAAAATTTCACTAAAATCAACAAAAGTCTTCCGAAACATGATTGTTCGCGCTCGTGCACGTGTTTTATGGCTGAAAGAGGTCATTTCCTATATTTCCTTTAATTTTCTTTTGTATTTGTGCCATTTACATCGAATAAAGGTGAAGTTTTGATAACAGGGTTGCGTTAATTATGACCCACCCTGTATAAATAATTAAGAAAATTAAGAAAAGGTGTCATGGGGAGGGAAGGGTCAGTAAAATATTCAATACCTATCTAGGCAGAGGTACCATATAAAACATAAGGCACACGTCTATCGCAAACCCATACAAGAGTGAAAGTGAGAAAAATTAATATATTTGTATACTTCATTTGCGGTAATTAATTTTAATTAATGCCTTGTTGTCTTAATTGCCTTTACAGCGCACGTTCGTTCTCGGTTATTTGAAATTTATTACAGTCGAGGTGTTTTTATCGTACATATACTTATTTCGCTTCAACTTCCTACGATATTTTGCTTCATCGTGTTCGAGTATTGTACTTGTACCTACCTAAGCACATAGAGATTAATTATGCGGAATTTTTAATTTACAAATACTTACTTGATTTTGAAATCATTATCAATAAATTCGATGTACTACAAAGTAGAAAATTATCGCATGTTTCCCTTCTTTCATTTACCTAAAGAATAAATTCGCCTACCTACAAAATAACTATTTAAACATGCTATAAAAATTGCGGACGTGAAATTGACGTACTTGGCGTGAAAAAATATAGGTAAATTGTTCAATGTTCAATTTTTTTTGCTACACGTGTTTTTTTTTTAAATTAATTATTCATGACGATGATCTAATAAGCTCATCGTGACGTCTGTTGTTCTTTTCTGCTTATTAGGTATTCGTTTTTTTTTTATTACGCTCCTTACTCTAGTAATAAGTATAATTTTTCATTAAATGATCAACGACATTAAACTCATTAATTAAATAGACGCATTTCTGACTCATTTTGGCGGATTTAGGAATAAAATAATGATTATCGCATTTTTCGGTAGGTCACCATGCCAGCGAATTTTCAATTTTTATCCTTCGTTGGGAAGCGAAGCGTTTTACAAACATACAGCAACAACAACAACAACAGAGTAATAAACGAAAGTCATTCCAAATTCTAAAACTCTTCTTTTCCTTCTACAAAATATCTTTTAGATTTGATCATTTTTCACCGAGTTCTTTCGCGTGACACGAAAAATGAAATATTACCAGATTCATATATGAAGCTCTCGTCTATAAATATGCATTTACAGAAAGCTTTTCTCGAAATAATCGACTGTTTTTTCTCCTCCCCACCCTGCATCGTCTTGAATCATCCCTCTCGTCAGACGATTAAAATGAGAATAACTTATACTCTCATCTAGATGATTTTTTAAACTCCAATTTGACTTCATTACGTAATAAGAATTTCATCACAGGCGTAAAAATTACATAAGACCTATCACCATCTCAATATTGAGAGTATCCCTTGTTGTAATTTTCCAGAACTTACCACCCAAGCTCCATGCAAATACCTTCATCCTTCGCGGTAATCCTCTCAATCACAACTTTACCCCCTCCTTCACCCTCTGCTAGATCCTCTGCCCTTCTCAATCTCCAACAATCCATCTAAATACGTTCATCTCGTCCTCAATCATAGCATTGATTCGTTTTTCAACGCATCGACCGCGCGTACCATACGACACATTTTACTCTCGTACGTGTGATGGAGACTGAGCTCAGAATAAGTGTGTGTGAGAGACAGAGAGAGAGAGAGGTGGAAAAGTATTAAAAAGACGAAATGGATTTACACGAATGTAAGGTTTTATCCCTTTAAGAGAAACGTGCACGTAGAAACAAAAAGGGATGGATGCTTTTTAAAGGGGCAGACGCGGCGGAGAGAATTGCAGAAGCGCAGGAGCTTATGCAAAATAGCAGAACAACCAAAGTATACACAAGCACAACAGCAAGAGTAAGAGAGGACAGGGAAAGCGCAACGAACGACGAAAAGGAAAAAAATAACATTAGGGGTATGTATAGATATAGTATGTATTCGAATAGAAAGACAACAAGCACGAGGAGACATATATAAAACTATGAGAGAAAATGTATATAGCTCGAAGCCTACACATCTTTTTGCACACACAGAGAAGAAGAAAATTTCCCATCTTTAAAAAAATATACCCTGGCCTTGCTCGTATAGTACTTTGATATAAGCGTAATAGAAAAGAAGCCGAGGAAAAACCCCAACCCTGGGTGTATCTGCGATATTACCACAGTAGGTACCTTATACGAGATATGTACCTAAATTCTCGTGTATATTTATTTACGTGTGTATCTCTGTCGTGGTAAAGGGAATGGGAAGAAATACACCGAGCTTTAAATTAAAGTGACAAAAATATTCAGCCGAGGGGCGAGGGTGCAGGAAGGGTAAAGCTGCGGTAAAATAAATGGTAATTTCGCCCACACGTTTGAAATTTAAACGTTATATAAGATGATTTTTTTTTTCGGTTGGCTCACCTTGCTCGTTTACACAAGTGTAGGGTAACCCTTCATCATCATTACAAAATAGGTGTCTATGTAGTATGTGACTTTGAGAGAAACGCAGGTATCATCATTCGTGAGAATATCACTGTGTTTTTCCTCTCCTGCAATAATTCTTCTATAAATGACGAAGTACCTACGAGTAATCTCTCTCGACGACGATGACGCTGTCTCACAGAACCTCTGCCTCTCTGGTGTACGATTCGAGTTCGATTCGTACTGCTGGTATATTAATGATCATGCACCAAAAGCAAACAATGGGCGTCGCGGCAAATAATATATTCAGAAGTGTGCTCGGCATGCAAATTAGCAGATAATTCGTCACAAACAGTTCGACTAATATCACGTATCTACGTGTGTACCGAGAAGTATACGATGATTCTTTTTTCCTTCCATTGTAGAAGGTTCATTTGGACCTGGACGGTGCGAATTTTATCATTTTTGAGCCGGAGTTCTGTTGTGCTCTTGTAAGAGAGTTTGAATGCTCAAAAGTTTGGGCTAAGTATCCTGAGACTTTTTTTTTTTGAAATGAGAATAGGATCGTTGATTAAAGTAGGTAGAATTAACGCGTGGAAGGTTTTTCTTCTGCACTTTAACGCGGATTTGAGTCGAGATGTCAATTATGGGCAGTTGATCATGTTCCAAAATTCTGTTTCAATTAGATTTCATTTTCGATATTCTTCCTATACCTACGAGCTCCCAAATTTTCAAAAATTCCAATCAAGTGAAAATTGAAAAATTGGGAAATCTTTTCGAAGCCTTCATAACTACTCAACGCCATCAGAATTGAGTCCTGATAGATGTACCCAGGGTCTGTGTGAGGGGGGGGCTGCACATAGAGACAGGCACACAATGCTCCTAAAAAATTTCAAAAATATTAAAAAATTGCCATAAAAACCGAAAGAAATGAAATAATGGAGGGGAGAATTTTTGATAAAAAACAGCTTCAAGCAATTTTGTAAAAACAGGACTTTTTCCTCAAATGTTGGAATAACAAGACAAGAGGACTTTTAAGGCAGGCAAAATGAAAATTAATGCTTTTTGAACGCAAAATACTAAACTTAGTTAGCAGTTCTGCCAAAAATTACGACTATTTGACTATTTTATCAAAAATGTCGTCGTCGTCGTGGTTCCTTATCCTTTACAGGACATTGGAAATCGCATTTTTGTGGTCCCCCAACAGGGTGAGGCTTCCTGAGAATTTTGGTGAAAAAACATTACAACTTTTTGTCAATTCGCTAAAAATTGACACTTTTGGACAATTTTGACAAAAAACGAAAATTTTTTAACTATTTGGATGATAACAGGATTTTTGGAAAAATTTTAGCAAGAAGAGAACTGTTTGACAATTTTGAGAAAAATTGGCATTTTTCTTACAATAATTTTACCCAAAATGACACTTTTTTCAATTATACGAAAAATCGACGCTTTTTGACATTTTCCCTCAAAAATTGATACTTTTTGACTTGTGCAAATTTGGCAAAAAAAAACCGCAAAAAAACAGAATCTTAACTTGAGCAAGTTTGTCAAAAAACAGGATTCTTATGGCAATGTTGGAACTAATAGAGGATTTTTCAAACAAATAAGACAAAAATCAATTTTTTTTGGATGTTTGTGCATGGTGAGGAGGAGGGGGACAAAATGATGATGTCACAATTTTGAAGAATTTGCTTGTCCCCTCTCCTAAAAATAAGCAACCTACTTCAATCAAATCAAATTTTGATGTTTTTCATGAATTTTGAATTTTTTTACATTAAAATCCAATAAAATGAAAATAGGGAAATTCAATCAAAAGTTTGTTAAAGGTCCACAGAACGACTCAAAACTGTTGGAAATTGACTCGAGATGTCAAAACTAGGAAACATAGAATTTCAGACTTCTGCTACTTTCAGATGAAAAATTTTTTTTTCATAACTTGAACATGTTTGAATTTAAAAAATGAAAATCCTTGAAAATTGAATAGAAAGGTCCAAAGAATAGGGACAAAAAATTCCATTTCAACCTTATTATTTCAATGAAATCCATTTATTTTGATATTTTTCATGAACTTTCAAGTTTTAAAAAATTTATCAGTGAGCTGAAAGCTGATGCCTTTTGTTCACCATTGCAGTTTACGAATTTTGGAGTATTTACAGACTTGAATTTGCAAGCCAGCGCACTTGACACATCAAAAATACTTTTAAGATTAAAGATTCGTTTGTTTGCCAGCATCATTGGCATGAACATCAATAGCACAGAATAGAATTGGATTTTGTCCATTCTTGCTCAATTTTGGTAACGACAAAACTGTTTTTTTTGGAGGATTTTTGAAGAATTTTGATCACAAAATTGGGTTTTTGAAAAAGTTTGCCAGGAATTTAAATATTTTGACGAAAATATTTTTTTGAGCATTTTTGAAGGACTCTTGAGCCCAAAATTGAGCCATAATTTCCGAAATTTCTGAAAAAAGTGTCATGCGATCAGTAGAAATGGGTTAAACTGTTGGCAAAAAATAACTATCAACATTTTTTTCGATCATTTCAGAAGAATTTTGAGCCAACAACTTGGTTATGATTTTTGGAGTGTTCGAAAAAAGTGACATGCGTTTCATCAAAATGAAGTTTAGGTGCCTCCCCACCTTTTTTGGAATTCCTCTTTTTGTTTCAAAATTGTCAAGTTTGAACGAATGAATTGTGATCTGTCACGAGAAAACCAGGTTAGTATCCAAAAAATCGATTTTTTATGGATATTGGTCAGAATCCGCCTGTGGTGGTTAAAACGTTCGCGAACGATTCTTTTGACCCTAAATTCAAGGTTAAAAAAATTGAGCAACTACAAAAAAAGCTTGAAAAAACTTTTTTTTATGATTTTCTTGAAAAGTATGTTCTGGGGAGTCAATATGCAAATTTTTGGGGCAATCGTCCCACATTCGGAGGATTAGTTGCCATTTTATTGAAATTTGAATGAGGCTTAAGCTGGGAAAAATCAACATTAATAATTCATTCTTAGTAGGTAGTTTTCGCGAAATTTTTGGCGCGAAATTTAAAAAAAACGAAAAAATCGATCTTGAGAAGTTTTGATTATCGGCCAACCCTAATTTTGAAAAAAAATGTCAGGTTATGTTGGCACCCCTGGTGGCCAAAAGTGGTTCAAGTTTCACGGACCTACGAATCATAGATCGCCGAACACATACTAAGTAAATTCAAAATTTCAAATGCCCATCCTGTATGTTTTTTGGAAAAGTTGTCAAAAGACAAAAAGCGTCAATTTTTGTCAAAATAGTCAAAGAGTATCCCATTTTAGTCGAAATTGTCAAAAATTGATCATTCTTGGTAAAACTGTCAAAAAAGGCAAATTTTTGCCAAAATTGTCAAGCAGTTCTCTTCTTGTCTAGATTGGTCAAAAAAGTCCTTTTTTTGTCAAAATTGTCAAAAATGACTGTTTTTTGACTAAATTGTCAGAGAGTGTCGTATCCCGAGTTCTTCTATTACAGTAGAGTTTGGTTTAGGGAAATATATTGGCTCGGACTAGTACAATATACACGTCACTTTCTTTCTACGTACAAAGCAGTTTACTTATACAAAATCCTGGCAAGTTCTTATTCAAATTGGTCAATAGTGATCGTTCAAAAACCATTATTTTATCGTGGGGTTGTCCTGTCGTGCAATTCGCTTATTCTGTCGTTCAATTAAAGTTTTCCCAAAAGAAATCAGTGATACCATTTTCATTGAGTCGAATTTGCACGACAGTAGGTACCTACGTGTAGTATAGTTTCATAATTTGCAAATCATTGAACAACTCTGATAGTGAGTTCAGAAAATATTAAAATATATCAACTCATAAAATTTTTTGCTCTCATTGTCAATACGAAAATTTTCCACCTACGATAACACCTCTCTTTTTTTATTTTTTTTTCACCGAAATTTTTCTCTTATTACTTCATTTAAGTAAACATATCGAAAATTCTACCTCCAGGGAGACCTTTGCGAATAAACTCGAGCCTGCTGAAGTTATTCGATTCGCCTTAGCGCGCACAAATAATAAAATTAAATCTACGATTCTCTCATACTACAATTGTATCGCGGTTTTTTTTCCTTCTTCTTCTCCATAGGTATAGTTGTTGTTCTTGTTGCGCTATAATTCTTGTGTATACATAACGATTATTCCTCATGTGACCAAAACGTAGTCATAATTGAGTTCTGCTTGAACATAAGAGAGAGAGAGGATCGTCCATTATAGAAAAATATAATTGAGAGCATATTCGTACCATTGCTATATAATACTCGTATACGTATAAGAGAGTCTACATAGGTGTACTTTTTTTTTATGAAATCGCCATCCGTAAAACAATGGTTATAGTGTGGCCACGAAAAAAAAAAATAACTGTTGGGAAATAATAATGGGCTAGTGGCTTTTCCGGTTGAGACATCATCATGACACCGTACATGTATAGTGGCGGCTACACAGCTATACTCGTACAACTACACACAGCTATACAAATACGTAGGCAATATACTCACATGCATAGGTCGCGATCCAAGAGGGGTTAATTATCGACGAGCGGGAGGAGTAATTACACTGGTTCGATGTCGTGAAATCGCGAACCGTGTAGGACATGTAAAACTATGGAACCGTCGTAAACAAAATGGCTGACATATAAAAGTAATTAACTCGTTCGAACGACAGGGATTCCCATTCGCAGTCGCAGAGTCTCCGCGTTGAAGAATTATTTTTATTAGGTGTGTTAGCCAAGTTGCCTAGCGTGTGTTTTGAAGTGGACTTTCGTTTTCCAGAACAGAGCTTCGGAGTGTGAGGGTGATGGGAGGGGGGAGGGGGGCTGAAGGTAGTGAGAAGAAGAGAATAAAAGAGTTGGGTATAAAAAAAAGTGGAACTTGTGTGATGATTTATTTGACGTGGAATGAAATTAATTTCATTGTTGTGTACGATGCGCATTCGTTTGTAAAAGACTGGAACACGTTGCCAGAAAATTTTGCCAAACTGATGATTTAGAAATCACTGTGTTCAAATGATATGATTTACTCGTCGTTGTAAACTGCTACATGGCTGTTGCCGTCATTAATGTTCCGTGTAGGTACACAGTGCACACAAACACAAATACGAGTACATAATACCTACCTACCTTTAGACGAGTATATTATATTGTATACTACCTACTTAATATCGTACTATGATATTACCTACTACAGTATACAATTTTCGCTTTAATAATCTTCTCGTTGTTATTTTCGCATGTTGTAGAGCAGCAGCATGAGGCTTTTCATACTAATTTTTTAGCATCTTATTTTCGTAATTAAACGAGCTTTACGACGCTTTGGTGTTTGTACGATGAGGGTTTTAGTTATACGAGAGATATCGAAAGAGTATTCGTGTTACGAGGGTATTTCTTTAAAATAAGGGTTGTTTGTTTTTAACGCGGTGTATTATATACTTGTAGGCTACGAGGGAATGAGAAATGGGTGTTTTGAAAGCAGTAATTGCAAAAAAATTAATTATTGACTCGTGGCGTTAATTGTGTGTGTTTTTTGCTAGAGTAGGTATTAAGTAGGTATGCCAGTGATTCGAAAATTGAGCGAATTAAAAGTGAAAGGGGAGATGGGTGTGAAATGAAGTAATTTTTTTTTAGAGATTTTATTCGTTGATTTTGAGGAAGATTTGTAATAATTTCGGATGGGCATTTTTTTACATTTTGGTTGCTGTTTTTTTAATTTTTTTTTTTTTATTGATGAGGTATTTTTATTTTGTCTGTATAAAAGTAAAAAAAAAATATATATATACTTACCGTAGATTTTGGACAAATTTACAGAAATACATAGTTTTTGATTAGGTCTGAATGTACTACATACATACTTCAAAAATTTGGTTCCTTTAATTCAGAACAAAATTAGTAAGTATAGGTAATCGGGTCATTCCATGTCAACTCAACCAAAGTTTTTGGGTCATGTCCTTCGATTTCGCTCAAATTTTTTTTACGATATTCACGCACCCATTAATTAAAAAAGCCGCAATCTGTTTGGTCCCAGCCCCCTCAGGGAGCGGGTGGTGGGGGGGCTTCCATTATTTTCACATTGTGTCGAGGTACTCAACTTCAGCAGCCCATTCCTCCAAAACTATGATACTTTGATCAAAACTGATTTCGCAGTTCGAAAGGGCATTGAATTTTGAACTTTTTAAGTGTTTTGAAATTTTCAAACGTTGAAAGTTGAACTTTCGATTTGAAAGTTCAAATTTCAAAATGGCGCTGTAAGTGGGAGCTACCATTTAAAATTTTGAAAAAACTTCCATAGATTTACATTTTGATACTTTTTTGAAATATTTAGGTTTCGAGATGGTACTCGTAGGCGGAGGGGGTGCACCCCCACTCCCAATTTTGAGTGAACTTTCGAAAGAAAATCTGGGGCATGTGCTACATCGAATTGTATGTTCTCGGCGACGCTGAACACGAATATGACGTTAGATTTTTGATAGGACCCCATCCACGGGCCCCAGCACCTCCCCAAAGGGGGTAAAAGTGCAAAAAAGTGTTTTGTTCGTGCGACACTTGGAATAATATGTTTTTGGTGACGCTGAACACGAATATGACGTCAGATTTTTGATTGGACCCGTCCACGGCCCCCTGCATCTCCCCAAAGGGGGTAACCCCCCCAAAAATGGTAACATTCGTGTGACACATGAAATAGTATGTTTTCGATATCGCTGAACATGAATATAGCCATAGTTTTTTAAATCGACCTCACCCATGGCCCCCAGAACCTCCCCCAATGGGTAAAAGTCCAAAAAAATTGTTGTGGGCCGTGGATGAGGTCCAATCAAAAATCTGACGTCATATTCGTGTTCAGCGTCACCAAAAACATGATTATTATTCCATGTGTCGCACGAACAAAACACTTTTTTGAACTTTTACCCCCTTTGGGGAGATGTTGGGGGCCGTGGATGGGGTCGTATCAAAAATCTAACGCCATATTCGTGTTCAGCGTCGCCGAAAACATACAATTCGATGTATCACATGCCCCAGATTTTCTTTCAAAAGTTCACCCAAAATTGGGGGTGGGAGTGCTCCCTCTCCGTCCACGAGTCCCATCTCGAAACCTAAATATTTCGAAAAAGTATCAAAATGTACATCTATGGATGTTTTTTCAAAATTTTAAATGGTAGCTCCCACTTACAGCGCCATTTTGAAATTCAAACTTTCAAATTGAAAGTTTAACTTTAAACTTTTGAAAATTTCAAAATACTTAAAAAGTTTAAAATTCAATGCTCTTCCGAACTGTGAAATCAATTTTTATCAAAGTATCATAGTTTTGGAGGAATGGGCTGCTGAAGTTGAGTACCTCGACACAATGTGAAAATAATGGAAGCCCCCCCATCCGCCCCCTGAGGGGGCTGGGACCAAACTGATTGCGGATTTCTTACTTACTGGGTGGGTAGATATCGCAAAAAAAATTTGAGCGAAATCGAATGACATGACTTTCAAAAATCGCCTTTTTTTGGTTGAGTTGACATGGAATGACCCAATCTCAATTTGGCCATTTTTGAATAACATCTTACAGGGGTTTCTTTCTTAAAATCCCCCCGAAAAAGTACAGAAATTATCAGTCATAGTAGGTCGTCCATGCATCTGGATTTTTTCATGGACAAGAACAATTTTTTAAGAAAATAAATTTTCATTTTTTTTCAGGTAAGAAAATTGAGAAAATGTATCAATTTTGAAAAAAAAATTATTTTATTGGGAAAGATCGTCAACTTTGATTTTTTATCTCAACTGTCAACTCTCCCTCCCTCTTCTCATCCATGGGAATTCGTCGAACATCGATTTTAAAATTTACCTATACACGGCGCGGCGTCAGGTTTCGTGCTCTTATGAAAAGAAAAGAATGGGAAGAAGAGAGGAAAAAGTTGAAGAGAAGGGGAGTGATTTGCAATTTTTTAACGTGAGAGTGAAACCACTTGGGTAGGAATTCTTCAAAAAACTCAAATTATCAAGAAAAAAACATTTTTCAAGTTTTTCCTTCATATTAGAGAAGGGCAGAAGGCTATAGAGGCATTCAAACCATAAGATGATATTCAAGCTCATAAATCCCAGCATCATTTTAATTTTTTTTTTTTTTTGAATTTTGATTAACAAGGAAAGTATTCCAACCAGCAAAAAAAATTTCAAAACGGACAAAAAAAAAATAAAAAGAGAACTCCAAATTTTCCCACCAGTCAAAACTTCAGTTGCTAAAATTCTTTTTTTGATTTTTGGAGATTATTTAAAAATTTAAATTTGCAGCAAAAAGAGAAAAAATAAAAATTTCAGCGAATTGATCGAGAAAGCTGAAATTTGGTTTACACCCTATTTTCGACCTCACGAGTCGATTGGTGACAATTTTGAACCGTTCTGAAGCCTTCAAAGTTCAACCGATTTTAAGATTCTCCAGTTTTTTTCAAAAATTGGGTGAAAAAGAAATTCAGCTCTTATTACGTCTTGTAATTATCAAATATTCATCATTAGAACATCGACTTAGAGACGTATTATCAAAATCTGTTTGTCTCGGATCAACTCCAAAATTTTCTCCAGTGATTATATTTTTGAAAAAAATGAACAAATCGTCGTTTGCAAACCTGTGAACGAGAAAAGCTGGAAATTTTGATAATACGTACCTAAATAGATCAAAAGGGTCTCAGAGATGTTTATACATGAATCCAAATTGGAGTTTATAGTTGCCAAAATTTTATTTTACCACAAGCCCACGTTTTCTTGAGAACCAGCCAAAGAAGGGCCTGTGATGAGAGAAAACTTGTTTTTTTTTAGGGTACCTACTTCTTAAAACACAAAACCTTTTGCCTTCACTTTACTCGTGCTTGTTTTCTTTTCTTTTTCAAAATTATAAAAATTAAAAAAATATATCATTCAACTTTTGTAGTTTTTAAGTGAAAAAATTAAACTTCTCTCATAAAAATTATCGCATTTATACCATCTCGAAACACAAATTTTCAAAAGCTTTTGCCCTCACTCGGACCTGTTCTCTTTTATTTTTCATCGATTAACATCCTAAATAAAAACCTTTCAAGTTTTAAAATTTTAAAAGCCAAAAAATAAATTCTTTGCGTAAAAAACATAGTTTTTAGTTCTCTAAAAATACAAATTTTCAAGTTTTTGCCCTTTTTTTCAAGATTACTTTCCTGAAAAAACATCGTTTTTAAACTTCTCGAAATCAATTTTTCAAAAACTTTCGTCCTTGCTTCGCTCGGGTTGACTTGTTTCTTGTTTTAAGGTAACAAAATTCATATTTGAACTCCCAAAAATCCAAAACGGAAAATTACAATTTTTATAAGTTATGATTAGGGCTAGGATTTTCATGATAATGCTTTTTTTTTGTAGCTACACCCTATACGGCATAAATATATTTTCTTTGCGTTTCATCCCATTCTGAGGCGAATGGTGAAAGTTGATAGTGCTTTTTTTTGCTTTTTTTGGGTGTAAATGCTTTAAAATGCTTATTTTGGGCCAAAAAGGCGGAAATTTTGCTTTTTTGATGCTTTTTTTCGTCGATAGCGCTTTTTTTGGTACGAAATTGGTAAAATTGAAGAAATTAGTTCCAAAAATACAAAAATTTATCAACTTTTTGCACATTTTTGAAAAAAAAAATAATTGTTGAAAAAAGATAAGTTTAAAAAAACAAGGGAGGAAAAACTGAAAAATAACAGATTCAGTTTTCATTTTTCAATTTTTTTTTTTTTTTTTTTTTTTCTAATTTTTAGTCTCAGTTTTTCATTTTTTTTTTTCATTTTCTTCTTTTCGTTCATTTTGATTCAAGTTGTACATATATTTAAGGGAGGTATCTTGCTGGGTTTGAAAAAACCTTCATTTTGATACGTAACATGGTAGGATTTGATAGCGCTTGTTTTTGCTTTTTTCTTACATTTTTATTGCTTTTTTATAGCGCTTAAAACGTGTTTGATAGCGCTTAAAAATCCTAGCCCTAGTTATGATATTATCAATCGACAAAACTGATATTTTTTCCCTATATCAAATGGCAAATTTTCAGTCCAACTCCCTTCCCCCTTCGCCTCTCAAAAAATCTCTGTACATATACTTAGTTTCGCCTAATGAAAAGGGGTCAAATTACATCTGCCCGGGGCCCGGATTGGCTCTCAATGGCCCCAAAAATTGGATAATTTGGAAACTGCTCTCAAAATTTATAATTTGTTTATATTCCTACACCTACAGGTGATTTCAAAAACTTGAATTTTCTGACTTTCGAAAGCAATGAAGTCGAGTATTTGGGGGAATTTGACTAATGATGATGATGAGTTTTCTTTATAGGTAAGAAAAACAAGAGAAGCCCCTAACTTGAAAATGGGTCCAATTTCGTTTTTTGAAGCCCCAAAATTTGACAAATACATATAATGAAAAGCTGAAAATATTTTTTTCAAATCGTACAATTTTTTGTGTACTTAAGAAGACGAATTTGTCGATTTCCAGAGCCGTTATTTCATTAATGATGAGGGGAGGGGGAAGCTAGTGGGAAGAAGAATTATAATTTTTTACATCTCAAAATCAGCCATAAAAATTTTAAACACTGAAACTTTCCCCTATAAAGTTCAAACATCTCAACCGCCAAAAACTTAACGGTGCATTTTATTTCTTGAGAATTTTTGAAAATTCAAATTTCTTCCATGAAAAGATCAAAATTTCACCCAAATGAAATAAAAATTTGATTTTTACAATATTCTAGATCTAGACATTAAAATTTCCATTAAAAATAATTCGTAGGTGTGCGATTTGAATAAGTTTTTGCAATTGCCTCTTCGATATTGATTTTTCAAGAAAAAACCAACAACAACAATAACAACAATGGCAAAACAATCGAACAACAATGTCGTAAAATAACCACGAAACCAATTCGTCGCAATCGCCTACCCCCTTAACCCCTCCGCAACCCAATAAGATATAAAAGTAACGAGTACAGTACAGTACAGTACGAGTAAAGTGCCATAATTCAATATGTTACAGGTCAATGATTTACCCGGAGAGTTTTTCGGATAAAGGAAATGTTAAGGTTAAAATTATGTCGGAACTGTCGATAAGTTTTTATTTCAGTCACACCATAAACAAGGACAACGTACACAATATACAAAAACAACACAAGTATTAGAGGTACCTACTCTTAATATATTCCATTCGTCGAGCTTAATCCATATTCATGAATTCGGTCGCAGGTGAAAGAATTGGGAAAAAGAACGTCTCGTCCCACCTGGTCTGTTTTAAAATTTTCCCCGCTTCGAACCATATGTCGTAGGACGTAGTAAAAATATAGCCAAAAGAATACGACGACGAGTCGACGACGCTTAAGTAGCGTGGAAAAAAATTACTTTTTGTGTTGGCGAGGCCGAAGAGGGTCTCTTATCACCAATACTGCTTCGAAAAATACCTGTACAAGGTACATTTCCTTTTTTCGACGACTTGAAATTTCCTTCCTATATGTGTGTTCATTTCTATATACTTATCAGTAGTTATCTGGGTCGGAAAAAAACACAAATAGGCCGCCAAAAACGCTATATTAGTTAGCGATATTATATCGCCCCTTTTTCTGCACTAGATGAAGAAAAAAAAATTGTACGGTGATAGAGAGGGAAAAACGTGGCAAAGGTGGAGGAAAGGATGTATAAATGGTCAACCTTTGGCCTGGTTAACGATTTTTTTTCTTCTCGAGGCTTTTTATTTATATTATTACGACTTCATATATAGATCAAGAGGTCTTTTTAATTGCCACTTTATACTTACTATACGCGAGATAGGTAAAAAATTACCATATCGTTTATTTCATTTTTTTTTTGCGTTTTTTATTATGATAGGTCGATTAATGTGCGCGGTTATTTGTTCAGGATGTCTAATGTAATACGCGCCACCAGAAGAGTAACAGTGAAAGATGAATGGGCCAAGGGGCAGGAGGGGTCTACGAGGTGATTTTTTTTCTTACTCCAATAATAACGAATATATTTACATCGATTAGCATGTTTTTGCATAACTTGACATATTACGACGTGAATCTTTGATTCGATCAGTTTACTAGTTATAAGTGTATTTCTTTCGAATGTCATTCTTACGAGCATATAGAGTAATGCGAGTGCTGCTGCTGTCGCTCCAGCCGCCGCCGTTGACGTCGCCGCGTCACCTCATCATCGTGTAATAAACAATACCATTATTATTATATTTCTCTGATGTAAAGAGGCAGATACTTTATGAAGATCTATTCTACACTATGAACGATGGGGTAACAGGACGAGCAGGGACATCGATTCGAATTATTTATACATCTTCGTCATCATTTGTCTACACATAAACATCGATACCTATTACATATAAGCTGCTGCAAATGAGCTGCGACTACGATCAAGGCAAAGGTGGGAGGCTGGGTGCAGGGAATTGACAGAAAAGATGAAAAGAAGTACTGACGAAGATGTTCTATGTACCTATTGGAAATTGGAAAAATACACGTTACTCGTGTAAAAGTGATAAATACCTGTCATGTAGTTGGCTTCTTAATATCATTGCGTCTTTACTCTGTGTTTCCCTTCCTGCCTCGTGGCGTATTTTTTTCTCGGTTCGGTACGCGGGGGTTCTAATACTCGCGTGGATAAAATACAAGCGATAAGAATGAATAATCGAATTCATAATGAGCTGTTTCAATTATATACTACATACATAAATTTTGAACCTCGTGGTGTAAGAATTAACGGTTAAATGGCATCGAAGCAGAAAGGGGAACGGGTGGAAAATTGAAGATTTTTCTCGAAGAGAAAGAAGCTACATAGCCCAGTCAAAATACGGTTTTACCCAAACATAATATTCCGACCAAAGGTTTTTTTGGCGAATATTATTTAGGGTGGTGTGGTACCCCTAGAGCTAACCCCCCCCCCCCCGAGGATCAAAGCCTCCCAGAATCAGTTATTTTATCAGAAAATCCTAAAATATCAACTTTTGAGTAAAATGAGCCCAGTGATCATTTGATCTCTTTTTGAACATCTATCAAATGAGCTATCGACTAACTCCCTTACCTCAGAGGGCGGAGGCGCCACGACCCCTCAAACTGACGTGATTTAAATAATTTTACATTTCATGACTTATGACTTGGGACTTGGGACCTATTCTAATTGATCAAATAAAGTAAAACTTGAGGAATGGGATTTTTTGGGAGCTAGAGTTGACCCTTGGAGTGGGGAGAGTCAAAGTTGAAAATTTCAGAAAGGTCATTTTTTTGGAGAGGTATAAAGTGTCCCAAATGGATGAAAAAGGTCCAAAAGCGTGCCACTGGTGAGTACTCCCATTATGATCAACATATCCTAATTTCGGCTTCCTGGTAGGTCATCCTCACTTCTTTTTAAAGTGAAAAAAAATCTTATTTTACCCCTATGTATTTTCAGGGTTTTCCATCTTAAAAGGCGTAGCGCACAGTGGGCCACAGACCCCCCCAAAAACGGCGATAATTCGGATTCAACCCTCATCGATGTGCAATACGTCGAATAATATGTTGATCGAGGTCGTAGAATTCGAATCTGCACTTATTTTTTTTTGTAGGGGTGGGGGGAGGCGTGGGAAGCGGGGAAATTTCAAATGTTGCTTATATTATCGTGTAATATATCGATTAATATGTTTTCGAGGTCGTAGAGTTCGAATCTGGACTTATTTTTTCCGTGGGGGTGGGGGGTGAGGCGTGGGGAAGTGAAAAATTCCAAATTTACTTTTTGGTGTTTTCTTATACCAATGATTTTTAAAGTTCACAGTTTTATACACAAAATCAGAACACATTTTGGAACAAAACTCATATAATCGCGCAATATCGTGTGTTCTCTTCTGCATAGTGATGTGTATTTGGGAGTAGTGTATACCATGTTTTAGCAATTTTTTGCCCCAAATTGCCCCATTACTTTGCAGGTTCATTTTTCTATTAAAAATACATCAATTTTCTTCACAATTGCGGATATATCGCAATTTTAAGATCGAAACATGATATAATCGATTCAATTTTGATTGAAATACATTATTTGAGATACAAAATGATTTTTTCAAATCAACGATATAAACAACCTCAAAAACATGACAAACGGCATATTAAGCGATAATATGAGCAAAATTTGGAATTTTTCACCTCTCCACGCCTCACTTTTAATCCCTACCAAAAAAGTAACTCCATATTCCAACTCTACGACCTCGAAAACAATTAATCGATATATTACACAATAATATAAGCAAAATTTGAAATTTTCCTGCTCCCCACGCCTCACCTCCCAGCCCTACGAAAAAAATAAGTGCAGATTCGAATTCTACGACCTCGAAAACATATCAATCGATATATCACACAATAATATAAGCAAAATTTGAAATTCCCGCTCCCCACGCCTCACCCCCCACCTCTACAAAAAAAATAAGTGCAGATTCGAATTCTACGACCTCGAAAACATATTACTCGACGTATTGCACATCGATGAGGGTTGAATCCGAATTATCGCCGTTTTTGGGGGGGGTCTGTGGCCCACTGTGTAGCGGGGTAATTCTCAAAAAAAGTTTAAAAATCATATAACAGGTGGTTTACTTGAATACTATTTACAATTGAAATTTTTTTTCGGTGGCGTTGTGTAGATACCAACTTGGGCATCACGTGCATATATGTAGTTTCACGTTCCCAAACCCCCCTCCACTATGGGTCAAGTCCCCCCCCCCCCAACCCCGAAAATTCCATCGTCGTGGCTTGTAACTACTTTCAATTTTTCAACTTCATCTTCAAAAATTAATTCCACTGTCAATTTTTCTGAGAAAAAAAATGGATACATATCATTGTGTGATATCCAGAGTAAATGATAGAACCAATACAGATTTTCAGAATGATACTTGTACCCTGAAACCGAGGCAATAAAAAGATGTAACCAGTTTTTGCTCCATCGCCGTGGCCAATTTTTGTTTATCTTTTCCTGGCTCTCCTATTTGACTTTTTTTTGCGGCGAAATGGCTACACTGTATTGTTTCAGTGATAGCAGTGCTGTGCCCATTTCACAACCATCAAGGAAATACAGTCACCCCTTCTCCGAATGATAATCTGTGAAAATTGTACAGATTACCATTTTTCAGATCCATCGCCGTGGCTTATCATTCTCACGTTTAAAAGAGACATTTTTTTTTCTTGAAAAAAAAGAAAATATTCAAATGGTAAGTATTTGATGACCACAACTTTGAAAATTGAAAAATTATTGATTCTATTACCAGTAAAACAAATTTTAGTTCTTTTTTTCTTACGTCGTGGATAGTACAGTTTGGTATTTCGTCGTGGCTATCGTGATTTTTTTGTCCACGGCGAAGGAAAATACCTACCCAATCGTGTTCGAATACTCCCATTAAAGGTACCTGGTACCTACTTGATGACCTTTTTGTGAGCTAAAGCTGCCAATAACTGCTCCAATTATACGTATACCTACCCAAAAGTAGTGAACAGCCTTTTTTTCCAACATGTCACACCGATTTTTTTGAAGCCCCTGCCCCCGCCCCTATTGAGGATGACTTGGGCCTGAAGTCATTTTAGGGGTCCTGGGTATGCCTAGAATCAAGTCCCTTTTGAAAAAAAATCAAAAAAAGGTTTTCATTTTTGAAAAATTTTAGTACTGAAATTTAAACTTTTTTTGAGAATTACCCAGCGATGACCTAGGGAGCTGAAGAGCCCAGTTGGCGTCAAACTAAAAAAAAAAAAAAAAACTGCCCCCTCCTAATGTAGGAAAATGACAGATCTGAACCACAAAAATATTCATTCCTTGTAATGAACTCCAAAAAATCAATTGTCTAACTACATACAAATAGAATTCATCAAGAAAAACTCATTTGAATCCCCCTCCCTTCCTCCCACCGTCCAAAAAAAAATCATTTAATTCATACAAAAAAAAAGTAGTTGAAATGACGGTCTTGAATATTTATTTATTCGTTGTCTGAGATCATCGATTTTGAAATCTTTTCTCGTTTCCCCCTTCCCTAATTTTGACATACAGTCGCTTTTGTCAGTCGAAGAATTTCACTTTCAACTTACCTACTTTGAGGAAAATCCAACAAAAAAATATATATATTATCGAACGAGTCAACCAAGTCATATTGATCGCAAATATGGGAAAAAATACGTTTTAGCCCTAGTTTGTTCATAAATCGATGTATTTTTCATTTTTAAATCAATAAGAAATACAGTAATATTTGATTCGAATGAGTCATGTTGAATCACATGCGTCAACATTTACGTAGTTTATAGGCTTACGAATTGAGAAAAATCATCAGCGATACAGGTGAGCAAATTAATCAAATAACGTTGATATAAGTTTCGTCTATGTCTGGGTATTTGTTTGAACAGATTTTCTGATATTTTGCAACTCGCGATCAATTCTTTTTTTATTTTATTTTTTTTTAGTCATCTGGTTTTAGGAATAGGTATGCATGATTTGCGCAGAAAAAAAGAACAAAACTCAGCCTGGTTTTTTAAAAATAAAATTTACGACTATATGGGGCTGAATTTTTCATGTAAAATGAACAGATTGTGTTGTACTTCTTCATAGACTCGTTGTCTTGAGTTTTACTAAGTAGTTAGGTAGTTCACAGTTGCATATTCTTGAACGCGAATATTTTTCGTATCGATCGAGCCTATAATAGGTAAGTTGGTATTTTTAAAATCAACGCAAAATATTTTCCATACCGATAAATTCAAGACTTGAGTAAGACTAAATATTTTCATTTTTTTTATGTTTGGCTTTTGCATATTTTTTGACTAAAAATTGCTGTTACTTGAAAGTTTTTAACCTGGGGTTTTAGGTAGTTGCTATTTTTAAAAATACAGTGCATATAATTTATATTCTCAAATGGCGACAAAATCAGAATAAAAATGGGTAAAATTTCGTAGGGGTTTCCAGTTTTGAAAATACTGAAATTTCAAATGCTGAAGTTCATTCTCGAATTTTTGAAAAGGTTTTTGAAAAATTGCAAAAAATTCTGTTTTTGGGGTGTTATTAAAACTTTTTTTTTTATCAAATATGAATTTTGTTGAGCAAATCGAACCCTTTTGTTTATTGCAGATACACACAAATTTTTAGAGTCATCGCAACGTGCTCCTTGACCGACAAATTAGCAATGACATTTCGAGGATTTAGCGTAGTAATTGTCATCATTTTCTCAGCACATCCACTGCTATCGACCGTTGAATCCATAAGCCAATCGGATTTTGATGAATGGGGATTGTAAGTTGTTTTCATGTGATCATTTAGGCCTAATTAAGTTCATTTCAGCCAGCTTTGCAACAAAAATTGGCACGATAATTTCTCTTTACCGTCTCCTCTTCCTCCTTCTCCTGCTCTCTTCTCACAAGTCAAATTCGACTTTTGTCTCGGCAACAGATCCCGAAAACAATTCGTGGAATAATTCCAGATCGGTTAACGCAATCGTAACTCACTTATACAAATTTTTATTGCAATTTTTTCCAGTGCTGATATCTGCAAAAATCACAATGTTGATGATATCTGCCAAAGAGGGGTTAAAACGGCATCAGGTACTTGTCAAGACGTGAAGGTACGTTTCTACGATGAGAACGAAGATTCATATACAGTTTCTTATCATATTGGAGTCTGCAAAGATAGTAATGGTGATATAACACACTGTGTGAGTGAAGGAGCGTACATCAAAAAGTATAGAACATATGATTATGAAAACGATGTGTGTGTAGATACAGGAAAGGAGTACTCGATACCCCAATAAGTAAATAAAGAAATTTGCGGTGAATAACACACTGATTAGACAATACAAAATTGAATAATTATATTTTAAATACTAATCGTATGCATTAAGTACCTAGGTTAAAGTTTATTGTGGTGGTTTAAAATAAATTTTTCGGTGAAGAATTAGTTTGGATTTTTTTTTGTGATTATTTCAAATAATTTTTTTTGAGGAATTTTTGATTCAACATATTTTTTTGATGATTTGATTTTGTGTGTAATTTTTTCGAATTGTCGTGCTGATTTTTTAATCCCATTAAAAATTGAAAACATTAGCATAAGGTAGCCTGCTCAAAATTGAGCCAAAAAAGCTGCCAAGTTCATTTGAAATTTTAAACTTGAAGTGATAAATTTTCTGAAAATTTGAATAATTTAATTTCGATTATGTTGTAATGAATTAACCTTATACTTACACGTGGAAATTTACATAAAAACTTCAAAACTTTCTTAAAAGTTTTATTTGCGCCAATTTTTCTCTCAAAATTGACAAAAATAATTTTTTTGTACGAGCCAAGAGCAAGCTTTTGATGAAAGAAAGTCAAAAAATGCTTCATCTTCAACATCTCTTGTCAAAATACCCCATGATTGATCGACTCGAATCAGTTAAATTAGGAGACACGTTTGTCTGAAAATTCGTCATAAATACACCTCTGTTTCATCCTCCATTGGTAAGTCGCCATTATTATATCTCTCAAAAGAGTCGACTGTATAGAAATAAACGATGAGAAAGACAGCCAGACAGAGAGACAGAGAAAGAGAGTGAGACGTATAGCCATTCACGTCTGCGTGTTCCGGTACGATAATTCTGTCCAATCGCGGAAACTCACGTCATAAAACTATCATTCTTATGTATCTGTAAACTGGAACGTTTTTATTAAAGCCCTCTCTTTGTTCGTGTATATGTATAAATACAGATAGTTATCGTGTTCGAAACAGCAGCAGCTCCCTTTGTTATATGCTGCAGCTATAGGTAAAGGTACCCATTATACATAGTGAGCCAATTCGTTCAAAGCTGTGAGTCTCACACGTAGCTCACAATCCTCTGCATCGAGCATCAGACCACTCTGCAGAATTTCAGGCTCCCTACACCTCTCATAGTTACCTATAATAAGTGCTTAATTTGATATGTACAATTCCAGAAACAAGCTCTGGGTAAAGTAAGCTTCAGGTGAGGTTAGAGAGTAAAACAATGATATGTTGTCAAAATAGCTGCCTATAATGCCTACCATTCGACTATGAAAAGTAATTTAATAAGTTCGGTTTTGAGAATATTACGAACGAGTAATAATTCCTAAACCTGTCAACTTTTAACTGTGTCGAGAAATGGTAATTAATGTGTACAAGATGCTCCGACACGATGCCCTATACGTGAAAAGTTGAACACAGCGATGATGTCACGTTCGTGTCGTCGAATTTTTTTTTCCTCTCGAAAAATCTATCAAATTATGCCGTGAAAAAACAACGCACGAGTGTCTTCGAGCTTCGAATATCATGTAGGGTTTTTACTCTTCTTTTTGTTTTTTGCCTCTCTATCTATGTATGTTTTCAACATGCGAATGAGCCAGGTGAAAAAGTTTCTCCTTTGGTGATGTTGCTGTAGCGACTGTGTCGATGGCTCGGGGCATTATAGGAGGAGGAGGTATGTGTGCTTGTAATCGATTACTCTGTTTAAAACGCCTCATTCCAATGTACATACGCGGATAAGTAATTATTATCTTGTAACGGACGTAAATTGGTCAAATATTAGATGAGTACAATGTATGAAAAAGTACGCGCGGTGGGCTAGGATTGGTAATAGGCGTTGAAAAAAAAAGAGAGAGCAAGAAAGCTGCATATTTGTACTTGTAGTTCGTGTAAAGAAGCGTAGCATTGTTTTGTTTTTCAATTTCAAAATTTATGTACTGGTGGCAGATAATTAGAAAATTTTTGAAAACATCGTTCGTCCCTCTTTCCCGCGTGCTTTTAGGTCAATTTGATTTTTAAAAGCTCTTTGCAGGGAGATTAGATTATAAAGGATTGAATTTACTCACTACGATTCGAACGAACCAAAAAAAAATATTACTGTTAATTTTTGTATTTTTTGATTTTGGAAAAATTCAAAAAAAAATGCAGGAACTTTAATTATGGATTTAAAAAAAACGAAGTCCATTCCTACAGATTCCTCATGTGAGCTTTCATTGCCACTTGGTACCTAATTTGAGAAAGGGCCCAAAAGTGAATTCGAGAAAGGGTTGAGGGAGCCTGCTATAAGATTCAGATAGATTTCCTCAGCCCTACAAGTTTCCAGAGAGGAGACCTTCTTGAAGGGATAGCGCATCGTTGAAGCAAAGAGTAGCTCCCTCCTCCCCCCCCCCGTTAAAAAATCTTTCAGCCTGATCTCCACAAACCACAGATACACCAACGCGATGAAATATCTTGTGCTCAGAGCCATAAAGGAGATATTCTACCACCCAGTGGGGCCAGCTTCTGTGTCCTCCCTGCTTCCATACAGGGAGTACCTGAGCATCAGTGAACTACACACTGGCGAACTGACCCCCGCTCAGGTGAAGAGTATACTTGAACATATTGAAAGGAAACGCAAGGCAAAGATCCAGAGGGACAACTGGGGACATATATCAGTCAGATCAAATGGAGTATTTACGATAGAATAAGAACTAGAAGAAGACCTAATGCTGCAAATTCCGAGGTATGCCTTGGAGCATTGTGTTAGCTGGGACTTTGAGATGAGTAAGGGCATAGCGGTCAAATTCAGATGAGCCTTCGACAATGTTGACACTCTAAAGTCAAGGGGTGCCAAAGTGGATGATGTGGTGGAGATATACAGCAAAGGGAACTATGTTTTATATGCAGTGACCAAAGAAAGACACAAGGACAAGCCAACTATAGGAGACTTTGTGTACAAACAATGAAAGCTCTAGCAGCCAAATGTGTTGAGCTAAACATCACAAAAATCGCAGTACCAAGGTTAGGGTGTGGCTTGGACCAACTTGAATGGCCACTAAGTTAAACAAGCGCTCCTAGAGTGCTTCAAGGGCCTTACAGTGACTCTGAGAGTTTGCACCCTCCCACCAAGCATGAAAGTGTGACTACCTGAACAAGACATCAAAAACCAATATTGTCAACTGTAAAACAAATTATGCCCGAAGCCAAATTCAAGACATGAAATACTCAGGACCGAATTTACCTGGATCTTGAGATAATCCTAAAATTTACTATAATACTTAATACTTATCTATAAGTACTTGTAAATACTAAACTTATAATACAGAAAACAATCTTTTCTTGTGGCCAGTTAGTGAGAAGCCCTAAGCAAGTGCACCTTTGAAAAACGATTACGTATTGCTGATCGTTTCGTAGGTAATTTGACCTTGCGAGTTTTCAGCCATAGGCTTACAATGGGTCCTCTCAAGATGTCTGCCTTCAATTCGAACGAGATAACGATTTTTGAACAGCATGGTATTTAATCTCCATAACTTAGATTTTAGCTGCTTAAATTTATTTTTACATTTTTGGAAAATTTTTGAAAATTCAAAATTGACTATTTTTGGTGTTTTGTACTTTTTTTTTATTTTATTTTTTTAACATGTATTTATTGAGTAAAAATGATGAAAATTAGTTTTGAAACTAATATCAAGTCATTTGAAATCCGAAATCATTTCGGAAAAATTAATTTGGAATTTCTAGTAAGTACAAAAAGGTGGTTTAAATTCGACACGAAAAAATCTGAGGTTAATTTTTAAAAAATATGAAAATGTTAAATCATCAGGGGAAAACGTTATCGGAAAATCACCTAAATAATTCATTAAGTAAACATTACTACAAAAAAAATCATTGGAAATAATCACGAAAAAATTCCAAACTAATTCAACACTGAATTAACTTATTCTAAATCATTATGAAAAAATTATTTTGTATCAATTTGCGAAAAATTGATTAGAATTCAACGCTAAAAGCCCAATTTGAAATCCCCACGAAAAATTCCAAGTTGAAAAATGAGATTTTAAATCACTAGTGAAAAATTTATTCTAAAAATCACCCCAAAAAAATATTTTAAATTGAAAATTCCTCTAAAAAAATCATTTGAAATAATCACAAAAAAAAATCCAAACTAATTCTTCAACGAAAAATTTATTTTAAATCACCACAATAAACGTTAACCTAGTTCGATCTACTTGAGCAAGGTATGCCCCTCCCTCTAGAATATATTTCCCTGAACTTATTCAATAAATTAAAAAAAAAAATAATGACCCAGTCGTACTTATTGGGATCATTTGAAGTTTGATTGTTGGCGAATGTGACATGGTTGATTTTCCTCATAGAATAAGTAATGGTTTCCATTTTGTGAAGATTTCGAAGTATTGAAATCCAAAGAAAAAGGAAATTGAAGGAATGAATATCTCGTGGTTGCATTTTTCAAAATTTTCTGCAACTATGCTTTGTGGATGGTGAAAGATGATTTTAAAGCACATCTACCGTCTTCCAAACAGGGGAGGAGGGGAAATAGTGAATTCTTAATAGAGGATTTTCGTGCAGTTCTTGCCCGATCTGAGGAATTTTTGGGTCAAACGGTACATCTTTATGAGATGATCAATTACCAAACTGTTGATCAAAAAAACTTTTTTTTTTTTGTTTCAGGTGAGTGAAGAATTTTCAAGCATTTATAACAAGAGAACATATTTTCTGTACGAGTTATCAAAGGTAAAAATAAGTTGACCATTGGTTTATTTTAATGGAAAACAACCATAATAAAAGCTGGTGAATTGCGAAGAAAAATGTTGGAGGATGACCAATGATGGAGGGTTCAGAGGCATCAGTTTCAAAAATATAAGTAACCATTCGATGTGACTCTCCACTTTTTGATTTTTTTTTGAATTTTGAATTTTGACCAGTGTGTCCATCGTACATATTTCCCAAGGATGCTTACATCCCATTTTAGAGACAATTTTCTTGAGAAGAGAATAAAAAATTGTTTCCGGTGTTGGAGGGTTGTGAAGATTCTCTCACTCGAAAGAAATGTTTCTTGGTCGGATTTTGAAAATTTTTCAACGGATAATTTTGAGAAAACGACGTGTATCGAATTCTTCTGGCGAATTCCATGCAACAAACGCACTCGTGTACTGGATTGTGCTTGAATGAAAGGCCAACTAAGTGAAATAGAAATGAACAAAATGATCTCAAAAATTGCAATGCTAATAATACTATTAATTAATAAAAATAATACTACAATACTTGAAGGCATGCCTACCTATAATAATACGTATAACTTAGAAGTGCTATGATAAGATTAAATTACGAACCATTTTCGTGCTCTGAGAGAAAACGCTGATAAAGCATATTTTATTACGCCTAGGCTAACTACGTACATGGATTTTACGTCATGTTTTTGCTTCATGATGGAGTTTCTTTTTACTTTATTTAAACAAAATGTCGAAGGTGGAAAAGGGCGTTAGGGTAGCAAAATTTCGATGTAATAAAAAATGAAAAAAAATTGTTGGTCCATAACTTGAGTATAGTTTTTTACACTTTGAGAAGCAGAAAATATTTTTAAAAACCCTTTCGATATGAATGTTGTACGTTTTTTCAGTGAATTTTCTATCCTGTTTACGAGTAGATCTTGATCTTGTGCTAATTTACCTATTATGTACCTACGTTGGATTTGACTCAAGAAGAACGGTTTAACCTCAGAGGCACTAAATGATAAACTCTTATGCAAACTTAATCTATGAACTTAAAGCTATCATAATACATAATACCTAAAATAATTTATATTCGACGTTTTATTTTCAAAATCAGTTGCTAGCTTTCAAGACGGGAAGACGATTTATCGAAGCAGTGTTATCCACCTTAGGGTTTTTCACATTAATTAAGGAACATATCTTTCGACAGCTGTATCTTCGCATACTTGGTTGGTATAATTGTAGATTCTATACTGATTGACGTACTCTTCTTCGGTCACACAATGTGAGATTGCACCATTACGCGCTTTGCAGACTCCAATACGATAAGATCGTGTATACGAATTTCCGTACGCATCGTAAAATTCTACATCTACGGTTTGACAAGTACAGTGATGCCTTACCAATTCCTGACTTGCAGATATTATCAACATCGTAATTCGAACAAATATGTATTAGCGCTGAAAAAAATATATATAATGTAGTCTTTTCGTAGAGATGAAACTCGAATTCCACTTGGGAAGCAGGGGAGAAATAAGATGCAGACATTTTCTGATTAAATTTTAAACCGAAGTGTTTGCGCAAAATTTCTCGACAGTTTTCGACATTTTTGTTTTCAAGTTTAGTTCAGCTTTCAGTTGTTTTACTCGTAATTTAATACCTATACCGATTGGTTGGTATCAAAATCTAATATTGAATGTCAATATGGCGTGAGGCTTGGCCACAAGAACAGTCCACCATCTGAAATTTATGCATTCGAGAATGTTTTTACGCGAACAACAAACTTTTGCTGATGTTTTCAATTTTTGAATTTAGTAGTTGACATGGAACAACTTACCATCCCCAGGTGTCAAAGTTAGCTTCGTTTATGGATGCGACTGTTGGAAGGAATGTATGCACTGAGAAAATGATGGCAATTATAATTGCGATTAAGCCTTGGAATGCCATAGTGGATTTATTTCTCAAATAAACTGCACGTCACGATAGTTCAGAAAATTCGTGTCTGGAATAAAATCAGAATACTTATGTCAAGTTCCTATACCTAATATGCTAGCAAGTAAGGTAGGTACGTATATCCAAACCAATTCAAAAAAAATTTGAACCGCTCAAAGCTATTAGATTGAAAGATCATGCAGAAATTTTCTAGCCTCCAGCTCGATTTCCGATTTTTTTCAGTATTTTTGAATTGCCCCAGAAGACGATTAGAATTCACTCGGGTAGCTAAAAATGTCTCACTTGATCAAGTTACTTCTTTCCGATTCAATGTAGATACTACTTAAGCTCAATAAGCACAATGGAAAATATTCGCGTTCAAGAACTGCAATGTAACCGAGTGAATTATTCAATAACATATGAAATATTCGCACCGAAACTGACTCATTTTATAACGATGCGATGGCAAAATCACCTACATATTGTACCTTCTTTCTGTGTACTTATTATGTTAGAAAGTTGCGAGTTTACTCGATTTCTTCTACCTTATGGGGGAGGGAAGACTCGATTATTTGTTTTGATTGTTACCCAAGTGTTCGTGCTTGAATCACAATATTCACCTGCTGCAAAAAAATGTTGTAATGTTTGATGTGATTCAACTACTACGTAGAACATCGTTACGATTTTTCCACTTGTATTGTTGAGCAGGCTGTTTAAATATTGAATAGTGTAAGTTGACGAATTTTCATTGTGGGGGAAATTTTCTGTGAATCCAACGCAACGTTGAAATTGATATTGTAAGTTACGTATAGGCATAATCATACTTCAGCTCATCGATGAAACTTACGATTATTGTACATTTCATTGATATGAGGTAATGATATTTTTTCAATTCGCTGTTACGGTGGGAAAAGTGCATTTTTAGACATCAAATTCGAGTAAATGATCATCATCATTCAACCTTGACCTGGTGAACTTGTTCAGTCCATCTGGGAAACTGTAGAAGAATTGCTTGCCGATGTGTCATCAAGTTTTTTCTTCAGTCTTCCTCTGCTCCTCCTGCCAGTTGGAGTGTGTTCTTTGACTTTTTGAGGGGACCGTTTGTCAGGCATTATATCAACGTGTCTTTGCCATTTCTTTCTGTTTCTGTAATCTTTCACTAGTCGAATGATTGGCTCCGCTCTTAGCTCTTTCAGGATGTCTTCATTCTTTTTCCTATCATGTCTCCTATATTGTACCGGGAGAATTTAAGGGAATAATCCATCGTAATTACGAAATAGTTCCAAAAATCAGAGATTTATGGTTTTCAAAATTTGGATTATTGAAAATATGGAAACGTAGATTAGACTAATCCATATTAACTTTGTTGTCTGGATATCTTTTTAAGCACTGGGTTGTCCGAATATAGATGTGATTAATTATAAGGTGATATCTCTCGCGATCTGGTGGTTAGCTCAGGGGATCTTCAGGGTCGTGATAGATCGCGGACAAAATTGGGGGTTCCCTCCTGGAACGAAATTCAGTTATGAGATGTCATAACAGTTTAAATTTAACGCAGGGCTTGCACATTAAGGGTATAAGATGGATCCACAGCACTAGTGTCTGGGCGTGACATCCCACTGATTTATAAGGTGAGGCAGACCTATTAGTTGAAACGGCTATAAGATGAATAATAGATCGATCATAAATCAATAAGTCGAAATGGAGTCGAAAATAGGAATTTTCGACTTGAATACTTACGAGTCGGCATATTATAAGATGAAAATCATTTTGATCATTATATAGACTCGACTTATACACTGGAACTAATATAGATCGGAAATAAATTGAGAACACACAAATAACTTCGTAGCACACATTTACATTGGATTGAAACGCATCGCAATACCAATCTTTAGTCACCATTTAAGGGATGAAATTGAAGGTTATTTGACTATTATTTTGAGGAAAGAATAGATTTTAGAAAACTTAGGTCAATAACACGAGGGTACTTATCAGAATAAACCTAGGACTGTTGGATACACTGGTTGCTTAGGTCAATAAAGGATTCACGGGTTACTTATCAGAATAAAACTTAGGTCAATAAACTCGAGGATGCTTAGGTCAATAAGAAAATAATAAGGAATGAAAAGGATACGAAACAGGAAATAATAAGTCGAACTCCATGGTAAACTTACAGAAGGCGATCCGAGAATGATGAGAAATCTCCAACTGTCCCTTAAGGGATGCGAATTAAGGAATACGTAATCACATAATTACGATCCTGAGTTGGTTCTGGGGGTCATTTTGCTGGTCCATATGAGATGATTATAAGATGAAAGGTCGCCAATTGACCTAAATTGGAAATATGACTAAGTCTAGAAATTGGAAATATTTCTAAGTCCAAAATGCGACACTTAGAAATATTTTGGCATCGAAACAAACTGGAACAGAATGGCCACTGGGTTGGGAGCAAGTCCCAAACCCATAAAACGAACATCGATCTCGTACTTAACACAGGAACCACACCAGATTATCAACACCAACGGAAGATCACCAACTGACGAGCGAGATGTTGTTCGGATCGCTTCTCTAGAAATTGTGATTTTTTAGGAAAAAGAGAGGGTAAGTTGTGCATGCGCCACAAATTACGATTGCCTAAGCATTACCCCTGGAAGTATTAAAGAACGAATAGGAAGTCAAGGATATGATGTAATATTTAGTTGATTGCATCACACACGGAAGTAATATTTCCGGAAGTTGCGTCATATTCGATAATACATAGGTAGGATTGATTAGATAGGTATGCGGGGCGGCAGGTAGGGTCGATGTATAGACGAGTGGTCATTAAGGTTGCATGATTTCAGTGATTGAAAAAGTTCTCAACAATCGAATGAGAAAAATGCCAAGTATTTTTCTCCCATCTATAAGCTGACAGATATATCGTAATATTTCTCCCACTTAGGCGGCATAAAATCGCGGTAATTACGTATATTTCAGGTCGATTTTTTCTCCCAGTATAGACGCAAGAAAAATGATATTTTTCTCCCAGTATAAGATGGCACAAAATGTTTTCTCCCAGTATAGACGACTGGTTTCTAACAGCTTTCTGTCACTATACGTGGGAGAAATCGGTTAGTTTTCTCCCAGTATAGATGTGACATAAATGTGATTATTTTCTCCCATTACAAAATAATGTATATCCTGCCATTGCTCACATGAATCTCATTTCCACTGAGGTTACTCATCATCCATGTTTCGCTTCCATACAGCAGCATTAGTCTTGCTAGCATATTGTAAATTCTTTTTTGTGTTTTGGCTCTGACTTTTCTTGGAGGGATGGCTAGGTTGATTGCCCAGCTTACTCTCAGGAATTTGTTGATCTTAAGTTGTGTGTCAAAATCTCCTTCATAACCCGCAAAACAATTGTTGACGTCAAAATTTACATCGACTACGTTTTTTTCCAACATAATGATGGAAAATTCAGTAGGAATCTTCTGTCCGTACAAAAGCCAGGTAAATGAAAAGTTTCAAAATTTTCTCATTATTTCTGAAACCTTGACATGCCATCTTGACATGTAGATGCTTGAAATTTACATCTACAACTACCTTTGTTGACCAATTTTTCAGAATTAAAATTTCTGCTTTAGTGTTTAAAAGTTTAGTAAACATTCAAAAATATGATCTTGTTCAATGAGGAAAACAAATTTTTTAGGGCATTGATGAAATTATTCACTTTTCCACAGTTTGGAGTTGCAGATGATATGATGTTGATATTGTGGATGTATTTGTCGATGTCGAATTTCACATCAACATTAACATCAACATGTTGACATGAAAATGGATTAGTTTAGTACTCTTAGATAAAGTATCGCACCATCTTTGATATAAGGAATTTCTGTTCAACTTTTTGATTACACAGACTTTTCGTCTGTACTTCTTTAGAAGTGGACTTTGCATTGATGCTGTTTTTGGCACAAACAATAGCCACATCAGAGGAAATCATTTTTGGAAAAAAATTTTAAATTTTAAAACTCAAATTTTATAACTTTACAAAGCAGGAGGTCGACATAAATTTTTATGTGAATGTTGATCCATCCGCATCCGTCACTTTTGGCTGCCCCATGTTGATGTGAATTTCGACCCGGTGTCGAGCCAATTGTCGACACAAATGCTGATCAACATCAGTCGACAATTACATCGACAATTAGCTCGACACAGGGTCGAAATTCACATCAACATGTACCATCCAAAAGTGACGGATGTGGATGGGTCGACATTCACATCGAAATTAGCAAGGTCATTGTTGTATGGGAAGATAGCTCGCACCCAAGATATTTAAAGCTTTTCTCATTCCATATTTATCTGCTACTTTCTGAAGGTTGTACATCACTCTCTGCAAGTCATCTTCATTGTCAGCAAAGACCACCTGATCATCAGCAAATAGCAGGGTATTGAAATGGGTGTCATTGATGTCTAGCCCTGTTGGCTTGGTTTTTAACCATTCTTTAATCATGTCGTCAAAGTAGATGTTGAACAGGAAACACGCTACATGACATTGGGCATCCCTATCTTACTCCTCTTCCTATCTTCTTTGCTTCCGACATGTTTCCGAATCTTACTCTTATTACATTATCCATGTATATTTCTTCAATTAAGCGTACTATTTGTTCATTCACTTCAATTTTCCTCTGGATTTCAAACAACTTCTGCCTTTGTACATACTTACTTGATCATATGCCTACTCCAGACTGACGAAGCACATGTGGGTTTCTAGGTTATATACTGCCGTCTCTTCTCCATCAGCAGCTTTGTTGCGTATACTACATCTATGCACGATCTTCTCTTTTGAAATCCATTTTGGCATTCCAATATTATTGGCTCCGCATGGCTCTGGATTCTTCTTGCATGGCATCTTTGCAAGTATTTTGTAAGCAGCATTTATTCCAGAACCGTTGCTTCCCGCGTGCAAAGTCGCCACTCAAGACAAGCCCCTCATATGTAAGGCTGAAATTCCGTATTTTTGGAAAAAAAGTGAACTTATTCGCATGCAATTTGTGTAATGAGTCAAGAGTGGGGTTCTTGGGGCGTTTTTTGGCTACAGGAATTTATTGCAATAATCGGCAGTCTGCTAGATGCGAATTTTCGTTCATGCTACTTTGAATAAATTTTGTTGAAGTGACGTTTGTACAGGATGTCTGTAAAGTGCGATTTAAAAAAAAGTCACCAGGCATGCCTAAAAATTAAAACGGACTATGGGCGTTGAAATGCATTCTGTGTCTGATCTAACCCAAAATTTCAATCTGAAAACGAATTCAAACTAAAGTAACAGAAAAAAAATCGTGGAAAATGATTGGGAAACATTTATTATTTCTTGCAGAAATGTTACAATATATTTTTCTCGGTGAACATTAATACTTAATTCTTAACATGAAACATAATTTAAATTAGTCCTAAGTTAATGAATAAAATTGAAATAAAAGTGCTGAAGTTTGCATGTGTAGTAAAAAGTACTTAGTATGATTCTAGAATATACTTACCTAATAGATATATAATATGTAATAATGAATAATAATCTTAAACTTTATAGTAACTTATACTTAAAAATGAAGGAATCTTTTGAAATGACAAAGCTCCTATTTGAATTAAACCAAGTCAAATTGGAACATCTTAAAACCTTCATAGCCAAAATTTTAGGCCCTAGAGTTCATTTTTGGATTTTTGGCGAATTTTTGAAATTTTTAAAAATTTAAAAACCCTTTTTTCATGTCGATTTTTCAATTTTTTTATAAAAAATATTTTAAAAATGAAATCAATTCAACCCCACCCCAACTTTGAAAACTACTTGTTTTGAAATATTCTGAAGCCTCCAGCGAGTTTTTAATTTTCTCCAGAAGTTTCAACTGGCTGTGGAAAGCTCAAAACAAACTTCTGCATTCAGACTGTTGGTTGTCAGTGTCTTAAGATATGCTCTTTCGATCCAGTTTGGTTTTGTTCAAATAGAAGTGTGTCAGTTCAAGAGATTTTCTCTTCAACATATGTACATTTTTTCTCTCAAAGTACGAGAGGTATCATAATAAATTAGCAGAAAAAATTTCGATCAAGACCAGAAAAAAACACATGGCCTATGAAAATTATCAAAATTTGATTTAGAAAAGTAAAATTTAATTTATAAAAAAATGTTGTAGACGCGACCCAGACTCAAAACTGAATTGATTAAATCAAAATGTTGAAATACGACGACGTTGATATTTTTCATGAACTTTTTAACGTTCAAGAATTTCGTTACAATTGAAAAATTGAATTCAGTTCGTAAAATTTAGAATGGTGTTGTTTTTTAAATACCGATTCGTTTTAAAATCTTGATGCAAAATTTTTCTGCCTGCCAAATTAGCTATTTTACGAGCCTTAGCCGAAGAATCTTCCGTATCCAGACTTACTATTTTCTATTCTTTCTCTTTTTTCTCTAATTGCCTTAATTACCTTTTCGGGCATGTTTCTTTGTTCATAAGTTCCCTCACAATATCCTCCTCCCGACATTCTAGTATCCTTCATGAAATTGTATACCAAAAATTCAGTATCGCCGGTGGATGTGCTTGCACAGTATACTATATTTCCATTGGAATTCGTGCAAGCTGCAATGCTAACCATTTCAATCCACGTTCCCAGCGTTGCGTCTTCAAACTCTATGCCGAGTGACATACATTTACCTCCTGTTACGTCTTCTGATGAATTTTCGCAAATTGAAGGGACCATTTTTTTATACTCCCTGCAGATATTATCGCTGAAAAATGTACAGTAAGAGTGTTCAAATGTAAGAAATGGGCTAATCAACGTGTCAGGGATGGAAAGGACCGATCAACTTTGAAAGTACGAGATCATTTGTACGGGAGGAGGAGACCCTTGAAACTCGTTTTATGGGACTTTTTGTTCCTATTTGCAATTTTTTGTAGGAAGTCCATTGAGATAGCTTATTGTTTAAAAATCTTACCAGTGAAGAGGAAAATGTTTTATGAAAAAACTTTTACAATCCGTCGAGTTCGATTGGGATGAAATTTGGCTTACTGAAAGAGCATGCCATTGTTACCGTACTTCAGAACTAGATTCTGTGTTGCCCAAGTCGATTTTTCAGATTTCTGACATTCTGAAATGCAGAATTCACTCTCCAATGTTTTTCGAGCAGTTTTGAAGCATTTTCAGTCCAAATTAGAATCACGATTTTTAGGATTTTTGAAAAAAAAGTCATGCGACCAATCAAAATGGGTTAAAATTTCTCGAGAATGTGAAAAATTCTCATCGAATTTTTTTTCAGTACATTTGAAAAATTTTAAGCTTCAAAATGACAATGTCATTGATTGTTCTAAAATGTCACGATGAAGACGATGGAAAAGTCATGATTTTGAATCAAACGAGGAAGAAAAAAAACGAAAATATTAAAATTCTCAGGATAATGTGCTTTTTACTCTTTTTTTGGCATACGTACCTACCTATTTTATTTTTACAAGATTTTTTTAAAGTTTTAAAATTTTCAAAAATTTGCCAAAAATTTAAAAATTAACATTACAACTTGGAGTTTTGGTAATTGAAGAAGGGGGGGGGTCTCTCAGAACATGTTCTATCGATTTAGCTACGATTTCGTTCAATTCGGAATCCACCCGTTCGGAACGTTTCCTTTGAGGAAAATCAGGCTAAAAATTAAATAGGTACCTACCTAATATGTCGATTTTAACATCTCCGAGTACATTTGGCGAACAATTGTTCTAAAACTTGATGCAATTATGAGTGAAATGACTTACAAATTATTATCGTTGAAATCACGTTTAGGGATGGAATTGACTCCTGAGAATAATAGCAACACTTGGAAACCCACGAGGAAAATTGGTAACGTTGAAAGTGACATAGCGGATTTATTTGTCAAGTAAATCGTGCTTCTGGGGGAAAATTTTCTAATCTGAAAGTACGCGTTCGATAAGTATCTACGTATAAGGGTGGTAATATGAGTAGAAATATCTATTTTATGAAATTTTCAAAAAAAAAGTCGATCATTAAGCACCGATATTGTCTAGAAACCGAACACTATGATTTTTTTGGAATGGTCAGTTTCTGTATAGAACGTTGAAGCTGATTTCAACTCTTGTATGGATTTTTTTTAAAAAGCTAGAAAAGTCCTTCAAAGGTTCTTGAATGGCTTGAAATCACCATATCATCTCAGTCAATTTGGAATATCAGAAATATGTAAAATTCAGTCCTCAGCTTTCCTCCTCAATTCTACCAAAAATTGTATTAGGTGTATGAGAACTTTCAAAAATTTTCCTAGTGTCAAAATAATTATGTACCTACGTATAAAGTATCTAACCCTTAAACAATTTGAATAGATTTTTAAAATTTTTAAATCCACTTAATTTGTTTAGACCAAGATATCAAATCATACGAACGTTTTACCTACTTAATGAAGTTACACTGTTTCGATTCGATACGTTAAACTGAATCTATCAGTAGATACAATGAAAAATATTCGCGTTTAACAACTGCTATATAACTCAGGAAACTGTTCAATAACATAAATGAAGTAATCACAATAAAATTGACTCATTTTATAACGATGGCAAAACCACCCAGGTAGGTATGTATCGTGAATATTTTTTCCACTCGTGTTAGAAACTTTAAAGTTTACTCGATTTTTCAAATCATGTGTAGGTATATATTTGGTAGGTACTCGATTATTTGATTTGATTTGATTATTACTCAAGTGTTCGTGCTCGAATCACGATAGGTACCTACTCACTATTCCTACAAAAAAGGTTACAAAATTTTAATATACTGTGGTAGAATAAAATATACACAACGACGCGACGTAGAACATTGTTGCCTACCAGTATCGTCGAATTCGAGTAATCCTAAGCTGTTTAAATATCAAATAATGTAACTTGACGAATTTTCGGGTGCGATCTACCGTGAAGTCAACGTCAAAATTGATACCTATACGTAAGTTATGTAGGCAATTGGGCAAACTTGAGCATATCGAAACGTACCTACTGTTAGTTTTAGCAATTCTTGGGGTACCTATGGTGTGAAAATCAAATCATTGTATTTTTCAGACAAGATACCAGACGTGATTTTTAAAATTATTCGTTGAACTTGAATTTTCTTGAGCGAAGTGAACCAATGTGAATAATTCCTTTATTTGAGTAAATGAGTCGAGAATGGTTTCATGAGAGGGTTTTTTGGGTCGTGAAATATTCATTGCATTGATCGGCAGCCTGCTAGATGCGAATTTTCGTTCATGCTATTGTGAATAAATTTTGTTGAAGTGACGTTGGTAGAGGATGTCTACCAATAAGTGCGATTTAAAAAAAAGTAATCAGACGGGCCTAAAAATTAAAAAGGACTATGGGCGTTGAAATGGATCTTGTGTCTGATCTCACCCAAAATCTCAGCCTTAAAATGAAATCAAATCAAAAAAACAGAAAACAAAATTCGTGGAAAGTGATTGGGAAACATTATTATTTCTTGTAGAAATGTTACAATATATTTTTCTTATTGAACTTTAGTACTTAATTCTTAACATGGAAAATGAATCAAATTAGGCCTAAGCTAATGGATAAAATTTAAATAAAAGTGCTGAAGTTTGCATGGATAACCTCGAAATGAAAGTGCTGAATTTTACATGTGGAGTAAAAATAATGTGATTCCAGAATATGCTTAATAGGAAACTAAATAACAATGATTAATGAATAATACGAGTAATCTTAAAATTTATGGTAACTTATACTTAGGTACATAGGTACGAGTAATTGAAGGAATCTACATAAATAACAATTTCTTACATATTTAAATTAAACCAAGTCAAAATGGAAAAGTACATTCTTAAAACCTTCATAACCGAGATCTTAAGTGCTAATGTTCATTTTTTTGGATTTTTGGCGAATTTTTAAACCTTCGAAAATTGCTTTCATCATTTATATCGATTTTTCAACTTTTTATGAAATTATTTTTAAAAAAATGAAAGAGTGTGAATAATTACTTCAATTCAGCCCCGCCCTAATTTATTTTAGGACATTTGTGAATAATTACTTCAATTCAATCCCACCCTAATTTTTAAAACTATTTGTCTTAGGTCATTCTGAAGTGTCCAGCGAGTTTTTAGTTTTCTCTAGAAATTTCAAATGGCTATTAGTCCAGGAAAATTAGAAGAAAAAAAAGGGTCATTGGGAAAAGTGAGGTAGAAAGCTGAATTCTGATATACTGGTCCATTTTTTTGTGCTGAAAACGAATCCGATGAGTCCCCGGTCGTCCCTGGTGAGCGTTCTCCCCTATTGTGGATCTAAGCCCCCCAAAACCAGTTTTTTGCAATTTTCTCCCGCGCATTGCATTTTAGCGAAAAATGAGGTTAGATACAAGAATCTACGCCAAATTTCCGATCTAATGATATATCAACTTTCCTTCTACCCCCAAGGGGGGTGGAGCAGGAACCATTCAAATGTGAGGGGTTTTCTAAAAAACACAAAAGGGCTATCGGCGCATAGAAGGGGTGAAATGGGCCCCGAGAGCGTTCGGGTTGATATCAGCATTGAAAGTGGGTACCATCGAGAAACTACCCCGTGAAAAATTTCAGATCCACACCACCTCCCCTTTTTGCGGAACCCCCTTTTTTTGAAATTTCAGTAACACTTTTCTCAGCCCCATTTCAACCGATTTTGAAAATTTTTCTGGACGTTATGTATATCCTTGATAGGTATCCCCACAAAAATTTTCAACCCCCTCCCCACACATTTGTCTCTCAAAATGGCGTTTTTTCCATTTTTTAATGCCTATTAACAATCAAGATTGCGAGGTACAATTTTGTAAACACGTTTTTTGGATGTATTTTTGGCCCCCAAACATCATATATACTATATTAGAAATTTTTGCTTTGGTGCGTCGTGGTGAAAACTTGGAATAATGTGTCGTAGGGGGGTGGGGGTGAAATGGGAATTTTGAAAAAAATAACTATCAATGAGTAGGGTATCGTTTTCATATGATTCGATGCCGCTGAGCACGAATATGACCTCAGATTTTCAGCTACACTCACCTACCCCTCTACAGAGCCCCTCAGTCCCCTCAATTTTCACGATTTTCGAAATATAGTTATTTTGATGACATTGGTGTCGTTTTCATATGATTTGATACCGCTGAGCACGAATATGACCTTAGATTTTCTGCTACACTCACCTACCCCGCTCCAGAGCCCCTCAGCCCCCCTCAGTTTTTACGATTTTCGAAATATAGTTATTTTGATGACATTGGTGTCGTTTTCATATGATTCGATACCGCTGAGCACGAATATGACCTTAGATTTTCTGCTACACTCACCTACCCCTCTCCAGAGCCCCTCAGCCCCCCTCAATTTTTACGATTTTCGAAATATAGTTATTTTGATGACATTGGTGTCGTTTTCATATGATTCGATACCGCTGAGCACGAATATGACCTCAGATTTTCTGCTACACTCAGCTACCCCTCTCCAAGCCCCTCAGCCCCCCTCAATTTTCACGATTTTCGAAATATAGTTATTTTGATGACATTAGTGATGATGACGATTAAGTGAATCACACTTTAGTATCTACTCTTAACTTGAAAAATAATTTGAATTAGGCCTAATGTGGATATCCTCGAAATGAAAGTGCTGAGTTTTACATGTGAAGTAAAAATAATGTGATTCCAGAATATACCTAATAGGTACATACATAACAATGATTAATGAATAATAATCTTGAATTTTATGGTATCTTATACTTAGGTACTAAATTACCTAATAATTAAAGGAATCTTCTGAAATGACAAGTTCTTACGTGTTTGAATTAAAGCAAGTTGAAATGGAAAAGCACGTCTTAAAACTTTCCTAACCTAGATTTTAACTGCTAATGTTCATTTTTGGATTTTAGACGAATTTTTGGAACTTCAAAAATTGTTCATTCATGTCGATTTTTCAACTTTTTATAAAATTATTTTCCAAAAAAAGAAATAGTGTGAATATAATTACTTCAATTCAACCCCATCCTTTATTTAAAAAACTACTTGTTTAATGTCATTCTGAAGCATCCGTCGAGTTTTTAGTTTTCTCTAGAAATTTTAAATGGCTGTGGAAAACTCAAAAACGAACTCATGTGTTCAAACTGTTGGTTGTCAGTGTCTTAAGATATGCTCTTTCAATCTAGTTTGGTTTTCTTTTTTCAAATAGAAATGTGCCAGTTCAAGATATTTTATCGTTAACATAATATGTTTTGAATGATGTTGTTTTTTGAATTCTAAGATAATTTTTTTAAAAATCTTGATGTAAAATTTTCTGCCTGCGAAATTAGCTGTTTTATGACCCTTAGCGAAAGAATCTTCCGAATCCAGAATTTTCCCTACGTCTTTCTTTCTCAGCTCTTTCTTCCGCAGCTCTTTCTTCCGCAGCTCTTTCTTCCGCAGCTCTTTCTTCCGCAGCTCTTTCTTCCGCGGCTCTTTCTTCCGCAGCTCGTTTCTCCCTAATTGCCTCAACAACCTCTTGTGGCATGTTTCTTACCTGAGGATTTCCGTCACAATATCCTCCTCCCAAAATTGCTTCATGAATAATGAAATCGTATACAAAAAATTTAGTATCGTCAGCGGATGTGGTTGCACAGTATACCGTATCTCCATCTTCATCCGTGCAATCTGCAATGTTGACCATTTCATACGACGGGTGGAACTGTGCTGCAGCAGTTGTAAACTCCATGGTCATTGATTTACATTCGCCTCCTGTTACTTGTACCTGTTCGTCTGTTGATGAATTTTGGCAAATCTGAGTAACCCAATCTTTATACTCGTCGCAGATATTTTTGCTGAAAAACGTACAGTAAGTATAAGTGTTCAAATACGAAAGAAATAAGCCAACCAACGAGACAAAGCTAGAAAGGACTGATCACGTTTGAAAAGTACAGCATTATTATTGTATGGGAGGAGGTGACTACTTCGTGGGTTGCCATCAACAAAGTGGTAGGCTACACCTTATAGCTCCCTCAAAACTCGTTTTATCGGACTTTTTGCTCCTATTTGCAATATTTTCAATTTTCATAAGTCCATTGTGGGATGGCTTGTTTAAAAATCTCTACGGTGAAGAGCAAAATGTCTTTAGAGAGAACTTTTACCAAGTAATTATCCGTCGAGTTCGATTGAACTGAAATTTGGCTCACTGAAAAAGCATACTTATCGTTTTTACCCTTCTTCAGAACTAAATTCTGGGTTGTCCGAGTTTATCTTTCGATTTCTGGCGAATTTTCAAAATTTTTTGAAATGATAATAAATTTACCGTCCAAATCGATCTGATCTAAAGCCTCTAACAAGATATTTTGACTTTTCTCCAGAAATTTCAAATATCCAAAGTGCTAGTTCAAAAATAGGCCTATACCTATTCCCGAAAATGCGAAAATGAAATCGCGAGCGCTCCCCTCACTTTGCATCCTAGTAATTGAAGCATATGTTTCCAAAACGCACGAAGTCCAAAAAAATATTGATAAGAAATTTATGGTACTTATTGTTAGTACAATTTGTAAACGTAGAAATGGCCCAAATTGGCTGAATTTTTGATGTGTTGTAGCCAAGACCCTTGGGCACAACATATCAAAAAATCAGCCAATTTGGGCTGCAACTTTATGCTAGATTGCCTTGCAACCTCAGAATCTTTGAAAATGGACTTGGTGCGTTTTGGAAACACATGCTTCAATTGTAGTTAAAAATTCAAATATAAAGACGAAAATGTTCTTCGAACAATTTCGAAGAACTTTACGTCGATTTTAACATCTCCGAGTAGGTATACCTACATTTCGCGAATAATTGTTCTAAAAATGTATGCAATGCAATTATGAGTGAAATGACTTACAGGTTATAATTGTTGAAATAGAATTCATCGATTGAATTGACTTCAGAGAATAAGAGCAACGCCTGGAAACCCATCAGGAAAATTGGTAACGTTGGTAGTGACATAGCGGATTTCTTTGTCAAATAAATTGTGCTTCTCGGGGAAAATTTTCTAATCTGAAAGTACACGTTCGAGAAGTAAGTCGTCATAATGATAAGTACCTATAGGGGTGGTAATAGGAGTAGAAATATTTATTTTGTGGAATTATTAAAAAAAAAAAAAAAAAAAAAAAAACAGTGTTGGCCATTATGCATTGATATTGGCGAGAAACCGAAAACTAGAAAACTATGATTTTTTTGGAATGGTCAGTGTTTGTGTATAAAACGTTGAGGTTAATTTCAACTTTTGGTATGGATTTCTTTTAAAAATAGATAAATCCTCTAACAATGAAGGTTCTCGAACGGCTAAAATGGCTTGAAATCATGATCAGTCCATTTGGAATATCGGGAACACTAAAATACAGTCCTCGGTCTTCCTCTTAATTTCTAGCAAAAATTTTATTGGGTAGGTGAGAAATTTCATACAACCGTTAGCCTTCTGCTCAATTCTACCAAACGTTTTTATTATATGGGAAATTTTAAAAATTTTCCAAATGTCAGAATATAAAAGTACATACATAACCCTCAAAAATTTTGAATAAATTTCTAAAATTTTGAAATCCACTTAATCTGCTTAGACCAAGATATCAGATCATACGAACGTTTTACTTGATAAAGTTAGTTCCACTTTTTCGATTTGATACGTCAAACTGAATCGGTATCGGTACGATAAGAAATATTCGCGTTTAACAATTGCAATATAACTCAGGAAACTGTCCAACAACGTATGAAGTACTCACAATGAAAACTCATTTTATAACGAAGGCAAAACCACCCGTGTATCGTGGATCTTCTTTACACTCGTGTCAGAAACTTTAAAATTAGCTTCATTTTTCAAATCATATGTGATGGCTGGTGGTATGTGGTTGGTACTCGATTAAGTATTTGTTTTGATTATTACTCAACTGTTCGTGTTCCAATCACGATACTCATTGCTCCTACAAAAAAGGTCGCAAAATTTTCATATACCACGGTAAAATAAATACACGACGACGTAGAACATTGTTGCTTCACGTTGTTTGGTAGATTTTTCCACCTGTATATCTTCGCGATCGAGAATCTTAAGCTGTTTTAATGTTAAATAGTGTAACTTGACAAATGTTCGGGTGCGATCCACTGTGAAGTCAACGTCAAAATCGATACTTGGATACGTAAGTTATGTGGACATACTTGAGCATATCTAAACGTACCTACTGTTAGTTTTAGCAATTCTTGATGTACCTATGGTGTAAAAATCAAATCATTGTATTTTTCAGACAATGCCATCTGATACAAGGTGATTTTTAAAATTTTTCATCGAACATGAATCTTCACGTCAAAATTGATACTAGGCCTAGTCAGATCTCAATTTGACAAAAAAGTCTGCTCGCGTATTCTGTCGAAAGCAACTTTATGATTGATTATTGTTGTACAGGCCAATACAAAAAAAATTAGCCCAGATGCTCTTTCCCCCTCCCCCTTTTCCTAGGATCCACCGACACCGCCTCCCCCCCCCCAACTTGAAAATCCGTCTATCTCTTCGCCTAAGTATATTGGTCGTACGAAAAAAAAAAGTTTGAATGAAAATTGTTCCTTAACATCTCCTCTACAAGGTGGTCATCTTCAATCCTTATTTGGAACACCCGTTTTGAGCTTTAAAGTTCAAAAATGCGTTCTCAGAATCCGTTTTTCTGATTTTCTGCCGAAATTTACAGGGACTTCGTGGTTTTAAAACGTCATTACTCTGCGAGAAAATCATTTTGGAAAGTGGCCGTCGTCTTATTATGTTGCCAAGGCTTCAGGGAACAGGAATCCGCTGTCGCAGCAAAAAGGACATATGTCAACTTATGCCCCTCTTGAACTGACACGTTCATTGTTACCTATTTTCGTGTTTTCAGGGATTTGGGTTTTTAGAAAATTATGTTGAAAAAATTATTTGGTATGGTTGAGGAAAAGTTTTTTATACTTAGTTATAAGTAGGTACTTATCTATTTTTTTAAAAGCTTCATTATTTTTCTCTAATTAAAAAAAAAATGTACCACATAGGTACCTACTTATACTTACCTACATTTTTTAAATATTTTCTACCCGTAAAAATCTAATTTTCAGAAAAATTAATTTTGAAGATCCCCCTACTGCATAAATACCGAAGACATTTTTTTTTGAAACTTGAAAATTTATTTTAATCATATTTTTTGTTTTTTGCTGTATAAAAGTGCTATGGACATTGGACATGAATAGATATGCGAATTTTTGTTTATGCTATTTTGGAAATATAAATTCTGTTGAAGTGACGTTGTTAGAGGATTTCTACAAAAAACATGCAATTTAAAAAAATAAGTATCTAATCAGACATGCCTAAGTACATTTTTAGGCATCAAATTTGAGTAAATGAGTGGAAAATTGGTTGCCGGGAGAGCGGTTTGGGGTCGAAGAATTCATTTCCGCAAACTCCAACTCATAAAACTTCTTCCTTCTCATAAAAATTGGGATAGAATTCACTTGTGATGCTGAAATTTTGTGGTTTTTTTGGCGAAAAAGTGAATTTAAACTCATGAAATTTGAGGAAGTGAGTCTGTAAAGAGGAATTTAGCCATACATGCTTAATACCTCATACATTGGTCCATCTTCCACCCTACTTCAAGAAAGTGAACCATTTACCTAGAGCGTAGAGCTATCACATAATAGCTTGTAAGCACTGGCAAATGACTGCCTCGATACATACTCTTTGGTAATAGGTCATGAATTAGATATAAATATAGAATGTATGATAAGAAATAGAAATAACTCAGTCGATTATAATTCACCAGCATTTATTAATGCACTGACGATATAATTATAATCTTTGTGTACTTACGTAATACTGAAGTACATACAAGGGTCATACAAAAAGTAAGGTAACAAAGGCCATCATTCAAAAACTACAAATCGCAAAAACTTTATTCATGAAAAATATGAAAGCTACATTCATTAGCTATTTTTTGACGTATTCACCTCCGCGATTGAGGCACTTGATCCCATCTGTGGATCAGCTTGAGGATAACACCTCACAAAAGGTCGCTGCCATGCTATTCAACCAATTTGAGACGTCTTTTTAGTTTTTTCAGTGATTCATCCTCCAAAAACCATCTGCCACTCAAGTAGTCCTTCAGGGAGGTGAAAAAAAAGTGAAAATCTGATGGAGCTAGGTCCGTTGAGTGAGGTGGGTGGAGTAAAACTTCCCATTCAACTTTTCTGACAGTGTAGTTTGTCAAGTGTGTGGCTTCGCGTACGCGTTGTCTTGTCAAAACACTACTCTTTGCGACATTATATTGTGAAGTTTTACCTTTTACCCCACCCATTCCACTCAACGGACCTAGCTCCATCAGATTTTCATTTTTTTCACCTCCCTGAAGAATTACTTGAGTGGCAGACGGTTTTTGGAGGATGAATCACTAAAAAAAGACATCTCAAATTGGTAGAATAGCATGGCAATCCTCAAGCTGATCCATAGATGGGATCAAGTGCCTCAATCGCGGAGGTGAATATGTCAAAAAATAGCTAATGAATGTAGCTTTCATATTTTTCATGAATAAACTTTCTGCAATTTGTAGTTTTTGAATAATGGCCTTTGTTACCTTACTTTTTGTACGACCCTTGTATATATACGATTTAGATAAATAGGAATGAATACTAGGTACGCGAGATAATGTGCAGAATGCACCACCCAGAGATGAAGAGCATGGTCAATGAATAGGACAGGTTCATTATCCATGACTCTACTGGGGCTTTTCAATAAGGATGATTGTATATGAAACACCCGAGCCACTTTGCACTTCATGTATTGAAATCCTTGATAGCATTACATAACAGATCACATATGAAATAGTGTTTATGTTATGTAAATGAAGCTCATTACAGCAAAGCTCCGTACCTCGACCTGTCTATTCTTCACAGATAGGAAGCCATAAGTAGACCTATCTTTGAATGCGCAGATCCGATACCCATGCTACACATGGTGTGTCCGTAGATGGCTGAAGTGTGGCTCAGCTCAGAGCTCTCACAGAGCTCTCACAACACGTTGGTCACGAGAGAACTAATCCAGCAGATGGCGCTTTTACATAACTAAACTGCCAGAATGCGCTTTTATGTAACTAAAATCGTAAAATGAGAATTTTCTCTCACCTAAGTGATAGAAAATGCGACAATTCTTCCCTTTACAAGCATTGACCTTTTAGTTATCTAGATGGCTACTCATACCCAAGATTATCCCACTGGTTATGTCGCCAACTCTGTTGATTTCGGATTGGAAACAAACGCATCTGCGCATGTCTCAGGAATTGATGCCTGTGAACAGTAAATGGAAACACCACCAGCACCCCCACTTCCACCACTAATCCACTGACAACACACACTGAGACATGCGCAGATTTTGAAATCGAAGGAATTGGCGACATAACCAGTGGGATAATTTTGCGTATAAGTAGCCGTCTAGATAACTAAGAGGTCGATGCTTACAAGTCGGGAATGGGTTCCTGGTTAGTTATTTGGCTCGAGGAATCCATACAAATGGACTATGGGCGTTGAAATGGATGTTGTGTCTGATCTTACCCAAAATCTCAATCTGAAAATGAATTCAAACCAAAGTAACAGAAAAAAAAACGTGGAAAATGATTGGGAAACATTTATTATTTCTTGCATAAAATATGTTACAATACATTTTTCTCAGTGAACTTTAACACGTACTTAATTCTTAACATAAAAAATAATTTAAATTAGGCCTAAGTTGATGGATAAAATTGAAATAAAAGTGCTGCAGTATACACGTGTAGTAAAAAGTAATATAATTCTAGAATATACACTCACTTACCTAATAAGATATAATAATAAATAATAATCTCAATTTTTATGGTAACTTATACAGCTTACAAATACATAAAGGAATCTTTTGAAATGACAAGCTCCTATTTGCATATGAAACCAAGTCAAAATGGAACATCTTAAAACTCTCATTGCCAAAATTCTAAATACATACCAAAGTTCATTTTTGGATTTTTGGAGAATTTTTGAATCGTCGAAAAACTACTTTTTATGTCGATTTTTTACCTTTTTTATAAAATATATTTTAAAAAAATGAAATAGTGTGAATGATTACTTTAATTCAGCCTCACCTTGACTTTTAAAACTACTTGTCTTGACCATTCTGAAGCCTCTGGCGAGTTTTTAATTTTCTCCAGAAATTTCAAATCTCAAATGGCTGCAGTGGAAAGCTCAAAAATGAACTTCTGCATTCAAACTGTTGGTTGCCTGGCTTTTAAGATCTCTTTAAATCCAACTTGGTTTTGTTCAAATTGAAGTGTGCCAATTCGAGGGATTCGTAGGTATTATGTATATTTTTTCTCTCAAGGGACTAGATCTTATACGTAATTAATTGTCAGAAAAATTTTCTTTCGAGTTCAGAAAAAAATGAAACCGTATCCAAAAAAAAAGTCGAGTGGTATTTCCCTAGAAGGATTTAATTTTTTCAACTTTGTCGTCGGATTTTCATGAATTCAATGACCTTTGAAAATTATCAAAATTTGATTTAGAAAATAAAATTTAGCTTATACTCCCAATACTGCTTGAAATTTCGAGCTGTTCGAGGTCTCAAGTCCAATAACTTTCCAAATAAGCATTTGAAGAAAAAAAAAATATGCTAAAATGTTCAAAAGGGAAGGAAATGGTCGCAAAAAAACTTCGCAGATGCAGAATTTCATTCAAGCACTTCAGAACAAAAAACCATCTACAGTCGGAGAATCAAAAAAAAAAAAAAAAAAAAAAAAAAATTGTAGACGCGACACTGACTGAAAACTGAACTGATTAAATTAAAATGTTGAAATATAGTGATTAGTGAAATTGATATTTTTCATGAATCTTCGAACGTTCAAGAATTTTGTTTGGGTCTACAATTTTAAAAATTAAATCCAGTTCGTAAAATTTTGAATGGTGTTGTTTTTGAATGCTGACTCGTTTTATAATGTTAGTGCAAAATTTTTCTGGCTGCGAAGTTGGCTGTTTTAATCAGCCTCAGTCGAATAATCTTATTCCGAATCTAGATTTTATGCTTTTTCTTTTTTTTCTCATCGCCTTAACAACGTCTTTGGGCATGTCTCTTTCCTCATAGGATCCGCTACAATGTCCTTTTCCACATTCATTATCAATAATGAAATCGTATACCAAAAATTTATTCTCGTCAGTGGATGTGCTTGCACAGTATACTATACCTCCATTGTCATTTGTGCAAACTGCAATTTTGACCTTTTGAACCATTGTTCCTTCGTGTGGGTTATCTGTTGTAAAGTCTATGCCCATTGATTTACATTCACCTCCTGTTACGGATTCTGATGAATTTTTGCAAATCGAAGGAACAAAACCTTCGTACTCCTTGCAGATATTATCGCTGAAAAATGTACAGAGAGCTAGAAAGGACCGATCAAGTTTGAAAGTACGAGATTATTTGTATGGGAAGAGGGGACCACTTCATGGGTTTCTATCAACAAACTAGGTAAATGCACGCCTTATATGTAGCATCCTTGAAACTTGTTTTATGGAACGTTTTGCTCCTATTTAAAATGAGCTGGAATACGGCTCACTGAAAGAGCATGTCACTTTTACCGTACTTCAGAACCAAATTCTGAGTTGCCCGAGTTGATTTTTCGATTTTTGGCGAATTTTTGAAAATTTCTGAAATGCCAAATTTACCCTCCGCATCGACGCGATAATTTTGGAACCGATCTAGAGCCTCAAAAATTTCCGTACCTAATTTTTTTTGTGTGTCTGGAAGAATTTTAGAGCCGAAACATTTGGTAATAAAATTTCTGAAAAAATGTCGCACGGTTTATCAAAATGAGTTGATATATTGAGAAAAATTCAAATATTTCATCAAACGTGTTTTTTTTTTAGCCAATTTGAAGAGAGCTTTAAGCCCAAGATCGCGGGTCGTGATTTTAAGATTTTTGAAAATATGCCATGCGACCTATCAAAATAAGTTGAAATTTTGCTAGAAATCCGACGAAAATGGTTTTTGAGCATTTTCGAAGAATTTTTAGTCCAAAAGTGGGCCATAATTTGTGGGATTTTGTAATAAGCTTTTCGCGGCCAATCAAAATAGGTTAAAAATTTGCAAGAAAATCAAAAAATCTTATCAAACCTTTTTTGAAACAATTTTGCTAAATAGTATAAGTACTTGAATCCAGGATTTTTTTAAGCAAAAATGAAAATATTATGACGCAAGAAAGAAATTTTTAATTTTGTAAAAAATGAAAATTTTTTATTAAAAATCAAGATTTTTATTCATATAACTAATATGTGTACTGTACTTGGCTGAAAAAACAGTGATGACAATGACATTGAGTGCCCTAAAATCCCTCGATCGATGAAGGGGAATGGAAAAGTTATGATTTTGAATCTTCCATTAAAAATCGAATCATTATCATTGTACTTATAGGTACAAATTAAGAGGAATTTTGGCAATTTATGGTCAAAAGTAGACCTTTCCCGGATCCCGAAACCACCATTACATTTTTGAGATCGGCTTACAAAACCATTTCAGGGGTTCTCAAAGTTGTGAAAATTGTCTGCCCTCCTAACCGGCAGTTTTGACCTATAAATCCTTACGAAAAATAGATAATGTAGCGATTCTGGGCTTAAAAAACTCGTAAAAGACCACTTTTCATAGACAACCCCCCAAAAAAAACTCACTCAGTGGTTCTCATAACTTCAGTGGTTCCCAAAATGAAAATTTCAAAAAATTGTTTTTTAAAGTCGCGTGTTCAATTGAATATTACACGGAGGGTGACCTCCCAGCTGAAAAATGACCTGGGTAAAAAAGTTTACCTATTTTATGACGATTTCAAAAATATGTGAGTTTTTGTCCCCGCGTTGATAGGGGCTGTGATAAGAGGGGTTGAACGAGAAAAAACATGGTGTTTTTCGACACCAAAAAAAGCTGAAATGTCACAATAAACAAGCTTACCAAAAATTAACCTTGCAACTTAAAATTTTGGTTATGGGGGATCTTATAACATGTTCTTTCGATTTAGCTATGATTTCGTTCAATTCGGAAGCTATCAGTTCGTGAATCAGGCTAAAAATCAAATAGGTACCTTTAGGTTTATTTTAACACCTCCGAGTACATTTCGCGTACAACAGGACCTTCATTTCGTTGACCGTTTTCACGCTTAAGGTATTCTAAAAGTTTACGCAATGATGAGTGAAAATACTTACAAATGATTGTTGAAATAATAATCTCTATTGATGGAATTGACTCCTGTCAATACCAGTAATAGCAACGTCGGGCTGATGAGAAAAATTATCAATGGTGAGAGTGCCATTTGTGCAGATTTTCTAATCTGTAACCAAGCGTTCGAGAAGTTAGTCGTCATAACTGTTTAAGTAAGTAAGAGTGGTAATCAAAATATCAATTTTCAGGATCTTTTCAAAAAAACGAGGAGCCGAAAACGATGATTTTTTTGGAATAGTCAGTTTCTGTATAAAACGTCGAGGTTAATTTCAACGCTTGTACGTATGGATTTTTTTTAAAGCCAGAAAAATCCTCTATGAGGGTTCTCGAATGGCTTGAAATCATCATAAGTCAATTTGGAATATCAGAAATAAAATACAGTTCTTACTAAAAATTTTATTACTTATTATGAGAAATTTCAGAAATTTTCCAAATGCCAAAATAATTATAAAGTACCTAACCCTCAAAAATTTTGAAATCCACAAGATATTAGATCATACGAACGTTTTACTTGATAGTTAGTTCCACTTTTTCGATTCGATACGTCAAACTGAATCAGTATAGGTACGATAAAAAATATTCGCGTTTAACAACCTGCAATATAACTCAGGAAACTGTTCAATAACATATGAAGTACTCACAATGAAATTTACTCATTTTATAACGAAGGCAAAACCACCCATGTATCGTGGATCTTCTTTACACTCGTGTCAGAAACTTCAAAATTAGCTTCATTTTTCAAATCATATGTGGTGGCTGGTGGTATGTGGTTGGTACTCGATTAAGTATTTGTTTTGATTATTACTCAAGTGTTCGTGCTTGAATCACGATACTACTCACTATCCCTATAAAAAAAGGTCGTAAAATTGTCATATACTGTGGTAAAATACGAGTAAATACACAACGACGTAGAACATTGTTACGTTACGTTGTTTGGTAGATTTTTCCACCTGTATCGTCGTATTCGAGTAGGCGCCTAAGCTGTTTAAATGTTGAATACGTATAGTGTAACTTGACGAATTTTTGGGTGCATTCTGCTGTGAAGCCAACGTCAAAATTGATACGTAAGTTATGTGGGCGTACTTGAGCATATCGAAATTTACCATTATAGTGTTAACAACTTCTTGGTGTACGGTGAAAAAATCGAATCATTGTATTTTTCAGACAAGAACACCTGATATATGTGCTGTTTTCATTGCCTATTTCATCACCTTAAAGGCAACGGCGCCGCGTGTACTCGTATGTCCAAAATTTTCAATTTTGAGGTTTTGGTATCACTGGAAAGCTGTGACTGAGACGAACCTGCAGGTACACCTTTCAGACTGACGTTACATTGGTTCCAAATTAGTTTTTTTGTGTTCAGTTGATAGCAGTGATTTTTTTTCTAAATTTGGAACTGCACAATTTTTTTTTCAACGTGCACATTGATTTCTTGGAACTGCACAATATGTGTTGAACTACTCGTTAAAATAGGGACTGTTTTATTGCACAGTTGATTAATTTTCATTCATGAAATATGGACATACTCGTTAATTACCTCTTGACATCATGGACATACTCAAAATAATATGAGTATGTCCATATTTCACAAATAAAAGTTGATTTTACTGCACAATAAACATCGTTTTTCTTAAAAATGGTCCAGACATATTACTCTGAGTTAGTTCAGCTACAAAAGTTCAAAGTATTCCCGGTTAAGATAGGTGAAATGGCCCTGTTCCCAGATTTGGAAAATCATGATGGATTATTGTTGGGTACCTCCAATAAAAATTTTCGAGCGGAATTTCCGCCCCCAACCCCCCCCCTCCCCGTGGTTAGTATAGCCAAAAAACGCGTTTTTTGCGCGAAAAATTCGGTATCCATGAGTGGTGGGGGTAAAATTCTGGTACCACGCGGAATGTGTACGGAAAGCCTGGGCCTTTCAACACGATTTTTTTCAAAAATTTTTATCATAGTGGTGGGGGTAAAATTGACAAAAGAAAACTTTGAAGCGCCACAGCTCTGAACTGAAGGGTACTACACAAAAACTGTTTTCGCCAAAATGTGTCTTTTTACAAGTAATTTCTTCCTACTAATCCATGAAATTGAAATTTTGTCTGCAAAAGGCTCATATTTGCAAAAAACTCTAAAAAATACGCGTTTTTTGCGTTTCTTTGCAAAATTATGCGAAATATGCGAAAAATGTATAGAACAAAAAATTTTGAGCGTCGACTTTAACCCTAGAAAACGTGTTCAAAAGATTGTCAAAACTGCACTGTGCACTATCTGATAATTGTCACGTTGGTCATGTCGCTACATAGTATGGGGCGAAAAATCGCTACTGCAAACTTGTCAAAAATTCCTGCTTTTGCCAAAATTATCAAAAAAGTCACATTTTTGTGAAAATTATAAAAAAATTCTAACTTCTGTCGAAATTATCAAAAAAGCACTGTTTTTGGTCATAATTGTCGAAAAATACATACATTTTCTTCTAAATGACGTTATCAAAAAATCCTGATATTTTTTGTAAAAATAAACAAAAAAACCTGTTGTCCAAAATTTCAAAAATTCCAATTTTTTGCCATAATTATGACTTTTTGTAAAAATTGCCAAAAAAGTACATGTTTTATGCCAAAATGTTCAAAAAACCTTATCGCCAGAATTGTAAAAAAAGTCTCATTTTCGCCAAAATTGTAAAAAAATTATTAAAAAATCCCAACTTTTGTCCGAATTTCCAAAAAAGTCCAGTTTTTTGCCAAAATTGTTGAAAAAATACCTTTTTTTGACGTTATCAAGAAAGTCCTAATATTTTTTGTAGAAATGATCAAAAAACTTTGTTAGTAGCCAAAATTTCAAAATTTCCTTCTTTTGCCAAAATGATCCTAAGAAGTCGGTGTTATATTTTTTGCCAGAATTGTCTGCAAAGTTCTGTTCTTGCCTAAATTGTCAAAAAAATCTCGTTTACGTCAGAATCGTAAATAAGTTCCTTTTTTGTCAAAATTATAAAAAAAAACTCCTAACTTTTGTAAAAATTTCCAAAAGAAAACTCCTGCTTTTTGCCGAAATGTTCAAAAAATCTTGTTGCCTAAATTGGCAAGAATTCTTGATTTTCCCAAAATTATCCTAAAGAAATCCTGTTTTTTGCCAAACCATTGTCAAAATTCAATTTTTTCTCAGTTATTTCAAAATAAATAGGTAAATTACATGCCTATAGGTAAGTATTGTGAAAAAAACTTCTGCTTTTAGCCAACATTTTCAAAACTACAGCTTATTGTCAAAATTGTCTGCAAGTTCCACTTTTTTGACAAAATATTGTGGGCAAAGGCCTTTTTCTGATGAATTATCCAAATTCTATTTTATGCCAAATTGGTTAATAAAATCTTGTGTTAGCCAAAATAGATTGAAAGTACAGTTTTTGAAAAAATTGTCAAAAAGTTCTAACGTTTGCCAGAATTTGTCTCAAAAGTGCTGCTTTTTCCATTTTTAAAATCAATACACAACATATACTTTTTTTCAGAATATCTAGTACATAAATGGGTAAAGGATCTTCAAAAATGCTGAAAAATTAATTTTTCAGACGATTTGTCCCTCATGATGGGTCAAGATTTTGAATTTTGTTGAACATGTATGTATGGTACTTATTGGATTTGAAAAAGATTTTGTTAAAATTTTTGAAAATTGAAATTGGAATCGAAATTTGTATTTTTTGTAAATACTGATTTTGAGTTAAATTTCTGAACAATTTTTGGATAATTTGCCCATTCTATGGCAACTTTATGTAAGTTTGAATTGCGATATTTTCATTTTCAAGGATTTTTTTTGACCAAGCATTGTAGAAATGTGTTTAAAATGAGAAGACCGTGAAAATTATAATTGAATCGCTCTGATCTCAATTTGAATTTTTTTGGTATTTTTTTATTCACGGAGTTCATGATTACATTTTGAGCTAATTTCAGTAGATGAGCGTTTTGACAACCTTTTGAACACGTTTTCTAGGGTAAAAGTCGACGCTCAACATTTTTTGTTCTATACATTTTTCGCATATTTCGCATAGTTTTGCAAAAAAACGCGAAAAACGCGTATTTTTTAGAGTTTTTTGCAAATATGAGCCTTTTGCAGACAAAATTTCAATTTCATGGATTAGTAGGAAGAAAGTACTTGTAAAAAGACACATTTTGGCGAAAACAGTTTTTGTGTAGTACCCTTCAGTTCGGAGCTGTGGCGCTTCAAAGTTTTCTTTTGTCAATTTTACCCCCACCACTATGATAAAAATTTTTGAAAAAAATCGTGTTGAAAGGCCCAGGCTTTCCCTACACATTCCGCGTGGTACCAGAATTTTACCCCCGCCACTCATGGATACCGAATTTTTCGCGCAAAAAACGCGTTTTTTGGCTATACTGACCAAGGGGGGTGAGTTGGGGGGGGCGGAAATTCCGCTCGAAAATTTTTATTGGAAGTACCCAACAATAATCCATCATGATTTTCCAAATCTGGGAACAGGGCTATTTCACCTATCTTAACCGGGAATACCCTTTCATCGCTTGATATCACCTTATGACTTGATAATCACCATTCGAAATTTAAAATTGCTCCAACTCGAAAAGTGCTTTTTTGGACATACACGCCGTTGCCTTTAAGGTGACGATTTATATATCTATATATTTTTTAAATCAAATGAGGTGATACTCTTTGGACAATTCAACGTCAAATCGCACAAAAATGTGGATTTCTGGCAAAATTTTTAAAAGAAAACTTACTATCAAAATCCGCTGACGTGAGTAGATTTGAAAAACGATTAAGTACGTATTGCTGATCGTTTCCTCGTGAATTTCTGAAATTTATAGGTACATTATTGGATAGTTTACAAATTCTTCAAAATTAATTTTTGGATTCTTGGAGAATTTGTGAAAATTAAAAAAAAACTAAAAAAAACTGTTTCAAAGGTGATTTTTGAAATTTTTCATGAAACATCAAAGAAAAATATACTGACAAGGGAACTACCTGAACAGGCAGAAACGAAAATGAACGAATCAAAGCTAGATCGAAAGGAGACCACCTCAGGACCCCAAATCCAAAATTTCAAGTGCTAAAGTTGATTTCTCGATTTTTGGTGAATTTTTGAAAATTGAAAAATCCGAAAAATTATCAATTAATACCAAAAATAGAAAATATTGATGAAAAATGGAATTTTCTCGGAAAGTGGCTCAAATGGTGTCCCTAACTCATTTACGACTATCGAAATTCGTAAAACCTCAATTCCAGTCATTCTGGAGCCTCCAGCAATTTTTTATCATTTCTCCAGAATCTTGAAATTGCTGTGGAACGGCTAAAAATCAACTTTAGCACAAATAACTTTATTTGGGGCCTATGTGGGTTGCCTTTAACCATTTTTTGCGGTTGTCGCGAAAATCGGCGTCTGTCGGTTCAGATGTGTATTTTTGACCACTGGAAAAAATGACAAAATTTGAAAATGTTAAATATTCCATCTTTTACAATGCTACCTATCCGAAATCGAGCTCTGACCGATTTTCGACGTTCCGAATAGGCAAAACCTCCATTTCAACCATTCTGGAGCATCCATTAAAATTTTCAAATTTTGTCATTTTTTCCAGTGGCCAAAAATACACATCTGAACCGGCAGACGCCGATTTTCGCGACAACCGCAAAAAATGGTTAAAGGCAACCCACAAAGGCCCCAAATAAAGTTATTTGTGCTAAAGTTGATTTTTAGCCGTTCCACAGCAATTTCAAGATTCTGGAGAAATGATAAAAAATCTCTGGAAGCTCTAGAATGGTCGAAATGGAGGTTTCACCTATTCGGAACGTCAAAAATAGGTCAGAGCTCGATTTCGGATAGGTAGCATCGCAAAAGATGGAATATTCAACATTTTCAAATTTTGTCATTTTTTCCAGTGGTCAAAAATACACATCTGAACCGGCAGACGCCGATTTTCGCGACAACCGCAAAAAATGGTTAAAGGCAACCCACATAGGCCCCAAATAAAGTTATTTCTGCTAAAGATGATTTTTAGCCGTTCCACAGCAATTTCAAGATTCTGGAGAAATGATAAAAAATTGCTGGTGGCTCCAGAATGACTGGAATTGAGGTTTTACGAATTTCGATAGTCGTAAATGAGTTAGGGACACCATCTGAGCCACTTTCCGAGAAAATTCCATTTTTCATCAATACCTATTTTCTATTTTTGGTATTAATAATTGATAATTTTTCGGATTTTTCAATTTTCAAAAATTCACCAAAAATCGAGAAATCAACTTTAGCACTTGAAATTTTGGATTTGGGGTCCTGAGGTGGTCTCCTTTCGATCTAGCTTTGATTCGTTCATTTTTGTCGTTGCCGGTTCAGGTAGTTCCCTTGTGAGATCATAGCAGAATATCATGAATTTATTTTATGCTTCACAGATGGTTCTAAAAATGAGTTTGAATATGCAGGCTATGCTTTTTCTATTGATGGTAAAATTACCAACTTCACAGCTCATAAGTATTCTTCAATTTGCAATTTAGAAGTTTCTGCTATACTCCATTGCCTACAAAAGATCTCTACTTCAAAAAGCCCTAACAAAAAATTCCTGATTCAGTCAGACTCACTCTCTGCTCTTTTATCAATTCAAAACAAATTTTCTGAACATCAACTTGTCCATAAGATCCATCAAATCATCTATAAACTTCAGACTACTGACAAAATTATTAAATTTATGTTTGTCCCAAGTCATGTAGGCATTGAAGGAAATCAGGCAGTAGATGAATCAGCTAAATCAGCTGTTACCCCCTCTAAAATTTTCTCTGTGACCCATGATGATGTTATTATAACATTCTAAAAATCATCCAAAACTCCAATTGGCAAAACCTATGGAACTCAAAAACAAATCACAAACTATTTACCCACAAAAAATCAATCCTCCCTTGGAAGCACCTTAGTCACCTAAACAGATCAGAAGAAATTATAATCACCCGCCTCCGAATTGGTCATACCAAATTAACCCACAGCCATTTGTACACCAAAGCTCCTAAACCCACCTGTCCATTCTGTAATTCTGAAATAATCTCCACTCAACACCTTCTATTCTACTGTCCCTCCCTCAAAACAAAACGCCAATCCTTAAACATTTCAGACCTCAACCCTACAATTCCTCACAACATCAAACAGATGGAAAACATTCTTAAATACATCAAAGAAATCAATCTTTCAAACCAAATCTAGACTAACCCCTCGAAACTGGGCGTAAAAATCCTGGTAATTATACACGCCCAGTATAAAAAAAAATGTCAAAAAAAAAAATTTTTTTTTGAGCTAAGTGAACCAATGTGAATAATTCATTCAATTCTACTGCCATACACCAACAACTACCAGTTTTGTGTCATTCTGGTGTCTCCAGTGATTTTTTTGAATTTTCTCCCGAAATTTCAAATCGCTCTGGAAGGCGAAAAATGAACTTTAGGACACATCAGCGACCCAAAATTAGCCCAAAACTATTGCTTCCTGTATGTAAAGTACAGCTCGCGGCACCCCTACTAACTACTTTGCAGTGTGCATTGAAATGATCGGCAGCCTGCTAGATGCGAATTTTCGTGCATGTTATTTTTAGTAAGTTTTGTTGAAGTGGCGTTGCTAGAAGATGTCTACAAAGTGCGATTTGAAAAAAAAGTAACCAGACACGCCTAAAAATTAAAATGTTTACCATGAGCGTTGAAATGGATTCTGTGTCTGATCTCACCTAAAATCTCAACCTAAAAATGTAAAATCGTGAAAAATGATTGGAAAACATTATTATTTCTTGCAAAAATGTTACAATATATTTTTCTGATTGAACTTTAGTACATACCTAATTTTTAACATGGAAAATAATTTAAATTAGGTAGGCCCAAGTACATAAATGAATAAAATTGAACAAAAAGAGCTGAAGTTTGCATGTGTAGTACAAAGTAGTATGATTCTAGAATATACTTATACCTAATAAATAATTATAATAATGAATAATAATCTTAAACTTTATGGTACCTAACCTATACTTAAGAATAAAAGAATCTTTTGAAATTACAGTCCCCTATTTGAATTAAACTAAGTTCAAATGGAACATCTTAAGACCTTCAAAGTCAACATTTTAGGTGCTCAAGTTCATTTTTAGATTTTTGGCGAATTTTTGAAGCTTCGAAAAATTTAAAATATGTACCAGTTTTTATGTCGATTTTTCAACTTTTTTATGAAAAATATTTTTAAAAAAATGAAATCAATTCAACCTTACCATGACTTTGAAAACTACTTGTTTTGGAATATTCTGAAGCCTCCAGCGAGTTTTTAATTTTCTCCAGAAATTTCAAATGGATGTGAAAAGCTCAAAAATGAACTTATGCGTTCAGACTGTTAGTTGTCAGTGTCTTAAGATATGCTCTTTCGATCCAGTTTGGTTCTGTTCAAATAGGAGTGTGCCAGTTCAGGAGATTGTCTCTTCAACATAATGTACATTTTCTCTCTCAAGGGACGAGAGGTATCACAATTAATTAGCAGAAAAAATCTCAATCGAGAACAGAGAAAAAAACGAATCCGTATCAAAAAAAACAACTACATACAACAAATCGCGTGATATTTCCCTAGAAGGATTAATTTATTGAACTTCGTCGAATTTCCATGAATTCAATGGCCTTTGAAAATGATCAAAATTTGATTTAGAAAAGTAAAATTTAGTTTATGCCTTATTAAATACTGATTGAATTTTCGTGCTGTTCATCTTGTGAAATCCAATAACTTCTCAAGAAAAATAAAAATTAAAAAAAATGTGCTGAAATGTTCAAAAGGGAAAGGAGTCCCAAATGAACTTCACAGATGCAGCATTTCATTCACACCCTTTAGAACAAAAAACATCCAAAGTGGGGGAATTCAAAAAAATTATTGTAGAAGCGACACAAACTCAAAACTGAACTGAATTAATTAAAATGTTGAAATATAGTGAATGACGTTGATATTTTTCAAGAATCTTCGAGCGATCAAGAATTTTGTTAGAGTCTACAATTGAAAAATTAAATCCAGTTTGTGAAATTTTCAATGGTGTTGTTTTTTGAATGCTAATTCGTTTTAAAATCTTGATTCGAAATTTTTCTGCCTACAAAATTGGCTGTTTTTATCAGCGTTAGCCGAATATTTTTCTTCTGAGACTGAATCCAGATCTTGTGTTGTTTCTTTTTTTTTCCATTGCCTCAACAACCTCTTTGGGCATGTCTTTTCGTGTAGCATTTACGCTACAATATGATCCTCCCACATCGCTATCAAAAACGTAATCATACACCAAAAATTCAGACTTGTCAGTGGATGTGCTTGCACAGTATACTACATATCCATTGTTATTCGTGCAAGCTGCAATTTTGACCGTTTGAAGCAATGTTCCTTCATCTGCGCTATTTGTTGTTAACGCTATGAAAATGGGGTTACATTCACCTCCTGTTACGTCTTCTGATGTACTTCTGCATATCGAAGGAACAAAATCTTTATACTCCTTGCAGATGTTATCGCTGAAAAATGTATAGTATGTAGGTAAGGTATATAAGTGTTCAAATATATAAGAAATAAGCTAACCAACGAGACAGAGCTGCAAAGGACCGGTCAAGTTTGAAAGTACGAGATTATTTGTATGGGAGGAGGGGACAACTTCGTGGTTTTTTATCAACAAAGTAGGTAAGGTAGAGGTACACCTTATAGCATACTTGAAACTCGTTTTATGGGACTTTTGGCTCCTATTTGCAATGAGCTGGAATTTGGCTCGCTGAAAGAGCATGTCACTTTTACCGTACTTCAGAATCAAATTCTGAGTTGCCTGAGTTGATTTTTCAATTTTCGGTGAATTTTTGAACATTTCTGAAATGCTAAATAATTTACCTAACCTCCGAATCGACGATCGATGGAAAAGTCATCATTTTGAATCAAACCCAATTAAAAATCTCGATCTTTGTACTCGAAGGTAGGTTCACATTAGAATGGAGAAAAAAAACGAAAAAAGTTTCCAAGATTTTTTTTGATTTTTAAAATTTTTAAAAATTTGCCCAAAAATCAACTTTGTGACTTAAAATTTTGGTTATGTGGGTTTCAGAACATGTTCTTTCGATTTAACTATGATTTCGTTCAATTTGGAAACTACCATCAGTTCGTAAATATAAATCTTTAGGTGAATTTTAACACATCCGAGTACATTTCGCGAACAATTTATTATAGTTACTTTAGTTTTGACCGTTCTCACGTTTATTTTAAAAATGTATGCAATGATGAGTGAAATGACTTACAAGTGATTATTCTTGAATACTTCTATACTGATGGAATTGACTCCTGTCATAACGAGTAATAGCAAAGTCTGGCCGATGAGGAAAATGATCAATTGTGGAAGTGCCATTTGTGCAGATTTTCTAATCTGTAACCAAGCGTTCGAGAAGTAAGTCGTCATGATGATTTAAGTAAGAGTGGTAATAAAAAATAATATCGATTTTGTGGTATTTTTCAAGAAAAAAAAGTTTGACCATTAAGCAATGATATTGACTGCGAGGAACCGATAACTACGGTTCTTTGATCATTGGTCAGTTTCTGTATAAAACGTTGAGGTTAATTTCAACACCTGTAATCCTGTATAGATTTTTTTCAAAAGCTAGAAAAGTTCTTTGAGGGTTCTCGAATGACTTGAAATCGCCATCAATAAATTTGGAATATCAGAAATATGTAAAATACATCCCTCGGCCTTCCTCCTCAATTCTACCAAGAATTTTATAGTATGAGGAATTTCAAAAAATTTCCAATTGTCAAAATATAAAAGTACGAAAATTTTGTATAAACTTTTTAAAGTTTTGAAATCCACTTAATTTGCCTGAACTAAGATATCGAATCATACGAAAGTTTTACTTGAAAAAGTTACACTGTTTCGATTCGATTCGATACGTTAAACTGAATCAGCGAGTACAATGAAAAATATTCGCGTTCAACAACTGAAACGTAACTCAGGAAATTGTTCAATAACATATGAAGTACTCGCAATGAAATTTACTCATTTTATAACGATTGAAAAACCACCAACGTATCGTGGATCTTCTTTTCACTCGTGTTAGAAACTTGAAAGTTTACTTGATTTTTCAAATCATATGTGTTGGTAGGTAGTTGGTAGTCGATTATTTGTTTTGATTATTACTCAAGTGTTCGTGCTTGAATCACGATACTACTCACTATATCTCTACAAAAAAGGTCGCAAAATTTTCATATACCTACCGTGATAAAATAAATACCGAACTACGTAGAACATTGTTGCGTTGCGTTGTTTGGCTGATTTTTCCACCTGTATCGTCGTGTTCGAGTAAGCCTAAGCTGTTTAAATGTTGAATAGGTATAGTGTGACTTGACGAATTTTCGGGTGCGATCTACCTGTTGTGAAACACACATGAAAATTTATACGTAAGTTATGTGAGCGTATCTTGAGCATATCGAAACTTACCATTAGTGTTAACAATTTCTTGATGTATGGTGAAAAAATCAAATCATCGTATTTTTCAGACAAAACCACCTGATAAATTCGCTGTTTTCATTGCCTATTTTCTGCAATTTTTTTCCTTATCTAATGGGGTGATAATCTTTGGGCAATTCCACGTCAAGTAGCACAAGTATGTGGATTTCTGGCAACATTTTTAAAAGAAAACTTAACATCAGATATCGCTGACGTGAGTAGATTTGAAAAACGATTACGTATTGCTGATCGTTTCTTCGTGAATTTCTGAAATTTATACAATATTGAATAATATTTACAAATTCTTTAAAATTAATTTTTGGATTTCTGAACTTGTTTTGAAGATTTATACAATGTTGGATAATTTACAAATTCATTAGTTATTGGATTCTTGGAGAGTTTGTGATGAATTTAAAAAACTCAAAAAACTGTTTCAAAGGTGATTTTTGAAATTTTTCATGAAACATGAATTTTTTTAACCAAGTGAACCAATGTGAATAATTCCTTCAATTCAACTGCCATACACCAACAACTACCAGTTTTATGCCATTCTGGTGCCTACAGGGATTTTTTGAAATTTTCTCCTGGAATTTCAAATCGACTGTGGCAGGTGCTTAATGGATACTCTCTCGTCCTCTCGACCGTTTTATTGTGGCTACCGTTAAGAGTGTTTTATTTGTGGATGAAATATTGTCTGGTATCACCCTACTTGAAAACAATTGCAATTTGGTATTTTGAAGCCTCCATCATGCTGGCTGAAAGGACCCTCTCGAGGAGTCCGCCTCCAATTTGAATGAGATAACGATTTTTGGAAAAAGCATGATCGAGACCCCTAATCCTAAATTTTAACTGCCCAAATTAATTACTTACTTATTATGCATATTTGTGGGAAATTTTTAAAAACTCAAAATTAGCCATTTTTGGTTATTTGTTTTTTTTTTGTTTTTGATTTCAAAGTTAGTATTGTAATAGTGAGAGTGAGAAAGACTGGTAGATGGAAAAAGTATATTGACTGTGTATGAGAGAAATTCCTATAATTTTGTGTTGGGCGAATTCTAAGAAATATTCCTTAAGAGGGAAATATTTCTTAGATGCCTGCTTAGCTCAAGATGGAGAGACTTGGTGCGCTGTTATAGTGGAGCGTAGCGTAGCAGCACGTAGCTGCTACGCTACGCTCCACTATAACCGCGCACTTAGTCAATCAGACTACACTATTCACTTAGAACAATCCTTGGTTACCTTTTAATTAAACGAAATGATAACACAAGGAGCAATTATGTACAATTAGTTTAATCAAGAATATATACGTAGTTGAGCAAAGTGTACCAAATAATTTACAAGTGTCTAGACGTAAATTATTCTGTATTGCCATGAGATTCGATGGCGACAGCATAACCGGCCAAGATTATGCGGCAAGTGTACAACGCACGCGAGCTAGGCTCGGAAGATTGGTTTAGGGGTGAATTAAAACAATATTTAAGCAAGATAATACAGCTTCTTAAATAAAATAGATCAATTGATAGATGATTAACACATCGTCATCTACCAATTGATACCATTACGCAAGATATATTATTAACGCAATTAGATAAATTAAGGGCGCACGCAACCCTTTAAAAGGATTCTCGATTACCTGAGATGGTCTGAGTACTTTTCTGTTTTTACCTGTTCACATTGCCTGCCTCTCCCTGGCGACCCCAATAATAGTCGCTTCGGCAGGTCTGAGTCGGAGTTCCATTTTTGTAGAGACAATGGCTCAGATTTCCGGATAAATCTGGCCAGTGACTAAAAAAGTACCATGATCTTACGCGGGAAATTAACGAAGATCGCGTTATATAAAATAGTACCATGTCTGTAGAGGAAATTAACAACGCGACACGTTATAAGTACAAAAATTACCATCTACAGATGGGTACATCGAATGTGTGGTTTCCAGAGAGCCGAGGCAGGGCTCCCAGGTCACCTATTTAGCTGGTTAGAGCTTAAGAGAAACTACCGCGGACTAAGTACTCGAAAGACTGATTTTTTTAAGGAATACAAAGCTGGAGCTGAACCTCAGCTTCGACAGAATTGTCGCACAATAGCCTTGAGCGCACCCCCTACAGTAAGATTCGCGTAATCTTGCCTAAGGTCGGCAAGATCATAAAACTACGTTGAGGAGAAATTACGTTAAGACCACGTATAGGTGGTCAGGGCAGTCCTGCTCATCACACCCAGTTGACCAAATGCTAGCAAATTTTACGCTAGCACGAATGGTGCCGGAATTTGAGACACTTTTTTTAAAAATGCTAGCAAATCAGTAGTGATTAGGTCGCATTAGCTTATCAGAATTGAGCACAAACAGCTAGGGTATAGCTAGCATAAAGCTAGCGAAAAGCTAGCATTTTGTTAGCACTTTGCTTGCAATTCTACTATGTAAATGCGACTAAATCGCGACTGATTTGCTAGCATTTTTAAAAAAAAGTGTCTCAAATTCCGGCACCATTCGTGCTAGCGTAAAATTTGCTAGCATGAGGCTAGCGTTTTGCTAGCGCAGGAAAAGTTTGATTATCAGGAAAATTATTTTTACTAATTAACTTTTAAAAATACTAGGAGGTGTTTTCAATCAGGTCAAGGTAGTTCTCCAATATCCAAAAATAGGCAACTGACCTCCTACGCTAGCTCACCGCTAGCATAGCGCTAGTGAGGTGTGCCAGAGTAAGTAGAGTGATAGCACTCTTCTTACTATCATACAAAATACTACCTTGAGCTTATATTCAGATTGACTACATACTTTATCTAAGAGTAGCAAAGTATACCATGAGAGAGAACAACGCTAGCAATTTGCTAGCATTAAGCTAGCGCTTGGGTTAGAAGGCTCTTTATTGAAAAATAGGTAAAGTTTTTTTTTTTAAATTAAAAAATTGCCAAAATTTAAAATTTGAAAATGAAATATCAAACAAACTAAAAATAAGAAATTTCAAAAACATTTGAACAACATTTTTAATGAACAAACTATACATTATAAAAAATGAAATAATTACAAGAATGATTTTTCAATAATGGAATATTCTTCAAAATTATTGTTCAAAGTTGAAAAGTAGCTAAAATGGAAAGGAAAAAAACCTACCTGTTAAAATGAAAAGCATTAACAAATTTGAAATTTTTTTAAAAATGAAAATAAAAAAATCATTGAGAAACGAAAAATTACGTAGGTATTTAGGTATCTGTTAAAAATATTTAAAAATTCCATTTAAAAAATGAAGAAATGGAAGTATTTTTCTGAAAAATGGGTGAAAGAGATTCACTGAAGTTTTTCTGTACTTGCATGAGTAGGCTATGAAGGAAATGCCAGTGAAAAACATGCTAGAAAAAAAATGCCACATACTTGCTCGCATTTTGCTAGAATCTAATTCCATACAGAAAGCTAGCTGAAAAGTGAGGGCAATCAGCTAGCGTTTTTCTATTGCTAGATTGCAAAGTAAAAGCTAGACGAGAGAGACTAGAGATCTGCTCGCATTTTGCTAGCATTAGATTGCTAGATAAATGTAAGCAGATAAATGCAAGCGTATTGCTAGTGTAGAAAAGCAAGCAATTATCCGTTAGTAAAACGCTAGCATTAAGCAAGCACAATTATTGTGATACAAATGCTAGCTGAAAAAAGCGGGAGAATTGCTAAAGAATTGCTAGAACATAATTTGCCAGAAAAAAAGTGCTAGCAAATTGCTAGCTTTTTGCGAAAGATTTAATGCTAGCTACAAAAAGCTAGAAAAATGCTAGCACTTTCCCAAAACGTGAGTAAAATGCTAGCAATCCGCTAGCACTTGGTCAACTGGGCAGTACATATTTATTTTATATTATGAAAAAGTTTGGGAATCACCCTCGAAACGAGTTTTTTAAATTTTTTGAATTTTTAAAAATTTGCTTTGAATTCAAAAATGAACTTTGACACCTAAAATGTTGGTTACGAAGGTTTCAGGACCTGCTACGATGTTACAATGAGGCGCTCGCCCGTGAAAATGAACGTCATATTCGAAATCAGCAACATTTGCAAATTCAAATTCGAGATTGGTGTGCAACGCGGTTTTTTGGGATGATGAATTCAATACCGCAAACCGCAGCTCATTAAACATCTTCCTTCTCTTGGTCATTGGGTTTGAATTCACTTGGGAGATTTTTTTCAATATTTTTTACCCCCAACAATCAATTTTGAAGACCATCCTACTACATAATTATGTACAATATACATTAAACACTTTTTGTGAAACTTGAAGACGTACCTATTTTCATCATGTTTGCCTGTAAAAGTACCATGGGCAATGGGCATGTGCGAATTTTTGTTCATGCTATTTTGAATAAGTTCTGTTGAAGTAAGTTTGGTAGAAGATGTCTACAAGGTGCGATTCAGAAAAATAAGTAATCAATGTATTCTGTATATTATCTCACTCAAAATATCCATCTGAAAATGAATCAAACTAAAGTAACAGAAAAAAAATCGTGGAAAATGATTGTGATGCGTTTTTATTTCTTGCAGAAACATTAAAATATTTTTTGAGTGTACTTAAGAGTAGGTACTTAATTCCTAACTTTAAAAATGCTTCAAATTATAGTCCCAAGTTAATGGATAAAATTGAAATTAAAGTGCTGAATTTCGCACGTGTAGTAAAAATAATGTGGTTCTTGAATATACTTACCTAGTAGGTATAATAATGAATAATAATCTTAAATTTTATGGTAACTTTTCAACTTATATTTATATGTGTACTTGACCTACTAATAAAAGAATCTTCTGAAATGACAAGCTCATATTTGAATTGAAAGCAAGTCAAAATGGAAAACCACAACTTAAAACCTTCATTGCCAAAATTTCAGGTGCTAAATTCATTTTTGGGTTTTTGGAGAATTTTTGGAATTTAAAAATAATGTCGATTTTTCAACTTTTTTTAAAATTATATTTTTAAAAAAATGAAATTGTGTGAATAATTACTTCAATTCTGTACCATAACTTTGGAAACTACTTGTTTTAGGCCATTCTGAAGCCTCCGGCAAGTTTTTAATCTTCTTCAGAGATTTCCAAAATGGCTGCGGAAAGCTCAAAAATGAACTTCTGCGTTTAAACTGTTGGTTGCCAGGGTCTTAAGATATGCTCTTTCGATCAAGTTTGGTGTTGTTCATAAATAGGAGTGTGCCAGCTCAAGAGATTTTCTCGTTAACATATAAGTACGTAGGTATGTGAAAATATGGCAAAGTTGATATTTTTCATGAACCTTTAAACGTTCAAGAATTTCGTTACAATTAAAAAATTAAATTCAGTTCGTAAAAATATTTTGAATGGTGTTGTTTTTTGAATTCTAAATCGTTTTAAAATCTTGATGCAGAAATTTTTCTGCCTGTGAAATGAGCTGTTTTATCAGCCATAGCCAAGGAATCTTCCAACTCTAGATTTCATGCTTTTTCTTTTTTTCCTAATTGCCTCAACAACCTCTTGGGGCATGGTTCTTACCGCAGGAGTTCCTCTACAATGTCCATCTCTCCGATTATTATGAATATCGAAATGGTATGCAAAAAATGTAGTCTCGTCAGTGGATGTGCTTGCACAGTATACTATGTTTCCATCTTCATTCGTGCAAACTGCAATTACGACCGGTTCAATCCATCCTCCTTCGTCTGGGTTTTCTTCTAATGTAAACTCCATGCCAATTGATTCACATTCACCTTTTGTTACGTATTCTGATGTATTTCGGCAAATCGAAGTTACAAAATTTTTATACTCCTTGCAGATATTATTTCTGAAAAATGTACAGTATAGGTGTTCAAATGTGTAAAAAGTAAGCTAACCAACGAGACGGAGCTCGAATAAAAGACTGATTAAGATTGAAAGTACAGGATCATTTGTATGCGAGGAGGGGACCACTTCATGGCTTTCTATCAACAAAGTAGGTAGGTAGGTAGGTAGGTAGGTACACCTTATTAGTCGAGCAGCCCGCTTAAGGATCTATTGCACCCCCCCCCCTCCGTCGATCCTCTGGGACAACTTTTTTATTAAAGGCGGAATCCTAAAAAACGTTTCTAGCCCTTGAACTCAAAAAAAAAAAAAAAGTGGCCCTACTTATAAAATGGCGGCCATTTTGATTGACAGGTCAGCCGAAATCGCAGATTTTGCGCTCCAACATAGGACTAGCATAAAATTTTTTAAACCGTACAAAGGTAGATCGAAAGAGCAGGCGAAAATTCATCACCAATCAAAATTTCAAGTGCTAAAGTGCCTTTTTCGATTTTTGGTGAATTTTCAAAAATTAAATTTTGGCCAAAATGTGGAAAAAAATCAAAATTTTACCAAATTGACCTGGAAAACTGAAATTTGGGATATACCCTATTTTCGACATGCCAAATCGATTGGAAACGGTTTCAACCCGTTTTGAGCAGTTCTGGAGCCTCCAGCAGATTTTTGAAACTCGAAATTCCCACAAAATTTCATCAAATGGAGTTGGAAAGCCGAAATTAATTCTGCAAACTAATTTCAATACGCTATGAAGTCAACTGCAGGTGAATTTCAAGTCGTTTTGGAGCGTCTAGTAGATTTTTGAAACTCGAAATTCCAACAAAATTTCATCAAATGGAGTTGAAAAGCTGAAATTAATTCTGCAAACTAATTTCAATACGCCATGAAGTCGACTGCAGGTGAATTTCAAGTCGTTTTGCAGTCTCCATCAATTTTTTGAAAATACTAGAGCCTCCAGTACATTTTTGAAACTTAAAATTTCCCCAAAATTTCATCAAATGGGGTTAGCAAGCCGAAATTTACTCTGCAAACTAATTTCAATACAATAATATGAAGTTGACTGCATGGTGGTTTCGAGTGGTTTTGAAGCCTCCAGCTACCTACTTTTTCGAAATTTCAATTCTCCTAAAAACGCCATAAAACCTTTCAAAAAGTCACTGGAGGCTAATTTCAAGTTTCAAAGATGTACTGGAGGCTCCAGTAATTTTCAAAAAATCGCTGGAGGCTCCAAAACGACTTGAAATTCACCTGCAGTCGACTTCATATAGCGTATTGAAATCAGTTTGCAGAATTCATTTCGGCTTTCCAACTACATTAATATGAAATTTTGTGGGAATTTCGAGTTCCAAAAATCTGCTGGAGGCTCCAGAACTGCTCAAAACGGTTTGAAACAGTTTCCAATCGATTTGGCGTGTCGAAAATAGGGTATATCCCAAATTTTAGTTTTCTAGGTCAATTTGATAAAATTTTGATTTTTTCCCACATTTTGGCCAAAATTTGATTTTTGAAAATTCACCAAAAAATCGAAAAAGCCGCTTTGGCACTGGAAATTTTGACAGGTGATGAATTTTTGCCTGCTCTTCCGTTTTACCTTTGTACGGTTTAAAAAATTCCATGCTAGTCCTGTGTTGGAACGCAAAATCTGCAATTTCGGCTGACCTGTCAATCAAAATGTCCGCCATTTTGTAAGTAGGGCCACTTTTTTTTTGAGGACAAGGGTAGAAATGTTTCTTAGGACTCCCCCTTTAAGAAAAAAGTTGTCCCGAAGGATCAGCAGGGGGTGCAAGGGATCCTTACGCGGGCCCCCTGATTATAAAGGTGGGTAAAATTTTGCAAGGAAATAAAAAATTTCCATTTTTTTTTTTGGTGCAACTTGAAGAACATTGAAGCCAAGATTTGGCAGGTAATGATTTAGCAAATTTTATTTCGTTCAATTTCGGATGGATTTTAACACCACCGTGTACATTTCGCAAACAATTATACTTCAGTTCTGACCATTCTCACACTTGTTCTAAAAATTTATGCAATAATGAGTGGAATGACTTACAATTTATTTCTGTAGAAATACTCTTTATGGATGGAATTGACTCCTGAGAATAGCAACGTCTGGCCGATGAGGAAAATTGTTAATGCTGGAAGTGCCATTTGTTCGTCAAATAAATTATGCTTCTTGATGCTAATTTCCTAATCTGCAAGTGAGCGTTCGAGAACTAAGTAGTCGTCATGATGATAAGTAAAAGTGGTAGTACAAATATTTCCCAAACGTCAAAATATAATAAAAGTACATAACCCTCAAAAATGTGGAAATCCACTTAACTTGCCTAGCCAAGATATCAGATCATACGAACGTTTTACTTACTCGATAAAGTCACACTGTTTCGATTCGATACGTTCAACCGAATCTGTAGGTAGGTAGGTACCTACAATGAAAAATATTCGCGTTTAACAACTGAAACGTAACTCATGAAATCGTTCAATAACATATGAACTATGAAGTATTCACCATGAAATTGACTCATTTTATAACGAAGGCAAAACTACCCAATACCCCTGTATCGTGGATCTTCTTATCACTCGTGTTAGAATTTACATGATTTTTCAAATCATATGTGTAGGTACAGGTAGTTGATAGGTATTAGGTACTCGATTAATTGTTTTTGATTATTACTCAAGTGTTCGTGCTTGAATCACGATCGGATCCCTACAATAATAGTCGTCAAATTTTCGTATAATGTGGTAAAATAGGTAGGTAGGTATAGGTACTTGAATACATCGACGATGTAGAACATTGTTGCGTTACGTTATTTGGTTGATTTTTCCACCTGTGTCGTCGAGTATGAATGAATACCTAAGCCTAAGATGTTTAAAAGTTGAATAGTGTAGCTTGACGAATTTTCGGGTGCGATCTATCGTGAAGCCAACGTCAAAATTGATACCTACGTAAGTTATATGTGGGTATAGTTTGAGCATATGAAACCAAGCTACATCGAAAGAGCATGTTCTATAATCCCCCTGGTAACCAAAATTTCAGATGTTAAGGTTAATTTTTGGATTTTTGGCGAATTTTTGAAAAAGTTTTAAATCTCAAAAAAACCGGTTCGGGGTGATTTTTGAAATTTTTCATGAAAGAGGAATTTTCTTGAGCGAAATGAACCAATGCGAATAATTCCTTCAATTCAACTGCTATATACACCTATACAACTAGATACCAGTTCTTTGTAATTCTGCAGCCTTCAACGTGTTTTTAAATTTTCTTCAGATATTTCAAACTACTCTGGAAGGGCGAAAAAATCAGAAATCTAAAAAATGAAAATTTGTCCATTTTTGAGATATTTTACCAGTATGTGTAGACGAACATTAAAAAAAAAATAATTTTCCTACACCTACTCTCTAGTGAACACTTTTAAAGCCCACGATTTTGAGCGACTTCGTTATTTTCAACATTTCAAAATTTTTATAAAAAGAATTCCTGGAATAGGAAAGAATTTTCACTCGATAAAATTATAGGTTTTTTTGCGTATGGTATCGCGAGTGAGAAAGAAATACAGCCCATACCTACCTACAATTTAGTTTTGTAACGTAAAAGAGTACGCCATCTGTGTTGGAAAGTGCAAAGCTGCAAACGTACACAATACCTACGCTTATTAAATATTCATAATATTCATATCATGCGGAAGGTGTTCGTTGAATAATTTAAATAATTTGTGTTTAGTCGCGTAATTAAAATAAACGTATATTTTTGACATTTTGGACAAATTCCTTCTCTTCAACGTACTACTTACTCGTACTATTATAGGTTTATTATGACGGGCTCGTTTAAATGCTCCCCAAGTGTGCGTAAACCTTAGCCTAATTCAGGCATGGAGGGTTAAATTTTATAACGGATTACGACTAAGAGGAGGAAACGAGATGAATAAATTTAACGGTGATTGGAGTTTAGATAATATTGTGATAGTGTGGTAATAATTTTAAATTTTACAGTGTGATGAGAGTGATTAAAATCAATTTTGAAAGTACGGAGGAGGGGAATTATTGGGGAATTTATTTTTTTCGTGTGTGTTTTAAAGGAATGAAAGTTGAAAATGTCATTTTTTTTCTTGAGCTTATCTTAAAATATTTCCTCGTCGATTTTTTCTTCAATTTTTTGTGATATTTGATGAGCTTTATGCGAAAAAAATGGCGGGAATCTGGCCAAATTCAGTGTAAAGTCGAGACCATTGTTTTGAGTTGAAAGTCGCTCAGAAGAAATTTTCATACTGGAGGTGCTCCTGGAGGGGAGATATGGATCCTCAAGAAGGAAGGCGGGTATTAGTTTTCTACATTTTGAGAAACAGAAAAACTTTTAAAAATCCTCACTATAAGTGAATGTTGTAACTTTTTTGGTAGGTAAACTTTCTGTCGCTGGTTTAGATCTTGCATGATCTTGGGCTATTTTACATTAGATTTGACTCGAGAAGAACGGTTTAACCTCAGAAGCATTTAATGATGAACTATTATACGTAATCTATGAACTTAAAGCTATACTTAATGCCTAATACTTAAAATAAACTACGTACATAAACCACTCCTTCGATAAATTATCTTCCCTTTTTGTTCGCCAGCAAGCTGATTTTGAAAATAAAACGTCGAATATATGTATATATTCGACGTTTTATTTTCAAAATCAGTTTACTGGCGAACAAAAAGGGAAGATAATTTATCGGAGGGGTGGTATATTCACCGCAGATTTTATTGTTTAATACTTATTCGCTATCATCATCATTGTAATCACGCTCCGGAACCGGGTACTCATTACCTGTGTCGTCACATACACTTTTGGTATAATCATATGTTCTATAGTAATAGGACTTCTGTGCTTCAGTGACGCACTTTATTATTTTACCCTTCTTATTTTTGCAGACTCCAATGTGATAAGTCTCCTCTAAAGTACCCCCGTGCTTATCGTATAGTTTTACGACCATATCTTGGCATGTACCTGATGCCGCTCCAACTCCTCTCTGGCATATATCATCAACATCGTAGTTATCGCAGATATCATCACTGGAAAAAAATACAAAATACAAATTATCAAGTTGTGACGAATACCTACGATTAGGTTAGGTTAGGTTAGGTTAGGTTAGCGGTTTTGATTTAATATCGGTTGGTTGGTAATTGTTTCTGCTGATGTTTTCAATTTCAAAATTTAGCATGTAGTTGACAATATGAAACATCTTACCATTTCCACGTCTCAAAGTCGACTTTGTGCATGGATTCGACTATCGGTAGGAATGTATGTGCTGAGAAAATGATGACAATTACTAGTACGCTGAATCCTCGAAATGCCATTGCGAATTTGTGGGTTATAGAGCACGTTGCGATAACTCAGAAAGTTTGTATGGATCTGGAATAAAATCAGAATCGTTGTAATGCTTACGAAGGAACCTTTTGGACTCATACTCCCAAATTTGAACGAAAGGTATAGATCGGAAAAGCATGTATGATGTAAGTACTAAAACCCTCGAAACCAAAATTTCAAATGCTGAAGTGCATTTTTGGATTTTTGACGAACTTCTCAAAATTAAAAAAATGACTATTTCTTGACTTTAAATCTTATTCTAGCTCTATCTTGTCTCCAGTTCGTCACTCCTCAAACTTCAAAGCACCGATTCAGGGTATCTAACGGGTAGTGAAAAAAACAAATTTTAAGAATGGGTAGTGAAAGTAGCGAATTTAGTCGAAAAGGTAATGAAAAAATCAAAAAAAATCAATAATGCGTTCATTCGTATTATTTTTTTAAAAATAATTTAGATTGAAATTAAAAAATACTTTTCCTACCCTACATACAAATTTTTGAACATTTTCTTGCGAAAAATTCGACTTTGTAGTTTATTTTTGTGGGTGTGGGGGAGGGAGGGAGGGAGGGGGGGAGGTCGAGATTTTTTTGATAATTTGGGGTACCTAGTGAAAAAAGTAGATAGTGATTTTTTCAACAAAGAAATTCCGTTACTAGATACCATGATCAACTTTTGGTAATTATTTTTAATTATTGGTTGGGGGGGGGGGGGGGGAGTTTCAGTTTGGCAAATTTTATGACACTTTCTGCAGTTTTGACAAATCATCATTTAATCTGGATAATGTCCTATTAATTCGTGGTATTTTTGAATAATGTAAGTAGGTTGTGCAAAATGTTAACTTACCTAAATGAGGCATTTTCTCAAAATTTTTGCTGTTTTCTGATGGTCCATAAATTTTTGATATTTTTGAGTGATTAATTTTCGCTATCAATTTTTGATATTTTTATGATACTTTATTTGTGAATAATTTATTTCTGGCTCTTTATTAAATATGGAGATCGTCAGAATTTTTACTTTGGCCTTCGACCATTAGATATTATTTCATATACATATCTGTTGATTGATCAATAATTTTATAACTAACTAATCCACCTTAATTTTTCTTTGTTTCAGGTGAGTACAAATTTCCTTCCAAAAATGATAGAATATGAACTCGCGTATGAGAATAAGTGAGCAATTTTATAATACTTATGAGAAAAGTTACGTAAGTCACTTCTCCACCATGTGACATTTTATTTTCAATGGCAAATCCAAAAAAAGTCGTAGCAGTCTGCCACTACGTAAGATCCAAATTTTTGTGCCAGAAACTTTGAGGGCTCTTGAACTACTCGCACCCTAGCTTCGATCCTGCGCTTTGCCTGCATCTGGGGAGGGGAGCTTCGTCCACCCTGCACCCCCCTCGAGCTTCGCCCAACTACCTACTGAGAATATCTTCTTCCCCCTCCAAAAAAATATGGTAACAAACCTTTTTTGACCCTGACAAGGGTCAAATAGGGTTGGAAGGTGAAAACCTACAAAAGGCACTTAGGGGACATCCTCCCATTGTACTGTGAAAATTTGGACCCTCTAGGTCAATTTGGAGGGGCTGTAGGCTTTCCTAAACGTTGAAAAACACGTAAAATAGACAAAAAAATCTACTTTTTTGATCCGGGAGAGAGGTCAAAAAGGGTTGGGAGGTTGAAACCTGCAATAAGTACTCATATAGGGCACCTTTCCATTGTATTCTGAAAGTTTGGACCCCCTAGATCTTTTTAGGGGTGAGGGGGGTCAAAAATAGGGATAAAATGTGGTTTTCCCACCTTAAATGGGGTGGAAATGACCTAGGAAGCTGAAATTTTGATATGTTGATCACAATGTAAGTACTGGTCAATGGTATGATTTTGGACCCTTTTTGTCCATTTGGGAACATATATTATGCCCCTCCAAAAAAATGACCTTTCTATAATTTTCAACTTTGGCCCTCTTCACTGCAGGGGCCAACTCTAGCTCCCAAAAAAACCTCATTCCCCAAGTTTGACCTTATTTGATCAATTAGAACAGGTTCCAGGTCATAAAATGTAAAAATCGCCGTTGTGCTGAAACTTTTAAATAAATAGGTAGGTACATATATTAAAACTGACACACCGGGAATCGTTTAGTTTGAGCTCAAAACGTTGAGAAATATCAAAATTTTTGATCCTCCACCCTTTCTTCCAAAATTGGACCTACCGCAATAGCCATCATTTTTTACAAAAATTTTGCTAAAAAATTCTGAAATCACGGAATTTGAAAATCGACTGAAATAATTGCCCATCAGGTTTGAATTGAGGTGATCTGATTTTCCGAATACGAATATGGAAACAGTAGATCAAATTTTTGAGTTCATAAACAATTTTGATTTTTAATGAATTTTTAAAAAATCAAACTTGGGTCAAAAATGGGAAAAAAATCAAAATTTTACCAAATAGATCAAGATATCTGAAACTTGGCATGTGTCCTGTTTTTGATCCTCCAGATCGATTAAAAACGGTTTTGAACCATTTCGAGTGGTAGTTCTGGAGCACCCTAGCAGATTTTTGAAAATTGAAATTTCCACAACATTTTACCCGATTGAGTTGTTGAAATGAAATTTATCGTACTTAGTATCCCATTTTTAATACGCTGAGTCGATTGGAGGTGGTTTCAGGCTGTTCTGGAGCCTTCAGGTATATTTTGGAAATTTCAGATAGGTATTCTACAAAGTGGTCTAAAAACCGTCCAAATCATCTTGAGCCTAAGCGTCGTTTTTTTTCAAAATACAGAGCATCTAACAAGTGGTGAAAGTCGTGAAAAAGTAGTGAAAGTCAAAAAGGTGGAGAAAAAAATAAAAAATTTGTGTGAAAAATTTGATTTTGTCAATTTTCTTGTGTGGGGGGGGAGGGAGGTCGAGTGGAGAGCTTTCTAAAAATTTGGTTGTAGAATAGGTAGTGAAAGAAGTAGTGAAAAAGTAAATGTTGCAAGATGTACTCTCAATGGCGAAGTGTTTTTCTGTTAAGGGGAAAAAAAGGGTAAAGTTTACTGGCAAAAATATTGTTTATCTTTCTCGAATGCCGAGTAGGAGATATGTATAATGTTGATTTTTTTTTCAAAATAAACCGTCGAAAGTAATAAAAAGCCCTTTCTGTTTTCTCTGCTCGGCAAAACGTAGGTCGCTGTAGAGTTAGGTAGGTACCTATCGTATCGAAGAAGAGAATAAAGAAGCGAGACAGAGATAGGTTTCACGCGATCAGCACCACCTCGATTTACGTTCAGATTTCCCAAGCTTGTACTTTTTTTCTCTCTCTATGTGCTTTTTTCCTCCCTTACCTTCGCCCCAGCTATGCCCTATTCTCGCTCGTCTATTATAATACATCAGCAGGTTGCTGAAAGTAAACCTACTAACTTATGGATACTGATGACTCGACTAAATGAGGCACCTTCTCCGCCTCCACCGTCGCTAGTCGACTGCGCCTTAGTATTTTCCAACGTTTTCCACTTTATATACACCCTTCCTGCCCCCTCTCCGTCCCCCTCCCCCTGCGGTATCCGTCTCACAAACTCGTACAAGCTCTAATGTAATGCAACCGAGATGATCATTTTTCAACAATGTTCAAAAGTATCTTCAGTTTATCTGAAAATATGACAACCGCAAACTCTCTCTCGCTCGTTCGTCTTTGCTCTCTACTCTTCCTCGTTTCGTGGCCTTTGATATAGTATACAAGTACGTCGTAGTGGTACCCTAGTATACTATATATTACATAGTACCATACACAACTTAATAGATCACCGTTCTACTCGCTCTATTTAACTTATAAAAGATTCTTATCTTTGGCCTTTTTCGGAGCTTGTTCGTTACCATCGCCGCGTCATCTTACAGACATACGTATTATGGCTCCTTTTACAACTTCTTTCTAGCTTTTAACGTTATAATTTCCTTATTATTAGATATTTATGAACGTAATAGGGTAGTATTCTGCTATTGTTGAGTTTGTTACAGTTCATCTGGTTTGCCTGCTCGAGCGACCAAAATACATACATACGAAAAGTCCAGCGAGGAAATTTGGACTTATGTTCATAAATTCTTGGTCATAATGGTATAAAAAATGAAGTAATTATACTTTCTAAGTTTTCAGTTGAGGTTGAGGTCGACTTATATTGACATTAACCAAACACCAGTCACGGTATATTGAACATATAAGTTAACTATGGAATTTATTTGCTGTTTACAGTGAGTTATATCTCAGGGTACCTTACAGATTTCGAAGATCATTTTGAGATTAAAGCGATGTATCTATTTGTTAAATGCTCCAAATTACCATTCTCATACCATTAGTTATAAATATTTATGAACTAGAGTAGAATATACGCGTACATACATTGTAGACTGTGGCGTCGAGGGAATCTCTAATTTTTTTGTTTGGTTCGTTGTAATAAAATTACCAAAAGGTCGATCAATAAATAACTTTTGAAACTATAGGACCCTATCTCTAATTTTCAACTCTCTCAAAAACGTGAAGCATTAGGGCTAGATCACAAAAGAAAAATTCGGAGTATTTTGACTACTTAAATTCAGTAGAGAATTTCCTTTCGAGTTGAAGGTCACTCAGGTAACATTTTAGCTCCGGAGGTGCCCCTGAAAGGGAGATTTCAAAAAAAATCGTGGTTTTTTCACTTTAGCCCTTACCCAAACTGTTATGGGAGAAATAATCCAGCTCCAAAATATAATATTTGAGATTCTGCTTCGATCTAGGTCATTGCCATTAAAATTCAAGACCACTTTTAGGGTTATTCTAGGTACTGAGCGGTTGAAAATTTACCAGTTATTTATTTTTGGGTTTTGTCGTTTGAAAATTTTTTTCTTCTCAAATATTTCGCATCAATCATGTCAAAACATCGGAAGTAAAAATTGAATCATCGTCCTTTTTTGAGTTACACGTGCAAGTACAGCAATATTATCTAACGCTCGAAAATTTTCAAAAAGAAATCGTTGGTTTTTTAGAATCATATTTTGAGGGGAAAAATGAATGAAAACACCCTCCAGTATTTAAGAAAGTCCAAAGCTTCTGAAAAACTTGAAAACGAAACAGTGTTTAAGTAGTGGCTCCAAAAATAGGTAGGTACCTACCCTACTTTTAAGTTTATGTTCTAAAAATATACCTCTAATGTTCTCAGGGTGTGAGGTTCAACTGAAATGTGACTTGAAAAAAAAAGGTGCCAGAAATTGTATTTTTTTAAAATTAAAACCTATAGGATCCTAGTTCCTTAATTAGGTAATTGTGATTTTGAAGCTTCAGCTGTCGATAAGCTTAAATAATAAACACTTCTCACTAGATGGGTTCCAAACACCAGAGATTACGAACTCACGCCAAATAAAAAGCCAAAAAATACGAAATTCCGACAATCATAAAAATATTTAGCTTTGAAGTTTATAAATACGTACGCGTAGATTCGAAATACACTTATTAAGCTCGATCGATACGATAAAATATCCGCGTACAAAATCTTGAAACTGCATAAATGACAATCGTCCCAAGAACACAAGGAAATCATTTTATGAAGAAGTACGGGAATATCGCTCATTTTATACAAAAAATTGAGCCTCATAGATACTTAGTCATAGATCGTTGCGAGGAAAAAAAAACGACGAATTTTCATTTTGTTCTTTTTTCATGGGAGAATCACGGTATTCCTAAAAAACAGGAAAATAAAAAAAAAGAAGAAAAAGAAGAGATGTTCGCAAGTTGAATATACGTATCAAAAAAATCTGTTCAAATAAATACCCAGAAATAGACTAAACTGTGAAGTACGTTAGGTGAGTATTTTTGATTGATTTGCACAACTGTGTTGCTGACGATTTTTCTCAATACGTAGGTATACCTAAACCATGATAAAATTATGTAAATGTTGACGAATGTGACCTGACTGACTAATTCGAATCAAATATTACTGTATTTTTATGGATTTAAAAATGAAGTGCAATATTTTTTCCATAATATTCGCGATCATGACTCATGTTTTCTGTTGAATATTTCTTTAGGGGGTATAATGTGGAACGTGGATGTGCTCTATGATTTTTCCCATTAATGAATGGATCATTCAATTTGTCACACTTTAATTTGAAAGTATACGACACTCCGCATTATAGTAGAAAATCTTGTTCAAAAACCGTTACAATCAAACTCAATTCCTTCGAAATTTTGATTTTTTAAAATGGTGAATCAGTCAATTTGGATTCTCAAAAATTTGAAAAAAACTTGAAAATGGAATTTAAAATGCTTATAAAGTTAGGCTTATGAGGCAATTTTTTCTTCTTCTCAATTCCGATTAAGTCGACTTGAATTAATTTCAATTCTAGATTCTACAAAAATTTCAAAAATTGCAAGTTGAACTTTTTCAAAATTTGAAACAATAATTTAACAATTTTGAAAAAAAAGCTAGTAGGGTAAATACAGGTACGGTAATATGAGCTTTTACACAATTTTGGAAAAATTTAGGCTTTTTGAAAATTTTGAAAGAATCAGGACTTTTTTTTTACAATTTTGGCGAAAACTGAAACAACAATTTGATAGAGTGAGATAGATAATTACAGGGAAAGGGGGAAATTATTTTTCCTTAGGGAAGAAAGAATTACCTCTCCTGGATAGCTCAGATAGATGGAGAGGTTCGATAAATACCATCAACTCTACTCATAAAAAGTCATTCAAAAGTACCAAATAAATACACACACTCGACGAATAGTATTAATTATGTGATTTATTAGTACCTATTAAAGAACAACTAGAAAAGTACACTTTTAAGATGGAAGGTGATAATCCCCCCCAAGCAAATTCTATTCGGAAATTTCGGCAAAATTTGATGCAATTCGGAAAGATTTCGGAATTTTTGGATAAGGGCCTGTGATGGAAAGAAAACCCCGTTTTCTCACTTCTCGAAACAAAAATTTTCAAAAGCTTCTGCCCTCGGTTCACTTGGGCTCGTTTTCTTTCCCTTTTCAGGACCGCAATCTAGCAGGAAATTTCTAAGAAAAAATCAAGTTTCAAAGCCAGAAAATGAATTATTCCTTACAGAAAACATCGTTTTTTAAAAATTTTCTAGAGCTTCCGCCCTCGCTGGAGCCTGTTCTGTTTTCTTTTTCAAAATCAACTTCCTTCAAAAAAAATCATTCGAATTCTAAAATTTTAAAATCCAACAAATAAACTTTTCATCCGCACGTTTGAAAAAACATTGTTTTTATGCCTCTGGAAATACATTCGGAAGTTTTCGCTCTTGCTTCACTTGAGCCCGTTCTTTTTTCTTTTTCAAGAGTAACTTCCTGGAAAAAACAGCATTCCAATTCTAAAGTTTTAAAAATCAAAAAATAAACTCCTCCTATTAAAAAAAAAATCGTTTTAGGCATCTCAAAATAACAATATTCAAAAGCTCTTGCCCTTGCTTCACTCCGGTCGATTTGTTTCTTATTTTAAAATATTTGTAAGTTGAACAAATTCCACATTTGAGGCCTCCAAAAATCAAAGAAAGAAATTTTTTTTGTAAGTCATAGTTATGAATGATAATGTTACTTAGGTATATCAATTGGTAGAATTAATATTTTTTTTCTACATCAATCGACAAATTTTCAGTCAGCACCACCTCCCTCTCAAAAACCCAAAAATAGCGTCTGCTTTAGGAATGGGGCTCAACATTCCCCATTTTTGGTTTTTTATTCGGCATTTTTAAATTTTCATTCGGAATTTTCGTACCAATATACCCCCCACCCTCAACCAGAAAATTTGGAACGCGATGCCTCTGAATAGTTGCAAGATTGTTTTATAATGGATAAGGGTAAAGGTACCAATTATCGACCCCTAGTTAATTTTTTGAGTTTCTCGGAGCCAAATTGATCTGGAAATGTCGGCGATGGCCTAAATTACAGCTTGACATGTCTACTTCAACATCACAAAGCCCCAAGACCCAACATTTTCATTTACTATCTTTTTTTCACATTATCTGAAAAAGTTCAAAAATTCAACAAAAAAAAAGTGACCTGAATATTGACCCCTCTAAAAAAATGTGTTAAAAATGAGTAAAAAAAACACCAAAATCAAAGTCTGAAGGCGTTAAAACAGATATTTATTACTTAATACCGGAATATAAAGTATTTAGAATGTTATTACAAATTATGAAAATTGGTCACTTACTAAAAAAAAGTGACCCTGATATCGACCCCCCTCAAAGAATGTGTTGAAATTTAAAAATGAGTAAAAAAACGCCAAAATCAAAGTCTGAAGACGTTAAAACAGATATTTATTAGGTACCTACTACCTACTTGACATATCAACATAAAAGTACCTTCGAACATTTTACCAGAAACTTCAGCCCATTTCTTACAATTTTGGTTTATTTTTTGGCATGTCTGTAACAAAAAACAAAGTCCTGAAATTGCCAAAACAATGGGGGGGGGGGGTCGAATTTAAGGCACTTCATAAAAAAAGCTTTGACCAAAAATTTGAAAACTCACCGATAAAATTATCCAAAAAGTAATTAACACTAATTATTCCTTCAAGTGTCAGCTTTAAATAGGAATTAACATGAAATTTATCTGCCGAATACTATTTTCACAAAGCTCACTTTCAAAAAAATTTAAAAGTTAATGTTGACTTTCTAATTTTTGTTTTTTGCTTGTCATTTCTCACCATTTGGCTTTACAGCGATGATTTTGGTCTCATTCGCTTTTTCTGTGAAAAAGGAATAAGAAAAATGTCTTTTCAAAAATGTTGTGGCATAATCAGGTGAGTTGGAGGGGGGGTCGGATTTAAGGAGGGGGTCGATATTCGGTACCTTTACCCTTACAAGCTCTAGCTTACATCTTACGACTCACATTACTAACTAGAAAAATCTTAATAATGATGATATGTATGAGCTAATTAATTATTAATTAGCGATGAAGTAATGTTACATTAATAGAAATCAAAAGTAATTACGAGTATGTACTTACTAAATGATACTGTACCCATTTTCTGCCTCTTTAGCGGGTGCCCTCAATACTAGACACCAGTGGTCTGCACGGGTCGGGCAAGCTTGCGGGCTTACCCAACCCGGCCCAAGTACTCAGGCAAAAAGCCAGACCCGACCCAAAAGCCCAAAACAAGCCCAACGGGCCCGAGCCCGGCCCGACAATAATTTTTCAACACTTCTGATAAATTTTGTTGCAAAGTTGGCTTGACGCGACGAGATGGTTTTCCCAACAATATGCATTGTTGTGATGTGAACATGGTGCTACACTTCTTTATTTACGAGTACTCACAGCACATGGGTTGAGTACCAGTTACGTACTGAAACCCAAACCCAGGAAAGCCTGACAAGCCCGGCCCAACCCGACCCGACTTTTATCGGGCTCGGCCCGTGGACTTTCAGACAGGCCCGTGCAGACCACTACTAGACACCTTGACAGAAATGTCTTACATGAAGCTACTTTTCAACTAGAGATATTTCAGATAGTCAACAAGATTGGAGAAATGTCCAAGTACCATAATTAATAGACATAATTCAAATAAAAATCACATTGAAAGCACAAATTATCCACTTAGGAAAGTAGGATAAGACAGGAAAAAGGGACAGAGGGGAAAAGCTCTGCTGCCTATGAGTCTATAAATTGATGAAGAAACCAGCCATCGCGAGTAGCCAAAACCAAGTAAAGTTGGTGGTTAGAGATCTGATGCACAAGTCTTCGAGCTACGAGCCACAGATATATAAATAGTTCCCCACTTTACCATACTTTCAGTACATAGGGATATATCAATTTTATAACCGCTAAAAGGCGATTATAAGGCATACTTCCTCATATCAAATTTTAGAATAATTCGGACTTTTGACAATTTTTGGGGGAAATCGCCCCTGAAAATGATTGCGGAAGCGATGCTGGAGTAAAATTGGAGCTAAGATCAGAGCCAAGAAAAACCAAGTCAGAGCTAAGCGAATAATATGCTACAATACAGCAGACCTCATTTAAGGTAAAGCCAAACAAAAGCTGATCATAAAGATGTACTGAAGCTGAGCTACAGCTAATAGTCTTTGGAAAGTTGAAGATGAACGAGGATCAAAAAAATGTGATACAAATTTCAGTCCTATCTATCTTAACATGATCGTTCATTTTTGGGGTTTAATTTTTTACACCTGACTGAAGTGTTGCCATGCCCAAGCCCAATTACCAAACCTCACATGTTGCTGTCTGTCTTCCACCCAGCTCCTATGCAGTGTTGTGAACAGTCTACAAGGCGACAACGTGCATCGGTGAATGACCCTTAATGCAGGATACCCTTTGGTCTAAAGTTGATAAATTTTTGACAAACGCGGGTGACCGAAAAGTCATGTCTCCGGGTTAAAATACTACAATACCAACTACCGATATCTAATTGGAACGAGAACTCCGGTACCTCTACCTACCTAGCAATACCGTGTGTATATTTTTTTCAGCTCTCTATACAGATACACGAGTAATTTGCATACGAGCAATAGTGTGTTACACATAGAAGCAAAATTTTTATCATATGTGCAAACGAAAAGACCTACAGTACACGTAAACGTTTAGTTTATAAATGTGTTGTGTGTGTACGAGTATGGTGGAGCTGGGGGCGACGCAGCAGAAGGGGAGCAGGACGCCAGGCTTGTACAACCGAAGCGTGTGTATTTGTACAAAACAGTTGAAAGTTTGGTTTCTAGTTACTACTACTACGTGTGCGTTTTCTATTATAATTTATGTTAATATTATTCCGAACGTAACAAATATAACAACGCGAAGACTAAAGGAGGCACACCGTTAAAGCGGTGTCATCTCCAACTGTTGTTATTCACTCCGTATTCACCACCCTGCCTCGGCTGCCGCTTCTTATCTATGCAAATGCCGATTGCCGAACCGCCACCGGAGTGATCTTACGAGTGGAAAAAAATTGACGTTTATAAATATATAGTAATAGGAAAATATCTAGACGAGATGTCGATAACGTTTGCAGCGGAGAACATTACTGTGTGGTGGTATCTACTATGAGAGATCGCCGTGGTTAGAGGTGAATGAAAACGAGAAAGGGGTTGAGTGATTCGGGTCGTATAAGGTGTTAAGGTGACAATGCTTAGGTGGAAATTGAGTGGCAATTGTTGATGAAAGCGAAAAATCCGGCGACAAGGTGGATGAATGGATATTATTTGTGAGCCGGGGGAGGGATGGAAGGGACGAATAAAGGATGCGAGATGTGATGAAATTGATCAAGATGTCGTCTGCGGAAGGATGAGTAGGTCTTTGGATTATTGGTCTGCCTCGAAAGAGAACCTGATGACTGATTATACTTATTTTTTTCTTACCAAAGTACGAGTTACCGATGTTTCCATAGACAGTGATATAATTTACAGCTCATTGTACGGAAAATGGAAGTGCACATGGTTTGAATTTTTCAAAATAGTTGCAAAAAAAATTAATTGCCAGTGCCATAGTTTAACACCAGCTTGCCCTGGTTTGGATCCAGCATTCTCCTCTTTACTCAGCTTTGCTCTCATCTTCTCTTAGCCTAAATCTAGTCCTGCTTCAACATAGCATCAGATTCATGTTTTACAAGAAAATCTGACGAGTGTACAGTAACCAATTTTACCTTTTTTTTTTATGATTCTTGTCAAAATTGTCAACGAATCCTATAATTTTTGCCAAAGAAAAGTCCAAAAGTGAATGCACTTTTTTCCAAAATTGTAAAAAAGTACTACTTTTTTTTGACAAAATTGTTGAAAACTTTCATCTTTTGTCGAAATGGCCAAACAAAAGTACCTATTTTGGTACTACTTTTTGCAAAAATTGTCAAAGAGTTCCATTTTTGCTGTAACTGATATAAAAAGACCTGTTTTCTGCCCATGTAAAAAAAAAACTCCCGTTTAAGCTGAATTGAAATGATTACTTTTGCTTTTTTTTACCTACTTATTTCTGTAAAAACTTTGTAATTTTCCATTCATCATATTTTTTTAATGTTTTTTCTTATTCTATTTAAAAATGAAAACATCATTCACGTTTCCTCCAAAAAAAATTCTAGCTTCAACAAATTTAACGTTTCCTGTCTACTAAACTGATCTCCCCCCCCCGCCCTTCCATTTAAGGGTACCTAGAAGTGTCTGGAAAATTGGAAAAATTGGTTTGGAAAACCTGAAAAATTCGGGGAAATCATTTCTCCAAAGTAGTGAACACCTTGCTTGAGTCATTTTTCTAAAGAAGTCATCTTTCTTCTCAATGTTGATTCAACTAGAAATAAAAGATCAAAACAAATTTCAATTTTACATTTTTGAATAATTATGTACCTATTATTGTACCTACTTAATACCTTCCTATACCTACTTGAATTATTTTATAATTAATGTTACATAAATTCATATTCTCTGCTTTCAGATCCACGCAATGAAACGAATCAACTTATTCCTGTAATTAACGAAAATGATGTAGTGAATGGAGCTTTCGTATTCGTATTTCGTAGCTGCAGCTGCTTCGTGCTAGGTATCGATTATTATAATATTACTTAAAAATGTTCCAACAGACCAAATAATTGTAACATTGTTACCAGTCATTATTGTATAGTACCTACGATAAGAATGTAGAGTTTCGTTTTTGTTTTGTTAATAAATTGAAAAAAATTGTGTACCTATTACTTCTGCCTCTGGTCATTTTTTAAAAATGAGCTTGAATCAGTAGAAATGATGATTATGTTCAAATGAAGCTCAGGTTTTGTTTTGCTTGAGATGAACACTGATCTGCTGTTGAGGTAAGAGGTCATTGAAGGGAGGAGATTATTATTTATTTGCATATGCAGGACCGTTGAGAGGGGGGCAAAGGGAACAGTTTGCCCCGGACCCATTTTCTAAAATGTTGAAAGATTTTGCCCATTTTCTTCTAATTTTCTGCATTAAAATTTCTAAAAAAAAAAAAAAATTGGTAGGTAAAATTCTACTTTTTAAGTTTTGAAGTGAAAAAATAAACTTCGTTGTGTTACGTAAAAAAAATTGAATTAAGAATTCAGATCAGAAGATATTCATTTTTATTTTTATTCAGAGGTATGAAATTTGAAGTAATTTTGAACTTTGAAGTTTGAACCAAGTATACTAATTGACTTTGAAATTGCATAAAATTTGAAAAACGTTCCATAATTAAGTACTTGCAAACACCCAAGGGGTGGAAAGCCGGAAAGGGGAAACCAATTTTTCTAAACTAAAAATTTTTTAAACGAAATTAATTATTACACTAGCTGATGAATTTATTGTTTCAGTGAAAAACTGAAAATAATTAAAATTAATTCAAAATAAAATAAACGGGAATTAATTGATGCTCAAAAATAAATTCAAAATTCGCGGCATTTCGGCCAGGCGTCGCGTGACGTCGAACACGCAGTGTTGTACTTTCAAGGAAACTCAAAACATCGAAGTAACTTCGATTTTGATGATTAATAATTTCTTCATTTATTTATTTTTTATCAATTAATTATCGCGTTAAAAAATCAATAACAATAAAATAGAATGAGTAAATCAAATTAATAAATTTTTCAAAATGATTTCGGTCGAAAAAAAATCAAAAATTACAAATTTGTTGCCAATTTCTCGTTTCCAGCTCCGGTAACAGTCTTGTTTGACAACAAATTAATTTTTTTATCACCACCGCTTGTGTAAAAAATATCGGAAAAGAAGAAGATTTATAAAATAGTGACTTTTTAATTAATTTTCTTTATTATCTAACTTACATTGTAAAGAAAGAGTTACATTATAGTTACATCGTAGTGTACAAATCATCCGGTAAGTTTAATTATGCTGCGTAAGTATGAAATGACTGAAACTTGTAAGCTGTGTAAAATCTTTATGTAAACTCCAACTCAACTCGAAATTAGGTACTTTTGAACAACGTTTTAATCGCTAAATAATTGGATCCAGGATCCGAATATTCCCGAAGCAACTTCTCCATATTCTGGACGTAGACTGTACGGTACTAAAATTATTCCTGTACCTAACTGTCGAACGTTTAGTGATCATTCTGCAGTGAACAGTTTTCGCCTTTGCGACTGTATAGTGTATTTAAATATTGTATTGCCTTATGTAAGTATACGGTATACAATCGAGAAGGTATTGGTATTTCTCCCTATGAAGATTCCATCGGTATCGCCATCAGCTACTAGATCAAAATCAAAACCTCTATTTGAACAACTCTCAGATTTTTTGGTTACAGACTTTGAATTATCGCAGCAATTTTACATTCATATACGGATTCAACTCTGTAGTAAAATCTCAATACTTCGATGAAGCTAGAAGTTCAGTAAGTATGAACGTTGAACGATGCAATTCCATATTATCAGTCCGCATAAACGATTCCCGATTCGAGTCAGCTATATTCCGGTCATCTTCATATTCGTTGATAAGTTCGTAGTATTTTATTCCATTTTCATCGTACATACAAGATTTGTCAATTTGCCCCGAAGAATTTCGCTTCGTTGGAGGCTGGAGCCATCGTAGTGAACGTATATCAATCACAGATACTTTTCGAGATTCTGTCATTTTATTATTTCGGTTTGGTTAACGGTGTCACTCTTGTCAAGACCGAAGTGTTGACATTGTTGTAATGTCCATTTTACCTTGCTATTGTAATTTGTAGTTCTTTGTTTCATTATAGTTTTTTTAGCCAACAAATTAACGTTGCCATTCATCCATTATCACGAAGCAACTCTAGATAGCTACGGTTTTAATTCGGTTACCGAAAACGAAATCTGTATTTTCATGTGCAACGTTGGTCTTCGCCTCTTCGGCCGTCTTTTGTCGCCTTCCTTCTAATTCTTTCTATGTATTAATTGACTTTCTTATGATGGAATTAACGCAGGATATTTCATCATTCGTTCGAATTAAAAGCTCTTCTAGAATAATTACATTGCTTTAGTTTACGAAGAATTAATTTTCAGTCTTCGAAATCGATCGTGGAGATTATTTCACCTCCACCACCCTCCTGAAATGAAATTTTCGTTGAATATTTCATCATTGCTTGGTTCGAATTAGAAGCTTTTTTGAAGTAGTTCTGTTGCTTTAGTTTTCAAAGAATGGATTTTCACTCTTCAGAATCGATCGGTGGAATTTTTTCTCCTCCTCCTTCCTGATATGTTTTTCAGTACAGATAGGTATGAGACTTTTTGTCTCTTTCTTGCTGTGAAACAGTTTGAAAATCGTTCAGTGGGTAGTAGGTACGTGTGTTATAATATAATTAAAATTATTCATTCTCACGCTCTCCTCTCTCCAGCAACATTTTTTTCGACTGTAAAATTTTCTCATCATGATATTTTCAGTACAATTTTGCAGTTTTGATGCAGCTGAAAAATTATTTGAAAACGAATTTACTTCAGTAAAATGCTGAAAAAAGTGTTTATGGAAATACAAGTACATATTATTTCCTGATTTTTTATACAGGATGTCCTCTGTGAAACAGCTCGAAAAACCATGCTTCAAAATTCTCGTAATCAATATATTTTCTGGTTTGGAAAAAACATATAATTTGAAAGAAGAAACTGCTGTGAGGGAAATTTCAACTGGGGAGTGATTTTTTAGTTCTTCCTGTCTTTCCCTTCTCACGTTAGTATCATCACATCCGAATGCTGTCATTGGAGGATTTTAATCGAATGAACTACGTATGCACTTTACTTACTAGGTAGTAGGTACCTAATGAGTTCTTTTTTTTGTGGCATCCATTTCATTTTGGGCCCCCTCCTCTCCTCTAACCACCCAGTTTTCGAATTCTAGAAAAATGGATGCGAAAGATGTATAATTTGTGTCGAATTTTCTCTTCTCTTGTCCCCTCTCCCTCTCGCCCTTTTGACCAGTATAATTGGCTGAAGATGATCATATGAATTACCTGTTGGCTGTTGAAACGTATGAAAATTTAGATCGTTACAAACGTGTTGTTATAAATTGGCCCTTCTTCATACCTACCCCTCCCCACCAACATGAGTTTTCACTGTGATATGCTCCATTACGAAGGTAAATGTTACAATATACGGGATGGTTTGATTTGCTGGTTGTGTTATTATGATCTTTCTTTCATTTTTTTAAATTTTATTCAATTATTTATTTTCATATTATTTTTTTTTGTATGTTTTGCTGGATTTGTAAAGATTAGTACTTACTTACGTGCAAATGAAAATAAACGATGACAATTTTTCTTGAATTTATTATGTGATTTTTATTGTAAGTTACATAGGGTACGTTAATTTTTGATGATTGAAGTGTGATTGTTGGTTTCTTGTTATGAATGGTCGCATTGTGTTTGTATTTGGGCGTTTGGGGCGGGGGGGGTCTCATCTAATCAAATTTGGGATTTCCCATCGATAATGATAAATATTTAGTTCGTATTTTCCTGAGTTCTATGATGTTTTTTTGCATAGTTCAGTGGAGGAGAAGAAGGAGGAGAGGTTCTCCTTGGGTTCGAACTTCGAAGAGAGGTGAAGGGGGTTTTCCCGGTGAATTTGGGGGCTTTGATTCGCATTTCTCGGAGTGAAGCATGATTATTGGGTCAATTAAGAGATTAGAATTTTTTCAGAGAATGAAAAAGTTTTGTAAATGAAGTTGCCCATTTTTTGAAAGTCTTTGAAGCCACTTTTGACTATTGAAGTTTTTTTTTAGTCAACCAATTCTGATTGTGATGAGAAATTTCTGATTTTGTGACAGTAAGCTGGTTTTTTCGAATTTTAAAAAGATTTGTTTTGACGAATTGTCGATCCATCTGAAAAGTCAATCCTCCCTGACCCGTTTTACAGTTACATACTTGTAGGTATATAGTTACTCGTACAAAGTGATATTGTAATATGTAATGCATGATCCTCAGAAAACGTGTCAAATTTTGAGATTCGATCAGAATTTTTTGCTTTTTTAAAAAATTATCTGAAGTTTATTTTCTGAACAAATTTCTAAATTTTAATAAGGTATCGAGTATTTGAAATTATTGTGAAATTTCGCACAAATTTTGGCAACTGGTTTTTTCCTCTATTTTCTGATACTTTAAATTTGAGAAAAATTCTGATAGCAAGATCGTTAAATTTTGACTGGAGTTAGTTTCTATGGATGTACTTGAAGATGTTATAGCCTTTCCACGCTAAGGAAGTCAATGCTTCTACAACACTAATCGTGGGGAATAAATTTTGAGCAGGAGAAAAAGTAAAATCGTGAAGCTATACTGAGTTTACTTTCTCTCGATTCAAATTTTGACCCACGTCTTCGATGAGTGATGAAGTATTGCTGTACTTGGCTTGGAAAGACGATAAAATATAAAGTATGTTCTGAATGGCTTATGGTATTGTTATTTTTCAGGATTGATATTATTTATTCGTAACTCGTAAGCGACGAAAACAACCGCGTCCGCGTTCTGTACTTCGTAAATCGTCGTCGAAAGAAGAATTTATCTGAGCAAGACCGTCGAGTTGAGTCCAGTCGTCGAGAATCTGAAAAGGTAAGTGATGAATTTGTGTTTTTTTTTTTGTTTTTTTTTTTTGAGAATTCGTTTAGTTATTTTGTGGGATCCAAAAGTCCTTACTGACTTCATGCAGATTAGGTATTAATGTATTTCAGCCGAAAAGTATCGTCGAATAAGGCAAATTTTTGCTATTTCCGGTCTGCATAAATTCTCTTGAATAGGCTCGGTGAGGTCAAAATTGTTCTGTTCGGTTCCCATTTTATGCATTTTTTGGTTTCTGTGTCGAAGAAGAGTGCAGTGAATGGAAAATAAAATCATGATAAAATTTGGTGATCATTGATTTATTTCCTGAAAATGCGTTTTTCTCCTTAATTTGTGAACGATCAAATGTACAAATACCAATTTTCAACATTTTCTGAGAATTTTCTTCCTCTTCTTTCCTAATTAGTTAGCTTTAATATTCTGATATGTACCTCGAATGTGATTGGAGTACCTACTTTATTTTCCAATTTGAAATTTTTTTGAGATGAAACATGTTTAGCTCTTGGGGGTGTTGAATTTGGAGCTTTCAAAAGACACCCCCCCCCTCCCCGGATTGTATCCTTAACCTCATTTGTATCTATAGTTTGTAGAATAATTTATGAAGCTTGCAGCTGATGACTTTAAAAAATTGCCACACTCCCGCCCCTCATTTCAATATTTAAAAACTTGGGGGAAAATTTGATCAATTTCAAAAACTTGAAAATGTTTTCATCTGACTTTAATGAACTTGAACAAAATGGTGATAATTTCATGATATTTGTTAGATTTTTTTAAATCTGAAAAAATCACCAATTTTTGATATTTTGGTAGGTATTATGTTAGACTATTGACCCCCCCCCCCCCCCCAAAAAAATGTTTCAATGTCAGACATTGAGAATTTGTGAATTTCTGACATTTTTACCCACATTGAAATAGACTTCTATAGATAATTATTCAATCCGAATTTTGGGAACTTGAAAACAAATCAATGAATAGGTAGCTAAAATCATTCAAAAATGGCTTTTTGATATTCTGCCAGTTCACTTAAAATTTTAAGCATTGAGCCAACTTGATTAAAAAATATATTCATGATGTAAAATTTTCCTTGGAGGTGGTTTGTTTTGTACTACCTACTTGAAAAAATGAAAATGATTTTGGAAGTAAAGCCAAACTTCTCGAAATATGTAGTTTAAAAAAATTGCAAAAGTGGCCCCAGAACACCCTACATTTTTTTAAAAAGTGAGTAAAATTGGTGAATTTTGAAACAATTTTTTCATTTAAATACTTACGAGTAATTATTACTTAAATAATTCTTATTTTGGAAAAATCAGTGTTACCATTTTTCAAAAATTTGATGATTTTTTTTAAAAGGATAAAATTAACGTCAACTTGAAATAATTTTTAAAAAAATCACTGCTTCGATATAACGATATTTTTGATCTGATACATTTGAGGGGGTGAGGGGGATGTCTTTGGGTTTCATTTCTTTAGAGACTGTAGAACTTCTGAATGACGTTGGAATTATGAGTTTTCTGATTAACGTTTGTCAAAAGATTACACTTTTGAATTACTACATCTTGTCCACCTGCAGTTTTGAATTTCGACCATCTTCTTGAAAAATCACTGAAATTTTGGGGCAACTAGGACCTCTTCAATGTAACTACGAATTTAATTCAATAAATCAAACCCACACAATTCCTACTCTTATTTACGTCGACATATTACACGTGTTTCTGTACAGAGAAAAAAAGAAACAAAAGAAATGAGTCTCAGTTTCAAACGCATATTTTAACATACACTCCGGCGAAGACAAAATCACCTCCCCTGCTCCTCCACCCTCTTCTTATATCGTTTTCTCAACGTCTTAGCATTTTCGACGCTTTCAAAGGGACGACGACGATGAAGAGGGTTGAAGAAAAAACCTCGCACGAAATTAAATCCTTTTAAGATTTTTATTGGCTGCGCGAATTAGAACACGACGTATTACAACCTGGCGGCGTTTTAGCTGTAGGTATACGAGACTATAGTTCGTATATATACGAGTACGTTGGCAAGCTTTTGGAAAAAGCTTATGAAAGTTTTCCGTGTACTCAGCCGGTTATACGAGGTGTTACCAGTTCACGGGGAAAAAGTTAACTTATTGGATTGCGGCGTTTACTTATGCATTCCATCTTTCCTCACTTTGTTCTTGGGCTCAGAGTATACAGAAAGGCGAAGAGCCCGTATACCTATCTATATAGTTCGGCGTAGTGGTGGTGGCGGCAAAATGGATATACAAAGCGTACTCTTGTATGTTGTACATTAATAAAAAACCATCGGAACCGTACAAGCTGTGCTTATAAGCGCAGAGCGCGCCAAGGCGAAGAATTTAAAATTTAAATGTGCAGCAAGCCCCTTCTCTTGCGCTTCATCTTTATCGAAAATAGCAGAGAAAAGAATAAGAACGAGGAGGAAAAAAAAGAAAGAAAACAGTATTAAATAAAAGTGTAGGCGCTTTTTATTTTACGTATAGATCCCGCCTATTTTATGACTGGGATGTAACCATTTAACAAGGCAATTTTACAGGGCATGTGCTACATATTACCTATAAATCTGATCTGCCTACTCGAAGGACCTGGCACCTGTTAAGAAGGTGTCTCGAGATGGGAAATTCATCAGGGAGTCAAATTTCGAATCTTTTGAAGTGTCAAAATTGACAGTGGTGGCTCATTCAATTATCAAAATTTGATCATTTGGCCGAATATTCCGAAGGACCAAGCTCTGAATCAATTTCGGAAGTTCCAGAAGCTCATTTTTTATCTTTTTAGGCATATTCGATAGTTTTGATTTGCCCTTTCATCCCCTCTCTCGATTTTCGTGAAAGTCTCAGTCGAAATCGTCTCAACTAAATTCACCCAATTTTGGTATTTTGGCTTAATTTAATTTTGATGGCAGATTGAAGTCATATTTTTTTTTTTTTTTTGGAAATTGAAATAATTCGCAATGAAAAGTAAACCTACCTACAAAAAAGACGATACTGAGGAACATGGACAACTTACGTTAGCAGAAAATCAAGCCTGAAAAGCGTCACTTTGCGATTGTTTTTTTTTCAGTGTATAATTCCAGCTCCGCTACACCCTGCTGGCTTTTTTATCGTGGGCTCATTTTTTAGAGTGTGCTGTTAATGCCAGCGGATTCGCAAGCCACGTCACCATGCCAAAGCTATACGCTCTCATAACCGGCGAAATGTAATAAGATGTGTTACGACGGAGGATTTAAAGAGACTATAGTTTGATTGATGGAGTTATACTCCGGTTGTATTATCTGCTTAGTTAGTTTTGGAGATGAAGCTTTTGCAACTGCTGCGGTGTATTGAAAGTTTCCAGCTATGTGCAGAGATATTGTGTAGCCTATATTTATAGCCTTGAAGGAAGAAGGACTAAATGAGGTAATAAGATGAGTAAGATTGGGGTAGTTCGAGATGGATGGCAAAAAATTACGTATTATCGCGTTTTTTTATTGCATATACGAGTTGCTACGTTTATATCAATTCGAAGAAAAAGATATTTCATGGTGGAGGAAAATTGGCTTGTGCGAGAATTTTGAAATGTGACGTTTCGAGCAGTTCCTGTTTGGATTTTATGATGTACATAGATAGGGATGTGAGAGAAATGTGTGGCTGAAAGTGACGAGGAGTGTAATTACTGATCATGTGGACTTTGGGAACAGGTTTTTGATTCATGTTGAATTGAACGGAGTGGAATGAAACTAATTAATAAGGGAGCCCTTTTGTCACTTGATCAACCAATTTGCTCATTCCATTTTACCAAAAGCAGCTCACCAAAAAAAAAAGAAAATTGAGGATCCTAAATGCTTCAAAGTTGTCTACAAATATTGTACTTATGTATAAACCGATAAAAAATTCAACCGTCAGTTGTTATTTGAGAAAGTGTTATTTCTAGTTTCATTTTCAATTACAATCACGCCCAGCGTCAATTTTTGTAGCTTAAAGAGAAAAATTGTGATTTTTGGGACCTGCATTTTTCCAAAAAACATGATGAATTGTCAAAAATATGCCTTTTTTGTTCTAGTCAGAAGTGGCCTTCAAAAAACGATAGACTTACATGGTTCATATCTGACCATTATGAAAAATTCACAGAGTTTTATTTAGTCGCCCATTCGCACATTCTAGATTTTTGGGAATTTTTTTTTTTTGAAAAAAAAAGTCTAAAAAAACATTTTGAAAGTGACCCCCAAAAAGTGTTGGTATCTAGTTGAAATATGCTCTAGAAATAATATTCCCCGAGTTGAAGCTACCTACCTACCTCATTCCTCATTCCGATATTTTGAGGCATTTTTTTTTTTTTTTTTGAAAAATTTTGGTTCAGAAATAACTAAGTACATTTTTTTTTCCTCTCTTGTCGAAAATGGCCTTCAAAACGTTTCGTTGGTCGGAATATGATCTAGAAATGGGTTTTTCAGAATTATTGTAGTTGCCCAAATGCCCGATCACATTTTGAAATTTCAGGTATTTTTTCAAATTCTCCCCCCCCCTCATATTTTTTTTTTTCATTCGTACATATCAAAAGAAACGCATTGATAGTTGGAATATGACCTAGAAAAAAGAGTCGCAGAATCGTTGCAGCCCAATATGTTTCCAAATTGCACATTTTGATATTTTTGGGCCATTTTTTGAAAGAATCTGAGCTCAAAAAATACACTTTCTCTCACTTGTGTTAAACGTGGGCCAACAAAAGCATTGGCAGTTGGAATATGGTCTTAAAATACGATTTCCAGTTCCAGAGTTGTAACAGTGCAACTCTCATTTCGGGATTTCTACGCCTTTTCTCAAAAAAAAAAAGACGTTCAAAAATCACCATTATCCCCACTTGTGCCAAATTTTACAACTACTCTGGTAAAAAAAGAAGCAAAATCGGTGACTAAATGACCGAGAGGATCCTTTGTGAAAAAAGAAAGAAATTTGACAAAATTTATCCTGATTTTTTTTTGTTTCAAAAATAAAAATTTCGTCTTGCGTGGATATTTTAAAGTCCCTCACATCAGCTTTCAATTTCCTCTTGCATTTTTATAATATCTAAGGTTACCTAAATGAGTTTTTTACATGGATTTTGGCAGATTTTCGAGAATCTGGATTTTGGACGTTTTTTAAAATCTTTTTTTAAAGCACTTTTTAGATTCCATTCACCAACTTTCAAAACTTAAAAATCTTCTTCCTCTAAGTACATAAAATCCAAAATTCATTTTCAAAACCTACTACCCTCAGTACCCTGGCGGATTTTCATGGATTCTAAATCTGCCGAAATCTTTGTAAAAAAAAACACAATTATCTAATATGTAACACATTTTTTGATTTTTTTGAAAAAAAAAAACATTTCTCAAAACTTTTCAGACACCCTGTCAAGATATCAAAGTTTTTTTCCGAATTTTCTCATCACCCTGTAGGCTAGGCTGTAAGTGCGAATGTTCGAAAAAATTACATATAAAAGGAAAAACATGAATCATAATTCTTTGTGTGTAAAATCTTATCGCAAGTTGAGCATTTGTAGTTGTACCTGATACCTATATCCAATACAAAATGTCTTCGGCGATGACTCAGGTGACGCTATCGTTATCAAAAATAGAAGATACGATTCTCTATTATGCGTGTTGATTTTTTGTTCGTATTTCTCGATGCTGTAATGTCGTGTATAGATATTAGATACGTCTTTTAATTATAAAAAAATGCGGTATAAGATGCCATAATTACCAAATTCTCTCGTATACGCGCATAATTCGCTGTTTTATCGTGTACTGTGGGGTATTTTTTCGCGAATTTAGTCAATGGTTTTGTAGAGGGGGACGTTTTGTTTGTCGTTCTTTATCGAAATTTGACACGAGAGTATTTCATACTGTACTCGTATTAATAGTTTGATCTTGCTTTCGCGATTTTTTGAATCAATGCGTTTAAATGAACGTCATATGGGACTGGCAATGAGCTGTGCAGTTATATTCCATGCAGTTATTGAGAAAATGCAAGGTATGTGGTATGTGCCCTGCATGTCCTAAGTACTTAATGCAAATTAAATACGTAGGCGTGAGTGACGTAAGATGTTTCAGAAAAGTAGAGTAGATGATACTTATAAGAGGTGGGGGGAGTGAGGGGGTGTCTTGAGCAAATTCAGACATTTTGTGCGCTCCTTTGTCACTTCTGGAATGATTTGAACAACAGTCTCACAAACTGATTACTCGTGAAGGGTAGTGGGCTTTGATATCGGTAAAAGTTGAATCTTTTTTAGAAAATGCGTTCCAAAACTTCTCAGACTATGTAAGATCTTAGCTAGTAGCTACTCTTGTGAATTTTTGGCTATTTTTAATTAGTTTGAAATGTTATTTTTCAGTAATAAAATGCCATTTTTTGGTATTTTTGTATTGAATGAGTATTTTTTGTACAAAATTGATCAATATTAATTGTTTCCTACGTGTGAACGAATCTGCTGCCAAAATTAAATTTCATAATTTCCCTCCAATCTATAAGTACCTGTGGCGATTCATTTGTATCGACGAATACTTCCTAAAAACAAAAATTCACCGTTTTAGCAATTCCATCCGGCTACACCCTGGTATTTATTTCCAATTATGTACTTGAAAAATTATTCTCGAGTAGGTATTGAAAAAATAATCAAAGTTGTTGTCTAATTATCTACTCAGCCAGTAAAAACAATATTATTTCCTCGTCCTTTATTGGCTCAATAATGTCGAATTTCATCATTTTCAGCAGATTTGGGGATTTTAGTTTTAGTTCAATTTCTCCGATAAGCTAATTTTAGAATTTTTTTTGTTTCGCTCAACCTGTCAACCATCTGAAGAAACTGCTTGAAAAATGAGGAGGGAGGAGAAGGGAGGTGTTTAAAACAAATCAAAAAACATTCCTAAATGCTGTGACCGTATTTTTAAGAAATGGCTGGGAGAGAGGAGGCAGGGAGAAAAATCTTTAAAATAAGTCGAACTTTTCAGAATGATCTTTTTTTGGAAAGAGGAAGGGCTTCTTACGTTGAAACTGAATTTTCAATTGCTCAATTAATTTCTTCATCTCAGAGAGACGAATTATTGTAAACGTCAAATTGGTTCGAAATTGTGAAATTTAGTTTGTGGCGAAGAAAACGGAGAGGCCTGTACCTTTATGACTTAGTTATGTCGAGTAAAAAATAATTTTTCAAGAATTTCAATGTTTTTCTTTTCAAATTTTTTGGCGCGTCACTTGCCACATTTTATTTTTTGGCAAGTAGATATTTTGACCACACGTATTTCAAACTATGGTGGGGGGCAAAGGGGTCTGTGATTGAAAAAATTAACTAGTATTACAACTCATAGTCTTCAATTCGGTAATAGTTGAAGTTTCTTCTTTCAAAGTACCTACATAGTACCTACATACCTACATACATACAGAAGATCCCATTTCGAAAAATATTTTAGTGATAAAAAAAAGTTTGGTCTAGATACGTAGAAGATTTAAATCGTGCAACTAACTTTCACGAAGAAAGATCAACTTTTCATTTCAAGTACAAAAGTTGATAAAACCATATTTCAAAAACTCGGAAAAAAATATGTATTAGGCATTGGCTCATTTTTTCGATCAGATCTATCCAACCGCCCCGCCCCCGCTCTTTGCTGTCTAAAATGTGGTCAAAATTCTTTTTACCAAGAAATCATATCATCTTCAAATTTCGAAGATACTAAGTTCGAATATTCTACTATTCACTTTTAGTTTAACCCCCACCCATTTTTTAAAAAATTGACCAATGATGAGAATGCGATGTGACACATTGATTTTCGCTAATTTGAAAGCGTTGAGTTCAGATATCTATAAACTTTTTGAATTTGATCCCTTGAAGTCCTATGACCTCTTAGTTTAAAAAAAATTGAAACGTCAAGCTACATATTGCAATGTTTTGTTTCCATAAAAATCACCAAAAAGTCGCAAAAATCGTCCAGACTTTAAATTTTAAAAACTTCTTGCATTATATGAAAAGTTGATAAAAAAACGAGAAAAATTGGTAGATTTCAACTTGATAAGAAATTTTTATTTTCACGAATTTACACACACAATGTTTCGGCACACAGTGCCTTCATCAGGTGATGAGAAAAGACTGACGCTAGTGGAATAATACAAGTACGATGAATCGAGTAAACGAGATAAAATTATCTAATTGAAATGTACCAGAGCTTTATACGAGTCGAAGCCTGCCACATAGGTCTTTTTGTTGATACAATTCGGATTACTTAAAATATGTAGGACTTCGGTAGTTTTTCTCTTTTGCAAATTCTCACAACCCTTGTGTAAAATTTTAGCCTCGTCAAAATTAAATTTATGATTGTATTTAGCAGCATGTTCCGAGAGAGCAGTATTAGTTTTTCCATTTCTAACATCCAAATTGTGCCTATAGAGTCTGTCAGGGAGATGCTGTTTTGTTTCACCAACGTAATCAACATTACAGTTGTTACAGGTCACTTTGTATACAACATTACTCTGGCTCATGGGGGGAATTTTATTTTTAGTGTTAGAGAAAATTCTTTTACTAAGGGTGTTCGAATTTTTATAAGCGAAAGTGATAGCCGAATCCTCCTGCCTACACAACATTTCTATTTTTTTAGACGTTTTTCCTGCATAGTCAATACTTACAAATTTTTTTGGTTCATTGACAGAGTGAGTAACAGAGGGAGATTTTGGTTGAAAGAAAGCCTTTATTTGAGACTCTATCATTTTGAACGGATAATCGTTGGCTAAAGCTACGTTGTAAATTTCATTAATAAAGACCGATGTGGCAGGCTTCGACTCGTATAAAGCTCTGGTACATTTCAATTAGATAATTTTATCTCGTTTACTCGATTCATCGTACTTGTATTATTCCACTAGCGTCAGTCTTTTCTCATCACCTGATGAAGGCACGGTGTGCCGAAACATTGTGTGTGTAAATTCGTGAAAATAAAAATTTCTTATCAAGTTAAAATCTACCAATTTTTCTCGTTTTTTATTAACTTTTCATATAAGGTAAAGTACCAGTTGCGGATATCGACACCAGTTATGGATAATCATTTTGTAGCGCTCTATGTGACCAAAAAAAAAAAAAAAAATGATATCTCTTTCTTCGTTATTAGGTTAACATGTGTACAACTTTACATCGTGATTCTCAACTCCGAAGTCCTAATAAAAAAATTCTGAAAAAAAAGTGCAAAATTTTCGGTGACTTTCGAGGTGTTTCATTTTGTAAAATTTTGAAAAAATGGAAAAAGGTAAATAAATTTGTTATTTTTTGCGGTTGGTGGACTATTCTGATAGCAAATAAGTCAAAGAATCCGTTTTTGAGGGTTTCAAAATTTTTCGCGAATGTTTAGTCACATTGGTACATGCTTATTTGATGAGGTATAAAATGTGTGATATTTGAGCATGTTTTCAAATTTTGAGTACTAGTGTGGCTTAAACATTACTTATTTATGGTGTAGACTGTATTTCCAGTAAATTTTTTTCTAAATTTGAAAAAAAAATTTCTATCCTCAAGCGGGACCTATCCGCAACCGGGCCCTAAATTTTTTAGCTCGGACCTATCCTCAACCGGGCTTTTATTTTCTAGATCAATTTAGAGAAAATAGACGAATTTGGGCGCTATGGCCAGTTGAAATTTGATGTTCATCATAGAGTATGCTGATTTACTCACTTATTTAAGTGTTGTAAAAACAATTTTTTCTTGTTTTTTTTTTTTTTTTCAAGTTCATATAGCTTTGATTCTTTTTAATTACAATAAAATACGTTTTATAGCAAAATAGCACCAAATTTGAACTTATTCCAGATGGGGCCCGGTTGCGGATAATGGATTTTTCTATCCTCAATTGGTACTTTTTTTTTTCTTGAAAAACTTGGAACCAAAAAATTTTTTTTCTGTTTGGACAAGATAGTATGATAGTTTAGGGTGTATTCAACGCGTGTATTTTTTTTCATAAGAAATGGTTGAATTATCCGCAACCGGGCCTGAAGTCCGGTTGCGGATAATTTGAGGGTTTTTTGAATGGCTCTGTAAAATAGAGGTTTCGATAAAAAAATTTGTTTTTCATATATTTTGTGCAGAAAGCTTCACTTTACACATACAAACCATCAGATTAAAAAAAGGTTCAAAATTGGGCCCAAAAAAAATTGTTGAAAAAACCTATCCATAACTGGTACTTTACCTTATTATAATACTTGATTTTTGATGAATTTTTTTATCGTAATTCTTGCATTATTATCCCATGCTTCAATCGTAGCTAGTGCTACCATTAAATGCCAAATTATCATTTTAAATAGGTAACCATAAAAATTCAAAATTTCAAAAGCTTAAAGTTTGAGTTTTGGTGGTCGAAAAACTGACTTTTCACATCAAAAATGACGTTTTTTCACTTCTGAGGAGTTGTGAATTTTTATCTTTCGAGTGATTTTGCTCTCGTTTCCTTTAGGGCATTTAAGTATGTGTATTTTCAAGAATACCTATTATAATTTTCTGGAAAGTATTGTTAGATTGCTGGAGGAGCAGGACCGTCGAGAGAGGGGGGCAAAGAGGACAGTTTACCCCGGATTCGCTCAAATTTTTTGCCATGTCCTTGGAGTATGTATTTCATACATTTTATTATGTCACATGGAAACTAGTAAAGTTGCCCAAACCCCTCCCCCCACAAAAAAGTGTGAGTCTTATTGGAAACCTAGTGGTTTTTTCTCGTTAAAAATTGGGGAGGGGGTGCTGGAAAAAAAATTGCGAAAAGTCGCGATTCTTGAATATTAAATTTTGGTAGACACCTTGACTTAATACTCGTATCAAGTTGAGCTTATTAGAAAAATTTATATTTTTTTCGATTTTGAATTTATGGAAGTTTCAAATATGGAATTTTTTTCGTTTGAGGAGATAGGAATTGCCTCGAGGAAAGCGATGCCAAAAGTTTTCAAAAATTCGAATTTTTGATAGCTTAAAAACAATGTTCTTGAAAAATTTGTTAATTTTTTTTTTTGCTTTAAATTGAATGTTGGGCTTTTGTGTATGTTTTTAGTATAAACATGAGGCCCTGAAGACCACTTGGTGTCTGGGGCCCCTTGGTAATCCCCAGGTTCATCACAGGACAGTCTACCTCTGAAGAGCGGGGGGGGGGGTTGTCTCAGAGGATATTTTTTTGCTTTTACGTTCTCCATTGGTACTAACCCTCTCCTCAACCTCAACCTTCTCCTCCTCCTGGTAAATTTGATCTTTCACCTTGCCACCATCACCTTTAGGTGATCTGGCGTTTCACTACATACATATAAGTTCTCTACTGGTTCACTTACGAAATAAATCTTTTTTATTTCAACTTCGCGAAGTAAGATTCCAATTTATTGGCAATTCAATGCGAACCAAGCTTTAGTAGATGGAAATTTTTATGCAAGAGGGCGGTATTCAACGTAGGGTCCTAGGGGGTGCATAGGGGGACGTATTCTCTTATTGGTGGATATAATCATGCCCTAGCAGGTTGCATGCTTTAGGTATTAGGTGCATGTATGTTCATGCAGGGTGAGAAAGGGTGAAAAGAAAGCAAAGAAGGCAGAATTGAATTACGTATAGGTATAGTGATTTTGATACCTATACGTATCGCATCGTCATCTTCGTACCATCTTCATCGCGTGTAGGGCAATGCGAATCCAATCCTATCGGATCGTTCTTCTCTCTTTAAGGATCATGGGTTTATACTCGTACAATGACGACAGTTTAGCATTTTGAGAAAAGTAGTGGGAGTTTTTACAAGGGGGAGGTTTTCCCGAAACGATGTATGTACCTACAGATGAAGCCGGGGGGCAGGGCAGGGACCGCATATATGGCAAATATACCCTGTACTGCACCTGTCTCGCGGATAAACGAGGCTTTGATGCGCGTATATCGAGTGGTATAGGTTGTTCG